>NC_088911.1:21432500-26232500 GCF_963576675.1 Euphorbia lathyris | reverse complement strand
AGAGGGGCAAATTGGATCGATTCATCCAAACTGAAAGCAAGAAAGGAGATGGTGATAAATCCAAGGAGGACCCAAAGAAGAAAGGAAAGGGTACCATCAATGTCATAGCAGGCGAACCTGGATACCAGCCAATGCTAAAAAAGGCAAGGACTGCCGCCCTCGATAGGACGTCGTTAAATCGCCCCTTTTCCGATGCAGGTCCTGAGATACCACCCCACGCAGATGCATTGGTCGTCACTATGATGGTGGAAGGCTGGGAGATGAAAAGGGTAATGATTGATACTGGGAGTTCATGCAATGTCATCACCAGAGGAGCTTTCGCCAAACTCATGATTGATCATGTTCAAGTAGAGCCAACCGTGGTCGATATCTTGGGAGTGACAGGACATACTATTCAAACAAAAGGCCAAGTTACTTTGGACTGTGAGCTTACGGACGATGATCAAGTTTGGAGGGGAGATTTAGAATTTTCGGTCTTGGATGGTCAGTTAGCTTACAATATCATCCTCGGACGGCCTTTTATCTCCGAAGTTGCAGCTCTTATCTCCATTCGCCACTTAACACTTTACATTCCCACGGCCAAGGGAGGTGTAATGATCAAAGGTAGCCAAAAGGTGGCCCAAGAGACGTATTCGGCATCACTAATGATTCGCCCTCAATCTAAGGAGGAAGATGAAGAGGAACGCGTCACGATGGCCTTGGGCGAGACCGAAATGTACCTTATGGCGGATGAAAAGCAGGTGTGAATGGCTAAAGGGCTCAAAGGTGAAATTAAAAATGCAATCACCAAAGTGCTCCGTGAGGCGGAAGATGTCTTCCCATGGAAGGATGAAATTCTCCCAGGAATCAGTCCAGACGTGATCACTCACAAGCTCAACATTCATAAGGATGCAGTTCCTGTGGCTCAGAAACGGAGAAATCATGGCCCGGAAAGGCAGAAGGTGATAGAGGAAGAGATCGCCAAGCTCCAGAAGGCGGATGCCATTGAGGAGGTGCTTTACACTCAGTGGTTGGCGAACGTCGTTTTGGTAAAAAAAGCTGGCGGATCTTACCGCATGTGCATTGACTTTATAGATCTCAATAAAGCTTGCCCCAAAGACAACTATCCTTTGCCATGTATTGATATGCTTGTAGATGGAACTGCCGGTCACGCAATGTACTCCTTTACTGATTTGAAGTCAAGTTATCATCAGATCCCTATGGAGCCCTCAGATAGAATCAAGACCTCGTTCGTAACACACCAAGCCACTTATTGTTTCAAAGTTATGCCCTTTGTGCTTAAGAACGCAGGTGCAACTTATCAGAGGATGATGAACAAGATATTCGCAGATAGTAAAAGGGGGTAACTATTCTGTCTATGTAGATGATATGATCATCAAAAGTACGACCATAGAAAAGCATGCGGATGATATAAAGGAGGTACTGGACGTACTCCGACGCCACAACATTAAGTTAAACCCAGAGAAGTGTACTTTCAGGGCAACATATGGAAAATTCTTAGGGTTCATGATCAGCGAAAAAGGAGTTAGCCCAAATCCTGACAAAGTTAAGGCAGTTCTGGAAATGCAAGCACCGCGGAATATCAGAGAAGTACAACGCCTTAACGGGCGTATCATAGCCTTGGGCAGGTTTATCTCTTGTTCAGCCCGCAGATGCCAGCCCTTTTACGAGGTCATTAAGAAGCAAAAGGCATTCGAGTGGAATGAGGATTGTGAAAGAGCCTTCGAATGAATCAAGCGGTTCCTCACGGAGCCACCCATGATGAGTCGACCTTTGAAGGGAGAAGACCTCTACATGTATGTATCGGTTATGGACAAAGCCGTATGCACGGTCATGATACGAGAAGAGGACGGCCGGCAGTTTCCGATTTATTACGTGAGCAAGGTTCTGAAAGACGACGAAACCAGGTATTCAAAGCTTGATAAAATGGCACTGGCTGTTGTAACCACGGTAATCCGCCTTAGGCCATATTTTCAGGTGCATACTGTAGTGGTTCGAACAAATATACCAGTGAGAAAGGTGTTGCAGAAACCAAACACTTCGGGAAGGCTGATGGAATGGGCAATCCGCCTGGGCGAATTCGATGTGAGGTATGAAAGCAGGTCAACTTTAAAGAGTCAGGTCCTAGCGGACTTCGTGAATGAATTCACTGATGAAGGGATAGATCATCCCAAGCCCCCGATAGAGGAATGGTCGATGTACACCGATGGCGCCTCCTCGGCGGATGGAGCTGGCGTAGGCGTTGTGATCAAGGGTCCCCAATACATAAAATTATGATACGCAGCAAAATTAAATTTCCATGCTACTAATAATGCTGCTGAATATGAAGCTCTGATATTGGGATTACGCCTACTCAAAGAAATCACTCCGGAGCGGATCGTGATCTATAGCGACTCTAAACTAATGGTCAACCAAGTAATCAAGAATTACGAGGTGAAAGACGAGGTTCTGGCCAAATACGTAGCGGAAATCAAAAAGTTGCTGGACCACCTTGAAGCAAGGAAACTAAATGGGAACTGATTCACGTACCGAGGGAATCCAACACAGAGGCATATCATTTGGCCAAAATGGCCTCTTGTGAGGAGAACTGGACGGATCCGGATTGTCCCTTCGAAGTTAAAATAGCTCCAGCATTCGCCTCAGAGGAAGTTTCTCTACTCACAACAGTGGAAGATGATTGGAGATCAGTCATCCGCCAATATCTGCTGAATGGAACCTTACCTGAGGACAAAGAAGAGGCACGACGGATAGTTAGGAAAGCGGCTTATTTCTCCGTGATTAATGATTGCCTTTACAGAAAGTCCTTTAGTCATCCTTGGTTGAAGTGCATTCTACCGGAAGAAGGACAACAAATCCTCAAGGAGCTACATGAGGGATCATGTGGGGCACATGAAGCATCCGCCGCCATCTTGAAAAAGTCCAGGTTAGCAGGTTTCTACTGGCCCACGGCTGAATTGGATGCCCAAAAATTGGTAGAATCTTGTCACAATTGTCAGATTCATGCGAATGAATCACATACTACCAAACACATTCAGAGGCCAATCATAGAAGGACGTCCATTCGCCCTCTGGGGAATAGACATTGTCGGCCCATTTCCTTCGACTCACCGGCAGAGAAGGTACGTGGTAGTGGCAGTGGACCATTTCACCAAATGGGTAGAAGCCGAAGTTGTTTCCTCCATTACTGCAGAACGAATGGTGGAATTCGTCAAAGACAACATCGTAGGAAGATACGGTGTTCCACATACCATCATCACCGATAATGGAACACAGTTCAACTGTGGCGAATTCAAGACTTTCTGTGAAGGGTTGGGCATCCTGAACAGATTCGCCTCCGTTTATTATCCCCAGTCCAATGGAATGACTGAAGTTACTAATCGGACGATCGTGAAGGGGATAAAGAAGAGATTGGGAGAGCATGATAAGAAGTGGGCGGATCAGCTGATAAGTGTTTTATGGGCTTATCGTACCACCCCGAGGACGACTACGGGGGAAACACCATTCGCCCTTTCTCATGGCGTTGAAGCCATTATTCCAGTCAAAATACAGGTCCCCAGTGATCGAGTGGCCTTTTATTATGAAGAGGACAACGGAAAATGGCAAAGAGAGAACCTAGATCAGATAGAAGACCGCAGGGATCAATCCTATGTGCGCATGGCAGCATACAAACAGCGGATTGCGGCTTACCATGATAAAAATGCCAAGCTTGTGGATCTAAATGTGGGAGATCTTATGCTCCGTAAAGCTGATAAAGTCCAATCTCGAGAAGGCAAGGGCAAGTTAGGACTCAACTGGACAGGTCCATATCAGATAGTGGACAAGATTAGATCTGCCACATTTAAAATTCAAGATATGGAGGGCAATACATTGCCACGCACATGGAACCTCCAAAATCTCCGCAAGTATTTTGTCAGAAAATGAAGTGTACACACGGTCTTGAGTACTCTTTTTCCTTTAATAAGATTTTTTCCCATGTGGTTTTTTCTTATTAAAGGTTTTAACGAGGCTCACCTATAAGACTTGCTTGCTGTAATAAGGCATTTCTCCCATTAATAAACATCATTTGTTCTATTATCTATATTCTTTTTATCGTTTATTGCAGCAATATCAATATTCCAGCCTTAAAAAGAAGGGGGACACCCAACGCTCTCCACATTTACAATGTATCGCTATCTTATAGCTACGTTCTTTTCGCCTTAAAGACATAAGAGAATCAATCTTATGGGTGGATCCGTCTCTAAGCGGATCCCAATCTCCAATAGAGTTAAAACGATCCTTGGACGCAAGGTCTTTACACTCTCTTATCCTTCCCAGAGAAGGATTCACAAGTCCTACGGGCGGATCACTTTACCTCAAAGATAGGTAGCAAATTGATCCCCTGGGCAGCTTTACTTCCTCTAAAAGGAATAGAACAGCTTCTAACCTTCACAAAGGTTCATACAATGGAGTATGGCTAGCCACCTACTCCAAATCCTAGATGCCTATATATTTCCTTACGCAAACGTAAAGGTAAAATAACATAGCTTCCATAAAGGATCAAAACAAATTGTACTTAAAAATGTTTTTACAATGTCACAAATAAAAACAAGCTAAGCAACAATAGGAGCATCCTCCTTTGCGCTTTCTTTGCCCACAGAGCTTGCTTGGGGATCCTCCTTCTCCACATCCGCAGACACGCCATCAGGAGATACCTCCTTATCCACCGAGGATGTGGGACCAAGGGGAAGAGCCTGATCAGGAATTGGTCCTGCATCCGCCTTGAGGGGCACTTCTTCAAGCTCATCCGCTAAGACCGTAGTAGAGGGTTTGGTTTCTTCCATAGGCCCCTTCATCCATCTCCAAACGTAATCACGGAGGTACTCCTTAGCGTCTGACATTTTATTGAACTTCACCACATCTTCTGGTTCGGGGATGGCGAATTGCGGATCGGTGAAGTTAGTCTCAAGATGCGCCAAGGAGAAGTACGCCATAAGCATCTCGCCGTAATAAAAGGCTTGTTCACCCGCCATGTATTCAGCTTCTCCAAGGGCGTCTTCATGGCTTTTGGCATCAGACACAATCTTTGCCTTTAACCTCTTAATTTCCTCATCCCTGAGAACTAGGGCGGCTGTGGCGGAAGCAAGGTTGGCATTCGCGGAAGCAAGACCTGCATTAACAGAAGCGATAGTGGAATTGGCTTCCACTATCTCTTTCTCTAGCCTCTCGATAGTTGCCTTATCCGCCACATTCTGAAGGAGCTCAGTTTCCATGGTATGTAGGCGAGCATACAACTGTCCAAAAACAAACAATTCAATCAAAAGGCAAAAAGGATTAAGGAACTAATATTGTCTGCATCCTTTCTAAAGAAACTCACCGAAAGGAGCTCTGTCTTCCCCTTTTGGGCATGAATTGAACCAGGAATCTGGCTATAGTTCCTCTGCATTTCGCCCACCTGACCCAAGGCTTCATCCAAATCGTTTAGAATGGATTCATTCTCGAAAGAACCTTGGGCTCCAAATTTGGCGGACCAGTATCCACCGATATCGGGCTTCGCCGTCTACACAAACGTTCTAGGGTCAGAACTTAAGTCCAAAACTTAATGAACAAATAAAGATCAAAGGTAACCTACCTGTGCAATCTCCCCAGCAGGCTTGGCGGACCTCAGGGCATCCGCCATAAGCTTAAGACCTCCAGTGGTGTTAGGCTTCCTCCTCTTTAGTGGCGGCTCAACCACTGTTTCTGCAGGACGTTTTCCAGTATCCGCTTGAGGATTCGCCGCTTGATCTTTCTTGCGTGCTTCAGCCTCCAGAAACTTCTTACGCTTCTCTGCAAGAGCGTGATTGGCCTTAGATAAACCCCTGCCAAGGAAAACATTAAAGTAATCAAAGTTCACGAAGAAATGAAAGGTACCTTGGTCAAATTGTGTAATCTTTGAGTAAATGAATTGATCCCCTTCCCGGCGAATCAATGGAATATCACTCATCATGAAAGCTAAGGCATCCGCATATGTCCATACATCCGCCTTGATCTGCTTCATGAGCTCCGCCACCTTCTCATCACTATCCGTTAAAATTCGCATATCGCCCGCCATATGCAACGGCCTGGGATTCCAAAATGAAGGAAAACCCAGTGGTTCGCCATCTTTTATCTTCACGTAGAAGAATCTCTCATCCCAGCAATGAACATTGGACATTTTGTCACTAATAGGCGAATACACTCCGAATTTGGCGAACGAAAGATAAGATTCGGACTTCCGTTTTGATGGTTTGTGAAAAGCTCTAAAGATACGACCCGTATATACCACTCCTAAATTTGAGGCGAGGTAGCAGTCTAAAGCGATATCCAACCAGTAGTTGGGATGTAGCTGGCTGACCGTGATGTCGAAGTAGGAGAGGATGTCCGCCATCATCTTCGGAAGAGGAGTCGAAACCCTCTCTCCACGTGGCTACAGTATACTGTAAGGAAACCGCTAGGGGGACAGGAAGGACGTTGATGAGATGCGGCAAGCTGAGTCTCATAGTTTTTGATCCAGGGAAAGCGATTCGCCAGATCCGCTAGATCCGCGGCGCTCATACGAGACGGAGTAGACTCCGCTCGGGGATTCTTTTTCTTAGGAGGAATTGAAGAAGAGGCCATTGTCCCCGGAAACCACCTAGATGCACCGGCCGGAACAGCGCCGGAGACAGAAGGAAAAAGAGTTGGGTTCCTAGTGGAACGAGTTTGATAATGATTACGCGCCGAGTTACTAAACCCAGCTAAATCAGAGTTAATCGTGCCCTCAGAAGAAGAAGAGTTCTCCGATGACGAAGTAGTCCAACTAAAATCGACTTCTATTTCAGGAGGGGAGGTTGAATTAAAAAGTTCTGAAGTTGATCTAGAAGATGAAGACGAACTTCTAAACATCCAGGAAAAAGTTAAGCGAAAGAAAATGAACTTACATGAGAAATCGGAAGCTTGGTGCGAAACTCTGAAGAAATCCCAGGAAAAGCTTCGAGCACAGGAGAAAAATGAAAAAATGAGGAAGAAAGAGAAAGCGTAAGAAGAAGAAGAAGAAGAAGAGAGTTTTCTCCTTCCTGGGACAGTGTGTCCACTACACGTATCGATCGTCCAATGGCATTGAACAATGTGCTCATTAATGTAAGTGTTTATGACGGCCTGCGGAAGTCCAAAAGCCCTAAAGGACTTTAAGGGCATTTTGGGGGGGCTTCTGATAACATCGAGATATTATCCTGAGGACTAAAAGGGATATTCACCTCAAAGTACGTCACATAATGATCCCCAAGGAGAAGCTGGCTGGCGGATCTCCACGGATCAGCTCCAAGAGATCCGCTGGCGGACTTATAAGGCGAATCTCTCCATTCGCCTCTATAACGGCTGGCCGTCGACTCGGCCATAAAAGATCATTAATGAGTTATTAATTAGCTAAACCGCCAAGTTAAGGATAACTCGTAACCGCCATTAATGAAGCATTAATGGAGACTTTCTAGTTACCTGAAGGTTACAACTTCCCAGCTATATATAGCCCGATCCCCTAAGCTATCGAGGTACACATTCTTACAACCTTCGTCAATTCAGTTTGTTTCCTTGAATCATCTTACTGACTTTGGCATCGGAGCTTCCCCCCGTCGAACCCAACGTCGCCCCCACAGGGATGGAAGTAGATCAGAATTTCGCTACCTGTTATCAAAAACTAATACCTTTTCCTTTAAAAAAAAGAAAAAATAATATATTTAAAATGTTAGCAATAATAAGTTAATACAATAAATAATAGGGAAAATTACAAAACTGGGTCAAATGGGAGGCCCATTTACATATTAAACCCATTTACTAATTCTACTACATATCTAGACTGATTTTGTGTGACTTTCCAAAAATACCCTCAATATTTACGCAGAGCTCGCCCCATCCCGTCTGACTTCGCATATTCACCCATATGCGAAGCCTGCGAAGTTAATGTTTTAATTTACTTAATGAATTTAGTTCGCATATGCGAAGCCTGTGAAGCTGAAGTTTGTTTTGCTTGATGATTTTAGTTCGCATATGCGAATGCTGGATATGATTTGAAGCTAATACGCGAAGTGGTATATAACAAAAATTGGCAAACAACAACGGATTCGAACATTAAAATCATAACATTATCAAAATTTACAACAAGATTGCCACAATAACAACATTCAAATCATAACATTATCAAAATTTACAACAAGATTGCCACAATGAACTCTACTAACCAATCATTTTAAAGTGAAACTAACTAATCTGGTACCAATTTTGAAACGAATGAGTAATCTTGGTGTGCACCATGGGACACATCCATCCCAAAAGGTCTGGATGTGTCGCACGGTGCACACCAAGATTGCTCATCCGCTTTAAAATTGGCACCGGATTAAGTTAGGCCCACTTTGAAGATTGGCACCATGGGATGGACGTGTCCCATGGTGAAGGAAATTAGGGCTAAGGTATAGCAGCGGAAATATAAAATTTTTAGCCTATTTCCTTTTAACCATAGGATCCGTTAATCATTATTTCATATAAAGAGGGATAAGAAGGAATACCTTTCGATGAACAATCTACCGTTGTTAAAGAAGCGCCCACAATTCTTCTCTGAGATTCCAACCACAAAGTTTAACACGGAGAGGTTAAGATGAAATCAACCCTTATGAGATGCAACCAAAATAGATTGCCTCTAATTAACCAACACAAGATCAAAGAGAAAAAGGGATGAATAAGATTAATCAATCGATGGAATGCCGTATGAATTCTTATCCACGAACTAGGGGATGGGAATTCTTTTTCTCTCACTGAATAGCAATTTCAAAAATCACTAAAGGGGGAGGGATTAGGCTTGGTCGAAATTCACATGGGAGGGGGTATATATAGTTGCTTGAATCTAAACCCTAGTTAGATAGGAATAGGTTACTTAATAGGAATCCAATTCGGAAAAGGATTCCTAATTATCATCTCACTATATATCTAATATATTTAGGATAATAATGAATAACCTAATTGGATAATAATAGGAGTATATTAATCCAATTAAAACTCCTAATTTAATTATCTCTTAATTAATTTAATTCATAATCCTAATCAAATTAGGATTAATGGAATAAAATCAATTCCTTATCTCTATATACAAATTTCGCCCCCCCTCCATATATTTGGGCCTTACTGGGCTCAATTGGGCTTCCATCTATTAATCATATCCATCTCTCTTTTGGTTCCAAGTCTTATGTGTGATCCATTAGGTTCTTACTACTTCTGGCCGTATGCAACTATTAAATTAATTTCTTCAAGAATTATATTTAATCCTTGCATAACGGAATGATGTACTGAGTATGTTATTGGCAAGTCTGTAATCATTCCCCCAGAGTCCGTTAAGAAGACAGGTTGATTCTGTCGTTAACCCTTCCGTATTAGTTACGGTATAATACGATCCTTTATCAACTACATCTTTGAACTGAATCTTATGACTATGGGTAATGTCAAGTCATATATAGCGAGACGTTCGTTTTACTTGTTCTTGGCCGAGTCAACTCAAAAAGATAGGTTAAGTGAAATCTGTATTTCTACTCTTAAGCTATCACCTTGCAAGGGTTTAGAGTCGAGTCTTCCACAAGCGATCCTTGGATGTATCTTCCATTAATCGGGAGTGATAAATGCTCAATCCAATGTATAACTACCCTGACATTACTTCCTGTGACACCCAACCTTTGCAGTTCACACCCTAGAGTCATCTCTGTTAAGGATCGTGGGACCGCAGGATCAAAGTCTCACATTCAGTAATTCAGGATGACCAATTAACATTCTTTTGAGTCTGAGGATTAGTTATACCTAGTAATACCAATGAGATGAACAGTTGACAAGGATGAATCTACCCATCCTGTTATCTCAAATCAGATCCCCAATCCTAATGAACAACGTTTCACCGGATCTATGTAACTGTCCAGATATCTATATATATGAAGCTTGTGAGATCAGCTTTCTGTCGGACAGAAGACATTGTTACATACAAGTCTCAACCGTGATATATCAATCCTAAACATATCACTTGACTTGGGGTGGTTTTAAGTTTATTAGTTTATTATAAAGTTTTGTCTCACTTCATGCTTGTATGAACACTTTATAATCACTTTAAATAAACTTACAGATTTCCTTTTATTAGAATTTATTCAGTGTTTAAAGGGATTGCCTTTATATAGTTATAAAACATATATCTCATTAAAACAAATGATATAAAGAAGAATTCATTTACAATAAGTTTGTATCCCGCAACAATTGACTATAGGACACTAAACCCCAACATACTCCCACTTGGACTAAAGCCAATTGTTTTTAAAACTTATCCCAGTAGAAGTTAACTGACGATCATGTACTTTCTGGGTTAAAGGCTTTGTCAACGGATCTGCAACGTTGTCCTCTGTAGGTACTCTTTCTATTCTCACATCTCCTCTAGCCACAATCTCTCTTATGATGTGGTATTGCTTTAGGTAGTGCTTGGATGCATTATGAGACCGTGGTTCCTTTGCTTGTGCAATGGCTCCATTGTTATCACAGTACAGAGTAATGGGATTGACAATGTCAGGCACCACACCTAGTTCTGTAATGAACTTTCTAATCCAAACTGCTTCCTTTGCCGCTTCCGCAGCAGCGATGTACTCTGACTCGGTCGTAGAGAAAGCTACGCTTCCCTGCTTGGAACTTTTCCAACTGACCGCGCCCCCATTTAGGATAAACAGGTATCCTGATTGGGATTTAAAATCATTCTCATCTGTGAGATGACTAGCGTCTGAAAATCCTTGTATTTTCAGATCTCCTTCTCCGTACACTAGGAATATATCTTTAGTCCTTCTCAAGTACTTAAGAATGTTCTTGACGGCAATCCAATGCTCGTCTCCCGGATTCCCTTGGTAACGACTCGTTACAGATAACGCGAACGCTACGTCAGGTCTAGTGCATAACATAGCATACATAATCGAACCGATCGCGCTGGCGTATGGGACTACAGCCATGCGTCGTTTGTCATCATCAGTTTTAGGACATTGATGATTGTTTAACTTTACTCCATGTACCATGGGTAAGTTACCTCGTTTCGATTCAAGCATGCTAAACCGATTTAGCACCTTTTCAATGTATGTAGCCTGTGAAAGACCAAACAGTCTACGCGATCTATCTCTGTAGATTTTTATACCAAGTATATAGGCTGCTTCACCAAGGTCTTTCATTGAGAAGTTACCAGATAACCAAACTTTCACCGATTGTAATAGAGCAATGTCATTTCCCATTAACAGTATATCGTCCACATATAGTATGAGAAATGCTATAGAGCTCCCACTTGCTTTCTTGTAAATGCAAGCTTCTTCGCAATTTTGTTCGAAACCAAATTGTTTTATGGTTTCGTCAAAACGCTTGTTCCAGCTTCTAGATGCTTGCTTGAGTCCATAAATGGATCTCTGAAGTTTGCAAACTTTATTTGCATCCTTTTGATATGAAACCTTCAGGCTGCATCATGTATACATCCTCAAGCAGATTTCCATTTAGGAAAGCTATTTTCACATCCATTTGCCAAATCTCATAATCAAAATGAGCGGCAATTGCAAGCATAATTCTGATTGATTTGGACATAGCAACAGGAGAGAAGGTTTCGTCATAATCAACACCTTGTTTCTGACGATATCCCTCCGCTACCAACCTAGCCTTGTAGGTGCTAACCTTTCCATACATGTCAGTCTTCTTTTTGAAGATCCACCTGCACCCAATGGGTTTTATCCCTTCGGGTGGATCAACCAAAGTCCAAACTTGGTTAGTATACATGGAATCCATTTCAGAATCCATGGCCTCAAGCCATGCTTTAGAATCTGGACTAGTAAGAGCCTCTTCGTAGTTTTCGGGTTCGTCGTCTAACACGGGAACCTCGTCATCATCTCCCACTAGAAAACCATATCTAACTAGGAGTTCACGAACTCTTCGTGATCTACGAATAGGTGCCACTGGAGTCTCATCTAATGGGACTTCTTCGGGTACCTCAACCGCTTCTGTTGTTTCAGTCGTTGTTTCTTCCTCTTGAACTTCGTCGAGTTCAATCACGCTTCCCTTTTGTGTTTCTTCGAGAAACTCTTTCTCTAAGAAGGTTGCGTGTTTGGATACTATTACTTTCTGATCATCTGGATGATAGAAGTAATACCCTATGGTTTCCCTGGGATATCCAATGAAGAAACATTTATCATATTTAGAATCTAATTTCTCGGACGCAACGCGTTTGACATATGCTGAACAACCCCATACTCTCATGAACGAGAACACGGGTTTCTTACCAACGAACAATTCATATGGTGTGGAAACAGCGGATTTAGTTAGTACTCGGTTCAGGGTGAAGAGGGCAATTTCTAAGGCATAGCCCCAGAACGTCTTTGGAAGTAAGGCCATGCTCATCATAGATCGTACCATATCTAATAGGGTACGGTTTCTCCTCTCGGATACACCATTGTGTTGTGGTGTATAGGGAGGTGTCCATTGTGAGCATATCCCACATTCAGTTAGATAATTCAGAAAATCCTCAGAAAGATATTCGCCACCTCGATCAGATCGAAGTGTTTTTATTTTCTTTCCTAATTGATTTTCCACTTCATTCTTGAAGCATTTGAACTTGTCAAAGGCTTCTGATTTGTGCCTCATTAAGTAGATATAACCATAGCGAGTATGATCATCTATGAAGCTAATGAAGTATCTGAATCCTCCTCTTGCTTGGACTGACATAGGACCACATACACCTGAATGAATGAGTCCTAGAGTGTCTGATACACGCTCACCTTTATTGCTAAAGGGTGTCTTTGTCATTTTACCTTTTAAACATGATTCACATGTTTCCAATGATTCAGAATCGATTGGATCTATAAGCCCATCTGAATGTAGCTTTAGCATGCGTCTCTTGTTTATATGGCCTAAACGACAATGCCACAAGTAAGTTGAATTATCTAGCTTATGTCTTTTGGTATCAATTGCAAAAACAGGAGTTTTATCATCTAAATCATAAATCCCATTTTGTGATATTCCTGAAAATAAAAGATCGAATCTTTATAAAAATTGCAACTATTGTTCTTTATTGAAATATGAAAACCGTCGTCAACGAGACGGCTAATAGAAATAATGTTACGAGACATCTCAGGAACGTATAAACAATTCCTTAATTCTATTACAAGCCCAGAGGGCAAAAGTAAAACATAATCTCCAATTGCGAGGGTGGCAACTCTTGCTCCATTTCCCACTCGCAAGTTTATGCTTCCTTTCTTTAGTTCCTTAGTCTGTTTTAGCTCCTGCATATTTGTACAAATATGAGATCCACATCCGGTATCAAGTACCCAAGATTCAGACAATGAAACCGTATTTATTTCAATATAGAACATACCAGACGCTGAAGCACCGTTATTTGCCTTCTTGTGGAAGGTTTGGTACTCTAGACAGTTCCTCCTCCAATGCCCGAAATCACCACAATAGTGACACTTTCCTTTGGGCTTCTTTGGTTCCTTTCCCTTTGTTTCGGTGAGCACAGCCCCCATGCATTTATCAAGATGGTTTGGATCGGGAGCGACCCCTTTCCTTTTTCTCGATCCTTCAATAGCAAGGGCCAACATTTCCTTGTTTTCTTTTATAATGGGATCGACTGACTCGAGCATATGTGCAAGCTCTACAAGAGAGGTTTGCAAGCCACTCATCTGATAGTTCATGACGAACTGTGAGTAGCTCTTAGGGAGGGACTGTAGAAGTAAGTTTTCACTTAGTTCATGGTCCATCGCATCTCCAATACTAGAAAACTTAGTTATGAGGCTGATCATCTTGGCACAATGTACCATCACAGATGTGCCCTCCTGCATCCTGCAACGATATAACAATTTTGATATCTCGTAAAGTTCGCACCTGGTTTGTTTCCCAAACAATTCCTTTAGGTGCATGATGATGGAATAGGCATTCATCTCCTCATGTTGCCTTTGTAATTTCGATGTCATCGATGCAAGTATGATGCAAGCGGCATGATCATCATCAGCCTTGTGCTTCTGATAAGCATCAATTTCCTCGATGGGAGCATCATCTTCAGGGATAGGGGGTATCGATGTATCAAGTACATACCCTATTTTATCGAACTTCAAAATGATTTTGAGGTTACGAAACCAGTCGGTGAAGTTTGAACAATTCAATTTGTTATCGGTAAGAATGTTTTGCAGATTGGTGTTAGTCATGATTTTAAGAGTGTTTTAATTTAAAACTTGAGATGTGAGAAAGAGTAAACGTATGTCATTCATTTGCTTTAAAGTATATCAATCTAAAATTATAGGCCTTTTAGTTTATTTCAGATTGCTCCCACTATTTTGTCAAATTAATAGCCCTCCATATTAATTCGAAGAATTTCACAAATCCTTTAGTGAGCTAGGATCCTAACTCCTGAGATTTCGCCTTGAGTTTGCTCAACAAGCTAGTCCCATTTGTTAGGTAGATTCATGTAATCAATCACATCTTGAATGTGATTCCTAGGTTATTGGGTTACTAACCACATTAGTAACTAATATGTTATTCACATTAATCCCAACCATATTGCCTATTAGTTTATGACAACATGAGTTTGCTCATCCAATTATCATAATCTAATTTAAGTATTACCCCATATTCATGAAAGAATACCTTTCGATAATTCAGGTGTTACCATAAGACCCCGAGCTTGAGTTTGCTCAACAACCCAAAGGCCCCCAGTACTGCCGGCTGAATTATAATATTAGGGAGGGGCAACCGATTTTAATAACTTGCTTATTTACTTAACTTTTTAACGAGGGATTTTATTTAAGTCTCATAATCTAACTTAGTCTTAATTTGCTTTAGCATACATCAGACATACATACATTCACATAGATTGGCGTTATGGACATATCATCTAAATTATTCCGTCGAGCCAGAGACGGAATAAAAGGCCAAACCTAAGGAAATACTAACTATTACATATTTCTCTTTAGGTCCTCCGTCTTCTCCATGGCGCCTTGAAATTACATATTAATTTCTATACTACTATAAGAAAACTTCAATTGAATTGAAGGGAATCGGATGAGAGGAGAAATTACAATAGATAGTAGAAAGGCAGGACGCGCATGCCCTATTTCAAAAATACCAAAAGACTAAAAGAGGGTCCAAATATGTCCATAACTCCAAACATGCATAGACTCAATTAAATAAATTTAATTGGTTGATTACATAACCGGCTTATGTAATATTTAGGTTAATCACATTAACTCGTCAAATTAACTTTCATCCAATTTTACTTCTAATCGTTTTGTATCTTTATATTAATCCTTAGATTAATATAACCATATAAAACGTTGATTATGCACGTCCCAATTATTTTGATTTCAATTCATTTAACACTTTGATTTACATATTGGTAAAAACAAACATTTAAACGAATTTTTATTCGATAATCAAAACAGAAAACTATTAATTTCTGAAACATATATATACATTTAATACAAAACGATTTTAAACCATTTAAAATCAAGTGGGTATCGGGCCGGGCCCGAGAGCGGGCTGCTGCCGATTGGCAGCAGCCCTTAGGGCACGCGGGACGCCGCTGCCTTGCGGCAGCGGCGCCCCTACGCCGCACGCGGCTGCTGCCGCGAGGCAGCAGCCGCGCGACAGCGGCCAGTCGCGCCGTGAGGCGCGACTCGGGCTGCTGTCGTTATATATATATATATATATATTTTAAATATATATATATATATATATATGTATATATATCAGTTCTAAAACAATTTTAAAACGATTTTCAGAAATAGGAAAAAACTACAATAGATTTCCGTTTTATCATTTAGAATTAATAAAACTAATTTTATCAACCTAACTATAAAACTAATAGATTTTGTTATAACGATTATCAACCGAAATAATTAGGAACATAAGCATAATCAGTTTTAATTAACAATTAATCAAAACTTTATTTATCTTTAGAATTAATTAATCAAAACTATTTGTCAATTAATCCTAACCATAAATATTTATTCAATCCTATTAAAAACTTCTATATTTTCATATATGAAATAACGGATTTAACGATGGCTCTGATACCACTGAAGGAAATTAGGGCTAAGGTATAGCAGCGGAAATATAAAATTTTTAGCCTATTTCCTTTTAACCATAGGATCCGTTAATCGTTATTTCATATAAAGAGGGATAAGAAGGAATACCTTTCAATGAACAATCTACCGTTGTTAAAGAAGCGCCCACAATTCTTCTCCGAGATTCCAACCACAAAGTTTAACATGGAGAGGTTAAGATGAAATCAACCCTTATGAGATGCAACCAAAATAGATTGCCTCTAATTAACCAACACAAGATCAAAGAGAAAGAGGGATGAATAAGATTAATCAATCGATGGAATGCCGTATGAATTCTTGTCCACGAACTAGGGGATGGGAATTCTTTTTCTCTCACTGAATAGCAATTTCGAAAATCACTAAAGGGGGAGGGATTAGGCTTGGTCGAAATTCACATGGGAGGGGGTATATATAGTTGCTTGAATCTAAACCCTAGTTAGATAGGAATAGGTTACTTAATAGGAATCCAATTCGGAAAAGGATTCCTAATTATTATCTCACTATATATCTAATATATTTAGGATAATAATGAATAACCTAATTGGATAATAATAGGAGTATATTAATCCAATTAAAACTCCTAATTTAATTATCTCTTAATTAATTTAATTCATAATCCTAATCAAATTAGGATTAATGGAATAAAATCAATTCCTTATCTCTATATACAAATTTCGCCCCCCCTCCATATATTTGGGCCTTACTGGGCTCAATTGGGCTTCCATCTATTAATCATATCCATCTCTCTTTTGGTTCCAAGTCTTATGTGTGATCCATTAGGTTCTTACTACTTCTGGCCGTATGCAACTATTAAATTAATTTCTTCAAGAATTATATTTAATCCTTGCATAACGGAATGATGTACTGAGTATGTTATTGGCAAGTCTGTAATCATTCCCCCAGAGTCCGTTAAGAAGACAGGTTGATTCTGTCGTTAACCCTTCCGTATTAGTTACGGTATAATACGATCCTTTATCAACTACATCCTTGAACTGAATCTTATGACTATGGGTAATGTCAAGTCACATATAGCGAGACGTTCGTTTTACTTGTTCTTGGCCGAGTCAACTCAAAAAGATAGGTTAAGTGAAATCTGTATTTCTACTCTTAAGCTATCACCTTGCAAGGGTTTAGAGTCGAGTCTTCCACAAGCTATCCTTGGATGTATCTTCCATTAATCAGGAGTGATAAATGCTCAATCCAATGTATAACTACCCTGACATTACTTCCTGTGACACCCAACCTTTGCAGTTCACACCCTAGAGTCATCTCTGTTAAGGATCGTGGGACCGCAGGATCAAAGTCTCACATTCAGTAATTCAGGATGACCAATTAACATTCTTTTGAGTCTGAGGATTAGTTATACCTAGTAATACCAATGAGATGAACAGTTGACAAGGATGAATCTACCCATCCTGTTATCTCAAATCGGATCCCCAATCCTAATGAACAACGTTTCACCGGATCTATGTAACTGTCCAGATATCTATATATATGAAGCTTGTGAGATCAGCTTTCTGTCGGACAGAAGACATTGTTACATACAAGTCTCAACCGTGATATATCAATCCTAAACATATCACTTGACTTGGGGTGGTTTTAAGTTTATTAGTTTATTATAAAGTTTTGTCTCACTTCATGCTTGTATGAACACTTTATAATCACTTTAAACAAACTTACGGATTTCCTTTTATTAGACTTTATTCAGTGCTTAAAAGGGATTGCCTTTATATAGTTATAAAACATATATCTCATTAAAACAAATGATATAAAGAGCAATTCATTTACAATAAGTTTAGCACTCTTCTTTGCACTTACCCGAGATCACTTTGAGTTTGCTTTTTCATCCGGGTTTTTCCTCCTATGTTATGGTTTAGACAATATTAAAAATGAACCCGGAGGGGGGTTGTAATGTGGGTGGCTTTTTAGTGGTTAATTTTTGGAAACTCGAGTTTAAACACCATTTTGATGATCGCACCGTGCTTTTATTTTGGCCTTGGAAAGTTTGTAAAATATAACTCGAAATTGCTCGTGTGGAGCTTGAGAATGCCTTTTGCTCTTTTTCTTTTTGTTTTGAGAGCGGCACAAAAACGATTTCGAAAGCTCACTTATTAAGGCCTCGACTTATTTCGGGTGCGAATTAATTTTGTTGGTATCTAAACAAGAGGAAAAAGGGTTAATAGTAAAAAGGGTATCAACAAGAAAAGTCGGTTAGCAGGCTCAAGGGGGTTTCCTAGAGGTTGATGAAAACGAGAAAAATAAATTAAGAAAAGAATTAGACTAAGTGGGTTCGTTTTATCATCTATTGCCATTTTAACCAAAATAGGTGTATTTAACCCGGTATTAGGTGCAAACTCTATGAGTCGAGTGAAGTCAAAGCTCTCGAAAAATTGTGAAAGAAATAGAGTTCTCGTACGAACTCCTTTAGGCTCAAAATTACCTCACAAAATTTCGGGTTTAAATTGTGTACTATCGAGTCTTCGCTAAACTTTCAAACATCCCATTTTTATTGCCTTTTTAAATTTTATTATAGAGATAACATGTGGGCTAGGACTCAATGCTTTTGTTTAGTACGAACCTAGGCGTTGCATAAATTCTAGAACTTCAAAATTAAGACTAAAATTTCTCACTAAAACCGATCCTTTGTGTTCCGACGGTATTTACATCAAAGGACAAACAACAGAACTTTAAATAATTTCCGAGGGAGGTTAGTGTGTCGGAAAAAATTTAAGAATCGATAAATTAGTTTAAATATTTTTTTGTTTATTTGATTTTTATTTTTGTTAGTGCAAAACAAACGATGAGTGCGGGGTTGCACGACCCTCCGCGTTATTAAAATGATGTCTATTCCAAGGACGTCGCAAAAGAAAAGAAAACAAAAAGAAAAAGAAAAAGAAAGATAGAATTTAAATTGAAAGATAGAGGGTTATCTACCCTATCCCTCCTCACACTTAAAAACGCAATAAGTTCCAATATTGCGAAATAAATTTGAAGCACAAAGTGTAAAGAAAAAGAGTAAAGTAGAGAAGACTCCCTCAAACATCTTCCGATGGTGGTGGATATGACATGTTCCGCTCCCGATAGTAATGACTTGTGAAGTGTTCGAGGCATCAACTCTCGAACTCGGTTGGCATTTATTTAAAATATGAAATTTAAAATTTAAATTGGGTGTAAGATTATTAATGTAACTATTTTTATTGATTTATTAATTTATATATATATATATTTTATATTTATTTATTAATTTATATATATATATATATATTTGTTTTTTATTAAGAAAAAAAAAACTAGAAATTTCAACTCATTGCGGCCGGCGGGCGTCGCGCAGCGGCGGTGCCCAGCGCTGCGCGCCCCGCGTGCCGCATCTCCTTTTTTTAAAATTTTATAAAATCAACATAAATATATTATATATAAAAAATAAAAATAAAAATAAAATAAAATAATTTTTTCATTTTTTCCATTTTTGTTTTATTTTTGCCAACGTCAATACTTACAATTCTCTTCCAAATCGCCCCACCGAATTGACACAAAATTACACGAACACCTAATAAAATGTAAGAAAAAATAATTAATCACACAATAATAACTTAAATGTAAAAACTTAAAAGGTAAATTAAAGACATAAAATTAAACTTTATTCGAGCTTGGGTTGCCTCCCAAGAAGCGCTACTTTATAGTCGGTGAGCACGACTTAGGATTTCCTCTTAGGTGTATGCTTCCATTCGCGTTAGAAATGCAAATTCTTGAATAAACAATCCGTACCTACAAAACGGGTTGTTAGTTTCAAAGAAATTTAACGAAAACCAAAAGCTATATTTAAAGAAATTATTGAAGAGTTTAGTTTGCTCCCTTTTTGACTCTTTTGGCAGTTCAAAAAGAGTGAAATATTCCGAGTTAGAATAAACCTCAAACTCTTCTAGTTTTGGATTCTTTTCCATGGGTTCACACGCAATCGGTGCATCGATTAGGATCTTCGGCTCCTCGCAGTTGAGACAACCTTCGGTATTTGGAGAGTCTTCTTGAGAAGGCTCAATTAACTCGAGCTTTACATTTTGACCTACCAGATTGGCGTCTCTAATTGATTCGTCCGCGGTTGAATCGATACGGGACTTCAATCTGGCGATTTGATTTCCCAAATCCCTACAAAATGCCTCAGTGTTACATAATCTCACATGAATATCTTTAAGCATAGAGATTACCACATCGAGTTGCGAGGTTGATTGTTGGTGTGAACATCCGTCATCCTTATGGTCGTCCCACAGACGACGACTATAAGGCATCATATCATGAAAAAGATCATTACTAACAACAAAATAAATTATTCACAAAAAGAGAATAATATAAAAGAAGTTGATATAAACAATTTATACAAAAAGAATGCTTAAACTAACAATAAAACGTTTTTGTCTAATATTGCAAGAAATTATAAATCCCCGGCAACGGCGCCAAAAACTTGATGCGTGTCACCTAGTAGTGTTCTTTTTAATGACGAAATGTATATCACGATGATTGCGCTATGACTATGGATATGGTCTTTCTAAGTGCTTTGTATCTACTAGATGTCACTACTTAGGGGCAAGTGTACCTCGTCGTATCAAGTAATAATCCGGTTAAGACCGGGTATCGAATCCACGGGATTTATAACTGCAAGTATTAAATGACTCGGTTTTATACGTTATTTAAGCGGTGAATACTTTGAGGTTGGTGTGAGACACAACTACAAACTACTCCTAACTACGTGTGAGGCGAATTTATATAACTAAACTCTATGGAGTGATATGAATGCGATAAGTTATAACTATGACAAATAATGACTTCTAATGTTTATACGGTTGATGGTTTGCTCGTGCAAAGATGACTATGTCTAGAGAAACCGACCCGTGAAGTACTTAGACTACGTGGTTCCTAGTCAAGGCGTGTTGTTAGATAAGGTGCCAAACGGCCTCGCCCGGGCGGACCGGGGGGTGGACACCTCATGGCGACGTAAGCGGTGATTGGCGCCGAAAGCAACCAATCGTGGAATCAAGCTGCTCGGCAGGACCGGAGCTCGGAGTATGGAAGAGTCGCCACCCACGAATGGGAAAATGAACACCGATCCCTTGCGGGAGACCGGTGAGGGTTCGGGAAACTTAGGTACGAGCCGAGAAGGCTAGCTCCTTTCCAGAGAAAGGCTACTAGGCACCCCGACATCGCCCGGTTATGAACCACCGGCCTCCTACTCAGCGTGTTAGGCGATAACGGACTAATCGCATATTTCTTTAAGTTTAAAATTCATTTGAAACCTTTTCTTTCTCGCTTTGAAAACAGTTTTGAGCATGTTATTCGAAAGCCATTTTAGTAAAGAATCACCCATTTTGCATAAATTTAAAGTATATAGGAGAGAGAGGGGGAGAAGAAAGAATTGATTTATTCACAGTGTGATTTTATGCTTTAGACTATACACTAACTCTAAGCTAATCTCATTCCCCAAAAACGAGTTTATTTACATGGTTCGTACCTTAATCGCCGTTGGAACGATTTAGGCACGTTTCAAAACCCCATTAATGACGTTCACTCGAATCGCCGTTGGAACGACTCGAGCGTTTGAAAACGTTGAGCAAGCATTTTTAATCTAAAAACGTGATTAAGCATACAAGTCAATTTATTTTGTACAAAAACCATTTAGTTAGGAAAACAATTCAAAACTTCATTATTCACAAAAGTAATTTTAATTACAAGGTTCGCTTAATCCGTCGTTGGAACGAATTAAGGTTTTAACACGTGATGCTTTAGGAAACGATTTAAAGTGATAAGAAAGCCTTTTATTTATCTTAGGAACTTCTTAACAAATTAAGTTTAAATAAGCAAATTAAACTCTATTTTTTATGATTTATTTTCCCTTTCCACTCAATTGAACCTTACTTGAATATATGTGCAAGAATGAACCATTTAAATCCCCCAAAATTCACCAAGTAAAACAAACTTGAAATATGTACATTAAAGTCCAAAAAATGAAGTGAATATACATATATACATTTTTATCTAAAAATAAGGATATAGTTTAAAAGATAAGTAAAAGATACTAAATATATGCATAATAATGATAATACAAAATACTAAGTATAATACGTTTTTATCCTACAAAAAAACATATGAAAATAATGGGCAAAATCCATAAATAGAAAATAACATTTATCTCAAAATAGTTTTACATAATAAATATATAAAAAACAACTTCCACTCTAAATAATAGCTAATATAGCTTAAATGAGCCAAAAACTATATATATATATATACAAATATAATGCTTTACAAAACCAAATCAAAACGGATTAAATTCCCAATGTGAAATATAAGCTATACAATACGTATTTAAGGGTTATAGGACTCAAAAATAATTTTTATGAATATGCTACATAATTCAATATATATATATACAAGTATAAATATCAAAAAGTTGAGAAAAGAGGGTTAAAAGGGCAATTTTCGGATTCCGGCAGATCACCGATGGAAAATCCGTTACTAATCTGCTGTTAGTGACAGAAAAGGGAGAATATCAACAGCAGTCCCTATATTATCCAGATTTGTTCAAACACTTTAAATTAGATCTATTCTATCGTTTTGGACCTCCGAACTATCCAAATTGGATCATAGTCTATAACGGAGACTCCTAAAACGATGTTTTATTTCAAAACGTTATTTAGAAATATTTTCAAAAACTTATAATTTCAACGTTTTTAATCCCGAACTACCTTTGAATCGGATCACGGTTCGTATTGGGATGTTAAAACGAGGTTTTTATTTCAAAACCAAAACGAACATTTATTTAATACGGGATGAGAATTAAATAAATACGGGAGAATAAATAAACGTGATAAATGAATAAATAAAATAAAGACTAAAAATAAAAATAAATAAATAAAATAATTAAAATAAATAACATGAGTCTAGTCCTCGGATAATACCTCAAGATCGGTATTGACAGTTGAAGTCGGTTGATTCCATGAATCGTGATTTTCCGGTGTTTTTTGTGTTTTTGGTAAAATTTTAACTTTTAGGAAATTTGGATTTTTTAGGAAAAAAATGTTTTTTCCCAAAAAATAACTCTCTCTCTAAAAAATGTTTTAGAGTGAGAAGCTCCCAAAAATCCCCCCTATCAATGCATGGGGATCTGTGCCTTTTATAGACACGGATCCCAAAAAAATTTGGTCGTAGCCCGACGGGCGTCGGGCTACGCCCAAAATGTTGGGCGCACGCCCAACTTGCGTTGGGCGAACGCCCAACTTGTTTGGGCGGACGCCCAACTTTTGTTGGGCGTGAGCCCAACTTCTGTTGGGCGCGCGCCCAACAGGCGTTGGGCGTCCGCCCAACGGACGTTGGGCGCTCGCCCCACCTACGTTGGGTGCTCGCCCCACGTCGTTGGGCGCTCGCCCAACGGCTGTCGGGCGCGCCGCCCAGCGGCCGTCGGGCGTGCGCCCCGCGCCGTCGGGCGCGCATCCAACTGTTGTCGGGCGCGCGCTGACTGCCGCTAGGCGCTCGCACCACGTCGCTGAGCACTCGCGAGCCGTCCACTCGACGACCGCAACTCCTACTGAAGTTCTTGTTTTTTTTATTATATTTTTTTGCTTTAAAACTCCCGGAACCAACCGCTTCAACCGTCTTGTTACAGGTTTTCGTCACAGGTCCTCCGACTCGGTGTCTATAGTTGCCCCTACTTTCCTATTTTGACAGTGATGTGTGTGTTTTGAAAACGTTTTTTGCTAACGCAACACATGCAATGTAAATATATTAAAGTAAAAGACACGTATAGAGTAGGAGGAAGAATACCTGATCTCTGCGCTGCGCGCTCCAGCTTCGTCTTCGATCCTCTCCGTCCTTGCCTTCGAATCGGCTGTCGGCGGACGTTTTTCTTAACGATCCTAGCCTAAATCGACCGCGGGTAAACAACTCTTTCTAGCGACCCTAGTCTCTAAATCGATCGCGGGTAAAAATGGCTCAAAAGCAACCTCGGTCGTGGACCAAAGGTAAGAAGGCTCAAAAGCAACCTCGGTCATGGACCGTAGGTAGGATGGCTCAAAAGCAACCTCGGTCGTGGACCGAAGGTAAGATGGCTCAAAAGCTACCTCGGTCGTGGACCGTAGGTAAGATGGCTCAAAAGCAACCTTGATCGTGGATCGAAGGTAAGATGGCTCAAAAGCAACCTCGGTCGTGGACCGTAGGTAAGATGGCTCAAAAGCAACCTCGGTCATGGACCGTAGGTAAGATGGCTCAAAAGCAACCTCGGTCGTGGACCGTAGGTAAGATGGCTCAAAAGCAACCTCGGTCGTGGACCGTAGGTAAGATGGCTCAAAAGCAACCGTAGGTAAGACGGCTCAAAAGCAACCCCGGTTGTGGACCGTAGGTAAGATGACTCAAAAGCAAAAAGTTTCTTTCTAGCAATTCTGAATTCTAAAACAGTGTCGTCTGTATTTTCACTGGAGCTATTGTCTCGGGTATTTGAGTTATTTGATAGGAACGTCCTTATCTTTTCGTCTGGAACATTTCAGACTAAGAATTATTTTTCTGTTGACTGTTGTCTGTATTTTGACTGGCGCCACTATTCTGCAAAATTTTGACTGTCATCTGGAGTCATATCCTTGGGATATTGGTCACCTTCTGGCAGAAACGCAGGCTGAGACGGATTGCAAATCGGAGGTCTGTGCACCTGGTAATTAATTATTTACTTTTTACCTTTATGTCACGTCGTACCTTTTTCGCTTTTTACGGGAATGCCATTCCCTTCTTCTATATAAGGTGGTGGGGTTTCATTTCAACCCCACACCTTCTCTCTCTTCTCTCTCTCTCTAGCTTCTAACTTTGAGCATTCTTGTGATGGGTTCGGATAAATACGATGGCACGAAGGGTATGGATGCGGGTTTCGAGAACCTGACTAGAGTGGTCCCTTTTCAGCATCCTGCTTCTCATCTGAGTCGGACCAACATTAATCCGGTAAGTACCCCTTTACTCTTTTAACCTTTGACCAGACTTCTAGGCTTTAGTAGCCCTATTTTGAACATCATTTGCATGCTAACCTCTAAGCCGTTTAGAAGACCTTTAGTTAGCAAACGCGAATTTCTATGCACGTGAACAATGTTTTATTTATTTTTCGAAAGAATGGGGACTATATGCATGTGAATAGTAAGAATACGAACAATGCATGCCAACCGTAAAAACTTGAATAGTGCACGTGAATAGTGTGCACGTGAATAGTAAAAACATGAATGATGCATGCTAATCGCAAGGAAAAACGTGAATAGTGCACGTGAATAGTGCACGTGAACAATGTTTTATTTATTTTTCGAAAGAATGGGGACTATATGCATGTGAATAGTAAAAATACGAACAATGCATGCCAACAGTAAAAACGTGAATAGTGCACGTGAATAGTGAAAACGCGAATAGCGCACGTGAATAGTAAAATCGTGAATAGTAAAAACGTGAATAGTGCACGTGAATAGTAAAAAAATAAACGACTAGATTAAATGCTTTTAACCCAAACCAGAATTGGATTAACCTCCTTGCAAACACGCAGGAGAAGGGAACATCAAAGAATAATGAATCAATCAAATTCTATACAAATGATCCTACGAATGAAATCTCACAAAGTAACGATCCTAACTGATAGGAACTTCTGGGTTTAAACATAACCGAAAGAATAACCAGGTTAACAAATCTTTATTAGACGTAGGCATAGACACGAGGTTCTCGAGGAGTAATGACTTTAGTTTGGCCTTTTCCTTACCCGTTCCGTTCCTTCCAGGTCATTGGTATTTCCGGGACCACCGAGGAGATTCATATCTGGTATGTCATGCTTAGCCCGGCGGCTAAAGCCCGGGTACGAGAGTTGGGCTTCGAGCCTTTTATCCTGGCGTTGCCTCGCGCCAACGGAGTGTGTGACCGGTTCGGCCTTCGCGCCTTATGTGAGAGATGGGTAGACTCGACCCATACCTTCCACTTCTCGTTTGGGGAGATGACGGTCTCACCCCGTGACTTTTCCCTGCTGACCGGATTGCGGGGTAGCGGTATCCCGGTTCCCCTTTTCTTTGACATGGTGTGTCCCCGAGTTGACCGTGCCGAGTTAGCTTCTCTGATTGGACCAGGAGTCTATACGGGTGTCAAGTCCACCCCGGTGAAGTTTATTACTACCTATGGATTACTGAGTCGCAGGGACTTCTACGGCCGAGACAACACGGATCAGGCCGTTCGCAGCTTTCTTCTATATGCCTTGGGCGAGACGATCTTCCGCACTAAGAGCGGGACGATACATGCGGGTCTTATCCATGTCTTTCGTGATTTGGATGCGGTGTCATCTTATGATTGGGCAGGAGCCGGCTTGGCTTTTCTGTACAAGTTCCTAGATTTGACTTGCCGGAAGCGCAAGGATTTCGGTGGTTATACCTTTGCCCTCCTGGTACGTCGCCTATCATTGGCTTGTCTCCTTATTCTTTTCGCGATTTCTGCTTTTGACATCCGTTTCTACGAGCAGGTTTGGGCCTACGAGAGGCGGATTCTTCCGTGCACCCGCAGGAGCCGGCCGCGTGTGGTTAGGCTTCCACTCATGGCGCGGTGGAGTGATTTTGATTTGGAGGCCGAGGAGGGGCGGACAGTGGCGCGATTCCTAGCATGGATCGACTCGCGGACCTTAGGACAGGTGAATACCTTCTAACTATTCTCGATTTTCGTTCTTCTCTTTTCTCTTTTTTTTCAGATTCGATTTAGATGGGACGACCTCGACTTTGGTCCCGTTACGCTTACATTACCCGCATCTAGGGGCAGCAGTGCGTACTTACAGGTCCCTGTGCGCGGGCATGGTACTTGGGCGACCGGGGCATCACCGGGGTTAGCGTCTCGCATTGGACACCTGGCGAGATTCCTGCATCCATGTTTACGGTGAGGACCATGCTCTTGTCGGACATTCGTCACGATTTGACTAGCCGATTTTCCCCTCGAGATGTGTGGGACCATGCAGGGGGTCGCGCCCGCTATTTATCGACATTATTGACTCCAGTGGACCCTCCTGAGTTTGCGATGGACGTGGATCCCGGGGCGGACGTGTTCTCAGCGGAGGCTGTTGCTGTGGTTTTTGGTCGTGAGGAGATCCCGGTGAGTGCTTGACTTTTTTATCCTTTATTTACGAGGTGGTTAGGGATGTTTATTGTGTCTTTACATGCAGGAGGGTTCCTTGAGGAGCGCTCGGACATCTGACTTTTTCGATGGTGCTCGGACCCGGACTTCTGCGAGCGAGCCTTCCTATTATGCAGGCGAGTCCTCCGGCGTTGTTCAACCCGAGCGGCTTCGCCTCGGAACACCTTTCCCGATCCCAGGGAGAGATTTTCCAGTGATTCATTACGGCGAGGCGGGTGTGGCCTACTCCGGCATCGAGACAGCCCCTTCGGTTTTTACCTCGAGGATGCCGTTCGATCCCCCTGATGCCCTCCATACTTCGAGGGAGACGTGTACTGATTATATGGGATTGTCCGGTTACTTCAGAGAGCAGCTCACTCTACGCTGTGCCGGCCATCTGGTGAGTATTCTTATTCTGTATTAGTGTAGTGAAATGTATGCGTGTGATGCACATATGTATGTATGATACATTTTTTCTCTTTTTTTATTTGCAGAGTGATCTTCATGCAAATGAGCAGCGGTTCAGTGAGTCGCAGCGGGATGCCGATGCTAGAGTCGGGCATGTCTATCGCGAGAGAGATGCTCATTGGTCGGAGAGGGTGCGAGTTGAGACCGAGGGGCGTCTTGCTGCAGAGGAGAGGATGCGAGTGGAGACCGCGGGGCGCCTTGCCGCTGAGGAGGGTCGTCGGGTTGCCGAGGAGGCCTTATCTGCGGAGCGGGCTTCTCATCTGAGGGACTTTGAGGACTTCTGGGATTTTCCTCCTCATTAGGCTCATTATTTGCAGTTTCTTCATTAGTATTACCCCGATGTATAGTTTGTATATAGGGAGAGGGGTGGATAGGACGTAGGCTTTTTATGTGAAAGAGGTAGGAAATGTATAACTCATGATTCATAATACAATGCATTCAGTAGATTGTAATGATTCCAATCATCCTCTTCGAATATATTCATGCCTTTATTTATTTACAAACAATAGAAATACTTAGCCGCTTATACATTATTTTCATAATTGCTCAAGATATAACTACTGTTACCAGGACCCGCCTTTTTTCGGTTTTCAGATCCCAGCGATTTTTCATCTCTCCTTTTATTATCCCGGAATTTTCAAACGAGTGCCCTTTCGGGTTTTCACCCATTGGGATGTCCCTTATTGTTGCATAGGTCGCCCTTTGCGGGTTTTCAACCTATCGGGAATTTTCATTTCTTTTTTTTCTTTTTTTTTTACGAAAAGTATTTCTTAAGCCTATCCAGATTGGTAGGTTCATAGAACTCCATGCCGTCCATAGTAGTAAGCTTCACCGCCCCTTTGCTTAGGATTTTCTTCACGAGGAATGGTCCTTCCCAGTTTGGCATGAACTTGCCTCTAGGGTCGGTGTGCGTCATTCGGATCTGTTTCAGCACCAGGTCCCCTTCTTTGATAGGGCTGGCCTTGACCTTTTTGTTGAAGGCTCGGGCCATCCTTCTCTGATATAACTGCACATGGTAAAGGGCCTCTATCCTTTTCTCATCTACTAATGCTAACTGCTCATATCGCTTCTTCACCCATTCCGTCTCGGGAATCTCTACTTCTACTGCGATTCTTAATGATCGCTTTTCAATCTCAATTGGGAGGACGGCTTCGGCCCCATATACCAAGGATAACGGCGTTGCCCCAGTTGACGTTCTAACCGTCGTGCGATAAGCCCATAAAGCGAGCGGAAGCTGCTCGTGCCAATTTCGATGCGATTCTACTGTCTTTACAAGAATCCTTTTAAGGTTCTTATTAGCCGCCTCTACTGCACCATTAGCTTGTGGGCGATACGGAGAAGACCTATTATGCTCAATACCGTACTCTTGGAAGAGACTTCTCACCTCTCCCTGAAACTGGACCCCATTATCCGTGATCATGTGATGAGGCACTCCGAACCTGGTGATCAAGTGCTTTTCAATGAACTTCCTCATCTGCTTAGACCCCAACTTGCTAAATGATTCTGCCTCTACCCACTTGGTGAAGTAATCAATGGCGACTGCAATGAATTTGTGTCCGTTCGACACATTAGGCCTCACCTCCCCGATGATATCAATACCCTAAGCCGCAAACGGCCAAATGGGTGCTAGCACGTGTAGTTCCATAGCTGGTAAGTGACTATAATCTCTGTGGATTTGACAATCATGGCATTTCTTCGCATATTCGTTACAATCTCTTTCCATGGTGAGCCAATAGAAGCCTTGCCTCACGATTTTCTTTGCCAATACTGCTCCTCCCATATAGGCTCCACAAATTCTCGAGTGTACTGACTCCATTGCCTCACGGGCTTCTCCCTCATCCAAGCACCTCAGTTGTAATCCATCAGCATGTCTTTTGTAAAGCAAGTCATTGTGGATGACGAACTGCTGAGTTAACCTTCTAATCACAGCCTGATCCCTAAGTTCTGATTCTGCCGGGTACGCCCCACTTTTCATGAAGTTTACGATATCGAAATACCAAGGCTTTTCATCCGCTCCCTATAGCATTACGTCTTCATAGCACGGTTTATGGGACCTCCTCAGCACCAAAGGCTTCGAGGCAAGGTTCTGAGGGTTATCCCATACTGACACCAAAGTGGCCAAAGCATCCGCTGCCTGGTTCTGTGCTCGAGGAATGTGATAAAAATGACACTCGCTGAATCTCTGCGCCAATCCCTCCAACTGGTCTAGGTATGGACGCAACCTTTCTTCCCTTACTTCCCAGTTTCCCTGCGCTTGTTCGATAATCAGTTTTGAGTCGCCCCAAATTTCAACGTATGATGCTCCTAGCGCTGCTAATGACTCCAACCCATAGATGCACGCTTCATATTCGGCCATATTATTGGTGAGAGGGAAGGATAACTTCTTTGCTATTGGGATCCTTTCTCCTTCTGGTGAGATAAGTAGCACTCCTACTCCGGCTCCATTTGAGTTAACCGCTCCATCGAAGAACATTTTCCACGGTATAACTTCTATTGCGTTCAAGTGCTCATCGGGGAAATCATAATTTATCTCCTCCTCTTCTGTGTTCAGAGGCTGATTGGCCAGAAATTCTGCTACGGCTCTCCCCTTAATAACCTTCTTTGTTACATATTCGATATCAAATTCGGACAAGAGCAACAACCATCGGGCTAGCTTCCCTGTTAGAGACAGAGTTCGGTACAGATACTTCACGGGATCCATCCGAGAAATAATGATCACTTTGTAAGATTGAAAATAGTGTCGTAGTTTCTTTGTTAGCCATACTACTGCCACACACATCTTTTCGATCATGTTATACTTAAGCTCGTATTCCAGGAACTTCTTACTCAGATAATACACCGCGTGCTCCACACCGGTGTCCCCTTTCTGGGCCAGCATTGCCCCAATAGATCGCTCCTCGATCGCTACATAGAGGAGAAGCGGTTTTCCAAGTTTAGGCGGTCTTAAAATCGGTGGATTAGACAAATAGTTCCGGACACTCTCCAATGCTTACTGGCACTTATCATTCCAAACCGTTGGTTGATCTTTCCGTAGCAGCTTAAAGATCGGCTCGCAGATCGTAGTGAGTCGTGCTATGAACCGACTGATATACTGAACCTGCCCCAGAAATCCTCTCACTTCTTTCTCATTCTTGGGTGCTGGCATTTCCTGTATGGCCTTTACCTTATCGGGATCCACCTCAATCCCCTTGTTACTAATCACATAGCCTAAGATCTTTCCCGATGAAACGCCAAAGAAGCACTTCTTCAGGTTCAACCTTAGCTTGAATTCTGCAATTTGGGCCAAAAAATTCTCAAGTGCAGCGAAATGCCCCTCTCTCGTCTCCGACTTGACCATCATGTCGTCCATATAGACTTCCACTTCTTTGTGTATCATATCATGGAACAGTGTCGTAGCCATTCATTGATAAGTTGCCCCGACATTTTTCAAACCAAACGGCATTACCCTATAGCAGTACGTTCCCCACTCAGTTGTGAACGAGGTCTTTGCCTTGTGCTTTTCTGCCATTTGAACCTGCATGTAGCCCATGAAGCCGTCAACATTTGTGTGCAAGACGCTCGATGCAGCACTGTCGATTAATTCGTCGATGTGAGGCAATGCGAATTCATCTTTGGGGCAGGCCTTGTTGAGATCTCTATAATCGACACACATTCTCACTTTACCGTCCTTCTTTGCGATTGGCACTACATTTGCGACCCAAGGAGGATAGTCAATTACTTCGATGAACCCTGCTTCTAACTGTTTCTTCACTTCCTCTCTGATCTTATCTGCCCATTCCGGCCTCATGCGTCGGAGTTTCTGTTTTACGGGCTTAGCATCGGGGTATGTTGGAATACGGTGAGTTACGATTGATTGATCGATTCCTGGCATGTCTTCGTATGTCTAAGCAAACACTATTTCATATTTTTTAATTATTCTCTCAAATTCTTTCCTCTCTTCAGTAGTTAATTCTTGAGCAATTTGTATAAGTTTAGGATTTTCATCCGTGCCAAGATTGAAAGTTGACATTTCTATTGTATTGATTTCAAATGTAGGCATGTTATATGAATGAGAATGCATGGAATGATCAGAATCAACATCAAGCAAGTAAGCAAAATCAGAATTCATTTCATTGATAGTGTTGGCGAGTACATCATCGGATTCAAATAAAGCAGTAATACAATTGTCATCGATAGGGTTCTCGGGTTTCTCATAAGGCTCGGAGGTGTTGGGCTTATCCACCGCTCCCACAGTTGCTTCCATTGTGATCACCTGCTCCTTGGCATTTAGATCTAACATCATGATCTCCTCAACGAAACAGCTTGCCATTCCTTTGCCCCAGTCGGTAACATCATTGAAGATCTCAAAGCCCGGCAGAATCTTTCCTTCGGCGCTAGTCCATGACTCGGGAGTCCCAGAATAAACCTTCCCGTGTCCCTCATTCACAAAATACTTCTTTAGGCCCACCTTTCCTTCACCACCTGTGTTGGACGGACCTCCCAGCTCATATCCCAAACCCCTCCGGGTTTTCTGACTCTTGAAGTCCGGAGATTCTGGCAACCCTTGATGGTGTGATCCCAAGTGAAGGAAATTAAGGCTAAGGTATAGCAGCGGAAATATAAAATCTTTAGCCTACTTCCTTTTAACCATAGGATCCGTTAATCGTTATTTCATATAAAGAGGGATAAGAAGGAATACCTTTTGAAGAACAATCTACCGTTGTTAAAGAAGCACCCACAATTCTTCTCCGAGTTCCCAAGCACTAAGTATAACACGGTGAGGTTAAGTTAGAATCAACCCTTATGAGATGCAACCAAAATAGATTGCCTCTAATCAACCAACACAAGATCAAAGAGAAAAGGAGATGAATGAAATTAATCAATCGACGGAAGCCGTATGAATTCTTGTCCACGAACTAGGGGATGCAAATTCACTTTCTCTCTCTAGATGTAGGTTTCGAAAATCACATAGAGGGGAGGATTAAGCCTTAGTCGAAATTCACATAATAGGGGGGTATATATAATAACTTGTATCTAAACCCTAGTTAGATAGGAATAGGTTACTTAATAGGAATTCAATTCGGAATAGGATTCCCAATTATTATCTTATAATATATCTAGGATAATAATAAATAACCTAATTGGATAATAATAGGAGTATATTAATCTAATTAAAACTCCTAACTTAATTATCTCTTAATTAATTTAATTCACAAACCTAATCAAATTAGGATTAATGGAATTAAAATAATTCCCTAATTTATTATATATAAATTTCGGCCTCCCCTAATTAAATGGGCCTTACTGGGCTCATTTGGGCTTCCATCTATTAATGACATCCATCTCTCTTTTGGTTCCAAGTTTTATGTGTGATCCATTAGGTTCTTACTACTTCTGGCCGTATGCAACTATTAAATTAATTTCTTCAAGAATTATATTTAATCCTTGCATAATGGAATGATGTACTGAGTATGTTATTGGCAAGTCTGTAATCATTCCCCCAGAGTCCGTTAAGAAGACAGGTTGATTCTGTCGTTAACCCTTCCGTATTAGTTACAGTATAATTCGATCCTTTATCAACTACATCCTTGAACTGAATCTTATGACTATGGGTGATGTCAAGTCACATATAGCGAGACGTTCATTTTACTTGTATAGGCCGAGTCAACTCAAATAGATAGGTTAAGCGAAATCTGTATTTCTTACTCTTAAGCTATCACCTTGCAAGGATTTAGAGTCGAGTCTTCCACAAGCGATCCTTGGATGTATCTCCCATTAATCGGGAGTGATAAATGCTCAATCCAATGTATAACTACCCTGACATTACCTCCTGTGACACCCAACCTTTGCAGTTCACACCCCAGAGTCATCTCTGTTAAGGATCGTGGGACCGCAGGATCAAAGTCTCACATTCAGTAATTCAGGATGACCAATTAACATTCCTTTGAGTCTGAGGATTAGTTATACCTATTAATACCAATGAGATGAACAGGTGACAAGGATGAATCTACCCATCCTGTTATCTCAAATCGGATCCCCAATCCTAATGAACGACGTTTCATCGGATCTATGTAACTGTCCAGATATCTATATATATGAAGCTTGTGAGATCAGCTTTCTGTCGGACAGAAGACATTGTTACATACAAGTCTCAACAGTGATATATCAATCCTAAACATATCACTTGACTTGGGGTGGTTTTAAGTTTATTAGTTTATTATAAAGTTTTGTCTCACTTTATGCTTGTATGAACACTTTATAATCACTTTAAACAAACTTACGGATTTCCTTTTATTAGACTTTATTTAGTGCTTAAAAGGGATTGCCTTTATATAGTTATAAAACATATATCTCATTAAAACAAATGATATAAAGAACAATTCATTTACATTAAGTTTGTATCCTACAACAATTGTCTATAGGACACTAAACCCCAACATACTCCCACTTGGACTAAAGCCAATTGTTTCTAAAACTTATCCCAATAGAAGTTAAATGACGATCATGTACTTTCTGGGTTAAAGGCTTTGTTAACGGATCTGCAACATTGTCCTTTGTAGGTACTCTTTCTATTCTCACATCTCCTCTAGCCACAATCTCTCTTATGATGTGGTATCGCTTTAGGTAGTGCTTGGATGCATTATGAGACCGTGGTTCCTTTGCTTGCGCAATGGCTCCATTGTTATCACAGTACAGAGTAATGGGATTGACAATGTCAGGCACCACACCTAGTTCTGTAATGAACTTTCTAATCCAAACTGCTTCCTTTGCTGCTTCCGCAGCAGCGATGTACTCTGACTCGGTCGTAGAGAAAGCTACGCTTCCCTGCTTGGAACTTTTCCAACTGACCGCGCCCCATTCAAGATAAACAGGTATCCTGATTGGGATTTAAAATCATTCTCATCTATGAGATGACTAGCGTCTGAAAATCCTTCAATTTTCAGATCTCCTTCTCCGTACACTAGGAACATATCTTTAGTCCTTCTCAAGTACTTAAGAATGTTCTTGACGGCAATCCAATGCTCGTCTCCCGGATTCCCTTGGTAACGACTCGTTACAGATAACGCGAACGCTACGTCAAGTCTAGTGCATAGCATAGCATACATAATCGAACCGATCGTGCTGGCGTACGGGACTACAGCCATGCGTCATTTGTCATCATCAGTTTTAGGACATTGATGATTGTTTAACTTTACTCCATGTACCATGGGTAAGTTACCTCGTTTCGATTCAAGCATGCTAAACCGATTTAGCACCTTTTCAATGTATGTAGCCTGTGAAAGACCAAGCAGTCTTCTCGATCTATCTCTATAGATCTTTATACCAAGTATATAAGCTACTTCACCAAGGTCTTTCATTGAGAAGTTACCGGATAACCATACTTTTACCGACTGTAATAGAGCAATGTCATTTCCCATTAACAGTATATCGTCCACATATAGTATGAGAAATGCTATAGAGCTCCCACTTGCTTTCTTGTAAATGCAAGCTTCTTCGCAATTTTGTTCGAAACCAAATTGTTTTATGGTTTCGTCAAAACGCTTGTTCCAGCTTCTAGATGCTTGCTTGAGTCCATAAATGGATCTCTGAAGTTTGCAAACTTTATTTGCATCCTTTGATATGAAACCTTCAGGCTGCATCATATATACATCCTCAAGCAGGTTTCCGTTCAGGAAAGCTGTTTTCACATCCATTTGCCAAATCTCATAATCAAAATGAGCGGCAATAGCAAGCATGATTCTGATTGATTTGGACATAGCAATAGGAGAGAAGGTTTCGTCATAATCAACACCTTGTTTCTGACGATATCCTTTCGCTACCAGCCTAGCCTTGTAGGTGCTAACCTTTCCATCCATGTCAGTCTTCTTTTTGAAGATCCACCTGCACCCAATGGGAATTATCCCTTCGGGTGGATCAACCAAAGTCCACACTTGGTTAGTATACATGGAATCCATTTCAGAATCCATGGCCTCAAGCCATGCTTTAGAATCTGGACTAGTAAGAGCCTCTTCGTAGTTTTCGGGTTCGTCGTCTAACACGGGAACCTCGTTATCATATCCTACTAGAAAACCATATCTAACTGGGAGTTCACGAACTCTTCGTGATCTATGAATAGGTGCCACTGGAGTCTCATCTAATGGGACTTCTTCGGGTACCTCAACCGCTTCTGTTGTTTCAGTCGGTGTTTCTTCCTCTTGAACTTCGTCGAGTTCAATCATGCTTCCCTTTTGTGTTTCTTCGAGAAACTCTTTCTCTAAGAAGGTTGCGTGCTTGGATACGATTACTTTCTGATCATCTGGATGATAGAAGTAATATCCCATAGTTTCCTTAGGGTATCCAATGAAGAAACATTTATCAGATTTAGAATCTAGTTTGTCGGACGCAATGCGTTTGACAAACGCTGAACAACCCCATATTCTCATGAATGAGAACACGGGTTTCCTACCAACGAACAATTCATATGATGTGGAACTAGCGGATTTAGTTGGTACTCGATTCAGGGTGAAGAGGGCAGTTTCTAAGGCATAGCCCTAGAACGTCTTTGGAAGTAAGGCCATGCTCATCATGGATCGTACCATATCTAGTAGGTTACGGTTTCTCCTCTCGGATACACCATTGTGTTGTGGTGTATAGGGAGGTGTCCATTGTGAGCATATGCCACATTCAGTTAGATAATTCAGAACATCATCAGAAAGATATTCGCCACCTCGATCGGATCGAAGCGTCTTTATTTTCTTTTCTAATTGATTTTCCACTTCATTCTTGAAGCATTTGAATTTCTCAAAAGCTTTTGATTTGTGCTTCATCAAATAGACGTAACCATATCGGGTATGGTCATCTATGAAGCTTATGAAGTATCTGAATCCTCGTCTTGCTTGGACTAACATAGGACCGCATACATCTGAATGAATAAGTCCTAGAGTGTCTGATACACGCTCTCCTTTATTGCTAAATGGTGTCTTTGTCATTTTACCTTTTAAACATGATTCGCATGTTTCCAATGATTCAGAATCGATTGGATCTATAAGCCCATCTGAATGTAGCTTTAGCATGCGTCTCTTGTTTATATGGCCTAAACGACAATGCCACAAGTAAGTTGAATTATCTAGCTTATGTCTTTTGGTATCAATTGCAAAAACAGGAGTTTTATCATCTAACACATAAATCCCATTTTGTGATATTCCTGAAAAATAAAAGATCGAATCTTTATAAAAATTGCAACTATTGTTCTTTATTGAAATATGAAAACCGTCGTCAACAAGACGGCTAATAGAAATAATGTTACGAGACATCTCAGGAACGTATAAACAATTCCTTAATTCTATTACAAGCCCAGAGGGCAAAGGCAAAACATAATCTCCAATTGCGAGGGCGGCAGCTCTTGCTCCATTTCCAACTCGCAAGTTTATGCTTCCTTTCTTTAGTTCCTTAGTCTGATTTAGTTCCTGCATATTTGTACAAATATGAGATCCACATCCGGTATCAAGTACCCAAGATTCAGACAGTGAAACTGTGTTTATTTCAATATAGAACATACCAGATGTAGAAGCACCACCTTTTCCCTTCTTGAGGGTGGCTAGATACTCCTTGCAGTTTCTCTTCCAATGCCCGTCTTTACCACAGAAGTGGCACTCTCCTTTGGGCTTCTTCACTTCCTTTCCCTTGGACACAGCTTTCTTACCTTTCTTGGGATGTTTAGGATTGGGAAAATTCCCTTTCCTTTTCTTCGATCCCTCAATTACAAGAGCCGATATGGTCTCGTCTTTCTTCATATTGGGCTCAACTGACTTGAGCATGTTTACAAGCTCTTCAAGAGAGGTTTGCAAGTCATTCATCTGATAGTTCATAATGAAATGTGAATAACTTTCTGGGAGGGATTGAAGAATTAAGTCAACACTTAATTCGTTATCCATCGCAAATCCAATACTAGAAAGTTTGGTAATGTAGCCAATCATCTTGACACAATGTGTCATGACTGATGTGCCCTCTTGCATCCTGCAACGATATAACAGCTTGGATATCTCGTAGCGTTCGCACCTGGTTTGTTTCCCAAACAATTCCTTTAGGTGCATGATGATGGAATAGGCATTCATCTCCTCATGTTGCCTTTGTAATTCTGATGTCATCGATGCAAGTATGATGCATCCGGCATGATCGTCATCAGCCTTGTGCTTCTGATAAGCATCAATTTCCTCGATGGGAGCATCATCTTCAGGGACAGGGGGTATCGATGTATCAAGTACATACCCAATTTTCTCGAACTTCAAAACAATTTTGAGGTTGCGAAACCAGTCGGTGAAGTTTGAACCATTCAGTTTGTTATCGGTAAGAATGTTTTGCAGATTGGTTTTAGTCATGATTTTAAGAGTGTGTGTTTAAACAAAACCTGAGAGTGAGAAAGAGTAAACGTACGTCATTCATTTGCTTTAAAGTATAACAATCTAAAATTACAGGCCTTTTAATTTATTTCAGATTGCTCCCACTATTTTGCCAAATTAATAGCCCTCCATATTAATTCGAAGAATTTCACAAATCCTTTAGTGAGCTAGGATCCTAACTCCTGAGATTTCGCCTTGAGTTTAATCAACAAGCTAGTCTCATTCATTAGGTAGATTCATATGATCAATCACATCTCTAATGTGATTCTTAGGTTATTGGGTTACTAACCACATTAGTAACTAATATGCTATTCATATTAATCCCAACCATCTTGCCCATTAGTTTATGACAACATGAGTTTACTCATCCAATTATCATAATCTAATTTAAGTATTACCCCATATTCATGAAAGAACGATTTTCGATAATTCAGGTGTTACCATAAGACCCCGAGCTTGAGTTTACTCAACAACCCAAAGGCCCCCAGTACTGCCGGCTGAATTATAATATTAGGGAGGGGCAACCGATTTCAATAACTTGCTTATTTACTTAACTTTTTAATGAGGGATTTTATTTTAGGTCTCATAATCTAACTTAGTCTTGATTTGCTTTAGCATACATCAGACACATACATTCACATACATTCTAAATTATTCCGTCGAGCCAGAGACGGAATAAAAGGGCAAACCTAAGGAAATACTAACTCTTCTCCATGGCGCCTTGAAATTACATATTAATTTCTATACTACTATAAGAAAACTTCAATTGAATTGAAGGGAATCGGATGAAAGGAGAAATTACAATAGATAGTAGAAAGGCAGGACGCGCAGGCCCTATTTCAAAAATACCAAAAGACTAAAAGAGGGTCCAAATATGTCCATAACTCCAAACATGCATAGACTCAATTAAATAAATTTAATTGGTTGATTACATAACCGTCTTATGTAATATTTAGGTTAATCACATTAACTCGTCAAATTAACTTTCATCCAATTTTACTTCTAATCGTTTTGTATCTTTATATTAATTCTTAGATTAATATAACCATATAAAACGTTGATTATGCATGTCCCAATTATTTTGATTTCAATTCATTTAACACTTTGATTTACAACTTGGTAAAAACAAACTTTTAAACGAATTTTCATTCGATAATCAAAACAGAAAACTATTAATTTCTGAAACATATATATATATACAAAATGTTTTCAAGCCGATTTTAACAATTAAAATCAAGTGGGATTCGGGCCGGGGGCCCTGCGGCTGCGCACGCGGCTGCTGTCGCGAGGCAGCAGCCGCGAGACAGCGGCTGGTCGCGCCGTGAGGCGCGACCCGAGCCGCTGTCGTATTTATTTATTTTTTATAAGACATATATATATCAGATTTTAAAACGGTTTTAAAAACGATTTTCAGAAATAGGAAAAACTACAATAGATTTCCGTTTTATCTTTTAGAATTAATAAAACTAATTTTATTAACCTAACTATAAAACTAATAGATTTTGTTATAATGATTATCAACCGAAATAATTAGGAACATACGCATAATCTATTTTAATTAACAATTAACTAAAATTTATTTATCTTTAGAATTAATTAATCAAACTATTTGTTAATTAATCCTAACCATAATACTAATTCAATCCTATTGAAAAACTTCTAAATTTTCATATATGAAATAACGGATTTAACGATGGCTCTGATACCACTGAAGGAAATTAAGGCTAAGGTATAGCAGCGGAAATATAAATTTTTTAGCCTACTTCCTTTTAACCATAGGATCCGTTAATCGTTATTTCATATAAAGAGGGATAAGAAGGAATACCTTTTGAAGAACAATCTATCGTTGTTAAAGAAGCGCCCACAATTCTTCTCCGAGTTCCCAAGCACGAAGTATAACACGGTGAGGTTAAGTTAGAATCAACCCTTATGAGATGCAACCAAAATAGATTGCCTCTAATCAACCAACACAAGATCAAAGAGAAAAGGAGATGAATGAAATTAATCAATCGACGGAAGCCGTATGAATTCTTGTCCACGAACTAGGGGATGCAAATTCACTTTCTCTCTCTAGATGTAGGTTTCGAAAATCACATAGAGGGGAGGATTAAGCCTTAGTCGAAATTCACATAATAGGGGGGTATATATAATAACTTGTATCTAAACCCTAGTTAGATAGGAATAGGTTACTTAATAGGAATTCAATTCGAAATAGGATTCCCAATTATTATCTTATAATATATCTAATATATCTAGGATAATAATAAATAACCTAATTGGATAATAATAGGAGTATATTAATCTAATTAAAACTCCTAACTTAATTATCTCTTAATTAATTTAATTCACAAACCTAATCAAATTAGGATTAATGGAATTAAAATAATTCCCTAATTTATTATATATAAATTTCGGCCTCCCCTAATTAAATGGGCCTTACTGGGCTCATTTGGGCTTCCATCTATTAATGACATCCATCTCTCTTTTGGTTCCAAGTCTTATGTGTGATCCATTAGGTTCTTACTACTTCTGGCCGTATGCAACTATTAAATTAATTTCTTCAAGAATTATATTTAATCCTTGCATAACGGAATGATGTACTGAGTATGTTATTGGCAAGTCTGTAATCATTCCCCCAGAGTCCGTTAAGAAGACAGGTTGATTCTGTCGTTAACCCTTCCGTATTAGTTACAGTATAATTCGATCCTTTATCAACTACATCCTTGAACTGAATCTTATGACTATGGGTGATGTCAAGTCACATATAGCGAGACGTTCATTTTACTTGTATAGGCCGAGTCAACTCAAATAGATAGGTTAAGCGAAATCTGTATTTCTTACTCTTAAGCTATCACCTTGCAAGGATTTAGAGTCGAGTCTTCCACAAGCGATCCTTGGATGTATCTCCCATTAATCGGGAGTGATAAATGCTCAATCCAATGTATAACTACCCTGACATTACCTCCTGTGACACCCAACCTTTGCAGTTCACACCCCAGAGTCATCTCTGTTAAGGATCGTGGGACCGCAGAATCAAAGTCTCACATTCAGTAATTCAGGATGACCAATTAACATTCCTTTGAGTCTGAGGATTAGTTATACCTATTAATACCAATGAGATGAACAGGTGACAAGGATGAATCTACCCATCCTATTATCTCAAATCGGATCCCCAATCCTAATGAACGACGTTTCATCGGATCTATGTAACTGTCCAGATATCTATATATATGAAGCTTGTGAGATCAGCTTTCTGTCGGACAGAAGACATTGTTACATACAAGTCTCAACAGTGATATATCAATCCTAAACATATCACTTGACTTGGGGTGGTTTTAAGTTTATTAGTTTATTATAAAGTTTTGTCTCACTTTATGCTTGTATGAACACTTTATAATCACTTTAAACAAACTTACGGATTTCCTTTTATTAGACTTTATTTAGTGCTTAAAAGGGATTGCCTTTATATAGTTATAAAACATATATCTCATTAAAACAAATGATATAAAGAACAATTCATTTACATTAAGTTTGTATCCTACAACAATTGTCTATAGGACACTAAACCCCAACACCAAGCCCATACCGGGGATGAAACCCCCTTTCATAAGCCCTGATCACAGTTTCCGAGGCAGTCAGATCTCCCCTTTCTACTCCCAATTTGGACAAGAGTTTCAGCGGGCAAACATTAATGGCCGATCCATCATCAACCATTACACAGCTGGTTTTCTTCCCATTAATTTCAACTCGGATGTATAAAGGCTTGTTGTGAGCCTTGCCCTCTTCTGGGAGATCTTCATCGGTGAAAGTGATTTCAGCCTTCTTCCGGGCCATAATCGCCCCTACTAACGCTGTCGGCTCAGTATCGGTAGAAATGACCAAATTCTGCAGCTCCTTCATCAAATTCTCACGGTGGTACTTGGAATGACATAGGACTTCCCACACCGTAGACTTAGCTTGTGTTTTCTTCAACTGCTCGAGGACCTGGTCATCTGGCTTGGGAGCCGATCCCTCCCCTATTTCTGTCTCAACCATGGGTGCCTTCCCTTCGGCCACCCGACCTGATCTTGTCATGACGGCGATCTCCGGCTCATCATCAGATTCATCCCAAATATTGATAGGAATTCTCTGACCAGCATCCTCCTCATCCGAGGAACTTTCCCAAATGTTCACAACCATCAGATCCATTACGTGAGGGACGTTTGAGTTCAAATAAAAGGGATCCGCCGATCCATACATGGCCCAACCTATCAACTCCTCATAATCCCTGAGGGACACTCTGCTCATCCTTCTTGCCGCCATCGGAATAGCGCCTCTCTGTATGCACATGAGCTGCACCTTATCACTCATCGTTTCTTGACACTGCTCATAGCGGTACCTCCACCTCTTAGCGTAATCCACAAACGGTTCCTCGGGGAATTGCCTGATCCTATCCAGATCTTCTAGGGATCCCGTCCATGGAACATACATTTCATACCTCGACACAAACGCATCCCGCAGAGGTATCCAATGACCCATTTCTTCCTCTGATAGGCCTTGGTGCCACAACAAGGCTTCTCCCATGAGAGTTTCCGGGAAGTGTTCATGTAACTCACATTGAGGGAACCTCGCGTCATACATATGGGTGCGGAACAACCTTGTGTGCTCCACGGGATCCCGATATCCGCCATACTTGGGCATTGCCAACACCGCTTCAGGTGTTTCATAAGAGGGTGAGTCCGGTGTTTGCTCCGCAAGCATCCATACTGTATATTCCTTAATGAACCTCTTGGTCATCGCGGCCCAATCGCACTTGATACACATCGGGAGAGACATATACCACATCAGCGGCTCCCCCATCAGTGAATTGCAAAACAGACTAGTGATCTCTTCTTCTTTAAAACCCAACGGCCCCATGGCTGACAAGTAGAAGTGAAGGTGCTCCATTGGATCCTTGTTGCCGTTGTATTTACTGAAAATTGGCAACGGACGCTTAATCCCAATTTGCAGCGCAAAACACTCTGCGGTCCTATCCTTAGCTTTCTTGTACTTCTCTAGGAATAAATCGGACAACTGTTCCCAATCATGCTTGCAGGAGTCAGGCAATGAGTGGAACCACCCCAAAGGCTCGCCTATTAACGAATGGTGGAACCACTAAGCAATCTCGTCCACCCCAAAGGATTCAACAAACATATCATGCATATACTCACGCAAGTGCACATCGGGATTCTCTCCTCCACTGAATAGACTCAATTCTGGCATAATAGTTCGAGACGGCCCTTCCCCGGTCTCTTCAACACTATCTTCATCATACGGTGCTCCACCGTCTAACCCTTCATCCATCGGTTCACCCTCCTGCTCCTTGCCAAGGAAGGACACATATAACCCATTTCCAACATTACTCTTCTCATCGGAGTCCAACAACTCCTCTTCATTTTCCTCGAAGGATTCCATGACTAATCTTGCTCCGAGCCCAGACCCGATCATGCTTACCCTATGGTTAGGCAATGGATTATGCCTAGTGGAAGGGTTCGCTGACGAAGGATCAGCTATCTTTTTTTCCTCAATCAAATCCTGAATCTCGTGTTTCAGTCTCTCGCAGTTCTCAATAGTGTGCCCATAATTACTGTGGAACTCGCAGTATCCCCTAGCTTGTATCTGCGAAGCAGGCGGTGCCTTGTTATAGTGAGTGAGGGCTTTCAACAACCCCTTTTTCTGCAACCGTTCGAAAACTTTTGCGTAGGTCTGCTCGAACTTGGCAAACTGCCTCTTCTCGATAGCGTTAAGATCAAGCACTTTCACTGCGGCAGATTCTGCACTCGCACTTGGCCCTCCGGCACTGTATCCAGACTTCGTCCACTTGGTATAAGCTTTCTTCGGCTCTCCGTCCCCCTCAACTGTCAAGGCGCAGCTATACATCTGATTGAAATCGGTAAAAGGCATATACCGCAACTCACTTTTAATATACAGTAATGTGTTGCTAATTACCATTTGGATCTGATCCTGCTCAAGCGGCTTCTGTTTCATAACTGCGTCCTTGGCCCTCCATCTCCTCACAAAATCAGAAAAAGATTCCCCAGTTTGTTGCTTAGTGCTTTCCAGCTCCTTTAGAGTAACCTCAAGCATAGTGTTGAAACTATACTGAGCGATAAATGATTTTGCCAACTCCTTCCAATCTCTCTTCGTCACCAGCGGCAACGCATGAAACCATACGAGGGCAGCTCCCTCTAGATAGGTATTGAATAGTCCCAGGACTTGATCCTCAGTTAGGATCGTGTGCTTCATTACTGCAACATACTGATTCATGTGAGCCGTGGGATCCCCGGTTCCATCGAACTTCTTCATGTCCGGGAGCCGGAATTTCAAGGGCAAAGCCGTTGCCGACAAGCAGTTCTTCAAATTATAAAAGTCTTGACTCCCGGAACTTCCCCCACGCAGATCCTGCACTTCCTGAGTGATGTGCTGCTTCCACTCTTCTTCCTTAGCCTTCTCTTTCTCAAGCTGTTTCTGGATATAATCCTGATAGTCATCCTCGTTCTCGAAGCGGGGACCAGTGTTCACTTCATTCTCAGCGCGTTTACTATCACTCTTGTTATCCTTCAACGCCAGCTCAGCTAGCTGGGCCAAAATTGCGGCCAACTGATCATTAATGTTGTTCATAGAGGTTTCTAATTCGGCCACTTTTTCGTCGGTCGCAGACATACTGGCAGAAGACTGGGTATACTCGGACGAAGGTGATTCAGAAGCCACAACTGCCGATTCGGAATTGTCAATCTGTAGCTGATCAAACTGCCTGACTAGCCGGTTACTCTCGCGAAACCACAACTGCTTAATGATGAAGTCTGCGCGAACGACATCCATTAGTATGTATGCATGATTTTATATGCATGATTCGTGGTGTGTGCGTTTATTTATTTACAGATATATAAGATAAGAAGAACAAACGTCAGTCTAATTACACGTATCACAACATCTCTCTTCCACCCTTATTCCTCCACACACTCGATGGTCTCAGTCTCTTTCTTAGGATTTTGGTTTGGGGCTCACATTGCGGTCCAGGGGATGCGTGATGCCGTCGATTATTGCGGAAAAGGTAAATCATCCATCAGACAATACAGTTCGTTTTGACATATCAACGTTTAGTGATTAAGATATCGACCAAATGGATTGTTCTTTCGAATAACTCGTCTTTTGTTATTTCGCGAGACGCATTCGTTCGGGTTTTGATTCCCTTTTGAGCGTATCTCGGATTTAGACGCAGTACAAGTTATTCTTCTGGTTCAATCATTCGTTGTTTGACAATGACTCGTTCCTTTTTATTCGCGTGGGTTCGTGTCTCGATTTTTGGATTACGACGGGATCTTTTGGATCTATCGAGAGACGTAACCACGTGTTTATTTAGTGATGAAATCACTTTTTTAAAGAACGGACTCATCGCGTAACGTGTTTGTTTTTAACGTTAAGAATCCGTTTGCTCGTTTTGGCTACATAAAAAGACGGCGAGTCTTATTTGAGCGCACGATAATCTTTTGGCTATTAACAATTTTTATTTCTTTCCAATTTACGGGATATACCATCCTAGCGTGGTTATAGAAAATCAACGTTTCGTTGAATCGCATGCTTATTCGAAGCAGGGATATTACCGTTCTTTTTCAGTTAGGCATGAGTCAAGCAAACACGCAGATCGGGCCATACTTCTTGTAGTTTTGGTAACGGTCGAAATGATCGAGCCATTAATCAAACCCACAGTCTCGTCCATATGGCGCAATTATGCGATTTTAGCTTAATTCGGCTTTATGATTTTAAACGGCGTATATACCGGCTCGAGGCACGTATTTAATGGCATTGGTTCATTTTCTTTAACTACCCTCGGGATGGATATACATCGTAGATACAGAATGACTTTGGTCGTTCGTTTATTTTTGCTTTTCTTTTATTTTCTTAGTCACTTTTTGCGGATACGTCCATTTCTCTTTAGAACAACGCAAGGCATAACGTAAGAGCTCGTCTTTTATTTGGAAGGGACGGGCCATGTTTGCGAAACTCTTTACGTTATAACGGGGTCATTCAAAACAGAAATGTTCTTTGTTTTCGTTTTGTCATGATTTCGCTTTATCCCAACGTATTTAAAGAATGTGAATAACGGTTATCGTTAATATGATCTTTTGAATCGAGATATAACTATCCTTAATATCAAAACGATTTGTACTAATACGTGCTTACGTCATAATGTATCTCCTGAACATGTGCCTTCTTCGGGACACGGAAAGGGACCAGGCGGGTCGCACAAGTCCATTCATACGAGATGAGTAAGTCGTCTTTAGTTCGAATCGTTTCGATGTTTTGGGGTAGTTTGTATATCGGTTTAAGAGTATATATTAACGTACCGTTTCATTTTCTTTACATATTTTAGGATTAGACACGTATCGTGGCAATTTGAAAACACGAACTGATTCATTTATCACATCAAAAATAGTAACGGGTAATCCTATAGCAACTTCTAAGGTTACTATATGCTGACACGGCTGATCGCGGGACCTCACAGGACCGCACAAATTCGCCCCTAACGAATGGATGGGGACCCTTTGGCGCCTTACTGTAAGGGGGAACTTACACTAGCCTCTTTCGAGCGACGAATGGACTCTCGCTAGAGGTTTCACGGAAATTACCCAAAAGGTTTGCAATAATGCGTATGAATGCATACGAAAAGAAATAATACGATCCGTCCCCGTTAAAGGCTTAATACACGCCTTCCGGAATCAAATTTCTCACTTCCCCAGCAGAGTCGCCACTTGTTAGACAAGGTGCCGAACGGCCTCGCCCGGGCGGACCAGGGGGTGGACACCTCATGGCGACGTAAGCGGTGATTGGTGCCGAAAGCAACCAATCGTGGAATCAAGCTGCTCGGCAGGACCGGAGCTCGGAGTATGGAAGAGTCGCCACCCACGAATGGGAAAATGAACACCGATCCCTTGCGGGAGACCGGTGAGGGTTCGGGAAACTTAGGTACGAGCCGAGAAGGCTAGCTCCTTTCCGGAGAAAGGCTACTAGGCACCCCGACATCGCCCGGTTATGAACCACCGGCCTCCTACTCAGCGTGTTAGGCGATAACAGACTAATCGCATATTTCTTTAAGTTTAAAATTCATTTGAAACCTTTTCTTTCTCGCTTTGAAAACCGTTTTGAGCATGTTATTCGAAAGCCATTTTAGTAAAGAATCATCCATTTTGCATAAATTTAAAGTATATAGGAGAGAGAGGGGGAGAAGAAAGAATTGATTTATTCACAGTGTGATTTTATGCTTTAGACTATACACTAACTCTAAGCTAATCTCATTCTCCAAAAACGAGTTTATTTACATGGTTCGTACCTTAATCGCCGTTGGAACGATTTAGGCACGTTTCAAAACCCCGTTAATGACGTTCACTCGAATCGCTGTTGGAACGACTCGAGCGTTTGAAAACGTTGAGCAAGCATTTTTAATCTAAAAACGTGATTAAGCATACAAGTCAATTTATTTTGTACAAAAACCATTTAGTTAGAAAAACAATTCAAAACTTCATTATTCACAAAAGCAATTTTAATTACAAGGTTCGCTTAATCCGTCGTTGGAACGAATTAAGGTTTTAACACGTGATGCTTTAGGAAACGGTTTAAAGTGATAAGAAAGCCTTTTATTTACCTTAGGAACTTCTTAACAAATTAAGTTTAAATAAGCAAATTAAACTCTATTTTTTATGATTTATTTCCCCTTTCCACTCAATTGAACCTTACTTGAATATATGTGCAAGAATGAACCATTTAAATCCCCCAAAATTCACCAAGTAAAACAAACTTGAAATATGTACATTAAAGTCCAAAAAATGAAGTGAATATACATATATACATATATACATTTTTATCTAAAAATAAGGATATAGTTTAAAAGATAAGTAAAAGATACTAAATATATGCATAATAATGATAATACAAAATACTAAGTATAATACGTTTTTATCCTACAAAAAAACATATAAAAATAATGGGCAAAATCCATAAATAGAAAATAACATTTATCTCAAAATAGTTTTACATAATAAATATATAAAAAACAACTTCCACTCTAAATAATAGCTAATATAGCTTAAATGAGCCAAAAACTATATATATATATACAAATATAATGCTTTACAAAACCAAATCAAAACGGATTAAATTCCCAATGTGAAATATAAGCTATACAATACGTATTTAAGGGTTATAGGACTCAAAAATAATTTTTATGAATATGCTACATAATTAAATATATATATATACAAGTATAAATATCAAAAAGTTGAGAAAAGAGGGTTAAAAAGGCAATTTTCGGATTCCAGCAGACCACCGATGGAAAATCCGTCGCTAATCTGCTGTTAGTGACAGAAAAGGGAGAATATCAACAACAGTCCCTATATTATCCAGATTTATTCAAACACTTTAAATTAGATCTATTCTACCGTTTTGGACCTCCGAACTATCCAAATTGGATCATAGTCTATAACAGAGACTCCTAAAACGATGTTTTATTTCAAAACGTTATTTAGAAATATTTTCAAAAACTGTTGTCGGGCGCGCGCCGACTGCCGCTAGGCGCTCGCACCACGTCGCTGAGCACTCGCGAGCCGTCCACTCGACGACCGCAACTCCTACTGAACTTCTCGTTTTTTTTATTATATTTTTTGCTTTAAAACTCCCGGAACCAACCGCTTCAACCGTCTTGTTACAGGTTTTCGTCATAGGTCCTCCGACTCGGTGTCTACACGTGTCTAATGCTTGGGACCAGAAATTAGGGCCCGTAAGTTCCGTGGTTTGTCAATTCCTACGGTTTCCGGAGCGTCACTTCCGGTAAGACAACACCTATATGAATCCCTAAAGATAGCCCGAATGGCGTCGGAAATCGCGTTCTCCTACACAATAATCAATTACGAGTATCAGAACAAGTAACAAACATCAACACATATATAGAGAAGAAGATTATGAATCATGAATTATAAATATGGAAAGTGTAAATAACAAGCCTAGTACATAGGATGAGATCAAGCTAATTAGCAAGTGTAAAGGGAAGAATCCACCCTTGGAACTAGCTAACCAGACTCAAAAGCCGTCTCTAAGGACTTGAATGGTGGAGCTCTCGAGCTTGGTGTGCGGAGATGGAGCGGGACTTTGATGAAATTCCGGGAGCAACGGACAAGCTCTCGAGATGGAAGAGTTTAGTTACACAAAGCCTAAAAACAAATCTAAACTACAACAATCAAAACAAGTATAGTTTTTGCTCTCTCTAATGGTATGTAATGAGTGCTAGTCACTCTTATTTATAGATCAAGCTAGGGGCAAGATTGTACTTTCATAAGGTGCAAGCATGGAGGAACATAATTTTGTGCAGAAATCCCATAATACTCTCCGCGTATGGTGGAGTACGCCCCGCGTGTATGCCCATTCCGTCGAAAATCTCCTACGTGTGGACCAATTCCGGATCTTGATGTCTCAAACACGCCCCGCGTAGGATGGACTGCGCCTTGCATGTTTGAGTTTCTGATCTTTTTGCATTGAAGAATTCCTTTACACGCCCTGCGTGTAAGGTGGTGCGCCCCGCGTATGGATCGTTGACTCAGGGAGACCATGCAGTCTAACTTTTCAGGATTAGACAATTATTTCTGACATGTGCTATACGCCTCGCGTAGGTTGGCGTACTCCTCGTGTATGCTGACTAGATTCCGCGTGGTGCTTGTGGATAGGGCAATCATTTCTGACTTTATGTTCCACGCCCCGCGTATGGGATGATGCGCCTCGCGTAATTGAGTGGATTTTCACTCCTTGCTCGTACCTGAAATACAAATCTCGGGGCCGAGTTAGCTTGACATTTTTATTTCCTAAATTACTCAAAAATAAGGGAAATTAACTGAAAGCATGGAATTTATTTTTATTCCGTTATTTTATTAAAACATTCTATTTTTGTAATTAAACTTATTTGTTTCTTCTAAAATTAACCCGTAAATCACGCTAAAAGATAGGGGTAAAATACCCCTATCATGTCTATCTCCTATTGGGGACATAGGCAATCAATTTACATCCATGGAGGATTTCTGGCATTGGATTTCATCTAAATCAAAGGATATTCAGGAATTGGTGGCGGTTTTATGTTGGAGCCTGTGGAATAACCGAAATAATGTTGATAACACTGGAGGAATTTCTGATCGGATCACGTCCCTGTGAGGCGCCGTTGGGATCGGCCGGGGACACTCCGATGCTAAAGTCAGTAACGAATATGGAGAATAAACTGTATGGACAAAGCTTAGCGAAGAGTAAGAATATATATACCTCGATAGCCTAGACGTAGGCTATTTATAGTTTGATGGATTTGTAACTTCTAGGTAACTAGAGAGTCTCCATTAATGCTCATTTAATGGCGGTTACAAGTTACTCTTAACCTGGCGGGTTAAGACTATTAATGATTCATTTAATGATCATTATGGCCGAGTTGACGGTTAGCCGTTACTTAGGTAAATGGAGAGATTCGCCATAGAGATCCGCCAGCGGATCTCTTAGAGCTAACCCAGGGGGATCCACCGGGCGACTTTCTATGCCACGTGGCATACTTGAGGCGATTATCTCTTTTGGTCCTTGCGATAATATCCCGATGTTATCAGAAGCCCCCCAAAAGGCTTTTAAAGTCCTTCAGGGCTTTTGGACTTTTGCGCGCCATTCTATGCTTCGGTGAGCATTTTGTTCGATACTCTTTTATGGCCGACACGTATAGTGACATCATAGTTGTGACGGATGATTTGATTTCGTCTGTTCGTTAGATTTTGTCCCTTAGGTGGTATCTTTACTGGTGGCGAATCTATGAATGCGGAGGAGGATCCTCAAGTAGTGAGGGCGAAGAAGAAAGGGGATAACCCTATTTTTCCGTTTTTAGTTAAAGATTAGAGTAGGTGGCCAGCCATACTCCATTATATGAACCTTTGTGAAGGTTTTGAAGCTGTTCTATTCCTTCTTGGAGGAAGTAAAGCTGCCCAGGGGTTCAATTTGTTACCTATCTTTGAGGTGAAATGATCCGCCCGCAGGACTTATAAATCCTTCTCTGGGAAGGATATGAGAGTGTAGAGACCTTGCGTCCAAGGATCGTTTTAACTCTATCGGTGACCATGATCCGCCTAGTGGCGGATCTATTGTGAATGTAGAGAACTCAGGATGTTCTCTTTGTAACATACTGAAATTGCAACAGTAAAGGATATAAAGTTGATCAACCATGTTTATTAATGGAAAAGACACCTTATTACAGCGAATAGGTCTTTTATAAAGGAGCTTCATTTGATAACCGTTTAACAAGAAAACCCACATGGGAAAAAAAAGCTTGCTAAAGGAAAAAAGAGTACTCAAGACCGTGAGCGTGCTTCATTTTCTGACGAAGTATTTGCGGAGATTTTGGAGATTCCATGTGCGTGGTAGCGTATTGCCCTCCGTATCTTGTATTTTGAATGTGGCTGGTCCAACCTTCTCCACTATCTGGTATGGACCTACCCAATTGATCCCTAACTTGCCTTTGCCTTCTCGAGATTGGATTTTATCAGCTTTACGAAGCACCAGATCCCCCATCTTCAAATCCACAAGCTTGACATTTTTGTCATGATAAGAGGCAATCCGCTGCTTATACACTGCCATGCGCACATAGGATTGGTTTCTACGGTCTTCAACCCGATCTAGGCGGTCCCTTAACCGTTTATCATTGTCCTCTTCGTAATAAAAGGCCACTCGATCACTGGGGACTTGTATTTCAACTGGGATTACGGCCTCCACTCCATGAGAAAGGGCGAATGGCGTTTCTCCTGTAGCAGTTCTAGGAGTTGTACGATAAGCCCACAAAACACTCGTAAGCTGATCCGCCCATTTGTTGTCGTGTTCTCCTAGTCTCTTTTTTATCCCTTTTACAATCGTTCGGTTGGTTACTTCGGTCATTCCATTGGACTGAGGATAATAAACGGAAGCGAATCTGTTCAGGATGCCCAATCCCTCACAAAAAGTCTTGAATTTGCCACAGTTAAATTGTGTCCCGTTGTCGGTGATAATAGTATGTGGAATGCCGTATCTTCCCACGATGTTGTCCCTAACAAACTCCACTATCCGCTCCGCTGTAATGGAGGAAACAGCCTCGGCTTCCACCCATTTGGTGAAATGGTCCACCGCCACTATTACATACCTCTTTTGCCGGCGAGTTGGAGGAAATGGGCCAACAATGTCTATTCCCCAAAGGGCGAACAGAAGGCCTTCTATGATTGGTTTTTGGATGTGCTTGGTGGTGTGTGACTCATTTGCATGAATCTGGCAACTGTGACAAGATTCTACCAAACTCTGGGCGTCTAACTCGACCGTGGGCCAGTAGAAACCTGCTAACCTGGATTTTTTCAAAATCGTGGCGGATGCCTCGTGTGATCCACAAGATCCCTCATGTAGCTCCTTAAGGATTTGCTGTCCCTCCCCAGGTAGAATGCACTTCAGCCAAGGATGGCTAAAGGATTTTCTATAAAGACCATCATTGATCAAGGAGAAATAAGCTGCCCTTCTGATTATCCTTCGCGACTCTTCTTTATCTTCAGGTAATGTTCCATTTAGCAAGTATTGGCGGATAACCGTCCTCCAATCATCTTCCACTGTTGTGAGTAGGGTTACTTCTGCAGATACAAATGCCGGGGCCATTTTTACCTCGAAGGGACAGTCCGGATCCGCCCAGTTTGCCTCACAAGAAGCCATTTTGGCCAATTGATCCGCCTCTGTGTTGGATTCTCTTGGTATGTGAACCAATTCCCATCTGGCTTCTTTAGCTTCAAGGTTATCTAGCAATTTTTTGACTTCTGCTACATATTTGGCCAGGATCTCGTCTTTTACCTCGTAATTCTTGATGACTTGGTTGACCATTAGTTTTGAATCGCTGTAGATCACGATCCGCTCCGGGGTGATCTCTTGAAGTATACGTAGACCCAATATCAGGGCCTCGTACTCAGCAGCATTATTAGTGGCATGGAAATTTAATTTTGCTGCGTACCGCAATTTTATGTAATGGGGACCCTTGATCACAACTCCCACCCCTGCTCCCTCCGCCGGTGAAGCCCCGTCGGTATACATCGACCATTCTTCTAATGGAGGTTTGGGATGAGATATCCCCTCATCAATGAATTCATTCACGAAGTCCGCCAGGACTTGACTTTTGAATGATGACCTGCTTCATATCTTACATCAAATTCGCCTAGGCGGATCGCCCATTCCATCAACCTTCCCGAAGTGTCCGGCTTCTGCAATACTTTTCTCATTGGTATATTGGTACGAACTATTACTGTATGCGCCTGAAAATATGGCCTAAGGCGTATTGCCGTGGTTACAACAACCAGTGCCATTTTATCTAGTCTTGAATATCTGGTTTCAGCATCTTTCAAAACCTTGCTCACGTAATAAATTGGGAACTGTTGGCCATCCTCCTCCCGTATCATGACCGTGCATACGGCTTTATCCGTGACCGATACATACATGTATAAATCTTCTCCCTTCAAAGGTCGACTCATCATAGGTGGTTCTGTGAGGAACCGCTTGATTCCTTCAAAGGCATTCTGACAATCTTCATTCCACTCGAATGCTTTTTGCTGTTTGATAACTTCGAAAAAAGGCTGACATCTACGGGCTGAGCAAGAAATAAACCTGCCCAAGGCTATGATACGCCCGTTAAGGCGTTGTACCTCCTTGATGTTCCGGGGCGCTTGCATCTCAAGAACTGCTTTGACTTTGTCAGGGTTTGGGCTAACTCCTTTTTCACTGATCATGAATCCTAAAAATTTTCCATATGTAGCTCCAAAAGTGCATTTCTCGGGATTTAACTTGATGTTGTGGTGTCGCAGTACGCCCAGTACTTCCTTTATATCTTCTGCATGCCTTTCTGCCGTCGTAATTTTAATGATCATGTCATCTACGTAGACGGAATAATTACCACTTTTATTGTTCGCGAATATCTTGTTCATTATCCTCTGATAGGTAGCTCCCGCATTCTTGAGCCCGAAGGGCATAACTTTGAAACAATAAGTGGCCTGATGTGTTACGAACGAGGTCTTGATTCTATCCGAGGGCTCCTTAAGGATTTGATGATAACTAGACTTTACATCAGTAAAGGAATACATTGCGTGACCGGCAGTTCCATCTACAAGCATGTCTATGCACGGTAGAGGATAATTATCTTTGGGGCAAGCTTTATTAAGATCTGTGAAATCGATGCACATACGATAAGACCCGCCAGCTTTCTTGACTAGTACGACGTTCGCCAACCACTGGGTATACAGCACCTCCTCGATGGCATCCACCTTTTGGAGCTTGGCGATTTCATCCTCAATCACTTTTTGCCTTTCCGGACCATGGTTTCTCCTCTTCTGAGCCACAGGAACCGCGTTTTTGTCAATGTTGAGTTTATGGGTGATCACGTCTGGGCTAATCCCGGGGAGTACTTCATCCTTCCACGCGAAAACATCTTCAGTTTTGCCAAGTACTTTGGTGATTGCGTCTCTGATCTCACCTTGTAGACTTTTAGCTATCCGCACCTGCTTCCCATCCGCCACAGGATACATTTCAGTTTCCCCCAAAGCCATTGTGACGCGTTCCTCCTCATCCTCCTCCTTAGATTGAGGGCGAATCATTAAGGATGCAGAATATGTCTCTTGGGCCACTTTTTGACAACCTTTGACCATCATGCATCCCTTGACCGTGGGAATGTAGAGTGTTAAATGGCGAATGGAGATAAGAGCTGCAACTTCGGAGATAAAAGGTCATCCAAGGATAACATTGTAAGCTAATTGTCCATCTAAGATTGAAAACTCCAAATCTTCTCTCCAAACTTGATCATCCCCAGTAAGCTCGCAGTCCAAAGTAACCTGACCTTTCGTCTGAATGGTATGACCAGTTACTCCTAAAATATCGACCACAGTTGGTTCTACCCGGACAAGATCAATTTTGAGTTTAGCGAATGCTCCTCGCGTAATGATGTTACATGAACTTCCCGTATCAATCATTACTCGCCTTATTTCCCAACCTTCAACCCTCATGGTGACAACCAGTGCGTCCGCATGGGGTGCAATCTTCTGACCTGTATCTGAAAAAGGGCGGTTTAATGACATTCTCTCAAGGGTGGTCATCCTTGCCTTCTTTGCCGTTGGCTGATAACCAGGTCCGCCAGCTATGACGTTAATTATGTTTTTTCTCTTCCTTTTCGTCGAGTCCTCCTTGAGTCTATCATCTTCTCTTCTTTCTATTTGGATAAATCGATCCAATTTACCTTGTCCACCAAGTCGTTTGGTTTTTCGAGTCAACTTCCAGCGAGCATCCGCATAGCCATTTTCCTTGTGACATTTATAACAATTCTCAGGAGTGGTCGTATCTGTGCGACCAGCACTTGGCGGTGTAATTATCAGTGATTTAATCTCAGAGGAGGAATTTCGTCTTTCCTTCGTCATGATGTTTCAGTGTGAACAAAAAATCCTTTATTTGACCAAGGATTCCACCTTCACCGCACCAATTGATAACACTGGAGGAATTTCTGATCGGATCATGTCCCTGTGAGGCGCCGTTGGGATCGGCCGGGGACACTCCGATGCTAAAGTCAGTAACAAATATGGAGAATAAACTGTATGGACAAAGCTTAGCGAAGAGTAAGAATATATATACCTCGATAGCCTAGACGTAGGCTATTTATAGTTTGATGGATTTGTAACTTCTAGGTAACTAGAGAGTCTCCATTAATGCTCATTTAATGGCGGTTACAAGTTACTCTTAACCTGGCGGGTTAAGACTATTAATGATTCATTTAATGATCATTATAGCCGAGTTGACGGTTAGCCGTTACTTAGGTAAATGGAGAGATTCGCCATAGAGATCCGCCAGCGGATCTCTTAGAGCTAACCCAGGGGGATCCACCGGGCGGCTTCCTATGCCACGTGGCATACTTGAGGCGATTATCTCTTTTGGTCCTTGCGATAATATCCCGATGTTATCAAATGTGGTTTGGAACAACCGTGACTCTCCAGCAATAGTGCTTGCTAACGGCGCTAAGGAGTTTCTGGAGGCCTGACGGGTGGCGAAGGTGGAAGTCCAATCTCCGGGTTCTGCGGTTGCTGCTGCTGCCGCACAGTGGGTTCGGCCTCCGGCAGATTATTTTAAAGTCAATGTGGATGCTGCACTATTCCCGACATCGGAATCGGCTGGATTCGGTGTTGTTGTCCGGGATGACAGGGGTTCGTTTATCGCAGCTAAGAATGGATCGGTAGAATTCTGCGCTGATCCGGCCTTGGTTGAAGCTTTATCCATCCGTGAAGCTCTTAGCTGGATCAAGACTTGTGGGTGGTCTAAAGTGTTGGTCGAATCTGATTCGTTGGTTGTTGTTCAATCGATGGCTCACCCGTTGGAGGTTTCTTCTCCTTTTAACGCCATAGTCAAAGATTGTAGATGTTTACTTAACGAGCTTTCTCACTGCTCTATAGCGTTTGTAAAACGTTCTGCTAATGTTATTGCTCATGTGCTAGCTAGAAGTGCTTCCAATCATAACTGTCTAGGCGAGTGGTTTTCTGTACCGCCTGGCTTTCTCTGTTTTTTTTATGTGCTGATTAATACTATTTCTCCCGTTTGATTTTCAAAAAAAAAAAAAGTTAATACAATTTGCTTAACATTGTTAAGGTTTTGATTAAAAAAAACGTTTTAAAGTTGGAGATTTTGAATGTCAAAATTTATATTTTTGAAAAGCCTTTTTCAACTTTTTTTTTTTTTCAAAATTGATTAATAATGATTAAAAAGATCACATTTTGTTCAATGCAAAATTGTTAATCAAACTCAAAATATGAACCTCCGTCCTTAGATATTAACGGACAAATAACAACCGTCCGTTACAATAATATTCCGTTGAATGGTTCTCCTCTCTATTTCCCTTCCCCAAATTCCTTCTATTCAATCCTTCCATTTTCCAATTAAGAAATTCCTCCGAAACCCCACCAGAAGCCTATAGGGTGGAGCTCAATTCAAACGCAAACCAACATCAATCCTTCTAAATCACAGATCGGAATCCGATATGGAAACCAACAATAACACCTGCAGCTTTATCTCCTGCGATAAGCTTGATAGGGTTGCTAATTGGGTGGGAACAAACGTCGCCTCCGCATTCTTCGCTTCTCTTGAAAGGTGTTCTTGCATCAATCTCAACACCACCGATCCTGATGATGATGATGAAGAGGCTAAGGATCGTCCTCTAATGTTCGCCACCATCGCCAGCGATAGCCCTGAGGTCTACCTTTCCTCTACCGCTGGTCCTGCATCTGTTGCACATTAGTTTGCTCTCTGATTATGATGATGATGATGAGATGATATATGATTTTCCTTCATATATGGTTCGTTTGTATGTATCCATCTGTTTTTTAATTTGTGCTACTTCTAACCAAACACTTTTTCCTATTCTATAAATGTGTTTTCATCTTATAGGAATGTGTTTCGGGTTGTATTTTTTTTGTTGTTTAATCAAATCAACAAACACTATGTAGGCTATATTTCGTATTATGCCTGTCTTCTGTTCATCAATTTTGTTTCTGTTTGTTGCAATTTAGAATCGGAATTCTGCATTTCCTGTTTGTTGCAAGTAGGATTTCTTTGGATTTATGAGCTGCTTCCTCCTTTTAGGGATGTTTGATTCATTTACTGGTGTAAACGAGATGAGTTTTTCAATTTGTTTGTAATTCAGATTGATTTGGAATTTATGTCTTTAAAGAATTTGATTAATTTGCAAGCGGCAATGAGGACTATGGTTGAGGATTTAAATTAGTCAAAACTGCTATATGAAATGTCATCAATTGTCTCATCCATCTTATTGGAATGCCGTAAAATAGAATTGCAGAGTTATATTTCGTTGTGATTGTTCATATTGAAACAGGCATGCTTGATCCATTTTTGCAGAATTTAAGATGGCCTTTTGAAGATTTTAGCTTCAGCTTCTTGTAGTCTTGGTGCAATTATTAGTCCAAACAATTAGTTTTACTTGTTTGTTTGGTTCCCCACTCACTCATGCGAGCTGAATCCTATCTTGACATACATGCTTTGAGACCATGTTATATTCCAGCCCTGTTTTTGCGTGATCGCCAAGTGAATTTAGATAATGTTTCTCCTAATTTTATTTTGTGCATTTGCAACCTGTCATGGGTAACCTGAGTCATTTGTGAGCAACAAGGTGCCCCAGTGCTACGTTGACTATCCTGTTGAGCTAAGCATTTCTGGAAGTTCTGTCATATAAACTGACAGCATTTCCATCCAGGGATAGATCTAAGGGATCGGAAGGGGCTTGAGCACCAGTTAGCCATTAAACTTGTGTACGAACTTTAATTTTTTAGGGTAAAAGCTTTTGGAAATTTTCAATCAAGCACTCGTAAGACATTGGAGCACCTGTGTCCTTGAATCCTGGATCCTGAATCCATCACAGTTTACATCCATATATGTGGGATACTGCTTTGAAGGATCATTAATTCTGCATTCTCAGCAGTATCAACTCTAGATATACCATCCATTATTGGTTTAGAGCCTTGTTTTGGTTTTCATTGGTTTCATTTGTACTCTCCATTCTTCTATGCTAATGATGGCTTCTTCTGCTTCTGCCTCAGTTTGGCAAGGAGCCTTTTGTTTTCTAACCTACTTTTGCATCTCCTACTCTCATGCTTGTTGCATCATTTGGTCTTTCTAACTTGATAAATTAGTTATTAAATTCAATTTTGCAGCATCCTACGAAATAGAGATATTTGTAAACGTGCCTTGAGTGTTCTGTCCCAAATATATCCATTTCTTCAGGGGGCAGCATCAATTGAATAACCTAAATTGAAATATAGGTATCAATTCACTTTTGAAGTTGATAATATTTGAGATCAACCATTTGACGATCAGTTTTATTACCTAAAAATTTGTTAAATTTGGACTGATTTATTAAATATTGCCAATTTTACTACTAAAATTGATTTTTCATGGGAACTTCAAAAGCCATTCTTCTGACCCTTAGTTCGGATATATTTGTAATCTTGCATTTGACTATCCTGTCCCATGTAGTGATGCTCTTTACTTGTCTTATCTAAGGGTTGTTATGGTTGTTTGGTGTATGAAGTTCATTACTAATTTTTTATATTTTAAAGCAGCGTTGTTTTTTGCGAGTTATGTGTTCACACACCAAAGAAAATGAACTTGTATCCATTGATTTAACTGGTTTCTGTTTGGGTTGAAGATGTAAAATTCACTGACAGACATCTCTAATGCCTATGAGTTGTTAATCGAAATTTAATAGATGTTTTTATCTTAAAAAATTAAAATTTCATACACATAGATTAAATTGAATTTTCCGACTATAACGGATAGCAACCTATCGACCCCCTAGATTCGTCCCTAGGTTAAATCCCAGCTTTTTTCAATCAAAATACAGAGCCTACGATACATTAAAGAAAAGGAAAAGAGGAGGTGAATGTAAAACATATTAACATGCGAAGAGTAGCTAGCTAGGGTCCATTATATTATGATACATTCTTTCCCGACAGAAAATGAATCCTAGTGGGCCACAACAAACAGCTTGCCCTATGTAATAATTTCAGAAGCACAATCAACTCCTAGATGTCCTGCTTCAACAGTACTAAAAAAAAAAAGAAACAAAGAAAAAAAAGCCATTTCAATCAAATAATACAGCCTATGAGTAAAAAAAAAGTGAAAAAAAAACAGCATCACTTATCTTCATTGTCTCTCCAACAAACCAGCATCAAAACACACCGTTTAATAATGTAAAGCCTGGTTTTCTTCTCTTTGAGAATCCTATTCGAAACCTCAAGTTTAGCTCGTCTTTTGGGTCTGAAAGTCAGGCATCCCAATCCCATGGCGATATATGAGAAAAGCTTGAGGGAGAGAAGTGACAGAAGCAGTAGATAATGATAAGTAGTAGAAGTGTTTCATTAAATTAATAAGGTTTTTCTTTATTAGTTTCTGACAGACAAAGATATAGGTTACGAAAGTTTGTTGAAAAACATTTGTCCTGAAGTGAGCTAAAATTGAAATTTCCAATTACGGTTATGGTAATTATTTAAGCTTCTTCTTCTGCTTCAGTAACTGGTTAAATGTTATGTACACCCTGGACCTGTTCGTTTCGTTCAAATTAATGTTTCTTCTTTTCCACATGAAACCTGACAACACCAATCAGGATCATGTGTTCAGTTATCATGTTAAGGTATTAGGAGACAGTTCATTTTCTACAGATAAGATAAGAGAAACTACTTTTTTTTTTTTTTTTTTTTTTTTTTTTTTTTTTTTTTTACTTCCTTTGGCTTTCAAGCGGCTAATTCATTTCTATGGTCGTTTGACTAGGGGTAGGCACAATCCAGTTTAATTCGGAGATTCGTGGATTGAAGTTCGGAGATTACTAAACGGAAATTTTCAGAATTGGATTGCAATAATAATTTTTTAGAATGGGATTGTCCAAATCCGATTCGGGGATTTTATTCCGATATCCAATACAATAGAGTTATTAAGATAAATATCTAATATATATTTTTTTTTTTTGTAAACACAATAGAGACTATTAGCTATTGGTATTTATACAAGATTTAAAAGCTAAACAAGGAAAACTAATAAAAGCCAATACATTTATAACTATTGTCTATTGACTAAGACTATGGACTATTATCTATTTACACTTTAACACTCCCCTCAAACTGGAACATAGATATTTATCATGGACAACTTCTTAGAAATATAAATAACATAGTCTTAGAACACTCAAGATACTTTAGAATATAAAATATAATTCGGAACATGCAACCTACAAAAACAAATCAGACATGAGAGACGATATCGGAACATCAAGCTCTGTTGGAAATAGAGAAATAAAACTCAGTTGAAACAACACACAAGAGGCTGCCAACAACGTCAATGCACAAAAAGAAATTCACTGAAAAAGTAACCGGACAAACAGGTCGAAAACAGAGAGACGACAGTGACAGAAGAAGAATTGAGAGACTTGGAACCCTATGTCCAACCAATCTACTCACAACGACAGATAGTGAAGCTGAAAGAAATAACCTAGAAAATTTGTATACCAGGGCATAAATTGAAGCTAAGCTAGGAATCCATAAATTCTCCCCTTTAACTTCTTTTGTACCTCATCCGCGACTTGGATTGATTTACCTTCGTCTAGCCATACTCTCTCAAAATTCTCAACTGGCTCATTTCTTTCTCTTACTTCCTCTATTGGGTCTGATAGCACGAACTTTATGTTGGGGGAGGCCATGTATGTTTCTTGGGCAATTGCTTGGTTACCTTGAGCAACACCCATTACTCGCTTTTTGGGAATTTTCCATGCTAGATGGTAAATAAAAAGAGCTCCGACAGATTCTGACAGGAGCAGTCTCCCGACGATGGCATTGTAAGAGAGGATGACGTTTGATGGTTCAGTTGGCTTTAGTTTTATTAATGAGACTCTTTCTTGTTATAATTCCCAAAGTTATATCCAACCTATTTCTCCCAAATATGGAAAGTTAATTTTCGTGAGATGTATTATATGGGGTCAAATACATGAATATCATGATTAAGTATAAAATTACAACTAAGTCATATCACTCAACTTAATTTTTAATATGTCATTATTTTCTATATATTATGATTTTACACCCCAATTTAAAAATTCTAAATTCCAATTCATAAATCCTAAACCCCAGACAATATATTCTAAATCTCTAATTTCTAAACTCTAATTCTTAAAATAGATTAAAAATAGTGATTTTATTAGTTTGACATAATTGTAAATAGTTTTTAAAACATGAATTTCTGTGTAATTTTCCCTATTATATGCCATACAAAACAAATGTAAAAGCCATTCATATTGAATAGACTCGATTTGTGAGAAAATAAAACATTAGTAATAAGCAGATGAAGAATTCTGAGATTATCTTAAAAAACCACTATCAAGTGAAGAATGAGGATTGAAATTAGATTTAATGTGAAAGATTTCACTTACAAATTTGTGTGCATTGTAGTCTCTAAAGAAGAAAAGATCTTCAAACCGGTTTAGCTTGGATCCTTTCTTGGGAATTTGAAAGCTCATGTCAAAGCTTGTTCATTCAGAGTTAAGGTCTTCGAATTGAACTTCAAAATGACGTTCATCAATTTTTGCTATTATTCCGTAGAATTCTGAAACTAAGCCTGCGTAGGTTGGTTCATTGACAATAAATAAGGATTCCCATCTATGAGCTTGCATCCATGTCTTGAATGGAAGATAAACATTGCTTAAATATCTTCAATCCATATATCTTGATGCAATAAGGTTCCTTGAGAATCCATATTGATACACAATAGTACCATTCAAAGGTGTGAAAAGAGATAGAGATAAATGAGTATTCATTTGCAAGCTTGGTTTTCTGCTCCTTTTAGCATTGATGAACCTTCTCTTAGTTCTTAATTTTGGAACTTTATCAATTTGAAGCTTTCTCTTGGATTGTGAAGAAGTTTCATCAGTCTTGGAATTAAGTATGGAATTGAGAAGCTTTTACATGGTTGTTCCGTTCTTTATTTTTCTTTTGTTTTTCTCTTGTGTTCATGAATTATAATTTTGTTCTTCCTTGAAAGCATAAAGATGAAGATTTGAGATTTCATCAACAATTTTGAGCTCCTAAAAAATCTACAAAGTTTCAAATTAATTGGTAAATGATCATTTTCCATTGCCATTTCAATATCTTGCAAGGATACATGCTAATTTTGTTTCGATTTCTTCAACCTATAATCTGACATGAAAGGGAAGTTAGTGAAATATTTTAAATGCCAGTGTACTTGTTTTCTAATAAACAATTCTTTTACCCTTTTAAACAAAAAGAAAAATAGTTAAGGAGAGAATGTGTTCTCTCAATATTGAAAATTAGAGAGAGAGTAAGAGCATCTCCAACACCACTAGCCAAATGGCTCTTCAAAATATTATATAAAATATTATAAAGCTAAATTTAACTTTCTTGAAATGTGTGTGTGCTCCAACACTATTAGTTATCCTACTCTCTATTTCATTATTTTATTCATAAACTTTAATGAGATTATTTTTAAATGTTATATTCCAACGGCTATATTTTAACGGTCATATTCCAACGGCTATATTCTAATGGCTATATTTTGATTTTATAAATAGATGATACATTTGGTGAAACAAGTAAACTCATCACCACTCTAATTTGAGTCATTCTATACAAGTTGTCATGTCTAACAACATATAAATAATGATTGAAATGCTTGATGCGGAAGAGGAAGAAGATGAAACAACAATGAATATTGCTATAGCTGCTGTGGAACGTCGTCGTTGTAGGCGTCAAAATCATGAAACATACCATGGTGGATCAGTAATGCATCATCGCATCATTGATCGTAATAGAGCTGAAGGTCATGATAGACTTTTTCGTGATTATTTCTCCAACAATCCTACATACCCCGAGTCATTTTTTCATAGAAGGTTTCGAATGCGTCGATCACTATTTTCACGAATCCAAGCAGTTGTGGAAGCACATGATCGATATTTTGTTCAAAAAGCTAATGCCGTAGGAGTTCTTGGCTTATCCTCACTATAAAACATAACAGCTGCAATGAGGATGCTTGCGTATGGAACACCTGCAGATGTTGTGGATGATTATGTTAGAATCGGCGAAAGCACGGCAATAGAGAGCCTTCGAAGATTTGTGAAAGGAGTCGTTGAAGTATTTGGCAATGAATACTTGAGATGACCTAATGATAGCGATATTGCAAGGTTAATGGTTTCTGTTGAGCAGCGTGGCTTTCCAGGTATGCTAGGCAGTATTGACTGCATGCATTGGAAGTGGAAAAATTGTCCAACTGCGTGGCATGGAATGTACACAGGTCATGTTCATGAACCAACCATTATTTTAGAAGCAATAGCTTCATATGATCTTTGGATATGGCATGCTTTTTTTGGTTTACCGGGATCGCTAAACGACATCAATGTATTGGATCGATCACATGTATTTGCAGATTTAGCAGAAGGTCGTGGACCTCAGGTAAGATATACCATTAATGGACATGAATATAACATGGGTTCTTATCTCGCTGATGGTATATATCCTTCATGGCCTACTTTTGTCAAAACTATTGCATCTCCTCAAGGAAATAAAAGAAAGCCTTTTGCAATTGTACAAGAGTCTGCTAGAAAGGACGTTGAACGGGCATTTGGAGTGCTACAAGCCCGATTTGTAATAGTGCGTGGACCATCACGTTTTTGGGATGTCGAAACAATGAAACATATTATGATGGCTTGTATAATATTGCACAACATGATTGTTGAAGATGAACGGGAAATAAGTCATGCAGATTTCAATTATGATACAGTTGCTAAAACTCCAACAATTTCTGTGTCCCACAATTGCACAAAAGAGATTATGGAGTTCATACAGATACATCATCAAATTCGAGACAAACAAGCTCATATTCAACTCCAAAATGATCTCATTGAGCACATATGGAAAATTCATGGTTGAATTATCGAGTGCTCTAATAAGTTTGATGTTTTTTTACTAGTGTTTCTAATAATAAAGATAGTAGTTTACAATTGAAATCCTGTAATGCGTCTTTTTTTTCATAATGGAAGCTTTGAGAGAACTAAAATATTCAACTTGATCTGCATCCATGTTAGTAGTATCAGTAGATAATATTCGTTCTTCATAAAGCATTTCTTCCCGCTCTTCCTTTCTTCGTTCTCGTTCTTCCTTTTCTTTTTCTCGCGCTTCCTTTTCCGTTTCCCTTGCTTCTTTTCTTGTTTCTCATTCTTGTCTTTCCCTTTCCAATCTCAATAGCTCATCAACTCTTTCCTTCCTTTCATTTCTTGCCACAGTTTGTGCTTCTTTTATTTCAAGCAAAAATTCTTTCATCAAAGCATCTTCAACTTCTTTATCTTTCTTTTTCGTCTTCTTAAACAATTCTTTAGTGGCTTTTCTTCCCATTGGTCGTTCCAAAACAAAGTCTTCATCTTGTGCATCACTTAAACCCTTAGAATATGTAGTACACGGTGAGGAGGCAACTGGGCTTGTATGTTGCGATGTTTTGGTTTTTTTCTTTGACAAGTTTGAGGCAAATTTTGGTGCATATCGCAAGTCATTCCAACAATGCATGTATGGGAAAGAAGACTTTTGTAGACTTTTGTACATCTCTAATGTTTGACATACCTGATAGTAATAAATAACATCAATTTCATCTAATAAATAAAAAAAAACAGCATTTATATGTGAATGTAAAATTATAAGTACAAAATTTACCTTATCTTGTTCTGTTATTCCACTTTGATTTCTAGCATCTACTTGGTTATAATAACCTTGAAACTTACTCACAGCAAGGTTAATTGAGGACCAACGATTCATCAAAGAGTTGTAATTTCGATCTGAATCGAATTGCTTATGTTCATGAAAATAAGCAGCAATTCGATTCCAATATTTCTGTTGTGTTTGACTGTTTCCATGTATAGGATCCATGCTAACATTTAGCCATGTAGAAATGAGTAACATATCCTCTTGTGTAGAGAAGTTTTTTGTTCGAATTTTTTTTCTGTTTATTACCTCCAGAAGAACCAATCTGAGATTGAAAAGGGAACTGATCTTGTGTGGCGGGAATTTGAGAGAGTTGAGGTGATTGTGACATACATTCTTCATGGTTATCATATACGCCATTGTTCATCAAATTTGTGTAATACGAATCCATGACTGTTTGGGAATAAATATTGCAGAATCAGCCTGAAAACTGGACAATAAAAGTCTAACAAATTAAAACAACTTATTAAAACAATAGCACATTAAACAATTATTTCAAGCAAATTAAAAGCACATTAAACAATTCTTTCAAGAAAATCAATTTGGTTATCACATTTTGTTTACTCTGTAAGTTTCAATTCAAGATTAATGAATTGACATGGAAATTGCAAAACTTCCTTGCTTACATAATCAGTACAGGAAATCAAGAGTTCACAGTTTTAATTTAAGAACAAGGTCACCAGTCACTCTTTGAAATGCAATGTCAATATAGAATAATACATTGCTAAATGCAATAATAATTAAGGATAGAAGTAATACTGTTAATAATAACAATATTAAGTAAATCAATATAAAAAATGTGATCAATATGATTGAAGCAGAGAAAACTTGAGCAACTTATCTGCTATAGCTATAACAAGTACAACTAATCTATTAAGTGCATCCAACCATCACCTCACATAATCAAGGATTAAGAAAGGCTCAACATAAAATTCTATCTCAAAAAAAATTGAGCATGGTTCAAGATGATTCGCAGTTTCACTAAAATATTCAGTAGGTTTCTCATTTCAAAATCAACAAGTTTTTGCCTTCTTTTTCTCTATCTATACTCAAGACCAAGAGGGAACATGAATAAGGAAATTCATCCTAAGGTAATGAACCGAAAAATATCACCATTTTCATAAATTGGTGGCACATACAATCAACTTGGAAAACATGATGAAAAATCTCATTCGAAATTGTATCACGAGAGACTTTAATGAAATTAAAAAATGTTTAGATACCAATATCCGAAGAAAGACTATAAGATTGAAAACTAGAATAATAGCAAACAACAATTTTCTTTAAGATTGAAAATGGTGCCAACTACATGACAAGAGGTGCCATCAAACTAAGGGACTTGACTTCCTAGAACGTTTCTGTTGTCTGTATTGAGCTATACTCCAAGAAGAAGCCCAATATTCAGCTAGCTACCTCTTCTTACAAAGAGAAGTAGACACCTCAGATTCTCCAAGAAATAAAATCAGCAAGGCCCTTCAAGCATCATTTCAAGTTCCACAAAAACATTGTACTAAAGGAAAGGAGACCAGAGAGGGTTCCATTACAGTCATTAATTTCCAATTCACCTGTGAAGCTTCCTGACGCTTCATTTCCTAGTGCAGCCAAAAGAAGCATCAGTTCTATCAGCTGTAATCACAAGAAGGTTACAAATTCAGATTCTATTAACTCTGTGGGAGATAGAAGAAGGAGATGGACTATGATAGCTGATACTGCTTCTCTTCTAAACAAGGAAACAAGGAATGCATTACAGCTTTTACAAAGTCTCAAGGGGACACACTTAATCATTCCTAGAATAGTCATAAGAGAACTCGATTCACTGAAGAGACGTAACAGCCTGTTCAGGAGAAAAATAGAGGCATCTATGGTGTTACAATGGATAGAAGAGTGTATGGTGAAAACTAAGTGGTGGATTCATGTCCAGAACTTGGTGGAGGAAGTAGGGCCAATGGCCCCAACGCCACCTGCTGCTCATGTGTCTTAAGTTCACAAGGGAAGTGAGTTTTTCCCATTTTCAGCTCAAGGGACTCCATTAGGACTTGTTTCACCAACAGTAGAAGACCACATTCTTGACTGTGCTCTTATCTATAGGAAAATGAACAAAGATCGACAACTCGTCATATGGAGGGAGTGCAGACTCAAAAAGAGTATCAATAAAACTCTTCATCTCTCAATTCCAACATTTTCATCAACAGATAATTGGAAATGCGTCAACAAATCACCCAATAATTCAACAAAAATTAATAACAACAAATTGAACAGAATCCACTGCATCTGCATATTTCAAATGGAAAACAACAAACTATGCTGGCAAATGGCAATAAACAGAGAAACCTAAAAATTAACGTACAAGAAAATTTTAATAATCGAAGGAAAACCTAAAAATTAATTGAGCAGCAAAATAAATCCCAAAAAATAGTAATAATACAAGGAAAACCCTAACCTTTATCAATTGCAATCTGTTGTGACCAAGCCTCTCGACAACTTCTCCAATTTCGACCGTGGAGCTATGGTACAGACCGTTCTTGTAGAGCTCTACCGTTCTTGTATACAACAGAGAAAGAAAGTAATCAAGAGAGAGAATTTAATATCAAAGAATAGAAATAGAGAGCGAACAGAGCTCGGTAAAAGAAGCGAGCAAAACACCTCTCGCCAAAATAATAGCCAGCCAGGTCACTCTGTTGGAGTTCCTCTCTCCCTATTCTACTCGCTAATTTTGACGATAAAGTGGTTTGAAGAGCAGTGTTGGAGATGCTCTAAGACTTGTAAGTTTGGTTTGAGAACCAAACAATAATTAATTCATTTAGGAAGTACAAGAGAAATAATAAGAATATATATATAGAAAGTTTCTAAAAGTTCACATTTTTGTCTTACTTTTTTCGTTTGAGACCGAAGATGACAGATGAGGGATGCAGACCGGAATACTTTAACGCATGGTTTAAATAAGAAGCCTGTAATTTACAATCTTATCCTGAATGGATAATAAAAAACAGATGGTTTAAAAAAAAGGTGGGTCATTAATAATAAGTTTTGTCAAATCATTTATTAACAAACTAGACATGCCTTTATAAAAATCGGACAAAAAACATTCCACTCCTTTGTTCTCAATCATGAACCATAAATGAGCATTAACTTATTTATATCATTTGTAAAAATTCAACAATAGGAATTACTTTAGATAAATCAAAAACATACCGTCATTCAATGTATTAAGCTAAACAATTAGTTATGCAAAAAGATTGTTTTTATGTAAAACAATTATAAAACATGGCATGAATGTATAAAGTAAATAATTTTCATAATAATTTAATTAAGAAAGAAATCATTCAGAGATTTCGAGGATTTATTTTCCAATCCGATCTAATACAGTATAATTATTCGGTCATTCGGATAAATATCTAATATTTTTTGTAAAGAACAACATTGAGATTGGTAATATTCCTCTGTACTATTACTCATTAACTATAGATATTTATACAAGTTGTAAAAAGCTAAACAAAAAAAAACTAATAAAAGCTAATAAATTTACAACTATTGACTATTAGACTTGTCTACGGGCCCGAGTACCCGCCCGACCTATCCAGGCCCGTGTCCCTTAGGCCGGGCTTAGACAATGATAATTGTTGTTAGGCCCAGCCCGACCCAGGCCCGCTAAAGCCCGCCTATTTTTTGGGCGAGCTTGGGATTAATAAAAATAGCACGGACCGGCCCGCCTATTAATATTAATTAATAAATTTTATATATTTATATATTTATATATTAAATATTTATTTTTAAGTATTAAAATTTATTTTTTATAATTAAAAAATTATGTATGTATGTTTAGATGGGTTTACATGGGTTGGGCTTGGGATTTGATTTTTAAGCCCGAGCCCAGTCCGACCTGATCCCACCTAAATTACTAGTGGGCTGGGTTGGGCTTGGGCTGATGACTTTTATAGAAAAGCCCGTCTGGCCTGACCCAGCCCAACCCATGGCCAGGTCTATTGACTATTGACTATGACTATAACTATTGACTGTTATCTATTCACACTGTAACACTCCCATCAAGCTGGAGCATAAATATTTATCATGCTCAGTTTGTTAGAAATATAAATAACATAGTCTTAAAGAGAATATATTCAAGATACTTGAATATAAAATATAATCGGGAACATGGATCCGAGAAGAAATAACCAGACACGAGAGACGATATTAGAACATCAAGTTCTGTCGAAAATAGAAAAGCAAAACTCAGTTGTACATAAGAGGCTGTCAGCAACATCAATGGACAAAAGAAGGTTCACTAGAAAACTAACCGGAAAGACAAGTCGGAAACAAAGAAGCCACAATGGTGAAAGAAGAATTGAGACTTTGAACCATAGGTCCAAACAATCTACTCATAAAGGCAGGTAATGAAGCTGAAAGAAACAACCCAAAAATACAAACCCATAAATTCTGCACAAAAGGGCACAAATTGAAGCCAAACTAGGAGGCCATAAATTCTGACTTTTTAGATTCTTTTGTATCTTAGTTGTGACTTGGATTGATTTACATTCAACTAGCCATACTCTCTCAAGATTCTCCACTAGCGCATCTATTTATCTTACTTCATCCACTGGGTCTAATATCATATGCTTCATGTTGAGGGAGACAATTTATGTTTCTTAGGCGATTACTTGGTTACCTTGAGCAACACGCATGCCTCCCCTCGTAGGGTTTTGCCATGCTAGATGGTGAATAAAAAGAGCTCTAACAGATTCTAACAAGAACGGTCTCCCGATAATTCCATTATAAAAGAGGATGGTGTTTGATGGTTCAGTTGGCATTGGCTCTGTTAATAGGATTCTTCTTCTTCTAATTCCCAAAGTTATATTCGACCTCTTTCTCCCAAATATGGAAAGTTAATTTTTGTGAGATGTATTATATGCCACACAAAACAAATGGCAACGCCATTCATATTGAATAAACTCGATGAGGAACTAAGACAATAGCAATACGAAAATGACGAATTCTGAGATTATCTTCAAGAAAACCAGTTTCAAGTGAAGTAGGAGACCTTAAATTAGATTCAATGTGAAAGTTGTCACTTACAAATTTGTGTGCATTTTAGTCTCTAAGGAAAGAAAGGTTTTCAAACCGGTTTAGCTTGGATTCATTCTTGGGAAATTTGAAAGCTTATGTAAAAACTTGTTCATTCAGAGGTAAGGTCTTAGATTTGAACTTTAAAATGATGTTCATCAGTTTTTGCCATTATTCCACAAAATTCTGAAACTAAACCTGTGTAGATTGGTTCATTAACAGTAAATAAGGACTCTCATCTCTGATCTTGCATCCATGTCTTGAATGGAAGATGACCATTGCTTAAATATCTCCAATCCATATATCTTGATGCAACAAGGTTTCTTGAGAATCCATCTTGATACACAATAATACCTCTCAAAAGTGTGAAATGAGCTAGAGACAAATGAGTATTAATGTGCAAGCTTGGTTTTTTGCTCCTTTTAGTATTGATGAACCTTCTCTTAGTTCTTAATTTTGGAACTTTATCAATTTGAAGCTTTCTCTTGGATTATGAAAAAGTTTCATCAGTCTTGTATGGAATTGAGAAGCTTTTACATGGTTGTTCTGTTCTTTATATTTCTTTTGTTTTTCTCTTCTGTTAATGAATTATAATTTTGTTCTTCCTTGAAGGCATAGAGATAAAGATTCAAGACTTCATCAACAATTTCGAACTTCTACAAACGCTATGAAGTTTCAAATCAATTGGTAGATGATCACGAGTGCATAGAGCATAGATACCTTCTTCCACTATATTTTTACAAACTCTGTCGTTTCGTGTGTGTAGAAATGGACTTCCATTGCCATTTCAATATCTTGCACGAATACATGCTAATTTTATTTTGATTTCTTCAACCTATAATCTGACATGAAAGGGAAGTTAGTGGAATGTTTTAAATTCTAGTGTATCTTTTTCCAATAAACAATTGTTTTTCCTTTTAAACAAAAAGACAAATAATTAAGTAGAGAATGTGTTCTTCTCGATTTTTAAAATTAGACAAAGAATAAGCTTGCAAGTTTGGTTTGAGAACCAAGTAATAATTAATTCACTTAGGAGGTGCATGAGAAATGATAGGAATATATATATTTATTTATAGAAAGTTTCAAAAAGTTAACATTTTTTATCTTACTCATTTCGTTTGAACTAAAAAATGAAAGATAAGGGATGCGAACCAAAATACTTTAACAGATTTAAATAATAAGCCTAGAATTTACAATCTTACCCTTAAGGGATAAAAAAATACACGGTTTAAAACAGGTGGGTCATTAATAATAAATTTTGTCATATCATTTATTAATAAACTAGACATGTGTTTATAAAAATCGAAAAAAAAACATTCCACTCCCTTGTTCTTAATCATGAACCATAAATGAGAATTAACTTATTTGTTTCATTTATGAAAATTAATGCAAAAGGAATTATTTTAGATAAAACAAAACGGTCCATCATTCAATGTTTTCAACTAAATAGTTAGTTGTGCAAAATGATTATTAAACGTGGCATGAATGTATAAAGTAAATAATTTTCAGAATAATTTAATTAAGAAAAATAAATTGAATTTACTCACGTACTACATTAGAGTAGAGATATAAATACTTTTAAATCTCAATTGGATTATAAATCTTAATTTTTCTACGTAGATAGCTGAACCTTTTTTTAAAGATAACTGAGTCTTTATTTGTTCAATGTTTTTGTAAAAATTTCAGCTACCTATTCACCAGTCGAAACAAATGCTAAAATAACATGTTTTTGTGCATGATCCTTGATAAAGTGGTATTGTATATCTATGCGTTTGGTCTTGGACTGAATAAGATTCTTCACTAGATTAATTTCACTCGTGTTCTCACAGTGTATAACTATATGATCATTCATAATCTTATATATGTTGATTTATCTAGAGGATCTATGCAACACAATTATTTATAGAAAGATATTCAACTTCAGTTGTAGAAGTTGCTACAATAGCCTACTTCTTACTTGACCATGAGACCAATGCTTGACCTAGGAATTGACAAGTAACATATGTACTTTTTCTGTATAGTTTGCATCCTACATATTCAATGTTACTGTATCAAATAAGATCAAATTCATTGCACCTTGGGTACCAAATCCCTGCATCTTGAGTTTCATTTAGATATTTAACGGTTCTTTTAACCGCACTTACATGAGAATTTTTAAGGTTAACTTGAATATAAATAAACATTAAATTGAATATTAGGTCTTCTTAAAGTGAGATAAAGCAAGAGCCAATTATACATCGATACTTCTTCGTATGAATACTTTTACCTTTTTTGTCTTTGTGTAGTGATAGTGTTGTGCTCATAGGTGTTTTAGCACATTTTGAGTTTTCTAACTCATACTTTTTTTTATCAATTCCTTCACGTATTTGGACTAACTTATAAAGTTTCTTTTCTTTTCTTGTTTTAGCACATTTTGAGTTTTCTAACTCATACTTAATTCTGCCATTATTGACATTTCAAATTCATTACACATATCTTGGGAGAATTCCCTTCACAATAACTCATTAGTAGAACCAAATATAATTATCAACATATATTTGTATAATTACAATACGGTTCTTTATATTCTTTGTAAATAAGTTATGTCTGTAAGAAATCCTTTTTCAATAAGGAGTTTAACCTTTCATACCATGCTCTTGGAGATTGCTTAATCCAAAGAGAGCTTTGGTTAGCTTGTAGATATGATCGGATGATAACTATCTTCAAAGTTATGTGGCTGCTTTACATATACCTTTTTTTAGTAAGGTATCCATTTAGGAATGCACTTTTCATGTCTATTTGATTTAACTTGAAATTTTTGTAACATGAAAATGCACATAACATTATGATTGGTTCCAATATAGCCACCCGTGCAAATGTTTCATCATATTCTATACCTTCTTGTTGATTGTATCATTGAGCATAGATATTAAGCATGCCCATCTTATTAGAAATATAAATAACATAGTCTTAAAGATAGTACACTCAAAATACTTTAGAATACAAAATATTATATGGGACATGCAACCTAGAAGAACAAATGAGACATGAGAGATGATATCGGAATATCCAGTTTTGTCAGAAACAGAGAAGCAAAAGTCAGTTGAAGTAACATGTAAGAGGCTGTTAGCAACGTCAATGGACAAAAGGAGATTCACTAAAATACTAACTGGAAAGACAAGTCAGAAATAGAGAGGCCACAATGGCAGAAGAAGAATTGAGACTTTGAACCCTAGGTCCAAACAATCTGCTCACAAGGGCAGACAGTGAAGGTGAAAGAAACAACCCAAAAATACAAAACCAGGAATTCTACGCACAAAGGAAAAAATTGAAGCCAAACTAGGAAGCCATAAATTTTGCCTCTTTTGGTTCTGTTGTACCTCAACTATGACTTGGAAGCATAAGCTTCATGTTGATTGGAGATAATATATGTTTGTTGGGCAATTACTTGGTTACTTTGAGCAACACTCATGCCTCCCTAAGTGAGGATTTTCCATGCTAGATGGTGAATAAAAAGAGCTTCGACAGATTCTGACAAGAGCGGTCTCTCGATGATGTCATTGTAAGAGAGGATGATGTTTGATGGTTCAGTTGGCACTGGCTCTGTTAATGTGACTCTTCTTGTTCTAATTCCCAAACTTATATTCGAACTCTTTCTTCCAAATATGGAAAGTTAATTTTTGTGAGATGTATGTGCCACACAAAACAAATATTAAGGATATTCATATTGAATAAACTTGATTTGTGAGGAAATAAGATTGTAACAATAAGCAGGTGAAGAATTTTGAGATTATCCTCAAGAATACCACTAATAAGTGAAGAAGGAGGCTTGAAATTAGATTCAATGTGAAAGATTTCACTTATAAATTTGTTTGCATCTGTAGTCTTTAAGGAAGGAAATATCTTCAAACCGGTTTAGCTTGGGTCCTTTCTTGGCAAAATTGAAAGCTTCTGCTAAAGCTTGTTCATTAGGAGGTAAGGTTTTGGATTTGAACTTCAAAATGATGTTCATCAATTTTTGCCATTGTTCCATAGAATTCTAAAACAAAGCATGTATAAATTGTTCCATAGAGATATATTGTTGAATGAATAATTTCCCTCAATTAGGGTTGATCATAAAGGCTTCTATATATAGTGGATTACATGAGTTAGAGTTTAACTAGGATTGATAATACATAATATAGATAAACATAAACACTAGTTATTAAAAAATTCTAAACAAGCCTAATAGTTACTCCCTCCGTTCCATTTTATTAGACGTTTTGGAGTGTTTTTCATTTTCCAAATTATTAGGCGTTTTACATTATCAATAATATTTTATCCATTTTTTTTCCTTTTTACCCCTTACTAAATCATCCATTCAACTCTGCTATTAATGGCAATTTTTAGTTACCAATATACTATCTTAATTGTTCTTTCATTTTCCAAGTAATTTCTTAATTGTGCTGTGAAATGTGTTTATGAAGGAGTATTATTTAAACAAAATTTCATTTCATCTGTATAATTAAACGTTAACAAAAAAACTTGAATAGCAAACATGGAAAATTTTGAGAAGAAAGGAGAAGATTTTGAGAAAGAAGAAGTTTTTGAGAAGAAAGAAGAAGATTTTGAGTTAGACCCTATAGAGAAGATTTTGGATGAATATTCAGTTAATAAATTTGATTTAAATAAATTTCCAGATGATGAATGAGAAAAAGGAGAAGAAACTTCAAAATTGAAGAAACAACTCAAGATTATATTGAAGTTTTATCTGAGTAAATTCTATTAAAAATTGATGCTTTTTTATTCTGGTTATGTTTGTTTGTTTGTTTTTTGTTTTGCTATGTTTGTTGGCATCAAATTCATATGAAAATTTGAAGGAGTAAATTCCTGACAGTATACTTCTCCACTTATTTTAAATCTGTACATAATTAGCTTGTGTAGAGTCACAAATCTTATTTTAATAATTTTCATTTGTTCGAATCTGTTTGTATATATGACCCCCTTATCTACGAACAACATCAATGTGAAAAAAATGTAGCAAGATTGCATTATAGATTATCTAATTACTTTAAGAATAATTTAGGCCAAAATTGAAGATAGTACTTAAAGTTGATAGGTGAAGGACAATGAACAAATAAACTAAACAAAATTTGGGATTTTATTTTATTAGAAAGTAAAGTTGAAAGTTGGAACACAAGGTTGAAAGTTGGAACATAAAGTTCCACAATAAGATCAGATTCTCCACTTCGTAGACTAAAATAAAAAAGTAAAAAAATAGATTTAAAATAAAAAAGCTTCAAACTCAAAATAAAAGTTTTTGTATTCCCTCGTGAACAAGCAACAGCTTCTCCAAAATCCCAATCTGCATCTTTGCACTAACACAAAATAAGAACAAATTAGTGAATATATTTTGATTGAAAAAATTAGTAAAGAATTCTTCTTAATTCAAAGTTCAAGCCACATACCTAAATTAAGTAGGACTATTTAGATAACTCAGAACTTCTTGTACCAATTCATAGTCACATTTCATATGAGTAGGCAGTCGACCTTCTCTTTCTAACACAACCTTTTTCATATGTGGGATTTTATATTTTTATGAACCTTTTGATTTCATTATTTCTATCATGCACAATTGCAATGTTAGAAATATTCGGCTACACTTCCATGTAGGAAAATCTTAGAATGCTTTAACTACAGCTTGTTTAAGTTCATCAACTGTTGTAGACGACTCCTTATATTGTAAGGACTGAATGGTACTAAAAAATCCCAGATCCAATACATTTAAATCTGGAGAGTTTGCATGTTGACACACCAAACGAATATCAAATCCAATTTGTGCAACAGCTTGGCAAAATTCAGTATCATCCTGATCAATATCCATTCTTGCATTATCTTGTTGAATAAATATCGGATATCCAAAATCTTCTCTCGGCCATTTCTCCTTAATTGCGGGTAGCACTTTTCCAATTAAAAAGGACCTAATAACTTGTCCAGTTATCGAATTTATTGGTTTTGTCTCTAAAGTCCCAGCAACTCTATTAACACTGCTTCTTTTAGCCGGCTCTTGTGTAACCAAAGGAAATACACCAATTTTTCTAGAGAAAATTTCATTTCCATCGGCATCAAACCTCGGACGAGCTAAGGCACCTAAAACATCACCTTCCCAATGAAATTGTTGCTTTTGCAGGCACGCAACGAATCTTCTTCATCTGGCAGCAAGTAATAATTTTCATTTTTTTTTGTAATGTAGAACCACTTCTCATCAATATGGATAATGCTATACATATCCTTGAACATTGGATCATGTGGTATACTCATTTCTTGAAGCATTGATATGCAAAATTACAATCGGGATCTCTTGTTTTCTTCCTTAAGAAAAGGTTTTATAGTATTTGAATGTCGCTGTATAACTTTAGATTGCAGACGTCTAAATAATGTAGTCTTTTTCATATCCATCGAATGAGCTAAAGATCTAAGAGTTGTTCGTTGATGCAAAGGGATTTCATGAAATCAATCAAAGTCAATCTCAATTCTCTTACGACCATAATTCTTTGTCATTCTGCGAGATACATCAACATGTAACCCGCCATTTTTCGCTTGTTTCCAAATGCATTGAACAACATGAATACCGGTCGAAAAAGATGATGCAACCAACTTTGTCATCCCTGGTGGCAGTTTTCTATTGTTACTTTTTTGTAACAACATATCATAAACTGCTCTGAGTTCAGCGTTAGATAAATTTCTCATCTTTCTTGTATTAATCGGTGCATGTAAATCTTTTGTATATGCATAATTCCCAACATATATGAAAATAAATCATGATTTAACAAGTTGTAATAGCAAAGCATACTAAAAAAATAAGGAAAAATATAGTACCAATATTTTCCATTTGTGTATCATCTTCTAAGATGGGTTCTCTATTTAAGTTGAACAATGGAACATGATATTCTGGAACAATGTTAAGATCTGGTACAAGATGAGCTTGTGGTTCTTCCTGTCTAGATTCTTCATTATCAATATCAAAATTTGTTGGTTCCACATTTAGATTTATTTCAAACATCATGTCCATGAAAGTTTGTCCCTGGAATATGAAGAAAAAAGGAAGAAGCAACAAATAAATCTGTAGTGTAATTACTTTAGAAAATTGTAAGGAGAAAAAAGTGGCTTGAATAGTCTTGATAATATCCATGGAAAAAATAATACAACAAATATAAATCAATAAAAGTTGTTGAGATTGTCAACAAAAGGAGTACAAGTATGTCATACACTCAACCTAAAGTACAAAAAAAAAAGTGAAAGGTTGAAAGCAAACTTACATCAATTTTAAATAGAAAAGTCTATGCTTGCTAGTAGCTCTACTTTTTTTTATTAGAAGTAAAGAGTACATACAGATGTTTGTATATATAGGATAAAAGTGAATAACAAAATGAAGGTGGGAAAGTTTAAAATTAAATTTAAAAAGTGAAAAGTGAAAATTTAAGGGAAAAAACGGAGGGAGTCTGTGGAGGGAGTTTGTGTAAGCTATAAATAACTTTTTAAAGTAAAAAGAGAAAGAAAGATATATTAAATGTGAATTACTGTAGATTAAAGGGTAAATTAGTCATTACAAGCTTCATTAAATGAATTTCTTAATTCCTGTGAAATCCTTTAAAGCGTCTAATAAAATGGAACGGAGGGAGTATCTGTTAGTATCTGATAATAGACAAATAGATAATTAACAATCATTATCTCCAACACCCTCCCTCAAACCGATAGCGAGAGCGAACCAAAGGGTGAGACAAAGCATAACGAACTGAGCTCTTTGATGGATGTCGAATCCACCAAAGATAATCTCGACTTTTCCTTAACAAAATAATTAGTAGATAAAGCAAGTAGAGGTCGTACCCAAGGGATTAATACTGATCTAATCACTAATATAACCAAGCAATTAACAAAAAGTAAATACGGGGGTTGAAATTGTTGATTAATGAATAAATAAAAATTGTAGAATCGAATTGAAATTGAATGTAAAATTATATGTTGGAATTTCAGTTAAGGGAGATTCCGCAGGCCAAATAATTATTTCCCATCGATCATTGACGGTGAGACAATATCTTAATTAACATGATCTGGATTGGTTATAGTTGTTCCTTATTCATTTCCGACCTAATCCTTCCTGAATTGTAAAGCAAATCCAAGTACTCCTAAAGATAAGCCCCTATTCGATTAAACAGTTCTAACTTAGCGTTAGAATTTAATCCATCAAATGCATTATGAATTAGAAAGACCCAATCTAAGTTAACCGAATTCTTAGCGACTCCGATTTAAACCAAATCACATGTTCATGCGCTTAATCGTTGTTAAGATATTCAGATGATTACAAATCCTATTTCCTAACGTTGTTCAATGAATGAAAAAGCAAAAGTCTGGCCGAACCATCACCTGAACCTCCAATGATGGTCTGATTTTATAGATTAACAAACATGCAAACAACTCATATAAATTCAGATTTCTAAATTAAGGAGTAACAATCTCACGATAGAAAATAATGCTCGCCTTTGATTAATCCCTTAACAGTATAAAGTGTTTAGCTACACATAGTCATGAATTCGACTATGATAACCATTAAAGATGATAAAAATAAATAAAGCTAACTAAGAACCCAAAAGGAAAAAAACCTAAGAGAAGAAGTTTTGGTTCCTTATCTATTTACAGAGAAAACCCCCTCCTAAAAGTTAGGTAACCAAATAATATCTATCTAAATCAGCAACCTCTTTTACAAATTTCAAATCCCTGATTTTATGCCTTCTTTTTCGAGTAGGAAAAGGTCTTGGTCAATTTGAACATCAGCAGATTTGGAGGTCCTTAGTCTTGGGCAAGACTAACTCCATTCTCGTTTCAGCTCCTTTAATTCAGCACCAAATTCCTTTCTGGTCCAAAGTTTCTTCAATTAAGTCCAATTCTGCTCCTTTTAATCATTTGAGTCCTGTGGAGGTAAATCAAACCAAAACAAGCAATAATACCCAAAATAACACCAAATTAATTAAATAACCTAGCACTAAAGTGGACATTTGAACGTTGAATTGGAGACTTATTGTTGGTCCCGTGTGATTAGTTCCAAGGGGGGGGGGGGAGGGTTAGGAACTGATATAACTTTTTCTCTTAATTACGGTGACTTAATCAATTCTTTGAATTACTTAACTTAGTTTTGGTCAGCTCGGCCAAGAGATGTAAGACAGCTTTAGTCAGAGACTGACTAGAACCGTTTTACTTGTGAGTTGGGAATTAACACTTAAGGTCAGCTTCCAACTCAGCACTCTGATTACTCAGTGTCATCTTGTACAATTTATATCATGAGTAATTTAAGCAAACATCACATACATATATATTGAGAGAAAGGGTTAGAAATTACTCAGCAGATTTATCCTGGTTCGGCCTCACCGCCTACGTCCAGTCCCCAGAGTCCTTCCAGGCTTTTTCAATCCAATACTGAGCTCTTTAAAGGTAGAGAACAAACCGTTTACAAAGCAGTTGAGTATGCAAGAGTACCGTCCTCTATTCGTCTACTCAACCCTACTAAGCGCTATAACCGAACACTTAGATTTTTCTCTACCGCTGAGTACTAAAACCGAGTACTCAGCACCACTCTCTCAATTTTTACAATTGATACAAACTTGTTCTTTCTAGATGAAGAACACTTTAGATGAATACAAATTCAATCTAGCTTTTACACAGAAATAGAAATTTGGTGTAAGATCTTCTTTTCTTGTTTGAATGTGCTTTGTATGTATGCCCTTTTTTTTGTATTTCGGCAAAGGATCCAAGTGAAACACTTGTCCTTTTATGGTGAATTCCTGATGCGTCAATCATTTAAATCTGGAAGTATCCGTTGAATTCAAACGGCTCCTTGTGTCATTCACTGGTCAGCATACAGATATAGCAGGCCAATCCTGTCGTCTGAAATTAGCAGGCATCAGGCTTGTCTTCTTCCGCCAGGTTCATTTTCTAGCGTCAGTTTTGTCTTTTAGCCAACAGCCAGTTGACCCATGCATCTCGAAACTGTCTCCGTGCGTAATTCCAAAGCTTCTGAATTTGCACAGACAGTTGTCGAATCTTGTCTTTTAGCAAATGGATCATTCGCGCTGTCCTGACGAGCACTCAGCTTGATTTTAATAGCCGTTGTCTTTGATCTTTGTTATTGACGATACTGACTTGCATTTTACTCAGCTTCCATGGTCAGCTTCATCTGCAAGCTTTGGTTTAGAGGAAGACTTCTCTTCTATTATGCTGAGTCGTGTTCTACTCAGCATCTGTGGCTCATGCTGACTTCGTCCTGTCTTACTTATTATTTCTTTTCACATTTATGATTATACTCAACATTGAACAAACATATTAGTACAATTAAATCAAAGCACTTAAATTTAATTGTCTTAATCATGGATTAACTTAAACAGTTTTGTCAAATCAAAATCATGTGGAAAGGTGTTTCAACAAACTCCCCCATTTTGATGTTGGCAAAAATATTTAGTTGTGGAACTCAGCATTAAAGTTCCCCATGATTGAATCACTTTTCATACTTCTAAAATTTCTCCCTCGTAAGGGTTGCATCTGTTGACTTAAATTAACTCTAAACCTTCTAAGATTTAATCGAGTAAAACTAAGACATGCTTATACTGACTTAGTTCAATTCTAGACCTTCCAAGATCTAATTCAGATGAGCCTAGGTCAGCTTTCAGAAGAATTTAATGCTTGGAACATATAGTTGTTACTCAGTGTTACTCATAAGTATCAGAGTTATTGTATAGATATCAGAGTTATGTGAGCTGAGTATATTTTACTTATATTTTCCTTATGTTCACAAGATTTTTACTTTGTTCAATGTTTAGTTTAAATATGACAGATCAGCATATAATTATTATAGGTAAGCATCGCATATAGATAAGTCAGTTTGGATAAAAGAAGATGCTTATAATAGATAGTCAGCATAAAAATAGAACATGCCAAAAGTTACAAGTCTAGGACTATTCCTAATCTATCTTTTCATGTTGACTTGAACTTGGTGGGTTTTGCCTTTGCCCTTAGCAGATCTTGGTTGCTGACTATGAGCAGAAGATGGACCAGGCTTCTGCTGAGTTATCTCCCTTTGTCTCTGCTGAGTTCCAGCAGCGCGTTCTTTCTCCCCCGTTTTGCCAGCATCGGGATTGAAAGGAGGAGGAAAGAAGATTCCCTGCTGAGAAGCACGAGATAATTTGGATGAGTACAGTTGAAGTTGACTCGTACTTTCCCGAAGACCGTCGAAGACTGCCATGCCATCGTCCATAGTGGAAGCGAGGATCTTAATGTTGGCACTGAGCATACTTAAGAGATACTCTTGAGATTTCCCGATCCAAGTGATAGATTCTGTCAATTTGGCATAGGATTGATGATACATCCTGAGCAGGGCAGTGTCATATTGTTGATGTTGAACCTTTGTGTGCCGAACCTGCTTAAGGGTAGACTGAGTGCATTGCAGAATCTCATTAGTCTTCACGAGGTCAGTGTCCATTTCCTATTTATTCGGGTTGAGTAGGCGAACGGCCTCACTAATCTGTTCGATGGAACACTGGGAGGAGGAGGAGATAAGCTCGCGAGCTCCGGTCAGCTCAGAGGTCAGTTGGGTGAAGTGTTGATTTACCTCAGCAGAGGTTGCATATGTTGAGTTCGCAGCTGATAAGGTATTGAGTTGACCTTGGATGGCGTTCATATGGTTCACCATTATCAGCTGGAGTTCAGCCAGCTTCACTATGGATTCTTGCTTGGGTTGTTGAGATTGAAAGGATGTCATGACACTTAGTAAGTCCTTGAGACCCTTGATTTCAGCTAAAAGTTGAGTGACAGAAGAGAGTTGTGTTGCCTCAACATTAACAGACCCAGAAGCATCGGCATTGGTTTGATGAATATCCTGAAGTAAGGCTTGAGCTGAGTCAATGATTCTTCGTCCAGACTCAGTAGCATGTGATAGCAATTTCTTCTGGTGTAGTGTTCTTTTTAACGACAAAATGTGTATTATGATAATTGCGCTATGACTATGGATGTGGTCTTTCTAAGTGCTTTGTATCTACTAGACGTCACTACTTAGGGGCAAGTGTACCCCGTCGTATCAAGTAATAATCCGGTTAAGACCGGGTATCGAATCCACGGGATTTATAACTGCAAGTATTAAACGACTCGGTTTTATACGTTATTTAAGCGGTGAATACTTTGAGGTTAGTGTGAGACACAACTACAAACTACTCCTAACTACATGTGAGGCGAATTTATATAGCGAAACTCTATGAAGTGATGTGAATGAGATAAGTTATAATTATGACAAATAATGACTTCTAATGTTTATACGGTTGATGGTTTGCTGTTGCAAAGACGACTATGTGTAGAGTAACCGACCCGTGAAGTACTTAGACTACGTGGTTCCTAGTCAAGGCGTGTCTAATGCTTGGGACCAGAAATTAGGGCCCATAAGTTCCGTGGTTTGTCAATTCCTACGATTTCCGGTTTGTCACTTCCGGTAAGGCAACACCTATATGAATCCCTAAAAATAGCCCGAATGGCATCGGAAGTCGCGTTCTCCTACACAACAATCAATTATGAATATCAAAACAAGTAACAAACATCAACACATATATAGAAAAGAAGATTATGAATCATAAATTATAAATATGGAGAATGTAAATATGAATTACAACCAAGCCTAGTACATAGGATGAGTTCAAGCTAATTAGCAAGTAAAAATGGAAGAATCCACCCTCGGAACTAGCTAACCGGACTCAAAAGCCGTCTCTTAGGACTTGGATGGTGGAGCTTTCGAGCTTGGTGCACGGAAGTGGAGCGGGACTTTGATGGAATGCCGGAATCGACGAACAAGCTCTCAAGGTGGAAGAGTTTGGCTATACAAAGCCCAAAACAAAATCTAAACTACAAGAATTACAAGATGTAAGGTCTAAGGTCTAAGTCTAAGTGTGTATAATGAGTGCTAGTCACTCTTATTTATAGATCAAGCTAGGGGCAAGATTGTATTTTCACAAGGTGCAAGTATGGAGGAACATAATTTTGTGCAGAAATCCCATAATACGCCCCGCGTATGGTGGAGTACGCCCCGCGTGTATGCCCATTCCGTCAGAAATCTCCTGCATGTGGACCAATTCCGGATCTTGATGTCTCAAACACGCCCCGCGTAGGATGGACTGCGCCTTGCGTGTTTGAGTCTCTAACTTTTTATTGCTTGATTTGGCTCTTTTACGCCATGCGTAGCTTGAGGCACGCCCTGCGTAAATGAGTTTCTGATCTTTTTGCATTGAAGAACTCCCTTACACGCCCTGCGTGTAGGGCTGTAAATGAACAGAGCCGCTCATGAGCAGCTCGGTGATCGGCTCGATAAAAGCTCGGCTCGACTCGGCTCGATTTGTAAATGAACCACTCGTGAACACGATTTACTGGCTTGGTTCGTAAAGGAGCCAAGCTTGAGCAGGCCAAAGCTCGGCTCGAAAGCTCGCGAGCAGGCTCAATTAGAACATTTATGAATAAATTTTAGTTTTGTAGAAAACTATATAGTTTTGTGTTAGTTCACAAATATCTAAACTTAATATTATTTCATTTGCTATTAGATGAAACATAATAAATGAGTAATAGACGAACTATTTGTAAACATCTTGTTTATTTATTCATGAACTTTACTTGTGAGCTTGTTTATGTACACAATTAAAGAGTTATTTACGAGCAAAATTCACAAATATAATTAACAATTTACTCACAAACAATTCATGGTTAGATAATTTTCTTAATGAACCAAGTCCAAAAGAGGATTTTGGGCTCGAAACAAGCTCGAATCTCAGCTCAAGCTCGTTGAGCAAGCCAAAGCTTGGCTCGGGCTCGGCTCGTTAATTTTATAGCAAGCTCGGCTCGGGCTCGAGCTCGTAAATTTTATAGCGAGCCGAGCTTGAACAGGTCAAAGCTCGGCTCGGCTCGGCTCGATTACAGCCCTACCTGTGTGTAAGGTGGTACGCCCCGCGTATGGATCGTTGACTCAGGGAGACCATGCAGTTTGACTTTTCAGGATTAGGCAATTATTTCTGACATGTGCTATACGCCTCGCGTAAGTTGGCGTACGCCTCGCGTATGCTGACTAGATTCCGCGTGGTGTTTGTGGATAGGGCAATCATTTCTGACTTTATGTTTCACGCCCCGCGTATGGGATGATGCGCCTCGCGTATTTGAGTGGATTTTCACTCCTTGCTCGTACCTGAAATATAAATCTCGGGGCCGAGTTAGCTTGACGTTTTTATTTCCTAATTTACTCAAAAATAAGGGAAAATTAATTGAAAGCATGGAATTTATTTTTATTCCGTTATTTTATTAAAACACTCTATTTTTGTAATTAAATTTATTTGTTTCTTCTAAAATTAACCCGTAAATCACGCTAAAAGATAGGGATAAAATACCCCTATCAAACCTCCTCGGACTTTAAAGTTTTACTTGTCCTCAAGTAAAAGAAATCGAAAGACAAGGGATTGAGATTATTAAGAAACAAACCGACGGTTGGTTTTACCAAGTGCGTGATTTCAAAGTTAAAGTTTTATGCGAAGTTTTCGGCGAGTACCTACGCAAACAATCGAGCGACCAAAACTTGTTTGAAACCTCCATAATTAAAATTAATAGGCAATAATAACGGGGGTTGATTATCTTTTGAGAACCCGATAATACCTCACCAAGGGATTTCACTCTTACGCTCAAAATTTGGTGGGTCGGTGTTTTAGCACTCTTCTTTGCATTTACCCGAGATCATTTTTGAGTTTGCATTTTCATCCGAGTTTTTCCTCCTAAGTTATGGTTTAGACAATATTAAAAATGAACCCGGAGGGGGATTATAATGTGGGTGGCTTTTTAATGGTTAATTTTTGAAAACTCGAGTTTAAATACCATTTTGACGACTGCACCATATTTTATTTTTGGCCTTGGTAAGTTTGTAAAATAATACTCGAAATTGCTCGGGTGGAGCTTGAGAATGCCTTTTTGCTTTTTTTTCTTACGTTCTTCTTTTTCTTTTTATTTTGGGAGCGGCACAAAAACGATCTCGAGAACTTATGGTGCTCACTTATTAAGGCCTTGACTTATTTCGGGTGCAATTTGATTTCGTTGGTATTTAAACAAGAGGAAAAAGAGGGTTAATTGTTAAAAGGGTGATGAAAAAAAAAGTCGGTTAGTAGGCTCAAGGGGGTTTCCTAGAGGTTGATAAAAACAAGAAAAATAAATTAAGAAAATAATTAGACTAAGTGGGTTCGTTTTATCATCTATTGCCATTTTAACCAAAATAGGTGTACTTAACCCGGTATTAGATGCAAACTCTATGAGTCGAGTGAAGTCAAAGCTCTCGAAGAATTGTGAAAGAAATAGAGTTCTCGTACGAACTCCTTTAGGCTCAAAATTACCTCACAAAATTTCGGGTTAAATTGTGTATTATCGAGTCTTCGCTAAACTTTCAAACATTCCATTTTTATTGCCTTTTTAAGTTTCGTTATGGAGATGACTTATGGGTTAGGACTCGATGCTTTTGTTAAGTGTCACCTAGTCTTTACATAAATTCTATGACTTCAAAATTAAGATTAAAATTTCTTAATAGGACCGATCCTTTGTGGTCCGATAGTATTTACATTTAAGGACAAACAACGGAACATTTAATTAATTCCAAGGAAGGTTAGTGTGTCGGGAAAAATCTTAAGAATCAACAAATTAGTTTAATTATTTTTGTGTCTTTTTCTATTTTTATTTTTGTTTTTGTTAGTGCAAAACAAACTGAAAGTGCGGGGTTGCACGACCCTCCGCGTTATTAAAATGACGTCTATTCCAAGGACGTCGTAAAAGAAAAGAAAAACAAAAACAAAAACAAATGGTGAATTAAAAGTGAGACCCTTGGGGGTCAGATGCTACGCGAGGCGTGCCCAAGGGGGCGCCTCGCGTAGAAAGTGCATTTTATGCTGTTTTTGGGCAGAGACTCAAATACGCGGGGCGCATGAAGTGGGGCGCCCTGCGTGTTTGAGTTTCTGAGTTTTTTTGTGCAAGAAAAGGGGAATTACGCGGGGCGTACAAGGAGGTACGCCCTGCGTAAAAGGTGCGATTTAGGCCGTTTTTGGCCAGAGGCTCGGAAGCGCGGGGCGTGACAGTGGGAACGCCCCGCGTGAGGTATTTGGATTTGCTCGGGATTTGTTTTTCGTTGATTTTATTGGAAGAAAATAAGAATAGAGCCTAAAAAGAACAAACGGGTTTGATACATATATACAAAGGGTTTGAGGGACGCAAACCGAGGCTACGTTTAGAGTCGGAGTAGCTCGACTATTCTGGATGAGTGCATGCTCACGGTGTTTTGAGAAATGTGGTTTCTCCATGTTGTGGAAGAGTGCCCCCGCAATATATTTTCAGGCGGTGTCCATTCACCCGGTGGGTTTCGTTGTCGGAACCTTGGATGTCAACCGCTCCAGATGAGTGAGCATGGACAACAGTGTACGGTCCCGACCACCGACTTTTTAATTTTCCTGGGAATAGGCGAAGGCAAGAATTATATAGGAGGACTTGGTCCCCTTTGCTGAATTCCCTGATTTGCACGTGCTTATCGTGCCATTTCTTCGTTCGTTCTTTGTAAAGCTTGGCATTTTCGTATGAACCGAGACGAAGTTCATCAAGGGTGTTGAATTGGAGGAGACGTTGGTCCCCTGCGGCCTGCATATCAAAATTTAAAATTTTAGAGCCCAATAGGCTTTATGTTCCAATTCCACAGGTAATGACATGATTTCCCGAAAACTAAGCGATAGGGAGACATCCCGATAGGCGTTTTAAACGCCGTGCGGTAAGCCCAAAGAGCGTCATTGAGCTTTAGGCTCCAATCCTTTCTAGAGGAACTAACCGTTTTTTCCAAGATACGTTTTAGCTCGCGGTTAGAAACCTCGACTTGCCCGCTAGTTTGCGGATGGTAGGGTGTTGAGACTCGGTGTGCAACCCCATATTTTTGTAAGAGTTGGTCGAATTGACGATTGCAAAAGTGGGAACCCCCGTCACTAATGATAGCTCGAGGGGTTCCAAACCGAGTAAAGATATTTTTCTTTATAAATTTCCCTACCACCTTGGAGTCGTTTGAGGGTAAGGCAATGGCCTCCACCCATTTGGAGACATAGTCAACCGCCACAAGAATGTAGGAGTTGTTATGCGACTTAGGGAAAGGCCCCATAAAGTCTATCCCCCAAACATCAAAAAGTTCGCAAACTAGGATCCCTTGTTGGAGCATTTCATGTTTACAGGAAATGTTCCCGCTCCGTTGACAAGCGTCACATGATTTGACGAAGTCGTGGGAATCCTTGGACAAGGTAGGCCAATAAAACCACATTGTAGGACCTTTACCATAGTCCGACTAGGGCCGAAGTGGCCCCCCGGCTCTTGGGTGTGACACATATGCAACACATGATTTACCTCATCTTTCGGTATACACCTACGAATGACATTATTAGCACAAGATTTAAACAAGTAGGGCTCTTCCCAAAAATAGTTCTTAGCATCATGAAAGAATTTCCTACGCTGCTCGTAAGTAAGATGTGGGGGAAGAATATTACCGGCTTTGTAGTTTGCCATATCGGCATACCAAGGTAAAAGTGTTACCGCATAGAGAGTTTCGTCGGGAAAGGTCTCCTTAATCTCCACAACTTCTGGAGATGTGGCTTGCTCGCTTTGTAACCGGGAAAGATGGTCGGCTACAACATTCTCCACTCCTTTTTTATCCATGATTTCGATATCAAATTCTTGTAGGAGTAGAATCCACCGTATTAATCATGGCTTGGTGTCCTGCTTAGTCATTAGGTACTTGAGAGCTGCGTGGTCAGTGTATACGACAATTTTGGATAATACGAGATATGATCTAAATTTATCGAAAGCAAAGACTACAGCAAGCATCTCTTTTTCCGTAATGGAAAAATTTGTTGGGCCTCATTGAGCGTTTTGCTCGCATAATAAATGAGGCAGAAAATTTTATCCACCCGCTGGCCCAGAGAAGCACCTACAGCCAAGTCACTTGCATCACACATGAGTTCAAAGGGAAGACTCCAATCGGGTTTCACCATAATGGGTGCATTAACTAGTTTTTCCTTTAGCGTATTAAATGCAAGCACACATTCGGGGGAAAAACTAAATTCCGCATCCTTTGCAAGGAGTTGGGTCAAGGGGGTCGCTATCTTAGAGAAATCTTTGATGAATCTCCTATAGAATCCTGCATGACCTAAAAAACTCCGGATTCCTTTAACATTGATTGGAGGGGGTAATTTCTCAATTACCTCAATCTTGGCCGGATCGACCGCGATTCCTTCCCTGGACACCTTGTGTCCTAAAACAATACAATCTTGAACCATAAACTGACACTTTTCCCAACTTAGAGCGAGATTAGTGTCCTCGCAATGTTGAAGGACTTTATCAAGATTGTTCAAACAAATTTCAAAGGACGATCCAAAAACAGAAAAATTGTCCATGAAGACTTCCATAAAGTCCTGAATCATCTCGGAGAATATAGCCATCATGCACCTTTGAAAGATGGCGGGGGCATTACACAGCCCAAACGGCATCCGCCTATATGCAAATGTCCCATATGGACAAGTGAATGTCATCTTTTCTTGATCCGAAGGATCAACGGGAATTTGCATATAACCGGATAGGCCATCGAGGGTGCAAAAGAATTTATGACCCGCCATTCTTTCCAACATTTGGTCAATGAACGACAAGGGAAAATGATCTTTTCGGGTGGCTTCGTTAAGTTTCCTATAATCAATGCATACTCGCCACCCGGTTACTTTCCGTGTGGGGATTAACTCCCCTTGATCATTTTCTGTCACCGTAGTGCCCCCTTTTTTGGGAACACATTGGACCAGACTAACCCATGGACTGTCGGAGATAGGAAAGATTATACCTGCGTCGAGGAGTTTGATTACCTCGGTCTTCACTACCTCTTTCATATTGAGGTTAAGTCGTCGTTGCTGCTGCACGGAGGGTTTGACTTTATCCTCCATAAAGATGCGGTGTGTGCAAATGGTGGGGTTGATCCCCTTAATGTCGTGAATAGTCCACCCAAATGCGCCCTTCTGCTTTTGTAACACCCCAGTTAATGCTTCCTCCATTTCCGCTGTCAAAAGCGAAGAAATAACAACCGCGTATGGGATGATGCGCCTCGCGTATTTGAGTGGATTTTCACTCCTTGCTCGTACCTGAAATACAAATCTCGGGGCCGAGTTAGCTTGACGTTTTTATTTCCTAATTTACTCAAAAATAAGGGAAAATTAACTGAAAGCATGGAATTTATTTTTATTCCGTTATTTTATTAAAACACTCTATTTTTGTAATTAAACTTATTTATTTCTTCTAAAATTAACTCGTAAATCACGCTAAAAGATAGGGGTAAAATACCCCTATCAGCATGTAAGTAAGCATAGGATTCATCATTTTGTGGTTCAGAGGCCGGAATATGAGTAGCACCGGATGGAGGAGGTGTTTGGTGCTGTCCAGAATTAGAAGTGCCAGCATGGTCATCAACTGGACTTTTATTCAGGTCAGCAGCAGGAGCTGACTGATTAGCATTCTGCGTTGAAGGATTTGGAAGAGGAGGATCAGCAGAATTGTTCACTTTCTCATGATCAATCTGAAACTGAGTATTGTCAGAAGGTTGGGGTAGTTCAAAACTGACTTGAGCGGGATTTTCCTTTGCTAACTCTTGGTTCTGAGAAGCATGAACTTCGAGCACTTGCTCGGTAGAAATTTGACCCTCAGGAGCTTTGGGATCGACTTGTTCCTCAGCTTGAGAAACAGAGGCTTGCTTTTTCTTGAGTTGGTCAGGAGTTGGCTCAGTGACCGTGGAGAAGAATTGAAACTGGAGTGTGGTGAGGTCAGTGATTGGTTCCCGTAGTGGAGAGTCGTCCAGAAGGTCGATGACTAGAGATTTCTGAGCCTTTCGTTTAAGTCATTTGCCTTTGTTGTCCTTTTTGTTTTGAGAAGGGGGGTCATCAGTAATAGAGTCAAGTGACTCAGAGGCAGAGATAGGACCAAGGTCAGCATCAAGGCCTTCCACAACCGTGTCCTGTACTTGTTGCTCAGTTTGATTCTCAGTCTGCTCAGCATCAACAGTTTTATTTTGCTCAGCACTAACTTTCTCACTTGGCTCAGCAGAGCCTGTCTTCTCAGCATGAAACTGACCTCCAATATCACCCAGTTCTTCTTCTTGGTCAGTAGGAGTTTTCTCAAGATCAATTTTTTGACTTCTCACAAAGTGTGAGTCTTCAGAGATTACAAAGTCAAGTGGAGGTGCATCAATCGGTTTCAACCCATAATTTTTCTTATTCTTTTGCAAAGGTTGCTTAGAGGTTTCCTCACTTTCTTCCTCAGGCTCAAATTGCCTTTTCAGTTTCTCTGCTGACTTAGGTTCACCTTGAGTTTGCTCAGCAGCAGCTTTCTATCCACTAGATACTATTCTCAGCTTCCTCAGAGCTGTGTTGACATCCCGTGCGGATTGGTCAGCTTTTCGCTTCTTATCTTGCCTTGTTCGGTCAGCGGGTTCAACCATCACCTTCTTTCCTTTCTTGGTTGGCACATCCTGTGCAGCTTCAACCATATTATCCCCTTCTTCATTTTCTTCTGCACCTTTTCCCTTCTTGGACTTGATGGGTTGGTTATAGGCTAACCCAAATAGCAGGGCCGCAGTGATTTCTGTTCCCCAAGTCTCAACTTCTTCGACCGTGCTTACTTGATGGTCCTGAAGAATTTTCGTGATGAGGGAACCCATCCTGAGTTTCCCTATACTTCGTTGGAATGCACCGACAAGAAAGACGGGCATATTGAGTGGTTGGTAGGTCAGCATATGCCAAATGAAGCATTGCTCAAAGTTTGAGGCCGATGAGGAGGAGTTGACCTTTGGGAATAGGAAATTGGTCAGAATGTAATGAGCCATTTTCTGAGGCTGACCCATGCATGTGCTGGCTATTTCTCCTTTGTGGGTTTTTGGCTTATAGAACTCAACAGGATAGTCAATTTTGGCGTGGTCGTTTGTGGTCCTGAATTCTGTACCTTTGGCTGGAAGCTTTAGTAGAGTTGCGAGATAGGTCGGAGTGATTGTGATATCCTTGCCCTTGACCTTGGTGATCAGGTGGTCAACATTGTCCTCGTTAACTCTCAAGTTGGTGTAAAATTCCCTTACCATTTGTGGATAGGTGTTACCGGGGAGAGAGAAGAGTTGGGTCCAGCCGTTTTTGGAGATCCACTCACAGAAGGATTTCTCAGCCTCTACGAACCCTTTAGAGAACCAACAACAGCGGAGTACCTCACAACCCTTAACGTTGTTGTATATAGGGAGGAATACTTTCTCCTTAGACTGCTTCTCCTTTTCCTTCTTCTTCTTCGAAGGTGTTGCTTGGTCAGCTTTAGGGTTTTTGCTCGGAGTAGAACCTTTAGTTTGGTTATGCTGACCGTGTTCTTGAGACTCACTTGAAGTCTCTTCGTAGTCCTGCTGAGCAGGAGAATGAGGGTTTTCATCGGAGCGATTGTTATCGTAATCGGCACTAGAGATATTTTGTGAATCGTCAGACATGATTCCTTAAGAGATTTTGAGAGGTTTTGAGATTTAAGAGATAGAGAGAGATTGAACACCAGAAATTTTGAATGTAAAGAGAGATGAGTGGGAATTCGTCCACTATTTATAGGAGTGCCGAGTTGATCTGATAGGTCGGAGTGGCGGTTTTACATCGAGATGATCAATCGACAGTTATCCCTGGCATTTATGACACATTCGGTGCATGTGTTTTCTAATTATTGCGCTTACGTCATCCTAGGTGGCTATTTAATGTGCGTGCAAGCATTTATTGTTTTTACTGGCTTTACTCAGTATCTAGAATACTAAACGTTTTTGTTATTCTGAGTGCTCAGTTTTACGTAGAAGAAGTATTTGTATGCTTAGTAACTCAGCTTATGATAATCACTCAATACGTATGTCTACTCAGCATAAGGTGATTTTATATAATTCATATTTAGCTCAACATGCAATAGTTACTAACTTCGCACAATTCACTCAGCATGGTAATCACTCAACATTCATTTAAACATAGAATTTTATTGAAGAGGATTAGACATACCGATAGCTTCCCTTAGTATGTTAAATTGCTCACGAGCCAGAGGCTTCATAAAAATATCCGCAAGCTGTTCATCGGCTGGTACGTAGGTCAGCTTGATCTCACCCTTGAGTATATGATCCCTTATGAAGTGATGCCTTATGCTGACATGCTTCATCCTGCTGTGTTGGATTGGATTTTTGGATAAGTCAATGGCACTCTTATTTTTGCATTTGACTTCAATTGTATTAGTTTGTACTCCGTAATCCTCTAGATGTTGCTTAATCCATAGGACCTGGGCCACACAGCTTCCAGTAGCAATGTACTCAGCTTCAGTTGTTAATAGGGCCACTGACGATTGCTTCTTGCTGAACCAAGATACTAGACAGCTTCCAAGGAAGTGACATCATCCTGAAGTACTCTTACGCTCTAGCTTATCTCGTCCATAGTCAGCGTCAGTGTATCCAATGAGTGTGAAGTCATTTGTATTTGGATACCATAAACCTGAATTGACTGAGCTCTGCAAATATCTAAAAATTCTTTTTACAGCTATAAGGTGAGATTCCCTGGGGCCAGCTTGGTATCTTGCGCAATAATATACTGAGTACTGAATGTCAGGCCTACTAGCAGTAAGATAAAGTAGAGAGCCAATCATACCTCGATATAACTTACTGTCTACTGACTTACCTTTTCGTCAGTGCAAAGGACAGTGTCAGTACCCATTAGGGTAGATATGGGCTTACATTCTTCCATATCGAATTTCTTTAACATTTCTTTGGTATACTTAGACTGACTGATGAAGATGTCGTTCTTCCCTTGCTTAATTTGTAGTCCAATAAAGAAGTTGAGTTCCCCCATCATTGACATTTCGAACTCAGTTTGCATCTGTTTACTAAATTCTTTGCACATAGATTCATCAGTAGCACCAAAGATTATGTCATCTACGTAAATTTGTGCCAACAGGGTATTTTTACCCTTTTTCTTAATGAATAAAGTTGTGTCAGCTTTGCCTCTGACATAGTTCATGGTCAGCAGGAAATTGGTCAACCTCTCGTACCAAGCACGCGGTGCTTGTTTCAGGCCATACATGGCCTTCTTGAGTTTATAAACATGGTTTGGAAATTTTGGATCTTCAAACCCTGGAGGCTGACTAACATATACCTCTTCGTTTATAAATCCATTAAGAAAAGCACTTTTGACATCCATTTGATATAATTTGAAGTTCATGAAACTAGCATATGCATATAATATTCGTATAGCCTCTAACCTAGCAACAGGAGCAAAGGTCTCACCATAGTCAATGCCTTCTTGCTGACTATAGCCTTGGGCTACAAGTCGGGCTTTGTTCCTGACTACATTGCCTTGCTCATCTAGTTTGTTTCTAAAGACCCACTTAGTACCTATGGCCTTTTGATTCCTAGGTTTTGGTACTAAATCCCATACCTCATTTCTTTTGAATTGATCAAGCTCTTCTTGCATAGCATTGATCCAGAATTCATCATGCTCAGCATCGGTGAAACTCTTTGGTTCATGGACTGAGACGAACGCAACATTGCTAAGATATCTCCTGAGTTGATTTCTTGTCATCAAGTTGTTCTCAGTAGCATCAAGAATGGAGTTCTCCGAGTGTCCTCTTGGAATTTTGATTTCTTTGGGTAACGTTGAGTTGTCAGCAGCAGGTGTTTCAACAATCTCTGCAGTTTTAGATTGGTCAGCAAAGGTAATTTCGGGTTCACTTTTACCTTTGGTCAGCCCGTGCGATAATGACTCAGTGGCTCCATTTTGGTTAGCGGAAGCTGAGCCAGGGTCATCTTTGGCTGACTGACTTGACTTTCCTGCAGGGTCAGTTTCATCGAACTCGATATGGACAGGCTCTTCTACGATTTGAGTTCGTTTATTAAACACCCTATATGCTTTACTGTTAGTTGAGTACCCTAGAAAGATCACTTCGTCAGCTTTAGAATCAAATTTGGCAAGGTTGTATTTCATATTGAGTATAAAGCATTTACAACCAAAAGCACGAAAGTATCCGATATTGGGCTTTCGTCCTTTCCAAAGTTCGTATGGGGTTTTCTTAAGAATAGGTCTAACTAAAGCCCTATTGAGTATATAGCACGCTGTGTTGACAGCTTCACCCCAGAAATACTTTGGAAGCCTATTCTCACTCAGCATTGTCCTAGCTATTTCAACTAGAGTTCTGTTCTTCCTCTCAACTACCCCATTTTGTTGAGGAGTCCTAGGAGTAGAAAAATTATGGTCAATGCCGCTGACTTCACAGAATTCATCAAATTGTTGGTTTTTGAATTCTTCACCATTATCACTATGGATGTGAGCTAATTTTAAATCTCTGTCATTTTCAAGTTTTCTGATCAGCGTTGAGAACGTCTCAAAAGCTTCATCATTTCTACTCAGCAAGAGGACCTAAGTGTACCGAGAGAAATCATCCATAATAACCAAGGAAAATTTCTTACTGCCCAAGCTGAGTGGTTGGACAGGTCCGAAAAGATCCAAGTGTAGTAATTCCAATGGACGCTTGGTTGAGACAATATTTTTACTTTGAAAGGACTTTTTGGTTTGTTTACCTTGCTGACAAGCATTACACAATTGATCTTTCTCAAATCTAAGTTTGGGCAAACCATCAACTAATTGCTTTCTTGCTAATTTGGCAAGGAGGTCCATGCTTACATGACCAAGTCTCCTATGCCATAGCCAGGAGTTATCCTCCTTTGACACTAAGCATATGTTTTTCGAAAAATTCTTTTCTAAACTCAACATGTACACATTGTCAACACGAGGGGCAATTAAAATCAAATCGTTTGTTTTTCCCTCGAGTATCCGACACTCAGTGGCATTAAATACAACCTTTCTACCGCTGTCACACAGCTGAGCCACGCTCAATAGGTTATATTTGAGACCCCTGACTAAGGAGACTGACTCAATAGTAGCATTACCTCCGATAGTACCTGATCCTACTATCTTACCCTTTTTGTTGTCTCCGAAGCTTACACTTCCACCTTGTTTATGCTCAAGTGTGATGAATTGAGTTTCATCACCAGTCATATGCCTCGAGCATGCGCTGTCAATATACCAAAGCTTTGACTTGTCCACGCACCTCAGGCTCACCTGCATTTTAAACTATTCATCTTTAGGTACCCAATTCTTTTTGGGTCCTTGTTGGTTAGCATAAACAGGTGACGCATCATATTTTATTTTGTGATGGCATACATTCATGGTGTGGCCAGCTTTACTATAGAAATCACAATAGGTTACCCTTTGAGGATGATTTTGTTTCTGGTCAGCACGATTGTGCTGAGCATGCCAACATACCTTAGTGGTATGGTCTTTCTTTCCGCAGAAGTTGAAGCGCCTTCGGTGAAGAAGACTCACTAAGGGATAAGTGTACCCCGTCGTTATCAAGTAATAAATCTGGAAAGTCTAGGTATCGAATCCATAGGACTTATTTACCACAAGTATCGAATTACTAGGTCTCAGGTGTTATCTAGGCTTTGTGGGGTTTGAATTGGTTTTGATTAAGTTAATCTACTCCTAGGTTGAATTACGCTACTCCTAGCTAAGTTATCTAGTTCTAACTAAGTTATTCTACGCCTAATTAAGTTAAACTACTCCTAATTAAGTTAAACTACTCCTAATTGATCTTTCACTAATGCAATTACCCGAAGGAACATGGTATGAACGATAATAATGAGGTTAGAGTATTAGGTCTATCGGTTAAAAACCTAATCTAAGTCACTTGTATTCAAGGCGATTAACACTACTTACCCTCCTGAAGTTTCTAGTGCGTGATTCCCTTGTAAGGCCGAAACTAGGTCTAAGGCTCAGCAATTTGGGCTTAATCAACTAAGAGGTCGTCAATATCCTAGGCTCTGACTAGGTCAGATTCAGCTCACAATATGTGCCTACTCGATTTTGGGGCTTTTGAATGAGTTAAACCAATTGAATAAAGCGTAAGACAAAGATTAAACAATTAAACATAGAACAAAACAAGAGCTAAAATATTATTAAAGATGAATGATAATGTCATAGGATACAATTAGCCTAGGATTCATAGACTGTATCAAAGAGTAAAAACAAGGAAAAGTAAAAGGAGATACGAAAATCCCTTTCAAGGAACCTGTCTACTCTGCAATCAGCTTCCTAGGTCTTAAGGACGGACCTTGAATATTCCTCGAGAATAGCTTTGAAGGAGCTTCAATGGAGGTTGATGAAGATGGAGGAGATGGAGAGGAAATTCAAGGGGAAAGCTAAGATAATTTACAAATAATGAAAGATGCCAATTTACATTGGAAAATCCTATTTAAAGGCGTGGATCGGGCCCTTTTGATGACCTAATTCATTTCCTTATGCAGGTAGGAAGTTGTGGGGTCCATCGTGGCATCGTGGGGGCGGAATTGGTCTTTTTGACCAATTCCCGCAGGTCTGCTCGCCGAGCAGGGCGAGCTGCTCGGCGAGCAGGCACTGCTCGTCGCGAGCAGGCACTGCCTACTCGGCGAGCAGGCCTCTGGGGGCCTGCTCGGCGAGCAGGCACAGTGCCTGGGCGGTGCCTGGGCAGTGCCTGGGCGGTGCCTGGGCAGTGCCCGGGCTGCGCGCCGAGCAGCGCCTGGGTTGCTCACCGATGCTCAATTCGCCGAGCGACTGTCGGGGGTCCCCGAGACACGATTTTTGCCTGAAATTGATCATGTTTTAACCTGCACACGCACATAAACTCCAAACAACATTAGTCCAAAGGCTAAATTGACCCGCCAATCGCTTATTTTGAGCAAACGCTTCGTTTGGTGCGACTTTTAACGGATCAATTAGCTTCAAAAGATAACGGAATTATAATATGCATGCCATTTTGGCCGTATTTTCCTAAATTGATCATAAAATGAGCCTGAACAACGAAAAGTAAATAAAACATTTCCAATTTCTAACTAACTCACACAAAAGCATTTAAATGCGAGAATTGCTCGCTTATTAACTAAATAACGCTAAAAACCGTTCTAAAACCGTACCCAAAGATATGGGTTTTTGACCCCTATCAGAAGTCGCATTGGATATTCCGCCGAGTATACCAACACACATCAATGGTGTGCCCTCTTTTCCCACAACAGTCACACTGACTGTTCTGCTAAGTGTACTGTCTACGCTGACCAGTACCTCGATACTCAGCATTGGAATAGAACCTTTTCTTAGCCGATGTACTCAGCTGGTTCTGTATGGTTGTGATGTCCTTTCTCAGCTTCTTAGAGTCTGATTGGACTTTAGAGACAAATCCATGCATTATTTTTAAGTTTTCATCTTGCCTAGTGTTGTCCTGAAGGAGATGTCGGATGTCACTCGGTTTGACTTCCTCGATCTCATCACATCGCCTGCTGAGTGCTCTAATTTTCTTATTACACTTTTTAGTCAGTGTATAGAGATCACTCAGGGCGTTAACCATTTCATTTCTGAGCAAAAGAAGAGATGTTACCTCAGTTGAGTGGTCCTCTTGGTCAGTGTCATCTGAGAGGTCAGCTTGCTCAGATCGGCCTTGGTCAGCAGATTCGTCCGCCATAAAACATATTTTTGTAGACTTCGTAGCATCAGCTTCTGATGAGGTTGACTCATCACTGTCACTCCATGTTGCCACCATTGCTTTTCTGCTACCTTTCTTTTCTTTCTTCAGAGTTGGACAGCTTGATTTAATGTGTCCAGTCTGATGGCTTTCAAAGCATGTGACAGGCTTCGAGCTGTCCTTTTTGTATCTGCTGTCGCTGGACTCAGCTTTGTACTTTTCACTTCTTCTGAATGGCCTTTTGCTGTTCTTGTCATTCTTTCTCAACAACTTCTTCATCTTCCTAGTAAACATGGCCATTTCCTCATCATTCGATGAGTCAGCTTCTGTTGAGTCAGCTTTCATGACAAGAGATTTCTGCTTCTTGTCTTCTGACTTTTCTTTAGCTTCGAAGTTTTTCATAGAGATCTCGTGGGTCAGTAGAGATCCGATCAGCTCATCGTATTTGTACGTGGTCAGGTCCTGAGCTTCTTCCACAACTGTTTTCTTAGCTTGCTAGCTTTTGGGTAGACTTCTCAAGATTTTCTTCACCTGCTCTTCTTCTGTGAAGTTCTTGCCGAGTGGTTTAAGCTCATTTATGATATTTATGAACCTTGAGATCATCTCCGAGATGTCTTCATTTTCATTCATCTCGAACAGCTCATATAGCCTCATGTGTTGGTTCACCTTTGATTCCTTGACCTTGCTGGTGCCTTCATAAGTCACTTCCAGCTTCTTCCATATTTCCTGTGCTGACTCACAACCTGAAATTTTGTTGTACTCTGCAGCATCTAAAGCACAGTGAAGCATATTGATAGCCGAAGCGTTATTTTGTAGTTTTCTAAGGTCATCCTCTGACCACTCAGTTTCACTCTTAACAACTTTCTCGTTGTTTACCATTTTGAAAGGCACAAACGGGCCTGGACTATTGCGAGCCATGCACTCATGTTTGTGGCTTGAATAAAAATTTTCATCCTGTTCTTATAGAATGTATAGTTCGATCCGAAGAACAAGGGAAGCCGACTAATTGATAATCCCTCAAGGAGTATCTGTGTTGTTTGATTTCCTGGAAGGAAACGAGTGCTGTTTGTTGGTCCCGTGTGATTAGTTCCAATGGGGGGTTAGGAACTAATATAACTTTTTCTCTAATTAATCTTGCTGACTTAGTTATTTTAGTAATTTGAAACAGCTCAGCTTTGGTCAGCTTGAGTGAGCTAAGCATAAGACAGCTTTAGTCATATGCTGACTAAGACTGTTTTACTTGAGAGATGGGAATTGACTCTCTTGTAGTCAGTTTCCAACTCAACACTTCGATTTACTCCGTGTTTGTCTCTAACAGTTTATATGCTGAGCAAATGCAACAAACAACACAAGCAGATATATATATATATATATATATATATATATATATATATATTTGAGAGAGTTAGAAATTACTCAGTATCACTTATCCTGGTTCGGCCTCTCTGCCTACGTCCAGTCCCCAGAATCCTCCGGGCTTTTAGAATCCAATACTGAGCTCTTTAAAGGTAGAGCACAAACCGATTACATGCAGTTGAATATGCAAGAGTACCGTCCTCTATTCTTCTACTCAACTCCTACTAAGCACCACAGCCTGGTACTTAGATTTCTCTACCACTGAATGTTTACAACCAAACACTCAGCACAACACTCTCAATATTTCAATTGATACAATTTGTTCTCTTTCAAAGGGAGAACACTTTAGATGATTACAGAGAATCAAACTAGCATTTACACAGGAATAGGAAATGAGTGTAAGATCTTTTTCTTGTTTTGAAGTGCTTTGAACTTGTATTTTTATCTCTTGTATTTTTCTTTTTGTACTTCGACAATGATCCAAGAGGTTTGATTGTCTTTATATAGATGAAGACATGTAGGAGGATCATAAGAAATGTTTTAGCCGTTGATTCCAAAACGGCTCTTTTGGGGGACAGATTCTGGTCAGCTTCAGATATTACAGGCCAATCCTATCCTCTGAATTATTCAGACGTCAGGCTTGTCTTGTTCCTGCAGACTTCGTCTTTTTGCATCAGTTGTCTTTTAGCAATAATCCATTGACCCATACATCTCGGAATGTGTCTATTACGTATTTCCGAGGATTTAATTATTGGTGCAGACGGTTTGCGAAACTTGTCTTCTAGTGAACAGATCTCTCATGCTGTCCTGAGGAGTTACTTGTCCTCTACTTTATTCGTTGTCTTCGTTTTGTTGTTAACTCTTATGCTGAGTTCCCTTTTTGGTCAGTTTTGTTTTGCACGACAACTAGTAAGGGAGCTTTTGATGCTGAGTTGCATTCCACTTAGCTTTGTTGAACTTCAGGCTTCTGAGTTCAATTCTACACGCCTTGTCCTTTGATCTCATGCTGACTTTGTCCTGTCTTTCTTTTTATATCTTTTTGTTTTTAAGTTTATACTCAACATTTAACAAACAGATTAGTACAATTCAAATCAAAGCACTTAAATTTAATTGTACCTTAATCATGGATGATTTTGTCAAATCAAAATCTTGTGAAACGGTGTTTCAACACTGTTCTCAGCCATTTATAGGGATTAGCTCAAGATAGTTATATCTTTGAGTAGAGAGCTACTGAGCTCTGATACCACTTGTTGGTCCCGTGTGATTAGTTCCAAGGGGGAAGGGTTAGGAACTGATATAACTTTTTCTCTTAATTACGCTGACTTAATCAATTCTTTGAATTACTTGACTCAGTTTTGGTCAGCTTGGTCGAGAGATGTAAGACAACTTTAGTCAGAGACTGACTAGAACCGTTTTACTTGTGAGTTGGGAATTAACACTTAAGGTCAGCTTCCAACTCAGCACTCTGATTACTCAGTGTCAGCTTGTACAATTTATATCCTGAGTAATTTAAGTAAACAACACATACATATATATAGAGAGAAAGGGTTAGAAATTACTCAGCAGATTTATCCTGGTTCAGCCTCACCGCCTACGTCCAGTCCCCAGAGTCCTTCCGGGCTTTTTCAATCCAATACTGAGCTCTTTAAAGGTAGAGCACAAACCGTTTACAAAGCAGTTGAGTATGCAAGAGTACCGTCCTCTATTCGTCTACTCAACCCTACGAAGCGCTATAACCGAACACTTAGATTTTTCTCTACCGCTGAGTACTAAAACCGAGTACTCAGCACCACTCTCTCAATTTTTACAATTGATACAAACTTGTTCTTTCTAGATGAAGAACACTTTAGATGAATACAAATTCAATCTAGCTTTTACACAGAAATAGAAATTTGATGTAAGATCTTATTTTCTTGTTTGAATGTGCTTTGTATGTATGCTTTTTTTCTTGTATTTCGGCAAAGGATCCAAGTGAAGCACTTGTCCTTTTATAGTGAATTCCTGATGCGACAATCATTTAAATCTGGAAGTATCCGTTGAATTCAAACGGCTCCTTGCGTCATTCACTGGTCAACATACAGATATAGCAGGCTAATCCTGTCGTCTGAAATTAGCAGGCGTCAGGCTTGTCTTCTTCCGCCAGGTTCGTCTTCTAGCGTCAGTTTCGTCTTTTAGCCAACGACCAGTTGACCCATGCATCTCGAAACTGTCTCCATGCGTAATTCCAAAGCTTCTGAATTGGCGCAGACAGTTGTCGGATCTTGTCTTTTAGCAAACGGATCATTCGCGCTGTCCTGACGAGCACTCAGCTTGATTTTAATAGCCGTTGTCTTTGATCTTTGTTATTGACGATATTGACTTGCATTTTACTCAGCTTCCATGGTCAGCTTCGTCTGCAAGCTTTAGTTTAGAGGAAGACTTCTCTTCTATTATGCCGAGTCGTGTTCTACTCAGCATCTGTGGCTCATGTTGACTTCATTCTGTCTTACTTTTTATTTCTTTTCACATTTATGATTATACTCAACATTGAACAAACATATTATTACAATTAAATCAAAGCACTTAAATTTAATTGTCTTAATCATGGATTAACTTAAATAATTTTGTCAAATCAAAATCATGTGGAAAGGTGATTCAATACAAGCGACTTGATTACATATCCACAACTTGATTAGTTGGAATGAAGCGGATGCCGTGGTCAAGTCATGGATAGACTGAAACCTACGACATACCTTGAAGTGCATTGATCCGATCTTAGAGGATAAAGGAAATGCTAAAATAAAAATAAAAAACAATAGATAGATAGCAGAATTGGGAAGAGAAGAAGGAAGAAATAGAATTGATAAGAGGAATCCCACCGAATTGGAACTATTAATAATTAAGAGAAAGGAGAAAGGAGAAAGGAAGATTGAATTTGATTCGGCAAAGAGGAAAGTAGAATTTAGGAATTTCAAATTGAAACAGAGAAGATGAGAGAAGTTGGACAAGCAGGGAACGAAGAAGAGTAAGAAAGGATTTGGTTTAACAGCTTAACTAGGAAATAGAATAATTAGAGAAAATTTAGAACAGAAAGTGATACGAGATTTTGATGAACGGGAAGAAAGAAGATAGTCGAACAAAATCACATTAAAGGAAGAATTGGTGAATACGTTTGAATGAGGGTGAAGCAAAGAAGAAGAGATGAGAATTGAAGAGATCAAACACAGATAAGAATTGAAGAAAATTGCAAAAATCAAATCAAATTAATGGATCCTACCACAAGCAAATTAACCAAAAGCCACAAAATTTCTCCCACTCTGCAACCTTGAATACCAGATCTAATGTAATAAAACAGCCTGAAATTGAAGCGAAAGCACCCATCCAGATGGGAAGAACACGAACTGGGACAGACAATTGAAAAACACGAACTGATTGAAGAACTAAGATTGAAAGTCTGAACTGGGACAGAACTAGAGATAAGAACGAATCAGAAGAAAAGAATGATCGACCGACTAAGAAAAGAGGAATGATCCAATGAATCAGCCGTAACCAGGGTGAATTTAGAATTGATCGGAGAGGGTGAGTTCTGAGATATAATAGGATTGGACTCGACAAATCGGGAGCTACGGGAGAGCCTTGCGGCACATAACTAGAGCTCTCTGTCGGTAGTACAGGAGAAGAATTCATGGGATCATTAAGAGATGTTTGGTTTTCAGATGACATGAATACTGCATTTAAAAAGAGAAAGATTGAAAAAAAAAAATGTGGAGTCTAAGGCAAGTGTTCAAGGCCATCTCAGTTTAGATCTTCATCTGTAATTTCATATAATTTTCAACATTTAAAAAGAGAAACTGAGATTTTCTTTTAAGCTTAAATAAAAAATCTGGAGCGCAAGAAAACCAATAAGAAAAGAGACCGGCTACGAACAGTGAACCAGACGTAGAGATAGTATGCAAGAAATCGAATGAGAGCACAGACCGACAACTAACAGCACACCAAAACAGAATTCCAGGAAAAACACAAAATAATTGCAAGAAAACGATGACGGGAAGAAGAAGTTTGAAGGAGACGATGAGTGAGAGAAAGGGAACGACCAAATTGAATTTAGGTATTTGGCTCTAGGTAATATATGTGAAGGAGGGAGAAAGAAAATCAGCAGTGTTACCGATCAGAGGGACGACTGATCAGACACCTATGGAGATATGCTAAGGAACAGGAAGCGGAAGCAAAAACCTTAACTATGATACCATGTTGAATATACAATAGAGATATATTATTGAATGAATAATTTCCCTCAACCAGGGTTAATCATAAATGCTTCTATATATATAGTAGATTACTTGAGTTAGAGTTTAACTAGGATTGACAATACATAATATAGATAAATATAAACACTAATTATTAAATAACTCTAAACAAGCCTAATAGTTATCTGTTATTATCTGATAATAGACAAAGAGATAATTAATAATTATCTCCAACAAATCTCACTATGAAGGTAAAAGAAATGGAAGAATACAAGATTGATTTTGCATAATAATGGAGTATTCTTTCTCTTCAACTTTGTAATTTTTCCCTTGAATTCAAATGTGAGAATGTCTTGCTATTTATAGGCATTTTTGAGTGATATAACCGTTGGATTTCTACCAGGGACTGGTCTATAATTTTCCAATTAAACTTTGTTGGAAAATTATATGTTTGGTCTCTACATTCTTCTATTCTTCTTATTTGCCAAAAAATAGATGAGTTGTCCATTTGATTTGCTGATGTGAAGAGCAAATTGTATCGAAGTTAACTTGAATATAAACTTGCTTTATCAAATTAACATTCATAGTGTCACATCTCTAAATTAACTCAAAAAATAGAATCACATGTTAAATAGTAATATGTTTTTTTAAAGAATTAATTTGTTCATAAACAAATTAAACATAATAGTCAATATTATTTTGGAAGAGTAAATGATTCATCAATATATTTTATTTTCTCTTCAACTTTTGGCGGAAATACATGCATAGAAATACTTGATAATATTACCCCAAAGATATACCAAATATAACATTTAGTCCTTTGTGTTTGGGTTAATATTATAAAGTGTATTTTCATTTAAAGATGTCATGTGTACTTGTACATGTATATGAAAGTAAATAAATAATGGATACATTTAAAAAAAAAAACTTCAATACATGTATAATTATCTTTGAGTAAAAATATTTTTAACCTTTGTAATAGACTCAAAAATAATTTATTTATTATAAGTCTTTTATTTAGATATATCCATTGAATAATATCACATCCGGGTCTGGTGGGGATTTTTCTTTCTTCTTTAATGTAAGCGCACTGCGCAAAATTTTTTTTTTAAAAAAAAATATCCATGGAATAATAATTATCTAAGGCTTAATTTGATCAACTAAAATATAATAACATATCTTGAAATTTAATAGTCTAATTATCAAAACCGGATATTTAACACTAGAAACTCTGAATTTAGACTAACAAATGGATAAGCATGAGAAGAAGGAAGAGAGAGAGAGAGCAAAAGAATGAGTTGTAGAGTTAGAGAGAGAAAGTTAAATATATATAAAAAAGAGTTATAGAGAAAAATGATGAATTCAAGAAAGTAAGATTTTTATAGAGAAAAATGAAGAAGAAAGAAGGAGAGTGAGAAAAAAAAGAGAGAGAGAAATATAGAAAATGATGATGTGGCGGTTTACGGTCATTTTTACTAGTTGTACACCATATTAGAAGGTCATCCATAAAGTCGTATATTTTAGTATGTAAAATTAAATGTTATACACTAAATTGTGAAACAGAGTAAATATTGTACATCATGTTGTACTTTACCTGAAATGTTTTAATGCTAGTGTATTTGTTTCTAATAAGCAATTGTTTTCCCTTTCAAACAAAAAGAATAATAATTAAACATAAAATGTTTTTTTTCTCAATATTGGAAATTGGAGAGAGAATAATAAGACTTGTAAATTTGGTTTAAGAACCAAGTAATAATTAATTCATTTAGGAAAGAGAGATAATATGCATATATATTTATTGATTTGACCCTGAACTTGTCCAAAAAAATTTGATTGCCCCCTAACTTTCAAAGTGTCTCCATTGTCCCATCAACTTGCATAAAATGTTTAGTTAGCCCCTTAAATTTGCGTAAAATATAATCAAGTAATCACTCAGTTGCAGAAAGTAAGTTGCATGCGCAAGATGTGGTGCACGTGCCTTAGAATGTTATTATATAATTCACAGAATATATTAAAAATGAAGTTCTTACTTGCTCAATTGTTAAACTTGTCTTCTCTAATTTAGAATTGCATACCCCGACCTTGGTCATTTTAATTTTTTTTAAACGCGTGCAATGCGTCTTTTGTAATTAACTTACTTTTTTTATTTACAACTGATTGATTAATTGATTATACTTTACGCAATTTCAATGAGCTAACTGGATATTTTATGTAAGTTGAGGGGCTATTGGGAAAAGTTCAAGGGTCTGCTTAAGTTTTTTAGACAAATTTAGGAGACAAATAATGTATTCAGCCTATATTTATTTATAGAAAGATTCAAAAAGTTTGCATTTTTGTCTTACTCATTTCGTTTGAAAGCGAAGATGAAAGATGAGGGATGCAGACGGAAATACTTTAATGAATGGTTTAAATAACTAACCTGAAATTTACAATCTTATCATTAATAAATAGAAAAAAAAAAACAGATGGTTAAAAAAATATGTGGTTCATTAATAATAAATTTTTTCAAATCATTTATTAGTAAACTGTTACACATGACTTTATCAAAATCGGACAAAAGACAAAAAAAAAAAAAACATTTCACTCATTTGTTTTCAATCAATCATGAACATTAACTTATTTATTTTATCTGTGAAAATTCATGCAAAAAGATATATTTTAGATAAATAAAAAACATACGGTCATTCAATGTTTTAAATTACTCCCTCTTCATTTTAATTGTCGTTTAAGATTTCTACACATATTAAGAAACCTATTAATTAGCCTAAAAAGTAGTAAAATATTACATTATTACCCTCTTGCAATTAATGCTTAAATTTCTTTCCTTTCATTATATGAGGATAAAGTTGGAAAAAACACACTTAATGCTCATTGAAAAGTGTAAAACGTCAAATAATTTGAAACAAAATTTTTTCCTCACAATGACAATTATTATGAAACGGAGGGAGTAAATAGTTAGTTATGCAAAAAAATTATTTTTATGTAAAACAATTATAAAACATGGTATTTTTAAGCAAATAATTTATTTAAGAAAAAAAATTGAATTTACTCACATACAATATTAAAGTAAAGATAGAAATACTTTTAAATCTCAATTATATTAGACACCCTAATTTCTCTATGTAGATAGGTGAACGTTTATTCGTTCAATGATTTTGTAAAAATTCCAGTTACTTATTCATCAGTCGAAACAAATTCCAAAATAATATCTCCTTTTTGTGGATGATCCTTCATAAAGTGGTGTTTTATGTCTATGTATTTGTCACATTGTATATGTATATGATCAAAATTTAATTCGTAAGCTTTTAGATGTCGAAGCATACAAAGGATCTATGTAACACAATTATTTATAGAAACATATTCAACTTCAATTGTAGAAGTGACTACAATAGTCTACTTCTTACTTTACCTAGGAATTGATAAGTACTCCCTCCATTTCATTATATAGGTCATTCTAGCAAATTGGTTTTTTCCCTAAATATAAGTCATTCTAGGATTCCAATGCTTATTGCCCAATAGTGACATGAGAGAGAATTATTTTTTGTATTGATACATGTGTTTTTTAATATTCCAATGCTTATTGCCCAATAGTGACATGAGAGAGAATTTTTTTTAATTAACCAATATATTTCTTAATTTGTGTGAAATACCTTAGAATGACTTATATAATGGAATGGAGGGAGTACCATATATACTTTTTCTTTCTAGTTTGCATCCCACATAGTTAACACCACTGTATCAAATAAGATCAAACTCTTTACACCTTGGATATTAAATCCCTACATCTTGAGTTCCATTTAGATATTTAACGGGTTTTAACTGCACTTATATAAGACATTTTAGGGTTAACTTGAAATCTATCATATAAATAAACTCTAAATTGAATATCAAGTCTACTTGAAGCGAGATACAATAAAGAGTCAGTCATATCTTAATACTTTGAAGTATCAATATTTTTACCTTTTTTTTTTGTATTTGCCTAGTGACATTATTGTGCTTGTAGTTTTTTTTAGTGAATTTTGAGTTTTCTAGCTCATACTTCTTTATCAATTCCTTCACGTACTTGGACTAACTTATAAAGGTCTGTTTCTTTTCTTTTTTTGATTTATAGAACAAAAAAGAAACTTAATTCTACCGTCATTGATATTTCAAATTCATTATACATATCTTGAGAGATTTCCTTGCACAATAACTCATTAATAGAACCAAATATAATCATCAATATATATTTGTATGATTACAATATGGTTCTTTATATTCTTTGTAAATAGAGCAATGTCAACTTTACCTTGTAAGAAATCATTTTTCAATGAGATGAAGTTTAACCTTTCATACTAAGCTCTTGGAGATTGTTTAAAGCCATAAAGAGTTTGGTTTAGCTTATAGACATGATCAAGATGATAACTATCTTCAAAGCCATGCAGATTCTTTACATATACCTCTTTAGTAAGGTATCCATTTAGGAATGCACTTTTCACGTCTATTTGATTTAGCTTGCAATTTTTGTAAGATAAAAATGGACATAATATTATGATTGCTTCTAATATAACCATCAGCGTAAACGTTTCATCATAGCTTATAACTTATTGTTTATTGTATCCTTGAACTGCGAGTTTAGCTTTATTTCTCACTGTATTACCAAATTCATCCAAAAAATTTCCTAAATACCCATTTAGTTTCAATCATTGTTTGATCTTTGGGGTTTAGGAACTAATTCTCTTATTTTGCTTTTTTGGACTGATCAAGCTCTTCTTATATAACCATGATCCAACTTTCATCATCTTCACCTTCTTTGAAGTTCTTTGGCTCTAGTTCTGAAACAAAAGCAACATTTGCAAAATATTTTTGTAATTAACTTATAATCATTACTCTTTTTGTAGGATTGTCAATGATATTCTTCTCCACATAATGATCTTCAAAGAGACAGAATTGGAGCTCCGCTTGGTTCTCATGAACAAAGCTGAGCCCAAGGATGAGGTCGGCCCATCCCTTGTGTAATTTTTGGCTACCCCGATCACCCCGAGTGGCCTGAATGCACCAGTATTCGCCTATTGAATGTGGCTTAGGAACCAAACCAAACTTGCTCAAGGTGACTCGACTAATGAATTTTTTTTTTGGCTTCCTCCATCGACAATCACCTCACATTTCCTTCCAAAAACTAAACATCGAGTTCTAAATAATTGACATCGTGGGTACACAACTCGCTCTTTGCCAACATCATCACCTTTATAAGTATCTTCATTTTGGCTCCATTCAACGTCTTCCAACTCATCATCATAATAGAATCTACCTTACTCATCTTCATAAGTATCCCCATGTTGATTCCACTCAATGTGCCGAAGCTCACTCTCGTCATGATAGACCCAGGCCCGTCCCTGAGCATGGGCAAGAGGGGCATCTGCCCAAGGCCTAGGGACGAGAGAGGGCCCAATTATAGTAATGTATAGTAATAAGAGTTTTAAACTATACTTGATTAATTTAAAAAAATATATTTTGATTAAAAACATTGTCATCAGATTCTTTTCAAATTAAAAACGTTGGCATTAGATTAAATTCAAAAAAAAATTTATACTTAATTAAAAACATGGGCATCAATTACCAAATTTTCTAATTTACCTCAAATTCTTTCCAAATTTCCTAATAATAATATTGAACATCAATTCTCTAATTTATCTCAAAGCCTTTCCATAATTATCTCTCTCACTCATCAATCATAACAAAATTTCTAATTTATCTTCCCCTTCACACTCCAATCCCAAAGAATATTAAATGGTATTATCTTTCATCTTGAGTTCATATTCAATTCATTAGCTATATAATCAATTTTGTTCTCTAATCACCCCATTGTGAAACTTCCAATCTCTATTCGCATTTTTTTGTCTTTGAAAAAGTCTATCAAATTCTGATTTACTTGGTCTTCATAGGCAATTTGGGAGAAACGCATCAAAATCTTCAAATTTCAAGAACTTAGCCCCTAAATCCCGTTAAATGAGATGATTTTCAGATTTGGTTTTTCATTTTTATGTTATTATACTTTGTGTCCTGAAAAACATAAAATATATTAGAACTATTTCATAATTTATTAAATTTGAGAATTTTGCATCTAGAAATGATCAGACATCATTTTGTATAAGAAATTTGGTACTTAAAGCAATATAAAATGTTTTTTTCATATGCAATATTTTTATTATATCGTTTATTAGGGTCTCACTTGGTAGCTCGTCCTGGGCCTCTAAAATCTCAGGATCGGCCCTGGATAGACCCTATTTTTGTCATATTCATAAGCGGCCCTATCTTGGTTCCACTCAATATTCCGATGCTCATTCTCATCATGGTCAATTCCCTCTTCTTCATCATAATCATATTCATTTGCATCATGATGAAATTCACCATCATCACTTAGTTCATTCCCGGAACCGTTCTCTCTCTCTCTCTCTCTCTCTCTCTCTCTCTCTCTCTCTCTCTCTCTCTCTCTCTCTCTCTCTCCAACCCCATCCTCGAACTCACTCTCATAATAGCTAAGTTCATCATTTCTTTCTAGCTTATTCTCGGATTGGTTCTCCTCCTTATCAATCTTCTCTTTGAGTTCATCTTCTTCGTGATAATATTCAAATCTGTTACCCACTTCGTTAATAACCCATTCTTTCCCATGACCTCTCATTTCCATCCACTCCTCCCATAGTTCCAGCCAGTTAATCCACTTGCCAAGTTGTCCGACTTAAATGGCATGCTACATCCCTACATGGTTGAACCACTAACATCCATCCCATCACCATAGCCATCACGCTCCACACGGGTAAATTACATACGTGGTGTACAACCTTTACCCGTAATCACACTTTGGTGTACAACCAAAATTTTATCACACTAAATTGTACAACCTTTTAGTGACCTCCCACTAAAGTGTACAGCAGGTAAAAATGACCGGTAAATTCTCAGTCAACGCGCCACCTCAGCTTTGACCAGTCAAAAAGTCAAAAAAATTCAACCACTTAATATAAAATTACTTCTATACCCCTATCTCTTCATATCTTCATCTTCTTCCTTCTATTTCTTTCTCTCTCTTCAAATTTGTTTCTCTCTCTAACTTCTCTCTTTGAATTTCTTTATCTCTCTAACCTCTCTCTTTGAATTTCTTTATCTCTCTAACCTCTCTCACTAAAATCCCCTAATCTATCTTTGAGAATACAATACAATAACTCATTTTCCTCAAATTAATCTCACTTTAATTATTACAATTAACTCTTCTAATTTTATAATTAATTAACATAACTAATTACCGGCTTTTCATGGATTCCAAGCTGAGCCCATGTGATCACTTCCAGAAGCTCTTCCAAGGTTCCATAACAACCTGGTAATGCTATAAAAGCATCAGCTTGGCGAGCCATCTCCGCCTTGCGCTGGTGCATGCCGGATACAGCTCTTACTTTCCCTACTGTCTCTCCGGTAATCTGATAATAACAATTTATTAATCACCGTATAATCAACTCCGGTTAAACGGATTTAACTCTTAATTAGTAAATTAATTACCTCTCGGGGCATAAGAGTCTTTGGTATCACTCTGCAAAACAAAATCAAAAAATCAGAATGTAAATTCAATTATGAGAAAAACAGAGAGATAATTCTCCAGTTAAATTAAATTACCCCAAAACATAGCGGCCGCCGTCGTAAACAGCTTGAGAAACCAGGCCCATTAAACCGATACTTCCTCCGCCATAAACCAGATCAATGTTCCTTTCAACCTGTAATTAGTGATTGGGGTTAAGCTAATTAAGTTGATTTAGCCCCCAATTAATGAGAAAACAGAGGAAGTTTTATACTAGTTGATGGGCAAGTTGAAGAGCGGAAAGCTGGAAGCTAGGGTTTTTGCCGGGGCTGCTGCCGCAGAAAACACAGATACGTCTGAATTTGGAAATGATGGAAGGTAGGTGTTGAGTTTCCATAATTGGGATTTTGTATTTGATCAAACAGAGACCCGAAAAGGAAAAGGAGTTATTGTATTGTTGAGAAGTCTGATATCAATTGAAATTGAAATTGATAATTCTGTTTTCAAAGGGAGAGGTTAGAGAGATAAAGAAATTCAAAGAGAGAGGTTAGAGAGATAAACAAATTTGAAGAGAGAGAAAGAAATAGAAGGAAGAAGATGAAGATATGAAGAGATAGGGGTATAGAAGTAATTTTATATTAAGTGGTTGATTTTTTTTTACTTTTTGACCGGTCAAAGCTGAGGTGGCGCGTTGACTGAGCATTGACCGGTCATTTTTACCTGCTGTACACTTTAGTGGGAGGTCACTAAAAGGTTGTACAGTTTAGTGTGACAAAATTTTGGTTGTACACCAAAGTATGATTACGGGTAAAGGTTGTACACCATGTATGTAATTTACCCAGCTCCACACATAAGGTGATTTCATCATTCTCCTCAAAGAGATTAGCCCAAAATCATTTCCATTTCTTCAAGATTAAGGCTCTCACTTTCCTTAAATATACAAGTGAAAGTTTGCCTAAGGGGCATTTCATCAAGCACATAGTGTGCACCATTTTCAACTTGAGCTTCCTCAATGTTCCCATATATCAACACTCATTCCTCCTCATTTATACATGAATTCAAATGCTCATTCACAATTTCATTATCAACAAACTCATCATGAGAATCTAAATCACCCAACACCACAAACATCCAACCTCTCATTAGTAATGTGATTACCCATAACTTCAACATGAGAAATTGATAGTGTAGGGCTTACCTCTTGAATGTGCAAGGTAGGAAAGATATGTGATGACTTATTAGGAGGAAACATTGGGTCTTCTTCATTTCTTCTATGTTGAGCTCCGCGGTGTCATCGTTGGCTTCTTCAGGTTCCTCTTTGTAACCTTTCCATGTGTTCTTGTTCTATGTTTTCTCTTGTCTTTCTCCTTGTCTCGACAAGCTCAAACTCCATCTCTCTGATTTCGGCTTGCCATTCTTTAAGGCTCTTGGCTGCAAATTCGATTAATGCTTGTGATAAACTTTGTTGAACCATTGCCGAAGAAGTCTCAGATTAAGAAAATGATCGGATCTGATACCAACTGATACAGATCGGTGATGGACGAGTTGTTTTTATTCATAAATCAACAAAGATGCTTCTTCTCTAACTAAACTAGGAGTTAATCCCAATATTCACGAGCTAAACCTGTAGAAATTGTGAAATCTCCATTGTTAAAAGGATGAACCTTGAACAAGCACTCAAAGAGAAAATAGATATTTGATTGATAAAAGTTGAGTCTTACAAATGAAAGAGATGAATTTATATCCTCTCCAAACTTAAAGATGAAATTGCATAAAAAGGTAAATACATATAACTACATATATAAAGCTTAAAGTGGTACAATGAGGTAGAGGTAAATGCGCGACATGAGTTGTAAATAAGAGATGACATGTGTTGTAATTAAGGGGTGACAAAGTTGTAGAAGGGAGCTAGAGTGAGCTGCAAGATTGATCTTGTAAGTCATTTTAAAAACTCATACAACGTGTGAGCTTTATGTCCGAAATAGAACTAGTGATTTAAGAAGTTTACACAGAGTGTGAATTTCCAAAATGAGAATCAAGAGCTCAGTATTGGATCCACACGGCATGTGGCTTTGTTTTTCATCAAAAGGGTCTTCTTTTTACTTTGGTGTGTTGTCCCTTTGACCCGACTTCATCCACCATTTGATGTCCGCATCAAATTACCTAGAAGAACACATAAAACATAAAAAAAAAACAATTAATAAAATACATAATTGATTGTTCTGTAGATATCTTTTTACATTTTCTATTTAAAAATAATTAAAATAACCATTAATTTAACTAAATGATAAATATTAATTGTATACAGATATTCAAAGCTGCAAACCGCAATGCACAGAGTGAAAACAATAAAATTGGAATTTGGGAAGATAGAGAACCATTTAGGAAGATTCAATATTCTTAGAAAAGTTACGGGCTCATTGGGTAATTTGAGTAGAATGGATAAATAAATCGTATTGAATTAAATAATCCAATCGCAATGAATAAATTAGAAAATGGGGGACAATTACAAAAAAAATTGACGAAAATACTTAATTTTGATTAGTGTGTGAGGCTTGTCAAAAAAATCCAACAAATGTTAAATAAAAAGTTTTTATATAAATAAACATATCTTTAAAAAGATTGGATGAATTAATTATTTGATAAAATAATAATTAAAAATATGATTTTCTAATATTTTAAAATAAAAATACTATATGATAAAAGAAAAAATAAATAGAGGATATTTAGTTGTAAAAAGATATGTAATTTGGTCTAGAAGGTATTAAAATATAGGGAAAATTACACAAGTCATAGTTTTAGATTATGTCAAACTAGTAAAATCAGTATATTAATATATTTTAAAGATTAGAATTGATAAATTAGAAATCTAAGATATATTATCTAGGGTTTATGATTTATGAATTAGAGTCTAGAATTTTTAAATTATGATGTAAAATTATAATATACAGAGAATAATGACATATTAAGAATTAAGTTTGATGATATAACTTAATTGTAATTTTGTATTTAATTATGATATTCATGTAACTGACCCTTAAATATATTGGACTAATTTGGGCTAGGCTGAATTGGATCGGTGGGCTAACTATTTTGTAGAGGCCTAGCTTGATGTATCAGACTTGAACTCATACAACCCAACAAAAGGAAATAAAAAATAAAACATATTTAAAAATGCTGATGATCACAACAACAATCATTACGCTCTATAAATAAACTATATACAGATAGAGAAGCTTCTTCTTTGAATGTCTGCCATGATTGCTCTTAAAGTTCAATTAGTTCACTTCTTGGTCCTTGTTAGTTGTTAGCGTTTCAGTTAGCTAATTTGATTAATTCGCTGCGTAAACTTATTTGGTAAAACTTAACTGATTATTAATACTGTTTGTATAAAATAATAAATAAGGACATGATAAAACTTTTAGAGAAAAGTACGAACAAAATGTTTGTGGTTTGCTCAATTTGCAAATAGAGGTCTGTAGTTTAAAAGTTTATAAATAAAGGTTTGTAGTATGTTTTATTTATGAAACAAAATATTACAATTATACAGTTAAGTTCTGATTACAATCAAAGACATTTTTATCTTAAAAAAAAATTTATTCTTACATATCAGCAAAACCAACCCCTGAAAAAAAACAACTTCCTAAATCGAAACAATAAATAATATAGTGGAATTTAACGTTTTTACGAAACTAAATTAATATTTAAGTTCATTTTACATCGGTGTAATGTGATTTTGGGATCGGTGTTTTGTAAATATATAAATGTAATTGAAAAAAAATAAAAAAAATGCTCTTAATTGTCATCAATTACTTAAAACTTTAATTTTAAATACTTTGTTTTATAAATAAAGCATACCATATACCTCTATTTGCAAACTTTTAAACCATTAATCTTTATTTGCAAATAAGGTAAACCACGAGCATTTTTTTCGTACTTTGACCAAACTTTTATTTAAGAGTAAAAGGTAGTAATCAGTTCAAAAAATGTCATTTTTTTGAAAGGAAGCAATAAGCTAATCGAAAAAGTTTATAAAACCAGCTTTTTGGATCCAATAAACTCTTTTAAACCTTTTTTTACTAAACACCACTATTAGATGTTTGACTGGTGCTCAAACCTCTAATTTTATTCCTAAAAGTTTTTCACCAAACAGTATCATCATATAATTACATATTTAAACTTGTATCTATAACACACTTAAACTTAGATGTGGAACTATCCATTAATTTCTAACTAATTTCAATCTTAAAAAAATCTGTGAGTTCAAATCGCTGATATATATATTAGCTAAATAAACAGGAATCTATTTCCAGTTATATAAAAATTAAATTAGGTAAGTAATTTAGAACAAAATTTATAATTGAAGACTGAATTAATTAGGCCGGCACCATTAAAATTAGGAAAATGCAACTGCTGAGAAAAATAGTAGCAGATTAGTTATGGTGCAGATGAAGTATAGTTTAATTAAATGCAGAGGTCAACTCTTGAGAGCTGAAAGTCTTACTAGCTCATAATAATTTATATAATGAAAAGGTATATTAGATTATCTAATTGGAAATTGATTGCTTCTACTTAAACTCAATATATATGGTTTGATGGGAATCTAAAGTTGTTAATATATATGACTTGCAAAACCTAAAAATAAATAATTAAATGAAATTAGTTAATTTATTTCACCTTTAGTTTGTTTTTAGGCAAACTACTCTTCTCATAATTATTGTAACATTTAAATTAAATACATTTTTATATATATATATATATATATATAGGTTGAAAAATTGATGTTGGAGAAGAGAGAATGTAGATTCTGACACTTCGATTGTGGCCTGAAATCGTAAAATTGAAGTCATTCCAAATTTACACAAACACAATCATTTAGTTACCCATATTTGGTTCGACTCTATAAAAAAAGAAAAAAAAAAAAAAAAATTAAAATATTATTTTTTTTCTTTATCAATTTATCCGAAAACATATATAGTTAAATTGGAAAGTGATGCATGCTTGAGGAAGATGTGGGGCTAGACCAAAGCATGACTTATGATTTGAATAGAAACATTTATGTTCATAAAAAGCATTACCATTTCTGCTATTTTAATTTTGATTCCTGTATCTTTCTTGACATATAGCAGAGAGACAATAATTGAATAATTGAGAGTTTAAATCATGTTAATTGTTGTTTAATTTTTTAATTTGACTTGTTAAGTGTTTTAGTACATTACATATATAAATGCAGTAAGCTGGTCAACAAATTAAGACAGAAAATAATATGATTTGTATTTTCCAGAAATTAAATTTTATTTTCTTTTGTTATCTAAACAGCAGATGAGTTAGAGCAGGTAGCCGTTGTCGTGTGAGTTTTAGACATACGTGTGCCTTATTTTCCCACTCAAATTAAATACTAGCAGTAGTATTCAACTCCAAAAGATCATATACAATTACTACTTTCTACCCAATCAAAAACAACATGTTTGTAAAAAGAAAACAGGGAAAGGTTTAATATTTCTCCACCTTTAAACTTCAAAATGTTATAATTAACTCTTTCAATTTGTTTATTTGAAATAAATAACTCGTTAAATAGGTTAATATTTGTGATTTTCGAAATTTTATTTTATATTTTTATTAATGCATCATCATCTTAGTTAGATGTAGCAACCGATATTTTTCACATCTTTTATTTCTGTTGTAATATTATGTTAAATGTTTTTTTTTTTTGGATTTAGAAGTTATTCGTTCCAAATAAGCAAATTAAGGAGATTAGTTATAATGTTTTGAAATTTAGGAGGTTTGTTATAATTTTTGGACAAATTGAGGAGTTGGGAGATGTATTAGGCTAAAAAGAAAAAGTTTCTCTCACACACATTTAGGGCACAACGTACATGATAATCACTTTTTTTAGGGCTTAATTAAAAGTTTAGCCCTAATAGTTACTAAAGAAGTGCAAATTTAGTTTCATGTAATGTTTTCAAGTCTTATTAACAAAAAAAAAAAAACGAATTATTATTTTTCAAATTTTAATTTCATGTTCTATAAATCTTTTTATAAATAAGATTTGAAATTACACTGTCTAGTAACCGTGACAGTTACTATTCAACTGCTTTGAACATGAACACTAATAGAGTTGGTTCTTTTCCAAGAACTTTAATATTAAATTTTTACTTCATCCCTATCTTTTATAGTACTTTTTTAAGAGTAGGAGTATATTAAATCTCAAAGCCACAAAATAATTTACGATAATAGTGTATATACCGTTTCACCTATAAATAGAAATCAAATTTACATCAATATGGAACTCTTAGACCTCATTTGTTTACTGAAAAATATTATGTTGGAAAATAGTTTCATGGTTTTTCAATACTTGTTTGCTTACGAAAATAAGTCAACGAAATTTTTTAGATTAGTCAACAGAAAAATTTATGAAGAAAGTGAGGAAAATGTTTTACGTTTTCAAAAGAATTAAAAAAAATTCCTAAACTTTTCCAACCTTACTTCATTCCTTACCTTTTTTAATTCCTTACGTTTTTTAATGTTGCAACCAAACACCGAAAAATATTTTATTTTCCAACATAAAATTTTCTATTATCTAATATTTTTCAAAATATAATGGAGCTCAATTGCTTCCTTACTATCCAACTCAGCCCAAAAGGTTGGGATAATAAGGAGCTAGCCAACGCCTTATTATTAGCAATCAATATCGGGGTGTTTGTTAGAAGGGATTTAGGAGGTGGGATAGGGATAAAAAAATACGACATAATAAGTTATCCCGTGTTTGTTTGGGAGATAGAAGAGTGAGACAGACGAGGGATAAGCCTCTTATCCCTCAAATCCTATACCCAAGAGGGGGGTGGTATAAGGAGGTGGGATAAACTCCTGCGATTTTAATAGGATGGAAAAGTCCATCTTATCCCTCAAATTAATGTTATGTAGTTAAAATAGTAAAATGTATTATTTTATCCCTATCTTTATCCCACATACCAAACATTGAATAATAATTCTCGACTATCATATTTTTATCCCTATCTCAACCATTTATCCCTATTCCTATCCCAATCTTTATCCTTATCCTTATCCCAGTAGAATACCAAACGCCCCGTATATGTAATTTAAAGCAATGATGAAAGGTGAATATAAATAAATTCATAAATTGTTGTAGTAGCTATTTCTTTGTTTGTTTCCCATGCTAGCTAGCTTATAATAAAGTATAAGAATAAGTTTACCTAAACTCATCACACTCTTTCCTATTAAAACCCACACCTTTGCACTCCAATACTATACTATACTCTCAACTTCAGCTCTGTTTTCTCTATCTCAAAACATGGCAAAGTTAGCAATTTCTTCAATAATAATACTTGTATTAAGCTTCTTCTCTATAGCTTACTCTCATGCTGTTGCAAAGTGGCCTCAAGGGAGTTCAACCAGATACTATGATTTTAAGGTCCATCTCTTCCTTAATTATACATGTTTATCATATTTTCCTTGGCAAAACATATCATTTCACTCCTCTACTTGCCACATTTATCACTATTTTAATACTTTAGCATTTCATTAATTATAAATGTTGATCCAATGAAAAAAATTAGAAAACTCACGAGAAATTTTGCATTACTCTAGGAGTAATACATCCTACCAATGAAAATCATTTTGAATACCACTATATGGACATGATTAGTGTAAAGAATATATATATATATCATGAATTGATTGATTGAGAGTATTACTCTGGGAGTACCCTAATTTTTTTCGAACATTCAGTATGTTGCTTCTTAAAAATGGGTAAAAGAGTTGATGCTATAGTTGTTTAGGGTATAATGGGAAAGTACAATTTTTTTTGTAACTATATATTCGGGGAATATTCTAAAATTTCTCAGATTTAATCTGCCTTTGTGACAAGTAAGGTGACTCAAAATTACTGCACTCCTAGACATAGTTTGAAATCCACCCTAACTGAAGAAATTATTTTAGTAATTAACCACGAAAACATCAATTGACTTGAAAATTGATTGATGATTTTATTAACAATATGTCATATACATTATTAATTATTTATAAGGCTTGTAGTCAAACTGTATCCTCCAATAGTGTAACAATGAGTATACTCTAAAATTACCAATCAAGATGGGGATATTGTCCAGTTTGACTCAAATCTTTATTTTTTGGCCTCCGATAATTTTCTTCTAATGCTTAACGTGGAATTCAATTTATTCGTGCTTCCGTTACCATCCTTTAAAATCGGATTTTTTTTGCTCAGATGCTTTCACTCCAGCATCACGGTTTCATTAGATTGACGAATATAAACTAAATGTTGTTATTTTTTTTCCTGCTCTCTTAGGTACATACAATGACCGTAAAAAAGTTGTGCCAAGAAAGAGAAATCGTGGCAGTAAACAACATGTATCCAGGACCAGTTGTTTACGCTCAAGAAGGTGACCGAGTAATTGTCAAAGTTACAAACCAGTCCCCATACAATGCCACTATCCACTGGTAATCTTAATTAATTAATTTGTAAACAGAGTTAATTAGTATTAACTTAATGATGATTTTGGTTAAATTAATTAGTGAAATATTGAATTAGGCACGGTGTAAGGCAGATATTATCATGCTGGTTTGATGGGCCATCATATATAACACAATGTCCAATACAACCAGGACAGAGTTTCACATATGAGTTCACAATGGTTAAGCAAAAGGGTACCTTTTTTTGGCATGCTCATGTTTCATGGCTCAGAGGTACTGTTTATGGTGCCCTTATTGTTTTCCCTAGGACTGGGGTCCCTTACCCTTTTCCTGCCCCTCATGAAGAACATATTGTCATGCTTGGTAAGTCTCTTAACCTTATGTGTAAAACCACTAATCCTAATCATATGCTCACAAATGTTAATTTTGAAGCAATCTCGCCCGATCAATTAATATCATTTGTACACATTAATTTTTTAGATCAATCATCTTCAATGAAATTGTATGCATCTCTTTTGATTGGTCGAATGTGTCATTTGATAGTATTATTAAATTTCTGGCTAATTTAAATAAAAATACAAAATTATATAAACATCTAAAATACAAAGTTATAGACTTAATTAATAATTAGAATTAGAATAAAAATATAAAGTTATAGTCATACTAACTAATGTGGCATTTTTTAATACCTACAATTTATTTTGACTTAAATTGATCCTCAAGTTAAGTTTAGGAGACAATTTAACCCTTAATTTTCAATCTTTTTTATACATGTTAACTAATTTATTTCACTCCTTCTCGATAACCAGCCTTTAATAAAAAATAAAAATAAAAACTAATTTATTTCACAAAAATTACTCTTTTATATATTTAACCATTTGACAATTGTGTGATTTTTTTTCCTTTTGGATTTTAGGAGAGTATTGGCTACAGGATGTTGTACAACTCGAAAGGAGAGTGCTAGCAACCGGGGGCGCTCCTCCACCATCAGATGCTTATACCATCAACGGTCATCCTGGCCCTAACTATAATTGCTCTGCTAATGGTATATCATCTATAACTTTCTTTTTAATTAGTCTTAATTAATCGGTTCGAAGTTGCTATACATTTTTAAAGTTTTCTCTCTTAATTAAATGTATTGCGTACTAGAATTAAACCCGATATTTCTAACTTAAACGATTTGAGACCGTTATCACTGAAATCATTTAGCATTTTCTATTATTTGACATACTTTGAAGCATATATACCTAATCAATAGATTTATTCTTATAATAACAAGTCTGACTTATTCATTGATATGAAAGTGATGCTTTTGGGCTCAAAACAATTTTAATAATTAAAAAATCTTTACCTTATTTGTCATTTTTAATTTAATAATTGTACTTAGATTAGTTAAAAATGATTATGATAATTAATTGCAGATGTATACAAGATCGACGTGGTCCCAGGAAAGACATACATGTTAAGACTAATAAACGCAGGCTTAAACATGGAAAATTTCTTTACGATTGCTAATCACAAATTAACAATAGTAGAAGCAGATGCTGAATACACAAAATCATTCACCACAGACCGGGTAATGCTCGGACCCGGACAAACGATGAACGTACTCGTCACCGCCGATCAAGCCATCGGAAAATACTCAATGGCAATGGGACCATACATGTCAGCACAAGGTGTTCCTTTCCAAAACATATCAGCAATTTCATACTTCAATTACTTAGGTGCAATCCCAAATAGCTTTTCATTACCAGCTAGATTACCAAACTTTAATGATAATCTAGCCGTTAGGACAGTTATGGATGGATTAAAAGGACTAAACACAACCTCAAAAGTTCCGAAAGAGATTGACTCTAACCTATTTGTGACAATATCAGTTAATGTAAACAAGTGTCGGTCCAAAAACCCCAAAAAAGATTGTCAAGGAATGAATAATGGAACCATGGCTGCTTCAATGAACAATGTGAGTTTTATTAAGCCAAAAGTGTCGGTTTTGGAAGCTTATTATAGAGGAATTGAAGGGTATTTTAGTGATGATTTTCCTGGGGCACCCCTTAAGTTTTATGACTTTGTAAATGGGGCACCAAATAATCCTCCCAAGGATACTAATTCGATGAATGGGAGTAGGATTAAGGTGCTTGAGTATGGGAGTAGGGTGCAGATTATATTGCAGGATACTGGAATTATTTCAACTGAAAATCATCCAATTCATCTACATGGATATAGCTTTTATGTTGTGGGTTACGGGTCGGGTGATTATAACCCACAATTTGCAAGCTTCAATTTGGTTGATCCGCCATATATGAATACTATTGGAGTTCCGGTTGGTGGATGGGCAGCTATCCGTTTTGTGGCTGACAATCCAGGTAACTAAAGTCCTAATTTGAATTAAACCACTATTTTTTTTTTCTTTATTATTGGGTAATGTTTGTCTCGTTACCTATTAAAATTGATGAAATCTCGACTAGTAATTTATGAAACATGCCGATCGAAATTTCTAACCGAACATTTTGAACATGTCATGAGACAAATATTTCTAAATGATAGGACATGATGAAGACCAACATTTTGGATAGATAAATGATCAATACTGTTTAAAACCTTTTAATTATATATATATATATATATATAAAGGTCTTGATAACCAGTGGCGAATACAGGAATGTTTGGTTAGGGGGGCCAATTTTACACGTGGTAAAAAACTTCATTTTGAATCATTAAAAAAAAAATATAATTTCAAATGCATATAAAATAAGTTTATATAATATGAGTAACACTTAGATGTTTATAGCTAACTAATTTACTAAATATAATTTTTACCTGCTAAAAGACTGATATATCGAAATAAAAAATCAGAGGTTCAATCTATCAAAATCGGAATGATCAGTAACTTGGATGATTGTTGCTTTTTGTTAAGTGAAGAAGGTTTTTTTGTTTTTTTGTTTTTTTTTTTTTGTTTTTAAATTTGATAGAGGTATTGTTACAGGGGTTTGGTTTATGCATTGTCACTTGGACGTGCACCAATCATGGGGATTAGCTACAGCATTAATAGTGAAGAATGGGAAAGGCCATTTGGAGACACTGCCCCATCCTCCGGCAGATCTGCCCCGGTGCTAGAAAGAACCTTTGGCATTGGCTCTTAATTTCTCAATAAATATTGGCATGCATTCGTGGGTTGCAAATTTAATTCCAAGTATTCTTTTCAAGCAAGTGTTTCATATTACTATCTGCTTTTTCGGTTTCTTTCTCATCACCTAATTGTGAGTGTAACCTAGTCAAGATTGAATTAATAAAATTCCTTCTTTTCCTTCATTTCTACTACAAAACTAAAGTCATACTATACTTCATTTCCTTTTATCATTTTGATAATTGGGTGTTGAGAATTGAAGATATCATATCTAGAGTAATCAAGTAGTCAAAAACTGTATTGAATCTAGACGTAAGTTTTTTTTTTTTTTTTTTTTTTTAAGACTAAATGCCCCCCAACAAAATTCAATTAAGTATCTTTAGGTATTGGAGCACCCTCTAGTCGTGAGTCCTAGATCCGTTACAGAGTTATATTGATAAATTCTACTATATCTTGAAGTAATATACTCTACCAATCAATTGATGTCATTTGTATATTTTAATTCTTAACATCAATCATCTTTTAATGAGATTGTATGCTTCCTTTTTTTATTCACAGAGTGCATTATTCCATGAGTATTGTAGAGTGTCTCGGGCTTGAGTTGGCTACACTTAATTGATAGAATAAATGATTTCAAGTTTAAACAAGTCTACACAAATTACCTTTCTGATGAAAAAATCAAGTTGATGAAGAAACACAAAATCATTAATGGAGAGCCATCAAGTTAAGAGAGACGCGAGCACTCTAGCAGTTGAAGATACACCACATACACTTGCGAAGAAATACATATCCACTTGTCAGGCTCGCCGACATCAAGGTTCTCGTCATATGAACAATATAGCTCCATATTATCTTCAAGGACCTTAAGTGGAAGCGAGCAGTCAAAGCCAAATTTGTAGTGGCAGACATAGCATTAGAATATAATACCATCATAGGCAAGCTACTACTGGTCGAAGTCGACGCAATCATCAATTATACAGAAGCTCACTATGCCTATTCCCTAGGATGATGTTGTCATCATAGTAATGGGTGACAAGAGGGAAGCTGATAAGATGCATTGGACATCATTAGCCCAAAAGCAGACTTTGGTAATTGAGACCTTGTAGGCACCCGATAAGATGAGAGCTACGAGCCCCAACCATTAGAGGGTACATAGACATTCCAAATCGAGGAAGATTGATAGATGAAAATGGGCAGACAACAACAAGATTCCTTGAAGGACCTGCAAACACCCTTGCAAGGGTTTGAGGACGTGTTCGCCTGGGACCCCACGGACATCAAAGGGATATCCCCAGAGCATATGACCCACAACCTAAATGTGGACCAAGAAAGGACCCTCCATCCAACAGAAATAAGAAATCATGCAAAGGATAAACAGGAAACCACTAAAAAATAAGTGAAAAAAAACTGATAGACGCAGGGTTCATCAGGGAAGTAAACTACCCTGCGTGGCTAGCAAATATGGTCTTGGTAAAGAAGTTGAACGGGGCCTACAAAATGTGTGTGGACTTCATCAACCTTAATAAGACGTGCCCCAACAATCAGTTGATCGACCAAATGGCAGGATGCTAGGTGTTATCTATCATTGGTTACATATCAGGATATCATCAAATTCTAGTGAACCCGCATGACGAAGAGAAAACAACCTTCACCACCCATATGGGCACCTTCTGCTACAAGCTGATGCCCTTTGGTCTCAAAGAGGGGAGCCCTACTCCATTGTTCTAGGGTATATCTCTTTAGATCGACCTACACTAGCTCAAACAACCTTACTCTCTCCACAGGGAACCCCTGTCTTCGCAAGACATCACGAACATGCCCCACGTTCAAGCCCTCAATCTGAGGGAACCTCCATCCCATTCATACCCAGTTCAACTCCCCAAAAAATTCATGAACGAACTCAGTTACAATGTCGATGGAAGGAGCTGGTCTCCCATGATAGTTTATCAACCAATTATAAACAGCCATGTTAAGCTCCAGTGAGCACCTCACAGGATGTTGGACTGTGACGCTCTTGGGGTTCTTGTTCCAACAAGTTGGAAAGGGAAAGGGAGAATCTCTCCGCACTAAACACTTATCACTCCACTCATGGACCTTTATGTCATTAGATAAGAAGCCTTTGTAGTGAGAGTAAGTTGTGAGAAGGCCAACTGCAGTTCTTGAATAACTTCGTTAAAGAAAGGCAGCATAAGAACTCGTAGGCTCTGATGAAGGTGTGCCTCATATATCACACAAGCATTGGGAGGTATGAGATCACTGGCACACACCATAAGGTCAGGAGCCTTTCAGGCAACGCACTTCCTCAACTCAATAACTTGTGGCTATTCGAGCCACATCCTTAAGAGCGAGCCTATTGCGTATATATATTATCGTTGTTAAGTATATATTGAGTTTTATATTAATTGAATAAAAAAATATTACTGTTTTTTCTTTCTTGAAAAATTGCAAACAACAAGGTGGGGCCCACGAATCACGTCTTCTCACCTGTACATCACTGTGGTGACTATAGGGGGAGCCAACCTAAGGCTTCCCACTTAATGCGTCCCCCAATCCTTTTTTTTTAATATAAAATCCAAAATTTATTTCAATTACAATATAATAATTATTAAAATTTTAATTATTAAAAATAATCTTAAAAAATAATTATTATCCCGTATTTGAATTTAATAGTAACCATATATAGAAAATAAGAATACATCCTACAATAATGGAATCAAAAGTCAACAATAATAATAACGCAACAGAAGACCTCAAAAGATTATTCCACAACTTCCCTTAATAATAATACGGCTAAGTTGCAAATTCATTCATATGGTTATTGTGGGAGAGCGAATTTAATCTCTAATGATTAGAGTCTCTTTCTACTTTTCTTATTTGCAAGATGATCCTATTTTACAACCACTATAATTGCTCCAAAACATCACCTCCTTGCTATTTCATTTGTCTCTATATTGTTGGGTCTGGCACCCAAAAAGGTGGGGTGATATCCACCTTTCAAAGGATCGTATACATTTATGTAAAATTTGACCCTTTTGGCTCTTGACTTGCTGGCTTGCATGCTGTAGATAGTTGGTTACACATTCAAAGGAGTGATGTTGTTTATTAGCTTGCATTTTACTTCATTCATAAATCATAAGGGCGACTATCTGTTAGATCCAATACCCTATTATTACTATTTTTATTTGAACAAAGGGTGCAACCCGCTGACAGTAATGCATCAACAAATATCAATGTCAATTACAGCACTGAGATAAGATAAGAAGGATAAGAGTTAAAAGAATCATCTGCTAGCTGACTGTAGGAATAATCTCATAGGTAAGGTTTAGGTATAATTTTTATTATTATCTCTAACACACAAATGCTCCCTAAATTTGGAGGGCGTACGTGCCGGTTAGCCTATTCTTTTTGTTTTGTTTATCTACTAATAAATCAGATGGGTTGGTGCAAACCAAAGTTAGAGTATGAAGGTCGGCCCATTTAATTTCATAGGTCAACCTTAATTTCCTTTTCTATATAACTTAACCCACCTATTCTTTTTGTTTTGTTTTTCTACTAATAATATGATGGTGTCTCATCTAATCTTCCTCCTCGACTTGTATCTATTTCAATAGTAGGAATCATCAATGCTGATAGGGTATATGATAAATGATGTTCCTTGATTTAACAACTGAGTTTCAGGAAAATAATTGATTTTAATTGTTTAAATGGTATTAGGTACACAAAAAAATATCACCATCAATCTTTGTTAATGTCATAAATAGTATAATTGAGAGTCTATTGTTGGTAAGTTGAGTTAATTAGAGATATCATTAACGGAACTTTCTACTATAATGTGTTCAACGCGTGTTGGACAATTTAACAAAAAAATCCAATATTCTATTGAGCTTGAAGGCGTTTCAACCTCAAACCTATTCCGACATCTAAAACATGCAAAATTCTTGCTTCTTGGATCAACTAATATGCGGGTAACGCAAAACATGTGAACATAATATTTGGATTTTCTCCAAATTGTCTCTTCCTACATTATTTTTTAGAGGGATGACAAATTTTGATATGACACTATTTACAATTTAACTGACGCGACCAGTTTGATGGGATTATTGTTTTTGGACTTTTTATAGATAAAGTAATATAACTACAATAAAGATAGACACCTCTACATGACCATCAATGATGGCTTGCAAAAATTGAGTTAGAGCTGGACAATTTGAGGCCACAGGGAGAATCTTAGTAGGATTACCCAAAAAAAGGAGAGAACCTTTTAGTAACTAGGAGCAAATATAGTGAATTCGTGAATGTGAAAATTTGGATTTGTAAATTGTATCCACTTGTAGAACAGCAATTACAATAAAGCCAAATTTGACTCTAATATTTTGTTGGGAAGTACAAATTTGATTCTAACATATGAAATGATACAAATTTAGTCATAACATTTCCGGTCAAGATCAATTTTAACCCTATGTCACAAAAAAAAATACAAAATTATCACATTAGACCTTACAAACATCAATTATATTTAAAATATTTAGTGTTACTAATATCGTTACAAAAGAACCTGTAAAATACTAAGTTTGTGGCATATGTTAATTATAAAAAAAATCGTCAAAATGTCTAAAATGTTTAGTGTGTTACTAATATAGTTACAAATAAACAGTAAAAAAAATACGAAACTGCTTCAATTTATAGATAAACATGTTTGGAAGGTTTGATATGATATGACAATCAAATAACTTTCAAACCAATTTGTTCGAAATTTCTATTAAATAGGACTAAAATTGATCTTGGCTAAATTTTGTACCATTTTATCGTTGGATCAAATTTACATTTAGGATCAAATTTACATTTAGGATCAAATTTATCCTTATCCCAACAGCAATTATTCAATTATGGTTCTTTTATTTCGGCCTCTTATCCAGATTGGAAAGGACAAACGATTTTTTTGGATTTCTTTAAGACTTTAGTCGGTGTGATGGCTTGTGTGGTTTTGACGCTAGCCAGCATAGTATGGGTGGAGCTGCTCTCATCTATGGTTTCTATTGGTGATGGTGATAGCTGAAATACTAATAGTTGATTTGTGAACATAATTTTTAAAGTTTCTGTTTATGGAAATTGATGGATTAAATGATTTTTTTTGGTTAAAAAAATGATAAGACGTACCTTGAAAAACTACATCCTTTCACGTCCAACTTCGCATTATCAGATCCCCAAAGAGCATCTTCGTGCTTAACCTGTTCCAAACATCTTTAGGCTCAATATAATAATAATAAATCTCATGTTCATATTAATCTTTGGTGGATATGCATATGCTCAAATATTACAGCCTTAATAAACTGTACCATACAGAAATTAAAATAATATTAACATACTCAACTGAAAACTAGTACATACTGCAGTACAGCAACATCTGACAGTACAATAATTCTATATAGAATGACAGTGTACTTTCTACGCCAGTAAACAGAAATTTAACCCCATATCTCAACTAATTTTCTGAGCATACCTGAAAAACACAGCATTTGAATAGGAGACTTCTCATCAAGGTTTATGGATGGAAGGTTGGGAGGGTAGAAAAGTAAGGAATTAACCTTACTCAGAGAAAAGTATGGTTCATAAGGTTAATATCCTTAACTTATTGGTAGATATTATAGTTACTTTGAAGGGATGGTAAATAATAAAATTACTTAAATATTCATCATATAAATGAAAGAAATAAAACGTTCGTGATTTGAGTTTAAAAAAAAGGTAGTATTAGAGAAATTGGACAAGAGTCATTTTGTAAAATCAATTTTTAATCCTTTTAAACCCTCGAATTTGAAAGGTTAAGAATTTCAAAGATATTGGAGGGTTTATGACTCCTAATAAATCCTTCCATACCCTTACCCATCTAATTACTCTCCTTCCAAATAAGAGTTATCATTAACCTTTCTGACTTTTCCTTTATAAACCCCTCTCAACCTTCATCCAATTAGGACTGTAAAGGAGTCGAGCAGCTCATAAATGACACAACATTCAACTTAGTAACAACTCGATCATGTTCAGTTCGATTTATAAACGAGCCAAGCTTGAGTACGGCGAAACTCGGTTTCGTGAGCAGGCTCGGTTATATGTTCATGAACAAGCTCAATTATCATGTTCATGAATACGCCCATGAGCAAGCTTGGTTCAATTATTTTTTCAATAATAGTATTTTTATAAAAGGGGAAAAAGTAAAACAACGTAGTTTTATGTAAACTTTAGTTTTGTGTTAAAAGAAATTTCAAATGAAAATAATTACTAAACTGTTCGTAAGCGAACATGAATAAAATTAACGAGCTGTGAGAAAAGCTTGTAGACAAACTCGCAAGCAGCTCATGAACATGATGTTGAGTTCGAGCTCGAGAACAAAGCTCATTACAGCCCTAATTCAATCACACCCTAAATATTAGACGTGCAATGACCCAAACAAAACTTGATTACAAAACCAAACATTTTTAGCTAACAGCCAACTAACTCATAAGGTTATCAACAAGATAGGAAGTGCCAAGTGGAGTAATTCTTTGTAGGGCTGGTACAACTACCTATCATACCCAGACAAATTCTGGTAGCTGAGACGCAAATAGAATACATATGATACACTAGTGCCTTCCATTCCTAAACAGTTTGGGAAAAGATTGCAAAATATCTTCCACAGGAAAGCCTCTTGCTCAAATGAGTATTCCATAACTTCAATAGACAAACAAATTTTAAGATTGTAGAGAAGTTACCTTTTTTTTTGCTAGTAACCTCTAAGCATTGAAATGGATACTCATTTGGGTAAGATGCTTTGCGTGGGAGGATCAAAATGCATCTGCATTGCAAGTGCTTCATGAAAATGAAATAAGAGAGATACTCGGTGCTACACTATCAATGGCAAAAGAATAAATTTGTATATTTTATTTAAAAGGAGCGTTAATTGATAATTTATTTAGTTTATGTTGCAGTTGCAGTTGCATATAACAGTTACTGGTCCACGTTTGTTATGCAGAGTCTAGGGGTTAATCCTCTCTGAATTCCAACAATCTTCTCCATTGACACCTCGTCTCAAGGTAAAAGACATCCTCTGGTTACTCCTCAAATTCAGGTAGTCAACCTGTGAATTTCAAAAGTTAGTGGGGGGAGTGAATGTGTGAACTGCAAAATTTCAAGACCGAGGAATCATCTAACCTGCTCTGGATAAAAAACTAGCAGGCAAAATGAGGCGACAGGGCCTGAAGATGGATCCACGAAGAACTCCAGAGAAGGTTGCTCAGTTAAACAAGGAAGACCAGGATTAGGACCCAGGTATTGCAGTCTTGACTTTGTAGAACTAGCAAACCAAGATTTCTCTCTTAGCTGCACCATTGATTTGAAAAATAACTCAAGTAAGCCAGAAAACCCTGATTGCCGATAAGTCAACACATGGGTATAGGTACTGCAGGTTGCCATATCTTGTCAAAAGTGTACCAGTGGCACATGCTTTCCTTTGTTACAAGATCAACTAACCAGGCTTGCTCATGTTCTAGCAGGCTGGCTCTCTAATAAGTGCATTTTATGCACGTAATAGTCCTTCAATTGAGAGCCTTTTAATGTTATATATTGCACTAATTTATAAATATTTTACTTCCTTTTTGCTATACTTCATGTTAGGACCTTGATGGCTAATTTTGAGGGAACTGGAGCAGATAAAGTGAAGAAATCAAGTGTTTTTAGACAGAATGGGCCATCAACCATTTGTGACAACTGGGGCCGGTTAAGCAAAAGTTCTCAAAACCGTTTTAAAACCAGGAATTGGTTGTCTTCAGAGAAGTTTGCATTTTTTTCCAATTTCAAAACCAGTTCTACGATCGTTCTCAACTTGGGCTGGCTCTGACACTGGAAAAGGCTCAAATAAGTTGAAACTTCTAAACTAAGAGTTATACAAGTGAGACAAAAGGAAGAATATGACTAATGTTCCATTGATTCATTCTTTTAGAGAAAAACCACCAAGTTTGGGAGCAAGAACACCAACCTGAAGGGATTTTCAACGGAATTCTCTTCAATCTTCTAAGAGTAGTTCATTGTTCTCCTTATTCTTATGTTTTCATATTTAACTTCAATTATTTCTTTCATATTCATTTCCAATATGAGTAGCTCAATCCCCAAGCTATGGTTAGGGATGTAACCTAGTTTGGGGTAATTGATTACACTCTACCATGTTGGATTTTTATTTATAATAAGTCTTCCTTGAATTTATTTATGGATTATCCATATGGTCGATGCATGATTCAGTTTTAATAAAAGAAGAACAAATTTCTAGAATATTTCTGAGGCAAAATGTGCATTAATCTAATTCAAATGATGAGGCAGACTTAGTGTACATTTCATTTTCAACAGATTTCCAGCATGTAAAAGACGATGAGGATGAACGGGTGCATTCTAAAGCACCAAGTAAGAAGATACTATCTATTGAGGATGAAGAGTAATGCAAGAATGTGAAAATTGCTGACAATTTCCTACTATGTTTGTTTCACTACCAATTCTTGAGGAATTAGTAAGATAAGACGCAAGACATTAAATATTCTGATGCCCTAAGCCTCTTCTCATGCAATGCTGCCAAAATCAAAATCCCAAGCAAAGTTATCCTTTTCATTAGTCACAAGTACTTGCAAAGCTATTCTTGGTGATGTCTGACGTGCTAAACTGAAAATTATGGGACTAAATTTCATATTGAATTCACAAGATTCCATCAAGGACTCTCCAACTTCAATAGCTAGCTTTTACAGTATGGTTCTGTTAAAACTTGTATTGGCTCGGAACCATACATTATGCATTCATTTTGGGTGATAGGAACATTACACTGTTCACCTATGTTGCACGGAAACTCTTTTTCATTAGCGTTTCCGCATTTCGTATCCGTTTCCGTTTCCGTTTCTTTTCCGTTTCCATTACCGTTTTCTAGCTAATTTTTCTTAGAAATAACGTTTCCCGGTATCCGTTTCCGTTTCGTTTTCCGTTTCCGTGCATCATAGCTGTTCACCTGGAGCTGGTAAAAGGCTATCGCATACAGCGAGACCATGTGAGCATTGAAACTGCAAAGATTAGGAAGTGAATTCCTCACTGAAACTATTAGATTCCAACTATGTTGCACGGAAACTTTGGTTTTAAAGCATTTCATGTTTCCGCATTTGTTTCGGGAACCGAAACTTTTGGAAACTTGTACGAAACGTTTCGGAGGCCGTTTCTGTAATTTAAAAAAATTTGAAACCCGTTTCTTAGATGTAATGTGTGTTTTTGAAGTGGATCAATGCTAATCACATGTTGAGAAAATCTCTAATATTTTCTGGATCATCTTCTACATACTTTCATGATGGGAAAAAAAAAATTCTTCTCTTCCCCCTATTGTGTGACTTGTATGTAATTTTTATGTATGTATGTATATATGAAAATTAAACATACATTTTTTGTAATTTTAAAAATTTATACATATATCTATATATTTTTACTATTTATACGTTTCCCCATGTTCCCATTTCCTATACTTTTTACAAATATCATTTCCCAGTTTCCATTTCCATATCCGTTTAAACTTAGTAGGCTTCCAGTGTGAGGTTTATATGAATTCAGAATCTCCAGAAGAGGTTGCTTCCAGCTGGGCTAGTTTTTGGAGTGTAGCTATCCATCATATCAGGATCTCTAATTAAAACCATTGGCTCCTCGAAATATGGTTTCTATATTTAGTTCTGGTCACCACTGCACCACTCCAAATCTTAATCAACACTAACATCCAAGTTGGCAAGTTGTGTGATTATCCTGTTTTTATTTCAATTGTTCTTTATAAATCTTGTGGAGCACAAAATTCTGATTTTATGCAAGCTACAATAATTACATTCAGAAGCGGACCTATGTAACATGAACCTTTAGTAGCATTTCTAATGTGGTTCTGACTAATATCAACCTTTTGTCACGTTTCTTGCAATCCAACAATGACAAATTACAGACTTGACAGTTCAGGAAAAAAGGGAAGAAAGCAAATTGCAAATCCAAATACTTTTAGAGGATCAAATTTCCACTGAAAGCACGATGAAACATTGCAGCCCTATGGGATGTTTATAGATCATTGTAGAACAAAAACAAAACAAGGAACAGATACTATGCCCAAAGTTCACATGTACCTGAAGCTTCAAGGGATCAGGATGTTCCCCATCAATAATATCAACCCTTCCATTGATTCGGAATTGCTCCCAAGAGTCAGTAAAATACCAACAAATCTAGAAAAGTAAAATTAAGTTAAATACTTAAACTGTAAGGCAAAAGAGTAAGGAACTGATTGTGAGACAACCTCATAAGGTGAAACAGACCTAGACAAAAGAACCGGGATAAAATAATAAATCAATAAATAAATAAAAGTAGTTCTATAATTACCTCAGCAAATGGACATTGCTTAAGTTCATCAATCTGCATATCAAACCAAAATTCAAATAAAAAATCATGAGCTTATTAAAATTTGTATATAATTAGACAGTTGATACAGTCGTTCAGAACTACATGGGATATGAATTCAAGAGAATGCTTTCCTTCCATGGTTCGCGTGCGCAAAATGGCCAATATTCAAATTGAAGTCTAAAAAAAATAATCATAAAAAAATTCCTAAAACTTCAAAATAATTTCCAGCAAAAAGAATTAGACGTCCCTCTCCAAAGATGACTAGAAAATGTTAAAAAAAAAAAAAAAAACTTCACCTTTCGGGTTCTGTAATCCGTGTTAATCTGGATCTTGCCAGTATTTTCTTCAAAGCCCCTGCAAAACAACTTCTCAATTCTCATATCCCCGAAAAATTCACGCAGCAATGTGTATGCCGATAGATGGAGTACCTGAAAACAACGGTGCGATTGGAAGGTCTGCCGTCAGATCCAACTGTAGCCTGAAACCCAAACACCAACACGTTACACAAAAAGAAGACGCACTTAGAATAAAATAAAGACAGATGGAGAAAAAGCCCTACCAACTGGAAGAAGGTTGAATGCTTGAGGCGGGAATTCGATTCTAGTGCGCTTAGGAGAAGCTGCTTCCATGGAGTTGCTGCAGTTACTGCACCCATCTTTTTGTTACTTCCATTCCTGCTCCGAGAGCTCTATCTCTGCTGAGTTGCTTGGTTTCGGTTTTTACAGTTTTACTGTGTCAATTATCAAAGAGTTTTCACTTTTCACCCACCAAAAGAAATTATCAGTGGCTTAATTTTCAAATTATAATGGAGATCTTGGCCCATCAAAACCCAGGTGGATTTTGGCCCATTTCACCAATAATTTGGGGCTTTCTAAGTAACATATCATGGAAAATCTACCTTAAAACTCATTTGTTTTTTTTAAATTATCTACAATTATGTCAAGTAATAATTTGAATTATGTTAAACTAAGTAAATCATTATTTTTCATATATTTTAAGGATTAAAATTTATAAATTATGAGTCTAGAATATATTTTTTAAGATTTAAGATTTATGAATTGGGATCAACTTTAAATTATAGTGTAAAATCAGATTTTATTTATGATATATATATATATATATATATATATATAAGTGGCATATTTCGAATTAATATTAGTAGTATGATTTAATTGTAATTTTATACCTATTTATGATTTTTATGTAAAAAGTCAAAAAATCATAATTAGTCATTGATAACATCCGAAATGTTATCCAAGGAGTAGTATGGAAATAATACATAAAGCAAAGGAGCTGGTGTGGACATATTCATCAAGACAGACGGAAAGGCTAGTATGGTCGTATCTCTTCCACGTAAGGGATACGTTAAGGCGGATGAAAAAACTGGTGTGGACCTATCCATCCACATAAGGGATACGTCAAAACGGATAGCTACTGATCTGTCATTACACATCATAACAGTTACGAGAAAAAGACATAAAATAAGTAAATTTGTCTATTCATGTATAATCCTATGGATGATCACATGCAAGCTCTCAAGTGCATTGTGCACTATGTTCAGGGCACTCTTTCTTATGAGCTCCATTTGTCATGTTCCTTTGGTCACACTTTGGTCTCCTATACTAATGCAAATTGGGGTGGTTGTCCTCACACTTGAAGATCCACCTCCGGATATTGTGTTTTTCTGGATGATAATTTGGTCTCTTGGTCATCCAAGCGATAACCTACTCTCTCTCTCTCTCTCTCGGTCAAGTGCACAGGCCGAGTACCATTGGGCCAACAATGTTGTTTTTGAAACTTTCTAGCTTCGAAATCTGTTGTTGGAACTTCAGTGTCCTCTTTCGAAGGCAACTTTGGTCTATTGTGATAATATTAGTGCTATTTATTTATCCGAAAACCTTATCCATCATTAGCGGACTAAACATATTGAGACGGATATACATTTTGTTCGCGATAAAGTGGCTAAGGGCCATGTTCATGTTCTTCATGTTTTGTTTCAGTGCCAAATTGCGGACATCTTCACCAAGGGGTCTCCCTTTAGTTTAGTTTGAAGATTTTTGAGCCAATCGTAGCATCTGTCCTCCACCTGCTTTCGATTGAGGGGTGTATTGGATTATGAGAATTAGTCTACTTTGTAATCATGGAAAGTTTATATTTTGATTATTTGTTAGCCAATTAATAAGCTACAATTTGATTATTAGTTAGCTACTTAACAGGCTAATTAGTAGGCTACAATCATGCTTGTATATCAGTATATATATTTGTAACTCTGAGAGGAAATGGACAAGCAATCAAACTCTTTCACCATTAAACTCTTTCGGTTTAAAATTGAAGACATAATAAGTAGTGAAGAAAATATTTGAAATCTAAAAGTGATGAAGATCTTAATTTAGAATGTGTTAATTAATATCAATGAAATTTTTAATTATGTTTTTTTTTTTATAAATATTAAGACTGAAATTATATTTTTTTTTTTGTACGTAAAGCCTAAATCAGCTCTTTCTATTAAACATCCTGAGACTATTTTAATATGTTATCGCTAAAATGAATTAAGATAGAAGAGAGCACATATGAATGGATATGAAGAGTTGATATATCCTTTAAGTAGACATGGTAGGGTATTTCACATCACCTTTTCTATGATCAAATGGAAGGTTTTAGAAGAAAAAAGGAATTGTTTTTATGTTCTCCTTTTTCTCTCTGATTTATGATTAGTGTCCAGGAAAGGGATAACAAATAAAGTATGATAGCATTCATTCATGTTTAGCAAAACCTTTTGAAATTATTAGAATGCCAAATCATTTTTTAATACATGCATATATATACTTTTTGGTAAATAATACATATATATATACTGATGAATAAGATGAGATCATCTAATTTAACTTCCAAAACTTCATATATACTCACTTTTTTAGATTCACATACTGCTATTTCTTTTGACTACTATAGTCGTTGCTAATTACATTTTCAAAAATTAAAAACATGACAACAATTTGATTGACATGAATACTCATTATTTTGTCCTAGACAGGCTAAAGGAGATCTACGAGGGAAAATCTGGAAACAAATCTACTGTTTCCATTTCAGTGTTCTTTTCCATGTCCTTCTTGAAAAGAGTGGTCCTTTTTAATTAAGCGAGGACCACTTTTGTGAGAGGGATATAGAAAGGGAAATTGAAATAGAAACAACAGATTTTCTTCCGGAAAATTATACAGTTGGACCAGGACCGTCTTAAACATTTTTGGAGCTCTGTGCTAAATGAAAAAAAAAATTGGACCTTATTCATTAAAAAAGTAATACTTTCATATAATAATAATAATATTTCTAGAAAATGTTAACATAATAAATATTATAAAATTAATTAAATTAGATATTGTATAATAATAAAAAAGAATTGGGCCTCTAAGACTCTTAGAACGTTGGTTTTCTAGATAAGTTGACATTCACTTAATTTTTCACATAATAATTAATAACAATAATTTATTTAGATTTGTATAATAAAAAAATTAGACCGTCTTAAATTTGAGGCGTGCGGAAGAGCTCCTTATACACCCTTCTACTACTCTCCTGATTGGAGTAATTTTAGTCTAATCCCCGCTCAAAGCTGTCAGCAAGTGTAACTGGTGGATGAAATTTATGTTACACAAAATTCTGCAACATGAGGATAGTATTGTGGTGGAGGCCAAAGGCCTACTTTCACCAAAATACCATTATTAAATTTTTTTAAATAATTTTTTATTTTGTCATACCACGAGGTAATTTTAGAGGGCCATACCACCGCAATGACACTTTTAAACCATGTCCATATCAAGACTAATTCTCGTTTTGCTGGTTAATAAGTACCTCAAATAGATGGGATAACTGATTCAAATATTTAAGATTACTTCATATGCGAGATAAGGTTGTAAGCCAATAATAGCAAATTTATAATAAATGTATATATAATAGCAAGTTTAATTAATTTAATTAATTTAATTAAAATAATAAATATAATATTTCAATCTTAACAATTAAACAAAGATTGATTTTTCATATTATATTATCAAATTGATATCATAAACATTTTATTAAACTGAGATAATCATTTTATAAATACTTTCTCTTCAACATAAATTATTTTATCATAAAACTACACATTTATTAGAATTGTATGGGGGAGATTCAAAGCATCATAAGACTTAGATTTAATAACTTTAGATCGAATAATGAAAGACTAAATTCATTTGGTTATTGAGGGTTCATGTAAACACTGCTAATTATTGTAAATAATTCTTAAAAAAATTAACAATGGTAAAGGTCTCTACCAAAAGATCATTTTCATCCTCCGGTCTAACTGGCGGATAAAACAAAGTACTTTTCTATCTTTTTATGTTATTGGTAAAAAAAAATTCTTTCATTTCTACTGGGCCTAGAGACTTCCCCGGCCGCCGGAACCACTCTTATTATGGATGGTTTTCGGCCCCCGACCGTTAGAACTACCCCTATTATGGATGATTTTGGTCTTATATTTCCAACAAATTAAGGTTCGGAGTGGTTAATCAACTCATTGAGTCTGTATTTAATTACATAATTCAACTAGATTAATATATAAGTGGTTATTCAAAACGACTCAATCTTACTTGTAGTCCAAAACTAGCTTAATTTTGAAAAGTTTTACATTGGTACGTAGAATTTGATTCTGGACCATTCAAATGGAACATATATACAAAAAAAAAAATTTGAGCAAATTCAATTTAGTAAAAAAATAATTTTTACGCACGCACTTGTAAAATCGACCTCCAACGAATCAATCTTGTATTCACCACTGTCTATATTTATAAATAAGATGATAAAAAATCAAAAAGGTATAATTTATATATATATATATATATATATATATATATATATATATATATTAATAATAATAATTTCTATTAATAACCTGAATTACAATAAAATAGTCAAAGTTATAAAATATGTGTAACCTTTTATTTGGAATGGAAAATAGACTGAGAAAATGCTGAAATATGTATTGGACAGTTTTCTTAAAACAAAATTTGCCTACTACAGAAGCAATTGTCTGTTAGAATACACCAACACACTTGATCGAATTTTACGTGGGTAGAAAATTATCATAGAAAGAATAATAAAAATAAGGATCTGGGATTAAAGAGAAATTATGTAAATAATTTCTTTGTGAGCTAATTCTATAGTTCTTCTACATCTTTGTAGGAAGAAAATGAAGCCTATAATAATATAAATATAATAAAAAAGTAGGGAAAAAAATCATTCATTAATACTTGTTTAAGAATTTAGGACACTCAATTAACTATAAAGGACAACCTTCAAGTCAAATAACGATTTCTTGAAAGGTCAAGTAAAAGAACACTATATTTCATTTTTACTAAGAATCCCCACAAAATGAAATTGGAGATGAAAAGAATCTGACATGATGATAACTCACTACAATCGGTATTTGCATAGGATAGGTAGGCAACAATCTTTGAACATTCACATGTGTTACTTTACTAGTTGATGTAATGTCTTTGAACTAATTTTTCGTTTATATAAACGATGATATACTTCACATAAATACTAATGTAACACGGTTTTGGTTCTCATGGTTATGTTTAGTGAAACCCCGGACATCTCATCATTCTGCAAGAGTTTTAGATGACTATACCCCTATGAAACACCGATACGGGTACGCATACGGGTGCGGGTACGCGTACGGGTACGACAAACGACATTTCTAAAAAAATATGAGATACGGGTACGGCGGGGATACAACAAATTTTATATATAATTAATAATATATATCATTTATAATGAAAATTCAAAAGATACATAAATATATAAATCACAAATCATATTCATAAAGTCATTATAAAAACACAAATAATACTCTCAAGTCATTATAAAACCACAAATAACATCTATAATATTAACTAATAAGTCATTAATTCATAGCAGATCGACCATATGAGAGGAAAAACTCGATCAAAGCAGATCGACCAGATGAGAGGGATCGACTTCAGCAAAGCAATCAAGGAAGACAACTGATTGCATAGAACCAAAGAACAGAAGAACTCGACCAGATGAGGGAAAAGATTTAGGAATTTCAATTTTGTTAGGGTTCAATCGCATTGCACAGGAGAGATTTTCAATTTTAGTTTAGGGTTCAATCGTTCGTGCCTGTATATACTAATAATCCTGGGATTATTTCATTTTAATCCTTATATTTTTTGAGTTTTTAAAAAAGAACCCTTATACTTTCAAAGTTTTTTAAAAAAAACCCCTAAAGTATCCCTGATGTGTCCTTTGCGTGTCCCCGCGTATCCCCTTATTTAAAAAAAAGAAGAAAAAAGGGGATACTTCCCAGGCGTGTGTATCCCGCCGAATCCCCGCACCCGGAGTATCGGATACGCGTACGATGACCTCCCGAAGTATCAGTACTTCATAGCTATACCTTATTAGTCTCCATTGAAGCGACATCGCTTCACTCTCACATAGATGATTACTGCTCACACATTTAGAATGCTCAAAGGATCATTAAAAGCATAGTTTAATGTTTTCTGTTTAGGTCTCTGATTGCATTAAAGGAATAGACATGGATTATCCCCACAATGACCTCGCAAGGTCTATACAATTAAGTTGTCCATTTGAACTAGATTTTGGGATCTCTAATCAACAATGTTAGATTTTTCTTCACATAGAACCTAAATCTTAATGGGTTTCGGACTCATTTCTTTTCATGCGTTTTCAACTTGGTCCAATCGAAACAGAAAATCCAAAATCACACAAAAAAAAAAGTATATTGTGGCGATTGTAAACGTGTTTCTCAAAAATAGTTTCAAAAACACGTTTACATGCCCGATAAACACAAAACAAAAACAGATTAATTATTAGCATACAAAACATGCATATCATGTTTTTTCAATACGAAAGAAAATAAGACTTATGTCTCGGATGCCAATAAAAATATTTATACTCATATAGATCTGAATAGATAAATCGGGTAATTGGATTACTTTTTGTAGTGCAAATTGATTACTCAGGTGGTTTGTAGCGGAAAGAAATCGAACTATAGTATAAATCATCTTGCACAATTTTACATAAAAATGTTTCGGAAGGAGATGAAATCCACGAACTAAAAGCAACTTGAAAGAAAGGAGAAAATGATAGAGCTTGAGCGGCTAGAGTTAGATGTGATACGCCCTCTGGCTAGTAATACCTTCCATGTTTATGGAGGGGGTTGCGTCTTAACCTAAATACCTTAAATCTTACTTGATTCGTAATAATTACGTGTGGATACTAATTCTAATTTGACTATAATTTCAACATAAACCAATATTATTTATATAACTTATGAACAGATATTAGTATTTCCTATCAATTTACCAAATACAACATCAAAACACATGTAACGTCTCCCTCAAAATTGGGTCAAGGTCAATACAGATGGAGCCTCTGAGGCTAATGGAAGTGGCTTATCAGAGATGAAAATGGGTCTAGTGTAGTGGTTTTACTTTTTTTTTATTGTAGAGCTATAGGGCGCATTTTATGGTCTTCATCTTACTTGGGAATTAGGCTACTGGTGATACTTGAAATGGATAATGCAAATGTGGTAAGGATCCTCCTCAACAGAGAGACTAATATCAATGAACATTAGCATCTCACACGACCGTTATAATATCGATGCTCCAAAGAGAGTGGGTAGTGCAAATATGCCATCCGTACGGAGAATGAAATATAGTTGCGGGTTGTCTAGCAAACTTAGCTGGTCATAACTTTCTTGGCTATCAGATTATGTCTACTTGTCCTCAGACTGTTAGAGATATAATTGTTGATGACTTGGCTGGAGTTTCCTTTTTAAGAATATGTAATATGTAGTGTTTTTTAGGAGTTCCCATGTCACTCGGAGGACCTTCAATTCACATATGGACACATATATTGTGACCCTATGTAATAATTAAAATAGTGGAGTCTCTTATAAAATGTGTGGATCCATGTTACACATGTCAAAATATGTATGGAAGGTCCTCCATTTGATATGGAGAACCGGGTGCTTCTAATAATTTGTCGTTTTTTAGACTGTGTTAGCCTTCCTGTTAATTAAAAAAAACATTTTTAAATTAACATAATCTAATTAAAAATGGGTAAGTAATACTTTTTATATCCACCAAATTATAAAAATTATTATAAAGAGAAGATAAGTGTGTCGGTTAACATCTATTTTTAAGAGTTACTAATTGTTTTTATCTTCATCAATCTAAAAGGTTTAAAATTTTAAAATATTTCTAATCTAGTGGTTTCAATTCAAATTTTTTTTTAAATTGATATTGACATGGGTTTGAGTTAATTTTGAGCAGCAGTATAAAAGAAGAAAATGAAATAATGAAAAGGTAAAAGAAAGCCAAATATGAAGGAAGAAGAAGAATAAGAGATGTGAGATTTGGTTGGCTCAAATATTTAAAATATAGTCAGCATCACATAAAAGAATTTCATACAATTACAATTTCTCATCCGCGCATTATTTGGGCCCCCACCCACTTTTGCTTTTGTCGGCTCATGTCCCCTTCCTCTTCTCTTCCTTTTCTTACGTTACACACTAGGCAATATATATTGTTTTTTCAAGTGGGTAAATTACACTAATGGCCATTCAACATTGCTTTTATTAGTAGAATACCTACCAACTTTAAAACTAGACATCTTTATTAATATAGAAGTCTTTTATTTAACCTAGCCCTCCGCTATATATTAAGGTCCTAGTACATTTCCAGCTCTTCGAAATTGTACAAAAACTACAACTAATCTTTTAAATTTGAAAACGTTATAAATAATCCTCAGAAATGGTTTATTTGAAACAAATAGCTCCTCAAATATCATGTAGCAGCATGTGGCAATAGGAGGTTAGTTGTAACGTTTTGAAGTTCTAATCACGCACTACCACATGACATTTGAGGGATTATTTGTTCCAAATAAACAAATTCAGAGGTTAGTTATAATGTTTTAAAGTTCAGGGGTCAATTGCAATTTTTGGATAACTTGAGGGGTCTGAAAATCTATTATGGCTATATTAAATATTTCTAAATCTTTAACTTTTTCATTTTGAGGTTAATAGGTGTTGTATGGTTAGAGAGTATCTTCATCCTACAAATGTAAAGTAGTCGTAGAGTATGATAATGATAACATCCGAAATGATATCTAAGAAGTAACATTGTAATAATATAAATAAAAGAGGAGTTGCCAGCATTATAACCAGCCATATGTAATAATGTAGAGATACGCTAGATAGATATGCTAGGATCCATAAAGGATGACACGTCCGATGATCTGGCTACTACATCAAGGTGATCCATGATCCATTATCGTATCTTATGGCGGTTACAATAGTACTTGATGATGTAATTGAATAAAAGTCTTCTATAAATGAAGATGGTTACATAACTATTGAAAGACATTAAACGAACATCAAAGTACAACTGTTCAGCTCCTTCCTTCTTAATGATAAAGGGTTATGAAAACCTATATAAATACTCCAACAGAATAAGCTAAAGGTACACTAACTAGCTTTAAAAGCTCTCTTGAGATTATTCTTATTATTATCAAGTATTATACCAACTTTGGCATCAGAGTGTCCATCCGTCGATCCCAACAACACCTTATAGGGAAGGTATTCCAGCCAAAGGAGTTTTTACAATTATCAACTGGTGCGGTGAGTGCGGAACTCTCAATTTTTTAGAGTTTTACCACGAACAAAGATGACACCTAATGGGTTACCAAATCTATCCACAACTGATATCGCTCATGTTAACACCACGTGGATCTCAAGTTTCATTAAACGAAATCAACATACAAGGAATGTAAAATAAAATTTGGAGGGACATTACCCCACTCCACAAGTTCTGACAAGGAATGAGAAGACCTAGCTAAAGTATGAGCCACCCTATTTGCAGAACGACCTATAAATCTGACAGTAATATCATTGATACTAGAAATAAGACTTTTATAATCTTCTACGATTGAACTATAAGAAAAATGAAAGTATGCTTGATGAATATGCTCCACCACTGATAGTGCATCTGAACTCACCTCCACACCACCCAAACCATTGAGTTTGATCCACCTAAGAGCCTCTCGAATACCAATAGCTTCACCTTCCCTATATTGGTGTGCTCTAGTTCGTAGGCATTGATCCTGAAATATGTGTTAGACATTTTGTATATTGTTTGAATACATTGTATATGTGTTACATGAATAAAGGCAATAATTCATAATGTTTATATCTTGTGCTATGAAACATGTATGGAGTATCCGTTGATTGATAATCATGAAACGTCCGAGACCTGTTCTATTCTTGGGAACGAATATAAGTAAAGGTCTATGCATCCAATATCCATGTAGTTGTGTAGGAAGCACTACAACACCTGTACAGTAAAAAATGGATACATGTACGCATTGATATAACTCAATGTGGGAATGGACCGATCCGCTCTAGAAAGATTCATGGTGAACATGTCATTGATCTTTCTAAGTGTAGAATTCTATTATCTTCAGACCTATTTCATTATAGTAAATGACGTGGGATGCGGTTCACTTTGATATGCGCCTAACAAGATGCCAAATACGGGTATGTTGGGTGGATCATTGAACATATTGTTGCGGATAGATGAAGTGATGAGATTACCACTCACCTAACAGTGAGCCGATATCACCGACCACTTGATAAGTGGAACTGAAGAAGTGTGTGGCCACACCCTAATAAGTAATTTACTTATCTGATTCATCAGGTCACTTTAGATCAAGAAATATAATAAATCGCATAGAGAATGACAACCACCATGTCTCTAGTTTATAATATGGATACACAAATGGTAAGAGATACTGAGAGATCATCGACTAGGTTTCATGTGTCTTCTATAGACGGCTGAAGTAATTCGTATCAGCCATGGACCTTAATGGTTTGCTACAACCCACTTATGGTCATTGGGCTTTAGACCCATATCTGGTTGAGGACGAACCCCTTAGGATCGTGCACACACAACTCGTGGAATTAAATAATAGTATAATCTTAAATACATATTATATATTTAATCAGAATGGAATATGTTAATTAATTAACAAAGGGATAAATTGATTATTTGTTATTTAACAAGTTAATCAATTTGATATTTAATTTGGTTTCTTTAAATTCCTCAATAAAACAAGCAATGTAATTGAAGTTCTTAGTGAGGGTATCTAAGGATCTTCTCCACTATCTTCACGTCTGGCATGCTTTCTCCACAGTTCCTCATACTGATTCTCCACTCTTCATGTCCAGCAGTTCAAAATTTCTCCTTAGGGTATGTAATTGAGCACGCTGCACTCTAGCATTGCCTTGATATTTTGTCTTCATTGAGTCCCATAGTTGTTTGGATGTTTCCTTCTGGGTGATTGTTTTTAGAATTGTTTTGTTGATTGAGTTGAACATATAGTTTTTGGCTTTGAGATCCTTCAATCTTGTTTCATCAAGAACTTTCTTCTGAATTGTGGACAACATCTTTTCGGACTCTGGTACAACAACGCCATTTTGGACGATAATCCAGTACCCCTTCGATCTTAAAAGATTCTCCATAATAAGACTCTAGTGATCATAATATCTGTCAAACTTTGGAATGCTTGGTTGCACAAAGTTGTTCCCTTCTGCCATTTTTCTTTGAATGCTTGCTCTCGTTTTTTCTTTCTTTATCACACACAGACCAGACTTCTTTGAAAGCTCTAATACCAATTTGTTGTTCTAAAGTAATTGCTCTAAATACTTTGATGAATTTATTGAGTAAACAAAGCCTTTAAATAGGTAGACATGTTCATAGGTTGGACCGGGCCGGGTTCGGGCTGGGCCTAATCGGGCTTGGCATTTATTTGCTTTGTCCAAGCCCAGCCCAGCCCACATTATATTCACATCGGGCTCGGGCCGAGCTGGGCTGAGTTAAAGATTCTAATTCTCAAGCCCAACCCAGCCCAACCCGCCTAATTAATATATAAATTAAAAATCAAATTAATTATAACTATAAAAAATAAGAATCCAACAAAAAATTAATAAATTACTGTTCCATCAATGGTATGTACTAGTCTACTCTACCGTTCTCTGTATTAAATTTTAGTTTAAACAAAACCAATTTTTTTTTGGTAAATTAATAACCTTAATAGCTTAAATAATCATTCAAAAAATTAATATTTGAATTTACTTTATTAAACAGACAAACCTCATCTTATATAAATTATTAACTGTTACTTAATATATATATATATATATAAAAGAGCGGACCGGGTCGGATTAACTCGGGCTTTTCAAACAAATCCCAAGCCCAACCTATTTTATGTACGGGCTTATACGGATTCGGGCCGGGCTGAGCCAAATGATGAATATACGTATCCAAGCCCAACCCATAAAAGACGAGCTTGGGCGGGCTGGGCGGGCCAACGGGTCTATGAACAGGTCTATAAATAGGTATATAAACATGATCTAAAATCAACGTTAAAATATCTCCACAAGGAGGCAGTTACGTGATAAAAGAAACAGACTTAAACTAGTCTATGGATAGTGGTTCCTATAAATTAGGAACTTATTAAAAAAAACTAAAACTGTAAAAGCTAAGTCAGTCAGTATTAGCGATTCATTTGCAACTCAATATGTAAGGGAATGAAGATACTTTTTAGAAAAGAGAAAGTAATTGGTTATAGAGAGAAATGATGATTTGAAAAATACGAAAACATGGCTCTAAAAAACTTTAATTCTTGGATATTTCAATTTTGAGGTCATCAACATTATTTTGATGTCATTTACTTTCATAATGGAATTTTATATTAGTAAATAGAAAAGTTGAGTGACTTTTACGTATGGTATTGAAGTTGAATGGTCATAATGCTAGTAAGGTAAGTCTTGACATTCTATTGGTATTAAGCGAAACAAGACATAAGGGGCCTCTCCTCACACAGAAGATGAAGCGATGAGTTACCGACATTTAAGATTTTGGTTCACTAGGATTTTGTGGTGCCCGTTCATATTGTTGGATTGTTAAGCTTTTGTTACACGTACAATAACAAAAAATTTTAACAGTTGGACCCCTTTTTAGGCCTGAGCCTTAGGCGGTTGCACTCCCCGCCTAGACTCAAGGCCTTCATATTAGTAAAAGCGGAGTTGAGTGGCCATGTATGCATGTAAGTTACCTTCGGATTTAACTCAATAGTTTTATAAATATTACTTAAATTTATTTTCTTTCAATAAAATTACTCAAGTTCACAATAAATTTGAAGGGGTAAGGTACAAATTTATGATTATCGAAGGTGAGCAAATTTAGCCTCCACCTAAAAAACAATACAATTTTAGGTCCATCGTTTATCACACAGTGCAATTTGAAGATTCGTTAATGAAATATGAATTTGTTTTATTAATAAAAGATGTGCAATTTATAGTCTTATTAGATGACAAGAACATTGAATATTGGAGAGTGGCCATAACATGCTTTGCACATGGAAAAATACATTAATCTTTAATTATGCTTGAAATTATACCATATGCTAAACGTTATGCTTATGATTTCACTGTTTTACAAGTGGATGATGAATTCATTCTCTTCGAAATAACCATAGGATTAAATTTGTATCTTATCCCTAATTTGAACAATAAAGTAATTTCAGCCAATTTATATATAAAATATCACCGATCGAACAATTGACAAGACACAAAGATAGTTAACATCTTGTGGAAGTCGAAATGGATTCTCAACTTGTGATTCAGTTTATCAATAAAATTATTGAGTTGATTCACCCTTTCACTTGATTATTTTACATGTGGTATAAGTTGAGGGATTGATTGGATCGTTCGGTTTGCTCACTACTAAAGGGATCGCAATCGAGCTGCAGATTGAATGGAGAATTTCGCAGACTCTTTATCTTTAAGCTAGTGATAGGGGATGAGGTTGTGAATGTCATTAGTGCATATGCGCCACAAATAGGATTAGATGTCTTTATAAGACAAGCTTTTTGGGAGGACTTAGAGGAAGTGGTGCAACAGGTTCCTAGGGATGAAAAAATGGTACTGGGGGGTGATCTCAATGGACACATGGGTTCTAGGCGAGATGGGTTTGAGAGTGTTCATGGAGGGTATGGTTTTGAAGATAAGAATGAAGTAGGAAATGACATTTTGGAATTCACATCAGCCTATGATTTGAGTATCATGAACACATGGTTTATGAAGAGAACATCCCACTTAGTGACTTATCGGAGTGGCGGTAATGCGAGCCAAATTGACTTCTTCTTAGTAAGGAGTGCTTGGAGAAAGAGTTATACTGATTGTAAGGTGATCCCTGGTGAGAGTACGATAACCCAACATAGAGTAGTGGTGCTTGATTTTCGAAGTAGGAAATGTATAAGAAAACGAACACCACAAGTGGAGACTAAGATTAAGTGGTGGAAATTGGAAAGGGAGAATCAACAAAAATTTGTGGATGAGATGACCAAAAAATATATTTGGACTTGTAATATGGATTTAGATATAGATTCGATATGGACTAGGATGGAGCATAGTATAAGGGAAGTAGCGAAGGAAGTTCTAGGGAAATCTAAAGGTAGCATGCCACCGGATAAGGACACATCTTGGTGGACAGAAGAAGTATGACAAGCAGTAAAGAGTAAGCGAGAATCCTATAAAATATTGGGGAAATGTAGGAGTGACAAGAACTACGAAAAATACAAAGAGGCTAAAAGGGAAGTAAAGAAGGTCATACGAGATGCTAGAGCAAAGGTGAATCGGGATCTGTATACAAGATTGGATACGAAAAAAGGGGAAAAAGACATATATAGAATTGCTCGGATGAGAGATAGGAAGACGCGAGATCTCAGAAAAGTTAAATGTGTGAAGGATGTGGACCAGCAAGTCCTAGTTGGAGATAAGGATATCAAGGAACGATGGAGGTCATATTTTGATGACTTATTTAATGGAGATCGCAGACAAGATGTTGGAGATATAAGTATCCCTCACGATATGATAAATCATGAATGCCTCCGGAGAATTCAAAAGGGTGAAGTCAAAATGGCATTAAATAAGATGAGGTTGAAGAAAGCAGTAGGACCTGATGGCATCCCTATTGAGATTTGGAGATGTTTGGGAGAGAGATGAATCGAATGGTTGACGACGTTCTTCAACAAAATTTGGAGAAACAATAAGATGCCATCAGAATGGAGGAAAAGTATCTTAATCCCTTTGTATAAGAACAAAGGCGATGTCCAAGATTGTGCCAACTATCGAGGAATCAAATTAATGAGTCACACTATGAAACTTTGGGAGCGAGTGATCGAACAAAGGCTAAAGAGGACGGTGAAGATCTCAGAAAACCAGTTTGGCTTTATGCCGGGAAGATCAACTATGGAAGCCATCCATCTAATTAGAAAATTAATGGAGCACTATCGAAATAAGAAGAAAGACTTGCATATGGTTTTCATTGACTTGGAGAAAGCATATGATAAGGTACCAAGGGAAGTACTTTGGTGGGCCTTGATAAGGAAATGCATTTCGCGGAAATATATTAACATCATAAAGGACATGTATGAGGGAGCATGCACGAGTGTACATACTAGTGTTGGGAAGACTGAAGAGTTCCCTATTACGATTGGAGTGCATCAAGGTTCCGCACTAAGCCCATTTCTTTTTGCCATCGTTATGGATGAACTAACAAGTTCACTTCAAGATGGTATACCATGGTGCATGTTGTTTGCAGATGATATTGTGTTGGCTGATGAGACGAAAGAAGGAGTAGAGAGGAAGTTGGAACTATGGAGACAAACTCTAGAATCTAGAGGCTTTAAGTTGAGCCGAAGTAAGACAGAATATTTGGAGTGTAAGTTTAGCGGCCATAGGAGTAGGGAGGTAGGGACAATCACCCTAGATGGGAGAGTTGTTCAAGCCTCGGATTGCTTCCGGTATTTAGGATCTATTATCCAAATGGATGGAGAAGTAGATGGAGATGTTGCTCATAGGATTAAAGCTGGTTGGTCGAAGTGGAAGAGTGCTACGGGTTTCTTTGTGACCCCAGCATGCCTAATAGATTGAAGGGAAAATTCTACCGCACGGCAATTAGACCAGCATTATTATATGGTACGGAGTGTTGGGCAGTGAAACACTATCACATCCATAAGATGTCGGTGGCGGACATGCGTATGTTGAGATGGATGTGTGGTCATACGAGAAAGGATCGGGTGAGTAATGAAATAATTAGGACAAAAGTAGGGGTCACATCTATTGAGAATAAAATGAGAGAAAACCGACTAAGGTGGTTTCGCCATATGAGATGTAGAGCGCTTGATGCGCCGGTTAGGAGAACCGAAGAGTGGTAAAGGGATGTAGTGGTGAGGGGTAGGGGAAGACCCAAGCAAACTTGGAGGAGGGTGATCGCGAGTGATATGAGTTTACTGGGAATTGAGGAAAATATGATAGTGGATAGGACGGAGTGGAGGGAGCGAATTTTTGTCGCTGACACGACTTGAGTTCACGGTTTTATATGATGGTTCATGTTAGCCGACCCCGAATCATTTCGGGACTAAGGCTTTGTTGTTGTTGTTGTTGTATGACAAGTTACAGTACAAGTGATATCTTAAATGCGTGTAAGAAGCATATTACACTCGTGATAACCTACACTCATAATTCTATCGCTCTTCCTAGGCACCGCTACTACATCATCAATATACTCTCGATCAATAAGAATACCTACTCCATTTCTACCTTTATCCTTTCTTGAGTACCAAAGCTTATAACCCCAAGGGGATATCTCTCTAGCCTTGGCTCCAACCTGTTGGGGTTTAGTGTCCTATAGACAATTGTTCTAGGATACAAACTTAATGTAAATGAAGTGTTCTTTATATCATTTGTTTTAATGAGATATGGTTTCATAACTATATAAAGGCAATCCCTTTTAAGAACTAAATAAAGTCTAATAAAAAGGAAATCCAAAAGTTTGTTTAAAGTGATTATAAAGTGTTCATACAAGCATGAAGTGAGACGAAACTTTATAATAAACTAATAAACTTAAAACCACCCCAAGTCAAGTAATATGTTTAGGATTGACATATCACTGCTGAGACTTGCATGTAACAATGTCTTCTGTCGAGACAGAAAGCTGATCTCACAAGCTTCATATATACAAATATCTGGACAGTTACATGGATCCAATGAAAAGAAGTTCATTAGGATTGGGGACCCGACTTAAGATAACAGGATGGGTAGATTCATCCTTGTTACATGTTCATCTCATTGGTATTAATAGGTATAAGTAATCCTCAGACTCAAAGGAATGTTAATTGGTGATTCTGGATTACGGAATGTGATGCTTTGATCCCGTTGTAACACGATCCATAACAGAGATGACTCTGGGTGTGAACGACAGACGTTGGGTATCATAGAAAGTAATTACAGGATAATTATACATTGGATTGAGCATTTATCACTCCCGATGAATGGGAGATACGTCCATGGATTGCTTGTGGAAGACTCGACTCTAAATCCTTGCAAGGTGATAGCTTAAGACTTGAAATACAGATTTCACTTAACCTATCTAATTGGAGTTGACTCGGCCTGTACAAGTAAAACGAACGTCTCGCTATATGTGACTTGACATTATCCATAGTCATAAGATTCAGTTCAAGGATGTAGTTGATAAAGGATCGAATTATACTGTAACTAATACGGAAAGGTCAACGACAGAATCAACATGTCTTCTTATAGCTCTGGGGGAATGTTTCGAATTTGCCAATCACATTTTGCGTACTCATTCCGTTATGCAAAGATTAAATATAATTCTGTAAAAATTAATTTAATAGTTGCATACGGCTAGAAGCAATAAGAACCTAATGGGTCACACATAAGACTTGGAACCCAAAAGAGAAACAGATGTTAATTAATTGATGGAAGCCCAACTGAGCCCGCTAAGGCCCAGTACATGGGGTGGGGCGATTTTCATGTATGAAAATACATGAATAATTTAATTTGATTTTAACAATCCTAATTAGATTATGATTGTGAATTAAATTAATTAAAGGATAAATAAGTTAGGAGTTTTAATTAGATTAAACTGCTCCTATTATTATCTTATAAGGATTACTATTATTATCTTTATATTTAAGATATAATTATAGATAATAAATAAGAATTATATTCCGAATTAAATTCTTATTCAGTAACATAATTCTATCTAACTAGAGTTTAGATACAAAAGAATATAAATACCCCCTACATGTGCAATTTTTGAAATACACATACTAACCCGGGAGAGAGAAATTTCGACCCACACCATAAGGACGAGATTATCCACCGTTTCCTTCCGTTCAATTGATTACATCTCTTTTCTCTTTATCCTTGATCTTGTGTTGATTAATTAGAGACAATCTATTTTGGTTGTTATATACGGTTGAATTCTAACTTGATCTTCAATTGTTTGTTTTGTGCTTGGGAACTCGAAGTAAGAGTTGTGGGCACTTCGTTTGCAACGGTAGATATAACTTCTAAAAGGTATTTCTTTCCCTCTTTATATGAAATAATGATTAACGGATCTCGGGTTAATGGAAATAGGTTAAAAATTTTATATTTCCGCTGCCAAACGTTAGCCTATTTTACTTCAGTGGTATCAGAGCCAGGTTAAATCCGTTATTTCATATATGAAAATTTAGAAGTTTTTCAATCAGATTGAATAAATATTTATAGTTAGGTTAATTAACAAAACTGTTTTGATTAATTAGTTCTAAAGATAAATAAGTTTTAATTAATTGTTAATTAAAATAGTTTATGCATATGTTCCTAATAATTTTGGTTGATAATCATTATAACAAAATCTATTAGTTTTATAGTTAGATTGATAAAAGTTAGTTTTATTGATTCTAAAGATAAAACGGAAAATCTATAATAGGTTTTCTTATTTTTTGAAAATCGTTTTGAAACCGTTTTAAAACTGATATATATATATATATATATAATTTAATAATTAAAAAAAGGGACAGCAGCTCGGGTCGCGCCTCACGGCGCAACCCGGCTGCTGTCGCACGGTTGCTGCCCCGCGGCAGCAACCGCGCGGCGCCTGGCCGCCGCTGCCGCAAGGCAGCGACTGGCCAGACGCGCTAGGGCTGCTGCCAAACGGCAGCTGGCAGCAGCCGCGTCCACGGGCCCGGCCCGAGACCCACTTATTTTAAAAGCGTTTTAAAATCAGTTTTAAAAATATTTGTATATATATATATATATATATATATATATATATATATATATATATATATATGTTTCAGAAATTAATAGTTTTATGTTTTGATTATCGAATGAAAAGTTTATTTTACCTATTGTAAATCAAAAGTATTAAATGAATTGAAATCAAAATAATTGGGACATGCATAATTAAAGTTTTGTATAGTTGTATTAATCTAAAAGGTTAATATAGAAGATACGAAACTGTTAGAAGTAAAATTGGATGAAAGTTAATTTGATGTGTTAATGTGATTAACCTAAATATTACATAAAGTATTTATGTAATCAACCAATTAAATTTATTTAATTGAGTCTATGCATGTTTGGAGTTATGGACATATTTGGACCCTCTTTTAGTCTTTTGGTATTTTTGAAATAGGGCCTGCGAGTCCTGCCTTTCTACTATCTATTGTAATTTCTCCTCTCATCTAATTCCCTTCAAGTTAATTGAAGTTTTCTTTAGTAGAATAGAAATTAATATGTAATTTCAAGGCGCCATGGAGAAGACGGAGGACCTAAAGAGAAATATGTAATAGTTAGTATTTCCTAGGTTTGGCCCTTTATTCCGTCTCTGGCTCGACGGAATAATTTAGATGATATGTCCATAACGCCAATGTATGTGTCTGATGTATGCTAAAGCAAATCAAGACTAAGTTAGATTATGAGACTTAAAATAAAAATCCCTCACTAATTAAAAGTTAAGTAAATAAGCAAGTTATTAAAATCGGTTGCCCCTCCCTAATATTATAATTCAACCGGCAGTACTGGGGGCCTTTGGGTTGTTGAGCAAACTCAAGCTCGGGGTCTTATGGTAACACCTGAATTATCGAAAGTCATTCTTTCATGAATATGGGGTAATACTTAAATTAGATTATGATAATTGGATGAGCAAACTCATGTTGTCATAAACTAATGGGCAATATGGTTGGGATTAATATGAATAGCATATTAGTTACTAATGTAATGTGGTTAGTAACCCAATAACCTAGGAATCACATCAAAGATGTGATTGATTACATGAATCTACCTAACAAATGAGACTAGCTTGTTGAGCAAACTCAAGGTGAAATCTCAGGAGTTAGGATCCTAGCTCACTAAAGGATTTGCGAAATTCTTCGAATTAATATGGAGGGCTATTAATTTGGCAAAATAGTGGGAGCAATCTAAAATGAACAAAAGGCCTATAATTTTAGATTGATGTATTTTAAAGCAAATGAATAACATACGTCTACTCTTTCTCACTCTCAAGTTATATTAAAACACTCTTAAAATCATGACTAACACCAATCTGCAAAATATACTTACCGATAACAAGTTGAACGGTTCAAACTTCACCGACTGGTATCGCAATCTCAAAATCGTTTTGAAGTTCGAGAAGAAAGGGTATGTACTTGATACACCGATACCCCCTTACCCGGCGGATGGTGCTCCCTACTAAGAATTTTATGCTTACTTAAAGCATAAGGCTGATGACTATCATGCGGGAGACATCATACTTGCATCAATGACACCAGAATTGAAAAGGCAACATGTAGAAATGGATGCCTATTCCATGGTCGCGCACCTGAAAGAGTTGTTTGTGAATCAAACTCGGTGCGATCGTTACGAGATAACAAAACAGTTATATAGAAGCAAGATGTAGGTGGGCACATCTGTAATGGCACATTGTGTCAAGATGATTAGCCTTATCACCAAGTTTTCTAGTATTGGAGATGCGATGGATCATGAACTAAGTGTAAACTTACTTCTTCAGTCCCTCCTCGAGAGTTACTCATAGTTCATCATGAACTACCAAATGAGTGGCTTGCAAACCTCTCTTGAAGAGCTTGCAAATATGCTCGAGACAGTCGAGCCCAATATGAAAGAAAACGAGGGGATACCGGCCCTTGCTATTGAAGGATCAAAGAAGAGGAAAGGGAACTCTCCCAATCCAAACCATCCTAATAAGGGCAAGGGGGCTATGCTCACCGAAACAAAGGGAAAGGAAGTGAAGAAGCCCAAAGGAGAGTGCCACTTTTGTGGTGAAGAAGGGCATTGGAAAAGAAACTGTTTGGTGTACCTAGCTACCCTCAAGAAGGGAGAAGCCGGGACTTCAACATCTGGTATGTTTTATATTGAAATAAATACAATTTCACAGTCTGAATCTTGGGTACTTGATACCGGATGTGGATCTCATATTTGTACAAATATGCAGGAACTAAATCGGACTAGGGAATTGAAGAAAGGAAGCATAAACTTGCGAGTAGGAAATGGAGCAAGAGTTGCCGCCCTCGCCATTGGAGATTATGCTTTGAGCTTGCCCTCTGGGCTTGTAATAGAATTAGGGAACTGTTTGTATGTTCCAGAAATGTCTCGTAACATTATTTCTATTAGCCATCTTGTTGACGACGGTTTTCATATTTCAATAAAAGACAAACATTGCGATTTTTATAGAGATGAGATTTTCTATTTTTCAGGAATATCACAAAATGGGATTTATGTGCTAGATGACAAAATTTCTGTTTTCGCAATTGATACCAAAAGACATAAGCTAGATAATTCAACTTACTTGTGGCATTGTCGTTTAGGCCATATAAACAAAAGACGCATGCTTAAGCTACATCAAGATGAGCTTATAAATTCAATTGATCCTGAATCATTGGAAACATGCGAAGCATGTTTAAAAGGTAAAATGACAAAGACACCCTTTAGCAATAAAGGTGAGCGTGTATCAGACACTCTAGGATTAATACATTCCGATGTATGCGGTCCTATGTCAGTCCAAGCAAGAGGAGGATTCAGATACTTCATAAGCTTCATAGACGACCATACCCGATATGGTTACATCTACTTAATGAAGCACAAGTCCGAAGCTTTTGAGAAATTCAAATGCTTCAAAAATGAAGTAGAAAATCAATTAGGAAAGAAAATAAAGATACTTCGATCCGATCGAGGTGGCGAATATCTTTCAGATGATTTTCTGAATTATCTAACTAAATGTGGGATATGCTCACAATGGACACCTCCCTATACACCACAACACAATAGTGTATCCGAGAGGAGGAACCGTACCTTACTAGATATGGTACGATCTATGATGAGCATAGCATTACTTCCAAAGACATTCTGGGGCTATGCCTTAGAAACTGCCCTCTTCACCCTAAATCGAGTACCAACTAAATCCGCTAGTTCCACACCATATGAATTGTTCGTTGGTAGGAAACCCACATTCTCATTCATGAGAGTATGGGGTTGTTCAGCATTTATCAAACGCATAGCGTCAGACAAACTAGATTCTAAATCTGATAAGTGTTTCTTCATTGGATACCCTAAGGAAACTGTGGGGTATTACTTCTATCACCCAGATGATCAGAAAGTAATAGTATCCAAGCACGCAACCTTCTTGGAGAAAGAGTTTCTCGAAGAAACAGAAAAGGGAAGCATGATTGAACTTGATGAAGTTCAAGAACAAGAAACACCGACTGAAACAACAGAGGCGGTTGAGGAACCCGAAGCAGTCCCATTAGATGAGACTCAAGTGCCACCCATTCGTAGATCACAAAGAGTTCGTGAACTCCCAATTAGATATGGTTTTCTAGTGGGAGATGATGATGAGGTTCCCGTGTTAGACGATGAACCCAAAAACTACGAAGAGGCTCTTAACAGTCCAGATTCTAAAGCATGGCTCGAAGCCATGGATTTTGAGATGGATTCCATGTACACCAACCAAGTGTGGACTTTGGTTGATCCACCCGAAGGGATAAAACCCATTGGGTGCATGTGGATCTTCAAAAAGAAGACTGACATGGATGGAAAGGTTAGCACCTACAAAGCTAGGTTAGTAGCGAAAGGATATCGTCAGAAACAAGGAATTAATTATGACGAAACTTTCTCTCATGTGGCTATGTCCAAATCAATCAGAATAATGCTCGCTATTGCCGCTCACTGCGATTACGAGATTTGGCAAATGAATGTGAAAACAGCTTTCCTAAACAGAAACCTGCTTGAGGATGTATATATGATGCAACCTGAAGGTTTCACATCAAAGGATGCAAACAAGGTTTGCAAACTTCAGAGATCCATTTATGGACTCAAGCAAGCATCAAGAAGCTGGAACAAGCGTTTTGACGAAACGATAAAACAATTTGGTTTCGAACAAAATTGCGAAGAAGCTTGCATTTACAAGAAAGCAAGTGGGAGCTCAGTTGCATTTCTAATATTATATGTGGACGATATATTATTAATGGGAAATGACATAGCTCTACTACAGTCGGTAAAATTATGGTTATATGGTAACTTCTCCATGAAAGACCTTGGTGAAGCAGCTTATATACTTGGTATAAAGATCTACAGAGATAGATCAAGAAGACTGCTTGGTCTTTCACAGGCTACATACATTGAAAAGGTGCTAAAGCGGTTTAGCATGCTTGAATCAAAACGAGGTAACTTACCCATGATACATGGAGTAAAGTTAAACAATCATCAATGTCCTAAAACCGAAGATGATAAGAAGCGCATGGCTGTAGTCCGGTACGCCAGCGCAATCGGTTCGATTATGTATGCTATGCTTTGCACTAGACCTGACGTAGCGTTCGCGTTAAGTATAACGAGTCGTTACCAAGGTAATCCGAGAGACGAGCACTGGAATGCCGTCAAGAACATTCTTAAGTACTTGAGAATGACTAAAGACATGTTCCTAGTGTACGAAGAAGGGGATCTGAAAATAGAAGGATTTTCAGATGCCAGTCATCTCACAGATGAGAACGATTTTAAATCCCAATCAGGATACCTGTTTATCTTGAATGGGGGTGCGGTCAGCTTGAAGAGTTCCAAGCAAGGAAGCGTAGCTTTCTCTACGACCGAGTCAGAGTATATCGCTGATGCGGAAGCAGCAAAGGAAGCGGTTTGGATTAAGAAGTTCATTACTGAACTTGGTGTGGTGCCTGACATTGTAAATCCCATTACACTGTACTGTGATAACAATGGAGCCATTGCGCAAGGAAAGGAACCACGGTCTCATAATGCATCCAAGCATTACCTGAAGCGATACCACATTGTAAGAGAAATTGTGGCAAGAGGAGATGTGAGAATAAAAAGAGTACCTACTGAGGACAACGTTGCAGATCCGTTGACAAAGCCCTTAACCCAGAAAGTACATGATCGTCATCTAACTTCTACTGGGATAAGTTGTAGAAACAATTGGCTTTAGTCCAAGTGGGAGTATGTTGGGGTTTAGTGTCCTATAGACAATTGTTCTAGGATACAAACTTAATGTAAATGAAGTGTTCTTTATATCATTTGTTTTAATGAGATATGGTTTCATAACTATATAAAGGCAATCCCTTTTAAGAACTAAATAAAGTCTAATAAAATGAAATCCAAAAGTTTGTTTAAAGTGATTATAAAGTGTTCATACAAGCATGAAGTGAGACGAAACTTTATAATAAACTAATAAACTTAAAACCACCCCAAGTCAAGTAATATGTTTAGGATTGACATATCACTGCTGAGACTTGCATGTAACAATGTCTTCTGTCGAGACAGAAAGCTGATCTCACAAGCTTCATATATACAGATATCTGGACAGTTACATGGATCCAATGAAAAGAAGTTCATTAGGATTGGGGACCCGACTTGAGATAACAGGATGGGTAGATTCATCCTTGTCACCTGTTCATCTCATTGGTATTAATAGGTATAAGTAATCCTCAGACTCAAAGGAATGTTAATTGGTGATTCTGGATTACAGAATGTGATGCTTTGATCCTGTTGTAACACGATCCATAACAAAGATGACTCTGGGGTGTGAACGGCAGACGTTGGGTATCATAGAAAGTAATTACAGGATAATTATACATTGGATTGAGCATTTGTCACTCCCATGAATGGGAGATACGTCCATGGATCGCTTGTGGAAGACTCGACTCTAAATCCTTGCAAGGTGATAGCTTAAGACTTGAAATACAGATTTCACTTAACCTATCTAATTGGAGTTGACTCGGCCTGTACAAGTAAAACGAACGTCTCGCTATATGTGACTTGACATCATCCATAGTCATAAGATTCAGTTCAATGATGTAGTTGATAAAGGATCGAATTATACTGTAACTAATACGGAAAGGTCAACGACAGAATCAACCTGTCTTCTTATAGCTCTGGGGGAATGTTTCGGATTTGCCAATCACATTTTGCGTACTCATTCCGTTATGCAAAGATTAAATATAATTCTGTGAGAATTAATTTAATAGTTGCATACGGCTAGAAGCAATAAGAACCTAATGGGTCACACATAAGACTTGGAACCCAAAAGAGAAACGGATGTTAATTAATTGATGGAAGCCCAACTGAGCCCGCTAAGGCCCAGTACATGGGGTGGGGCGATTTTCATGTATGAAAATACATGAATAATTTAATTTGATTTTAACAATCCTAATTAGATTATGATTGTGAATTAAATTAATTAAAGGATAAATAAGTTAGGAGTTTTAATTAGATTAAACTGCTCTTATTATTATCCTATAAGGATTACTATTATTATCTTTATATTTAAGATATAATTATAGATAATAAATAAGAATTATATTCCGAATTAAATTCTTATTCAGTAACCTAATTCTATCTAACTAGGGTTTAGATACAAGAGAATATAAATACCCCCTACATGTGCAATTTTCGAAATACACATACTAACCCGGGAGAGAGAAATTTCGACCCACACCATAAGGACGAGATTATCCACTGTTTCCTTCCGTTCAATTGATTACATTTCTTTTCTCTTTATCCTTGATCTTGTGTTGATTAATTAGAGACAATCTATTTTGGTTGTTATATACGGTTGAATTCTAACTTGATCTTCAATTGTTTGTTTTGTGCTTGGGAACTCGAAGTAAGAGTTGTGGGCACTTCGTTTGCAACGGTAGATAGAACTTCTAAAAGGTATTTCTTTCTATCCCTCTTTATATGAAATAACGATTAACGTATCTTGGGTTAATGGAAATAGGTTAAAATTTTTATATTTCCGCTGCCAAACGTTAGCCTATTTTCCTTCACAACCCACTTGGTTTCTTGTAGACACATTATATTTATTCTCCTCCTCTTCATAACATCTACAATTTCAGCTAATCTTCCTGTCAAAGAACCTATGTTCCATGTCTCAAAGCGTAACCTACTACCTTTACCCATACCCCTACCATTACCGTGGACTAGCTTATTTACCTGCAACCCTTGCATATTTGACACCACCCCGGGTCCTGAGGTGGTGCGCCGCTTCTGGGCGACGACTTAGCAACCCTTGCACATTTATCACTACACCCGGGTCTAGAAAGTGCAGCGCGTCGCTGAGTAGGGAACGCCCCCAACGATATTTATATTATGGTTCATGTCATAAGATGTGGTTAAGTTTTACGCTGGCCGCCACAAACCTACCGCAACCCTCGTCTAGGGGTGAGCATCGGTTCGGTTCGGTTACTAACCGAACCGAACTGTCGGTTAACCGAACCGAAAGTTGCTCTATTTTCATAACCGAACCGAATAAGTTTGGTAATCGAATTTGATTTAACCGAAAATTTTCGGTTCGGTTCGGTTACCGACCGAATAACCGAAAACTCAAAATATTTAATTTTTTGTACATTTTTATTTAATTAGTTTTCAAATAATATCCTTGTACAAAAGTTACAATTGAATAAATTAAAGGCTACTAAACCAAAATATATATATACAAAGATAAAAGTGTATTTTTTAGGGTTGGACTTTTTATTTATATATATATAAAGATAAAATTATATTTTTTATATGTATATATGAAGTTCGGTTCGGTTATTGGTTACACTGATATTTTTTTTCAATAACCGAACCGATAACCGATTACCAAATTAGGCTAAAATTAAAACCGAGCCGAACCAGAATGTTAAAATAACCGAACCAAACTAAGATTTCGGTTCGGTTATCGGTTTGGTAATCGGTTACCGGTTATTTTGCTCACCCCTACCCTCCTCCTTTGTCCGGGTTTGAGACCGGCTGTAAAGGCCACCAAATGACCCTCACAGGCGGAGTTTTGTACTGTAACTTGTCATAATCTCTTAAAATAAATAAATAGAAAACAACATAGAGTTAAGAATAAACAACAAAACCTTAAACCCTTAAAACCTAGAAAATCTTAAGTACTTCCATTAATCCCCTTTTCTCTCTATTTCTATATTTGTGCTTATATTTTGTTCTATTTACTGTTGGAAAAAGCATAGTGTAGTGGGGGTTTGGAATAATGGTTTTTTTGCATGGCTTTCTCATATATACAAACAAAAGAAACCATAATTATTATTTACGAGCAGGAAAAGATGGAACACTTTCTTTTTAATTATGACTTATCATTTTCATCATGAAAATAAATTCAAATTTATTCTCTTCTTATTTTAATCTTAGATCTATAAAGTTTTTTCTTTTTTCTTTTTCACTTTATTTCTATAGTACCATAATAATTAGATTTCTCTCAACAACATCCAAGGGTATAGTATAAGTACTATAAACATGTAAGTTTTACTTTCTAAGACATGAAGCTTTAAATTGACATATACAAACACTTAGTCAATCTCAAAATTTTATTCTAGACACACAAATACAAAATTTTATATACATAATTCAATTTTTTAATATACATAAGTATACCAAAAAGCACAAACAAAATTAAAAGAAAAAGTAAAAAGTAACCATCTAAAATGTTGAACCGTTTTTAAATAAAATATCTTGGATAATTGCAATATTACATTCGTGATAATTCAAAGAAAAAATTCATGCTAAATTCATCACTCAGTCAGCAACACAATTACGTATCCTCTTGGTAAGAACGAACAAATCTAATCTCACAATCCGGATCCTCTAAACTTTGACATCTTCTTATAATTAAGCTAAAGGGATGTGTGATATCAACTGCAATTGCCATAAACCGGAGCACAATTTGAGTATCCAACGCACCTATCAACCTCATGTACATGTACGTCCTTTATCTTACACAAATTGAAGTTCAAAGTAAAACCCCATAACTTTACTTAAAAAACGTTGCACAAAATGCAAATATCAATATTCGTAAATCGACCAAGACAAGCACTCTTCGAATCCCTTGGAAGACCATTAGTAGAAGCGTAACTCGCGTTACCTTTACAAGCCTCGTCCGCGTTAAGTTTCTTTCCTTAATACAAGATAGATAGCCTAATGTTATGCTGTCCATGTGTCAAATCTAATAAGCATTTTGTGTACACATGATCAATCAAGTCGATATGTCCGAGTGGTTAAGGAGACAGACTTGAAATCTGTTGGGCTTCGCCCGCGCAGGTTCGAACCCTGCTGTCGACGAAATTATTTATTATCAATTTAAATTTTTGGATTAAATGTTTAATTATTATATACTTTATTGTAGTCTTGTAAGTGACAATGATCCTACTGAATTTGATCTCTAGAATAATAATTTTATTGTTAATTAATTAGAATTGTAACTAGTTTTTGACCCGTGCAATGTACGGATTCATCTTACCATATAAATATTAACAAAAATATAATCTAATAATTACAATTAATGATATAAAGGTGCTATATAAATTAAATATTATTATTTTATTTTCACATTACCTTAAATAACATTTTTTTTATAGATAAATATAATAATATAATTAAAATTAATATATTATATATTATATTATGTTTTTTATCAGTAAAAAATGAGGAAGTGATACCTCAGCTCCATCGTTACTATTTTATATTATATATAAATATGCGGAGAATTAGAAAGATTTTAGAGATTAATTTAAATTCTATAGAACTCTTAGATATAGTACGAATAAAATAATCTTTTTATAAATAAATATAATAATATAACTAAAGTTAATATACTATATTTTATATTATATTTTTATCAGTAAAAAAAGAAGAAGTGACACCTCAGCTCATTCGTTACTGTTTTATATTATAGAATATATAGAATATATAGATATGCAGAGAATTAGAGAGATTTTAGGGATTAATTTAAATTCTATAGAACTCTTATATATAGTACGGATAAAATAATCTTTTTATAAATAAATATAATAATATAACTAAAGTTAATATATTATATTTTATATTATATTTTTTATCAGTAAAAAAAGAGGAAGTGACACCTCAGCTCCATCGTTACTGTTTTATATTTTATATATATATATATATATATATATATATATATGCAGAGAATTAGAGAGATTTTAGAGATTAATTTAAATTATGTAGAACTTTTAGATATAGATATGCAGAGAATTAGAGAGATTTTAGGGATTAATTTAAATTCTGTAGAACTCTTAGATATAGTACGGATAAAATAATCTTTTTATAAATAAATATAATAATATAACTAAAGTTAATATATTATATTTTATATTATATTTTTTATTAGTAAAAAAGGAGGAAGTGACACCCCAACTCCATCGTTACTGTTTTATATTATATATAGATATCTAGAGAATTAGAAATTTTTTAGATATTAATTTAAATTATGTAGAACTTTTAGATATAGATATATAGAGAATTAGAGAGATTTTAGAGATTAATTTAAATTCTGTAGAACTCATAGATATAGTACGGATAAAATAATCTTTTTATAAATAAATATAATAATATAACTAAAGTTAATATATTATATTTTTTTATTATATTTTTTATCAGTAAAAAAGGAGGAAGTGACACCCCAGCTCTATCGTTACTATTTTATATTATATATAGATATGTAGAGAATTATAGAGATTTTAGGGATTAATTTAAATTATGTAGAACTTTTAGATATAGATATGCAGAGAATTAAAAAGATTTTAGGGATTAATTTAAATTCTGTAGAACTCTTAGATACAGTACGATTTAAATAATCTTTTTATAAATAAATATAATAATAATTAAAATTAATATATTATATATTATATTATGTTTTTTATCAGTAAAAAAGGAGGAAGTGACACCTTAGCTCCATCGTTACTGTTTTATATTATATATAGATGATGGCTAATTGAAATGTCCAAGTAGTTGAGAATGAGAAGATAGCTTTAATTTAAGTAGCAAATGAAGAAAACATTCCCTGAAAGGATGTGCTGGACTCATCTTATAATCCACCTTTCTGTGTGTATACAGTAGTATTAAATAAAGATATAGAATTATATTAAGTTTAATTAGTGAGCAAGCAAAGCATAGGAAGTTGCCCCAGAAAGCATGACTATTCTATAAGAAAAGGCATTTTGACAAAATTGGAGAGAAGTTATAAAAATGAGAAAATCTTATCTTTTTGATAAACCAAACGAAACCCAATAAATATAGGTTTAAGTGGTCCTTAGAAAAACACTAAAAACAGGTGACAGAAGAAGAACAAGAATCAAGACTTGTCCATTATAAGGTCAAAAAGCAGAAAGACAGTACATACACACACTCATTATTCCACCCATTTTCTATTTAATATACAATCCCACTATCAGATTTCGAATATAAATCACACCAAGCTTTCCCACATTAATTCCCTCAGCTTAATTTAATTCTCTTTATTTAATGTTTAAAAATCTTTGTTCTAAATCATGACAAATTAATCCAGATTCGAACAGGATAGATTATTTTAAGCGGTAAAATTGTTTCACCAAATATTTTAATCACGTATACATTTTCATCTCCACCATTGGAGTTTTTATTGAATAATTAAGCCGATCTAATACGTGTTTGGTGGTTGTTTAGATAGAAAAAACGGTAAATATGAGAATCCTGAAAGGTACCTTGAAAGGTTAGGATTACAACGCATATTTAAGGAGTCATATAGCTTCACAATTTAGCAACATGGGATGTTTAATATGTCTCTCACGTCCAATTCATTTGGTGCGTAGCGCTAACTAATATCAGTAGGATCCAACATTGAACTATAACTCTGATACATGTAAACTATTTGAATTTCCCTTAAGATTTGCATTGATAGGAAGTCTGTTAAATAGACTTGATTAGGATCAAGACTACAGAAAAGTTTACGAAAGGATTTACATATTGGTCCACCTATAGAGACTCTAACAACAACATCGTTAATTGAATGCAAAGAAGAGTCGCTTCCTTACCATTCAGTCCACTAAGATAGCTAGGCTTACTAATATTTAAAAAATAAAAGAAAAAAAGAAAAAACTTGCCATCTTGATAAAGTGAGGCACCACATAAAGCCAGGGGAGGAACAATCTAAAACATTCTTTCTAGCTAGCACAAAGAGCAGCTGCAGACAAAGGAGGTGAAATCTTCCTCAATCTCTCTTTTTCTTTCTCTTTCTCTTTCTGAAGTCATCAGTTCCTTTTGTTTCTGAATTTATGGATGCTGCTCCATGGCCACAGGTGTGTTTTTATTTTTCTAACTTTGTGCTTTTAGGGTTAGTATTCTATATGGATCATCTCTAATTAATTAGTTTTAATTAGAAGGTTTTCTTTGCTTTTCTTCACTTTAATCTTTGTCTTTGTTTGAGTGATGTTCATGTGAAAAAGTGTAATTCCCTCCCTTTGTATCTGAATTTTCTTTTTGGAAGAATACTTTTGTTCTTCAAAGATGAAAGCACTGCACTTTTTCTTTCTTGCCCTTATTTATATAGCAAAAGTTATCATTTGTTCTTTTTCATTTCTTTCTCTCTCTCTCTCTCTCTCTCTTTTCTTTTGATGATCAGCTTGAAGATTATGATTCCATGGAGATAGATTTAACTTGGTCATCTTCAACCTAATTTAATTAGGGTTTTCAGGATATGAAACTTGGAAAATCAATGGAGGAAATATCATCAAATCAATGTACAAGGAGTATGTTAGAGAGAAAATCAAGGCCACAAGAGCAATTGAACTGTCCAAGATGTAATTCAACAAACACCAAATTTTGTTATTATAACAACTATAGTCTCACTCAACCAAGATACTTCTGTAAGACTTGTAGAAGGTATTGGACTGAAGGTGGATCTCTCAGAAATGTTCCTGTTGGTGGAGGTTCTAGAAAGAACAAAAGATCTTCATCTTCTTCTTCATCTGCATCTGCTTCATCTTCATCATCTGCTTCCTCTAAGCTTCCTGATCTTAATCCCCCTAATTTATCACACTTTCAAAACCCTAAGTCCCTTGTTCATCAAGGCCAAGATCTCAATCTCTCCTTTCCTGCTATTCATGACACTCAAGGTAATGCATTCTTAATTTTGTATGAATCCAATTAGATTTCCATCTTGATTAATTTCATCTGGTTCAGCTATGGAGCTGCTAAGGACTGGGATAGCTTCAAGGGGGTTGAATTCATTCATCCAGACACCGATCCAGGATTCAAACAACTTATACTCCTCAGGATTCCCAATGCAAGAATTCAAGCCAACACTGAGTTTTTCAGTGGAAGGGCTTGGAAGTAGATATGGAGTTGAAGAAAATGGAGGAAGGGTTTTATTTCCATTAGGAGAAGTGAATAAAGAGCTCTCAAACACAAGTGAAATTGATCATGATCAGAATAAAGGACAAGGTGTTCCTTCAACCACTAATGGTGCTGGATTTTGGAATGGAATGTTTGGTGGAAATGGAGGAGGAGGATCATGGTAATAATTAAAAAGAAAATTAAAGAAAAGAAAGATACTTTTTTTTCTCTTCTTTTTTCTTAATTTGATCATCATCAGGACTAACATATAGGAGGAGGAGGAGGATTCTTCTTGTTTAATTTAATTAGTGTAAAAAATTGATTTGCTTTGGCTTCAAAAAGGTTTTCTTTTCCTTACACATATCATATGATATTATAGAATGATGGTTTTGGTACTGTGAAAGATAGAAGAAGATATGAATGTATGTATGTTTGTGGGTTTTTTTTTTTAATTATTTGGATTATATTCATTCATACATTCTTCTATCAAAACCAGTAAGTGTTTCCAGTTTCCTCATCAGTGTGTTTCATTCAGTTATATTAATTTTATGTATCCTCATATTTTTTGGAGATTATTGATATTATTAATTATTAAACTTCAATTATGTCCCCTTCAGGTTAATTAATTTGTGGGTTTCTTAATATGGTCATTCTGTATATGCATGCATATGCATATTCATATTTTCTTGTGTAAACTTCAATTATGCATCGGAGAGACGGATGCATACTGTGATTGGGGGCTAATTTCCAACCAGTATAAAAATACATTTTAATATGGTGGGGAAAGATTTCGATGCCATCTTTAAAATTATGGTCCGATCTGTAACTTTATCATGCGTCTGTCTGGTATACATTGTAATGATTTTTTCTCAAACTATGAAATGCACATTGAAAAGAGGTATAAAAGAGAAAAGTAGGTTCATTGATTTCATGTCCCACAATTAGAAAAAGTGAGTTGAATTGAGGAGACTTCCTTAAGATTCTGTTCTGTAGTTAAGTTGTTTAGTAAGAAAATGATTTACCTGCCCCAACTAAAACCTCACCTAATGAATTTTTATTCACCCACTCAAATTAGAGGACAATCCTTAGGTAACGTCATTTCATTCCATTCAAATATCATTATGTTTTTTCATATAATTATATTTATTAATCGATTTTGATTTGAGATTGTTCAACCATTTATTTATTGATTTCCTCACTCCTCTTCTAATTAAACTATAGGAGTAAAGGATAAAGTTAGTCCTATAATTACTACAGGAGAATAAATTTTGACTAAGAGGGTGTTTGTTTCAGCTTTTCGGAAGAGCGTTTAGCGTTTCATTCCAAACCGCATGAAATATAGCGTTTAGTTAGGTTTATATAACCGCAACGTTTAACACTTTCTCTAGAAGCTGCATCGTTTTGGATCGTTTGGAGCTTTTCATAAACAGATATTTGTATTTGTTATTGACAAAATTATCCTTCTTATTTCCACAAACTATGTTTATTCTTTAACATTATTTATATTTGTGCAACATAATTACCAAGAAAACAAGGTTTTGTTGCGTTCAATAAATTTTTTATTTTTTATATAGATTATTTTTATTAATTTGTGTAACACAATTTTTATTTTATAATAGGATAAGGTGCAAAAACACACCTAATATTTATAGCTATGAGCAATTTTACCCTTAACGTCTAAAATGATACAATTATACTCATAATGTTGGCAGCCAAAAACAATTTTACCTCTAACATTGACAAGTTGAGTCAATTTGAGAAATAATTTATCAGTGTTCTTGGTCATGGATATTGTCATCTATACTTCACATGTGCACCATTTTATCATCGTTAGTAACATATCACAAACATATGATTAGACGTGAAATTTTTTTTTTAAGAAAAAAAAAATATATTGTCTTTTGTACGAGTTGGACAAAAAAAATTTCAAATATTTTACCGAATTTATAAATATTAATTTACAATTTTATTATTAAATCACAAAAAATATGAAATCTCTTTTTTAGAACTACTGATATGTGCAATTGGTGTAGAATAAGAAATAAAATATCTATAATTTTTAATAATATCTGAAATTGACCCAACTTGTCAATGTTATGAGTAAAATTGCTCCTAGCTGCCAGTGTTATGAGCAAAATTGCACCATTTTAGACGTTAAGAGTAAAATTATTCCTAGTTGTAAACATTATGAGCATTTTTTTCATATTTTTCCTTTTATAATTTCATCATTAATTAATTTAAAAAATGTCCATTTTAGACATTTTAAATCAGAACAGCAACAGTTCAATATAATTTTACCAAACACTAGTAATTAAACAGCTAAACAGCTAACAGTAATAGCTAACAACTTACTGCAAATGCAAATAGTTAACAGCAACTGCAACAGCTGGACCAAACATGCCCAAAACCGTGTAATATTAGCACTAATGTTTTGTAGATAAAAAAAAAAGTAAAGAGAAGTTTGAGGATAAAATTATGTTTGGAGCATTTTAAAGATTTTGACTAGTTAAAACTTTAATAGTGGTGTTTCAATTAGCTTCTTTTGTTTCAAACCTCTAATTTTGAAAATTTTAATTTTAAGATCTTTTCAATTAGCTTATGACTCTGTTTAGTAAAGAGTTTTTTGGGGATAAAATTAGAGGGTTGAGCCATTTTAAAAATTTTGACTAGTCAAATCTGTGGTGTTTGGTAAAAAGAGGCTTGAAAGAGCATATTGGGTCCAAAAAGCTAATTTTGTTCGGTGAAAAGAGGTTTGAAAGAGTTTATTGGATCAAAAAAGCTAATTTTGAAAATTTTGGTTTCATGAGCTTTTTCAATTAGCTTATTGATCCATCTCTTTTGAAGGATACCCAAAATAAAGATTTTATCATGTCTTTATTTATCATTTTACACAAACAGCTATTAACAATCAGTTAAGTTTTACTAAACCAAAGTTTACACAAACAGCTAGTCAAATCAGCTAACCAAAAAGGTAATCAACTAACAACTACTATAATCAGTTAAAAGCTAACAACTAGTTGCCAAACATGGTCTATCACTATATCTCGTTTAGAGAACATTTTTATTCCTAATAATTACTGCCTTTTACCAAAACAAATGATGCTTTCCTCCTTTACAAAATAAATAAATTAATAATATGATAAACATGTTCATCTAACTACATTTTAGTGGTAAATGTCAATTAATAAATCTAAATTTACTATTATTTTTTTAAAATTATATTTTTATTCAAAATTATATAGATTAAAATTAACAATTAGCTAATAAATATTATTGAAACTTTGAGAAGAATATAAAAATATTAGATTTTTATTTTAGTAAAATATTAAATTATAAATTAATTGGTATATATTAGAAAATGTATTGTATTGTATAATATATTATATAACATCCAATAAAATCTAAGAATGATTTCATTGTTTAAATATATTTTTATGTAATATAAAGATCTAAGTTATAGCACATTTACATAACAATTTTTTAGAAGGTTGTTAAGATTATAAATTATTAAAAAAATAATAATCATAAAATATCAATTTTCTTATTTATCATTTTACACAACCAACTATTAGCAATCAGCTAAATTTTACTAAATATATTTATAAACAGCTAACAACTAAACTCTATTTATCAAATAGCGAGTCAAACAATGTCAAAGCAATTTTAGAATCTATTAATAGATCTAATAGAAGCTCATTTGTTATTAAATGAACCAATTAAAAGAATAAGAATAATTTTTATTATTATCTCTAATATATCTTCTCATGTGAATGTCATTTGAACTTGAAGCGTGTACAACATTTGCGCATTCTATCATGTGCTGAAATTTTATCAATAAATAGGATTGATATGATTCGATCCTCGATTGTCTGATGTAAGAGGCTCTGATACCATATCAAGAAACCAATTGAATTGAAAGTCCAAACTAATAGTAAAGGCTCGAAATAATTTTTATTATTATCTCTGACATCTCTAACTAATCTCCATGTGTAATCTAAGTTAGCGTTAGTATCATAAAAATTCTTTTGCGGAGTTGAAGTTTATCCTCCATTAATAACAATAAAACTAAATTTACATTTCAAATGAGGTAAACATGAAACTAAATTAACAACAAATTATCTTCCACTGTTAAAAATTTGGAATTGTTTTATTTACAAAACATGGTAGCTTTTATATTTGAAATCAAATTTTTTTTAGCAAAGTAACTATAAGATTAGATTTGTACTTTACACCTATACATATATTAAAATTTAAATTCGAAATCTCCAAGTTTTTATACCGTTCAAATTAGTTATCATTATTTTGTTTTTTTTTTTATTTGTAAATTTCTAGTAGGAAAGAAAAAAAAAATATTAAAGAAGACAAAGGCACCTCATTCTTGGGCAAGAGAGGGACCCTCAAACATTCTCTTTGGCAAGCGTGCTAAGAAATAATCTCATCCACCAACTAAATTTGAGGCATCCAAATATAAATATAAATATAAATGTTTTTTTTTTTCTATTGTTATTTTATAAAGTGATTTAATTATGAAAGGAATGGTTAATTCAACCCTACCCTCTTTTCTTTCTTTCTTTCCTAATTTTAGGTTGTATTGGTAGCCGATAGGTTCCTTTCCATTCTTTGAAATGCATAATAACAATTGGGGCATATGTAGACTAATCATCCTCCTTGTCTTTATAGTATGTCTCTTTTTTTCTCATTCTTTCCACTTCAAGCACACAATTGTTGCACTATCCTTTTTTCCTCTAAACCCACCAACTTCATTCTCAATCCTCATAATTAATTCAAAAGGTACGTTTTTTTATCTCGCTGTATATATGGCATAAGTTTCGATGGTAGTGATGTGGTTGAATATTGTAGATCTCTGAGTAAGTCTGTAATGAGATAGAAAAAAAATCAAATTAGGGGTTAGAGACGGTTAACCTACTCTGATGCCTAAATAAGCTTTTAAGGACAGGATGAAGATGAACATAACGATAAACTAAAGTTGTGAATAATAAGCTAATGATTGAATGTGTATCTTGGAGGTTGTCTCACTCTATTTATCATGCATCTGATTCTGGAGCGTGTAGGTATATGTGTCACCTATTGATAGACGAAATCGTATCCACTAAGCGGGAATCTGTTTACTTCAAACCCACTAGGTCCGTATTGGCAGGATCAAGGGCAACGTGCCAACATACTAATCTCTGGTCGGATTCGATGCTCTGAATCGTGTCATGCAATTGTGGGTGATTGTGTTGTCTTTTGTGATGGTGCCATATGGATCCTAGCTTACGGGTGATCGTATGCTCTTTCCTCATGATGCCACGTAGGGTAGACTATATTCGTCTGATATCATATGCCCCTCCAGTTTAGGGTTTTACATTCTTTAGGACAAGAAGAACTTTCTTTATTTATACCTTGGAGAACCTTGCTTTCAATTTAGTCGTTTCGGGTCGAAAGGCTCGAGCCTATTTTGAGGAGGCTTGTATTTATGCCTTTTGTTTTAGCTATTTAAAAAGGCGGGCTAATGAAAAGTATATGCGTGCTTTCATCGATTTAGTTGCCCATCTTTTAACCTACCTTAAATACAGATGTGTCAGGGCACGTGCATCTATGGAGAGCGATGTTTGAGCTGACGTCTGTCTATCCCCATTTGCCATATGTTATTGATGATGTTGTTCTTAGCATGTGTGTCATGAATAGTTAATGTTCATTGATCATTACTTCTTGGTAATGATGATAGTCGTCTCTTCCGTTTCTCCTTGAACCCTATAAAAGGACAAGAGGTTTGGTGGGTTTCTTTTTACTAGTTTTTTGTCAAATGTTTCTCTCCTAAGTTGTTTTACTTTACTTTTCTAAAAATCTGGTGAATTTAAACATAAGTTTTCTTAGTTTTAGCTTTCATTTTGTTTTCTTGTGTATGTTGTTTCAGAGTTACGGGGTGTTTTGGTTTCTTTGTCCATTGTCATGGCTCCTATAAAAAGAAAAATCCCAAGAAACCTTCTAAAACTGATAAAGCATCCGGGAAGAAAACCAATCCTCCAACCGAGGAGCAACCTTCATTGTTGTCTCAAGAAAAGTTGCATTTTTTTTATTCCTGGATATCTTCACCCATAGTAGATGGATGTTCATCTCCCCTCATCCTCGTGTAGGGCAAATACGGGCCAAGATAGCTTTTTGGGTATTATACCCATCATGTAGAGTTGGGAAATGCAATTTTGCTCATAGTATTATAGATTTCTTGCTAGAGTTTACAATATGTCCCGCTCAAATTTTCCATAATTCTTGGTTAGAACTTTTAACCTTTACGAAGATTTCTTAGGATTTGGGGATTGCGTTGAATGGGGCTATTTTCCATCGAATTTGGACTCCGAGATTGAGGTCTACATATGATCTCATTATTTGGAAGATGTGTAAGGATAACTTTAAGGGTTGATGAAGTTGTTCATTGTTGATCCAAATAAGAAGGCGGTGGGTAACACTATTGTGGTGGTTTCTCTTTTCACATTGATTAGAACTCAGTTCCTAAAGATTCTCTTTTCGTAAGGGAATCATTATGGCTCCTAAAGATTCTCTTTTCGTAAGGGAATCATTATGGCAATAGGACCATCGTAATGGATGTTATGGATCCCAAAGTTGTGTTTTTTTTTAACAGACTCATTATAGCATTGTAAAGACTGTTCTAGAGGGTGTTTGTTCACCTTTTGAAACTGATATTTGCTATTTTATTCTAAACAGCTCAAAAGATAGAGTTTGGTAGAAAGCATTAAACAGCAGCTGATAGCTGATTGAGAAGCATACTGCTGTTTCTAGCAACAACATTTCGTAGCTTTTCATAACCAACAGCTGCTGTTGCTTTTTTCTTCAATGAAATAACCTTCCAATTAATTGTAAATACTCCCTAGAAGACATGCTACTTGAATTTTTCTAGAAAGGAAAACCAACGAAAAAAGCAGAAGAACAACGAAGAATTAAAATTCCATAGCCTCCAATTTCCCTTCATGTTCTTTATCCCATTTGTCTCTGCTTTTTCTTTTGGGACTGCCTGGTTTCAATTTTATTGTGTTAATAGCTAATGAGTCCAAAATTGATTAGAAAATCCATTTCCACCATGGAATGGCCCTTGCGAGTTAGGACTGATTCATTTTTCTTTTTCTTTTTTTTTTTTTAGAAAGATTCAGTTATCATTTGATAATTTTCTTTTCATTTCAAATTTTAACAGGTTCCGAGTTCCCATCTAAATTAACTTTTTTTTTTTTATTGTAAAGTGGAGGAGAAATTCCTTTACGGTATGTTTGTTAGAAGGGATATGGGAGGTGGGATGGGGATAAAAAAACACGAGTTAAGTTATCTCGTATTTGTTTGGGAAACAGAAGACTGAGACAGATGAGGGATATGCCTCTTATCCCCTCAAATCCTATACCCAAGAATGGGATGGTATAAAGAGGTGGGATAAGCTCATACGATTTTAATAGGATGGAAAAATCCATCTTATCCCTCAAATTAATGTTATGTAGTTTAAATAAGGTTAAAATAGTAAAATGTATTATTTTATCCCACATACCAAACATTGAATAATAATTCTCGATTATCATATTTTTATCCTTTTTCCCAACCATTTATCTTTATCCATATCCCAACCTTTATCCTTATCCCTATCCCAATAGAATACCAAACACCCCGTTAGTATTTGACCATATCTTGGATGAAATGAATGATAAAAACACAAACTTTATTGAAAATTGGAGAAACATGGTTTGATTTCAACTAAATAGGCTAACAATTAATAAAACTTGGGATGTAATGCGTTAGATTATTGTTTCTATTACATTTATATAACTTAATTTTTTTATTGACTAAAATATCATTTTACATACTTTTTTTTTTGGTAGAAACAAAAGCAACATTTTACATACTAATAGCAACATTTAATTAAAATTTTACCAAACACTAATAATCAATCAGCTAATAACAAACAACAAACAAACAGTAGCAGCAAAAAGTAAACAAGAACAGCAAACAGGCCCTTAATCTACTAGTTAAAAACAGCTTCTTCAAAAAATTACTTCCTAACCATTACCATGGTGGGAATAATTCCCCCCAAAAAAGCTCCATTCTGGGGTTGAACCCTAGTTAAGAGCTACCTTCTTTTTCCTGCTGTTCCTGAATTTAACTTTAAGCAGAACGGAATTTGCGTAGAACTTAAGCTAAAACAATATCAAGAAATCGATTCTGTTTTTTTTTTTTCTTTTTTTCGAAAATAAGAGACGTGGAGACCCATGATATTTCTCTACTGTACAAAAAAATAACTGAATACACTTATTCTTTGATAAACAAAAAGAACTTGTTAACAGTAGGCAGCACAATACACATATTTCAAACATGTCGTCCAGTTCTGATTTCTTTTTTCTATACAGAGAGATATAACCTTTAAGCAGGTGGATTAGCAGATGTTGGAGTTTTAGAAAGTTCTGCACACTTACTTGTCTCCATTGATTCCAAAGATGCGAACCTTATGCATATTTGGGAACTTGGCAATTACAAGCACTATCACTGCAAGTGTGTTCAAGAACAGCATTGGATGTTGATAATCCGTTGTGTGAGAGGCTATCAAATACCTGACAAAGAGAACACTCAACAATAAGTTTCCAATACATTTCACAATATCAATCCAATAACCGCACTTGCTCAATTGTCCTAATCCAGAAAACTAATTAAGCACTGAACTAAGGCTACATCAAAATTATATGGGTCAGGAAATGGGGGCAGAGATAGTCTAATACATATCTATTGATACTTATAAAATTGATCATTTTTAACTGATTCAAACAGTATATAACTGGTTATCCAGAACTTTAGAGGATAGGCTGATATGGTCATCATATGAGACCAGAAAAAGCAGTCATAACATAGATTCACAATAAGAGCTCATACTTTATATAGGTCATTAATTATTAGAGTAAGGGCCAAGTTAAGAATGGTGTTGGAGGCTTTGACCAATGACTCAGGCAATTTTGACTGCAAAAGTTAACAAAATCCAGATTACTAAAACAGAGAGACAGCTAAATATCATGATGCATCAATGTAAATGTGCGACATTCTTTCAGTCAAGCTTGCAACCGAAGAAAAAGGCCAAATTATTGGCATAATGGCATGTCATAAAATTATATGCAACAAGGAAATTAAAGTTTTTATATAACACCATCCCCTCCATTGCTTTTCATTGATTTATTTGTGCATCTCAAGAACATGTTGGTTTGGACAATAAAATGCATCTTCTTTTTCATCATTGCCATACAACATTAGGCATATATTTCAAACCAACAACTAGCAAAAATAGTTCAGAAAAGAAAAAAAGAAAATCAAAAGCAACCAATCGATAGGGGTGCAATACGCGACTTCATGAGATTTAGTATGAATCATTCAATTCACTTAGATCATATTTAAAGCTAACTGATGCAAGATGCATGACATTCGTCCACGCAATTTGACAGAACAAAAGAGCATCTAAGTTGATGGCAATCATGTTATATTGCATATATTTACATGCTTATTTAATTGCTCATAGAAAGTTTGGCAATCAACTCAAATCCGGTTTTACAACAACATCCAAGTCTCGGTCCAAACTAGTAGTAGGCTTAACGGATTCCTTCTTTCAATTCATTACAGTTCTTTACAGGATCCTCTGAAAGATTTAATAATTTAAGGTCGTTTTCAATAAATTTTGTCCAAATTAATAAAATCAACTCGGATTTTACTCCATGAGCAAAAAAATGTGATGTAGAAGTTCAAGCTTTGACAGCTAGTACTGGGTTACTTTGTATCATTATTAAAAATTAAAAATTACTTTGTCCATGCATTTTCAAGGAATCAATCCTGCCAAGAAAAACAAATGGAAGAGTGAAGATACTCACGTAAATTCAGATAGAGAGTTGGAAAAAAAAAAAGTAACTAAAAAAAGGCAATTAGTTGTACAGCAGCTGCACAAAAGCATATACTCATGTAATATTGAAGCTTCGGCTTGAAGAATATGATGATCCCAATTTGTCAAGAGATGCCATGATAATGATATTCACCAATACATATAATCACCATGCTAACCGCAATGATTAAAACCTTGTAGTGATAGAAGCAAAAGAAAAAACACAGAAAAATATTGCTCAGCATGTAAAATTTGAAGATCAAGAATGCATAGGTAATAAAATTAGAAAGCTGCAGTTGTAGATAGACAAACATTTCCATAAAATGAAATGATAAAATCCTAAAAGCTTACAGCACAACAGGAACAACAGTTAGGAATTTTCTGTTGCGAGTAAGCTGCTTTCCATTGTCCATCTGTTCCCACCAAGTTAGGCTATTATAGATCCCCTGGTCTTCAGCAAATGGTGTTCCTTTCTTCCAGTGAAAGCAGTGGTAAGTGACCTACAAGGTGAAAAATCCAGTCAATTATGATCCATATAGCTACGAAACAAGTCAGTAATAGCAACATATGTTCACCATGAAGAAATTTGAACTTAAATGAAGTTCATCAGAGTGACTGAAGGGTAAAGAACAAGATGAACTTCTGGGTCTGCTTGGATGAAAGTATGAGAGGTTAATTAAAGGGAGGGGAGGGGAGGGGAGGGAAGGTTATTTAGTTAACCTGGTGGGACTGAGATTGGGGTTATTTTAAGATTTTCTAACCTTCATTTACCCTCCATTTAACCCTTCACCTCCTATTAAACTCCTTTCCAAACAAGGTTAGCTAAATAACCTCCCTTTAATTAACCTCCTCTAACCCCCAAACAAGCAGACCCAAGTTATGTAAAATGCAAAAGAGCAGAATCCAATAACTATAAATTGCAGCTACATCACCATAGTTTGTAGATCCTAAAGCTCTCACAAGTCACAATAATATAAAGCAGACATCTGTTTCTATCATAAGAATCTAGATGTCCACTATTGCTATTTCCCAGTGCCTCTGCTAGAAGTTGGATTCATAGTGAGGAACACAGCACAGAGATCACATAAATATAAGAATATGGAAAAAACATCAACTAGAGAATATATATATACAGACATCAACTTAGTCCCATTATCTTACAGGTGCATCTAATGCCCTTCAGAACCTAAAAACACAGGGCCATTTAGGAACATAGACAACTAAACGTAAAAACTTGACATCATATACATACCATATAATGAACAGTTTTTCTCATTTTCATATGAAAAAGATCAGGTAAATATGATAAATGATCAAAGGATAGCAAATGTTGATCATCATTTAGTAAGATAGATTATATGCAGATAAGCCTTGGGTAGCTAAGTCTCTCAGAATCATACAATAAATCTGCCAATAAATCCTAAGCATAGCATCATGGGACCATAATATTAATAAGTTTTAGGAAGAGAGTATTACTATCACCGAATCCACTCAGTCAAGCAAAACAAGCAACCGTTTTGGTAGCAAGACAAACAAAAACTTCATTCAGGATTTATCTCATCACATTATCTTTTACTTGGCAATCAAATTGTCTGTCTTGACTGAAGTATAAGTATAATAGAAGTATACCAAACTAAACTCATCTAACATAATTAAGGTTTACAAAAAGTAATGATCATAGAGAAACTCCCATGTGCATCTTCCTTTGTGAATAAGAAAACCCAAATAAAACTTAAACCAAAATACGCAGCAGAAAAATTCAAATTCAAGCATTCAACAATATAAACGACCCACGCAACACAGGAGAATCCAATTCCAGCATAGATAAGCCACACAATCAAAACTCACCACTATTTCACTGATATTCTTTCTTTCTTCACTCTACAAGCGTCTTTTTACAAAAAGCAAAACCCTAATCAGCAAAATATTATCTGCTACATCCATCACTAACATATATAAAAACCAGTAGCGCACAAAAAAAGACAGGTAAAATGAAATGCATGAAGTTAGAGGGAAACGAAAGAGCACGTACACAGAAGTGGGCGAGATTGACGACGGTCCAGGCCATACCGGGAGAGCAACCAGAGAAGGAGAGAACGACAAGCCAAGAGAAGAATAGGATGAGTATATAAGTAGTCCATACACCTGGATACATGAACCACTCGGTGTTCCTGTTCAGATCCGCCGGTGGCACTGCCTTCACATAAAGATTCGCCATGCGTCTATCTCCTCTTCTCTTCGATTTTGGAATTACTAATACTTATCAGGCGCTGATGATTTAGCAAGCTCTTCTTGCTAGGGTGATTATGCTTTTCAGTTGATAGATAAGCTGGTAAAATCAATTCTTGAAGCAAGGATTTTAATTTAATGGTTGAGCAGAAATTGGTTGCCAAATCCAGTTTTGTGTTTCTTTCGTTTTTGTATAAATTTAATGGCGAAAATTAGTTTTTGCCTTTTTTTACTAAATCATCCATTAGTTGTGAAACTTGGTACTGGCTTGCGAAACGACAGCGTTTGTTCGGTCCTATACCTGCACGGAAAGCTACATATAACCGATTGGGCAAGACAAGTAGGCAAGTGCAAAGTTAGGGTGTGTATAGGTTCAAGTTAACATCGAGCCGAAGGATATCGAATCAAAATATATGGATCGCTTCAGTTTAAACCGAACAAATTGAATTTAATTAAGAAATAAAAATCAGCATACTAGCTTGAGATATATATATTCGTTAGGGCTGGATTAGATAAATTGGGAGGTTGAGATAAAATTTATAAGAAAATAAATTAATATAAAATAATAATTTAAATAAATTTATAGTATATTTCTTGCAATTTGGACTGCAAAACTATTTATTAAAGTTTTATATTTAAGATGTTCTAACGTACTATTTTCAATAGATAAAATATTTAATCCATACGACTGAAGTAAACCTACCATTGGGATGGATAATACGTGAATGTCAGAGACTCATAGATAGAAATTGGGAAGTACAGTTAAAACATGTTTTCAGAGAAGGTAATCAGACAGCTGAATAGATAGCAAACTTCACAGACACATTTACGCTGGGTCACCACGAGTGTGGTGCGCCTCCTGCAGGTCTCCAGCGCATTCTACTCGAAGATCGGCAAAGCCGAGGGACGACTAGAATGATTGTACATTATGATTTATTTTTGCTATTTCTTTCTTTTTGGTTCTTGGGCCTAGTGCCTTCCTTCACAAAAAAAAAAATATAGTTGATCATAAATAAGATTTTAATAATTTTAATTTTAAAAAACTTCTTTCAAAAATAACAACTATTATAGAAATAGTTAATAATATTCTATAAGTAATATATGTATTTAGAAATGAATCTAAGTTTTTTTATATAATTTAGGATTTCAATTGGAGTAATAGTTTCTGTATCTAAAATTTTTGGGTCAAATGCATGAATATCATAATCAAGTACAAAACAACTAAGTCATATCACTAAATCTAATTCTTAATATGTCATTGTTCTCTATATATTCTGATTTTACATCATAATTTAAAAATTCCAGACTTAAATTCATAAATCATAAACCCTAGATAATAATTTCTAGACTTCTAATTTATAAACTCTAATCCTTAAAATATAATAAAAGTACTAATTTTATTAGTTTGACATAATCCAAACTCATAACTTGACATAGTTGTAAATAGTTTTTAAAATATGAATTTTTGTGTAATTTTCTCAAAATTTTTCTTAATACTTTCGATTCTAACAATAAATCAAGCCCATTTATATCAAATTATTCTATATAATTAAAGCTGAATGTTGAAATGAACAGTAAAATTGAATTGATTGCAATTGCAATTTGGATTTTTTCTTTCCATTTGCGCCTTATTTAGTTAGAAAAATTACATTTCTACCTCATTCAAAACGACATCACTTTTTTTATGACATTTATATAATGGGTAAATTATACCTATGGTCACTGAACTTTACCATTTTAATATTATGGCCACTTAACTTCAATTCTTAACGGTATGGTCACTGAACTTAACACTTTTTAACATCAGTAGTCAGTCAACGCCTCAAAACGACCGTTGACGCTCCAAAAATAAAAAATTCGAAGATTTAATGATATTCTGAAAAACTTTAATTCTTGAAAATTTTCATCTTGAGGTTATTTAGGTGTTATTTGGTTAGGAGAGAAAATCAATTTTTAGAGAGAGAAAGCTCCAAAAAAATGTGATTTTGAAAAATAAAAAATGTGGTTTCATGGTAATATCGTTTTGAACAACTTTAATTGGGTAAATTACACCCATAGTCACTGAACTTTACCCATTTTCACATTATGGCCACTTAACTTCATTTCTTCCTGGTATGGCCACTCAACTTTACACTTTTTAACACCGGTGGCCACTAAACATCTCAAAACGACCGTTGACGGCTAAAAATAAAAAATCCAAAGCGTTAATGATATTCTAAGGAACTTTAATTCTTGAAAATTTTCGTTTTGAAGTCATTTGAGTGTTGTTTGGCTAGGAGAGAGAAAGTGAATTTTTAGAGAGAGAAAACTCCAAAAAATGTGATTTTCGAAAATAAAAAATGTGGTTTCATGGTAAATATCGTTCTGAACAACTTTAATTCTTGAATATTTTTATTTTGAGGTCGTTAACAGTCATTTTGAGAAGTTAGTTAAAATTGAGTGGCCACTGGTGTTAAAAAGTGTAAAATTCAGTGACCATACCGGAAAGAAATGAAGTTCAGTAGCCATAATGTGAAAAAGGGTAAAGTTCAGTGGCCATGGGTGTAATTTACCCAACTTTAATTCTTGAACATTTCCATTTTGAGGTCGTTAACGGTCATGTTGAGGAGTTATTTAAGGTTGAGTGGCCATCGGTGTTAGAAAGTGTAAAGTTCAATAGTCATACCATTAATAATTGAAGTTCAGTTGCCATAATATTAAAATGGATAAAGTTCAGTGACCATGGATGTAATTTACCCTTTATATAGCACACGGTACAAATTATAGAGTAAAAACAATTTAGAGTCATTGTCACAACACATACAGTATGGGGAAGATATATACGTGTTAATTTTAAATGCATTCACACCATAATTTCGGGTAAATTACATCCATGGACACCGAATCTTATCCATTTTAACATTATGACTACTAAATTTCAATTCTTAATAGTATGACTACTAAACTTTACACTTTTTAACATCCGTTGTCAATTATTTAATTATCATATTGCATCTTCCAAACAAGTTATCGATAAACTGAATCTGTTTCGTATATTTTTAGTTGTTATAACTATATTAATAATACAATGAACATTTTAGACAATTTGATAATAAGAAAAAAAATATAAACACACTAAATAAACATTTTATATGGGGTAAACTTAATTGTTAGCTTTTTTAATTGTTTTTTTTATACAATTATAAATAACATATTAAATATTTTAGACATAATTGATATTTGTTTCGATGTGATAATTAAATAATAGTAAGCCATTATTTTTAAATTGTCGGTAAAGTAACAGTAAATTTGATTTTCTTTGCAAACTTTAAAAATAAATTTATACTATTTTCGTACGATTAGAATCAAATCTACACTTCTTGAAAATATTAAGGTCAAATTTGACATTTATCCTTTAAATAAACAATAAGAAAATTCATCTTAGAATTCTATTTCGGTGAGCCAATAACTTAATCAACATTACCGATGCTAAAGATGATTACCTAAAATAATTAGATTCATATTTGTACAAGTGAATTAAATAAGTTTTTATCTAATATTTAGATAGGATTTTGATTATTATTTGTATAATTGTTTTTTTTTTTTTTTTTGGAAAGAAAAGATGAATCTCTATTACTCAGAAACCAGTTCTTGGTGAATTACAGGAACTAAAAAAGCCGGAATAGAAAAAGATATAAACGGATTAGCATTGGAATACGCCGCTCTAGCTATTGTATACGCAGCAATATTCGCTAATCTAGGACGATATGAAACCCGAAATCCAGGTCTCGCTCTCAGAAATTCCTTATAATCTTCAATCAGAACCCCAAAAGAAGTGAGGTCAGTTCTTGCTCCGTTCACCCCCTCAGCTACAATCTTCGAATCTGTTCTAAAACAGACTCTCTCCTGCTCCAGATCCGAGCTCCACAGAAGTCCTTCTCTAAGCGCGAGCGCCTCCACAACCTTGACTGGTTGTTCGCCCTTTGTGAAACTCGATTTGCAAGCAATAAACTCGCCCTTTTCATTTCGGATCACTACACCCCATCCATAGCAGTCAGATTCCGCGAATATTGCAGCATCCATGTTGCAGACCAGTCGGCCCGCCTCAGGTCTCATCCAGATGTTTCCGGAGAACCCTCTCGATGCCTCACCCACGACAGCTACGCTTGAGCCCCTGTGAGCAGCCTGTGGAAAAATTGAACAATCCGCAGCAATTGACGAATCGGTCAGGTCAGTATTATCTGTATCTTGCTCGAGAGAGGCGGAAACGATGTTGCTGAATCCATCGGTGGTTCATGCATCATTGATAATTGCTGTTAATTCTAATCAAGGTGCAGACGGGAGATTTGTATAATTGTTATTAGTCATTATATTTATTTTAGTAAATGTAAACTTCTCATAAAATTTTGATATATAGTTGTCTCTTATGTATTTTTAGTACTCATTCCGTCCCATTATATAAGTCGTTTTAGAAAATGATTTTTTTCCCAAAATATAAGTCGTTTTGGTTTTCGAATAATCTTTAGTTTAGTTTTTTGGTCCAAACATTAATTTTTTTTGTCTTGATCTACATTAATTGTATTTCTTAATTTGTGTGAAAATCTCTAAAATCACTTATATTATGGGACGGATATAGTAATATTCTTATTTTATTTATTAAAATGATTATGTTTTTTTAAATACCCGAAGCAAAGCGAGGGTTTCATCCTAGTTGTTCATTAAATAAAAAAAAATCAAGATTAACAAAAAAAAAAAAATAGTTTATCATCTTCTAAACTTTTTAGTTTATTTAAATTAAATAAAAAATTTAAAATATATTGGCTATAAATTGTTCAAACCTAGTACAGTAAAACCTCTATATAGGAATACTCTATATAGGAATTAGGGCTGTAATCGAGCCGAGCCGAGCCGAGCTTTGGCCTGTTCAAGCTCGGTTCGCTATAAAATTAACGAGCTCGAGCCGAGCTTGCTATAAAACTAACGAGCCGAGCCCAAGCGAGCTTTGGCTTGCTCAACGAGCTTGAGCCGAGCTTCGAGCTTGTTTCAAGCCTAAAATCCTCTTTTGGACTTAGTTCATTAAGAAAATTATCTAACCATGAATTGTTTGTGAGTAAATTCTTAATTATATTTGTGAAGTTTGCTCGCAAACAACTCTTTAATCGTGTACATAAACAAGCTCACAAGCAAAGTTCGTGAATAAATAAATAAGATGTTTACAAATAGTTCGTCTATTACTCATTTATTATGTTTGTGAACGAACTCATCTAATAGCAAATGAAATAATATTAAGTTTAGATATTTGTGAACGAATACAAAACTATATAGTTTTCTACAAAACTAAAATTTGTTCATAAATGTTCTAATCGAGCCTGCTCGCGAGCTTTCGAGCGGAGTTTTGGTCTGCTCAAGCTTGGCTCATTTACGAACCGAGCCAGTAAATTGTGTTCACGAGCGGCTCATTTACAAATCGAGCCGAGTCGAGGCGAGCTTTTATCGAGCCGATCACCGAGCTGCTCATGAGCGGCTCTGTTCATTTACAGCCCTAATAGGAATAACCTCTATTTTGTTATAAAAAAAACTCGGTCCCAACTTGGGCTAGTTATAAATAGGAATAACCTCCCAAACGTTATTTGTTATACACTTTTCAAGTCCCACCTTTAGAAACTATGTCTCCATATAGTAATAATTATATATTTATATATATATATATATATATATATATATATATATATATATATATATATATATATTAAGAATTTAAACTAAATTATAAAATATATATAAAAAAACTATTGAAATTATCTATGAGTTTGAAACTCAAGCTGCAACTTGAAATTATAAATATTTAGTATTGTCATTGTGTTTACATTTTTCTCATAAAACTCTTCCAATTATCTATATATTGAAAACCTAAAGTTCTAAATATTTAATTTGTTTCATTAATGTCTATATATTCAAACAACTTTACATAAATATTTTTTGAATAAGAATAATTAGAGAGTTCTTGATTATTGTTAAAAATTTAAAATTTTATGTGTTGAAAAATTTTATTATACCAAACTCTATTTAGTAATAACCTCCCAATTGTTATACAAATAGCCCGATCCCAAGTGTATTCCTATATAGAGGTTTGACTGTACCTAGTTTCAATAAAAGTAATAGAGTGATCCATTATATATTTAAAATATTCTAGTTCAAAAGATTTTTTAAATTAAATCAAAAGATATTTTCCTATGCTATAAATTGTTCAAATCTGTTTTTAATAAAAGTAACTGAGGGATTCATTATATATTTAAAATATTTTTTTTCAAAATTTTTTTTGGATAAATTCTAAAAAAAAAACCTTGTGGTTTCATATTTTTTAAAAAAAAACCCTATAGTTTCATATTTTTTTTAAAAAATCATGTGGTTTGTTTTTACAAAAAAAAAGGATCGTGTCTTACGCCGTTACAAGAATTATGGAAAATGACATAACAGCGTTTAACTTGATGACATGGCAAAGGGTAAAATGGTCTGAATTTGTTGGGGGATCTATATAAGCACCATTTCTTTCCCTTCATGACTTTTCATATTTCAATCCGTTTGAAATCCTTTGAAAATCGAAAATCGAAGAAGCAGTCAACCAAAAAGTCGATCAAATTCATTCGAACATCGTTTGTACTATTGAAGGGTTGTGTTTTCTGGAGCCACGCAGTTGAATAGAAGTTGGAATTTCTGTTCGAAGTGGGTAGGGCAACCACATTTGAAGGTTATTCCAAGGGGTTACGTGTCAGCCAAGGTAAGTAAACCATAGTCATAAACATTTCGATTTCTTCTTCTGTTTTATGTGTTCTGGGTTTTGGGTTTGGTTTGAGTATGTTAGGGTTTGCAGTTCAAATGATTAAGAATCGGATTTGGGGTTTTTTTTGTTAGGTTTCTTAAACATCTCAAGTTATATTGCATGTAATAGTAGTTGCACTCATGGATTCATGTAGATTATTGAATGGTCATATGGGTATGAAATTCTGCATTTCTGTGTTTTTAGTTATATACATTCAATTGTGATATGGTCAATGTTGTTTTTTTTGTTTTTATTGGTTTGATATCTAATTTGGTTTATGTGATATCTATTTATGGTTTTTTTGTTTGTTTTTGCATGTATGTTGAATGGATGGGTGCAGATGGCTGGCTATGTGACCCTGGTATTTCACCACGGAGGCAAATGGTCCTCATTTGATGACTCTATGGAGTATTTAGGTGGAGATATAGCTGAGATCACATTAGACAAGGATTACTTAGGCTATTATAGACTTTTGGACTATTATAAAGCTAAAGTATACAGGTGGGTGTAGGATATGGATTCGTGTGAAAGGGCTTAGAGGTGAATGGAGTTATTGGGAGATAGTAGATGATGCTGCATTAGTGAGTGTGGCAGATGTGAATAGCAAATGGGATAGTTGGGATGTTTATTATCAGGCTCTACCTAAACCTGTATCAATGATTAGGGATGATGTTTTTATCAATCTAGTTGATGCTGAAAATGATGCACCTACTAAAAATGATGCACCTGCTGAATCCAGTGCACCCAATTCAAGTAATGACCTATGCTCTCGGTTTGGTGGGTATGATTTGGTGAGGGTAGGGGAGATAGAGGATTTAACTGTAATTGATGATAGGGTGGGAGTAGAAGAAGTTTTTGAGGATGTAAGTTTGAATGGAGAAACATTTGAAGAAGTAGGTGGGAATGGAGAAGAAACAGTTGAGGATGTAGGTGTGAATGGAGAAACATTTGAGGAAGTAGGTGGGAATGGAGAAGAAACAGTTGAGGATGTAGGTGGGAATGGAGAAGCATTTGAGGAAGTAGGTGGGAATGGGAAGAAACAGTTGAGGATGTAGGTGGGAATGGAGAAGAAACAGTTGAGGAAGAGGATTTAGGTGTAATTGATGATAGGGTGGGAGTAGAAGAAACAGTTGAGGATGTAGGTGGGAATGGAGAAGAAATAGTTGAGGAAGAGGATGTAGGTATGAATTGGAAAGCAGCAGATGAAGTAGAAGTTGAGGGTTTCTTTGTTAATGATGATAGGGGTGAAGATAGTGATGAGGACAGTGGTGAGGACAATGCTGGTGATAGTGAAGATAGTGACGACAATGATGGTGATAGTGAAGATAGTGAAGATAATGAGTTTGAGGTGGCTTCAAGATGTGAATCCTCAGACAGTGAGGATGTATCTTTAGATAGTGAGGAAAATTTGTTCAATGAAATGCCAAATAGGGGTACATCTAATGTCCCTAATAGAGGAATGCACAATGATGGTGTCAATCACTATTCAAACATGAGGGAGGTAGAATTTGAGTTCAATGAGTCTGCTCCTGACTTAGATGATGAGTTAAGGAGCTTGCAAGGTTCAGATGATGAGGGAGCAACACCAAATGTAGAATACAATGCAATGACTAGAAATTTGGCATTAGGGATGACATTTAGGAGTGCTAAGGAATTTAGAAAAGCCTTGAGGGCTTGGTCCATAGAGGGAGGGCACACATTTTCATACAAAAAGAATGGACCATCTGTGGTAATGTGAAATGTGATGAAGATGGTTGTAAGTTTCAGATTAGAGGATCCAAAATTAGGGACACCCAAACTTTCAAAATAAAGTCATGTAATCTCAACCATAGTTGTCCTAGGCAGTATAATGAGAAATTTTGCAAGGTTTCATACCTTTGTGAAAAATATTTAGAAGACATGAGGGATGATAAGGATTTGAAAGTTACATACCCGAAGAATAAGATTAAGAGGGATTTGGGGTATGATGTGTCTACTAGAAAGTGATATAGAACAAAAAGTGAAGGGAGGAAAATTATACCTGGCCAAATTAGGGATCAATACAAGAGGCTATATGATTATGCAGAGACTCTCAAAGTCACTAATTCAGGAACTATGGTCAAAATCAAAACTGAACTGAAACTAGACCACGGGTTAGGAGTTCCTAGAGAGATTGTTTTGTTTCAACACATGTATGTTAGAATGACTGCCCAGAAATAAGGATTCTTCTCTGGCCTAAGGCCAATTATCTGCCTTGATGGTTGTCACTTGAAAGGAATGATGGGGGGGGGGGACAGTTGTTGGCTGCAATTGGAAGGGATGGTAATGAGAACCTATTCCCAATTGATGTTGTTGTGGTTGACTCAGAGTGCAAAGAATCATGGTCATGGTTCCTTCAAGTCTTGCAAGATGATTTTGGCTCAGTTAGAGAAACTAGATGGGTCTTCATGTCAGATCAACAAAAGGTTAGTCATGGTTAGTTATGGTTTATTAATATTTAACTATTAATGGTTTGTTCTTATTTTAATGGTTAATTATGGTTTGTTCTATGCTGCCCCAACAATTTCTACAACCAGGAAAAGAGCCAACTCAAATGAAGCAGAACCAAGTGTCCCAACTAGACCAAGAAGAGCTGCAAACCTTGCTAATTTAGCCTAGAGACATGGCCATTTCACTGGAAATATTGAAGACTATTGAAAAGCTTGTTAGGCATTTTGGATGCACTACTTTTTGTTAGCCAGTCTATGTATATTTTGTGAATTGTGACCTGTATAGGGTAATCAAAGCTTGTGACCTTTATGGATACACTACTTTTTGTTAGGCATTATAGGTATATTTTGTGAACTGTGACCTCTATAGGGTAGTCAAAGCTTATGACCTTTATGTAGTACCTTAGTGACAATTAAGGTTGTGAATGTAATTAAGGTTCTTTGCAATTGATATATATTGTGACCTAAACAAGTACCATTTTTAGCTATATTGTGTATGAACAAGTACAATCAAATTAGCACAAGAGCAGCAGCTACAATATAAAAATTGGGTTTCCAGAATACAGTTTTGTGTACTTTCTAGCAACTCACAGTTCATGAAGTTCATAAATTGCACAAAGAACAAATTCACACTTCAAAGACAAGTGATTTTTTGGGTCACAATTAACACAATCCAATAGCATAATATCAATACAGCTTCATTTTCACACAAGCATTTACACAAACATGTGAATGGCAAGACATATTTGGCTACAACATGTAGTTTGCCTACCACTAAGGCAACCAAAATCTACCATATATCCTACTATCATTATCTATACTGGCAAATATCATTACAATCCACCCCATTATCATTACAATAACAATAACAATTAATTTCTTCTTTAAACACCCATTTTCTGATTTCAATCTTCTATTTTCTTCGTTCTCCTGCAAAAGTTTCATCTCTAGCTTTTTCTTACTCTCTGACATGGTCTGTAACTCCATTTCGAGTTCACCCACATGAGCACGACAAACCTCTAATTCATCAGGATCAAGCCACTCAAAATTTCGACAAGCAGCTCGATCTGGATATCTCGCACAACCAACGAATCTCCTTCCATTGTTTAACTTTGTTGATGCTCGTCGTATTGGAGCTCTAATCCCATAAAAAAGTTTGATTCATGTCACTGACCCAATGAAATATGAGAATTTGATGAATTCGATGAACTCATCTCTTCACGCTTTAGGGTTCAATAAATTCTACACGAATTTGATGAAATTTCAACTACAAATCTTGGGGTTTATATTCGAAAATTCAAGAGAATCACTAACATGTTAATTAATCAACATGATTTGAAGGGAATTGGATTTTAGGGTTTCGATTGAAAGAAGAAGTTGAGAAGAAATAGTAATTTGGGGGGAAGAAGAAGACGATCTGGTGGGGAAGGGAGAGAAATGGTGCTTATATAGGTCCTCCAACAAATTCGGACCATTTTACCCTTTGCCACGTTATCAAGTTAAACGATGTTATGTTATTTTCCGTAATTCTTGTAACGGCGTAAGACACATTCCTTTTTTTTTGTAGAAACAAACCACATGAATTTTTTTTTTGAAAAACATGAAACCACATGAGTTTTTTTGGAATTTACCCAATTTTTTTTAAATAAATGGTAACTTCTTCATCATTAATCATTTTCATCAAATTATCTTTTTATGACTTGCTGATGAGAACATCTTTACCATAAATGCTACGAATGGAGCAGAATCAGTGTGGCACACCGAGTCAGCTGCCACACAACGTGCTACCAAGGGAGCTGAGAGGATGAATGGGCAGCATCAGCATGACACGCCGAGTCGTATTCCGCACGGTGTGTCACTCGACATGCCACAGAGCTCGTCGTGCTAAGGAGGGACGAGAAACTACAAGGATCCAGCACTGGGCTCCCACGCCTGTGTGAGTATATGGCACGATGTGTGGAGCCCATTTAGTTGCCTTCTCCAAACTGATTCAAGGGGACAAGAGCTGCCATCACTTAATTATTATTTTGCCATTAACATATTTATCGTTTTGTCGTTAACTCTTTTTACTCTTTTGCCATTCAAACACTTTACCCTATTTTACCCCTATTACCCTATTCTTAATTGTAATCCTAGTAAGGATATATTAGTATCTTCACCTAATCTAAGGGGGAGGTATGTAAGCTCTTTATTTTGTAATGGAGGATACTTTTTTGTTAATATTAAATTCTAGCATCTATTGTTGAGAGCTTTTCTATCTTGTTGGGATTAACTCCTTCAAACTTTGGTTTGAGAAAAAACATCTTTGTGGGTTTACGATTAAAATCCTCCAAGATCTATTATGAAATATGGATTTTATGTTCATTATTTTAGCAACTTCAATAGTTGATTTATAGCTGATTCAAATACATTTTCTCTATAAAAAAAATTAAATAAGCTACAATACTTCTTTTTTTTTTGATAATAATGCATTCATTAGATAATCAAATACGAGTACATGAAAATAGTAAGGATTATAATCTTACTTATATATCGGTCAAAGCTTAATATAAAATCCACAAAGGGAATAGGAAGACTACAAAGAGTAAAAGATGCCACAAAAGGGAATAAAATGACTGCAAAGAGCAAAAAAAAAAAAAATACCATAAAAAGTACAATTAAAATAAAAGGAGAACAAAACTCATACTTCTCTCGAATCCAAATCCACTGGAACGCAGCTAAAAACCAATCATCATCATCTAGTTTCTTCTGACTATTCGGATCTGAGTCATTTCTGTTGGTGTAACCCCGTAGATCTATGGATCTACGTATAAGATAATACGCTTCCGCTTTTGCTAAACCCGGAAAAAGTGTAAATGGATGAGATATAGCTCACAGATGCAAATCAAACGGAAAAAATCTAAAGAAAAGTATGAACTTCAACTGAAAAAAAAAACAAAACATAAATAAAAACTAAAAAAAGTAGGAAAAGAGTCATAGATGGAATGAGAAAAAAGAAAGACAATCTTCCTTCTTCCTCCTCTAGATCTAGTTTTTTTTTTTTTTTTTTGTTACTGATTAAGCTTTAAAACTAAAAAGAGATGGAGTTTGATTTGGAAGATAGAAGAAAAGATGAAGAAGCGGCAAAAGGAAGAAAATAGAGCTACAATACTTTTTTAAGTGTTTAATTGCAACGTACTTTTAGATTGTAATATTTTACTAAATGAATTTACAGCAAATATTATATCATACCAAATATTCATTCCTAAGTAGTAATTTAAAATTTTCAATCTCATAATTTGCTAAACACATGGTTTCACTTTTTGTTTTAGAATCTTCACTAAGTATTTGCTAATTGAATTAAAGCATTTGTTATTTTTTCAGTTTGAAATTTAACACTCTCTATTCTACGTATTCATTTTATTTTGTTCTTCATAAAGAATAGGACTTGTAACTTCTTCTTCGTCGTTAATAATAGGACTTGTAACTTTTTCTTCTTCAATCACATCTTTAGAATCATCAACTACATTATCATTTTGTATAAATTTCTAATTCATTTTCAAATAAATTTTCTTCTTCAAATTTGATGTGCTATCTTTTTTTATTACTAAATTTATCAAGTGCTCCATGTTGATATTTAATTAACATTTGAATTCTTTTCTTTTTCTTTAATTTTTTATAGTCACTACCATATTTTCTATTAGACATTATTCTTACTAAAAATAATTCCAACCTAAATAGAAATCTCAAGAAAATAATTAACAATTGATAACAAGCAATTATAGAATTGATAACTTGCTGGGTCCGATTTGATGATCTCCGCCGTAGTTACCTGCAAAACAGAACCGGAGACAGGATCTCCGGGAAAACTCTCCGACGATCAAGTCAGTTTCTTTGTAGGAAGGTAAATAATAACAGTATTGCGGGGAAAAATGTGAACGTACCTCTCCCCTTTGGCCTTATGGCTTTTTATAAGTGTTCTTAGGTAACCGTCGAGGGCGGTTACTCCTTCCAGGCCACGTTCCGAGGGCGGTTACTCCTTTTTAGGCCATGTCCCTTTCGTGGCTTTCGTGGCAACGAACGTGGTATCGTTTGTTCTGAGTGGGAGTTTTGATGCTCCATTTAGGAATTCGGGGCGGTTACTCACTTCACCCGCTTCCTCTATTCGGGTCCCATCCGATCTTAGACCATGGGTCTAAGTATGGGCTGGGCCCGTGTAATGAATTCGGCCCGGTTTGGCTTCGCGGGTCATCACATGCCTCCCCCTTAGTTTGGCAAGAGCCCTTTAGGGTCTTTTTATAGGGGACTCTTCGTTTTTGTCTGGATATTCAAAATTCAAAAATTGCGAATTTCCTTGTCCGTCGTTTCTTTTCCGGCATCGTCGTTTCTTTTCCGGCATCAACCTCTTCGCGTTCATTCTTCTCTATGTAGTCTTTCATATGTAAGTTTTCCTTTCCACAACTTGTACCTCGCTCGACTCTTTACTTCTGTTCATTTTTCTTCATCAATATGTCGAACCCTGACCTCAACTTCGCACCGTTCGACGAAAATTACGTCCGCGAGGTATCTCATAAGGTCAATGAGATGGTTGATGAAGCTTCAACCAGCTCTCCTGGGTCTGATTCTCATCCCACCGACTTCCTCCACCTAGCGAATACATCCGATGAGGGTTTAGGTTTTGACCCTAAAAAGTTGATTCCGCCACCTGTCCCAACCCCTCGTTTGCTACCGAAGAAGGACAGATCGGGAAGCCTAGTTTGTCAGGAGACAATTGATGACTTGAGGGAGCAGTATTCTTGGCTTCAAGGTCTCGAAGTCCTCATTCCCGGGGAGGATAGAGGACCGGGCGACTACCCAAAGGGGTATTTCACCATTTTCGTCGCCCAGATTATCTGCGGTTTCACGTATCCGCTGGCGGATGAGATTGCCTCCGTCCTTGGCGGTTACGGAATCGCATCTGGTCAATTGCATCCCAACGGATGGGCCGACTTAACTCTGGACAAATTTCTGGCGGATTGTCTGGAGGTTCCCTTCTCGCTCAAAATTTTCTCCAAGCTTCATCATTTCAAAAGTTCGGCGGGGTATTTCACTTTCATCCGTCAGAGCGGTTACTATGGTTTCGACGAGAAGCTGAACAAGATCCGCGAGTGGGACCGATCTTACTTCTTTATCAAGTTTAATGAAGGGAATCCAAACTTCCTTCGCTGGTGGGGCCGGCCCAATGTAAAGAGTTTGAACTTCGGTTACCCCAGTGAGGAAGAATCCGCTGTTATAAAGTTCTTGAAGAGTACGCCTCCTTTTGTATGGACGTATGATCAGGCCTTCCACATGCTAAGAAGTCGAGTGGCGATTGCCTACCGCGAGGGAGATCGCGTTGTCTATATCCCTTATCGCGTTTTTGTTCAAGGTACTTTTTTTTATTATTTCCAAGTTGATGATTTCTTTTAACCCTTTGCGGGGACCACTTCTGTTGCAGGGGCGAATTCTCCTGGAGGGGCGATTACTTCTATTGAGGCGGCTTCTCCCGTAAGGGCCTCCGTTTCATAAGGTCCAACTTCTGCTTCCGAGGACCTTCCCTTAACTAGGAAGCGGAAGCATAATGCGGATACAGAGCCTTCTCGTCCCAGAAAGAAAAACACCTCTGTGTCCCTCACCGTTGGCGGCACACCCGTATCCGCCCCGTCCAAAGGAAAGAGCAGTACTCCAATTCACGAGGTATCTCAATCTATTCCCCCTTTTTTTTTATATTGTTAATTTTTCCTCATGAGTTATCTGCTGTTCTCCTGATCTTTCTCCTTATGCATTCGCAGCCGATTCCCGACATCAGCGGGTGGTGGACTAGGACCTTTGGTATGGCCGTGAACTTTTCCTGTAAGGACATTGTTTCTTCCATATGCAATGTCATTGGGCGGCTCCCCTCCGCTTCCCGTGTGCGAGAACAAGTGCCACTTCCTACTGCAATTGAGGGGATTGAGAAGCGTGCCATAGAGGTATATTGTTGTTTTTTGGGGGTAGAGGCTTGTCATTCCCTTTCAAGGATCTTGTGCCCATAGTAATCGCATGTTTCTATTCGCCCTTTTTATTCACGAGCCATCTTATATGCAGATTATCAATTTCGTGGAGGGCGCTCTCCAAAGGGATGCTGAACGAGCCAAAGAGTTGGAGAACCTTGGTACTGAATTGGCGACTCAGAAGTCGCTTTATGATGATGTCCAAGGGAAGGTAAAGGCTCTTGAAGGCGCTTGTCAGAAGGTTATGAGCGAGAAGGAGGAAGCTCTCAGATCCCTCCAGGCTAAGTCCGACGAGCTGCAAAAGGTCCTTGATGATCTAAATTCATCCAATGAGGCTCTGGAGATGCAAAAGAAGAAGGCTGAGGAGATTCTAGCCGAAGATGGTGCTCGCATCTATTGGTATGGGGAGCGAATTCATGCCGCTTATGAGCATGGGCATCCAGATCAAGTACTTAGCCGCCCCAAGGTTCCCATCCCCGAAAAGGATCTAACTGAGAAGTGGGACAAGCTGGAAGCCGAGGATGCTGATATGGATGAGGTACTCTTCTTAGATTGGCAGAGTTTTCAGGACTCTCCAATTAGCTGTGAGATCCCTACTCAGAATGCGGAAGAAGAGGCACCACAAGACCTTTCTCATCCTGAGCAAGAGGTACCGCCCTCTGAAGCGGTTACTGATTCGAGGGTTGAGGATTCGCTTGAAGCAGATCCGCCCACCGGAGGAGATGAAGGAGCCGCTGAAGGCGAGGAGGGCCATAGGGGTGGAGGAGAGGAAGCTGTAGCATAGTTTGATTTATATCTGAACTGTTGTATGTAACAAACTGCCTGTATATATATATTTTCTTTTGCTTGCCACTTTACCTATACGTGCGATTGTTGCTTTATTCCTTATTGCCCTTTATTTTCATACGTGACCCTTGCCTTTTGCCGACTCCATATTTGTATTTCCTCGTAGTTTAGTTTCGTTTTCGCTAGGGTGGCCAGACCCTTTTTGCAATTTGCAATTTTTTTGAGTACTCGTTAATTCGCTTAATTTTATGCCTTATCTTATAATTTTTCTTTCGAAAATAATATAATCATAAGGTTAATCATAAGGTTTTGCGAGTGATGCGTAATCATGCATCTGCCTTTCTTTAAGAGGCAACACATTTATGTGTTTTTAAGTTTAACCATAAGGTTTTTGTGAGTGATGCGTAATCATGCATCCGCCTTTCTTTAAGAGGCAACACATTTATGTGTTTTTAAGTTTAACCATAAGGTTTTTGCGCGATTTACCCGCCTTTTGTTTGTAGATAACACACTGAAGTGGTTGTCCTAAAAAGGATCCGCACTCAGACGCTGTATGCAACAATTGAATATCTTTATTGATAAAAGAAAAGACTTTTTGTTACATTGGTATATGAAATGTGCGGGATCAAAGCCTCATTAAAACCTTTTATCAGAAAACCCAGTGGGAAAAAACTCATAAAAGGAAAAAGAGTACTCGTCATTTCCCTGAACTACCCGGCCCGTTTATATAGGCGCAGATTTTCTAGATTCCAGGTGCGCGGGAGCTTTTTTCCGCTCATTTCTTCTATTTCAAAAGTTGATGGTCCCAGCTTCTTGGATACCCTGTATGGTCCGATCCAGTTGACGCCTAATTTGCCTTCTCTGGATTGTATTTTATCCGCTTTTTTCAAGACCAAGTCGTTCTCGTTGATTATCACTTTTCGCACCCTTCTGTCGTGATATTTCTTGATTCTATTGCGGTACACTGCCATTTGCATGTAAGCTTTTTCTCTTCGTTCTTCAACAGAATCCAATGCATCTCTAATGTTGATAGGATTTTTTGTGTCGCAATAATAAATTATCCGATCTGTGGGCGACTTGATTTCAACAGGTAGGACTGCTTCGGCTCCATAGACCAGCGAGAAAGGTGTTTCGCCTGTTGTTGCCTTTACAGAAGTTCTGTATGCCCATAACATATGGGGTATCTCATCCGCCCAACCTGTTTTTTTATCACCTAGCCGCTTCTTGATGCCTTGAATCATGGCCCTGTTGGTAACCTCTGTCATACCATTCGATTGGGGGTGGTTTACGGAAGAAAAATGATTCTTGATCCCCATGCTTTCGCAGTATGCTTTGAACTTGGCACAGTTGAACTGGGTGCCATTGTCGGTTATAAGCTTTTGCGGGATTCCAAATCGCATGATAATGTTCTCTCGCAAGAACTCTATCATTCGTTCAGGTGTTTGAGCGGTTACTGCCTCCGCTTCTACCCATTTGCTGAAGTGGTCAACTGCGACTATCAAGTACTTCCTTTTCTTTATCGTTTCTGGGAATGGACCCACTATATCGATTCCCCATGTTGCGAATGGCCATGCCGTCATTATAGTGATTTGTTTGGCTCCGGGAACATGCTTTTCATTCATATGGATTTGACAGCTGTGACATTCTGCGACCATCTTCTGGGAATCCTCCACCACCTTGGGCCAGTAATATCCCATTAACTTGACCTTTCTTGCCAACGCCGCGGATGCTTCATGTGCGCCGCACATTCCTTCATGGAGTTCTCGCAGTACGTAGTCTCCTTCATTGCGGCTAACACATTTCAACCATGGACATGTATATGATTTTCGATACAAAGTTCCATCTCGAATTGAGTATCTCGCTGATTGTCCAATTAGCTTTCTGGCTAGGCTTTTGTCATCTGGCAAATCTCCCTGCTCCAGATATTGGCGGATAGGTATCCGCCAATCTTCATCATCTTCCAGCTCTTCAATGACCATAATCTGATCGACTTCAAATGCCGGTGCGGATCTTATCTCCAAATTGCATGCTTTTTGATTCCATGGTTCTCTACTCGCCGCTGCTTTTGCCAGTTCATCAGCCTTTGTGTTTTGGCCTCTTGGAACATGCACCATTTCCCAGACGACTCCCTTGTGTGTTAACTCCTGCGTCAATCTGCCGACTACCTGATGGTATTTGACCAGATCTTCTTGTTTCACCAGATAGTTTTTTGTGATCTGATTTATCATGAGTTTAGAATCGCTGTAGATCACCACTCTTTCTGGCGTAAGTTCACTAAGCAGCTTCAATCCGCATATCATTGCTTCATACTCTGCGGCATTATTGGTAGTTTTGAAAGTTAACTTTGCCGCATAGTATAGGCGAATAACCTCTGGGCCTTTGATGACGACTCCCAGTCCAGCTCCATCTGTGGATAATGCCCCATCTGTGAACATGCTCCACTCTTCTTTTTGTGCCTTTGGACGTTCATCTTCATCCCACGTGAATTCATTCACGAAATCGGCAAGTACTTGACCCTTTAGTGCTGGTCTTCCTTCGTAGCGAATATCGAATTCCCCCAGGCGAATTGACCATTCCATTAATCGGCCGGATGCGTCAGGTTTCTGCAGTACCTTCCGCATTGGAATTCCGGTTCTCACAATGATAGTATGCGCCTGAAAGTATGGTTTTAGCCTAGCCGCCGTGGTTATCACCGAGAGAGCCATTTTGTCCAACTTCGAATACCGAAGTTCTGCATCCTTCAAGACTTTGCTCATATAGTACACTGGATATTGTTGGCCCTCTTCTTCTCGCACCATTACAGTGCATATCGCCATACTGGTGACGGATACGTAAAGAAATAAATCTTCTCCATCCTCAGGCCTGCTCATTAAGGGCGGATAGCATAGCAGTCGCTTTATACCCTCAAATGCCTCTTGACAATCCGGCGTCCATTCAAAGGACTTAGATTTTTTGATGGCATTGTAGAAAGGTAGACATCTTCTAGCTGAGCATGATATGAATCGCCCTAATGCCACCAACCGCCCATTTAGTCTTTGTACTTCTCTTACGTTCCTCGGAGTTTTCATCTCCATTACTGCTTTAACCTTCTCAGGATTCACCTCAACTCCCTTGCCACTAACAATGAAACCCAGGAATTTTCCTGCCCCTGCTCCGAACGTGCATTTTTCTGGGTTCAATTTGAGGCCATATTTGATTAGTACTTCCAGGATTTCTTTGATATCCTGCGGGTGGTCTTGCATCTTCTTGCTTTTGATGATCATATCATCTATGTAGATTGAGAAGTTCTCACCTGACTTGTCTGAAAATATCTTGTTCATCATCCTCTGGTATGTTGCTCCTGCGTTTTTCAATCCGAAGGGCATCACCTTGAAGCAATAAGTCGCCTGATGAGTTATGAATGATGTTTTGATTTCATCCGCCTTCTCCATGGGTATCTGGTGGTAACTGGATTTCACGTCGGTGAACGATAAAGCTTCAAATCCTGCAGCTCCATCTACCAATATATCAATGTTAGGTAGGGGATACATATCCTTCGGACAAGCTTTATTCAGATCCTTGAAGTCGACACACATTCTGTACGTTCCATTTGGCTTTTTGACTAGCACCACATTGGCTAGCCACTCCGGATAAGTGACTTCTCGAATTGCATCTGATTTTAGCAAATCCGCCACAGCTTTTTCAATCGCCTTCTGCCGCTCTGGAGCGTGTCCTCTCTTTTTCTGTCGCACTGGGGTTGCACCTTTGTCCACATTCAAACGATGGGTTGCTATATCTGGACTTATTCCTTTCAGCACTTCATTCGGAGCGGCGAATGCCGACTCGCATTGGATCAACACCTCGGTAATGGCTTTCTTCGTTTCCTCGGGGAGTCCTGCCGCTATTCGTACATTCTTGTCATTTGAGATGGCGAATAGTTCTGTTTCTCCTAATGCTTCTGCCGGCAACTTCTCATCAACTTTATCCTCTTCACCTGGCTTTGGTTCAAGTGACAATGTATAGGCTTGTTGAGATACAAGTTGATCACCTTCAACTATGACTCGCCCTTGGTGTGTTGGCAAATGTAATGTCAAGTGCTTCATTGAGATGAGCGATTCCGTTTCCGATAGGAACGGACGCCCCAGAATTATGTTGTAGGCCAACGGGAGATCAACAATTGCGAATTCTAGATCACCTCGCCATTTTAGATTCTTATCGCCCATTTCTGCTTCCAACACCACTTGTCCACTTGTTTGAGACGATTGACCTCCAAAACCAGTTACATCCATGAATGTATGTTCCACTCGCTCGTCATTAATTCCCAACTTGTTGAATGCAGTCCGAGTAATAACATTACAAGAACTGCCAGTATCAATAAGGACCCGCTTGATGTCCCATCCTTCTACAGCCATCGTAATCACCAAAGCATCCGCATGCGGCTCCGTGATTCGCGCAAATGAGTAATTGAGGGCATCCCCCCTATGCGTGTTGCTTTTTCGCTGTTCACGGCGAGCCCTTTTTGTTGGCGGCTCATAGATCCCGCCAGCTATCACGTTTATCACCCCTTTCTTCTGTTTCTTTTCGGGCCTTGCTTCTCCCTCATGCGGGAGCGTTGTTTTCTCATCAATCGTTTCTTTTCTTACGAATTGGCTTAGCTTGCCCCTCTCAATCAGCTTTTCTATTTCCTTCTTCAGTTCATAGCAATCGTTCGTGTTATAGCCGTTCAATCTGTGGAACCTGCAATATTTGTTAGGATATCGCCCCAAACTAGTTCGGCCTTTCGCCTCGGGGAACCGCACATCCTTCTTCAGGGGGTTCTTTTCGATCCAAAGTAACACCTCCTGACGAGTCGTATTCAATGGTGTTTGATATCCTCCCCCTTGAAAGGAGCGATCGCCTCTGCGAACAAAATTACCCTTGGACTGGGTCTGGCGTCGATTGTCCGAAGTGGATCTAGCAGCATCTCTCTCTCTCCGGGTTTGAGCTCTATGTTCTCTGTTGACATCGTCCACTTCCATGAATTCCTTTGCTATCTTCATGAGTTCGGCCACTGTGCGCGGCTTGTTGCGGATGATTTCCTCCCGCATGCTCCAATCCGTGGTTCCATCCTCCATGATGTTGCGAATGCTCACGATATCCGGGTTCTGCAACCGCACCAGAATATCGTTGAATGCGACAACAAATTCCCTTAGGGAATTATAGTTCCTCTGTTTGATCTCCTTCAGCTGCCTATCCGTCACATCCGCTGCTTTACAGCCCACGAACTTTGCACAGAAATCACGACTGTATTGATTCCAGTTGTGAATAGATTCAGCAGGTAAAGACCGAAACCAATCAGATGCCGCTCCGCCCAAAGTGGTCGAGAATAATCTGCAAATTATGCTTTCACTCGCTCCTGCAACATCCATTAATTCTCTGTAGTTCCTGACATGAGCTTCAGGATCAGAATTTGGATCCCCATAGTATTTAGGTATCGCCGGCGCCTTTATCCTGTGATCTGGTATAAATTCCCGCAACGACGGAGCAAAAGGCGAATCACTCTGCACCTCTGCTCTCGCCCTAGGCGCATACCCCATTCGCTCCATCATGTTCCGTAGTTGATCTTCCAACTCAGGATGGGGTATTCACCGAATCTCCTCCATCCGGTGCTGGTGAACTCTGGGTGGCATCCACCCGCCAATTGATGTTGAGATTTGTTCTCGCCGTGGTTCTAGTCGCCGTCCGGTTATAGGATCAAAGTTCCAAGTGTGCTCCTGCCTAGACGTATTCGCCCCAGACGTCATTAACTCTGAATGCCCGCAAACCAAGGGCTCCGTGTGTTGTAGTGGAAGGATTCCTGGTATTCCCGACGTCGGTTGGGATGTTTGCCAGGTCGGATGGATCGTCATACTAGGATCGTGGTACGAGTAGTTGCCTGGGTGGCTGTGTGGGTTCATGTGACTACTCTGACCTATCTGATTTAGCTCTCGAGATGGCTGCGGAAGCGCAGATATGGTGGCAGTAGTCGATGGTTGTGTGGAGATGACAACAGGTTGTTGAGGAGCAGCCACCACGGCGTTATTGCGATCAGCGATTGCGGTTAACAAACTAATCATTCGATCCCCCGCCGCTTGGCTCATATTCGAAGCCAAGACTTGTCCTGCCATTTGTACGAAATCGCTATTGGACATCTCCATCTCATTTTGCACTTGGACTTCCAATAAGGGACTCAATTGTCCCGAAGGGCTCGACGAGCTAGGCACCACAGGCTGCGAATTCGCAATCCGTGGACCCCTTGAGTTCATACTAGTTGATCTGGTTGTAACGCCGGTCATTCGTGATGGTTCTGACATGTTCTTTGTGTACCTTTAACCAAATGTTGGTAAAAAAGGTCCACGATCACCGCACCAATGATAACTTGCTGGGTCCGATTTGATGATCTCCGCCGTAGTTACCTGCAAAACAGAACCGGAGACAGGATCTCCGGGAAAACTCTCCGACGATCAAGTCAGTTTCTTTGTAGGAAGGTTGATAATAACAGTATTGCGGGGAAAAATGTGAACGTACCTCTCCCCTTTGGCCTTATGGCTTTTTATAAGTGTTCTTAGGTAACCGTCGAGGGCGGTTACTCCTTCCAGACCACGTTCCGAGGGCGGTTACTCCTTTTTAGGCCATGTCCCTTTCGTGGCTTTCGTGGCAACGAACGTGGTATCGTTTGTTCTGAGTGGGAGTTTTGATGCTCCATTTAGGAATTCGGGGCGGTTACTCACTTCACCCGCTTCCTCTATTCGGGTCCCATCCGATTTTAGACCATGGGTCTAAGTATGGGCTGGGCCCGTGTAATGAATTCGGCCCGGTTTGGCTTCGCGGGTCATCAAGAATAAATTGATGAAATGTATAAATTAAAAGATTTAAAAGATAAAGAATAATAAAACCTTGGAAAAATGGTACTTGAATCCAAAAATTTAATGATTATTAGAGTCTTTCTTCAAGATCTGTAATGCACAAATAGACATTGTTGAGACTTGAGAAAAAGTTTAGAGAGTGTTCATAAAACTTAAGTAAAAAAAGAGGAGCAAAACCATAATTTATAATAAAAAAATTGAGTGATATAATTATTATAAAAATATTAGTTGATAATGTTTAACATTTATATTTTGACTTATAAGTGATTTTTAACTTAATTTACTAATTTAAGTGGTGGAGAAATAATTGTTATCAAATACACTTAAATTAAATAAGTGCTTAATATTTTAATTTAAGTCATTAAGTGGGTTATCAAACAAGACCTAAGATTAAAATAAGAGAAGTTGAAGTTTACAAAAATAAAAGACGTTGTAATAGAGGGTAAATCATATACGTGATATACTACAATTTCATACTTTGATATACAATCTTGAATTTATCATGTTAAAATGTACAATCTTATAAAAAAAAAAGTAAAAATAACCGTTTTATACAAAGTCAACGTCGGCAGTTTGACCTCTCTCAAAAGTTAAAAATTGAGACACCTAATATGAAATTACTTTTATGTCATCCTCACGGTCTCTCTCCCTTCACCCTTCTCTCTTTTGTAATTTTCTGTAACTCATTCTCTTTAACTCTAAATCTATCTTTTTAACTTTACAATTCCATTATCTGGGTAAATTGGATTGAAGGTTTATGTGAAATTGATGGTTTTCAAAAGGATTCTCTCTATTTCGTCCAAGAACCCAAATATTGCAGACCCACACCTTGTTTGATAAGAATCCCATGCGACAACCATTCCTAAGCTATAGTGATGCAGCTGGAGCAGCTCCAAAATAGTTAAGTTAGTACTTATACTATAGAATGTGCTTGTTTAACACAAAATTAAGGTTGCACAATTTGTCTAAATGGTAGTCAAAGGCTTAAAAAAAAAAAAAAAACAACTAGTTCCAGCTTCAAATATATCTCTCCTCAATTTTTATTTCATTTTAATTTTTTTCCTTTACATCCTCCAAAATGTGTTTTTATCCAATATTAATTTTAATTTTAATTTTCTCCTTTAAATCTCTCGTTATCCAATTATAATTGTTATTTTTTCGCTTAAATCCCCTTTAAATCAAAATGTAAATATTGAATTTTATTATTTTTTTTCTATCATTGTTTTATCTAGTTATAATTTTTTTTTCTTAAATTACCAATATTATTATCTAATTTAATTATCTTTTTTACCATTATTATTAGTTAATTTTAATTTTTTTCTTTAATCAAAATATCAATGTAAATATTCAATCTATAAAGATTGTTTAAAGGTAGATGAGATGGTTAAAAATATTTTTTACATTCTATAGGATATCTGTAATGTTATTAGTTTTAGAATTTCATAGACTTTTAGTTTCATTATTTATTCTTTCATTCTTCTTCTTGTAAACGATTCTTTTATTTTATTTCTTTAATTCGGGCTTGCGAGGTTTCTTTTCGGGGGTGCCAGCCTAGCTGGGATGTCCATCATTAACTTCGCTCCTCCCCAACTTTTACTTAAAAATATTCAATCTATAAAGAATAATATACTTGTTTGGGGTTTAATTTAGGAAATTAACATTGAACTTATAGAAAATTAAATATGCCTACACTTTCACGTTAGAAACTTATAATTTTTTACTCAACACACTAAAATGAAACAGTTTTATCATGCCAGAGGCCAAAAAAAAATTGCCCAGTCCTAACGGCCTGGACTTAAGAAAATTATCCCGAACCGCAGGGCTAAAATTAGTCCCCCCATATATGAAATCCTGGCTCCGCCATGGAAGGACTACATCTGTAGCTATAGTTGCTTCCATGATTCTTAAAAAAAAATGACATGATTTATTAGATCTCCACTACCTCCATAGTGACTGGAGGTAGGAATATGAAACCCGTGGACATTGGCTGGAATTGAATCTCATTGACAAAAGGTGTGCATGTGTCTGTGAGGGCCGAAGGTCCGGTGTATATGCCAGATTTCTCCAAAATTTCCTTCTTAAGGATTTCGTACATCTCTCTTTTACTGACGAACTTATCTTCATCCTCTTCTCTTGGTTTGTTTTTCTCACCATGTCTCCTATGGGTCGACCGAGGCCCATGAAGGAACCACCTCCTACTTTTACACTGTTCTTCTGAATGGTGTCTAGGCTTTTCTTTAGGAATTTCTGGTCATTCCCTTAGTCTGGAGGGACTTCTTGATCTGGAATATTTTCTCCTTGGTGATGGGATTCAGGTGTACTCTTGGGTGTTCGTGTTGATCGATGGTTGGATTCCCCTATGTTGTTGTAATTATTTTGCAGGGTCTCTTCAGTTTTCTTTTAGTTCAGTCATCTCTATTGCATGCATTGCCCTGATGTCGTCCATCTCTTGCTAGATGGCCCCCAAGTTTTGACATAATTGATTGGTGATTTCGTCTAGTAATCGTTGGTATTAGGGTTCTAACTGCTCATGTCGTCTAGGCTCAGGGATGAATTCTTCCATATTGTCACCGTGAATTTCTGATCGGATTTGATTTCCTTTTGCCATTGTTGTCTTTTTTCTGAAACTTGCGTGATTGTTTGTTCCACGCTCATCGCACCAATAATAATCGAGTATCTGAACTTGATATTGAATGTTCGAACCTCTTGTACAAATTTGACCTGTAAACCAAAGATTATTGTTTTATATTCTTTCAAAAGATAATCTAAAATAATAGTCCAAAATATTATTATGTGTCTTCAATATAGAGTATACTATAGTTAAAAAAGTTATTACTGAAACATCAATTGATATTAAAAAATATGGAATTATAATCTCAAATACAATAGTAAAATAAATGATTAAAATTTTTATGCATAAGATTAAGGTAGTGGAAGTTGAAAATTGAAGAGATTCAGTATTCGCATTGCCGATTATTTAAAAGTAATGAATGTTTGTGCATGACGTCAAAGCAATTGAATATTTATTGAATAGCCATAATTGAAATGCCACATATATGCATTGCACTGTATCATATTCAAATATTCCAATAACATAACGTGTATATATAGCGGTGCAGGAAGAGCATTGCCTGTTCATATACTAAAATTTAATCAATTAATAAAGTATATACTATTGATTCAAAAAAAATTAAAGTATATACTATTGTTTTTAGCTGCTTCAATTATTTAAAATTATCTCAAAGTATAATTTATCATTACATTAAGCTCTTAAATACGCTAAAGACTACTGAAGAAACAACTATTACTTTTTCAATGGAGTTCTGAGTGGTAACAGATTAAATTTGGGTTTGACTTTCATAAACTAACTTAAATTATGTTCTGACAAGATAATTAATTAAAAATGTCAAATAAATTGCATTTGCAGAAAGAATAATTGAACAAGTTAATTGAATAAATCAAAGCTTGGAGCGCCTGGTTCACCCCTCCCCGGTTAAAGAGGTCCAGTTAGTTGGTTGGAGGAAGCCCAGGGAAGGGGTTGTCAAGTTGAATACGGATGGCTCCTGCCTTAGTAATGGCAGAATTGCTGCTGGTGGAGTTCTTCGGGATTCTGGTGGCGCCTGGCTGGCTGGGTTTACCCATAACTTAGGTACGGGCTCCTCCTTTACTGCAGAGCTCTGGGGGATCTTGTCTGTCATTAAACTCGCCATTCGCATGGGTGTTAAAAGACTTTCGGTGGAGTCTGACAATTTGGAGGCTATCAACAGGATTTCGGATAGACATGCTGTTTGTCTTAAGAGTCAGAATCTCATTAAAGCCATCTTGAGGCTTCGTCCTGCCTTCGATTCTCTTACCTTCTCCCATATTTATAGGGAGCAAAACCGCGTGGCGGATCGCTTGGCAGCTGCTGGGCATGGGGGGATGTTAGGTGTTTCTACCCTTTCCGTTCCTCCTTCTTTTCTGTTACCTTCTCTTCTTGAGGATAGGATTGGGGTCAGTCTTCCTAGACTGATCCCGGGTTAGGTTTTTGTTTGTTTGTTTTTTTTTCTTCCCTTCTTACAAAAAAAAAAAAAAAAAAAAAAGAATAAATCAAAGCTTGTATAAAGCTTTATCTCTTATTAGAATAACCACGTTGCAATTAAGCTTTATCTCTTATTTTATTAGAGAACTCTTAATTAAATTAGGGTTAAGGTGCAAAAATACCCCTAACGTTTTGGGTTAGGAGCAATTTTAACCCTAACGTCTAAAATGGTGCAATTTTGCCCCTAACGTTGGAAGTCAGGAGCAATTTTACCCCTAACGTTAATAAATTGGGTCAATTTCAGACACTATTATAAAACACAGATATTTTTGTTCCTTATTCAGCACCAATTGCATAACAATTCGTTATGAAAAAAGGATTTCATGTTTTTTATAATTTAATAATAGAATTTGAGATTCATATTTATAAATTTGGTAAATTTTTTAAATTTATTTTGTCTAATTCATACAAAAAGACAGTATATTTTTTTTTATTTTTTTTCACATCGCAACGTATGTTTATGATTTGTTACTGATAAAATGACACACGTATGAAATATAGATGACGAGATTCATGACCGAGAAGACAGTTATATGAATTATTTCTCAAATTGACCCAATTTATTAACGTTAGAGGTAAAATTGCTCTTGGCTTCCAACGTTAGGGGTAAAATTGCACCATTTTAGATGTTAGGGATAAAATTGCTCATGGCCCAAAACGTTAGGGGTATTTTTGCACCTTAACCCATTAAATTAAGGTAAATAATTTATTATTTTTATATTTTTACATTAGTTTTTTTTTTGTATTTTTAAAAATATTTATACAGTATTTCAATTTTATTTTCGGATAACTCTTTAGTTTTTCTTTTAAAATCAATAATCAAATAAAATTTAAAATAACAAAAATACATTTTATCCTTATTTTTAATGAAAGAACATTTGCTTTTCTATTATTTTAGCTTAATAAAACTTGGTATTATTTCAAACAAAAAAGTAATTAATTAATTTACCAATTTTTATTATATGAAGGATTTACTATGCAAATATTTAAACGGACTCAAGCACAGGTTTGAGACTTACATTTTGGAATTGTGATTAATCTTAGTGTGAGAAGTTTTAGAACCACGAATTTGTATTACTTGTCACGTTTTTTCCATACTAAAATTATTTGAAAGAAAGAACGATCCATCCACACAATCTAAAAACAAAGTCTCACTGACTAGAGAGTATGTGTGGATGGTGTCGAACTGTATAGAGGAGAGGAAGAGAGTTTTCTTTGATTTAATTGATTTTTTTATTATGTCTAATCTAACTCTCCATTTATAGGCTAAGTATTCAAAAATTAAACAAAATTTCGTTATTGTTCAGATACTAATTATGATTTTCTGATTAAATTGAAATTTCTAATTAATTAATCAATTAATTAATAAGCTAAAATTAATTCAATTAGGATTTCTAATTATCTAATCTTTTAATTAGACAAATATCCGAATCCAGGATTCTCCGAACCCGATTTTGCTATCAGTGTACTTCTCAATTGTAATTTGTTATTCCCTCCATTCCACTTTATAAGTCATTCTAGCAAATTAGTTTTTTTTTTCCCAAATATAATTGTCGTTCTAATTTTTCAAGAATTTTTAGTTTAGTTTTCCGGTTCAAACTTTAAAATTTTGTCTTGGTCCATGTGTTGTTTAACATTCCAATTCTTATTCTCCAACCATTACATGATGGAGAATTATTTTTAGTTAACCAATATAAATTTATTAATTTGATTCTATATTAATTGTATTTCTTAATTTGTATAAAATACTCTAAAATGACTTATATAATGGAATGGAGGAAGTAATTACTTTCATTAAGATATATTATAATTTTTCTATGAATGAAACTATTAATTTCTTCTTAAAAAAACAGAGCAAGGTTGCCAAACCACCTAAATCTCTTTCGTGTAATTACTTATTTTAATTTGTTATATTTTTTACTGGAGCAAGGTTGCCAAACCATGCCAAACCACCGAATGTTTGAAATGGCTTAAATGATGAAATTTAGATTGCAGATGTTTTTCTACAGATTTGAATTTACGAAAAGTATATATTTTATTGTTGTTTTATATCTTTGATGAGTTTTTTTTATTGGTTCTTTATAATCGTTTTCATCGTTTTGTGGATTTTATATTGACTTTAGTATGTACTTGTGAACTTTTATTCATTACCGTTTGTACGTCTTCTTTTTTCATCTAATGAAAATATAAGCATTTTTCTAAAAAAAAATACTTATTTTAATTTCTCAATTATCCTATTCTGCACAATAATTTAAATTTAACCAATCAAAATTTTATAAAAATTTGAAAGTCAAAGATTGAGGTCCTATTGACCTGCAAATTGCAATAATAGATAGAGCTGTAATCATCGAACTGTCTCCACCGTGAGATCTCCTGGTTCTATATACATTTAATATTATAATTTCCCCACCAATACTGTATCATGATTTAATTAATTATACAACAGTTTATATTTTTGACCATTCAAATGTCAACTCAATTAATTAATTATTCAAATGTCAAATTCATTTTCCCTTGTATTAATTGGTCTCTACCATTAATTAAACTCACATAAATCTGCTTATTCGGATTATCCTGTTCTTCTAATATATAACTAGAACTAGAATAGAATCCTGATCTAACCATGGAATCTCTTGAAGTTCCATCCTTGTTTATCTGCCCTATTTCCCTTCAAATCATGAAAGATCCGGTCACTATTTCTACCGGCATGACCTTTGATAGAGAAAGCATTCAAAAATGGCTATTCTCTTACAAACACATAACATGTCCTCTCACAAAACAACCTTTGTCCGATTTCACTCTTATCCCGAATTCAAATCTTCTTCGTCTGATCGAGTCTTGGAAGATTCAAACTCCGTCTGAGGATCATCAACGACCTTGTAAGAACGATTCGGTGATCATCATCCTTGTTGAAGAGATGAAGAAGCAACCTCATTTACAGATGAACTCTCTCAAAAAGATCAAGACTTTATTAATCGGTAACAAGACTTTATCGATTTCAGATCGTGATGTTTTATTTTCGTCTATAGCATCTCTTATTCCCAAAGATGATTCATCGACGATGATCATCGATGAAACGGTGTCGTTGCTATGTTTACTAAAGCCATCTGATGAGACTTTGAAGATAGTTTCAGAAAACGGAAATGGAAATCTAATCAGGTCACTTTGTGCTATTATGATAAAGTATTTATATACGCAGATCAGAATTCAATCTGCTCTTCTTCTGAATTCGATTTTCGAAGTTGTCGACGGAGTTTTCAAGGAAGAACTGAAACCGGAATTATTTGAAACCATGACTGAGATATTAAAAGATCAAAACTCAAGAAAAGGAACTACGGCGGTTCTGAAAATTCTGATACAAGTTTTACCGATCGGAAGAAACAAGGAGAAGGCGATTAAAGGAGGATTAGTTCCGGTAGTAATTGAATTGCTAGCTGAGAGCAACAATGAAAGGAAGTGTAGTGAGATGATGGTGGTTGTGCTTGAAATAATCTGCCGGAAAGCTGAAGGGCGTGCGGCGTTTCTAGGTCATCCTATGGGTGTAGCGGCGGTTTCAGCGATGATTTTGAGGAATCCGGTGCAGTATAAAGCAATTGATTTGTTATTACAGATTGTTAGGGTTTGTAAGAGCAATGAGGTGGCACAGGAATTCATGGAAGTTGGAGCTGTTGCTAAGCTTTTGATGGTGATTCAGGGCGTATGTGATTTAAAGATTAAACTTAAAGCTTTAAAAATATTAGGGTTTCTTAAAGGAACATGGAAATATTCTCCTTGTCTTCCTTATTCCGTGTCAAATTTATCTATTTCAAATTAAAATTTATTTCTTGTTGTAATTTCTAAAACAAAATTCTTGTTAAGATGAATTCTTCTTTGTTTTCCCAGATTTTGTATATCAGAGATCATGTACGAATCTTACTGTAAGTAAGACTTTAATTGGAAGATGATTCGGCTAAAGAGTGTTTCACGAGTCTTGAAACTATCTAAGCATATTAATTACTAAAAAGAAGGTTCATATTGTCTGCTAAAAATGATTTGAAAAACCCAACTAATTAATGCTGTCTCTCATGATTATAAAATTTGAGTTCATAGAAGGAGTAGATGTTAGAAGAGTAGGTTGGAAGCTGATGAAAATAATGAAAAGAAGCAAAAGGATAAAACATAAGGCCAACTAGATATCAACTTTGTTTAATGAAAGATGCGAGGATAGTAAGTAGTTGTACTTGCTTTGAACTAATTAATTAAGTAGCTAGTTAATTTTTATCTTACTAACATTTATCCCCTAAGTCAACGTTGTTGTAGACAATACATGTATGTATGCATATATAGAGTTCAGACTTCAAAAACCATGATACTCTATTCCTAGAAAACATCTCTTATACGTGGATTAAAGTCACCTTTTGGATTAGGAAACTCACAGGAACTATCTGATCTGAAGTAATAAGGAATATCCCCTGAAAATGCTAACGGCATCTTTTGGCCACGTGTATCAATATCCACCGTTCGTCTTGGTATCAATACATTGGAAGAAGCAGACCTATTGGATTATAGGAGGCGGTTGCACAAAGGACAACTGTTACATAACTAGTGTGCACCACCTGACATCGTAGTAGTTTAAAGGTTTCAGAACCAACTGAATGCTTGTATGTGTTCATTGGGTCATTAGGGCACACTCCAAAGATTACAGCAGTCACCTCTGGGAGGTACTATATATAAATAAAGTGAGCGCCACTTAAAAGGTATATAAATATCACAATTACCAATATTCCCATTGTCTTCAACCCTCCTTGAACCTTTGCTAACTTAAGCAGCGGGTTCGTTGGACATCAACCCCTCTCTGACCAACTATTACCTCCACATATTGTACGACATCAATTGGTGCGATAAGTGTGGACCAACACGTCCTCCCATCGAGCAATGATTCCAATTACTGACTTAGTTCATAGAGTTACGACCAGTCGACCTCAAGGACTTATAATCCAGGAAGAAGGGGTGGCAGAATCTCAACAGGTCTCCCATGACCAACAACGTCGAGAACCCTTTAACCCTTAGTACTAGCCGTTCCTCGACAAGATTAGCAAGCAGTTTAGTCATAATCTAGTCAGCATTCAGCTAGATATGGATGGTGTCAGGCCGGAGCATACGATAAAGTTGGTTGAAATGAAATAAAAAATTGCGGGTGGTAGAGGAGGCCGTACAACAAGCTAATCGAGAGAATACTTGTGCAACATGCCATCATTCCCTCAAGCGTTTTGACCACTATATGAGGAGCCCATCCCCTGAGGGACATCGTTCCAAAACCCGTAGTGCATCTGTGGGCAGCCAAATACTCTTGTGCACTAAAAGCTCGTGTTTAGGCACAAGGGCGACCAATATAGAGACCTGATGCTAGAGATTTCAGGAAAGAGAGCTAAATGAGCCACAAAAACGTCGTCTAGTGAGGGACCGAATCAGAGACAAGAGAAAACCAATAGAGGAAGAGGATAACGAGGCCATTAGAAAGCGCAAAGTGTACAAAATTATCCGAAAGGAGTTACAAAATACAAAGACTAAGATTAGAGTTCAGACAGAGCCTCTAGAGATAACAGATACATGCACCCTATTATCTACAGAAATCAGGCATCAGTCTATGCCTAGGGGTTTCGTATCCCTGCCCTAAAAAAATATGGAGGAGAAGGGGATCCAACCACCCATGTCAAAAAAATTAGAAGAATCATGGAAGCTATGACGATAATTGATGTTGTCCTCTGCCACCTTTTCCAAACAACTCTGAAAGAGTCAGCAGCTCCTCTCTGGTATCTTTCGGAACTTTAACCAGATGGCCTCATCATTTGTTGAGCACATCAGCACATCCATCCCCGAAGGGAAGACGATGCAAGACTTGAATAGGGTGGTTCAGAATGAAGGAGAAACTCTGTCATAGTCTATTGAGCGTTTCCAGGCCCTGTCCATTCGGATAAAAGAGTTCAATGTTGGTGTACCCATAGACTATATGGCAGGAAACTACCGGAGCTTAAACTTATAATAAAGCATCATCATGTCTAGGCCCAGAGATTTCTGGGACTTGATGAAGAGGGCGAGAAGTTATACTCGTTGGGACGAGCATAAACTGAACCCTTTGTTGAAGGATCCTCTCGGTCGAACTAATGATAAAAGGTGGACGAAGGGAGAAAAGGACAGAGACCAATAAAAGAAACGAGAGCAAAGATACAAGCCTTTTGTCCTCTTTAACGCTCCTAGAAAGGAGGTTTTGTTTTGGGTAGAGAGGAATAAGATGCATATCCAATACATGAGTAAGTTGAAGAAGACGTCAGGGCGTAGCAACAGTACTTTCTGTGAGTTCCATAAGACTGAAGGCCATGATATAGAGAATTGTAGACAACTGATTGTCGAGCTGGAAAAGATGGCAGAAAGTGGTAAGTTGGACCACTTCCTCAAAAAGTATGGAGAAGGTTTTTGAATGGAGAAGAAGGTGGAGGAGAGAATGCTGAAAGGTGTCACTTAATGTGATCGCACGAAGATCGAGTCCTAAAAGTAAGAGGGAGATAGCCAGTCTAGAAAAGGTACATGAAACTCGATTGGACTTCCACTTCAGAAATCTCAAGAACAAACCGAACCAATGGCATGTTGATGATATTTTTTACCCAATTTCGGTCGCTTTCAGTCTTTTAGTAAATTTTTAGACAATATTAGGAAAAACTACAAAAACCACAAAATGCACATAAGTAAACATATTTCATGTAATTTTATAATTTGAATAATTACAATGCATACCAATTTGTAGGCTTTAATGATAAGATGATAACAAAAAAAAAGGAGAGTTAAAGTTCCTACAAAACACAAAAGTTTATATTAATGATAAAAAAAACTATATACAAAATGTAGTTAATTCATAGGAAATCAATATTTGTAAAATTAATATCTTAAGTTATGAGAATGATGGAAGAACCGATCTAAAGAATAAAGCTATTTAGGGTTTTTTAGAGCAAGAAGGAAGTGATGTAGAGTAAGAATACAATGATTTATAAGAAGAAAGTGTTTTTTACAAAAAAAAAAAAAAAACTTTCGAGATTATAGGCCTGAAGTGTTGAAGAAGAAGTTTTAGGTTGAAGGACTTTTTTCTTTCGTGTTCCATTTTCGCATTATGTTTTTTTTTTTTTGAAATGAGACATACAAAGGTGGGTGAGGGGGAGGGTTGGCTCATTATCAATTTAATTGTTATTTGGGATTACATACGTGTAAACCCTCAAGAGATCGAATCTTTGCATGATGTACAATCACAACAGTCTGTGACTCTAAGTCACGAACTGCATCAATAGCCTGGGACTTGAGTTCCATACACTGCTATTTCACTTATGAAAAAGCTCCAACAACTTACAAAAAAAATGCTTTCGGATTTTAAATTCTAGAAAAATCTTTCCGGTGGTTTAACTCCTGAAAAGCATAGAAGACTACCATGGACTCAAAAAATTTATTAAAAAAATGCCAATTGTTGTAAATATTTTGTTTCATTACAAGAAGCAAATCTTTAACCTTGTTATTCAGAGGGGCGGATTCATTCCCAATCAGCTTCATACTAGATTTATATCCTCGAGCATTTTGAAGCTTGAGTCTATTTTTTTCCTTGATTTTGAGTTTTGGATGCACAATTGGATTACTTCTCTTGCACTCAGCTTGAAATCCCTTGCAAGGATTAGCTAGTTCTAGATTCAGGGTCGTTACTGGGTCTGGGCAGGAGGGGCGCCTACCCAGAGCCCAAAGGAATGAAGGGTCCAAAAATAACTTTTTTATAAAACAAATATAGAAATTAAATTTCAAAAGATACAATAATAATAATCATATGTCTTAACAATCGTAGCATGCATCTACGATCAAATCAAGAAAGAAAGGGCCAAAAAAGTAATATTTTTATAAAACAAAATTTACAAAAATATTACTTTTAAACATATTGATATATAATAATATTGTATCTAGTAATGCTCGTGGATAATGTTTTGTATCGGTAACTGAGTGCTTAAAACGAAGTAAAATGTTTTTTTTCTATATCATATTGAATGTTTTTATTAAAAATTTTTTAATGAAAATGAAACTTGTATTGCATAATCAGGGCCGGCTCGGGACTACTTGAGGCCCTAGGCGAAATATAAAATATGAGCTCTTATATACAAGCAAAACTATATATAAAAATAAATAGATGTATTTAAGTATAATATCATCATCTCTTTATTTTCTATATTTCTAGACTCCTCCGTAACCATATCATTTTCTGGTTCATGTGATGTTGATGTAGTTTTTATCAAAAACTTATTAAGAGCCCCTTTTTGTGATTGTACGAATTCTTCAGCTCTTTTTTTCTTGTCTTTTTTCATAACCAGATTCATATTTTCTCTTCATTATAAATTGCAATTTTCAATTTAAATAAAGAAAATATACAAAAGTAACAAACAAAATATGGAAACTATAAAAAATATAGCAAAGTCACCTAAACAAAAATCAAAGGAAGTATTAAATGGGGAACAATAATTTTATACATGATAAGATGAATCGGTGAACAAAAATCAATCCAGATTAGAATAGTTGAGCAAAATTGTAAATGAGTATGAAGAAGAACTTGTAGAGAACCAGATTAGAATAATTGTAGTTAAACACAATTGTAAGTGAATATAAAGAAGAACTTGTAGTAGAGAAATTTAATTGTAAAGAACTCAATTTGTAAGGACTGATGCATATAAACACCTTGTCTTTTCAATTTTTTGAATGTTAGAAAACTGATAACAATTGAATATCTTTTCTTTTTCAAGTCTGTGATCAAACACAAAAAGAGGAGATTATGATCTACTTACTAGTATTTAGTCAATTGAGTGGGGCCTTTTTTATCCTTCCAAAATAATAAAATATGACAATATTTTATACTTTCCCGTCTCCACATTAAATGAAACTAACAAATTTTTTTTTAACTTAAAATCGTATATATGTAGCAAATTTATTCCAGCTCTCTTTTTTACCAATTAACCAAACTAACCTATATATTACTATAATAATGTATGTATGAAGCCCTAATTTTTAGGGGGCCCTAGGCAATTGCCTAGGTTGCCTAGAAGCCCAGCCGGCCCTGTGCATAATCATAATCATTTTGAATGGAAAAAGAGAAATATTTATGATAACATTGAGATATTATCCTGAGGACCAAAAGGGATATTCACCTAAAGAACGCCGCGTATTGATCCTCCAAAGAGATCCGACTGGCGGATCACCAAGGTCCCATCAAAAGAGACCCGTCAGCGAACCTATGAGGCGAATCTCCTTGAACACTCATTCGCCATTAGAACGGCTGGGCCAAACCGGCCATAAAGACCATTAATGAGCTATCAATTAGCTAACCGCCGGCTTAAAGGTAACTTGTAACCGCCATTAATGGAACATTAATGGAGACTTTCTAGTTACTGAAAGTTACAACTTTCTAGCTATATATAGCCTACGTCTCAGGCTATCAAGGTACACATTCACTTACCCTTTGTCAATTCAGTTTGCTCTCTTGTTCTTCCTTACTGACTTTGGCATCGGAGCTTCCCCCCGTCGAACCCAACGACGTCCCCACAGGGACGGAAGTTAATCAGAATTTCTCCGCGTGTCATCAATTGGTGCGGTGATCGTGGAATCCTTAATCAAATAAAGGGTTTCCATTCACGTTAGAAAGAATATGACAAATGGAGAGCAGAACCCCTCCTCAGGGGTTGAAACACCATTAATAACACCATCGAGTCAACCAGTAACTAGTGCTGGGCGCGCTGATTCAAATGCTCCCACTACACAAGCTGAAAGTAGTATGCCCCCGGATGCTTTCATCAACATGTGTGCAGAAGCAATAGGAGAGAAGTTTGGCTTTGAAACAGGTAATCGCCTACGATCATTCATGATCATCCCTCCGTTTTGGAGCATGGCGCCCACATCTACGATATCTTCTTGGCCCAAGATGACTCTAGGACCAAATGCCCTCAATTCTTCATTTCTCCAAGCTCACAATACAGAATCCATGGTAACTTCTATGGCGGTGTTTGGAGAACGACCAATCAATCGGGAATTATTCCCTGCTAGCGCAGGAGGAAGTCAAGGGAACGATCAAACTCTTCCTGGCGGATCTGCAAGCCGTGGGATAAATCTAGGCGGATCAGATATCCCAAGGCGACCACGGTCGAATCTCTCCTTGGGTGGATCAGAAGGGCGAAAACACAAAAAGCATAGAAAAGAGAAAAGTAGGCGGTCCGGATCACCTTCGCCCCGAAGACCGAGATCCTCCCGCCAAGGCAGATCACCCCCGTCTACTGGACGTAGACAGAGTAAAAGGCCCGTGGAGACACCACGTTCAAATGGGCCATTGCCACCACCACACCAAGGGAATGATGGGCACATTCCTTCAGGAGGCTCTAGAGGGGGTAGCGGTCAAGCTCCCCCGGGCGGACAGGGTGGAGGAGGTGCAAGTGGAGGAGGTGGATGTGGAAACGGAGGCGGACGTGGCAGCGGGGGCGGACGATCACCCTCGGATCCGTCTTCGGGATCCAGCTCTTCATCTTCTCCAAGCAGATCTCCACGGAGGGGCCGTCCAAGGGCGGGTCCGGAGAATTTTGACGACAGAGTTCGATCTGCAGTGCTCCGCATGAATGAGGAGAATGCCAGGCATAACCCATTCGCCAATAGAGATTCGCCCTTCACGGCTTGGATCGAGGCAGAGGAAACGGATAGGCATTTTAAAATACCTGATCTCCCTATATACACGGGTGCTGACAACCCAGAGGCCCACGCCAGAAAATACCGAATACTGATTCGCCTCAACTGTGCAACTGAACCAGTGCTATGCAAAATGTTTATCACCACGTTAGGAGGTCCCGCTTATGACTGGTTCCAATCTCTACCACCTGGCTCAATAGACAGTTGGGACCAACTAAGCAGAGAATTTTGTGCTAAATTCGCCGGTTGTATCCCGCCAGTGGTCAAGTCAAGGAAGCTTTTTGAATTAAAGCAGAAGGCGAACGAATCCCTTCGAGAGTATGTAAACACTTTCAACAAATTGTGTATACAAATTGTTGATGTGGATATCTCCATGGCAGTGGAATCTCTGGTAAAAAACACCACTTGTAAGAGTTTACAGGAGGATCTAATTCGAAAGAAGCCCAGCAGCATGGCAGAATTGATGGAGCGCTGCAAAGACTTTATGGAGGTAGATGACATTCGTCGTGAATCACCATCTCCGCCTAGAAGGAACAAAGGCGAATCTCGCCATCGGGATAGAGAAAAGGACAAGCACCAGGATTCCTCCTCTAGAAGCCGACGAAGGGGTTCTAAGAACAAATCGGCATTTGTCACCTCCTTCACACCTCTCAATGCTTCTAAAAGTGAAGTGCTTATGTGGATCGAGAACAGTCAACACAAACGGAGCATTTCATACCCCGAACCAAAAGGGGGGGAGTACACCAATACTGGTAAAAATCCTAAAAATTATTGTAAATATTACAGGAAAAATGGCCATGACACAGATGCATGCTGGGAGTTAGCTCGAGAAATAGAGCGTCTCATTGAGAGGGGCAAATTGGATCGGTTCATCCAAAATGATGGCAAGAAGGGAGATGGTGATAGATCCAGAGATGACCCAAAGAAGAAAGGAAAGGGGACCATCAATGTCATAGCAGGTGGACCTGGGTACCAACCAGTACTGAAAAAGGCAAAGACCACCGCTCTTGACAGGGCATCGTTGAATCGCCCCTTTGCAGATGTAGGTCCAGAGATCTCTCCTCATGCAGATGCCTTGGTCATTACTATGATGGTGAAAGGCTGGGAGATGAAAAGAGTGATGATCGATACTGGGAGCTCGTGCAATGTCATCACAAGAGGAGCTTTCGCCAAACTCATGGTTGATCCAATCCAAGTAGAACCAACCGTAGTGGATATCCTGGGGGTGACAGGACATACCATCCAGACAAAAGGCCAGGTAACACTGGATTGTGAGTTAGCAGATGAGGATCAGGTCTGGAAAGGCGATCTGGAATTTTCTATCTTGGATGGTCAGTTGGCCTACAATATTATCCTCGAACGGCCCTTTATCTCCGAAGCAGCAGCCCTTATCTCCATACGCCGCTTAACTCTTTACATCCCCACGGCCAAGGGAGGTGTAATGATCAGAGGGAGCCAAAAGGTGGCTCAGGAGACGTATTCGGCATCACTAATGATTCGCCCCCAATCTAAGGACGAAGATGAAGAGGAACTCGTCACAATGGCCTTGGGCGAGATAGAAATGTACCTCATGGCGGATGAAAAGCAGGTGCGAATGGCTAAAGGGCTCAAAGGTGAAGTTAAAGAAGCAATCGCCAAGGTTCTCCATAAAGCGGAAGACGTCTTTGCCTGGAAAGATGAGATCCTCCCAGGGATCAGTCCAGACGTGATCACTCACAAACTTAACATCGACAAAGATGCAGTTCCCGTAGCTCAGAAACGGAGAAACCATGGCCTTGAAAGACAGAAGGTGATAGAGGAAGAGATCACCAAGCTCCAACGGGCGGATGCCATTGAAGAGGTAGTTTATACACAATGGTTGGCGAACGTCGTTCTGGTGAAGAAGGCAGGCAGATCCTACCGCATGTGTATTGACTTTACGGATCTCAACAAGGCTTGTCCCAAAGACAACTATCCTTTGCCATGTATTGACATACTCGTAGATGGAGCATTAATAATATTTTAAGCAACTTTAATTTTTGAAATTTTTCGTTTTGAGGCCATTTAAGTGTTGTTTGGTTAGGAGAGAGAAAGTGAATTTTTAGTGAGAGAAAGCTCCAAAAAAATATGATTTTCGAAAATAAAAAAATGTGGTTTCATGCTAAATGTCGTTCTGAACAACTTTAATTCTTGAATTTTTTCATTTTGAGGTCGTTAACGGTCATCACTATTATTATCTAATTTCAATTTTTTTTCTTAAATTTAAATGTCAATTCATTTCCAAAAAAAAAAAATTAAATGTCAATATATATATATATATATATTCAATATGAAAAATAATATAAGTGTTTACTTTTTGGAATTTTACATGACACATATACTTGATATTTTAGTACACAAATAATTCTAGTTAGTATACTCGTTACTACTGCACTACTAATTTAGCTCCCATATAGAAAATATTGCAATCTTAAATATAACGTTTACGAGTTGATGCAATTTCAAACCTAGTTGATTAAAAAATGAGTTTTTTTTTAGTGACCAAAACGGTAGAGGTTCCAGTGAGGATAGAACAAGAAATTACACATAAAAGATCTCATTTTCGTCAATTAAGCTTGAAAATGTACCAATTGATAAACGTTAGGCTAAAAATTGCAATATTTTGTTTATGAATGATAATTGCTCTCTCCTAATAACCATATGACTAAATTAGTACCTTATTCCTTGTGATAAAAAAAAAAATATATATCATTCAGCTTCCAACTTAAAAATGTATATATAAGGGGCCCAAATTTATCATCTCGCCCCGGGCCTCTAAAATGTCAGGAACGGCCCTGTGCTAGGCCCTTATTTTGGAAATTGCATGTACTCTAAAAAGGGGACGAAAACTGAATTATTGACAAACATTGAAGATTTGTTTGGTCAGAATTTGTAAAATGTATGCTGCAATAAAAAAAGATTGGCAACCAGCGAGACAAGGAAATGGCACATTTTAAACAGAATGACTATATGATGATGCTAGTAGTAAGAATTATTGACTAATGTGATTCAACTCTGATTTTGTCCATTCAAATAAAGGCAGCACACCAGATGATCATCCTTTACTACTAAATCAGCTTTCGCAAACCGCCAACACTATGAACATGGAATTTCACAAAGTCAATGACAATATAGAGCATATCATTTAGCAGTTCAATACATTTTCAAACCTGTTCTAAATTCCCACAAAACAAATAAAACAATGAGCTTCCTGAGTTGACAATTTCTTACCAGCTGTATATCGACAATGACATTCGACAAATAGCACCGCATGGAGATTGCTGAATTAGGTTACAAGGTGATCAGTTGGTTTGAAGTTTCATTGACCTCGGAGACTTCCTCATCTGGATTTCCCCAGCCTAGGTTCACGGCCAGGTCTTCGACAGCTACCTTGATCACATCACTCCGAACGCCTATATCAGTGGCGTATCTGCTCATACAATACATTCCAGCTGTTACTGTTGCAACACCAACAGGACTTGGCATTAGCAACTTCAGAGGGGACGAAAGAAGAGCTGCTAATGGAGCACCAATGACAGAAGAAGCTTGACCACTTCTTCCAACACCCAGTTTGTCCATTATTAGAAGGCCTGATTTACAGTACATAGCGAAATCCTCGCAGTTGTTCTGAAAAATGTCGTAATTTCCAAATCCGTTTTGAAGAAGATACATTGCTCTGTGGATAACTGTGCCTGATGGATCAGATGGTGCAGTAGTACATGTGCCTCCGCGTACTTTCACTAGAAAGACAGAGGGAGGTACCCCATATTCGAAACGGAAAAGAGATCCTTTTCCCAAGAAGCAGTCTAAGCAGGTGAGGACTACCCCGCTGTTGGGTTGCCTGAATCCGCAGTCAGGAATTTCACATGATGATGCCACATTTGATTCGTAAACATCAGATATATCAGAGCTTGAATTTGCAATCTGCCTGGGTCTAAAATGGACCACCTTGCTTCCACCAACAAAGACACCTAGACATTCAATTGATGATTTTTGTTAGTTATGTTATGTTTCCCTTAGGACTCTTGCATATAAATAGGATGCACAAGAATTTTCTAATAAAACCCTTTTGTGTAAATTCTGTTTCCTTCTAAGACTTTCAAGATTTATTATCATTATCAACAAGGGCAAATAAAACATTGAGAATAAAATTTTAGGAGGAAGAAATACTGAACTTGGATTATGCTTGTTATACAATAAAGAGTAAGATGTAACAGAAAATGTTACTTTGAATATGGAAGACCGAGCATGACAATTTAAATTTACCCATTCCAACATGGAGAAGCTGCACCTGCTAACTTATTTTACAATTTAGATCATTTAACTTATCCATACCATCAAACATGATAAAATAAGGTTAACAATGAGATGAAATCCAGTAACAATCATTTAAAAACAATATCACAGAAAAATAACATCTATAGATATTAATCTATTATTATCACGCCAAAATGAGTAGAGTAGGAAATTAGATCTGTTTTGAGCTAACCTGGAAATCCATAAATTAACATTTCCAGCTCCCTTTATTTAAGAAGTCTCCTATAAAATAGCTGCATCTTAAATTCAAAATAACCACATAATACATGTACAATTTGAAATGCTTGGAAATGACCAGATCCACTAGTTTTCCAGTTTAGGAAGATGGAGTGGAAACACATCATGGCACATTGAAAGATGATCTAAGTAACTCAAGATGATTAGCAGGGAGTCCGATAACTAATCATGCCTCCAAAAACCAAAATAGGATTTAATTTATAGGTAGGCTCAACAGCTAAACTACTGTGGAAGAATAACTTCCATAAAAATCAAATAGAAATATCAGTAACTGTAACTGTAACTGTAACACAAATATGTCGCTCAAGTTACCAGCATCAACAGCACATGTCTACATTGCTATAATTATCTGGGCATCTTGAAGTTCCTTGAATTTTCACCACCCCCAATTAATAACAACTGTGTTGCACGGACACCGGGAAACTTTATTTCTAAAACATAGCCTTAAAAAAAACATAAACTGAAACGGATACGGACCCAAAACGCAGAATAACAACAATAATCAAGTCTGTATCCCCACCAACTGGGGTTGGCTAAAAAATATACGGATTCCATGACTACGATCTTTTGAGAGACTAAAAGTTGCATGTCATTGTTAATATTTGTCATTCAGTTCAATCTCGGTGTTCCCATTATGTTCTCAACCATTGTTACTTGTATTCCCTCTGTCATTGAATTCACACCAAACTCAAAATAAGACTAACATACATATACCACAACCGCACCAGGCCACATTGATCAGTAAAATACAATGTACAACTGGTCAAATTATTGTCCTAAACCATTTTTTTCTTCTTCTATTCGCATGCAAATTCTTAGAGGTTAGTACAGAATCCGTTTGTTAATCCCACAAATTCAAACCCACAAGACATCCTTATGAGGTATTTGGAGCAATTAAAAGAACTCATTAAACATAAATGGACAAGATTGACATCTCTATGTATCTTTCTTCATAAGTATCTGTTAAGCCAAAAATCATAAAGCAGAGGGAAAAACAAAAACCTAAGGCCTAAAGTCCTCTGCGTGACTGACAAGGTCCAGTTCAATTTTGCGATAGGAAGTTGAAAAAATTGCTGGAAAACCAACCTTGTCTTCACATTTCACTGAATTTTTTGGGGGAAAACGGTAATACTCTCCACCAAAAACGATATCATTCGCATATTTATAATTATCGTCAATCTCCAGACATGAAAAATTGACAAGATACCAGAGAGAGAGAGAGCGAATTAAACGTAGACCATTGGTTAACACCTTTAGAGAAATCAAAGAAATTTTAACTAAAATTCAAAACGAATCAGTTCATTTCTATAACATTATGATCAAATAGATGGAAACGGTAGCCATGGAACCAAATTTATCCCTAAAAACGGTAATCATAGAAAGGGATCCACATTGCGAAATTGTAAAACGGAGGAGAGATATACCGTGATGAGAGTAAGTGAAGACAGCTCTGTAAGTATAGATGTGATCCCCAGGTCTGATTTCACTTCTCTCCACTTTATGGCTGAGCAGACCCATCTCCGTCACTGCCGCTGCTTGGTTTTGTTCACTCACTTGTAAATTTACACTTCCCAACAATCGCCACCGCTAATCATACCATTTCAGAGTTTCAAAGTGAGCTAATAAAAAACGCATATAATGTTATATATTGCGGAATAAATATGATTGGCCTTCATCGCTATCTGCTCAACGACCTTTACCATCTAAAAACACGTATGCAACGTAATTATGTTCTTTTAAAAAATTGATTGATGATCTGCTGTTTATTATTGCTCTTGACTTTCCGAATGAAGGGTAGAACTGGAATTAACTATATATTAGTTATAGAAATGTAATCTTATAATGTGAAGTATTAACGTGTAATTAATTTGATTCGTTATCTGATATGGTAATCTAGGCATGATTTCAGAAGAAGACAAAACAGGGAAAAGCAATGCCGTTTTCCTTGGGTCCAAAATATGGAGATTTCAAATCATTAATCATATACTTAGGATTCTTTGCCTTGTTCTTAAGTGATTCCTTCTGGTTTATGGCCTACCACCACTTTCAATACTTAACAATCGGATAAAGTCTAAATGTGTCGTCAAAAAATGCATAATTACCCTAATTATCCCTAATATACAAAATTGACATTTCATTGGTTAAATAATCTACTAATATATCAATAACTATCTGTCAAATAACGGGCGTTTGGTTCGCACATGGATAACAGAATTGAATCAAGAAAGAGAAACAATGAGAAATGAATGGAATGACTCTGAAATCCCTTCTTTGTTTGTTTCAGTTCCACAAATGGAATGATATACTCATGATTCCCTTCGTGACTGTTTGGTTCAAATGAGTTAATAAACTAGAATTGTATTTTTAACAATAATTTCTATACATACATGTGTCTATATTAATAAATTAATCACATGTAAATATAAGAATGAAAATCAATTTATTCGACTATTAAAATCAAAAGACAATGAAACAGAAGAAACATAAATAAAATAAATCAAAGAAAATGCATAAATATTCTATTTTAAAAATGAAATAATTATTTTAAAATAATTAAAAATAAATACCAAAACCGAATAATATGATAAAAGAAAAATAACTGTCAAAGTTATTTTTCAGGATAAAAAAATAAAAACAAATAAGTATAAGGATCAAAAGTGACATTAGTCTAGGGATAAAAAAAATAAATAAATATGAGGATCAAAATAAAAATTAGTCAAAAATATTTTTTGAGAATAAATAAATGAATAAATAATATATAAATATTAGACCTGGCAATTATCGTGTTCGAGTCGTGTTTGTGTCGTGTCATTTCGGGTTCGTATCACAAAAGAGTAAACCCAAACCCAACCCAAAAACTTTCGTGTCAAAGTCGTGTTAACCTGTTCGGGTTAGTGTCGATTTCGTATCGTGTTTTCGGGTTACATGTAATTTTGTTATGCATATATATTAATAATAACTCTTAAAAATATAAAAAGATATGGTACTGTTTTTAAACGTTTTATATCATTTTTAGATTAGTATGTTAACAATAATTATCGAAAAGTTCGATAATATCATGTTAGAGGGTCATGTAATGTGTTTATAACAATTTAGGAAATTCAAATCAATATTTGCAATTAATAATTATAATTTTATTATCTTTATTAATAAAGTGACATAAAAACACGAGAGAATATAACAATAATTTTCAATATCCATGCCAGTTTCGTGTTTTCGGATTGACACGAAAATGACATGAAAATTAGCGTGTCATTTCGTGTCGTGTCATAAAACCCTAAACACTAACACTAAAAAAGCATGTCGTGTTCGTGTCGTGTCATCGAGTCGTGTGTCGCTTTGCCGGGTCTAATAAATATCTTGTCAAAAAAAATAATATATAAATATAAGGATCAAAAGTAAAATTAATCCAAGGATTAAAAAGTCAGAATAAATAAATATATGGACCAAAATAAAAATTAAAAACAAAATAGAGACTAAAATGAAATTTTATAAGGAGAGTAGATGTTTAAATTAGTGAGAATGAAGGAAAAATGAATGGAAAACCTTAGGCTTTGATTGGACGAGAGGTTTTGAAGGGTTAGTAAGGGAGGAGTTTGGAAGGGTTAGTGAAAATCCTTGTTTGGAAGATTAAAAAATATGAGGGTAGGGGTTTTGAAGGGTTGATGAAAGGTTTTGAAGGGTTCAAAATCAATAAGTTTTTAATAGATTTTCAACCCACCAAATCGGTGGGTTTGGAAGGGTTTTGATGAACCCTTACCTTTCTCCAAAATAAGGGTAAGGATAATACTCTCTCTCCCCCTCCTTCCCCTTCCCTACCCTTCCATACCCTCCCTTTAGGCTTTGATTGTGAAATGATGAAAGTATTTCTTACTTCATACTTTGATAGGTAAGCTTTACACACACACACACATATATATATATATATACATGATGAAAGTATGGGTGTAGAAAGAGAATCATGACTAGTAAGGAGACCTATACCTATACAGACTCAATAATACTTATACAGATTCAATAATGTAACAGACACAACAGACAATAATGAAACAATAAATACAAACTCAGACTTATTATTTAATTTGTAAGACTCCCCCTCAAGCTGGAGCATAGATATTTATCATGCCCAGCTTGTTACAAATATAGTTTACCCGAACACCATTTAAAGCTTTAGTGAATATATCTCAAGTTGCTCATTCGTCCTGACATGGGCTGTAGAGATGATATTTTGTTCTATCTTTTCTCGGACAAAATGACAATCTATTTCAATGTGCTTGGTACGTTCATGAAACACGGGGTTAGAAGCAATGTGAAGGGCTGCCTTGTTATCGCACCATAGCTTAGCTGGAGTATTGACCTTGAATCCAAGTTCAGACAAAAGATGGTGAATCCACATACTTTCACAAACTGATCGGGACATAGCTCGATATTCAGATTCTGCACTAGAGCGAGATACAACTTGTTGCTTCTTGCTCTTCCAAGATACCAAATTTCCTCCAACGAAAACACAATAGCCTGTAATGGACCTTCTATTGTCCTTATCTCCTGCCCAGTCTGCATTGGAGAAACATTGAATCTCAATGAACGAATCAGAAAAGCATTTAACTTGGGTATGACCATGATTCTTGTAAAGTATTCCTCGTCTAGGAGTCCCTTTTAAGTAACATAAGATCTGTTCAAGTGCAATCCAGTGATCACGGGTGGGAGAAGACATAAACTGGCTAACGAAACTAACAGAATAGGCTATATCAGGTCTAGTTATAGTCAAATAGTTCAGTTTTCCCACTAAACGCCTATATCTCCCAGGATCTTCAAATAACTCTCCTTCCGATGTAAGATGCGAATTCGGAGTCATAGGCGCACTACATGGCTTAGCTCCAGATTTTCCTGTTTCTGACAACAAATCAAGAACATATTTTCTTTGAGATATGAAGATTCCTTTCTTACTCTTTGATACTTCAATTCCCAAGAAGTATTTTAGAGCACCTAGTGTTGGTCCCTAGTAATTAGTTCCAAGGGGGGATAGGAACTAATGTAACTTTTTCGCTTTTAATTATGCTGACTTAATGTTATTTTAAGAGTTTGATAACTCAGCGTGTTGGTCAGCACGGCCGATTGATTAGTCAGACAGTTTTAGTTCTAAGCTAACTAAGACTGCTTGACTTGAGAGTTGGGAATTGACACGTGAAAGGTCAGCTTCCAACTCAGCACTCAGATTTACTCAGTTTCAGTTTTAACAATTTATAAGCTGAGTAAATTTCACAAGCAACACATGCATATATATATATATATATATATATATATATATATATATATTGAGAGAAAGAGTTTAGAAGTTACTCAGCACGACTTATCCTGGTTCGGCCTCTCTGCCTACGTCCAGTCCCCAGTTCCTCTTGGGATTTTTAATACAATACTGAGCTCTTTCAAGGTAGAGCACAAACCCTTTACAAGGCAGTGAGTATGCAAGAGTACGTCCTCTATTCGTCTACTCAGCTCCTACTAAGTACTACAACCCAACACTTAGATTTTTCTACCACTGAATACTTACAACCAAGTACTCAGCTCAACACTCTCAATATTCCTATTGATTACACACTTGTTCTTTTTCAAGTAAAGAACACCTTAGATGATTACAAAACAATCAATCTAGCATTTACACAGAGAATAGAAACGTTGGTGTAAGATCTTTTTGTATTTGAGTGCTTTGAAGATTTTCTCTCTTGTATTTTTCTTTTGATACTTCGGCAATGATCCAAGGTTCTTGATTGTCCTTTTATAGATGGAAATCTGCACATGGATCATTTCAATTGTTTTAGCCGTTAACACCAAAACGGCTCTTTTAGGGAACATCTTCTGGTCATCTTCAGACTGTTCCGCCATTCCCTTCCTTTGTTTTCTTCAGACGTCAGGTTTTGTCTTTTTGTGCCAGTTGTCTTTTACCAATAATCCATTGACCCATGTTTCTTGGAATTAGTCTTCTGTGTATTTTCGAGGCTTCAATTATTGGTGCAGAAGATTGGCAGACTTTGTCCTTTAGTGAACGGATCCTTCATGCTGTCCTGACTGTTACTCAGCTTCATTCGTTATCTTCGAATGTTCAACTTCCATGCTGAGTTCCTTCTTAGTCAGCTCCGTTCTGTTTATTCAATTCTGAAGGAGTCTTCTAATTTAGTCAGCTTCGTTCTGGCAACTTTGAAGAAGACTTCTGATACTGAGTTCTACTCCACTCAGCTTCTATTCTTTCATGCTGAGTTCCGTTCCACTCAGCTTGGCTTATGCTGACTTTTGTCCTGTTTAACTTTATATATATTTTTGCACTCAATATTGAACAAACACATTAGTACAATTAAATCAAAGCATTTAAATTTAATTTTCTCTTAATCATGGATGATTTTGTCAAATCAAAATCTTGTGGAAAGGTGTTTCAACAAACTCCCCCATTTTGATGTTGGCAAAATACATAATTATGGAACTCAGTTATAAATTACCCCATGATTGATTTATTTTTGAAATAACTCCCCCGTAAGGGTTGCACATATTTTCTTAACTTAATTCTAAACCTTCCAAGATTTAATTGAATTAATCTTAAGACATTTGTGTATACTGACTAGTTTAATATTAGATTCTTCAAGATCTGAGCTAATTGGATTTAAGTTAGCTTTCAAAAATATTAGAAGTATGTTGTTACTCAGTTTATTACCTAAGTATTTTAGTGTTAATGTATACTGAGTATGTTTTACTTCTTAATTTGTTTGTTCAACTTTATCAACCAGATTGAGAAAATGGTACTTGTCATAGATAAAGCAATTAGATAAAGCAAAGACATATATGAGGAAAGACTCTATGCTAAGTTCTAAACATTGACTAGACTATATCTAGTTCTTCTTCTTCTTCTTTTCCTTCAGATGGTCAGCTTGATCAGCTTGATATACTCCTTTGCCTTTATCCTTACTTCCTGAGGCATTACCTGCAAGCTGAGTTCCTTCTTGGCTTGTCTCCCCCGTTTTGCCATCATCGGGTTTATACAGGAAGGTTTCGTTTCTAGCTGCATTGGAGAGGTAATGGGAGTAGTGCTGGAGCCTCTTAGTGCTTTCACCCAAGCCATCAATTACAGGGACACTGTCATCTTGGACATGCCGAGGAACCCGGAGGGAGCTGCTGATCATGCTAAGTAGGCATTCATATGATTTGCTAAGCCAGGTGAGCGAGCTGGTGATTTGAGCAAAAGATTGGTGGTACATCTTTAGCAAGGCAGAGTCATAAAACATTCGTTGGGCATTGTTGATGCGCATTGCTTTCATAATTGCTTGGGAAAAACTCAAGAGTTGACTGTTTGTGACTGGGTCAACATCCATTTGTGCTTTGTTGACGTTGAGTAAACTTACTGCTTCACTCAGTTGGTCAATGGTGCACTGGGAGGAGGAGGAGACTAACTCACGCGTACAAGTCAGCTCAGCATTGAACTTGGTAAAGCATTCTTGGAGTTCAGCAGATGTGGCATACTCAGTATTGCCAGGTGCGCTTGATGTGGTCAATTCTGTAGTCAACTTAGCAAAATGTCCTTGAAGCTCAGTGGAAGTTGCATACCCTGGATTGACTTTCGACAGTTGTTGGATTTTCCTTTCAAGCGAGTTCAGATGATTCACCATGGTGAGTACCAGTTCAGTCAGTTTTGCTATTTGGTCTTGGCTTGGTTGCTAAGTTTGAACGGTGGTTATAATACTTACCAGATCCTTGAGTCCTCTAAGTTCATTGAGAAGCTGAGTGATACCAGACAGTTGGGAGGACTCAGCATGAGAAGATCTAGTAGCATCAACTTGAGGAGGGTTTAAATCTTGAAGCAAGGACTGAGCAGAGGCAATGATTCGTCGTCCTGACTCAGTAGCATTCAAGTATTGGAATTGAGCAGCATTTGACTCAGAGGCTGGAATTGAGCTTGATGGTGGTGGAGTTGGCTGTTTGCCAGATTGATTTTCTTGATTGGTGACAGGACTTTGATGCAGGTTGGTTTCAGGAGCTGAGTTATCAACATGCTGTGTAGGAGGTGGAGTTTGGTTAGTCATGTTGACCTGCTCATCCTGAGTGGGTGAAGTTGAAGCAGGATTTGTTCCATCTTAAGCAGTTTTTGGATTCTCCGAAGTCTTGGCTTGTTTCTCATTATGAGTAACAGAGGCTTGTTTTTGCACAAGATCCGTTGGAGGAGACTCAGGCTCAGCATCATGGGAGAAGTATTTAAACTGAATTTTGGAGAGTTCAGCATCAATATCTTGAGGAGGGGAATCATCCAGAAGATCAATTTGCTTTTGTGCCTTCTTCTTGAGTCGCTTGAACCTCGTTTCTTTAGGAGGAGATGGGTCAGCATGAATATCCTCCTCGTCAGTATCAATTGTCTCTTCTTCCTCAGTTTGATTCATATGTTGCTCAACATGATCCTTAACAACAACATTTTCTCCTTCCTCAACACTCTACTCAGCATCATTCTGAGGTTGCTCAACATCAGTAGGTTCTTCCTGCTCAGTACGGACGTCTTCCTTAACAAAAGTTTCTTTCTCAGCTTCCCTCTCTAGGTCAGTTCCATGACCTTTGGAAGATACAGCCCAATCTAGGGGATCAGCTTCAACTGTCTTTAAGGTATTAACCTTCTTCCTTTTCATCAAAGGGGATTCCGGAGTTCCCTCTTCTTCATCCTCAGGCTCTTCTGACCTCTTTCTCTTCTCTGCCAACTCAGCTTTCTCCTTAGCCAGGTCAGCTTTAACTTTTTCTTGAGACACTAGTCTCACTTTCTTTGGGACAACATTGATGTCTTTAGAGCATGTTTCAATGGCCTTTCTCTTCTTCTTCTTCTTTTCTTTAGGGGACTCAGCAGGAGCCTCCACTTCTTTCTCAGGCTCATGCTCAGGCACCTCTTCCTGTTCAGCTTCATCATTTTCCTCAATATCTTCAAATTCCTCATATCCTTTCAATGGTTGATTAAATAATAATCCAAATAGCAGAGCTGCTGTGATCTCACTTCCCAAAGTATCAGTCTCATTGACTGTCTCAATCCTTTTATCCTCAATGATCTTAGTGATCAGAGAACCCAGCCTGAGCTTCTTTCCACTGCGTTGAAGAGCCCCAACTAGAAAGACGAGTATGTTAAGTGGAGTGTAGGTCAACATGTGCCAGATGAAGCACTGTTCAAAATTTGAGGCAAATGAGGCTGAGTTGAGTTTGGGGAAGATGAAGTTGGTCAGTATGTAGTGTGCCATCTTCTGGTCTTGCCCCATACACGTGCTGGGTATTTCTCCCTTGTGATTTTTGGGTTTACAGAACCCCTTGATCTTGTCAAGTTTTTCCTTTGGTACCTTCTCTTTCGTTGTCCTAAATTCTATTCCTTCGTCTGGTAAATTTAGCAATGTAGCTAGATAGGCAGGGGTTATGGTGATTTTCTAACCTTTGACTGTAGTCTCCAAATAGTCAGCATCCTCTTCATCAACAAACATGTTGGAATAAAATTCTCTGACCAGTCTAGGGTATGTTTTTCCGGCGAGTGAGAAGAGACCGGTCCATTTGTTCTTCTCGATCCAGTCACAGAACGGTTTCTCAGAAGTGACGAATCCTGGAGAGAACCATCTGCATTTCAGAACCTCCAAGTTGTTGACCTTCTTATGGACCTTGATCATATTCCTTTCTATTTGCTTCGAAGAACCAGCGGGGTCAGCTTGAGTAGGTTTTCCAGAGGTTTGGCCAAGCTGAGTGGTGAGGTTAGGGATTTCGTTTTTGCCGGAAGCCATTGTTACAGATGAAGGTTTTAAGGTTTAGGGAGAGAGAAGAATTCGATTTCAGAAGATTTTTAAGCGTAAAGAGTAATGAGTGGGGATCCTTCCACTACTTATAGAGTTTTGAGTCATTAATGAACTAGCCGTTTTCATCTTGGGACTTTAATCGACAAAGATTCTGCCATTTATGACAGGTTCGACGCATGGGTATTCATTAATACTTGCGTTTTTCTAGGTATGATTTGTTACACGTGTCATTGTTTATCGGTGCAAGTGGGCTTTTACTCAGTTTGCCAGAATATGAGTCGTTTATGATACTGAGTATTTAATTCTATGTAGATAGATTTCCTATCTCTTAGTAACTCAACATATGTTAATCACACAACATGTACATCTACTCAGCATAAGGTGATTACTCAATATGTCTATCTACTCAGCATAGACTATTAAGCTCAATGTGTAGTTACTAGATTGATATCAGTCAGCATGGTAATCACTCAACATTTATTCAAATACTTAGAATTATTGAAGAGGATTAGACATACCGATAGCTTCCCTTAGTATGTTAAATTGCTCACTAGCCAAAGGCTTGGTGAAGATATCTGCAAGCTGTTCATTTGTTGGCACATAGGTTAGCTTGATCTCACCCTTTAGTACGTGATCTCTGATGAAGTGATGCCTTATGCTGACATGCTTCATCCTGCTGTGTTGGATAGGATTCTTGGATAGATCAATGGCACTCTTGTTGTCACATTTGATCTCTATTGTCTCAGTTCTTACTCCATAATCCTCAAGCTGTTGCTTTATCTATAGGACTTGAGCTACACAGCTTCCAGCAGCAACGTACTCAGCTTCAGTTGTAGACAGAGCAACTGATGACTACTTCTTGCTGAACCAAGATACTAGACAGCTTCCAAGGAAATGGCATCCTCCTGAAGTACTCTTATGTTCTAGCTTATCCCGTCCATAGTCAGCATCAGTGTATCCTATGAGTGTGAAGTCATTTGAGGCTAGATACCACAAACCTGCATCTACTGAGCTCTGCAAATATCTAAAAATTCTTTTTACAGCAATTAAGTGAGATTCCCTTGGATCAGCTTGATATCTTGCACAATAAAATACTGAGTACTGTATATCAGGTCTACTAGCAGTGAGATAAAGTAAGGAGCCTATCATACCTCGATAAAGTTTACTATCTATTGACTTACTTTTCTCATCTTTGCATAGGACAGTATCAGTACCCATAGGGGTTGATATGGGCTTACAATCTTCTATATCAAATTTTTTTAACATCTCCTTGGTGTACTTGGACTGACTAATGAAGATGCTGTTCTTACCTTGCTTGATCTGAAGTCCAAGGAAGAAGCTGAGTTCTCCCATCATAGACATTTTGAACTCAGTCTGCATCTGTTTGCTAAACTCTTGACACAAGGATTCGTCAGTAGCACCAAATATTATGTCATCTACATAGATTTGTGCAAGTAGGGTATGTTTACCCTTTTTCTTAATGAACAAGGTTGTGTCAGCTTTTCCTCTGACATAATTCCTGGTCAGCAGGAAGTTGGTCAACCTTTCATACCAAGCTCTTGGAGCTTGCTTCAGGCCATATAAGGCCTTCTTGAGTTTATAAACGTGGTTTGGAAATTTTGGATCTTCAAAACCGGGAGGTTGATTAACATATACCTCTTCATTTATAAAACCATTAAGAAATGCACTTTTAACATCCATTTGATACAGTTTAAAGTTCATGAAACTAGCATATGCACACAATATACGTATAGCTTCTAACCTAGCAACTGGTGCAAAGGTTTCACCATAATCAATGCCCTCTTGCTGACGATAGCCTTGGGCTACAAGTCGAGCTTTGTTCCTGATTACATTTCCATGCTCATCTAGTTTGTTTCTAAAAACCCACTTAGTTCCTATGGATTTTTGATTCCTAGGTTTAGGTAATAAATCCCATACCTCATTTCTCGTGAATTGGTCAAGCTCTTCTTGCATAGCATTGATCCAATACTCATCATGCTCAGCATCAGCAAAGTTCTTTGGTTCATGGACTGATACGAAAGCAACGTTGCTAAGGAATTTCCTAAGCTGGTCTCTAGTCATTACTTTATTGTTGGCATCGTCAAAGATGGACTTTTCTGAATGTCCTCTTGGAATTTTTATCTCCTTGGGTAATGTTGAGTTGTTTGGAACAGGTGTTTCTACAATCTCTGCAGGGACAGTTTGGTCAGCAAAGGTAATTTCAGTTTCGATTTTACCTTTGGTCAGCTCTTGTGCTGATGGCTCAGCACCTCCACTTTGGTCAGTATGAGCTGAGTTCAGCTCGTCCTCCATAGGTTGAGTTGTCTTACCTGCAGGGTCAGTTTCATCGAAATCTACATGGACTGACTCTTCTACAACTTGGGTTCTTTTATTATAAATTCTATATGCTTTGCTGTTTGTTGAGTACCCTAAAAAGATTGCTTCGTCAGCTTTGGCATCAAACTTTGCCAAATTATCCTTAGTGTTAAGTATAAAACATTTACACCCAAAGGCACGAAAGTATCCAATATTGGGCTTTCGTCCTTTCCAAAGTTCATAAGGAGTTTTCTTTAATATAGGTCTTACCAAAGCCCTATTCAATATGTAACATGTTGTATTGACAGCTTCTCCCCAAAAATACTTTGGAAGCCTATTTTCACTCAGCATTGTCCTAGCAATTTCTACTATTGTCCTATTCTTCCTTTCAACAACCCCATTCTGTTGAGGAGTTCTAGGGGCAGAGAAATTGTGGTCAATACCATTAGTTTCACAGAATTCATCAAACAATTGGTTTTTGAATTCTCCACCATTATCACTTCTAATGTGAGCTACTCTTAGGTCTTTGTCATTTTCAAGCTTTTTGACTAATGTGGTAAACATCTCAAATGTCTCATCTTTGCTACTCAGCAAGATGACCCAAGTATACCTAGAGAAATCATCCACAATAACTAAGGAAAATTTCTTACCTCCCATGCTGAGTGGCTGGATAGGTCCGAAAAGATCCAAATGTAGTAATTCCAATGGTCTTTTGGTTGAGACAACATTTTTGCTATGAAAAGACTTTTTGGTTTGTTTACCTTGCTGACAAGCATTACAAAGTTGATCTTTTTCGTACTTTAATTTGGGTAATCCCTCAACTAATTGCTTTCTAGCTAGTTTGGCAAGGAGGTCCATGCTGACATGCCCAAGTCTCCTATGCCATAGCCAGGAGTTGTCCTCTTTAGACACCAAGCATATACTTTTTGAAAATTGTTTTTCCAAACTCAACATGTAAACATTTTCTACACGAGGGGCTGTTAAAATCAAAACATTTGTTTTTCCCTCGAGTATTTGACACTTAGTATCATCAAATATAACCTTCCTTCCACTTTTACAAAGCTGAGCTACGCTTAGAAGATTATATTTGAGACCTTTAACTAAGGAGACTGACTCAATTTTAGGGTTACCTCCGATAGTTCCTGAGCCAACTATATTGCCCTTCTTGTTGTCTCCAAAGCTTACACTACCTCCTCGTTTAAGCTCTAGTGTGATGAACTGAGTTTCATCACTTGTCATGTGTCTTGAGCATGCGCTGTCTATATACCAAAGTTTTGATTTCTCCACGCATGTCAAGCTGACCTGCATTTTAAACTATTCGTTTTTAGGTACCCAATTCTTTTTGGGTCCTTTCTTGTTAGCGTAAACAGGTGCAAAGTCATATTTCAACTTGTGACGACATACTTTTATAGTGTGGCCAGGCTTACCACAGAAGTCACAAAAAGGTACCCTTTGAGGGTTGTACTGAGTATGGTCAGCATTGTTGTGTTAGGCATGCCAGCATACTTTTGTGGAATGCCCTTTTCTTCCGCAGAAGTCACATTGGTCAATCCGCTTGTTATGCCAACACACATCTTTTGTGTGCCCCCTTTTTCCACAACACTCACATTGAGTGAATTGCTTATGCTGACTAGTACTTGCGTACACAGCATGGGGTTTATTTCTACTTGAGCCTTTCACTTGACTCTGCAAGGTTGTGACATCCTTTCTAAGTTTCTTTGACTCAGATTGAACCTCAGTGACAAACTTATGCAAGATTTGCATGTTGGTATGTAAATCTGAGTTGTCCTGGAGGAGATATCGGAGGTCACTCAGCTTGACCTCTTCAATCTCGTCACATCGCCTGCTGAGTGCCTTAATCTTTTTGTTACACCTCTTAGTTAGTGCATATAAGTCACTCAGTGCATTTACCATTTCGTTTCTAAGTAAAAGTAAGGATGTTACCTCATTGTTGTTTTCCTGCTCAGAATCTCCAGAGAGGTCAGCTTGCTCAGATTGAGATTGGTCAGCTCCATCATCTGCCATGAAACATATATTGGCTGTTTCATTTTGCTCAGCTTCAGATGATGTCGACTCATCACTGTCACTCCACGTGGCCACCATTGCCTTTTTGCTTCCATTCTTATCTTTCTTCAGATTAGGACAGCTTGACTTAATATGCCCAGTTTGATGGCACTCATAACATGTGACAGGCTTGGAGCTGTCCTTTTTGTATCTGGTGTCACTGGACTCAGCTTTATATCTGTCTCCTCTCTTGTATGGCCGCTTACTGTTTCTTTCATTTCTTCTGAATAACTTTTTCATTTTTCTAGTAAACATGGCCATTTCCTCATCATCAGTTGACTCAGCTTCTGTGGAGTCAGCTTTCATCACTAGTGATTTTTGTTTCTTGTCCTCAGATTTTTCTTTAGCTTCAAAGTTTTTCATGGAAATTTCATGGGTCAGCAAGGAACTGATCAGCTCATCATATTTGTATGTGGTCAGGTCCTGAGCTTCCTCTACAGCTGTCTTCTTGGCTTGCCAGCTTTTGGGAAGACTTCGTAAGATCTTCTTCACTTGTTCTTCTTCAGTGAAATTCTTACCGAGTCTTTTAAGCTCATTTATTATGTTGGTGAACCTGGCATTCATTGCTGAGATATCCTCATTGTCAGTCATCTCGAACAGCTCATACAATCGCATGTGTTGGTTCACTTTGGATTCCTTGACCTTGCTGGTGCCTTCATAAGTCACTTCCAGCTTTTTCCAGATCTCCTGTGCTGACTCACAACCTGAAATCTTATTGTATTATACAGCATCTAGAGCATAGTGAAGCATATTGATAGCCGAAGCATTATTTTTTAATTTTCTGAGGTCATCCTCTGTCCACTCAGCTTCACTTTTAATAATTTTCTCATTGTTAACAGTTTTGTATGGCACATGTGGACCTTGAACAATTGCAAGTCATGCACTCATGTTTGTGGCTTGTATAAAGTTCTTCATCATATTCTTCCAGAATGTATAATTTGACCCAAAGAATAGGGGAGGTCTAGTGATTGATAATCCCTCAGGGAGTATCTGTGTTGTTTGGTTTCCTAGGAGGAAACGAGTGCTATTCTCACCCATTTTTCGGGATCAGCTCAAGATTGTTAGATCTTTGAGTAGTGAGCTTAGGCTCTGATACCACTTATTGGTCCCTAGTAATTAGTTCCAAGGGGGGGATAGGAACTAATGTAACTTTTTCGCTTTTAATTATGCTGACTTAATGTTATTTTAAGAGTTTGATAACTCATCGTGTTGGTCAGCACGGCCGATTGATTAGTCAGACAATTTTAGTTCTAAGCTAACTAAGACTACTTGACTTGAGAGTTGGGAATTGACACTTGAAAGGTCAGCTTCCAACTCAGCACTCAGATTTACTCAGTTTCAGTTTTAACAATTTATAAGCTAAGTAAATTTCACAAGCAACACATGCACATATATATATATATATTGAGAGAAAGAGTTTAGAAGTTACTCAGCACGACTTATCCTGGTTCGGCCTCTCTGCCTACGTCCAGTCCCCAGTTCCTCCTGGGATTTTCAATCCAATATTGAGCTCTTTCAAGGTAGAGCACAAACCCTTTACAAGGCAGTGAGTATGCAAGAGTACGTCCTCTATTCGTCTACTCAGCTCCTACTAAGTACTAAAACCAGCACTTAGATTTTTCTACCACTGAATACTTACAACCAAGTACTCAGCTCAACACTCTCAATATTCCTATTGATTACACACTTGTTCTTTTTCAAGTAAAGAACACCTTAGATGATTACAAAACAATCAATCTAGCATTTACACAGAGAATAGAAACGTTGGTGTAAGATCTTTTTGTATTTGAGTGCTTTGAAGATTTTCTCTCTTGTATTTTTCTTTTGATACTTCGGCAATGATCCAAGGTTCTTGATTGTCCTTTTATAGATGGAAATCTGCACATGGATCATTTGAATTGTTTTAGCCGTTAACACCAAAACGGCTCTTTTAGGGAACATCTTCTGGTCAGCTTCAGACTGTTCCGCCATTCCCTTCCTCTGTTTTCTTCAGGCGTCAGGTTTTGTCTTCTTGCATCAGACTTGTCTTTTTATGCCAGTTGTCTTTTACCAATAATCCATTGACCCATGTTTCTTGGAATTAGTCTTTTGTGTATTTTCGAGGCTTCAATTATTGGTGCAGAAGATTGGCAGACTTTGTCCTTTAGTGAACGGATCCTTCATGCTGTCCTGACTGTTACTCAGCTTCATTCGTTATCTTCGAATGTTCAACTTCCATGCTGAGTTCCTTCTTAGTCAGCTCCATTCTATTTATTCAATTCTAAAGGAGTCTTCTAATTTAGTCAGCTTCGTTCTGGCAACTTTGAAGAAGACTTCTGATACTGAGTTCTACTCCACTCAGCTTCTATTCTTTCATGCTGAGTTCCGTTCCACTCAGCTTGGCTTATGCTAACTTTTGTCCTGTTTAACTTTATATATATTTTTGCACTCAATATTGAACAAACACATTAGTACAATTAAATCAAAGCATTTAAATTTAATTTCCTCTTAATCATGGATGATTTTGTCAAATCAAAATCTTGTGGAAAGGTGTTTCAACACCTAGGTCCTTGGTATCAAATTGACCATGAAGAAAGGATTTTAGGGATGAAATTCCTAAAATGTCACTTCCTGTAATAACAATATCGTCTACATAGACGACAAGGAGAATGATGCCCGATGCAGAATGTTTATAGAAAACAGAGTGATCACATTTACACTTTTTCATCCCAAACTGCTCAACTACTTGACTAAACTTTCCAAACCATGCTCGAGGACTCTATTTCAAGCCATATAGAGATTTACGGAGACGAAAAACTTTGCTATACTCCCCCTGAGCAACAAACCCTGGTGGTTGCTCCATATAGACTTCTTCATGAAGGTCCCCGTGTAAGAAAGCATTTTTGATGTCCAGTTGATGTAAGGGCCATTGAGAACATGCTGCTAGTGAGATAAACAATCGAATAGAAGCCATCTTAGCGACTGGAGAAAAAGTGTCGGAGTAATCAACCCCACAGATCCATCATAATTGACTTTAATTACATACACCCATCGACATCCAACAGACTTCTTCCCAACGGGCAAAGTTACCAGATCCCAAGTATCATTAGCATCCAAAGCATTCATTTCTTTGATCATAGCATCACGCCAACCAGAATGTGATAAGGCCTCTGTAACGGACTTAGTAACAGAAGTAGAGTCAATGGAAGCAACAAGACAGTGTGAAGTCGAGGATAGTTTATCATAAGAAACAAAAGCCGAAATTGGGTAAGTGCACGAACATTTACCTTTGCGTAGTGCAATAGGGAGAACAAAGTCATCAGGACTTGTCTTAGACGGTGGATCTGATGGCGAAACAGATATTGGTACTGGAGCAGAAGTAGGAGGATTCTGACGTCTTGAATATACCTGAACTATTGGTGGTTTTGGCAGCTGTGTAGGCACAGGCAGATGAGTTTGGTGGACCTGATAGACTAACACGTTATCATCGTCTGTAGTAGTAGGTATATATCAGATGATGTGGAAAAGATGGAAAGACGTTCCATAAATGTGACATCAGAAGATATCAAATATTTATTAAGAGAGGGACAAAAGCATCGATACCCCTTCTGAAGATGAGAATAGCCAAGAAAGACACATTTGAGGGATTTAGGGTCGAGTTTAGTGACTTGTGGGAGAACATCCCGAACAAAGCAAGTACTACCAAAAATCCTTGGTGAGATAGGAAATAATGGTTTGTTAGGAAAAAGAGTACCATAAGGAGTCTTGATAGGGGTCAAAAACCCCTATCTTTGGGTACGGTTTTAGGACGGTTTTTAGGTTTATTTGGCTAATAAGCGAGCAATTCTCACATTTAAATGCTTTTATGTGAGTTAGTTAGAAATTGGAAGCATTCTATTTACTTTTCGTCGTTTAGGCTCGTTTTGTGATCAATTTAGGCAAATACGGCCGAAATAACACGCATAATAGAATTCCGTTATCTTTTGAAGCTAATTGGTCCGTCAAAAGTCACACTAAACGAAGCGTTTGCTCAAAATAAGCGATTGACGGATCAATTCGGCTTTTGGACTAATGTTTTCTGGAGTTTTTATGCGTGTGCAGGTGTAAGTTCGGACGAAAAAGGGTTTGGAAGTCATCCGGTACGGATCGAGCGCGCTTCGGGCGAAAACGCTCGGCGAGCAGGGCCCCCCGGGCCATTTCTGCTCGCCGAGCAGGCCGCTAGAGGCCTGCTCGGCGAGCAGGAGCCTGCTCGCCGAGCAGGGCGCCAGGCGCCTGCTCACCGAGCAGGCCACTAGGCGCCTGCTCGGCGAGCAGGGGCTGCTCGTCGCAATCCTGCTCGGCGAGCAGCCTTTCCTGCTCGGCGAGCAGACCTGCGGGAATTGGTCAAAAAGACCAATTCCGCCCCCACGAAGCCACGTTCGGCCCCACATCTTCCTACACCAATAAGGACACGAAATTAGGTCAAAACGAGACCCGAGACGCGTCTATAAATAGGAATTTTCAATTGTAAATTAAATATCTTTTGTTTTTGTAATTGTCTTATCTTCCACCTCGAGAAATCCTCTCCACCTCCTCCAAAAACCTTCAAACCTCCATTGAAGACGCCACCGAAGCTCCATTCACCGAGGATTGCTCGAGCTCCATCCTTAAGTCCTAGGAAGACGCCTGCATTGGTTGACAGGTTCCCTGAAAGGGATTTTTCTTCTTTTATAACTTGTTTATCCTATGATACATGCTATGAATCTTAGGCTTATTGTAACTTCGTGACAATGTTCTCCATCTTTGATTAATATAATAGTTTTGTTTCTTCAATTGTTTTAATGCTTTGAATCTTTGTCTTACGCTTTGTTTGATTGGTTTAACTCATTCGATAATCCCAAAATCAAGTTGGCACATATTGCGAGCTGAATCTGACCTAGTCAGTGCCTATAGGATTGACGACCCTATAAAAGATTAAGCCCAAATTACTGAGCCTTAGAGCTAGTTTCGGCCTTACAAGGGAATCACGAACTAGGAACTTTAGGAGGATAGGTCGGGTTAATCGCCTCAAACACAAGTGACTTAGATTTTAATTCAATTGTTTAAACAATCTATTTCCATTATCATCGTATCCCTCCATGATCCTTTAGATGATTGCATTGACAAAAGATCACTTAGGAGTAGTTTAACTTAATTAGGGGTAGAGTAATTTAGTTAGGGTTAGAATAACTTAGTCAGAATTAGATAATCTAGTTAGGATTAGTGCAAACCAACCTAGGAGTAGATTAATTAAACAAAACCAACTCAAACCCCTTAAGCCTAGATAACATCCGAGACTTAGTAATTCGGTACTTGCAGAAATAAATCCTGTGGACGATAACCTGGACTTAAACCCAGAAATTTATTACTTGATAACGACGGGGTACACTTATCCCTCAGATCGGGTTCTTCACGGAATCCGCATCAAGTTTTTGGCGCCGTTGCCGGGGAATAGTAGATTAATTCTATAAATACCCGACAACCGCCAATAATCAAGTTTTTGGCGCCGTTGCCGGGGATTTATTTCTTCTGCAATATCGAACCAAAGGTCAACTTGTTAGTTTAGGCATTCTTTGTGAATACTTTCCTTGTTAATATCATATATACTTGTTTATAATCATGATTCTTTGTACTACATAGCTATACCGATTATATTTGTTTGTATATACTTATTTATATACACTCATTTATGATAGCCATCCTTATTTATACTTACGCTTGTGTATATTCGTTTGTACGAATATGTAGCTATCAACTTCACCTATACGTGTCTGTATATGTTTATCTGCACCATTCTTATACTTGTACAAAACTGTATGATTTGTATGATCTTCTTTCAGCTTTCATTTATTTCTGTATTTATCTTTTCTCAACGTATGCCTACGAGATCAGCAAAAATACCGGTTGTCCCTCTTAACCCTGAACTTGAACGTACTCTTCGCAGGAGCAAACAGATCGGAAAGCTGAAGCAAGACGAGATCATCGAGCCTATCAAGCCCATCAAGATGACTGACAATGAACGGAACAATGAGAACACCGGACCAGAGAGCGACACTCGTCTGATGAGTGAGATCCTGGCACCCCACCGACATCAGCATCTGTCAGGCATTGCTGCTCCAAACATTCCGGCAAACACATACGAAATCAAGTCTGGTATAATTCACTTGATCCAACAGACTGGATTGTTTGGAGGAGAAGCACATGAAAGCCCGAATGATCATTTGGATCGCTTCCTAATGTGCGCAGACACTGCAAGGACCAACGGGGTCCCCCAAGATGCTGCTAGACTGAAACTTTTCCCATTCTCTCTGACGGGGCAAGCTTTGGATGGCTGAGAACACTGGAGCCTGGTTCAATCACAACATGGGCAGGGTTGGAGAAGGAATTCTTGTCCTACTACTTCCCTCCCTCAAAAACAGCAATGCTCAGGGGTGAGATCACATCCTTCCACCAACCTAAACATGAGGCACTCCACACATCTTGGACTCGATTCAGGAAAATGCTACGCATGTGCCCTCATCATGACATACCCAAGCATCAATTAGTGAGCGTCTTCTATCACGGACTGACACCCACCAACAGAGCCATTGTTGACTCCGCAGCGGGTGGAGATTTGTTTAGAAAGACAGCAGCAGAGGCATATGACATGATCAATGAACTGGCCAGAAAGAGTGTGCAGTGGCAAGAACAGAAGCTCGTCGGCCCCACTAGGCAGCGGGTATTTGCTGTGGAAGAACAGGAGCAAAATCCAGTTGTTGCAGATTTGAGTAGGAAGATGGATGTACTGTTGGCTACGCTTAGTCGACCTCCCACCTGTGTGCACTGTGGCGGTGACCACAATGGTAAGGATTGTCAAGTAGGTAGCCCTTTCGCTGGAGATGGGGTGGAGATGGTAAATTATGTTGGGGGGCAACCAAGATACAATCAGAATTACAACAACGGTAACCCCAACAACTACAACTCCTACAACAACAATGGCAACTACAGGAGGCCTCAGCACCCGAACCTCTCTTACGGGAATTCAAATCAGAATGTGCTCTGACCTCCTAACGGATTTGTTCAAGAGCATAGAGAGCAAGTTGGGCACTGCCCACCGGGTTGGTCGGCCGAGCCAGCCAGCTCGGACGACAAGGGCTGTTCGGGATTTTAAAAATCCCGAGCCAAAAAAAAAAGGGGAGAAAGGAATTGGAAAAAGGAAAAGAATAAGAAAAGAAAAAAAGGGGGGGGATGACTCATCATCCCTTTCCCCACCTTCTTCTTTCCTTCTCTCTTCTTTCTTTTCTTTTATCCCACCATTTTTCTTCTCCTTCCATTTCTTTTCTTCAAAACCTAACCCCCCCAAATCCTTCATTCTAACCCGAATTCAAGATATAAGGAGATATGGGTCGGAAAGGAAAAGCTAAGATCGTCTTCGAGAACGAAGCCGAATCGGAGGTCGAGTTCGACGAGAACCTCCAAGCTAAGTATGATCCACCCTTTGGCCTTGTTGATGAACGTGAGGGTCTTTTGTATGATAGGTTTTCCAAACAAGACCTTGCTACACATATAATTGTCGATCAAACCTATTTGTCGAGTCTAGGTTTAAAGAAGGATTTCAATGAACTCCTCAAATTCCACGGCTGGTATAGACTAGCCACAACCCAGACTCCGGTTTATCACAATTTTACTATTGAATTCTTGACAACTTGGAAAAAGGAGCTGCCCTTGGGCGGTGGGAAGCATTCCTTTAGGCTAAACGGTAAACCTTACCGCATTGATGCCACCACATTAGCAGCCTTAATGGGGGTTTATAATCACCCAGAGACAATCTCAGACTTTGAATTGCCTCTAACAAAAGATATAGCTTGGGAGCAACTCACAGGCATATCCAGCTTTAACTCCCAGACTGCTAGCCCGGGCGCTCTCCGAGACCCGCTTCTCAATCTCGTCCACAAGTTTGTGGCCCATAACTTGTTGGGCAAAAACGAGAGTAATAAAGTCTCAAAGACGGAATTGCTCATATTATGGTGTGTGGCCAACCACAAACCCGTGGACACTGTCAAGGCCGTATTTGAAGGCTTCTCGAGCCAAACAAGTAGAAAACGTGGTTCCCTAGGTCTTGGGCATCTAGTTACCAACCTGCTCGAGAGCCAATTCAAGAACTTAGATAATCCCGAAGTTGCTATTTATCCTACTCTGCTAAACTCCAAGTTTTTGGAGAAATCTACTTTTCAAGGAGTTTTTAACAGGAACACAACTGGAGGAGCAAGCTCCAGCGGAGGAGGAAGAAAAAGGGCACGAGTTCCACAACAGAGAATGGATGAAGAACCTGAGGAAGAAGAACCTGCAACGGCAGGAGACCAAAGGGAACACCAAGCGTCGGGGACGGAGGCCCAGTTCCAAGCCATCAACACCATGATGGCGGAAATGCGGGATCTTAACCTTCGGACTTTTAACACTGTTCAACAGATGGACCAACGGTTCACCAACTTTGAGCAGAATATGGACCGAAGGCTTTCGGGTCTTGAATACGTAGCGGCTGATTACTGCGAGCGCTACAACATGCCTTGGCCTTATCCCCCGGCCGATCAGTAAGTTGTCTTCTCCACCCTAACTTTTTACACTCGTATTTCATGATCTATAATGCAATGTTGGAACTTATTGCATATTTTAAGTGTGAGGAGGAGGGGTAGACAAACTTACAAAAATTGTGTATAAATTTTTAAATTTTTGTTGCGTCGTGTCTAGTTTAGGTTTGCGTTTTGGCGTTTTATTATGTTTTTGCATGTTTAGGACCTAAAACCATGAACCTCCTTCGAATCTAAACTTCGTTATTTGTCTTTGAGGGCTGAGAACCGAATCTAAAATTGCATGACAACTAGTTTAGGTGTGGGACACAACTCTTGTATCTGTAAAAGCATGAGCTACAGTTTGCATTTAGACCCTACTTTTGAAGAAATGCTAAAATCATTACTTAGGTAGATAACTTAAGAATTGAAGGCATGTAATATTAAACTTGAGTTTAGGGAAAACTAGTAAACACAAAATTGAAACCCAAAGAATTGTGAGTTGAATTTGAGCCTAAGAGCGAACATCAAAAAACTCTTTTTCTTGACATTTTTTTGTGAATGCTTTGACTTGTGGAAGATTACAGATTTTGCACCTAATACTGTGTTGAACCTACATGCAATGATTTGAGATGATAAACGATGAATCAGCCTCATTAGAATTAACCTTTTCTTTACCTTGTTTTTCTTTTTCATCCACTCTAGGAAGCCCCTTTGAGCCGACATTTTTGTAGTTTGTAGATTTTTCTTTCGTTCTAACCCGTTTTTGCGAACCACAACTTGGTTCGCTACTTAACCTTTGTTTTTGCAAAGCTCAAATTGAGCCTTTGTTTTTCTCTAGCGCTTTATCGTTGTTTATGGCATTATAGTAGCAAGCCAAAAGGCTAAGAAGTGAATGAGCATCACTATCCCAAAAGAAAAAAAAAAGAGAAGAAGAAAAACAGAAAAAGAAAAAGAAAAGAAAAGAGACGAACAAAAGGGAAGAACTCCATTCCCTAGTTCTTAGAAAAATCAAAAATGTCTCAAAGAAAACATCCCAAAAAGAAAACAATAAGGGACGAATAAAAAGCTCAATCACTTCATATTTGCTAAAGCCATTTAAACTTTGTTGTTGTAGCGCTAGAACACTTAACCTTTGTTGTACCTTTAACCCTCTAACCACATTACAACCCCAATTAGAGGCTGTTTTTGATATCATCGGAGTCATATAGCATAGTAGAGGAACTCGGATGAACGTTCAAAATCAACGTAATCCTAAGCAAGAATATAAGCCGAGAGTAAACACTTTAGCCACCAAAATTGTGTGAATGAGTGAACTACCTATGGTGAGGTGTTTTACTTAGCAATCCCCTCAAGCTCGTTCAATTGAACATGTGTTCCTTTACTTAAAACTATGACCTATTGTAATTGAAATGCGGCTTTTGGATATCGTGTCTCTACTTTGTATTTCCGAATGCATGTAATTACAGATGCTCGAAATTGTGTCAAGCACCTAGTCAAACTGGGAAGTTTTCTAGCTTGCTTGTGATGGCGGGTTTAGTTTTTTAGTTTACTTGGGGACAAGTAAAGTTTTAAGTGCGAGGAGGTTTGATAGGGGTCAAAAACCCCTATCTTTGGGTACGGTTTTAGGACGGTTTTTAGGTTTATTTGGCTAATAAGCGAGCAATTCTCGCATTTAAATGCTTTTGTGTGAGTTAGTTAGAAATTGGAAGCATTCTATTTACTTTTCGTCGTTTAGGCTCGTTTTGTGATCAATTTAGGCAAATACGGCCGAAATAACACGCATAATAGAATTCCGTTATCTTTTGAAGCTAATTGGTCCGTCAAAAGTCGCACCAAACGAAGCGTTTGCTCAAAATAAGCGATTGACGGATCAATTCGGCTTTTGGACTAATGTTTTCTGGAGTTTTTATGCGTGTGTAGGTGTAAGTTCGGACGAAAAAGGGTTTGGAAGTCATCCGGTACGGATCGAGCGCGCTTCGGGCGAAAACGCTCGGCGAGCAGGGCCCCCGGGCCATTTCTGCTCGCCGAGCAGGCCGCCAGAGGCCTGCTCGCCGAGCAGGAGCCTGCTCGGCGAGCAGGGGCTGCTCGTCGCAATCCTGCTCGGCGAGCAGCCTTTCCTGCTCGGCGAGCAGACCTGCGGGAATTGGTCAAAAAGACCAATTCCGCCCCCACGAAGCCACGTTCGGCCCCACATCTTCCTACACCAATAAGGACACGAAATTAGGTCAAAACGAGACCCGAGACGCGTCTATAAATAGGAATTTTCAATTGTAAATTAAATATCTTTTGTTTTTGTAATTTTCTTATCTTCCACCTCGAGAAATCCTCTCCACCTCCTCCAAAAACCTTCAAACCTCCATTGAAGACGCCACCGAAGCTCCATTCACCGAGGATTGCTCGAGCTCCATCCTTAAGTCCTAGGAAGACGCCTGCATTGGTTGACAGGTTCCCTGAAAGGGATTTTTCTTCTTTTATAACTTGTTTATCCTATGATACATGCTATGAATCTTAGGCTTATTGTAACTTCGTGACAATGTTCTCCATCTTTGATTAATATAATAGTTTTGTTTCTTCAATTGTTTTAATGCTTTGAATCTTTGTCTTACGCTTTGTTTGATTGGTTTAACTCATTCGATAATCCCAAAATCAAGTTGGCACATATTGCGAGCTGAATCTGACCTAGTCAGTGCCTATAGGATTGACGACCCTATAAAAGATTAAGCCCAAATTACTGAGCCTTAGAGCTAGTTTCGGCCTTACAAGGGAATCACGAACTAGGAACTTTAGGAGGATAGGTCGGGTTAATCGCCTCAAACACAAGTGACTTAGATTTTAATTCAATTGTTTAAACAATCTATTTCCATTATCATCGTATCCCTCCATGATCCTTTAGATGATTGCATTGACAAAAGATCACTTAGGAGTAGTTTAACTTAATTAGGGGTAGAGTAATTTAGTTAGGGTTAGAATAACTTAGTCAGAATTAGATAATCTAGTTAGGATTAGTGCAAACCAACCTAGGAGTAGATTAATTAAACAAAACCAACTCAAACCCCTTAAGCCTAGATAACATCCGAGACTTAGTAATTCGGTACTTGCAGAAATAAATCCTGTGGACGATAACCTGGACTTAAACCCAGAAATTTATTACTTGATAACGACGGGGTACACTTATCCCTCAGATCGGGTTCTTCACGGAATCCGCATCAAGTCTCACCTTGTAAAATGGTTGACGACATTCGGTTGATAAAGAAACAGGCTGTCAAAATTGCATCAGCCCAAAAGTGTTTGGGAACATGTGTTTGAAATAAAAGAGCGCGAGCGGTTTCAAGAAGATGATGATTTTTGCATTCAGCAACACCATTCTGAGACGGTGTATCAACACAGGAAGATTGGTGGAGAATACCATTATGAAGCATGAAAGTTTGGAATTGTCTAGAAAAGTATTCTTTTGCATTGTCTTTCTTAATGTATGTACAGTAACATTAAATTGAGTTCGAATTTCAGCACAGAAAGCAGTAAAATGAGTAAATAATTCGGAACGATTTTTCATTAAATATAACCACGTAGTACGTGAAAAATCATCCACAAATGTAACAAAATATTTGAAACCAGAGTTAGACATAACCGAACATGGTCCCCAAACATCAGAATGAAGTAATTCAAAGGGAAAATTGGACCATTTATTGACTCTTGGAGAGGAAGACACGCCATGGTGTTTAGCAAACTGACACGACTCACAATTTAAACTAGATAAATTTTGAAACTAAGGACACAACTTCTTCAAAAGGGGTAGAGATGGGTGTCCTAACCGACAATGCTCATCAAACGGAGTGGATACACTGGAGCAAGCAATAGGTCGTCTAACATGAGTAGCCAACACGTAGAGACCCCCAAATTCCCGTCCACTACCAATAATCTGCTTCGTCAAGAGATCCTGAAACAAACAATGATCGGGAAAAAATGAGATAGAACAATTGAGGGAGCGAGTAAGTTTACTCACAGATATCAAGTTAAAATCAAAACCAGGTACATTTAGGACAGATGAAAGAGAAATCGTAGGGGTGGGTTTAATAGTGCCAGTGCCAATTACAGATGAAGTTGTTCCATCAGCTAGGGTGATATGTGAAGGAACATTATTAGAATACGAAGAGAAAATTTGAGAATTACCTGTCATGTGATCTGTGGCACCAGAATCAATGACCCATTTGGAAGAGGATGAAAGGAGGCATGTATTTGTATTACCTGACTCAGCAATTGCAGCAATAGGCGGTGATGAAGGCTGTGAAGCTAATGTTTCCTGGTACTTGGCATACTCTTCTGCAGTAAGAGTGTAGGTTGGACCTGAGGAAGAGGATGTGGCATCGGTGGTGGCAACATGAGCAAAACGATTCCTCTTTGACTTGTTTTGTAATTTCTGATAATTACGTTTGGTATGACCAGGTTCGTGACAATAATAGCACACAACTTTTCTTCCTTCATCAATAGTTTTTCCTGGATAAGGGTGAGCATACCCACTTTGCTTACTAAAAAGTGCACTAGATACAGGAGCCACAAGAGGAGCTGAAGGTGTGGAAAAAGAAATGTCACTCCGTAGAACACGAGTGAGTGCCTTATTTGCATCAGGAATTTCAGCACTGGACAGAATTTGAGAGGTGACGGACTCATAATCTGATCTAAGTCCACATAAAAAGCTAACGACGAACATCTGTTCCCGTTGTTTACGAAGCACCTTGATATCAGTACCCAAAGGTAACAATTCATTCAATTCTTCAAAAACTTGCTTAAGCTGCATAAAATATGTCTTAACATGTTGACCCTTTCGGTCGGAATGATAAAAAGCTTTACAGACATCGAATACACGCGACATATTGTCACTGCCAACATATAAAAAAATGCAAATAATCCATCAGTTCCTTGACATACTCACAATGTTGCACCAAACTTACAATGGATGTGTCAATCGAGTTCTTAATTTGAATGAAGAGACGAGCATCATCTTCTGACCAATCCTCATCCTCTGATTTGGGCTCATCAGTCAAGTGTCGACCCTTTCTAATACTACGTAGATAAATCTTCACAGTTTTGGACCAGTCCAAATAATTTGAACCATTCAATTTGTGTTCGGTGATCTTGTGAGATACAGGAATAATGCTGGTAGTGACTACAGTTTTAGAGGTTTGTTTTTGTTCCGCGGCCATGACACTGGATCACAAATATATAACAAATTTCCCCAAAAAAAGGAACAACAAGTAGTATGCAGAGACAAGAACAATCACACAGGAGGAAATCAGCAACAGAAGCTTCTAAGAAAGAAGGAAATAGCCCAGACAGTAGAGAGTGACTAACAAACACCCAAAAGTTGGAGGAACCGGAAACTAACCAAGGAGGCCGGAAGTCTGGACTACGTCGGAGGGTCGCCAGACGCGCTTCAGTTCCGGTGACCGGATTTGTACGAAACCACAGACCGGGAGGACTTGCTGTTGGAGTGTGCCGTGAGACCCCCAAAAAAGAAGTGTCTAACTGTTCTGTACTTGGGACAGAACAAGACACAAACCAGATGTAGTGAAGAAAAAAGAAATTTACAGAACTAAAAAAAAAATTCCAGAATCACTGCTCACAAGGGCAACTCTGATACCATGAAATGATGAAAGTATTTCTTACTTCATACTTTGATAGGTAAGCTTTACACACACATATATATATATATATATATACATGATGAAAGTATGGATGTAGGAAGAGACCCATGACTAGTAAGGAGACCCATACCTATACAGACTCAATAATACCTATACAGATTCAATAATGTAACAGACACAACAGACAATAATGAAACAATAAATACAGACTCAGAATTATTATTTAATTTGTAACAGATTGGATGAGAGGTTTTGAAGGGTAATTAAAGGGAAGGTGAGGAAGGGGAAGGAGGGGGAGAAAGGGTATTACCCTTACCCTTGTTTGGGAGAAAGGTAAGGGTTCATCAAAACCCTTCCAAACCCACCGATTTGGTGGGTTGAAAATCTATTAAAAACTTATTGATTTTGAACCCTTCAAAACCTTTCATCAACCCTTCAAAACCCCTACCCTCATATTTTTTTAATCTTCCAAACAAGGGTTTCCACTAACCCTTCCCTACCCTCCCTTTAATTACCCTTCAAAACCTCTCATCCAATCAAAGCCTGGGGTTGAGGGGAATGAGATTAGAGGACTTAGGGGTAAACCCAAAACTAAAAGAGGATAAATGGAATGATTGGATTGATAAAACAAACACCAACAAAAGGAATGAAACCTCTTCATTCCCTTACCCTTTCATGAAACCCCAAAACAAACGGCCCTTAAGAATTAATCATAGAAACGACATAAAATATGTACTATCAGTGGCGGAGCCAGGATTTTGTATTTGGGGGGCTAATTTAGCCTTGCAGGCAGTGTTGTTGGATTTTTTCGAAATCCAGCCTGTAAGGGCTGGGCAAATTTTTTTTGGCCTCAATCTCTTAAAATTTTGTCGTTTTGGATGAATTTCTTATGATGTTTATAAAGTAAATTTTAATTCAAAAATTAAGTTTTTTTTAGTTTTAAAAGTAAAAAATTGATTTAGGAAAAAAAATTCAAAAGGGTTAAAGAAGATAAAGTGAAGATCAAAATAATTAAGACTAATAAGGTACGGGTGTTTGTTAGAGAGGATAAAGACACAAGGATATGGATAAAAAAACGGAGATGAGTTATCCCATGTTTGTTTTAGAGATAGGTTAGGGATATAAGATAGGGATACGAGTCTTATCCCTCAAATCCTATATCCAAGAGGGATGTGGTATTATTTTATCCCACATACCAATCGTCCCGATAAGGTTTAAGAAAAGAGCTTTATGGAGGTTTGAACCTTGATCTATTGTATTAAAAAATATGTCTTAACCAACTAAACTACCTTAATATATTGTTATAACATTACAATACATCAATATGAATTAAAATTAGAGGGACTTTCAACCGACAAAGCCATACTACTCAAAGGTGGAGCCGGCGGCCGGGAGGCCGGAGCCCCCCGAGCCCTGGGCTGGCTCCACCCCTGTGTACTATTGTTAACATAGTTATAAAAAAATTGTCAAATATGACAATCAAATAACGCTCAAATCAATCCATTTAAATTTCATTTTTTATCTTGTTTGAAAATGTTAGCGAGTAAAATCTTACCATTTCGTACATTAGAAATAAATATGCATTTTCCTAAAAACGACCGAGACAAATTGAACTTTATCCCTTTAACAATCGGCAAAATGTGCCTTTTCATCTGTTCAATCATCTCAGCCTAACAACTATGAATTTCCTTGTGTTACACACTAAACAACTAAGAACCTTACAATAAATACATCACATTATACTTCTGTTCATAAAGAATTTTAATATTCTTTCTAAAGTATACAGTTATGATGATATATACCTAACTGTCTAAAAAGATGTTCCAATCATAGACTTTGACATTAAAATTTGAAGACTCTTTTAGCTTATCCCTCAGCTCTTTCCCTAAGTTGGCATCTTTAGCAAGCAGCAAGGCGAAGCCCCCGCCACCAGCACCGACGAGCTTGTAGCCACAGCAGAAGGGGTCAGCAAATGCGAAAAGCCGATCAACCAATTCATTGCTGCAGTATGGGTCAAGTTCCTGATGCAATCTCCAAGCTTCCAGCATTATCTCACCCAGCTCATCCACTGCACAGTTCATCAAAGCTTCTCTCCCGATTTTCGCCAATTCAGCAAGGCGCTTAACACTGGAAACAAGAAGATTATCTCGTTGAAGATATCTAATAACTACCTTCTGCAAAACTTGATGTGCAAGTCGAACCTGCATGAAAAAATACAGTTTACAAGGTCAATTGATTGGAAGATATCTACAATGGAATATGTTTTCAACAATACAATCTTTAGCTAAATGCATAAAAAAACGATTAAAAGTTCGTTCTTCCACTAAGTCCCCATCATCCAACATATGTATTTTCTGGGTAGGCTCGTTCAACATTATTATAATAAGAATACTGAAAAGCGCAATATAAATACCTCAATGCAAGTCCATAATGAGGATAACAATAAAAACTAATAATTTACCTGACCAGTGAACACCACAAGCAATCTTTGCTGCAGTTCCAAAATCAATTGAGGAGAAGCCAATAATGGAATGACTTGGAGCCGCAATGGTATTCCAGGGAAACTGCTAGTAAATTTAATACCAGGGTATAAACCTCCGATTTGATCTTGCCACCCTCCTCCTGTCCCCATGAGTTGTTCTAATACCAAAACCAGTCTAGCAACATTTTCATTACTTTCATCCCCATCAGATATCTGAAGAAGTCCTTTCACAACAGCAGCTGCTAGGATACTAGAAGTCCCCAGGCCACTACCACGTGGAACTTTCGCCCATGTCTTAATCTCAAGGCCCATGGATACAAGTATAGTTTCATGCATAATACCAGTCACAAGCAATGCTGATTTGACAAGCCGGAATGGATCATCACCGTCAAATGGAGGGGAAATAGAAGTGAGATTCTCAATGTGTAGCTGGTTTCCAGCATCATCATTTATTAGCACTCCAGTCTTTTTTGTCGTCTCTATGATTGTGCCAATTGGAAGACCGCCTTCCAAACTTATCGCCATATTGAGAACGCAACCAGCACGCTCCAAGCTCCATGGAGGAGTGTCACTCCAACCCCCAACAAAATCTACACGAACTGGCAACTCAACCTTTACCCTTCTAGGACAGAAAGCTCCGTTGACATCGATATGATTGTTGTTACATGCTGAAGTAGGCAAGCTGCTGGGAGATTCCAAAAGATGTTCTGTTACCAGAAGAAATGTTAGTAAACCATAAAATATTTAAAAGAAAATTGGAAAAAAAAGAAAACAAATACAAATCCCAGAAATAGTTTGATTCACAAACGAAAAAAATGTGTGAAGGAACAGAAAAGAGGATTAGTACCACTGATAAGAACAGAAAAATCAAATTCCCTACTTTTAAGATGGGATCATAAGTGACATATTATGATTGCCAATTCAGTCTTGAAGCATCTTTTCATGCCATCTAGAAAATTATTTAAAGCATAGAATTGTCACCAACCTTTAAATCCATATCTCACTGCTGAAGCAGTTTCATCAGCAACTGCTGCCCAAACTTTATGTTCCAGCTGGCCAGCAGTTTTCTCATCTCTGCATGCTCGAAAAAGATCAACTTGCACTTGGTATGCCCGACTTTTTGGAAGAGCTTTAGAATTTTGCTCCTGAAGCTTAGTACATAGGTCTAGGAATCCCTTACATATTTCTACTCCTAAAGTCTCCTTTTGTAAAATTTCCTGACACAACTGAGACAAGTTCCGTCCAAGGATGCCATAACTTAAGCAAGCTTTAGCAATTCCAGCTGCAAGATCAGCTTGATTATTACTCGAGCCTATACAGATTTCTGAAAAGTCTATTGATCTATGCAATTCCTCCAAACTGACACGGCGCGATTTTCTCCACAAGGATAACAAACTTTTGCACTTTTTGTCATCCAAACCTATTAACCATGAGGCCAAACTAAGCATCTTAAAGTAAGAAAGAACAGGGAATATTTTAGCGTTCCATAAGCACATCTCCTGAGAACCTACAGAGCTCCATAGATCACTTACTTGAATGCCCAAATCATGCAAGACTTTATTCCAGGGTTTCCCGCAAAAAGTCCCATCCTTAGAAAGTGGAACTTTTGGGTTATCATGGAGACCACAGTACACTAGCACTCTTTCTGTGCTTTCCACTAAAGGAACCTCCCAGAGACAATGACGATCTGGAAGCATGAATTTGAATGAATTTTCTGCCATCCCTCCAATATCTCTTGGGACATTAATACCAACAACTACAGATAGGGAACCAATTTGCATTCCACCAGATATGGAAGAATCATATATAAGGGAATCTTCCCCAACTGAGACACCAGGTTCAATTTCGCTAGAAAGTACTACAGCAGAAGCTGCAATGTCAGATGCAGTTGTGGCTGGAATAGAACACAAATGCCTTCGGCCAACAATTTCTGAGCTAGCCCCACTTAAGTGATCTAAAACTTCACTTGAGGTTCCAAAGTGCAAGAACAATAAATCATCTGCAATAAATTACAACCAAATAAATGCCACCATCAGTAAGTCACATAATAAAGGCAACAAGAACTGTTCTGGTATGGGTTATAACTGATTTTTAACATACAAGCACAGTAGCTGAACATTTTTTGTTTGCCCAATCTCCTGACCAGTTCATTACCCACAGGGCGATTTTCCAGCCAGTCATGTTTTGCAGGAACCCAAGCTGCTACCAGATCTTCATATAAACTCATCTGTGAAAAAATCCAGGTAAGCATACCACCTTTAGCATTATGGGTATGTTTCTCATCAGTCATTGTTCAGAAAGGCCAAAAATTATGAAAATTCTACATGCAGATTTTACATATCAATTCAGCAATTATAGCTCAAAAGTTATGGTTTGGAACAGTCATACACAGCCCACTCTACCACGCCTTGAAATTCCACTAATAAATGGAGTTGCTAGGATCTGAACCTTCGACCACTTGGTCTAAGAGGCTCTTATACCATGTCTTGGAATAAATTGACCTAAAAGCTTAAGGTGATTGATTAGGCCCAAGAATAGCTTTTATAATCATCTCTGACAGGAACTGAAATATGAAATAAAAAGACTAAGATAGTATGTGGAAATAGTTGTACGAAATATATACATAAAAACAACAATATACAACAAACAGGACTTCTTAAGGACCTTGTTAAACTCAAAAATTAGGTAAAATTATAGTAGGATATAAAGAAACTTATACATCGCATGCAATGCTAAACCAACACATCCATGAAGTTGTTAGGATGACAAAAAGAAAGAGAAAAATCATGAACACCAGGAAAAAAAGATTTACAATGGAATAATTAAGGAACATGAAGTAAAAACCAATTTAGAAAAGAATTTAATTGAACTAAACTTGGACAGTAAGGTAAGCATGTGATGTTTTCTCTCACAGTTTTTACATGGTGGACTAAGATTTATGATGATAAAAAAGTTCATTAACTGACCTCTTTTCTGTTTTCTAAAAGCTCTGAAATTATTGGTTGGCAGGAACATGCAAGCATGACAAGGTCCACCCATGCTTTGCCTCTAACAGCTATTATTCCAGTGTCAAGCAATGTTCTACCATCATCCAATAATGCTTGATTCTTAACAAGTTCTTGCACATCAGGTTTCTGCAGGAGGTTGTCAACTAAACTGACCATATAACTTTCAGTTTGTATTCCAGTTTTAGATGCCACAATGACACCATGGTTAGAAGCTATATCAAGAGTGATTGGAACAGTGATTATGCAGGATGCATCCTCTGGAACAACCATTGCAGAGGCATCAAAACAAGGAAGAACATCCCCAGTCATTGTCAACATTCCACCTACAAAATTACAAATTATGTATTAAGAATATGCAGCATGATCTGTTCCAGCGAAAAACAGTTCTAGGAGGACATTCATTCAGTAACAGTACAATTTGATGATAACAACTTTAGAACAACACCATCAGCAATTTGAATTTCAGTTATCAAACTGTGTTAAACAGGAAGCTGATGCAGTAGTCTGGCAGTAGGCTGTGTGCAGAACAGAAACAGGAAATTTAACTAATATGCAGTTAGATAATTGATAGTTATACAACTATAATAGTACTTCTGTTCTTTTAGCTGCCAGATCATATTGAGCCTTAAATTCCAGAATGTCAGCAATAGAAAAGGCAAGCACAAGTGTTCATTCAGAAGCCTTTAATCGCCATTTGATAGCAATAAAATTGTTCTCATATTATAAAAGCATTAATAGGGGATGAAAAACCTTCATTCTTAAAAGCCTGTCTTGCACAAGAAGCAATTGCAAGTATATGGTCAAAAAGCAGAGGAACTGGCCCATCAGGGTCATCTGCTGCCAGATATGGAAGGGGTAGAAAAACTTTTCCCATGGGATTTGCCCATGGAACCCTTTTCGAGTCACCTCCAGCATGAAGCAAAAGTATATGCTTCTTGGCCAGAAATCTAACCACTGGCAGGATAGAATCTTCATTTATAGATCCTGCACGTGGCATACAAGATCCAGAAGTGCCGTTTTCTGTGTTTGCCACCTGTGGATCAGAGATTACCCTATCAAGTCTAGAAGTAAACAAAAAAAAAGTTCAATACTAGCTAAATCAAATTTCAACTAATGCCGTAGCATAGAAATTAGGCAGATCCTCTTTTAAAATCTTCAAAGTCCAAACAAATCAAGCAATATACAATGAACAGGACTAAAAAGTTCATCATAACTGCATTCTGAATTATAATCCAATGTCAAACAAGAGAATCAGATATGAAGTATCATATGTATAAATGATTACATTGTGATATGTTCGGATTAAATTGAATAATTCTAAACAAAACAATTTGCAGAAGCAATTTTTCATTGCCGTCAGGAAATGCGATTCAGTAATGATACTACCTCTGAGCCAAGATCGAGTCCAAGAGTCTGATAATGGCGAGCGAGAGCATAAATGGCATTGAGAGTGGCAGCACCGGAGCCGATCCGCTGGCCATTGGGATCGGGCACAGCAAGAGTAATAGTGGACGGAGCAATTCGGCCAATACGCTTAGCACGCCTAAGCTGCCATTCATAAAGCTGGGCTTGCTCAGGGCTAGCAGCGGTGAGGACAATAGCATCCCAAGTGGGAACTCTGGAGGGATGCCTGACCGATAATCTCAAATGGTACCAAGATTTTCGAAGAATTGAAGTTAAATCCGCTTTGTATTTGGTTCGGTAGAATCTCCTTTCTCTTGTAGATTCCATTATGCAGAAAATCTGGTAGTGCAGAGTGTATGAGAGAATCGATAGGTGAATGAGGGTGAGGAGTGAGGAGTATGTCGGTGGATTGAGTGGATATAGACACAGGGAAATTAAGGCAGGTGGCTGCTGTGCTGACGCCGGGAAAGGAAGAGAAAGAAGAATGATTGACTTTTTCCTTCAGTTAAAATACTAACAGTTGAGAATTGGGATTTTTAACTCGGCCAATATATAGCCATCAACGACAAAATTAAATCATTAAAGTTCGTTATTAGCATCAAACTTTTCTCAAGCAATTCTCTCAAATATTATTTTATCTCATTCGTTAAAAAAATGCTGAATTTTGAAAAAAAAAAAAAAAAAAAAAAGTCAGATTGGGTACTTAACTTTAAACATAATTAACTTTCTGAATTAACTTTTTGCAGAGTATTAACGTAATAAATTAAGGGATAATTACTAATCTGACCCAATCAAGGACCCCAATTTACATATCTAACCCACCTTACCTCAAAGTTACCAAATTAGACACTTTCACCCATTTTGGACAAAACTAACCTTAGTTCTATTTGATGAATCGATCGATCTTCTTCTTCTTCTTCTTCCTCCTCCGCTTCATCCGCTTCTTGTTCTTCTTCTTCTTGTTGTTCTTCTTCTTCTTCGTTTCAACTTCTTCATCTTCTTCAATTTCTTATACCAATCGTTAACGATTTTTGACATATTATGTTCAATTTCCCGTACAAATGGTATATTTTTTGTTTATACGCTTGCTTTTCTCGTTGGTTTTGCCTCTTTCTTCATCTTTAATGGTATCGTTTCAATTTCCTCTATTTTTCATAATTTTATATTCATTTTCGTCCATTGTTGTCGCATTTGTGACAAGAACTGTCGCATTTCGTCGCAAATGCGACAAGAACTGTCGCATTTGTTAATGCGACAACTCTTGTCGCATTTACGACGAAATGCGACAGTTCTTGTCGCATTTGCGACGAAATGCGACAGTTCTTGTCGCATTTGTGACGAAAGAGACAATTTCGTCACAAATGCGACAGCAATGGAGGAAAATGGAAAAAATTATGGAAAAATAGAGGAAATTGAAACGATACCATTACAGATGATGAAAGAGGGAAAACCAACGAGAAAAGCAAGCGTATAAGCAAAAAATATACCATTTATACGAGAAATTGAACATAATATGTCAAAAATCTCAAAAATCGCTAACGATTTATATCAGAAATTGAAGAAGATAAACTGAAGAAGAAGTTGAAACAGAGAAGAAGAAGAAGAACAAGAAGAAGAAGAAGAAGAAGAAGAAGCGGATGAAGCGGAGGAGAATGAGGAGGAGGAAGAAGAAGAAGATTGATTCATCAAATAGAACTAAGGTTAGTTTTGTCCAAAATAGATGAAAATGTCTAATTTGGTAACTTTGAGGCAATGTGGGTTAGATATGTAAATTGGGGTCCTTGATTGGGTCAAATTAGTAATTATCCCATAAATTAATAGTGATAAGAAACAAAGATAATATAAAAATTGTAAAAAAGAAAAATTTTAAAAATAAGTTCATTGTTGTGATATAAAATTAAATTAAAGAACCAAAACAAAAAAAAAAATTGTACAGTAAAAATTATTTAAATTAATAAAATAAAATAAAATTTAGTTTTTAAAAGAATTAAAGATCACCTTATATAGTTGTCATGGTGAAGAATTTTTATGAAGATGGAGAATTTTGAGATCTATCTTCTCTCTCAGATCTATTTCTCTCTTTTAGATCTATCTCCTCTCTTTCAGATCTCTCTTCTCTCTCTAAAACACAGGATCAATTTTATAACTCAATTTTCTCTCTCTCTCTCTCTCTCTCAATTAGTTATAACTAAATTAACTATAACTAATAGTAGAATTTAAGAAAAGTAAATCTCTCTCTCTCTCTCTCTCGGCGATGACCAAGGCGATCGTGAAGGTTAAGGGGGATGGGTCGGTGAAGGCAGGCGGCTGGCCTGTGTCGGATCTGGTGGTGGCGGGGCGCGGGCGGGGCAATGGCTCCGGGATCGATGAGGCGTGGGCGGCGGCGGATGATGGGAGATCCGAGGGATCTCCTCGGGGGAGGAGGCGGAGCAGCGGGATTCGGAGGGATCGGTCGAGGGATAGGAGTAGATCAGAGTGGGTGGATGGTGGGGAGGCAGATTCGGCGGTTTCGACGGGGGGTGCTAGGGGTGCGTCGGTGCCGTTGGGGGCTTCCAGGGATGCGGCGGCCGATCGGGGGCTGGAAGGTGTTGGTGCCGCGGCCGCGGCCTTGGACTCGTTTTTCGCGGAGGGACGCGCGTATGATTCCGGAGTTAGAGGGACGCTTCCGGTGCTTGGGCCACAGGGAGTACCGACCGTCTCTCCCCAGCAGGATGAGCATGCCGTGCGACTTTCGTTGGCCGCGCAGGCCGTGCTGGCCGCGCAAGCCGCACAGACTACACAAGCCGCTCAAGCGGAAGTTTCCGTGGATTTGGGAGGCCCCTCCTGGAGGGATAAGTTGCTAGGGGTGTCAGAGGAGGATCCCATGATGGAGGTGGATGCTTTTGAGAATGATTCCGGGGATTTTCTCTCTGATTCCGATTCTGAGGATGGAGAGCCTGATAACCCGCTGTGTCCTAGGATCCGGCTGTCCTCAGATGACAAGCGGGTCATGAGATCGAAGTGGAAATTGGCGTTAATCGTCACTGTGTTGGGGAAAAGGATCAGTTTCAATTATTTTGCCCAGAGGATCCAGGCTCAATGGGCAAAGAAAGGAAAGGTTACTATCACAGACCTTGAAAATGACTATTATGTCATTAAATTCACAAGGGCTGAGGATTTCAATGCTGTTGTGAATGGTGGTCCGTATATTATCTCCAATCATGTGTTGGCTCTGAGACCTTGGGTCCCAAATTTTGATCCCCATGATTGCTCTGTTAACAGGATCCTTACTTGGGTTAGGTTCCCGGGCCTACCTCTTGAATACTACAGTGATAGGTTCCTGAACAAGATTGGTAGCCTTGTTGGGAAAGTCCACCATGTTGATAAGACTACCATTGGGGCAGTGAGAGGCAAGTTTGCCAGGGTCTGTATCGATATTGATCTCGCTAAGCCTCTTCTTTCTCAGTTCTGTACTCAAAACAAGGTCTATCATATTGAATATGAAGGTATACACAACATCTGCTATGAATGTGGTATGTTTGGCCATACCCTTGAGGGTTGTCCTAAGAGGAGGAAGGACGTGGAGGAGTTGGTGCAACCTATCATAGGCGAAGCTGAGAAGAGTCAAGGGGAAGTAAGGAGCTTTGGCCCATGGATGCTTGCCAAGAGGCCAGTGAGAAGGAAGCCACGGGCTAATGTTAATGCTAATCATTCACCAGATATCAGTACGAAGATGACTACTCTCCAGATTGCTCCTGAGATCAAGGTCAGACCCCCGGATATTAAGAAGGGGATTGAGACTGGAGTGGACTCAGCTTCGGGTTCCGGGTCAAGGTTCGGTGTTTTGTCTATGGAGGAAGATCAAGACTCGGATCCTTCTGATAAGCAGATTGATTTAAGCATGCCTGGTCTGGAGTCGGTAGAGCATGCCTCTAGTCTGGGTAATTCTATTAATCCTCTCTTTGTCTCTAATGCTTCTGCTAAAGGCAAAGAGATTCCCCAGTCTATCCTGTCAGCTGGGAAGGGTTTGAGTAGGGAGGCGAGTACTCTACATCCTCCTGTTGATGCTCCTATTGGTAAGACTATAGGAGTGAGTAAGTTAAACATGAAGAATCCCAAAGGGAAACCTAAAAAGAACCTTCATGGTTTGAATTCTTTGGATAAAAGGGGTCCTTCTGGGACCGCCTCTAGGCTCTCCGGAGCCCCAAACAAATACCTGATCTAGGGTTTGGGCCTGCGTCTGTAGTCTCCCCCTCTGATGGACTTCTTCGTTTGGAATGTTAGAGGTGCGGCGAGCAAGGCTACCCGCATTCATGTCAATGATCTCATTAAACAGTTTAACCCTTCCTGCTTTGTCCTTCTTGAGACCAAGGTTAGTGGAGCCAAAGCAGATGAGGTGGTTAGAAAGTTTAAGAATTGGAATTGCGTCAGGTCGGAGGCTACTGGTCGGGCAGGGGGGATTTGGCTCTTTTGGAAGCCAGGTCAAGTCAATATTGATATTGTTACTATGGACAGTCAATTCATCCATAGTAAGGTGTGTTACCCGGGTAATAAACCCTTCTTTATTACCTTCGTCTATGCTGATCCTGTTTCGACTAACCGAAGAAGGCTGTGGGAGATCCTTCATTCTTTTAGCTCTAACATGGTGGAGGCGTGGTTGGTTGCCGGGGATTTTAATGACATTGCCCTCTTGAGTGATCAGAGAGGAGGGGGTAATCATTATGTGAACCGGTGTCTTAATCATAAGCAAAGTATGGATATGTGCGGGCTTTCGGACCTGGGTGCTGCTGGCCACAAATTTACCTGGAAAAGGAATAGTGTGTTTGTTAGGTTGGATAAGGTGTACGCTAATGTTGCAGCGATTTATAGGTTTTCTGAGGTCAAGGTACTTAATCTCCCTTTCCGTCACTCAGACCATTGCCCTATCCTCATTAATTTGGTCAAAGGAAATCGGCTGAAAGGTAATAGACCTTTTAGGTATCTGGTGGCTTGGGAGTCTCACCCCGAGTTTAAGGATTTCGTTAAAAGCAATTGGCATCCCCACTCTGATGTTCTCCTCGCTACTGAGGAATTCAGGAGGAATGTGGCTGTTTGGAATCAAAATACTTTTGGTCATATTATCAGGAGGAAGAACAAACTCTTGAGGAGAATGGAAGGTGTTCAGCGTTGCTTGGAGGTTCGTTTTGATCATAGCCTGAATGGTCACCTAAGAGCTCTTCAGAACGAGTTGGAAGCTGTGCTTAGACAGGAAGAGCTTCTGTGGTTCCAGAAATCTAGGAAGGCTTGGATTCAAGACGGGGACCGGAATACCAGGTTTTTCCACCTCTCAACGATCATTAGGAGACAACGAAATAGGATCGAGGCTATTAAAGACGCCAGTGGTGAGTGGATTTTTGAGGAGGAGGACATTCGGCGCCTTGCCCTTGATTTCTACAAGGACCTGTTCAGAGAGGAAGCTGTGGACCTAGAGAGTGCCCACTCTGGCATTTCCTTTCCTCGTTTGGGGGAGGATGCTATTAATAATGCTTTCCATCCCATTGAGCTTAAAGAGATTGATCTGGCCTTCTCCAGCATCGGTTCCACTAAGGCTCCTGGTATTGATGGTATCCCCGCTAGTTTCTATCATAAACACTGGGACACTGTTAAAGAGGGTATATACAGCTTTGTGTTAGGTGTCTTTGGTGGTTCGAACGATATCAGTTTGGTTAATAAAACCCTCATTGTCTTGATTCCTAAGGTTGCCAAGCCTTCTTCCTTTCTCCAGATGAGACCCATCAGTCTTTGTAATGTCTTGTATAAAGCTATTACTAAGATTGTGGCTAATAGAATCCGGAAGATCCTTCCGGATATTATCAGCCAAAATCAAGGGAGCTTTGTTCCTGGAAGACAATTGATGGATAACGTTGTTATTGCCCAGGAGGTTGTCCATTCTATGAAGATTAAGAAAGGCAAGAAAGGGATCGTGGCTCTCAAGCTGGATCTGGAGAAAGCCTATGATAGGTTGAACTGGAGCTTTCTTCTGGATAGTTTAGCCAAAGCTGGTATCCCGGAGAACTGGAGGAATTTGATTGGAAAGTGTATCTCCTCTCCTGTTTTCCAGGTTATGATCAATGGGGATATGTCGGATGAGTTCTCTCCATCCAGGGGTATTCGTCAAGGGGATCCTATGAGCCCCTTCCTTTTTGTTATTGCCATGGAAAGATTGTCTCACCTGATCCAAGAGGCGGTGAGCAAAGGGACTCTCCACCCTGTTTCCATCAACAGACATTGCCCCCCTGTTACCCATTTACTCTTTGCTGATGATGTCATGCTTTTTGTGGAGGGTAATGAGGAACAAATTAAGGCTGTGATGGATATCCTCGACTGCTTTTGTGAGGCTTCTGGACAGAAGATTAACATCCATAAATCCCGTATGCTTTGTTCCAAGAATATGGATAATAGCTTGTGTAAAAGACTGAGTGAGATGTCTGGCATTCCCCTGACTCAATCGTTTGGGAAATACCTTGGGGTCCCTCTTCATAGTGACAGGGTGTCCAAAGCCTCTTTTAAAGACATTTTGGACAAATCTAACGGTTTGTGTGCTAGCTGGAAAGCTAATTCTCTTTCCCTTGCAGGTCGCCTTACTTTAATCCAGTCTATCAACTGCGCTGCTCCAAATCACATCATGCAAGCCTGTAAGCTCCCTGAGCCGGTCCTCAACGACCTTGATAAAATTAATCGGCGTTTTCTGTGGGGAGAGTCTGGGGATGGGAGGAAGATTCACCTGGTCCCTTGGAAGGAAGCCTGCCAGCCTAAGAGCAGGGGGGGTCTTGGTATAAGGCAAGCTAAGGACAATAATAAAGTCCTGTTAATGAAGCTTCTTTGGAGAATGTGGCAATCCCCCTCCTCCCTTTGGGTTCGTCTTCTGTGCGGCAAGTATAGGAAAGATAGAATCTTTGGTGGCCCGAAGGAGAGGGTTGTCAGCTGTTCCTTCCTCTGGAAAGGGCTTAGTGCTGTTTTTGCTGAGTTCTGTACAGGGATTGGCTTGGAGGTGGGTAATGGGAGATCCATTAGTTTCTGGTATGACACCTGGATTGGTGACAAACCGTTGATTGAGGTGTGCATCGCCCCTCCGCCGAATGATCTCCTCTCCTGGAGAATTGCTGATGTGGTGGACTCGGAGGGAGACTGGATCTGGTCTAAGTTCGACTCCTTTCTTAGCCTGGAGACCCTCCTTAATATTAGAGGTGTGAAGATTAGTAATCAGGAGGAGGATAAGGACAGACACTGCTGGGCCTTGACTAATAATGGTTCTTATTCTTGCAAATCGGCCTATGAAGCTTTTACCCCTAATAGGGTTGATCCTCCTTTGGAAATTTGGAAGTCCATTTGGGCCCTCAAAGTCCCCTACCGCATTAGGAGTTTCCTATGGCTGGGAGTCAAAGACAGGCTCCTCACGAATGCAGATAGACACAGAAGGCACTTGGCTGTATCTGGTGCCTGTAGCAGATGCAGCGGCCATGTGGAAACCTTGTGCCATGCTTTGAGGGATTGCCCGAATAGTAGAAAGGTTTGGGAAGGGGTCCTTCCTCACCACATCCTTCCTTCCTTTATGGGGTTCTCTGATATTGACTGGTTCTCTGAAGGCGTTAATGGGAATTTGTTGGCCAGTATGGAGCACGGGGCTATTCTCTTCGCTATTATTTGTCACCAAATGTGGAAATGGAGGAATGAAGAGTTATTTGCTGAGAAGACTGTCTTTATTCCTGACCTCCGGTTTTACTTCTCGAAAAAACTCTCTGTTATTACAAAGAGTTTTGAAGGAGAGCCCCTGGTTCACCCCTCCCCGGTTAAAGAGGTCCAGTTAGTTGGTTGGAGGAAGCCCAGGGAAGGGGTTGTCAAGTTGAATACGGATGGCTCCTGCCTTAATAATGGCAGAATTGCTGCTGGTGGAGTTCTTCGGGATTCTGGTGGCGCCTGGCTGGCTGGGTTTACCCATAACTTAGGTACGGGCTCCTCCTTTACTGCAGAGCTCTGGGGGATCTTGTCTGGCATTAAACTCGCCATTCGCATGGGTGTTAAAAGACTTTCGGTGGAGTCTGACAATTTGGAGGCTATCAACAGGATTTCGGATAGACATGCTGTTTGTCTTAAGAGTCAGAATCTCATTAAAGCCATCTTGAGGCTTCGTCCTGCCTTCGATTCTCTTACCTTCTCCCATATTTATAGGGAGCAAAACCGCGTGGCGGATCGCTTGGCAGCTGCTGGGCATGGGGGGATGTTAGGTGTTTCTACCCTTTCCGTTCCTCCTTCTTTTCTGTTACCTTCTCTTCTTGAGGATAGGATTGGGGTCAGTCTTCCTAGACTGATCCCGGGTTAGGTTTTTGTTTGTTTGTTTTTTTTTCTTCCCTTCTTACCAAAAAAAAAAAAAAGATCACCTTATATATATATATATATATAACATTCTAAAAAAACTTAAAAAAGATTCAATAAAATAAAAGGTTAATTACAAAAAAACTACCCTGTGGTTTGGACTTTTTGCGATGTGATACCTGTGGTATTTTTTTTACAAACACAACCCTGTGGTTGTCACCGTTAGACAAATAAAGGAGACGGTCAAAATTCTGTTAAAAAGATGACGTGTCACAGAGGCAATTTAGGAAATTCAATTTTTTTATTTTTTTTAATTTTATTTTTTAGTTTTTTCTTTCTCTCTCCTTCTTCCATTTTGATTCAGACATTCTCCTTCTTCCTCCCCCTTCTTCTTCATCCTTCTTCTTCCTCTTTTTTCTTCTCCATTATTCTTCTTCTCCCTCTTCCCTTTGTTCTTCTTTTTTCTTTTTTTTTCTGGAAATTCCAGAATTAAGCTGGAATTTTCCAGCGTTAATGCTGGAAAAATTCCAGCGTTAAATGCTGCCCAGCATTTAACGCTGGAATTTTTCCAGCATTTAAGGCTGAGCCTTAATGCTGGAAAAATTCCAGCGTTAAATGCTGGAATTCCCAGCATTGTGCTGGAAAATTCCAGCACTAACGCTGGAACTTTTCCAGTGCTGGAAAAATTCTAACCTTAGTGCTGGAATTTTTCAGCTTAATGCTGGAAATTTCTTAGTTGGAACAAAAAAATAAAGAGGAAAAGAAGAATGAAGGATGAAGAGGAAGAAGAAAAAGAAAGGAAGAAGGAGGAGAAAAAGAAACGAAGAAGAAGGAAGAACCAGGAAGACGAAGGAAGAACCACGAAGAAGAAGAAGAAGGAGTACGAGGAGAGAGAGTCTAGAAAAGTCAACAAAAAATGGTCAAAATGGTCATAAATTTCATATTCCAAAATTACCCCTCTGATTTAACAGAGTTAAAAATTTTGCCTTGATTTTGTTAACGGTGACAACCACAGGGTTGTGTTTGTAAAAAAAAAATACCACAGGTACCACATCGCAAAAAGTCCAAACCACAGGGTAGTTTTTTATAATTAATCCTAAAATAAAACTTAAAAGTTATTTTTCCAAATGAATATATTTTTTAGTTTGTAATTGAAAAATGTGTAATAAAAAGTGTTTCAGACTAAGTCTAAATAGAGACTTGATTCGTCATTCATTTTTTAAGAAATCTAATGGTTAAGGCGAAGCATACAAGATCCAGAATGGTAGGAACCGTCCACCTCTCAATTCATGGGTAAAATGGTACTTTCAATTTATGGCAACATATAAATAGGTAATATTTACTTTCAATGTCTTTATTATTTGATATTCAACTTCTTTATTCAAATTGGACACTGATTTTGGCATCAGAATGTACTAAGGAGACCCACCACAACACATGTGAATAAATATCTATAAAAGTGAACTCAAATGTTGGACCTGACTCAATATTTAATGCGACGAACATGGATCCTAATCACCGATCTTCAGACCAAACAACTTGGGACATTTTCCAAAAGTATGGACGACTGACTTCCTAGAGATACTAATCGAAAGAAGTCCATTCCTCAATTCGAGGACCTAAAAATGAAGTAGATACCACACTTGGACTTGGAGGGTAAGAAAATGTCTCTAATCATAATGAGCAAGACCTTGAGGTACATGATCGGGGATGGTAGGGTTAAGAAGCCTAATACAACCCAGGACTTATATCTAATGTTTCCTCACTATGTTACAAAACATTTAAGAGACTCGGCTCTAAATGGCAGTTAAATGCATTTACAATAGAAACAGTTATGAGTTTACCTAATAAAGAATGAGACATCCTCCCATGAGCATAAGAAAGGATGGAGAGGGATAAGCCTAAAATACATGATCATAGTGCCAATAAAAATGCTTTGCATTAGAAGCAGAGCACTAGACAGAAGAAAGGCAAATAAGTTGTAGATGATGTCGGCCTTAAGGACGGAATTAAGAAAATTTCAATGGGAGAATCTTGAGAAGTTTTGTTCTAACATTTTTTGGACAAAAAGGTACTTGATGGGATACTGGGCTTCCAAATATCGTCCCACACTCTCTCTCGCAGTGCATAGATGACACCTCTTTTCCACCTCATTAGAAAACTTCTCGCTTGTCTGACTATTTTGGTGTAGAGGTTCCAAACAAGCACTATGCGACTTTTATGAAAATGATGATCTTGTACACTGAAGACGCTATTTTTTCCAATGTCTTATTAAGTGTAGCTCAAGAGTGGTATAAGGAGCTAGGAATAGGATCCATGGATTCATTTTGGCATTTGAATGACTTGTTTTTAGCTCGATTCGTGGGAGAAATGAAATCTCGGAGGATAAGTACTGGTCTGCACAATGTCCGGCAAAGATTTACAGAGCCTATGTTTCATCAAATGGCCTCTTTTGTCAAATCTTTGAACTGAGGTTGCCACGAATGTCATGGCAAAACTAAAAACTTAAGAATCTCTAAAAGCATAAGTGTTACACGAATTTCCTTAGAACTCTCAAAGAGTTGATTGGCTATGGATCAGAGTTTTGTCCTTTAACGATAACAAACTCCCTTCTGATTACGCGAGGTAAAGAAAAAGGATAAGGTTTGCAGGAACTATAACTAAGAGGAGAAAGAAAAATAGTTCGATGATAATAGGGAACCTTATGAACGAAAAAACTGATTCTCATAGCTCGAGCCGTAAAAGACAGAATAACTTATTCAATTTATCTGGATTGAATCCATATTTTAACTATTAAAATGTAATTTCTAATTACATAAATTTTCCCGTTTATTTATTGCTTGGATAGTAATCTCGTATATGATAACTGAGAACCTAATAATAATATCAATCGATTCTTTGTTACGCGATATTAACTTCAACATGAGACATATAATGTCACCTGTATCATTCGGGTGTAGCCATCGCTTTTCAGCTTTACTAATCAAGTGGTTGGTGATATGTTCTCAACCATAGGAGGGTAGCAACCCCTCACTTCAGTCATGGCTCTTCATCATGGTTCATGACATACCTAAGCGGTCCATACTTGGCACCTAGTTACAAACTCGTTAGAAATATCTAGATTAGTATTCTACTTGCCTCACAATTTCACTTGCTCGGCTCCTCAACTCGTCAAATGTAAAGGTACAGTTCGAACCTTGAACTTTTTAATCGTAAACAATAATACTTACCACTACGCAATCCTTTCACTTATGAATATTGTTAACCATTTAAGAATATATAGTTATCTTATAAATTAAATAATTAAAATATTATTTTTTATTAATATTTTTATTTTTTATTTAAACAAATATCATAAAAAAATTATTTTATCTCCTATATTAATAAATTTTAATTAATATTTTAAATACATACAAGTAAAATTTAAAAATCTAATAAATTATATTTATCCTATTATTTTATTATATTTAAAAGGTATATTTCTTTTTTAATTTTTATATAGATTCAATTTAATAAAAGTTTAATAATATATTAAAATATAATGAATTGATATTAAAAAATATTAAATTATGATAATATATCATTTATATCATGAACTTGTATAAAAAACTTGATTGACTTCATGAACTTTTAAAATGTTCTGACAGCTCCTTCAACTTGTATAAAATATTCAGATCGTCTCCTCAACTTGTGTAAAATACAATCAACTAATTACTTGATTGTAAAAATATAAGTTACATGTAAAAAGTGTGTTACATGTATCTTTGAAAATTAAAACGGCCAATATGGGGATATATGGTTCTAATATTAGAGAATATAAGTTTTATATTTGAGAAGTAAGAATTTCAATTTTAATATATTTTAATTTATTATGTGGAGTATTATATTTTTTTTTTTTTTTTTTCTAGTAGAATTCCCCACGATCTTGTGTATATGCCCAATAATATTGGTGAATTTGTTGAAGCAATTTTTGGGGTTTATTTTATGACAAATAGGATTTTATAACAGAAAAATAATAATATTGCAACGGGAACAACGAACCGAACCGTGTCGGCAAAGGCAGGAGGAGGATACGACGTCGGTAGAACTGTACGGCCTATGCTCTGCCAAAAAAGCGGGAAACAACAACTGTTGGTTTATACAACAGCCTGCCTGGCCAAGTGTCTGTGAAATCCTCCCTTTTCGCGGTTTCGTATCCTCCTTTTTATCTCAAATGTCTGCTCCTTTTTCAAATCCATTTCCTGCTCAGCTTCATCCTCAATCTCTTCCCTGAAAGCAGATTTTTAACCATATTTTGTGGGGGTTCGTGTTCCATATCTCTTTGCTATTTCATTCATCGGGTCAGGTCGTCAATGGAATTATTGGTGGTGTTACGAATGTTCCGATAATGAAACGGAGTTGCAGAGGAGGAGCAATTGAGGTTATCAATTGCTCTGGTTCATTGCTTCGACGAGGACGACCAAACGACATCTCTGCTAATGTTACCATGGGCATTTTAGAATGCAGAATCGAATTGCGATTATCCTCTCTCAATTTCTTCTATGTCCCATCCAATGCTTTCTCCGGTTCCAAACTACAGCAAAAAACAGAAAATTTTTGACATTGAAATTTGAAAAATATACTTCTTCCTTTTTCTTCTTATTGTTGCGTGCTGTTTTGTTATTGGTCGGAATGATGAGAGGTGGAGCTGAAGGAGAAAGGTTAGCATACGCATTTAATTACGGAAGGAAGCCTGCCGATCAGGACCCTGATTTTGCAGAGAGAGATCCTACCGGAAGATATCTTCGGGTAACATAAACCCCTAATTTTTTCAATTCTTATTTCTTTTCGCTATCTACATTCCTGTGGATTGAGGATTTGATTGATATATTTTCAATTTTTCTTTTTCATATGCATTTGTATAGTGAAATTTGATTTTCTCTTTCACGGAAATTAGGGCTAATTCCTCATTTCTGTTTTGTTCAGTATGCTGAAGTGTTGGGCAAGGGTGCATTCAAGACTGTGTAAGCTTCTTCTTATACTTGGCCTTCTTTTCAGATTAGGATTTTTTTTTTTTCCTATTCCGTCAATAAGATTGATTCTTCTTGAGCAGTTATAAAGCATTCGATGAAGTAGATGGAATAGAGGTAGCTTGGAACCAAGTAAAGATTGATGATGTCTTGCAATCACCAGAAGATCTGGAGAAATTATACTGTGAAGTTAATCTACTTAGAACCTTGAAACATGAAAACATCATAAAGTTGTATGATTCTTGGGTGGATGATAAGAAGAAAACTATTAATATGATCACAGAGCTTTTCACATCCGGGAATCTGAGACAGTATGTATCCCCAACATATATATATATAGTTCTCTCTTCCTATTTTTTCCTGCTTGCATTTGAAATTGTTGCACACTGCCTTGTGATTATCAGATATCGAAAGAAGCATAAACATGTTGATACCAAGGCAATTAAGAAATGGGCAAGACAAATTCTTCAAGGCTTAGTTCATCTCCATGGTCATAATCCACCTATCATTCACAGGGATTTAAAATGTGATAATATATTTGTTAATGGACATCATGGAGAAGTTAAAATTGGAGATCTTGGCTTGGCTACTGTTATGCTGCAGCCTGCTGCTAAAAGTGTCATCGGTAATGCACTCGATGTTCGAGTTCCTTTACTTCTTTGAAACTGACTTTACTGAAGGTTTTCTGAATGAAATATTTCCTTTGATTACATCAGGGACTCCTGAGTTTATGGCTCCAGAACTTTATGAAGAGGAATATAATGAACTTGTTGATATTTATTCATTTGGATTGTGTATGCTAGAAATGGTTACTTTTGAGTACCCATACAGTGAATGTAAAAACCCAGCTCAAATTTATAAGAAGGTTACCTCTGTAAGTTCTCCAATCATGAGATTGTAATAATTTGTTATGCATTGGGTTTAGATGTTCATTTGATCTTATGCCTCTTTTTACTATTTTACAGGGAATTAAACCTGGTTCTCTTAGTAAAGTCAGTGATCAGCAAATTAGAGAGTTCATTCTGAAATGCCTGGTTCCAGCATCTGAGAGACCATCTGCCAAAGAACTTCTTAAAGACCCGTTCCTTCAGCTTCAGGAACCAGTCCGTGATCCGTTGCTCATACCCAATCACTATCCAAAATCTTTAAGTTTGCCCAAGTCAGGACCTCTGTCCATGGATATAGATGCTGATTATAAGCAACAATGTTTAAGCCCATGTGCTGGAAGCAACGATGAAGGGTCGAAATATCCTGTGCTGGAATATCAAAAAACACATAAGAACAACAATTTCAGTCTGAGAGGGACAATCCAAGATGACCACTCTGTATCATTGACATTGCGAATCGCAGACTCTTCTGGTAAGTTGATGTTCGTTGAAGAAGTGATATACTTTTTGTTTTCGAAAAGTAGTTACTTGAATCTCTTATGGTTACTTGCAGGTCGGGCTAGGAACATTCACTTCCTTTTCTACCTTGACAGCGATACCGCACAATCTGTGGCTAGTGAGATGGTTGAACATTTAGAGTTAGCAGACCATGACGTAGCCTTCATAGCTGAGTTCATTGATTACCTGATAATGAAACTTATTCCTGGTTGGAAGCCATCACCTGATTATGCCTCGAGCGGAATAACAAGTATTTACGTAGATTCCCCGACTCTCAAAGAAACTGAAACTTCTGCTTGGAATTCAGTTTTAACTAGTATTCCTGTTCCGCAAATGATCGAGCATGATGCTTCCTCAGGGTTAACCACAGCTCATGAAGAAGAAAGTAACATAGAAGCTGATGATGAAGTTAATACATGCGAAAGTCCATACGGTGATAATTCTAATTTTTACTATTATCCTTCACCAAGTTTGGCTAGCATGGAAGATCAAGATTCAGAGTCATCAGTTGCAGAGACATTGCTTGAAGATGATGAATACACAAAAGATTATGGAACATCTGAATTCGATAGCTTTCAGGGAAGCTATTTTGCTGAACCAGAACTTGGGGATCCATATTTTCTTTACAAGTTGAATGCCAGTGTTGGAGAATCAATTCTAGTTAAGGAAGAAGCAAAGAGCTCTGAGTTGTCATTTCCAAACCAAAGTGGAACTGATGATGTGAGCTTATCGAGCAGCGATATGGATATTGATATGGAGCTAAAGCTTGAGCTTGATGCAGTTGAAGCACAATATAAGAAATGGTTCCAAGAGCTTATTAGGATTAAGGAGGAGGTTTTAGAGGATACCATAAAGCGATGGACAGCAAAAAAGAAGTCGCGTGTTCAATGATTACATATGTTTCATTGATTTTGTTGGAAACAATAATCCTTCCGGACTCCTTTTAAATTGTCTGGAATTACAGAGCTTGTATATCATGTTACAAAAATAGAGCATAAATGTAACTGTTCAGATTCTTTAAGACTCTTACTTTTCTCCATTCATTCTTTTCATTCATTCGTTTGTCAAGGTTAACGTATATACTCCAATTCTTCCACAACAATTATTGAATAAAATTATCATTCCGGCAAGGTTCTTATCAAATAAACAATGACTAATAGCTACGATATAAGTACACCTTATTATGACCATAAAATGGTTGAGACAAGTAAATCAACTTGCACCAGGTCATCCGAACGTAGAAGATGATCTCTTGCTCTCTGCTCAAAACTTGAAAGGTTTTAGATGAAATTTATGCGCAAATAAAATTCAATCCTCACGCCACATCTTCGAGCACTTCTCATTCAAGCAAAAGTAAAATGTTGTTGCTGGCTCATCAGCTGATCTGATCTGAAGCTGTTGGAAGCGGGCCTTTCCAAAGTTGCAGTGTGGACATGTTGCTGGCACAGAATAAAGAAGATAAAAAGCATAAAACCGTGAGAGAACGAAATGAAAATTCAAGGCAATATAAGTAATAATTCTATCAAAACAGCTCGGAAACATCATCAAGAAGAACAATTCTTTTTCATAAAAAAAAAAAAAAAAACCATTGCTTGACTCATTACGAAAGGCCTCAGTCTCCAAATTTGGGTTAAACTGCCTACTCCACCGTTGAAAGACTACTTCCCTGATTAAAAATTTCCAACCAATAATGAAACCGTAACTCCCCCATAAACTTGGTTATGGTTATTCTTGCAAGGTTCCTCCCCAGCTCAAACAGAGGAAAACAGTTTAACAAAGCTTCTGCCCACGGATGAGATTGTTGAAACACCTTTCCACATAATTTTGATTTGACAAAATTGTTTAAGTATAATTGAAATACATATTCTAAACACACTAAGTTTAAATGCTTTGATTTATTATACTAATGTGTTTGTTCAATGTTGAGTTAAAACTGTTTATAAGACACAAGAATTAAAAGGCCCAAGCCCAATACAAGTGTTAAAGCCCAAGTCAAACAACTCAGTACAACTCGGCCCGCGTTTGTTAAAACGTTGTCGCTTTGGACAAAACGCAACTCAGCAAGAGAAGGATCTAGAAGACCTTCGGGAACAACTTCAAGATGAAGCTGCTGAGTAGTCTCGACAAAGCGTACAAGACAGCAGCTGGCTAATGAAAACCTCCAGACAAAGTATTTCTACTTTGGGTAAAGTTCAGACGACACAGTATGCTGTCCAGTTGACTTTACCATAAAAGGAGAGACAGTCTGCTGAGCTGACCGAGGACAGAAGATACACAATTCTGATTGGCCGAGAGCTCTGAGCAAGTCAGGATGACAACGACAGGTAGCCGTTTCCCTCCAACGGTTATTTCGAAATTCGAAATGACCGATGCCCAGACGTCTCTATAAATAGTGCCATCAGAAGCTTCATTCAATACAGAACTTGATCAAGCCATTACGCTGACCAAATTTCTACACAAGTTCTGCAAGCAAAGAAGCAAAGCAAATCTTACACTACAATTCTTATATCTGTGTAAAAGTCTAGAGTGATTATTTCAATCGTCTAAAGTGTCTTAGCAAATCTTTGTATAAGACAAACACTTATCATTTCTAGAAGATAGAAATGAGAGGCTGAGTACTCGGTTATAGTACTCAGCGAGAGATTAGGATTGAGTAGAGGTATAGAGGAAGGTACTCTTGTTATACTCAGTTGCTAAGATTGTAAAAGGTTTGAGGCTCTACCTTTAAAGAGCTCAGTAGAGGATTCGAAATCTCGGAACGTGTTCCGGGGACAGGACGTAGGCTTAGAAGAAGCCGAACCTGGATAAATCTGCTGAGTAAAGTATTTCTTACCTTTAACTCCTTATTTATATTGCTTGCTTAAAATAACCAAAAACTGACCAAGTAAAGAGGTCAAGTTGATTGTGCGCGTTAAACGTCTGAGCTCAGGAATAGACTCTAAGTGCTATCTCCTGACTCAAGCTAAGAAACTGACCTAGTCACCAGTTGACTAAGCCAGTATCTTGCTGTTTACTCAGCGCCGCTGTTAAAACCTTTTTCCTTCTGCCCTAATTGCGAAAAAGTTTAAATAGTTCCTAACCCCCCTTGGAACTATACTTGCAACCTTACAAGGGACCAACAGAGATGTCTACTACCACATGAAATTATCTTTTTAAATAAAATACCTGAGTGATCTAGAATAAGGGTTCTACTTATTAACACAAATAAGTAGCATGTGTAATAACTTGCCTTTCAATCTACAGAAAAATTTGGGCCCTTACATGTTGCATTCAGCTTAAAGAATTCAATTTACTCTAACCAGTGTTTTCACTATACAGGGAAGACAATTATACTGTAATCTGAATGATGCATTCCTTTCTACTCGTCCATCTGATAATATATTTTTTCTTTTGAAAATAAAAAAATTATGCTGAGGTTTGGCAGATGAGTAACAGACTCGTTTGCAAACCATCAATCTTTAGGGTGAAAGAAAAGATTTTTAATGACACCAATAACACAACTGGAAACAACAATTCATAACTCTTTATCCCAAGTTGCAGTTTCAGAATCAAGTAACTTTCTGAACCATGATGTCTGTTACAATCTAATTTCTAATTGTAATTGCATTATGCAATCAAAGGATAAATATCAGAGGAAACAAAGTAACCAAGAATTCTGCAAATTGGCATGCTGACGACAATAACAGAAAACGAACTGCAAACAACAAGAGCATACAGAAAAACAATTGAAGTGGTGAACCTTCTGTTTTAGAAAGGGGAAAAATGAGCGATCAAGCAAAAAAATGTTCTGTGGAACACTCCATAAACAAAATAAAGTGAAACGCACCTTCAGTTTCAGCACCGCCTTTCATCATGTCATCAAGGGTGAAAACTGGCTCGATTTCTTTTTTAACAAGTTGTTGCTTTCTCTTGACCTTAACCTGAAAATTAAAATATGATCATGCACATGTTTTCATCCAATCAAAGACAAAATAAAAATTATTGAGAGAAAAGGGAATGAAAAGGTTTAGCTGACTGATAAATGTGAATACCCCGCTCTCTATGGAACAGAAGTAAGGGCACGTTGAACAATAGAATCTGGCTGATTGGCCCATGTATGGCAGCTCGTATCGCAGCAGAAGCCCACATGTTGGGCAAAATTCCATGCTTTACTTGAATCTTTATCTGCATCAATCAACAAAACTTATAATATATATTGATCATGAGCAATTACATCGAAGCATGGCCATATTTACATACAAGAAACTGAAATGTTTCCCAGATGTTGCTCTGATCAATTGGGTTCAAGTGAAGAAGAAAAACCCTGTGAACTAGAAATATTAAAGAACCAAGGACTGCAATCTACTTAATTAAAGGACAATGAACTGGAAAATAATAGTTAATAGTTAACACAATATCCAGAAACAGTTCCATCACCAGAAATTAAAGAGCAAGGGAAGAAGGAGAAGATCAAGGGAAGAACCTAAGAATCCGAGGCGTTGGAAATCCAGACGGCTCAGAGAATCACAGGTGCTGGCAATCAAAGAAGACCAAGGGAATAAGGAGAAAAGGGCGATCGATGAAGAGCAAGGGAAGAAGGCATCAATTTTGTCTGATTTAGATTTAGGGTTCTGTCATTTTCTTTTGGTTCAGGTGCAAAAATAACAGGATCAATTTTACCCCTAACTTCTAAAATGGTTCAATTTTACTCCTAATGTTGGAAGCCAAGAGCAATTTTACTCCTAACTTTGATAAATTGGACCAATTTCAGACACTATTATAAAACACAGATATTTTTGTCCCTTATTCTGCACCAATTGCATAAAAATTCGTTCTAAAAAAAGATTTCATGTTTTTTATAATTTAATAATAGAATTGGAGATTAATATTTATACATTCGGTAAAATTTTTTTATCTAATTCATACAAAAAGACGGTATTTTTTTTTTATTTTCACATCCTAACATATGTTTGTGATTTGTTACTGATAAAATGACGCACGTGTGAAGTGTAGATGACAAGATTCATGACCGAGAAGACAGTTTGATGAATTATTTCTCAAATTGACCCAATTTATCAATGTTAGGGGTCAAATTGCTCTTGGCTTCCAATGTAAGGGTAAAATTGCCCCTGACCCAAAACGTTAGGGTATTTAAAATACCCTAAGGTTTTGGGTCAGGAGCAATTTTACCTCTAACGTCTAAAATGGTGCAATTTTACTCCTAATGTTGGAAGCCAAGAGCAATTTTACCCATAACGTTGATGAATTGGATCAATTTCATAAACTATTATAAAACACAGATATTTTGTTCCTTATTCTGCACCAATTGTGTTTTTTTACTTTTTTTTTGTTTTAGATGTAGGCGTTGATTTTAGTTAGGTTTCTCAGAAAAAAAAAAAAAAAAAAAAAACCGGGGTCACACCAATTCCCTGTTGGACCGCCGGTTTCCAGTTCGACCCCGGTTCCGTCCGTTCTGTTGAGGATTAAGAAAACCAGTATGATTCAGAGGGGATATCTAGTTGGTTTCCGAATTGACCGGCCGATCCGGATATGATAACATTGCTTTTTTGTGTGTGAATTAACCACAAATATCTTTTTGAGTCAATTCTATTATGAGGATGAATTTAAAGAGAATCAAAGCCTAAAACTCTTCCTACATATCATTGCCAACAGAGTCACAACCTGTAAATATATCTACATTAGCAATTGATAACTAGTTAGGTGCCATTTTCATGCATATTTTTTAATGTTTTGTCTTTTATTGTGTCAACTTGTTAGTAATTCTTCCTTATTTAATGTCTTTTAAATATCTTATAAGTCACTTGGATCAAGGAGAAAAACATTGGAGCAAAGCAAGAAGACTTTATTTGGAGACAAAAAGAAGAGTTTTGGGCAAAAGGCAGCAGTTCTCACCTCTTTTCCCTGCAGGGGCATAACCTTTTCATACAGAAAGCTAAGACATAGAGTTAAAACTTTTCATGTATTCATTTTTTTTTGTGAGATTTGGACAACAATAAGTTCAAAATTGGGTCTAAAGTGGATGCATCTGCAGCGATTGAGTTATTCTTTGAGTTGGTCATCTAAATTACATCTCATAAGAAGAAAGAAGGTTCATCTGCGTAATTGTATTAAATTACATAAGAGGGCTAACTCAACCTAGAGCCCTTAGCTGTCCCAATTCATGGATTCTTCAAATATTCGAGATAATTAGTAATTGTTAGTTTTTAATTCTCTCTTTTTATTATTTGGATAGATAGCAAAGGATTCAATTGGGTTCAGTACTTATCTATTTAGTCTTTGAACAATCTCTACTTATTTGCACTAATCATTAGTTATTACATAGATCAATAATTGAAAGTTAAACTAAAAGGTAAGCACCTATTGATTCCATTCAAAAACTGAACACCAAATAAATACAGAGTCGAATTAACCAGAAAATGTGAAAATAGAACTAAGTTTAGTTCATGTTTCGTTTGGTTACCGGGAAAAAAAGACTACACTGAATTTCTCGTTGCAACTTGCAAGTCTAATTATATCAACTGGAATGCTAAATGCAAAAGAATATGATGCCAATACAAGCAGAACCCATTTTATTATTAATAAACAATGAATTCCAATAGAACTAACATTCAATTGACCATCAAACAATGAACAAACACTCAAAGTAAAAATCGAAGTCTAATCTAACAGAACTAAGCCCTAAAAAATCAACAAATAAATCAATTGATAAATAAGAAAAGGGAACAGAGGAGAACCAAAATTACGTGAAGGGGAACCGATTGAAATCTGAAATTTTAAGAAAAAAAGAGAAAGAAGTGAAGGTTGAAGAGAGGTAGAGGAGACGTACATGAGGTGGAGACTTGGAGGAGTTAAAGTCTCGACTGAACTGAAGCTTGAAGTCGCGTTTGAAAGGTAGAAGGTCTGCTACAGGTAGAGATTAGGTCGCAGCCTTGCAGCTAGTTCGGATCACCGGTTCTGACAAAGTGGAAGTGCTGATTGTGGCCAGTCGTGGTGGGTTTGGCCGTTGGAGGTTGGGAAAGAAATTAGGTTAAATGAATTGTGTATTTTAAACTAGGGGTGTTTAAAAATCGAACCGGACCGAAATAACCAACCGAATTGATAAATTTCAATTTTTTTGGTTTGGGTTTTTAGTGTTCGGTTTCGGTCTTAAATATCGGTAATATCGGTCGGTTCGATTTCTATGAATAAAAATTAATTAAATTTATAATTTATTAGTTCTATATTAAATATCTGATTATATTTAAAATATTTTAATTTTCAAATTAGTAATTGAATATAAACCATTCCATTAAATATTGTCATAAGAATATTATGATTATAAGTTTAAATATTACGCAAAACATAATTACGTATATTCGATTAAAATTTGTAATAAAAATGTTACAAGAATATTTGGTGATAGATTACACAAAACATAATGATTATTCGGTTTGTAATATTATTCGGTTAGGTTCAGTTTTAATTTTAGATTCTATTCGGCATTCGATTATTTTGATTCGGTTTGATTTTTAGACTCAATCGACCATTGAACATCCATATTCAAACCGGCTTTGTATTAGTGGGAATCTAAAATGGTTTGGTTTGGTTTGTATGGTAACCAAGCCGAACTTTACAAATTTAAAAGAGAAAAAAAAATAGAAGTGAGCATGATTCGATGATCTGATTCGGTCTAAAATCTAAATCGAATTTTCTATTTCTTTATGAACCGAATCAAATTTTAATTTGGTTCGATCCGATTCAGTTCACGTAAAAATCGAACCTGCATTCCATTTATATGATAAAAAAAGCCTTAGGGCTTGATTGGATGAAGAGTAAGAAATGGTAAATAAAGTAAGGGTAGAGAATGATAGAGAAGGGTAGGAAAAGGTAAAGAAGGGGAAGGAGGGGTAATTTCTAACCCTTTCAAACCCACCGAATTGGGGGGTTGAAAATTGGACAGAAAAAAAAAAACCCCCTCCAAACCCTTACCCTTCTAATTTTTTTTTTGTGTTCCAAACATGGGTTTGGAGAAACCTTTACTAACCCTTTACTTATTAACCCCTCTAAACCCTCAAGCCCTTTAGTTAGAAAAAAAAATCAGAGAAAACCGCTTTGTTTGAAATGCTAAACTTAGAAGACGTTTGTTTCAGCTTTTTGGAGTAGTATTTAGCGTTTCACTCTAAACTGCAAGAAATATAGTGTTTTGTTAGGTCTATACAGTGTGGAAACAACAGCGGTTTGGAGCATTTCACGAAAACCTCCAAAAATGAGTTTTTCATGAAAAGTTGTTTGTGTATATTTGATTTTGACAAAATTATCCTTCTAATTTTCAAACATATTTTTTTTTTTTTTGATATTATGTCTATTTCTATAATACTATTGTCCGGAAAAAAAAACAAGGTTTTTCCCCATCAAATAAAGCTTTTATTTTTAATTTTAGTTATTTAGATTATTTTTATTAATTTGGATTATATTTTTTATTGGGTAAATTTCAAAAATAATTATGTGGTTCGGTGGATTTACAAATTAATTCATGTGTTTTTTTTTTTGTTGCTAAAAGATGATTAATATCCTCACCGTTAACAAAACTAAGGACTTTAAGATTGACACGGTCAGTTTTAATCGTTGATAACTACAAATTAGAAAATCTCAATAATTAATTTTGTGAAACTATATTTTCGATTTTTCAAAATCATAATTTCCAGAGCTCTCTCTAAACATGCACTTTATCTCTCCTAATATTTATAGCTAGCAGCAATTTTATCCTTAACGTCTAAAATAGTGCAATTATACTCCTAATGTTGGCAGCCAAAAGCAATTTTACCCCTAACATTGACAAGTTTGATCGATTTCAGATATTATTAGAAAATATAGATATTTTATTTTTTATTCTACACCAATTGCTCTTAGCTGCCAGCGTTATGTGTAAAATTGCTCTTAGCTGCTAGCGTTATGAGTAAAATTGCACCATTTTAGACGTTAAGAATAAAATCATTCCCAGTTGTAAACGTTATGGGTTTTTTTTCACATTTTCCCTTTTATAATTTCATCGTTTGATTAATTTAAAACATGTTCATTTTAGACATTTTAAATCCGAACAGAAACGGTTCAATATAATTTTACCAAACACTAGTAATTAAACAGATAATAACAAACAGCTAACAGCTTACTGTAACTGCAAACAGCTAACAGGAACTGCAACAACTATTAGCTAACAGCTGAACCAAACAAGCTCTTACTCTTTTTATAAAAGGCAGTTGTTTCGAATTTTTACCAAACGCTTTTTGTTTCATATTTAGACTTAGGGTATGTTTGTAACTTTTACCTGTTGTTTGTTGTTGCTGATTGTTGCTTTCTGTTACGATTTGTTGTTTGTTGTTTCAAAATGCAGCTTTTCCAAAAAGCAGTGATTCTCTGCTTTTATATAAAAAAAAAATACTTTTCATCTACAAAAAGATAAACATGGGATGTCTAACCAAACACCTAAGGGCTTGATTGGATGAAGGGTAGGGAGGGGTTAATAAAGGAATGGTAGAGAAGGGTAGGGAAAGGTAAGGAAAAGGAAGGGGAAGGAAAAGTAATTTCTAACCCTTCAAACCCACCAAATTGGATGGAATTACTTAAAAAGAAACCTTTCAAAACCCCTCCAAACTCTTACCCTTCTAATTTTTTTTTGTGTGTTCCAAACATTGGTTTGTAGAAACCCTTATTAACCCTTCTCCCTCCCAAACAAGGGTTTCTATCAACCTTTACTAACTCTTCCCTTATTAACCCCTCTAAACCCTCCATCCAATCAAACCCTAAAACTCTCATTTTCAAAGTGAAAAGATAAATATGAGGTCGAAAAGCAGCAACCAAACACTCCTTAGAAGGCAAAAATCAATTCCGAAAACAGCATCCAAGTGTTGAATTTTAAATCTTGAATGTTATAAAAAGCTGAAATACTAAATTATGAAACCGTTTGGCTTATTCTGAATTTTAAATGTGGAATATAATTGATTTATTTTTTTTTTTTTTTGGTAGAAAAGGAAAGGAAAGCAAAGCAAAACAAGCAACTACACCGGGATTAGCCTAGGAAAGCTAACCCCAATCATATCCTCTAAAAGAAGAGGAGAAAGAGCGATAGGGGGAACGGTAAGGGTAGAAACACCTAACACCCCCTCATGGCCTGCCGCCGCCAAGTGGTCTGCAACACGGTTCTGCTCCCGGAAAATGTGGCTGAACTCAAGGATATCAAATGAGGGGCTAAGCCTCTTAATAGCTTTAATAAGGTTGCGGCTATGAAGACCCATGACATGACTACCCAAAATCATATTGATGGCCTCCAAGTTATCTGACTCCGCAGAAAGCCTCTTAACACCCAGCCTAATCGCCAGCTGGATCCCAGAGAGAATGCCCCAGAGCTCCGCAGAGAAGGAAGAACCCAAACCCAAATTCTGGGTAATATAATTGATTTATTTAATAACTATGATACAAGAAAATATAAAATAATAAATTAGACAAATATTAATTAAACTAATTTAAAGAAAAAATACAATAAATTTTTTTTTTTTTGGTGAACAATGAATTAAAAAAGACAAAAGCAACAACAGAAAACATAAAAAAACAGCAGCTCCTCAACAAAAACCAGCAGCAGCCGAGAACATCAAGGAATCAGTCTCTCCGTAGTCGCACCGATAAATTGAATACACACATTATAAATTTAACAAATATTATAAAGTTTCAAAGGAAACTAAAAAAATTGAAAAAAAAACAACAAAGTCATTCATTAAAACAATAGAAAAGGAGGAAAGAAGTCACTAAAAGTTTGGATAGTATTTTGAAAAGTCACAAAATTTCAATTAGTTTCAATAAAATCACTTAAATGGACTATTATCTCAATAAAATCACTTTAAACGATTTTTAGTTAGCTTTTGGCTGAAATTGTTGACGTGACATCTCAACATCACGTCAACATCACTTGACATATTAAAAAATTATGTAATTACATATTTTAGTTGACAATCAATGTCACGTGGATTAAATTTGTGGTTAAAGTTTTAATTCACAATCCTTAATTATATAAGTTAATTTGTGTTTAAATTTTTTTTATTATGTCACATGGTGTTGAAACATGTAATTAGATCTTTGATGAAAAAAATAATCGAAAAATATCTTAAATGATTTTATTAGGATAAAAATAAACTTTAGTGATTCTATTGAGACGGATTAAACTTTTATAACTTTTTAATGATATTGTTCAAAATTTTGTATCCACCTGTCCTAATCACCCGATTATAGGGATATAAGGAACAATAGGAATTTTCACATGCACCTTAATGAGCAAGTGAATTTGCTCAATTACCATTAGATTAAATCTAAGTCCCATGATGCTTTGAATTTCCATCTTAGGATTCTAATAAGCCTAGATCTAACGGTGAATGAGCAAATTCTGCATGCTCATTAAGGTGCATGTGATCAAGACTGTAAGGAACAATTTGTTAAGAAGAATGAGGGAAGAAACCGTGGAGTGTGCCAAGGGTATAATAGTGAATAGGTTTAAAAATAATTAAACTTCTCTAACTGGGTGTGTTAAAGTAAAGATTTTTAAAAAAAATGTACTTATCTTTTTAAATTAAATTGTTATTAAATATTTATTTAGTTTAAATGCTGAATATATTAATTTAAGGCTCTATTTAGTTTAAATGCTGAATATATTAAACTTCGGAATCGAAAACGGAACAGAAACGGAATGTGGCGGAATCAGAATCGGAATGACTATTTATTCAATATGTTTGGTTCAATCTGGAATAGGAATGAGATTCTCTTTGAAACTGTTTCGTTCGTTAATGATCAGAATCAAAATGAATACAAAATTTATTAAAAATAATTTAGTAAATAATAATAATTATAACTTCAATTAAATTAAAAAATATACAAAAATTTATATCATCTAGAAAAGTAAATTAATGATTTGTTGATGATAACTTTTTTTACTGTACAAAAAAGTTGTATTATAAACTAGTACAGAAAAATACATTTCCACATAATATATTTATAAATTATATAAATTACAAGGTGGATATATTGGGTACGTGGGTATTAGTAAATAGTGGTGGGTATATATGTTGGGTAAAACGTGGATATATTATATTATTATTTTATATAAATCATTAGGAATGGGAATGAAATTTGATTGAAGTGAAAAGTGGAGGGAATGAATAATTGTCAAAGTTGGGGAATTCTATACTATATATAATTACGGTAACAGAGAGAAGATGAGAGAAGTATTTTATAGGCTTTTTATTAGTTGTCAATCATTTAAAAAACTAGATTAAATAGGATTTTAATTAATTAAAAATTTATATTAAATCTGAAAATATGAAATTCGTGATATTGTAGTATTGTATAATTAACATTTACATTTTATATTTAGTATTAGAATTTGTATAGTTGCATAGTTATATTAATGCATTAATGCATATACATCAAATTCGAGTATATTAATGGTCATTACCAATTATATACTCATTTGATTAAGGCAAAAACCATCATTAGGCTCCTGCTCTTTCATTTTTTGGTTCATTAAGCCCGTCATCTTTTATTTAGATACATTAAGCCCCTGATCTTTTTTTTTTTTGGTCTCATTAAGCCCTTGATGACCATAAAAATTAAATTTGAACATAAAATTTGGTTAACAGACTGTTATTCATTGTACCTCCATTCGAAATTTGTATTTTTTCCCTGTTTGAAAGCAGTTTTGGATGTGTCATGTGGCTATAGGAAAACTGTAAAAATCTTAATCCAAGCTGTAAAAAATATTTGTTTTAATAATTTCAAATACAGATGAAGTCAATAACGTATTTTTAACAGAATTAGATATTCACAACTTACTGATTTGGTCATCAAGAGCTTAATGAGACAAAAAATAAATGATCATGGGCTTAATGTATCCAAATAAATGATCAAGGGCTTAATGAACCAAAAAATGAAAGATCAGGGGCCTAATGATGCTTTTTGCCTTTGATTAATTAAATAATAATTGTATATTTAATCATATAACAATTCAGGGTAGATGAAGAGATATCGCATTAATTAATTGTATTTAATAAGTATTATTATTACATCAACTGTTACAATTTATTGTACTATATAATGTAAGGAGTTTGTGATTTTTTTTCTTCACAGATTTACATCCCCACAAACTTAAATCTTCAAGTACGGCTATGTTGAATTTTGTTAAAGTTATATGATTTTTTTATGAATTTTTTTTTAATGAATATATTTTCATGCAGTATGGCAATGTTGCAAATTAAGGCTCGCTTCAACCAAATTAGCTACCTCTCTGCCGAAAAAGACACGTGAAGAATAAGAGTGAGAGTTATTAGGTTATGGGAAGCACTGAACATAAAAGAAAACAATTCTATAATGAGTTTGGATATGATATTGCTAGATGAAGAGATATTTATATAACATTTTTATATATTCATTAAAATTGAAAATTCATTGATATATTATATATATATATTCATTAAAACTGAAAATTCATTGATATAATTTTTTGTTGCAAAATAGGGTAGCACCATTCATGGAATTATCCGTAAAGCTCAAATTGGTAGATTTCGAAGCAAATTACATGAAGGCAAAATTCATGTTTTTGAGAACTTCAAAATTATACCAGCTTCGCAAAGCTACAGGCCTATTCCTAATGAGCATAAGATTGTGTTTCTTCTAACAACTAAAGTAACACAAGTGGATGAGATTGATTGCAAAATTGCTCTCCAAATGAGTTTGTTACTTTTGACAAGCTTATTGATAGATGTGAAAACAATTTTGTTCTAAATTGTGAGATATTTGAAATATAGTTTTATAATTTAATTCAGTTTCAAATTAAATATTAATTTCAATTGATTTTACGATATTAATTTTGCAGATGTTGTTGGGAGAATCACAACAATAAGCTCGATCAATGAAATTGATGTTAGTGAAAAGAAACGAAAGAAAGTAGATCTCGAGCTAATGAATTATGAGTACGATTTGTAATTAATTGCTTTCTGCAATTTAATTTAATTTCCCTTATTTTTATTAAAATAAATATATATTTATACTTGGTTGCTTAATTATAGAGGGAAAATGATTAGAGCCACATTATGGGGGAAAGTAGCCACAGATTTTGATGGAATGTCAATTTCCACAAAAGATCAACCATTGGTTATTATTTTAACATCAATGACTGTGAAGAAGTTTTTAGGTAACATGTACTAAATTGAAGGACAAGAAATTGAATTTTACAGTTCAGACACTTTGTGCAATTCATCAAAAAAACAACAGTGCAGAGGAAACTTTGTACCCTACAGAGTTCTTGAATAGCTTTACTTTCTCAGGCATACCAGACCATAAATTAAGACTAAAAGTAGGAATTCCGGTAATGCTTTTACGAAATTTAAACCAACATTCTGGCCTATGCAATGGGACAAGGTTAATCATAACACAGTTAGGAAAATGGTTTGTAGAAGCACAAATCATAACTGGCAGCAATATTGGCCATAAAGTCTTTGTTTCAAGAATCATTATGACACCAGCACAATCTAAATGACCATTTGTTTTGAAACGTCGTCAATATCCTTTGGCTGTGTGTTACGGTATGACAATAAACAAAAGCCAAGGACAATCTCTTGAAAATGTTGGTCTATTTTTACCACAATAAGTTTTCAGCCATGGACAACTATACGTCGCCGTATCAAGAGTGACAACAAAGGCTGGACTCAAAATATTGATCACAGATGAAGAAAGCACCGGAAAAAATTATGCCGCAAATATAGTATATAAGGAAGTTCTTCAAGGACTTTACTAAATTAGAAATTATACAAACACTGATATGGATTGTATTTTTTATTTTTATTATTATAATTTTAAGTTCTTTTCTCATTTTTTAAGCATGAATTCTATATTATTATTATTATTATTATTATTATTATTATTATTAATACTAAATATAATAATACAACAAAAGAGACATTCATAAGCTGAGATTTGGACACCTTTTTCACAAGTTGTAAAAATAGTAACAAAAAAAAATATATCTAATATAATTTATATTTAATAGATCTAATAAAATAGCATCCAAAACATCCCAACATGTATATTTTAAAAAGAATATCAATATCATTATATGTAAACGATATAAAATTAAAAAATTAAACACTCTTAAATAATTGTACAAAAAATTTAGATACCCGCGCAACGCGCGGGCACAATACTAGTGAGATTTTAATTCTCAAGCTATATTTGGTTAACCAAACATTAACAAAAGGAATAATTTACTTTCATTCCCATTCCATAATATAAGTTTACCTAACAAAACACTCCCTAAAATTAGAGGTTTGAGCCATTTTAAAAATTTTGACTAATTAAATCTCTTTTAAATAATATTTTTATCCTTAATTATTATCATTTAAATGCAAATAAAGGTTTTATTATGTTTTTATTTTTTATTTTATACAAACCGTTATTAGCAATCAATCAAATTTTATCAAATAAATTTACACAATTGGCTAGTCAAATCAATTAATCAAATTAACTAACTAAAAAAAGATAATCAGTTAACAGTTAATATAATCTACTAATAGTAACAAATAGTGAAACACAATCTAAGTATTTTTTTTGTGGTCATTCAGGCTTAGTATGGCATAGAGTTTAATGCTGTTTATAAAAAGGGTTAAGGTGCAAAAATACCCCTAATGTTTTGGGCCAGGAGCAATTTTACCCCTAACGTCTAAAATGGTGCAATTTTACCCCTAACGTTAGAAGCCAATAGCAATTTTACCCCTAACGTTAATAAATTGGGTTAATTTGAGAAATAATTCATCAAATTGTCTTCTCGGTCATGGATCTTGTTATCTACACTTCATATTTGTGTCACTTTATCAGTAACAAATCACAAACATTTGTGAGGATGTGAAAAAAATATAAAAAAAACAAAAAAATATACTGTCTTTTTGTACGGATTAGACAAAAAAAAATTCAAAAAATCTACCGAATTTATAAATATTAATCTCAAATTCTATTATTAAATTATAAAAAACATGAAATCCTTTTTTTAGAACGAATTATTATGCAATTGGTGCAGAATAATAAACAAAAATATCTGTGTTTTATAATAGTGTCTGAAATTGATCCAATTTATCAACGTTAGGGGTAAAATTGCTTTTGGCTTCCAATGTTAGAGGTAAAATTGCACCATTTTAGACGTTAAGGGTAAAATTGCTCATGGCTCAAAACGTTAGGGGTATTTTTGCACTTTAACCTTTATAAAAATATTGCTTTAATTAGTTAAACATAATTAACTTGTTTTTTTTATAAAGAAAAGGTTTAGATAAAGATAGATAGTTCTATCTATCCACTCTCAAATTCAAAATTAAATAAGAATTTAAAATAATATTTACAAATTATCTAAAATAATACTAATAAACCCTAAATTTGATATGTAAATTTGGATCGACATAATCGAAATTGGTATGTAAATTTCTTCCTTTTTTTTAATGAATAAATGAATTGAATTAATGCTAAGAATCAATAGCCAAAAGGCTTACAATCGAAATTGGGGTAAGTTGGTTACTATCACTACTGTGCTTGACAATCCTAGTCTAGCTATTTCATGCGCAACCTGATTAGCTGATCTACGCACAAAACGGAAAGAGCTACTCGGGATTGAGCTTGCTAACTCACGACAGTCAGAGAGAACTAAACCAAGATGAGAATTATCTTCACCGGAATCCTGAAGCAACACCTGAATAACTATCTGCGCATCCCCTTCCACACATACTTCCACTTCCCCTCTGTCTTTGATCCAACTAAGCGCTTCTCTACACGAGATGGCTTCCGCTACTGATGGAGGATATAAACCCATTACACGTCTATATCTCCCTGCTATAAATCTTCCTTCCCTATCCCGTATGCTAGCTCCAACACCGATATACCCGGCACTGCTAACCGCCGCATCAAAGTTAACTTTTACCCCTGATATTGGACTGATCCATCGATCAGTTATTCGATGATTTCCCGGGCTGGAACTGCTATCAGCTCTGCTGTTCGCTGCTCTCCATGCTTCCCATATCTCCGTAGCACGCTTGAATATCTGTTCCGGGGGGGTGCGGATTCTGTTCCAAAGCCAATTATTACGACAGGTCCATAAAAACCACATTACTGCTGCCCACTGACCTGCGTTTTCGTGACTGCTGTTATTCAATACCTCGCACCACCAATTTGTCGTGTCAACGTGTTCTGGATTTCTGAGATTAAGCATAAACGGAACTTGCCAAACACGCGCCAGAATCGGACAATGGAAAAGAATATGAAGTATTGTTTCCACGTGGTTCTGACAAAACGGGCACCTGATATCAATTTCAACACGGCGATTGTAAAGAGTTACCTTGGTTGGAATTATATTCCATGTATCTCGCCACAGGAAGTTTTTCACCTTCGGAGGACAATTCAATTGCCAAAGCTTACTCCAAGGGGCATTACACACCGAGTCCGGTGGTTTGGGAAATGCCTCGGATAAAGAGTAGTAAGCCGTTTTAACGTTGTATATTCCTTTCTTATCCCTCCTCCAACATAATTGGTCCTCTCTTCCGCAATTAGAAATAGGAATCTGAAGAATAGATTGTCTATCCTCTAATATGAAAAGGTCTGTGAGTAACTCATCATTCCATTCTCCGTCTTTGATCAATCTATCAACTGTCATAATCTGATCTGAACCAGGCTGGAGCATAACCGGCATCCCCGATTCTGAGTCAATCCATCTGTCCCCCCAAATACGAGTACTTTGTCCGTTTCCGATACGCGATATCACCTCCTTTCTCATCAGCTGCTGCGTCTGGACAATACTAGCCCAGATAAATCGGACCTGGGGAAATAACGTGCTTTAAACAGACGGCTGACCAACGAGAGAGGTTGGTTCATAAATTTCCACGCTTGCTTGCCTAGAAACGCCAAATTAAACTCGTGGAAATGTCTAAAGTTAAGCCCTCCCCATTCTTTTCTTGTACACAAGGACTCCCAGGCCTACCCCACTAGTAAGCATTCAGTATGGTTTCTAGCTTTTTGCAGATTGCCTACGGCAGGAGGAATACCTGAAAAACATATGATGGAAGAGATTGTGCTACCACTTTTATCAAAATCTCCTTGCCGCTTTGCGATAACTGCCTGTTCTTCCATCCTCGAACTCTTCTAACCATTCGGTCTACAATATACCGGAAGGAAGCCGTCTTATTACACCCAACAGCAGATGGGAGACCAAGGTAGCAGTCCTACTGAGAGGCTGTTTCTACCTGTAGCAATGTCGCTCGCTCTAACCTCCTTTCTTGAGGAACTTTCGCGCTAAATGAGATTTTTGATTTGTGGATGTTTATTTTCTGAACCGAGGCTGATTCATACTGTCGAAATATCTCCTGTATTACCATAGCTTCCTCAACCGATGCTCGGAAGAAAAAGTAACTATCATCCGCAAATAGGAGATAGGTTACAATTGGTGCGCCTCAACTAATCATGCAGCCGTGTAATTTTCCGTCAACCTCGGCTTTCTATAGTAACGCTGAGAGCCCCTCGGTGCAAAGTATAAACAGATACGGTGAGATAGGATCACCTTGCCGTAACCCTCTAGATGGCTTGAAAACTGGGAATTCAGCATTGTGGTGGTTAAGAATTTGATACTCAACAGATGATACACAACTCATCACAAGTTCGATGAACTGACTAAGGAAGTCAAACTGAACCATAATGGCATGTAGAAAGGCCAACTCAACCCTGTCGTAAGCTTTTGACATATCAATTTTCAAAGCAGCGTATCCCTTCTTACCTCATTTCCCCAATTTGAGTGCATGACCAACCTCATATGAAATCATAATATTATCCATTATGGAGCGTTTTGGGATAAACACACTTTGATTTGCAGAGATAATATGATTCATGATACCTTTTAGTCTGTTGGCTATGACTTTCGTCATAATTTTGACAATGACATTGCAGAGGGCGATAGGTCTAAGGTCCGAGATGCTCGTCGGTTGCTTCTTCTTTGGGATGAGCACAAGATTTGTACGGTTAAGCAAAGCAGGGATGGTTCCAGAATTTAGACACTCAATGCAATATGTGGCTATGTCCTCCCCTAGAACTTGCCAATGTTGTTGGTAAAAACCCAGATTTAATCCATCGGGCCCCGGGGACTTATCCGGATGCATCTCGAAAACGGCCTTCTTTACTTCCTCGACGGTATAAGCACGACTTAGCTGTCGTTTCAGCCCCTCCGGAACTCGGTTTGGGATTGAATCAATGATATGGAGGCCCATACTTCCTTGAGAATTAAAGATATCCACGTAATGGTTCTGTATACTAGCAGCCAGTCCCGTCTGCCAGGTGTGAATCACCCCTGATTCGTCTTTCAATCCGTCAAAGTGAAAAAATGGGAATTACAGTCCCCCTCCTTGAGCCATTGAACTTTTGCCCTTTGACGCCAGTAGGACTCCTGTTCGTTTCTTGCTGTTACCAATTCACGCCGAACCCTCGGATATTCCTCCGTATCCGGATTCCGTCGTAAAGTTTCTAACCTGCTGTGTAAACGTTTTGTTCGGCCTCGGAACCTCTTTTTGAACCTATTCCCCCACTCTTCTACCCTTTGTCGGCATTGCTGTAATCTGAACAGAAATTGAGAATCATTGTTATCAGACCAAGTATGCGTGATGATTCGGTAGCAGTCTTCCTCAGAGCCCCATGCATTTTCATAACGAAACTAACCAGGCCTCGGAACCGTTGTCGCACTGGTTGTGAGAATGAGTGCAGAGTGATCGGACTGGGTAGTAACAACATTCTGTATGCTCGCTGTCGGGAAAATCTCATGCCATAGCTGATTTCCAACCCCTCTGTCTAACTTTTCCTCAACTGAAATTTCTCCTCTTCTTTGTCTAACCCAAGTGAAAGGATATCCTGTCATCTGCACTTCTGATAATTCACAATGAGTTAGCGTTTCGTTAAAACCTGACAGAAGTTGATTCGGGTGATTCCGGCCCCCCCTTTTTTCAAATGAGAACAACATATCGTTGAAATCTCCCATCACTAACCAGGGTAGGTTAGATAATCTGTAGAGGTCTTTGAGACACCTCCACGATAAAGCTCTTCTTCCACGTTCTGGGAAGCCATAGAATCCAGTGAAACGCCAATCTGAACTACCTCCACCTGAAATACGAACATCAATAAAATTGTAACTGAATTTCAGTAGGTTTACCGTAGTCTCATTATTCCAGAACAAAACCACTCCGCCCCCTCTTCGCTCATTACTAGCTATAAAGTGTTTTTCGAACCCGATAGACCTCTTTACGTTTAAAATAGAACTTTCTCCAACCATCGTCTCCATGAGGAAGATAATAGCTGGTTTATGGACTAGAACGAGCTCCTTGAGCTCTCGTACTGTCTCGAGGTTGCCCACTCCTCGACAGTTCCAGGTTAAACATGTCATAGCTTCCGGCTGGCTCCTTCTGTGGAACCTACCGATATCTCTATTTCATTCACAATGTCGTCCATAGGGGCGGACTTTGAATCAGACTTAGAGCTTCTCTTCCTTTTTACATTTGTGAGGGTTCGAATCTCCTTCTCCTCCTATGTGATAAACTCGTTTACTTCGAGGGCTCTTTGCTTAAGGGGATTCACCTGTTGTTGAGATGTTTCTGCACTTGTCTGATGTAGTAGCAAAGGGGTTGAGTTGAGCCATGGAGAGGAATTCTGTACCATTCGTCTAGGTGCCGCTCTGAGGAAGGCGCCGTATAGCATTGGATGATCCGGGTCATGAAGGGCTCTAAAGCTTACACAGTCCCTTTCAACATGTCCGATTAACCCACAGAAAAAACAGAAGTGCGGAAGCCTTTCGTACTTGAAGTTAATCCAAACCCAATTAGAACCTGCTGTCCCAAGTTTCATACGACGTTTCAATGCTTTGCGGGTATCCAGAGAGACCTGAACACGCAGATAGCCTTTGAACTGTTCCGTATAATCCCTAGGATCTGTCCGGATGAGAGTCCCTATATACGAACCACAAACAACAGCTGTTTTCTCAGACCGAAAATGGGGTTTCATGCAGCGGAATCTTGTAGAAATCTTCTTGACGTTCTACTCTCTTCAGAATCAAGAGTCTGTTCTCGAAGGACCATGGTCCACCATTGAGTACAACATTTAGATCAAAAATATGGTTAAATTGAAACAGGAACCTTCCTTCTTCAAGTTCGACTATAGAAATTCCTCCTGCAGGCTTCCATAATTTAGAGAGTGTAATTTTCATACCTTCCGCGTTGATCGTTCGGTTTGTTATGAAGCTACCTATACAACTCCAGCGGAGATCATATGATATGTTGTTGTCTGTCGTTGCGATAACAACGGGGGCGGCATCTTCTTCCTCCAGCGATAAGTTCAAGCAGTCATGGGAAAGGGATTCCATACCGATATCGCAAAAATAGGGTCTGTGATTGGGGTTTTGCTGGACGAAAACAGTATGGGGAATCGGTAGGGATTACTTGATCGATTAAGGAGAGGAATTATGAGAACCTTCAACCCCAAGTTAGGGTACACCGAAAAACCCTAGCCGCAGGGTACGGACGCGTTATAAAAGTATCTTCTTCCTTTTTCTTTTATTTCTTCCGGAACACTCCATTAATGGCTACGCATTCTTCAATTATTATCTCTAGCTACTATATAAAGAAGATTTAATTAGTCCCTAAAACAATTAATTAACGATCAAGTTGATATTAATTAAAGGGATAATTACTAATCTGACCCAATCAAGGACCCCAATTTACATATCTAGCACACCTTGCCTCAAAGTTACCAAATTAGACACTTTCACCCATTTTGGACAAAACTAACCTTAGTTCTATTCGATCAATCGATCGATCTTCTTCTTCTTCTTCTTCTTCTTCCGCTTCTTCTTCTTCTTCTTCTTGTTGTTCTTCTTCTTCTCCATTTCAACTTCTTCGGTTCATCTTCTTCAATTTTTGATACCAATCGTTAGCGATTTACATATTATGTTCAATTTCCCGTACAAATGGTATATTTTTAGCTTATACGCTTGCTTTTCTCGTTGGTTTTGCCTCTTTCTTCATCTGTAATGGTATCGTTTTAATTTCCTCTATTCTCCATAATTTTTTTCCATTTTTCTCCATTATTGTCGCATTTGTGACGAAATTGTCGCATTTCGTCACAAATGCGACAAGAGTTGTCGCATTTCGTCACAAATGCGACAAGAGTTGTCGCATTTCGTAGCAAATGCGACAACTCTTGTCGCATTTGCGACAAAATGCGACAATTTGGTCCAAAATGGAACTAAGGTTAGAAGAAGAAGAAGAAGAAGAAAAGAAGGAGTAGATCGATCGATTGATCGAATAGAACTAAGGTTAGTTTTGTCCAAAATGGGTGAAAGTGTCTAATTTGGTAACTTTGAGACAAGGTGGGTTAGATATGTAAATTGGGGTCCTTGATTGAGTCAGATTAGTAATTATCCCTTAATTAAATCATCAATAGAGTTGGCAAGTCACTGTCTTCTCCTTCTTTTGATTTCTCTTTTCTCTAACTTGGTCTTAATTAATATACAATCATTATCAAACTCCATTAATTTATACTTTTTCTTATTTAGAATCTTATTCACTCAATGATTAAGAAGACTAACCTCTATTTTGAAGCAGTAATCCATTAATGGCGGATTCAATTGGACCACCATGTCTATACAGCTGCCATAACTGCAGCAACTTTGTTTCTCGTCATGATGATATCGTTTCTAAATCTTTCCAGGTGAGCTCATTTTTAATTTACTTATTTATATTAATTATATTCTGATTAAATTTGGTATGGTAGGCAAGCAAAGGCAGGGCGTTTTTATTCTCCCATGCTATGAACATTGTAGTGGGGAAGAAAGAGGATCGGCGGTTGATCACCGGACTTCACACGGTGGCGGATGTTTTCTGCGGCGACTGTGGGGAGTTGCTGGGATGGAAATATGAAAAAGCTTATGAAGAAGCTCAGAAGTATAAGGAAGGCAAATTTGTATTTGAAAAATTTAAGATTGTGAAATATTCATCATCTTAATCTTAATCTTAATGTTTCAATCAAAATGGATTGTGATGATGCAAATAGAAGTTTCCAGGTAGCTTCCTAATAATCTCATGTCAATGTATAGATAAAGCAAGCAATCATGCCCATTTATTGTTTTCTTTTTAGCTAAATTATTCATGTTTATTTTGGCTTTTTATACCAATTAAAGCAAACACACATATGATTCATGATACTCATTCAGTTCATTAAAAAACAGATGTCAAAAAAAAAATATATATATATTATTCAAAACCACTTCAAACTTTTATTTTGTAAATAGCTTCTTTGAAATCAAACCTTGGACGATTGGTGAAGAGATATTTGAAATAAGTTTCAAAAAATTAATTTTGGCTTACTCAATTTTTTAAGGATATTTTTACCCCTAATTACTACTCTCTCTATTCAGTATTACCTGACCCTAATGAGACTACTAGAGTACCCGGTACCAGTTACCCGTCATAAAAAAATATATTAAAATATCATTGTTTTCTAGATGTAAGACGTGAGATTTGAACCCCAACCTTTTATTTTTCAATAACTGAGTGATACCATTAAGCTACTTTATTCTTGTTAATTAAGGTTCAATTTGTTCAATATTTAGATAGATGATTTATTAAATTTATAGTTTATTAAATTTGTAATATTTTTGTTTTATTTATTGATTTTTAACGGGTAATGGTACTCGCGGGTACCCGCGAATTAAATAGGACGGGTATGGGATGCAAAAAATATACTCGATAGGATAATGAGACGGTATAGGTAATTAAAAAATAAAAGAGTAAGGGTTTGAGAATGACATTACCCGTGGGTACCCTACCCGTTGCCATCTCATTCCCTTATATAAGTCATTCTAGGGTATTCCATACAAATTAATATAGGCCTAACCCCTTCCCAGCCCCTTAAACTTGTAACTTTTTTTCATTTAGCCACTTTAACTTTAGATCTTCCCATTTAGCCATTTAAACTCAAGGCCTAACCCCTTCTCAGCCCCTTAAACTTGTAACTTTTTTTCATTTAGCCACTTTAACTTTAGGTCTTCCCATTTAGCCACTTAAACTCAAATATTGTAACTTTTTTGGCCTCTTTTTTCAAATCAAAATTTAAAAAATTAGCAATTCGTCAAATGCAGTTATTAATTTATCATAACCAATTAAGTTATTAAACAACTAACCCCATAATTTGGACATCCATAAAACAATCTTTCCGGATTTGAGGGTTTTCGTGATACTTTAAGTGATGAAATTTTACCGTTATAGTGGCTAAATGAAAAAAAAGTTACAAGTTTAAGGAGCTGGAAAGACAACAAGTGACACGTAAGTGCCATGTAGGCTTATAAGGGCTAAAGGTGTCTCATTTGTTGAGTTTAAGTGGCTAAATGGGAACACTCTAAATTTAGGTGGCTAAATGAAAAAAAGTTACAAGTTTAAGGGGCTGAGAAGGGGTTAGGCCATTAATATATATATTGGTTAACTCGTCACTATTGGGGAATAGGCATTGGAATATTAAAAAACACATGTAACAATAAAAAAAAATTAATATTTGAACTAAAAAACAAAACTAAAAGTTATTGGAATCCTATAATAACTTATATTTGGAGAAAAAACTAATTTACTAAAATGACATACTTAAAGGAACGGATGGAGTACCATTTAACCCCAAATTAATGTTTTACTATATTCTTATTTGTAATTTATAATAACAGTTAATAACAATTGTCTAAGTTTTATCAAACAAGTTTACACAATCAGCTAGCAAACAAATCAATTAATCAAAAAGATAATTCACACCGCTAACAGCTATTTACCAAACAGTACTGAACAAAAGTTATTCAAAATGAATAGATTTTATTGGAAAACTTCCAAAATAAGTGGACGGCAGAATGAGGGATAGAAATCCGAAATAGAGATGGGACATACAAAGAGAAAACTTACTCACATAGGCACCTTCCTAGAAGGTATCAAAGTAGGAACCATTCATTTTCGAATAATATTAATCTAAAATTAATTCCAATTCCAACGTGTTTTTAACACTACGATACTCCAATTATCCTAAATCATTCAAATCAGACCATCCATCCATTTATCAAATAACAACTGTCCAGATATTTTTGGACCATAAAATTCCAATGAAAGACATATAACTTCCTATTCTCATTGTCTTCTCAAACCCCTATATATATGCTTTCTAGCTTCAACACCTTAAAGCACATATAAATCTACACTTAAAAGCAGAGAGTTTGTTCATATGGAGAAAGGTCAAAGAAGCACTAATACTGAGTTTGAGGATTTGTTACCAGTGATGGCGGAGAAGCTTAACGTCGATGCCTTTATGTCAGAATTATGTTGCGGATTTCAGCTTCTGGCAGACCCGGAAAAAGGGTTGATCACGTCGGAAAGTCTGAGGAGAAATTCGGCACTTCTAGGAATGGAGGGGATGAGCAAAGACGAATCGGAAGAGATGGTTAGGGAAGGAGATCTTGATGGTGATGGAGCACTTGATCAAAGGGAATTTTGCATCTTAATGGTCAGACTAAGCCCTGGAATTATGGATGATGCTGAAGGATGGCTTGATATGGCACTTCAACAAGAGTTCGCTAAACCCTCTCATTAATTCTCTTTATTTTTACTTAATTATTGTATCTTTAATGCTATTTTTCAATAGCATGTATGTGTGTATATTTGTCCTATTTTCAAACAAGTTATGCACCACATAAATCAAGATTTACCAGCTAAATGTATAAAATTCTCTTTTTTTCATCGAAAAAACACGGATTTTAGCAAGTTTTTTTATCTAAAATTCAAGATTTTAGAACATGATTTGGCAGTGATTCATTTGGCAGTGATTCACCTCGATTGGTCAGCAAAGGTCTTCAGCATTTTCTATAATTATTAAAAGCACATGACGCACTTTGGCACAAAGAGTCCTTGTGGTTGGACGCATGACACACTTGTCATAGCAAAACGAGATTGAGCTACAGTAACAATTATAAAACTAACACAAAGATTCAATGAAAACAATAAATTTTTGACTGGTTGTTTTTCTGTACGATCAATATGTTTAGCTATTGTATGATCACTGTATTTAACTATGGTATTTACACACTTGGTACCATCGAATCAAATCACTGCGATATTTAGACACTTAAACTGCTTACTACTTAAAAACATCCATGTTCCCTTTTTATTTCATTTCTTATTAATAATTTATTATTAAAGAGTCGCTCTTCTCTCACTATTAATAAATATAAGAATACTTAAAGTAACTATAACAGTACTAACTAAAAATCTATTGAAGATGCTCTAAGCTACCAGACGAAACAATGCCCTCAAAAAGTCAATACAAGACACTAAAATCCTTGTGAAGAAATTCTACTGCGGTCAGGAACCAACTGGTCCTGGACCACTCAGGAAATGACACATCAGCAATGGTGCTGACATGTCACCAACTGAATGGTTAGTACCGATCCTGGACAGGTAGAGAGGTCTCATCAGTAGCAAGATTTAAGGAAAATTTCATCTCATCAAGTCCCGGTTTCTGTGAAGAGTAATGTAAAACGACCAATCAACAGCAAAAGTATGTATCTTTGACAAACACTAGAAAATCACCACGCAAGCTTTTACAGGTTCATACATGAAAGTAGGCTATCCATAAGGAATCTGTGGGTCGACATACAATGAGGGAGAAATTACTCTACTACGCTTCTATATCAATCATTCTAAATCTCTTTAAGTAGCCAAGTACTCTACTGCACATATGAATCAGCACATTTGCTCCCTTGTTTTCTCATGTCCTTGATCTTCTAACCGGTGATCGACTGTCAAAAACACCAAGAAAGTTGAAGGTCAATACATAATGCTCATTTAGATGAAAGATAAAACAAATGAATGATTTTTCCGAAAAGAAAATATTTCCTTTAAGAAAAAGGAGACTGAAAAAATCAGTCAAACATGGACACATAAAAGCTTAATTGTGGAAAGACACTTGATATTGAAATAACTACCTGCGGTATCTGCCATATTCAGGACTTCTCTCCCTGCCATAATCCGGACTCCTACGTCTGTCATATGCAGGGCCATCATACCTATCATACACCGGGCTGCGAGCTTTACCATAGTCAGGACTAGGCCGCTTGCGATAAACGGGACTTGGAGACCTGGCATAACTTCCTCTTCTAGGGCTATCATATTTGTCTCCCCTCTCACCATCATCCCTCAAAGCATACTCCACGGAGACTACCCTGTCCAGTATTTTGCTGCATACACAAAAAAATGGTCATTTTCCACAAGTGATTGGTTGAAAACTGCCATGGAATCACTTAAACTAAAAGCTTAAGTTGATAGTTAAAGGCCCAATTAATATTAATATCCGACACACCCCACACGCAAATGCCCACTAGGCTTGAAGTGTGCACAACACAGACTATGTGGTTTCCAGGAATCGAACCCTTGATCATTTGGTCAAAGAGGCTATGATACCATGTCATGAAACCACTTGAATTAAAACCTTAAGCTATAGTTAAAAAGACTAATTAATACTAATATATGACAAAAACTAAATACAGCATTGTGTAACCAAATAGCATCAAACATCTGGCAACCTCATGTGTGTACACTCGAGCGCTTTGGTAGCATCCTCCTGTGTCTCAAATTGCACAAATGCAAAGTTCCTCCGAATTCTGACATGAAGAACCTCTCCATACCGTTCAAAATGCCTCTTTATATCCTCAACCCTTGTGTGAGCTGGATCAAAATTAATTACAAAAAGAGTCTTAGTAGGCCTTTGATTTGCCAATGACTTGGACCCATCACGTTGTCGACCACGTTCACCCTAGAATAAGAAATCCAAGAACCAAAGTTAGTTTAGCCCAAAATTACCGCTCAAGCAAGCAGAAGCACAAACTTAAATACTATAAAAGAATTTATTTCACACATAGTGGAACCTCCAAACATACCCTAGCCCACTCCACTGACAACCTCCGTCTATCATAACCAAATGGCGAGTTGTCAAGCCCCCGTATGGCATCTGATGCATCACGTTCATCTTCAAAATAAACAAAAGCAAAACCTGCAATAACATTACCAAATGAGAATTGAATTACAAATGACCTTAAAACCACAGCCACTCAACTACAATACATCAGCCAAATCAAGATCTCTTTTCCAGGAAAGAGCTTCAAACTTATACAGAACCTGCATATACGTGATGAGCTGATGCACATAAGGATGTAGAAGCGTTGCATGATGAACTAAAGCAAGATGTTGGCATTTTAGAATTTAAATCCAAAGTTTCAGATCTGAGATTCAATGATAAGCATGCTTCTTCAGACAGCACAAGTTCAGATATGGAAGGCATGGCAAGACAGATTTCATTCCCCCTATTATCAGTAGTAGTAGTAGTAGGCATGACATAAAAAATTGATAGATCCCGCCAAAACCATTCTTGTGAAATGGCACTTTGGGCGGTGTAGTGAGTGAGTGACGGATGGTTGAGTGAAGGAAATGCAGGATGATTCCATCTGTGAGTTCATGTAGAGCAGGCAAGCAAGAAATTTTCGAAGCCAATACAAATGTTTTGCAGAGAAGATGACGAGCCCAGATACAAGCTCAGTTTTCCTTAGAAGTTCCTGCGTCAAAACAAACACTTTAAATGGTGGCGTTCTCCAGAGGAACTGCAATTTGGCAGCTGCCATTTTAATTTCTGCTCGGCCATTCTTATCAGATATAACCACCACTTTAAGTACCTTATATCTGATTTCAACAATATGTAACTTCTCATAAAGAAGTTTTCTCGAGTCAAGAAGATTGACTGACACTAAAAACAAAATTAACAACCCCACAGGATCTCAACATTCCCAGGTTGAAACAAACCTAAAAGACACAAGGGGCAACAGAGCCAGCTCTGGTCAAAATATTAAAGAAAAAGACCCAAAACAAACAAGAAATCTAATATCCAAGTTTGAACATATAACTTGAAACAGTTGTAAAAATTCCAACAAGGGACTAATAGGGAGGTTTCACTTTTCACAAGGCGCACAAAAATGAAAATAGGTTACCAATCAGAATAAGGACACTAAAGCTAGCTTGAGATTATGGCATTTGAACAAGAACATGTAAAGCAAACAGAATGGAACAGGCTTAAAGCATATTCACGTTTTCCATCAATGCATTAAGCACAAACTAAGGCTCATACTTCTATATTACACAATCAAGTATGGATTGAGAATTAGATGCAACCACTTCCACCGAATATCACAGTGGCTGCCCTATAAGATTACAAGCAGCATCAACAGTATTGAGACATTTAAAGAAAAATGGAGAACAAAACCCTCGAATTCAGCAAAACGATAGACATATTTGGTATGGTTCCACATAAAAATGTCGGTGATCAACACCAATTATAATCAACATATAGAACTTCATTCAATTACATTAGTGGTTCGCACATCAGGTTCGAACTAATAGTCCGTGAGAAAGAGGAAAAAACATCTGAGATATTCGAATTGAAGGTATCGGCTAATAATTTAGCCCAACATCGTAAGATGAAACAGATGAAAGGTCAAAAGTTTCTCAAAGTAAATATACCAGATTTCATGTCGACGCGGTCCACCCTTCCGTACTTGCTGAACAGGCGTTCCAAATCAGATTGGCGAGTTTCGAACTCAAAATTTCCAACGAAAACTGGACGAGCCATGGTTGCAAGTGAATCGCCGCCTCCAAAACCTAAACCATGCAACATAGAAATAGGGGGTTAAAAAAACGATGAATCTTCTATTTCATAATACTTCATCGGAAAATAGATAATACCTTAACAAATCGACACCGCAATTTCAGACCTTTGACACGCCTCGCCTGATTGTGGTTATGCGGTGAACCCTAGAGGTGGAAGAATTGTTGGGGGATAAAGTGTGTCATGTCATGTTTTATACACCCGACCCGGTTCTATTCACGGTCTTAGAGCTTGTCTTGACCTTGACCCATTTTGTATGTTAGGTTCGTTCAAATCCGAGCCCAATTAGGTCCACTATTAGATGGACTAAGCTTGAGATTATTTGTGAGTTCTCTAGATTTCAAAATTTTGTGAATTTTTTGTAGACGTTTTTTCAAATGATTTTTGTAGAATTTTATAAACGTTGATAAACTTTTATAAACATTGATCCATTTTATTAACATTAATATTTTTATAGGTTCCCTCTTCCAAAAAAAAAAAAAAAAACATATTTTTTACGGTTTCAACCTTATAAAAACCATGACTTCATATGCTTCAAGTTTATAAAAAAGCTTTTTTTAGCTCTGGACCATAATCAAAACTGTGGAATAATTAGGAATGACAACGGATACTGTACTCGCAGATACCTGACATTACCCAATTATAATAGAACTATCTATACTCTGTATAAAAGGGTATGAAACGGGTATGAAATCAAAACCATTAAGCTATTTTAAGATGTAAGATGTGAGATTCAAACATCAACCTTTTGTTCTTCAACCATTGAATGATACCATTAAGCTATTTTATTCTTATTGATTGAGATTCAATTTGTACAATTTTTAGATTGATGATTTATTAAATTTATAATATTTTTGTTTTATATATTGATTCTTAATGGATAAGGGTACCGCGAATTAAATGGAATGCGTATGAAATGTAAAAAGTATATATTTTATGGTAATGGAATCGGTACGGATAATTAAAAAATAAATGGATAAAAATTTTAAAATTCACATTATCCACGAATACTTTACTCGTTGTCGTCCATAGGAATAATCGAAGCTATTAGTCAAACTTTGTATGTGTTGTTTCAAGTTAGAAAATAACAATTTCTCAATAGCAATTTGATACGTAGAGGTTATATCAACAAGTCTACTAAGTAACTAAAGGTCATCAATCCAATCCAATATAATAGCATTGAAAAGGACAATATAGTGGTTTCTAAAACTTTTCAACACAATAAAAAGTGTTTGGTTGGGTCATTTTTTCCCTTATGAAATGGGAATGAAAACTATTGACTCTTATTGTTTGGTTGAACTAAAATTACTATAGAATTTGAATTCTCATACTTTTGGGAATTTCAGCTTAACTTAATTAATCAATTACGTTCTCGTCTGATCAGTCATTGTTAGATTTAGAAAGTGTTTGTTTTAACTTTTCGGATGAACGTTTAGCATTTTACTCCAAACCGCATGAAATATAGTGTTTGGTTATGTTTATCCAATAGCAGGATTTAACATTTTTTTTATGAATACAACAGCTTTTTGGAGCTTTTCATGGAATGCTCAAAAAATGAGCTTTTCGTGAACAGTTATTTGTATTTATTTGATATTTTTTTATTTTCATAAAACACATTTGTCTTTTAATATTTATTTATATTTCTATAATATTATTGCTGAAACAATAAGGTTTTACTTCGTTTAATAAATAATTATTTTTAATTTTTATTTAGTTGTTTTTACTATTTTTATTAATTTGCGTATTACAATTTTTATTTTTATAATTTGTTTGTTGATTAATTTAAAGCATACCCATATTAGACATTTGGGTAAATAATTTATTAGTCCCTGTATTTTTACCTAATACACAATTTAGTCCTTGTATTTTAATAGTACATTGTTTAATTCTTAATCGTTGTTCTGTTCGATAGTTTAGTCCTTCACATATTTGAATTATTAAACAGTTTAGTCTCTCTTTAAGAGTCTAAACATCGAATAGAACAAAAGTTAAGAACTAAACAATATATTATTAATATATGACGACTAAACAGTATGTTCAGTAAAAATGTAAGGACTAATAAATTATCTATCCTAGACCTGGGCATGGGCTGGGCTCGGGCTGGGCTCGGGACGGACCTGTCGGGCTTTTAATAAAGCCTGATGAGTCCAAGCCCAGACTAGCCCGTAAGAAATTTAGTCGGACTCGGGCTCGGGTTGGGCTCGGGCCTAAGATCTGAATCCCAAGCCCGCCCGCCCAAACCCATCTATATATTAAAAAAAAAAATTAAAGTCATAAATTTACTAATTAAATCCAAAAGGCAATTAAACAAAAAAACATACAATAATGATCACATCATTTTCTTTTTTCTGTGAAAGTATGAATTCTTTTACTGGAAGTATCAATTTTTTTTCTCGAAGTATTTATATTTATATTTATCACTATGTTTATAAAATATATTATAATTTATATTTATATAATATAGTTTATAATTTATATATATATCTGGTTGCGCCGGGCCCGTCTGAGGTAAAATTAGTAAAGCCCAAGCCCGCCCAGTTTTTGGCGGGCTTATACGGGTTTGGACCGGACCTGATAGCATTTTTATGTGTCCAAACCCGGCTAAATGGGCATGGGCCTGGGCCGGCCGGCCGAGCTCGCCGGCCCATGCCCAGGTCTAATCTACCCTATACATTTTACATACTAACAGCAACCACTAATTACAATTTTACCGAACATTAATAATCAATCAGTTAATAATAAACAGCAGCCAGCAACTCCAGACAGTTTACTACAACAGTAACAGTTATTAGCTAGCAACTGAACTAAATAGGTTATTAGGCTTATTAGATCTCTAATAAACCTAGATCTGACAGTGACTGACCAAATTCATTTAACCAGTCACTAATCAAGTGAAAACCGCCGTATTAATCAAATGTTGATTCTCATCCATTTCCACTAACTATTATTTATTATTATTATTCACTAAGACGGAAAAAAAATGTATTGAATTTCAAGTCCTAGAAAACTACTTCTCCAATACACATATAAATTAATCATTCGATTTATGTTAAAAAAATTAAATTAATATATTTGAAATTACGGCGTTAGTTGAGAATTTCTTCAAGGCATGCCGACAACTGAATGTATTACTTGAGCCAAACGAGAGCTATTGGTATCAACGGGCAAAAGTATTTTGGTTAAAGGATGGGGATTCGAACTCGAAATTCTTCCATGCAAGTGTCAATGCACGGAAACAAGTAAATTTGATACCGAGTTTGATTGATGGGGGCGGGATAGAGGTGTCTGATGTTTTCGGTATGGGGGAAGTGGTGAAGTCATATTTCGAGCAACTGTTCCAAAGTAATGGGACATCCAACTATGCGGCGGTTAGTGTACTACCAGATACTGTCACGGCTGCCATGAACGATGATTTGGCTAAAGCTTTCACATTTGAAGAATTCATTTTGGCAATCAACCAGATGCACCCTGATAAGTCCCTCGGGTCGGATGGCCTTAATCCATGTTTTTTCCAACACTATTGGTATCTAATTGGTAGGGACATTTACGTTGCTTGCAATGATTAGCTTAATCGGGGAGAATTCCATGCACATTTAAATGATACTATAGTGACACTTATCCCCAAATATGAGAACCCTATGAGAATGTCTGAATTGAGAATTATATCACTATGCAATGTGCTATGTAAGATAATTGCTAAGGTCCTGGCTCATAAGCTAGAGCGAGTTTTACCTGTGGTTATTTCTGAGAGCCAATCAGCGTTTGTGCTTGGTAGGTCCCTAATTGATAGTGTGCAGGTAGCATTTGAGATTATTCACCACATGAAAATGAAAAATAGAGGGGCCAAGGGTGAAGTTGCCCTGAAAATTGATATTAGCAAGGCATGCGATAGGGTAGACTGGGGTTTCCTTAAGAAGACCATGAGTAGAATGGGTTTTGTGCTCAATGGGTCAATTGGATTATGTTATGTGTCAGCACTATTTCATATTCTTTTGTAATCAACTCGGATATTGTTGGACCATTAAGCCCATGTAGAGGGCTTCGACAGGGAGATCCTCTCTCTTCGTATCTTTTCTTGTTATGTGCTAAGGTATTATCATAGTTAATCAGTAAGGCTGAGAGAGAAGGTGCTACTAAGGGATGTCACATCTGTCTAGGAGCTCCTAGTGTCACACCCCTTTTCTTTACATATGATAGTTTTCTGTTCTTCACTGCAACGACAAAAGAGTGTAACAAAATGAAGGAGCTACTAGTAGAATATGAGGAAGTGTCAGGACAGGTAATAAATTTGAGTAACTCGGGAATTTTCTTCAGCTTGAATGTGAATGGAGATTTAATGGTGGCCATAAGCGATACCCTCCAGGTTCACGCCCCTCTTGATACGGGCAGGTATTTGGGTATACCCTCTCTAATTGGTATGTCTAAACATTCTATCTTTTGGGTTGCTGAAGGAGAAACTGGTAAAGCGTTTGAACAATAGGACAGTCCGCTTTTTATCTATTACAGGGAAGGAAGTCCTCCTAAAATTAGTTGCTCAATCACTACCTACTTTTTGTATGAGCACCTTTTTATTGCCCAAAGCTGTCTGTGATGAGCTACAGAAGATGATGAATTTCTTCTAGTAGGGTACGAAAGAGGATGGAAGTAAACAAATACACTGGCTGAGTTGGAGTCACATGTGTGGGAGTAAAAGTGGAGGTAGTCTGGCTTATGAGAGTTACGTGAGTTTAACATTGCACTGTTGGGGAAACAAGGATGGAAATTGCTGGATGAACCTCATACGTTGGTTAGTCGAATGTTCAAAGCAAAATATTACCCTAGGGGGACTTTCTTTTCGTCCAAATTGGGCACTAATCCCAGTTTTGTTTGGAGGAGTGTATGGAGCTTAAATGGGCACTGATCTGGCAAACATGAAATAGCATAATATGGATGATGTTGTATCGCAGGCCTAGGGAGATTACGGCCTCGACCATTAGCTTTTATGGAAGAATGGAGTGTGGCTCAAGCTTGCAAGAAGGAGAGTATTAGGCGAAAAATGCTAACACATTCTGAATTATCTGATATTAATACAGGTACATTCGTAGGTTATGGCGGGACAACTGCGAGTGCAGCAGAATGGATGAGCATCAACAGAGCAAGCCTTAGTACCTTTGTACGTGGACTGGATAGAGATGGCGACGTTCTTGATATGGATCACAAACCTATATGTGCTGTAAATAACGCACCACTGCAAGACTCTGAATGTGAGCTGGAGAATTCGGAACTACAAACCGAATGGAATATGGTATATACTGAAGTTCCTAGGAGGGCCCTGACTGGTAATCCTAGTATATCGATGGAACTTGGAAGTATAGCCCTTGTTGATAGTGAAACTATGTGTGTTTGTGCTCAGGAGATGATAGATTCTGCTCGCAATATCAGCAAAGAACTGACAATTAATATCGAGGCTCCTACATTTGTTCAAGAACGGATACCTGCAAGAGCAACTGTTTTTAGGGTGCTATAAAATGCTCCTGCAACTGATCATGTTTGGACAGAAACTGTCCGAAGGAATACCCGTTTTCGACATGATACGTATGGCGCTACTTGTGTTTCGGCCGAAGGAACATCTGATGTTTGTGATATTGGCATTCCGGATGAGAGGATTGTCAGTAGAAGTGCTGGCTTGACGGCAGTAGGATACCAACATTCGACCAGCAGCAGGGACATGAATGTTAAGGGATTGCAATCAATGTTTCATATGCATGGGAACATCTTTGAAAAGAAATGGAGAAAAATTATCGTTATCTATGGATTTTTCCATAATGGAACAATCATTTGAAGATGTTATGTTAATGATTTTCACCTTCAGTGTTAGGGATACATTGTATTATTTTGAACAAGGAAGATTATTTATAGAGAAAAAAAAAACCCTTTCAAATTCTATTCCAAATTAACCCCTGCATTGGAAGTCAAAATGATATTAATATCTAAACCGCCTAGAAAATTGAACAACTATTAAACCAAAGAGGAAAAGGGTTGTTTTTTCCTCCTTTTTTTTTATGACAATTACATAAGAAATTCTCGGTTTAATATTTTTTTTTTTGAAATCAGAAATAATCGAATTATAATGAAGCAGTATATATACATGAACCATCTTGAAAAATAACAATAATATAACATAAATAAAAATTTAATAAATGCAATAAGAAAACGTGTTCTTCATGGACATATAAAAACAAGAAACTGAAGAGTCACTTCTACAAATACTACTTAGGAAATCGTTAGCCGTTTTTGTGATTTTTTGAGATTCATGCCATTATTTGTGTTGCCTTTGGATTTTCAAAATTAATGTTAGGAATAAACATCTTTATTTGTTGTGATCAAGTTTATGCATTTGGAAAATGAATTTTTTTGGATTACAATAGAACGCTTTCATATGTTTTCAAATTGTATCGTAATTTATTTTCGAATAATTACATTGCACTTTTAGCAAAATATTTATTGTAATTGAAATAGAATACTGTAAATTTTCAGCTCGACAATAGTGGGACCCGAACAATCGACATGAGCTTACAATACGTAATGTAACGTAATTCGTTAACTTACCGTGACGTAATATTTAAAGGCTCGATTGTTTAACAATTGAACCACATACATTCTTTAAAATAAAAATTACTATACGTTTATCATTATTTGAAATAAAACTTTGTAATTTTATAGTTTGATTATTTATTTCCAGTTAAAAATATAGTACTAGTATGATTTTGTTAAAACATGATTTAGTAGTGATGTAAAGACAAAATTATCAACAAAATAAATTTTATAAAAAGCAAAAAAAAAAAAAAAAATCACACAAGTAATTTGGATGAAATGCTTATTTTCATTCCCTTTAAAATCATCAGGACACTTGTAGATCCCAATATGCATTAAATTTTGTGAAAATGAAGTAATTTATTATCTGAGATGTTAAGCTCGACAACAGTGGGATCCGAACAATCAACATTAGCTTACAATACGTTTCTTAGCTCGAATAAAAAACAATATTAGATAGAATGCTTCTTGTATAATTTTACTTCTTCGGTTTGTGTGAAATTATATGGAATGATACAACATGTTGAGTTGCTTCAAACACAAGTGTCCAAGTCAGTCTTTTTTATTAGATTTTCAAATCGTATTGGACTTTTATCAAAATAAGTCATTGTGATTCAAACAAAATTGTTATGAGATGTTAAGCTCGGCAACAGTGGTATCCGAACAATCGACATGAGCTTACAATACGTAACTTAACATAATTAGTTAACTTACAATATGTTTCTTATCTCAAATCAAACAATATTAAATAGAATGCTTCTTGTATCAATGTTAAGTTGCTTCAAACACAAGTAAGGTCTTGTCCAAGTCAGTCTTTTTTATTAGATTTTCAAATCGTATTGAATTTATTTTCGAATAAATACATTGAACTTTTATCAAAATAATTCATTGTGATTCAAACGGAATTCGTCTGTCATGTTAAGCTCGACAATAGTGGGAACTGAACAATCGACACGAGCTTACAATACGTAACGTAACGTAATTCATTAACTTACAATATGTTTCTTAGCTCGAATCAAACAATATTAGATAGAATGCTTCTTGTATCAATGTTGAGTTGCTTCAAACACAAGTAAGGTATTGTCCAAGTTAGTCTTTTTTATTAAATTTTCAAATCGTATTGTAATTTATTTTCGAATAAATACATTTTAGTTTTATCAAAATAAGTCATTGTGATTCAAACGGAATTCTTGTGAGATGTTAAGCTCGACAACAGTCGGATCCGAACAATCAATATGAGCTTACAATATGTAACGTGACGTAATTTGTTAACTTACCGTGACGTAATATTTAGAATCTCGATTTAAGCATCAGTAGGGATTTTTAGCATGTGTAATTTATTTTAGATCTGGATTTTTTAAATAACAATTGAACCACATACATTGTATAAAATGAAAACTACTATATGCTACATGCTTTTATCATTATTTGAAATAAAACTTTATTATATTTTTTTAGTTTGATTATTTATTTTCAGTTAAAAATAGAGTACTAGTATGATTTTGTTAAAACATGATTTAATAATGATATAAGGATAAAATTATCAACAAAATAAATTTAAAAAAAAAATCATTCACACAAGTAATTTAGATGAAATACTTATTTTAATTCTCTTTAAAAGCATTAGGATACTTGTAGATCCCAATATGCATCAAATTTTGTGAAAAGGGAATAAAGGAACTAATTTATTAGCTACAATAAATGCACGTGTTGGTAAAAAAAAGGGGAATGAGGAAGATGAAATTCGGATGGAGAAAGAGCAATCCGCATTCTATGTGTGGAAGGGAGGGTTTCGTTTCGTAGTTAACTAGTTTTTTCGATTGAGAAGAGCAATAGAAGATGATTGTAGTTAAACGATTAGGTAGGATGTGCATTGAATAACTTTGACCAGGTTCGATCCTTGGATTTTAAATAAAATGCTTTCTTAATTATATTTGTTTTTTATTCCAAATTAATGCTTGCATTGGAAGCCAAAATACCAAAACAGGAAAAGGGTTGTTTTTTCGTCCTTTTTTTTTTATAACATTTGCATAAGAAATTCTCGGATTAATATTTTTTTTTAAATCAGAAATAATCGAATATAATGAAGCAGTATACTCCTTCCGTTCCACAATAGATGTCTTTCTAGAAAACGTTTTTTGTTCCACAATACATGTCATTTTGATTTAATCTTTGCAAAATGCAAAACCAGCCCACATAGAACGCATCCCTTCTCTTAAGCCAAACCCCAAAACACTACGTTTTTGCTCACTAATGTGCACTTCTACTTAAATAAGAAAGACTTGTGAGAAACTTTGTAGACATTATAGAGCGGTGAAAAAATACACATAAGAAGACGCTTTCTTCTGATTTATGTAAAATAATAATATGAAACGTTATTTGGAGTTCAGAGCAACATTCCAACGTGTTTAATGAATCTTCTGGAGGTTGAATTCAACCCTCTTAAATTTCTTATTTAAAATCAATAACACTTTACAATCTATCAATATATATAAAACACAACTATCTCATTCTTGAATCAATGGAAGCTTTAACACTTGTCGATAATGGATATTGAAACTCCAACTAAATTACAGTTTAATGAAACTTAAGAAATAAATCCATATATGAAGTAAAGAGGAACACAAACATCAATTTAGAAATTAACCGAGTAATATTAATGAAATCGAAACCAAATTGTTAGTCGAAATCAGCAAGAAAATTCCATTAACGATCGAGGGACAAGGATGAATTTTCTAGCCACCGCGATGAATTTTTCGAAGAATTCTCCGATGTATTTTCCAGATTGATCTGTATTGAAGATGAAGGCTAATAAAGAAGGAGTAATTACAAAGAGAGCGAAAAATGCAATTCACAAGATAAGTCATTTATTATGACTATTAATTACAGATTTTAGCATTAAATGATCAAACCATTGGATCAAAATCAATGGTTGAGATTTTGGTTCCATTTAGAGTCTAGATGGTTAATGGTACCATTAAGATCAAGCCCATATATATATATATATATATATATATATATATATATATATATATATATATATATTATTTAGAAGTAGACCAAACCACTACACTCCTTATAAAATTCTACTTTACTTTCTATTTTATTTTTTTATTTTTATTTTGATCTTTATATTTTTTTTATTTTTACATTTCTTTATCTTTGGATTAATTTTATTTTCGTTATATGTTTTTTATTTTTTCACTCAAAAAATATTTTTGACTAAATTTTACTTTTTTTATTTTTGTTTAATCCTTATATTTATTTATTTATATTTTTTTATCACTAGATTAATTTCACTTTTGATCTTTATACTTATTTATTTTTACCTTTTTACCCTGAAAAATAATTTTGACCAAATTTTTTTCTTTTATCGTATTATTCAGTTTTAATATTTATTTTTAATTATTTTAAAATAATTATTTTATTTTTAAATATAATGTTTATGCTTTTTTTGATTAATTTTATTTCAGTTTCCTCTATTTCATTATCTTTTGATTTTAATTCTTATATTTTATTAATAGAGGCACATGTATATATAAAAATTGTTGTCAAAGATTTTCTTGGTGAAAAGGATAATGAAGATGCTTAAACTCTTTCCGATGATGAAGTATTATGCTTAGAAGACTCTTGGCTTTTGTTTTTGTTTTTTTTTAATTTGTATGAACTTTGTTAAGTTTAAATTTTAACTTTTATGAACTTTATATTATTATCAATAAGGGTAGCAAGTGAGTGACGTTTTGGATTGTTTGGGATTATATATGAAGTTACTTCACGTTTTATGGAAACTATAGTAAAAGAGTTGATTTTTTTTTATTATATATGAAGTTAAAAAAAATAGTTTTGATTCCCTATTTGAACCAAACATCCACAAAGGGAATGAGGTGGAATTGCATTCCCTTTCCTAAACATATCCAAACACATAAGGGTATGAATGCTTATTCCTTTCCTTTAATTTCCCTTTCTTGATTCCTTTTCTCTTACTCCTTGTGAACCAAACGCCCCCTGATTTTTTTCTTTAAGAACTGGACCGAAATTTATATAGAATCGAACCTACATTTAAATTGAATTTGGATTGAAAGAACTGGAAGATTTATTACTATTAAATTTATATTTAATGCATTAACCTTTACTCATCCTCCGTTCTATTTCTGTTCAAAGACGGACGTTAGGGTGGTCGAGATAGAGCAAGATAATCTCTATAGATAGTTCAGATTAACAATCTGCCCTAACCATATGGAATCGCAATATCTGCTTCTGTATGACATCGAGCAAGATTCTGCATCATCAAATATTGAATCAAGTAATTATCTTCCAATTATTGTTCTAAATAACTATTATTTATATTCTAAAGTATAGTAGTAGCATATGTTCTATATTTTATGACACTTATTCTAAATTGTTATTGAAAACTATTATGTATGTTCAATTCAAAAATATAATTCATGTTCTGAATAAAAATTATGTACGTTCTAAAAGGGTGTACTATATGTTTCGAAATATTATATAATATGTCCTAAAATGGTATGCTCTATGTTCAAGAATGTTTAGAATAAATATTATGACATGATAAGTCTTATGTTCTAAAATGGTATACCGCATGTTCTGAAATGTTTTGTACTATGTTCTAAATTGTTATGTTGTATGTTCTAGAATGTTTAGAAGAAATAGTTATGACATGATAAGCCTTATGTTCTAAAATAGTATACCTTATATTTTGAAATATTTTATAATGTGTTCTAAAATGTTATGTTGTATATTCTAGCATGTGTAGAGCAAATGTAGTTATGATATGATAAACATTATGTTCTAAAATGGTGTACTGCATGTTCTGAAATGTTCTACAATATGTCCTATATTTTATGCCAATTGTTCTAAATTTATATTTTTACTTCGGGTCAAAAAATCTAATTCATGTTCTGAATAATTGTTATCTATATTCTTAAGTATATTAGAATATGCTCTAGATTGTATGCCCTTTGTTCTGAATCGTTATCATTACTTCTCTATAGATATATTTTTTTTTACTAATGAGCAACCAATTGGTTCTTCTACTGCAATTGTGCCTATTACTCCCCAGGTAATACCTATATTAACTCCTGGTGGAACAAGAGAATGGATTCCATGTTTCTCTCATGAGTTAAAACCTACTATAGGGATGAAATTTAAGAGTTTTAAGTAGGGTATTGACTTTTACAAAGCATATGCAACTGCTGCTGGATTTAATACTAGGAAATCTACTGCTACAAGAAGGAAAAATATGAACATTATCGTGTTTCAATATTGTTTATGTAATAAAGTTGGCTTCAAGGAGAATCGAATGGCTAAGGTTCAAGATACCTCCAAGGTTCAAGAAGGGGAAAATAGAGAAGCAAAAATTCAATTGCCTAGAAAAAGGTTGGTGACTCGTGTTGGATGCAAGGCCCGGTTAGTTTTGAAATATTATGATAATGAGAATTATGTAGTCACAACTTTTCTAGAGGGACATACTCATCCTCTTTACACTTTAAGTTGTATTAAATTTCAAAAAGAGGGAAGGAAAATGAACTTTCTACACAAGAAAATGATTGTTGATAATACAAAGGTCAGTCGTGTTTTTAATGTTCATCAAAAACATCTCTTTATAGTATTCTAAATAGTATTTATTATGTTCTTAATCCTTGTTCTTTTCTTTTTAATAGGTGAATATTGGTCAAGTAAGAACTTACAGACAAATGAAGGAATTTCTTGAAGGATACGACAATGTAGGTGCATCTAACTAAGATTTTAAAAACTTTTACAAAGATTTAAAAGCATATATTCAATCATCAAATGACCAAATGTTTGTAGACAACTTCAAGAATAAAAGGTTATTATGGAATGCATTCTTTTTGTACTTTGAGTTGGATAAAAAAGACCATCTCTGTAGAGCAATATAGACAGACCCTATTTGTAGAAAGAACTATGCTCTTTTGGTGATATGGTCTCTTTTGACACCACATACCAAACGAATAGGTATGACATGATAAGCCTTATGTTCTAAAATGGTATACCATATGTTCTGAAATGTTATATGATATGCTTTAAAATTTATGTTGTACTAGAATGTTTAGAAAAAATAGGTATCACGAGATAAGCCTAGAATCTTGTGATATCAACTTCTTTGACACTCTCGCGATATGCCTTCTGATGGGTAGAAGTGTTGAAACACCTTTCCACATGATTTTGATTTGACAAAATTATTTAAGTAATTGATAAAAAATATTCTAACACATTAAATTTAAATGCTTTGATTTATTTACACTAATGTGTTTGTTCAATGTTGAGTTTATTGATTTATAAGACATTAAGATAAAGAGTCTAAAGGCCCATAAGTGAAAGTCAAGCCCAAGTCAACACATCAAGACCTCACGGCCCAAGAAGATAAAACGCAGTCGTATTAAGTGAAACGACGACTCAGCATGAAGAAGGATCGAGAAGCCTTCTAACAAAAGCTTCAAGAGAAAGCTGCTGAGTTGAGCGACAATGTAGTCAGGTCAGCGGCAGAACAGAATCAACTTCAAGACAAAGTATTTCTACTTTAGGTAAAGTTCAGAAGGCGCAGGAAGCTGTCTGGAAGACTTTGCCGTAAATGTCGAAACATTCTATTTATCTGACGAAAAGCTGCTGAGCACTGCCGTAGACAGAAGATGCAAGAATCTCATTGGCCAACGACACTGAGCACGTCCTGAGTGACAATGACAGGAAGCTGTTTGCCTCCAACGGTTATTTCGAAATTCGAAATCACCAGTGCCTCAAGTGTCACTATAAATAGGCCTCTCAATTGCTTCATTCGATGCAGATCTTCAATTAGTCGAAACGCTGTCCAAATTCATACTTGAAGTTCTGTGAGAAAAGCAAAGCAAAAATCTTACACCAATTTCCAATCATTGTGTAAAAGTCTAAAGTGATTTCAATCATCTAAAGTGTCTTAGCAATTGTTGTTTAGGACAAACACTTTATCATTTCTAGAAGAATAGAAAGGAGAGGCTGAGTACTCGGTTATAGTACTTAGCGGTAGATATAGGAGTGAGTAGAGGTATAGAGGAAGGTACTCTTGTATACTCAGCTTCTATTGTAAAAGGTTTTGTGCTCTACCTTTAAAGAGCTCAGTAGAGAATTCGAAAAGCTCGAAACGAGTTCCGGGGACTGGACGTAGGCGGAGAGGCCGAACCAGGATATGTCTACTGAGTAACATATTTCTAACCCTTAAACTCCTTTATATATTGTTTGCTATAAAACTGACTAAGTAACGAACTCACGCTGAGTTGAGTGCACTAAGAAGCTGAGTTCAGGAATAGACTCTAAGTGCTATCTCTTGACTCAAGGAAAGAAACAGACTTAGTCACAAGTTGACTAAGCTTGTGTCTTAAAATTACTTAGCGCCGCTTTGTAAACCTTTTCTTAAGAAAAGAAGTCAGCCTTAACAGATAAAATTTTAAATAGTTCCTATCCCCCCCCTTGGAACTAACCTTGTCACGTTATAAGGGACCAACAAGTGGTATCAGAGCTTAACAGCTCACTGATCAAGATATAACTATCTTGAGCTGATCCCCACAATGGCTGAGAACAGCACTCGTTTCCTCCCAGGAAATCAGACAACTCAGATTTTACCTGAGGGACTGTCCATTACTCGGCCTCCTCTGTTCTTCGGGTCTAACTATACCTTTTGGAAGAACAGAATGAAAAATTTCATTCAGGCAACAAATATGAGTGCATGGCTTTTTATAGTCCAAGGCCCATTTGTTCCTGTTGAAACTATTAACGGCCAAACGGTTGTTAAAGCTGAGACTAAGTGGACAGAAGATGATCTCAAGAAGCTACAAAATCATGCTTCGTCTATAAACATGCTTCACTGTGCGTTAGATGCTGCAGAGTACAATAAAATTTCAGGTTGTGAGTCAGCGCAAGAGATCTGGAAGAAACTGGAGGTCACCTACGAAGGAACCAACAAAGTTAAGGAGTCCAAGGTGAACCAACACATGAGGTTGTACGAGCTGTTTGAAATGAATGATGATGAAGGAATCTCTGAGATGAACGCAAGGTTCACAAACATTATCAACGAGCTCAAGAGACTTGGCAAGATCTTTACTGAGGAAGAGCAAGTCAAGAAGATACTAAGGAGTCTTCCTAAAAGCTGGCAAGCCAAGAAAACTGCTGTTGAGGAAGCTCAAGACTTAACCACCTACAAGTATGATGAACTCATTGGCTCGCTGCTGACCCATGAGATCTCAATGAAGAACTTTGAGGTGAAGGAGAAGTCTGAAGACAAGAAGCAAAAGTCTCTTGTCATGAAAGATGACTCCACTGACGAGAGCTCAACAGACGATGAAGAGATGGCCATGTTCACTAGAAAAATGAAAAGGCTGTTCAGAAAAAATGACAAGTATTCAAAGAAGCCTTACAAGAAGTTTGATAAGTACAAAGCTGAGTCCAGCAACAACAAGTACAAGAAGGACAGCTCAAAGCCAATCACATGCTTTGAATGTCATCAAACTGGCCATATCAAATCAAGCTGTCCTACCTTAAGGAAGGAAAAGAAGAACAGCAAGAAGGCAATGGTGGTAACCTAGAGTGATAGTGATGAGTCATCATCATCAGGAGACGATGCCACTGAGTCAGCAAAGATCTGCTTCATGGAAGATGAGCTTGCCGAGCCTTGTGTTTCTGAGCATGCTGACCCCTCCGTTGCATCTGACGATGATGCACACTCAACTGAGGTAATATCACTACCCTTGCTCAGAAATGAAATGATTAATGCCCTGAGTGACCTCTACACACTTGTCAAAAAGTGTAACAAGAAGGTTAGAGCACTCAGCAGGCGATGTGATGAGATTGAAGAGGTCAAACTGAGTGACCTTCGATATCTTCTCCAAGACAACTCAACTTTGCATAGCAATGTTGAAATTATGCAAAAGTTTGTCTCCGAGGTCCAATCAGTTTCTAAGAAACTGAAAAAGGATGTCACATCTATTTAGAACCAACTCAAGGTTCCGAATAAAAGAAATATTCCTCTGAACACTCACCAAAGTACTAGTCAGCAGAGATGGAATCCTCAGCGGAATGTCCAGTGTGACTTTTGTGGGAAGAAAGGACACACCACAAAGGTGTGCTGGCATGCTCAGCATTGGGATGCTGACCAGTCAGTGAGATATCCTAAACGGAAGGTCAGCTGTGACTTTTGTGGAAAAAATGGACACACTGTCCAAGTGTGTCGACATAAGATTAAATATGATGCTTTACCTGCTGAGCCTAACAAACAAGGACCCAAAAAGACTTGGGTACCTAAAAATAACTAGCTATATTGCAGGTAAGCCTGAGGTGTGCTGAGAAGTCAAAGATGTGGTACATTGACAGCGCATGCTCGAGACATATGACTGGTGATGAAACTCAGTTCATCACATTTGTGCGTAAACGAGGTGGAAGTGTAAGTTTCGGAGACAACAAAAAGGGTAAGATAGTAGGGTCAGGAACCGTTGGTGGTAATCGTACTATTGAGTCAGTCTCCCTAGTCAGCGGACTCAAATATAACTTACTCAGCGTAGCTCAACTATTTGACAATGGGAGAAAAGTTATATTTGATGACACTGGATGTAAAATATTCGAGGGTAAAATAAATGAGTTGATTTTAACTGCCCCTCGTATTGATAATGTCTTCATGCTGAATTTAGAAAAGAAATTTTCAAAAACTGTATGCTTAGTGTCAAAGGAAGAAAATTCCTGGCTATGGCACAGGAGACTTGGTCATGTAAGCATGGACCTCCTGGCCAAATTAGCAAGAAAGCAATTAGTTGAGGGGCTGCCAGAACTTAAGTTCGAAAAAGATCAATTATGCCACGCTTGTAAAGCTGGAAAACAAACCAAACAATCTTTTCATAGTAAAAACATTGTCTCAACTAAGCGTCCATTAGAGTTGCTACACTTGGATATCTTCGGTCCAGTCCAGCCACTGAGCTTGGGTGGTAGAAGATTTTCCTTGGTCATTGTAGATGACTTTTCTCGGTACACTTGGATCATCTTGCTGAGTAGCAAGGATGAAACCTTTGAGACGTTTTCAACTTTAGTAAGAAAACTTGAAAATGATAAAGACCTTAAGTTAGCTCACATCCGAAGTGATAATGGTGGAGAATTCAAAAACCAACAGTTTGTTGAATTCTGTGAAGCCAACGGCATTGACCATAATTTCTCTGCTCCTAGAACGCCTCAACAAAATGGGGTTGTTGAAAGGAAAAACAGAACCTTGGTTGAAATAGCCAGGACAATGCTGAGTGAGCATAGGCTTCCAAAGTACTTTTGGGGAGAAGCTGTCAACACAGCGTGCTACATACTTAATAGGGCTCTAGTCAGACCCATATTAAAGAAGACTCCCTACGAACTTTGGAAAGGACGAAAGCCCAACATTGGATACTTTCGTGCCTTTGGTTGTAAATGTTTTATTCTAAATACCAAAGACAGCCTAGCTAAGTTTGACTCAAAAGCTGATGAAGCTATCTTTTTAGGCTATTCAACAAACATCAAAGCATATAGAGTTTTTAATAAACGAACTCAAGTCTTAGAAGAGTCAGTACACATTGAGTTCGATGAAACTAACCCTGCAGGAAAAGATAAGCAGCTGACTGAGGATGATCCATACTCAGCACCCGCTGACCAAGAAACAGCCGCTGAGTCACTACCTCAAGGGCTGACCAAAGGTAAAAGCGAAACTCAAATTGTTTTCACTGACCAATCTACACCTGAAGAGATTGTTGAAACACAACCAGCTCAAGACATCACTCTTCCAAAAGAGATCAGAATACCAAGAGGACACTCATAAAGTGCCATTCTTGATGCTGCTGCAAACACCCTGATGACAAGAAATCAACTCAGGAGATACCTCAGCAACGTAGCATTCGTCTCAATTCAGGAACCAAAGAACTTCGCTGAAGCTGAGTACGATGAGTTCTGGATGAATGCAATGCAAGAAGAACTTGATCAGTTCAGAAGAAATGAAGTATGGGACTTAGTGCCAAAACCAAGAAGCCATAAGACCATAGGAACAAGATGGGTCTTCCGCAACAAGCTAGATGAACAAGGGAACATGGTCAGGAACAAAGCAAGACTTGTAGCTCAGGGCTACAGTCAGCAAGAAGGTATTGACTACGGTGAGACCTTCGCCCCAGTGGCAAGGCTAGAGGCTATAAGAATTTTATGTGCTTATGTAAGTTATATGAATTTTAAATTATTTCAAATGGATGTTAAGAGTGCATTCCTTAATGGAGTTATAAACGAGGAAGTCTATGTTAATCAGCCTCCAGGGTTTGAGGATCCCAAGTTCCCAAACCACGTTTATAAACTCAAAAAGGCTCTGTATGGTCTCAAGCAAGCACCACGTGCTTGGTATGAGAGGCTGACCAGTTTCCTGCTGACTAGAAATTATGTCAGAGGTAAATCTGATACAACCTTATTCATTAAGAGAAAGGGTAAAGATACCCTACTGGCTCAGATATATGTTGATGACATTATTTTTGGTGCCACTAACGAGTCAATGTGCAAGGAATTTAGTAAGCAAATGCAGACTGAGTTTGAAATGTCAATGATGGGAGAACTTAACTTCTTCCTTGGACTTCAAATCAAACAAGGGAAAAATGGCATCTTCATCAGTCAAACTAAGTATGCTAAGGAGATATTGAAGAAGTATGAACTTGAGAATTGCAAGTTAATATCTACCCCTATGGGCACTGACACTGTCCTCTGCACTGACGAAAATGGTAAGTCAGTAGACAGCAGATTGTACCGAGGTATGATTGGTTCTCTACTTTACTTAACTACTAGTATACCGGACATTCAGTTCTTAGTATGTTATTGTGCTAGATATCAATCTAACCCTACGGAATCTCATTACATAGCTGTAAAAAGAATCCTTAGATATTTGCAAGGCTCAGTGAATGCAGGTTTGTGGTATCCCAATACTTATGATTTCACACTCATTGGATACACTGACGCTGACTATGGACGAAACAAACTTGAACGAAAAAGCACCTCAGGAGGCTGTCACTTCCTTGGAAGCTGTCTTGTGTCCTGGTTCAGCAAGAAGCAAGCGTCAGTAGCCTTGTCAACCACTGAAGCTGAGTACATTGCTGCTGGAAGCTGTGTTGCTCAAGTCCTATGGATTAAGCAACAGCTTGAAGATTATGGTGTTCAGACTAAAACAATTGAAGTCAAATGTGACAACAAGAGTGCCATTGACCTATCAAAGAACCCAATCCAGCACAGCAGGATGAAGCACGTCAGCATAAGACATCACTTCATCAGAGATCATGTACTTAAGGGAGAGATCAAGCTAACCTATGTCCCAACGGATGAGCAGCTTGCTGATATCTTCACAAAGCCACTGGCTCGTGAGCAATTCAACATACTTAGAGAAGCCATTGGTATGTTTAATCCTCTTCAGTAAATTCCAAGTATAATATGTGATATATGCATGCTGAGTTGATTACCATGCTGAGTGATTTATGCTAAATCAATAACTATCACATGCTGAGTAAATATACATGCTGAGTGTTTATCTTAAGCTGAGCTACTAATCATACGAATTACTCCTTTGCATAACACTGACTACTCAGAACTTTAAACGTTTGAAATCCTTAACACTGAGTAAAAATCCGTTGCAAAAACTTAATGCAAAACACGCGAATTAAATAGCCACCTAGGATGACGTAAGCGCAATAATTAGAATATACATGCGCCGAATGTGTCATAAATGCCAGAATCCTTGTCGATTGAGTATCTCGAGGTCAAACGGCCACTTCAACGTTTCAGATCAACTCGACACCTCTATAAATAGTGGATGATTTCCCACTTTTATCTCTTTACGCTTAGAAATTTTTGGTATTCAAATACTCTTCTCTAAAAATTCCCAAACTTCTCAAACTTCTCTAAGAATCATGACAAAAGATTCTCAGAATGTCTCCGGTGCCGGTTACACCGATAATCGCTCCAATGAAAACCCTTAATCCCCTGCTCAGTAGGAACATAGAGAGACTCCCACCAAGTCTCAAGAAATGAGTCAGCGTGACCACTCAAAGGTCACTACACCGAGGAAGCAAACCAAGGCTGACCAAGCCACCTCCTCGAAAGGAAAACAACAGAAGGATAAGGCAAAGAAGCTCGTGGAATGCACCTACTCTCTGGGTTACGAGAGTGTGAGGGGGTATAAGGTTGACCACTCTAGATGGTTTTCAAAGGGTTTTGTGGAAGCTGAGCAACCCTTCTGTGAGTGGATAAAAAAGAACGGCTGGACCGAGCTGTTCTCAGTTCGTGACGCTACCTATCCCGAGTTAGTGAAGGAATTCTATGCTAACCTAAGAGTCGCCGATGATAACCGGGACTATATGGTCACCAAGGTTCGAGGGAAGGATATCTTCATCAACCCTGCTTACCTTGCCTCACTACTCAAGCTGAAAAATGAAGGAGCAATACTTCGTAAATCAGGTGACCAAGATAAAACCAACTACTCCGTTGAGTTCTGTAAACCTCCTGGTCATATAGGGGAAATTTCGAGTACCTCCATGGGTCAGCATCAGAAGATGGCCCATTATATACTGACCAATTTCCTCTTCCCCAAGATCAACTGCACCAACTCAGCGACAAACTTTGAGCAGTGCTTCATCTGGCACATGCTGACCTATACGCCGATCAACATGCCTGTCTTTATAATCGGTGGGTTTCAAAGAAGTACTGGAACCCTTATGTTAGGCTCCATTATCACCAGAATCCTCAAGGATCATATGGTGAGCTTGGTTGAGGAAATCCACACTTGGGGAACAGAGATCACAGCAGCGGCACTGTTTGTTCTATTCTACGATCAACCAATTTTGCCCAAGAAAGGAAAAGGGGCCACTGTTCAGGAGACCGAGGGGATGCAGACCCGAAAAGGAAAGAAGGAAAGAAAGAGGAAAGCTGTTCAAAGCCCCTCTAGAGACGTTGTTTCTCCACCTAAAAAGCTTAAGTTCGTGTCTAGAGGAACTAAGCCCCAAATTCAACAAGGTCAGGTTGGACCTAAGTCAACGAAAAACCTCAAAAGGCAAGCTGAGCCTGAGGTAGAAGAGAAAGAGGATGCTGATGAGCAACCACTTAGGAAGAAGAAGAAAATCTCTTCTGAGTTAAGTCCTATCAATGTAGCCCCACTAGGAGTCGTCATTTCTGAAGACTCTCATTATGTGCGAAGTCTTGGCGTTGATATTGAGCAACCACAGGGTGAACAAGATGACGAAGAACTGGGTGGTCAGTTTGATAATGAGGAGACAGAAAATGTTGATGAACATGAGTCAGATGTTGACCAATATGAAACAACCTACACTGAGCAGGTTGAAGAAGAAGAAGCTGAGCCAACAGCAGTGGATCACACTGATCAAAGGGAAACTTCACCTACTGACTCTATTGAGTCCATCCCTGCTGACCCCTCTCCTCCAAAGATAAAGAGACTGAGAAGACTTAAGAAGAAGGCACATAGATCCCCCATCATTGATCTAATGAGTGACTCACCTCTAAGGGATGAGATCACTGACCTATCAGATGTGCATTTTAGGTTCTTCTCTAATCCTATTGAGTCTCCACTAGAGCAACAGGAAAAGCAAGCCTCTATTTCTAATCCTAAGGAACATGCCGACTTAACTGCTTCCCTAAGCCAAGATGATCCCGAGCAAGTGCTCGAAGTTCATGCTCCTCAATATGTTGAGCAAGCTAAGGAAATACCTACTCAGGTCAATACTGAACTTCCTCAACTTCCCAAATCCAGTCAGCTTTAGCCTGACTCTGAGCAAGTAACACATTCTACCGATCATCCTCTTCCACAAATACAAGTGCAGAATATAATCCAGTCAGCTTCTACTGGAAATCTCAACTCAAGGCCAGCCGCTGATCATGCTGGCACTTCCAATATTGAGCAGAACCAAACACCTCCACAATCCGATTCTACTCGTATTCCGGCAGCTGAGCCAAATAATGATGGATCCTTCTCATATCTGAATGCCTCTAAGTCTGGTCGAAGAATTATTGACTCAGCTCAAGCTTTGCTCCAGGACCTCCATCAAACAAATATCGATACCGCTGGGTCAGTTCCTGTTGAGCCCACTCAGCTTTCGTCTGTCACTCAGCTTCTCACAGAAATCAAAGGTCTGAAGGATCTTCTGAGTGTCATGACTTCATTACAGTCTCAACAGCCCAGGCAGGAATCCATAACCAAGCTGGCCGAACTCCAGCTGACAATGGTAAATCACATGAACTCTCTACAGGGTCAACTTCACCAACTGTCAGCTGCGAACACAATGTATGCAACTTCTGCTGAAGTTCATCAACTTTTCAACCAGCTTCATACTGAGCAAGCCAGAACAAATGAGCAACTCTCTTCCTCCTCCCAATGCTCCATTGAGCAAATCAGCGAGGCTGTCCGTCTACTCAACTTGAGTAAGGAAGAGATGGAAACTGACCAGCTCAAGACGAATGAAATTCTGAAGTACTCTCGAGTTACTTTCAACCATGTGCGCCACTCAAATGCTCAACGTCAGTATTTTGACACGTCCTTGCTAAAGATGTTTCATCAAGCATTTGTAATGCTCACTGACAGTATACACTGGGTTGGAAAGTCTCAAGTATATATCCTGAGTATGCTCAGTGCCGCGGCTATCAGGATTCCACGTTCTGTCTTGGATGAAGATGTCCCTGTCTTTGATGGCATTAATGAAAGCACGCGCAGGCTTAAGGCATTCTCTAAACGCTTAACTCATGCTGCCCTTGACGACACCTTCATTCCTCCTCCTGCTGATGGTGGCAAAACGGGGGAGAAAGAACAAGCTCAAAGAACTCACCAATCAGAGGAAGCATCAGGAAGTCAGCAAAAATACAAGGGAAAGGGAAAAGCTAAAGAGCATGAAGCCCAACTCAACTACAAAAAAAATAGCTTGGCTAGGATTGCTAGACTTAGTTTTGTTAAACTTGTAGTCTTTCCCTTATGTATTTTGTTGTGCTGACCCTGAATACAAAACTATGCATGCATCTACCTTTTTTTAAAACTGACCTATCTTATGTGATGCTTACTTATGTTTTGTTATAAACTCTAACGCATCTTCATTAAATCAACTGTGTTAATTGTCTACATTGCTCTATGATTGTATGCTGTGTTGATCTATAAGTTGACCTCTTTTATATGTCTTCTTAAACACATTGAACAAAGAAATACTCAGCGCTCTTTGATATCTAAATCTTCCGAATAAACTGAGTTAAAAAGAATATGTTCCATAAGCTGACCTATCTCTGAAAACTGACCTTAGACTTACTTGATTAAACCTTGAAATGTTTAAAGTAAAACTAAGTCAGTAGCTCAACCCTTACGGGGGAGTATCTTAAGTAATATAAGGTCAACTATCATGGGGGAGCTCAACACTGAGTTCTTCAACTGAATATTTTTGCCAACATCAAAATGGGGGAGTTTGTTGAAACACCTTTCCACATGATTTTGATTTGACAAAATTATTTAAGTAATTGATAAAAAATATTCTAACACATTAAATTTAAATGCTTTGATTTATTTACACTAATGTGTTTGTTCAATGTTGAGTTTATTGATTTATAACATTAAGATAAAGAGTCTAAAGGCCCATAAGTGAAAGTCAAGCCCAAGTCAACACATCAAGACCTCACGGCCCAAGAAGATAAAATGCAGCCGTATTAAGTGAAACGACGACTCAGCATGAAGAAGGATCGAGAAGCCTTCTAACAAAAGCTTCAAGAGAAAGCTGCTGAGTTGAGCGACAATGCAGTCAGGTCAGCGGCAGAACAGAATCAACTTCTAGATAAAGTATTTCTACTTTGGGTAAAGTTCAGAAGGCGCAGGAAGCTGTCTGGAAGACTTTGCCGTAAATGTCGAAACATTCTGTTTATCTGACGAAAAGCTGCTGAGCACTGCCGTAGACAGAAGATGCAAGAATCTCATTGGCCAATGACACTGAGCACGTCCTGAGTGACAACGACAGGAAGCCGTTTGCCTCCAACGGTTATTTCGAAATTCGAAATCACCAGTGCCTCAAGTGTCACTATAAATAGGCCTCTCAATTGCTTCATTCGATGCAGATCTTCAATTAGTCGAAACGCTGTCCAAATTCATACTTGAAGTTCTGTGAGAAAAGCAAATAAAAAATCTTACACCAATTTCCAATCATTGTGTAAAAGTCTAGAGTGATTTCAATCATCTAAAGTGTCTTAGCAATTGTTGTTTAGGACAAACACTTTATCATTTCTAGAAGAATAGAAAGGAGAGGCTGAGTACTCGGTTATAGTACTCAGCGGTAGATATAGGAGTGAGTAGAGGTATAGAGGAATGTACTCTTGTATACTCAGCTTCTATTGTAAAAGGTTTCATGCTCTACATTTAAAGAGCTCAGTAGAGAATTCGAAAAGCTCGGAACGAGTTCCGGGGACTGGACGTAGGCGGAGAGGCCGAACCAGGATATGTCTGCTGAGTAACATATTTCTAACCCTTAAACTCCTTTATATATTGCTTGCTATAAAACTGACTAAGCAACGAACTCACGCTGAGTTGAGTGCACTAAGAAGCTGAGTTCAGGAATAGACTCTAAGTGCTATCTCCTGACTCAAGGAAAGAAACAGACTTAGTCACAAGTTGACTAAGCTTGTGTCTTAAAATTACTTAGAGCCGCTGTGTAAACCTTTTCTTAAGAAAAGAAGTCAGCCTTAACGGACAAAATTTTAAATAGTTCCTATCCCCCCATTGGAACTAACCTTGCCACGTTATAAGGAACCAACAAGAAGTCCCGAGAGGTGATCTCCCGAGACAACTTCAATGGATAAATGTACCCCGTCGTTATCAAGTAATAAAACTGGTTACGTCCAGGTATCGAATCCACGGGATTTATACATACACGTATTAAACTACTTAGTTCCATACGTTATCTAGGCGGTGATTACTTTAGGTTGGTTTGGGTAACAATTATAAACTACTCCTAAACTATAGGTGAGACAATATTTATGCGTTTCAAGCCCTTATGGGATGATACAGATGTTGTTAAGTTACAACATGTGATAAACGATATTTCAGAATATATACGAGTAATTTACTATTGCAAAGCTGATTATATGCAAGCTAACCAACTCCGTGAAGTTCTTAGATCATGGTTCTCTCTTAAGGCGACTCTAATTCTTAGTTCAGAAAATAGGGCCCGTAAGTTCCGTGGCTTATCAATTCCTAAGGTTTCTGGGTTGTTAATTCTGGTAAGGCAACACATATATAAATCCTAATGAATTTCGAAGTTTGTAATCAACCTACACAATAATCAATTACGAGAATCAAAGCAAGGAATCAACATCAATAAGTATAGTGAAACTGAAAACCGTAAACCATATATTATAACTGTGAAAAGCATAAATACGGAATACAACCGAATCTAGCACATAGGAAGAGTACAAACTAGTTAACAAGGTAAAAGGGAAGAAGAATCATCCCTTAGAACTAGCTAACTTGACTCAAGGCCGTCGCTTCGGATTCGGAGGTGGAACTCTCGAGCTTGGGGAACGAGGATGAAACGTAACTTCGTCGGAGGAACATGAGAATTACAACAAGCTTTCAAGATGTAAGGTGCTTTATTACATAAAAACTGAATGTCTAATTAAGCGCCAAGCACTATTTATACAACAATCAAACTCGAGGCATAATCGTAATTTACAATGGCCTTTTGATCATTCTCGCTAAAATGCTGAAAGTAGGGGTCACATGACATATGGCTCACTTTTCTCCTCCATATCAGCTTTCACATACCTGAATGAGTTGCCCATTTGGGGTATTTTTTGGTCCACACGGCGTGTGGAAAAATGACGTGCCGTGTGAGTCTATTTCTGGCCTGGAGTAGGTGTATTTTGGGCCTCGTGTGCCGAGTGAAGAGCTCGAGCCAGTGTCCCACACGCCGCATGGGAGTCAGGTTGACTAGGGGACAACTTGCTCATTTGTCTTCGTCGATCGCTGAAATTTAGTCGATCTTGTCCCCTCCATACCCAAACGCCGAGTGGGAATCTGGAAGAGTATTTTCTTCCTTTCATATGGCATGGTATGCGTTGCTTTTGTGCCTTTCGGCTATCTCTTGCATCTTGCGTGCGTTTCTTAAGTCTATAAAATACAACCATTGAACTTGAGATTATTTGATTTATTTATTCATATTATTTATAACAAAACGAGATTCGAAATGACTAAAATTAACTAAAAGTACGCATTTTATTACATCTCGTTCATTTATTGAAATATGTGTAAAACTAAACATTAAACGTCATTATTAGCTCAAGAATAAACCATAATTCACCTTAAAAGATAAGGATAAGATGTCCCTATCACCTTCATCTTCTTGGCAATATAGAGTGTTCTTCCAAAATAAGCGGCAGGTTCTCATTCCTTCATTCTTAAGGTTTCAAACTCAGTTTTAATAGATTGAAGTTGTGCTCGCTTGACTCTCGTCGATCCCTTGGACTTCTACTTCATAGAATCCCATATTTGCTTATATGTGTCATAATTGAGAATGGTCTCCATGATTTCTCTATCTATTGCTTGATAGAGATACGATAATTTTTCACTTTCTTGTCTTTTAACTGATGTTCTCCAATCTGCTTTGCTTCAACTTCTGTTGGTTCTTTTCCTATTGGAATCGCGGTTATTCCATCTTCTACTAGGCTCCAAAGTTCTTTTGCTCGAAGACAATTCCCCATCAATTTTGCCCAGTGTTCCTAATACCCATCAAATTTGGGAATATAAAGTTGCAGAAATGTGTTGTTGGTAGAACTACTTTCTGCCTTCCTTCTCTCTTCTCTTGTGTTTTACTCAAATGAAACTTTTCTTTTCTCTCTCAATCAGGCATGTTTTGAGAAGACTCTGATAACAAATATTAACAAAAATGAACACAATAGACAATTGCAAATCCTGCAATTTGTTTTTAGAAATTAAACAACATAGACTTTTAAATAGCCTTATAGAAAACAGAAAAAATAGAAAAAAAGCTCACATCTTCCAAATATTAAGGAAACGTGATTACAGTAAAAAGAAAACCAACTTAATCTTATTCCTATCTTCTATGAACTTATTGATAACAACAGTACTTCAAAAACAAATTAACTAACAAACTTGATGACTTTTCTTTTTAACACTAAAAATCTACATATAATTCTCACCCTTACCTAGATATAGCTGATATCAGAAGGATATAAATCGATCCATATGGCGTCATCAGTGAAACTCGAGTCTTCACCCGGGAGCCAAGATCCACGTGACATGATCATAAAGGAGCAATTACCTCCAAACACTCATTGGAAATCAATACTGGCTCAATCGAGATCAACATATTGTAGCACAATCACACCCGATCTCATCAATCACGAACCTAGTTGGCTGGACGAATACCGAATCCCGTATAACAGATACACACAGGGCCGTCTTAAACTTTTTGGGGCCCCTGTGCTAAATTTTTTTTAAATCCTTAATAATTAATAGAATTTTGTATTAAGGTTGTAAATTTTGAATGGTTGAATATCTAAATCACATACGCACTCCATGTAATGAAAAAAGTGTAAATAAATCTTATTACATTATGTTATTATTTTTTTAATTTAAGCTAATATCTATATTTGACTAAGCACATTTTAAATTTTGGGGCCCTTATAATTTTGAGGTCCTGTGCTGAAGCGCTCATTGCACACCCTCATCTACTCTCCTGGATACACATCCAATGTTAAAAAATGACACGTATCTCAATAGCTTATAAACACCCTCCAACGTATACATTCATTCATTAAGCTTATACTTTCCAACTTTAGTTTACAAATGTGCCAATCCTTATACCATTACTAAAAGCTTCTTTAGGTTAACGGATCAGCCGGATTTTTGACTCCTCATTTGAGCTATTTTCTATCTTACGACAGGTTTATTCAGAGACCTAGAGAGCCACATCAATATATCATTTCATATACCTCCTATATTATCTTTTTGTAAATTTCTTACCGACTCTTCAATGTCACAATGGTTTCTTCTCTTTTGCAGGTCTCGACTATCGTCATTTTCATAACATTCAGCTTACCTCTGTTTTAGATATCTTTGTCTAATATCAACCACCAATAAAAAAAATATATATTATTTTTTAGTCCTTTGTTTTTACTTATTTTACTTGTCACCGATAAAATTCAATGAATTTTATATATGAATCCCAAATAGATGAAATCACCAGGTGCACGATTGAATTAAATAAATAATTAAAGTGAAATTAGGAAGAAAAGAACAGTGGAATCTGACACGTAGAAATATTATACTAACAAAAAAGTGGGAGCTGTGTCTTGAAAAGGAAGACTAGAAGAAACTTCCTGGAATTTGCATAATTCAACGCACAACTCACTCACCTAACTACCCAATCATACTACAACTTTTATTTTCGAAGAAATCATATTACAACTTTAAAACATGTTTTCTGTTTTCCAAACTGTTTTAACATATTTATATTATTTCATAAAAAAAAACATATTTATATTACAACCCTAAATAATACTAATAATAATGTACTGACTAACTTTTTTTTTTCTTAAATCAAATTATTTGTAGCAATGCATTATAATTTTTGAAAGCACATAAAAAGGAGTAAAAAGTAGTAATAATATAAAACAAACACATGCTTTATTATAAATTGAGTATGTGCTGGTATTATTATTATTATAGGTTGATGGTGTTACAATCATATAATATATATTGACCTACCAACTAAAGTAAAATAATTTAGTGTATTTAATATAAGGCAAGAAGATTTCATTTTATATGAAATTAAAAGGCTATAACCATCTTCATATATATCAAATTTCATTTTTTATTTTTTTTGATTAATGAGTTTTTTTTTTAAGATTTGATTAATGAGTTTTTTTTTTAAGATTTGACTATAAAGTCACATTTTATTTACGGCGAGCGAGAGTTAAAATCGGTAGTCGGCAAAGATGTGCTCCCTAGTTTCTTTGGAGAACAAGTGTTGGTTTCCGACTAATGGACCTATTTTGAGTTTGTTAATGTACAAGAATTGAGATTCTTTAATTCCAATTATGAATTAGGGGTTCTGATCCGAAGAGAATCAAAGTGCATTTCATTAATTCACGTGTCCTGAAATTATTTTACTCCAATATGGTTTGATCAAACGGTCCTCCTTACTTCATATCTCCGTGTTGGTCTAAGACGGGATAGTTTGACAGTTTGCATTTTTTTAATATTCTCGAAATTACTATTATTAAATAAAATTCTTAAATTAAATAATTTTATTTGAGAAATTAAATTAAATAATTAATATTTTACTAGTAAGAACTGAAATAGCTGTCTTTCCTTAAAAAATGAAACAACAAAAACTATATTGTGCATTCTGAACCGTCCATCATGTCACAAAGGGGCACTCCACGATTCACGGATTCTATATGAGCTTAGTGGGTCCGTACGGTCAGTGCACTTATACGGCAACAAAAAAAAGTCAAACACTTTACTAAAAATGTAATTCCAATTAGTTTCATGGGTACTTTAGTCACAAAAAACTAAATAAAAGTTCCTCCATTTTGAATATTTTAACTGTCTGAGAGCCCAGAGGGAAATTTTTTAAAAGCAGAAAACAGAAGGTCCTCAAATTCCAAAAGCACTCATCAAAGAAGAAAAAAAGCATAACAATTCAAGTTCAAAAGACTGACCAGTCCAGATCCATCCATTTCAATTTCATTTAACTTCTTTCTTATTTCCCAAGTTTTTTTTTTTCTTTCGCTTTGCTTTGTTTCCAAGCCAACTTTTCCTTTTCTGATTACAGTTTCTGGATTCATGGGTAAGAATTGCAATCATATCTCTTCATGTTTGGTGTTTTAATTTTATGTTTTTATGAGAATTACTCTTCTTTTTGTTCTTCTAATTTTTAAATTCTGGTGGGTGGATTTTGAATCAGTTATTAGTGAAGGGTGGTTGTGTTTGGTGGTGGTAGAAACTGCAATCTGATTTATGGTTGTTTTCATTAATTAAAATCTTTCCCTTTCTGGTTATAGTGTTCGTGAAGAAAGGGGGGAAAACTACACTCTAACTAATTGCAATTATGCATTGTTGTACTATTCTATGAATGATTACAAATACAAGTATTTATAGAATTATGATATAAATGATCAAACTTTTCGTTTCTTTGACTATGGAAAAGATTGTTTTGACAGGATTATGATATAAGTTGAAGAGAATTCCATCTAAAAGTTTGGTTAGAGTTGAATTTTGAGTTCCTCTAACTAAAATGGAGGAAAAGCCATTCCCAGCATGGTCATGGTCTGTAGAACAGTGTATGAAAGAGTACAATGTGAAGGCGGAAAAGGGTTTGAGTTCATACGATGTAGAGAAGAAGCGTGAGAGATATGGTTTGAATGAACTCACTAAAGAGAAGGGAACCCCCTTGTGGAAATTGGTATTGGAACAGTTTGATGATATGCTTGTGAGAATTCTTCTTCTTGCTGCTTTTGTATCCTTTATTTTAGCATATGTGCAAGAAAGTGAAACTGGGTATGAAGCATATGTAGAACCATTTGTGATAGTGATGATTTTGATACTTAATGCTGTTGTTGGAGTATGGCAAGAAAGTAATGCCGAAAGGGCACTTGAAGCCCTCAAGGAGATGCAATGTGAATCAGCAAAGGTGCTAAGAGATGGGAATTGGGTAGACAATTTACCGGCGAAAGAGCTTGTTCCCGGTGACATTGTGGAACTGAGAGTTGGGGATAAAGTGCCTGCTGATATGAGAGTTGCAGCTCTAAAAACATCGACTTTGAGAGTTGAACAAAGCTCGTTGACCGGAGAGGCTATGCCGGTTTTGAAAGGCATAACTCCAATATATCTGGATGATTGTGAGTTGCAGGCTAAGGAAAATATGGTGTTTGCAGGCACAACTGTTGCGAATGGAAGCTGTGTTTGTATAGTTACAAGCACCGGTATGAACACTGAGATTGGGAAGATACAGAAGCAGATACATGAAGCTTCTTTGGAAAACAGTGATACCCCTTTAAAGAAGAAGCTGGATGAGTTTGGCAGTAGGCTTACTACTGCAATTGGGATTGTTTGCCTTACTGTGTGGATTATAAATTACAAAAATTTCCTCTCATGGGATGTTGTGGACGGATGGCCTGCAAATGTTCGATTTTCGTTTGATAAATGCACTTACTATTTCAAAATTGCTGTTGCTTTAGCAGTAGCAGCAATTCCTGAAGGCCTTCCGGCAGTAATTACAACCTGTCTAGCTCTAGGTACTAGGAAAATGGCACAGAAGAATGCAATTGTAAGAAAGCTTCCAAGTGTCGAAACCTTAGGATGCACGACTGTCATTTGCTCAGATAAAACTGGGACTTTAACCACAAACCAGATGTCTGTTTCAGAATTCTTTACTTTCGGCGGGAAAACTACTTGTTCTAGAACTTTCCATGTTGAAGGAACAACTTATGATCCTCAAGATGGAGGAATTGTTGATTGGACTTGCTACAATATGGATGTTAACTTGCAAGCCATGGCAGAAATTTGTGCTGTATGCAATGATGCTGGGATCGTTTCTGACGGCCGTTTATACAGAGCTACAGGTTTGCCTACTGAGGCAGCTCTTAAAGTTTTGGTTGAGAAGATGGGAGCTCCAGACATCAAGGCAAGGAATAAAAGTTGTGATACTCAACTTGCTGCTAGCAATTTAAAATTAGGTGAGAAGGAAAACTGAACTTTTTTTTTTTCATACTTGTTCTGAAATATAGAGGGGGGAGCCTTGGCGCAACGGTAAACGTTATTGTCACGGGTTCGAGTCTTAGGAGCGGCCTCTTGCCAAATAAATTGGCAGGGGAAGGCTTGCCCCAGTACACCCTTGTGGTGGGACCCCTCCCCGGACCCTCTAGTGCGACCGGGCCGTAAAAAAAAACTTGTTCTGAAATATTTGTTTTCATTTGCATCTTATTGACCTTTATTATCATAGGAAGTTGTGAATGGTGGGTCAAAAGATCGAAAAGAGTTGCTACATTGGAGTTTGATCGCATTCGGAAGTCAATGAGCGTAATAGTGAGGGAGCCTGATGGATGCAATCGACTTCTTGTTAAGGTGAACAGCAGCCATGGTCTTCAAGTTTTTCTGATATTTCTTTCCTATTGACTGAACAGTTTAAGATAAAGCGAAAGTCGGAGCACGAGGAACAAGAGTTATTCATGATATGGACCAAAAAATGGCATTTAGATGAAGTAATATTTTAAGTCTGTCTGGCCTTTTCTGATGAATTTGACTTGTGGAAATATGCAGGGAGCTGTTGAGAGTATATTGGAGCGTAGTTCATATGTTCAACTTGCAGATGGATCTCTTGTTCCAATTGATGAGCCCTGTAGGCAACTTTTGCTGTTGACACTCTTTGAAATGAGCTCCAAAGGATTACGGTGCCTGGGATTGGCATATAAAGATGAACTGGGAGAATTTTCAGATTACTACGCCGACGATCATCCTGCACACAAGAAGCTACTTGATCCAGCTACCTACTCTTCCATTGAAAGTGATCTGGTTTTCGTAGGAATTGTTGGTATAAGGGTGAGTGCATTTTGCAACCTTTCTGGTTTACATCAACTAACAATTTTCTGAAACTGTTTGAGTAAAACGGCTAGATATTGAATTGAACAGGACCCCCCGCGTGATGAAGTTGACAAAGCAATTCAGGATTGTAGAGATGCTGGCATTCGAGTCATGGTGATAACAGGAGATAACAAGTCCACAGCTGAAGCAATTTGCAAAGAAATCAAGTTATTTTATCAAGATGAAGATATTAAAGGATGTAGTTTTACTGCTAAAGAGTTCATGGCTTTCCCCCCTTCACAAAGAGTGGAAATTTTGTCTAAACCTGGAGGAAAGGTGTTCTCGCGTGCTGAACCCACACATAAGCAAGAAATTGTACGAATGCTGAAGAAAATGGGTGAGATAGTTGCAATGACTGGAGATGGGGTAAACGATGCACCCGCTCTTAAGCTTGCTGACATTGGCATTGCTATGGGAATAGCAGGAACTGAGGTAATAAATCCAACATTTTCTTTTTGAGGCTAACGTTGCAATTTAGAGAACCTTGTTAACCTTCACATGTCAATACCGATGCATCATACTATGTTCCTTTGTAGGTTGCGAAGGAAGCTTCGGACATGGTTCTAGCAGATGATAATTTCAGTACCATTGTTTCTGCAGTTGCGGAGGGTCGTTCAATTTATAATAACATGAAAGCTTTCATTAGGTAGATGAGGCATCTCTTTCTTTACTACTTGTCTTTCCCTTTTGAACACTAGTTAACTGAAGAAGTCCTCTATGTTCAGGTACATGATATCATCTAATGTCGGAGAGGTGATATCGATATTTCTAACTGCTGCTCTGGGAATACCAGAATGTATGATACCTGTGCAGCTTCTATGGGTGAATTTGGTTACTGATGGTCCGCCTGCAACAGCTCTTGGTTTTAACCCTGCTGATGTTGACATAATGCAGAAACCACCTCGCAAAAGCAACGAGGCTCTTATAAGTTCTTGGGTTCTCTTCCGTTATATGGTACCTTAGCAGCAGTAATCTTCATGTCCTGTTTGATTATATGGCAAAATGTGTTCATCATGGCTAAACAAAACTCTTACCAGTCTCTTACATCACATTTTCTGCAATGCAGGTCATTGGCTCTTATGTAGGCATTGCCACAGTTGGAATCTTTGTCTTATGGTACACTCAAGCTTCTGTACTGGGTATTAATCTTGTCAGCGATGGGCATACACTCGTTGAATTCTCTCAGCTTCGGAATTGGGGGGAGTGTTACAAATGGTCAAATTTTAGTGCAACTCCATACGGGGTTGGTGGAGGACGAATGATCGCCTTTACAAACCCTTGTGATTATTTCTCGGTTGGTACAGTGAAGGCAAGGACTCTTTCGCTTTCTGTGCTGGTAGCAATCGAGATGTTCAATTCCTTGAATGCACTTTCTGAAGACAACAGCTTGGTTACAATGCCGCCTTGGACAAATCCTTGGCTACTTCTTGCTATGACAATCTCGTTCGGACTCCATTGCCTCATACTCTATGTTCCATTCTTGGCAGATTTATTCGGGATCGTTCCACTCAGCCTTAATGAATGGCTTCTAGTCATCTTGGTTTCAGCTCCTGTGATTATAATTGACGAAATTCTAAAATGTTTCGGAAGGAGTCGAAGACACACAACAAAGAAAGAGAAGACAGCATAAAACTGGTTTGAAACAACTTTGCTGATAGTGTGATTATAGACATAGGGGATTTTGGAGGATTTTGCTTTCTTTACACAACTATCTATTTAGAAAGGAAGAACATTACTGATATTGTTATTTTTCGTTATGGTCCAGAGAATAAATGGTAATTTTACACCTCCAAAATCATCGCTTCATTTTAGTTGAAATTTCTATTTCTACAAGCTCCACAATTTCTATTGCTTGACGCGGTTAGGTCTTACAAATGAACAATGTCCGAAAGGACAACTGAATAATTAAAATGTAACATTTATTAGAAAAAAATGACTAATTGGTCTGATACAAAAATTGATTGGCCTTTAACTGTACATAATAATTTCTGTGGCCTTGAAATTGAGCCACTTACAATCCCACCTTTCTAACAGCAGTTCTATTTACAATAACATAAGATACAAAATACTGACTTTTAGCTTTCTCAACCAGAAGAGGCAGCATGCTCTTCTGTCACTGTGTTATGAATGTTAATCTCATGCCAAGTCATTGAGTTACTTCCACCTGTTTGACCATTATAAACCCTTAATGACACTTAATACCTGATCATGACTTCTCAGCACAAGAATTCATTGATATTCATACTGTACTATAACCTGTAATGTTTGGCTAACCTAGCCTCTTTCCTCACAGATTAGAACCCATAAATTTCTTTAGAAGTAAGAAGACTGATCATGAAGGATATTCAAGTGAGCGAGTATTCTGGCTGAGAGAGATTTGATGCTGTTGTTCCCTCTCTGTGTTAGGTCGACTAAAGGCATCTGAGCTGAGATCCCATACTTTTGTTTAAACTCTGGCAGCCTAAACATCCGTTCTAAAGCATTTAGAGCCTTCTCCTGCAATGTGGGGAAGGGAGAACTAAGAAATTTTATAATCAATGGTATAGCATTTTCTTCCGTAAGCACCTTGCTACCGCTTTGAAGTCTTTCAGCTTCAATTAGGGTCAATAGCGCATCTAAAGAAGCTTCACAGGTTTCTGGATCAGGATCTTCAAGAATCCTCACAAGGGGCCTAATTGCATCGGCCTCCACAAGGCAAAATGATGATTCAACAGTACATAAACCGCCATGAATCCTGCAGCCAGTTTCTGGTGGAACAGAGAAACACCAAAATGCCTTGCGCTTTGGTATTGGCCGACTCAGCCTCGGCGAACTCTTTGAAAAATGACTAAGAGAAATAGCAGCACATTTCCTTGTCAAGCTAGTTCCTGAGTCCAGTAGCTGAACTAGCACAGGAATGATTCCAGCTTCTGCCACTACCTTTTGCCATTCCAAATTTGTTGGAGAAGTGAAACGACATATGGCTCCAGCGGCATTTTCAACTAAACTATTTTTATGGGGATCATTATACTTACTATTTGGGAGAAATCTGGCTATTACCGGAATCGCACCTCCATCGAGAAGCCACTGGGTTATCTGGGGATTTTCTGGTAGATTAGATATAATACCCATTGCTGAAGCAATCTCTTCCAAGTCCTCAGAAGTTTTGATGATTCTCAGCAAGGTCTGAAGACAATTCTGGCCAACATGATCCATGATGGTGGTTTCATCACCATCATCATTAACCAAGCAACATAACAACTTTACAGCATTTGCTCTCACATTTTGGTCATCATGCTCGCATAATACAACCAATACTTGCAAAGCTGTGCACTGTTCACGATTAAACAAGGAAATGGAAAAGGTTAAAAAGAAAATTTTAACCCTATGCATATACTAGAAGTGCAGTCAGGGTAAACATACTAACTGATAAAGAATTCACACGAATGACACAAAATAGGATGGTCTTCCTGCTACCATTATCACTCAACACTAGGCTCTCCGATGACTGAATAACTTCTAGATAATTTGCAATTTTGGGTTGAAGTCTTTTGAATGTTAATGTTTCATCAGAATTGCAATGAACTACTGAATGTTGATACTTTCAGAATTCCAACACATCCCATTAGTCATTGCTTTAATATCTGCATTGTATTGCTCTATTTCATGTTAATGGAAATAAATCTCTTTGAGATTGTAGGACATTTGTTGTTGCATGGACTGGAGTAGCATATGTGAAGTAAACCTTACTAATAACAAATCAAATTTGACAGTCAAGCACAACTGCTTTCTTTGATGGCCAACAACAGACAGCAATTCTCTTCCTAAAAGTGGATTCTAAAAATAAATGTCAAAACTCTAGCATACCTCAATCAATTTGATTTTTACAAATGAAGCTGAGGGGGATTGGCACAAGGCATAGAAGATACGGAGAATGCTTTGTTGCACAGCAGGCCCTGTGAAGTTTATCAATGAGAAGAGCATTAAAGTATCATCATCTGATTCCAGTAACGAAATTGGTGCTGGACTGGATGCTTGAGACACTGTGGACTCAGCCAGGTGTGCAATTGTGGCAGCCACCTGAGCACGCAAATCTGAAGGTGAAGCATGCCGTAAAAGAAGGTCAAGTAATGGGCGCACAGCACCTTCTCTAATCATCTGGAGACCATTGGCTGGTAAATTTGAGAGGTTGAGAAGAGCCTTCATGGCCACTTTTTTCATCTCAGCATCACCATCTGAGACCAAGCGAAGGAGTGGAACTAGAACACCTCCTTCAAATAAAGCTGCTTTATTGTGGTCAGTTAACTCCATTTCTGCTAAAGTTGACACCAGGGTCATTTTCACATCTTCTGGCCCTGCCAAAGCAGACGAGAAGTGTCTTCTGAAAATATTAGTATGTTTCTTCAATCATTGTTAACATAAAGCAAGGGTACAATACAATCACAGTTAAAGTGGCTGCAGAGCCAATTTAGATACTTCTTGTATTGGTGAAATACTGTGTGGCAACAAGGTTCTACGGAAATTTAGTGATATTTAATGCATAACAATCACCACTTGAATTGCAGAACATTGTCTGTTTCTAAAAAACCAGAGTTCAATTAGGTTAATAGAAAACTTCAACATTGTAGTGGACTGCGTGCACCATTCTCTAAATAGCAAAGTTTGATTTGAGTCAACAAAATGATAACTGCTGTTAAACTATAAGTTGAAAATGGCTTTAAAAGCATTTCGTACAATCTTTCAAAAAATAAAATAAAAATGAGAGAGCTAACAGAAGCAAGAGTTTACTATGACAAACTCAATTACCATAAATTTCATAAAAAAGCTGAAACTAGTTGCCACATGCAAGAAAATTACCTGCAGACAGACGATGCAGCAAATGTTTAAAATAATTTGCCTTTCCCATTTGTATGATGTTCTGATCAGAAAATGAGAGAATCTCCAGCAGCTCTTGGGCATCTATTGCAGCCTGACTGTCATCACTGCTTGACATAGTCACCAAGAGGAGAATGCAACCCTGAACCTTCCCAATGCAATCCCTTGCCAAAGTGCATTTTGATAATTCTAACAGCAGTGCCACAGCTAACTTCCTTTCTCCAATTCGACGTCCCAATGATCGGACTATAAGTTCAATTGCATTTTCAGCATTTGCAACTCTTTCCTGCAACATATTTACACCATCTAACTTTTGCATATTACAAGAATAAAAGGGTATTGAATATTATAATTATAAACATGTGACAGCGAATAAGATGGACAGTTCTAAGAATTTAAATCTAGAATTTAGCTGATAAGAAAAAACAATTTTCTTTTTTTCCTTTCACATCATCAAGTTATATCAGTTCTGTACATATGTTTGTTGGAAAAAGAAAGACATTAGCAATCCCAACTCACATGCAAATAGATCCATGAAAGAAATTATATTTAGTTTACCTGACAAGTTTCATTGTCAATCAATACATATGGAGTAAGACACATGCAGCCATATGAATGCATTCCCACACATGCATTTGTGATATGCATGTTAGAGGTGCACTAATATATGACCTATTTTTCATCTGAATGTAGGCATAATATTAAAAAAAGAAAACATCTCATCTTTGGAATTTCATTAAGCTGCATTAGTAAATGAAGAAAATTAGGGAAACCTAGTAATGAGCATCAATTAAAAGTCAGTACCTTAGCATCATCACTGTGTTTTGCGAGAATGCAGAGGATGACCAAAGCACGATTCCTTATATCATGATTTTTTGCACCAAGTAGTTGAATAAGAAGCTTTATGTAGTTCTCCAATATTACCCATTCCCGGTGCTGGTCCCTTTCTTTACAGAGATCCTCTAACTGTTCTAGACAATGAAGCACTTCTTCCTCTTCTTCAGATGTGAGTTTTGATTTCATAGAAGCAATTCTGATTATTGTGTTCCTATCCTTCCATTCTTCTATTGATTGCCGCAAAGTTTTATTAGGCCGGAGAATTGATGTGTTCAGAGCAGTCATGGTCAAAGGACATAATTTGTTTCCTTCTGCAAACCATTTTTCTATTGCATTTCGTTCAAATGTTTGTCCAGATGAGGTTTCAACAGGGTCCACCATAACATCCCCAGTTATCGGACAATAAAATGACTGAAGGGGTTCCAAAGGTTGACAACCCAAAGATTTCCGCTTTGTGAAATACTTCATCTCCTTCTCACTGGGAGAAGAAGCAGCATCTGCCCTTTCTAGCAAAGCAATTATCTGTGCCATTTGTATAATTTCAGCTTGGTCCTTCCTTAGCTGCACATTCTCAATTTCACTTTTGAATTCATCAAGTGCTTTTTTGAGTGCATCTCTTTCACTTGAGATGCCTACAGCCTCTGCTATGCGAGCAAGCAAGTTATTGGCATAAGAACGGTCTACATTCCTTTCCTGTATTCCCAACTCAATTTTCTCCAATATCTCTTCTTCTGCTATAGCTGCCTTGAATTCAGCTCTCTGCATAATTTCATGAAGCTTCGTAATCTCCTCAATTATGTTGGACGAAAGGTCCAGAGTAGCCAAAGGAAGAAGCTCTAGTGCCCGGCCAATTTCCCTTGTGATTTCCTCTAACTTCTTAATTATAGTCCGACAATTCATCAGAAGATATACTCTATTTCTTTTAGTGCATCCCACTATCAGCTGCTTTGCACTTTTGACTTCTTGATTTAGAATCTTGATTACATTGTTTATGCTCTCAGAATGGCTTATGTCTTTCATATTCAACTCATTTAAAATGGGTACAATCCTTTTCAAGTAGACGGCAAGATCTTTAAAGCTCTCTTTGTTAACGATTACATTGTTAGCAGCATATGTGATCTCAATCATGCCCTCTACAATCTGTGTAAGGAATTCTGAACCTGGGACAGATGAATCACTAGTGACAAGATCTAATGCCATCTCGTAATAGCGAACAAAAGCTACATGTGATAAAAAAAAAAGTTATGAAACCACAGTCTGAACACAATGATCTAGATCAACTCTTGTAGCTACTCAATCTGGACATTTGATCAACTGCATAGGAGGCCTACATCAAATTCCATTTTAAATAGACATATCCACTTGGAAACTTAGAGATATCAAATAAACAATAATATGGAAATATAGAGAACATAAAGATGGGGTTTAAGCTTCCATTTGCTTGTTAAGCATTAAAAAAATGCAGGCCAAAAACTAAAGGCCCAAGCTGAAGTTCTGCTAGATTGCCAAGAAAAATGGGGAAGAATGAAAACTAGTTAACCGAAGAGTTTCAGTTATCCAAAGAGCATCGACCTTTTGTTTTCTATTACTTTTTCAATAGTCATTCATAGTTACCACCATTGATGCAAAGTAGGAACTAATTCAAATAGAACAGGAAATTCAGAGCTAGTGAGCGAGAAAGTCTATAATGGTCCTGGTCCACATGGACCAGACCTAGAAAGCAGAGATGTTTCAAGTGATTTTGCGGAGCACAGCAAGAAATTGAAGCTTTCAATAAAATTGCTGTTATTCCCTATATTTTTTCGACAAGCTAAGAAATTAGATTGATTGAACTAAATTTGTGTCAAATTCAATAATTGGAAAAAGGCCAGTTTAAATTTAGTTCCGCAATTCAAAGAAAGAAAGAAAGAGGAGCAAAGACACAGTGAACTAGCTCTGAAAAGGTTGAATTACCAGGGCAGTATGGAGAGTAACTTGGCGTGAAAATGAAAACAAGCACAGCTCTCCGAGAGAAAACGCTCGGAAGGATTGAGTCGTCGGGGTAGGAAAGATCCAAGCTTTAAACTAGAGAAAATTCTAATTACTATTTTCCAATCGGAATTGATATAGAAAAGAAGGAAAAGAAAGAGTTGCTCTGTCTTAACTTGGAATTTTCCCATTTCAAAGGTTTTCTCATCTGGGTCTTTCTGTTTGACTTTCCAACTGAGCTTAGGTCTTTCTTTTTTTTCTTTGAAATTTTCAAACAAACAAAAATACATATATATATATATATATATAACATGAAAAAAACATTTCTACAGTATTTTTTTATTCATTACATCGATTTAGATTCTCAAACTAAGACCTGTTTAGTAAAAATTAGCTGATTGATAGTAGCGGTTTGTGCAAAAAGACGAAGAAGAGCATTTCTTTTTTTAATACATAAAAATATACATAAAATAATTAGGGTTAAAGAAGTCCATTAATTTTAATATTCCAAAACGCTAATTGAAAAAGCTCCTAAAAGAAGCCTTTTCTAAATTAGCGTTTTCATCCCAAAACTCTCTCCACCAAACACTCCAATCAGCGGTTTCAGTGGTCAAACCGCTAAAGTTGGTCAAAACCGCTCTTTTTATCCCAAAACGCTCTTTACCAAACAGGGCCTAAAGCTTCAAAATCAATAAGGACCTTAAACTATCAAAATCATTAATTAAGTTCATGAATTAAGCAAAAATCATCAATTGAATCTCTATCCTATCCTAAAATCAAAAACTGTGACTATTTGATACAAATTATAATCATCTCTGTGTTGGTTCAAAATGAGTTCGAGGAATAGGATCTGAAACTGTCCAATCGAATGATTTTCGATGAGGTCTTAATTAATTAATGACTTTTGTTTAGAAGGAAGAACATGGAGAATAAGAACAGAAGGAAATAGCACGAGTTTAATATTGTCTCTAAGGAAAACAAACCTTGGAACTTTTTTCCATGGAAAGAATATGCAACTATTGTTGTTGGAGTTGAAGACAAACCAATAATTTTGATCATACACACAATCACAGGGGTGTACATAACGAGACTTCTTTCGATTAAATCAACTTCTGAAATATGAGCCACCAATTATAGGAAACAAAGAACCCAACCATTTGAAGCCTCGCCCAACAACCAAGGTCCATATATTAATAATTTGATTTTTTTGAATACTTCACTTTAATTAATAAGTTAAGAAGATCAATATAACCCTTCAACTTCATGCAAAGCATGTTCCTAAAACCAATGGATTTTTTTTAATTCTATACATAAGAAAACGTGTAGTCTCATTGATAACACGGGGAAAAATCCTTGATCAGAGCACGTCCCTGTGAGGCGCCGTTGGGATCGGCCGGGGACACTCCGATGCCAAAGTCAGTAAGGAAGATCAAGAGAGCAAATTGAATTGACAAAGAATAAGTGAATGTGTGTGTACCTTGATAGCCTAGGGATGTAGGCTATATATAGTTGGGGAATTCGTAACCTCTAGGTAACTAGAAAGTCTCCATTAATGCTCATTTAATGGCGGTTACAAGTTACTCTTAACCTGGTGGTTTAAGACTATTAATGATTCATTTAATGATCTTTATGGCCGAGTTGGCGGTTAGCCGTTACTGTGATGAATCAGGTGAAAGAGGAGATTCGCCTCATAGGTTCGCCAGCGGATCTCACTGAGCTGAACCGTGGAGATCCGCCATCTGGTTCTTCTTGCGGCGTTCTCAAGGTGAATATCCCTTTTGGTCATTGGGATAATATTCTTTGATCCGTCAAGGCATATGTACGCTCTCCTTGAGAGATATGGCGGGTCTCTGCTACTTGCTCTCTTTGGGCGTATCTCGTTATGGCGTATCTCGCCATGGTCCACGTGGCGTGGCATAGTGCTAGAAACTCCTTCTTTTTCCTCATTATTTGCATATTCTCCTCTGCATTAATTATCATTAATGCCACATTAATCATGTATAAATATCTCTTTTAGAAGGAATAATGGTTTGCCATTATTTCTATTAATTTTCCCTTATTCTTTATTCAAGAATAATTTGGTTTGTTATCAGAAGCCCCCCTAAAGGTATAAAAAGCTCTTTAGGGCTGTCTAATCGTATTCCATGCTATTGATCTTTTAAGTGTTCAAACTTGTCATGAATTTTCCGAAGGTTTCAATCTTGTTATGAATTTTCCGAAGGTTTCAAACTTGTTATGTCTCGAGGTAGGTGGCCAACCATATCCCTAGAAGCTTATGATAAGCTTCATGGATTTCTTTCCCTAGGATCCAATATATGGAGATTTTTACGTTGCCTGTGAACTCTGACCGTTTATAAGGAGATTCGCCTTAGAGATCCGCCCGTGGATCTCATATGGCTTAGTCTTGATGATCAACTTGCTACCTATCTTTGAGTGATCTGTCCAAGGCAACTTAGAGTAGGTGGCCAACCATACCCTTGTATGAAAACCTTTGTGAAGGCTTGAACCTTGGTGAAGGTTTGTGTGCTTGGTATTCCTTTTGAGGGAATCAAGCTACCGTAAGCGTTTGATCTGCTTCCTCTCTTTGAGGTGGATCAATCTGCCATAGGTGTAGAAAACTCCTCTTTTTGAGAGAAGTTTTGAAGGATGTAAAGATCTCACGTCTGAGAAATGTTTTAATCCTGGCGATGATCAGGGCTTGATCCGCCGTGTTTTATTTTTCTATCTTGGAGGAAAGTGGACCCGCCCTAGATGGGGCCATTTGTTCCTACCGCATAGGATTATGATTCGCCTTAGGGACTTCTTTTCTTCAGTTCTGCCATATTGAGGAGAATGACCCGCCCTTAGGGATCAGTAAGAATGATCAGCCATTTAGGGACCTTTGTGCATTTTGTGGAGGCGAGACTTTGTTATTTCTATGATGAAGATGCGGATTCATTAATTTGATGAAAATGAGACTTCATTAATTGGATAAAGATGAGGCTTTATGAATTGGATGAAGACGAGGCTTCATTAATTGAATTGGATGAAGACGAGGCTTCGTTACTTGGAGATGAAGACGAGGCTTCATTACTTGGAGATAAAGACGAGGCTTCATTACTTAGAGATGAAGACGAGGCTTCATTATTTGGAGATGAAGACGAGGCTTCATTACTTGGAGATGAAGACGAGGCTTCATTATTTGGAGATGAATCCCTTTGCTTTCCAGAACTATTTTTACTAATGCATTATATCTTTTAGCAAGTAATTTTCTAGAATCTGGTTTACGATTTCTCCGATTGTTTAGGGTAGGTGGCCAGCCGTACCCCAATGTGTGAACCTTTATGAAGGTTTAGAAGCTGTTCTATTCCTTCTAGAGGAAGTAAAGCTGCCCAGGGGATTAACTTGCTACCTATCTTTGAGGTGAAGCGATCCGCCCGTAGGACTTGTGAACCCTTCTTTGGGAAGGGAGTGAGAGAGTGTAAAGTCCTTGCGTCCAAGGAATGTTTTAACTCGTTTATGGTGTCCGACCGAATGGTGTCCGACCGAATGGTGTCCGACCGAATGGTGATCATCTAAAGATGGATCCGCCCATGAGAGTGTTCTCCTATCTTTGAGGAGAAAGTTGAGGGTGTAATGATCTCATGTTTGAGACGATTTTAACCCGCTTTTGATGGTGGTCAATCCTTTTCCTGTCTTTGAGGAGAGAGTTGAGCTTATTTGAAAGCTCCTGAGGGTCTGTGCTTCTTACCTTTATGGAAAGGGGATCCGCCCGTGATGGGATCAATTGTCCTATCTTTGAGGTAATTGATCCACCTGTGGAACTTATGATTCGCCAGCCACTGGACGTATATCAGCACTAAAAGCTAGGCAAGTGAATATAAGAAGTATGGCGAGAAAGAATAAATTATAAAATATAGGATACTATAACAGTTTAATGCACATATAAGAATATGTAAAAATACTGATTTTAGGCCCATGGTTCCGTCTTTTCTGAGCAACTAGAACCACATCCTTAATGATGTTTAACTTATGAGTGATCATATCTGGGCTTATTCCTGTACGGATCTCATTCTCCTATGCAAATAGGCTTTCAGACTCAATGATGTTTAATCCTTTGGCGATTCGTACCCGCTTTCCATCAGCAATAAGGAGCGTTTCTGTGTCGCCCAAAGCTGTAGTGACAAGTTTATATTTCTCACCTTCGTCCTCTTTGGATTGTGGGCGAATTGATAGTGACGATGAGTAGGTCTCTTGAACCGTCTTTTGGTTCCCGCTAATCATTACTCCTCCTTTGTTGGTGAGAATGTACCTATGGTGATGATATTGCAAGAACTGCCCGTGTCTACCATTACCCGCCTCATTTCATCTTCCATCCTTCAATTGTCAACGCATCTGTATGTGGAGAGATTACTGGACCTGTTTCTGCAAAAGGAGCAATGGAGGGATGTTTTATCTAGAGCGGATATTTTTTGCTTTTTCCACGGGTGGCTGATACCCTGGTCCATCCGTCATGACATTAATGACACTTTTGAATTTATTTTTAGGATCTGTCTTCTGCTTGTCATCTTGTTATTTGTTATTCTGGACAAAGCTATCTAGTTTGCCAGCTCCCAGCAAGCTTCAGTGTGGTGGCCAACCAAAGGGTGGTAATAATCTTAGATTGGGTACCCCCTCAAATTTGACCACTGGAATATTTATATTACTTGTACTAAAGTCCTGTTTATGGAGGAAGAACCCCGATTTTTGTCTTTCTCACGATCTCGATTGTGAGATTCGCCTTTGGTTTTATGTGATGGAGATAACGATTCGCGGCGTATGTCATCTACCTCCCTGAATGTTTTGCATCGTTCAATTAGATTCGCCATATTGCGGGGTTTTCTCCGGATCAGATCCTCCTGTAAGCTTTTACATGTTGTATTTTTGGCCAATGCTTCTGCAGCTGATCCACCGCCGCCTGAACCGCCTATATGTAATCGGTCATGACCTCCTTGGTTTCCTATGGGGACACGACCAATGTCTCCTGGTCGGGAGGATGATGGTGGTGGGCCGGTACTCCGGGGTGTATCAATAGGCCTCTTACTACGTCAGCGTATTGGAGAGGGAGGTGACCTACCTCTGCGAGAAGAGCCCTGTCTTCGTGGCGAAGATGTTTTACGATGCTTCTCATTCGAAACTGACATTTGCACAGTTTTGTAGTTAGCTCAAGACATGAAAGTTTTGTTTATCCAATTTGGCAATTCATCAACCCATAATGGCCTTAATAGTTAGGGACAGTTACATGATGATCACAAATTGATTTAATATGTTCAATTCTCTTACGTCGGTAAAAGAAATTCTAATAATGTCAGATAAACAGTTTTTATATGAATAAACACATCCTTGTAAAAAAGGGAATGAAATAACCGTTTGACAAAACAATATTCAAAAATATGAATTTTTGATATTAAAAGTACTAAATAGGAGAAAAGCCATATATAGATGGTGAATTGTACAAGGAAAACCAAATATGATTTTTTGCAATTTCTTCTAATAGTTATATGCATGTTCACCCAAAAGACCGACTAGATCTAAATCCTTTGCAATTACATGAGCAATTTTATGATATTTTAATATCAAATGACAAAATCACATTGAATGGATGATTTTTCCTTTTGTAAATCCCAAGATCACGGGTCTTATACATGCGTTTGTACTGGTTCAATGATAATATCATATTACACTTGTCATGCATAAAAATATGAGGGCATAGTAAGCATGCAAGGTTTAATGAAAGATTTGCGTCTATGACTTCACCTTTTACAATTTATTAGATTTATCATAATAACATGTAACGATATTCATAGCACTTTATAAGAGTGAGGGATCTCAATTTTCTTTAATAAAAAATGGAATAAGAAATGGGAGGAAACTTATCTTTTTCATCATAAAATTCCAGATTTAATGTAGAAAACTCTTTCCCACCAATATATGGAGAACCGTATCTTTGGATAGATTCGTTGTACTGATTGAGCCAAAGTTGGAGATTGTGATTTCTATTCTGTTGACTCCATTGTTTTGTTCTTTGTGAAACTCTATACAATCAAGATTTTGTGATCTTCTGTTTGTTAGAGATCCACGATCACCGCACCAATTGATAACACGGGGAAAAATCCTTGATCAGAGCACGTCCCTGTGAGGCGCCGTTGGGATCGGTCGGGGACACTCCGATGCCAAATTCAGTAAGGAAGATCAAGAGAGCAAACTGAATTGACAAAGAATAAGTGAATGTGTGTGTACCTTGATAGCCTAGGGATGTAGGCTATATATAGTTGGGGAATTCGTAACCTCTAGGTAACTAGAAAGTCTCCATTAATGCTCATTTAATGGCGGTTACAAGTTACTCTTAACCTGGTGGTTTAAGACTATTAATGATTCATTTAATGATCTTTATGGCCGAGTTGGCGGTTAGCCGTTACTGTGATGAATCAGGTGAAAGAGGAGATTCGCCTCATAGGTTCGCCAGCGGATCTCACTGAGCTGAACCGTGGAGATCCGCCATCTGGTTCTTCTTGCGGCGTTCTCAAGGTGAATATCCCTTTTGGTCCTTGGGATAATATTCTTTGATCCGTCAAGGCATATGTACGCTCTCCTTGAGAGATATGGCGGGTCTCTGCTACTTGCTCTCTTTGGGCGTATCTCGTTATGGCGTACCTCGCCATGGTCCACGTGGCGTGGCATAGTGCTAGAAACTCCTTCTTTTTCCTCATTATTTGCATATTCTCCCCTGCATTAATTATCATTAATGCCATATTAATCATGTATAAATATCTCTTTTAGAAGGAATAATGGTTTGCCATTATTTCTATTAATTTCTCCCACTTTCCAATTAAAGTCTTCACACCAACATCAATGCAATGCAGTAGCTCAAACAGCCTCCTCATGCTCCAAGGCCAACTGAAGCTGCACATGGCTTCAACTTCTCAACAACCACCGTTTTCTTCAACATGTCAATATGATTCTTATTTTCAAGAACCTTATCAAACATCAACACTCCATCTGTTGTTAATGCTTATCTAATAAAATGCTAACCCATTTGAATGTGTTTTGTCCTACCAAGAAAAATTGGATTATTTGTTAAATGAATACCACTCTCGTTGTCACAATGTAAAAATGTGTCTCTTGTTTCTGTCCAACTCTTCGAGAAATGATTTTAACCACATCATCTCTTAGCTAGCTCCTATAATAGCAACATATTCTACTTCAATAGTCGATAGTGCCGCTATCTTTTGAAAACCCAGCTTACAGATGTTCCACCAAGTGCACCACCAAAAATACTTTACTATCTATACCGCCAGTCATATCTACATCGGTGTATCATTGCAGACCCACATCTAATTTCTTGAAACAAAGACAATAATTAGAAGTACATTTCAAGTATCTCGAAATCTACTCCACTGCTTTCCAATGTTGTTTCCCTAGATTACTCATGTACTTACTCACAACTCCCACTGCATGCGCTAAATCCGACGTTGTTCCTACCATAATATGCATGAGACTTCCAATAGTCGAGGTACATGGAACCTTTGCCATATGAGCTCTCTCATCTTCTGTCGAGGGTGACTGCTCCTTGCATAACTTAAAGTGACCAGTCAATGGAGTAATCATAGGTTTTCACCATCCATGTTGAATTTGCACAAAACTTTATTGACATATTCTTCTTGGGCTAACTTCAAAGTACCTCGCACTTTATCTCTTAAGATTTTCATTCCAAGGATTTTCTTTGCATCTTCTAAATCCTTCGTGGAAAACTTTGATGACATCTTTCTCTTTAACTTGTCAATTTCCCTCTTGCATGCCCTACAATCAACATATCATCTATATTCAACATTAGAGTTATGTAATGACTTTCAAAACTTTGAAAATAATAGTAATATCAACTATAAAATCATCAAATTTTTTATACCACTGTCTTGGAGCTTATTTAAGCTCATATAGGTTTTTCCCTTTTTTTTTGTGCAGTTTGCATACCATCGTCTCACAACTATGCACTTTGAAGCCGCGTGGTTATTTCATGTAAATCTCTTCTTCTAATTCACCATGAAAAAACGTCTTCTTCACATCCAACTGCCCCTAGTACAAAACTTCTTTTGCTACAAGAGCAAGCACAAGTCTGTTTGTGTTTAGATTCACCACTGGGCGAAGATTTTCGTGTAACCAAAACCTTCTTTTTTTCTAAAATCCCTTTTACAACAAACCTTCCTTGTACCTTGTAGAACCGTCTTGCTCTTCTTTTAATCGATAGAAGCACCTGTTTTGTAAAGCTCCTTGTAGTATTATGTCAACTCTCACATGTGATTGGATAATAGAGAATCCATTTTTTCCTTCATGGTTAACTCTCACTTGCTAGAATCATCCATCTATAATGCCTCATTGAAGGCTTCTGGCTCATTTTTATGAGTCAATAACATGTAATTGAGTGCAATAGAATACCTCAAATATGGTCTGATTGTTTTAGAGGACTTTATTAAAGCAACCTTGAACTTACGTGGCTCCTCCTCTGTAACCACAAGGGTTAAAGCTAATGTTGAGAATAATTGATAAAAAAAACTTATTAATAAAACAATGAGGGTTCAAAAGCTTAATATAGTAAAATACTTCATCCGTCCCATAATATATATCTTTTTAGAAAATATTTTTCCATGATACACGACGTTTTGATTCAATCCATTCACAATAATTGATTTTTTTTACCAAATATACCCCTATTTAAGTTGCTTTTTTTATTTTGTGAATAGATAAAAATTAATTAGTAGATGCAATTAATAATAAAATTATAAAATCTTTTAGTTAAAATCAGTTATATTTCTTAATTCTTGTGCTTTAATCTTAAATGACATCTATTATGAAGTACTCCGTTCCACAATAGATATCTTTCTAGAGAATTTTTTTTGTTCTATAATACATGACGTTTTGATTCAATTCATGTACATTAATTGATTTTACCTAATATACTCCTATTTAAATTGTTTTATTTATTTATTTTGGGAATAGATAAAAATTAATTAGTGTATACAATTGATACAAGAATAACAAATAAATTAAAATAAATTGGCAAAAGCTAACGAGCGCCCCCGGGGCGCTAGATAAGAAAAATAATTGTCATTAATTGCTACATTGAAAGAATAAATAAAAGGATGTCATTATTGATCATTAATTTTTTTTACTAATTAATCATTAATCATTAATTAATGATTAATGATTGTTAAATTGGAATGAGAAATGATTTTTTTTTTGAGTGAAACTAGGTGGGGCGAACTAGAGCCGTAAATCCCAACTAGGTTGGCACCTACCGCAAACTAGCACACCCGAGCCTGCTTTATTAAGAAAGAAGAGAAAAAAAAGTAGCATACAGATGAATAAAACCACAGGAAGCTAAATGAACCTGTAGACAGTTCTACTATTCAAGTTTTCTATAATAAACTCTAAGTAGGGGGCAGGCGGCCTATCCCACCAGACAGCTTCCGAGCTCAGGCGACCCAAACTGGCTAAACAGTCCGCAACTTTATTAATGAGAAATGATTGATGATTAATCATTAATTAATCATTAAACATTAATCATTAATTAGTGATTAATGATTGGGATGACAAATGATGGTTAAATTGGACAAATAAAATGGCGAGAAGGAAGTGGAGAGGATGTTCAGATCTTAAATTTCAAAGACCAATTTGGTTTTTTTTTTTTTGTTGGTCGAAAGGAAGTGAGGACATAAATTGAAAGAAAAAAATCTGCAGAAATTGAAAGAAAAAAAATCTCAAAAGGAAGGTGAAATGGTGAAAAATATTATGGAGGGAATGAGATGTTATGGTGGGAAGATGAAAAAAAGTTGAAAAAGTTATAAATTTTCTAAGGGAAGATGAAATGGTGGGAATAGAAAATAGAGGGAATGAGATGTTATGGTGGGAATAAAATAAAGTAATTAATGATCAATTAGTCAAAAAAAATAATTAATGATAAATTAGTAAAAAAATGATTAATGATCAATAATGATATCCTTTTATTTATTCTTTCAATGTAGTAATTAATCACAATTATTTTTCTTATCTAGCGCCCCGGGACGCCCGTTAGCGGGCTCGAAATAAATTATATTTCTTAATTCTTGTATCTTAACCTTAAATTCCATCATAATTAATTAGAGATATCATTCATAATGAAAAATATTTTTCAATTCTTGTACCTTAATCTTAAATTTCATAATAATTAATTAGAGATATCATTCATAGTGAGAAATTATTTTTTTAAATTCAGCCACAATGTTTTGTCATGATAAAAGCATATATGAGGTAATCATGATATTATCGGTTGTATTACAATACTATAATGGAGTGTTTGGTTAGATAAAATTATAGTAGGAAACGAGAATGGAAATGGTTGATTACCTTTCTTAATGTTTGGTTTTACCAATTTAATTTAGTAATGGGAATCACATTCCTTTATATATATATAGAATTATTGATTCTATCAATTAATTAAGATTTGCTTTAGCTTTTGATAAAGTTGCTTAATTTAGCAATTTCGAGTTGAGTTTTAATATAGGTAGATAATAATTACCAAAAAAAATATAGGTAGATAATTTACCTAAAATATATCTAACATAATTATATTATTAATTAAAAGTAATAACTGATACCAACCTATTATTTGAATAAGTCAACTGAATATAATAAAACTTATAGAAATAAATAAAGAAAAATAATAAATAATTTATTAGTCCCAACATTAATCATATTTTAATAATATATTATTTAATCCTAAATTTTTGTTTTATAAGAAATTAAACTCTTAAATAGAGCAAAAATTAAAAACTAAACAATATATTATTAAAATATAGACTAAACGAAATATTAGGTAAAAATACAGAGACTAATAAATTATTCACCCAAAGAAAAATAGTTTACTAAATGGTTGTACAATTAGGGTAAATGCAAATGATAGAAATGGGGATTCATGATATTTGGCAAACAAAACCAAGCTTTTTCAGGGAAAGAAAATGGGGAGAAAAGTCGTATATGTGTTTGTGTTGCTCTTGCCGTCCATTAATTAGTTTCTAGTCTCATTCTCCAAATGCATAAATGACCTGTAATTCGCCTAAAAGAATTGCTATTACAAGTAATTGAAAGAACATACCCCACAACACAACACAACACAAGCTCCTCAAACTCAATGCAAAGTCCACACTTTTCTGTACCAATCTAAGATTAATGAACACACCAATCACAAAATCAAAACTTCATTCTCCAATTTCAGACTAGTTCTACACAACAATTACAAAAGGTAGGTTGTGGACTAATTCAAACAAAGAAAACTATTTCATGACTTCATTTAAGTGGAACATGGACTTCCCCTGTAACTAAACCAGTTCAAATTCAACTTCTCTATACAAACAAGGAATTGTAAATCACCCTTTTTTACCAAATAAGTAACAACACCTCACCTATAACCCTTCCTTATACCACTCCAGGAGCTCCTCAAATTCAATGCCATATAGCCCCCCCTGGACAGTAAACTCCACTGCAATGCAATCTGTCATTCAGCAACAACTGCAAGCAAAACCAACTCAAATGCTAATTACTAATATCACATAGCGAAACTGAAAGAAACATAAGGACTTATTAATTAAAACCAGCAAGAAGTTATAGAGAGCTCCCTGGATGCTTTATATGTTTATCGAAACAGAGCATGTATCCTTAGTCATGCTTTTCTTATGCTCATGAAATCCTGAAAAATCATACAATCAAACTTATCAAGGCAAAGGGAACTATTGATAGCTCATAGGCTCATACTCAATATAGTTCTACAAATTATGATAGAGAACCATGAAATTTAAGGAACTATAAATCACTATTATTAATTAAAAGATAATAAACTAATGCATAAATAAGAATTGCTCCTTCATCGATTATTCCCAGATATTCTCCACATAATCGAATTTTAGCTCACATATTTCTGCATGCTGTGAGTGATCCCTGAGAAAATCACACAACCGATTCTTAGGAAATTCAACAGTAATTACAACTAGGCCCAAGAGAACGCCTTAAAACCATCTCAATCTACATTGACTAATTACAAACTGCAATACATTTTCACCTAAAGTTATGAGCTCCTTGAAGAGATTCAACTTCAGAAAATCTACAACACCTTAGTCCTTCGAAGTTAAAAACAACCTGGAAAAAAAATGTCTTTGTTTGAAGCGAAAAGAATGACCTTTGCTAGCATTTTGCATCAACAATCCATCCAGACAAACCATCCCTCTATCGGGCTTAGTTACAACCTTGTTTAAGAAGAGCTCCCACGAATCGCCATCAATTCCACCATTCGTCATAGCTATGAACATAACCTTATTGAATTCTACCCTTTTCATCTTAAATAACTCCTCAATCAACATACCATATGTCGATTTATTAGGCATGCATCCTTGCTCCAACATCTCCTTGAGAATTCTAACACCCTCCTTAGTATTCCCAACTTTAGAAAACCCCTTAATCAGCATATTATACGTAAAAGCATTAGGCTTGGAGCCTCTTTTCGCCATAACATCCCGCAACCTCCTCACCTCGCTCAATTCACCTTTCTCACACATCCCTGCAATTAGGGCATTGTATGTTATAAGACTTGGGGTTGCACTCTGCTCAAACTCATCAAACAACTTCTTAGCTTCCCCTAATTTCCCCTCCTTACAAAGCCAGTTTATAAGTGTACTGATTATTACATTACCTGGGCTGCTATACATTGCATTACCTGGGGTGTGAATTTTCTCGAACACCCTCTTCCACAACTCACAAGCTTCCTCCACCTTCCCTTCTTCACATAACACATCTATAACCTTACGGCAAAGACCAGGGTTTGGTGTATAATCTCTCTGAATTATCTCGTCAAACAGATTAAGTGCTTCACCGGCCCTTTTCTCCTTACAAAATGCCTCAATTATCACTCCGTAAGTAGCATCATTTGGCTCGACTTCCATATCATTCATAAGTTCGATAGCCTCAGCTAACCTTCCTTGCTGACAGTAACCGTTTATCAAGATCGTATAAGTTCTTGCATCTGGCAACCACCCTCTATTCAAAAGGCCGCCAATAACCTTCTTAGCCTTGACCATGTCCCCGCTAGAAACATATCCGCCCAACATAGTCGTATATGAAACCACATATGGGATCACACGCATGGAGGGCATTTTATCAAACACCTTCAGTGCACCTTCAATGTCATTCTTCTCACAGAACGCTTTAATCGAAATGTTACATGTGAAAACATCAGGGACAACTCCATACACGTTTCTGCAATTCTCAAACATGGTAGTCACCAAATCGTATTTTTTATTTTGCACAAAAGCATTCAATAGTGTGTTTAACGATCTTACTGAATACGGTACGTTAAAGTCTTTCATACGGATAAAAGTTTTGAGCGCCAAGTCTGTCTCGCCCGACAGACCATAATTGCCGATCACGGTAATAAATAGTTTTTCGCTGCATTTGATTTGGGCCTTTTGCAAATCGGAGAGAAAAACCTCCATATGATAGAAGGAGCGAGCGCGAGAGAGTTTATGGATAATGGAATCGTAGGTATCGTAGTTGTGCGAGAAATCCGGGTCATATTTGCCGGCATAGTCGAAGATTTGGAGGGCAAGGTCTAGATTCTGTTCGCTGTTGATCATGGAGGCGAGGTGTTTAGGGTTGAGGGGTTTGGGCCAAGGCGTGATAGGAGGCGGGATTGTGCAGGAATCCCGGTGGGAGGTTTTGGGAGTGGCGGCGGGAAGGGAAGCCACGGTGGCGAGTGAAAGGAGTTGCGCAGGCATAATTTTAGGACGGAGATGAGATTGAGCGGAACGTAGCATTGTTGCGAGAAAACCGATTTGGCCCAGTTGGTGAGCATAGTAGATAGTAGTGCCTTCAAGTTATTGTGAAGGAACAGATTTTTGAGCTTGAATGTGCATAATGATGATGAGATTTAAGCTTCCATTTGTTTGTTACGCATTAAAAAGGATGTAGGTGAAAAATTAAGCCGAGGTTCATCTTGATTGCCAAGGAAATGGTGAATAGACCATTGAATTTGTAGCACAATCTACAGAATTTACGTACACAATTTCCTTTCAAACGATTATGATCACTAAGTGGGATTAAACACCTAAAAAGTGTTAAATGAGGAAATAATTTCTAATCTATAGATGTTTAAGAATTATTTCCATACAAGGACCTGTTTTTAACTCATGGTTAAAAACAGTTCCCATTACGGTGTCAAATACACTGTAATGATTAAGTGACTTTTATTCATTTACCCATTACGGTGGAAAAAACGACGTTACGGGATTAAAGGTTGCAGGAATCGTTGGCCGTGGCTTCCCTGAAAGCCACTGCCAACTCTTATTAAAAAAATATATATATAGATATAACTTTTAGGTATATAAAAGTAGTTAATATTTCTTTTCCAAAAAAAAGTAGTTAATATTTATTATTTATATAAATAATTATTATATTAAATAATATTTATATATCTTAAAAAAATATTTTCTGTAAATAATTTTTTTATATGAAAGCTGGAATCTGGTATAGTCAGTGCATCCCAACTAGGTTCGTACTCTCAGAGTCCAAAGGAAAGCCGAACCCAAAAGAATAAATAAAATAAAAAATATCAAACATAGCCATATGAGGCAAAGCAAATTAAGAAAATCTAAATTGGCTGAAGCCAGCTAAATCCTGATATATAAAGGAGTAACAAAATGTTGGAGCCGTGTCCCACCATGCGTAATCGTTTGTGACTTTTTTATGTAAATAATTTATTATAAAGGTAATGTGTAAAAACACCCTTAATATTTATAGCCAGGAGCAATTTTAATCCTAACGTTTAAAATCGTACAATTTTACCTCTAACGTTGGCAGCCAAGAGCAATTTTGCCCTTAACGTCCCTTAACGTTGATAAGTTGAGTCAATTCCAGACATCATTATAAAATATAAATATTTTATTCATTTTTCTGTACCAAATACAATATATTTTTTATTTTTTTACAAATCTAATCATATGTTTATGGTCTGTTACTAATTAGTGATAAAATGACGCATATGTGAAGTATAGATAACAATATTCATAACCGAGAAAGCAGTTTGATGGATTATCTCTCAAATTGATCCAAGTTATCAATGTTAGAGATAAAATTGCTCTTGACTGCCGATGTTAGGATAAAATTGCACCATTTTAGACGTTAAGGGTAAATTTGCTCCTGATTGTAAATGTTAAGAGTATTTTTGTACCATATCCCTTTATTATAAATATTCATTAGAAAATTATTTTAAAAATTAGAAATTAGTTTTTATTTTTATTTTTTAATAAATTATTTGGCATAATACTAATTTGAACTCAAAATTAAAATTTTAAAGTCAATTAAACCTTTAAACTATCAAAGTCATCAATTATGTCTTTGAATTAAATAAAAATCATTAGTTAAGTTTTCAATTTATTCTAAAATCAGAAACTGTTACTATTTAACATGGATGGTAATATTTTTGTATTGACTCAAAATGAGTTTGAACTGTATTAACATAGTTAGATAAATAAAAAAACAGAGTTAGACAAAGCTGAAGTATGTATTAACAGTTTCCTTAAGACATATTTCATCGCTATTGACAATTGTCTCCCATGATACAACAGATTACGGAAATGAACTTTTACTATGTGTAAATTCGTTACCATCGGAGTAGGAAACGGAGCAGAAAATTTCAGAGAGTATTTTTATTTTTATAGTCATTGAATTTGACAGTTTCGTTCTGTATAAATATAACTCGAAATGACATGTCTGTTCACGAACGAATATGATGTTCACGGATAAATAAAATTGTTCATGAAAGAACATGACTGTTCACGAACTGACACGACTATTCACGAAGAACACGATTATTTCATAAAGGGAGGTATTTGTTGGTATTTAAATTAAATTTAGAATTCTATTTATTTTTTAATAAATTTATGAAAAGCTAATTTTTAATCTTTAAAATAAAAGTTTTAATGAATTCTTATAATAAAAAATACATAAAAATATGAATTTGTTTAATATAATAAATGTTATATATATAAATATAAATATAAATAATTACACATTATAATGATTATTTTTAACTATAGTTAAAAATAGCCCCTTCCAAGGAATAATTTTCTAACTAAACCTACATATATTATTATTTATACAATTAACCCTTATTTGGAGATTAGTCCCACTAAGTGAGAATGAACATCATTCCATTGCATTACGATTTTGGTACTGTTTAACTAGTTAGATCTGTTGGACGGAAAAAAAGAGAGTAAATAAATACCTCTTTAATTGCAAGAAGATCCACCTAAATGATAGGTGACGAACTTCGTACAGAGAAGTTGGAAAAACTTGCATTGCCATTTTATTACTGTTTAACGTTAACTAGTTGACTGAATGTTTGCGCCATGTCTTATGCACCACGTCATTTGTATGTCGAATTACATGCATCGAAGCAATTAAATAATGATATACTGCATAGACGGCCGGTTAGAGGCTCCGATTCAAAAGCAATTTTTTCTTTTTTAAATTCAAAACTAATTTCAGTTATTACACAATAATTATTGAAATTATAATTGTTAAAAAATTATTGTATCATATATGAATTTAATAGTTTTTATGGTGCCTTCTATTCTTACTTTGTTTTTGACAAAGTAAACCTTACTTTGTTTTTTTATGATCAGTGCACATCATCACACCAATACAATCATCTCACGTGTGAGCGATTTAACAGACCAAATATGATTAATTACTACACATCATCAAATATGATTAATTACTACATCAAGAGTGTTTGATTGCTCTTTTTAATGTGCATATTTATCTCTTCATTTTAGAGTGATCTCTATACTTTTTAACATTTTACAAAAACATGGAATCCTGTTTTTTTTAGAAATTAGCTTTTTCGAATAATAAATGGTAATTGTTGTAGTATCACAAAACAATTCATCAGATACAAACATACAAACTCAAATATATAGATTAGGCCAAAATAATAATTAAGCATTTTTCTAGTCATTCATTCATGAAATTTTGACAATACAACTTAATTTATTAGAATGCAAACGATGGTAAATTCAAATTGTCATCAACCAAATTCCTTACCTTGACCTGCACAGCCCCACTAATCTTCTGCACTCTTCGAGCAATCCCAAACACCTCCTTCTCCTCCATCTTCTTCTTAGTTGAAACCATAACCACTTCAATTCCATTCAACTCATCACATATCCTCTGAAACTCCACCAACACTTGCTTCACCATCCCCAAATTATTCTTCTTCTCTATCAACATCTTCATCAATCTCACCAAAAACCTATTAAATTTCCCAATCTTCCCCACTTCATTGATAACCCGACCCTTCTCTTTCTCACCCAAATTCGGATTAATCAAAATTGACACAATCCCCTCCTCCTGGAGCACTCTCGAAAATCTCCGCACATCTTTTACAGCAGAATCGAGAGAGTAATTGTTGGATTGGAGTATGTTTATAAGGGCAGCGGCATATCCGGTGGCTGGGTTTTTGTGGGTAAGAGTGGGAGATGGTTTGGGGGAGGAAAATTGGGAGGCGTTGAGGGGGTGATTGAGGACGTTGTTGAGGGATGAGATTTGGGTTAGGGTTTTGGTGGAATTTGAATTGGATTTGGGGGTGGAATGTAGAAGATGTAGGTGGTGAGATGTGGATGGGGGATAGAGATTACGCGATGATGAATGGAGAGCTGGGACGTTGAGGGTTGAAACTGAGCTTGAAAGGGTTTCCATTGAAGATGATGATGGAGTAAGAATAGTTTTGAGAATTTGGAGTTTGGTTTGGAAGACAAATTGTAGTTTTCTTTTGTTGTGGGATTGAAATGTGGATTGATTTCAGCCTCATTTCTTTCATGTTTAAAGATTGATGATCTCTCTCTTAATAATATACTTGAAGTAAAAAGGGGACCAAATTAAGGATCTTTATTTATGCATAACTTGTTAGTTTAAAACGAGGGAAAGACTTTCTTTAACAACAACAACAAAAAAAAAAAAAAAAAAAAAATCAAATAAATATTAATGTTTTGTTAGAGATCGGTATTTGTGATTTAATTTGTATTTTTTTTTGTTACAAATCGAATTGTGGTTTGTAAAATTTTTTTTGTATGAGAGAGAAAGTTGATGATTAGAGAGATAAGTTCAAAAATGATAATTTTAAAAATAAAAAATGTAGTTTCATAATAAATATGATGCTAAACAATTTTTAATTCTTGAAAATTTCCATTTTGAGGTTGTTCAATAAATTTGGTAAAATCAATAAAAAATGAAAATTTTACAAATCAAAAAGTTCGGCTTGTAATAAAAAATTATAGATACTGATTTACAAAAAATGTGAAACCACGTAGAATTTATTTGAAATTAACCTAGAAATGAAAAGGCTACAGGTGAACATGTGCGAGATCAGTCCAAAACTCAAACCAAATACTCAAACCAAATTACTAAACTAAACCAAATTGTAATTCGACTGATCCAATTTGATTCATGTTAAAATCGAACAGTAATCCATTTTATTAAAAAATTATTTATTCCATGTCTGAACAGTTAGAACTTTTTTTTTGCTTAAAAAAACACTTAGAAATATTTAAAAAAAAATACCTATATACAATAAATCAATTAAAAATTGGAATTAAAAATTGAAAAAACAACTTTTTTGGAAGGATTAGAAACAACAATTGAAGAGTACATTAGTCAACAATGTCTACAAGTAAGATTCACAACTAATTATTGAAAAAAGAATAGATGACACAAAATAAGTTGAACACACCATAATTTCTTTGTTGAAATGGCATTTGGTCGTCAAACTCAAAGGTTAGAGCATAAACAATAACTAATATAATTAACATGTATGAATTGTCATAATTAACATGTATATATATATTTTTTTGAAGAATAATATTTTTAGTAGATAAAAGAAGGCAGGAAGCCCAAAAAAAAAAAAAACAAGAAGAGGAGGAGAAAAGAAAATCTAACTACAAATCAAACGACTAAAAACAAAGCCCATGTAATCAATTGCAAAGACTTCCTCGAGGTCTGCAAGAGGCACACCAAACTCATGGTGACCCAGTGGATAAAAACCTGTGAAATTCACCAGCCAATTGGCTACCCTGTTGCCTTCACGATACGTATGAATAAAGAGAATGCTCCATTATCTGTCCCGGAGTCCAGTACACCTATGGATAAGCAAGGAAAACTGGTGATGCACCTCCATACCCCCTGTCATGTACTGTAAAGTAATCTTCGAATCCAACTCCACAAGTAGCTTTTTGATGACTCGGTCCCAGGCTAACTTTAGTCCAAAATAGAGGCCCCATAATTCCGCAGCAGCTAAAGTACAGTAACCAATATTGGCACCAAAACCTCCAACCAACGTCCCTGCTCATCTCTAAGCAGACCACCTACTGAAGCCATCCCGGGATTCCCTTTACATGCCCCGTCCGTATTTAGTTTCATCCATCTCGAGTTAGGTGGATGCCACGAGATCCAGATCATATGTTTGCAAATAGGTGAGCCAGTGTGTTGGAGCTTTTGAGCTCAGATGAATTCTTCATAGAACATGGTGATTTTGTTAATAGAGTAAGCGTTAAGAGCTACAGAAGAGAAAACCTTCTCATTTCGCCACTTCCATAACCACCAGATACTATATACAAAGAAAGTTGGCTATAGGATGTTACGAAAAGTCCATGATTGATCTAAATTGGAATTTAGCCACCAATTGAAAGAAGAGGTGTAAAACATCATCTGCGAATTAGTTGGAATCACTTTATCCCATATTTGTCGTGCACCTGACAGCCTCGAAAGAGGTGAAGAAGAGTTTCAGGTTCTTTGCAGAAAGGGCAAGCTTCATTACTCGAGATATGTCTTTGTACTCGCTTAACATTACAAAGGACTATATTATGCTTGGGTTGCCATATGAAGCATTGCAATATTTTTGGAACTTCCAATAGCCAGACCTGAGACCAACTTGTATTTGGATTCGGGGCTTGAACAGAAGGGCCAATACAATCATAGTTAGAGCGGACTGAGTAATCTCCTGAGGAAGCAAGGGACCAGTACCAGCAATCAGCAATTGGAGTATCAGGACAAACTGCCAGAGAGGCAAGCCGGAGGATTGTCCTGGTGATGCGCCCGCAGACTAACGCTCTACGAACTCACTAAGGGATAAGTGTACCCCGTCGCTACCAAGTAATAATCCGAACAAGTCCATGTATCGAATCCACAGGATTTACTCCTACAAGTATCGAGTTACTAGGTTTATAATGTTATCCAGGCTATAGGGGGTTTGAGATTGAGTTTTGTTTAAGTTAACCTACTCCTAATTAAGTTGTTCTACTCTTAAGTGATCCTTAATTAATGTAATTACCCTTGGGTGGAGCGTGGTGGTACGATAATACCAAATTCAATCTATCTTATTAATCAATTATTAACCTAATCTGAGTCACTTATGCCTAGGGTGATTAACCTTACTTATCCTTCTATGGTTCCTAGCGCGGGATTCCCTTGTAAGGTCGAAACTAGCTCTAAGGCTCAATAATTTGGGCTTAATCTTCTATAAGGTTGTCAATCCTATAGGCTCTGACTAGGTCAAATTCAGCTCCCAATATGTGTCAAGTAATTGTTTGGACTTATGAATGAGTTAAACCAGAAAGACAAAGCGTAAGACAAAGATTAAATAGCATAATCAATTAAACAAAATAAGAACTTGAATTGATATTAAAGGTGAAAGATATGTTTGTCACGATGTTACAATTAGCCTAGGATTCATAGTATGGATCAGAGGCAAACAGAATGTAAAAGAGAAGAAATCTCTTTCAGGGAACCTGTCGACCAATGTAGACGTCTTCCTAGGACTTGAAGGATGGAGCCTTGAACAATCGTCGGGGAACGCGGAGCTTGATGGGTCTTCAATGGCCGTTGGAAGGAGGAAGAGGATTCTTGAAGGATGGAGGCTAGGGTTTTTACAAAAAGAAAAAGATATCTATTTTACAATTACAAAGTTCTATTTATAGTTGTAATTTAAAGCCTAAACCTAATCCGATTTGTTTCCTGTTGCAGGTGGATGAGTTGGAGGCGAAACGTGGCATCGTGGGGTCGGGAATTAGTTAAAAGACTAATTCCTGAGTGCCAGCTCGGCGCGAGCTGGGAAAGGCCAGTACGACGGGCTGAACATGCCCAAAACACACCGAGCGACTGCTGAGGGTCCTCGAGATGCAATTTTCGCCCGAAATTGATCCTGTTTTGACCTGCACACGTATATAAACTCTAAACAACGTTAGTCCAAAGTCTAAATTGACCCACCAGTCATTAGATTTGAGTGAAAACTCTGTTTGGTGTAACCTTTGGTGGATCAATTAGCCAAAACAAATAGGTGGTAGTTCACGTGTGTGCTATTTTGGCAATATTTGCCTGAAAACAATCAGAAAATGGCTAGAAACTACAAAAGTAAATAAATCATACACTAAAACTAACTAACACGCACACATGCATAAAAATGCAAGAATTGCTCGCTTATTGAATGAAAACTAGACAAAACCATCCTAAAAACCGTACCTAAAGATAGGGGGTTTCGATCCCTATCACCTGACATCCAAAAAATTGGTAAACATATCCCATTTCCAGGTACTACGGCTGGGATCCCAGAAAAAGGATATTGGCTGGTTCTGCAAATTCTCAGGCGGTGGGATAATAACTTTACAACTGAGAGGTTCTTCACAACACCAGATGTCGAACCAGAACCCGGGTGGTGACTCTTTTTCCGACACCGCCCTGCCGAGCTAGTCACTTTCTCTAGTGAACCTAGAGTCCAAAGAGTACCGTAGTAGTCATGATGGACCTTCCGCAGGTGAAAGCCTGTCGAGGTAGGCTTCGTCTATACCATCTTGAACAAACACAAATTTATAATCAGTTATATTATAACTTATTATTCACACTAAATATTACATGCATATGATTGAATTTATAAGTAATGCCATCTTTACATATACACAATAATGATAGATTGACACATAAAAAGTATACATGAACTGAATGTACATAAAAAGAACAAGCTTCAAACAATTAATGCAACTGACACACTAACAAATTCTTATCAAACAATTATGTATCTTGTAAAATCTTCAACCAACACATATGGTCAAACATTTCAAATTAACTAAATATACTTCTATATATATAAACCCATGCAAATGTAAATAAACCCAAGCAAGAAATAAATAAACAACAAATAAATAAAGATATACCTCTGTATGTGTCCTTATCAAAACCTTCTTGAACAATAAAGCCCAATAACACTAACCTTTTTCAAAACACCTAATAAAATATAAGCAAACATATTATAAACAAAACCCATAAATCAGTTCTATAAGCAAAACACCTGAGAATGGTACATTAACATTTGCACCACTATCTGTAACAAAACCCAACATTACTTACCAATATAGAGGGTAAATTTCATTAATGGTGTACAACCTTTGCGTCATTTCACACTTTGGTGTACAACATTTGCCTCATTTCACACTTTGGTGTATAATCTTCAATTTGTCTCACTAATATGTATGAACTTATAGGTGATCTTCCACTTTGGTGTAAAACTGGTTAAAATGGCTGGTCAATGCAATCAATGCGCCATGTCATCCCTTTTTCATCTCTCTCATTTAAAAACGTGGGACCCCTAAGATTGAAATATCTAAAATACCCTTATTGCTTTACCCCTATCCCTCCATCTCTTCATCATCTTCCCTCCATTTATTTATCTCTCTAACCTCTCTCTCTTCAAATGTCTTCATCTTCTTCCCTTATTTTATTTTTCTCTCTATTAAAGGATGAAAAAACCAAAATCCAACTAGAATCGACCATTTTAAGTGCACACTCAAAGATCCATAGAAGAGGGGTTAGTTTGGATAGTTGGAAATTTTTTCTGCAGTAAAGCCTCGACTATGGAGAATCCAGATCTCACCCATACTACCTATAATTCCAATCAAAAGCCCATATCAGCCGTAAAACGTTTTGGTTTTCCGTTGAGAGGAGAAGATGAAATTGTTGAAAATAGTGATAGTAATGAGAGCGAGAAACTATTCGATTCATGGTTCTTTTGTTGCTATCATCAAAATTATTCTATTCACAAGCACTAGAATATCGATTGTTAATTCACATGCCAGCATCTTTAATCATCAGGATTCAGGGTTAATCGCTAGGATTAATGGTTCTATTACTGCTGCCATTTTTATGGCCTACAAACCGTCGCGGCTGCCGGGCTATCTTTCATTGGCTTTCTCGTGAATTTATGTTGCTCAATCATTACTCCTTCGCATTTACATATTCTAATCTTCTAATTCATTTATTGATAGGATCTAGAATACTGTATGAATAATGGGTTGCAACTTTAATTTATAGGTTTTGGAATGAATTTTTCAATTTCTAGGTTTTGTTGTCCATTTTTCTCTCTCGACGCTTACATCTACTAAGTTCTAAGATAAATCCAAAGGAAAAACCTGAGGATTTTTTTGCTTTTGATGGATTTTTTTTGGCCATGGTAGTTCTACTGCCATGTTCGGTGAACAATAAACAATCAAAGAAAATGTATGAGAGTAGAGATGCAAAGAAGAAGAGAAAGAACAAAATTAAACATTCAGATGCAAGGAAAGTTAGAGAGACACAAAAAACAATATACAGTAGAGAGAGAGAAAGAAAATGAGGGAAGAAGATGAAGAGATTTTATTGAATACGGATTTGAATCCTTTGAAGAGGGAGATGTTAGAGAGAGAAAGAAATGGAGGGAGGAAAATGAAGAGATGGAGACATAAGGGTAAAGCAATAAGAGTATTTTAGACATTTCAATTTTAGAGATCCCATATTTTTAAATGGGAGGGATGAAATCCATCCATCGATCCCACCTTTAAAAGTAAATGATTTCTCCCTCTTCATCTTCGGCAAGTCTTCTTCTTTTTCTTATCCGGTCATTCTCAAACGACTCCAGCTACACAAATTGTGTTAATTCTTTTTAAGTAATTTGGGTTCAAATGTTTAGTGTGCAAAATTATTAATCATGGGTTCTTTCATTTCTGGTTCCCTCTGGTTTCTCCATCTCCATCTCCGACATCTTCTTCTCCGGTCATTATCAAATCGACTCCATCTAGATAAGTAATGTTTGGCTTTTAAAAGTTATGGTTGGTTCAAATGTTAAGTATGCGAAACGGTAATTAATGTTTGGTTTTCTTTCATCTCTGGTTCCCTCTAATTTCTTCATCTCCATTTCCGCCATCTGCATTTAGGTTTCTAAAGTCTTCTTCTCCGACCATTCTCATATATATTCCATATAGGGGGTAAATTTCATCAATAGTATACAACATTTGCCTCATTTCATCCTTTGGTGTACAACCTTCAATTTGTCTTATTAATATGTACGAACTTATAGATCACCTCCCACTTTGGTGTATGGCCGTTTAAAATGACATGTCAACGCCAGTCAACACGCCATGTCATCCTGAAGTTGAGAAAAATATTAGGTTTTTCAATCTGTCTTTTATACCACAATTTGAGTGCGTTTTTATTTTGGATACTTTTTGCTCTGCCCGTGAAAGTTAGAAAAGTTTAGATTTTGTTTTACTCACAACAATGATAGTGCAATTAAAAAAAATGTCATCTGAAATTGATGGACATTTTGGGTTAAAATTAGGTTTTTATGGAATGACAGACATGTGTTATCGTAAAGTCACATCTAATTTGAAGTTTTTTGCACTTAAGTTTTCAAATAACAGAAGTTTAAAAAACTGTCGCTAAAAACAATTAGATGACAGAAAAAAAATGTATGTCATGTATCTTGTGTCATCTGAATGAAAAAATGACGTAGTGTTTTCTTCCCTTCGGGGCTTAAACCCCACCAAAACGAGTTCATCATTTCGTTGTAGCTCCTCACATAAGGAAATTCATAATAAAAACAAGCTCATACAGAAGACTGGGATAACTTGAGCAACAGATTTAAGGAGGACTTCCTTGCATGCCTGCGAAAGTAACTTACTGTGCCACCCAAATAATTGTGACAACAACCGGCTTTTCAGAAAAGAAAATATAGCCATCCAATTACGACCAACAAACGCTGACAACCCCAAGTATCAGCTAATGTCGAGAGTTTGATCAATCCCCAGAAAATAATGGATCACCAGACACACATCTTATTGAACTTTGTGACTAAGGAATATACTCAACTTACGATAATTAATTGCTTGTCCTCAGTCGTGCTCGTAACAGTCCAGAATGTGTTTTAAGGTCGTTGCTTCATCCCTCTAGGATCTACAAAAAAGCAAGCTATCCTCTACAAATAACAAATGAGAGAGGACTGGACCATTTCAGATGACTTGGATGCTTGTTAAAACGCCATCAGATTGCACCTTATTCAGAAGATGCAAAAGCCTTTCAACACGGAAAATATATAGGTAAGGTGAGAGAGAATTTCCTTATTTTCTTGAAAATTAAAGAGGTGTTTGTTTACCTACTTTTCACCTCCTGTTTGCATTTTGACTTTAAAATAGATAGTTTTAGGTGTTTGGTTAAGAACCTTTTGTTTGTGTCTTATACATGAAAAAATGTTTTTATAAAAACAATGAATTTCTGTTTTTTTTTTTAACAGTAAACAACAAACTGTAACAGCAAATAGTAAACAACAACAACAAACGACATATAAACCAAACGGGTCCAAAATCTCTTTATAGATTTTACAAAATCTCTTTATAGATTTTAAAGTTTTAGATTTGTGGATTCACATCAATTACAAATAATTTTTTAATTCTCTACTCTCGATCGTTATTAATATTTATTGCTTCCATGAAAAATCTTTGGTTTATAAAATTGAACTACCAGTGGATTGTATTGTAGCCCATTAAAATGTACAAGTTCCCTCGAGAGCTGTGGAGCTTGGTGATCATCATCATGGGTGGGAATGTTGTCGGTGCAAAAGATTAGAAGGTCCACTTAGATTTTAAAAATAAATAGTGGAGTACGTATCAAAACAACTTTCGAAGTTTTCAGGTGTCTTGTTCTATTTATTTTATACAATCCCAAAACCAAAATAGACATCCATCTAAAAGGAAAATATAAATGGACCTACTCTCAATTTATATACATGCACCTACCTATTCATTTATACCATATCTTACATCAAATTTATTCCCAAAATAAATACTACTATTTTTCCCATGTAATTAAAACAAAAAAAAAAAAAATCACTTAAACTGAGCATTGGTCCATTTGATGCAATGGGAAAAGAATCATGAGTTCTGTAATCATTTCGATTATTAACTTTCTAAATCCATCTGGTACGAAAGAAGATTGATTTTGGATAAATTGATATTTATATTACTTTAAATAAGTTTATAAACCAATGTCGCTTTAAATACATTTAAATAAATAACAAATCATTTTAAATAAATTCAGTAAACTATATAAGTTTATAGAATCAATTGAATTTTTTAACCGAGCTAAGGTTTTTGCATCAACTAGTGTATTAAGCCCGGACAATATCCAACTATATTTCCATAAACTGTCGACCCAAGGTTGAAACATCAATAACCTTCCTTATAAGATAAAGATATGGTGATATTAAGATTGAGACATTGTAACCATGACAGTGGCGGAATCCGGATGACCCGCGGCTCAAACATATCAGTAAAAAAAAATCAAAATTAACTGTGCAATTGACGGTAAATTTTCAAAGTCCAGCCCGTTAGGGCTCGGTAAAATTTTTTTAGCCTCCAACGCATTAAAACTGTAAAAATGTTATCATTTTTTTTAGAAACTAGCATTGAATTAATAGAAAATTAAACATGTTTACTTTTTTTTAATGGTAATAACATAATAAAAATGAATATTAAATATGTTTATTATTTTTTTTTTGTAAAGACATATTAAAAATGAATTCAAAAGTGTTATGAAAATAAAAATAAAAATAAAGAGTTCATTTAAATTAATAATGGTAACATGTTTTTATAATTATTGAAAAATAAAATTAAAATAAATAAATTTTTAAAAAAAAAAATGAAACTGAAGGGAATTGAACACAGGACCTCTTAAACAAAAGCTAGCATAGTTAACCATCTCATCTACTTTTATATATTGAAATAATACTACATAGAGTCAATATAATTCTTTCCAAAATATTACGAGACACCGTTACTAAATTTTTTTTTTCTCAATTCTCGGCCGGCCAGCCGGGGCTCGAGCCCCGGCCAACCCCCTAGTTCCGCCCCTGAACCATGACATTGTAGGTACCTTATTTTTTTTTTTTTTGATGAGGTATCAAAAAAAATCTTAATATTTTTAGGAAAATATTAATTTAATCCTAACGTTAAAATAATAATGATTTGATTAAGTGGGATTTCATAATAATGTTTCAATTAATTTCAATCAAATAAGTAGAGGGTATACCTCAATTACTGGGATATGCCTGGAAACAGCCATTTAAGTGGCCCGCAAAACCCAAATTAATTGTTCTCTCAAATCTCATCACCCAATTAAAAACACAATGGCCACACTTATTATAATTATTATCAATTATGCTATAGTTTTAATTTAATATTATCGGGATTATCTCTTTAAGATCCAGATATTATCATTTGTCGACATTAAATTAAATAAAATAAAGGCAGAGTGCAATAAAATAAAATTAAAGAAAGACAAAGACAGGACCAAAATTCAGACTTTTAATTTTATTTCCTGTGAAACAGTAAAAGCGAGGTTTTAAGATATCACTATATAAATCGTGTATTCGTCTTTTTCATAATTTCTCTGTCCTTTACTTGCTCCTCCTCCTACTTAGTACTTACCATTTTAACCTAAAAGCTCCAATTTAAGAGAAGAACGGCGGTTGTGGAATTCAAATTCCACCGGAGAAGGTAAGTGCGGAGCGGAAACTCAATGAATCGAGAAATGAACGGTGATGAATCTGAGAAACGTGAAGATAAAATAGACTATGTGTTCAAGGTAGTGGTGATCGGCGATTCCGCCGTGGGTAAGACTCAGTTGTTGTCTCGGTTTACTAAGAACGAGTTCTGCTTCGATTCGAAATCCACCATCGGAGTTGAGTTTCAGACTAGGACTATCAACATCAAAGCTAAAGTTATTAAAGCTCAGATCTGGGATACTGCTGGCCAGGAAAGGTAATTACTTCTTTCTTTTTTCCCTTAATTGTGGATTAGGATTCATCATTTAGCTTACTAGTTGTTTAGCACCACTTAATTATTTCTTCTTTAATGTTGTGCTTTGCCAAATTCATTTCAGATTTTCAGTAGAAATATTTTATTTAGTGCTTAAGTTAATCATACAAAAAAATTTCTATCAACTAGAACATTGGGTAAATTACACCTATGGCCACTGGAATTTAATCGATGTAACACTGTAATACTGTAGTCATTGAACTTCAATTTTTAACAATACGGTCACTGAATTTTACACTTTTTACTTTCGGTAACCATTCAACTTTAACTACCTTCTCAAAGTGACAGTTAACGACATCGAAATAAAAATATTAAAAAATTAAAAGTGTTCATAACAATATTTACTATGAAACTATATTTTTTATTTTCTAAAATCACCATTCTCTTTAAACAAAACGAAAATTTTCAAGAATTAAAGTTTTTTAAAATATTATTAACTTTTCGAGTTTTTTATTTTGAGACCGTCAACAGTCTTTTTGAACCGTTGAGTGGTCACATGTGTTAAAAAGTGTAAAGTTTAATAATCATATCATTAAAAATTGAAGTTCAGTGACTATAATATTAAAATGGATAAAACATTATGTTGGTTTAACTTCTATGTAACCTCAATTACATAGATTTAACTTTGGGTAGAACCTCAATTACATAGTTGATATTCTAATCAATCTCAACCTTTTTGTTTTCCATTATTGAGAATATAGAAAATGTAGTTTCTTATAAATATGTCTATAGATAAAAAAAAGTAAATAGGTTTATAAACAATTTTAATTTATAGCTATTTTGATATTCGTAAAGAGCTATAACGTTAGTAAAAATAAAATTGAGTTATTTTTAGTTTTATGTCATGTTTAGGGTAAAATTGAGTGACAAACAAGTATAATTTACCTAAAACAAAACACTAAATCTATACATCCTTACAAAAGGACATGTTAAAAATTAGTTTTTGTCCATCAAACCTCAAATTCTTGAAGAAAATTCTAAAAAATGTTGACAAGTTCTGTTTTTAACAGCATAAGATTCCAATCCCTAAATCCATCTGTTTGTCAACTTGGGGACCCTTAATTCTATTTTAAAAAATAGTTTTCAATTTTATAGAAACCTTATCCGAAATAATTTACAATTTTTTAAGAAGATTGTTTCATTACGTGAAAACTCTTCAAAAATAAAATCCTTCTGCAACATGTATTTTATTTATTTATTTAGATCAAGCAAAATATTTATAGAGCATTCATTATTTCTAGAAATGTAAAATTGTATGGAACGGGATTACGAAATAACAAAAATCTTAGGTATCGAGCAGTTACGAGTGCGTACTACAGAGGAGCATTGGGGGCCATGCTGGTGTACGACATCACAAAAAGAGTAACCTTTGATCATGTGGCTAGATGGGTAGAAGAACTCCGGGCCCACGCTGATAATTCCATAGTCATAACCTTGATAGGTAACAAAGCTGATCTAACGGACCAAAGGGCAGTTCCAACTGAAGACGCTGTGGAGTTTGCAGATGATCAGGGCCTTTTTTTCTTTGAGACTTCTGCTCTCACCGGTGATAATGTTGAGCGGGCTTTCTTCAGGCTACTTGAGGAAATTTACGGTGTCGTTTCTAAGAAGTCTTTGGAGTCAACTTATCATAAAAACAACGGTGCTGATGCTGCCACGTTGAGAGGTTCTAAAATTGATGTTATTGCTGGTTCTGATCTTGAGATTAGCGAGATGAAAAAATTATCTACTTGTTCCTGTTAATTCATGCAATTATACGTTTGTTTTTGCTATTTTGTATTGAATTTTTTTTCTGGGTATTTTCTATTATGACTAATTTTTAAAATTTGCCACTTGAAATTAACTGTCAAATATCAAATTAACTTAAAATTATAAAATATTTTAAAATAAATATCATTAAAAACATTAATAATTTAATGCTCATCTATGCTTATTAATTTGTCGGAGTCTCGTCATGTAAAGAATCAAGTGGTGAAACTGAATAAAATCAGAACAAAATAATGTTAGAAAATAGAAATTATAGATCTTTTTTTAACATTATTCTATTTTGTACCAAAATAATGTTAGAAAGGAGAAATTATAGATTCTTTTTTTTTTTGTAAGTATGTATGAAGAACGTAACGTATGATTCCTCCTTTTCTATGTTTTTTCTCTTTCTTTCCCAGGTTTTCTTTTTACGTTTTTTAATCATTCCGTTGTTTCCATGAAAGCTTCAAATGAGAACATGTCGTCATCTGTTCATATGAAAGCTTCAAATAAACAGTAGTATTCTCTTTGTTTTGTTTTGATACCATTGTAAGATTTGAATATGGATGGGGAAATCTTTCTTGTTGATTCCCGACCTTGAGTGGGTGGTGCCGAGGTAGAAGACCTGAGCAAGGAGTGGCCCTAAGGGATGATGATAGAGCAGGAATGAACTGAATCTCACATCAGAAATGGAGAGAGAGTGACTGTAGCATACTAGTAAGCAGAGGCGGATGTAGGGGGGTCAAAGCCCCCCCCCCTCTCATCCCATTAAAAAAAAAAATTTAAGTCTAAAAATAATAAAGGTTAAAGTGTCAAAATACCCCTAATGTTTTGGGTCAGGAGCACTTTTATCCATAACGTCTAAAATCGTACAATTCTATCCCTAATGTTGGAAGCCAAAAGCAATTTTACCCCTAACGTTGATAAATTGGGTCAATTTGACTCGGTCATGAATAATAGTGTCTGAAATTGATCCAATTTATCAACGTTAGAGATAAAATTGGTGCAAAATTACAAAATTGATATGCAATTGGTGCAAAATAAAGAAAAAAATGACTCTATTTTATAATAATGTCTGAAATTGATCTAATTTATCAATGTTAGGGATAAAATTGCTCTTGGCTACAAACATTAGGGGTAAAATTGCACAATTTTAGATGATAGGGGTAAAATTGCACCTGGCCCAAAACGTTAGGGATATTTGATGCGTAATAACCCGAGAATCCCGGAAATGGATGTTTACGAGTCGGAAACATTATAATTTACGTTTTTTATCAAAAAAAAATCATGAAAATAATGCATGACAATTGAACGATTTTGCATTTTTCGTCACCAAAAATTGAACAATTTTGCATTTTTTATCATAAAAAATTGAACAATTTTACATTTTTTGTCTAAAATTTTTTTACGTAGAATTTTTCCCCCGCTCCCTCAAATCCTGGATTCGCCACTGCTACTAAGATGAGAATCAAATACATGCAGCCACGTTTTAAAGCCATAAGGGCCAATGTATTGGATTTGAGCCAAAACGAACAATATCTACATGGTATTTGACCAGGATGTTATAACATCAGGGAAGAAAATGTATTTTTATAAACAGAAATAACGTCTAACTAATTAATAACTAAGACAAAGAAATCTTCAGATTCTAGAAAGAGGAGTACAAAATGACCTGTTTCACGAAGAGATGTTTGAGGTAAAATTAGAGGTTTTGACCACTTAATAACCCTCTAATAATAGTGGTGTTTGGTAAAAAGATGTTTGAAAGAAATTGATAGGTCCAAACCTCTAATTTTGAAAAAACTAAATAGGTTATTGCAACATTTATTTTAAATGATTTTTTTTATCCCTAATTACTACTCTTTACGTAAATAAATATTGTTTGTTTATTTACTAAAAGTAAACTAATAGCATGATAAACAAGTTTATATAAAAAAAAAAAGTAAGTTCATCTAGCTATATTTTAGTGATAAATGCCAATTAATAAATCTAAATTTACTATTATGTTTTTGAAAATTATATTTCTATTAAAATTATAAAGATTGAAATTAATAATTAAACTAATGAGTAGTATTGAAAACTTTGAGAAGAATATAAAAATATGAGATTTTTATTTTAGTAAATTGTTAAACTATAAATTAATTATATATTAAAATATATATTATATAATATCTAAGATAAAATTAGCAATTCAAATCTAAATTTTTTTAATCCTTTTGCTGATAATTAGTTATATTCATTAAACTTATTCATTTTATTTTAACACTTATTATATATTAGTGACGTGAGTTTATATTTACATGTTTAAATAAATATTACTTAGTAGATATAGGGAAACCTGAAGTTAAGTGATATTTGACACCATACCACACGATAAGGTATCATTAATCGGAATTTCGTGGTACCACGAAAATTTCAGTCGTGGTCATTCTTATTTAAGGAGTTGTATTGAAAGGGCATTTAATATTTTGAATGCATGATAAAAAAAATATTAGAAAAATGCGCAAAAACTCGTTGCAATATCAAAATAGAAAACTTTGTGCCACAATTGTACTGGATAACTACAGAAGTTTAAGCAAATTTCTTGATCCAACATTTAGGATCATAAATAAAAACTCACTTTTATTCCTCTAGAAGTATTTTCATACATTGAGTGTAGTATAGATAAGAAGTTCAACGTATAAGTGCTAGTTAAATGACAAAAGTTCGTAATGACATTACTACTAGTTTGATGATAAGTATATGACGCTAATGTATATCTTAAAGTCTAAAAATCATTTTCATTGTTTAAATATATTTGGATATATTAATAAAGATCTAAGTTATAACATGTATATGTGACCTTTTTTAAAAGGTAATTAAGAATATGAATTGCTAAAAAAAAAATAGTCATAAAATACTAATGTACTTATTTGTTATTTTATACAAACCATTATTAATAATCAATTAAGTTTTATTAAAGGGTTAATTATAAAAATGGGTCAAATGGGAGGCCCATTTACATATTTAACCCATATCTAGACTGATTTTGTGTGACTTTCCCACAAGGTTGTAAAAGACGCTAGGCGCTAGTCGGGCGGAGAGGGCACTTACTGATTAATCGGTGATTAATCAGCTTAATCAGGATTAATTGGATTTGTATTTTTTATATTTATTTATTTATTATTAAATAAGTTACAGTAAAATCTCGATAAATGCATATCCTTGAGACCGAAAAAAAATATTCATCAAGCGAGATTATTTATTTATCGATAAATGAATAAATTATTCATTTATCGATAAATCAATATTTATTATTTTATAGATAATTTTTCATTGTAAAATACATATATTGTATGTGGTCAGAAAAATCAAAAGACATCAATTAAAGTATTACTTGAATCTAGAGACGTTTAATTTTTTTGGTGAAACTTAATGCATTTAAAACTAAGTTCATGTACATAGTAAATGAAAATGTTTAGTATTTAGCTATAAAAGGTATCGTCAAAAGAGGCCTTTCAAGCAATGGTCACCTTAAACAACTACTTGCTACAACATGAGCAAAATATACCAGAAGTTGTGTTTGCACTACAAAAAGTTAAGGATGATGTTCATTTTGGTTTAGGTGGAAAGAAAAAACAATCAACTATACATGCATTTTTTCAGAAGAAATGACTTATAGTTGATTGATTGAAAGATTTTGGTTTATATATATATATATATATATATTGTATGTAATTCAATAATTATTATTTTATATTTTCATTGGACCCTTAAGGATTTAAATATTTTTATTACTTAATGCATTTAGCGAGATTATTACTTGATGAATTTAATTAGCATATGCGAAGCCTGCGAAGCTAATGTTTGGTTTACTTGATTAATTTAATTAGCATATGCGAAGCCTGAATGCGTTTTGAAGCTAATTCGCGAAGTGGTATATAACAAAAAATGTCAAACAACAACGAATTCTAACATTATCAAAATTTACAACAATATTGCCACAATAACAACATTAAAACCATAACATTATCAAAATTTACAACAAGATTGCCACAATAAACTCCTAACAAATCACTTCAAAGTGAACCTAACTAATCTGGTACCAATTCTGAAGCGGATGAGTAATTTCTCTCTCTACAGGAAGTCCAGACCTTTTGGGATGAGAAATGGAAGTCTAGACCTTTTGGGATGGAGGTGTCCCATGGTGCACACCAAGATTGACACAATCTCTCCTAACCAACCATTTTAGGAGTGAATGTGCTAATTTTGAGGGAAATTTCTCCCTGTACAGGAAGGAAAGTTATCTCCCCTGCATCCGAGGACGCCGCCTTCTAGAAAGTGATGTTATGTAATCAACCACCTTCAGAAAAAATTAATCGTGTTAGGCAAGGAAAAAGACGATTTTGGCTTCGCGAAATGAGGATTAGCGAAGCATGCGAATGTAAATGTGCAGGAAAAGAGGTGATTTTACTTCGTTAATCGATGTTTTCACGAGTTATGCGAGGTCTGAAACGTGACGATCTACGTCGCATATCGATGCTTTCGCGAAGTCTGCGAGGGAAATCATGAACTTTTCTACTCGCAGACTTCGCGAACTAATCGATTCACGAAGTAGATCGTCACGTTCCAGACTCTTTCTCTTCGCAAATCTTCGCGAAATCATCGACTACGCGAAGTATATTCATGAAAAAACGCAGAAAAAACAGCAGATACTTACATTTTTCACGCCTTTCACTCTTAAAAGCGACAATAACAATATGATAAACTGGGGAAAAAGGATGGAAAAAACGTAGAATAACAATTTCTTTGATAGTAACAAGAAGAAAGAAATCAAGTAACGAGCAGGAACAGGAAGATGAAGAACAATGGCTTCGTTTTCTAGGATTAGGAAGTTGCAGAATCAAGAGATGAAGAGAGAAATTAATTGTGATTTGGCGAAATGGTGCAGATTTCGTGCAATTTAAAGGAAGATAGGAAGATCAAAAGTCTTCAAATCATTAATGGAGGAGCCAACTTTTTGCGTAACCAATGAGAAGGGGGGAGCGGCCGTTCGCGTTGTGGGAAGTGGGAAGGTTAGGGGTATTATGGGAAAGTCACACAAAATCATTCTAGATATGTAGTAGGTTGAGTAAATGAATTAATTAAATATGTAAATGAGCCTCCTATTTGACCTAGTTTTGTAATTTTCCCTTTATTAAATAGTTATTTCAAACCTCTATTCAAATCAACTAAACTGTGATGCTGAATCATTGATGCTGGGACGATTTGCGTCTTAACTGTGATCCGCTGAGATTAAATACTGATGGATTGCTGATAATAATCTGATTTAAGGTGTAATGTGATTTTATGTTTCAGTTGGTTTTTGGTCGTTTGAAAGAATGTGAAAATAATGAGAAATAAGGTGAAAAAGAGGTATAAATATCCTCTATAATTGTCTTCAGATAATGGGCCTAAATTCCAGAACACAGTGATTGTTGATGGGCCTAAATGCCTATCAACAACTAAGAAATGCTTTTTTTTTTTTTTTGATAGAACTAAGAAATGCTTTTCATTCGTTAACGATAGCAAAGAATCCAAAATGGGAATCAGACACCTTATACGTATACACATTTAAATATGATAAAAATCTCGTATTCAAATCTTAATGTACGAAAAAAAACTTTAATTAGGAAAAAATCTATTTAAAAGACATTTAACAAGTTTCGAACTAAAAAAAATCAAACAAATTATTAAAAAAGCCTAAAAGAGTTAGGAATATTTTTTTTTTTTTTTTACAAAATAAATGAAGTTTAAAATGTATAAATTATGTTCTGTTACATGAATGAAGGTAAGATCCCATCTATCAAAGTTACCGAATTTAAGCATTGATGTGGAAATTTACCTAAAACTTTGACTGAGATTGGCCTTAATTAAATGCATCTACCACTTTAAAGTCAAACCCAACTCACCATTCAAATCATCAAAAGGAAGAGAGTCCCACATTTAGGATTAACATTAAATACTAGCAAATTTTAAGATTAATGAGTATTAGTGGTGCTTGGTTGTTCATTTTCATGATTTTATTTGTCTTTTCACTTTAAAATAAGAATTTTAGGTGTTTGATTAGTGATCTCCTGTTTGCTTTTTACACTTTAAAAGTAGAATTTTACAAAAATAGGGAAATCCCTTTTTTTTGGAAAAATAATTTTTTCCAACAGCAAACCGTAGTTAAAACAAATAGACTCTTACTTCTAAGATTTTATAACTTCAGTTTGTAAAAATTTACCACTTGAATCTGGTAATATCCACTATTAGAGAATAAGGGTGTCTAGACCGTCTAGACCCTCGAACTTGAGAATCACACTGATTTTCTCTGATTAGTTTCTCTTCACGTTTTTTTTGCCCCTTGCATATTTAACCGCCTAGACCACCAAGGTGATGAATAAACGACGATAAACAAAAGCGCTTTTTATTATTAATATTTTGTGCTTTACATATTATAAATTCACTTTTGAACATTGTCATATGATTATTCGAAAATTGAGTTCATTGTTTTCGTATATTTTAGGTTAATTGCACTCTGTATTTATTTTTATAATATAGTTTAAAATTTTAAAGACATTGTTTCGTAGATTTTAGTAAATTATATTACTGGTGAACATTATATTTTATTTGTTTGAATTGTTTCAATATTATTATTATTGAAATGTTTCCACATTTTTAAAAATATATGTTATAAATGCATATTTTATATATTAAATAATTTTATATATTATTTTTGGATATTATAATATATATTTTAATTGAATTTATAGAACAATAATTTGATTAACAAATAAAAGATATAAATACAATTAATTTCTAACTAATTTCCGATTAATTTCTGAAAACTCTGTTCACCCAATAGAACCTAGGGTTTTTACGAACTTGATATTTATCTTGTATTTTTCGGATTCACTGATTAATCAATAAATATTAAAATAATATCATTAATTTAACATAAATTTGCCGTTTGATAAAACTGAAAATTAAGTGCTGAAAAAATAAGTACTGAATTTTAAGTGCTGAAAATATTGAATGATATAACTTTTATAAAAATATTAGTTGATAATGTTTAATTTAAAATGTTAAGTTGAATATTTTAACTTACCAAAATAAGTGATTTTTAACTTAATTAACTAATTTAAGTGGTGGAGAGGGGGAAGAAGATTCACCTGGTTCCTTGGAAGGAGGTTTGCCAGCCTAAAAGCATGGGGGGTCTCGGTTTGAGACAAGCTAAGGATAACAACAAAGTTTTATTAATGAAGCTTCTCTGGAGAATGTGGCAATGCCCCTCCTCTCTCTGGGTTCGCCTTCTCTGTGGTAAGTACCGAAAAGACAAAATCTTTGGGGGCCCTAAGGAAAGAGTTGTCAATTGTTCTTTCCTCTAGAAAGGGCTTAGCACTGTGTTTACTGAGTTCTGCTCGGGGGTTGGCCTTGAGGTGGGCAATGGCAAGTCCATTAGTTTCTGGGATGACTCCTGGATTGGAGATAAACCTTTAGTTGAGGTGTGTAGATCCCCCCCCCCCCCCCCGCCTAGTAATGTCCGCAACTGGAAGATTGCCGATGTGGTGGACTCTGAGGGAGACTGGATTTGGTCTATGTTTGAATCCTTCTTTAGTCTGGATACTCTCCTTAGAATCAGGGGAGTCAAGATTAGTAATCAAGACGAAGACAATGATAGGCATTGCTGGGCCCTGTCAAATAATGGTGCTTATTCGTGCAAGTCTGCCTTTGAAGCTTTTACCCTCAACAGGTCCGGTCCTCTCTCGGACATTTGGAAACACATTTGGGCCCTTAAAATTCCTTACCGTATTAGAAGCTTCCTGTGGCTGGGAATTAAGGACAGATTGCTGACCAACTTGGATAGGCATAAACGACATTTGGCGGATTCAGGAGCTTGCAGTAGATGCAGAGGCCATGATGAAACTTTGTGCCATGCTCTTAGGGACTGCTCTAAAAGTAATGAAGTGTGGAAAAAAGTTCTCCCACACCACATTCTTCCTTCCTTCCTAACCCACTCTGAGCATGACTGGTTCTCCAATGGGGTTAGGGGGAAGTTACTTGATAGCATGGATCATGGAGACATTTTATTTGCTATTATCTGCCACCAAATCTGGAAGTGGAGGAACGAGGAGATCTTTGGTGATAAAACTGTTTTTATTCATAACTTACCTGAGTTCTTTTCGAAAAAGCTCTCTTTTATTATTGAGAGCTTCAAAGGGGATTCCCTTGCCAGGTCTACTCAGAATAAAGAGGTTCACCTCGTTGGTTGGAGCAGGCCGATTAATGGGGGTGGTGAAGTTGAATACGGATGGATCTTGCCTCAACAATGGAAGAATTGCGGCCGGAGGTGTTCTTAGAGATGCGGGGGGCGCCTAGATGTCTGGGTTCACCCAGAACCTGGGATCGGGCTCGTCCTTTTCTGCGGAGCTTTGGGGCATTCTTTCTGGTATTAAGCTTGCCAAAAGTCTGAGTGTGAAGAGGTTATCTGTGGAGTCTGATAACATGGAGGCCATCAAGATGATATCTGATAACCATGCTATTTGTCTTAATAGCCGTAACCTTATCAAAAGGCTTGGATCTTCCTTTGAGTTCTTAAAGTTCAACCACATCTTCAGAGAACAGAATCGGGTTGCGGATCGCTTGGCGGCGGCGGGCCATGTGGGGTTGTTAGGTGTCACTACCCTTTCCGATCCTCCTATCTTTCTTTCTTCTCTTCTTTTAGAGGATAAGGTTGGGGTTAGCTTCCCTAGGCTGATCCCAGGTTAGTTTGTTTCTTTGTTTGTTCTTTCCTTTCCTGTTTCTACCAAAAAAAAACCTAATTTAAGTGGTAGAGAAACAACCGTTATCAAATATATTTAAATTAAATAAGTGTTGAACACTTAATTTAAACAATTAAGTGCTTTATCAAATAAGACCTTAATCCTTTAGCATTATTTTTGAGGGAATATCAATATACGACCCATCCCCCGAACCTGCATTTTAGTTGTAGAATTTTATAGTTAACCGAAAAAAATGAAAAATAGATAAAGACAACTCAATAAAAATATGATAGATTGAGATTTTCTCAAGTTCAACTGAGAAATTTTACTGTGTGCCAGGCATACCAGATCAGATTCTGATGTGGTATGCAATAGCCAATCAGTACAGGACATGTGTTATTTATAATAATTAATTAATTTCTCTGTTATTCTTTTCTCTCTCCCAACACCATCTACCCTTCCCTTCTTCGTCGACCTATGCCAAATTTGTCGCCGACCACCGCAACCTCCATTATAGAACACCATCACCTATTTTTCTATGTGAATTGATGGAGCAGATCTTTATTCTGTTTTTAATTATAAAACAAGATAACTCATAGACGATTATTAACTAATTATACATACATTAGATAAGGAGGATTAATAGATTTTAATAGTGGCAAACAGCAAACAAAGTAAAGAGGCTGCGATGAAGTTTTCTATCAGTGGCATTCAAAATTATTTGCTGGAGATTTGAATCTTATAGCCTCATAAGTACCCATTTACAAATTGCAAGGACTCTGATTGAGATTTGGATCTCATAGCAAGGTCTACTCCATTGATGTATTGCGCAGTACGGTGGTTCTTCCATCACAGAGATGGTGGTCGACGGCGGAAGTTGTGGTCGACGGCAGATTTACACGCAGTATGGCGGCTCTACCATCACTGTGATGGTGGTCGATGGAGGGAGTTGTGGTCGACGGCAACACGATTAGAAAGATAAATCGTGTTTCAAGGATGAGAGGATTAACAGAAAAAATAATTAACTATTTTTTTATTAATTGTTATAAATAACACATGTCCTGCACTGATTGGCTATGGCATACCACATCAGAATCTGATGTGGTATGCCTAGCACACACTAAAATAACTAGTTTACGTAAATTTAGTCGAGCTTTACGTAAATTTAATCAAACTTTTATGTCAATTATGTCTAAAAATAAAAGACTTATATAAAGATCAAAGGTTTTACGTAAAATTCATTTTCTACAAAGTTATTGAATTTATTTGTTAAAATACAACTTTACATTTATGTAAATTATGCCTAAAAATAAAGACTTACTTAAAGTTTAAAGATTTTATATAAATTTCTATTTTCACAAAGTTTGTGGATTTTACGCAAATCTCATTTTTTTTAGTCAAGTTAGAGATTTTTTTTAATAAAATAACTTTAGGTAAATTAAGTCTAAGAGGGTGTTTGTTTACCTACTTTTCACCTTATGTTTGCCTTTTCATTTTAAAAGGCAGAATTTTAGGTGTTTGTTTAAGCTCCTCCTGTTTGCCCTTTTCAGTTGAAAAACATCATTAAGTGTTTGGTTAGTGACCTCCTGTTTGCCTTTTACACCTGAAAAGCAGCGCTTTACAAAAGCAGAGAATCTCTGCTTTTTGGAAAAGCAGCTTTTTCCAACGGCAAATAGCAAACAACAAACAGCAAACAGCAAACAACAACAAACAGTAGGTAAAACAAACGGGCCCTAACTCTACGTAAATTATGTCTACAATTCTTTCCTTATTTAATGGGTAATTAATTTCAATAAAACAATAAAGGGTTAAGGTGCAAAAATACCCTTAACGTTTTGGGTCAGGAGCAATTTTACCCCTAACATCTAAAATGGTGCAATTTTACCCCTAATGTTTGTAGCCAAGAGCAATTTTACCCCTAACGTTGATAAATTGGGTCAATTTCAGAAATAATTCATCAAACTGTCTTCTCGATCATGAATCTTATCATCTACACTTCACATGTACGTCATTTTATCAGTAACAAATCATAAACATATGTTGGGATGTGAAAAAATAAAAAAAATAAAAAAAATATACTGTCTTTTGTACGAATTAGATAAAAAAATTCAAAAAATTCACCGAATTTATAAATATTAATCTCCAATTCTATTATTAAATTACAAAAAACATGAAATCTTTTTTTAGAATGAATTGATATACAATTAGTGCAAAATAATGAACAAAGATGTCTGTATTTTATAATAGTGTCTGAAATTGACCCAAATTACCAACGTTAGGGGTAAAATTGCTCTTGGCTATAAACGTTAGTGGCAAAATTGCACAATTTTAGACGTTAGGGGTAAAATTGCTCCTGACCCAAAACCTTAGGGGTATTTTTGCACCTTAACCCAACAATAAATAAAATTTGGATGGAAGAGAGTTCTATCTCATTTGACAAAATACCTACAACATTAATTTCCAATGCAGAACGACTAAAACATTGAATATGTAAAAAATTATAAAATAATAAGTGTTAAAATCTTTCTCCATAGTAAATATTCAAGAATAAATACATACATGTGACAGAACTGATGCAAACTTTTGAAGTCCAAAAGAATAGTATATTCTATATCAAATTTAGTAATGAGAAATGCAGAAACAATAAGATCTAGATATTCTACTCATGCACCTAAAAACCAAATAATCTCTTGTTCTATGCATTCCAGCAAATGATATTGAAAACCATGTCCAATATAAATGTGAATTCACTACTTCTGTAAGTCTATCTTATGGGAAGATCACAATAGCTCTCAATTTCGACTTGCAACCTCCTCTCGGTGAAAACAAAGCTTTGCTGTGACTGCATCTCTTACACTTTCTTTTTTCTCCCTTTTTCCTTTATTCTGCTGGTATAAAATAATCTGACTTTGAATTGACCAGTGATCAATTGAGGTCTACCTTCCCAGCTTTGAGGGCTTCAACTGCCTCCTCGGCAGTAGCGGGGCAAACCATCTTCAGTTTGTTTTCAATGTCATGATCACATTTCTCCAAACTCCAAGCCATTTTCTTTCCAAACGCAATTACCAATTTCCTTTTCTGGGTTAGCAGTGGCAGAAACCAAATCCTGGAAGCCCCTACAATTTATCAACAGAAAACAACAACACATAAGTTGTTAAATCTAAACTATTGAACAAGAAAAAAAATCTTCCTTGCCTGCATCAAATGCAATGGCCAGATTGAATACATGAAATGACAAATCAAAGCAAGCATAAGGCACTTCTAACTAATAGACAAGGCAATCACATTTTTAAAATCTCAAGCGCCTACTTCTTGCTAGAAACTTAGAAGTACCCGATTCATATCCATTCTTTCCTCTACTAATGAACTATTGAATGTGAGTTGTTGTTTCTTATGTTTGTTTCTTATGCATTGGTTTCTCCAAGACCACGAGACGACTAGCATATATTCGTTTCCTTCATCATAGCATTTCAATAACAGAAGGTAAAATAGAAAACTTCCTAGTAAGGAAGCCTAGATGTTGCCATCAAACTGGACAAAAATGCTGTCAGCGCCAGAAATATCTTCCACTTCAATTGAAAGAACGCTACAAAAGGAAATAAAAATTTATTTAACAGGGTCTGCGACTTTGAACAATCATTAAATTTAAACATAAATTGGTGAACTGTAAGAACAAAGTTAGACTGCTATTTTGCTCGACCAATAGTATAACTATTGCTCGCAATATTTTATGAAGAAACAATAGATTCCAAAAGAAGATTTTCCAGACCAAGCATTTCTGAAACTATCATAATTCTTCCCTTGTATTGTTGAATGAGGTTACAATAACAAAGAGACATCCGGAAATTAAATAAACAACATGGAAGAAATAATAATGCACAATTGCTTCTATTAGGATTTAGGAGGAACCCTACCTTCTTGAAGATACATTTTTCACTCATAAATGTGTCCCATTATATAGTTTATGTAGCATCAGAATGAAGGTATATCATTTGAAGTCTTGAAGAATTACGACCTGCAAGAAAATAGAATTAAGTCGACATTGTAGGCATGTGATTATGCTAAGTGACAATAAGAACAGATGAACACTTCACCTCCAAGTTTCCACTACAAGGACATATTTGGAGTGATTTTCATACCTTGTTCAAAGTATTTTGCATTTCCAATGCCATGAGCTGTCAGTAAGTGGTAAGTATGCTAGAAGGAAAGATCAACATACTAGATGTGATCCATGAAGAAAGTAGTCATAATGAAGATTTGAGGTTCAAGGTCATAAGAGATCATCTTAAAACAGTGAAAAGGGACAGCTATGGAGGAGGCCAGGATCATAACCCAAAATCATCCAGGTCTAGTTATGGTTCCTCCTCTACATCTACTAGTGATTCATAAGGCATACTACTAGATGTAACAATTATATCCCAACCCAGGTTTCCATGAGTATATTGAATTAAAGCCTGATCCTTCATATATGCTCAGGATCTATTAATAATTGTTGAAAGCCAAAGTTTCACTGGTTCTGAAGTGAGTGATAATAGACACACAAGAGGAAAGAGTAAGAATGTTAATTTCATTGAAGACTTGTATAAAGGCATATATTATAGAGGCAAATAGATAACAAAATACGAAAAAATCAGGCACTACAAGCAAATGAAAATTGTTGAGCCAAGTCTCATCATGAAACTTCACTTTAAAACTTCCAAGCAAAGTCTAGTTAGCTAATTATATAAGGAATTCTTACAAATTGACAAAGGGGGACAAACAAGTGAGGTTATTAGGAGCAATGAACAAAGACAAAGGGAAAGAGCAACAAAAAGAGGATCAAAGACAGGGGCTGGAACATGGAATTTTAGAAATTAACATAACCCAGAAATAAACACAAACCAGAAATTAACAAAATTAAAGTGATGACAACTGGAGTTGGTGTGATGGTTGACGTCCAGAGGAGATGACCGTAGAGAAGTGGTTAATATTCAGATAATCAGATCATCCCGTGTGTTCGATACTGCAGCTCATAAGTGAAAATGAGAGAGAGTGAGAACTAACCTGATTGTGAAAGATGGCCAGAATTTCTCCTTCATGTTTCCATGCGGGGATTATAGCGCTTAAGGCATTAATCGATCAATTAGGCGTCTGTAGCGCGACCAACATGGTGATCGAAGATGAAGGGCATCAGGAGATTTCTGGAGGCGAAAGGTAGAGAGTGTCGATTGGATTGAGAATAACATAGTTCATGACCCAATTTTGTTATTCCTTAATTGAGAAGAATGGAGCAAGGCGTTGCGAAGACGTGGAGGAATGAGGGAGAAAGAGAAGAAAGAGAGAAGGAACTGGGAGAAATTTTACTGTGTGCCAGGCATACCAGATCAGATTCTGATGTGGTATGCCATAGCCAATCAGTACAGGACATGTGTTATTTATAATAATTAATTAATTTCTCTGTTATTCTTTTCTCTCTCCCAACACCATCTACCCTTCCCTTCTTCGTCGACCTATGCCAAATTTGTCGCCGACCACCGCAACCTCCATTATAGAACACCATCACCTATTTTTCTATGTGAATTGATGGAGCAGATCTTTATTCTGTTTTTAATTGTAAAACAAGATAACTCATAGACGATTATTAACTAATTATACATACATTAGATAGGGAGGATTAATAGATTTTAATAGTGGCAAACAGCAAACAAAGTAAAGAGGCTGCGATGAAGTTTTCTATCAGTGGCATTCAAAATTATTTGCTGGAGATTTGAATCTTTTAGCCTCATAAGTACCCATTTACAAATTGCAAGGACTCTGATTGAGATTTGGATCTCATAGCAAGGTCTACTCCATTGATGTATTGCGCAGTACGGTGGTTCTTCCATCACAGAGATGGTGGTCGACGGCGGAAGTTGTGGTCGACGGCAGATTTACACGCAGTATGGCGACTCTGCCATCACTGTGATGGTGGTCGATGGAGGGAGTTGTGGTCGACGGCAACACGATTAAAAAGATAAATCGTGTTTCAAGGATGAGAGGATTAACAGAAAAAATAATTAACTATTTTTTTATTAATTGTTATAAATAACACATGTCCTGCACTGATTGGCTATGGCATACCACATCAGAATCTGATGTGGTATGCCTGACACACACTAAAATTTCTCAGTTCAACTTTATCTCATGGTCAACGTAAATTCAATTATTCATTACAAAACTAATGGTTGGGAATTCATTGCTAAATTTTAATATTTAATTATTAATCATTAAATAATTAATTTTGCAATTAATAATTTTTTTAAGTAACAATTAATAATTAAATCTATGTTCATTGTTTTAATTGCAATATGTGGTTCTTATTGTCGCATAGGAAATTTCATTACCAAACACAATTTAGTTTTGCAATTGCTTTCCAATCAATATCAATATCAATTTATTGATTTACTTAATATTTTAATATATAATATTTATTAGGCTTAAAAGTATGTGGCATTCTGTTTTGGAGATGGGTACTTTTTTTTATTTCTTTTTAGGGAAAATTACAAAACTAGGTCAAATGGGAGGCCCATTTACATATTAAACCCATTTACTCAACCTACTACATATCTAGACTGATTTTGTGTGACTTTCCCATAATACCCCTAACCTTCCCACTTCCTCCCTTACGCGAACGTTCTCCCCCTCTTCTCCTTGGTTGCGCGAAACGGTGGCAGCTCCTCCATTAATGATTCCAAGACTTTTGATCTTCCTATCTTCCTTTAAATTCCACGAAATCTGGTTCATTTCTTCAAATCACAATGAATTTCTCTTCTTCCTTTCTTCATCTCTTGATTCTGCAACTTCCTAATCCTAGAAAACGAAGTCATGGTTCTTCATCTTCCATTTCCTGCTCGTTCGAAAAAATGGTGATTCTACATTATTTTCATCGTTTTTCCCAGTTTATCATATTGGGTTAATCAAAAAATGTAAGTATATGTTGTTTTTTCTACGTTTTCCCCCATAAATCCACTTAGCATATGCGGTTATCACGAGGTCTTCGGGGAGAAATTTATCGATTTCACTTCGCGAAACGCTGATTACGCGAAGTTTGCGAGGTAATTCGATAAATTTCTCTCGCAGACTCCGCGAATTCAGCGTTTTGCGAAGCCAGAGTGTCACATTTCTCCTCGCAGACTCTGCGAAATCATTGTTTCGCGAAGTCAGATCGTCACATTCCTTGCACATTTATGTTCGCATACTTAGCGAATCGTCGTTTCGCGAAGCCAAATCTTCCTTTTTTCTTACTAACACGATTAAATTTTCCTGAAGGTGGTTGAATACGTAATATTCATTCCTGGAAGCCGGTGTGTTAGGGTGCCATGAGAGACATCCATTCAAAAACGTCTGGACTTCCATCCCTCTGTGGTTAATAATAGCCTATGTATAATGAAGTGATTTGTTAGGAGTTTATTGTGGCAATCTTAGTGAATAGTAGCCTATGTATTATGAGGTGGTTTGTTAGGAGTTTATTGTGGCAATCTTGTTGTAAATTTTGATAATGTTATGATTTTAATGTTAGAATCTGTTGTTGTTTGCCATTTTTTTGTTATATACCACTTCGCGAATTAGCTACAAAACATATCCAGGCTTCGCATATGCGAATTAAATTCATCAAATAAATCAAACTCTAGCTTCGCAGGCTTCGCATATGCGAACTAAATTCATCAATTATTATGAACATTAGCTTCGCAGGCTTCGCATAATATGGAATTTGCGAAGTCAGACGGGAGGGGACGAGACGCACGTAAATATTGAGGGTATTATGAGAAAGTCACACAAAATCAGTCTAGATATGTAGTAGGTTGAGTAAATGGATTTAATATGTAAATGGGCCTCCCATTTGACCTAGTTTTGTAATTTTCCCTTCTTTTTATCGTTAACGAGGATTTTGGATTGATTTTGTGTTCTCAAAATGGAAATTTTCAAAATTAAAGTTGTTTAGTATCATATTTACGATGGAACCACAATTTTTTTCAAAATCACCATTTTTGAAGCTTTATCTCTCTAAACATTAATTTTCCATCTCCTCATTAAATAACACCTAAATGATCTTAAAATTAAAGTTAAAAATTTGAAAATGATCGGTCTCGGGACGTGTTAGTTTTAATCTTAAACTAAAAAAAAGGTTCTTCACAAGCTAAACTTGTAGGAGTTAATCCCGAGTTTTACGGACTAAACCGTAGGAATAATGAAATCCCCCATGGTTGAAGGTTGAAAACCTTAACACAGACCTTCAAAGAAGAAGATGTAATTTTAATTAGATAAAAGATGACATTACAAAGAGAAAGAGATGTATTTATAACATCCCAAACCTAATTGGCTAATTACATAAAAGGGTAATAACCTATAACTAAATATATATAATACTTAAAAGGATAAAATGGTAAAGATAAGGGATGATGATAGGTTGGTCATTGCTCAATGGGGCAAAAGGAAGAAAAATAAGGACCAAAAATGAAATTAGGCATAACAAAGGACAAAATTCGGAGTTGCTGAAATTCAACTTGAAACGGCGTGTCATAAAGTGACACGGCGTGTCAAGTTGTTAAAATTGGGCAGAAGGTTCTTCGTCCAGCTGACACGGCGTGTCAGCTGGAATTTCAACTCCTCCCCCATTCCGTTGGGCTGTCTTGCTAGCATCGAGGCAGTCGGCGATCTTCCTCGGACCCGTGTTGGAGATGTCCTCATCATTCACTCACTCTTGAAAAGGACTTGACCCCAAGTTGCTCACTACGTAATGATGATGCTTGACGAATTTGAGTGGACCCCAAGTTCTTGAATCGAGACAATGCATGGTTCGGATTGAATTCAAGAAGCCTATTTCACATATATCGGGATCCATCTTCACCACACTAACTTCTCCCCACATTTCAATTCGATTCTTATCCCGGCTCTCATTCCTCGTGATACACGTCTCCCAATCTCTACCGGCATCGAATGGTATATCTTGGCGAAGCTTGTCAAACCACTTCATAGCGAGCTCAAGCACACTCATATTAGCTCCCTCCTCACTTTGGGCTAACAATCCCGGAACCTCAAGACTTGCCACTTTACTAACTTGGCCACTATTCCACAAGTCTTGAATTTCTTCCATCTTCTCAATACTTTCCGGCAAGCCATTCCCCTTCAATAAGTAATCCATGAAGCTCATCTTCTTCACTATAAGATCACCCCTCATGGACTCCACATAGGATATGTTCTCTCTCCACATACCCAACAAAGGCTCCAACACACTTATCTCAACAAAACACAAGAGAATAAGTTCAGATTTTACCAAGTGAGGGATTTGATTCCTTTGCATATGGCATGTGATAGGCATCTTGGTTCTAACAAAAGGCACCATGGAGTAATTTTCATTCTTCTCCATAGAGCTCGACTCACTATGTGTAGGACTAGGTGCACTATCCTCCGGATCCCATGCTATGTCATGTGGCGGCTTCCTTTTCTCACTAGGCACTATCACCCTCATCATCAAAAATACATAATGCTCACCGACGTTATTATCACCTTCATAAGCATCATCATCTTGGCTCCACTCAACATTTCCCGACTCATCGTCATCTTGGAACCAACTTTCTTCACTATCATACTTATAGTCATCCTCATTAGGGTCCCGTTCAACATCCTCTAATTCATCATCACAATGGAATCTACCTTCATTATCTTCCCAAGGAACCCCGTGTCGATCTTACTCAACATGCCGACGCTCACTCTCATGATAATAAACCCCATCTTCGTCTTCCTCATAAGTGGTTCCATACTGGTTCCACTCAATTCTTCTACGCTTATCCTCATCATAGTAAACCCTATCATCCCCATCATAATCAAGCTTATTTGCACGATGATAAAAGTCACCATCCTCACATATTTCATCTTCGGAAGCGCTCTCTCTCTCTTCAACCTCATCCTCGAATTCGCCTTCATGGTAATCACGTTCCTCATTTCTTTCTAGCTCATTCTCGGATTGGTTCTCCTCTTCATCAATCTCCTCTTCTAACTCCTCTTCCTTATAATCACATTCAAATTTATTTTCCTCTTCGTCCATGATCCATCTTTTCCCATGGCCTCTCGTTTCCTCCCACTTCTCCCTATCGTTCAAGCCGACTAATTCACGTGCCAAGTCGCTTGACTCAAACGACATACTACAACCCAACATGGTCGAACCACCAACATCTCTCCCATCACCATAGCCATCAATCTCCACATGTAAACCAATTTCATCATTCTCCTTAAAGAGATTAACAAGCCCAAACTCCTTCTCACCCTCTTCAAGACAAATACCCTCAATGTCCTTAAGCATACATATGTAGCTATGCTTAAGAGGAATTTCATCAAACACTTGGGGAGCATCAATTGCTACATTGTTTTCCCCAATTTCTTCACCTACAAAAACTCCTTCCTCCTCATCCACACACAAATTCACATTCTCATTCATAACATCATTATCAAACATCCCAAAATGAGAACTTAAATCCACTTCAACATCACAACCAACATCACAAACATTCAATTCCTCACTAGAAATACATTCACTCATGATATCCATATGAGAATTTGAAAATGTTGGGTTTACCTCTTCATTGTATAATGGAGGAAACATTTGGGTTGAACTTTGAGGATGCAAAATAATGGCTTCTTCATCATTTTTCTGTTGGGCTCGACGTTGTCGCCTCCTACTATTTCGGGTTCCCCTTTGGAGTCTTTCCATCTCCTCTTGCTCCAAGTTCTCTCTTGTCTTTCTCAACATCTCGGCATACTCAAGCTCTATCTCCTTTGTCTCGGCTTCAATACGCTCTTTGATGGCTTGTAGTTCACTCGGTGTAATCATTGTCGAAAGAAGTCTCCGTTTAGGAAAACGATCGGCTCTGATACTAAATGATATGGATCGGTCTCGGAACGTGTTAGTTTTAATCTTAAACTAACAAAGAGGTTCTTCACAAGCTAAACTTGTAGGATTTAATCCCGGGTTTTACGGACTAAACCGTAGGAATAATGAAATCCCCCATGGTTGAAGGTTGAAAACCTTAACACAAAGCTTCAAAGAAGAAGATGTAATTTTAATTAGATAAAAGACGACATTACAAAGAGAAAGAGATGTATTTATAACATCCCAAACCTAATTGGCTAATTACATAAAAGGGGGGTAAATTTCATCAATGGTGCACAACCTTTGCCTCATTTCACACTTTGGTGTACAACCTTCAATTTGTCTCACTAATATGTACGAACTTATAGGTAACCTCCCACTTTGGTGTATAGCAGGTAAAAATGACCGGTCAACGCGAAGTCAACGTGCCACGTCAGCAGTTTGACAGGTCAAAAAGTCAAAATTTGACCACCTAATATAAAAATTACTTTTATACCCTCTCCTTCTTCCTTTCTCCTTCCCCTTTGCCTTTTCTTTTTCTCTTTCCCTTTCTCTCTCTAACTCCCCTCTCTACCTTATTTCTCTCTCTACAGAAAAAAAAAACACAAATAATATTTGATGTGTTCACACGTGGAGAAGTTGTACATACATTCATTCAACTAATTCATCATTAATTAATTATAATCTGTTAGTGTAATAATAATATAACTTACCTTCGACATAAGTGAAGAGACGAACAACCTTTCCATCGCCTTCAAGGACTTGAGAGATGTTCAAGTAAGCTTGCATATATATATACAAGTAAGCATAAGCCTTTCAATGAGAACTTTAAATTCGTCTCAACTGCTACTTTCTGTGTTATTAAACACCGCTAATGGTCCAACCTTTTTAATTTTGTTTTCTTTTTTCTTATCCTTAATTTATTAGTGGTTGCTGGTTTAATCAAACAAAAAAAATATATTTGAAGAACTAATCAAATAAAATTAATATATAGGTAGAACAAATTTGTAAAATTTGAAATGTTTTTTATGAATGAAGTGCCTCAGTATTAGTTTATTTAGGATTTGGGGTAGTTAGTTAAATTGTATAAGTTTAGGGATTAAAGATGTAATTAGACTTTTAGTTGTTGGATATAAATAGGCTGTTATAGCCTACCCAACGATTACGAAAACTATACGACTCTTTTTCTCTTTTCTGTTTCCGGCTCTCTCTCTTCTCTGGTTACAGTTTCTTCTTCTTCTTGTAATTTCTTCATTTCACTCCCATTAATGGAGATTACTTCATGTTTGTTCAATTTGATATGGTATCAGAGCAAACAAATTACTTCCGCTGATTCTATTCTGTACGATTTCTGAGAATTTTGATTTTAGGTCAAAATTGTTCTTCTTGTTTCTTTTCACGATCTTCCTGTTAGATCGTAGTTCTTCTTTTCTATTGATCTTCCTGTTAGATTAATAGTTGTTATTCTTCTGGATCTTATTGATTCAATTTCTTTTCAAAGATCATTTTTTTGGGTTTTCCCCAAAATTTGTTACAATGACCACTATTCTTGATCAATCTGCTAATCCCACTAGCATCTATTACATACATCCCAGTGAGAATTCGGTGCAACCTCTGGTTTCACAACTTTTAACCGGCAGTAAAGACTATCATTCTTGGGCCAGAGCTTTCAAGCGCTCTTTAATGGCCAAGAATAAGATGAAGTTTGTGGATGGGACCTTGCTTCAAGAAGATGTGGAGGAGGCAAATAAGCTGGCTTGGAATCGTTGCAACCAATTGGTGATGAATTGGTTGAATGCATCAGTTTCTGCTTCAATTGCTTCAAGTATTACATGGTTTGAAACTGCTTATAAGGCTTGGCAGAACTTGAAAGATCGCTTTGCACAAACTGACCATTTGAGGATTGCAGAACTCCAGGATGAGATTGCTTCTTTACATCAAGGTGATATTTCTGTCACAGATTATTATACAAAATTGCTTGTTGTGTGGGAAGAATTAGTTAACTTTAGGCCAATCATGACTTGTACTTGTGTGCCTAATGTTGAAGAAAGTGCATGTATTGCTATTAAGAAATTTCGAGAGCAACAAACTCAAGATTGTGTAATCAAGTTTCTTAGAGGCTTAAATGGAAATTTTAGTATGATTAAGACACAAGTGCTTATGATGGATCCATTGCCTAAGATAGAAAAAGTGTTTAATATGGTAGTACAACATGAGAGGCAGATTCATGAAGGTGTAGATGCAGGGATTCTTGGTAATTTGCCTAATGTTTCTGTCAATTATGCATATCAGTCTAATCAGAATAAGGGTTCATATCAATTCAAGAAAGGGAATATAAAGAAGTGTAGTCATTGTGGAAAAGAGTGGCATACTGTGGATCAATGCTATCAAAAGCATGGATACCCACCAAATTTTAAAGGGAAAAAGGCAGTGGTGGCTAATGTTACTGCACAGAATGAAGGGGCTATGTCTGGATCTGGGGATAGTGTCAATATAGGGCAGACACATGGATATGGATATGCTGCTGCAAGATCAGGGTCATCTGCTGGGAATATTAGCATTCCAGCTGAGAAGTATAACACTCTTATGCAGATGATGCAAAGGTTTGAGCAGAGACCAATACAGTCACAAGGTTCAGGGTTTCAAGGTTCTCAATCAACTTCAGTGAATACATTTTCTACTAAACCTATTGGTTTTTCTTCTGCTACTTCAGCAGGTCCTACCTTACAGTCAGACTTTGCTAATGCCACTTATCAAGGTACACACAATTCAACTTCTGCACATATTTTACATTGTGATACAAGATCACCTGTGCATTGGATTATTGATTCTGGAGCAACAGATCATGTTGCTATTGACTTGAGATATATGTTTGATGTTGTGAATATTCCTACTATGTGTGTTAATATGCCTAATGGTACTTTTGTGTATGTGAATAGAGCTGGACCAGTTCAATTAACACCTGATTTATTAGTTACACATGTACTTTACATACATGAGTTTCACTGCAATTTAGTTTCTATTAGTAGATTACTGCAGGACATGAATTATGAGGTAATAGTTACCCATAATCTATGTCTATTGCAGGACAAGCAGACTTTGAAGAGGACTGGTATAGCTGAACTCAGGAATGGCCTATACATTTTGACACAGAATGCATATGATTCAAACATATATAGTTGTACTAGTAATAATAAATCGGTGTCAACTAAGACTATAGATGAATTTCCTTTATGGCATTATAGATTAGGTCATTTGTCTACTGGTAGATTGCAGCTTTTATCTACTGAAAATACTAATGTAAAATGTTGTAATACTTCTGTTTGCACTATTTGTCCGTTAGCAAAACAGAAGAGACTTCCTTTTCCTAATAGTGAGACTATAACAGAAAGTTGCTTTGATCTTGTACATGTTGATGTTTGGGGTCCAATAAAACAGCCTTCTTTATCTGGTTATAGATATTTTCTTACTATAGTGGATGATTTTAGTAGATTTACATGGGTATTTTTGTTGAAATCTAAAGGTGAAGCATCTAATGCTATCAAGAGTTTTTGTAATCTTGTTTCTACGCAATTTGGTGCATCTATTAGAATTCTCAGGTCTGATAATGCTTTTGAGTTGCATTTACATGAATTTTGTCAAAACAAAGGCATAGTACATCAAACTACTTGTCCATACACACCTCAACAAAATAGTGTGGTTGAGAGAAAACACCAACATATTTTGAATATAGCCAGGGCTTTAAAATTGCAAGCAGGCTTACCTTTGCATTTCTGGTCAGATTGTATTCTTCATGCTGTTCATTTGATAAATATCATTCCTACTCCACTTTTGAATAATACTACTCCACATGAAGTTTTGTTTCAACAGAAACCAAACTATGATGTTTTGAGAGTTTTTGGATGTCTCAGTTTTATGACAATTCTTACTCCTAAGTATACAAAATTTGATCCAAAATCTCATGCTTGCATTTTCGTAGGATTTGCATCTAATGTTAAAGGTTATAGACTCTATGATTTGACAGACAGAAAATATGTTGTGTCTAGAGAGGTTTCTTTTTATGAGACTGTTTTTCCTTATTTAACACAATCTCCTGCAGGGGGAGTGCATATTGTTCCCAATATTGATTTTACAGGTGTTATGTCTTATGATATGAATGCTTTGCCTATTAATGTTGGTATAATTCCAGAAATTGACCGGCATGATGATATTGTAGATAATTCAACACATTTAACACCTGACACATACACAACACAAGATGTTATTGATGATAATAATATTGTGCAGGACATTGTTCTTAGAGAAACTGCTACACAGAATTCTCAGCCTAATGTTGATAATGTTGTTAGAAGGTCTTCTAGGATTAGAAAGGCTCCTGAATATTTACAGGATTTTAAGTGCAATCAAGTATCAGCACAATCTATTAAGTCCAGCATGCCATCAGTTTCTCATAGATACCCTATAAATTCAGTCTTATCATATGAAAATCTTACTGATAATTATCAAAAATACGTTTGCAATGTTTCTAGTATTACTGAGCCTAAAAATTTTGCAGAAGCCATTAAGCATCAGTGTTGGCAAGATGCTATGGATGCAGAAATCAAGGCCTTAGAAAATACAAAAACATGGGAGATTGTAACTTTACCTAAAGATAAGAAAAAGATAGGGAGTTTATGGGTCTATAAAGTCAAATACAAGGCTGATGGGACTATAGAAAGGTGTAAAGCTAGGTTGGTAGCTAAAGGTTATACCCAACAAGAGGGTATAGATTTTTTAGATACTTTCTCACCTGTGGTAAAGATGTCTACAGTTCGTTTAGTTTTAGCCTTAGCAAGTATATTTGACTGGAATTTGTTTCAATTAGACGTAAACAATGCATTTTTGCATGGAGATTTACATGAAGAAGTTTATATGGAATTGCCTTTAGGTTATAAAGTAGAAGGAGATAATAAAGTGTGCAGGTTGACCAAATCTCTTTATGGCCTAAGACAAGCCAGTAGACAATGGTCTACAAAACTGTCTGAAACTCTTTTAGAATTTGAATATCAAAAGTGTCCTTTTGATCATTCCCTATATATCAAAAGAAAAGGAAGCCAGATGACATTGTTATTAGTATATGTAGATGACATTATACTAACAGGGAATGATATTGAGGAAATTAATCATATTAAAGGAGTTTTAGACAGGAAATTCAAGATTAAGGACTTAGGATCCTTAAAGTTTTTCTTAGGATTAGATATAGCTAGGAATAAAGAGGGTATTTTTATTTGTCAAAGAAAGTATATATTGGATTTGCTTGCAGAAACAGGTTATGTTCATTGCAAACCAGCAGATACCCCAATGGATTCCAAGATCAAATTTTCCAAGGAAGAAGGCACTGCCTTAGAAGACAAAACCTTTTATAGAAAGATTGTTGGAAAATTGATTTATTTAGCTAACACTAGACCTGATATTTCTTTTGCTGTTAGTTGCTTGAGTCAATTCCTTGACTGCCCTACAGATATACATATGCAAGGTGTTAACAGGGTATTAAGGTATCTCAAAAAGACTCCAGCACAAGGCATTTTTTATCCCAAGAAGAGTACATTGCACTTAAAGGCTTTCAGTGATTCAGATTGGGCAGGGTGTGTAGATTCCAGAAGGTCTGTCACTGCATTTGCAATATTCATTGGTGATTCCCTCATATCATGGAAAAGCAAGAAGCAGCCCACAGTTGCAAGAAGCTCAAGCGAGGCAGAATATAGAGCTTTAGCATTGACAACCTGTGAAGTACAATGGTTTCTTTACATGCTTGATTTTGTTGGAATACAACATAAACAAGCAGCTACAATTTTTTGTGACAATCTGTCAGCTATTTACATAGCTAATAATCCAATTTTTCATGAGAGAACCAAGCATATTGAGCTTGATTGTCATTTTGTAAGGGAAAAGGTGCAGCAAGGGGTTGTGCATTTACTGCAGATTTCTACACATCTTCAACTTGCAGATCTTATGACTAAAGCTCTCCACAAACCACAATTTACAGATTTGGTCAGCAAGCTTGGACTTAAGACTTTGTGTAGTCCAACTTGAGGGGGGATATTAGTTTATTTAGGATTTGGGGTAGTTAGTTAAATTGTATAAGTTTAGGGATTAAAGATGTAATTAGACTTTTAGTTGTTGGATATAAATAGGCTGTTATAGCCTACCCAACGATTACGAAAACTATACGACTCTTTTTCTCTTTTCTGTTTCCGGCTCTCTCTCTTCTCTGGTTACAGTTTCTTCTTCTTCTTGTAATTTCTTCATTTCACTCCCATTAATGGAGATTACTTCATGTTTGTTCAATTTGATACTCAGAAGTGAACATCCATCCATGGTTCGATCTTGAAGCATCTGGAATGATAAAATGAGTGAAGATACCTAGAATGCCAAAGGTGAAAATCAAAGAATGATGATCCATGGCCATTTGTAAGCACAAATATTATTTTTGTTTTTGGTAAAGAGAGAAATAAGGTAGAGAGAGGAGTTAGAGAGGGAAAGGGAAAGGAAAAATAAGAGGGTATAGAAGTAATTTTATATTAGGTGGTTAAATTTTGACTTTTTGACCGGTCAAAATGCTGATGTGGCGCGTTGACCGGTCATTTTTATCTGCTATACACCAAAGTGAGAGGTTACCTATAAGTTCGTACATATTAGTGAGACAAATTGAAGGTTGTACATCAAATTGTGAAATGGGGCAAATGTTGTACACCATTGATAAAATTTACGCTATAAAAGGGTAATAACCTATAACTAAATATATATAATACTTAAAAGGATAAAATGGTAAAGATAAGGGATGATGATAGGTTGGTCATTGCTCAATGGGGCAAAAGGAAGAAAAATAAGGACCAAAAACGAAATTAGGCATAACAAGGGACAAAATTCGGAGTTGCTGAAATTCAACTTGACACGGCGTGTCAAGTTGTTAAAATTGGGCAAAAGGTTCTTCGTCCAGCTGACACGGCGTGTCAGCTGGAATTTCAGCTCCTCCCCCATTCTGTTGGGCTGTCTTGCTAGCATCGAGGCAGTCGGCGATCTTCCTCGAACCCGTGTTAGAGATGTCCTCATCAAAATTTCAATTTTCAAGTCGTTAACAACCAAATTTGGCAATATCAATTTAAAAATCCTCAATTTGCAAATGTCCACAAATATAATTCACGTTTTGACCAAAAAAAACCACAACCGTTAATCTGCAAAACAGTGTTATAGAAGGGTTTTTTTAATTAACCCTATTTATTATTTATCTAATTAACACTTTTTTTTTTCTCACTTCTTGTAAATTAGGCAATTTTTCTCCTACCAAGTTGGCAAAATAAGTCTAATTATTAGGATAAATTAAAAAAAAATTGTAGTTACATATTTTCCAAAATCGATATACTTGTGGGTTTTTCCGTTATAAAATGAGGACAGTATTTTACACCGCTATAGAATCGAGAAATTTTCCTTAACAACGATGACGATGACGTGACAATATGCATTTTTTGTCCAAATACTTTTTATTTATTCTCTACTTCTTAGTTTTTTCCCTGCTCTTTTTTAGCTTATAGAAGAACATTTTTTGAATAAAAATTTCATTGTGCCGCATCAGCTTTTTTTAACGGCAAATCGTGAAGGTAAATTTCTTAGTTTTATTTACGATGACAACCGCAATACTCATTCTAGAAAATCATAAACACCTATTTGTAAAACAGTATAATCACACGGTTCTTATTTTTCTAATTTACCATAATTATTACTATCACGTAAGCATTTGAAATTGGTTTTACAAGCCAATGAAAGATGCTATTAGATCCGGATGAAATACTTAATTAATCCATAATTATGTCTGTCTCTACTTATTAATTAGGTTTAATATATCTTGTACCTTCAAATTTGTCCAAAACGTCAATTGACCCCTGAAGTTAAAAATAATTTATTGACATATAGTACTTGTTTAAAGTGAACAATTAACCTCCTAAAATGCACGTGGCAAAATAAGGAGAGATTTTGAAAAAGTTAAAATGTGTATACTTTCAGTAAGTTCAGGTCGCTAATAGACCACTTTAAAAAGGTTTAGAGGACTAATAGGTACCTTTCAGAAAGTCGATTGGTCAATTTAAGTAAATTCAAGAGATAAATAGAATTTTTTCAAAATACAAAATGTAATTGATTTTTTTGGGCAAGTATAAAAAGCTAAAAATGTATTGAGCCTGTTAATTATTTTTGAAGTTTGTACAACTATTATATTGAGTTTATTACATTTATAATTTGTTCAAAAGGCTACTACCAACATTATAATATGTTTGATTCAGCTGTCAATTGCCAATTGACAGTTGTTGTTTATGTTATCTATTTGTTATTAGATGATGATATCCGTATTTGGTAAAATAATAATAATTTTTTGTTGTTAATATGAAAAATATCTAATATGAAAATATTTTAAACATAAAAATTGTAATACATAAATTAAAAAATATTATAAATGACTAAATAAAAATTTAAAATATTAATTTATTTAAATGAAGTAAAAATTTGTTTTTTCGACAATAATACTATAACGCTAAAAATAAGGTGAAAAAAGATTTTTATTATGGAAATAAGAAGAATAATTTTATTAACATCAAATAAATACAAACAACTTTTCATAAATTGGCTTTTCATGAAAAACTCTAAAGTTACGGTTTTTATAAAAAAAAACTAAAAACTGATTTTATATAATCTAATTAAATATTATATTTTTTCGGTTTGGAGTGAATAGCTAAACAAACTAGTGTTAAGTTAGGGAAAAAAATCTTCTGTCTCAAATTCTCTGTCCCCTTCCCCGTCCCCATTCAATTTTACTCCCAATTAAGTAAAATAAAACGTATAATTAGGGAATACTATATTCGAAAAGTTATATTGTCTCTGGTTTTTTAGGCGTTGCCCATTCTTCTGCAATGATGACTGCACACCTCTCTATGATGGGTTTAGTTGCATGCGCTTACTCTTTATTTTTCGGAAAAAAGTACAAGTTTTTTAGTTAAAAACTCATACATAACGTCGTTTTATTTAATGTTTATCTATTTATAATTTTTTAATAATTTAATCTCTAACTAATAAACTAATATTTTAGGTATCTTTTTCTTTTTTAATTGATACATCAGGATTCAAATCCGATGCAGTCTTTTATACAGAAATAGAAAAGAAGAAGAAAAAAACTATTAATTTTATAGTTAGAAACAGTTTTATCTCTAACGTTTATAGTCAGGAACAATTTTATTTCTAAAGTTTAAAATGATGTAATTTTATTTTTAATTTTGCATTTAAAAGCAATTTTGTCTATAGCTTTGACAAATTGGATCAATTAAAGAAATAATTCATTATATTGTCAACCCGACAATGATTTTTGTCATATACAATATACAGTTCATGTGTGCGTCAGTTTATCACTAATTAGTAACAGATCATAAACATATGATTAGACCTGATTTTTTTTTTCCAAAAGAATACTATATTTTGTATGAGTTTGATAAAAAAATTCAAATATTTCACCGGATTTAAAAATATTAATCTCAAATTCTATCATTAATTGATAAAAAATATAAAATCTTTTTTCATAAAAAATATTAATCTCAAATTCAAATATTTCGCGGAATTGGGAGATTTTGCCTTTGTTTCCAACAAAGTTACCCATGTAAACGTGCTAGACTTATCCACCACAATCATAAATTGGAAAATAATTAAGGGCCCATTTGGTTGCTCATTTTCATGTTCCTGTTTGCCTTTTCATTTCAAAAAGAAGAGTTTTAGGTGTTTGGTTAGTGAACTCATGTTTGCCTTTTAAATCTGAAAAGCAGCATTAGGTGTTTGGTTAGTGATCTCCTGTTTGCCTTTCACACCTGAAAAGCAGCCTTTTACAAAAACAGAGAATCTCTGCTTTTTGGAAAAGTAGTTTTTTTCCAACAGCAAACAACAAACCGTAACAGCAACAGCAAACGGCAACAACAAACAGTAACAGCAAACAGCAAACAGCAAACAGCAACAGCAACAGCAACAACAAACAATATGTAAAACAAAGGCGCCCTAAGATTTATGTCCTTATGACTTGTCTTTCATGCTGAATTAGCATATTGAAAACCTTTTCAATAGTAGGCAAAGAATTTATCATATCAACATGTGTCTTAATCATGCTAACATTGAAGCCCCTTATAAGAACTTGATCATGTAATCTTGAAATTTTTATTTCTTAATTTTCTTAACAGCAACACAATTCTCAGAGTTAGTAACACAGGCACAATTTGGTATGGATAATTCAATTCTTCTCAAACTACTTGTAAACGAGTAAAGCAACCAGCTATGGAAAGTTCACATTGCATTAATGAAGCACTTCACCTTGCAATTTTGCAATTGGCAAATGATCATATTGAGAAAAATGATCCTTTAAAGTGTAAAGTTCAAAAAAATTCTTTGTTTTCAGGTATTATCAAACTGCTATCTGGATTTTTTTTTGTCCAGAAGGTGATTGAGCTTTTTCTTTTTGTCAAGAAGTTAAAAACAATGATCTTAAAATTAAAATAAGCATTGACTATCTCAAAATTGAAAACTTCAAATACTTGATGATATTCTAAGCAACTTTAATTCTTCAACTTTTTAATTTTGAGGAAATTTAGGTGTTGTTTGATGAGGAGAGAAAATGAATGTTTTAGAGAGAGAAAGCTCCAAAAATGATGATTTTAAAAAATAAAAAATTTGGTTCCATATGAAATGTTGTACTAAACCACTTTAATTCTTGGAATTTTCAATTTTGAGGTCGTTAACGGTCATTTTTACATTGTCAAATTAAAAGATCATCGTTTTTAGCAAAACGAAAAAGCTCAGTCACCTTTTGGACAATTTGTTTTTCAAGTACCAGTTTGACAATACGTGAAAACACAATGAATTTTTTTTTACTTTGCCCTTCTTTAAATTCTCGCAAACTTGAGAAGTTGTTTCAAACCAAGTAATGCTTTATGAAATTGATGATGACACTGGACAATTCAGCCAAGATAAAACTAGTTGGTTATAATGATTCCAAGACACGATTAGCCTCTTCAACATCGGATTGTGAGAGAGATCCATCAGCAAACTTCAGAATGTTTTTCATAATCAAATACATTTTCACTTCTCGAGCCCGTTAAGACTTGCGAAACAAGAGATTGATTGGTTTCTCACTCGGATGAATGTAATAGATACTGATTGGATTCAAAGAAGGTTCAAGAACTGATGTCCCGGTAGTAACTCTAATCATTAATAACAGATGAAAATTTGATTTTTCAATGATTGTACAAGAAAGAACTGAATTTCAGAAGAAAGATGATTCTTAGATGATCAAAGGAAGATTTAGTATGTTCTAATACCACACCAAATATAAAGAAGAAGAAATATTTATTGATAATTTGTACAAAGGCTTGCTATGCTTATATACACACCAAAGTGTACTATTAGTTGCCTATCCAACCGTCGGAAAATGGTTTTGTTTTGAAGAAAAATCGCTTGGATTGGTGGGGGTATATTTGTCATTAGGGATTTTGCTCTTAAGAGCTCTTTTTCTATCTCATATGGGAAACTTACCAATATTTGAAAGGGTATGTATAGAGTTGGGTCTCACAAGCCTTTAAATTGTATTTAGTGGATTTTAGCAAATATACCACACACGTGCGCTCGCTCGTTCACGCGACGTTCGTCCCGACAAGACTGGGCCCAAATTTTATCTTTATTTTTAATTTTCTTCACAATATCTGTTTCATTCCTTTGAAGTTTTCTTCAACAATTTATTTAGTAAAAAATGGATCCTGATTTTTCTCTTGTTCTGCCTCCACGTTTTAACTAGGGGTGAGCAGAACCGAACCGAAAAAACCGGACCGGATTATATTTTGGTTTGGTTCGGTCCTTATTTTTAAGCTAGTTTGGTTTTCGGTTCGGTTTGGCCCGGTTCAAAACCGAACAAAACCAAATCGAAATACAATATGTACTACTTTTAGTTTTAAAGTTTTAAATTAATTAACTAATTATATATAGAAAAGAAAAAATAATTAAATATGTTTTTTTCTCTCAACTAATTATATATACAAAAGAAAAACTAATTATATGATTATTGTCTTTACATAATTGTTTAGTTAGTCAAGGTACAAGTAGTTATAGGTCTCTAGTGTTTTGTTTGGTCCAAACATGAACCAAACCGGACCAGACCGAAATAATTTGGTTCGGTCCAGACCAAACCGAATTATAATTTGGTTTGGTCCTAAAAAATAGAGGTAATTTGGTTCGGTTCGATTCGGTTTTTGGACCGAACCGGGCCATGCTCACCCCTAGTTCTAACGTTCTTATTTTTCAAGCTTATAAATACAAGTTTTCAGAAATACAGTTTTTTTGAACTTTTCTCTTCACAATCTTTCTGGGCAATTAAACACTCTTGCTGTTCCATTATCTTCGACTTTGAGTGCACAAATTCGAAGGTCTCTGTGTTAACCTTGGGGAGCGACCAGATTTCAGATTGCATTTCGGTCTGCTGAAATCGCTTTCAAGGCAGTGGCTTCCGCCATGACACGTTCGTTTTCTGTTTCAATTTCTGATTGGTTTTTCTGTAACCCTGTTCGTTTCTAACAAACTAACCTATTAAATAATCTAATAAAGAAAAGGTAAATTCCAAATTAATACCTAAACTAAATATCTTAGCAACTTTATAATAATATCTATGAATAGTTATTCTAAATTAATTATTTTTTATAATTATAAAACCGGTAACTAATTTACCAGCTTCTTTATAAAATTGAAATCGGTAGATTAGCTACTGGTTTCACCATGGTTAACAAAAGCCAGTAGGTATATAATGATCAATGACTACATTTTTTTTTTTAATGAGGATTTATTTCTTAGAAGGATTACATTTTCATTTTGGGGCAAAATCCGCAATGAGATAGGATTGAAAATGAACAAATGAATTATTGGTTAAAATACAAAAGGGAAATCAATCATGTGAAAGTAATTAATTCGAGAGGAAGAGCAAAAGAAATGAGCATATAGGGCGATTCTACAGCTAAACGGTAGAAACAAAAGACGAAACGACATTAAATGGGGATGGGATGATCACCAGACCAATGATGGGAGTAAGAAAGTATCTGAAACATCTTCTTTACATTTGGCAGTAAAAAGAAGAAGAAGCAGTTTAACATATTTCAGATTTCCAAAATTTACTGACTTTGAGTCACATGTGCACCACAAGTACATTTTTCTCTCTTTTTCAGTTTTTGGGCATTTTCCCCTCTCATTCTTAGGCATCTGGTTGCAACCCAACCACTCCTTTTAAATTCAGCCATGTCACACAAAAATATTTAGGGAAAATTACAAAACTGGGTCAAATGGGGGGCTTATTTACATATTTAACCCATTTACTCATCCTACTACATATCTAGACTGATTTTGTGTGACTTTCCCATAATACCACTAACCTTTCCACTTCCCACCACTCGCGAACGGCCGCTCCCCCTATCTCCTTGGTTACGCGAAAAGTTGCTCCTGCATTAATGATTTCAAGACTTTTGATCTTCCTTTCTTCCTTTAAATTGCACGAAATCTGCACAATTTCGTCAAAATCACAATGAATTTCTCTTTTTCCTCTCTTCATCTTTTGATTCTGCAACTTCCCAACCCTAGAAAACGAAGCCATGGGTTTTCATCTTTCTGTTCGTTGCTTGGTTTCTTTTTTCTTGTTACCATCAAAGAAATGGTTTTTCTACGTTATTTCCTTTGTTATTCTCATGTTATCATATTGTTATTGTCGCTTTTGGGGGTGAAAGGGGCGAAAAATGTAAGTATCTGTTGTTTTTTCATGAATACACTTCGTGAATCGATGGTTTCGCGAAGCTTTGCGAAGAGAACGAGCCTGGAAAGTGACGATCTACTTCGTGAATCGATGATTTCGCGAAGATCTGCGAAGAGAAAGAGTCTGAAACGTATAGATCTACCTCGTGAATCGATTAGTTCGCGAAGTCTGCGAATAGATCCTCACGTTTCTGACCTCGCAGACTTCGCGAAACAATCGATTAGCGAAGTAAAATCACATCTTTCCCTGCACATTTACATTCGCATGCTTCGCTAATCTTCATTTCGCGAAGCCAAAATCGTCTTTTTCCCTGCCTAACACGATTAATTTTTTCTGAAGGTGGTTGAATACGTAACATCTCTTTCTGGAAGGCGACGTACTGGGTTGCAGGGGAGATGATTTTCCTTCCTGTATAGGGATTAACTTCCCTCAAGATTGACACATTCACTCTTAAAATGGTTGGTTAGGAGAGGTTGTGTCAATCTTGGGGTGCACCATGGTCCATGGGACATGTCCATCCCATAGTGCCAATCTTCAAAGTGAACCTAACTAATCCGGTACCAATTTTAAATCGGATGAGTAATCTTGGTGTGCACCGTGGGACACGTCCATCCCAAAAGGTCTGGAAGTCCAAACCTTCTGGGATGAGAAATGGAAGTCCAGACCTTTTGGGATGGATGTGTCTCATGGTGCACACCAAGATTACTCATCCGCTTCAAAATTGGTACGAGATTAGTTAGGTTCACTTTGAAGTGATTTGTTAGGAGTTTATTGTGACAATCTTGTTGTAAATTTTGATAATGTTATGATTTGAATGTTGTTATTGTGGCAATCTTGTTGTAAAGTTTGATAATGTTATGATTTTAATGTTAGAATCCGTTGTTGTTTGCCATTTTTTGTTATATACCACTTCGCGAATTAGCTTCAAAACATATTCAACCTTCGCATATGCGAACTAAATTCATCAAGCAAAACAAACTTCAGCTTCGCAGGCTTCGCATATGCGAACTAAATTCATTAAGTAAATCCAAACATTAGCTTCACATATGGTCGAATCTGCGAAGTCAGACGGGAGGGAGACAGACGCGAGTAAATATTGAGGGTATTATGGAAAAGTCACATAAAATCAGTCTAGATATATAGTAGGATGAATAAATAGGTTAAATATGTAAATGGACCTCCAATTTGATCCAGTTTTGTAATTTTTCCAAATATTTATAATATTTTTACTGGACAAAGTTCAAAGATTATTAGAAAATGTATACTTTGTTCCCAGTCTTTTGCGCCTCATAGTTGGAGATGAAATATTTCTTGTTCATGAAATATTTGGATTTTAATTTTCTTTTTTATCAAAACACGTGTTGAACACTGTATAATGAAGATGAAATATATTATATGTTTTTTTGGTGAGAATTGATAAGGCACATATACACCGAAAATGATGTTTAAAATTGGTGAAATGTATCGATATTACACCCTCAATTATTTTGGTCTAGACCATATGTATTCTCATTGAAATCTTCTATATTGGAGCTTAGTCATAATTGAGGCTCCTCACCCCTTCTTATATACAAACCTCATTTTATGTTATTGTTTGTCTTTGCACTTTAAAACGGTTGAGTTTTGAATGTTTGATTAGTGACATTTTATTTGCCTTCTACACTTGAAAAGTAATAGCATTTTATAAAAACAGAGAATCTCTGTTTTTTGAAAAAACAGTTTTTTGAGTTGCCAACTGACTACAACTACAACTTGTAGATTTAGGTCATCAACTATACCATTTATTATGTTAGGACTAAAATTCTTTTGGCAAAAAACATATTGAGGGCCCTTGATCTTTTATTTGGACATATTAAGCTCTTAATCTTTTATTTTCGATCACATTATGTTATTGATTGCTAAATTAGTTAGTCGTGAACATCTAATGCAGTTAAAAATACATTATTCATTTCAGAAATGTTAAAAATTATATTTTTTGAAGTTTAAAATAAGGTTTGTATGGTTTTCCTATAACCATATTACATATATAAAAAAATTTGTCAACCGCTTAAAAATACAAATTTCAATCAAATTTTATGTTCAAAATAAAAAAAAAAATTCATCAAAAAATGAACACCCTAAAAAAAGAGCTTTTTTTTTCCAATTGTTTTGAACTAACAACAATAAGAAATTTTCCTTTTTACCCTTAAATTAATAAAACATATCCCGTCATTCCATTTCAAGCATTTACTATTTTTGCTTTAACAAACATGGGCATTGGCAACCATTTTAACTAGTAAGTAACTCCATTTCTAGCAGATCATCATTTCGTTACCAAACTAAAGTGGGAGAAAAAGAAAAGTTCATTTTCATTTTTCTTCTTTTTACTACCATATAGTCTCCATGATTACAGACACACTTTAGACAATCTTCCATTTCTGTCCCCTTGAAGGAGAAATTTCATCTTTTACTTTACCTCTTCTTAATTAGTAGTAGGTGATTGTAATTATGTTACCTGAAAATAATTGCCTACCTAAGTCTCACATAATCAACCACCTAATCTTTATCTTTATGTATAATCATTTTGAAAAAAATTTAGTACATGTTTTTCTAATTTCAGATCAATGAGAATAATTAGATTCTTCAAATAATGGGATAAAATAAAAGGGGTATATATATACAATCATGGATTAAGAAGGTACCATCTAAATCAAAATAACATAAAAAAAGATTCTTTTTTTAATTGGGGTGGGAACAAAGTATCAAAGCCAGCAAATTCCAAAATTCTAAATGCTCTAATCTACAAACTATATTCTATTAACATTTGCATGTATGAGTAATCATTTTTTTTTGTGCCCTTTCATGCTTCTTAACAAATACTTTTATCTAAAATAATACTGTCCATACCATATCATCATCGCACATCCTTTTGCCCCGATCCCATATCGGACGGCGGTGATTTCCGGTTACTTTTCAAGCGTATCAGTCCGTACAATTTCCTGATATCTTTGATGGCATTGACATTCTCAAATATTCCCGAGTGATCTCCCGTTACATCCGTGGAATTTCTCGGCCGTCCGATATTTGCTGAACCTCTGCATTCACCCTCCGTTTGCAAGGCTGTTATAACCGATTTCAATGCCCGACTCGGCGAGTTTCGGTTTGCAATCATGAGTTCTCCTATCTCGGCTGGGCTCAAACTCGCTCCGGTTTGGAAAATTTCCTCCACTTGAGGAAACAGTTTGTGATCCTTCAAACCTAAATAGCTGTTAGCTAATGTTTTGAATGCTGAGAAATCGCACAAAGGGAAATGGATATGGACATCAATTCGTCCCGGTCTAAGAATCGCCGGGTCGATGAGATCTTTGTTGCTCATTGTAAACACCATGATTTTCTCCTCTGCGCAGCAAGAGTTCAAAATTCCATCCATGAAATTTAAAACTCCTGATAAACTCACCCCTGTTATTTTGTCTAACAAAAATCGATCCAGGTCTTCAACTACGATCACCGACTTGCTTGTAGTTTGTAATAGTAGCATTCTAAGATCAGAATCGTCTGTTACCTTTGAAAGATCGATGTCATACACATTGTATTCAAGAAAATTAGCCATTGCAGCCACGAAGCTTGATTTTCCGGTACCTGATGGGCCATACAAGAGATAGCTTCGCTTCCATACTCGCCCTAGCCGGTGATAGTACTGTTTGGCTTTCAGGAAAGAGTCGAGATCTGATTTTAACTTGTTTTTGAGATCGGATTCCATGGCAATTGTTTCAAACGTTGAAGGATGATTGAACGGAAGATATTTCCACCGTCCGTTTTGATTTTGCTGTTGCTCACTTTCGATATTCATGTACATCTTCAATTCTCTCTTCTTTTGGTCGAGCTCATCGGCAACAGTATGGATATGCTGGAGATACGGACGAAGAATCCTCCGCTTATCCGCTTTTCTGATCTTCAAAACGAAAGCTCTGCTAATGGTTGAATCGAAATTGATTTCGTTTTTCCAAGACAGTCTAGTTCCAAGGAAAAAATCATCGATTACCTGATTAGGCTCGAGACGAAGGACGATTTCGTTAGACTTTTTACCGGCGAAAAGGTTGGTGAAATCAGAATCCTCCATAGAAGTCAAAGACTGCAAATAAACAGAGATTTTGCGGTAAAGCTGATTATCTTGCATGCTCTCATTGAATTGAGGAACCTTAAAGGATTGATAAACATGAAAATAATCTCCAATAGCTCTCCACCATTTTTTCGTGAGAAAAATCAATCCAGTCTTAATCAAAACCGCTCGAACCAGAAAAAGCAAAGCAACGACTAAGAACAACATAAACAAAGGATTGCAAGGAAATTTCATAATTCTGTAACGGTACTAGAAAATCTCTCAAACAAAGGGGATTAGGATGAGGGAAAAATTGAAAAGAAAATCCTTCCCCATTGAAGAGGAAGGCATGTCGTAATTGGAATCAGTAGCAGAAAATTGACGGAAAGAAAAGACGGAGGCGTGAAGGAGAAGAGAAAAATAAGCAAGGACGGAAGTGTGAATAAAAAGAGAGGGAGAGAGGAGGGGGGTTGGGTGGTTGCCGGCGGAGAGATAAAGAAAGTATGGGCTGAATGAAACTTAAAGCCTGTATATTTTTGGTCAAATTAATTTAAAATATGGAGGTTGTAATTTATTTCAAAACAATCTCTACTTTTATCTCTTCTATTCTCTTATTATTCTCCGTCAACCCCACCCCACCTCCACCTCAGGAGATGTTTTCTTTTTATTTTCCTAATTATTATTATTATTAATATTATCAACAAATCATTTGACAAATTGGTTGTAGAAATTCCACCTAAGACTTGGTTGCTATTAATGAGCAATTCCAATCTGGAAATTAACGTTTTTATCCTAAACTTATGCCTTCCGCGTATTGTTTTTCTTTTTTAATTTTTATTTAGTTTTCAGCTTACCAATTATACTAACCAGAAAAACAAAACTTACCAATTATATTAATTTTCTATTTAATCACATCCTCAATTCCGAAAAATTATTTATATAAGAAATACATTCGGATTCCTTTAATCATGCTAATTATGTAGATTGACTTTTTAATCTTTAATTTCAATTCTGATTTATTTTTTATATTAACCTTTTCATGGTCGAAATATCAATTTTGAATTTAAAATTTGTTTAAACGTTTTTTTTATTTCACCTTATTTAAAATAAGTTTTTTTTATATGTGTGAGTGTGATCATAGTTATACAGGAAAATTGTAATTTTCTTTTTTTTATGACTTTTCTTTAGAATTTGTTTTGATTAAATAATATTATTTTAATTGAATATTAGATATTAACAACTAAATAATTTGTTAAATGAAAGTTTAATATAAAAAATAAGTATTAAAAATGTATTATATTAAAATAAAATATCAATAACTCAATCCATTAAAATCAAAATTAATTAGTAATCTTCAAATATTTTTGTGGTCTCAAACATATGCTCCTCTACATTTAAAATAAAATAAAATATTTTATTATCTTCTTATTTTATGTCTATTTAGTTAACAATTTATATTTTATAGCCAACTCATTTATTTTTTTCTTTTCATTTTAATAATATCCAGACCTGAGTGGTCTTTTATTGAGAGAAGTTTTTTTTGTTACACGCTAAAACTTTTAGTCTCTCACAATGCATTGAGAGAAGTCATCTATTCTCCCATTGTGAGAATTTTTCTGTAATCGTAATTTTTTTTCTCCATCGTCGTCGTTATAGAGGAAGGCTTTGCCAAAATGTCGTTGAGCCGGGTTGGAAATGAAAAGCTAAGTGTAGGGACATAGGTGATTGGAGAGCCTGGACGGTTTAACCATCAGTGGGTCTCAGATTGGTTTTATAATATTGATAAGGTGGAGATGAAGGAAATTTATTGCATGATTATATGGTGTATATGGAGGCAACAAAATAATATCCTTTGTAATAACAACCTGGCTTCGACGGACGTAGCTGTTTACCAAGGTTTGGTGTTTTTCGAATGATTATGTGGTGTAGGCAAAAGGAGGATGAGAATTGGTGTTTTCGGAATACTGGTTGTTTAAAACTGTATATAAATGCAACTATTGATCCGACTGAGCGAAGAATTTGTTTCGGGTTTGTATGCAGGGACTCATTAGATCGTGGTGGTGTGTCAAACAAATGTTGTTTCAGATCTTTAGTATGTTCACTATGCGGGGTTGGAGGAAGCTCTAAACTGGGTTCACCACCATAGGTTCTATAAAGTTAGGGTCGAGATGGATGTAAAAGGTGTGGTGGAGAGTTTTTCCTCGAAGGCGTATGATATTTCTGAGTTTAGCAGCATTTTGTCCTCCTGTAGAAAAATAGCTAAGCATTGTATGTCTTTTAATCTAGTATTTATCCATCGAACAACTAATCAGGTTGCAAATGCTCTAGCAAAGTCTTCTTTTTCTTGGACTAGCCCTCGTTTTAGGACTCGGCTCAGGATTTCATTAGGCCTATTATATTTATCAAGTTAATATATTTATTTTCCCCTAAAAAGGAGTGGTTTCGTGAAGTGCAAATCTAGTTGAAATATTCAGTTTCGGCTCTAACTTTTTACTTTCAACTAGACCTATCCACGGGCCCAGGTGCCCACCCGGCCCGTCCAGTTCCTTGGACCAAACTTGCACAGTATAAATTAAGTTTAGGCTTAGCCCAGCCCGACCCGCCTATTAATATTAACTAATTAATTTATACATTTATATATTAAATATTTACTTTTAAATATAAATTTTATTCTTTATAATTAAAAATTATGTATATATATTTAGGTAGGTTTATATGGACTGAGCTTGAGATTTGATTTTTAAGCTCGAGCTCACCTAAATTTATAGCGGGCTGGACTGGACTGGCTACTTTTACATAAAAGCCCGATAGGTCCGGCCCATGGCCAGATCTACTTTCAACCTTTAATAAAATAAAATAAAATAAACAAATATATGCTAATCCATAGATATATACTAAAATTCCTGATATATCCATACTAATATTTGTTTTATTTTAATATTAATTAAGATCGACTTGAGTGGAAAATAGTCTCTTATCACTTAAGCTAGATTTTTAATATATGAAGAAAATTTTCATTGGAAAAAAACGCCAGCTAAAGAGCGCTCGAACAATTTTGAACCGAAAAATCAGATTAGTTACCAAAAAGTATATAAATTATTTTAATTTTGATGCTGAAATTTGTAGAGCTATTGAATTGTGAATTTAGGTTTTACATGGTGTAGGGGGATAAGTACATATTAATATACTTCCATGTGATATGCAATTTCTATATCTTTCCAATTGGATGCATTAAGTTATGATGAAAAGTGGTGCGTGTGTATATAAATAAATTATATAGCATCAACCATACATTATTTGATAACTTGCCGGATCCGATTTGATATTCTCTGCCAGAGTTACCTGCAAAACAGAACTGGAGACAGGATCTCCGGAAAAACTCTCCGACGATCAAGTCAGTTTTTGTAAGAAGGTTGGTAATTTGACAATAGTATTGCGGGGAAAATTGTGAGCGTACCTTTTTCTCTTGTTCTTAAGGCCTTTTATAGGTGTTTTTTAGGTAACCGCCGAGGGCGGTTACTCCTTAGTGGGCCACGTTCTGAGGGCGGTTCCTCCTTTTTAGGCCATGTCCCTTTCGTGGCTTTCATGGCAACGAACGTGGTTCTGAGTGGGAGTCTTGATGCTCCGTTTAGAAATCGGGACGGTTACTCGCTTCACCCGTTTCCGCTTATTCGGGTCCCATTCGGGGCGGTTACTCGCTGCGCCCGCTTCCTTTATTCGGGTCCCATCCGATCTTAGACCATGGGTCTAAGTATGGGCTGGGCCTGCGAAATGAATATGACCCGGTTTAGCCTCGCGGGTCATCACATGCCTCCCCTTTAGTTTGATACAAGAGCCCTTTAGGGTCTGTTCATAGGGGACGCTTCGTTTTTGCTTGTCTATTCAAAATTCAAAAACTTGTGAATTTTTCCTCTTTCGTTATTTCTTTTCCGGCGTCATCTTTTCCGGCGTTGACCTCTTATTTCCGTCACTTCTCTGTGTTGTCTTTCCCATGTAAGTTTTCCTCTTCATAACTTGTACCTTGTTCGGCTTTTTACTTCTGTTTATTTCTTTTCCTCAACATGTCGAACCCCGACCTCGACTTCGCACCGTTCGATGAGAACTACGTCCGCGAGGTTTCTCATGAAGTTGATGAGATGGTTGATGAAGTTTCAACCAGTTCTCATGGGTCTGATTCCCACCCCGCTGACTTCCTCCATCTGGCGAATACAACCGACGAGGGTCTAGATTTTGACCCTAAGAAGTTGATTCCGCCACCTGTCCCAACCCCCCGTTTGTTACCAAAGAGGGACAGGTCGGGAAGCCTAGTTTGTCGCGAGACCATTGAGGATTTGCGGGTGCAATATCCTTGGCTCCAAGGTCTCGAGACCATCATTCCCGGGGAGGATAGAGGACCGGGCGATTACCCAAAGGGGTATTTCACCATTTTCGTCGCCCAAATTATCTGCGGCTTCACTTATCCGCTGGCGGATGAGATTGCTTCCGTCCTCGGCGGTTACGGAATCGCACCCGGGCAGTTACATCCAAATGGATGGGCCGACTTGACCCTGGATAAATTTCTAGCGGATTGTTTGAAGGTTCCTTTCTCGCTCAAAATTTTCTCCAAGCTTCATCATTTCAAGAGTTCGGCGGGATATTTCACTTTCATCCACTAGAGCGGATACTATGGTTTTGACGAGAAGCTGAACAAGATCCGCGAGTGGGATCGCTCTTACTTTTTTATCAAGTTTAATGAGGGAAATCTGAACTTCCTTCGCCGTTGGGGCCGGCCCAATGTGAAGAGTTTGAACTTCGGTTACCCCAGCAAGGAAGAATCCGCTGTCATCGAGTTCTTGAAGAGTACCCCTCCTTTTGTATGGACATATGATCAGGCCTTCCATATGCTAAGGAGCCGAGTAGCGATTGCCTACCGCGAGGGGGATCGCGTGGTCTATATCCCTTATCGCGTTTTTGTACAAGGTACTTTTTATTTCCAAGTTGATGATTTCTTTTAACCCTTTGCAGGGGTGATCCTTTATCTCAAATCGCTGCAGATCGGGAGGCTAAGGCCCTAGCGAGAAGGAAGAAGCGGATGGCGGGAACCGCTTCCGTTGTAGGGGCGGATTCTTCTGGAGGAACGATTCCTTCCATTGAGGCGGCTTGCCTGTAAGGGCCTCCGTTTCACAAGGTCCCGCTTCTGCCTCCGAGGATCTTCCTTTGACGAGGAAGCGGAAGATAAGTGCAGATACAGAGTCTTCTCGTCCCAAGAAGAAGAACACCTCCGTGTCCCTTACTGTTGGCGGTACACCCGTATCCGCCTCATCCAAAGGAAAGAGCAGTACCCCAATTCACGAGGTATCTTGATCTATTCCCTCTTTCTATATTGCTACTTTTTTCCTCATGAGCTATCTGCTGTTCTCTTGATATTTTTCTTTACGCCTTTGCAGCCAATTCCCGACATCAGCGGATGGTGGACTAGGACCTTTGGCATGGCCGTGAGTTTTTCTTGCAAGGACATTGTCTCTTCCATATGCAATGTCCTCGGGCGGCTTCCCTCTGCTTCCCGTGTGCGCGAACAAGTACCGCTCCCTACCGCTGTGGAGGGGATCGAGAAGCGTTCTGTAGAGGTATATTGTTGCTTGTCATTCTCTTTCAAGGATCTTGCATCCATTGTAACCGCCTATTTCTATTCGCCCTTTTTTATTCGTGAGCCGTCTTATATGCAGATTATCAATTTCGCTGAGGGCATTCTCCGAAGGGATGCCGAGCGAGCCAAGGAGTTGGAAGGTCTTGGTACTGAATTGGCGACTCAGAAGTCGCTTTATGATGATGTCCAAGGGAAGGTGAAGGTCCTAGAAGGCGCCCTTCAGAAGGCTGTGAGCGAGAAGGAGGAGGCTCTTAAATCTCTTCAGGCTAAGTCCGATGAGCTGCGAAAGGCCCTCGATGATCTAGCTGATTCCAAGGAGACACAAAAGAAGAGGGCTGAGGAAATTCTGGCTGAAGATGGTGCCCGCATCTACTGGTATGGGGAGCGGATTCATGCCGCTTATGAGCATGGACATCAGGGTCTCGTACTTAACCGCCCCAAGGTTCCCATCCCTGAAAAGGATTTAACTGAGAAGTGGGACAAGCTGGAAGCCGAGGATGCTGATATGGATGAGGTGCTCCTCTTAGATTGGAAGAGTTTTCAGGAATCTCCAATTATCGGTGAGATCCCTACCCGGAATGCGGAAGAAGAGGCACCACAGGACATCTCTCAGCCTGAGCAAGAGGTACCGCCCTCTGAAGCAGTTATTGATTCGAGGGTTGAGGATTCGCTTGAAGTAGATCCGCCCACTGGAGGAGATGAGGGAGTCGCTGGAGGCGAGGAAAGCAATAGGGGTGAAGGAGAGGAAGCTGTAGCATAGTTTAATTTATATTTGGACTTTTTGTATGTAACAAACTGCCCGTATATATTAATTTTCTTTCACTTGCCGCTTTGCCTATACGTGCGATTATTGTCACTTTATTTTCATGTATGATCCTTGCCTTTTGCCGACTTCATACTTGTAATTCTTCATAGTAATTTTTGCTTTCGCTAGGGTGGCCAAACCCTTTTTGCAATTTTTGAGTACTCGTTTATTCGCTTAATTTTATGCCTTACTCTATTATTTTTCTTTCGAAAATAATATAATCATAAGGTTAATCATAAGGTTTTGCGAGTGATGCGTAATCATGCATCCGCCTTTCTTTAATAGGCAACACATTTATGTGTTTTTTGAGTTTAACCCTAAGGGTTTTGCGAGTGATGCGTAATCATGCATCCGCCTTTCTTTAATAGGCAACACATTTATGTGTTTTTTGAGTTTAACCCTAAGGGTTTTGCGAGTGATGCGTAATCATGCATCCGCCTTTCTTTAATAGGCAACACATTTATGTGTTTTTAAGAACAATCCGCCTTCGGACGTAACATATTGAATAAATGTAATAATTGAATACCTTTATTGATAAAGAGAAAAGGTTTATTATATAGGTACACCAACTGTGTGGGATCAAAGCCTCATTAAAACCTTTTATCAGAAAACCCAATGGGAAAAACTCATAAAAGGAAAAAGAGTACTCGTCATTTCCTCGAACTACTCGGCCTTTTTATATAGGCGTAGATTCTCTAGATTCCAGGTGCGCGGGAGCTTCTTTCCGCTCATTTCTTCTATTTCAAAAGTGGCTGGTCCCAGCTTCTTGGATACTTTATATGGTCCGATCCAGTTGACGTCCAACTTGCCTTTGCCATCTCTAGATTGTATTTTATCCGCTTTTTTCAAGACCAAGTCGTTCTCGTTGATTATTACTTTTCGCACTCTTCTGTCATGATATTTCTTGATTCTATTGCGGTACACTGCCATTCGCATGTAAGCTTTTTCTCTTCGTTCCTCCACAGAATCCAAAGCATCTCTAATGTTGATAGGATTTTGTGTGTCGCAATAATAAATTATCCGATCTGTGGGCGACTTGATTTCAACAGGTAGGACTGCTTCGGCTCCATAAACTAGCGAGAAAGGTGTTTCGCCTGTTGCTGCCTTTACAGTGGTTCTGTATGCCCACAACATATGGGGTATCTCATCCGCCCAACCTATTTTTTTGTCTCCTAGCCGCTTCTTGATGCCTTGAATCATGGCCCTGTTGGTAACCTCCGTCATACCATTCGATTGGGGATGGTTTACGGAAGAAAAATGATTTTTGATCCCCATGCTTTCGCAATATGCTTTGAACTTGGCACAGTTGAACTGGGTGCCATTGTCGGTTATGAGCTTTTGCGGGATTCCAAATCGCATGATAATGTTCTCTCGTAAGAACTCGATCATTCGCTCAGGTGTTTGTGCGGTTACTGCCTCCGCTTCTACCCATTTGCTGAAGTGGTCAACTGCGACTATCAAGTACTTCCTTTTCTTTGTCGTTTCTGGGAATGGGCCCACTATATCGATTTCCCATGTTGCGAATGGCCACGCCGTCATTATAGCGATTTGTTCGGCTCCGGGAACATGCTTTTCATTCGCATGTATTTGACAATTGTGACATTCCGCAACCATCTTCTGAGAATCTTCCACCACCTTGGGCCAGTAGTATCCCATCAGTTTGACCTTTCTTGCCAACACCGCCGAAGCTTCGTGCGCGCCACAAATTCCTTCATGTAGTTCTCGTAGCACGTAGTCTCCTTCGTTGCGACTAATGCATTTCAACCATGGACATGTGTACGATTTCCGATACAAAGTTCCATCCCGAACTGAGTATCGAGCTGACTGCCCAATTAGCTTTCTGGCTAAGCTCTTATCAACCGGTAAATCTCCCTGCTCCAGATATTGGCGGATAGGCATCCGCCAATCTTCATCGTCTTCCAGTTCTTCGATGACCATAATCTGATCAACCTCGAATGCTGGTGCCGATTTTATTTCCAAATTGCATGCCTTCTGACTCCATGGTTCTCTACTTGCCGCTGCTTTTGCCAATTCGTCAGCCTTTGCATTTTGGCCTCGCGGAACATGCACCATCTCCCAAACGACTCCCTTGTGCGTTAACTCTTGTGTCAATCTGCCGACTACCTGATGGTATTTTACTAGCTCCTCCTGTTTCACCAGATAATTTTTTGTGATCTGGTTTATCATGAGTTTGGAATCACTGTAGATTACCACTCTTTCTGGGGTGAGTTCATTGAGCAACTTCAATCCGCATATCATTGCTTCATACTCTGCGGCATTATTGGTAGTTTTGAAAGTTAATGTTGCTGCATAGCACAGGCGAATAACCTCCGGGCCCTTGATGACGACTCCCAGCCCAGCTCTATCTGTAGATAATGCCCCATCTGTGTACATGCTCCACTCTTCTTTTTGTGCCTTCGGACATTCATCGTCATCCCAGGTGAATTCGTTCACGAAATCGGCGAGTACTTGGCTCTTTAGCGCTGGTCTCCCTTCATAGCGAATATCGAATTCTCCCAGGCGAATTGACCATTCCATCAACCGGCCGGATGCGTCAGGCTTCTGTAATACCTTTCGCATTGGGATGCCAGTTCTCACAATGATAGTATGCGCCTGAAAGTATGGTTTCAATCTAGCCGCCGTGGTTATCACTGCGAGGGCCATTTTGTCCAACTTCGAATACCGGAGTTCTGCATCCTTCAGGACTTTGCTCACGTAGTACACTGGATATTGTTGCCCTTCTTCTTCTCGCACCATCACAGTGCATATCGCCATATTGGTGACGGATACGTAGAGAAATAAATCTTCTCCAGCCTCCGGCCTACTCATTAAGGGCGGATAACACAGTAATCGCTTTATCCCCTCGAATGCTTCTTGACAATCCGGCGTCCATTCAAAGGACTTGGATTTTTTGATGGCATTATAGAAAGGTAGACATCTCCTAGCTGAGCATGATATGAATTGCCCTAATGCCACCAACCGCCCATTTAATCTATGTACTTCTCTTATGCTCCTCGGCGTTTTCATCTCCATTACTGCTTTAACCTTCTCGGGATTCGCCTCAACTCCCTTGCCGCTAACAATGAAACCCAGGAACTTTCTCGCTCTTGCTCCGAATGTGCATTTCTCTGGGTTCAATTTGAGGCCATATTTGATTAGCACTTCCAGGATTTCTTTGATATCCTGCGGGTGGTCTTGCATTTTCTTGCTTTTGATGATCATGTCATCAACGTAGATCGAGAAGTTCTCGCCGGATTTGTCTGAAAATATCTTGTTCATCATCCTCTGGTATGTTGCTCCCACGTTTTTCAATCCAAAGGGCATCACCTTGAAGCAATAAGTCGCCTGGTGAGTTATGAATGATGTTTTGATTTCATCCGCCTTCTCCATGGGTATCTGATGGTAACTGGATTTCACGTCGGTGAATGATAAAGCTTCATATCCTGCAGTTCCATCTACCAATATATCAATGTTAGGAAGCGGATACATATCCTTCAGACATGCCTTGTTCAGATCTTTGAAGTCGACGCACATTCTGTACGTTCCATTTGGCTTTTTGACTAGCACCACATTGGCTAACCACTCCGGATAGGTGACTTCTCGAATTGCATCTGACTTTAGCAAATCCGCCACTGCTTTTTCAATCGCCTTTTGCCGCTCAGGAGCATGTCCTCTCTTTTTCTGTCGCACTGGGGTTGCACCTTTGTCTACATTCAAACGATGGGTTGCTACGTCTGGACTTATTCCTTTCAGTATTTCATTTGGGGCGGCAAATGCCGACTCACATTGGACCAGCACCTCGGCAATGGCTTTCTTCGTTTCTTCGGGGAGGCCCGTCGCTATTCGCACATTTTTGTCGCTTGAGATGGCGAATAGTTCCGTTTCTCCCAATGCTTCCGCTGGCAACTTCTCCTCTACCCTATCTTCCTCGTCTGGCTTTGGTTCAAGTGACAATGTATAGGCCTGTTGAGATACAAGTTGATCACCTTCAACTATGACTCGCCCTTGGTGTGTTGGTAAATGTAATGTTAAATGCTTCATTGAGATGAGCGACTCCGTTTCTGACAGGAATGGGCGTCCCAGAATTATGTTGTAGGCCAATGGGAGATCAACAATTGCGAATTCTAAATCACCTCGCCATTTTAGCTTTTTATCGCCCATTTCTGCCTCCAACACCACCTGTCCACTTGTTTGAGAGGATTGACCCCCAAAACCTGTTACATCCATGAATGTATGTTCCACTCGCTCGTCATTAATTCCCAACTTGTTGAATGCAGTCCGAGTAATAACATTACAAGAACTGCCAGTATCAATAAGGACCCGTTTGACGTCCCATCCTTCTACAGCCATTGTAATCACCAAAGCATCCGCATGCGGCTCCGTGATTCGCGCGAATGAGTAATTGAGGGCATCCCCCCTATGAGTGTTGTTTTTTCGCTGTTCACGGCGAGCTCTTTTTGTTGGAGGCTCATAGATCCCGCCGGCTATCACGTTTATCACTCCTTTTTTCTGCTTCTTTTCGGGCCTTGCCTCTTCTTCATGTGGTAACGTTGCTTTCTTGTCACTAGTCTCCTTTCGTACAAATTGATTCAGCTTGCCCCTTTCGATCAGCCTTTCAATCTCCTTCTTCAATTCATAGCAATCGTTCGTGTCGTGGCCGTTCAATCTGTGGAACCTGCAATATTTGTTAGGATGTCGCCCCAAACTGGTTCGACCTTTTACCTAGGGGAACCGCACATCCTTCTTCAGGGGGCTCTTTTCGATCCAAAGTAACACCTCCTGGCGAGTGGTGTTTAATGGTGTCTGATATCCGCCACTTTGAATTATAAATTATTTTAATTTTGATGCTGAAATTTGTAGAGCTATTGAATTGTGAATTTAGGTTTTACATGGTGTAGGGGGATAAGTACATATTAATATACTTCCATGTGATATGCAATTTCTTCTATATCTTTCCAATTGGATGCATTAAGTTAGGATGAAAAGTGGTGCGTGTGTATATAAATAAATTATATAGCATCAACCATACATTATTTTATACAATTTGCATCATAGCATCCAATATAAAGTGATCATATTATCGTCACTTGACTTCCATTTGTAAGTATAAAAAAGAACAAATAAGCAGATCGCAAATAACTTGCCGTCACCGATTAATTTAAATTAGTAGGTGAGGGGAATCAAATTTCTTTCACTTTGTTGCAACTGTTTTTTTTTTTTTTAAAATATATTTATAAATTTAAGCTTGAGTTATACTTTTGAGTATTTTTTTTTTATTTATTTATTTGAAACGGCATCACTTGGCTATTAACTTATTTGGAAAGTCCTTAATTAGTGGGACCTTGTCAAAATTTATGACTACCGTTAATATGATATCTACTTGTAAATCTCACATGTCTCTTGATTAGTCTTGCTAGCCACTAATTCAAATGCATACTACTAAATTTGAAAATATAAATCTAATTCACCCTTGATAATAAGTCAATAAATATTGCTAATATAGACCGACCGATGTTATAGTTATGAAGTGTTCATAGAAAATATAATTTGGAATGGGAATAAAAACATGTGATTGTTATTTTTATTGTTTGGATAGTTAATTTAGAATTAAAAAGATAATTGGATTCCCTAAAATACCGGAATGAGTGATTACTTACGTGTTAATCAGATTTCATTCCCCATTAGAAGCAACATAAAACATGCTTCCTACAACATAAAAATATTTCTCTCTTCACATTCTAACATCAGTCAACTTGTCTAGTTCAACAACAGTTCATCTTCTTCAAGCTCTGTTTTCCTCAACATAAAACATGCTTCCTACAACACAAATATTTTCCTCTTCATTGTTATGAATTTATGATTTTAATATTTTCTATCTTTTATGTCGATTCATCAGCTTCTTTATCTTTTGAAATTGATGATTTGAACATTCTTTTTTATTTTGAAATTCTGGGATACGAATTTTTTTTTATAAAGGATGGTAGGTTAACCCATTACATTAGCGAAGAAGGATGATAGGATGGAATAATATAAAAGAAAGGTCTTATTGCCCATACATAGATTTACTCTCCTAAGTCCAAACCAATCAAATACTTTGGAGAAGATAATTATTTATATTCCATGATTCCATCTAATTTAACTATGCATTTGTTAGTTGTTGTGGCATATATATGCCCTAAGAGCCCTACATTGAGGGTCCATTTCCAAGGCAGGAACAAGTTGATGAGTAATACAATATCAACATGACAGAATTTGATGCAACTGCCACAAGATGGATGGAAGAGCATGCAACGAGGGCATGATGTGCAAGAGGGATAGTAAGTAGTTCCACAACTCGAAGCTTAAGTTCCCCTTAGTTTTTAAGTGTGTGGTGCCTAATTTGTTTTTTTTTTTTGTATAACTTGTGGATATAGGTTTCTGTAGATTTTGTGTAATAGACCCAGTGTTATAGTTAGGGGTGTTTGGTTCATACAAAATGGGAATAGGAACATGTGATTGTTATTTCGATTGTTTGGATAGTTAATTTAAAATTGGAATGATAATTGGATTCCGTAAAATACTGAAATGAGTGATTACTACCTGATTACGTGTTAATCAGTTTTGATTCCCCATTAAAAGCATAATAAAACATGCTTCCTACAATACAAAAATATTTCTCTCTTCACATTCTAACATCAGTCAGTTTGTCTTGTTCAACAACTGTTCATCTTCTTCAAGTTCTGTTTTCCTCAAGCTCAACATCAGAAATCCAAATATTTTTCCTCTTCATTGTTATGAATTTATGATTTTAATATCTTCTATCTTTTATGTCGATTCATCGGTTTCTTTATGTTTTGAAATTGATGATTTGAACCCTTCTTTTTTATTTCGAAATTTTGGGATGTGATTTTTTTTTATAAAGGATGGTAGGTTAACCCATTACCTTAGCGAAGAAGGATGATAGGATGGAATAATATAAAAGAAAGGTCTCATCGCCCATACATATAGTTTACTCTCCTAAGTCCAAACCAATCAAATACTTTGGGGAAGAAAATAATTTATATTCCATGTTTCCATTTAATTTAACTATGCATTTGTTAGCTGTTGTGGCATATATATATACCCTGATGATAGAACCTACATTGAGGGTCCATTTCCAAGACAGGAACAAGTTGATGAGTAATACAATATCAACATGACAGAATTTGATGCAACTGCCACGAGATGGATGGAAGAACATGCAATGAGGGCATGCTATGCAAGAGGGGGAGAACTAAGTAGTTCCACAACTCGAAGATTAAGTTCCCATTAATTTTTAAGTGTGTGATGCCTTTTTTTTTGTCTAACTTGTGGATATAAGTTTTTGTAGATTTTATGAAATGCACAACTTAATCCTATTTTGAAATAGAAATTTATATACTTCATGATTTGAAGTAGACATTTAATGCAAGTCGAATCAGAGCATGCTAATTAGTTCATACCTATTCAAGTCATAACAGAATATCAAAATTACCTTAATGGTAGAAATGCTACCTTAAAAACAAAGAAACACACTTAATCAGTTCATACATATTTATTTGTTTTTACTTAATTAATTGTAATGTATGTCTTGATAAAGCAGTACAATAGAAGAACATAAAAAGTAAGTTAAACAAGATAATCTGGGAATGCGAATACAGTGATCCGAGCCCTTGTTGAAGAGGTTTGATACTCCGGACGTTCGTCCCTGTGCCGGGAAGGGTCCCTGCGGACACTCCGACGATCAAGACAGTTAGTAGCTCAAGAGCGTATATTAATCAAATGTGTGAGAGTTAGAAAGAGTTACCCGCCTCTTACTTCCCAGATGAGCTGTGTATTTATAGAGGGTGCTCGGGCCTTGGGGCCTCCTGGGCCTTGGGGCCCTTCTGGGCCTTGGGGCCCTTATTCATATCCCGAATCATGTAGTCCCCCCGCCGAAGAGTCAATTCGAGTATTTAATGCGAGAAGATCCGAGATTGCAACTGTTTCTTGCCTAGATAATGGTGGACAACTGTAAGAAGAGCTCGTCGGATTATTTGAAGAAAAACCTCTGGGATTGCTGCATGCGTTTTTTGTTTGTAGCGCCGTATTAATTGCGTCTGTAATTAAATCCCCCGCATGCGCCGTAAATATTTCTTAAAAATATGCGCGGTGCCGGCGCCTCTTACCCTTCTGCTATAAATATTAGAAAAGGTAAGTAGAAAGCTTCTTATTTCTTCCTCAAATTTTCGTTGGGAGAGTATTTGCCGTTGTTTTTTTATTGCTGTGGGTGATGCGGATTCCGTGAAGAACCCGATCTGAGGGATAAGTGTACCCCGTCGTTATCAAGTAATAAATTTCTGGTTTAAGTCCAGGTTATCGTCCACAGGATTTATTTCTGCAAGTATCAAGCTACTCGATCTCGGATGTTATCTAGGCTTAGGGGGTTTTGAGTTTGGTTTGTTAAATTAATCTACTCCTAGGTTGAATTGTGCTAATCCTAGCTAAATTATCTAATTCTAACTAAGTTATCTAATTCTAGCTAAGTTATTCTAAGCCTAACTAAATTACTCTACCCCTAATTGATCTTTCATTAATGAAACTATTCGAAGGAATATGGTATGAACGATAATAATAAAGATAGATTATCAAGTCTATTGAATAAAGACCTAATCTAAGTCGATCCAAGGCGATTAACCCTACTTACCCTCCTGAGGTTCCTAGCGCGTGATTCCCTAAGGCCGAAACTAGGTCTAAGGCTCAGTAAATTGGCGCTTAATCAACTAAGAGGTTGTCAATCTCCTAGGCTCTGACTAGGTCAGATTCAGCTCGCAATATGTGCCTACTAGATTTTGGGGCTTTTGAATGAGTTAAACCAATTGAATAAAGCGTAAGACAAGAATTAGACAATAAACATAGAACAAAACAAGAGCTAAATTATTATTAAAGGCGAAAGTAATTGTCACAAGATACAATAAGTCAAGTTCGGCAACTGTATCAAAGAGTACAAACATGGAAAGATAAAAGGAGATACAAAAATCCCTTTCAGGGAACCTGTTTACTCTGCAGCCGGCGACTTGATCTTAAGGACGGACCTTGATAATTCCTCGGTAGAAAGCTTTGAAGGAGCTTCAATGGAGTTTGAGGAAGGTGGAGAAGATGAAGAGGAATTACAAGGGGAAAGCTAAAATAATTTACAAAAACGAAAGATGTTTAATTTACAATTGAAAATTCCTATTTATAGACGCGTCTCGGGCCTCGTTTTGACCTATTTTCGTGTCCTAGTTGGTGTAGGAAGACGTGGGGCCGAACGTGGCTTCGTGGGGGCGGAATTGGTCTTTTTGACCAATTCCTGCAGGGCTGCTCACCGAGCATGAAAGGCTGCTCGGCGAGCAGGGCTGCTCGCGCCGAGCAGCCCCCTGCTCGCCGAGCAGGCCTCTAGCGGCCTGCTCGATGAGTAGGCATAGCCTGCTCGGCGAGCAGGCCTCCAAAGGCCTGCTCGGCGAGCAGAAATGGCCCGTAGCGCCCTGCTCGTCGAGCGTTTTCGCTCGAAGCGCGCTCGATCCAAGCTCGATGAGTTCCGCGACCTTTTTCGTCCGACTTCACACCTGCACACGCATAAAAACTCCGGAAAACATTAGTCCAAAAGCCAAATTGATCCGTCAATCGCTTATTTTGAGCAGACGCTTCGTTTGGTGCGACTTTTGACGGACCAATTAGCTTCAAAAGATAACGGAATTCTAATACGCATGCTATTTCGGCCGTATTTGCCTAAATTGATTACAAAACAAGCCTAAACGACGAAAAGTAAATAGAATGTTCTCAATTCCTAACTTACTCACACAAAAGCATTTAAATGTGAGAATTGCTCGCTTATTAGCCAAATAACCCTAAAAACCGTCCTAAAACCATACCCAAAGATAGGGGTTTTTGACCCCTATCAAACCTCATCGCACTTAAAACTTTACTTGTCCCCAAGTAAACTAAAAAACTAAACCCGCCATCACAAGCAAGCTAGAAAACTTCCCAGTTTGACTAGGTGCTTGACATAATTTCGAGCATTTGTAATTACATGCATTCGGAAGTACAAAGTAGAGACACGATATCCAAAAGCCGCATTTCAATTACAATAGGTCATAGTTTTAAGCAAAAAGGACACATGTTCAATTAAACGAGCTTGAGGGGATCGCTAAGTAAAACACCTCACCATAGGTAGTTCACTCATTCACACAATTTTTGGTGGCTAAGGTGTTTACTCTCGGCTTATGTTCTTGCTTAGGATTACGTTGATTTTGCACGTTCATCCGAGTTCCTCTACTATGCTATATGACTCCGATGATATCAAAAACAGCCTCTAATTGGGGTTGTAATGTGGTTAGAGGGTTAAAGGTACAACAAAGGTTAAATATTCTAGTGCTACAAAAACAGAGTTAAAGTGGCTTTAGCAAATATGAAGTGACTGAGCTTTTTATTCATCCCTTATTGTTTTTGTTTTCTTTTGGGATGCTTTCTTGATACGTTTTTGATTTTTAGGAACTGGGGAATGAAGTTTTGTTTCCCTTTTGTTCGTCTCTTTTCTTTTCTCTTTTTTTTTCTGTTTTTCTTCCCCCCCTTTTTTTTTCTTTTTGGGATAGTGATGCTCATTCACTTCTTAGCCTTTTGGCTTGCTACTGTAATGCCATAAACAAAGATAAAGCGCTAGAAGAAAACAAAGGCTCAGTTCGAGCTTTGCAAAAACAAGGGTTAAGTGGCGAACCAAGTTGTGGTTCGCAAAAACGGGTTAGAACGAAAGAAAATCTACAAACTATAAAAATGGCGGCTCAAAGGGGCTTCCTAGAGTGGATGAAAAAGAAAAACAAGGTAAAGAAAAGGGTTAATTCTAATGAGGCTGATTCATCGTTTATCATCTCAAATCATTGCATGTAGGTTCAACACAGTATTAGGTGCAAAATCTGTAATCTTCCACAAGTCAAAGCATTCACACAAAAAATGTCAAGAAAAAGAGCTTTTTGATGTTCGCTCTTAGGCTCAAATTCAGCTCACAATTCTTTGGGTTTCAATTTTGTGTTTACTAGTTTTCCCCAAACTCAAGTTTAATATCACATGCCTTCAATTCTTAAGTTATCTACCTAAGTAATGATTTTTTCATTTCTTCAAAAGTAGGGTCTAAATGCAAACTGTAGCTCATGCTTTTACAGATACAAGAGTTGTGTCCTACGCCTAAACTAGTTGTCATGCAATTTTAGATTCGGTTTTCAGCCCTCAAAGACAAATAACGAAGTTTAGATTCGAAGGAGGTTCACGGTTTTAGGTCCTAAACATGCAAAGACATAAATAAAGCAAAAATAAAACACCAAAACGCAAACCTAAACTAGACACGAAGCAACAAAAATTTAAAAATTTATACAATTTTTGTTAAGTTTGTCTACCCCTCCTCCTCACACTAAAAATATGCAATAAGTTCCAACATTGCATCATAAACCTTGAAGTACGAGTGTAAAAAGTTAGGGTGGAGAAGACAACTTACTGATCGGCCGGGGGGTATGGCCAAGGCATGTTGTAGCGCTCGCAGTAGTCAGCCGCTACATATTCAAGACCCGAAAGCCTTCGGTCCATATTTTGCTCAAAGTTGGTGAACCGTTGGTCCATCTGTTGAACAGTGTTAAAGGTCCGTAGGTTCAGGTCCCGCATTTCTGCCATCATGGTGTTGATGGCTTGGAACTGGGCCTCCGTCCCCGACGCTTGGTGTTCCCTTTGGTCTCCTGCCGTCGCAGGTTCTTCTTCCTCAGGTTCTTCATCCCTTCTTTGTTGTGGAACTCGTGCTCTTTTTCTTCCTCCTCCGCTGGAGCTTGCTCCTCCAGTTGGGTTCCTGTTTAAAATTTCTTGAAAAGTAGATTTCCCCAAAAACTTGGAGTTTAGCAGAGTAGGATAAATAGCAATTTCGGGATTATCTAAATTCTTGAATTGGCTCTCAAGTAGGTTGGTAACTAGGTGTCCAAGACCTAGGGAACCATGTTTTCTACTTGTTTGACTCGAGAAGCCTTCAAATATGGCCTTGATATTGTCCACGGGTTTGTGGTTGGCCACACACCATAATATGAGCAATTCCGTCTTTGAGACTTTATTGCTCTCATTTTTGCCCAATAAGTTGTGGGCCACAAATTTGTGGACAAGATTGAGAAGTGGGTCTAGGAGAGCGATTGGGCTAGCAGTCTGGGAGTTAAAGTCTGATATGCCTGTGAGTTGTTCCCAAGCTATATCTTTTGTTATAGGCTTCTCAAAGTCTGAGATCGCCCCTGGGTGATTATAAACTCCCATTAGGGCTGCTAGCGTGGTACCATCAAAGCGGTAAGGTTTACCGTTTAGCCTAAAGGAATGCTTCCCACCGCCCAAGGGTAGCTCCTTTTTCCAAGTTGTCAAGAATTCTATGGTAAAATTGTGATAAACCGGAGTCTGGGTTGTGGCTAGTCTATACCAGCCGTGGAATTTGAGAATTTCATTGAAATCCTTTTTTAACCCTAGACTCGATAAATAGGCTTGATCGACAATTACATGTGTGGCAAGGTCTTGTTTGGAAAACCTATCATACAAAAGTCCCTCACGTTCATCAATAAGGTCAAAGGGTGGATCATACTTAGCTTGGAGGCTCTCGTCGAATTCGACCTCCGATTCGGCTTCATTCTCGACGACGATCTTAGCTTTTCCTTTCCGACCCATATTTTCTGAGGAATAGACCAAAAATGGAAGAGTTAGAAATTATTTACAAGCTTCAACATAAACCCTCAATAAATCATTCATAGGCACAATCATAGCGTTAAGCACTTAGGGACTAAATCATAAGCATTTGGTCCCTAATTGTTTTACCCGAAATTCACAAAATTCATGCAAAATTGAAGATACCCAATGACTAAAACATAAAAAGAATGCAATTCACAACCTTTTTGACAAGCTTCTAACTATAAATTGAATAGTTGAACTTTGAGCTAGAATGTGGATTTTGCCCAAATTGAGCAATTTCTCCAAATATTCACAAATTGAGAATAGAAATCACATCCAAACTATAAATTAATCATTATATTAACACAAATTGCAAGAAAATCAAAAGTTTAGAAGCAAACAATACACTAATTTGAGAAAAGGGGAAAAAACCCAAAACTTAGGTTTTTCTCAAACCTCAAAAATTATCACCCTAAGCTAAAATCTAAGTCTATAAACATGTTAGAAATAAAAAATAGGTAAAGATTCATACCTTATATCTTGAATTCGGGTTGGAATGAAGAATTTGGGGGGTTAGGTTTTGAAGAAACAAAAGAGAAGGAGAAGAGAAGAATGAAGAAAAATGTGATAAAAAGAAAAGAAAGAAGAGAGAAGGGAAGAAGAAGGTGGGGAAGGGGATGATGAGTCATCCCCCCTTTTTTTTCTTTTCTCACTCTTTTCTTTCCTTTATTTTATTAATTTATTTTTTTATTTATTTTTTTATTTATTTTTTTATTATTATTTTTTTATTATTATTTTTTTTGTTTGAAATAGAGTGCGGGGGAACAAAGTTTGACAGGAAAAACAAACGAGATCAAAACTCAATTAACCAAAATAATAAACGGAAATGAAAGCAACAATAAAAACAAAAAGGAAAGAAAATGCAGAATCAAATTGTTCAAACTTTGGATTAAAAACCGAGGAGAACCCGATTTCTCCCCCTTACTCAATCATTTCTCAGGATCTTTGGGTTCTTCTCCGTTGTGCTAGGGAGAGAACCCTGTGGCCTTTCCTGCCTGTCCCTGTTAATCTGAGCCACCTGATTGCTCAAGTCCTTGCAGAAGGCTTCGTTGTTGGCAAGCCTAGCTGAGATCTCCTTCAGAAGAGTGATCACTTCGTCAGATTCCTTAGGGTGTTGCACTGGCCCTTGATTTTACTGTTGGTATGGGGGCATGCCAAGCCCCTGCTCTCTATGCTCTTGAACAAATCCGCTAGGAGGTCGGAGCACATTCTGATTTGAATTCCCGTAAGAGAGGTTCGGGTGCTGAGGCCTCCTGTAGTTGCCATTGTTGTTGTAGGAGTTGTAGTTGTTGGGGTTACCGTTGTTGTAGTTCTGATTGTATCTTGGCTGCCCCCCAACGTAATTGACCACCTCCACCCCATTTCCAACGAAAGGGCTACCTGCTTGACAATCCTTTCCATTGTGGTCGCTGCCACAGTGCACGCAGGTAGGAGGTCGGCTAAGCGTAGCCAACAGTACATCCATCTTCCTACTCAAATCTGCAACAGCTGGATTTTGTTCCTGTTCTTCCACAGCAAATACCCTCGAAAGATCTTGGCATCTTTCGGAAACATTTTTGCTTTAGAGGCTCGCAAGTGGTCCCTTTCGCCAAGGCGTCATGGGCCACCTCCAGGTTGAGGCCTTTAACTTGTGAGGCCATATGATGAAACCTTGAGAGGAAATTGCGCAGAGGCTCGGTCGCTCGCTGCTTGAGCCCGTTGAGGTCCGAACTGATCTTCCTGACCTTCGCTGCTGCGGTAAACCGGGAGAGGAAAAGATCTTTTAGGAGATCAAAAGAATCAATTGATTCCGAGGCAAGTCCTCGATACCATTCATGTGCGCTCGATGAGAGGGTGGTGGGGAAGACCTTGCACATGATGTCCTCATCCTTCGAGTATAAATTGATGGTGTTATTGAATGATTCCACATGGTCGTTGGGGTCCTCGGTCCCTGAATATTGGGATAGTCGAGGAGCTTTCCAGTCGTGCGGGAACCTCGTCTCGATGATCCTTTGCACCAGTGGTGTTTTGCTGGAGGTGATGCTTCCTCCCATCACGCCCCCGAGGGCCCTTTTGTCCAGAAAACATTGAATCTTTAGTTCCAACAAGTCTTCGCTATTCGCGACTGTCGTCCCCTCTCGCCGCAAAGTTCCCTCCTTCTGCATTTCCGCCGCCTCTTTAAGGTATTGCCAGATTTTGGCGTTCTCCTCCTGCAAACTTCTTTGCTGGTCTATGATCTTCATCTGAGCCGCCGTGTGTACGGCCTGGGTCGTCTGAAAACCTTGGATCACACTGAGGAGTTGAGTGGTGTTGAAGGTCTCCTCTTCTTCAGGGCTTACCTCCTCCATCAATGGCCCAAGGTTTCTGGGTGAGATTGGAATGTTTGGGATCGTGCCTTCGGCGTGCGTCATGGAGCTGGTTACTCCTGTTTCGGGTACTGCAATTTGGGCAGAGTCAGTAGGGGTCTGCATTTTGTTTGAAGCTCTGAAGTCACTTGTAATCCACGATCACCGCACCAAATAATCTAGGAATGCGAATACAGTGATCCGAGCCCTTGTTGAAGAGGTTTGATACTCCGGACGTTCGTCCCTGCGCCGGGAAGGGTCCCTGCGGACACTCCGACGATCAAGACAGTTAGTAGCTCAAGACCGTATATTAATCAAATGTGTGAGAGTTAGAAAGAGTTACCCGCCTCTTACTTCCCAGATGAGCTGTGTATTTATAGAGGGTGCTCGGGCCTTGGGGCCTCCTGGGCCTTGGGGCCCTTATTCATATCCCGAATCACAAGATATCTAACAATTTCTTATATAGGCAACCCTTTTCCTGACACGCATTAACCTATATAACTCACATGTTGCAGCAGTTATATTCATGTACATACTCAATGAACATCTAAAGTATAAGAGCATGCTAATCAGTTCATACTTATTCAAGTCATAACAAAACAAACAAACAAACAAGTTATAAAAGGAAGTGAATGAAACATTACATGCGCAAATCAAATAGAAAAGTTGTCAAAGACCAATTTGAGAACTAAAAAACACAATAGGCAACAGATAGGGCTGAGAAGGTTCAAAGCTAAAACCCACTAAAAGGAAGTGAATGAAAAAGTTACATAAGGACCAAGTAAAAATTAGATATGGAACGAGACAACAAAAACATAAAAATGATAACTCATGGAACTCCAGTGTCAAGTCTAACTACCATTTTTGTTGTCCAACTGCTATAAGCTTGACCAGCTGTAACATGAATTTAAAATACGAAATCAGTATATATTAATGACTCAATGAACATTTAAAGTATAAGAGCATGGCCAATCGGTTCATACATATTCAACCATACACCTAACATGCATAACTACTTGATCTAATAAGATAACAATCTAAATCACATATACTCAATAAGTTAAAAAAAACATCCACAATCTTTCCATGTACATAAACATTGTTAATATCTCTGCAAATAATATTTGCAAATAAAAAGAGACTCGGATCAGTTCATAATCCCTAATGTTAATAATATTTGCAAATAAAAAGAGTAAGATCTACATATCTCAACATCATCCGCAATAGCTTCACGGAGTATATTGCCCATATGTAATATGTATTTAAATTGTGAAATCCGTGTATCTAAGAGAAAGGTCCAATATTTTCATTGGTAAGTCTGACAATTAATACATTCGTATTCCAGCAGCTGAACAACTACCACAAGAGTAAATCTGATGATTATTACAGGTTTGATCAGGAAAAGTTAGATTAAGGAATAATAAAACCCTAATACATCAAGGAAGAGAACAAATATAGCTTACTATTTTTATGTTTCGATTTCAGGAACAGAGATTTGCATGTAGGAAGCTTTCATTGAGTTAGCCAAAGAGAGGGATGAGAGAGCTAAATCATGAATCATCGAGCTCAAAGGAAGAAACTTAATTTACTCTGTAGGTTTTGGTTTATATATGAACTGAAATATTAGTCAAACGTTTGAGCGCGTTAAATTTGAGATACATTTTGTTCTAGCCGCGTAACTTATTTTGTTTGCCGCTTTTTTGTTTTCAGAAAACAACGACATTTATATATATATATATATATATATATATATATATATACACACACGTCGTGCCTTCTGATGATTATGTACCTTTTTCATTAAAATTGTGTTTTCTTGAGGTGACAGACGTATGTCATCGTATGCCATATGTGATTTGAATTTTGTTTGCACTTAAGCTTTCAGATGATATAAATTTATTATAGTGCTGTGAATTACGATACGATACGAAAGGTTTAGGGAGAAAGTGTTTCATTTCTTATATATATAACGTATAATATGCTATATATTTAATATGTATATCCACCTCACACACAAGGCCATAAAAAAACATTAAGTTGAGGGTAATCCAATATTGAAATATGAAAATTTGATAATATATACAAATATAGAACTCAATCACACCTAAACAGTGGCTTAAAAGAAAACAAAAATATCATATAAGTGGTCTGTGGCCTATTTAACAAGATTCCTTTTTTCCATTAAAAAGTAGGAACAGTATGAATTGATAGATAAATTGTCACCTATTAATATCTGACCACTTCAATTCAAACAATCCAATTATTAAAATAGGGTTCAAAATAATCAATTTTACTATATATTTTTTTAAGTTCATGTTGGGTATATTTTGACTACATTGTTGTCTTGCAGGACGGCAACAAACTTGTGAATTTAATCCATTCAAGTAGCACAGGTGTTTCACTCAGCCTCAACACTTATTTTTTCAACTACACATACCCAAATTTCTATTAAAGAAATAATAATCTATCTATATATTATAAAATAATGACAACAGAGCAAATGTGTCACGTCATACTCTTTTTACTTATTCAAAATGTTATTAATCGTTAATTTTATTAATTTATATAAAATTAAATAGCTAAAACGATGTTATATAAAATTTTATTAATATATGCTTTGGTGTCAATAACATTAGTTGTTGAATGTCGTTCGTATTTTGTCGTACTTTATTTTGAATAAATGTTGAGACGATACTAAACTTCGGTTGACATCCCAACGAGGTTGGTACCTCAACCGGAAGCTAAGCAAACCCAAATTTATTAATAACGTATATTTATCGTACTTGATAAAAGATCGAAACCTTTTTGCATTGGAAATAGTATGCAGATGATATCATGCTAGCAATAACAACAAATCAAATTATATTTCTAGAATTTAGGGGGTGTTTGTTTCAATTTTTTGGAGGAACGTTTAACGTTTCACTCCAAACCGCAAGAAATATAGCGTTTGGTTAGGTTTATATAACCGCAACGTTTAGCATTTTCTCTGGAAACTGCAGGATTTTGGAGCTTTTCATGAAAAGCTCATATTTGGAACTTTTCATAAACAGTTGTTTGTAGTTATTTTTTTTAATTAAGAATGAGGAGGCGAGTGAGACAGGGCAGGACATCCCAACTAGCTGTTTGTAGTTATTTATTATGACAAAATATCTTTCTTATTTCTACAAAATATGTTTGTTCTTTAAAATTATTTATATTTCTACAATATAATTACCGGAAGAATAAGGTTTTGTTGCATTCAATAAAAAAATATATATTATTTTTTTATATAGATTATTTTTTTTTTATTTTTTTTTTGGTAAGATAGGAAAGGAAAAAAAACAAAACCAACAAAAAAACCTACACCGGGATCAGTCTAGGAAGGCTGACCCCAATCCTATCCTCTAGGAGAGAAGGCAAAAGAAAAGAAGGAGGAACAGAGAGGGTAGAAACACCTAACATTCTCCCATGCCCAGCAGCTGCTAAGCGATCCGCCACGCGGTTTTGCTCCCTAAAAATATTGATTATTTTTATTAATTTGTATAATATATTTTTTATTTTATAATAGGATAAGGTGCAAAAATACCCATAATGTTTATAACTATGAGCAATTTTACCCTTAACGTCTAAAATGGTACCATTATACTCCTAATGTTGGCAGTCAAAAACAGTTTTATCTATAACATTGACAAGTTGGATCAATTTGAGAAATAATTCATAGATTGTCTTCTTGGTCATGAATATTGTCATATACACATCACATGTGCATCATTTTATCATTATTAGTATTTCAACGAATTTATAAATATCAATTCAATTTTATTATTAATTATAAAAATATAAAAACTCTTTTTAAAAACTAACTAACCCAACTTGTCAATGTTATGGTTAAAATCGCACTATTTTAGACGTTAAGAGTAAAATTGCTCATAGTTGTAAACATTAAGAGCATTTTTTCACTTTATCCTTTTTATACTTTCTTTGTTAATTAATTTAAAACATGTCCATATTAGACATTTTAAATCCGAACAACAACAGTTCAATATAATTTTACCAAACACTAATAATTAAACAGTTAATAACAAACAGCTTACCAAACAGCTATCAGCAACTGCAAGAGCTATTATCTAATAGCTGAACCAAACATGCCCTAGACAAAAATTATGTAATCCAATGGTGAATACTTGATGTGGTTACAGAATGAAATATAAAATATTTGTTTTTCTTGCAATCTCGATTATTTACTTAGCCGAGCCAAGCCGAGCTTTAACCTGCTCAAGCTCGGTTCGCTATAAAATTAGCGAGCTCGAATCCGAGCCGAGCTTTGGCTTGCTCAACGAGCCAAGCTTCGAGCTTGTTTCGAGCCCAAAATCCTCTTTGGACTTGGTTAATTAAAATTATCTAACCATGAATTGTTTGTGAGTAAATCGTTAATTATATTTATGAAATTTGCTCGCAAATAACTCTTTAATTGTGTACATAAACAAGCTCACAAACAAAGTTCGTAAATAAATAAACAAGATGGTTACAAATAGCTCGTCTATTACTTATTTATTATGTTTGTGAACGAACTTATCTAATAGCAAATGAAACAATATTAAGTTTAGAAACAATATTAAGTTTAGATATTTGTGAACTAACACAAAACTATATAGTTTTCTACAAAACTAAAATTTGTTCATAAATGTTCTAATCGAGCCTGCTCGTGAGCTTTCGAGCTGAGCTTTGGCCTGCTAAAGCTCCGTTCGTTTACGAACCGAGCCAGTAAATCATGCTCACGAACGGCTCATTTACAAATCGAACCGAGCTTTTATACCGACTACCGAGCCGCTCATGACGGGCTCGGCTTATTTACAACACTAAATTATTACCTTTTTTTTTGTTGTTGTACTAGTCTGAACTCAAGTCAATAGTTTTTGAGGCAGTCAAAGACGAGGAGCTTTATTTGAAATTTCAATTAAGGGTGCTAGAACTTTATTTACCCTAAGATTGAAACTCAGTATTCAAATGTTGACATTTTTTCCGAAGTCTTACTATGGTGCAAGTTCTGTAACAAGAAATTGATCTTCATTTTAGTACATAACATGTTTTTGTTATTTTATTTTTTTTTTTTCAAATGTTGGGATGTCACTAACTAAATTTTTATATGAATACTTGAACTCGACACAACTAAATTATATATTTGGAAGTACATTGCAACAAAAATGATTGAAAATGACGTGGAATGAAGTTGAAAGCATGCAAAAGAAATCTCAATATACTATACGGAGCAAGAAAGATAACTCTACAGGGTTGAACAACACACTAATTACCTTTATCCCTAAAATTCCTGCTCCGGTCAGCCTGTGTCAATTCAGGCCGATAAGTTTATGTAATGTCTTGTATAAAGCGATCACGAAGTGTTTAGTGCAGAGGTTAAAAAAGCATCTCAAGTATCTTATTGGCCCGTGTCAGAGTAGTTTCAGTCCTGGGAGACAAATTACTGACAATATCATTCTGATGCAAGAGGTGATCCACTCATTGAAGAGACATACGGGCAGAAAAGGTGTAATGGTTCTTAAGCTTGACCTCGAAAAAGCCTATGATCGGCTTAGTTGGGACTTTTTGCGCGACACTCGTTCTTTTGAAGCTTCCTCAACATTGGGTTCACTTGATCATGACATGTGTCTCCTCACCGAGGATGTCAATCTTATGGAATGGAGAAACTACTCAGGAATTTCAATCGAGTAGAGGGCTTAGGAAGGGAGATTTGCTCTCGCCTTACCTGCTTGTCATGTGCATCGAAAGGCTTAGCCACATGATAAATGATGTAGTTGAGAATAAGAGTTGGAAGCCTATCCGAGTCTCCAGGCGAGGCCCCTCCCTCTCTCATTTGATGTTTGCGGATGATATTGTTGTAATGGTTGATGCTTCCGAAGAGAAGGCTGGGGTAATTAAAGAAGTTCTAGACAAGTTTTGTCGGACATCAGGTCAGTGTGTCAGTTTCCCTAAATCACGGGTGGTGTTCTCGTCAAATGTCCCTGAAAGAGTTTGCTCAAAGATCTGCACAGCTATCCAAATTGCTCCTACTTCTAATCTTGGCAAATACTTGGGGTAAAGCTGTTCCACCAACAGGTCGATAAAAATTCGTTCCAACATGTAATTGATAGAGTGCAGAATCGCCTAAATGACTGGAAAGGACAGTGTTTTACACTAGCAGGATGAACTACACTCATCCGGTCTGTTGCTTCCTCAATTCCTTCTTACATAATGCAATCGACATTAATGCCAAGTGGGGTGTGCAGGCAGCTTGACAGACTTAGTCGACAATTCCTTTGGGGCAGCTCCAATGAACTGAGGAAGATTCATCTTGTCAAATGGGACACGGTTTGCAAGCCGCGGAACTAGGGCGGTTTGGGAATTCGTCGGACCAGGGATTTTAACCTGGCAATGGTAGCTAAACTAGGATGGAGACTCCTCACTGAAGACTCATCTCTCTGGGTCCAGATTATTCGAAACCGTTATATGAATGGTACTGCTTATCAGTGAGGGAAGTGCTTGTGGGATGGAAACCCCCAGAGATAGGATGGATCAAACTGAATAGTGACGGTGCCTGTAAAGGTCGACCTGGATAAGCTGCTGCGGGGGGAGTTGCACGGGACGATAATGGAGGTTGGCTGGGAGGTTTCGCTGTAAACCTTGGTATCTGTACAGCCGTCTTGGCAGAACTATGGGGACTGTACTTTGGGCTTAAATACGCATGGGACAGAAGTTACCGTAAAGTCGTCTTTGAGATGGACTCCTTAATTGTAGTCAACTTGGTAAAAAAATGGTACGGAACACAGACGTAGCTTTTTCTGGCTGATTGTTGAGTGCCAAAAACTTGTTAGGCAAAGTTGGGAGGTCAGGCTAATTCATGTTTTACGCGAAGGGAATCGAGCCGCGAATTGGATGGCGAGCTACGCAGGAAGTTTAACGTTGGGTCTTCACGAGTGTGAGGTGCCTCTTGCAGGCATCCAAGATATTCTATTTTCTGACTTATATGGTACTTGTCTCCCTAGGATAACCAGTATTACGTAGTTTTTTTCTGGTTTCTGTTTCGGGGCCAAACCCCTCCCTGTTAATAATAATAAAAAAAAAGATAACTCTACAATATATGATATTTGATATATATTGGATTCTTTATTTCTTGAAATCTATTTAATTAGCTTGAATTTGTAATAGAGAATTCCTTTTTTCTGTAATTAATTTAGTTTGTTAAATTTAATTAGAATTATTCGATATAATTTATAATTAGTATATATATTTATGAATTCAATAATATTTGTATATAAAAACTTTATAAATTAGGTTAAAAAAAACTTTATAAATTAATAAATTATTTAAAAAATTAATGTATAACTCGTGTATTCCATTCCACGAGTCTCAAGCTAGTTGAGTGATTAATTTGTAAGACACGAAAGAAATAAGAACAAAGGGAAATTACATGGTTAGGTAAACTGTTAGTGTGTCTACAAGTAAGGACAAGCTATTACTCGATAAAATTAAACTACATGTATGAACTCTTTATTACATTTGATTACCAGAAAATGAAAATGTTATCACATTTGATTACTCCAATCCAATCATATTCTATTTACATGACCTACTTACTCCATTATCTAACATGTTTCACATATATATGTAATTAACTCATGTGAACCGTGAGCCAAGTGAAAGTTTTAACAATGTATAATTAATTTGACTAAGGGTTGTTAGGATAAATATTATCTTGTTAGATAGGCTTGATGATATTTTATCTTATTGATTAGGTTAATCTTATCTTGTTAGATAGGATCATCTTTTTATCTTCTAGCAATTGTTTCATATTAGGATTAAGGATGCAAACCGAGTGGAGAGGGCGGCGATTACATTCTTCATTCCCGTCCCCTGGGGGACCACTATCCCCTCGAGGATCTCCATCCCAAAAACTTAAGACATGTCATTCATTTAGAGGTAACACGTAACAATATAGGATAATCAGTTATTAGCGTGTATAGCATGCATACGTGGCAATCATAGATACTGAAGGGGATCAGTCGCTTATTTGGACAATCCACTACAAATAAAGTATGGATGGAGGGATCAGCTTAATGGACCATGTATTTAAAATCATATATAGTTTTATTTTTCGGTATGAAAGTAATAAAATAGGCGTAATATATCACCAGCTCCCTGAACTTGTCCATCATAGTAGATTGACTCTCTGAACTTTGCAAGTGTTTCACCAACTCCCTAAACTTGTCCATAAAAATTGATTAGCTCCCTGAACTTTGCAAATGTCTCACCACCTCCCTAAACTTGCTTATTCTGTAACAACTAAATACAAAAATCATAATACTAACTCGGATTAGGGTTCAAAAATACATCTAACGTTTTGGGTTAGGAGTAATTTTGCCTCTAACCTTTAAAATGGTGTAATTTTACCCCTAACATTAGTAGCCAAGAGCAAGTTTATAAATTTGGTGAATTTTTTGACTTTTTTTGTCCAATTCGTACAAAAGTCAGTATATTTTTTTTCACATCCCAACATATGTTTGTGATTTTGTTCCTGATAAAATGACGCACATATGAAGTGTAGATGACAAGATTCATGACCGAGAAGACAGTTTGATGAATTATTTCTCAAATTAACCAAATTTATCAATGTTAGAGGTAAAATTGTTCTTGGCTTCCAAAGTTAGGAGTAAAATTTTACAATTTTAGACGTTGGGGGTAAAATTACTCCTGATCCAAAACATTAGGGGCATTTTTGCATCTTAATCCGAGTTAGTTCTTACGGAATAAGCAAGTTTAGGGAGCTGGTGAGACACTTGCAAAGTTCAAGGAGCTAATTAATATTTATGGACAAGTTTAGAGAGCTTGTGATACGAAATAAGCAAGTTTAGAGATCTGATGAGACACTTGCAAAATACAGGGAGTCAATCTACTGTTATGATAAGTTTAGAAAGTTGGTGGATGTACTAAGCCAATAAAATACTAGGCGAATACAATATAGTCATCCGAATGGATCCCATTGGAAGTTGCTCATTCCAATACAAGGAGGAATACTAATGTTAGTAGAAGTTTTAACGAGGATGAAATAATCAAACAGAGAATTTAGAGTGGGAGAGCGTGTATACTTTGATGCCGGGAGATATTGAAATTATTAGGAGGAATGTGTTTCTTTTTTTCAAGTGGCTCTGTTTGGCGTGTTTGGGGGTGCAGATTGGTGTTTGGCTTCTCCAAGGGTGAACAAATATGATTAGCTATATCATTAATGAAAAAAATCAAATGGATTAAATGTTTATTAAAAAAGGAATGCATGTCGATTAAAACAATCAATTTGTATATCTGTAACATGATTCTCTCATCAATTGCTTATCACCAAAGCGACCTTTAACTCATTTTTAGATGCAACAAATAAAATAGTTAACTAAATAAGCAGCAGATCAGAACAGAGCTGGTAAGACTTAAAGGTTTCTGGATCAGATCCAATTGATCCGAGCAATGGAAAAAAGAAATATCATTGGGATATAGTTAGGGTCCGTTTGTTTTATCTGCTGTTTGCTGTTTGCTGTTCCAAAAAGCAGGGATTTCCTGCTTTTATAAAAAGCTACTTTTCGGCTACAAAAGGCAAACAGGAGATGTCTAACCAAATACTTTAAACTCTCATTTTCAAAGTGAAAAGGCAAACAGGAGGTCGAAAAGCAGCTACCAAACACCCCCTTGGTATAAAAAAAAAATTGACGAATTCGAGTTTAAGATTTTATTCATAAACAACTCGTTAATTGAGTTCATAAACTTCGATAGCTAACAACTCAGAAGTTATGTTCAGTGACTGATCAAGTGAATTTGGTCAGCCACCATTAGATCTAGACTTATTAAAATTCAATGATGGAGATTAAAATCATCGTAAGGCTCAGATTTACACTTGATAGATCTAACAGTGACTAACAAAATTCACTTGACCAGGTGAAAATTATTGTATGTTCATTTATTATATAGATTGAAAATTTCTTTAACATAAAAACTACGAGTTTTGAAACCTATAAAACTAAAATTTACATAAAATTGTGTTATTTTTTTTTATCAAAAAATCAAACCAAACTTATTCAAGAGCGTGTTCATAAACATGATAATTGAGCTTTTTATGAGCCTATAACCGAACCTCCTCACGAGCTTTCCAGTCGAGTTTCACCGTGCTTAAGCTTGACTCGTTTATAAATTGGACCGAATACCAAATCGCTCATAAGCGACCCAACTCATTTACAGCCTTAAATATACTTTGTGTTTCACATTAACACTCCCTCTATTCTGAAATATATATCGTGTATGATAAAATTTTATAATTAAGAAATCATTAAATAAGGCTTAAAATGACAATACCATTCTATAATCTCATCTTTAATGAATAATTCTCAAACGGCACAATTTTTTCTCTATTCTCTCGTAAACTTTTCATATTTTTAGAAAGATGAGAATTTTTAGCAAACACAAAATTGAAAAAATGAGTTAAATTAAATTAAATGGCTTAGAATTTAGAATTTTCCTTTACCATTTAAACGACCTATGATTCAGAATAGAAGCATATTATATTACGGTACATTTTAACCAATAAATTGTTAATATTGTACAATTAATTACACTAGACATAAATTATTACAATAAATGAGATGATATAATAAAAATTCTCCTCCTTTCAGGCTTGAATGTCATAATTCTAAATAATTGAGCCGAAATTAGGCTATTATTTTCCGATAGCATATAAATAATCCAAAGCTTGAATTAAATCTAGAAAAGATAATGAATAAATGATATATTTTCAACTTGTAACAGAGCTCTTGGCCCTAATGGAAATTGAAAGACAACCACACCTAAAAGATATTAATATTAAATATTTTTGATTGTCCTTTTGTGGTTCTTTCTTTCTTGTATGGCCCTTTAATTTTATATTATATAATTAGATAAATCTGAAGCTATTTCATTAATATTGATGTCACACATTAATTGCCACTAAGAAAACGAACATGATTTTGTCCTCAGATTATTCTTTTACAAGGGATCTACTGTAATTTTCCTTAATATTCTCAAATTATCATCATTCAATTTATGTCTAAAGTGATTGGGATCAATTAATCAAATTTATTGAAAATAAAATTATTTTTAATTTTTGTTTATGGCGGCTTAGTAGTAAATTTTTCGGGAAGTGCGTATGAAATTATATAAATTTAGTTCTAACGTGTCCAAGTAAGATCAATTTTAGCATATTTTACTGAAAATTTGAAAATATTAGTTTAATTGTTATTTAACTATCACAAACATAGGACATTCCAAACATCAATTATGTCTGAGATATTTATTGTGTTACTAATACAATTACAAAAAAAATTATGAAAAATGTACAAAATTCCTTCACTTGTTAACAAACTTGTTTATAAGGTGTGATATGACAGTCAATTGATAAACCAGTACATTCAAATTTTCTGTTATATAGAACTAAAATTAAACTTATTTTAAAACGTTTGGACTAAATTGGTACCATTTCGTATGTTGCACTTTCTCAAAAATATTAAGATCAAATTTAGCCCTTATCCCAAAAATATTAGGCTAAATTGGTACCAGTTCATTCTAACCAAATGGGATAGGGTTAGACCAGTCTATCTGACTTAGTTTTTAGATCTTCGTGGGCCTTTTTAGTGATGATATTTATAAAGCTACCTATGTTGATGGACACACTTCAGACGGTAAAATGCTCGATAACTACCTCAATGGCCGGAGGATCCTTATGAGCGTTATTGGGTGTGCTTTTCACACTTCCGAATGAGAACTCAAAGTTCGACTCTTGAAGCTCTATCTATCTTCATATGCAACTTTCCTTTTTTTTATCAATCTCCTTGTGGTCCTCCAACAATCACATTAATTACACCTCATGGAGCACGTTTCGTAGCCGGCGAATTCTTTCATTTAGTAGCATGAGCCTCTGATGTCTTCTTCAAGAAGCGGTCTAATGTTCCGCTTTCTTCCATTTTATTTAGCTCAATTCCTAGTTATCTGCAATCTTCGGTGTCATCACATTCACCCTTGTGGAAGTCACAATATGCTCTATTGCTGGGGTGGGGGTATTCAATGTGTTGATTATTCTTTTTTACCCAATATAACACCTCCTTCCTAGGGACATTAAGAGGTATAAAGTTACACTCTGATTGTTCCTTCTGCCTATTGTGGTCTCTGCCTCTGTCTCCCTTGTGGTGTTATTTCAAACTATTATCCGGACCAAGATGATCTTTTGCACTAGCTCTTTTGAGAAGGGGGTTGAGCTTTTGAATATCCCATTTAATGAAGTCCTTAGCCCATCATATGATTTCATGGAATATTTTAGGTTGTCTTGCAGTTAGATCCTAAGACAATGCCTCGCTTCAGAAATTTGCCACCATGGCATATACCACAACATCAACACTGAGATGCTGGATTTGTATTGTGGTCTTTTGGAATCGTTCTACCTAAGTTAATAGGATTTCTCCGGGTTCCTATACCAGGTAGTTAAGAACTTGGATTGTTTTACTATTAGGTATTGAAGTAATGAAGTGTTGAGCAAACTCATTGCCCATCTGGTTGAAATTCCTAATTGATTTAGTAGGTAGATGCTTGTACTAATAAGATCATAGTGGTTGGAAAGAGGTGACACATAACATCCTCGGTGGCCATAGTACTTTTCAAAGCCCTTCCAAAGTTCTTCACATGAAATGATGGATCTCTAACACCGATAGATTTCTCTAAGGAGGGGGATTTAAAACCTATGGGCATAGACTCACACAAGATATTGGAACATAACTAGGAGCTAGTATCTACTACCTTTGGCATACCAGCGCACATGCCTGCATCTTCCATAACGTTCTCCAGCTCCCATTGGATGATCACTTCCATTGATTCCTTTTGTACATGCCTCTCATCATCTTTGCTATTGGAGGACGTGCACTGCTAAGTTGTCTGTCGATCTCTAGGATATCCTGGCATAATTTTCTTTCTTTTGTGCCACTAGAGATTCAGATTCAATGGAGCTTTTAAGTGCCTTACCCCTGCTTTGTGGGACTCTGATTCATATGAGCATCTATAAGCCTTGTGCTTATGTGCTAGGGACCTTAGCGTGTTCGAGCGTTTGTGTTTTCTGTGATGTTCCAGAGAGGATTCAGATTCCCTTCCATGTCTTGTGTGATACGATGAGGATTTAGATTTGGCCAGTTCTTTCCATGGGATAAGAATCTGTTCTCTCATGTTGGGTGTCCCCTTCCCTGTCCCCCATTTAATTTATTACATGTGTCAATTTAATTTTAATCAGCAATTAAATTTAATCCCAATTATGTTAACATTAATTAACTTTGATCCCACTCTGTTAACTTACTTCCTCCTTCATTCACCAGCAACACACTTCTCTTTCAATTTTTTCTTCCGACGATAAAACAGACTTCTTCCTCTTCTGATTGCGATTTCTTCCAGATTCTGATTTTTTGAGTTTTTGTGATTTCCTTTTTGGGTGAATATTTATGCTTTGGTACAGGATATATATCTCTTTTCTGTATCATTTCATGTAATAATTTGGGAAGGTTAATATGTCACGTAAGGTGATGGTTTGATAATATACCCACCGCAATCTAGCTTGCCATCCTTAATTTGATAATATGCAATATATGTTACCATTTTATTTCTATGTTGCTAATTTTTTCCGAATGAGGATTACCAAAATGATAAAATTATCCAATTGTTGAAGCTAATTTTTGCCATCCTCTTCAATTAGCTTCAGCTTGCGCCTCAGATAATCTCGATACTGATGAGGATTTTGCTGCCTCTCTTTAGGCATTCTCTTGGCACTTGACCGCTGGTATTTTGACGAGACATCGATGTTCTAAGGATATGACTATGTGTTTTCTAGTTGAACATGTCATGAAATCTTGCATTTGGTTAGTTTAATAACCTCCTCACTAGCATCTAACTTTTCCAGTAGCTCGGACATCACACATACGTTCATGTTCATATTAGTGGATTCTTGCACCATCCTGACATTGTAAAGAAGCTTCTTAGTTATACAATTTATGAAGTCTTAGTTTGAAGGGTACAACGAGCCAAAGCATTCATCGATATGCCTATGAAGGTCTTGAGTGATTTGGAAGAGGCTTAGTGGATTGTTACTGGCGTCTAAGGGTGCCTTGGGCTCCAAGATTTGGTGTGTGAGGAGGGTGGTTTTTTGTGTTATTTTATTGAGTCATGGTCGCGTGTTTGTTGATCCACACTCATCGCACCAATTTGATTCTATTGAATCTGTGAGTTGGTGCTCCAACGACAGTGAGAACTTCTTTTATGCCGAAGTAAGATAGAATAAGGGTCAAGGCGAGGTCGTTGACCGATAACCCCACTGTGATGTCTAAGTTAGCAGAGTTTAGGATGAGAGCATTGAGCAATTGAGTAATAATTGCAATAGATGTGTGTATGACATTGACTATGAAGTTACATTAGTGTCAATGCCAAATTCGATATCGGTGAAGATGTTAGCCCTAACTTTCTAGGAGAACATGTGTCGTTTTCGAGTGATAAATATATTTTAGGTAGTTAGTAATATATCTTAATTGAGATTCCTTTATCCTAGGTGTGAATCACGAGTGCTGATTCGAAAAGAATATATAACGCATCTCATTAGTTCACGTGTTTTGAAAGTTATTTATTCCAATATATAGCATGGTCTGAAGATTCTTATTGCTTCGCACATCATTATTAGCTCGAGATTAAGATACGTGTATCGTGATATTTGGCATTTGAATATAAATTAGGGGAGCTGAATAGATTTTAAACTAATAAAAAAAAAGATAGATAAATTTTCGTTACTTATCAAGTAGGAGTGTGGAAAAAGGATTTCCAAAATGGGAAAAGGATTTTAGACAAAGTCAGGGGATATAGAAGAAGATAAAAGATACTTTCGGAAAAGTTTAATGATAAAGTAGAAAAGGCTACAAATTATTAAGAATTTGAAAAAACAAAAGAATAAAGCCTTCATTCCTACGTAATTTATAATTTGGGATATATTCCCCTTTATGTGACAATCAGTTGGGAGGCTATTTTTTACTTCTATACGTCTCTATAAAAATTATCCATCTATATATAATTAAAATTAAAATTTTAATTCTATTAAAAATGTTAAAAAAATTATAATTATTATTTTTACAATAGATGAGATGTGGGCAACTTGGACAGTGGGGGGTTAGGAATTTATACATGGGGAAACATTTTCCAAAGTCAAGCCTAACTGTTAAAAAACCTAAAAAAAACAGATACAATGATAAAAAAAAAAGTTAAAAGAAAAAAGCATTTGGTATTTGAATATTTTAATGCTTATTTCACATCCATTACACGAGATAGATTGTTTTTAAATTAACCAATGTAAATTTATTAATTTGACTTTATATTAATTTGAATTTCTTAATTTATATAAACACTTTTTTTTTAATTGAAGGTCGGTTAATGAGAGGGTGCAAAAAACAGACATCCCAACTATGCTGGCACCCCTATTAATCACACAAAATCCGAACCAAATTTATTAAAGAAAAAAGGAAAAATTACAAAACAACCAACAAAACAAAAACCATTTCAAGAGTAGTGATAAGAATTAAAAAACAAAAAGTAGTTCCTGAAATTAGAATCCAATGGACATTTATGGATATTTTTTTTTATGGGAATGCTAAAATTTCATTAAATACTAAGATTGCTAGTACAACATGAAAACAGCAAGGAGTAAAACCTTACAGACATATAGGCTAAGTTTAATACATGATCCACACGGGCAAGAAAAAGACTACAAACAGCAAAACAGACCATTAAAGGTACATCTAAAATAGAAAACCATTGAATCATATATTTATCGTAACCCCAAATTCGCAGCGGAGCAACTGTAGTCCAATCTCCATCATTTGAACCATTCTGAAACTTCGGATCTAAGTCCCTTCTTTTGCAATCCCATATATCCAGTGATCTACGGATAAGATCTACCTTTTCTGCACTTGCTACGACAGAAAAAGTTACAAAAGCAAAGATTTTAACCAACAGATGCACTTCAAACGGATCCAAAGATCGGATAAAATATATCGGATCCAAACAAAATAAACTGGTACAAACCAACAGAAAAAACAACTAATACACCAGAAAAATAAAAAAACAAAAAAAAAACAAGGGAGGAGGAAGAATGAAGGCAAACTTCCTTCTTCCTCCTCAACTAGATAAAAGCAACTTGAACTTTGTTGTGAGTAGTCGGAAGAAAAGGAAAAAGATGAACATAAATAAAGGGTGATAAAGTTGTAATTAGAAAAAAGCTGGAGAAAGGGGAAGGATTGACTTGTCTGACCTTTTTAAAAAGTCCACACAGAGTGTGGGTTTCCCACACGACGTGTGGGTTTGATTCTGGAAATTAACTAATGTCCTTAAAATTCCACCCGGTGTGGGTTTGTCACACGGCGTGTGAGATTTATTTTTCATATGAATTCCCTTCACTTTTCTTTGGTGTGTCGCCCATTTGGTTTGGCTTCTCTCACTACCTGTCTCCTCACATTTCATTGACTGAATGCCCTCATCATTTTACATATATAAATTCCTTTTATATAGCTTAGTTTTGTGTATTTTAAGTTAGTTTGTACCCTGGAGATTGAAATTTGGAGGGTTTATCCTACCCATAGGTTCACAATTTATGATTTTGCTTTGCAAAATTGTAAACTATGATCTGCAGTTAATTATAAGGTTTATAAGAATAGAGTTCGTAGCAAACATAATTACAGAGTACTTAAATAAATTGACTTCGTAGTTCATGAAACTGCGAAGCACATTTCTTTCACAATTTTCTGTCATGTTCCACAGTTGTTTGAATTGCGAAGGAAATTTCTTTTGACTTAAATATTATTTTGACTATGTGTTTGTTTCTCAACAGTAGCAGTATGTCAACCGATAATATTTTATGTGTGATCACGTGGAATGACTAATGAAAAATAAAGAGAAAAGTCATGACATAGATGGGTGGTGAATCGAACTTGCTTTAGCTTGCAATAAAAATCAACTTCAAGATTTTAGAAAAGAGAGTTTACACTTATGCACATGTTGATTCAACATCATTTGACCTGCGTATGGCCATGCAAACAACGTACGATCCTAACAAATTTCTTGGAATAGTAATTCCTATTGTTGATTCCAATGATGTTGAGTGCTTCATAGACTATTGCCGAATGAATCCAAGCGATGCAATCCCACTATATGTTACTTTTGAACCCCGAATAATAGATGCACAACTAGCGCGAGTTATGAAAAAAGAGAATGTTGTTCGATCAAATTGTGAAACCACAATTGAAGTTGACACTCATCGGCCATGCAAAGAAAAGGTCACAGATTTCAACATCACATCCCACCCCGATTTAGATGATATAAGCTTGAATCCATTATTTGATCTCGAAAAAACGGTTTACGAAGAAGATATTTGGGTTCCTTATAACCCCAATGATATGAATTTCCTCTGCAGTTACTTCCACTGCGGAAGGGTTCTACTGAATGCGAAAACATATTCCTACACAAATTAGAGGATTTCTAACACATACAGTCGTGCAAATACATCCCAAACATATTTTCAATGCATACACATGCTACTAAACATAATTTAAACCCTAATAAAGCCTTAAATCAATAGAAAAACTTAACCTTAAACCAATAAACCCTAAATCGCACCAAAATCCTAAACTAAACCATAAATTTGCAAGGAGATTAAAACTTATATTCTTTCCTACCTTTGTCATTGAATCGCGACAAAAAATGCAGCAATAATTGCACCAAGAATGCAGCAAAAATCGCACAAGTAGAAGACTGAAACGCTCTGCAATTGTTGTTCGCACAAATAAGCTTCTTTCAAAAATATTAAGTGATAACATATATATTAAAGACATTTCGAAAAAGTAAACTCTGAAAGTGTTTAGTTTGGAAAAAAAATAGTATAATAGATCTAAATATATAAATGAGTCGGATCGTTTTATAATTTACCTAAAAAAATCCTATTAATTAATTTAAAGTTGATAAAACATTTTCAATGTAATCCTTTCAAATTCAATTGAATAAAGCGTTGAAACAAATAAAATTTGTACTTGTAAATATTTTGAATTTAATTGCAATTCTACATATATTTATATTAAGGGTTAATTAAAAAAAAAAAAAAAACCTCATGGTTTCACATAGAGCTGGCCCTGGGCTTAGACCGGGAGTGCCCTAATCTAGAGCTATAGGGTCTAAAAAAAATTTAAGCTATATAAAGTACCTTTTTATATATATATATATATATATATATATAAATACTATTTAAGCTTTAAAAGGCCAAATAATTGAAATTTTTAACTTCAAAACGGTTCAAACCATTTTTTTTTTAATATAAGGTAATGGTTAATTTAAATTTTTTGTAAAACATCTTTTTTATTTTGGATAAATAAAAGTATATTTGGCGAACGCAATAATATGTATTGTACCATTATTAATGAAATACTTTTTAGTTTATTATTTATTAGAATATATTTTAAATTTTTACGTATAATTTTTTTTATTAAAAGGTTCTTATCTCTTATTTCATCAAGAACCATAAATTGTTAGGACTGGCCATGGTTTCACGTTTTCGTAAATCGGTACATGCAGTTTTTTTGCCCTAAAACAAACCCTATAATTTATGCCGTTAACACAAACGAGACAAATCCCTTAACCCGTTAAAATTGAGGGGTATTTTTAGAAAAATTTTATCATTTTTTAACTAATTTTTTTTTACTATTCTTAACACATTTGCACCATTTCACACTTTATTGTACAACCTTTAATTTTACATGCTAAAATATACAACCTTATGGTGACCTCACATTATGGTGTATATGACCGGCTATTAGAGGTAAATCGTGACATATCAGGGTAATTATATACGTGGTGTATAACATTTGCATAATTTCACACTTTATTGTACAACATTCAATTTTACACACTAAATGACTGGTTAACGCTGGTCAATACGCCACATCAATACTTTTCACCTTCTAAAAATAGAATTGGTACATCCAAATTAGATTATTTTCATGCCCATTTTTTCCCTTCTTCCTTAATTTTTTTTCTCTCTTAATAATTTTTTTTTTCTCTTTCCCGATTCTTCAACCTTTTTTCTCTATTTAATTTACTAATTCTCAACTAGATAACTCGCGATTTCTCTCTCCTTTTTTTCTTTCTCTTACTTTCCCGAGGAGGACATCTCTACCACCAAAGTAACAAGAGGAACAGAGACCGTGGATGGGGCAGAATCAGTGTGGCATGCCAAGCCAGATGCCATATGGCGTGACACCAAGGGAGTAGAGAGGAGGAATGGCCAAGACCAGCACAACACGTTGAACCGTCTTTCGCATGACGTGTCACTCGACGTGCCACGCAACTCGTCGTGCAAATGAGGGGCGAGGAACTTCAAGAATCCAGCAATGGACTCGCACGTCGTGTGAGTCATATGGCACGACGTGTGGAGTCCTTTAAGTTGTCTTCTCCACCAAGTTGATGTAAGGGGAGACAAGGGCTGCCATCAAATAATTAATGTCTTGCCACCCAACTTATTACTGTTTTGTCATGCATTCTATTTACCTCGTTATCCTTTTATTTATTCATTCTTATCCTATTCCTAGGGGTTAATGGTTGTTTGTAGCCCTAGTAAGGTTTTTTGGTATTTTTGTTTTCTTTAGAAGGAGGTATACACTAAAACTTTCATAAATAAATACTCGATAAATTAATAATCTCTTTAAAATAATAATTTTTTCTGGTCCCGATTTGGGATAGTTCAAAAAATGATCAATTTTAATAAAATAATAAGATAACAAATGTTTGAAACAACCCTTTATAAATATATTGTTTTATTATCTCTACAAATTAATAATTTCTCAAATACATATGCCAAATATATATAGATATATACTTAGTATAATTTAGCAAAATATGACTCTATAGTACTTTCTTTTTTTCTTGAAATTTAAATCTAGTTGAATTTCATATCTAATTATTCTCAGTGAATTTAAAAGTTTTAGCGTACCCTTGTCATATTATAACAAAAAATTGTAAAAATGGTTGATGCTATGATCGCTTCCTTTCTTGTGACTGGTTCTAAAGGTACCGAATTATCCTCAGTTTCTTCCTCAATTGAATTTTACATGACACTCTATAAATTAATAATTATTAATTTATTGATTAATTAATATCTCTATAAATTAATAAAATTTCATAGTCCCAACATTATTAATTTATAGACGTTTTACTGTATATACTCCTTATCTTTGTAATTAAAACAATTTATATGAAATTAAGAATTATAGCCTCCACTGGAGCTTGGATTTATTCCATTGGGATCTTCATCCTTCAACTTTTAGCTTAAGAAGATAGTATTCTTTGTTGGTTGAAGATTAAAACCTTCACATTGATTTTAATCTGTATGATTTCCCACTTATTAGATTGGAATTGATGGTGGTGAAGACTAAAGCCCCCTGGTTATTGGGAGTCTCTTCTTCATCCACATAAAAGTAATCTAATTTTGGATGGTTCCACTGATGTTTTTTAGAAGGCGAAAAGTGTTGATGTGGTGCGTTGAGCGGTTATTTAGTATGCAAAATTGAAAGTTGTATATCAAAATGTGAAATAATGTAAAATTTGTATAATACATATTAAATTTACTCCAGTTATAGAACATATATAGTGCCGTGGTTGGAAAGTGTTTAACTAAGTGTCCGTTTGTCTATTTTTTCGCAATTTATATGTACTATCTATCAGCAATAACGAACAATAAACAGTTAACAACAATAATAAATAGGAACAAGTGAACCGAATGGCATTAAGGATTTGAAACTACTCCTTAAAAACAAATTTGATTCAAAATTACATATTTTAGGTGGTTAATAAAAAAAAAAAAAAAAATCAAACCATGAAAAGCACATTGAATTGTTATCTCTCACTTCACTATATATATATATATATGAGATTAGAAAATGATAATTGGAAGAATTAATGTCGGAATATTGTAATTGGTAATTTGGTTTGTCATTTAGTTAATTTGATGGGGTGTCACTACCTAATTGCCTCATTGGCAATAGATTTTGAGCCACCGAAGATATGATTTTAAAAGGAAAGCAAGGTTAAGAATAGTGAAGTGAGTGGCATAACATAACATAAAATGTTACGTTGCTTTAAGAAAGCCACATCTGCACTAATCCTTTGGCTTTTTCATAGCCTCATAATTCTTGTGGTTCTTCTTACCCAGCCAATTAACCAATACCTATTTGCTTTCATTAATTAATCATTACCTCTTCACTTATTTATTAATCTAAGAATTAAGAAAAACCTTATCATTTCATAAAAAGAAAACTTATCATGAAAAAACTATTTGCATCAATAGTAATTAATAATTTTAGGTTGGTTCTTTCAGATTCAAATAATAATTAACTAACTGAAAACATTGCCCTCAACTACTCATTTAATCATAAAATGTTATTTACTTACGGGGTGTTTGTTAGGGTAAAAACACGGAAATAGGGATAAAAAAACTGAGATGAGTTATCTAATGTTTGTTTTAGAGATAGGTTTGGATTCTCTTATCTCCCAAATCCTATACTCAATAAGGGGTGGAATAAGCTCATGCGGTTTTAATAGGATGGAAAAGTTTATCTTATTCCTCAAATTAATGTTATATAATTTAAATTTAAAATAGTAAAATGTATTATTTTATCCCTATTCATATCTCACATACCAAACATTGAATAATAATTTTCGATTATCATATTTTTATTTTTATCTCAACCATTTATCCTTATCATTATCCCAACCTTTATCCTTATTCTTATTCCAATAGAATACCAAACGTCTCGTTATAGTATTTCCAATTGTAGTATACTTTATAAAAATAATATAAATAATTGACTCTTAATGATTTAAGAGTAACTAAGACATATTATCTCCAACAATACTTCTTATGTTTACTCTTTATTTACTATTTTATCATTAAAATTATTAATTATTAATAAAAAAAATGAATTAAGGAGGCACTAAGAGGTGGATTGACGCTTTCTATTAATAAAGATGATGAATAGACTCTTACATAATGTTTGTTAGACATGATATAGGAGGTGAGATATGGATAAAAAAAAATGAGATAAGTTATCTCATATTTGTTTAAGAGATAGGAGAGTGACACAATGGAGTGATAAATCTCTTGTCCCACTAAAGCTATACCTAGAGGGGGTGGTATAAGACATGTTAATAATTTATTTAGATGGAAAAGTCTAATATGTCTCTCTAATTTTATTATTTATTCCATTTGTTGTGCTTTGAAAATTTAGTATGGTGTTCTAAATATTTCTCAAGTTAATTTTAATCTTTGAACTTTTAAAAACCTAAGTTTGTCCATATATTATTCACTGTTCGAAACGAAGGCCGTCTGGACCGCCTAGACGTTCGAAATCAAGAATCCACCTCGTCTATGATTAGTCCCTCTAGACATTTTATTGACTTATATGCGATTTTCAGCCGTTTGGGCTCCGCCTAGGCCGCCTTGACACCGCCTAGACCGTCTAGGTTTCTCCTAAGCGAACAAAAGTGAATTCATTTTTTTATTTTATTATAATTCACTTTTAAGTTATTTCAATGATATTATTGTTGAAATGTTGATGTTTGCACAAAGATATATGTTACAAATATACGTGTTTTTCTATATTAAATAATTTTATATTATTATTTTTAGATTGTATAATACATATTTTAATTGAATTTATAAAATAATTTGTTGATTAATAAATAAAAAATACAAAAATACAAATCCGATTAATCTCCGATTAGCCTCTGACTAATCCCCGATTAATCCTCGAGGGCCCTGTCCACCCGACTAGCGTCTAACATTTTTTATAACCTTGATATTATTGGAGTATCAATGTCGAATAAAATTAATTAAATTTAATCTATCATCTTAAATATATTAGTTATTCCATTTTGTGTGTTTTGAAAATTTAATACAGTGTTCCAAGTATTTCTCAATTTAGGTTGGTAGATTAAATTTAATGAATTCCATCCCACGTTGATACTACAATAATATATACTTTTTATTTAAATTTGCATAAAAATAATATAGTAAAATCAATCATTTTATCTTTATCTATATCCTACGTATCAAACATGAGATAATAAACTCTACTATCTTATTTTTATCTTTATCTCAATCTTTTATCTTTATCTTTGTCCCTATTCCAACCTTTATCTCTATTTATTTCCCTATAGTTACCAAACACCCCACTGTTGGAGCTAATGTTTAACTTCCCTCTTTAAATTTTAACTTAAGAGTCAATTGGAAATGCTCTCAGTGAATTTAATATTTATTAGGCTTAGCATTATTTGCACGTAGTTTATAAAGTAAAAAGGTATAAAAGAAAGTAGGTTTTATTCTTAGGGTAAATTTAAAAAAAAAATTATAGGTTGTTATATTAATTTGCAAATGAATGTCTACATTTTTTTTTATCAAGAGAGGATTGAGATTTCTTATTTTTGCTAAAAACAATGATCTTTTAGTTTGACAATAAAAAAATAAGAACAATTTTAAAATGGAATTTTCAAGAATTAACTTTGATTTTTGGTAATTTTATTTTGAGATTATTTGTGTTGTTTGGTGAGGAGAGATAAAGTGAATATTTAGAGGAAAAAAAATCCTAAAATTGATGATTTTAAAAAATAAAAAACGTAGTTCTATAGTAAATTTTAATTCATATAAATTTTTATCTTGAAGTCGGTAACGGTCAATTTTTGAGTGCAAAACTAAAAAATCACCGTTTTTAGCAAAGTGAAAAACCTCAATTCTATCTTTATCGTAAAAAAAGATCACAAAAATGTGTTTGACAATTAATGTAACCACAAAGTTTTCTTTTTTAAATTTATCCTTATGCTTATTAATGTAACCACAAAGTTTTGTTTTTGTAGCTTCTTACTCAATCTTTGCAATTCAAATAATTAAAGATGGTTTAGTATTGTCAAACTGGTTGGAGGTCATTATTGGTGACATTCTTGAGATAGTCCATTCTTTTACATTAATTGAGTTCGTGCATGAAGGACGGCAAGCGAATGTTGGTGCCCATATCTTAACTGTTTGGGTTCATGGAATTTTAATTGAAGATTTCCCCTTTTGCCTTTCTTCTTATGTTCAGAAAGATGTATTTTCGTTTGGTTCGTAATATATGGTTTGATTTATAAAAAAAAAAAACAAAGATTATTTATTGCCAAATGATGTTGTATGTTTTGAAAAGTAATCAGTTATAAAATTTAGGAAAATTTATAAAAATAATTTATGTGGTTTGGCCAATTAACAAAAAAAAAAGTCTAGTAATTTAAAATTCAAAAATAGTTGATTGTGATTTTTACAGTTTGCAAAATTCAGATATTCTAGTCATTGTTACTTACTCCAAAATGGAGCAATTTAAAGTAATTAAAAAAATATATTTTATTTTATAAAAAAAATTGACTTTGCAAATTATTTTATATATAAAGTCCGACTTTACAATTTGAATAAACAATAAATATTGTTTGACCGAAAAGATATTCACATATCATAGTTTCAAAGAAACTTCACATATTATTTAATTATATATATCACAATTCCAAATTGGTTGTAAAAACTAATTAGATATAGCTCAATCTAAATATCCAATCTTTTTTTGATATTTTTATATATAAAGAAAAATAGGGCGCACATTTTTTTGCGCATTCTGAGAAATTTTATTATATATCTGGTACACTATATCATTTGTGCATCAGACTAATAATATGATGTGATGCTATATTTCAACCATTACCTATATTCCAGTTAATTATTATATAAAATTATAGATCTTATTTAAATATAAATAAAAACTCTAAAAAATAAGTCTTATGCCCTAAATTTTAAATCTAATACCATAATATAATGTGAAATTAAATTATTGTTTTGACGCAGAAATGATGTGGTGAATTAATCATATAGTAGAATTTCTCCCACCATGACACATCATGCTTAAAAGATTTGAGTGAATTTAAATTATTTCCTTAAAATATTCTAGCATCTTTGCTGGGGTTGAAGTGAAATCTAAATTAAAAATGTGTAATATTTTTTTTTATTTTCTAACTTTTTATCTATTACATTATTACATTAGTTTTTTTAAAGAAAAGATTATGCATTAAATAGAATAGAATATAAAGTTTGAACAATGAAATATGAAAGATTAATATGTCACTTCATCAGTCCTGATATAGAATAGGATGCCCTTACAAGCTTATGGGTAATACTATTTACATAATGACTAGCAAAAATGATACTAACATCATTAAACGAATGAATCAACTTATTACAATTATTATGAGCAATGTAGTAATAAGAATGAGGCAACTTTAAGAATGGTGAATATTCCCTCCACATTGGGTTGCTTATTTCTTTCTTTGAGTTATAATATTGATGTGATTCCATATGTATTACTTACTTAATACATGTATACTTAATATCAAAACTTCCAACTACAAACTTAAAATTGTAACTTAACTAGAAACAACTAATTCTAATTGTTTAAGCTTAAACACAAGTTACTAGCACAACGTCCAAAAAAACACATGCTATGAACATTTAAATTTCTGCAATGTCATTAAGGATTCTCTTTCAAAATAGGTTTGGGTAAATTTCATACAAAATGCCTAAAATATCTCTATATCAAATAACACTATCCTAACTCTTAAAACCTTTAAATAATTTGTTGGGCCTGGCCCTATTTTTTTTTTTTGTTGGATTGTGAATCCCTTGATTTTCTATTAATCATAAAAGGGGTATTTATACAATAGTATGATTCCTATAATTATGCTAGAGGTAATTATAATAGGAAATACAATATAATTATGGTATAATTCCTATAATTATGCTAGAGGTAATTATAATAGGAAATACAATAAAGAGAGAATATTAACATATATAACAATATCTAACATTTTTTTGTGTGTTAATTTATTAAAGGGTAAATTACATGAATATCATAATTAAGTAAAAAATTACAACTAAGTCATATCACCAAACTTAATTTTTAATATGTCATTATTTTCTATATATTATGATTTTATACTATAATTTAAAAATTCTAGACTCCAATTCATAAATCATAAACCCTAGAAAATATATTCTGAACTTCTAATTTATAAATTTCAATCCTTAAAATATATTTTTTTTTAATTAAAAGCGGAGGACTGGAGGAGGGTTCAGACATCCCAACTATGTTGGCACCCCTGAAGGACCCCCTACAGAACCCGAATTGAATAAATGAATAAAAATAAAAAATAAAGTTAATACAGCAGAGGAACCGTCAGGTAAAACGATAAGTCGCTTGACCTGAGAAGTTAAAAGCTAGAAGGCTATTACAAAAGGGTGGAGATAAATCCCACCAAGTGTTACCCGTAGTGGAACGAGCGTAATTGGCTAGGGCGTCTGCAACCTGGTTACCTTCCCTGAAAAGATGGGTGACCACGATCCTCATCATGAGCATGTTCTGTTGACATTCCGTCCAGTCCGAGCGAAGAGTCCAGGGAATAGCAATACCGGTGTTTCGTAAGCAGGCTACTACATAGGTTGAGTCCGACTCAAGCCAAATGGAATCCCATCCTCTACTATGAGCTTGATTGATGGCAAAGAGAGCGGCTCTCAGCTCCGCGACATGAACTAGACGGTCGATTGCCGGAAAGGAGAAAGCACCGATGCAGATACCATTGTTATTGTGAAAGACTCCACCACACCCTGTTAAGCCGTTTCTAATCGAGGCGCCAGTGTTCGCCTTAACCCAGCCAGAAGGCGGAGGAAGCCATTTGATCGGTAAGATTCTAGGCGAGGTGGAGAGACGAGGGGTAAGGCCCAAGTTAACCAGGATAGTTCGCTCCGTTTCTGAGTTCCAGATGTTACCCAATTTGAAGTGATCAGTCCGCCTAATGTGAAGCCATATCAGCCGAAGCGCACGGTGTATGTCCGGGGGTTTGTCATTGAAAATGCAGTCATTCCGAATGAGCCAGATAGAACAAATCGCGTGAAGAATTGCACTGTTCCATAAGGCGTAAATTTGAGAGCTGAAACGTTGATAGGCTGCCCAGCACATCCGATCCTTAATGTTATCACTATCCGGTAGACGTCTTCCGAATAAATAAGAGATACTAGACCAGATTTCCTTAGCAAAGCTACAATGAATCATTAGATGATCAAGGCACTCCGTATTTTTCTGACACAAGCAACATCTAGAGACAATGCAAATGCCACGGTTCATGAGATTCAAGTGAGTCGGGAGCGCCCCATAATAAGCTCTCCAGCACACAAACGAGTGAGCCGGAGGAATGTAATTCCGCCATAGGAACTTGAAAACCCTCTCCGGTGCAGAATCCGAACCCATCCAGTGATAGAAGAGGTTAGAGGAGAAATTACCGTTGATCGCTGGCATCCAAACACACACGTATGTAGCCTCTTCTTCTATCTTGGTGTCATGGATTGCCTGTGTAATATCTTCTGGCAATGGCGGCAGAAGGCCTAATCCAATTCGTCGACCAGAAATTCAAGTTGGAGTTTTCTCCCAAAAACCAATGACTGTTCTACTGCAGCAAAAGGTAAGCAGGTCTGACAGAATTCCAAACTGAGGAGTTAGGAAGATGCACTCTCGGGAGGCCAACACGATCAAGGTAGGGAGCGCAGCAAGGAGAGCCAAACTGAATCCCCGGTCAGAATTCCCCAAGCTAATTTGCCACAGAGCGCTAAATTGAATCTGCTCAAGTCTCTAATGCCAAGACCCCCTCTAGAAACCGGCTTTAAGCGGTTAGTCCAAGAGACTGTTACCAACTTCTTTTCAAAAACATTACCGTTCCAGATGAAGTTCCGTATATGGGATCTCAGGCGGTTTAACAAGCTTTTGGGCCATTTATAAACTGAAAAGGAGTGCGATAGTGAACTCGTGATTACTGAGTTAACAAGAGTTAGTCGACCCGCCATTGATAGTGACGAACCTTTCCATCTAGCAAATTTTCCTGATATTTTATCACAAACAGCCCCCAGATATCTCTTGTTAGGCATACCTTTGAAAAGAGGAACTCCCAGATAGTTGAAAGGAATACTTCCAAACCGAACCCTGGTGATGCTAGTGAGGCGGGCCCTTCTGACCGCAGAAACTGAGTCCCCAAAATAAGATTCTGATTTATCCCAGTTGACAAACTGACCCAAAATCAGCCCGTATTGCGTGAAGATGTTCTTAATCGCTGCTGCATTAGAGATTGAAGCTTTACAGAAGACAATAACATCATCTACATACAAAAGATGCATTGGGAAATCTCGAAAGCTAGTGTACCTCATAGGAGAGAGAGAACCATTGGAAGCCGCCTGAGATAGGAGCCTGCTAAGGTAGTCCTCAGCAATACCAAACAGAATCGGGGAGAGAGGGTCTCCTTGTCTAACCCCTCTAGAACAGGAGAAGTAACCAGAAGTACCCTTAGGTGTCAGAATAGATAGCCGGGCCGAGGAGAACATGTTTAAAAGGTAATTCCTAAATTTTAGAGAGAAGCCAAAAGAGTCCAGCACTTGAAAAAGAAAGTTCAAATCCAGCGTATCGAAAGCTTTCTTTATATCAATTTTTAAAGCCATGTTTCCCCCGAAACATTTTTTGTTAATACAATTAACCCCCTCTGAGGCAAGTGCAATACAGTGATGAATATTCTGATCCTTAACAAACCCAAATTGATTCTGCGAGACAATACGGCTAGCCACAGGAGCAAGTCTGTCAGCAATAATCTTAGCAATTAGCTTGTAGCAGAAATTACTCATTATAATCGGTCTATACTGATCAATACGGAGGGCACCCTCCACTTTAGGAATCAACGTCATAATGCTAGAATTCAAACCGATTGTAACCAGGCCATTATCAAAGAACCAATTAATCATGTTGCAAATATCAGGCCCTACAATCTCCCAGCAGGATTGAAAGAACTGACCTGTAAATCCATCTGGACCCGGCGCACTTGACGGATCCATGCCCATGACTGTTTGATAAATCTCAACCGGCTCCGGCTTGCGCAACAGCGAGTCATTCTCCTCAGCCGTTATCGCAGGGTGAACAAGATCAGAAATGCCAGAAAGATCAACCGGACCCAACGGATTCCTAAAAATGTTTTCAAAGTAAGAGGTTACATGAGAAGCAATTACCTCAGGATCAGTAGTCAAGGCACCGTCTACCTCTAATGTTGAAATTCCACGCATACTTTTCCTTACAGTAGCCACACGATGAAAAAAGGAACTATTTCTATCTCCAGCCTCCAGCCAGCGGATCCAGCTTTTCTCTTTAAGATAAACTTCCTTTTGCACTAAATGATGCTCAAGCTGCGCCTGCGCTTGAATCTCCCTGTCCTGAATCTCATCAGTGTATGTAGAAGCGATATCAACTTGAATTTGGTGAAGAGCGAGCTCGCTCCCCTCGATGTTACGGTCCAAATTGCCAAAAATAGAACGGTTCTATTCTCTAAGAATAGGCCGGAGGCCTTTCAACTTATGACTTACCAAGTGTATGGGGCTCAGACTTGGGTGCGGGCCCCTCCAGTAGTCCCGAATCAACGACTGAAACTCAGAATGAAGAGTCCACATTTTCTGAAAGCGAAAGCGTGAGGCCCTTACAGCAGTCTGACCAAAAGAGAAAAGGACAGGATGATGATCCGAATGCATCCTGGATAAAATAGTGCTACGGCAGCTCCAGTTTTCCCCTAAAGATTCTGAAACCAACACCCTATCAAGCCTACTACAAACTCTAGCTCCACCCTGTCGGCCATTGCACCAAGTGAACCTCGGGCCAGCGACCTCAACATCCACCCAAAGATCTCTTTCAATAAAGGACCGGAACTCCCTACACGGTCTAGAAGCCAGAGGTCTACCAGTTTTCTCATGCGCGCCAGTGATGGCGTTAAAATCACCGATCACAGCCTAGTGCCCCTGGTATCTATTTCTGAGAGACGAGATTTCATCAAACATACTAACCCTTCTATTTGCCCAGATACTGGCATAAACGAAACAGAGGTATTGCTTATTATCCCGAAGCGAGCTCTCAATAAAGACGAACTGATCATGCGTAAATATAACGGAAGAGGTAGAGTTTAACGATTTGAATACCCATAAAGTTTCCCGCTCCCTTAGATTAGCTACCACAAAATTCATTCCAAGGCTCCCCCAAAAGGAGTCAAAAATTGTATCTCGATCCACCATTGGTTCAGCAATGCATAAAAAATCAGGCTTGTGTTTCTGACACAGACTGTAAAGGTATCTCTGGGTTTCCAAATTATGGATTCCCCTACAATTCCAGAAGAGCACACTCATTTAAAATGATTAGGGGGTTTACTAACTCGTTTGGATCGAGCTGCTTTAATTCCAGTGGTGTCATTAGCCGATTTAGCTTTCCTCGGTTGCCGGGTTACCGTTTGCCAAGAATTCCCTTCCAAATCTGCTTGATCAGCCCATAAGAGCTGCTGTCCACTTTGACCAGGAAAGGAACAAGCACTAATAGGGGATATAATGTTTGCATTACCTGGTGACGCAGCCCGTAAAGCTTCCTCGGTGTTCAATTCTTCGTCATTCCCAGGGGCAGGACGTTGAACGCCATCCACATTCAAATCCTCAATCTCATTCTCGGGGCCAGGACGTTGAACGCCATCCTCATTCAAATCTTCAATTTCAACTGCTACCATAGCCTGGATATCAGTAGGTGCCGCGACCGAACCTTCGACAATAAGCGGGGCAGCCTGTGTAGGGGCAGGGGCAGGGGCAGGGGCAGGGGCCTCGATGATGGGTTCCTGCATAGGTTTTACGGGATCTTTCTTCTTCACCTCCTTAGGGCCTGGCGGTTTCCTGTTTCTTTTACAGTCATAGGCCATATGTTCGATGCACGAGCACACCTTGCAAAAACTGGGAAGTTTCTCATACTGAACCTCAATCCACAGCTGTTTCCCATCTCTCTCGATTCCCAACTGAACCGGGAGTTCCGATGCCAGGTCAACCTCTATTAACATCCGCGCAAAATGGCCAAATTCTCCTTCTAAGGTAGCGTTATCAAACCGCATCAGATGTCCAATGCCTTGTGCAATGTTCGACAGTATCTGTGTATCCCAATATTCCCAGGGGAGGGAATACAGACGCACCCAAACCTGAGCTGTTGTTGCTCTTTCCACATACGGATCAAAGTCCGGAACCCAAGCATGGAGACGGAAGGAGCCCGGCTTCACTGCTATAATACCCTTGCTAAGTACCAAATCCTTAGCAGCTTGAGAAGTTAAGAACACATGAAAATAGCCTTTACCAATTGAGATCAATCGCCACGGGGACGTAATGCCCCATACAGTAGTGAGTTTCTGTTTCAATTCATTAACCTTCCAAGGGGAATCACCCTTAGCCAAAACCAATCTACCAAGTAGAGAGAACTTGCATAATTCAATTCTTCTATTATATGCTTCCTGAGATATCCTAATAGAGGGGATACCACCGAGATTACTAACCTTGGCGGAAGATGGGACAACTTCCGGGATAGCTTTTTTCAGAATCGCCGAGTACGACTTCGGGGGCGGAGGCGGCGGCTGCACGACATCTGCAAATCTCAGTTTTGGATTGAAGAGAACTCCAATACCAACAAAATCCTCTTGAGGACTCGAGGTATCCATCGTGAAATCGAGGAGTAGGGGGCGCCGGCGGCAAGAGCAGGCGACGGAGTCGGACGTGAAATCGGCGGAGCTTATCGTAGCTTATCGCAGCTTATCGCCATCTCCAACCCAATCCTTAAAATATATTAAAAGCACTGATTTTATTAGTTTGACATAATCTAAAATTATGACTCGACATAGTTGTAAATAGATTTTAAAAGATGAATTTTTGTGTAATTTTCCCTTTATTAAATAGCTATGTTGGCATTGGCCCAAATTTAAGACTTAATAAAATTTGATTAAGAATAATATTCGGGTTTGTCAGGGTGTTCCTGGGAGTGCCAGCCTAGTTGGGATGTCTAGGCACCTTGACTTCGTCCCAACCTTTCAATTGAAAAAAAAAATGATTAAGAGTATCTCTAATAGGAAGTGCTTGGTGAGGTAATATTTACTTGCTTTTTTATGGCCACGTTGTCACTTTTTGGAACCATTCTATCTCATTTTTTTAATAAAAAATCAATTAAATATTAAAATGTTCTATTATTCAATTACTTATGGGACTATGCTGGCAATTTTGGAATTGTTTAGTATTAAAACATTTTTTTTAAGTTGCTCAAAGTGGTGTGGATGAAAAAGATAATAAAATATTATATTTTTGGATAGTGTGTTAAACATTAGCAACTTTTTCAGGTTGTTTGCATTGGAGATGTTCTAAGTGGCAATATTTATATACCAACGAGAGTCTCATATGGAATAAAACAAATGTTAAAAATCCTATATATGAAACATATCGCTTGCAAGAAGAGTTTATAAGGTGATGCTGTTAGATTTTCCACATTTACAATCCACTAAAGTTGGGTTAATATATGGTCCAAATGTATTATATAATTATGTGCTTTAATAAAATAAAAAGAATACATCCTATTGGTGAGATCACGAAAGGTGCAATCAATCTTTATGTTTGATTAATAAAAAGGTGAAACACATATAATTAGTTCATTAATGAAAATATACCTTATGAATGAAAAGATACATTGATGGAATGTGTATTTAAAAAAGAAACCTATTAATAATTGGTCCTCTTCTACCCATATTAAGTTATTTCTCTCCATCAAAAAACTCATTCAAGTCTAAAAGGGTCGAGAGGAAGAAACACAATTCTTGGTGATTTTCGAAGAAATAGATTACTCTCATCATGGATCAGGATACGTTTTATTAACTATCGTTGTTTATAAAAAAAAGTCATCTTATTCGAACATCATGGTGATACATATTGAGTTTGAGGTGATAGTTTTCAATCATAAAGTATCAAAGATATTCTCAAACTAAACTTAAAGAAGCCGTTAACCCCAAAATTCACGAGCTAAACCTGTAAGAATTGAAAATCCTCATTGTTAAAAACTCTCAAAAAAACAAATGTGTATTGATCGATAAGAAAGTTAGTCTCATTAAAACAAAGAGATGAATTTATATCATCTTCTAACTTAAAGATAAAATTACATAAAAGTCTAATATATAAATAAATAATTAAAAAGATATGGTTAAGGGTTAAAATGTGATAAGTGCAAGGGACGACAAGCTTGTAAATAAGCTGTGAGTATGAATTGTAAATAAGGCATGGTAAACTTGTAATTAAGGCATCTCCAATAGAGGGTGCTTAAAAGAGTGTCAAAACTTAACACATAATCCCAAAATATAATATTTTATTGTCTCTTTCATTCACATCACTTTTGGCAACATTTACTTAAAAAATGCTCCAATAGAGGTTGCTTGAAAAGTTGCCATTATAATCCGATAAATTATTCTTTTTATTATAAATATTAAAAATAAAAGGCTCTAGATTTTATTATTTCTAGGAGAGGGACCACCTTTTATATTAAAAAATAATAAACAAGGTTGCCAAGAGGTTGCCAAAAATTGGCAGCTTTCCTTGGCACCCACAATCACTCTAATAGTGGGCACCCTTTAAAAGTTGTCAAACTTGATGCCACATCAGCTGGCACTTTTTTGGGCACCCGGTATTGGAGATGCTCTTAGGAGAAAGCTGGAGAAATGAGAAGAGTTGATTTGTATTGTCTTTTAAAAAACGTTTGCACGGTGTGTGAGCTTTATTCTGAAATAAAGCTGGTGGTTTTTAAAGTCCACACAACGTGTGTACTCAGTTTTTCACATGAATTGTCTTATTTTCACCTTGGTATGTCGCTCCTCATCCATTTGGCTCGGCTTTTCCCACAACTCATTTATAAACATTCTGTTGACTTGATGCCCTCATCATACACTCCTCTTGAAAAAGAACTTGACCATAAGTTAACAAAAGTGTTGTTAGAAACGAATTCATGGAGCCCATTCCACAAACTTCCAGATTCACCTTGTTCACAAGAGCTTCATCTAATATTTCAACTTATGATTTGCCCCTGTTCTCATCCTCTTTGACATTCATCTTCCACTTTCTACCGACATCAAATGGCATAAAGGTTATAAACGATTGATAGTGGAGTTGGATTCTCGCTTGGATGTCAACAGCTGCGAGACCATGACTAGGAGATTGTGTTTGCTCATATCTATAGAGAAGGTAATCGAGCTACTGGTTGGATGGAGAATTTCATACAAAATGCCTAAAATATCTCTATATCAAATTACACTATCCTAACTCTTAAAACCTTTAAATAATTTGTTGGGCCTGGCCCTATTTTTTTGTTGGGTTGTGAATCCCTTGATTTTCTATTAATCATGAAAGGGGTATTTATACAATAGTATGATTCCTATAATTATGCTAGAGGTAATTATAATAGGAAATACAATACAATTATGGTATAATTCCTATAATTATGCTAGAGGTAATTATAATAGGAAATACAATAAAAAGAGAATATTAACATATATAACAATATCTAACACACCCCCGTAGTCAAAACGGGAGGAGGACGCACGTTGAGACTAGCCCGAAAATCATCAAACAATACAGAAGGAAGGCCTTTGGTGAAGATGTCCGCAAGTTGATGTCGAGAAGGAACATGAAGAACTCGAACCTCGCCTTTGGCGACTTTTTCCCGTACAAAATGTATTTCCATCTCGACATGTTTGGTCCGCTGGTGCTGAACAGGATTCTCGGACAAATAAACGGCACTGACATTATCACAATAAACCAAAGTGGACTTCCGAATGGGACAGTGAAGTTCGAGTAGGAGATTTCGAATCCAACAAGTTTCGGAGACAACATTTGCGACGCCCCTATACTCGGCTTCGGCACTCGAGCGAGAGAGGGTTGGTTACTGATGCGCCTCACGGCGTTCGGTACCGCAAGGCTCACTAAGGGATAAGTGTACCCCGTCGCTATCAAGTAATAAAATCTGGAAAGTCCAGGTATCGAATCCACAGGACTTATTTACCACAAGTATCGAATTACTTGGTCTCAGGTGTTATCTAGGCGTTGTGGGTTTTGAGTTTGTTTGTTTAAGTTAATCTACTCCTAGGTTGAATTATGCTACTCCTAGCTAAGTTATACTAATTCTAACTAAGTTATTCTACGCCTAATTAAGTTAAACTACTCCTATGTGATCTTTCACTCATGCAATTACTCGAAGGAACATGGTATGAACGATAATAATGAAGTTAGGTTATTAGGTCTATTGATTAAAAACCTAATCTAAGTCACTTGTATTCAAAGTGATTAACCCTACTTACCCTCCTGAAGTTCCTAGTGCGTGATTCCCTTGTAAGGCCGAAACTAGGTCTAAGGCTCAGCAATTTGGGCTTAATCAACTAAGAGGTCGTCAATCTCCTAGGCTCTGGCTAGGTCAGATTCAGCTCGCAATATGTGCCTACTAGATTTTGGGGCTTTTGAATGAGTTAAACCAATTGAATAAAGCGTAAGACAAAGATTAAACAATTAATCATAGAACAGAATAAGAGCTAACATATTATTAAAGACGAAGAACAATGTCACATGATACAATTAGCCTAGGATTCATAGACTGTATCAAAGAGTACAAACAAGGAAAGATAAAAGGTGATACGAAAATCCCTTTCAGGGAACCTGTCTACTCTGCAGTCGGCTTCCTATGTCTTAAGGACGGACCTTGAATATTCCTCGGTGAACAGCTTTGAAGGAGCTTCAATGGAGGTTGAAGAAGATGGAGGAGATGGAGAGGAACTTCAAGGGGAAAGCTAAAGTAAATTACAATAATGAAAAGATATCTAATTTACAATGGAAAAGTTCTATTTATAGATGTAGCTCGGGCCCTCTTTTTGACCTATTTCATGTCCTTATGCAGGTAGGAAGTCGTGGGACCGGTCGTGGAGTCGTGGGGTCAAAATTGAGATTTTTGACCAATTCCCGCAGGCCAGCTCGCCCGAGCAGGCGCCAGCTCGGCGAGCTGGCCAGCTCGTCGCGAGCTAGCCATGCCAGCTCACCCGAGCAGGCCCCTGAGGGCCTGCTCGGCGAGCTGGCACAGCCATCTCGGCGAGCTGGCCTCTAGAGGCCTGCTCGGCCGAGCAGTGCCTGGGCAGCTCGCCGAGCAGTGCCTAGGCAGCTCACCGAGCAGCGCCTGGGCAGCTCGCCGAGCAGCGCCTGGGCAGCTCACCGAGCTGCCGAGCACCGCCTGGGCTGCTCACCGATGCTCAATTCCCCGAGCGACTGCCGGGGGTCCCCGAGACGCGATTTTCACCCGGACTCGTTCCTGCTTTAGCCTGCACATGCACGAAAACTCCAAATAATATTAGTTCCGAGGCTAAATTGACCCGCCAATCGCTCATTTTGAGTAGACACTCCGTTTGGTGCGACTTTTGGCGGATCAATTAGCTATAAAAGATAATGGAATTTTAACATACATGCTATTTTGGCCATATTTGCCTAAAATAACCAGAAAATGAGCCTAAACAACGAAAAGTAAATAAAACATTTCCAATTTCTAACTAACTCACACAAAAGCATATAAATGCGAGAATTGCTCGCTTATTCATGAAATAATGCTAAAAGCCGTCCTAAAACCGTACCCAAAGATAGGGGTTTTTGACCCCTATCAGTTGCCTCTTGGCGGACCAGGAGATGAGATTGTCCCCAAGAAAAACACAATAACCAGAGGTGGAAAGTCGGGTATCCGGACAACCTCCCCAATCGGCGTCAGTGTAAGAGACCAATGAACCAAGAGATGATGGAGTGAGAGTAAGACCGAGATCTAATGTACCTTTGATATACCGAAGAATGCACTTTATGGCTACCATATGCTGTGTTTTTGGATCATGCATGAATAAACACACTTGCTGAACTGCATAGGATATATCAGGATGAGTAAGAGTCAAGTACTGTAAGGCGCCTGCTAGGCTTCGGTATTCCGAAGGGTCATGGTATGAGGATCCGGAGGAGATGCTAAGCTTCTGTTTGGTGTCAATCGGAGTGGCACAAGGATTCGAAGAGCTGAGACCAGCTTTCTCTATAATTTCTGAAGCATATTTCTTTTGAGAAAGGAAGAGAGATCCCTAGGAAGTAGTTCAATGGCCCTAAATCTTTCATGGCAAATTCATTACTCAATTTAGTGATGATGGAGGAACGCAATTTATCAGATGAGGCCGTTAGAACAATATCATCAACATAAAGAAGCAAATAAGCAATCTTCGTGCCTTGGCGAAACACAAAAAGTGAGTGATCAGACATACTATGAGCAAAACCCAAAGTAGAGAGAAAGGTTGCAAACCATTGATACCAAGCCCGAGGGGCCTGTTTGAGACCATATAGAGATTTTTGGAGCAAACATACATAATCAGGTCTAGCAGGATCTCGAAACCCCAAAGGCTGATGCATGTATACAGTCTCATGAAGGTCACCATGTAGAAAGGCATTTTTGACGTCGAGTTGGTGAAGACCCCAATTTTTGGAAAGAGCAATGCTTAGAACTGCTCGAATAGTGGCTGGCTTCACAACTGGACTGAAAGTTTCCCCGCAATCAACCCCCACCAATTGATTTGCTCCATTACCAACCAAGCGGGCCTTATATCGCTCAAAAGAGCCATCAGCATTGATCTTATGCCTGAAAATCCACCAACTTCGCAAAATATTAGCATTAGGAGGACGGGGTACAAGGACCCACGTCTTATTTTTAATAAGAGCATCAAATTCCTCGGTCATGGCATTCCGCCAATTGGGATCACGCATTGCAACAGAAGGGTTAGAAGGAAGAGGAGAGATGGTGGTGGAAACATGAAGGTTTAATTTTTGAATAGGCTTAAAAATGTCGTCTTGGGCACGTGTCCGCATGGTGTGGGTAGGGGGAGCTGCTGGCGGGCTCGGGGTAATGTTTGGTGGTGTGAGAGGGGGAGTTAGCGGGTTCATGTTTAATGGGGGAAGAGGTGCTGATGGGCCAGGAGAGATGTGTTGGTCCCTTATAGCGTTACAAGTATAGTTCCAAGGGGGGTTAGGAACTATTTAAAAATTTTAAGTTAGGGCAGACTTCTTTTTCGTGACAAAAAGGTTTTAACAGCGGCGCTGAGTGAATTAGCAAGATACTGGCTTAGTCAACTGGTGACTAGGTCAGTTTCTTTACTTGAGTCAGGAGATAGCACTTAGAGTCTATTCCTGAGCTCAGATGTTCAATGCGCACAACTCAGCTTGACCTCTTTACTTGGTCAGTTTTTGTTTAAGCAAGCAATAAATATATAAAGGAGTTTAAGGTTAGAAATATGTTACTCAGCAGATTTATCCAGGTTCGGCCTCTAAGCCTACGTCCTGTCCCCGGAACACGTTCCGAGATTTCGAATTCTCTACTGAGCTCTTTAACGGTAGAGCATCAAACCTTTTACAATCTTAGCAACTGAGTATAACAAGAGTACCTTCCTCTATACCTCTACTCAATCCTAATCTCTCGCTGAGTACTATAACCGAGTACTCAGCCTCTCCTTTCTAATTCTAGAAATGATAAGTGTTTGTCCTAAACAACGATTGCTAAGACACCTTAGATGATTGAATAATCACTCTAGACTTTTACACAAAAGATATGAAATTTAGTGTAAGATTTCTTCGCTTTTTCTTGCAGAACTTTGCGTAGAAATTTGGTCAGCGTAATGGCTTGATCAAGTTCTGTGTTGAATGAAGCAACTGAAGGGCTCTATTTATAGAGACGTCTGAGGCATCAGTCATTTCGAATTTCGAAATAACCGTTGGAGGGAAACGGCTTCCTGTCGTTGTCATCCTGTCTTGCTCAGAGCTCTCGGCCAATCAGATTTGAGTATCTTCTGTCCTTGGTCAGCTTTTGGTCAGCTTGGCAGAATGTCTCTCCATTTATGGTAAGGTCAACTAGACAACATTCTGTGTCTTCTGAACTTTACCCAAAGTGGAAACACTTTGTCTGGAAGTTGTTCTTGCTCAGCTGCTGTCTTGTACTCTTTGTCGAATCAACTCAGCAGCTTCGTCCCGAAGTTGTTCCACGAAGGTCTTTTAGGTCTTTCTTCCGCTGAGCTGCGTTTTGTACATAACGACAACGTTTTGACATGCGCGGGCCGAGTTGCCTTAAACTATTTGACTTGGGCTTTTGACTTCCGTATTGGGCTTTGGGACTATCTTTGTGTCTTATAAACAATTTAACTCAACATTAAACAAACACATTAGTAGAATAAATCAAAGCATTTAAGCTTAGTGTGTTTAGAATATTTTTTAATTACTCTTAAACAATTTTGTCAAATCAAAATTATGTAGAAAGGTGTTTCAACAAACTCCCCCATTTTGATGTTGGCAAAACTATTCAGCGAAGAACTCAGTATTGAGCTCCCCCATGATAGTTGACCTAATATAACTTAGCAAACTCCCCCGTCAGGGTTGAGCTACTGACTTAGTTTTACTCTAAATATTTAAAGATTTAATCGAGTAAGTCTAAGGTCAGTTTTCAGATATAGGTCAGCTCATGAAACATATTCTATTTTACTCAGTGTTTAAGCGGAAGTTTTAACATTCAGAGGGCGCTGAGTAATTTGTTATTCAATGAGTCTTATAAGACAATGTTTTATAAACATACAAGTCAATGTCAAACATGTTATCAGCAATGATGTAATTGAAGATACATAATAACTTAATACTCAGCATCGTATAAAATAACTCAGGTTTTGGACAAAAAGATGCAAGTATTGATATTAATAGAGGTAGTCAGCATATACAATAAAAGACAAAAGAAAAACATAGAGACTACACACATAGCATATACTGAGCTAGCCTACATCTATTTATTTTTCTTTTGCTTAGACTGACTAAGCTCATGCTGTGTTCTAGCTTGTTCTTTCTCCCCCATTTTGTCAGCATCGGGAGGAGGAATCCTAAAGGCGTCGGTTAAGACGGCTCTGGTCAGTTCTGTGGATAGCCCCTTAAGTCTATCGGCGCTTTCATTGACGCCGTCAAAGATAGCAACTCCATCATCTGAGACCTCTGTGGGTATATTGAGTTCAGTAGCGCTGATCATGCTTACTATGAAAGCTTGAGATTTACCTATCCAGGTAAGTGCATCGAACAGACCAGCAACGACTTGATGAAATGTCTTCAGTAAGGCTGAGTCGTAGTATTGACGCTGAATATTGCTGTGACGTACATGGTTGAAGGTTTGTCTGGTGACAGACAATATCTCATTTTGCTTCATAGCGTCAGTGTCCATCTCTTGTTTGTTCAAGTTCAACAATCGAACAACCTCTCCAATTTGCTCCACTGAGCATTGAGAATATGAGACCATTTGCTTGTTGGTCTTGATTTGCTCAGTGTGAAGCTGAGCAAAGAGCATTTTGACTTCATCAGAAGTTGCATATCGCGTGTTCGCAGCTGACAAGGTCTGAACTTGACCTTGAAGAGTGTTAAGGTGTTGAACTATTGTCAGCTGGAGCTCAGCCAGCTTTGTGATGGAATCCTGCTTAGGTTGCTGTGCTTGAATGGAGACTATGACACTCAGCAAATCCTTGAATCCCTTAACTTCATTGAGAAGCTGAGTTACATGGGAGAGCTAAGTTGTCTCAACAGTAGAAGACCCAGCAGCAGGTGGAGTGGTTTGATGAAGGTCTTTAATTAATGTTTGCACCGAGTCGATGATTCTTTTACCAGACTCGGTGGCATGCAAGTAGCTGAGAGAGCCTTCATTAACTTGCCTAGTTTCCTCAGTATGACCGGTTGGAAGAGGAGTCAGAGGAATAACATGGTTAGTGACTGGAAGTGTGTTTTCAATCTGCACTTGAGTCTCGGGTAGAGCTGATTGATCGGCAGAAATGTTGATTGGAGAAGAAGTAAGTCGAATGTTGTCTGTGCTGACTAGAGCAGGAATGTCCTGAGTCAGCACAATGCTTGTAGTAGCAGCATTGATGGGAATTTGCTCCATTTGGCTTGTAGAGTTAGCAGAAGCATTCAAGTCGGCGTGTTCCTTTGGTGAAGAAACAGAGGCTTGCTTTTTAAGAGAAGCCGATGGAGTAGAAGATGGTTGTTTTCTGAAAAATTTCAGCTTGAGTGTAGAAGGATCCTTGGTCGGCTTCTGGATAGCAAAGTCAGGGACAGTTGGTTTTTGAACAGGAAGGTCAATGACAAACTTCTCACTTGCCTTGACTAATCTTCTTCTGGGAGGAGGAGTGTCAGCTTGGATAGACTCTCCTGAATGAGAGGGAGAAGTTTCTTCTTGATCAGCATTAAGCTGGTCAGCTTGTTCTTGTTCTTTATCTGTACCCAGCTCAGTATTAGTTGGGTCAGCAGCTTCTTCTTCACTAGTTGTCTCCTCAGCGTCCTCAGCGTCATCCTGACCGCTTGCTTCTTCTTCTGCTTCCTGATCATCTTCTTCATCATCGCCATCTAACTCTTCCTCAACTTGTGCAATGAACTGATCATCCAGATGCACATCATCTTCTTGATGCTCAGCTTCAGTTCCTAGACACTAAGTGTAGTGAGAATCACCAGGAACGATGATGTCAGTGGGGACAGCATCAATAGGGGTCAGCGTAGAAGACTTCTGCTTCTTTTGAGGTTGCTCATCAGCATCTATTCTTTCCTCTATTTCAGGCTCATCTTGCCTGCTTCTCTTCTCAGCTGACTTAGGTCTCTCCTGACCTTTTTCAGCAGCTGACTTAGGCTTCTTGGCCTGAGGCTCAGCCTTCTTTGAAGGAGTCCCAACAGCTTTCCTCTTTCGGGCAGCTGGAGCCTTTGTCCTTGTGCTTTGCTTTGGAGCTGTTTCCTCAGCTTGTTGTTCAGCAGCAGCTTTTCCTTTCTTTGCTGACTGATTGAACTTCAAAGCCCTCAGCGAAGCAGCGGTTATCTCAGATCCTCTAGCCTTAGTTTCCTCAGATAGATCAATTTGATGATCTAAGAGGATTCTGGTAATGAGCGATCCCAGCCTGAGAGTTCCAGTGCTCCTTTGGAAACCAGCAATCAAGAATACTGGCATGTTGATCGGCTTGTATGTCAGCATATGCCATATGAAGCATTGCTCAAAATTTGTTGCTGAGGTGGTGCAGTTGATCTTGGGATAAATAAAGTAGGTCAGCAGATAGTGGGCCATCTTTTGGTGCTGGCCCATTGAGGTGCTGGAGATTTCTCCAAAGTGGCCAGCGGGCTTAGAGAAGGTGGTATCGTACCCAGTTCCTTCGTGATCCCCAGATCTCCTCAGTTTTGTTCCCTCATTCTTTAACTTCAGCAAGTTAGCAAGATAGGTAGGGTTTATAAAGATGGTCTTTTCCTTTACCACAGTTACCAGATAGTCCTGGTTATCATTGGCAACTCGGAGATTGTGGTAGAACTCCCTTACTAGGTCAGGGTAGGTGTGATCTCTAATGGAGAACAGCTCGGTCCAGCCATTCTTCGATATCCATTCGCAGAAGGGTTGCTCGAATTTTACGAAGTCTTCTGAGACCCATCTGGAGAAGTATATTTTCCATTCCCTAACGTCTTCGAATACCTTGGTATAGGTTCTGACCTTGGTCAGCTTTCCCTTAGGGGAGGTAGCTTGGCCAGCTTTCCCTTTGCTCGGCGTAGTGACCTTTGTGGTTTTAGGCGAAGTAGTTTGCCTGGAGGGTTCATCGGAACTGGTCTTAGGGTGACCGGCACCGGAGATGTTGACGGAAACTCTAGTCATTATTTCAGAAAAAAAAATTGGGAAGCTTTGAGAGTCTTAGAGAGAGAGAGAATGCTTTGCCAGAGAATTCGGTAAGTGTAAAGAAAATAAAAAATGGGGATTTACCCATTATTTATAGCGGTGAAGAGTGGATCTTTATCGAATCCATGTGTCAGTTTTGCCTTGGGATTGTCAATCGGCAAAGATCCTGGCTTTTATGACACATTCGGTGCATACGTCATCCTAGGTGGCTATTCGCGTGCTTTTGCATTTAATGCAATGGATCTAACACTCAGCGTTTAGAATACTAAGCGTTTTATATTCTGAGTGGTCAGTAGTATATAAAAGGATGATTTCTTAGTTTGCGATTACTACTCGGTGTGCATATTTACTCAGTATTGATATATATTTTGCGTTAAGTACTCAACATAACAATCACTCAGCATGCATTTGCATAAATCATTCAGCATAGTAATTCACTCAGCATAAATTTACATTTAGAACAGGAATTTACTGAAGAGGATTAAACATACCAATGGCTTCTCTCAATATGCTGAACTATTCACGAGCCAGTGGCTTTGTGAAGATATCCGCAAGCTGCTCATCCGTTGGGACGTAGGTCAGCTTTATCTCACCCTTGAGTACATGGTCTCTAATGAAGTGATGTCTTATGCTGACATGCTTCATTCTGCTGTGTTGAATTGGGTTCTTTGATAGATCAATTGCACTTTTATTGTCGCATTTGACCTCAATTGTCTTTGTTTGAACACCATAGTCTTCAAGCTGTTGCTTAATCCATAGGACTTGAGCAACACAGTGACCAGCAGCAATGTACTCAGCTTCAGTGGTAGACAAGGCTACTGACGCCTGCTTCTTGCTGAACCAGGATACAAGACAGCTTCCTAAGAAGTGACATCCTCCAGAGGTGCTTTTTGTTCTAGCTTGTCTCGACCATAGTCAGCGTCAGTGTATCCAACGAGTGTAAAGCCATGAGTGTTGGGATACCATAAACCTGCGTTCACTGAGCTTTGCAAATATCTAAGGATTCTTTTTACAGCTATGTAATGTGATTCCTTAGGGTTAGATTGATATCTAGCACAGTAGCATACTGAGAACTGAATGTCCGGTCTACTTGTTGTTAAGTAAAGTAGAGAGCCTATCATACCTCGATACAATTTGATGTCTACCGACTTACCATTCTCATCAGCGCAGAGGACAGTGTCAGTGCCCATAGGAGTGGATATTGGCTTGCAATTTTCAAGATCATATTTCTTCAATATCTCCTTGGCATATTTAGCTTGACTGATGAAGATGCCATTTTTCCCTTGTTTGATTTGAAGTCCAAGGAAGAAGTTGAGTTCTCCCATCATCGACATTTCAAACTCAGTCTGCATTTGCTTGCTAAATTCCTTGCACATTGATTCATTAGTAGCACCGAAAATAATATCATCAACATATATTTGAGCTAGCAGGGTATCTTTACCCTTTCTCTTAATGAATAAGGTTGTATCAGCTTTGCCCCTGACATAGTTTCTAGTCAGCAGGAAACTGGTCAGCCTCTCATACCAAGCACGTGGTGCTTGCTTGAGGCCGTACAGAGCCTTTTTAAGTTTATAAACGTGGTTTGGGAATTTAGGATCCTCAAACCCTGGAGGTTGATTAACATAAACTTCCTCGTTTATAACTCCATTAAGGAATGCACTCTTAACATCCATTTGAAACAGTTTAAAGTTCATGTAAGATGCATATGCACATAAAATTCTAATAGCCTCTAGCCTTGCCACTGGGGCAAAGGTCTCACCGTAGTCAATACCTTCTTGCTGACTGTAGCCCTGAGCTACAAGCCTTGCTTTATTCCTGACTACGTTTCCTTGCTCATCCAGCTTGTTGCGGAAGACCCATCTTGTTCCAATGGGCTTCTGACTCCTTGGATGTGGCACTAGCTCCCATACATCATTTCTTCTGAATTGGTCAAGTTCCTCTTGCATTGCACTCATCCAGAATTCATCTTCCTCAGCATCAGCGAAGTTCTTAGGTTCCTGAACTGAGACGAAGGCTAAGTTGCTGAGGTATCTCCTGAGTTGGTTTCTTGTCATCAGGGTATTCTCAGCGGCATCAAGGATTGCACTCTCTGAGTGCCCTCTTGGAATCCTTATCTCCTTGGGTAGATTGATGTCTTGTGCTGTCTGTGTTTCAACAATCTCTGCAGGTGAAGATTGGTCAGTGAAAACAATGTTTGGTTCACTTTTACCTTTGGTCAGCCCTTGAGGGAATGACTCGGCGGCTGTATCTTGATCAGCGGGTGCTGAGTGTGGATCATCCTCGGTCAGCGGCTGGTATCTACATGCAGGGTTAGTTTCGTCGAACTCAACATGTACTGACTCTTCTAAAACTTGAGTTCGTTTATTGAAAACTCTGTATGCTTTGCTGTTTGTTGAGTAGCCTAAAAAGATAGCTTCATCAGCTTTTGAGTCAAACTTAGCTAGGCTATCTTTAGTGTTTAAAATAAAACATTTACAGCCAAAGGCACGAAAGTATCCAATGTTGGGCTTTCGTCCTTTCCAAAGCTCGTAGGGGGTTTTCTTTAGTATAGGTCTAACAAGAGCCCTATTAAGAATATAGCACGCTGTGTTAACAGCTTCTCCCCAAAAGTACTTTAGAAGCCTATGCTCACTCAGCATTGTACTGGCTATTTCAACCAGTGTTCTGTTTTTCCTTTCAACAACCCCATTTTGTTGAGGCGTTCTAGGAGCAGAAAAGTTATGGTCAATGCCGCTGGCTTCACATAATTCAACAAACTGTTGGTTTTTGAATTTTCCACCATTATCACTTCGGATGTGAGCCAGTTTTAGGTCTTTATCATTTTCAAGTTTTCTAACCAAATTTGAAAATGTCTCAAAGGTCTCATCATTGCTACTCAGCAAGATGATCCAAGTGTACCGAGAGAAGTCATCTACAATGACCAAGGAAAATCTTCTTCCACCCAAACTCAGCGCCTAGACTGGACCGAAGAGATCCAAGTGTAGTAATTCTAACGGACGCTTAGTTAAGACAATGTTTTTGCTATGAAAAGATTGTTTGGTTTGTTTTCCAGCTTGGCAAGCGTGGGATAATTGATCTTTTTCAAATCTAAGTTCAGGCAGTCCCTCAACCAATTGCTTTCTTGCTAATTTGGCCAGGAGGTCCATGCTTACATGACCAAGTCTCCTGTGCCATAGCCAGGAATTTTCTTCCTTTGAAACTAAGCATACAGTTTTTGAAAACTTTTTCTCTAAGTCTAGCATAAAGACATTATCAATCCGAGGGGCAGTTAAAATTAACTCATTTGTTTTTCCCTCGTATATTTTATATCCAGTAGCATTAAATATAACTTTTCTCCCATTGTCACATAGCTGAGCTACGCTGAGTAAGTTATATTTGAGTCCGCTGACTAGGGAGACTGACTCAATAGTAGGATTACCTCCGATGGTTCCTGACCCTACTATCTTACCCTTTTTGTTGTCTCCAAAACTTACGCTCCCTCCTCGTTTACGCTCAAATGTGATGAACTGCGTTTCATCACCAGTCATATGCCTCGAGCATGCGCTGTCAATATACCACATCTTTGACTTCTCAGCACATCTCAGGCTTACCTGCATTGTAACTAGTTACTTTTAGGTACCCAATTCTTTTTGGGTCCTTGCTTGTTAGGTTCAACAGGTAAAGCATCATATTTTCTTTTATGGCGGCATACTTGGACAGTATGGCCATTCTTTCCACAGAAGTCACAGCTGACCTTCCGTTTAGGATTTCTCATTGACTAGTCAGCACCCCAGTGTTGAGCATGCCAGCACACCTTTGTGGTGTGTCCTTTCTTCCCACAGAAGTCACACTGGACATTCCGCTAGGGATTCCATCTCTGCTGGCCAGTACTTCGGTACTAAGCATTCAGAGGAATATTTCTTTTGTTTTGAACCTTTAGTTGGTTCTGGATATTTGTGACGTCCTTTCTCAGTTTCTTTGAATCTGATTGGACTTCAGAGACAGACTTATGTATGATCTCCATGTTATCATGCAAAGTTGAGTTGTCCTGAAGAAGGAATCTGAGGTCACTTAGCTTGACCTCTTCAACCTCGTCACAGCGCCTGCTGAGTGCCCTAATTTTCTTATTACACTTTTTGACAAGTGTATAGAGGTCACTCAGGGCATTACCCATTTCGTTTCTGAGCTGGGGAAGTGATATTACCTCATTTGATTGCTCCTCATCGTCAGATGCCGTGGAGGGGCCAGCATGCTCAGAGACACACGGCTCAGCAAGTTCGTCAGCCATGAAGCATATCTTTACTGACTCGGTGGCCTCAGCTTCTGTTGATGAAAACTCATCACTGTCGCTCCATGTTGCCACCATTGCCTTTTTGTCGTTCTTCTTTTCTTTCCTCAGCATGGGGCAGCTTGACTTGATATGGCCAGTTTGATGACATTCAAAGCATGTAATGGGCTTTGAGTTGTCCTTCTTGTATTTGTTGTCGCTGGACTCAGCTTTATACTTATCAAACTTTCTGTAAGGCTTCTTAGAATATTTGTCATTCTTTCTGAACAGCCTTTTCATCTTCCTTGTGAACATAGCCATCTCCTCATCATCTGTTGAGCTCCCATCAGTGGAGTCAGCTTTCATGACAAGAGATTTTTGCTTCTTGTCTTCAGACTTTTCCTTCACCTCGAAATTCTTCATCGAGATCTCATGGGTCAGCAGCGAGCCGATGAGCTCATCATATTTGTAGGTGGTTAAGTCCTGAGCTTCCTCAACTGCGGTCTTCTTTGCTTGCCAGTCTTTGGGAAAGCTCCTGAGTATTTTCTTGACTTGTTCTTCCTCAGTGAAGATCTTCCCAAGTCTCTTGAGCTCATTGATGATGTTGGTAAACCTTGCATTCATGTCAGATATTCCCTCATCATTGTTCATTTCGAACAGCTCGTACAGTCTTATTTGCTGGTTCACCTTGGACTCCTTTACTTTATTTGTTCCTTCGTAGGTGACCTCCAGCTTCTTCCAGATCTCTTGCGCCGACTCACAACCTGAGATTTTATTATATTCTGCAGTATCGAGCGCACAGTGAAGCATGTTTATAGCTGAAGTATGATTTTGTAGCTTCTTGAGATCATCCTCTGTCCATTTGGCCTCAGCTTTAACAACTGTTTGGCCAGCCACAACTTCGACAGGTACAAATGGACCTTGGACTATGGATAGCCAGGCACTCATATTTGTAGCCTGAATGAAATTTTTCATCCTATTCTTCCAGAAGGTATAGTTAGACCCGAAGAATAGGGGAGGCCGAGTAATGGACAGCTCCTCAGGTAAGATCTGAGTTGTTTGGTTTCCTGGGAGAAACCGAGTGTTGTTTTCGCCCATAGTGGGGATCAGCTCAAGGTGGTTAAACCTTTTACAGTGAGCTTTTAAGCTCTGATACTACTTGTTGGTCCCTTATAGCGTTACAAGTATAGTTCCAAGGGGGGGTTAGGAACTATTTAAAAATTTTAAGTTAGGGCAGACTTCTTTTTCTTGAGAAAAAGGTTTTAACAGCGGCGTTGAGTGAATTAGCAAGATACTGGCTTAGTCAACTGGTGACTAGGTCAGTTTCTTTACTTGAGTCAGGAGATAGCACTTAGAGTCTATTCCTGAGCTCAGATGTTCAATGCACACAACTCAGCTTGACCTCTTTACTTGGTCAGTTTTTGTTTAAGCAAGCAATAAATATATAAAGGAGTTTAAGGTTAGAAATATGTTACTCAGCAGATTTATCCAGGTTCAGCCTCCAAGCCTACGTCCTGTCCCCGGAACACGTTCCGAGATTTCGAATTCTCTACTGAGCTCTTTAACGGTAGAGCATCAAACCTTTTATAATCTTAGCAACTGAGTATAACAAGAGTACCTTCCTCTATACCTCTACTCAATCCTAATCTCTCGCTGAGTACTATAACCGAGTACTCAGCCTCTCCTTTCTAATTCTAGAAATGATAAGTGTTTGTCCTAAACAACGATTGCTAAGACACCTTAGATGATTGAATAATCACTCTAGACTTTTACACAAAAGATATGAAATTTAGTGTAAGATTGCTTTGCTTTTTCTTGCAGAACTTTGCGTAGAAATTTGGTCAGCGTAATGGCTTGATCAAGTTCTGTGTTGAATGAAGCAACTGAAGGGCTCTATTTATAGAGACGTATGAGGCATCAGTCATTTCGAATTTTGAAATAACCGTTGGAGGGAAACGGCTTCCTGTCATTGTCATCCTGTCTTGCTCAGAGCTCTCGGCCAATCAGATTTGAGTATCTTCTGTCCTCGGTCAGCTTTTGGTCAGCTTGGCAGAATGTCTCTCCATTTATGGTAAGGTCAACTAGACAGCATTCTGTGTCTTCTGAACTTTACCTAAAGTGGAAACACTTTGTCTGGAAGTTGTTCTTGCTCAGCTGCTGTCTTGTACTCTTTGTCAAATCAACTCAGCAGCTTCGTCCCGAAGTTGTTCCACGAAGGTCTTCTAGATCCTTCTTCCGCTGAGCTGCGTTTTGTACATAACGACAGCGTTTTGACATGCGCGGGCCGAGTTGCCTTAAACTATTTGACTTGGGCTTTTGACTTCCGTATTGGGCTTTGGGCCTTTTAATCTTTGTGTCTTATAAACAATTTAACTCAACATTGAACAAACACATTAGTAGAATAAATCAAAGCATTTAAGCTTAGTGTGTTTAGAATATTTTTTAATTACTCTTAAACAATTTTGTCAAATCAAAATTATGTAGAAAGGTGTTTCAACAAGATGGACCCGAGAGGAGAGGGAGGTAAATGGGGGGTAGAAGATTGGTGTGGCGGGCTTGGGCCCGGAGATGGAGCTGGGCCGAGAGATGGAGCTGGGCCGAGAGGCGGGTAGGGCGGTGGAGGTGATATGGGTTGGGTTGGTAGTGGGGCGTTGGGCCGGGTAGGTGGTGTCGGGTGGGCTGGCGGGTTGAAAAAAGAGGAGGGTGAAAGGGAGGGATGAGAGGTAGGTGTAGTCAAAGAGTGGAAGGGATTAGGTTGGGTAAAAGGAAAGGTATTTTCATCAAAAATAACGTGTCTGCAGAGAATGATCTTTTTGTGGAGATGTCATAACACTTGTATCCGCGATGATTTGATGGAAAACTTAAGAAGACGCAAGGAGAGGAACGGGCTTGTAATTTTGTACGAGAGGTGGAGGGAATGAGCGGAAAACAGAGACAACCAAAGATACGAAGATGAGAATAGGTGGGTTGACGTTGATAGAGGACTTGAGTGGGGGATAGATAACCAAGAATTTTGTGAGGGAGGATGTTTAGAAGATATGTAGTATGAGAAAGAGCATGGTGCCAAAAGTTAAGAGGGATAGATGAGTGCGTGAGAAGAGTGTGCATGACATCATTAATTGTTCGAATTGTGCGTTCGGCTTTGCCATTTTGTGGAGAGGTGTGAGGACAAGAAAAACGAAATTGCATACCATGTAGAGTGCAAAACTCATGAAATTGAGAATTATTATATTCACCACCATTATCACATTGGAACGTTTTGATGTCTTTTTCAAATTGAGTACGTACAAAATTACGAAAAGACAGAAAGACGGAATAGACTTGAGATTTTTGTGCAAGAGCAAAAGTCCATAAGAAATTGGTGCAGTCATCCAGAAATAGCACATAATATTTATGACCACTAGAACTTAAAGTGGGAGATGTCCAAACATCACTGTGCACAATATCAAAAGGCATACTTGAGACATTAGTAGAGGAATAAAATGGAAGTTTGACTTGTTTTCCAGAAATATAAGAATGACAAATAGAATCAATTGATGAACCATTACAAGAAATTAAATTATTATTCTGAAGAGAATTTAAAACTGTGGGCCCTGGATGACTCAAACGATTGTGCCAAATATTACTAGAGAAGGCAAAAAAAGCATAAGATAAAGTTGGTGATGTAGTCGACGAGACAGGATAAATATCGCTAGCACTATTACATCTCATGATATGCCTCCCCGTGTGCAAGTCCTTCACAGAGAAACCAAAAGGATCAAACTTAATAGACACATTATTATCAACAGTAAATTTGCGGACAGAGATAAGGTTTTTAATTAATTTGGGTGCATGTAAAACATTGGTTAGATGTAGAGGTTTGGAGCTAGGATTTAAGCATCCATTACCTGAGCCAACAACCGGAATGGAATGACCACTACCAACAATAATATTAGAATTGGTGCTCTTATTAAAGTAAGATGTGAGTGTACCTGCATCCGCCGTCATGTGCGACGTAGCGCCAGTGTCCATGTGCCACACCTCCGAAGGTGGTTGAATAGTCAAAGTATGCATGGCCTGCTCAATGTTGGTCGGGTAATGTTCATAGCCCATATGGGCTTATTGAGGATGCAGGCCCAGCAGCCCGACTTGAGGAGATGCGGCCATGGGAGAGGGCGGGGCTGGAGAATGCACTTGGGGACGGGCCTACTGCCAAATGGGGTAGGGGCACGGAGGAGCGGCCCATGTAGGTGAAGAGGCCCACAGAGGATAAGACCAAGAGGAGGGCGTCGGCTGCCAAGAGGACGGATGTTGCTGCCATGGCCGAGAGGTGTGTCTGCCCCCACCACCGCGCTGGAATCTGTCGCGGGTGTGCCGGCCACTGTGACGTCCGCCACGGTAACCGCCGGAGTGCCGCTGAGATGCCGGATGGTAAGAAGTCGGCGGGGAGGAGTTGCCCGCAAGGGGGGGGGGGGGTTGTTTACAACGTTAAGGGCAGCAGCGTTGGGTTGAATGGTCGTTTTCTTGTTCCGAGCGGATTCCTCAAGAGTAAGCATCGAACGTGCTTTGTTGAACTGGGGTAGAGGCTCAAGGTGTCGAATCTGAGTACCGACATTATCATAAGCATCGGTGAGCCCCGAAAGTAATTATAGCACCAACCGATCATTGGAAACCGGGGATCCAACGTTGCTCAATTGATCGGAAAGAGACTTTAAGTGTTGGCAATACGAGCTCACATCGGAGAACGTATCCATTTTCACATTGGAAAACTCTTGTTCGAGATATAACACTCTAGAATTTTTGTTGTCATGAAAAAATTCCTCCAAACGAGTCCAAGCTTGAGCGGCGGTGGCGTCGGGAACAAGAATACTGTTAAGCAAGCTTCGCGATATGGATCCATAAATCCATTGTTTAACAATTGCGTCGATGCGAGCCCATAAGCCGGGATCCTTTGTTTTCATAACCGAAGAAGAATTTTCAGATTTGACATCGGTGGATGGGATAATATGGTCGAGAACTTGAAAGGCGGTAGCATGAATTTTGAAGAGTTCGGACCAGGTAATGTATTGGCTAGTGGTAGATTCAAGTGGTTCTTTAATGAAGGTGGAGATATTTGATATGGTGAGGGTGGGGTGAGGGGGGGGAGGGGTGGCCTTATCAGTCATGGTGGAACGGATGTGAGGGGAGAGAAAACAGCGCCGGTAGAGGGAGGGAGGATCGCCGGCAGCGAGGGGAGAGACCCGGCTGGAAAAGAGAAGAAAAATGGGGGAGGCAGGATCGGCAATTTAGGGTTTAGAAAGAGAGAATGGCTCTTGATACCATGTTGGATTGTGAATCCCTTGATTTGATATTAATCATGAAAGGGGTATTTATACAATAGTATGATTCCTATAATTATGCTAGAGGTAATTATAATAGGAAATACAATACAATTATGGTATAATTCCTATAATTATGCTAGAGGTAATTATAATAGGAAATACAATAAAGAGAGAATATTAACATATATAACAATATCTAACATTTTTTTTTTGTTAATTTATTAAAGGGTAAATTACATGAATATCATAATTAAGTAAAAAATTACAACTAAGTCATATCACCAAACTTAATTTTTAATATGTCATTATTTTCTATATATTATGATTTTATACTATAATTTAAAAATTCTAGACTCAAATTCATAAATCATAAACCCTAGAAAATATATTCTGAACTTCTAATTTATAAATTTCAATCCTTAAAATATATTAAAAGCACTGATTTTATTAGTTTGACATAATCTAAAATTATGACTCGACATAGTTGTAAATAGATTTTAAAAGATGAATTTTTGTGTAATTTTCCCTTTATTAAATAGCTATGTTGGCATTGGCCCAAATTTAAGACTTAATAAAATTTGATTAAGAATAATATTCGGGTTTGTCAGGGTGTTCCTGGGAGTGCCAACCTAGTTGGGATGTCTAGGCACCTTGACTTTGTCCCAACCTTTCAATTGAAAAAAAAAATTGATTAAGAGTATCTCTAATAGGAAGTGCTTGGTGAGGTAATATTTACTTGCTTTTTTATGGCCACGTTGTCACTTTTTGGAACCATTCTATCTCATTTTTTTAATAAAAAATCAATTAAATATTAAAATGTTCTATTATTCAATTACTTATGGGACTATGCTGACAATTTTGGAATTGTTTAGTATTAAAACATTTTTTTTAAGTTGCTCAAATTGGTGTGGATGAAAAAGATAATAAAATATTATATTTTTGGATAGTGTGTTAAACATTAGCAACTTTTTCAGGTTGTTTGCATTGGAGATGTTCTAAATGGCAATATTTATATACCAACTAGAGTCTCATATGGAATAAAACAAATGTTAAAAATCCTATATATGAAACATATCGCTTGTAAGAAGAGTTTATAAGGTGATGCTGTTAGATTTTCCACATTTACAATCCACTAAAGTCGGGTTAATATATGGTCCAAATGTATTATATAATTATGTGCTTTAATAAAATAAAAAGAATACATCCTATTGGTGAGATCACGAAAGGTGCAATCAATCTTTATGTTTGATTAATAAAAAGGTGAAACACATATAATTAGTTCATTAATGAAAATATACCTTATGAATGAAAAGATACATTGATGGAATGTGTATTTAAAAAAGAAACCTATTAATAATTGGTCCTCTTCTACCCATATTAAGTTATTTCTCTCCATCAAAAAACTCAGTCAAGTCTAAAACGGTCGAGAGGAAGAAACACAATTCTTGGTGATTTTCGAAGAAATAGATTACTCTCATCATGGATCAGGATACGTTTTATTAACTATCGTTGTTTATAAAAAAAGTCATCTTATTCGAACATCATGGTGATACATATTGAGTTTGAGGTGATAGTTTTCAATCATAAAGTATCAAAGATATTCTCAAACTAAACTTAAAGAAGCCGTGAACCCCAAAATTCACGAGCTAAACCTGTAAGAATTGAAAATCCTCATTGTTAAAAACTCTCAAAAAAACAAATGTGTATTGATCGATAAGAAAGTTAGTCTCATTAAAACAAAGAGATGAATTTATATCATCTTCTAACTTAAAGATAAAATTACATAAAAGTCTAATATATAAATAAATAATTAAAAAGATATGGTTAAGGGTTAAAATGTGATAAGTGCAAGGGACGACAAGCTTGTAAATAAGCTGTGAGTATGAATTGTAAATAAGGCATGGTAAACTTGTAATTAAAGCATCTCCAATAGAGGGTGCTTAAAAGAGTGTCAAAACTTAACACATAATCCCAAAATATAATATTTTATTGTCTCTTTCATTCACATCACTTTTGGCAACATTTACTTAAAAAATGCTCCAATAGAGGTTGCTTGAAAAGTTGCCATTATAATCCGACAAATTATTCTTTTTATTATAAATATTAAAAATAAAAGGCTCTAGATTTTATTATTTCTAGGAGAGGGACCACCTTTTATATTAAAAAATAATAAACAAGGTTGCCAAGAGGTTGCCAAAAATTGGCAGCTTTCCTTGGCACCCACAATCACTCTAATAGTGGGCACCCTTTAAAAGTTGTCAAACTTGATGCCACATCAGCTGGCACTTTTTTGGGCACCCGGTATTGGAGATGCTCTTAGGAGAAAGCTGGAGAAATGAGAAGAGTTGATTTGTATTGTCTTTTAAAAAACGTTTGCACGGTGTGTGAGCTTTATTCTGAAATAAAGCTGGTGGTTTTTAAAGTCCACACAACGTGTGTACTCAGTTTTTCACATGAATTGTCTTATTTTCACCTTGGTATGTCGCTCCTCGTCCATTTGGCTCGGCTTTTCCCACAACTCATTTATAAACATTCTGTTGACTTGATGCCCTCATCATACACTCCTCTTGAAAAAGAACTTGACCATAAGTTAACAAAAGTGTTGTTAGAAACGAATTCATGGAGCCCATTCCACAAACTTCCAGATTCACCTTGTTCACAAGAGCTTCATCTAATATTTCAACTTATGATTTGCCCATGTTCTCATCCTCTTTGACATTCGTCTTCCACTTTCTACCGACATCAAATGGCATAAAGGTTATAAACGATTGATAGTGGAGTTGGATTCTCGCTTGGATGTCAACAGCTGCGAGACCATGACTGGGAGATTGTGTTTGCTCATATCTATAGAGAAGGTAATCGAGCTACTGGTTGGATGGAGAATTTCACTCATTACAGGTCCACCAGCTTCCGTCTGGTTGGTCCCTGAACCGAGAGTCAATTCTAATGCAAATTATAACAATTTGATCCAATACCATGTATAGATTGCCAGGGATCGAGCCAGTAACCACTTGATAGAAAAGTCTCTGATATCATGTCATGAAACCAATTGAAATAGTTAAAGCTCAATCGTAATCACTGACACTATATTCATCCTAAGGGAAATATTTATTATTCAAATATTATTCAACAACGTCTATATGTATTATATATATATCAGATATAGATCATACTAATAAGTTTCAATTACTTTCTCTCAATTTTTTTAATGCGAGATTTAGTTTATATCTACCCACATCGATATCCCTTAGAACCGTTCCTTACTCCAAGTCGTGTACTCGATAATAACCACTTTGTACCGTGTCATTTCATTTGTATTAGTCCTGTGTCATTTCATTTGTATTAGTGCTCCTTTTCACGTAATAAGTTGCAAATATTCGTATTTGAATTTATTTAATTAATCAATAGAATACTGTTTAAGTATTAAAGCAATGAAAAGTATTTAGTACTTATTTTCATAAATATAAATGTACGATAAAATTTATATTTGTTTAATCGAAAACTGAACTTTTAAAATCTGATAAATTATTAATTTATCGATTTAAAAAAAATTGCTATTGGGTTGGGAATACGAACCTCTGTCCACGGAGATAAGCTGAATTGTTTAGAGCATCTCCAATAGAGGGTGTCTAAAAGAGTGCCAAAACTTGATACATAATTTCAAAATATAATATTTTATTGTCTCTTTCATCCACATCACTTTTGGCAACCTTTATTTAAAAAATGCTCCAATAGAGGTTGTTTGAAAAGTTGCCATTATAATTCTATAAATTATTATTTTATTAAAAATATTAAAATAAAAAGCTACAGATTTTATTATTTCTAGGAGAGGGACCACCTATTTCATATTAAAAAATAATAAACAAGGTTGCCAAGAGGTTGCCCAAAATTGGCAACTTTCCTTGGCACCCACAATCACTCCAATAATGGCACCCTTTAAAAGTTGTCAAACCTGATGCCACATCAGCTGACACTCTTTTGGGCACCCTCTATTGGAGATGCTCTTAGAAGTTGGGATATCCTATTTGGGCCTCAACCAACATTCTGACTTTTTTATAGTCCCTATGCTAGCTTCTCACTCTATAACTTTTTTGCTAAATGAAATTTAAAATTTTCTCATATATATTAGATTCAAATAAATACTATAATTTATAAAATTTTCATATATATATATATATATTTTTAAAGAAAATACCAAAATTTTCACATATTAAATAAATATAAATATAATTATACTTGTATTTGATGACCTCAATTATTAATTAATTCATCATGAAATGTAAATAAAGACAAATTAGAATCCCCAGAAGAAATGTAACCAAAAAAAAAAAGAATCCCCAGAAGAATTTAGAAGGATGCATTGCAGATCTGTCCCACCTTTGAAATGGGAGTTTCTAGTTGGAAAAACAAAACAGGCTTTTAGATTTTGTTTTTTTTCCAATGGGCTTTCTACATCAATATCATAATAAATTGATAAAATTCATAAAATTAGAAGTGCAATTCATAAATTCTAAATGGTAGACAATATATTTTAATTGGCTAATTTATAAAAAAAATATAAAATTATAAAACGGAATCAAATAGGAGGTTCATTTACATATTTAGACTAATTACCCAATTTATTATATATATGGGTTATATTTTGATAACTTTTCCAAAATATCCCAAACATTTCATCTTCCCCTTCCTCTCAATCGGTTTCAACCTTTCATCTCTCCTATCATGTGTATCGATTTCAACCTTTCATCTTCTCTTTCCTATATATTTTGCAGAATTACATCCATTTTATTCATCATCATGTTTGTCCCTTCTTCATCTCTTTATCTCTTGATTCTTCATCTTCCTAATTCTCGAAAATTAAGTCATGGTTCTTCATCTTCGTGTTTCTTTTCGTCTCTTGGTTTCTTTCTTCTTGTGTCAATCGAATGCATCTTTATTCGACGTTATTCTGCGTGTTTTTCTGTGTTTTTCATATTGTTATTATCGATTTCAATGGTAAAAGGCAGAAATAATATAAATATATATTGTTTCATCTTCTTCTTTTTTCAGAAAATGGATTCACGAGATGAGTTTTGCGAAGTATGCGAAGAAGAAATATGCTTAAAATGACGATTTTGCTTCGCAGAAAAAGACTATGCGAAGTCTGGGAAGAGAAAACCATCATTTTTAGCATGAATTTTCCACTTCGCATAATCGCTTTCTGCGAAGCTAAATCGTCTTTTTGGGTTAATTTTCTCTCCGCAGACTTCACATAATTGTTTTGTGTGAAGCAAAAATTTTCCCATTTATAAACTTTAATTCCTAAACCCTACTAAAAATAATGACCGACATAATTGTATATTGTTTTTGAAAAAGTGTATTTCCCTTTTCCAATCCAAATGGAAGTAGAAGCCCATGAAATTCTAAACCAATCGCATACTTCCTTATCCTTTTCTGAGGATTCTTTCTGCTTCTCTTTTATCTTTCCCATTTTGGCTGTAGAAGTAGAAGAAGAGCATGGCCACCACACTCGCTCTTCTTAAAACCCATGCCGCTTTCGCCAGAAAGCTTCCTTATGTACATTCTAAGCTCCCTTCTCTTCCCAAGCCATCCAAATTCGAAATTCGCCCTACATCTCCGACCATTTTCTCTGATACCTTCCAAATCTTAACTTCATCATCTCTTCCTCTCACAGCATTCTCATTGTCTTTCCTTTTAGATACCAAGGCAAGTATATATATAATTGATCTCTTTTATGGTTGTACTAATTGATTAATTAATTAATCAATTGACTCGTTTTTTTGGGGAAATTTAGGATGCAATTGCTGCGGGTGGAGAATTTGGGATATTTGAAGGAAGAACATTTGCCCTTCTACACCCTCTTGCTATGGGTATTTTGTTCTGCTACACTTTGTGGGCTGGTTATTTGGGTTGGCAATGGAGGCGAGTTAGAACTGTACAAAATGAAATCAATGAGCTGAAGAAGCAAGTGAAACCTGTTCCTGTTACTCCAGAAGGTACACCTGTTGAATCACCACCGTCTCCTGTTCAGCTCAAAATTCAGCAACTCACTGAGGTTCGTCTCATTCTTCACTAATAAACAATCGGAAAACAGAGATTTATGTGTTGTTATGCGGAATTAACGAAAGATAAATAATAAACAATAAAAAAACACAGATTTACGTAGTTCACCAACTTTTTATTGACTAGTCCACCGGTAGAAGTAGAATAATATTTATTAGGAGCCAAAAAAACAGATTACATTACATGATGGGGTATTTCCAATCTAACGTAATCCAACTAAGAACCCATGATCATAATCCAACTAGCAACCCATGATCCCACAATGTTCCCACGATTCTGAAACACAATACTACTCCGAATAGAAAACATGATATACTGATTCAAGGCGTTACGACAAATTTGTTAATTTCAATTTCGTGTTGCTTTTGGGGATGATCTATAATTTTACTATCAATTCTAACCGTAACATTCAAAAATATTGAAAGATATAAAAGTAATATATCATTTTTAGACTAATATTGAAATATATTTAATAAATCTTTAATCTTCTAATATAATATTGAATTCATGAAATCTATATATAATATAAAACAGTAACGATGGAGCTGAGGTGTTACTTTCTCCTTTTTTACTGATAAAAAATATAATATAAAATATAATATATTAACTTTAGTTATATTATTATATTTATTTATAAAAAAATTATTTTATCTGTACTATATCTAAGAGTTCTACAGAATTTAAATTAATCTCTAAAATCTCTCTAATTCTCTGCATATCTATATATAATATAAAACAGTAACGATGGAGTTGAGGTATCACTTCCTCATTTTTTACTGATAAAAAATATAATATAATATATAATATATTAACTTTAGTTATTAACTTTAGTTATATCATTATATTTATTTATAAAAAGATTATTTTATCCGTACTATATCCAAGAGTTCTACAGAATTTAAATTAATCTCTAAAATCTCTCTAATTCTCTGCATATCTATATATAATATAAAACAGTAACGATGGAGCTGAGGTGTCACTTCATTATTTTTACTGATAAAAAATATATAATATTTTAATTTTTAATTATATTATTATATTTATCTATAAAAAGATTATTTAAATTAAATGTGAAAATAAAATAATAATATTTAATTTATATAGGACCTTTATATCATTAATTGTAATTATTAAATTATATTTTTGTTAATATTTATATATTAAAATGAATCCGTGCATCGCACGGGTCAAAAACTAGTGGGTTTACAAATTACATTACTATAGTTATCAAAGTGCTTTTTATGATTTCATCTTAATTATCAGTTTTAGCTTTTAGTTCTATGAGTTCCATAATATGGTATTAGCCTTGAAGATCAAATGATGGAGGGTTCAAAACCTAATTAATTTGTGGAATATAAACCCTATATGATTAGGCCTTCCTCCCCTTGCCAGGAGATGTGCCTAAAAACTACATTCTTTGTATAAAATAAGATGTTTTAATCTCAGCTCTTATTATCGAATTAGTAGTTAAGTTGGAATCTATTTCATGTATTTTATATGATTAAAATTATAGATAATTAGATATAATTTAGTATTTAACTGTTGTATTTTAGAAATCTTAATTATTGTTAATTATGATTTTATATATTTTTTAGTGCCTGTTTCGTCACTCAAGTGCACACTAAGCCTTGGGCCTTGCACCTAGGCTCGGGGACTTTCTTGTCCTTTAATGCATTTTGCGCGTTTAATAATTATGGTTATTACTTTTAATAATGAAGGTGATGTGTAAAAATACAAGATATAATAATAAATAATATTTAGTATCATTTTCGAGTTAGCAGGTAAACTAAGATCCAATCCGAAAATTTGTATGTCGGTTCAAAAATGACCCATTACCTATTTAATAAAACACAACCCACTAAATTGGTATCGATTTCATGCCATGTTATGTTATCGGATCATTTACATAATTGTCACCGCTAGCATTGAGTTCCTCTTTTATGTTTTGATTAGACAACTAATTGAATATTTTTAGTTGTTATACAGGAGAGAAAAGAATTGATAAAAGGAGGTTACAAAGATAGGCACTTTAATGCAGGATCAATACTGCTAGGATTTGGAGTGTTTGAAGCAATTGGTGGAGGGGTTAACACATGGTTTAGGACAGGAAAACTATTTCCTGGACCTCATTTGTTTGCTGGAGCAGGTATTTATGAAGTTGTGTTATAGTTTCAGTTAATTTCATGTAATTTGACATGGATTGGATATTATGCAATGCAGGGATTACAATTCTTTGGGCAGCAGCAGCAGCTTTAGTGCCTGCAATGCAGAAAGGGAATGAAACGGCAAGGAGTCTCCACATAGCATTGAATGCAATAAATGTTCTTCTTTTCATTTGGCAAATCCCAACTGGATTTGACATTCTTCTTAAAGTTTTTGAATTTACTAAATGGCCTTAGACAGACTTATTATCTTCTCTTATAATGCCTAAATATTATTATACATCTATATCTCTGAGGAGTATTTAGTAATATTGTATCTTCTTCTACAATTCATTAGGGAAAGAGTTCATTGTATTTTGTTGAGAGATTAGAAGAGAAACCATGATAATGTATATCTATCTATTCAACTAATCTCATATGTTGGTGTTTGTATTCCAATTAGATGAAATTGGAACAAGTGTTGGCACATCTTTGATAGTGAAATTATGTAATAACTTAGCATAATCTAACATGTTATTTAAACAGGGGTAGGAAAAAAAGTCCGTGATGAATTTGACATTTTAAATAGAAAAAAAAGACATAATACTCATTTCTGAACAAAAACTTCAAAATTAATTAGCACTTTAAACTATATTTTCTGAGTTAAGTAAAATTTATTAATTGGATTTTCGTTTTATCCTAAAATAAAAAACTGTGCCTATTTAACATGAATTTTAATGATCTGAATTATAGACTATAATGATCCTGTGTTAACTCAAAATAGATTTAGGGAAAAATATCTGAAATTGCTCAATTAAATGATTTTTATGAGGATTTAATTGGTAATTTTTACTTAAATTGAGGAATCAATTAATGATTTTCCTTAATTTAAGGATCTGATTGGTGTTGGAGAGCCAAATTGGTGTTGTAGAAAAAAAACATGATATGATGATTGTTTGTTATTCCTAGTATGGCAAAGAAAAATTAAAAATAAATAAATAAATAAATCGATTATGGGCCTTTTTAGAGATGAAGCCCTTTACTTCATGAGACCAGACAACTACAAGCCCATTACTTTCTTTCGTTAACCAAATATAAATAGGGGAAATTAAGCCTTTATAAAAAGTAATTTACATTTATAACAAATCATATTTTGTATTTTGTTAATTAGGAAGTTATCAATAAATGATTGGTTAGAAATGGTTAGAGAATGTTAAAAGATGATAGAAATTCAAAAATATCTGACATTTTTAAAATGAAAAATGATATATTTGATATAATACTAATAAAATTATCAATTTGATTAAATTATAAATATTTTTATCATTTCTGATCTTTATGTAAAAGACCCATATAAATATATACTATCTTCTTTCCTTATTATCTAAATATTTAAATTAGCTCATTATTTTAGGGTTTTTTTTTTTGAATGAAGGTTGGGACGTAAAGGCAGGCCGGACATCCCAACTAGGTTGGTACCTCCAGCACAGCCAACAACCCGAATATTATTAATAAAGGAAAAAAAGTACAGTAGAAGGAGAAAGAAAGAGAAAGTTACAGAAACCTAATGTAAGCTACATTACACAAATCATCAAAAATAAAAAAACTGACAAAAATGAGGCGCAGAGTGCCACCAGAGAGAAGAGTCAGCTGACTGCCCGAATTTAGCAAGTCTATCAGCTGTCTGGTTACCTTCTCTAAAAATGTGCTCTCCAATTCATGTCAGAAAGTCTTGCTAAGCAGGAATGCCAATCTTTCTTATTTTCTAAGGAACAACACTTGAATTATTATTAAGGAGATGCACTGCATATGATGAGTCTGATTCAATCCACAGGCTCCTCCAGTTTCTCTCCCAGGCAGCGTTAACCGCATAGATAATTGCCTTCAACTCAGCAATGTATGCAGGCGAGTCGTGAATCGGGAATGCAAAGCATCCCACCACAAAGCCTTTATGATTCCGGAAAATTTCACCCGCTCCGGCGCTTCCGTTAGTACTCGAAGCCCCGTCAGTGTTTACTTTAATCCAGTTAATCGGAGGCGGAATCCATCGGACTATCGCATAATTCGGCTCAGGCGGTAGACAAATACGGGTTGCAGCGACATCAGCGCCCTCCCTGATAAGGTGCAGCAGTGAGTGCCTCAAGTTTTGGATTGAAGGTAGCTCGTTATCGAAGACGGCTCATTATTTTAGGGTTAAATACATGAATATCATAATTAAGTATAAAATTACAACTAAGTCATATCACCAAACTTAATTCTTAGTATGTCATTATTCTCTATATATTATGATTTTACACCATAATTTAAAAATTCTAGACTCCAATTCATAAATTATAAACCCTAGAAAATATATTCTAGACTTATAATTTATAAATTTTAATCCTTAAAATGTATTAAAAGTACTAATTTTACTAGTTTGACATAACCCAAAATTATGACTTAACATAGTTGTAAATAGTTTTTAAAAGATGAATTTATGTGTAATTTTCCCATTATTTTAGTGATAAGGATGAAATTTGACTTATCATTTTTTAAGAAGAGAATATTTAACATATAAAATGATATAAATTTAACTCTAACATTTTCAAGTAAGTTCAATTTTAGGTACACGCCACCAAAATATTGAAAATACAGTAAAACTTCTATAAATTAATACTCGATAAATTAATAAACTTTTTAAAATAATAATTTCTTCTGGTCCTGACTTGGACCAGTTTAAAAAATGATCAATTTTAATAAATTAATAAGATAATAATTTTCCGAAACAAACCTTTATAAATACATTGTATTATTACTTCTATAAATTAATAATTTCTTAAATACATATGCGAAATATACATAGATATACATACTTAGGATAATTTAGTAAAATATGAATCTATAGTATTTTGTTTTTTTTTTAAATTTAAATCTAGTTGAATTTCATCTCTAACTATTCTCAGTGCATTCAAAAGTTCTGGTGTATCCTTGTCAAATTATAACAAAAAATTGTAAAGAGTGGATGATGTTATAATTGTTTCCTTTCCTTTGACTGGTTTCAAAAGTACCAAATTATCCTCAGCTTCATTCCCATTTTTGATATGATTTGAAATGAAACAACACCCCATATCAATTTATATTTATATAGTAATTCATTAACTATGATACATTGAATATTTTTAACATAAATACAATGAACTTCCAAATTCATGCACATTTAATTTTATTTGTTCATTGACTTTAGACAAAAACTTTATTTAAATTAATAATTTAAAATTTATTTAAGAAAAATTTAAAATCACTCTATAAATTAATAATTATTAATTTATCGATTAATTAATAACTCTGTAAATTAATAAAATTCCATGATCCCAACATTATTAATTTATAGAGGTTTTACTGTATTGGTTTCAATGTTATTTAACTATCACATTAGAGCATCTCCAACAGCCTCTTAAATTGCCTCTTAAGTTAAAATTTGAGGAGGGAGAATAAAAAATCAGCTTCAACAGTCTCTTAGTGGCTCCTTAAATCACTAAAAGCATCTCCATCCTCTTTATTAATAGAGAGTCTCTCTCCACCTCTTAGTGCCTCTTAACTTCATTTTTTAATAATAATTTATTATTGATGAGTCTCTCTCCTCACACTATTGATAATGTAACAATAAATAATAATCTTAATAATAAAATAATAAATAAGGAGTGAATATAAGGAGTATTGTTGGAGATGAATCTTAGCTACTCTTAAATTACTAAAAGTCAATTTTTTATATTATTTTTAGAGAGTTCACTAAGAGTTTCTTGGAGATGCTCTTAGACTTTCCAAATAAGTTTGTCGATAACCTCAATCAGTTTCGTATATTTTTTTTGTTGGTTATTTGTAACTATATTATTAACACAGTTAACATCTTACAGTTTAATATATATTTTTGTGATTAATTTATATGTAGCAAACTTAGTTGTTAACATTTTACTGTTTTTTATACCTGCGTAAGTAACAAATTAAATATCTTAGATATAATTGATGTTTGAAAGGACCGATGTGGTAGTTAAATAATACTCAAACTCGCATTTTCTAATTTTCGGTAACATAAGACCAAAATTGATCTTGCTTAAAAAAGTTAAAGATTAAATTTGGACCATTTTATATATTAAAATTAAATTTGCACTTCATCAAAAATATTAGGGTCAAATTTGGCCCTTCCCCCTTTCTTTTATAAGTGAGAAATTGGGTCATCTATTTACTCCTTAAGAGGCCAGATGAGAGTTCTCGCTATGGCTCCATTTAAAGCTCCAAGTTCATCATTTTCATGTAATATTTTTTTTTAAGCAAAAGCATTGGAATTAAGTTGGCGCTGCTTTGCGAGCTCTGAACAAAGGTATTATTGATGATCACATACACGAGGCTTTATTGATTCTTATTCATAAAGTTCCTAATTCAGCTTAACTCAATTTCGCTCGATCAACTTTTGTAATGTTTATGGCTGATCATTTGAAGCCATACCTAAGTACTATTGTGGGGCATATTCATAGTAATTTTGTGTCTGAATGACAAATCACTAATAATATTATTCTTTTATATCGGGTCATTTTTTCCTTAAATGAGAGGCAAGGTAGGAAAGGGTTGTGTGGTTCCGAAATGAATTTGAAAAATGTTTGTCTTTAAATTTTTGGAAGAGCAAAAAGTAAGCTATAGTATCTATATCCTCTACAGAAGAGTGCAAGTCAATAGCATCTACTACAACTGAGGTTCAGTTGCTACATTCTACAAGATTTGAACATTGTTCACAAAACACCAATCTCATTATTTTGTAATAACCAATTAGCATTTTATCTAACTAATAATTCAACATTTCATGAAATGACTTAACACATTGAGCTAGATTGCCATTTTGTACGAGAAAAGTACTAAGTTGGCCTTCTTCATCATTTGTCAGTCTCAACAACAAATCAAATAGCAGATATTCTCACTATGGGTTTGCCAATAAAACTTTTCACTTATATAGAGTTTTTTAAGGGTGTTTTAGTCTTTCTCTTTTCTTTGGGCTTACTAGCAGTTGTATATCTATAGTACTTAGGATTAGATTTGTCCATAGGTCAGACTGGGTGAGCTTTCATGTACAAATGATCAGTCCAAACCCAGTCTAGCCACACTATTAATTTAGACGGGCTGGGCTCGGGCTTAAAAATCAATTCTCAAGTCTAACCCATATAAACTCATCTAAAAATATATACATTTTTTTTATTATATAAAATAAAATTAATATTAAATATATAAATTAAGAATAATATTAATAGGCGGGCCGGGCTAGATGGGTTCGTACTATTTTTATGGGTTCTTTACGTGAAAAGCATAAATAATAATAATATTATTATTTTGTTAATGTTGGAAATTTAATTTTTAATACATCAAAAATATGAACTTTTATTTTCCAAATGTCAAATAATATGCTAAGCAGTTATTGAAAAAGGGCAGCCGAGGGTGTATATTTTGTTTAACTGCCATAATATTATTGGCCATGATATAGTTGAAAATATTAATTGACAAAATTGTAGTTACTTTTTCAAATTTGAATTTCTTTGTAAATTTCCCTATTTTTATCAATTCCAAACCCGTCAAAAAAATAGACGGCCTATAGCGGGCCTCCAAGCCTGACCCAAGGGGCACAGGTCTGGATAGACCAAACGGTTATCCGGGCTTGTGGACAGGTCTAATTAGGATTGATTACTGTAATTTTCCCTCTCTCTCATCTCTCTAACGTTCATCTTCTTCCTCTCTTATGTTCTCAATTGTTTAATATATCAATCGTTTTCATTATAATTCTATTACATTTTCTTATCAGATTTGTTACACCATTTCACAGAACTATAATTGCAAAAATAAACTCATGTGGCAAAAAGAACTTTTGAGAATGTGTGAAACCGAAGCATACAAGAGTAAATGTTTTTTCGCCCGATTATTCAATGTTATTATTAGTAACTAATAATATTTAATTGATTTTTCTTTTAAAATAGTTATCAACGATTGTTTTTCAATTATAATTAAAAACTTTTACTCTATAAAGTCAAAAAGTAAAAAAAAAGTTACGAAAAAAGAAAATCAAATGGATCCTAAATTAATGGTAAAAGCGTTTGGTTGAAGATTCAATTATTTTTTAATTGAACGTGGTTTATGTTTTTTTTTTTATATGCTTGCATGGAAATTTTTAGATTTATGTTGTTTTGGAAAATATTTCCGATTTTTTATTGTTATTTTGGATTAACAAATTTTCTGTTGAAGCTTTTGGAGTGTTTTTCCAAATATCCATAAAAAGCCTTATGGAATTTATATTGACTACAGACTAATTGAAAAAAAAAAAGCACAACATGTTACATCTCTCTCAATTAGACATGAGGTTATTATATATATAATATCTGTCAACTCAATTCCTTATAAAGCATCTAATTTTGCTGGCAGCAAAAGACATATTCTTAAATCAATTTACATATTATAAACTTGGCTTTAATTTGGTATTATTTTCATCAGAACCAATTGTGTCAAACTATGTTTTATTTTATATACAAGTAGTAAAAGTAAAATGAAAAAGTTGATAGTTGTCGAGAAGGAGTTTATAGAGCAGATTCGAAAAGTCAAAAGAAATAAAAAAGGGATCGCACCAGGTCCAAATTTAAAACCGACATAGAAGTTGTTGATTTGAGAATTGCTGAACAAATTTATTCAAAAAGTTTGATTGTCAATAAAGTTTCAATTATTTTTTTAATTTGTATAAAATATTCGGTTAACCTTTTAAACTTGTGTAAAATCCAATTAATTGATCATTCGGTCGTAAAAAAGTAAGTTAAATGCAGAAGATTTATTCCACGCATCTTAAAATATTATTACATAATTCAAAAATAGATTAAAAATGAAGTTATTATTTGTTCAACTATGAAACTTGTCTTCTCTAATATTAGAACTACATACCCCAATCTTGATCGTTTTACTTTTTTTTAAGACGCATGCAATATACTTTCTCAATTTGACTTACTTTTTTTGCAAACGAGTGATCAATTGATTACATTTTGTGCAAATTTAAGGAGCTAACTGAATATTTTATACAAGTTGAGGGAGCTATTGAAATACTTTAAAAGTTTAGTGGATAAATCAAACTTTTCCGGAGCCAAATAGCCTTTGAGAATCCTATTACATAGGATCACCGTGATCACAAATAAATATTATTTCTTCCCATTTTTTAAATCTCTAAATTGAAGCATGTGAAACTAACAAAGCTGTGGTACTAGAAAGTTCACAGCATCTTTACTTTCTTCCACTTTAAGTTAAGCGATTCTTTAATGACCCGGTTTGGAGTTGAAGCTGAATCTCATATTAAAAATAGTGGATTACTATACCTAGCCCCAATTTCACACTTCCAGCTCCGAAAAAAGACGTAACCGTCCTTTAACCAAAAATTGAAAATTTCAAACCCTCCAAAACTCTCTCAAACTCTCCCAAATATATTTTGATCCGAAATCAAAGACAACACGTTTGATGGAGAGCAATCCGTTATCACCGGGAAGAGACGGGAGTGACGCTGTCCCTGAAGTTGAGGTATTTTTCCGATTGAACTTCCTTTGATATCTGTAAAAAAATTTGAAAAATAAATCGCTGGTTCAGCCCTCGGGCGTGTGAGCATCACGCCCCACCATGTGGTGGGGCGTTTGAATATCACGCCCCACCACATGGTGAGGCGTGATAGCCACACGCCCCACCATAAGGTGGGACGTGATGTTCATACGCCCCACCTCATGATGAGGAGTGATACTCATACGCCCCACCACATGGTGGGACGTGATGCTCACACGCCCGAGCATATTTGTGGCGAATTTTCGGGTTTAGACACCGAAATGTTGTAGAAATATCGCGTGTTGGAATGTAATGTTTGTTATTTATTATTTGCAGGAGGTTTCGTTTGAAGATTTTGACGGAAACGGCATTGATTACAGTTCGCGGTTTTTTCCCAAACAAACGTTTGAAACATATCATGAAGCTGTTAATTGGGCAAAACAGACAGCAATTGGGATCGGCTTCGAGTTAACCATAGCGTCGCACAAGACAGGGGGCAAGTCAAAATGGATATTGGTTAAATGTGCTCGTGGTATGAAGAATTATAGAAGGAAAAAGGATATGGATATGGAGGAAGTAGTACGAAGGGATACAAAAACAAAGTACTGTGGTTGCAAATTCCAGATAAAGGTTCTGGAAATCGCTGAATTAGGCGGTTTGGTGGTGAATGGGATTGCTGGAGATAGAGAACAGCACTGTCATCAGTTGGCTGTATATCGTCAGGGCTACAGATAGATGGGCGGACTAAGCCCGGGTTCCAAAAAACTTGTTCGTGAAATGAGTTCAGCTCAAGCTAAGCCTTGTGCTATTTTTGCTGCAATCAAAGAAAAACATCCGGAGGATTGCCCGACACGAAGACATATCTATAACTACAGGGAAAAAATCAGGACTGAGAGCTTTGAGGGTCGGGATGTAATCAGTCAGTTTTATCGGCTTGCTATAGATAAGGAATACGTACATTGGACGCAAGCGGTGCCGGGCAACAATATTGTGACTCACTTATTTATGGCACATCTTACATCGATCACACTGTTCCGATCTTATAAAACAAACAAGTATAAGATGTCATTCTTTGAGATCATTGGAATGACGCCTTCAAACAAAAACTTCTTGATCGCCTATGCAATCATGAAGGATGAAACTGAGGGAAGTTATATGTGGGTGTTACAAAAATTGAAGCTTTTGCTCCAACCTGATGTGCATCCAACAGCCATTGCTACAGACCGGGAGTTAGGACTAATGAGGCCGGTTCGTGAGGTATTTCCTCATAGTCATCATTTATTGTGCACATGGCATATTAATAAAGATGTGGAGGATAGAGTAGGCAAGTTGTGTGGAGTGAAGAGTTTTGGTGAAATTTTTAAGAATGCCAAATGGAAACGTATAATTGAAGCCCCGACAGTAGCCGAATATGAGGCGACAGTGGATGCCATGAAGGATACTACTGCCAATTGGCCTCGTGTGATAGAGTACGTGGAGACCACATGGCTAGTGCATAATGAGAAGTTTTGTCGAGCATGGACGAACAAGGTGTTGCACTTAGGAAACACCACAACCTGTCGAGTGGAGAGTTCACATGCACAGTTGAAACAGTGGTTGAATTCATCTACTGGTGCACTCGATACAGTGTGGGCGAAGGTGCACAAGGACATTGAGGCTCAGATCGAGGCGATCAAATAAGACATTTATTCTGTTATTTACTTTAATCTTTTAAAGTGTAATACATTAGTTTTGTAATCCTTTACTATATATAATCAGATACTCACTCGAGGACTCGAGAAGAAGATCTGCGGTGGCTCACTGTGGAGCACCTTTTAAGTATCTCGACTTACACGTTTCACATTACTGCTTGCGTGTACTAAATGATGAGCTCAAGCGTATGCGCGGATTGAGTATGGATGTGGTAAGTGAATGCGGATGCGTGTTGCCCATGACTCATGGCATTCCGTGTGCATGTGAGCTTAAAACGTATATTGACACGGACACATCGGTCCGTGCTGACCGAATCCATCCTTTTTGGAGATCTCTTGCGTTTGAAGGTTTGAGTGACATACCAGTTACTGCTCCCGTATATGCTGATGGGTCTGAGGATCACCGGGTTTTTCACTCTCTTGTGGAAAAGGTTGAAAAATTAGATCCTTCAATGGTGCGTAGCATATCGATGATGATTCGTGATAAGATAAACCCGGAACAAAGTGGCTTCAAAGAACCTGAGGTCAAAGACACTGTTAGGGGTAGACCAAAGGGGAATTCATCAACGAAACGAAATCCAAGTGCATGGGAGTACAGTCAGGCACCACGAGGTCGAGCACGGTCCTCAGGTTCGAGGAGTAGTCGTAGTTGAGGCTGTTCCTCATCCTCATCTGTGCATAACAACGAGATGCCGGGTATATTTTATTTTATTACTATATCTGTTGAAGTTAAAGTAAATATATTTTTATTGATGAATTTCATATATTAATATTTTCAGCCGGATTTGATGCGGATATCGCCGGTTACCACCATTTACATCGGGTTCAAGGTCTCATCGTACCATTTATTACTGGATTCCATGATGTTGTAGCAGATGGTAACTGTGGATTTCGTGTTTTAGCCGATGCCATTACCTATAACCAGGAGGAGTGGAAGCTGATGAGAGTGCTCATAGAGAATGAGATGCGGGCAAACCGTGATCTGTATGCGCCAGTGTACGGGAACGGATTTGATGCTGCCCTCACGCGTATTAAATGGGCAGGAGCGGGGTGTAGTGAGTCCCACTGGATGGTGAGTTCGAATGACTTATATGCTGCTGCATCTGTTTTGAATGCAGTAATATTCCTTTTTACTACATCACAGTTAGGATGTTGCACTATACTGTCGATGCGTTCGGACGATGGAAGACCACCAGAACGAGAGATTGTGATTTGTCATTTGGGGAGTTATCATCACTACATACGTCTTTATTTACATCCTGTATTTCCAGTGCCTCCCATTGCCACCCAATGGCGTATATTTCATGATCCGAGTGTTCGTCACTTGGACAATCTATACGCTGAAAGGAGAGAAGTTTGGACTAGATTATATTAGTTTTATATGTTGTAATTAATAATATTTATTCATTAACTTATATTATTGTTACTGATTTTAGTTAAAATTGTATGGTATTTTTAGATTTTAAGTACAATTCTGTAGTTACGGGTTTAACGGCCTATTTACGGGTTTAACGGCCTATTTACAGGTTTAAAAAGCTTTTTTTTTTGCCATTCCGACACGCGGGCATGTGGATATCACGTCTCACCGCGTGGTCGGGCGTGATAGCCACACGCCTCACCGCGTGGTTGGACGTGATAGCCAAACGCCCGACCTTGCGGTGAGGCGTTGGGATATCACGTCCGACCACGCGGTGAGGCGTGTGGCTATCACGCCCGACCACGCGGTGAGGCGTGATATCCACATGCCCGCGTGTCGGATTGGCAAAAAAATAGCTTTTTCCTCCCAAAAACTCATGAAAGGGCATTTTCGTCCTTTCACGGGACTAGGGGTGAGAATTTGGGGCTGGGTTTAACAACACCCTAAAAATAAAGAGAGGAAGTGTCTGGTTTTCATAAATATAATAAAATTTCTCATATTAATTTAGAAGGAAAGGTTCCGCCAGAATATTGGAGAAAGTAGCTTTTCGGAAAGGATGTGAAACCGAGGCCAAGTCCAAATAATTACAGTGTTTCTTATTCTCTGTTTCTGTTTAATTTACATTCCAAGGCTATAAATAACAAGACTCACCAAGCATCTTAATGCATACTACAAAATAACAAATCATTCCTATTATTATTATTATTTTAATTTCCAAAAGCTTTACAAGAATATGGCAACTCCTCGGCAGTGGTTTCGTTCACCCACGGTAGCCCGTAATTCAGCCCCTGAGCCTCAGACTCAGACTCAGCCTCAGCCTGACCCACTTCCTTCTCTTAGAAAGTCCCCAATTTTTTCTTCTTCTGCCCCAAAACCTCTACATTCTGATTCAGAAACTGAAGCTGAGGTCCCAGAAAAGCAAAAAAAAGTGGTGCTGGTTGAGAAAATGACTAGTAATTACAAGCCTAAATTAGATATTATTAATCAGTTGAAGAAGATTGATTTGGATTCTGGGATGAAAAAGGACATAATCACACTTTCTGGTGCAAATGAAGGAGCAAAGATGCGAATAGTAGCCAAGAAGGAGAAGAAAAAGATGAATACATATATTAACAGTAATGTGCAAGGGATTAATAATTCAATTGTCTACAATTCCACTTGCACTCACCATGATCCTGGACTCCATGCCTCTTTCTTTTTTCCCTAATTAAGATCTTAATTAGTCTACATAATCATAGGGATGCATTCTGGTTATTGCTTCTTATACTACTTGTTGAAGTTCGTAATTCATATCCATAATTTGTAATAACTTAAGACTTGCATTTCTATATCAAACTTGTTTTACTCACATTTCTGCACCAACTTATCGTGAATAAATATACTCCTACTATTCGAGCGTCAAAAACTGTATTGAGATCCTATCTACTCTTGAAATGTTAAAAAAAAAGTAGGTACGTTAGCCAATTGTGTGTTCTCGGTGGCAATAACGAGGAATCTATTATTCATGCTTTGTTTGGCGATGCCAAATTGGAACAAATTGTCCATGATTCTAAAAAAATAACCATATGCTATGTTCTTCAACGAGAACTTCTACGGTGGACCATGTGCAATGGACTCAACCAATTAAAAAAGAGAATCATGCTACCTCATTGGGAGATGATTGGTGTAAAAAAAGAAAGTGCACAATTGTCATGTTTCTATCGGCAAGATCCAATACCATAGTAGAATTTCTCGTTCTTCAACTGTGTCAGACACGGATTTCATACCAGTGCCAGTGTCATATCGTGTTGACACTGGTATGGCAGCCAAAATGAAGAGTCCGACTATCATAGCCCATATGCCTTCCATGTAGATTGGTTGGCTAAGCTACATTAACTAACCTGGGAAATACACAAACCTTTTGTTTTCCTAAGAGAGAGAGCAAAAAAAAGAAAGATGGCTTATACTATTAGAATTCAACATATCAATGCCATTGCCATCCACTGTCAACCAATTGGACACAAAAATAAACTAGAAGCACCAGATTGAAAGAGAGGTTATTCTTGGACATTCTCAAAACAGAAAATGAAATAATTGGATAAGAACTATAATAGACATCAGTGTAATTCTCATAAATATATCCTTTTGGTGTTATTCCATTTCAACAAGAAAAATGATTTTTTTTTTTTTTTGAAAAATTGTTCGCTTGGAGCCAAGAAGGCCGGCCAATGTCTTCTTTGACGCTATCTTAAAGGAAAAAATTCAGAGGCCACACCTCAAGGAGCTCTATCAAAAGGCGCTGTATCATTGTAGCAGAGGTCCCAGACAGCTTCAATTGCGTCCTTAGCAGTATCTTTTGAGCAGTTTGGGTTGCCCATCAACGATAGCATTGCTCTTCGCCTCACACATTCCTTCAAATTCAAGATTAGAAAGTTTATAGATCTGATAGAAGTACTGAAAATAGAACAAAATCACTTAGGATAAAAGAACTATTCAAGTAAAGTTGGTGGAAAATTTTCCTAGGTAAAGAATGTTTTGCCACTAGATGTTCAATGACCAGCAAACAATAAATATAAGCTAAGAACAGAAACTATAAATAGCGGGAGAGATATCTGCAGTATATAGTTATGCTCGTGCTCAATTCTAATATAATTAGGTTACAGTTTGTGGAGGCATAAGCATCAGCGTTGCCTACATTCTCTTCTTTGAACCCCTCTGTTAAGACAAAGCTTATAATCATTGTTTGGGCCATCCAGCTCCCTACATTTGACAGGCCAAGTAGCAAAAGCAATTTTGGACTGTGATAAAACAACCCATGATAGTTACTCCTATGAAGATACTGATCTTGAATAACATTCTTGGACTAGGAACTGACATATAAACTAACCATTACTAGGTGGCAACCTGTCCATTAAAATCAATTTCTTTCAGGCACCTCCTTCAATTTAGATCAGGTTCAAGGATGTAAACAGTGCTTAAATTCTACACTAGTAACAAAGTGATTCTGAAAGACATATTAAGCATTCAAACTTCATTAAATGTGTCCCCTTGCATTCAATTATCACACATCCTTTAATGAGAGGAAATGCTGCTGAAAATATGACTCAGCCAATTTAACCCACACAGTTCACAGGGACATTTCCATGCAGGATAAAGAAAAAAAAAAGCGCGGCCCGGTCGCACTACGCATCCCCGCTGAGCGAGGGTCCGGGGAGGGGTCCCACCACAAGGGTGTATTGGGGGCAAGCCTTCCCCTGCCAATTTATTTGGCAAGAGGCCGCTCCTAAGACTCGAACCCGTGACCTCTTGGTCACAAGACAACAACGTTTACCGTTGCGCCAAGGCTCGCCCTCATTTCCATGCAGGATATTATGAATAAAATTAGCAAAAGAAGGTATATATTGAGCGGGAGTTTGAGCTTGTGTGCAAGCTTTTATAGTGTAGATCTTACTTGTCCATGACCTCTTAACTTCTTGTGACCCCGCAACAATTCCCTTTTAAAGTGACAATCTCCACTTAGATTACCAGCACGAATCTATATCACAAGAATAGGAGAATCAGAAACCATGTATCAAAATGAAAGCAAAATGGAGAAACACCAAACACAAATTGCAAAGAAGCGTTGGGAATTGGAAGTAAGAGCCCTGATTCCAACCTCGCTACAGGCTTGATGAGCCCAATCAGACCAGTTCAAGTTTGCAGCACGACATTGATCATAAGCATGAATCAGCTCATGTATAATCACTTGGTTGACTTCATCTTGGAGTATCAAGCGATTACTGCACACTACTATCTTACATGGCAAAGACAGAAAAACAAACATCAGAATATAAATTAATTATTACCAAAAATTTAGAAATGGCAATAGGCACACAAATTTTTATAAATAATTGGAGAGGAAAAAAATGAAAACTACACAGGGTGACCAACAGAAGAAAAATCAAACAAATGTCATTTATCTCACAAATTATGAAAATACTATGATCTACATCAACCAATTTCTGGAAAACCTTTACATAATTCATAGCAAACCTTTTGTTTACTTCACTATTTACCAGAAACTAAACTCTAGGCTAGAGTTCAATTGATCAATTTGAAACGAACATAACGAAAGATGCAGCAACTATTACTGTCAATTGCACACAAGGACTGGGGAAACAAAAGCTTAAACTTCCACAAGGTACAATAGACAGTAACAGCTAATGATAAACAGGCCAATGCAAAGAAAACTAACAAAGAATTTGCACAAATAAACAAACAATTCTTACCCCTTCACCGGGAACATAACCACCAGTGATGTTCCCATCACAATCATAGGCCTTGATGAAATTGTCACCAACTCCACAGCCTGCTTTCTCCAAATGCTTCCTCAAGAATTTCACCATTGGATCTATAGCCAACAAAGAGACACGGAAAATATTCAATAGATGAACTTGATAAGCAGCATAATCTTGGACTTGGAATTTTTTTGCAGTTATTCCTCTTTCTCCAAAATGTGAAAAACCCTAAACCCTAGTCAAATTTATGAAAGGGGAGGAATAACAGTGATAGATAATTATACTTCGCAGACTTCGTCGAATACAATCGTTGCATTCTTCCACCGTCATGCTGCCGGGGCGAGGGTTCTGGGAAGGATTGTTTTCCATTCTTGTAAATGACAGAGGGTTCTGCTTCTGTTTATTTCTTCTGTGGGATACAGTTCACTGTTTTGCGTTCGTTCTTCAACTGCGTTTAATAATATAAATTAAATGAACTTTGCTCATTTTCACAATATAGCTACTAAATTTAACATAAAAGTCACTCAATTTTATACTTTCTAATATTATGGTCACTAAATTTTAATTAATGCCTCAAAATGATCCTTAACAACCTCAAATGAAAATGTTTAAGAATTAAAGTTGTTTACAACTGCATTTTCATCTCATAATAACCTTAAGCAAAGGTACTGCTCTTAATCTTTGTTGTGGGCAAGGATTCTTTAAATGATAGAAAAAACATTCTCAATTACCGTGTTTAGTATTGGAAATTGGATCCTTTGGTCTGAGAATGACACCAAGACATGATTTTTTAATGGAAGGGCATTTATGTATTTAACTAGTTGGTAAAACTGGATCAATTAATTATTGCGATTTTGGCTTAATGGTTTCTGAGTTGTTTGTGTGAGGATACGGTTGATAGTAGTAAGCCAAGTCTGTTTGTGTACGAGTTGTGACTATTTAGATCAAGGAACAGTTGAAGCTGCTTCATTCACTAAGCATATTCTCAAACTAATGTACTGCTCGTCATAGAGGTTCTCTATGTTAAATTAAATGGAGTCTCATGAAGGTTTCTTAAACGGAACTTCTAACTTTTTGGCTGTTACTGGGACACGGGGTGGAGGAAATGTTGTTGCAGTGTTCTATGAAATAGTACATGAGGCTTAGGTGTTGTTTGATTACCCCATTAAGCACTTCATTAAAAAAAATTAGGTGCTTATTTGTTTTAAAATTGTTTGATCACTCTGATTCAAAGGTTCATTTAAGGTAGAACTGACTTAAATCATCAAGAAATTATTCTTAAATTTTGAATGAGAACTGAACTGACTTTTCTACTTTAAAATATATCTGCCTTTTAACTTCTCATAAATTTTTCATCAAGACTAATTTTTGTACCTTTAATATATATTTCGATTCTTCATATCATTATATTTAGTACTTTATTTTTAGCATTTATCATACAGTGCTATTAAACTGTTTCATTATTTATAATATTTATTATTTCTTAAAATTCACTGTTTATTTTTTTAGCACTTAATTTCAGTTTTACCAAACAATACTTTAGATTGTTGGTAGGTCAGATTTCTTGGCTGCGTGAACAAGTTTCTATCTGTCATGCCTTACTGATTTGCATTTTCTTATATGCTTTCTAATTTATTGTTTGGATGATGCAGGTTGAGTAATGTAGAAAAGCTAACTAGGGCTACGTCTAAAAAATTAACTCAGGGAATGGTCGAGCACAATAAAGCAACGGCAGCTGCAAAGACTGATGAAGCAAAGGATACAATAGTTAGTGAGTGAATTATTGGGCAATGGAATTTGATATTTTGGAGTTTCTTATAATCATATAATGTGTATCTTATTAGGATACTTCTCACTAAATTTGCAGAAAACTCAAAAACAGATTACAACAACTAGCTTGCCAACTTGCAATAACATTTTGGCAATGACAAAGGTGAAGAGCACAATTTTCATAGACTCAAAATTTCATTAGCTATGAACTCATGTACCAACATTACTAATACTATTTGTTTTAACATTTTCCAGCCTCTGCATTCAAAGACAACTTAATTAGAATTAAACACAAGTTCAGAATTAAAGTTTAGAATTAAACAAAACAAAGCACCTACTTTCAATTAAACAAAGAACAAAACACCCACTTTCAATTAAACAAAAACCATTCAATCAATTAAACCTTCAATCAAATTTAAACCTTCATATTCAATTGAGAGTACTAATCTGTGACCTGCCTGCCGAAGTTGATTTCCGTTTCAGTTGAAGAAGAGCGAAGGTTGCGGTGGCGGAAGGAGTGGCGCCGGCGGTGGAGACTGACCGGCAGTCAGTGGAGTGGCGGACTCTCTTCTCTCGTGCGATTTCCGTCTCTCCCTATCGCAGCAATTCAAACAATTATTAGGGATTGGGAGAACAGTGGCAGGGTGTATTTTGTTGTATCAGTTTTCACTTAACAAAACGACGTCGTTTTGCTCATTAAGTAAAACGACGTCGTTTGATTTAAAGGAAGAAATTAAAATTACACAACAGCCCCTAATACTCTTCATCTTCTCCAAAGAGCAGCTGCAATGTGTGACGTCCGGGTCAAATCACTCCAACATGAGGCTAGGCAACGCTACTGTAGCAGCAGGCAACACGGCGCGACACTCTGAGTAGAGAGTGTCTTCCCCCCCTATAGTGTGTCTTATACCAACTCGGGACCGTCGTGCAGCAGACACTGCCGAGCCCCACTCACCACAGATTTTGCACCAGGGTCACCGAGCACAACTAGACCACCCAACCAATGAACCAATGGTCTAGAAACATTCAAGGGGGTCGTAAGAGCTTATGGTTCTCTTTGGACAAGGAAGAAGTATTGCTGATTAGGAGAATTTACAAGGTGCCACATGGGCGGGCCCGCGGGAACCAGTCAGCAGCCAACTCAGCCAAGTTGCTCCCTACAAGTTGGCCACTTGCTGTAGCTACTCCCAAGGGTTGTGAATCACAAGCATTGCTCCAGAAGACATGGGCAGCCAGTAGTGACATCATCACCACCTAGGCATTCTGAATTAGGCAAGTGGCTGGCAGGTACACATGGGCAGCCTGACTTGCTGATGTCAGCCACACCATCAGCAGATTTCTAGTATAAATAGGGGACTAGGCTCATTGTACAAATACACTGAAATTGTATCTCTTATTGCTCTGTAAAGCTATTCTTTGTATCAATAAGAAACTCTCTTCCTCACTTGCTTACCTTTTGCTACATTCTGTCATTGTCACTAAAAGTATTCCGCTGTGCATTCAATCTTGCTTTGCCACATTACTTAGCAAGGTTTTGGGTAGGCTGACTAGCATTTCGAGTTAGCATTGCTAGTGCCGCACAGGGTTCAGTTGCCGAGTGAAATTGTGCCCGTGACAGTTGGTATCAGAGCCCAAGTTTTACCGACAGATTTAGCGACGGATCCGAGTTCATCCAGCCAATCGAGAATGTCTGGAAATAGTGAGGAGACGAACGTGACTGTGGCTCAGACCGAGCCAAAGGCGACAAAGAAGACCAGGAGCCGATCCCGGTCCAGGGATGTCTTTGCCGATTTCAACAGTAGGCTGGACAATGTAGAAATGTCCTTAGCCGATGGCCTGGAGAAGTTCGCCGAAACCGAACAGCGACTTAAGCAACTCGACGAAAGGGAGTTGCAGGAAGAAGTGCTTGTTCAGGTGAACAGGGCAGCTGCTGAAAGCGAAGAGCGGACCAGGATGCTGGAGGGTGAAGTTGTTTCCTTGCGCCAAGAAGTGGAGAGGATTCTTGGTGCGCTAGTCACAACGAACAGGGAGCTTGCTGAAACAAAGAGTGAGTTGGGCGTGGTTAAGCTCGCTCTCAGCGGTATTTCCAGCGGAACATCTATTTCGACAACGCAAAAACTAGATGTTCCCAAGCCAAAGCCGTATGGAGGAGCCAGAAGCGCCAAGGATATTGATAATTTCTTGTGGAGCTTGGAAAAGTATTTCCGAGCGCTTGGCATTGTGGAGGATGCCCGGAGGTTAGATGTTGTACCGCTCTACCTCAACGAGACGGCCATGGTATGGTGGCGTCGAAAGGAGCAAGAGATCCAGCGAGGAACTTGCACCATCAACACGTGGGCTGAATTTCAGAAGGAGCTTCGGGACCAGTTTTATCCGGAATCTCGGGAGTACGAGAAGCGAGCACGGCTCAGGCATCTCAAACAGCGAGGTTCGATCCGAGACTACATCAAAGAGTTTTCGGATATTCTCTTGGAGTTGCCAAACTACCCGCAGGAAGAGGCCTTTTATCTCTTCATGGAGGGATTGCAGAATTGGGCCAGGGAGAAGATCCAGCTTCGGGGTAGTAAGGACTTGTCGTCGGCAATGAGCGTTGCTGACTCTTTGGGAGACATCCACCGAGATGGGTTCCGTCAAGAGAAGGACAAGCCTAAGACAAGCAACGACAAAGGCAAGGGAAAGAGTTGGGGAGACAGACAAAAGTCACACTCTTTCAAGACCAACGGAACCAAACAGCCGCAGGGGAAAGACGGCAGTTCCACCTCCAAGCCGAAAGAGGAGGGTAAGTACTTTCCGATAAAATGCTTCTTTTGTAAAGGTCCTCACAAGGCGAGGGAGTGCCCGACAAAGAAGATAGCTGCCATGGACAATTGCGACGAGCAGAGGCAGACAGGGGACGAGCCGGAGACCCACATGGGGTCATTGCAGATCCTAGGAGCCATTCAAGCCAAGGTTGAAGTAGCCAAGGCAGTGAGGCCAGGACGTCTGTTTGTAGAAGTAGGCATCAGGGGCAGCAATATCAAAGCTCTTGTGGACACAGGGGCATCGAACAACTTCCTGGAGGTGAAAGAAGCAGAGCGCCTGGGTGTGAAGTATGCTCAGGAGAAGGGATGGCTCAAGGCCGTCAACTCAGGGCCAAAAGCAATTTTTGGCGTAGCAAGAGGAGTCGATGTAAAGCTCGATACGTGGGAGGGCCAGTTAGACTTCTCCGTGGTTCCGATGGACGACTACAAGGTTGTCATTGGGATAGAATTCTTCGATAAAGCCCAAGCAGCGACATTCCCATCCGCTGATGCTATGTGTATCCTGGAGAGAGGCAACGCATGTATGGTGCCATTAGCACGAGAAAATGTTCCAAAATCCAAACATCTGTCTGCAATGCAGGTAACCAAGGGGCTGAAGAAGGACGAACCAACTTTCCTTGTGGCGATCAAGGAAGAATTAGAGGGGGTCTTGGAGAAGGAGATTCCCGCCGTTATAGCAGATGTTCTAGACGAGTCCGCAGACATCATGCCACCGAAGCTTCCAATTCAGCTACCACCGAAGAGGGACGTGGATCACAGAATTGAGCTGGTTCCGGGGGGTGCACCAATTGCGGCGGTACCATACAGGATGGCACCGCCGGAACTTGCTGAGTTGCGGAAGCAGTTGGACGAGATGCTAGAGGCTGGTCAGATTCAGCCGTCAAAGTCACCTTATGGAGCACCGGTGCTATTTCAGAAAAAGCACGATGGGTCGTTGAGGATGTGTATAGACTACAGAGCTCTCAACAAAGTGACCGTAAAGAACAAGTACCCAATCCCACTAATAGCGGACTTGTTCGACCAACTTGGGGACGCAAGATGGTTCACCAAGCTGGATTTGAGATCAGGTTACTACCAGGTGCGGGTAGCCGAACAAGACGTGCCGAAGACAGCCTGTGTCACGAGGTACGGGTCGTATGAATTTTTGGTGATGCCGTTCGGCCTCACAAATGCTCCTGCCACTTTTTGCACATTGATGAACCAGGTGCTACGGCCATTCCTGGACAAGTTCGTAGTCGTCTATCTCGACGATATCGTGATTTACAGCCGCTCATTGAAGGAACACGCGGAGCACTTGAGACAAGTTTTCAGGGTGCTCGGGGAGCACGAGCTGTATGTCAAGCAGGAGAAATGTGCATTTGCCCAGCCAGAAGTACCGTTCTTGGGGCACATAGTTGGAGGAGGCAAGCTCCGGATGGATCGAGCAAAAGTGCAGGCGATCCTTGAGTGGCAGCCGCCAAAGAAGGTGACGGAGGTCCGGTCTTTCCTGGGCCTAGCCAATTACTACCGGAGATTCGTAAAGGGGTACTCAGCAGTAGCCGCCCCACTGACCTATTTGCTGAAGAAAGACCGAACGTGGAACTGGAGTGATAGGTGCCAATCAGCTTTCGATAAACTGAAGCAGGCCATGACGGAAGAACCGGTCCTGGCGCTGCCCGATCACCGGAAGGCGTACGAAGTACACACCGACGCTTCCGATTTCGCCATTGGAGGAGTTATCATGCAGGATGGCCACCCAATTGCCTATGAAAGCCGAAAGCTGAATGAAGCCGAAAGAAGGTACACCGTCCACGAAAAGGAGATGACAGCAGTGGTCCATTGTTTGCGCCTTTGGAGGCACTATCTATTGGGTTCCAAGTTCGTAGTAAAGACGGACAACGTGGCAACGAGCTACTTCCTAAATCAGAAGAAGCTCACACCGAAGCAGGCCAGATGGCAAGCATTTTTGGCCGAGTTCGACTTCACCTTGGAGCACAAACCGGGTAAGGCCAATTTGGTGGCCGATGCTTTGAGCAGAAAGGGGGAGCTTGCAGCGCTTTCCCAACCAGAGTTTCCATGGATGCCAACGATCCGTGAGGGCCTAGAACATGATCCACAGGCCAAGAGTTTGAAAGTATTGGCCGAGAGTGGTAAGACTCGCAGGTTTTGGGTGGAAGATGGGATGCTTCTCACCAAAGGCAACAGGGTCTACGTTCCGAGATGGCAGGGACTGAGGAAGACGGTGATCAAGGAGTGTCACGATTCTCAGTGGGCATGACATCCAGGAGTTCATCGAACAGAAGCTCTCATTGAGCGAACGTTCTACTGGCCGCAGATGCGCGATGACATAGAGTTGTATGTGAAAACATGTCTTGTATGTCAACAGGACAAAATTGAGCAGAACAAGCCAGCCGGGTTGTTGCAACCGTTACCGATACCAGAGAGGCCGTGGGAGAGCATCTCAATGGATTTTATCACTTGCCTGCCAAAATCAGAGGCATGTAGTAACATCATGGTAGTAGTGGATCGGTTTAGCAAGTATGGGGTTTTTATTCCGGTGCAAACCAAATTCAACGCTGAAGATGCAGCTAGATTGTTCTTCAAGTACGTTGTGAAGTATTGGGGCATTCTAAGGACGATCGTGAATGATCGGGACACCAGATTCACGGGTCGTTTTTGGACGGAGCTGTTCAAATTGTTGGGATCAGAGTTGAATTTCTCAACGAGTTTTCACCCACAAACAGATGGCCAGACCGAACGGGTGAATGCATTGCTGGAGTTATACTTGCGGCACTACGTGAGTGCCAATCAGAAAAATTGGGCGAAGTTGCTAGACATTGCCCAATTCTCGTATAACTTGCAGAGGAGTGAATCAACGGGGGCGAGTCCGTTTGAGATCGTGACGGGGCAACAGCCAACAACGCCTCAAGACATTGGTGTTAGTGTCAAAAGTCCTAATCCAGCAGCATTCAAGTTTGCCAAAAGTTGGCAAGAGAGCCGAGAGTTGGCCCGATCTTCTTTGGCCAAAGCAGCAAAGAAGATGAAAAAGTGGGCAGATGCCAAGAGGCGGCATCGAGAGTTTGAGGAAGGAGATATGGTGATGGTGAAGCTACTTCCCCATCAGAGCCGACGGATTGCCAAGTTGCACAAGGGGTTAGTGCGACGCTACGAGGGGCCGTTTCCGGTGGAAAGGCGGGTAGGCAAGCTAGCCTACAGGGTCCAATTACCGTCTTATTTGGAACTACACCCAGTGTTCCATGTGAGCTATCTCAAACCCTACTACAAAGATCAGGAAGATCCGAGCAGGAATGAGTCAAACCGGCAGCCAACAGCCATCACGACTCAGCACGACCACGAGGTGGCGGAAATATTGGGACATCAGAAAATCAAAGCTAGGGGCAGCCATCCTAGTTATACCGAGTATTTCGTCAAGTGGAAGGGACTTCCGGATAGTGAGGCGAGCTGGGAGCACGAACTCAGCTTGTGGGACAGTGGGGGAGAATGTGACGTCCGGGTCAAATCACTCCAACATGAGGCTAGGCAACGCTACTGTAGCAGCAGGCAACACGGCGTGACACTCTGAGCAGAGAGTGTCTTCCCCCCTATAGTGTGTCTTATACCAACTCGGGACCGTCGTGCAGCAGACACTGCCGAGCCCCACTCACCACAGATTTTGCACCAGGGTCACCGAGCACAACTAGACCACCCAACCAATGAACCAATGGTCTAGAAACATTCAAGGGGGTCGTAAGAGCTTATGGTTCTCTTTGGACAAGGAAGAAGTATTGTTGATTAGGAAAATTTACAAGGTGCCACATGGGCGGGCCCGCGGGAACCAGTCAGCAGCAACTCAGCCAAGTTGCTCCCTACAAGTTGGCCACTTGCTGTAGCTACTCCCAAGGGTTGTGAATCACAAGCATTGCTCCAGAAGACATGGGCAGCCAGTAGTGACATCATCACCACCTAGGCATTCTGAATTAGGCAAGTGGCTGGCAGGCACACATGGGCAGCCTGACTTGCTGATGTCAGCCACACCATCAGCAGATTTCTAGTATAAATAGGGGACTAGGCTCATTGTACAAATACACTGAAATTGTATCTCTTATTGCTCTGTAAAGCTATTCTTTGTATCAATAAGAAACTCTCTTCCTCACTTGCTTACCTTTTGCTACATTCTGTCATTGTCACTAAAAGTATTTCGCTGTGCATTCAATCTTGCTTTGCCACATTACTTAGCAAGGTTTTGGGTAGGCTGACTAGCATTTCGAGTTAGCATTGCTAGTGCCGCACGGGGTTCAGTTGCCGAGTGAAATTGTGCCCGTGACAAATGGAGGGGGGCTAGGATCTGGAAGAGCAGATCTGTGGCTGTGGACTGAGAGTGAAAATAATAACCAGAATCTGGAATGTATAGCTGTGGATTGAATGGAGTTGATTAGGCTCATTTTTATTTTTATTTTTTGGTAAGAAAGGAAAGGAAAAAAACAAAACCAACAAAAAACCTACACCGGGATCAGTCTAGGAAGGCTGACTCCAATCCTATCATCTAGGAGAGAAGGCAAAAGAAAAGAAGGAGGAACAGATAGGGTAGAAACACCTAACATTCTCCCATCATCTAGGAGAGAAGGCTCATTTTTATTTAATATTGGGGATATTAAATTAGAGACTTTATTATTATTGTTGTTATTATTAGAATTATTATTATTATAAGCTTATTTATTTCAATTATTGCTATTTTTAAAGCCTAATATTACCATTAAGAGTCAAATGTATCGGGTTATTATACATCAATGGTCAATTCACATAATAATACGCAAACACAAATATTTTTCTTCGGTCAGAGACTAAATATTGATTTAAACCAAAAGATATAGAGAAAATAGAAAAGCAGCTACTCATTATATAGATTGAAAATTTCATAACATGTTCGCCTATGATAAGGTTATGGATTGCGAAAAATATAAAAAAGTATATTTAACGTGAAAAATCCGCCTGTAAATATTAGATATTACGGATAGCATTGGCGACGTAACTTTTCTATTTTTAGAGAACAAATTAGATATTACGGATGGCATTCGCGGCGGAATAGTTATAACAATTATACATTTTTTTCTTTGACAAAAAGTTGGTAAATTAAATAAGTTTATAATAGTGTTTCAGAAAAATAAGTTTATAGTAACAATTTATTAGAATAAATAATATGAACCTGGTCAATTAATAACATCTTATATATTTCTTTTGTGATAATTTATTTAACCTACAAAGTATATAGAATGTACAACTTAATTGCTTTGTTATTATGCTTGCAATAATAGCGTGGATACGAACTCTCTAAATACCCAAAGTTTCTATTTTGTACCCATCTGTCCAAATTTCACTTTCTTATGAATGGCCAATAAGAATCTCGAATATGAATATCTACAAGTGTTGAACATGCAGAACCATCACTAGGAAGATTCTTAGGAATATTCACAACTTCAATATCAGCCACAGAATAAGATGGAATATTCCCCTCAAGATTCATGGAAGAACAGGAAGATTCCCAACTTGGAATATCTCATTCATGGACATCAAGAGATCTTCCTGGAACTGAAGTCTTTCCATGGTAAAAATATTTTGCTAGAGTTATTGTCCTCTTCCACATACTCTTATTATTGCCTTGTTCTTCTACTTCCTTTTATGATGTCAAAAGTTTTTGAACAAACGAGATTAGAAAAATTAGAAAGCAAATTGTAGAAGTAACTCTAGATATAAGGAAGAGCCCCATGAAACTTTTCAGCCTCATGCTTTTAGTTCTGTCACTAGTGGTATTCTCTTCACATTTTGATGATTGAAGAAACCATTTTTCTTCCAAGTTCTTTAGCTTCCCATCTTCTGATAGCTCCAATATGGCCTTGGAAAAATCTACTGCAATTGGGGATCCTTTCTGAAATACATGTTGAATGAGCAGTTTCATATTTTTAGGTCAAAAAAGATAGGCAAAAAGCATCATCAGGCCCTGAGGACTCCTCAGCATACTAAAAATTGATAAACTTGGCAATACATGGAGACATGAAAACCACTTACAAAGCCTAATCCTCCAAATCTATATGTAGGTGTGGTTGCAATATATTGCTCGCAGTAATGACTATTGAAAACTTTCTGATAGGGGAGTTCAAGAAAGGCATGCATAGATTTTTCTCTCTTGAAATAGTCTAGGATAATCATATTCGTTACTAACATTCTGTATATTCTCTAGTTTGAATCTCAGCACATTCTCCAAGTAATTTCTTATAAACGAATCACCATCACATCCGACTGGTAGATTGTTTTGTTTTAACCAATCGATATCAGTAACATTAGGTTGTAGCCGTTGGATTGTTAGCATTGAAGTTAGACTTGCAGTATGGCTTGAATTCAAGATCAACACAACAAATAGCCACTACGAGTACAAACCGAGTTAAATTGCTGTAAATTTTCTCCCCTATAATGGCAAATAGAATCCTATTAGAATGATTTAAAAAACACCCCGTCAGGAACTATATGGATAACATTTACTATAAACAAAAAATAGAGAAGAGAAAGTGCACAAGACTGCAGTTCCAATCTAATTCTTCAATGAGCCTCTGAATTCAGGATTGGTTTGGTGTTCTAGGAACCAAACTATGCATATAGTGTAGATCAAGATGGAACCTGTAACAACCCACATTTGCCAAGTGAAGGGCTTCATAAACATCCAAACGGACTCTTCCGATTTCATAGGAACTGTCATTGACAATCCTGATTCTATATAAGGTTGTGTGAATTCCATCCTCTCTGCTAATATTGTTATATCTCCCACAATTGCATCATAAGTATTGGATTCATTTTGTGGAAAACACAAGCAAAAAACCCCTTCAGCCTCACGTTATAGAAATAAAAACAATAATCCAAAATACAGAAGCTAAATTAGTGAATAAAAATAAAGACTTTACCTTGTTATACATATTATGGACCAGCTCATCATAGGTGTCGTTGTAAGGTACAAATATAAGTTATAATCCAAAATCTCTAACACCTTATAGAATGTATTTCACCACTTAAACCACTGAAATTACTTGATAGTATATGATTCAACAATGGTTATGGACTGCTTGTGTTACCAGACAACATTCTCTGGACGGCCTTAGAGATAGTAGCAATGCTGTCATATGCTCGGAGAGGGTAAAATCCGAGCTCAGAGTTATCTTCTTCAGGATACTTAGACCGAAAATTTCCCCTGAATTGTTAATAGGAACTTCTATAAGCAGTACTAGTTTCAGAATAATAACTCTTGATTCCAAGAGCACCTTCCATTGAGTAAATAATAGATTTAGTTGCTTGGGGGGTGTTGGTTTGATGGTCTTGGAGGGACAGCTTGTGATTTGGCAAGTGATTGTTGAAGTTGAGAAGTGCTAATTCCATAACAGTTTTAATTTCTTGGCCAACTTTAAGATCAAAAAAAAAAAAATAATCTTGGCCAACTCTTGAATTGATGTCAATGATTGTACCAATCTTGTTGTTCATTAGAAACAGTGGATTTGGCTCCATATGGAAGGAAGAGGAAGAAAGAGATGAATAGAAGGCAGAATCTAAAAGCAAGGATGCATGAAATTATGATAGGGAGTTGATGATGATGAGGTTTCACTTTAGATTTTGAGCATTTTCATCATATTTATTTTTTAAATGGTGAATGGGAATATTCAGTAGTGTTCTTTTCAGTTTTGAGTATTGTGAAAATGGCTATATACAATTTAATATTCTAGATGCTGTGGAAAGAAAGAAAGGAACAAACAAACGAACAATTCCTACGATAGGGTAACAAAACAAGCCTAAAATTTTTGGAAAGTACCAATTTAGGTTCTACGTTCAAAATAGCATCAATATAGGTTTAATATTTATAACATAACATCAATTTAGGCTTAATGTTTACAACATACCATCAATTTAGAAATTACTAACAGAACGTGACACATCATCCGTTAATTCTGTCAACTCAGCGCCACATCATATAAAGTAGCATTGAAAGGATTAAATATGTTAAAATTGGGATAAGATGAGCAAATAGGGATTAAATTGGAGGAAACAAAAGTGAGGGATTAATTTGTGAATCAAAATAATTCTAATTGGGATATGGGGGGACTTAATTGACAGGAGCTAAAACAAACGTGACCAAATCAGAAATTAAATAAACAGAAGGGTTAATTTGTAAATGAAAGAATAAGGGTATAAATAGATAAGTTTCAGAATTTAGGTTAATACCTAATCCTACTCGCATACAGCATCCATTCTATATCTTCTTCCTTTTTCTTAAAAAAAAAAACGGAGCTCACCTTCTGCCATGGTTGCCGGCGCCGCTCCATGACTTCCGTCATAGCTTCCTTCGTCAACCGTCTTCCGCCAGTCTTCTAACCGTCCGTTTCTATCGTCAGTCGTCTCTCCTAGCCGTCTTCTGCGTCTTTCCCAATTCTCAAATCAGTTCGTTGCTCCTCTTCCTCGGTCTTCCTCCTCCCTCGTCTTCGTCCCTCTTCATATTGCATCGCCAGTCCGTTTGTCATAATTTGAGCTTCCATCTTCACATTTCTGTGGACGAACCAGTTAACTTTGTTCAGAAACCCTTCTCAGGCCAAAGTGGACTCCATCCTTTCGTTCTACCTTACTGCCTGATCACTTTCCACTAATTTTGACTTCAAAGGTTAGATTCGAAGCAAAAACGAAAATCTGCCTTCTTGCATTCATGAATATCTTAGTTCATTTATTGTTTAGTTTGGATACCTTTTGCAAAAAAAATTATTGAATAACTTATGTAACCTGTTAGTTTTGGATTAATAATTTGATTTAAATGGTTGAATGGTTTCTAATCTGTTGAATTGTTTTTGTTCGTGGTGATCAATGTTTGTTTTGTTGGTTCAATGGTTTTGTTCTGCTGTTTAAAGACTTATCTGCTAGTTCAGGCCTTCAAGTTTGGAAACTTTTAGATAATAATTTTTTTATCCTGTTATATATGTACTGCTTCGGTGCCATTGAAACAAACTTTTATTTGTTGGTTTCTTAAGCTTCAATTGTTTTTTTCCCCTATTGAAAGCATGCTGCTGGCCTGGATATTGAAGATGCATGTTTGCTCATAATTGCGATGCTCGATGACCAAAAGTCTGATTCACGAGTTGTGTTATTAAAACTAGGATGTTCCCTTATCTTATTTCATATTTCATATAGTGTTTGCTACTATTTTAGTAGCTCTTATTCAAAAACATATTTAAATCAAATGGCACTCATATAATTGTGCGTTTGTTTGGCTTTGTTTTTATGGCCTTGATTTTGCCTGTTTTGGTATGCATTTTTTTCTTCTTCATCCAAGAATTTGATTTGCGGACTTTATTCCCCTAGAAAACAATCTCTCTCTCTATTTGTCTTTTCTGCATGTTTATGCCCTTTTCTTATATTAAACGGGTAATTATATGGAAACAAAATATAGAGTGATAACTATAAATGTACGGGTAGGGAAAATTCCAATTACCAAGGGTACCATACTTTTCTCGTAGTTTTAAAACTTGATATATGTATTTATGCGTGTATAGCATTTACTTATTTGCAATGTTTCTCTGTGTTTGCAGTTTAACAGAGCTCTCACACAAGCAAGACAAAGAAAATGAAGAAGACAAATCAAACAGATGCTACGAATAGCAAAGACCACGAGTGGTCTTTCAAAAATATTATGAAAGATATTGAGAATTTTGGTATTTTACTCTTCCTGCTTTTGTTTCTGGTCACTGTTTATATGCATGTTATTAGATCAACAAGGTTACATGCAATGTACAATGTTGTTGTGGTTCTTTATAATTTGCTATTGTTTCTGTTTCTGTTTCATTCTATTATGTTCCTTAATGAGTCTGCATTCGCTTGTGTTTCCGGAAGCTACTTATGCTTCTGCTAGTTGTTATTGAGTAAATACTTAGTACCTAATGTTTTCAAAGTTGAAATCACATCTCAAGTAGGATTCTGATTTTGGTATGTGTTTGTTAACCATCAAAGATAAGTTTGCCAATGAGTCGTGCTGGATTTCCATGTTGAATTATTATATATTTCCAGAGTTGTGCTCATCTCGAGCAGAATTTGCGAAATGAATTTATTAGTTGTCCTCAATAAGAGATTCCACATGAAATTGTTTGCGTGCCACCATGAAAAATCATAATACAATGTTATATATTTGAAACAAGATCTGTTGAAAACACTTTTATGATATTTCTTCTGTTTTTAGAGAACCTAGAAGAAGCTGTTTCAAAATAATTTGGATTACTTAATAGTTGAGGGAGACTTATACATGCATCCTTAGCATGTGTTCCAAGATGCTAATGGAATTATGTTACGAATACACTTTTAGTGGCGGGAAAATGAAACAAATTATGAACTTTAATAGCGGACTAGGTACGAAGGATGCCGATACCCATGGTGTTTGGCTTAAATAATGCCCTAATTTGCTTCTTCGTTTCAATTCAACTAATAGTAAGGCAATATAGTTGAAGCTGAAGCCATCGTGTTGAGGGATGCATCAGAATCCTCCTCTTGTGCTCTTATGTTTGTGTTTTCTCACTTTGATACTTTCCAATTTCAGGTACAGAACACATGACATGGAAGGAGAAGAAGGACATGGAAAACCGGAGAGTAGTCTCCCTTGGTGGAAAGGTAGGAAAATGAATGTGCAAAGCATAAGCTGTAGAGTTGGTGGAACAAAATGTTTTCTGTGCTAACTTAGACTATATGCTTCTGCATTAGATGCGATCTGAATATTTTTAATGTGTCTGTCTTCTTCAACACAGCCTCAAAAGAAGCAGAGACTGCCTTTAAGTGTAGCACGCGTACAAATGAAGAAACAAAAGGAAAGGGAGGAGAAAAAACTTCAAGAGGTAAATAATGATTTCATCAATTTACAACTTGATTCATCGATCTGTCTGTACAGTCACCACACTTGTTTCTCTACATTGTAGAATATGATCCTTGGAAGATTTGGAGGTAGATTTAGTAGCAGTAATAAGAGATCAACAGAGAGGCGGAAGCCAGAAGACCGAGTTCTAAAGACAAGTGTAGGGTATTTCAAAAACGGTGTACTCGATGTGAAGCATATGTTAAATGCATCGACATCTAGAGGCAGCGATATCAGTAATCACATGGTTGATATAGATGGGAAAAAGATGTACAAGGGAAAAGGAAAGAAAAGAGGTGGTGGTGGTGGTGGTGGTAAGAAACGCCACTGAACATATGAGGTAAGCAACTTCTTCTACTTAGGAAAGGTGGAACTGAACTTTTTGCTGCTGCTGCTTATATTGAATTTTTGACAGGAGTTTTGAGTTATAATTTCTTAAAGAACTTTCATTGAAAGAATAAATGAGAAGTATTGAAAAAAATAATAAATTTAATTTCGAATTAAGAATCTTAAAATATATGTGTAGATTAACTAGTTTAATATGGAAAAATATTGGGACTAATAAACTGTATACAAAAGAAAATAATACATAGAGTGAAAGAATTTAATAAAAAGAACTAAAATAAAGTAACTAAAACCACAATAACGAGTGTTAATAAGTATAACTGGAATACATTTTTTTTCCCAATGTATATTTCTATACTCTGTGATTGTATGCAAACTTATCAAACCTGATTTTGAAAATCAGCAATATTTAGTAATTTAATTTTGGTTAATATTAATGTATATGATATCTTAATATATTACTTTTGTAAAAGAAAACTTCCATTTGGCACATACAAATGTAGTGTGCTGTACATTTTTATTAAATTAATTTTCTACTCATATTATAGAAAAGTGCAAAAATAAATCATGTTCATGTGGCCGATTTGTAAAGCTAATTTCCATAGTTTAAAAGTTTGCAAATAAGGATTTCGTGCTTTTCGAAATTTAGAGTTAAAGGATTTGTGTGTCAATTTTTTAGTTAAACAATACCATTGATTTAGTTATTTGCAAACTCAGTCTTTTTAATTGTTCCAAGTACCTCAATTTTAAGGTGAATAGTCATTATAACAATTTTTGATGGAATAAGTGAGTTTGTAAACCGCACAAAGCACACAATCCACGTTTGCAAACTTTTAAATCAAAAGGGCCGTTTTCATAAATCGGTCAAACCACAATTTATTTTTGTATTTTTTTCTATATTAATTTTTATTTTTTAAATTGAAAGATAATTCACTTAGAAATTGTTACTAACTATTGAAGTTTTTCATCCAACTCATTACAAGCTTAATGCATCATTTGTGTTGAACTTGTTCAAAAAGGTTGATTGTTCTTGTGAAGTTCTTTAATAGTTCCCTGAACTTGCATAAAATATTTAGTTAGCTTCCTGAATTTGTGTAAAATATAATCAATTAATCACTCTGTTGCGAAAAAAGTAAGTTAAATACGGAAGATGTATTGCATAAGTCTTAAAAAAAAGTAAAACGACTAAAGTCGGAATATGTTGTTCTGATAAAGGGGAATTGGCTGGTTGCTAAATGCATTGCAGGTCAGACTGATGCGAACCCACGAGGAACAGTGCCTCGAAGATCCGACAACTAGATTTGAACCCGAGGAAAGCTAACGAATCAGGGTCGGACAGAAAAGAACCCTTACAAAACTAAGTTGTAAAGACCCAATCCCAGTCTCCAACAATTAAGGATTTAATCCCGAACTGTTCAAAGTAGTGCCCCAAAGAACACAAGAGAAATCCTCACTTGAAAACTCAAGAAAGAAAATACTATATTTGATTTCCAAAAAATGTTCATTACAAAGCTAATGGTTGATTGAGCTTATATAGAAAATAAATCTAAAGTTGTTAGGACATTATTTGTCCTTACAAAAAAAACAAAAGACAAGCTTAATATAAGGGTAAAAATGGAAGTACAAAAAGTACAAATTAATAATAGAAAATAAGTAGGTAGGTGTTTGCAGAGATAATGTTTGAAATTGTCAATTGACAATTTCTTTGTTACCATACGTATTTGACTAGTCCAATGTGTGGGCTTATAATTGTCCAATAATGAGATCAATTTGGCACAAATTGATATTCATCCTTATGAATCCAAAATGTTACAATTTGACCCCGATAATTCTTGAATCTAATTTGTGCACGTTTTGACCTTCGTTTCGGTTCTGATCGTTCCATCGCCGACTTGTTTAACTTGTCCATTTTCTAAGCAATTTGAGAGGTATGAAATTGTTAGAGACTCCTGAATTCCACTTATGTCAATTTGATCTGATATATCTAACATTTGTACCACATATGTTTGAAGCTCCTCTTCGAACTGCTTAGCACGTGTTCGAGTGACAGGACCATCCGGTAAACATATTTGCTCCGTGTAAGAATCCATATTTTTACCCCGGGTTATATCACTCCCTCCCTCCTCAAGAGGATTCGGCCTCGAATCAGATTCTGCATCATAAAAGGATAAATCAGTGACATTAAAAGTGGCAGATACATTATACTCACCGGGAAGGTCAATTTTGTAGGCATTGTCATTAACACGATCTAAAACTCGAAATGGACCATCACCGCGGGGTTGAAGCTTATTTTTACGAAGCCCTGGAAACCGTTCTTTTCGAAAATGCACCCACACCAAATCGCCAGGTGCAAACACAACGCGTTTGTGATGTTGGTTTACTTTAGAAGCAACCCGTCTATTGTTCTCCTCAATGTGCTTGCGAACCTTCTCATGAATGGATTGCACCAATTCTGCCTTCTTAACACCATCTGTACTAGACCTGGCATCCACAGGTAAAGGTAGTAAATCCATAGGGGTAAGAGGGTTAAGGCCATAAACAACTTCAAATGGTGAAAACAAGGTAGAGGAGTGAATACTACGATTATATGCAAATTCTACCATAGGTAAACACTCTTCCCAGTTCTTAAGATTTTTCCCAACCACAGTACGCAAAATCTGACCAAGGGTCCGATTAACAACCTCGGTTTGTCCATCCGTTTGAGGATGACAAGCAGTAGAGTATAAAAGCTTAGTACCCAATCGACTCCATAAAACACGCCAAAAATGACTCAGAAATTTAGCATCGCGGTCGGATACTATAGTTTTTGGAACTCCATGCAACTTAACGACCTCTCGAAAGAAAAGTTCAGCAACATTAGTAGCATCATCGGTTTTATTGCATGCAATGAAATGTGCCATTTTGCTAAACCTATCAACCACAACAAAAATGGAATCACGATCTTTCTTTGTCCTAGGTAATCCAACAATAAAGTCCATGGAAATATCTACCCAGGGTTCCGTAGGTACAGGTAACGGAGTGTAAAGACCTTGGGACAAAACCTTAGACTTGGCTTTTTTACAAGCGATGCACCTAGAACAAAGTCTATTAACATCTCTACGCATCTTTGGCCAAAAGAAATGTTCATGTAAAATATCTAAAGTTTTACGAACCCCAAAATGTCTCATTAGTCCACCATCGTGGGCTTCCCGAACAAGCAATTCTCTATATGAGCATTGTGGCACACAGAGTCTATTTTCACGAAATAAAAATCCATCAAGTAAATAGAATTTGTCTATTGCAGACTTACCACACGCAAGATACATGTTACCAAAATCAACATCACCTTTATACAACTCTTTAAGATGGGTAAATCCTAAGAGCTTAGCATTCAAGGAAGTTAAAAGAATATACCTGCGCGATAGGGCATCAGCTACCACATTTTCTTTACCTTGCTTGTATTGGATAGTATATGGAAATGTCTCAATGAACTCTATCCACCGGGCGTGCCGTCTGTTCAACTTACCTTGTCCCTTGAGGTGCTTTAGGGACTCATGATCAGAATGAATGACAAACTCCTTGGGCCAAAGGTAGTGTTGCCATGTCTCCAACGCCCTCACTAGAGCGTACAATTCCTTGTCATAGGTAGGGTAATTAAGTGAAGCCCCACTCAACTTCTCATTGAAGAAAGCGATTGGTCGTTTATCCTGCATTAAAACAGCACCAATACCTATGCCAGAGGCATCACACTCAATCTCAAATGCTTTCTCAAAGTTAGGTAATGCAAGGATAGGAGCAGAACATAATTTATCTTTCAAGATATTAAAAGCATTCTCCTGTTCTATCCCCCATGAAAATCCTACTGTCTTTTTAATCACCTCAGTGAGGGGAGCAGCTAAAGTGCTAAAGTCCCTCACAAATCGTCTGTAGAATGATGCTAAGCCATGGAAGCTCCGCACCTCAGACACACTACTAGGTGTAGGCCAATCACGGATTGCCTTAACCTTTTCCTCATCTACTTTAATTCCTTTAGCAGACACAACATAACCAAGGAAAATAATTTGGTCTGTGCAAAAGGAACACTTAGACAAGTTAGCATATAATTGCTCTTTCCTAAGCACATCAAAGACACTCCTCAAGTGGCCTAAATGCTCTTCTAAAGACCTACTATATACCAATATGTCATCAAAGTAGACCACCACAAACTTGCCTATAAATGCACACAACACATGATTCATTAAACGCATAAAAGTTGACGGTGCATTGGTCAGACCAAAAGGCATAACGAGCCATTCATACAATCCGTGTTTAGTTTTAAATGCGGTTTTCCATTCATCCCCTTCTTTCATCCTAATCTGATGGTATCCACTTTTCAAATTTATTTTACTAAACACAATAGCTCTATGTAATTCATCCAACATATCATCTAACCTAGGAATATGGTGACGATATTTTACCGTAATGTTGTTGACGGCTCGACAATCAACACACATTCTCCAACTCCCGTCTTTTTTTGGAACAAGAAGCACAGGTACGGCACATGGGCTCATCGACTCCCTCACGTACCCCTTAGCAAGTAACTCCTCCACCTGACGTTGTAACTCCTTCGTCTCCTCAGGATTACACCGGTATGCTGGACGGTTAGGAATAACTGCCCCAGGTACTAGGTCGATTTGATGTTCGATGCCCCGAATAGGTGGTAATCCTTCAGGTAATTCCTCGGGCATGACATATTGATATCCTGCAAAAAAAGAAATACAAGAACTAGGCAGTACATTGTCAGCTTGACTTACATATGCTTCTCTATAAACAAGTAATAAGACAGGTTTATTTACAGAAAGAGCATACTTAACCTCGCTGGACCTTGCAAAGAAATTAGCCTTACCCCGCCCCACACTGTTATTCTCTCTTGACTCTCCTTTTGCATGTGGCCCCTCTCCTTTTGTAATTTCAGAATTACTTATACCTCGGCTCTCTCGCTCTTTGGCCACATCATTATCAATTCTCTCTTCTTTTTTTTGAATTTTGCTTTTCTCTCACCAAATCCTCATTTTCATCACTCTTCTCACCATGCTTTTCTCTCAACTCTCGGTTATCATTAGATGATACATGAGTTTTATTAGAAACAGCCCCACTATGATTTCTAAGCTTGATTTGGTCTTCATAGACCTCAGTAGGCGTTAAGGGAGCTAAAACAATTTTTTTACCAACATGTTCAAAACTGTAACGGTTCTTTCTCCCTAAATGCATAGCATCTCTATCAAATTGCCATGGTCTACCCAACAAAATATAACCAGCTTGCATGGGTATTACATCGCACAGTATTTCATCCTTGTATTGCCCAATTTTGAGGGACACTAACACTTGTCTATTTACTTTAATCTCCCCACAATCATTTAACCATTGCAATTTATACGGGCGCGGGTGCTTTGTGACTGGTAACCCTAGCTTCTCTACTAAGGTGGTACTAGCTACATTAGCACAACTACCACTATCAATAATCACACTACATACCTTGCCTTGCACGAGACATCGAGTGTGGAAGATGTTTTCCCGTTGTATCTTGTCCTCGGCAATCGTCATTTGAGAATTCAATAGTCGTAGGATGACTAACGACTCCCCTCGTTCAGCTCTAGTGAAGCATTCCGCCTCCTCAGAGTCTTCATCTTCTTCTTCGGCCTCATCACAGTCACTTTCGGTGTCAGTGACTACTTCTCCGCCCCTCATGATCATGGCTCGTCTATTTGTGCATTCGGATGCTATGTGACCGAATCCCAAACATTTGAAACACTGAAGTTTGCTTGGTCTCGGTTTCTCTTCTCCCTTCTTATTTTTGTCAACCGAGTCTGACTTGTGTTTGGCATTGTCAAACTTTGAAGGAAATATGCTTCCTTTATCCTGGTTACCCCACTGATTCTTCCAATTAGAGTTAGAAGATGACGAACCTCCTATGTAGGATTTGTCGTTCTTTCTCTCCTTGAGTTGTCGTTCTACTATCTTTGCCGCATGTACCATGTCTTCCACATCTACACACTGTTGTAACTCGACAACATTAGCTATGTCCCGATTAAGACCAGCTAAAAACCGAGACTTAGTAGCCCTTCGATCTTCAACCACATCGGCTCTCAACATTGCTATCTCCATCTCCTTGAAATATGCCTCTACACTCTTTGAACCTTGTTGAAGGACTTGCAATTTTCGATATAAACCTTCATAGTAGTCATTAGGGACAAACCGCTTCCTAATAATAGTTTTCATTTCATCTCACATGTCAACTTGCGGCTCTCTACATCGGGTTCTCGTGGTGACAAGTTGATCCCACCAGACTAATGCATAATCCGTGAACTCAATTACTGCTGCTCTCACCTTCTTCTCCTCTGAATAATTGTGACAGTCGAATATGAGTTCAATTTTTTTCTCCCATTCTAGGTAAGCTTCAGGATCGCTTTTACCATTGAACGAGGGAATTACCAGTTTGACATTTCCAAGACCCCTATCGTCTCTAGCATTGTCATCCCGCGGTCTATTCCGTCTGTCTTCATGATAACGCCGGTTTTCTCCACCAACTCGATTTGCTTCTAGAGCTACTCGATGATTTTCCTCCATGGCGTCCATACGTTCCATCAATCGGTTTAACATAGTTAATACTTGATCTTCCGCCATTATTATACAAAAAGAAAAACAATAAAAATGATGATAATAAGAATAATGAAACAAATTTAAATAAAACTCACAATTCACTCGGTGTTTCACTCAATTTTTTTTTTTTTTTGGCTATTCTCTCTTATATGCTCACCACTCTGTGCCTTTTACCGCTCGATTTCTCTTATAGTGTTCTTTAAAGAACTCAGTGGAACAAATTCAGTTTTAAAAACTCAACAGTCAAAAACCAAAATTTAATCGTACAACCTAAGAAGCAAAAACGTTAAACAATGAACGGAACGCAGTTAAGCAATTCGATGACCAAAATATAATATTGACGAGTTGGAAATTTAATAGATGAGAGGGGAAAAAAATATGAATATTCAAAAATTGAGGCTATATATATATATATATATATATATATATATATATATATTTGAATTATGAACTCTCAATTTTGTTTTTTTTGGTGAGTTCATACACTCCCTTATTTTTGAATTATGAACTCTCAATTTTGTTTTTTTTTTTTTGTGAGTTCATACACTCCCTTTCTCTTTCTTTTTCTTCCTCTTTTGCACTTCCGATTTTGATTTTTTTTTTTTTTTACTTAAAATGAGACAAAAGAAAATTTAACAGGAGTGGACAGATTTGATTCTCAACATAAAAGAGGACTGGGAACAGTCACGTGAATGTTCAGCTAGGAATTTTTTTTTTTTGTTTTTTTTTTTTTGTTTTTTTAACAGAACTCAAGAAAATACTAATTAAGGTGCTTAGAAATAATATTAAGCTAATGATTCAAAATTCTGAAATAAACGGAAATCCTTTTTTTTTTGAGATTTTGACAGAAAATAATAATAATAATAATAATAATAAAATTACGGATAATTAAAACCTGAAAAGTTAGAGCTCGGCTCTGATACCAAACTGATGCGAACTCATGAGGAACAGTGCCTCGAAGACCCGACAACTAGATTTGAACCCGAGGAAAGCTAACGAATCAGGGTCGGACAGAAAAGAACCCTTACAAAACTAAGTTGTAAAGACCCAATCCCAGTCTCCAACAATTAAGGATTTAATCCCGAACTGTTCAAAGTAGTGCCCCAAAGAACACAAGAGAAATCCTCACTTGAAAACTCAAGAAAGAAAATACTATATTTGATTTCCAAAAAATGTTCATTACAAAGCTAATGGTTGATTGAGCTTATATAGAAAATAAATCTAAAGTTGTTGGACATTATTTGTCCTTACAAAAAACACAAAAGACAAGCTTAATATAAGGGTAAAAATGGAAGTACAAAAAGTACAAATTAATAATAGAAAATAAGTAGGTAGGTGTTTGCAGAGATAATGTTTGAAATTGTCAATTGACAATTTCTTTGCTACCATACGTATTTGACTAGTCTAATGAGTGGGCTTATAATTGTCCAATAATGAGATCAATTTGGCACAAATTGATATTCATCCCTATGAATTCAAAATGTTACAATTTGACCCCGATAATTCTTGAATCTAATTTGTGCACGTTTTGACCTTCATTTCGGTTCTGATCGTTCCATCACCGACTTGTTTAACTTGTCCATTTTCTAAGCAATTTGAGAGGTATGAAATTGTTAGAGACTCCTGAATTCCACTTACGTCAATTTGATCTGATATATCTAACATTTGTACCACATATGTTTGAAGCTCCTCTTCGAACTGCTTAGCACGTGTTCGAGTGACAGGACCATCCGGTAAACATATTTGCTCCGTGTAAGAATCCATATTTTTACCCCGGGTTATATCACAGACTTTAGTCACTTTGCCAGATTACTAATGGATGCGAACCTTGCAGGTAATCTTCCAACTTCGATAGGTATTGAACGGGAGGGTAAGAAGACGTGGATTCAAGTTACTTATGAAAGTTTACTGAATGTTTTGTAACGATTTTTCCTCTGTTGGACATTTAGCCAAAGTTGTAAAAAACGCTAGACGTTAATCGGGTGGACAGTGCTCTCGAGGACTAATCAATTAAATAGGGATTAGTCGGGTATTAATCGGATTTGTGTTTTTTTTATTAATCAATAAATTGTTATATAAATACAATTAAAATTATGTATTATACTATCTAAAAATAATTACATAAAATTATTTAATATAGAAAAATATGTATATTTGTAATATATATTTTAAAAAATATGCAAGCATTAACATTAAAATCTAGGCAGATTCTCAATTTCGAGCGTCTAGACGATCCATGAGAATAGTTAAATTATCAGTGTAGACTGAATAAACATGTGGGGGAAGGGAGAGCAACATAAGAAAAGGGTTTTGAGCACAGATGAGAGTTGTATATTTATTGTAAAAAAGCTAAGGACCTTGAGCCATTTCAATATAGATAATCTCCATCCCTTGCTAGGGAAAAGAAAGCTATGAGACACACTTGTGGTTGGACCCCTCAAACAAGTGTGGCAGGAGGTTCACCAGAACCTGTTTTTCGGGAATGATTCCTATAATTGCCGTCATTGTAAGATTACATGTTGATAAATAATTTTTAATTAAAGTTGGTTTATCTATATCAATTAATTAATAAGAACGAAGACCGAATGAGAGAGGGGAGTTGCGTATGGTCAATAGAAAGCCTTAAAATAACAGTTGATGACACCTCATGTAGCTTCCTCGCAAGTCTAACTGGCACAAAGAACGACTATGGTTACGATTCTACCATATATGTCTTTTTCATTCTGTCAAAAAATCGATGAGCGACTACCTCGTCGGGTGCTTTACCAGAGCTAATCGCGCTTCGTAAATCGAAGAGGGTTTCGCTTCTAGCTGTAACTAGGGGGGCATACTGGACGTAATCACTCCCTTGGTTGGGGATTGTGTCGTCCTGCCTTTCGATCGATACATAGTTGAGTAGGTCGATCACGAGCGCTATAGGTATGGGAGCGATCCAGGCAAACAATAAAGATAAAGAAAGAATGCTCTAGCTCAGCTTACAAGCAAGGAAGGATCCGACCCAAGTCTTTTTTGAGTCTTCCTCGGACGACCCTCGGACATCTATGTGCTTGTTGATGCCTATTCAGATCAGACTCGATATCTTGATATAAAGAGACCAGAGGGAGATAACATTTTCCAATTTATTAACTAGATTATGTTTATTTAATTTTAAATATGCTTATGTATTAAGCATATACAGTAAGCATATGGGTTACCTTGTAACCAATTATTTGTCCCATGCAAAATTTCTAATATATATAATTCTCAAAATACTTTCTAATAGTATATTAAATTATATATATATATATATATATATAATAAATTAATCTTTGTATTTTTATGTATTCTAATTTATTTCTTAATTAAACACTTCCCAACATTGTTTTAAAAAGATATAATATCCCTCTAAACTAAGATTTTATAGTCAATTAAGACTCTAAACTATCAAAATCATCCATTAGGTTCCTGAACTAGCTAAAATCATCAATTGAGTTCACATTCTAAACAAAAATCTTCAATTGAAGCCCATTAAAAATCATTCAGTTGAATGGTTTCAGACCTTCTTCTCCAAACATATTTTAAATCAACATAAAGATTATTACAGTCGATATCAAATAGTCACAGTTTCCGATTTTAAGATAAGATGATGACTCAATTGATGATTTTTATATAGTTCAGGGACTTGATTGATGATTTCAATAGTTCTGAGTTCTAATTGACTTTAAAGCTTTAGTTTAGAGGGCCAAATGAGTGTAATGCTTTTTTTTTGGTAATCGAAGGAGGGTGAAAACCCAAACAAAACAGAAAAACGAAACTAATTAACGACCTATCCTATGTGAGTGTCGGCCAAGTCGATCCTCACAAAGAATAGCCTGGAGGCCTACAAGAGGCACATCACACTCGTGATGACCCAAAGGAAATGACCCTGTGAAATTCGTCATCCATTCAGCAGCCTGATTACTTTCACGAAATGTATGAAACAGACTCAGCTCCCAATCTCGACTCTTGTACTCCCGGCATCTCGTCAACAACCATGCTAATCGATGGTGCCTTCCAGTGTCCCCATGTAGCATTGCCAGGACAGTCTGTGAATCAAGCTCCACTTGGACCCTTCTGTAACTTCTATCCCAAGTCATTTTAAGCCCAAAATAAAGACCCCAGAGCTCAGCTAATACTGCCGTACAAACGCCGAGATTAACCATGAACCCACATCTCCAGCGTCCCTGCTCATCACTGATTAAGCCTCCAGCAGATGCTTGGTCTGGGTTCCCTTTACTAGCACCATCAGTATTTACCTTAATCCAAGACGGATTCGGAGGGTACCATCAAATCCAAATATCCCTACTTTTAGCACATGCGGCATTAACTAGCAAAAGTCGTGCATTTATGACTTCCTTTGTTCGAGCCATGACGAATACCTACAATTAGAAAAAATATGTGAAAATTATCACAATATTAAAAAATTTAAAATAGGATAATTTATAGGGAAAAGTACAAAAATAAACCTTGTGGTTACACTCATTTTCGAACAACACCCATGTGGTTTAAAAGTTTACAAAGTGGTACCATGTACTTCATTCCGTTAGCAAACACATACCAAATTGACTAACGGTGTTAAAAGTCAAAGGGAAAAGAGTTAATTTGGTCCTTATATTTATTTATTTTTATAAATTGACCCCATTACTATCTAATTATCACAAACAACCCCTAAAATAAAAAATAAAAATCAAATATACCATCTTCTCCATCTCTTTTTAATTTTTAATTTTTTTTTCTTATTTCTCTCTCATCTTTGTTAATTTCTCTCTATAGAATCAATTGAATTTCCATGTTTTCAATTTAATAACACTTATACTCTCTCTCTTCTTCTCTCTAGCCTAACCATTTTGAAGTTGAATAGCCAATTTCCCCCAGAAATACGAAGAATGAATGCAGAAGAATGTTTGGGTTTGGGTTTTTATTGTTTCTGTTGTTAATCATGCCATTAAATGCTACAAACGATCAAGTATTGGGGCTTTTAGCTTTCAAGAATTTATCTATTGAATCTGATCCGAACAACTTGTTGTCAAACTGGACTGCGACTTCTGTCAATCCTTGTTCATGGTATGGTGTTTCTTGTTCTATTGATAACTTTGTTACTTCTCTCAATCTTACCAACTCTGGACTTACTGGTGTTCTTCATCTTCCTCGCCTTGCTGCTCTTTCATCTCTCAAGCATCTTATTTTACAAGGTAATTCTTTCTCCGCCGGTGATCTTTCTGCTTCCTGTTGTAGTCTGGAAACTCTTGATCTCTCATCTAATAACTTTTCTGATCCTCTTCCAGTGAAGTCTTTTTTTACCGATTGTTATAATTTGTCCTTTGTTAATCTCTCTCGTAATTTTATTCCTGGTGGTGCTCTTCACTTTGGTCCTTCTTTGCTTCAGCTTGACCTTTCTGTTAATCGTATCTCTGATTCTGTTTTTCTCAATCGTTCTTTCTCTATTTGCCAGAACTTGGTTTATCTTAATTTCTCTGATAATAAGCTCGCTAGGAAACTTGGTTTATCTTAATTGGCCATTCAACTTCAAAATGGTTAGTTAGAGAGAAGAAGAGAGTGTATAAGTGTCATTAAATTGAAAACATGAAAATTCAATTGATTTTAGAGAGAGAAATTAACAAAAAGGAGAGAGAAATAAGAAAAAAAATTAAAAAGAGATGGAGAAGATGGTATATTTGATTTTTATTTTTATTTTAAGGTTTGTTTGTGATAATTACATAGTAAGGGGGTCAATTTATAAAAATAAATAAATATAAGGACCAAATTAACTCTTTTCCCTTTGACTTTTAATATCGTTAGTCAATTTGGTATGTGTTTGCTAACGGAATGAAGTACATGGTACCACTTTGTAAACTTTTAAACCACATGGGTGTTGTTCGAAAATGAGTGTAACCACAAGGTTTATTTTTGTACTTTTCCCTAATTTATATTATTAAAGTTGCGAAAGAATAAAAATAACTCACATTTAATTAAATTTTTATAAATTTTTTAATTAAAGTTATGTTTTTATTTGAAATATATATAATATAGAATTATTTTAAAGTAAAAAATTACTGAATCTATACTATATATAATAGTGGAAGCATAGAGAATTTACAAGAAGTGTTTTAGAGCCTTTTTGGCTTAGTTGACATCGTAGGAGCAAAAAGAATAAATGAGTTTTTTTTTAAGAAAAAATTAGTTAATGAACTTTTATTATACTATATTAACACATTACTTATTGTCAATTATTAGCTCATTAATTAAAGTAATAAAAGAAAGTATGAGTTACAAGAAGATGAAAAAACACGAAGCGAAAGAAATCCAAAAGTCACAAATAAACCTATATATAAAGCATGATATATATAGTATTTCATCATCATATTCATTGGCCACCGAAAATCAAAGACCTCCTTTAATTTTGATTATATATTAGTTTTGTTCTTAATCTTATAATTTTGTTCTTACTTTAAATAATATACTTTTATAATTTTGTTCTTACTTCATTAAGAGAGTTTCAGATTTATTTAAGAGCGGTTTCGATTAATGAACTGTATTAATAGAATTTTTTTCAAGAATTTGGAGAATTTAGACTTTGATATCTCCAATTGAAGAAATCGGATGGAAATAGAAGATGCATAGACAACTGAAATCGGGAAAAGCAAATGGGTCCAAAATTACAGGAAATCGTTATGTTTCCGAAGGTAATTATTCAATTTTTTTCATGTATTAGTTTTGTTCGTAATCTTATAATTTTGTTTTTACTTCAAATAATATAGTCTTATAATTTTGTTCTTACTTCATTAAGAGAGTCTTAGATTTATTTAAGAGCGGTTTCCATTAATAAACTGTATTAATAGAATTTTTTTCAAGAATTTGGAGAATTTAGACTTTGATATCTCCAATTGAAGAAATCAAATGGAAATAGAAGATGCATAGACAACTGAAATCGGGAAAAGCAAATGTGTTATAGGAAATCGTTATGTTTTCGAAGGTAATTATTCGATTTTCTTCATGTGTAATAGTTATTTTGTTCTTAATTGTGTTGTTCCACACCTCTCGCTGCCTTATTTATGTTTTCTTTTTTATTTGTCTTTTTTTTTTCAAAATGACTAAATAAAGATTTGTATATTTTCATTCTTTTTTAGTATAAGTTGCTAGGTGTAATCGTTTCGATTGTTAACTCTAACTAAAATATGAATTTTTGGCTTTATATGAGCTCTATTGTTAGGTTTAATTGGAGTTAGATTAATTTTTCAAATCCAGAACTTGGTGAAGTCCACTGATTTTTTTTAATTCGGGTTTGTCTAACTCATATGGATTGAATTTTTTATTTTTATTTATTTTTGGTACGAACATGTATAAAATTTCACACAATAGTTGTCTATTAAAATTGGAGACATATTGAAGAAAATAAATAAAGAGGTATTGAAACATTATACTTACAATGAAATTTATTTCAATTATAAATCATGTTTTGTCATGATTACCATTCTAAGTTTCTTTGTCATTTTCAATGTGTAATTATTTCGATTGTTAACTCTAACTAAAATATGAATTTTCGGCTTTATATTAGCTCAATTGTTAGCTTTCATTGGAGTTAGATTAATTTTCTAAATTCAGAACTTGGTGAAATCCACTGATTTTTTTTAATTCGGGTTTATCTAACTCATATGGATTGAATTTTTTATTTGTATACATTTTTGGTACGAAAAGGTATAAAATTTCACACAATAATTGTTTATTGAAATTGGAGACATATTGAAGAAAATAAATAAAGAGATATTGAAACATTATACTTCCAATGAAATTTATTTCAATTATAAATCATGTTTCGTCATTATTACCATTCTAAGTTTCTTTGTTATTTTCAGTGATGGATTCTATATCTATATATAATTACGGAAGCAGAGAGAAATGAGAAGAAGTGTTTTAAAGGTCTTTTTGATGAGTTGTCAACGTAGTAAAAAATCAGATTAAAAATATTTAATTAATTAAAAATAAATATTTAATTAATTAAAAATAACAAATTTATATTTATAATATATTAAATAATTACTAGCCTATTAATTAAAATAATAAAAGAAAGCAAGAGTTACGGGAAGATGAAAAAACACAAAGCAAAGGAAATCCAAAAGTCACAAATAAACTTCTATATAAAGTATGATAGATAGTATTCCACCATTATATTCATTGGTCACGATAGATAGTATTATATTTCTAAAGGTAAATATTCGATTTTTTTCATATGTTGTAGTTATTTTGTTCTCAGTTATGTTGTTGTTTTATTTTTATTAAACAATAGTTGTTATAGTTTCATCTTTCATATTCATTTCTGTTGTTACCCAGGTTTTATACCTCTCGCTATCTTATCCATGTTTTCTTTTTTATTTGTCTTTTTTTCCAAACTGATAACTTCAATTGAAGAAATCCGACAGAAATAGAAGATGCATGAACAACTAAAACCGAAAAACACAAAAGTGTCAAAAATTACAAGAAATTCTTATGTTTCTCAAGGTAATTATTCGATTTTTTCATATGTTGTAGTTATTTTTGTTCTCAATTGTGTTGTTGTTTTCTTTTTATTAAACAATAGTTGTTATAGTTTCATTTTTCAGAGATGAAATTCCATTTCTGTCGTTACCCGGGTTCCATACCTCTCGCTACCTTATCAATGTTTTCTTTTTTATTTGTCTTTTTTTTCAAAATGACTAAAATAAAGATTTTATAATTTTGTATTCTTTTTTATTAGTATATGTTGGTAGGTGTTATCATTTCGATTACTAACTCTTAACTAAAATTTAGATTTTCGGCTTTATATGAACTCAATTTTTGGCTTTCTCAATTGTGCTGTTGTTTTATTTTTATTAAACAATTATTGTTATAGTTTCATCTTTCAGAGATGAAATTCCATTTCTGTCGTTATCCAGATTCCATACCTCTCGCTACCTTATCCATGTTTTCTTTTTTATTTATTTATTTTTCAAAATGACTAAAATAAAGATTTTGTATATTTGCATTCTTTTTTAGTATATGTTCCTAGGTGTTATCGTTTTGATTGTTAACTCTAACTAAAATTTAGATTTTCGGCTTTTTATGAACTCAATTTTTAGTTTTAGTTGAAGTTAGATTAATTTTTCTAATTCGGAACATGTTGAAATCCACTCATTTTTTTTAGTTTGAGTTTAGCTAATTGATATGGATTGTATTTTTTATTTTTATGCATTTTGGTACAAATAGATATAAAGTTTCACACGATAGTTGTTCATTGAAGTTTGAGACATATTAAATAAAATATTAAAGAGATATTGAAATATTATACTTTTTTTATAAAAATTGGGACGAGACAGAACATATTGGAATATTATACTTACAATGAAGTTTATTTCAATATAAATTATGTTATATTATTATTATTATTATTATTATCAATAAGTTATTTTTTTCCCAATTTTCTAGACAAGGAGATTGTAAGCGTCTAATACGCTTGATAAGATGTTTATTCTTGAAGAATGTGGATTATGCTAGATACGAATTCAAAATCAAGGTAAATAAAAATAAATTTTGATGCTCAAAATCCTAAAAATGTACATTAATTATGAATATTGAGATAATTGCTTTTGCAACATTGGCTTATATAATTTTTAACTATTATATTATGGTTCATACAAAATTGTTAGTATTTCAAGAGTTTTTAACAGATGAAAATGAAATATAATCATAGGACAAATTATTGAAAAATATTAATTAAGAAAATATTATTATTTGAATCTCTTCAAATTCTCAAATGTTGAGCATAATGATTCTAATTAATATAATTAATTTCACATATTAATTATAAAATGTTTTTTTGGAACTGAGTGGTTACAATTGCGATTTAATTCTATTTAACTAAAATTAATTTATGGACTTAATACTTCATTAAGAAAAAATAAAATGTTTAATTAATGGGCAAAAAATATTTTCACTCTCCTCTTTATACGCTTATGTCTTGACATTCTCTCTTATTTTCAAAAAAAAAAAAAAACCCGAGAGGAAGATGGTTCTCTCCTAATTATCTTTTTCGTCCCTTCATTTTTTTTCAATTCTTTTGTTTGTTTTTCTTACTTACAAAATTCAAGAATATATAATTATTAGAAAATATTAAGGGTAATTAATTTATTAGTCCCAATATTTTGACAAAACACACTGTTTAGTCCATGTATTTTCAAAAACACATGGTAAGGTCTCTAACCTTTTTCTCAGTGAACTGTTTAGTCCTTCCGTCTATTTGTTAGATTTTTTACCGTTTATGACTTCGGAAATGACTAAATTATCCTTTACTATTTACCTTCAAACTTCAGAAAAGAAAATCCAATTTAGAAGAAGAAACTATTTGTATGGAGAACAAGAAAAAGAACAGACCCAATGCTTACGAATTTGAACGATTAAGAAGAAAATCAAGAAGAAGAACACTCAAAGTTGATTTCAGATGCATTAGAGTTTAAAGGAAAGGGAAATAAAGGAAAAGAAGAACGCAAATTCAAATTGACTTACAGAATCTTCATGAGAGTCTAACGACAAGGACTAAACAGTTCACCGAGAAAAACGTTAGGGACTTTACCGTGTGTTTTTAAAAATACAAGGACTAAACAGTATGTTTTGTCAAAATATAGGGACTAGTAAATTAATTGCCCAAATATTAATGAAGTCAAATAAGTGATATCTACGAGTATGACTGATATTCTATATAGTGAAAAAATGAAGAACAAATTGATCGAATGTCTTGATGAGATATTACGAGATGAAAATAGGAGAAATCATCATCTTAAACTGATTCAATTAGATATATTGGGTTATTGTAGCAGAATGAATAATTGAATTCGAATACTTGGTGATCATGAAATTCCATCAACCAAAATAATTATCATCGAGATGCATTTTGTGACTAATTCTTACGAATTTTATTTTTTTTATGTGTAACATATTGAATTGATAAAGTTTCTTCATATGCAACATTAGAAAAGTATTGATTGTAATAGTTTATAGAATAATATATTGATGTTGCTTCCATTTTAACATAGGTTGTAATTCTTTTGTATCGTAGATATAATATTTAATTTTAATTGTAGTTTAATTCAATTTTTGTTTAACCTATACCGTAAACCTAACTCCATGGCAAAACCTTCTTCTCCGGCAACCGGCGGCTCGCCGTTTGCAATTGCACACCTGTTTGATAGGAAAGCTTTCAAAAACTTCTCCAATTCGACATCCAAGAAGAAACCTTCGTTTGCAGAGGCAGTAAAGGGTGAGGTGAAGCACACAGCGATCCCGTCTCCATCGCAACCACTTATCTCTGAGGAGGGAGGATTCAAGGCAGTTTGTATTCCTCAGGAAATTTATGAGGAGAGAATTAAGAAGGTCAAGTACTCGGTGATTGGTCGAGTTACATTGAGCAAAGGGGATCGATCGTGGAAACATGCGGATCTCAAACACAAACTGAATCAAGTTTGGAAGCGGAAATTCGACTGGCAATTGATTTCCCTGGGGAAAGGATTCTATCAGATCATCATGCCTTCTGAAGATGCCCTCCATGCTATCTTGGGACAAGGATCCATTGCGCTTAAACCTGGCATCATTAGATTCTCTCCATGGACTCCGGGTTTCTGCCCTGAGCTGCATAGAAACACCTCGGCTCAGGTATGGATTCGTATTTTCAACTTACCTTGGGAATTTTGGGACACCAGAATTATTGCAAATATTGCTAGAGCGATTGGAGTTCCCATTCGCTTTGATCACAATACTGTAAGCGGAGAATTTGGGCACTATGCAAGGGTCTTAGTTGACATTGACTTGTCCAAGGAGATTCAATCAGAGATTAGATTAGACACGGCTAATCACAAACATTGGGTTTATGTGGACTATGAGAATCTGCCTGAGCTTTGTGGTACATGCTCTTCCATTGGACACACATCTGCCCAGTGTCGGCGTAATTCTAGCTCTGATACTCGACGGAACACACAAAAGAAAAAGCAGGGGAAAGCTGCTGAAAGGAACTCGCCCTCCGCGGAAGGCACGGTAAAAGAGCAAGAAAGGAATGATGAAAGTGGTTCGAAGGGGGATGCGGAAAATCTGCAGATGGACAATCCTTTGCAAATTATCATACATAACTCAGCGTCTAAAGGGAAAGAAGTTTTGACAAATAAATCGGGTTCTAAGGATGTGACTTATGAAGAGGAGCAATGCTCGGAAGCTGACACTGAAGGCACAGACGCAAAATCACCAGACTTGGAGGTAAATTTTCTTTCCGAATCTATTGAATGGAATGAGCATTTACTGAGAACCAAAAGCAGGAATAAGCTTGACTATGCTGCTGAGGGAAGTCAATGGATTACCTCTAGGAAAAAATCCAAAGCCAAATCTATCGATGCCCAATTGAAGGGCTGTGCTCGGCCCAATAGCACTTTTACATGATCTGTCTGTACTGGAACTGTAGAGGGATCCATAACTCGGGTACCCAAAGGGCTCTAAAGCTCTTATATAACACCAATAGACCAGACTTTGTTTGTTTATCAGAGCCAATGGTGGAGTTTGACAGAATAACTGATACATTATGGAGATCTCTGGGGCTTCATTTTATTTGCAGGAATGACTGCAATTCCATATGGCTTTTCTGTAAGACGGGAATCAAAAATTGTTGTCAAGATATTATAAACCATGAGCAGCACATCACCTTGAGATACTCTTTAAATGCTCAGAACTTTCATCTTTCCTTTGTTTATGGGAAGAACAGCGCAGATAGGAGGCGTCTCCTTTGGGATTCAATCTCTGGGATGGATGGTAATGGAAACCGAATGGTGGTTGGGGACTTCAATGCAATCAAAGGTGCTCATGAGAAAACTGGCAGACCTCCTTCCTCCAGAAGCTGCAGGGAATTCAGGGATTTCATTAGTGCTGCATAATTGACTGAAGTGGAAAGCAGCGGGCTGCCTTACACCTGGACTAATGGAAGAATAGGTGCTGATCATGTGGAGAGCAAGCTTGATAGAGCTCTGGTGAATGAATCTTTCATTGATAGCTGGGACAGGATCTTATGCTCGGTTCTGCCTCAAGCTAATTCGGATCATTCCCCGATCCTTCTATCTTGTATCAATGGATCTATCCGTAAGGGAAGATTTCATTTCTACTCCATGTGGACCACTCATGACTCTTTACATCAACTAGTTGCTGATCACTGGGCTTCAAGCTCTATATCTCTACCTCCAGCACAACTGCTATGTCATAAGCTTAAAACTGTTCGGCCTAAGCTCAGAATCTGGAACAATGAGGTTTTTGGGAGAGTGGAAAATAACATAGCTAATGCTTTGAAGAAGCTAGAAGAGATACAGGGTCTAATTGCCAGAGAAGGGCTGAACGACATCCGATCTGCTCAAGAAAAGGATGCACAACGTGATCTTGAGATTCAGTTGCTCAACCAATAAATGCTTCTCAGGGATAAAAGCAGAGAAAAATGGCTTAATGTTGGGGATCAGAACTCTTCCTTTTTCCACCGCTCGGCAAAAATTAGAAAGGTTCAATCCTCGCTGGATTGCCTTCTAATTGATAGCGTAATAGTGAATGATGAAAGGACGATTGGACAACATGTGATCAATTACTATGAGACCCTATTCACCGGCCAAGTAAGACAAATAAACTATGATGCAATTAATGTTGTTATCCCAGGCAGTGTGACTGACAGTGATAATGAAGAGCTGATAAGGAAACCGAGTATTTCTGAGATTCGAGATGCAGTTTTCCACATGAGCAGAGACAGCTCTCCTGGGCCTGATGGTTTTGGTGGCGCATTCTACCAACATTACTGGGATATTATAGGTCCTGATGTGTGCAGGATGGTGATCAGTTTCTTTGACACTGGTTACATGCTCCCTGGATTGAACTCGAGTATCATCTCTCTTATTCCCAAGACTGAAGGAGCCAATGAGGTTCATCAATTCAGACCGGTAGCAATGGGAAATTTCAACTACAAGATCATCTCTAGAATCCTTTCAAACAGAATTGCGCCTATTGCTGCTAGAATTACATCGAATAATCAGTTTGGCTTCATTTCTGGTAGAAGCATCCACCAATGCATTGCTGCTGCATCTGAGGGTGTTAACTTTCTAAAAAAAAAGTGCTTTGGGGGTAATCTGGCGCTGAAAATTGACATCAGGAAGGCCTTTGATACCTTAGACTGGAATTTTCTGCTTGCTGTCCTTGACTCCTTTGGCTTCTCTCTCAAGTTCAGAAACTGGATTCTGGAGATTCTAAGGTCTGCAAGGATGTCAATCTCTATTGGGGATGGTATTAAAGGCTTCTTCAGCTGCTCATGTGGTGTCAGACAGGATGACCCTCTCTCATCCACTCTCTTTGGCCTGGCGGAGGATTTTTTGGGTAGATGGATCACCAAAAAGGTGGAAGATGGAAGTCTTCTTCCTATGGGATATACCAAGGATACTGAATTTCCTTCTCATCTCCTGTATGCCGACGACATGTTGATTTTCTGCAGGGCATCGCTTAGAAACATGAGGTGCATTAAAGAAAATTTTTGACCTGTACGAATCAATGTCTGGTCAGGCGGTTAACTGGGACAAATCTCAGGCCATATTTGGAAATCATATTCCAGCAACTCGGAAAGGTAGGATGGCGGAGATTCTGGGAATTAAGATTGTTTCGCTTCCCATCAATTATTTAGGAGTCCCGTTGTTCCAGGGAGCACCCAGAACTCGGCACTTGCAGCCGCTTGCTGACAAATTCCTTAGCCGCTTCAATCTCTAGAGAGGTAAGTCACTCTCAATGACTGGAAGACTTACTCTAATCAAATCATCTATGACCGGTGCACTTGTTCACTCGTTCATGATTTACAAATGGCCATGTGGGTTGATTAAGAGAATCAGCAAAGCTATTCGCAATTTCCTCTGGACCGGAGATAAGGATCAGCGAAAATTCATCACTGTACCATGGAGCATTTGCTGTGAGCATCGGGCAGGGTGGCCTGGGTATTAAGGAGCTTAAAATGTTTAATCTGGCTCTTATGGCTAAGCTATGTTGGGACATCTTACAGGGGAATGGGTTCATAGTCTCACTGCTAAAATGCAGATTCTTGGGCACCTCAGGCTTAGAGAGGCGATACATATATAATTCAACCGTGTGGTGTTCTTTGAAGCTGATTTACGGAATTGTCATGAGAGACACTGTATGGTGGTTTGGCGAGGGATCCTACCTGAACTTCTGGACTGCAAACTGGATTGAACCGACTGTAGAAGATCAGATGACCATCCCAAAGAGACTTCAAGTTAACCTCTTTAAGCCGCTGTCTGAACTCCGCGAAAACGGCAATTGGGCCAATCTTGATTTCCTTCCTGCACATATACAGGATAACATAATGCAAATTGATAGCTTCGGCACCGAGGATTGCTGTATTTGGAAACCCGCTGAGTCAGGCAGACTTACGGTCAAAGATGTATACGGTAACTTGCAGCAGCGGGATACAGTTAATTGGAGTAAAATGATCTGGACTGCCTTCATTCCGCCTAGAAGGTCTCTCACCTGCTGGTTACTTCTTCATGGAGGATTATCGGTCCAACATAAGCTGCAATACAGTGGTTACTGCATGGCGCAGCGCTGTGAACTGTGTAAAGAAAATGGAGAGACCTTGGAGCATCTGTTCTTTACTTGTAAAGTTTTTGCTAGACTATGGAGGATAGTTTGCTGTGAAAATTCGGTAAGGTGTCCGACATTCTCCTTGACGGAGTTCTGCAATCAAATCAGAAACGTTCAGCTTAGTAGATGAAGCAGAAAACGTTGGCTCTTCTCTGTAATTACATGTATATGGTACATCTGGTATATCAGAAATCGGGCTATCTTTCATCAAGACCTCCCTTCAATCCAAATGATCATTTACAAACTGCTGAATCTTATCAATGAATTTGTTGTGTCTACTGCTGCTCCACGATGCCCTCCGCCTGAACCGGACATCAGGATTGTCCGCTGGATCCCGCCTCCGATTAGCTGGGTAAAAATCAACTCGGATGGTGCTTCAGGCCCTAACGGAAGAGCTGGTATACGAGGTATATTCCGTAATCACAGGGGATTCGTTCTGGGATGTTTTGCGGCCCCTTTGCAACAATCTACTGCTTTGCTTGCAGAACTGAAGGCTGTGATTATGGCGGTTGGGGAGGCCTGGGACAGAAATTGGAAATCTCTGTGGATTGAGTCGGATTCCAGCTATGTCATCTATCTTCTAAACAAGCTCTCCAGGGATGTGCCTTGGCAAGTTAAAAAGGATTGGATTTCCTGTCTTCAGAAATTATCAGAAATGAACTGGAGAGCTTCACACATATTCAGGGAGGGTAATCGACCTGCGGACTGTCTTGCAAGCATTGGTCAAACAGCAGCAACAAAAACGTGGTGGGCAGCAGCACCGTCCTCTTGTCAGGCCTTCGTTTTCGATGATTTATGTAATGTAGCGCATGTTCGTGTTAGATAGTTTTTTGGTTCTTGTTTTCCCCTTTATTTTTGGCTTCTCCCCCTTTGTATTCTTTTTTCATTCTTTTTAATAAAATTCGGGTTGCAGGCTTTGCCGGAGGTCCCAACCTAGTTGGGATGTCCGGCTGTCTGCGCGTCCCAACCTTCATTCAAAAAATATAATATTTAATTTTAATTATAGTTTAATTCAATTTTTGTTTTTTTATTATATTCTAATATATTTCTTAATTAATATGCTATTTTATTATTATTGTTTCACAGAATATTTGGAACATGAAAATGTATTAAAATTTCTAAAAAGTACAAATCATTGAATTTTGTAAAAATAAATAAATCATTCATCTTTAGTTAAAATTCTATAAAAAAAGTAGCCAATTATTTTTAAAATTAATTTAATTTGAATTATCATTAAAAATATATATTAATTTCAAATATACATAGTATAATTTTTTTCATAGCATGATATAAAATTATTTAAAAGTAAACATGTCAATTTATTTATTTATCTAAATTATATAAAAGTTTCATACCCCGTGCATCGCACAGGTTTTCGACTAGTTATATATATATATAATAATGGAACCAGAGAGAAATTAATTAAAAGAGTTTTAGAGACCTTTATGATTAATTGTCAAAATAATAATAAAGAAAAATTATAAATATTATATCTAACCTAATATATATTTAATAGATATAATAAAATAACTTACAAAATATCCCAACGAAAAAAATTATATGACGATAAAAAAATATGTAAGGAAGAATTTATTCAAATTTCATTCATTTAACTTTAATAAATAACATTAAAACCAACACTACTGAAAAAAAAATATATTTACTTTTAATATATATGATAAAATAACTTACAAAATATCACAACAAAAATTATATAATGACAAAAAAATATGTGAGAATCCATTCAAATTCCTTTTAACTTTAATAAATAATATTAAAACTAATGTAACTGAATTTTTTTTTATAATCCATTGACAAAAAAAAATATGCAAGATCCATTCAAATTTCATTCATTTAACTTTAATAAATAGCATTAAAACCAACATAATTGAAAAAAAAATATATATATATATATATATATATTTAATAGATATAAGTGGATTGCTATATGTCGCCCCTATTTTACTTACCGTCGCCTCTTGTTTGACATTTTTGCCCTTTTCATTTTTCATTCAAAAAAGTGAAATTCTCTCAACCCCGAAGAACAAAACGAAGAAAAATCATGCCTCCAAAACAAGGAAAAATACTTGAACATCTAAGTTTCGTATTTACCAATAATCTGAAATTTAACTTGAAATGAATTTTTTTTCGTTGAATTTGCTCTAAACGGGTAGCCCATACGGTCCGGTCCATGGACCGATAGTATGAACTACCCGTTTTACCTAGGTAAAAACGGGTAGCCTACCCGTTTTTACCTAGGTATAAACGGGTAGGCTACCCGTTTTCATTTAGGGAAAACGGGTTTATTTATTTATTTATTTTTTACTTATAATAAATATTAAAAATTGATTGGACGCCTCAATATGTATTTTTTATTTCCAATTTATCTATACGTTTTTTCTATCCAATCAATACATAATTTATCAATAATTAAATTTACGTTCTAAAAGATAAATAAATATAAATTAACAAATAAAAATTAATTGCACGCGTTAATACGTATTTTTTTATTTCCAATCAATAATTTATATATACGTTTTTTCTATCCAGTCAATACATAATTTACGTATAATTAAATTTACGTTCTAAAAGGTAAATAAATATAATTTACCAAATAAAAATTAATTGGACACTTCAATACGTATTTTTTATTTCCAATCAATAATTTATCTATACATTTTTTCTATCCAATCAATACATAATTTATCTATAATTAATATTTATTATAATTAAAAAAATAAATAAATAAACCCGTTTTTACCTATGTAAAACGGGTAGTTCATACTACCGGTCCATGGATCGGACCGTATGGGCTACCCGTTTAGAGCAAATTCAACGGAAAAAAAATTCGTTTCAAGTTAAATTTGTGAAATTTCAGATCATTGGTAAATACGAAACTTAGATGTTCAAGTATTTTTCCTTGTTTTGGAGGCATGATTTTTCTTCGTTTTGTTCTTCGGGGTTGAGAGAATTTCACTTTTTTGAATGAAAAATGAAAAGGGCAAAAGTGTCAAACAGGAGGCGACGGTAAGTAAAATAGGGGCGACGTATAGCAAAACCCTTTTTTTATTACACATTTAATTTTTCGTTGTAATAATTAACATAATATTTAAATCTTGAAACTACTATATAAACGAAATAAAATTTAAAAAGAAAGACATGCTTATTTTAAATTTATGGATTTACCAAAGATTTTTGAAAGCTGGAGAAAAAGAATTTTGAGGAGAGCTAGAATTTGATTGAAATTTCATCACAAAGTGTTTTAAATATTTTAAAATTGCAAGGTTATATAGAAAAAAGTATTATATAAGAACGGAAAGGAAATACCATTGCAAACATGTCAACATGGCCAATAGATTATGACTTCAACAACTTTCAAAGCCTATTATCAAGCAATTATAAAGATATGTATGTTAATTTATTTACAATTTGTAAATTTAAATTATTTTAAAACAAAAAATCAATATCACTGCATGTAAATGTAAATGATATAAAATAAAAAAATATATATATTAAAATGTTGTAAAAAAAATTATCCATCCGCGCAACGCATGTGCACAATGCTAGTTATTTATTATTTTATTTAAATAAAACAAAATTTTTATATTACTCTCTCTATTCTCTTAATCTAGAGTATTTCACACAAATTAAGAAGTAGAATTAATACAGAGTCAATTTATAAATTTATATTGGTTAACTAAAAAAAATTCTCTCTCATACCATGATTGGTGAATAAGGCTTGAAATATTAAAAAACACATGGACCAAGACAAAAAATTTAATGCTTGGACCAAAAAATTAAACTAAAAATTATTAAAATCCTAAAATAATTTGTATTTGAAGAAAAAAGTAATTTACTAGAATGACCTATATAAGAGAATAGATGGAACATATTATATAGCATCACGTGAATATTCAACTAGTATAAATAAATATAAAAAATATGGTGTCATTTTTTTAATATAAAATATTATTTCATCAAAAACATCATTGTATTTATAAATTCTAGAACTTTAAATTATACATTCTAAATTGGGTAAATTACACCCATGGCCACTGAACTTTACCCATTTAATATTATGGTCACTGAATTGTAATTCTTAACAGTATGACCACTAAGCTCTACACTTTTTAACACCGGTGGCCACTCAATGCCTCAAAACGACCATTGACTGTCTCAAAATAAAAAATTTGAAGAGCTAATGATATTTTAAGGAATTTTAATTCTTGAAAATTTTCGTTTTCAGGTAATTTAGGTGTTGTTTGTTTAAGAGAGAGAAAGCTCCAAAAAAATGATTTTAGAAAATAAAAAATGTGGTTTCATAGTAAATGCCGTTCAGAGCAACTTTAATTCTTGAATATTTTCATTTTGAGATCGTTAACTGTCATTTTGAGGAGTTAGTTAAAGTTGAATGGGCACCGGTATTAAAATGTGTAAAATCCAATGGTCATACCATTAAGAATTAAAGTTTAGTAGCTATAATATTTAAAATGGGTAAAGTTCAGTGGCCATGGGTGTAATTTACCCATTCTAAATTCTAAATTTTTGATCATTATGTGTCAGCCCATTCATGGATAGTATAGTACAGTAAAACCTCGATAAATGCATATCCTTGGGACCGAAAAAAATATTCATTAAGCGATATTATTTATTTATCGATAAATGAATAAATTATTCATTTATCGATAAATGAATATTTATTATTTTAGATAATTTTTCATTGTAAAATGCATACATTGTATGTGGTAAGAAAAATCAAAAGACATCAATAATGAACAATGATGATGGAAATGATCCAGAGCCAGATGATAGTTGCGTTGTCGCAAATGTATCGTTAAAAGAGGCATTTCAAGCAATGGTCACCTTAAACAACTACTTACTACAACATGAACAAAATATACCAGAAGTTGTGTTTGCACTATAAAAAGTTAAGGATGGTGTTCATTTTGGTTTAGGTGGAAAGAAAAAACAATCAACTATAAATGCATTTTTTCAGAAGAAATGACTTCTTTTTTTTTGGTAGGAAAGGAAAAGAAAAACAAACAAAAGACCGCTCAACCCGGGATCAGCCTAGGGAAACTGACCCCCACCACATCCTCTAAGATCAAAGAAGAGATGAAGACCGGAGAAGAAGCAAAAACAGAAAGCCCCAACATTCTTGAATGACCTTCAACCGCAAGATGGTCCGCAACACGATTTTGCTCCCTATAAATATGAGCAAAACTAATAGACTCAAAGGAGTCGCCAAGCCTTCTAATGCCTTTAATTAAGTTCTGGCTATTTAGGCAAATAGCATTATTATCAGATATCATATTAACCGCCTTAAGGTTATCTGACTCAACAAGAAGCTTCTTGATCCCCAGATTTTTAGCAAGCTTCAGACCAAAGAATATCCCCCAAGGCTCTACGGAAAAGGACGAACCAATACCCAAATTCTGAGAGAAACCAGAAACCCACCTGCCACCATCATCTCTCAGAACCCCTCCAGCAGCAATTCTCCCGTCCCTCAGACAAGAGCCATCGGTGTTTAGCTTAACCACACCTTCTCTCGGCCTACACCAGCCTAAAAGATGGACCTCCTTTCTCTGAACAGCCCTAGCCAAGGGGTCCTCAACAAAGCTATCACCCAGGGAGCTAATTTTTTTGGAAAAGAACTCTAAGACATTTGGCAAAATCACCTTCTCTCCTCCAAAAACCTCCTCATTTCTCCACCTCCAAATCTGATGGCAAACCACCGCGAATAAGAGAACACCCTACTTTAACTCAGCCAGAAGCTTACCATTAACCCCATCCACAAACCAATCATTCTCAGAGTGGGCTAAAAAAGAAGGAAGAACATTCATAGGGAGAACTCTCTTTCAAACCTCTTCACTTCTCTCGCAGTCCTTGAGAGCATGGCACAAAGTCTCTTCATTGCCTATGCATCTGCCACAAGCTCCAGATTCCACCAGGTGCCTCCTTTTCCTATCCGAATTAGTAAGCAACCTATTTTTAACCCCAAGCCACAGAAAACTTCTCATACGGTATGGCACTTTTAAAGCCCAAATCGTCTTCCACACCCTAGGGGACGAGGAATCCAAATCCTGATAGCGTTTCTGATAAGCTGATTTACAAGAATAAGCCCCATTGTTCGTCAGAGACCAACAGTAACTATCCTTATCATCAATTTTACTACTAATCTGAACCCCTCTAATTCTAAGGAGCAAATCCATACTGAGGTAGGACTCAAATTTTGACCAAATCCACTCACCTTCAGAATCCACCACATCTGCAATCCTCCAGTTCTGAATATCCAGAGGAGGCAATGAAATACAAACTTCCAATAAAGGCTTATTCCTAATCCATATATCCTTCCAGAAGCTGATGGATCTACCATTTCCCACATTCCACCCAATCCCTGTACAAAACTCAGCAAAAACCGCACTGATTCCTTTCCAAAGAAAAGAACAATTAACCACTCTATCCTTCGGACCCCCAAACACCTTATCCTTCCGATACTTCCCGCATAAAAGTTGAACCCAAAGAGCTGAAGGACGCTGCCACATTCGCCACAGAAGCTTCATTAATAAGACTTTATTATTATCACTGGCTTTCCTAATGCCCAGACCTCCCATGTCCTTAGGTTGACAAACCTCACTCCAAGGAATGAGGTGGACCTTCCTCCCCTCCTCAGCTTCTCCCCACAGGAATCTACGATTAATTTTATCAAGATCCTTTAGAACTGGCTCAGGAAGATGACATGCCTGCATAATGTGATTGGGAGTTGCACAATTGACAGATTGGATTAACGTAAGCCGGCCAGCGAGGGAGAGAGTCCTAGCTTTCCAAGTGGCACACTTCATATTAGCTTTATCCAAAGTATCTTTAAAGGAAACTTTCGACACTCTCTCACTATGGAGGGGAATACCTAGATACTTACCAAGAAAGTAAGTAAGAGGAATTCTGGACAGATCACTCAACCTTTTGCAGGCTCTCTGATTCATATTCTTAGAGCACATCATCCTGGACTTCTGGACATTGAGCTTTTGACCAGAGGCCGAGCAGAAACACTCAAGAATATCCATAATGATACTTAACTGCTCCTCATTACCTTCCAGAAAGATTAGCACATCGTCTGCAAAGAACAAGTGAGTGACCTGGGGACAGAACTTATTGATGGCCACCGGGTGGAAATTCCCATTATCAATAACATCTTGGATCAGGTGAGGCAACCTTTCCATAACAATAACAAAAAGGAAAGGGCTCATAGGATCCCCTTGACGGATACCCCGGCCAGGAGAGAAACCCTCCAACATATCCCCATTGATCAAAACTTGAAAAACCGGAGAAGAGATATAAACCTTTATTAAACTTCTCCAATTATCCGGGAATCTTGCTCTCTCCAGACTCTCCATCAGGAAACTCCAGTTAATGCGATCGTAGGCTTTCTCCATATCTAACTTAAGAGCCACAATGCCTCTCTTCCCCTTTTTAATCTTCATAGAGTGGACCATCTCTTGGGCAATCACCACATTATCCATCATTTGTCTACCAGGCACAAAGCTCCCCTGATTCTGACAAATGATCTCAGGAAGAATGCAACGAATTCTATTAGCCACAATCTTTGTAATAGTCTTATAGAGAACATTACAAAGACTGATAGGCCTCATATGTAAGAAAGAAGAAGGCTTCTCAACTTTAGGAATCAGAACAAGAAGGGTTCTGTTAACCTGCCCGATATCCTGAGAACCATTAAACACACCTTTGATGAAATTGTAAATGCCTTCCTTCACAACCTCCCAGTGTTTATGGTAAAAACCAGCAGGCAGACCATCAACCCCAGGAGCTTTCGTAGCCCCAATACTAAAGATGGCTTGATCAATTTCTTTCAGGGAGATAGGGTGGAAGGCTTCCAGAATTCTATCATCTCCCACCATGGGAAAGGTAGCAACAGAATGCGCCTTATCCAGATCAACCGGTTCCTCTTTAAAAAGGTCATTATAGAAGTCCAGTGCCAACTTACGAATGTCTTCGTCCTCATAAATCCAATCACCATTAGAGTTTTTAATAGCATCAATCCTATTTTTCTGTCTTCTAATGACGGTAGAGAGATGAAAATACTTGGTATTTCGATCCCCATCTTTGATCCAAGCCTTCCTAGACTTTTGAAACCAAAGAAACTCTTCCTGCCGAAGCACAGCTTCCAACTCCTTCTGAAGGGTTTTGAGAAAACCATCCAAACTGTGATCGAACCTCTCCTCCAACCTACGCTGAATGCCCTCAATTCTACTCAATAACTTGTTCTTCCTCTTAAGAATATGCCCAAAGACGTTTTTATTCCACCCCAGCACATTCTTTCTGAAACCCTCAGCAGCTTGAAGGACATTAGAGTGAGGTTTCCAATTATCTTGGACGAAATCCTTAAACTTAGGGTGAGATTCCCAAGCCACCTGATACCGGAACGGTCTCTCCCCCCTAGGCCGATTGCCTCTCATCAGCCTGAAAAGAATAGGACAGTGATCTGAATGACGGAACGGGAGATTTAACACAGACCCTTCAGGAAATCTAGATTGAGCTGAAACATTAGCATAAACTTTGTCCAAACGAACGAAGGTACTGTTGTGCTTCCAAGTGAACTTATGACCAGAGGCACCCAGATCAGAAAGCCCACATAAATCCATACTATTCTTATGATTAAGGCAACGGTTAACATAGTGATGAGAACCCCCTCTCTGATCACTCATAAAAGCAATATCATTAAAGTCACCAGCTACAAACCAAGACTCAGATATGTTTACACTCATAGAGTACAGAACCTCCCAGAGCCATTTCCGATTAGCCAGGACAAGATCAGCGGTAATAAAAAAGGGTTTATTACCAGAAACACTCACTTTACTGTGAATAAACTGTTTATCCATACTAATTATATCAAAATGAACACGATCTGGCTTCCAGAAAAGCCAAATCCCACCAGCCCGGCCAGTAGCCTCCGATCTAACACAGTTCCAGTTCCTAAACTTTTTAACCACCTCATCTGCCTTAACTCCACTAACTTTAGTTTCCATTAAAGCAAAGCAAGAAGGATTAAACTGTTTAATTAAATCATTAACATGGATACGGGTAGCCTTGCTAGTCGCACCTCTAACATTCCAAAACAACAAATCCATAGACAGGAGGACAGCTGACCGCACCCACAACCCTAAACCAGGTATTTTTTAGGGGCTCCTGAGAGCCTTGCCGAGGTACCCGCATGCCCTCTCTTCTCAGACAAAACCATAGTATTATGGACACTTTTTTGCTTCCCCTTAAGCTTTTTTCATACTAGTTTTATTAACCCCCATAGGCTTCCCAACACCAGGATCACCACAATGATTAGGAATACTAACCTCATTTATCTTCTTCTTCCCTTGAGAAGTCGAAGCCTGGGACCCCACATGTGCTTCACCTTTGGAGATGAAAAGGGGGTTGACATTTTCAGTAACTTTATTTGATGGTTCAATAGATTCTAGGCTTGGCATGCTTTGCTCAATATGCTCGTCATCCTGGTCAGACTCATGGACTTCCTCAATAGTTAAAGCCCCAAATCTGGAACCTAAAGTGATGTCTGGAGCAGCCCCAGAGTCCCCCCTAATTTTAGGGATAGGCTTCTCCTTGAAGATAGGATTAGCAATAAGATTTGACAGGGTAGACTTCATATTACTGTTAATATCAGGGGGGACGATTTTGAACCACCGGAGGACGTGTTCTTCGTCTAGCAGACCTTTTAGCCACCATCCAGGGGCCAAAATTCCCCCCATCACCTTGGATCCCTTCAGCTCCTCCGATAACTCCCTCACCTACCTCCTCTAACACCTTCTCCCTTTTGGGGCAACCCTCTTGAGTATGACCATACATTCCACAATCAAAACAGATATTATGTAACCCTTCATACTCAACAAAGTACACCTTGTTATGAACACATAATTTTGACAACAGAGGTTTAACAAGATCAATATCAATACAAACCCTTGCAAACTTGCCTCTAATAGCCCCAATTGTAGTTTTGTCCACATGGTGAACCTTCCCAACCAGACCTCCTACTTTATTAAGAAAACCTTCACTATAATATTCGATAGGTAGGCCCGGGAATCTAACCCATGTCAAGATCCTATTAACCGAACAACCATGAGGATTAAAATTGGGAACCCAAGGTCGTAAGGCTAGAACATGATTCGAAATAATATACGGACCCCCATTGATCATAGCATTATAATCCTCAACTCGAGTAAATTTAATGACATAGTAGTCATTTTCTAAGTCAGTAATACTGACTTTTCCTTTCTTAACCCACTGAGCTTGGATCCTCTGAGCAAAATAGTTAAAGCTAATTCTCTTTCCAAGCACCATAACTATTAGAGAAATCTTCCACTTATCCCTGAGCTCCCGCTTCTCCGCTGAGGAGAGACGAATCACAGGACAAAGAGGATCATCTTGTTCACCATCCTTTTCATCAGACTCAGAATAAACTTCATCTGACTCCCCTTCTATCAACATTTCCTCCATACAAGGCTCCTCCTCGACCACCCCCATAACCGTATCTTTCCATGAATTTTTCCCTAATCCAGGAATAGCACTGGATTTATTTACCAACTCTCTAACAGGTTTAAGATAACTATTCATACCAACCATCGACTTAGGGGAAACTGCACTCACCTGACACTGATTCCCACAAACATCACCAAACCTACCCGAGACCCCTTTACTATCCCGGATCTGACCCGAGACAACCTGCTCCACAACCTCATCCCCATCCTGCACAGAAACAACCTTACCCGCACCAGCACCAGCGCCGGCGTTCAACTTGTAGTGCCCAGCAGCGCCACCGGTGCTCCACTTGCATTGCCCAGCAGCGCCTGCCCAATGCCCGCAGTGCCCAGCAGCGCCGCCGGCGCTCATCTTGTAGTGCTCATCAGCGCCTGCCCTCGGCTCGCAGTGCCCAGCGGCACCTCCCACCAGTGGTGGCGCCTTGCCCCCAGCATCGGCCACCATGCCCGCCCCAGCCGCCCGAGCGTCAATCCCAAGCCGCACGGCCTGGACACCCGGCGCACCCATATCCCCCATCACGCCCTCACGCCCCTCAACCCCAGCCTCATTGTCACGCCGCCCTGCACCTCCCGAGCATCCATCTCCCCGTCATGCCCCACATCCTCCCGCCCCCCTTCTCCCCTAGCGCCCCACTCCTCCCGGCCGCCCGTCCCAGCCCTGCCGACACTCCCAACCAGATCCGCCCCTACCGATGCCGACACCGCCGCCGACACCACCCCCTCACCGCCAGCCGCCGCCCCCCTTTCCCTAGATCTATCCCTAACCCTTTTCACCATAAAACCCTAGCAGAGAGAAAAGAGAGAGCCGAAAAGATTATTCTAAACAAATTTATTGATAGAAGAAGAAATGACTTCTAGTTGATTGATTGAAAGGTTTTGGTGTGTATATATATATATATATATATATATATATATATATATATATATATATATATATATATATATATTTGTATGTAATTCAATAATTATTAATTTATATTTTCATTGAGCCCGTAAGGATTTAAATATTTTTATTACTTAATGCATTTAGCGAGGTTATTACTTTAGTCCATTGTCCCAAGTCGGGACCGAACGAATTTATTATATAAACGAGGTTATTACTTTATCGAACATTCATTTATCGAGGTTTAACTGTATGATAAATCAAATGAATATAAAAATTTCACATGTTTCCGAGATTATAATAAATAAATTATTTTGCAACTTTTTTTTATAGAAATTTTACAAATATTTAAACATCAGCTATTTTTGTAAAATTTTCACCAAAAGCACATAATTTGAAGTCTAATTTATTAAATATTCAATTAATATCTTTATATCTCTGAAAAATTAAATTTTTATTACATAACAATTTGTATATATATTAGATTTTATTTTATGTAATAACTAATTGTTGAAAACTGATTGAATGATTGAATCGTTTAAACTAGTAATTTTATATTCGGATAAACTTTTTTTGAATAAAGAATCATTATTTATTACTGAGCCAAATCAGCTAAAAGAATATTGTTAAGGAATGGAGGTGGACATGCCCACTCTCCACGAACAGACTCCGACACAACCGCCCTTGCTAGGCTATGGGCTGCTATGTTTGCTGAACGTTTCATAAAAGAGACTGAAATAGAATCTAGCTCTTCTAATAAATTACTACAAATTAAAAGAATATCTGAGAGATAAGAATTATGTGTCATTGGAACCTGAATTGCATTTACAACGGAAAGGCAATCCGTGCGAATACAAACGTTCCGGAGATTGTGTGACTTGATCTAAGATAGCATTTCCTTAATGGCCAAAGCCTCACCAATGATCGGTTCATACAGCCCATCTAATGCTCCGTGATACGCATAAGTGCATCTCCCTTCCGAATCCAGTAGGATAAAACCGATTGAGCTGTGTCCTGCCTCCTGAAAAGTCCCATCATCGACATTACATGCAAGGAATCCTACGACAGGCCGAGTCCATCTTGACGGGGCTGCTGGTGTATTACCCTTCCTTCACTGTCTTGTTTCCTGTGCAGTTCTCCACTCTCGAAGCTCGTTTTGGATACGCAAAGCAAGAATAGATGGGCTACTCGGCTTATTCTTCAATACCACTTTGTTTCTGTGTTTCCACAAACACCAGAGACCAGTTACCACCTCCCGTGCGGCTTCCGTGTTGTTCCTCAGCAGGAACTCTTTAAACCATTGTAAGAAGTCCCCAGGTATAACCATCCTGGCATCCCCAAAGAGTTGTTGCCATACTTCTCGTGCACAACCGCATTCCACAGCCAAGTGCTGTTCTGTTTCATCATTTATACCACATACCGGGTAGATATTTTGGTGGTTGTTCTATCTTCTAGCCAAATTGTTCATCGTCGGCAGATTCTAAGAAACCATCCGCCAGATGAAGTTTCTAATTTTCGGGGCTACGTCCAAAGACCAGATACAGTTCCAAAAACTCTGTACGGCCGAGTTCTCCTCAAAGAATATCCTTGTATTAACCTGATACCCGCTTCGGACCGTATAGTTGCCTTTCGGTTCGGGACCCCATAGCCAACCATCCTCCGATGTTTGCTGTCGTCGTGGAATAGCGAAAATGAGTCGCTGATCACGATGATTAAAAGTTGATTGGACCATACTCTTATTCCAGCTACCGTCGTCTCTCATCAGATCTCGCACTGTACCTGTAGGGATACTGAAATCAATGGGGCTGGTAGGTTTAGGATTGTCAGGATCCTGTAACCAAGGGCTGTCCCAAATAGCAATCGTGCTACCACTTCCAACTTTGTTTCGTAAGCCTTGGGTTAGCAAATCTCGCATGGTCAACAGACTTCGCCATACATAGGATGGATTATGACATAGTGCAGCTTCCTAGAAAGAGAGATGGGGGAAGTATCTTGCTTTTAATACTTTGGACATAAGTGAGTTAGGCTCTTGTATGATCCTCCAGCCCTGTTTAGCCAGTAAAGCTAAGTTAAAGTGTTTGATGTCCCTGAAACCCATTCCTCCCTTACTCTTTGGTCGACATAACCGGCTCCATTGTTGCCAATGAATCCCCGAAGTACTCTCTCCAGACGTTCGCCACCAGAATCGATTAAGCATTCGGTTGACATCCTCGCAAAACTGATCCGTCATTATGAACACGCTCATGATAAACGTTGGGATTGATTGCAACACCGCTTTGATCAAGATTTCTTTGCCAGTCCGAGAGAGGAACCTATCCTTCCAATTGTTTATGCGGTTGCAAATTCTTTCTTTAATGTGCCCAAAAGCTTGTGCTTTACTTCTTCCAACTGTGATTGGAGCTCCCAAATATAAACCCAAGTCTGCAACTTCTTCAACCCCCAAAAGTATGGATATCGATTGCTTTACTGTTGTAGTCGACCCTTTACTAAACATGATGGAGGATGTCTGGTAATTTATCTTTTGGCCCGATGCTGCTTCGTACTTCCTTAGACAATTGAGAATGGTTTTGGCTTCTTGCTGTTTTGCTTTGAAGAAAAGGAAACTATCGTCCGTAAAAAACAAATGAGAAACTCGTGGTGCTGTACGGGCTATTGAGCAACCGTGAAGAAGCCCCGCCTCCTCTTTAGCTTGTAAGAGTGCCGAAAGTCCCTCCGCACATATCAGGAACAAAAAAGGGGATAGAGGGTCCCCCTGACGAAGCCCTCTAGTCGGATGAATAGTGTTACTGATATTACCGTTATGAAGGATTTTATATGAGATTGAACTGACACACATCATCATCCATTCCACCCATTGGTTCTGAAAACCCATTCTTTGTAGCATGCTTTTTAGAAACTCCCATTCAACCCTATCGTAGGCTTTACTCATGTCAAGTTTAAGAGCTGCCAACTTCGAGCCATTTGCAAGCTTCAATTTATGGAGACATTCGAAGGCTACAATAATGTTATCAGAGAATCCACTTAAATAGTACTTCACAAGTCGAAATGAGAAAAACTATAAAAAAATAAAAAAATAATATTGTAATGGAAGTTTTATATGAGGTGGGTGGGTGGTATTTGAGCGCACGGGCATTTCCGGACTATCCAATTTCTTTTAGAGTTGGGTGATTTTACCATCAATACTGAATAGGGCATTTTCGGACTATCCAAATCCGTTCAATCTCACATCGGAAAGAACATAGCGGGAACAACAAATCAGAAAAGCGATAATCAAAGCACGAAATAGGAGTGAAAAAATGGCGCAGTTCTGGAAACCAGGCACTGAGAAGCCTCGCCTCCTAGACGACGAAGAAGGCGGGGTCCTTTTCTTTTCCGCTTCCGTCTCCTCTTCTTCATCCGGGTATACATTGGAGCTGGTCTCTCTACTGTGCATATGCTTACACCACTACTTATATGTTCTTGTATGAGTACAAATGATATGTTTCTGCAGGTTTGGTTTTGGGAACATTGAGAAGCAGAGGCAGAGATTGCCTGTATACAGGTACAGAACAGCGATACTTTATCTGGTTGAGACTCACGCTACTACTATCATTGTTGGTGAGACCGGTAGCGGCAAAACTACACAGATTCCTCAGGTTTTTCAGTTTCTGAAATTTTATTAAGTAATTTATTGAAGATATCATGGTGATGTATATTTATATTTTATTACTTGATTTGAGTTTTTATTCTTTTAGTTGGTATATGCTTTCCCTTTTGGTTATCTTAAATTGGAGAATTGTTTTCTTATTCAAATTAATGAGAGCTGAAATCAACTAATATGTAAATTTCAATTCTCTTACTTTCTTTTCTGTTTCAATTGCTTTAGTTTTCTTGTTCAATGCCACCAAATAGAGCCCTACTCTGCGTTTTATGCATGTTTTGGGAAGTTCTCCTTTAAAATTTGAAAAGGATATTGATTTTATGATTTAATTGCTCTGATACCTGTTGAAGGGTTTGGGGTGGAATCATGTGTATGTTTGAATTTCAAAATATTTAACTTAAAGACCTTAAGGATGATCCGATCATAGTAATCAAATATCAAACATCACATGTTTGAACGCAAATCCAACCCCAAGATCACTAAGTTCAAATTATAATTAAGTTCATTTCTAACTAATTGACGAAAGGATTACCTCTTGAAGAATCTAATCAAGTAGCTGTGCTTCGCAATTGGTGAAGCCTCTAGTTAGTCCACCAAGTGTAGTTAATCAAGCTTCCAGCTTTGAATTCAAGCTCCAACTAAGTCTCCTTTGCAAAATCAAATTAGTCACTGTTAGCGCTTTAAATCTTAACTAGAGTTAAGGGTTATTCTTGCACTTAAATCTCTAACTCTTAGAGATTAAAACCCTGCTTATGTTCTGAGGTTTTCCATTGATCAAATATTCATCAAATAAAAGAAAAGAAGAAGATAATAAAATGAAAACGTTTCTTTTATGTCTTAACCTCCCGGTTTCACTTTCCTAAGAAAAAAAAACCTTTTTCTGAATGACAGAGATATCTGCAACCTTATGATGCACGGAAACTCATCATGACATGCGTTTCACCATTTCCGGCAGATGTGGGAAACGGAAACACTCGGAAACTGATACGAAACGTTTCCAGACACGTTTCCGTGATTACCTAAAATATGAAACACGTCTCTCATTTTCTAAACGGTTTTCCCTGCCTATTTCGACTAAAATTCTAGAAATTCAAATTTTTTATTTTGCAATTCCTAAGCAGTCTAAGATTAGGAAAGTTGAAACTTCCCATTTGATTGATAATTCCTTGTATTCTTCAATCTAAAGAATTTATCTATATTTCTTTCTCCTATAATTCTTGAATCTCGATTGAGCTTGGACTTTTTTCATCTTGTTCTTCATTTTTTTAAAAAATATATTATTATATTTTTAATATTTATAAATATGCCCCTATATTTTTAATATTTACACGTTTCCCCACGTTTCCTTTTCCTTTGTTTTTTTAGAAATTACGTTGCTCGGTGTCGGTTTCCGTTTCCATGTAACATAGCTGCAACTTCTTCTTTTCTCCTTAATTCTGATATTTTAACCTTTGCCTTTTTGTGTTAATAAAATTTCTTAAATCTTCGTCAACTCAAGTAATGTTGGTGTAATATTGGAACTCTCTTGGTGCATTAGCAGTGGAACACTGGTATGCCCCTAGAATGTAGTAGTTATAGGAAGGGTATGCTTTTGTGATTAGTTTGTTAACGGCTATCTCTTAAAGTTAAAGGCTCGTTAGAAAAAACCCTTTGATCTCTTTTAGAACTTGTTTGTTAGAAAAACCTTCTTGTCTTCTCTCATTTATTCTTTTCATATAACTACTACTCGAGCCACACAACTTTTGTAATGCAGTCGGTGTTCAAGAAATTGGCCTACTAGCATGCCTAGGCGCTTGAAACGAGAAACCGATCCCATTTTCTCCGATCCCCCGTTGTCATTTTTTGGCCGCCTGCACAGTCGCCTATGCCGCCTGAGCGTTCCTAGGCAGCGATCGAAACAAAAAACGTTTTTAAGGATATTATTTTCGCATGATTGTTGGTTAATTGAGTTTATTATTTTCGGTTATTTTTGTTTAATTGCGTTTTCTACTTGTTTCCATGATATGGTTTAAGATTATAAGGATATTGTTTCATAGTTTTTGGTGAATTATATTACTTATGGACATTAGTTTTTACTTGTTTGAGTTGTTTCAGTGATATTGTTGTTGGCATATTTATATGTTACAAATATACATTTTTTTTTAATATTAAATCATTTAATATTATTATTTTACATATTTAATTGCATTTATAGAATAATTTGTTTATTAACAAGTAAGAAAATACAAAAATACAAATCCGATCAATCCCCGATTAGTCCCCAAGGGCTCTGTCCACTCGACTAGTGCCTAGCGTTTTGTACAGAATGCACTTACCAATAATAGCAGTAACAGCAATACGTAATACTCTTATCAATAGGGGACGCATTTCACAAAAGCATAGTTAAGGACATGCATGACACATTGACACATAAGCAAGGACATAGGAGACATAATAAGACACAAAATTAAGACACATATAATAATATTATTGGCAGTTTCACATAGCAAACACTCAAAGTCTAATTGTTGCATGCTTAAATCACAGTTCCTTAAAGAAGCAGGTTGGGCTGATGGTGGACGTGTCATAGCTTGCACCCAACCCAGACGATTGGCAGTCCAGGTGCCATTTTCAACCTTGAACTGCTGCTTTAAATGCATATATTTCTTACCTATGCTATGTATATTTCCTATATTTATGTGAGCTGTAGTTGTTAGTTGCCATGATTTGATGACTCTTATGTTGGAAACTGTGATTCCAAGTAGTGTCTATACTTGAGGATGTAAACTTCAGTGTTTGAAGTATTCATGTAAAACATTTTCCAAATACCAATGGCATTCTATTCTTAGAAGAATGTTGCACTTTCTAGCTCAAGTTCCCTTTGTGCTTCTGTTTTGAGTTTCATTTTGGATATTGCTTCATTACAACTACATATGTCCACAAGTCAAACTGCAAAAGACCTTCCTGTTATCACTGAAAAATAAAAATAAAATTTCTTCTTTCTTGGTGCAAAATATTAAGCATGTGCCAATCACTTGATAAATCAATACTATTAGTATTAGATTATTTTTTGTCAATTTGTTACTTTGTGTCATGATATATTTTTTTACGAGCATTGCATGTACTGATTCCCAGGCAGTTGCTTCGAGGGTGGCTGAGGAGATGGGGGTCAAGCTTGGAGAGGAAGTTGGCTACACTATTAGATTTGAGGATCTTACAAATTCAGTGAGACAACTCATTTCATTTATAATATCAAACTTATCTTCATTTAATTTCTAACATTTAATTATTGCAGTCATAGATGCTGCTTTGTGCTTTTGCTTCTTATGGAGCCATATTTTTGATACTTCATGCTTAAATATATTTAATTGTGCAGCTCCATTGTTCTTCTTATGGTTGCAATGAATGTTTCTCAAAGTGTTCTTCTTTTGGCAGTGCAGGGTGTTACTATGATTAAATTTCTCACTGATGGGGTTTTGCTTAGAGAAATGATGGATGATCCACTTTTGACCAAATATAGGTACTAGTTATGACCTTAAAGAAAATTCTGTGGTACCACACTTCATATTTCTTTTCTGTGCTCTCTCTATATTAAAAAGTTACTTCCACTGTTGTGTGCTCTTTTTGAGATGGAAAATCTAGCTCCAATGAAGAGATTAGCAGGAGTGCTATTTAACTAACAATATATGACCTGCATGTGAGAACCCTTGAAATGCAAATGGGAATGATTTGTTATTATTAGATTGTACAAACACTGAATTGTGAGGTTGTATGACTTGACTATCATTAAGTAACTTAGAGTCTTCTTCTTTTCTCTTAATAGCTTTTTAGCTTGTTTCTACTTGAAGTTTTAAATTGTCTCTAACCATGGTGTTCCTATTTTAACTTCTCTTTTGTTTTTCTAAATGTAACATCTCAGTGTCATAATGGTGGATGAGGCTCATGAAAGGTCTATTTCGACAGACATTTTGTTAGGTCTCCTGAAAAAGGTATAAGATGTGACGTTCATGACTAATGGATCCTTATTTAAGAAACTAAGAGATATTTGAATTTGTTGAGTTTATGGAATTCTGTTTTCATTTATAATAGTTTCTTCATTTGAAATTTCAGATCCAACGGCGTCGACCTGAGCTGCGCCTGATTATCTCCTCTGCTACCATTGAAGCAAAAGCTATGTCTACTTTCTTCGAAACCAGGTGTTGTTTTTTTTGCATTTAAGTAAAGTAAGATACACTTTTTCTTTCTTGCTGCCATATAAGTTTTTCATAGCTTCCTTGCTGAAGTTCTTGTTAGGGAATTATGATTTGATGTTGGATACATATTTGATAAAACAATATTGATTATCCTCATGTGATTTTACAGGCCTTTTCAACTGGAAGCTTCTTTGGTTTAAGCTTTTGCTTCTAGTTAATTTTTCTTTGTTGTCCTCCCCTAGATTTGGCTAATTTTGTGCAGTGATCCTCTATAAAAATGATTTTTATATCCTTGCATTATTTTAAGAAGTTCATGGGTTTATTTACTTGAGCAAGATGTCATGTTCGATTTACAGAAGCTATACGTTTATGGCCTTATCATTAAGCATATTTGTAAAAATAAACTCATTTGAGAAGCAAAGGGTTAGGTTACTGAGCAAATTAATTCTAATGTTGGTATTGGGATTAGAAGTAAGTCATTTGAGTATCTCTATCTCAAATAATTTAACTTGAATTGGAAGTTATTTACTTTAGTATTACAAGTTGGTGTAATTTTTAGAATTGATGCTTATGAGGAATTAGAAAATGAAGAGGGGAGGGGGGGAGGGTGTGTGTGTCTGAAGTAGGAAGGAGATAAAGTGATGTTCAGATCACGTGCTCTCTTTTTAATTAAAGTCCATGCAGGAGTCCACTACATTCCGTGTTTTTCCTAAGTAATCGACTCAAAATTTGAGATAGCAGCATAGTGGAGTTTATTATAATGAGCATTGATGAAAACTACTCCTAGTTGGCAATTTGAGCATAATGATGGTTAATTAAAGAATCAACATGAATTGCTTTTTTAAATTTATAGAACTCCCACAAAGAGATGGCATACTGTATTTGCTTCTATGGTAGAAGTTCCTTTGATGTAGTATTTAATAAATTAATATCTAATGCTCCTATCAGCTTTGGATTTTGTTATTAAACTAATAGTGATGGCTAATAAAGCTCATACAAATATGTTAATAACAACCCATTCTCTAAATTTCAATTTTTATGATATTGATGGTTGAATTTGAGTTTTAGTTCTGATATTTTGTAATGTTGTAACTTGGAAACCAGCAAAAGGCGTCGAGGACTTGAAGCAGATGAGGCTGATCTTAGTAGGGAGCCTGCAATTTTGTCGGTAGAGGTATGCATTCTGAAATATGTCGCTGTACATATTTAATTTCTTGCTTAAAAGTTGAAACTATTTCGTTACTTTCCTAGTAGAAGCTGTTTATGGGTTATCTCTTGGTTGAACAGATTTTATTTGTAGAGTTTTCATTTTGTTCATATGATGTTCAGGGTAGAGGATTTAATGTACAAATTCATTATGTTGTGGAGCCAGTTGCAGACTATGTTCGGGCTGCTGTTTCTACAGTAATATCAATTCATGATCAGGTGATTTGAGGCTTCTAAAAGATGAAGTTCCTAAGTTCATTTTCCTTTTGTTTATAGGGATCCACATCTCAAGGCATGCTACATATGGTGGTCACTTATGTGAAACTTACATAACGACTTAAAAATAGAAAATGATTGGTAGGAACTCGTGTTCTTATTTGTGAATGCTCAAAAAATACCAGTATGGAAGCCTCTGTCGCTAGTTCCAATAATTGACTGGTGTTTAAAGAAATTTTAAAATTGTATTATCTTATCTATTACGGGAAAAGTAGAGATGATGTTGGGGGCATGCGTGACAATTTGATGGGATCATAAAAATTTTCTTAAATGATTTTGAGTCTGGCTTTTGGACAAGAATCTGATACTAATACCTGAATAGTAGAATCCAAATAACACAAATAACTCATCAATTTTTTCTAATGCTAAATGCATGATATTCTTTACCACGTCAATGTAGATATTTTAGCTTTCTGGTATTAGTATGGTAAATAAGCTTTCAAGGGTAATTTGATGATGAAAAATTGTTATGCTAACATGCTATAGGTATTTTTGTTGTTTAGGAACCTGCTGGTGATATTCTGGTATTTCTTACTGGTCAAGATGATATTAATACAGCTATTGAAATGTTTACTGAAGAAGCTCGTGCCAATGGGAAGAATTCTTCAGGTAAAGTAGACATGACTTAAGGTATAGGCTTGTCTGCTGATGGTCATCTAAATTTGTCACAAGTTGCAGAACTTTGAATTCTGTCTGTGTACATGTGTATGTATTAATATAAAGTTGAATATGTGCACATGTATGCGAATATAAGCAAGTGCATGTATCCTGCAAGGAAATAGGTATGCACAAGGTAATATACATGCATGGATATCATGTTTCTAAGCAGTAAGCACAACTGCACAGGGCACTTGTTTCATTTATACATTCCTGTGGTTTATATTTGGAAAGGAATTCTTCTGAACAATATAAGTTCTACTTCATCAAAATGCCAGCAACCTGTGCTGCTCATTTCTAGCAATGAGTTTGATTCAACTACTAGCAGGAAGACATGTTTATGTAACAGGAATAGATTTTTGATATGACCAGTATTATATTAAAAAAACATCTTATTTTACAGGATTGTTTGTTCTGCCTCTGTACTCTGGTCTTTCACGTGCTGAGCAGGTGAGTGATGTATAATGTGGTGCCTTTATGTACTAAATTGATTTTGTAGTCTAACTAATCCTGTTTCTCATCTCTGAACTAAAGTTTTCTTCTTCCTTTTGTAGGATCTGGTGTTTTCTCCCACTCCTAGAGGGAAGAGGAAAGTAGTAATATCAACAAATATTGCTGAGACATCATTGACGTTAGAGGTTCACTAATGCTTTCTAAAACAACATTCTTAAAATGTGATCAATTTGCAGCAATAGGTGGGGCGTAATAATTTATTTTTGTTCCTTTGATTGATTTAGGGTGTTGTCTATGTTGTTGACAGTGGATTCTCAAAACAGCGGTTCTACAATCCGGTATTCTTGATATGCATATTTTGAGTTAAAGTTAATTATGATTAGTTTCTGGTTTGCTCGTATCGTATTTAGGTTTTTCCTGATTTCTGAGAGTTTCTTTAGGATTTAGAAAATTTTCTCTTCATAGTTGGGCACTTTTGTCTAGGTGTATTGGCAACAAAAAAATTGTTCCTAACAATTGGAGTTGCAGTTATTGAAATGAGGATGACAATTGAAGTAGTATGCTTTGTGAGAGTACTTAAGTTTCCAAAATCACAGGGTTGGTACTTTATTGTTTTGTGATGATAACATTCATGTTTATTAATTGCTTTCATGTACTCTCCTGCAGATCTCAGACGTTGAAAATCTTGTGGTGGCACCAATATCAAAGGCATCTGCTAGACAAAGGGCTGGTAGAGCAGGAAGAGTTCGACCTGGAAAGTGTTATAGGTGTCTATCATAGATGGTTAATTTACATTTGTTAGTTAAATTTGATGAACTTGTACATACAGGTTACTTATCTCTGTTATTCATCTCGTACTAATCTCAAACATGTTATCACAACATAGTTAATAGTTTAGTGAAACTCAATGTTTAAAATTGAGTCTGTGACACACTTGCAGTAATAGAACATCTTGATGTTGATGAAAGAATTAGGTCATGCAGTTTCTGCCTGAACATTTTTTCAACTAAACAACTACGGGTTACCTCAGCACCTGGGAATTCGATTTACCTTGTAGTTGGTGCTTGTTAGAGCCTTAAAATTCGAAGTCTAAGTTAGTTCTTTAAGGTATTATCAGTATAATATGTTGGTTTTATGACGATTTTTACCAAGTCGATGTTATCTTTCGCAGTGCTCCCTTTCAATATATAGGCTCAATGAAGAAACAACATGAATTATAAAGGACTTACTACACAATCCAAAAAGCATAAACCTACTTGTGCATGTCAAAGAGCAGCTTATTACCACATTAGAGGGTCAAATCCAAAGACCAAAGCCATTTGGTGAGTCACAGAATTGCGAATAACCCATTAGAAATGAATCTATACTATAGGTTTATTTTTGGAGCCCTTTGAAATGAGTTTCTCGTTCTGCCAGTCTTGAGGTTTTAACTACTTACATTTTCCTTGACATGTTTGTTCACTAACAATATGATGGAAACCCTAAAAAAGAGAATAGGATAACAGTACAGATTGAGATAAGAAAACCAGAAGAAGGTTGATATATTAATATTGAAGATGAACTAAGAACAGATAGATAGAATGGGAGCTGAAACCAGGACCCTCCAGGGAATTCTTCCTTTCTCACTAAGAGCCAAAATAGAAGAATATCATCATAGCTACCACACTAACACGCTCCTACAGAAAATATAACTAACCAGCCCCTTCTCCAAGATCTGTAACTAACTTTGTGCAACCTCAGCACTACCAGCTGTAGCACCCTTTTTCCGTCTAGAATAAACATGATGAAACCTGGGTCTTTTAGCAAATGGGCCAGAACAGGTTCTCTATCACATTTACAATAATTGGGTGTATTCCTGCGTTAGGACAAATGTTATATTCTAAAGATATGACGATGATATAAATGTGAGTTTTCTTGTGTCAGATATTAATATGGAGTGGACCTTTAACTATAGCTTGAGCTTTTAGTTCAATTGGTTCCATGACATGGTATCAGAGCTGGTTTGACCAAGTGGTCCAGGGTTCGATTCCTGGCAGCCCCCATTTGTTGAGTTAATTGCAGGACATGGTAATATGGGCCTGTGTTGTGCACGCTTCAAGCCTAGTGGGCATTCGCGTGTGGGGGTGTGTCAGATATTAATATGGAGTGGACCTTTAACTATAGCTTGAACTTTTAGTTCAATTGGTTCCATGACATCTTGCAACTACATATTTTTTTTTGACCCAAAGTTAAATATTTGCATATTTTGCATATTTTATGGATGTGTCTATTGTGTGAACCCATTTACCAATTTGGAGAATTAATTGCATGATCAAATATTCAATCTCTTGTTGAAAGAATCCTGCTTTATTTTCTATGCATTTGTTGCATATTTTGCATAATCACCTGGGATCACTATGTGTGTGGGTAGACATGATATTTCTAATTTCTTCAAATATATATATCATGTACTTGTCCACTGGTCTCAACATATCTACATATTTTGTGTCTGCAACCAGGTTATATACGGAAGAATATTTTCTTAAAGAAATGTCTAGTCAGGGGATCCCTGAGATTCAGAGGTCAAATCTCATTTCCAGCGTGATTCAGGTATCATTCTTGTTGTGGTGTTAAAAAAAATGTTTCCATGTTATTTACAGTATCTCCATGCATAATGTTGTTTTGTAATTATTGTAGCTATTTTTATCTTTTGCTGATTTTTAGCATGGCAGATCTTTGTATGTTAAAGAAGTAATGAAACATTGCGTTTAGAGCATGACGTCTCTTTCAGTGTTTTGGATTCTAATTACTCTGTTATTATATTGCAGTTAAAAGCCTTAGGCATAGACAATATACTAGGCTTTGATTGGCCGGCATCTCCATCTCCGGAAGCAATGATTCGGGCACTTGAAATCCTTTATTCGTTAGGAGTCCTTGATGATGATGCTAAACTTACTTCACCAGTTGGATTTCAAGTTGCAGAAATTCCACTGGTATGGACTGACCACCAATACAACTTCATGAATTTTAATGTCTGGTTGTTACTCATGACTCATGTTTGCTTTTGATACCTGGAATTTGTCATTGAATGTTTTGCAGGATCCAATGATCTCAAAAATGATATTATCATCTAACCAACTTGGTTGTTCAGAGGAAATCATTACCATTGCGTCTGTTCTCTCCATCCAGGTAATGCCCTTTTCCCTGGCAATAAGTTTACTGCGATTCTTTCATTACTGTCTGAAATCCAGTTTTTGGAGATGGAACATTCTTAGAAATCCAGAACTAGTTATCCCTAGGAATTTTTTACAATTTGGAAGCATGCTAAAGGGAAGTATTTCCATTTATACAACGAACCATAGTTATTAAAGGCACATGGCGCACTAAGGCGCTAGGGGTCCTGGAGCCTTGGCGCATTGCGGACGGGAATGGCGCGCGCCATAGCGAGACAAGGTGCACTTACAAAAGCAAAAATTATAAAACTATAAAACTAACATAAAAATGCAATGAATACTAAATCATGACAATATTCTCAAGTATAAATAAATTTTAAAATGCAAAATAAACCCCATATTAGAAAGCTGAAGTTGAATACTAAATCCTACGTTCTACTCCTCATCAAAACTTTCCAAACTCATCTCTCCTCATCAAAACTTTCCAAACTCATCACTCCTCATCATTACTATCACTCTCCTCATCTAAAGCATCATCAAACTCTTGATCATGAAACTGATCCTCTTCATCCTCATCAACAAAATCAGTTTCTTCTTTTTCCTCATCTCGAACAACTACAGGAGCTTTTCCTCGAACACTAGAAGATGATACTTTAGCCCTTTTTCCTACTCATCTAGTTTTATATGCACTTTCTTCAACTCCCGTAGCCTTACTTACTAACTAAACCCCATGTTAGATTATCATCTTCAAACACGAGTTCATCTTCATCCTCTTTTAATATTTGTTGTTTTTTTTTTGCTTATTTGGGACCCTTAGATCAGATCACAGTTTATTCAACACGTGCATAATATATGATACTGTAAAAAACCCTAAAACTGCTCCTTTGTCACCAAGGCGCGCCTTTGGCAACTGCCCCTTGGCGCACCAGGCGCGTGCCATGGCGGTTGCGCCCGCCACTGTGGATATCAAGGCGCTAAGGCCGGCGCCTGGTGTGCCAAAGGCGTGCCTTTAATAACTATGCAACGAACATAAACAATCAAAATCTCATACCTATGAGTTTTAGATAACACTTGAAAGGTCTTTTTGTAGTCCATTTGGGTCAATACAAGATCACAAAAGGAGTTGGATGAGGTCAAGCTGAGATTTGCAGCTGCTGAGGTACTTGATTATCACTTATTTTCACAAATTGCTGATCTGTATGGCCATTATTTTTTATGCAGTCCACTCTCCTGTTGGCTATGTTAAGCAATTTTATCAAATCCTGCAAGCGTTTTTTTTTTTTTTTTATTTTAATTCTGGATTCTTAGTGCTACAATTTTTTTTTTTAAATCTTCATCAAGTTTATTGGTTGGATTGTGCTGCTTGTACCCTGATTTTTAAGAAACAGGATTCTTCTGAAAAAAAATCTAAATAAACAGAAATGACATATGTCTTATAAGTGCTATTTTTTCTTCTTGATTTCATAATCAATAATTGGAAAATCAAATGTAAATTATTTATTTTTAGCATCTCATTTGCAGTGCCTTTTACTGTATGTACTAATACCATCAATATTTGTTTACCATCGAATGCATTGACCGAGTAATTCAAGTATTCTTCTCTCTTTGACTACCAGTGAGGTATTCTATTTTGTTAGTTCAATAATTTTTTCCATACCTTGCAGGGTGATCATGTCACTTTCCTTAATGTTTACCAAGGGTTTCTAAAATCTGGAAAATCTTCACAGTGGTGTCATAAGAACTTTGTGAATTATCAAGCCATGGTGTGTATGTGCTCTGAGTAGTTTTACACTTTCAGATGTAGTTAAATTTTGTTCTGTACTTTCTGTTTATTCTTATGAACAAGGCTCTGCTACTCAGTGGTTTATTTCTTTAACGTCTTGTAACTGATGCTTTCCATATAATACACATACTATTTGGACTTGTTTTGTAGAAAAAGGTTCTTGAAATTAGAGAGCAACTCAGACGGATAGCACTGAGGATAGGCATTGTCTTAAAATCATGTGACAGAGATTTGCTGGTATATATTTTGGCTATCTGCAGTAATAACAATTTAATTCCTGGTTGGAGTATTACTATTTACTCAAATGTTATTGCTGTTCGCAACAGTATACAAACATTTGAGCCTGAACTTATTACTATTTGGAAATATGAGACTTTATGAGTGGTTATAGAATCTTTACTTGCTCATTTCACATTGGACAAGTTAAAGAGCCTGAAATTATGGGAACGCTTAACTTTTATAACTAAGTTTTGCCCCCTATGTAATGTTGCAGGTTGTAAGAAAGGCTGTAACTGCTGGATTTTTTGCTAATGCTTGTCGATTAGAAGTAAGTTTACTGCTGACCGTTTCTCCAGCGAGAAATACAAATAACTAAATATTCTATCATCTTTCAATTGCAAAAGAAACTTTTAATAATTTAAATTACTTCCTCTGATTCATATACGATTTTATCTTATTGAAAAGGCATTCAGTCATAATGGGATGTACAAGACTGTTAGAGGTTCTCAAGAAGTCTACATTCATCCGTCATCTGTGTTATTCAGGTTAGTACCTGGAACTTAATTGTTTGATGTTTAATTGGCAATTCAAATATTTTCAGAACTCAACTGTGTTCATGTCACTTGTCTAGGACCATGAATTTTCTCTCTAAATCTAATAGCTGTTATTCAAAAATTCAGAATTTTATTCTCTTTAAATATGCCAAATGTATGCTTTATTTTGCATTGGGATCTGTTTAATGATGGAAAACGTATAGGGTAGGTTAAAGTGAGAATTGAGAATTCTACCTACCATTCCTCTACATTTTACCGGCATCAGCTTAGGGATGACAAACTTACACTTGACCGATTACACGACAAGAAATCAACACTTAATTATATTTTTTGGATTTAGCTTAGTAGGTAATGAGCCACTTTTGGTTTGACACCAAATCGACACGCAAATTTTTGGGTTTGATTAGGGTTGACCCGCTAACTAAAAAATGATACTAATATTTAAAATTATTATCATATTCTCTCATACGAGATGCTAGAGCAAAGGTGAAGGAGTGATGAGAACTACGAAAAGTACAAAGAGGCTAAAAAGGAAGTAAAGAAGGTCATACGAGATGCTAGAGCAAAGGTGAATCGGGATCTGTATACAAGATTGGATACGAAGGAAGGGGAAAGAGACATATATAGAATTGCTCGGATGAGAGATAGGAAGACGCGAGATCTCGGAAAAGTTAAATGTGTGAAGGATGTGGACCAAAAAGTCCTAGTTGGAGATAAGGATATCAAGGAACGAAGGAGGTCATATTTTGATAACTTATTTAATGGAGATCGCGGACAAGATGTTGGAGATATAAGTATCCCTCACGATATGATAAATCGTGAATGCATACGGAGAATTCAAAAGGGTGAAGTCAAAATGACATTAAATAAGATGAGATTGAAGAAAGCAGTAGGACCTGATGGCATCCCTATTGAGATTTGGAGATGTTTGGGAGAGAGAGGAATAGAATGGTTGACGACGTTCTTCAACAAAATTTGGAGAAACAATAAGATGCCATCAGAATGGAGGAAATGTCTCCTAATCCTGTTGTATAAGAACAAAGGCGATGTCCAAGATTGTGCCAACTATCGAGGAATCAAATTAATGAGTCACACTATGAAACTGTGGGAGCGAGTGATTGAACAAAGGCTAAGGAGGACGGTGAAGATCTCGGAAAACCAGTTTGGCTTTATGCCGGGAAGATCAACTATGGAAGCCATCCATTTAATGAGACAATTAATGGAGCACTATCGAAATAAGAAGAAAGACTTGCATATGATTTTCATTGACTTGGAGAAGGCATATGATAAGGTACCAAGGGAAGTACTTTGGTGGGCCTTAATAAGGAAAGACATTTCGCGAAAATATATTGACATCATAAAGGACATGTATGAGGGAGCATGCACGAGTGTACGCACCAGTGAGCGTTGGGAAGACTGAAGAGTTCCCTATTACGATTGGAGTGCATCAAGGTTCTGCACTAAGCCCATTTCTTTTTGCCATCGTTATGGATGAACTAACGAGTTCACTTCAAGATGGTATACCATGGTGCATGTTGTTTGTAGATGATATTGTGTTGGTTGATGAGACGAAAGAAGGCGTGGAGAGGAAGTTGGAACTATGGAGACAAACTTTAGAATCTAGAGGCTTTAACTTGAGCCGAAGTAAGACAGAATATTTGGAGTGTAAGTTTAGCGGCGATAGGAGTAGGGAGGCAGGGACAATCACCCTAGATGGGAGAGTTGTTCAGGCATCGGATTGCTTTCGGTATTTAGGATCTATTATCCAAATGGATGGAGAAGTAGATGGAGATGTTGCTCATAGGATTAAATCTGGTTGGGCGAAGTGGAAGAGTGCTACGGGTTTCCTTTGTGACCCCGGCATGCCTAATAGATTGAAGGGAAAATTCTACTGCACGACAATCAGACCAGCACTGTTATATGGTACGGAGTGTTGGGCAGTGAACCACTGTCACACTCATAAGATGTCGGTGGCGGAGATGCGTATGTTGAGATCTATGAAGCACGGACTCTTCCCCGGGGTCGCCGTGGCCGAGTCGGACTCGCCGGACTCGGCGGTGACACGGCGGGGACACGGCCGGAAAATGGGACACGGATGGGGACACGGCGGGACACGGCTGGGGTAAAAGAAAAAGTTAAAAATTAGGGTTTTTTTTTAAATTTTTTTATAAAATTTAAGGATCAATTATGCAATTTGTCAAAAATCCTAAATTATAATCTCTATCGCACGAATTAGAATTAGGTCTTCTCTCCTCCCTGCGCAAATCGCGATTTCAACCCCTGTGCTGCGTACATAGCAGTTCTCCTAACATCACGATTTCGTTTTTGTTTGGGAATAATCAGAAACAATTTCTTCTCTCCTGGGTTCTTCCTTCTCATGCGCTGCGATTCTTCTCCTAACATCACGATTCCGATTTGTGATTTAGCATGTCTTTTATATATTTTTATATCTAATATATATATAATTAATTATATAAAATTTGCCGTGTCCCCGCCGCACTCGTGTCTCATATTTTCTAAAAATGCCGTTTGCCGTGTCCGCATCCGCGTCCGTGCTTCATAGGTTGAGATGGATGTGTGGTCATACGAGAAAGGATCGGGTGAGTAATGAAATAATTAGGATAAAAGTAGAGGTTACATCTATTGAGAATAAAATGAGGGAAAACCGACTAAGGTGGTTTGGCCATGTAAGACGAAGAGCGCTTGATGCGCTGGTTAGGAGGACTGAAGTGTGGCAAAGGGATGTAGTGGTGAGGGGTAGGGGAAGATCTAAGCAAACTTGGAGGAGGGTGATCGAGAGTGATATGAGTTTATTGGGGATTGAGGAAAATATGGTAGTGGATAGGACAGAGTGGAGGGAGAGAATTTGTGTCGCTGACACGACTTGATTTCACGGTTTTATATGATGGTTCATGTTAGCCGACCCCGAATCATTTAGGGACTAAGGCTTTGTTGTTGTTGTTGTTGTTGTATCATATTCTCTCATGTGCTTATATGTCACTTTAATTAATAAAGGTAATAAAATTTTAATCCATATTTTCTATGTGACTTGTAAACATATTATACGGATCAAACATGATATATTAGAGAACTTTTGGAGGGTCATGGTTGACATGCTAATCCGGAAACGGCATAAAATATTTAGAAGTATAGTGTTACTATATCCTACTATATTATTATTTTTAAATGTCACTGTTAACATATGTATATACTATATAGTAAAATTACATGTGACCCGAAAACAGAAAACGAAATCACTAACACGATTATGTTGACACAATTTTTTGAGTTGAGTTAATAATTGATGCGGCATGAACATGATACTAACCCAACAATTATCACCTCTACAATAGCCTCTCTCTCCTTCACTTTTCAAAAGAGGGGGTTCGAAAATTATTTTGAACCAAATTCTGAAACGAAACCCTGGCTACCCCCCTTGGTTCCGCCCTTCAGGCTATAAATACTAGTTAGTTTATGCATAATTGTTGAAGGCACGCCTCTGGCTCCAGGCGCACAAGGAATCAGGCCGAGCACCTTAGCACCACCAAAGGTGAGTGCTGTTGCCAAGGCGACGACAAGGCTCGCCTGACCATGGTTATAAGAAGTGCGCCTATATATCACATGGTTTTTTTTATGGTTTTAATCTCCACCGTTTGGGTTAGACACAGTAGTGTCCAAAATAAACAATAAAAAAGAAAGGAAGACTGAAGAGATGCAAATACACAAATGGGAAAAAGGAGAGAAAGATGCAAATAATGGGATGATGAGGATCAGATCCTTGAAGAAGAAATTGATGATGTTGGAGATGAGAAAAGTGATGGTGATGGGTGGTATTCTGTGTTGCATGGAAACAAGAAAACGGAAATGGAAACGGACATCAGGAAATGTTGTTTCTAAAAAGCATAGGAAATAGAAACGTGGGGAAATGTGTAAATATTAAAAAATAAGGACATTTATAAATATGAAAAGTATAATAAAAAAAAATTGGTATTTATACTCTACACATGATTACAACATTAAGCAGAAAATAGAAATAATTATACATTACATAATAGAAATTATCATCAATTAAGAAGTTCTAGCTAAAGAGGAAGTTTCAATCAAGTAGAGTCATAGTTGGAATTGGATTGTGTTTGGTATGCCGATGGAAACGGTTTCCTAAACTAGAAGCGCATTTACTATTTTCAGTATTTATGGAAACGTCCTCCGAAACGTGTTGTACTGGTTTTCGGGAGTTTCCGTTTCCAAAACAGACACGAAACACGGAAATGCTACTGAAAAGGAGTTTGCATGCAACATAGCTGTTGATTTATAACGAATTTGGAGACTTTTGATGAGAAGAAGCTATTTTTTTTGAAAGGAGGAAGTTGCTACTAATTAATCTATGATTTAGTCGAACACTTGAACTTTAGAATATGAAGTTTATTGCATGTTACTAGAATTTATGATTAAGAATATTGTCATGATTTTGTATTTATTGCATTTTGATTTTAGAATTTTTCATTCGTCATATTTTAAAAATTATAATTTATGGTTTTATATATTTTATTCCTGTAGTGCATCTTGTGTTGTGCTCGCTTGCGCCAAAGGCTCTAGGTTCCCTTGCCCTTTTAATAACTATGGGTTTATGTGAATCTATATTGTCACTGTCAGTGTGTTATGCACAGATTACAAAGACATCACCACTGACACGACATGATTGAAACGAAAATCGTTTTCTACTATTTAGAATATATATAATTATATAGAACATATATATAAGATAACACTATTTTGGCACGAAACACGAAATTGCCAACCTATTGCTGTTTTACCATTTTAAATTTTGTTATCCCCTTGCTGTGGCTATGGTGCAATACCCCTTAAATCTCACAACAACTTTTTTTTTTGCTTCTTCCAGAGTAAATCCGAAATGGATTATCTACACATCTCTTGTCTCCACAGACCGGCAATACCTGCGCAACGTCATGTCTATTGATCCTTCTTGGCTGACAGAGGCTGCACCACACTTTTATCAGCAACAACGGCTAGATCCTATCGGTCGCTGACATCTTAAATAGAGACGAAAAGTAACAGAACTCAGTATGTTTCTCATTATTTTAAGCCTTTGTAAATGTCATAACCTTTATGCATTTTGCTTTCTAGTTAACGATTTATAATTGGCTACTTCATTTTGGAGTGTTGCTTGCATTTTTGCCTCAACTGAAGCCCTTGAAGATTAGATGCATATGATTCAACAGTGATATCTTGTTTTCGAAGAGGCCAAGTTGAATTCCTTTGAACACTAATTTTTTGAGATTAGATTAGTCATTAGTTTTTATAGAAAAAAAGGATAGAATATTTGTAGAAAAATTGTGAAGATTAGGTATTATTTGCATTCAACTCAACCTTAATTAATTTGCATAGTAATTGTATACGGTAAAATATACCCATGGCTCCTCAACTATGGCGTTACTAACAAGATAACCCGAACTTCAAAGGTGGACATAAAAATTGCTGAACATTGATATGTACTAACATAAAAGTCTAAATGACTGTTGACCGCTGGTAAATCGCTCTCCTTAAATAGCCATCGTGTTAGTAACCTCAAAGTTGAGGGACTATTATGTTAGCAAATGATTGTGATTGATTAGTATTTTACATGTTCAGTCTGTATTTACAGTTGGTCAATGGTCATTTGGATTTTTATATTAGTAACATAAAAAATTAGGGACTTTTATATTTGGTCTTGAAGTTCAAGGATCATATTAGTTACACTAAAGTTGAATTACAACGAGTGTATTTTACCCGGATCATATTAGTCACACCAAAGTTGAATTACCATGAGTGTATTTTACCCTAACTATATAGCAAGGAGATTGAGATTTGCCTTATCCATGTCCATTGTAAAAAGTAACTGTTCAAATCAATTTGGTCTTCTGGCTCATTTGGAACCTATTTATTCAATGATAGTTGCACTCATCATGTGTATTCTTAGGGTTGTAAATGAGCCGAGCTGCTCACGAGAATGGCTCAATAAAAATTCAACCGTGTTTGGTTCAATTTATAAATGAGCCAAGTTTAAGCACGATCAAATTCGGCTCGAAAGCTCGCGAGTAGGTTCGGTTATAGGTTCATGAACAATCTCGATTATAATATTCATGAACACGTTCGTAAGCAACCGACTTGTACAGACTATATCTATTCGCAAATCTCATCTTGTACATACTACCCTTTCCTTTTTTTTTGTTCATGTTTAGAAAGAAAAGTAAGAGGGAACTCATTTATGTCTTGGCGGTCACAAAAACCTTCTGAGTTTTATCTGATAATCATAGGAATAAATTTATGTCTTATACAAAACAAAACAATGCAAATGCAACCTATTCTATACTTCATTTAAGCTTAACTAATAAAGGAAAAAAAAGAGCATAAACTAATAATAATTTAAAAATAGAGTAGCCACGGCATTACATGAAAGGAAAGCTCTTCTTTTCTATATGCTTGTTTGATCATGACCTGACTAAATCCAAAAATAATACAAAAACTTAAAATATTTGGTCAAGATTAATGGTATAACTCGCAAATCATTTTTTAAGAGTGGCGAGGAGCGAAATTAATGAATTGGGCTGGACATAATTGGCAGATTGTTTTTGTTAGTTAATGAGATTGGGCCATTAAGTAACTGAGTTTAACGAGTTGAGCAATGAGTCAGTCCATGGCTGGCTGGATCCACCAATAAAATAGTCAACTTTGCTGGAAACTTAATTTTCCCTTTAGCCAGCCAAAAGATTCTGTCCTCGGAAATAAACGACATCAACATCTTCCAAATAACATTGATTTGATCTTACTTATAGACATCCAATTTACTTATCTCTTCTCCTCTTCTTATCTCCTTTTTTAATCTATTCATTTGTTTGGATGTTCAAAATGCCACGTCAATATCATAGTTAACGGATATATACATATATAGATCTAAATAAATGACAAGGATAATAATATCACTTTTTGTAGCGTAGGAGATCTTATATTACTGGTCATACAATTCTATATCAATTCACTTTGAGAGATGGAATGAATCCACTAGCTAAGAACAACTTAGAAGTGAGATGAGAACGTCAGAGCTTAGGCTAGGGTTTTGGCTTCACTAATTATGATTAGTAGTGCCTCCTATTTATAAAGAGAAATTAAGTCTTAATCTGATTATGTTAAAAATCTTGCCTGATCTATTTGAGTTACGGGTGAAAACTAATTCTTACCCAACTATAAATTTCACTATCTCACACTCACGCATGACGAAACACATTTCTTATCCCATCTCATTCATACTTACAACTAGTTCGTGAAATCAGCATAATATCGAGAGCTCTAGTTTTATACATATTGTTCGTGAAATCTAATTATCATATAGTTCATGAAATCATATAGTTTTATACATATAGTTCGTGAAATCAACAAATAGTTCATGAAATCTGATTATCATAAGCCCTAATTTGATTTAGTTTTGGATTGTTTTCCAGATGTGCTATCTTCCTCTCAGATTCAACCTACTGCCACAAACCTAATCCTGATGAGCTTTATTGGAAGCCATGATTGTATTTTCTCTCAAAACTCACAGACCATAAGATTTTTGATTTTTTGATACCAATTGTTGGATTTTTTTTAGATAGAATTAAAGAAGTAAAATAAATAGCGAAACTGATAAAATTAGAGAATCTACATCTCCACTTGAATTCTATTTTTATTATTGATATAGGTTGTTTGTTAGTTCTCTCTAAACCATAAACAATAAACCTATATATAGGCCAATATTTAGTAACTACTAACCTATTTAGTAGCTATTAACTATAGTAACCCTTAACTTATTACATATTAATTTTAGTAACTCTACTAATTAAAACATATTAAATATTTTTTTCATAACAACTGAATCAAATAACTAATTATTAAACTTTGAATCAAATCTAACAGTTGATATATAAGAAAAATTTGAATGTTCGTGAATACACTGCTCAAGGAGCATTAGGGGCGGAGCCAGGGGGCGGAGAGGGTCAGTCGACCCTCCAGCTCCGCCAGGGGCCGCCATTTTTAGAGCCAGGGAGGGTCAGATGACCCTCCAGCCCCGTCGGAAACCCCCTACATGAGGGTTTTAAACCCTGACTCCACTATGGTTAGAGCCCCTTCAGCCATGTCAGCTGAAAAAGAAGACACAGATTGACACAGATTCGTAGATGGAAAGAGCATTTTCACCCTTTCCATTTATTTTTTTTAAACCCTAAACCGAGGGTTAAAAAAATAAAGAGATGGGGAAAGGTGAAAATACCCCTCCATAATAAAGAGATGGGAAGAGCATTTTCACCCTTCCACCATCTCTTTCTTTAACCTTTGTTTTCTCTCTTTTCTTTCGTGAGAAAGATGAGAGAAAGCAAATAAAAAAATATTGAAGGGGAGAAATATTTTCCAAATTGGTCCATTAATTTCTATCTCACTCAACTGATCAATTAATTTAGGGATAATTTCAAACTTAGATCAATTAATTTCTACTTCACTCAACTTTCAACTTCGTAAGTTTTTTACTTTTAATTCTTTATTTTATTTGTAGGTTTAGTTTCATGATTTCTAAATTAGAGATTGTTAAATTGAGGTTTTTTTTGTGAGATTTCTAATTTAGAGGACAATTAATATGTTGTTTGTTTAGAAATTCTTTAGTAATTACAACTAATTTTGGAATTTCTAATTTAGGGTTTAATTTAGGATTTCTAATTTAAAGATTTCTAATTAATTTAGGGATTTCAAATTTAGAGTATAATTTAATATTTCTAGTTACTTCACTTTAAATTATGATTTATTTACTATGCTGGAGATTATTGTTTTTATTTTATTTAGAAAAAATGTATTAATTTTCTTACGATAGGTACACAAATACTTTTTACTCTCATTTTTATTTTTATGATATAATTTGTCTTTTATATTGGTTTTTTTATTTTTGTAAATATATTGAAGTAGCATTTAATTTTTTTTGTCGATAGTCTAGCCCCTAACCTATAGGTCCTGGCTCCACTACTGGGGAGCACCGTAATGGAAGTCGGACAATCTTTGTCCGACTTCATTATCTTTCGTCCCACAAGGAAGTCGGACAATTTCCGATTTCCTTACAAACTAAAATGGGATAAAGATTGTCTAAATGAGCATTATCTGTGCAATTATCTTAAACGTGACAATGAGAAGGGAATAATGGTCCTTGGGAGCATTAGTCTGACCATTCAACATAAAATGGCATTATTGATTAATGGCGATCCATTGAATAAAGCTGTAATCCAAAATTTCCAAATAGAGACATGAAAGGCTACTATTGATGGAAAAAAGAGCACCTGAAATACTATAATGTGGCAATAGACCAAATATAATTGGCTAACAAAGCTAATATTACCAAATCTTGGCAGCTGAGCTGACACTTTAATTAATTTGGTTTTTTATATTTAAAGTCATTCATAGCTGCTCCTCTTACCATGTCCCTCGATAGATATTGTTGATTTAAATATTTATGGCACTTAATTTCGTGACAGGCCTGTTTCATGGACCATTTTGGGATAAGCTGGCCTATCATAGAAAAGCTAAAGATTGCATGAATGTGGAAAACTATAGAATAAGAGGACATAATTTTGCTGTCTAATTCCAAATTGACCCAAGTTCAAATTCAATTAAGTATGTAACATGTTATATCTATTTAGGCATATAGATAAATGGATGGCATTAATGTTGTTCTCTAAATTTCTCTTTATTCATTATGCATGTAGATTCTGATTTTCCCCTACTTGGTTTTTATTGTAAAAAAAGAAAAAAGATTAAAGAAAATAGTATATATATAATTATTAATTAAAAATAAGTCATAAGCTTTATTAATAAATTTTATCCCACTTGGTAATGCATGTTAAATTTATGTGAAGAAATTACAAGTTTGATTTCCATTTAATATATCCGGTACAAAGAAGTGAACAATTTTCATTTGACTAACCATCGAACAAGATTATGTCAATATGAATAAATGTGGTTTAGATCATAAATAAGTAAACTTTATTTAAACTTTATTTCCAGAGCCGACTCAGGGGAGTCCACCTAGTCGGTAGCAACAAAGTCAAAACTTGTTCTCCTTAAAAAGTAATAAATAAGTGAGAGTATCATATCCACAATGATTGAATGTAAACTTGCAACTTATCAACACAACAAGATTTAATGTAGAAATATAAGATCAAACCCAATTATTTAGGTTTTATTATTAGAAAAACTAAAATTCATCCTAAAAAAAGTAACTCTAAAACTAAGAAAGAAAAGTAAACTGAACTAAAAGACACTGTATTAAAATACAAACACACATGTTACTTCCAATCGGTATTTATGCATGTGGATGGATCCATAATTTTTTGTTAGTGAGGAAAACTATTTATGTAAAATAATAACGAGGAATATAGTTCAATAACTTGGTTTTCTCTTCACTTTTTTAATGTACACGAGCATATCTCATTGGTACATCCCAAATATGGAAGGGATACAAAAGAATGCAACCAAAACTTTCATCCCACTAAATTTATACATACGCCTCTTTAACAATCCATTTGAACTACTGCTAGTTAAAGTCTAAGATTAACTTTTATTTTTTATTATCTCTAAAACATCCCCTCACAAGAATGCCAATTGGGTTTGAAGCGTTTGTCCTTAAAAGAACTATGAACATTGGATTATATTGTAAATGGTTTCCAGTTGTCCTTGGATTATATTATCAATAGTTTCCAGTTGTCCTTAAAGCTTATAATGATGGTGACTGGAACACTTTGTCAAATGATTTCAAGACAACCAATGACATATTTTTAGTATGGCAGATGGAGCTGTTTCATGGAAGTATAAGAAACAGACTAATTTTAGCTCAATCAACTATGGAATAAAAAATAATAGCCCCACTATAATGAAGAAGCAGGTTGGTTTGAGAGGTTCGTTAATTAGCTTAGATTACCTTATGGGAAAGACTGACAGGTTCTTTTGTCTTTCCTTTGGCCTGCTCGTTTGCTTTTATTGTCGAGTTAAAGGCTGCAATTTTTGCTATTAAAAAAGGTTTTGATCTTGGCTACACTAATTTATAGATTGATAGTGACTCAACTTATGTTGTTCATTTGCTTTGGAATCGGGAAGCAGTTGTCGCATGGTCCTTGAAGGGTGATTGGAGAGCTTGTCTCAACACTTTTACTAGTATGACTGTTGTTATTTCACACGTCTATAGAGAAGAAAATCAAGTGGCAGATGCACTTGCTAATTTTGGCCGGATCAGTACTGAGCATCTTTGGTGGGATACGCACCCTCCCTTCTGTTCTAGTTTCGTTACCGACAATCGTCAAGGACGAGATCTATATCGGTTTTGTTAGCTTCTTGCTTTATTTTCCTTGTTTTTTTTGGTTTTGTAACTTTTCTTTTCTTTGTACTCTTTTGACTCGGGTTTTAGTTTGTTCTGCTTCCTATTGTCTGATTTTTAATAAAAAAAGAAGAAACAATATATATGCCTTAAGCACAATACCTTTCTACAAGAGTTATTGCAATGGTAAGAAACCATAAATACGTCTTAAACATAGTACCTTTCTACAAAAGTACCATGCTACCCTGAATCTTTGGTTAAGGGAGAAAGAGCCTTTGCCACTCCACCACAACCTCGTGGTTTACAAGGTCATATATTAAACTTTATTAAAAAGCATCTAATTAATTTTGGCAAAACGCATAATTAAACCCCATGGACTTTACCTGTTTTAAAGATCAAGCCTCTGCTCAATTATTTTTCCATATGGAGCTTGGATCATTGATTCTGTTATAGATTCAACCCTTATTTAACTTTTCTATCGAGTTTGGAAAAGGAGAAGATCGATGCGATTCTAATGTCGAAAATCCCAAAATGGGAGAGGAGAAGATCGAACTTGGAAGAACTTACTAGAAATTGATTTCTCTTAATTTCTTTTTACTTTTTACTCTATATCTATAAAACAACAACAACAAAGTCTTAGTCACGAAATGATTCAGTGTCGGCTAACATGAACCGACATACGAAACTGTGAAATCAAGTCGTGTCAGCGATATAAATTCTCTCCCTTCACCCCGTCTTATCCACTATCATATTTTTCTCAATCCCTAATAAACTCATCTCACTCTTAATCACACTCTTCCAAGTTCGCTTAGTTCTTCCCCTGTCCATCACCATTGCATCCCTTTGCCATTTGCCACTTTTCAGTCCTCCTAACCGGCGCATCAAGCACTCTTCGTCTTACATGGCCAAACCAATTTAATCGGGTTTCCTCATTTTATTCTCAATAGATGTAACCCCTACTTTTGTTCTAATTATTTCATTACTCACACGATCCTTTCTCGTATGATCACACATCCATCTCAACATATGCACCACCACCACCAACATCTTATGAATGTGACAACGTTTCACTGCCAAACACTCGGTACCATATAACAATGCAGGTCTAATTGCTGTGCGGTATAATTTTTCATTCACTCTACATCTATTTATAGTCAATAAATTCTTATTTTTATTTGTCCACGTTAATAGGCCGAATCGACCTAATAATGCGTGTTGCCCAAACTCGACGGAAAAGTTCAATAAAAGCCGAATCCATAACAAAATCAATGATTAAGGGCTCAATGTGAAAAAATAATTACTCAGGATTAAAAAGGTAAAGTTTACTATTAATTTTTAACCGAGTAATGTGATAAACTATTTAAATAAATATATTTTAAAATATTATAATTCTGACGAGTTGGTCAAATGAAAATTCCTATAGATCATTGATTCAATCTCAAAGTTAGCTTTTGTTGTGATGTAGGAAAGGGCTTGGAAGGGCCGGCGACAACCCATACTCCCTTTACCCCACACTTTCTGTAAAGACTGCTTCGACAAGAATCCAAAGCTCTTTTGCACTATTATTTAATTATTGCTGCAACATTGATATTCATTTACTATTTGATCACCCAATTAAATTGCACAATCTCCATTCTGACTTTATAGTCATATGCATATGTTGGTTCATCATTAAATTAAATTAATTATGTCTACAAAGTCATAGCTAGCTTCCTAGTTTGATCAAGCTATTCAAGCAGTCATGGTTTATAGGATTAGTATTGATTGTTTTGGATTTAATCAATAATCTTAACATTATTGGCTGAAGCTACTTAATTTCATAAACAAGATTCATATGACTGCTTTCTTGATGTTGGGATAGTGGGCTGAACAACCCCCTCATGGTGGTTGATGGAGGCTGGGAGGGGTGACAATTTCTGACACGAAAATCATTTTTTTTTAGCATTTATAACATATAAAATCATATGAAACATATACATGAGATAACACGACGAAACACGAAATTGTCACCTAATTAAAGAAGATAAGTTCAAGTAATTGACTATATGTGGGTCTTGTTGAGTCAACAATTATAATATTTGATGATATTGCAATATTCAAATAAGGAATTTTCCCACTCGAAGACCAAGACTCCATATGGAGGATGATAAAATCAATAAGGCTCAAGAAACTTTCATTATGAATGCATAGTTTGATTACAAAGAATGCATAGTTCAAATCACAATTGTGTTTGTATGTCACGTAAACATAACAGTTGCAACTTCTTAAAAACTCTAAAACATAAAATAAATTTCCGCCAGTTGAACTGCATTGTCTCTTCTGTCTTCAACATTTCAATTCATCTGATTTGGTTGCATCACACATTTATAGAGAAGGGAACAAGATTGCAGACTCATTAGCAAATTTTGGTAGAACAATAGATGCTCCTGTCTGGTGGGATGAGCTCCCCAATTTCTGTACTGCTGACTTCTTTTGCTACCGTGTGGGACGGTCAAATTACCGTTTCACATAGGCCGTTTTGCCTGTATTCTTTATTCTTTTTTCTTCTCTTTTAATAATTTTGGCGCTGGTCTCGGGGTTTCTTCACGGGGTGCCGACCTAGTTGGGATGTCGTGAGCTCCCCCCTGTCAGTTAGCCTGCCCTTACTCAAAAAAAAAAAAAAACTGCATTGTCTCTATTATTCATAGAATAGAAGTGTTCATAGATCAATTCAATAGTTATTGAAATCCAATCCAATTCAATCGAATGAAGAAAGAAAATCATCATGGATTGGTCGTAAATAACCAATCTAATCCATGATATTCCATAGAGTTAGGTTTGGAGATTCCACATGGAAGAAATAATTGAATTACCCATTAATCTATTAACTTAAAGTTTTGGGTTGGACGTGTTGTCTAATTCACTTCTTGTACTATTGTTTATATGGACCTTCCTATTCAATATAATTGAATTTGATCATTCACCACTACATCTAAGCTTAAGGTTTAAATCTACACTATAGGATCATGATAAGTCAAGATCGAACAATGAATTAACCAAATTCATTTGATCATTTAAGGTCTGGTCTGTGAACACACTATTTATGGGTCAACATTTAATGGTAACTCAGCAAATTCATTTCAGTCAAAGTCTAACGGTGAGTCAGGGTACGTGTGAAATACTACTGATACTCTTGGATCCTAACATTGAGAAGACTATGCTTATGTTTGACCGATTTCATTGTGTTTTGGAACAGAGAAACAAGATGAGTTTGTGATAATATTGGAATAAGCTTAATTTCTGTAATATGGATAGAAAATAAAATTATAGGATATGGACTGTTCACCTTTCCCCACAACTGAATTGTGTGACTCTCACATGGGAAAAGATAAACAGATATATGTGGTTTGGTCCATATATATATCACCATTCAGGCAGAATAAAGTCACTTCCTTTTTCTATGACCACTTGGACAAAGACTTAACACTAATCTACTCCTAATCAAAAGGGGTTTAAGGTTAATCAAATTGAGACATGTCTTGGAGACTTACAAGATAAGGTTTTAGATTATAAGCCCATGTTTCTAGGCTTTGGCAACAAGGAGTAGTTCCAAGTTTTTTGGCAGTGAATGCTAGTACCACTTAATCAAACAATTAATGCTCCTTTTAAACCTATTTAATTATCATAATTAAGCCACTAATCTAATAATTAAACAAAATACACATATCAATTCAAGAATTTCGACCCATCGAATCAAGCCAGCAAACATGCCATGCATCCAAAAAACATTACTACAAATTCCAGACCCTACACGATTTGACCTACAATGTTTAGCTAACAATTGAACTTTTATTAAAAAAGCTAAATTATAAAACTCCCTTTTTATCCAAATTAATTAAGCCTGATTAGTCCATAATTAAACAATTTATGGCACATGCTGTCCAAATTATATATGAGCCTTACATTACAGTAGGACACTTGTCATCACCTAAGACTTCCACCCATTCTGGCCCCTTCTTTTTAGTGTCCTTGCCCAAGAACATTTCCCTTGACCCTTTTCTCATCAGCTCTCTGATCTCTGAGACATTTCATTTCATTTCAAGTTTGCCAAACATGAAGGTTAGAAATTAGACAAACATTATTATTCTGATTTTTTCCATTCAATGTTGGGTATAATATAAACTTTTGATTTTTCAGATTTTCAATTGGATGCAGAAGAGGTTTCATCATAAAGGTAATTTTGTGTTTTTTTTTTATTTTTCTGATATTGATTTGGATGATTGAATGGAAGAATTAATAAACTTTATAAAGTTGTGTTGGACAGATGAGAACAAGTCAGAATTAAAGCAAGTGGCTTTAGTGGATGAGTTTGATGGGATTTTAACAATTGGGACATTAGGGTTTGACCCTTTAAAGCCTTTTAATCAACATAATGAATATATTGTTTTAGAAGAAGATGACATTGATTATAGTGATCAAGAACTTCATAGTGAAAGTGATGATGATGATGATGATGTGGATATTAGCAATGTTAATGGAGGAAATGAAGATGAAGATGAAGATGAAGATGAAGAAGAAGAAGAAAACCCTTTGATTTATACAAGATTTCAACACAATTTTGATAAATCTGATGAGAAAATGGGGATAAATTCAAGTGGGGAAGAGTGTGATGTTGAAAGAAAAGAGAAAGGAGAAAGAATAACACTAGCAGAATTATTCATGGCGGATTCTGAGATGAAAAAGGAAGAGCTTGCTTTTGTTGAAATTATTGAAACCACCAAAAAATTAGCTAAAAAACCTCCCAAAAATGGTCTTTCTTTTGCCAAGAAGTTCATACCTCATGTTGGAGAGGATTCACGTCCGATCAAGAAAATTCACCAGGTTTATATCTTTATTCATGCATTGTTTATAAATATGGTTTTCCGTTTCCGTTTCCGAGTTATATTATGATGATGTTAATACAATTGCAGCTGATGAAGAGGATGTTGAAGAGAAAGATTCATCCAGAAGTTGAAGGAAAGGACAATCCAAGAGAGACAACACAAGTGAGTTTTAGCAAAGGAAATGAAATCAGTGAGTCTGTTTTTCTGCTCCCAACTCACCCTGCTGCAGGTACATGTTTCTCTTACATTTCTCTATCTTTTCTTGTTTTTTAGGATAATCTCCAAAACTGTCACTATCACTTTTTTTTTTTTTTTTTTGTGAAGTGTCAATTTTTTTTTCTAACAGAAACATTTGAAAGGATGTGTTTATATCATATCTTCCAAATATCCATTATATTTAAAATACAATTGTTTTTGTTATTAATACTGTTTATTAAAAAAAATATATGAAGTTGTTTTTGTTTATACAAATTTATTTGGAATCTCTATTACAGTTAAATAACACAATTTTATAGATAAGAAAACATCAAATACAATAAGAAAAGTAAGGAATAATTCCTACCAAAAAAAAAAAAAGTAAGGAATAATACCTTATATAAGTAAGGTCCATGCCTATATCTAGTACAGAAACCATGAAGGTAAAAAAATAGATAGAGATAGAATTGATTGTAAAATTTTATCATTTCATACAATAGATATAAGTCTACACTTCTCTAAAAATAGTACTAGCAAATTTAAATATTTTTTTTGGGTATACATTATGGTTTATTTTATTTTATTTTGGGGAGTAGGGATGGGGGAAATTAATCTTAAAAGTTGAATTTTTATACATCTTTTAAGCATTTTTTCTAAATATAAAAATTACATTCTTAACATTTAAAATTTATCCATAACTTAATACTTTTCATATAAGAATTATATTTCAAAAGTAGGCCAAAAAGTGGGATTTTTTTTAATGAAAATATAACATTTTTTTTTATTAAGCTTTGAATGAACAATTGCTTAAAAAAGAAACTTTCAATGAACAAAGTGCAAAGAACAAATTCTATAAGAAAAATAAAAAAAATCAAAACAAAGTGGGATTTCTCATTCATTCGCGTAGCATGAATTTAGATATATATTCTCCTAGAGGAATAGGAGACTAAAAAGAAATTAGACTAATACATTCAACAGATTTTAGGGTTTTTCCAATTTTCACGAGAAATTTTATAATGCACAAGGTGCAATTGACTCGATTAATAATATAAAAAAAAGTACTAAAAAAAGGTGTCCGCTATGATTATTTTGTTTTTTACAAAGTACCGTTACTTGGTGCTCATTTTCACTATTGGATTAATTTTATGCTCCATCATCCAATGGTGAAAACCACACCAACTAACGATACTTTGTAAAAAACAAAGTAACCATAACGGACACCACTAAAAAATGATTGATGAAAAAATTATATAATTAGCATATTTTTATTCTTAAGTTTGAATAGCACCGACACCAAAGTACAATTTCACTATTGCATACCCTATATACGGGCATGTAAGACTTCAAAAGTTATAAAACAAAGGGTTGAGAATATTAAAAAGATGGAATCATAGAGAGTTGATCTACGGTCTCCCTAAAATAATAAAATTAGATTTTAGTACTTTGGATTTCACTTTCAATAGTTTTGGGATTAATATAATTTCAGTTACCTTTTGCAATGTACTTTCAGACACTTTTTTGGCCATTCAAGAAACAAATTTACTTTTTGAGGGTTTTTCTTTTTCCTTTTGTTTTTTTTAGTATTATTATTTATTACTATTATTATTATTATTACACAGTTTTTTTTAATATTTGGTTAGAAAGTTCCGATTAAATTTAAGATTAAGTTATGAAAAAATAAATATTGAATTTTAAATATCGAATATTATTATAAGTGATTATAATTGAATTATAAAACATGCTTGTTCTGAAATGAATATATGATTGAATTTACCTATAAAAAAACAAACTAATTCATGAATTTACCTGGAAAAAAATCCGTCCCCTTCTCTGTCCCCCATTCAATTTTTGACACGTGTCCCTTTTATCTTACTTTATTGCTACTAACTATGGTTAGATATACTTAACTTTGGTTAAAGTGTAGTTAAAGGGACACGTGTCAAAAGTTGAATGAGAGACAAGGAAGGGGACAGGGAATTCGGGACAGAAGATTTTTTTCCAATTTACCTTACTACACCGACTTTTTAATTTCCTTTTTCCTGTTCTATAAGTTGACAACAAGTTTAGGCAAAAAAAGAACAATAGAAAGATACAACCTTTTAAGATCCTGTCATTAGCTAAACGCTAAATTAATCAAAATTTTGATGAATGTATTTGCTTCATAAAGCAGAAAAGCAATAGGTCCTTATAAATTGAAATATCTGGTCTATATTCAACTCAACTGCAGCTTAAATACAAATTAATTAGATAATAAAGTGTTAACGAATCAATTAATAATTGAAATCAAATCAAACATGTATTATATGTGTGAATTTTGTATCCAGCTGGGAATCATTATTTCCATTTTGACCTTTAATTATTCTATTTTCTACAATAATATCCAATCATTGCCTGTGTCAACAAAATTCATAAATATAATCCTCTTCCATATGGGACACAATCCCTAATGTCTGGAGGGGCTATAAATCAAGATCAAATTTAATTAAAATTAGATTATAGTATCAAGTGAAAATAAAGTTTATTTTAAATCACAAATCACAAGGTTTATTTTTATAATTTTCTTTCATGTTTATATATTTTCTATATTAAATTCTCTAAAATGGTTCGCAATTGTTTTGTAGGTCCTACCGTATGATGACCTAATTTTCCAGTAAATTGACGGGTATTACGATCAATTTGTAATTTATTGTTTTTATTTTTAATTTCCTGTTTTTGTTTATTATGTTGACATGCGGTGTTAATTAAAGGGTTCATGTTTACTTGTAACACTCAACTATGTGATTCTATTTTGCATACATTATTTGCTGGTTTGGATTTCGTAAAAAGTATTGTTCTATGCGATAAATATTTGTTTTGGCTTAATACATATTTACACCCATAAACTTGGTATGTTTTGCTATTGGTATATTGAACTTTTAAAATAATCTATCACACACCTATAGTTGGCTTTAAAAACCCATCACACACTTATAGTTGTCTTTAAAAACCTATCACATACCTATAGTTGGTTCATTCGGACCTCCTGCACACAAAATCGTTGATTTTCATTTTTAACAGTTGAGGTGGCATGCGTTCTATAGAAAAAAAAGCGTGTAAGTTCGTTCTGTATGCCGCCTCATCTGTTAAAGATGACAAATCAAGGATTTTGTGTGCAGGAGGTCCGAATGGACCAACTATAGGTGTGTGATAGGTTTTTAAAACTAACTATAAGTATGTGATCGATTATTTTAAAAGTTCAGGGTACCAATAGGCAAAACTTGCCAAATTTAAGGGTATAAATATGCATTAAGCCATTTGTTTTCATTGTTTACATACAAATATTTTAAAAGCATGCTGATTCGAGGGATTCCAGGAAGAGCGTGTTAAAGTAGAGTGAGGATGAGAATGATGTGAGAAAGCAAATTGTGAAATGATTTTATCATAGGTTAGGAGCGTGTTAAAGTAGAGTGAGGATGAGAATGATGTGAGAAAGCAAATTGTGAAATGATCTGGTCTTGACTCTTCTGTGTGGTATTCATTCTTGTTCGGCTATTGGAATCACATCCAGCAGGCCGAATTCAAGGCCTTGTTCTCATAGCTTGCTGCATCCAAGTCCTCATCTCTACAAGTCTATATATTCCTTGATTTCGTCCCTCCATCAATATTACAACCGATGAGGTCTGCAAGTTTCACATCTAAGTAATGCCCGATCCGATAGTTTACGATATAGGATACATATTTAACAACAACATTCTAAGCAAAGATATTAATAGATATCGGTAGTTGTCCGTGTTAAAGTAGAGTGAGGATGAGAATGATGTGAGAAAGCAAATTGTGAAATGATTTTATCATAGGTTAGGTTGGGCCGTATCTAATCATATTTATACATACTAATTTTTTTTTTTCAAATCAGCTCAGGTAATACTGTATTTATCAATGTTATCAGACTCAAACCGGAAACCTGATAGAGTTCCGGTTCGAATCATACTGGGTTTTTGAATTCATAACAATCCGCTAAAAACCAAAATTAACCAGTAACCCAATGGTCTAACCGGAAACCAGAATGAATCCGGTTTGTTAAGGAAAAAAATTTAATTAACCAAATTTTATTAAACTTAAATAAGAACCCTCTTCAAAACTTAGATATGGGCCTTCTTGAACTACCATCAGACTCATGCTCATATTTATAGTTGCTCCCTTTATCTCATTTTCTCCTCATAATCGATGTGGGATACTTTTAATTTGTTTTTTTTTTCTTTGAACTGACATACTTAGCTGAAGTTTTTTTTTTTTTGTTTTTTTTTTTCCTTTTTTTGTCATTTTCACTAGACAAAGAAAAAAAAGAATTAAACATTTTTTAAATAGTAGCCATTAAACATTTATAAATTTGTAAAATGCATTAATATTTTTTACCATAAAAATACATTAATAATTTCTACATTTTTTAAAATAGAATTTCTCAAAATCATTTTTTAAAAAGATATTAATAATTCCTTTTATCCCTTCAAAACCATTTAAATTGTTCACTTTGAGTATTAATGTAACTCCCTCACTAGGATCACATGATATCTCACACAACATCAGTTATAGACATGCTTTCAATTCTCAATCATATAAACTTCAATCTCATATAAACTTTACATATTATACATAAGAGAAAGCATTTACAATTTACAATACACGTTTAAGTCATTATCCTAAATAGAGGATTTACAAAACAAAAGTACATCACAATACTCCAAAATGCCTAGATGAGAATGAACTGACACTACCAGTGCAACCTTAAACAAGAAGAACTCCACCTAACCTGTAAAAATCTGTTGGCAAGGGGTGAGCTGCCTACTCAATAAATATATATGCATACAAAAGAAATGTAAAGAACACAAATCAAAATATATCATCAGTACCAAGTTAGAATTTTCAATAGAAAGATATTCACTTGTTTCACTTATTACAGTAATACTTATTTTAGTAAGTAAGGCCTTGCTATACTTAGACAATATATATAAAATGGTCATTGGGCCCAATCTGTATCCCGACTCACTAAATTCGGAATACAATCATCTGTGCTACGGAGGAGTTAAACTCAACTCACGTACTCATATATCTCAACACGTGTGCTTCCGGCTCACAATATTCGAATAACACTCTCAATTTGGGCCATTTCACATATCCATCTAAGCAAGCTCATATTCATTTCTAATCCAACCATTATTCAGCTCCAGTATGTGCACAAGGCTCAACATGCCACATTTACTCATAACACTGCAACATACTCAATCATATCACTTTCTTATCTATCACAACGTATCACAAACACTCAAACATTATTCACATCAGATTCAACCACATCTCACACTCAACAAGTTACAATCCACAATACATTCATACACATATATAAGCAATATGTTTACCATCGCACTCGGTTCGATCTATTCTACACGATCGGGTGTGCGTTCAATTGCACCTTGTCCTCCTAATGTCACATAACATTTATAAAATTAGTCTTAACATAAACTTATGAAGATGTAAACTAATGCATGCTACATGATTTACAAGACACTAACTCCACAAAGTTCATGCAATCCAGTCCTTTTGTCTTAGATCATCACATGACCTACTTGCACACATTCTGCCATAACTTTCTCTTTATGAATCCAAATGCCCTGTTTCTTGAACCTACTTAAACTAGACATATATGGGTATAACATATCCAAAATTCACATTAATATCAATTCTACACAATATATGGCATGCAAAATGATTCTGTCTTGTTTCCAGCCAAGAAACAGACTACCCAGCTTTGCATCTACCATAATTCATTCCACCTAGCTCACACTAAACACAATAGATTTCCAAATTCTTTTACAGACATATACTTGAAGTAGTTAGGAACACGTTTGTATAAATAAACATTCCCAAATTCTGAATCTAAGGTCCTCAAAATGATACATCAACATGGCTGCCTCACATGACATTCAATTTCAAGGCAGTCATGTTCCATCTAGGTTTTCTTCATCTATATATTGAATTAAAGTCCCATATTTTACAGAGAGTTTCTTAACATATATAGGAACATAGTTTATTCTTTATGTCTCTCCAAATTCGAACAATATCAAGATGAAAAACATGCTCCAAAATGGCTGAAAGCAGTACCCTATATTTCTGTTTAGGGCACTTGATACATATCTTTCATTTGGACAGCCTAAAACCAATTTCAACAACACCAAAACTCAACAAATTCAATCATAACCCATCCACAACAAATCCTATCATCATACCTAGGTATTTCAGAATCTCAAACTCATAGAAAAGAAGCTAAAATAGCATACTAACCTTCAATTTGTGTCTATCACCTAGTATGCTTCCTAACTTGACTTGTTTGGCTTGAAAATGGAAGAAATTGGAAGAGTTTTCTTTGGAGGATGTTAGGGTATGAAAAAGGAAGGTTTGTTGAAGCTATGGTCGAAAGTTTTGGCTGAAATGATAAGAATAGTGTCTTGTACATCCTTTTAAATATGAAGAGGTGCAATTTGTCTTACAATGGGTGACACCTCGTGCTTAGTGAGGTGCTTGCTCACAAACCTCAAATTCAGCCCTCCAAAAGTATAATTTAATCAATTAAGGACATGTTTGTTCATTCATTTAAGTCCTAACTCAATTAACCAATCGTTACATCTTAACGACACACTAATCGCCTACTAATCGCACGGTAATCGCATTATGCATACGAAACTTCTAATGACAATGAGATGAATCTAAAATGTATGTATTCAATCATGAAAACATATATGAATGTGGGAAGACTCATATGTTAGGGTTTTAGGGATGTTACAATTAATTTATCATTCATCACTCGTCCGTTTTGAGTTTATAATATACCGTTAAAAAGATTTCATTACATCGAATACGTTGACATATTTCAAATTAGTTTAAACTCCATTTATCCGTTATGTATTTAAGTATGAAGTTAAAAAAATAACAAACCAAAATTTGTTTATAATTTATTTTAGATATATATAGTTTTAAAAATTACATATATTTAATATATATATATAAATATTATTTATTTATTTATTACATCATCCGGTCCGACCAATCCGAGCCATTTGGTCTAACCAAGTGACACGTGATCCTTTTATAAATCCGGTTTGATGTCCGGTTCGGTTCTGACAACATTGGTATTTACACAGGTCTCGAGTCAATTAAGCAAAATTAAGAAAATTAATTCCAAACTTAATTTAGCGCAACTCCTCAACTAATATATTTATATTTAAAATTAAATGAAACTATTATTCTAAATAATAGAAATAAAACAAACTAAAATTAAGTTAAGTAATTCAACAAAAGCTAATGAATGTAATCTTAAATAAACCAAAAAAAAAAGTTATTTAACAAAATAATAAAAAAAAAATCAAATTTAAGTAATATATACTCCATCCGTTTCATAATATTGGTCTTTCTAGAGAAATTTTTTTGTTCCATAATGTTTGACGTTTTGATTCAATCCATGTACATTAATTGATGTTTTACCAAATATACCCTTATTTAAGTTGTATTTTTATTTTAGAAATAAATAAAAATTAATTAATGGATGCAATTAATACAAGAGTAACAAAGTCTTTTAGTTAACATTAATTATACTTTCTTAATTCTTGTGCTTTAACTTTAAAAGACAAATATTATGGAACAGATGGAGTATAATATAAGGGCAAACGAGACTGGCCTCAAATTTTGAAGACAAATCACAAGCTCAATCCAACTTATGTACATGTTTGTACTAGTCTGAACCGAACCGAACCAAACATCAAATAAACATGTTCAAATTCGACCCATAAAAGGTGGATGGTAGGCTAATGGCCTTTTAACAAGTTTATTCCTTGCATATAGTGACGACAACTCATCCGTGTATCCATTTATGAATATACTTCATGTTTTACCGTTGAATCCAAAAGTTAATCAATGTTTAGGAGTGGATATCTGTCCTTAGGAAACGTTTTGTTCAAATTTGTGAAATCAACCAACATTTGGTATGCGTCATTTGATGTTTTTACCATCACAATTTTCCCAAAACCACTCTAGATAGTCACATCGCCTATAAACTTTAGTTCTAGCAACTTTTGGACTTCCTTTTCTATAACTTTGTGCCTACTTAGTACAAATCATAAGTTCCTAGCCTCCTTACCAAACTCATGAAATTTCTCATTAATGTGTTTCCACTATAAAGAATCAGATGTATGCCTAATCTTTCCTTCTTTCTTCCTTTCTTTTTCATGTCAAACCAAGTTGTTTGTGTCCTTAATAGAAAAAAAAACTTAAGTCTTCGTATTATTGGAAGATATTATAACACCTTAGTCGACGACCATTTCTTACAATTCAGGTTGCTCCCTTCGCACTTATAACATAATACACCCCAATTTGGACACTCATATAAGTCTTCATGCTCCTTCCGATAAATAACACACTAATTAGGACATGCATATATCATGTTTTACTCTAAACCTAAGGGATGCGACAATTCTTGGCATGGTAGGTAGAATGTGGAATGTCATTCCTTTCAAGAAGCATGTCAAAAAGGATTTCCAACAACGAAGTAAAGCTCGTCTCACTCCAACCATTCTTCATTTTTAATTTAAATAGGGTCAACACCCCTAAACAAATTGAAATCCTTTGTATAACCATGATACAACATTTTCTCAACAGCTTTTGACATAATATTGAAAATCCATGATTCTTGTTTTTATTATCACCGAACCAATCCATCATATCACTTGTTTGATCTTTATTGACTTCATCAACACCATTATTAGTTCCCTTTCCTCGACTTTATCAACATCATTAATAATAGAGCATTAATCTGGGAAAACTAGTTTCTCACCGTGTCAGTGTTAAATCTTATAGTCTTTCAAGGAACCCCAAACTATCAAGTGTTCTTCTATTTTGGAAATCTCACTCCACCTTTTTATATTGTTGCAATTACGACAATGTCAAAAATAATGTGCTACTCCAAGTGCTCGCTTATTGTCCAAAGGTGTTTCTACAGAAATCCTCAACTCCCCACTAATATTCAGGCGAGACTTGATTATTACAATACATCCAACTACAATCCATATCTATAGAGAGCCAAATAAACTAAAAAAACAAATGAGCTTAATAAACTAACAATGCACACATCATAATACAAACATATTTTAACAAATAGCATGTTTTAAGCTATTCACTCCTGTGATAAATGCAATTACAACACACATAGTACAAACAGTACATTAAAATTGACATTATCAGAAAGGATGAGATAATAACACCCGCATGAAACTTGAAGCTTAGTTGTTCCTTAACTAGTGACTTGCCCAACAAAAACAACGTTTGGGATTCAAAAGCGTCCATACCTCTTCTTAAAATGAATGGAGCTCCTTTTTAATAACTTATGAACATTATTTGCAAATGACGCTAGGGGTTGAGATCCTCAACTGAAGCAGATAGGGTTCACCAAGATCTCTGCATCATCTCTTCTTCTTTTTTTAGTAGAAGCATATCTTGGGAACGAGGATGATTTGATTCATGGAGGAAAAATGAATGGTGGTTGTATGTTTTCATGTTGGGAGAAAGAGGGCACATTTAATTTTAAAAAAGTTTGTAATAGGTCTACACTTAGAGTGTTGCCGATATTGGAATTTGGACCCTATAATTATATCCAACCGAGATGGGATCCACATTGACCTACACTTGTAATGGATGAAATTATTAGAGTCTTGCAAATGTCAAACTATTGACGTCAAAAATGTAATTTTTTTTAACTAGAGGCGAGTTATGTTTCAGAGTATTCACGAAATCTTAATACTCTTCGTAAACTTTCCAACTCCATGACCAACACCTAAATTGAAGGTCTAATGAAGAAGTTATGACATGTGAAAGTTTCTATCAATCTAGAGGCTCAAATTAAAAATAACACCTAAATTGAAGGGTTCAGGTCTATATAATGACTTGTGAGAACCCTCACCTAAATTGAAGGTGGGAGAGGAGACCTCTAGCCCCTCCTTGGTCGCGGTTGGTGGCCTCTTGAGGCACTCCAACCGGGGCTGGTCCCTGATCAGGCGAGGAATCCCTCTTATTTCTCCCCTAGCCATGATTGGGCCCATTCTAGGAGCCCCAAAACCTCAAATTTTTTTTTTTATATTTCATGTATTTTTACTATGTTTACAAGGCCCAAAGGTATACCACCAGCCTATAAAGCAAGAATGAAGACTCGGGAATGTCTGGTGTATATTTATAAATGTCTTTATTTTTATTTTTTGGGAATTTGTATTTTTATTTATTTTTCTTGAACATTACTCGCTTTCAACATGATCTGAAGTGAAAAAGACCTAAAATGGATTAGTAAAACCTAAATGGATCGAGAATGTCTGCAGTGTATTTGTAAATGTCTTTATTTTAATTTTTTTATTCATTTATTAGGGATTTGTACTTTACTTACTTTCCCTAGACATTACTCGCGTTCCACACCATTTGAAGTGAAAATAGACCTAAAATGGATTAGGAAAGTTTGCAGTATATATGTAAATTTCTTTATTTAATTATTAGGAATTCGTACTTGATTTAATTTTCTCAAAAATTACTCATGATCCATATCATTTGAACTGACTTAAAACGACTTACTAAAACCTAAATGGACTTTATTTGCAATATGTCATATTTATAATGCCAAATGCTGCATATTTAAACTTTCATAGCTTCAAACAAGCTATAACTGTAACAAGTGTATTTAGAAATACTAAGTATTGAGGGTGTTTAATGTCTCATTTTGAGGGGGACATTGACCTTCCTAATGCATACCTAACTTTCCAATCCACTTACTCTTCCGCAACGAATCATTGATTATCTTTTTTTGCTTTATGATATGGTAATTAATGATTTTGGGCCTAATAAGCTAAGGTCCAGGCCCATTAAACGACCAAACAATCAGCTCGACCCACTTATATGGCTCTTTTCGGAAAGGATCAAGAGCACATGTGAAGCTTTTGATTCTAAAAGACACGATTGACTCTGCTTTACTGCGGAATTATAGGGTCCGAAGCTTATGAGGAGCTCACACGTGTATATCACATAACCTCACTTGTAAGTAATTGCTTATAAATAGCTCAAAAATGGGAGATACAAGTACGTAATTCTATATTCATTGTCTTCTTACTAAACTGCTTTCAAGTTGGTATTATCCTCTTAATACCTCACTGACTTAAGCATCAGAGAGGGTTTGCCGGATTCCGACCCTTTATTGTGTTCTCATGTCACCGGAGGTGGTTCACAAGGGAGATTTCGATATCCCGATATCACTTAAAAAAACAAGGGGTGAATCTAATAGCTTTCGACGTCCAACACTCCTAAGACATTATGTCATGTAGTAACATTCAATCGGTTTAGAAGTAGCCATTGGAGGAGGATCTTTCCTGTCGAAAAAGTCGACATTGGAAGTTGGTTCCCTCATCCACACCCATTATAATAATTTGCGTATTTATAAAAGATATATGAACCACACATTACAAAACAAGTATTTGTAACATGATTTTATTTGTTCGTTAGAAAAGGTCCAATCAGCTTAAAATTAACTGGTTTAGTTGCAATGGTTTACTGTAAAATGCGTTGATAATGCTTTATTGATAATAGTATATTATTATGTTCGTTCCAAATATGGTGTTACTAATAAGGTTTTTTCTACCAGTGACCGCCCTAATTTAGAGTGGAAGCAACCTTTTGTAGGAACTTATAGATGGATTATGTTGGTGTAACAACATGTGTCTTTATCCGATGTATCGCTGACAACTTTCTCTTTATTGGACTTATTAGGAATCCGTATTGTTTCAAGAGATAATGAAGCCATGATGATTTTTCATTTCCATGCTCACCGCACCAATGATGAATTGTGTAAATTTTCGGTGGTCAAATGATCATGTCTTCCTCCGTATCTGATTGCTTCATGCAAAATAAGGAAAAGTTTGGTAGCTTATTAGGGTCTCTAATGTCTAAGTCAATATCTTCCTTAAGAACGATAAAAAAAAAGTTTATAACAAGAATATGTAATGTACCTTAGGTCTTTTTTAGCATCTCTTTATATAGTCTCCTTATAGTCTTAATTAACATATAGTTTTATTTTTTACATTCTCTTTTTAAGAATTTATGTTCTTGTGAAAATAGGAAGCTACAAAAATAAAAATAAGAATACAAGGAATTAAGCATACTTCTTAAAAAAAAAATTAAGCATACAAATAAAGAAAAAAAACAACGGAATTTGGAAGAAATAAAAAAGGAAAAAAAAAGAAAGGAATACTTGGGAAGGAGGGAAGGAGGGAACAGGGCCGGCTCAGAACTATGTGAGGCCCTAGGCGAAATATGAAATGTAGGCCTTTTATACATAAGTAAAATTATAGACATGCATATTTATATATATATTTATATACAACATTCTCTCTCTTTTGACGTATAAATACCTTATAATTGGAAAAAGATGAAAAAATATATATATTCATGTAAAACTAAAAATTACTCTAACCTTTTTAGATGCAAAAACACTAATTAAATTTTTATATTCAATGTCCTTTAATGCCATAATAAAGCTAATTCATTTAATCTTTCTTAAGACATAGTAGAACACAAATAATTTTTACTCAATTTTAATTTTGAAAAGCTTCTTTCGCAGTTGAAACTGTTTTACATGAATTGTTAGCAAAAGTCGATAAATAATAAATGAATTGGGAAACAAGTTTATTTTTTTTAGTATTTTTTACTTTCACTATATTTAACTCTGAAAATAACTCATGACCATCAATATCAAGTGTCCAATATTCCTAAAATGTTTTCACTACTTCATTATTTATATTTTCATCAAATCCATTTTTTTTATATCTGTAACCTATATTCTATATATTTTATAAATTTAAGTTTCATTATGGACCCTAATCCTATATATATATATATATATTTTTCCAAATTCTATTTATGACCTATTAGACTAAAAATATATATGAGGCCCTCATTTTTTTGGGGCCCTAGGGAATGGCCTTGGCTGCCTTAAAGGCAAGCCGGCCCTGGGAGGGAAGGGAGAGAAAAGCAAGAGATGAGTAAAAATTGATTACTTAATTATGACTAGTCGAAGATTCATGCATTGCATAGGATGTATAATATTATTTAATAATTTTTATGATTGATAATTTAAATATTATATTAATTTTATAACTTTTTTTACGATAATGTTTAAATTATTGATTGATTTTTTTGAATAAATCGTAATATTATTTAATTTTTTTTGGTAGGAAATCGTAATATTATTTAATAATATTATTTAATAATAATAAATAATCTTTCATATTATTGTAATATGAAATAAAAATGTTTCCAATACTTTTTAGCATGTTTTTTTAATATATATCTTAATATGAGTCAAATTTCTTTTTATTAGATAAACAATAATGTAATTTAGTATAAAATTTGAGAAGATAAATATAAAAAATATTTAACTATTTTACGTAACAAATTATTTTTTGATTAAAGACTGGTTATTGAGGAGGAGCCGAAGACGGACATTCCAGCTATGTGGCACCCCCGACCTCAATCTCATGACCCCCAAACCAATATTATTAAAAGAAAAAATAAAAAATCCGAATACAAAGGAATGAAAGAATAAAAAATATAGAACATGATCAAGAGAAACGGTAAGAGCACCGTCCTCCCTAATTGTGAAGAAAAGCCGATCCACAGAAGCCCGGAATATCATCCCACCATGTAAAACTAGAAGTTGTCCATCCAAAGTTTGCAAGCGAGTCAGCAACCTGATTGCCTTCGCGGAAAATATGAGAAATAACACAGTTCATAGCTTCAACTTGTGTCAAACAATTTAACCAATTCTGTCTAATTACCCAAGGAACCGATGTGGATTTGGTTTTCAGCATCTGCACTACATACATAGAGTCGCTTTCAATCCAAATCTTCCGCCAACCTTTGTTGTAAGCCAAATCAATAGCATGAACAGCCGCAGAAAGCTCAGCAAGGAAGACAAACGAACTGGTGATTGGAAAAGCAAATGCTCCCAGACACAAACGAGTACTTGAGCAAAAAATTCCTCTGCACCCGGCCGATCCAGGAGAACCCAAGACAGAGGCATGAGTGTTAATCTTCGTCCAATCCCTCGGAGGAAGCTGCCAAACAACTAGGATGATTCGCGGCCCTTTAGCAAGCCTTTTAGGAATCCCGAGCTCTCCCAAAATTTGTGTTTCCACTAACGAATTCCATGTAGTACCCCGGCCCGTGTGAGAAGATTCTCTCAAGGCTCTCCAAATGCATCTTAAAACCATTACTGTTTCCAGTTTTTCATCCTCAAAAATGCATCTATTCCGAGTAATCCACAACGCCCAAATAGAATTTCCAATTGCAGCTGCCCATAATTCAGAAATTTGAGAGCTAAAGTGCTGAACTATGGCATCACTTATGAGAGTTTTAAGTGTCGAGTTTGTGTTGATCCGACGTCCAAACAACGAGCTAATACCTTGCCAGATAATTCTAGCAAACGGACAAGTGATGAAAAGATGATCAATTGATTCCACATCAGACAAACATAAGCTGCAGCACGAGACAATAGAACATCCACGTAATCTCAGCATATCGTGTGTTGAGCGATTTCCGTAAGTGCACGGTTTCGCTTGTAGTAATAAAAAGATATCGATCCCACAGGGAACGCTTTTTCACAAAAACTTATTTTAATACAGTTTAGACTACGTCTTTAGGTTTATATTATAGAAAATCGTTTAATTGAATTGGATTGAATTGAATTAATCAGAATCAGATGAGAAATTTATGTTAGAAATTTAGAAAACAATTCTGTCTCGAGATTTGATTACGAGACAGAAACTTTAGCGTTTAAAATAAGGAAAGTGTAAAACTTATTCACATTAAGCAAAGAAAACAACTTTAACTTTGGAAAGATTATGGGCATGTAATAAATCGTAAATTCGTTCAATTAACAGGCTTTGAACCGTAGAAATCTCTCTGGATAGGAGTAGATTTCTACCTTAATCAAATTGGCGTTTATTTCCGATAAGCCGACCTAACGATCATATCTTCCGTAAACACTAATCCTTTCAAGTGTTCAACTAATTTTCCTTGTAATTATATGAAATTTAATACGTTTTAATGAAAACACCAGAACCTTACTTCGAAGGTAACATCAAAGTAACAACAGAAATATTTATTGAATTACGTAAACGTTTTATTATAGAATTGTGAATCTTCACAAGTTAACAGAGAAAAATAAACATGGATAGCATTCTAACTAATTTGAGTTCCGGGTTGTCAATCCTTTCCTCAAACTTCGTGGAGTTTGTCAGACTCTGGGGCGCTTCAGCCGTTAGTTCTTCTCGTTGAATCTTCGGAATAGAGATGGTTCGTTCTACTACCAGAATGAGAACTTGTCTTCGAACAATTCTTAATCTAAACTTAATCGCTACTGTGTTTGTAATAATCTAAGAACAATCTTGTGCACAACAAGTTTGCTTTACAGAATCGAAATCTAACTCTGAATCACTTCTGAATCAGAATTTCTACATAAATTCTGCTCTCTAAAACTTAATTAATCTCCTCTTTGAACTATGAAATCAACTCTCTATTTATAGATGTTGAAGATTCGTGTTTGAAGGGTCGTGTCCGCTGTGAAGAGACGCTTCTATCCACCCAAACAGACGCGTTTCTTGTAATTTCGATATGTGAAATCAGTGCTGGATTGGCTGCTAATCGTACCGAGATTCTGAAATCTCAGTCGCGACCTGGGGAGCAGTTTTTTCCTCAGAATGAACTTCGACTTCGTGGCATAATTTACATGTCGCGACCGAGATATGGGAATCTCGATCGCGACACGGGTTGTTTCTTCCGGTCTCGCCTCGTTCCCGTCTCCTTGTATCGGTGCACTGATTTTCTCGTACTTTTGGTGTCACGTCCGTGTCTAAATTTTTAGAATTTATATTTTGATATTAGTATATATTATAATTATTGGGTGTGTGAAGTTAATTTGGTGCTATAGGAAAAGTTTGGAGTTAATTTGATGATTTTAGGTGTAAATTAAAAGTTTAGAGTAATTTTTAAAAGATTATATAAAGATAAAGGATCAAATGTGATATTTACCAAATTTGAGATATATATCTCAAATCGGCGTAGGCGGTGATGCTGCTCATCTTCTCCCTTTCTTTTTCTTTTTCTTTTATAAATTTATCAGTTTTCTCTGAACCGTTTCTCCACCGTTTCTTTGATTTACGAATATTCGACCGTCCGAATCACTCGAAATTTAAAACATAGCATCCTTATGTATAGATCTAGGTCCTAACCGAAGAGTTTTTGAGTTTTGGAAATGTTTGGAGGGGAAACGTCTTAGACAGAATTTAGAGAAGAATCGATCGGGTTAATTAGTAGCCAAGGTAAGTAACTATCAACTATATTTTGAGTTTTATGTATATAGATATATATATAATCAAAGAATTTTCAGAAATTGATATTTTAAGGTTATGCAGGAATTTTATAAAATTGGGGTTTTTCACGATTTTGCTTTTTATTGTAAAATTATGGTTCAAATGAAGCTATTGACTAGGCTTCTATGTATATGATATTTGAAGTTTTATTGTGGATTTATTGGTGATGGAATTGACTAAGTTGAAGTTTAGAGTTACTAAGAGTATATTAAGATGTCAATATTGATAAATGATGACGTTAATGGAAGGCAACATTAGAATTTATGGCATTTTTATGATTATGAGGAATTTTGATAATTTGAAATAATTTTGTGATCTTGGAGATTATTTGAGGAAGAAAAATTAGATTAGAGAACGTGAATTCCGAGGACGAAATTTCTTAAGGTGGGGAGAATTGTTACGTCCGTGTCTAAATTTCTAGAATTTATATTTTGATATTAGTATATATTATAATTATTGGGTGTGTGAAGTTAATTTGGTGCTATAGGAAAAGTTTGGAGTTAATTTGATGGTTTTAGGTGTAAATTAAAAGTTTAGAATAATTTTTAAAAGATTATATAAAGATAAAGGATCAAATGTGATATTTGCCAAATTTGAGATATATATCTCAAATCGGCGTAGGCGGTGATGCTGCTCATCTTCTCCCTTTCTTTTTTTTTTTTTTTTTTTATAAATTTATCAGTTTTCTCTGAACCGTTTCTCCACCGTTTCTTTGATTTACGGATATTCGACCGTCCGAATCACTCGAAATTTAAAACATAGCATCCTTATGTATAGATCTAGGTCATAACTGAAGAGTTTTTGAGTTTTGGAAATGTTTGGAGAGGAAACGTCTTAGACAGAATTTAGAGAAGAATCGATCGGGTCAATTAGTAGCCAAGGTAAGTAACTATCAACTATATTTTGAGTTTTATATATATATATATATATATATATATATATATATATATATATATAATCAAAGAATTTTCAGAAATTGATATTTTAAGGTTATGCAGGAATTTTGTAAAATTGGGGTTTTTCACGATTTTGCTTTTTATTGTTAAATTATGGTTCAAATAAAGCTATTGACTATGCTTCTATGTTAATTTTAGATTTTACTTGATTATGTTGATTTAAGGCTTAATTTGGTTGATTTACATATATACATATATGTTTTTGGTTTCAATATATATCTATATTGAACAAAATGAATTTGATGATTTCTTACGAATTGTTTTTGGATTGAGAAATCTGTTGCGGTTATTGTTGTTATTATTTTGGATTGAAGTCCAAATATGATTTTTATGATACAAACGGACTAATTGAAGCCAAATGATTTATGGTTATGAAATAGTTTGGAATTTGATTGTGAAAGGAAATTTGAGCACGTTGTGATTTTACGATTTTATATCCATGGAGAGTTATCTGGATCAGTGGTTTTATATTTGAAGACCATGTTCAGTGAGGGACATGGCCAGTGTACACAGTTTGAAGACCTATTGGGTATGGCAGCGAAGTGTTGGGTAAGACCATATGGGATAGGCAATGTTAAGAGACGTCTCGACTATATATGTGGTTATGGATTGATACTTAAGGGGAGAAACTCGAGGATGGATACAATGTTTTAAGTTCATTTGGATTATGTTTTCGGTTATGATTGATTTTGATATAAGGTTTTACGTTTGATTGATTACGAGTTGGTTTGATAAAACATTTATTTGATTACAAGTTGGTTGAATAAAAGATTTATTTGATTATGAAATGGTTCGATGAAACGTTAAGTTTTGAGTATATTTGAGAAGGTTTTGATTAAATCCCTTTATAAAGGTATATATGTAGCTATGTTAAGTAAAGCTGGTTTTTATAGCTGATAGTTTCTTACTGAGATTTTTGTCTCACGTTTTTAAATGTTTTAATATTTTTAGGTGAGAAAGTACAGGATATAGAGAAGGTTACCGACCGTTTAGGCGAGGTTTGGTATTGCAATTGTAATATAATGATATTTGGTTAAATTGGAGACTCCTAAGTGTTGATTATGATCTTTCTATTTCACGCCTGATGCCGATTGAGGTCGTCTAGGGTCGGGTGTGACAGTTTGGTATCAGAGCTCTAGGTTAAATTCTTCGGACCTAAGGTTGATAGTAATTGAGGAATATGAATATTTGGTGATAGCTAAGAAATAATCGATAGTAATTGAGACATATGGATATTTGGTGCAAGCTAAGAAATAATTTGAAATTTTCCGAGGATTGAGTAACTAGTTAATGAGGTGTAAAAATGAGATTTGATGGTTAGCAATATCTAGGTGTATGAAAAATAGTAAATTATTTGATATTTTGTGATATGGGTTATGAGTAAGTCATAACATTGAGTTAGAGATATAGAGAATTGTCTATATAGGTGCTGTTGAAAAATCAGATTCGTATCTGAATCTTATGATGCATTTTTCGACCAGATAGAGGCCGAATCTGTCATAGAGTCCTAAATGAAAGTTCTTTATTTTTGTCTTACGTTTCCAGGGGTTTTCGAATCGCCTTAATCGGACTTCGTATGAAGAAGTTAGGCTGGAAATGACATCTGTTGATCTTTTTAGCTATCAACCGGAATTTGGTTTTTGCTTTGATTTTTTTTTTCTCTTTATTTGAGAGACACTGCTACTGGTTTACATGAGAAGTTGGTCTTCTTAGGAATATAGGAAATTGAGGAAATGATAAAGTGATCAATGATAAATAAAGTGGGAGAAAATCGTAGAGTTCATGATTTGATGATTAATATGAAAATAAATATTGTTTGAGGAAATAATTAGGATATGAATATTGAGGATAAAATTCTTTGATCTTAAGCACAGTTGATGATACATATATTGACATTTAAATTTATATAGTACTTTTATCATAGTGAAGTTATTTTGTTGAAAGTTGGAGGATTATAGTGTAAGTTTATATAATGAGGATCAAATTAAGAGTTTATAGGTCAAATAAGAAAATTGGATGACAATATAAATTTTACTGACTCTATATGGGTAAAGATAGCATTTGGAGTTTGGAGAAAATTGATTATCGTAATTTAGGTACTCTATCTTCCTTGGTTATATAGTTTTATGGTTGGGAGACAAGATTGAAGTTTCGAGGATTATAGTCTAAATTTACATAAAGATCAAATTGAGTATTTATAGACCAAGTAAAGAAATTGAATGACATTATAAAATTTTTAGGCTTTTATTGTGTTTGAGGATATTGCTTGGAGATTTCAAAAACTTTCACATTGCGATTTAAGTCAATCGTATTTGTTATCCATATAGTTTGATGAGAAACTTAAATTTATTTGGAGTTATTAATGGGATGTAGGATGATGGGTATAAGAATGATCTATATTGATTTTTCTTATTGTAAGGATTTGATTATAGAGGTTTTACGAAAATAAATAAGTCAATGTGATATTCATAGAGGAAATATGTTATCGATATAAGGTTTATATTTGATTGATGATGATGACTTGGAGTTCATATTCATCATGATTGGACTGAAAAATTATAGATTTAAGTATTATTATGATGAAATGTGATTATAGGTGTATGATGTTTATTGATTCGAATTATTTGGAAGATCTAAGAAAAAAATAATCTCATACATATTAGGGGGTCAAAATTGATTTTTTGGAAGTCTATAGAACTTGGAGATAGGTGAAATATATTTGATATATATGCAATTGATGGAATCAAGTGTGATTTAAATCTATTAAAGTGAGATTTGGTTTAATGATAAAAAGATATGAATATAAAGTATATCATATGATAGAAAATTGACTATATGATATTTGAAGTTTTATTGTGGATTTATTGGTGATTGGAATTGACTAAGTTGAAGTTTAGAGTTACTAAGAGTATATTAAGATGTCAATATTGATAAATGATGACGTTAATGGAAGGCAACATTAGAATTTATGGCCTTTTTATGATTATGAGGAATTTTGATAATTTGAAATAATTTTATGATCTTGGAGATTATTTGAGGAAGAAAAATTAGATTAGAGAACGTGAATTCCGAGGACGAAATTTCTTAAGGTGGGGAGAATTGTCACGTCCGTGTCTAAATTTCTAGAATTTATATTTTGATATTAGTATATATTATAATTATTGGGTGTGTGAAGTTAATTTGGTGCTATAGGAAAAGTTTGGAGTTAATTTGATGGTTTTAGGTGTAAATTAAAAGTTTAAAGTAATTTTTAAAAGATTATATAAAGATAAAAGATCAAATGTGATATTTGCCAAATTTGAGATATATATCTCAAATCGGCGTAGGCGGTGATGCTGCTCATCTTCTCCCTTTCTTCTTTTTTTTTTTTTTTTTATAAATTTATCAGTTTTCTTTGAACCGTTTCTTTGATTTACGGATATTTGACCGTCCGAATCACTCGAAATTTAAAACATAGCATCTTTATGTATAGATCTGGGTCCTAACCGAAGAGTTTTTGAGTTTTGAAAATGTTTGGAGAGGAAACGTCTTAGACAGAATTTAGAGAAGAATCGATCGGGTCAATTAGTAGCCAAGGTAAGTAACTATCAACTATATTTTGAGTTTTATATATATATATATATATATATATATATATATATATATATAATCAAAGAATTTTCAGAAATTGATATTTTAAGGTTATGCAGGAATTTTGTAAAATTGGGGTTTTTCACGATTTTGCTTTTTATTGTTAAATTATGGTTCAAATAAAGCTATTGACTATGCTTCTATGTTAATTTTAGATTTTACTTGATTATGTTGATTTAAGGCTTAATTTGGTTGATTTACATATATACATATATGTTTTTGGTTTCAATATATATCTATATTGAACAAAATGAATTTGATGATTTCTTACGAATTGTTTTTGGATTGAGAAATCTGTTGCGGTTATTGTTGTTATTATTTTGGATTGAAGTCCAAATATGATTTTTATGATACAAACGGACTAATTGAAGCCAAATGATTTATGGTTATGAAATAGTTTGGAATTTGATTGTGAAAGGAAATTTGAGCACGTTGTGATTTTACGATTTTATATCCATGGAGAGTTATCTGGATCAGTGGTTTTATATTTGAAGACCATGTTCAGTGAGGGACATGGCCAGTGTACACAGTTTGAAGACCTATTGGGTATGGCAGCGAAGTGTTGGGTAAGACCATATGGGATAGGCAATGTTAAGAGACGTCTCGACTATATATGTGGTTATGGATTGATACTTAAGGGGAGAAACTCGAGGATGGATACAATGTTTTAAGTTCATTTGGATTATGTTTTCGGTTATGATTGATTTTGATATAAGGTTTTACGTTTGATTGATTACGAGTTGGTTTGATAAAACATTTATTTGATTACAAGTTGGTTGAATAAAATATTTATTTGATTATGCAATGGTTTGATGAAACGTTAAGTTTTGAGTATATTTGAGAAAGTTTTGATTAAATCCCTTTATAAAGGTATATATGTAGCTATGTTAAGTAAAGTTGGTTTTTATAGCTGATAGTTTCTTACTGAGATTTTTGTCTCACATTTTTAAATGTTTTAATGTTTTTAGGTGAGAAAGTACAGGATATAGAGAAGGTTACCGACCGTTTAAGCGAGGTTTGGAAGTTGGCTGCTTATTGTTATAATTATAGTTAGAACTTTGGTATTGCAATTGTAATATAATGATATTTGGTTAAATTGGAGACTCCTAAGTGTTGATTATGATCTTTCTATTTCACGCCTGATGCCGATTGAGGTCGTCTAGAGTCGGGTGTGACATTTGGCTAGTAACTTAGGGTTTTTCCTTCGTTTTTGATCCATTTTAGCTCCTATTTGGATTTTACCAAATATTTAAGTACCTTGCATCAAAGAAACATATTTGGACATAAAAGTACTCTAAATAGATATAATTAGCACGATTCCATGACAAAACTGACGTGAATATTTGTCACACCCGACCCTAAACGACCTCAATCGGCATCGGGCGTGAAATAGAAAGATCATAATCAATACTTAATACTCTCCAAATTTAGATCACAATCAATTAAATAGTAAAGTTCTAATAATAATTCTAACAATAAGCAACAACTTCTGATTCTCGCCTAATTGGTCGGTAACCTTCTCTCTATCTTGTACTTTCTCACCTAAAAACATTAAAACAATTAAAAACGTGAGACAAAAATCTCAGTAAAAAACTATCAGCTATAAAAATCAGCTTTACTTAACATAACTACATATATACCTTTAGAAAGGGATTTAATCAAAACGTTATAAAATATACTCAAAACTACAGTTCATGATATAGTCAAAGTAGTAAACCAAAAACCAAAAATATATAATCTTGTATCGATTCTTGAGTTCAAAACCGTATAAAATATGATAATCAAATAAGCGTTTTATCAAGCCAAATCGTAATTAATAAAACGTAAAACCTTATATCAAAATCAATCATAACGGAAAACATAATCCAAATGAACTTAAAATATTGTATCCATTCTCGAGTTTCTCCCCTTAAGTATCAATCCATAACCACATATATAATCGAGACGTCTCTTAACATTGCCTATCCCATATGGTCTTACCCAACACTTCGCTGCCATACCCAATAGGTCTTAAGACTGTGTACACAGGCCATGTCCCTCACTGAACATGGTCTTCAAATATAAAACCACCGATCCGGATAACTCTCGATGGATATAAAATCATAAAATCATAACGTGCTCAAATATCCTTTCACAATCAAATTCCAAACTATTTCATAACCATAAATCATTTGGATACAATTATCCCTTTTGTATCATAAAAATCATATTTGGACTTCAACCCAAAATAATAACAACAATAACCGCAACAGATTTCAAAATCCAAAAACAATTCGTAAGAAATCATCAAATTCATTTGTTCAATATAGATATACATTGCAACCAAAAACATATATGTATATATGTAAATCAACCAAATCAAGCCCTAAATCAACATAATCAAGTAAAATCTGAAATTCACATAGAAGCATAATCAATAGCTTCATTTGAACCGTAATTTCACAATAAAAAGCAAAATCAGGAAAAACCTCAATTTTACAAAATTCCTGCATAACCCTAAAATATCAATTTCTGAAACTTCTTTGATTATATATATATCTATATACATAAAACTCAAAATATAGTCGATAATTACTTACCTTGGCTACTAATTAAAGACCACAAATCCGTTCAATTCGCCTCTAAACTCTGTCTAAGACATTTTCCTCCAAACACTGCCGAAACTCAAAAACTCTTCGGCTAGGACTTAGATCTATACATAAGGATACTATGTTTCCAATTTCGAGTGATTCGGACGGTCAAAGAAACGGTAGAGAAACGGTCGAAGAACGATTTGATAAAAATATCAGACGAAAGAAACAGAAAATCAAAAAGAAAAAGAAAAAGAAAACATATCCCACCTCTTCACGTACATATATACCAAATCTGGTAAATATCCAGTTTGGTCATCCATCTTTATATAATCTTTTAAAAATTATTTTAAACTTTTAATTTACACATAAAACCATCGAATTAACTCAAAACTTTTCCTATAGCACCAAATAAAAATCATCCACCTAATAAATACAATATATATTACTATCAAGGTATAAATTCTAGAAATTTAGACACGGACGTGACAATTCTCCTCACCTTAAAAAATTTCGTCCTCGAAATTCACATTCTCTAATCTATCTTAATTTCCTTCTGAAACCATGATTCCTCATAATCATCATAAAGACCACAAATTGTAATGTTCCCTTCCATTAATTCAATGATTTATCCATATCCACATCACTGTAACCATTTTACATAACTCTTAGTAACTCTAAATTTCAACCTAATTAATTCCATCGTCATAATCCACAATAAAACTTCAAATATCAGTCCTATCTTCCTAACATATACCAAATCTCACTTTAATAAATTTAAATCACAATTGATTCCATCAATTGCATATATATCAAATATATTTCACCTATCTCCAAGTTCTATAGACTTCAAAAATATCACTTTTGAACCGTTAATATGTATGATCTTATATTTGTCTTAAACTTCACATAATTCCAATCAATAAACATCATACACCTATAATCATATTTCATCATAATAATACTTAAATCTATAATTTTTTTCACTCCAATAACTATTTATATTATAATCTTCAATCATTAGCATCAACATCATCATCACTCTTATAAGAGTCATTTCATAAACCTCAACATCAACATCACCAATATAAACCTCATTATGATGATACAATTTTCTATCAATAAGACTAATTTCCATAAAATTTTAATATCAATATCACTCTTATAATTCTCCAGTTAACTCCTTAAAATCAATTAAGGTAACCTGCTATTTTTTTTATAATCATCACTATATATACCATCAATCCAACCAAATAAACTTTAATCGTTTCTCCAAACGATATAATCAAGAAATATAGAGTACCTAAATTACGATAATCAATATTTTTTTTTCTTCCAAACTCCAAATAATATCTCTACACCCATAATAGTCAATAAATCTATAATATCATTCGATTTTCTTATTCGACCTATAAACTCTGAATTTGATCGTCATTATATAAACTTACACTATAATCACACAAACTTCAAATACTACAAAATTTCAATTATATGTTTATATATCCTCTTATATCATATTTATCTCTTAATTTCCTACCTCAAACCGTGCTTAAGATCAGCAAAATTTGTCCTCAAAATTCATATCTTAATTCTTTCCTCTCATATTTAATCATCAAATCATAAACTCTAATATATTCTCCCACTTTACTTCTCATTGATCACTAACATCAGTATCTCTCTAAACATCATTGATATAACTCTCAATAATTCTAAACCTCAGCCCAGTGAAGTTCACCAATAAAACAGTAATTTAAATTTCAGATCTCATTTATTCAACTTAAGATTCTATAATACATTAAATTCATGTTATAATCTCACAATCATTAATCAACTTCCAAAACCATTAAATAAAACCTCCATATTTTATCGTTTTCAATCCCATATCTATTATCTTCAATTGATCACTTTATCATTAAGAAGACCAACTTATCATGTAAACCAATAGCAGTGTCTCTCAAATAAAGAGAAAAAAAAATTGAAACAAAAACCGAATTCCGGTTGATAGCTAAAAAGACCAACAGATTTCGTTTCCAGCCTAACTTCTTCATACGGAGTCCGATTAAGGCGATTCAAAAACCCCTGGAAACGTAAGATAAAAATAAAGAACTTTCATTTAGGACTCTATGACAGATTCAGCTTCTATCTGGTCGTAAAATGCATCATAAGATTCATATACGAATCCGATTTTCCAGCAGTACCTATATAGACAATTCTCTAATATTTCTAGCTCAATGTTATGACTTACTCATAACCCATATCTCACCTAGAGATCAAATAATTTACTATTTTTCATACACCCAATATTTTACTAACCATCAAATCTCATGTCTACCCTTCATTAGCTAGCTACTCAATCCTCGAAAAATTTCAAATTATTTCTTAGCTTTCACCAAATATTCATATTTCTCAAATATCTATATTCCTCAATTACTATCGATTATGTCTTAGCTATCACCACATATCGATATTCCTCAATTACTATCAACTTTAGGTCCGAAGAATTTAACCTAGATCTCTGATACCAAACTGTCACACCCGACCCTAAACGACCTCAATCGGCATCGGGCGTGAAATAGAAAGATCATAATCAATACTTAATACTCTCCAAATTTAGATCACAATCAATTAAATAGTAAAGTTCTAATAATAATTCTAACAATAAGCAACAACTTCTGATTCTCGCCTAATTGGTCGGTAACCTTCTCTCTATCTTGTACTTTCTCACCTAAAAACATTAAAACAATTAAAAACGTGAGACAAAAATCTCAGTAAAAAACTATCAGCTATAAAAATCAGCTTTACTTAACATAACTACATATATACCTTTAGAAAGGGATTTAATCAAAACGTTATAAAATATACTCAAAACTACAGTTCATGATATAGTCAAAGTAGTAAACCAAAAACCAAAAATATATAATCTTGTATCGATTCTTGAGTTCAAAACCGTATAAAATATGATAATCAAATAAGCGTTTTATCAAGCCAAATCGTAATTAATAAAACGTAAAACCTTATATCAAAATCAATCATAACGGAAAACATAATCCAAATGAACTTAAAATATTGTATCCATTCTCGAGTTTCTCCCCTTAAGTATCAATCCATAACCACATATATAATCGAGACGTCTCTTAACATTGCCTATCCCATATGGTCTTACCCAACACTTCGCTGCCATACCTAATAGGTCTTAAGACTGTGTACACAGGCCATGTCCCTCACTGAACATGGTCTTCAAATATAAAACCACCGATCCGGATAACTCTCGATGGATATAAAATCATAAAATCATAACGTGCTCAAATATCCTTTCACAATCAAATTCCAAACTATTTCATAACCATAAATCATTTGGATACAATTATCCCTTTTGTATCATAAAAATCATATTTGGACTTCAACCCAAAATAATAACAACAATAACCGCAACAGATTTCAAAATCCAAAAACAATTCGTAAGAAATCATCAAATTCATTTGTTCAATATAGATATACATTGCAACCAAAAACATATATGTATATATGTAAATCAACCAAATCAAGCCTTAAATCAACATAATCAAGTAAAATCTGAAATTCACATAGAAGCATAATCAATAGCTTCATTTGAACCGTAATTTCACAATAAAAAGCAAAATCAGGAAAAACCTCAATTTTACAAAATTCTTACATAACCCTAAAATATCAATTTCTGAAACTTCTTTGATTATATATATATCTATATACATAAAACTCAAAATATAGTCGATAATTACTTACCTTGGCTACTAATTAAAGACCACAAATCCGTTCAATTCGCCTCTAAACTCTGTCTAAGACATTTTCCTCCAAACACTGCCGAAACTCAAAAACTCTTCGGCTAGGACTTAGATCTATACATAAGGATACTATGTTTCCAATTTCGAGTGATTCGGACGGTCAAAGAAACGGTAGAGAAACGGTCGAAGAACGATTTGATAAAAATATCAGACGAAAGAAACAGAAAACAAAAAGAAAAAGAAAAAGAAAACATATCCCACCTCTTCACCTCTTCACGTACATATATACCAAATCTGGTAAATATCCAGTTTGGTCATCCATCTTTATATAATCTTTTAAAAATTATTTTAAACTTTTAATTTACACATAAAACCATCGAATTAACTCAAAACTTTTCCTATAGCACCAAATAAAAATCATCCACCTAATAAATACAATATATATTACTATCAAGGTATAAATTCTAGAAATTTAGACACGAACGTGACAATATTAATGATATTTTAGGTATATTTTGGGCTTAACAAATCTCCACACTTAATCTTTTGCTAGTCCCGAGCAAAATTTCACTGAATTTATCCTTTAACTAATCTCTTTATAAAAATAAAACATATATCCTTGTATTCCTCTTTAAATTAGTTAAACCGAAAGATTAACTTTGCATGGCAAATTTATACGCAAAATATCAAACTAACTAGTAAAAAGGCGATACATCATTCGTCTTGTATTTCAATTTTAAAATTGAAGTATTCGGGACGATATAAGCACGCATGTTTTTGAGTCTTTCGTGTCAAGACATTTCAAAGCACAAAATTTCCTTTCCCAAACCTAAACTATTATATGAAAATATGAAATGAATAAGGATTTAGGTTTAATTTATTTGCTTAGTTACGCCCGTGATAAGGGTGGTCTCGACCGTAACTTTATTTTAATTGCTTTGTGTTCGCTTAAGAGGTACCGACCATGCCATGGGTGGACGCAATCGTTACTTTAAACTTTAAACACGTTTAATTTTTGCTTTAATTTTAACGTTCCTTTCATACCTCGATTGTGATAAGGGTGGTCGCAATCGTGGCCAAAAGTACCGTTTACTTAATTTTCTTCCCTTTTATACCTCGATTGTGATAAAGTTGGTCTCAATTGTCGCCAAAAGTTAAGAATATGACTACTTGATTTAATTAACACGAGTTATAAAATGAAAAATTTAAAATAGGAAAGAAAATAGCACATTCATCCTATATTGACTTAAAATTCAACATGTATTATGGCTAAAGTTTCCTTAAAAACTTCAATTGGTGTTAATGTAAGACGAAATCAAACCGAGCTAAAAATTGTTAGTTCAATTTAATGCCTATAAATCTAATTGAAAATTGAAAATAAGATTTATTGTATCATGAATTTGCATGATATAAAATAGAGATTAAAATAAAGAATTTTTTACTTAAATACATTTACTCGAGACGTTTTTTGATAAAATCGTTTCGGAGATTTGTACAAAAAAATGAAAAATATTGCCCGTATAGAAATATTATTTCTAACGATAATGATAACCTAAAAATAATCATAAGTTAAATATTTTAAGCATATGAAAATGTATAGTTTATAAAAATAATGTTTGCATTAAAAATATCATTTTTTTGAAAAATGTTGCATAAAACAAATGTTGCAATTTGTATATTACTTATAATGATCAACACGCATTTATATTAAAATAAATGACATTCATCCTCATTCGTTGCATTCATTCGTACTAAAAAAAACGATATATGAAATATCTCCTCCCACACTTAATTTGGACCATGTCTTCATTGGTGCAAAATGTGATAAAACACGAAAAATTGTACGAAATAAGATAGAAAAATATGAAAATAAATCATTCAACATAATATAATAAAATTGAAATTGTACCAAACTTAATAAGAATAAAAGCATTGTACCAAACTTAATAAAAACAACACAAAAAGATAAATGAGTTGAGAAAAGATAAGATAAAACATAGTCTTGCGAAGGTGAACCCGGTGGAGATGGTGTAGTCACGACGCCTTGACGACGGAAGAATGAAAATAACCGGCGTCGGGTTGACGTGTGCTCCCTCCTCAAACTATGGATGTTTGCATCCACCGCGGTAATCCTCGAACTAATTTCTCGATTGTCTTCAACAATATCATCCAACCGCAAATTCATTTGACGGTTATGGGCATTCACTTGGTTCAAAACTTGTTGCCAACCAACTTGTTCATCAACATTTGGCTCTTCTTCAACATGCTCTTGTGCTTATGCTTGTGTATTAACATGATCATCCTCCTCACCCTCTTCTTCTTCTTCCTCACCCTCTTCGGTACCAAAACCTTGGGAACTAGAAGCTCCGCCACCCGTGCGAGCAACAAGATGCTTAACACGTTCTTCATAGGATATAAACATGGGGGGACCAAGTTTATGCACTAAATTGGCTCGTTAAAGAGCCGAAACATCCAAAAGAGGTAAATTTCATAAGGGAGGTTTTGATAATACGCCAATTCACCACGTGCACCCAAAACAATTCCGGTAATTAAATTACCCATAGGCACTTGCCTATTATTAGAAGCGGCGACACGTTGCAAATTCTCAAATATCATGCCAATACTATCAATTTGAAGACCTTTAAAAATGCTATCAAGCACGAACAAATCATGACTTTGGACTTTTGAACTTTCTACCCGACCAAACAATGAGAAAGACAAAAATTTGTGAAAGTAGAAGATACAATTATCTCTAATTCATTTGCTCGAAGTATTTTTGGGATAGAAAACGTCTTGGTTTGTCAAAGAATTCCAAATGGTATGTGTATCAAAAGTTTTCGGTTTTTGATGAAAATTGCTAGTAGGAAAACCAAACATTTCACCCATTGCTTCATAATCAACCTCAAATCTAACCCCATTATTTCTAAAAGAAATAATTCCCTTTTTCTTATCATACTTGAGAGTGACCAAAAACTCAATAATAGATGCATCATCATGCGGAAACCTCATACTAGCAAATCTAGTCCATCCAAGAGCACTTAGAAATTCATTAATTCGATTGGAAAAAGATAGTGCATTTACCGTATCAAAGTGCAAGAACGACATATCGATGAATTCCATTTTACTTCCGTTGAAGTGAAGATAACATCGACCCTCCGCTTCGGACTCAATATCGAAGACGGCTCCATATTGAACACGAAGACGATTCGCCTCGGTTGCTTTGATCTTATGAGCGGCTCTCTTTTGTCTAGGCATGGTGTTTGAGTTTGAAAATGGTTTGAAAGTTGAGAGAATTTGAGAGATGAAAGAAATTTGAAAGGTTTTTGAGTGACAATATGTGTTTGAATGAAGGAAGAAGATGATGAATAGTTATGAATATATGGGGAAGAGTAAAAGATCTTTGTATTGGGAAGAGGATTGTGTGTTTAATTGGTGAAAATTGGAGGTGATGTAAGTTTGTGTAAGAGATAGGTATATATAGGTAGAAGAATAGGGGTTTTGAATTGGTGTAGGAATAGGAAAAGGTGCCAAAATCTGCCAAATCCCGTCCAGGATCACGCGTGTCGCGACCGAGATTCAGGAATCTCGGTCGTGATAGGAGGTCCGTAAGGAGATACAATTCTCCCGAAATTCTGTCCTTCGCTGTTGGTGTAGAGATTCTGAAATCCCTACCGAGATTCTTGACCTGGTGGCTGAAAAAACGCTTATTTCAACTCCGAATTAATTTATTCTTCTTGCAATTATGTCATATTAATGTAATTATTAATACCTGTAACTTAAAAACACAATTAAAACATTAAATGAATGGAAAACCAAAGGTTTTACCTTAATAAATAGTGAATTAATGAAACAATTAATGCTTATGTATTAATGTTATCAACATGAATGTACATTAAACATAAATGTTAAAATTAATACTCTCATTAATAATCAAAAATAGATATATACATGAACATAAAGAAACGTATAAACATGAATTAAACATATATACATTCAATCAACATAAATTCAAACATGAAAATTGATGAAAGAAAAACATATGTACAAGAATTCAAAAATAAACAAACCTATATACAATATGTACAATAAAACAAAATAAAATCAAATGGTATCCCGGTGAATTGGAACACGCATTGCATTAGCCCGATTGATCTTGGCTTGTACGAAGATCTAACTTTCTTCTGGAGAAAGAAATCGTGGGCCGACTCGAAAAACTCATTTGACAAGTTCCTCACTTTCTAGGAATTTATAGTCAAGGACAGGGAATGGTTCTTTATCAGTCCAGGGAACCGAAACACATCCTTTGGTTCCAAGGATAATTCCACAGATAATATTCCCGTATCCAACCTTTCTTTCCTTTGAACGTGATGCGACAACTAACCCCTCCATTAAGATCTTTGAGGAATTAACGGTGTTGTCTTGGAAAATGTCACCCAACACATATAAGTTTGTGTCTTGGACGACACTGCTACCGGTTCGTCCAAACAAACTGTGGCAAAGAAATTTGTGCAGGTACATCATGGAGTTAGAGTTTATAGACTTGCTGTAGGCGAGACTCAGATTGAATCGCCAAAAACCTGTCAGCATTCTCCAAATGTCCTGAGAAGTCATATCTCTTCCAGGATGGTATTGTGCAGTATCCCTTGGTGGGAAACCAAACCATGCATGAAGTTTTGGATATCCGAATGTATATGCTTCATCGTCACGACGATAACTCAGACGAACACGTCGCTTATTAACGAAGCGGACAGTACAGAGGAATTCTAATACCCAGTCTCCTATTATGGGAAACTTCATGAAAGCAAATTTAGACCATCCTAAATTTCTCAAATAGCGATCCATATCTTCGCTTATCCCGAGTTCATCATTCAAGAACTCGTCCATATACATCATCCCGCAGAACATTGCATATCTGAACCGATAATAAGATCTGCCTTCATCAGTATTGTAGATATGGAATGGTGCTCTATAGCGTTTTGAAATGTCAGTTCGCTTGGTGCGAGCAGATGCATTCTTCTTTGAATTTTTAAGAGAGGAAGTCATGTTTGGAGAATAATGTATGTTCTGTAACCTTTAGAAATGTGGTAAGAATTTCAGAATTCTGAAAGAGATGAAGTGAAATAGAAGAATTCCGATCCTTACTGAAATATATAGGTTAACAGAATGAAAAATTATGTCTGTTGAAAACGAAATGGTGTCAAATTGGTGCCTTTTGGGTTAAAATTGACAAAAATTTTCGAATTTGAGCAAAGAAATAGAGGAAGATGCAGAAAACAAAGGCGACAGGTCGTCATCATGCCCGTCTCGCGACCGAGATATTGGAATCTCGGTCGCGACACGCTTTACCCAACCTGGGTAAAGGCATGTCGAAACCCCTACCTCTCGTCACGACTGAGATTTTGGAATCTCGGTACGAGCAGGACCTTCACTAATCTAATACTTAAAAATCCCTACTGAGATTTCTGAAATTTCAATAAACACATAATAATTTTCTGAAAAACATTTTAAAACATGACTTTAATGAATTTTTATTGAATAAAACTTAGTTGTACACAAAACTAGAAATAAAAATAAACAAAAGTAAAATAAATTAAAACTAGTAAAAATTAAAATGATGAACAAAATACAAGAAAAACAAAATTAAAGATATGAAAACTAATTAATTTAATTTTCATAAAATTCGTCCACTGATTCAATTGCTTGAATTGGGGCGCCTTCGTAATAGATTTTGCATCGATTTCCGTTAACCTTAAATCGATCGCCTTTTGAATTTTCTAACTCTAAGGATCCATAATCGAATGTTTTAACAACTACGAACGGTCCATTCCATCTAGACTTAAGCTTACCTGGAAATAACCTTAATCGAGAATTAAAAAGTAACACTTTATCCCCAACATTAAAGTTTTTAACCTTAATTTTGGCATCATGCCATTTTTTCACTTTTTCTTTGTATACCCTTGCATTTTCGTAGGATAAATAGCGTAATTCATCCAACTCGTTCAAGTCGAATAAACGCTTCTTTCCCGCGCTTTGCAAATCATAATTAAGGGTTTTTATAGCCCAATATGCTTTATGTTCTAATTCTACTGGTAAATGACAAGCTTTTCCATACACAAGTCGGTAAGGTATCATTCCTATAGGTGTTTTAAATGCAGTACGGTATGCCCATAATGCATTGTTAAGTTTATGTGCCCAGTCTCTTCTAGAAGACGAAACTGTTTTCTCTAATATCCATTTGAGTTCTCTATTTGATATCTCCGCTTGACCATTCGTTTGAGGATGGTATGGCGTAGATATAAGGTGGTGTACTCCGTATTTTCTCATAAGTGACTCAAAACTTCTGCTTACGAAATGAGTACCTCCATCGCTTATCATGACTCTAGGGATTCCAAATCGACAAAATATTGCATCGAGAAACTTAATAACTACCTTAGAATCATTTGTCGGGGTTGAAATTGCTTCAACCCACTTTGAAACATAATCTACGGCTACTAATATATAAGTTTTGCCAAAAGAAGGAGGAAAAAGGCCCATGAAATCAATTCCCCACACGTCGAAGACTTCAACTTCCAACATGTTCGTGAGAGGCATCTCATCTTTCCTTCCTAAATTCCCGATTCTTTGACATTTATCACATCGAATAACAAACGAACGAACGTCTTTAAACAATGTAGGCCAAAAGAATCCACATTCTAATATCCTATCTACTGTTTTACTTACGCCGTTATGACCTCCATAAGAGCTTGAATGGCATTCTAACATTATAGAGTCATATTCATACTCACTAACGCATCTCATAAGCATACCATCGCCACATGTTTTGAACAAGAACGGATCTTCCCAAAAATATTTTTTTATATCTGAAAAGAATTTCTTCCTTTGCTGGGAGTTTAATCCTTCTGGAACAATGTGAGCTGCAAGATAATTAGCTATATCCGCATACCATGGTGCTGTGACACTTTTTACTTGCATGAGATATTCATCGGGGAAATCATCTCGTATGCCGACGTTTCACCGATATGACTGTTTTCATCTTCAAGTCTTGATAGATGATCGACGACAAGGTTCTCGGCTCCCTTTTTATCTTTAATTTCTATGTCAAATTCTTGTAATAAAAAGACCCATCTAATAAGACGCGGTTTTGCATCTTTTTTAGCAAATAAATACCTTAAAGCTGCGTGATCGGTATAAATGATGATTTTAGATCCTAACAGGTACAACCTAAACTTATCACATGCAAAAACTACCACTAGCATTTCTTTTTCGGTTGTTGTGTAATTTAACTGTGCACCAGACAATGTGTGACTCACATAATATATGACGTGAAGTTTCTTGTCCTTCCTTTGACCTAATACACATCCTATGGCTAAGTCGCTTGCATCACACATAATCTCGAAAGGTAAATCCCAATCGGGTTTAGCAATTATGGGTGCAGTGACTAAGGCGGTTTTCAATGTATTAAAGGCTTGTAAACAATCCTCATTAAAATCAAAGGTTGAATCCTTAATAAGCAAATTAGTAAGTGGTTTGGAAATTACAGAAAAGTTCTTTATAAACCTTCTGTAAAAACCTCCATGTCCTAAAAATGACCTTACTCCCTTAACAATACTTGGTGGGGGTAATTTCTCTATAACTGAAGTTTTTGCTCTATCCACTTCTAATCCTTTTTCAGATATTTTATGTCCAAAAACTATTCCTTCGTCTACCATGAAATGACATTTTTCCCAATTTAATACTAAGTTAGTTTCTTCACATCTAGACAATACTTTATCTAAGTTTTATAAACATGCATCAAAAGAATCTCCATAAACTGAAAAATCATCCATAAAAACTTCCATGATATCTTCAATGAAATCGTTAAATATTGCAGTCATACAACGTTGAAACGCTGCGGGTGCATTACATAGACCAAATGGTATTCTCCTATAAGCAAAGGTTCCATAAGGACATGTGAAGGTTGTTTTATCTTGGTCATCCGGGTAAATGTAAATTTGAAAGAATCCAGAATAACCGTCTAGGAAACAATAAAACACATGACCGGCTATCCTTTCGATCATTTGGTCAATGAAAGGTAGAGGAAAATGATCTTTCCTAGTTGCCTTGTTTAGGTTCCTATAGTCTATACAAACCTTACAACCTGTGGTGGTTCACGTAGGTATTAATTCACCTTCGTCATTCCTTACTACAGTTATGCCTCCCTTTTTAGGTACACAATGGATCAGACTAACCCATTCACTATCCGAGATCGGATATATGATTCCATTGTCTAGAAGTTTAGTAATCTCATTTTTTACTACTTTCTTCATGTTCAGATTTAGGCGTCTTTGCCTATCCGCTTTAGGTGGCTTACCTTCTTCTAAGTGAATTCTGGGCATTAAAATACTAGGATTAATTCATTTTAAGTCTGAAATTTGCCATCCCATACTACCTATCCTATTTCTAACAATTTCTTTCAATTTCTCTTCTTGTTCTTTAGTCAATTTGTTAGAGATAATTATAGGAAGAGTATCACCTTCGCATAGCAAAGCGTACCTCAAATGGTTTGGTAACTCTTTAAGTTCTAACTTAGGGGGTTCTATAACTGAAGGCGGGACTGGTCCATCTTCTCGAATCAAAGGCTCTGGAACCTTATCTTCTAATTCTTCTCCCTCTATGGGTTCTATTACTTTTTCTCTTTGAATAACATCATTGACACACTCTTCGACCAATTCAAGTTTCATACAAACTAACTCTTCCATAGGGTATTTCATTGCTTTGTTCATATTAAACTCAATCTTATCTTCACCTATTCTCAAAACTACTTTTCCTTCCGATACATCGACTAATGCACGTCCCGTATTCATAAACGGTCTACCAAAAATTAGCGGACAATTAACGTCATATGCAAAGTCTAGTATAACAAAGTCGGTAGGAAAAATGAATTTATCGACCTTAACTAAAACGTCCTCAACTATACCATATGGTTTCTTAGTTGTTTGATCCGCTAGTTGCAAAACCATATTAGTACGCTTGATATCTTCTTCTAAACCTAACTTTTTGAAAATAGATAATGGCATTAAGTTAATGCTCGCACCTAAGTCACAAAGACAACTTGGGAATTCAATGTCTCCCAATTTACACGGGATGGTGAACCATCCAGGATCTTTGAGCTTAGTCAGCAAATTACTTGACACTATTGAACTACAATCTTCTATTAACGATATGGATGAAATTCCTTCCCAACTGATTTTCTTAGAAATAAAATCTTTTAAAAATTTACGATAGTTAGGAATTTGTGTTATCGCATCCATAAATGTCAAATTTATATGCAAATTTTTAAGTTTATCAAAAAATGTTAAAAGTTGTTTATCATAGTCCTTATTTCGGACTTATGTGGAAAAGGTGGTTTTGGTACAAATGGTTTTGTACTAGCATCTATGGGCGAACTCTTTGAATTTACATTCTCTTCTGAGGATTTCGTCGTCAAATCACTTCCCTGCAAAATGTTAGTAGAATCTTCGGGCATTTCCGGACCTAAATAATATTTACCCGAACGAATAGTGATAGCCTTTACATGCTCTTTAGGATTTTCTTCCGTATGGCTGGGAAGACTTCCCTCTTTTTGGGATAGAATTGATTTAGCAATTTGTCCTATTTAAACCTCCAAATTATGGATGCTAGACGAGTGGTTTTTAATTAATTGATCGAATTTATTCTCAATTCGTTTAAAACCATCATCGTGGCTGTTTACTTTACCACCGATAGCATCTATGAATTTTTCGATTTTAGAAGATAATGCGCCAATCGTGTCTCTTGATTGATTTTGATAATTATTAGATCGACTTTGATTGGCACCGGCATTATTATTCTTTTTCTAACTAAAGTTAGGATTATTCCTCCATCCGAGATTATAAGTATTAGAATAAGGATTATTAGTTTGATTTTGTCATTGGACAAAGTTTACCTGTTCAACCTCATCCATACCATCGTAATCCAAGTCCGTTTGGATTGGGTTACCATTAGTGTCACACGGTGCCATAAACCTGTCAATTTTGTGCGATAACACAGAAAATTGGGCTTGTAACATCACGATCGGATCGAGATTAACTATACCTTTAATTGGTGATGTAGTTGAGGATGATGGTTTCGCCACTGGTGTGTGTCCACGTTCAGCAGGCCACATACTACTCTTGATTGCCATTTCCTCTAAAAGTTCTTTCGCTTGGGCGGATGTCTTCTTCATAAATAACTCTCCCGACATAGCGCCTAATGAACCTCTGGTTGTAGGATTAAGTCCGTTATAGAATGTTTGCATCAAAAGTTCATCGGGCAAGTGGTGATGTGGGCATAAACGTTGAAGTTCCTTGAAACGTTCCCATGCTTCATAAAGGGTTTCATTATCATGTTGTGTGAAGGATGTTAATTTTTTTATAACTTTTGCGGTTTTTGCTAAAGGGAAAAATTTGGATAAAAATGCTGGGGCTAATTGGTCCTTAGTTCCAAATGTCGCGGCTGGCATTGAAGTTAACCAAACTTTGGCCATGTCCTTCAAACTGAAAGGAAATAGGCGAAGTTTAATTGCTTCGGCAGGCACGTCATTTATTTTGAAAGTGTCGCAAATTTCTATGAAACTTGTCAAATGAGTATTTGGGTTTTCATTAGGTAGTCCATAAAACGTTACATTGTTTTGCAACATATTAAGCAAAGCTGGCTTAATTTCAAATTGACGTGCGTTTATCTGGGGTCTAACTATACTGTTTGTAACACCGGCCACTCCCGGCCTAGCGTAATCCATAAGTGTGGGTCGGATTGCCATGGTTTGTGGCGGTGATTTTTGTTTCTCTTTGTTTTTCTTTTTGTTTCTTTTTACAGTTCGTTCAATTTCTGGATCGAGTAATTCCGGTTGAATGCCTGAACTTCGAGTACTGCGCATGAACTTGAAATTTTTGCACGAACTGAAAGTACCTTCAAAAAAATTGAAAAATAAAATTGTAAGTAAATTTAAATAAATAAAATATAAAAAATAATATAAGTATGTACAAACCTAGATTCGAAATAAAACATGAAAAATCTAAATTTTTGTAAAAAAATTTGGCGTTCCCCGGCAACGGCGTCAAAAACTTATTGAGCGATTTCCGCAAGTGCACGGTTTCGCTTGTAGTAATAAAAAGATATCGATCCCACAGGGAACGTTTTTTCACAAAAACTTATTTTAATACAGTTTAGACTACGTCTTTAGGTTTATATTATAGAAAATCGTTTAATTGAATCAGATTGAATTGAATTGAATTAATCAGAATCAGATGAGAAATTTATGTTAGAAATTTAGAAAACAATTCTGTCTCGATATTTGATTACGAGACAGAAACTTTAGCGTTTAAAATAAGGAAAGTGTAAAACTTATTCGCATTAAGCAAAGAAAACAACTTTAACTTTGGAAAGATTATGGGCATGTAATAAATCGTTAATTTTTTCAATTAATAGGCTTTGAACCGTAGAAATCTCTCTAGATCGGAGTAGATTTCTACTTTAATCAAATTAGCGTTTATTTCCGATAAGCCGTCCTAACGATCATATCTTCCGTAAACACTAATCCTTTCAAGTGTTCAACTAAGTTTCCTTGTAATTATATGAAATTTAATACGTTTTAATGAAAACACCAGAACCTTACTTCGAAGGTAACATCAAAGTAACAACAGAAATATTTATTGAATTACGTAAACGTTTTATTATAGAATTGTGAATCTTCACAAGTTAACAGAGAAAAATAAACATGGATAGCATTCTAACTAATTTGAGTTCCGGGTTGTCAATCCTTTTCTCAAACTTCGTGGAGTTTGTCAGACTCTAGGGCGCTTCAGCCGTTAGTTCTTCTTGTTGAATCTTCGGAATAGAGATGGTTCGTTCTACAACCAGAATGAGAACTTGTCTTCGAACAATTCTTAATCTAAACTTAATCGCTACTGTGTTTGTAATAATCTAAGAACAATCTTGTGTACAGCAAGTTTGCTTTACAGAATCGAAATCTAACTCTGAATCACTTCTGAATCAGAATTTCTACATAAATTCTGCTCTCTAAAACTTAATTAATCTCCTCTTTTAACTCTGAACTCAACTCTCTATTTATAGATGTTGAAGAGTCGTGTTTGAAGGGTCGTGTCCGCTGTGAAGAGACGTTTCTATCCACCCGAACAGACATGTTTCTTGGAATTTCGACATGTGAAATCAGTGCTAGATTGGCTGCTGGTCGTACCGAGATTCTAAAATCTCAGTCGCGACCTGGGGAGGAGTTTTTTCCTCAGAACGAACTTCGACTTCATGCCATAATTTAGCATGTCGCGACCAAGATATGGGAATCTCGGTCGCGACACGGGTTGTTTCTCCCGGTCTCGCCTCGTTCCTGTCTCCTTGTATCGGTGCGCTGATTTTCTCGTACTTTTGGCTCATAACTTAGGGTTTTTACTTCATTTTTGATCCGTTTTAGCTCCTATTTGGATTTGACCAAATATTTAAGTACCTTGCATCAAAGAAACATATTCGGACGTAAGAGTACTCTAAATAGATATAATTAACACGATTCCATGACAAAACTGATGTGAATATTAATGATATTTTAGGTATATTTTGGGCTTAACATCGTGAGTAGGCAAATTGCCGAGATAGGCATGCCAGGCCACCAACGAATGTGCAGGAGGAATGCACGGATCTCGAAGGAAACGACACCATTGCTGCTGATCAACCGGATCGCTAAGCCAAGCATACAACAATTTAACAATAAGAACCCCACTTATAGCAGGCTTCCACACGCATTTATCATCCGCGTCCTTTCCACGCTTAATGCGCCGAACCCTGCCCTCAACGTTTGAAGGAAGCGTAGGCAGGTTATTCCAACTATCTCCATCCAGATAATTTTCAACCGAATCCGAACAAGAACGTTGCTGTCGAGCTGTTAACCCAACCTGAGCAGACAGTGAGGGACACATCCATCCCCCGTTCCAAAAGTTTAGGCCCGAGCTCTGACCAATCCACCAGAGACAATGTTACGAAATTTCCATATAAATGCCCTTAACCGAGGCCCAAACAGACGAGTTCAAAACCAAATGACGCGGCTGTCCCACTTTGTTTAAGAATCAGGTTCTCAGCAAGTTAAAACAAAGCGAGCTGTCCTAAATTAAGCCCCAAGCCATCTTCCCAGTCAGAGCTTTGTTTAAAAGAAACAAATCCTTGATGCCAAGCCCTCCATCTTTGAGATTTTGACAACAGACTTTCCAAGGAACCGTTACTAGCTTCCTACAGTGAATTGAACCGGACCATACAAAATTCCGCATAGTTTTAGTCATACGGCGGAGCAACGCAGTAGGCCACTTGTAAATAATAAAAGAATGAATAAAGCTCCTAGTGATAACAGAATTTACCAAGGCAACTCTACCAGCCATTGATAAACAATTGCCTTTCCATTTGGTAAAATGGGCAAGGACCCTGTCCATCAAACAATTTAAATGTGAAGTTTTTGGCCGGCCAAAAAATAATGGGACATCAAATCAAAAAATATTCGATTGTAATTAAAATTTTAGTTGTCTTAAATAGTAATAAAGGTTCACTAATTAATGTAAATAAATTTAGAAGTCAAGTATTATTAATTAGTAAAGAATTTAAATGGTAACCTAAAAAAAAATTAAATGGTAGCGGTTTGGGATTCAAATTTTCTTCCAATCATTTTTTGCCCCTTCATTGGAGAACTTATTGACATTTGAACTGGTGAGGGAGAATAATGTGCATCTTTCATATTGAGTGAACTTTATCAACGTACGAACTGATGTGGGAGTTCTAGAGGAAAATATATAATGAACATAAATGTCTTTTGATATTCTATTATTGTACACATATAAATTCTTAAACACTATTAAATTAGTGAAACCTTTTCAGTTTTCATCTGATAGAATTTATATGTAAACTTTTCAATTTCCAACATAGAAAATAGAATAAAAAATAATTATAAATAGATTTATAATTTTTTCTTTAATTTTCTACACATCACGATTAATGTTAATCCTTGAAAAAGAATCTTTGCTTTTAGTTGTACAAAGTCAAGGTTCTGCTTCAAAAATTAAGACATAGGACATTCTCTATGTCGTCCAACTAAGAGCACCAAATCTTCATAAAAATGTTCTGTATAAACAGAAAAAATGCAGCCATATAATTATAGTAGCATAGCAAGTGAACTAAAACGGAAACATAGAAAATGGCCTAACGATAACAGAGCCATTGGTTGAGGCTTTTGAGAAATATAACAATATAGAGCCATTAGATAGTAAATAATAGAAAAAAACTTATCAAAGGGAGTAGATTCGAGTTAGATGAGTGGTTGTCATCGATTGAGAGATGAGGGGAAAAAGTCCTAACATCTTCAATATGTTGTCGAACAACAGTAGAGTGATCAAACTGAATAGGAAAGGGGATGAACGTAAGAAAGTTCAGAAAAATTAAGAGAGCGAGCAAACTTAACTTAACTGAGAGCTAGATTATCTAAATTTTAGATTTTAGATAATTTGAAATTGAAACTGAATAGAAACAAAGACAAATTGAGATAAGGTAGAACTTCACCGATATATTGATCTGTGAGGAAGGAGGGGTAGTGACTGAACTGAACCAATGAATAAATGAATAGATATCTATGGAAAACCCCAAAACAAGGGAAAGTGGTTAGAGTTGATATCTAACACGAAATAGAGTGCTTTGGAAGATTTAGTAATTAAAATTTGCTTTAATCCACATAATAACACATCAACAAGTTGCTCCCTACTTCTGCCACGTCAGCTAATACATTTATAATTTTTTGATAATTGACTTTTTGTTTCCACATTTTATATATATAATAGATAGTATAGATGTATAAAGTTCGGATTTTTCTAGTAAAAACTCAACCAATTTGTCAAAAAAAATTGTGAGGTCATTGCGACTCTAAAGGGGTGTTTGATTTACTCTATTTCCCTCTCTTGTTTGCCTTTTTATATTAAAAATGAGATTTTAAGTATTTGGTTAGGGAACTACTGTTTGTTTTTTTTTATATATGAAAAATAGTTTTTTCCAACAGTAGGGAAGCCATGCTTTTTCAACTGCAAACATGAAAGAACAAACTGTAACAACAAACAACATATAAACTAAATGAGTCCTAAATCACTTTTATATTTATTTGAGTAAGTTTATGCGTCTAAGACAATGTTACTACTCTATGAAATATAAAAGTTTCTCTAGAATTTCATATTTTAATAAATTTAACAATATGTTATGTAAATGCTAAAGACACAATACATTTAATATCAAGAGAAATTAAAAAGAAAATTGTGATTTCATCAATTTGAAAATAAAAATATATGATATGTTTTTTTATTAAAGACATGCCAAATCAAATTAATAAAAATTAATATTTTATTATACCACATTATCAAAATCAACATGTCGATGTTCACATAATGGAAATCAACATTTTATTGTCAAAAGCTTTCCGAAGCAGTGTTTAACGTTTCACTTCAAACATCATAAAATATAGTGTTTAGGTAGGTTTACAACAACTGTTTTTAGATTTTTTTTGATAGAAACAATAACGTTTTAGAACTTTTCACGAAAAACTCATTTTTTTAGCTTTTCGTAAACAGTTGTTTGTATTTATTTGACGTTGACAAAATTATATTTCTTTTTTTCACAAGACATATTTTTTCTTTAACATTATTTCTATCTCAATAATATTATTGCCAAAAGGATAAAGTTTTACTCCATTCAATAAATAATTATTTTTAATAATGAAATTTTTTATTAATTTGTGTGCTGCAATTTTTTTATTTTTATAATTTATTTGTTGATTAATTCAAAACATGTTCATATTAAACATTTTACATACTAACAGAAACAATTAATAACAATTTTACCAAACACTTTAATCAGCTAATAACAATAGCAAACTATTGAATATGGATGCCTTAAATGAACAACCTTTATTTTATTAAATTGGAAATAAAAATTTACAAGAAGATACTTTTTTTTTTATGTCTTCGCACTTTTGCTCACTCACACGCTTTGCTCTCTTTCTCACTCACTTATGACTCTTTTGGTCACTATTTGAGCTTTTATTTTTGCACACATAAAGGAGATCTTAAGTACCCTATTTATAGCATGTTAAATTGCTTTGGACCAAAAATTAAGTAGGTGAGGGAACAAAAAATCAACCAAAGAAGACTTAAAAATATCTAGATATTAAAGTAGATTAATCTAGAAATGAATTTTATATAGTTTTCTTGAAATTAATCTACTCACCCTTTTTTCAAAAGTAGGTGATATATAAAAATTAATACTTTCCCTCAGCATAAACTTTTAGTACCTCGTACTTGCTTGTTATTCCAAGTTGCTTTCTAAACTGTTCTAATTTTGCACTATTTAGTCATTTCGTAAAGATGTCAGCAACTTGATCATTAGTATTCACATACTGCATCTTGATGTCTCCACTTAAGACATTCTCTCGTACGAAGTGATAATGCATCTCCACGTATTTAGTTCTCGCATGGAACATTGAATTCTCAGTCAAGTGTAAATTTGGCTGATTATCACAATATAACTGTACCGAGTAACCGACTGGCTGATGAAGATCCTTCATAAGTTGTATCAGTCAGGTACATTCTTGGGATGTGGTAGTTGTTGCCCTGTGCTCTGCTTCGGTACTTGATAAGGAGACCATAGGTTGTCTTTTGCTGCACCAAGTACAGATCATGTGCCAACTAGTTGTCTATACATGGTAGCATCTTCCAACTCTTTTCCTTCAGCGGAACATAACTTTATGTGTACTTTTACTAGAGTTGTAATAGGCTTGAATTCGAGCATCTTAAACTTCTCCAATAGATCCTTAACATACTTGTGCTGAGACAGAAAGAGTCCTTCCTTCGTGTGTTCAACTTCAAGACCAAGAAAATGATTTAACACTCTTAAGGATTTCATTTGGAAATGTACTGATAAGTTGCTCTAACTTGATTGATCTCAGAAACATCATCACTTGTGATGATAAAATCATCAACATAAACTAATACTATAACCAACTTCTCACCTTGGACCTTCACGAACAAACTAGAATCACTTGGTGCCACATGTAAGCACTTTGAATCAGGAACTCCGATATCTTCCTGTACCATCCTATTGGTGCTTGCTTCCATCCATACAACGCTTTCTTCAACTTGTATACATAGTTTGGTTGAGCCTTGCTCTCAAATCCTTGAAATTGGTCCATGTATATTTCTCGATCCAATTTGTCATGTAAGAAAGCATTCTTCATATCCACTTGCTAAAGCTTCCAATCTTTACTAGCTGCAAGTGTTAGTCGAACACGTATTGTGGTGATCTTCGCAATTGGACTAAATGGCTCATCATAGTCCATGCCATATTTTTGTAAGAATACTCGAGCCACCAATCGAGCTTTATATCTTTCGATTGATCCATCAGGATGCTACTTTACTTTATAAACTCATTTACATGAAATTGGCTTCACATCCCAAGTCCCATTTTGCTTCAAGACATCTACTTCTTCATGCATAACCTTTCTCCACTCCTTGCTTGAGGATGCTTCATATGTTGTGGGTTCCTTTTCAACTTCTTCGATCAATGTTGCATTTGCATACTTAGGACTTGGTCTTCATTTCCATGTTGATCTCCGTACCGATGATTGTTGTTTTATCATCGTGAATGATCTCCTCTAGCTAACTTAGTCGTCATTCTTTAGGTGTTTGATGATGTACTCTTGTGCACTATGGAAAATTGAGTCTTTTTAGATGACTTAAGTGAACAACATTTATTTTAGGGATAATGTACCAAAATAGGCCTATGGTTTTTGGTGAAGTATCAATTTAGGCTCCACGTATAAATAACATCAATATAGGCTTAACGTTTGAAAAAGGGTATCAATTTAGGCCTCGAGAACGGATTGGACACGTTATTCTTAGTACTCCGTTAAGTTTTGATTTCTCCCTCCACGTACAATTGACAGAACTTAACGGAGTAATATCAACGGCGTGTCTCGTTCCGTTATCGAGACCTAAATTGGTACCATTTTTTAAACGTTAGCCGATATTGGTGCTATTTTGTACGTGAAGCCTAAATTGATACTTCCCTAAAAACCATAGGTCTATTTTGGTACCTTATCCCTTTATATTATTAAATATACCACTTGTTGAATATGGATGACTTAAATGAACAACCTTTATTTTATTAAATTGGAAATAAAAATTTACAAGAACAACAGACACTTTTTGTTATGTTGTTGGATTTTTGCTCACTCACACACTTTGCTCTCTTTCTCATTCACTTATGACTATTTTGCTCACTACTTGAGCTTTTTATTTTTGCACACATAAATGAGATCCTAAGCACCATATTTATAGTGTGTTAATTGCTTTTGGATGACAAATTAAGTAGGCGAATGAAACAAAAAAATCAAACAAAAAAAACTTAAAAATATCTAGATATTATAGCAGATTAATCTAGAAATGAATTTTGTATCTAGAAATTAATCTACTCACTCAATTTTTCAAAAGTTGGCGATCTATAAAAATTAAAATAAAAAAACTAATTATAATAATGAACAACTAACAGCAACAGAAACAACGACGGCTAGTTGAACCAAACAACGACGGTTAGAACCAAATAAAACCTATTAGCTAATACTTGTTTTATGTTCCAACTAGTTTGATGGTGAGAAGATGTATTAAATATTCTTAATTTACTTTTATTAAAAAAATAGTATATTCTTAATTTACTTAAAACCTCCTATATGAGACAATCTTAGGTAGAGATCTCGTAGAGTTGAAATCCTCTAGAGTTGGTGGAATTATATGCATCTCAACTATAAATTACAAAATGAATGGATGAGATTTGATTGATCAATTAATGACTAATTAAATATTAAAATTTATCAATTAAATCTCATCCATTAATGTTGCAATTAATGGTTGAGATTACAACTCCACCAACTCTAGAGGCTTTTCAGCTCTAGAGAATCCCTACGCGGCAATCTTATATGTTTTAGGGTAAACTAGACTGTTATTTAGATATAGGTAGTATATATATATATATATATATATATATTTTTTTTTTTTTGAGCAAGGATATAGGTAGTATTTAAAATAGTATAAAAGTAGAATTCACCTTCAATAAATTTTAGTAGTAATTTATTTGTCTTTTATTATGGAAGGAAGGAAGGATAATTTTGTTTCTAACTTTGAAAAGCTTACCTAAGTGGTTGAATTGAAGGGCGATAATATCCTCTCTTCATCTATATCTCCATACCTCTCAATTTTTCATTGATACAATCTAATTAACTTCCAAATCTCACTTGTTTGTCTTCTTTATTCAATTATAATTGATTTGGTTGAATTGCAGAAGTGAGATATGGCTTCAGAATCCAAAATCTTTCACTTCGATGAAGTTTTAAAGCACAAGGATCGGGAGGATTGTTGGCTTCTAATTCATAATAAGGTCAGTTCTCACTTCAACTCCTTTCCCTTTTTGGGCCTTTTCCTTGATTTAGTTCTCCGTGCACATCTGTTTTGTATTTAGTTACTTGTGGTCAAGTTTTAGAGCAAACAGATCCAGATCTGCAGAATTGTGTGAATTAGATGTCAATAATTAGGGGATTCTGAATCAGGTGTTTGATGTGACCGATTTTCTGGAGGAACATCCAGGAGGAGATGAAGTCATACTGGCAGCTACAGGTAATTAAGATCTGTAAGTTAAGATGAAGAAGTGGATTGAATGATATGTAAATGAAATGAAAACGTATATGCAATTGCAGAGAAAGATGCAACAGATGATTATGAAGATATTGGGCATAGTGAATCAGCGAGAGAGATGATGAACAAGTATTATATTGGGGATATTGATGTGAAGAGTGTTCCATCTGATTCTGGAAAGAAGTTTCGTGGTCCTCTGCCTGTGCCTGTGCCCGCGCCTGTGCCTAAACAAAACTCAACCACTTCATTCGTAGTTAAGTTGTTGCAATTCTTGTTACCTCTTCTAATCCTGGCTCTAGCTCTAGCTTTTGCATTTAAAAAGGATTAATTACTCTCTTCACTTCTAGGAATGGCATGAATTAGATGGAAACATGATTCCATTAAGAAATTTAGCAAGTTAATAGAACGTAACGTAATCAATATGATATTGTTATTGTTTGTTTTGTTTTACAGTGTTATTTGATTATTGGGTTCCACAGACAGCTTTTAGCTAAATAATCTTCCAATTAAATTAGAACTGGAAGAGGAGATATTGTTACTGTTTGTTTGTTCAACAAGGGGAATGTAATCCTAAAGTTTTATATATTTGATAAATAATTTATAACAGTATTTAAAATTATAGAAAATATTTAACACTATATGTATAATCAAATATATATTTGATCCGCACTTTCTAAAAGTTCATGTGCTTATTTGATTACTAAAGTGAGCTAGATACTTGTCTTATGCTAGCGTTAAAAAGCTTCAGGTTTATTGTACTTACTGTGTTTTTTTTTTTTTTTAACAATTGGACTTCTGTACTTGTTCTTCTTGTTGCTGTGTTTAAGGTAGTAGATGTTGAAATGTAGCTAGTTTTTGTGCAAAAAAAACGATTTCAAGTAAAAAAAAAAAAGGTTATTTCTGATATAATGCTCATTGAACTGGAAGTGTGTACAGTATTGAAATTTCATCAATCAATGCCAATTTTCAGGATTAATTTTGATTTTCAACAAATTAAATTTGAATATAAGACCATATCAGTGACAGATTCTGTGGTGGAATTTGTGTTTACTTTTGAATCTTCCAAATAGACATTAAAAAATTAGAGTTACCAACAGAAATTCTGGCCAATAAAATGTATGATATATGCAGAATTTGAAACATATTTGGCATCAATGACAGATTCTGTGGTGGAATTGTCTAGTCCCGATTTTTTTTTTACAACTTTTAACATATTTTCGTGCTTTGAGTACATCATTTTGTTGAAAGTGAACATGAAATATGATTGTTTTGGACACAAAGTAAAAATAATTCCGAAAACTAAGAACATTGAAAAAAACGGCAGCTATATTCAAGAGAAAAAATAGTAATGTAAAAGGAAAAAAAAGTAGTGTGAAGAAACTTTTTTAGCAAAATATTAGAATTTTAGAAATAATAGTTAGAAGTAAATTTTTTATTTTACCATCATATTTAAAGGTCTTAATTGGTATAAAGTTATAAAAAAAAAGGACCTAAAAAATAATTTCTCCAAAAAATTGCCTATAAATATAACCAAATTCACAATTTAGTTTTGTCAATGGAGCAGACAATATCCATATACATTAGGTCCTTTTCAATTAGAGTCGAGAAATGCGCAATATACATTTTCATAGGGTCGAGAATAAGGAGAAAAAATATTCTTATTTCCGAGACGGAGAATGAGTTGAGGATTATAAGAGCTATTTCCCACCCCATATGAATATGGGCAGAAATATTAGGAATAGAGATGGACAATCAATACATAAAGGACGTCTAATTAGAAGTTGAATCCCATATATGTAATAACAATTAACATGGCCCATAACTAATAGCTTACTTCAATATACAGTGCCCAGTTCACCTATCCAAGCCACATCTTCACTTCAACTAGCCCATAGTACTTTATATATAAAAAAAAAAAAAAAAGCCCATAGTACCAATCTTTCTCTTGAAATTTTAACAACAACAAAAAAAAAAAAAATGGAAAAGATTACATTTGTTGAAAATCAATGTTTTAGGAGTTTTTTCAATTAGCTTATTGATCTATCTCTTTTAAATAACATTTTTACTCCTAATTACTACCTCTTAACTCCAAATAAAGGCTTTATCATGATTTTATTTATCATTTTACACAAACAGTTATTAACAATCAGCTAAGTTTTACCAAACAAGTTTACACAATCAACTAGTCAAATCAACTAACTAAACATGTAATCAACTAACAGATAATATAATCAGTTAATAACTAATAACTATTTTCTAAACAAGACATGTACCTTATTGATCTATCTCTTTTAAATAACATTGACAGATTCCGGGGGTACATTTGTTGAAAATCAATCTTTTACTCCTAATTACTACCTCTTAACCCCAAATAAAGGCTTTATCATGATCTTATTTATCATTTTACAGAAACAATTATTAGCAATCAGCTAAGTTTTACCAAACAAATTTACACAATTAGCTAACCAAAGATGTAAAGAACTAACAGATAATGTAATCAGTTAATAACTAACTATTTTCCAAACAAGACATGTACCTTATTGATCTATCTCTTTTAAATAACATTGATCTGTCTCTTTTAAATAACTGATTACATGTCAGTGACAGAGTTTTAATATAAGACCATATCAGTGACAGATTCCGGGGTACCAATCTTTAACTCCAAATAAAAGGTTTTATCATGATCTTATTTATTATTTTACACAAACAGTTATTAGCAATCAGCTAAGTTTTATCAAACAAGTTTACAAAATCAGGTAGTCAAATCAGCTAACCAAACATGTAATCAACTAACAGATAATATAATTAGTTAATAACTAACAACTATTTTCCAAACAAGACATGTACCTTTTTAAAAAATATACACATTATTTATTCCAAAAAAATATACACATTATTTAATTTTTTTTAACATGTATAATTTATTCTTCTAGTTTTATTTGTTGTAAATTCCTTTAATAAAATTTTATAATTAATGTATTCTAGTAACTGTTATTCTCTCATGGATTCTTCATTGTTGTAAGTTGTAACGAGTATAAAAAAAAAATGAAGAGGTCAATTTTATTGTAATGGGTAGAAAAAATAGAGACTAAGAAACCATGCTTGTAACTTTCAAATAAATGTTAATATTTATTATAAAAAATTATAGAAAACTAGAATGTTAAATAATTTATAATAATTACATATATTAGAAAAAGTACTTCTTTTATAAAAAAAAAGGTACTTAAATGTTAATATTTATAATATTTTTTTTAAGAGCTAGAACGAGGAAGAGCGACCCTAGACATCCCAACTATGTTGGCACTCTCGGGAACCGACCACCCCGGCCAAATCGATAAATAAAGAAAAGGTTCTTATAGAAGGAGGCGAAAAAACAAGGAAAACAAGGAAAAGAAAAGAAACAAAAGAACAGTAAGAGCTATGACAATCTAAAGTGCGGAGCGTTACAAATATCGCTTAAAATAAAGTCATGGCAGAACGCATGTGCGAATACCCACCATCGAAAGCAGTTGCTCAAGACACCAAAGCGCGCCAAAGCATCTGCGGCGCGATTACCTTCTTTGTAAATGTGCGAGACAACAATTTCCATCTCGGAGCACTGATGTAAGCATTTCAGCCAATTTTGCTTTATTTGCCAAGGAACCATTTCATTTCTGTAATGGAGGAACTTGACCACAGTCATAGAGTCTGATTCGATCCAGAGATGCCGCCAGCCGTTCTCCCACGCCATATCCACGGCGAAAGTGATTGCCTGAATCTCCGTAAGCGGCGCTGAAGAATCAGTGAGAGGGAAGGAAAAACAGCCCTTGGCAAACCCCCTAGAATTTCTGAAGATTCCGCGCCGGCAATGCCAGAAGAACCAAGGGCGGGCCCGTCGGTATTGACCTTGACCCAGTTTGGGGGAGGAGCAAACCATCAGACAGAGATTAAATGTGGAGCTGGCGGTGGTCTCGGAGGCAACTGAAGATTCAGCAAAATTCGCTTGTCATAAGCGCTTGAACAGTAGCCCTTAGAGATGCCATGCGCTTCGCAGATGCTTGCCCGGAGCTTTTGGAAAGTGTTTTGGATTGAAGGGAGTTCAGAATCAAAAGTAGCTACGTTTCGCCGATTCCAAATAAGCCATATGCAGTTAATGACCGCCGATTGCCACAAGAGCCGCACCTGCTTCCCAAATCTATAACTGATCAACCTGTATAGAAACTCTTGAAAGTTACCTGCAAAATTAATATTGACTCCAAACATATAGCTTAGTTTAAGCCAAATAATATGAGCAAAAGAGCATTCCACAAAAAGATGGATTGCTGTTTCCTGAGATCGAAGGCGGTGTACGCAGCGAGAGACCAATTGCATTCCTCGACTCTGCAGATTGTCATGGGTAGGCAAATGATTGTAAATAAGTTTCCAATAGGTAACCGAACCGGAAGGAGGAATGTGTGCACTCCAGAAAACCGATGCCAAGGCCTCTCAACAATAGCAGGGCAGAGTGAATCATAATACTTCCTAACCGTAAATCTGCCAAGGTTTCCCGGCTCCCATATGCATTCGTCTTTCGTATTCCAACCCTGCTGAATCACGAGTCTATTCGACTTTATCTGTTCCGACAGCGCGTGAATATTTGTCCATTGTGCATTTTGTAAGAAATACCCGACGTTGGGTACAGGTTATGTTGAACAGAGGGAATCAAGCCAAGCTGGCCAGACACCGATGGCCTTATCCAGAGATCCGTCCGAACCAAACACTTTCGAAACTCAAAAATTCTTTCGTTAGGACTTAGAACTATGCAAAAGGATGCTATGTTTTAAATTTCGAGTGATTCGAATGGTCGAATATCCGTAAATCAAAGAAACGGTTGAGAAACGGTTCAGAGAAAACTGATAAATCAAAAAGGAATAAAAAGAAAAGAAAAGAAAAGAATTCAAGATAAGAGACGCGGCTGAAATTTGGGATATATATCCCAAATCCGGCAAATATCCCATTTGGTCATTCATATTTATATAATTTTTAAAAATTACTCTAAACTTTTAATTTACACATAAAACCATAAAATTAACTCCAAACTTTTTCTATAGCACCAAATAAAAATCATAAACCCAATAATTATAATACATACTAATATCAAAATATAAATTTTACAAATTTAGACACGGACGTGACAATTCTCCCCACCTTAAAAAAAATTTCGTCCTCGAAATTCACGTTCTCTAATCTAAATTTTCTTCCTCAAGTAATCTCCAAGATCACAAAATTATTTCAAATTATCAAGATTCCTCATAATCATCATAAGACTACAAATTCTAATGTTTCCTTCCATTAACTTCATCATTTGTCCATATCCACATCACTGTAACAATTATTTATACATAACTCTTAGTAACTCTCAATTTCAACCTAGTTAATTCTATCACCATAATCCACAATAAAACTTCAAATATCATTCGTATCTTTCTAACAGACACCAAATCTCACTTTAATAAATTTAAATCACAATTGATTCCATCAATTGCATATATATCAATTATATTTCACCTATCTCCAAGTTCTACAGACTTCAAAAATATCACTTTTGAACCGCTAATATGTACGATATTATATTTTTCTTAAACTTCAAATAATCCGAATCAATGATTTGTATCATCATATAATCTTATTTCATCATAATAATAATACTTATATCTATAATTTTTCACTCCAATCATGATGAATATGAACTCCAAGTCATCAACATCAATCAAATATAAACCTTATATCGATAACATATTTCCTCTATGAATATCACCTTGACTTATTTATTTTCGTAAAACCTCGATAATCAAATCCTTACAATAAGAAAAATCAATATAGATCATTCTTATACCCATCATCATACATCTCATTAATATCTCCATTAAATTTAAGTTTCTCATCAAACTATATGGATAAGAAATACAATTTACTTAAATCGTAATGTGAAAGTTTTTGAAATCTCCAAGCAATATCCTCAAACACAATAAAAGCCTAAAATTTTCCTAATGTCATTCAATTTCTTTATTTGATCTATAACTACTCAATTTGATCTTTATGTAAATTTAGACTATAATCCTCGAAACTTCAATCTTTTCTCCAAACCATATAACCAAGAAAGATATAGTACCTAAATTACGATGTTGTCAAAAAATATAGTACCTAAATTACGATAATCAATGTTTTTTTTTCTCCAAACTCCAAATGCTATCTTTACCCATATAGAGTCAGTAAAATTTATATTGCTATCCAATTTTCTTATTTGACCTATGCACTCTTAATTTGATCCTATATTCCTTATATAAACTTAAACCATAATCACACAAACTTCAACTAAAAATAACTTCTATTATCAATATATGTACTACAAAATTTCAAGTATCAACATATATATCCTCTTATATCATATTTATCTCAAAATTGCCTACCTCAAACTGTGCTTAAGATCAGAAAAATTTGTTCTCAAAAGTCATATCTTAATTATTTCCTCAAACACTATTTAAGCTTACCAAATTTTCATATTTAATCATCAAATCATGAACTCTAATATATTCTCCCACTTTACTTCTCATTGATCACTAACATCGGTATCTCTCTAAACATCATTTATACAACTCTCAGTAATTCTAAACCTCAACCCAATGAAGTTTACCAATAAAACAGTAATTTAAATTTCAGATCTCATTTATTCAACTTAAGATTCTATAATACACTAAATTCATGTTATAATCTCCCAATTATTAATCAACTTCCAAACCCATTAAATGAAACCTCCATATTTTATCTTTCTCAATCCCATATCTATTATCTTCAATTTATCACTTTATCATTTCCTCAATCTCCTATAGTCCTAAGAAGACCAACTTATCATGTAAACCAGTAGCAATGTCTCTCAAATAAGAAGAAAAATCAAAGTAAAAACCAAATTCTGGTTTAACGCTAAAATGACCAACATATGCCGTTTTCAGCATAACTTTTTCATACGGAGTCCGATTAAGGCGATTCAAAAACCCTTGGAAACGTAAGATAATAATAAAGAACTTTCATTTAGGACTCCATGACAGATTCGGCCTTTATCTGGTCGAAACAATGCATCACAAGATTCAGGTACGAATCTGATTTTCCAGCAGCACCTATATAGACAATTCTCTATATCTCTAGCTCAAAGTTATGACTTTCTCATAACCCATATCACCAAATATCAAATAATTTACTATTTTTCATACACCTAGATATTGCTAACCATCAAATCTCATTTTTACACCTCATTAGCTAATTACTCAATCCTCGAAAAATTCCAAATTATTTCTTAGCTTACACCAAATATCCATATGCCTCAATTACTATCGATTATTTCTTAGCTATCACCAAATACTCATATTCCTCAATTACTATCAACCTTAAGTCCGAAGAATTTAACCTAGCGCTCTGATACCAAACTATCACACCCGACCCTAAAATATCACTTTCTGAAAAATCTTTGATATATATTTATCTATATACATAAAACTCAAAATATAGTTGATAGTTACTTACTTGGTCACTAATTGAACAAAATACACCCGATCGATTCGCCGCTAAATTCTGTCTAAAACGTTTCCCTCCAAACACTTTCGAAACTCAAAAATTCTTTGGTTAGGACTTAGAACTATGCATAAGGATGCTATGTTTTAAATTTCGAGTGATTCGAACGGTCGAATATCCGTAAATCAAAGAAACGGTGGAGAAACGGTTCAGAGAAAACTGATAAATCAAAAAGGAATAAAAAGAAAAGAAAAGAAAAGAATTCAAGATAAGAGACGCGGCTGGAATTTGGGATATATATCCCAAATCCGGTAAATATCCCATTTGGTCCTTCATATTTATATAATTTTGAAAAATTACTCTAAACTTTTAATTTACACATAAAACCATCAAATTAACTCCAAACTTTTTCTATAGCACCAAATAAAAATCATAAACCCAATAATTATAATATATACTAATATCAAAATATAAATTTTACAAATTTAGACACGGACGTGACAATTAAGCCGAGAGTTTCCGCCAATCCACCATTTGATTTGAGAATTAATAGTCTTGAAAACTCCTTTGCAGGAAGACCAAACTGAGGATGTATATAAATGTTCACGAGGAAGACCGCTCGGTGTTACGAATCGTTTCCTTAATAAAGAACTGACAAACGCCTTACCCTGCAGTAACTCCCAGCTGAGCTTGCTAAGGAGCGCCCCATTGAAATTTTCCAAGTCTCGAATCCCAAGCCCCCCTTTCTTTAGGCTTTGACAGCAAATATGCCAAGGGATAGTAACCAATTTCTTCGTATCCGTGCAACCCGTCCAGAGGAAATTCCTGATTCGGCGAGTGATGTGGCGTATTACACTGAGAGGCCACTTGTAAATAGAGAAAGAGTGCACCAGGGCTCCAGTAAGCGTCGACTTAATCAGAGTTAATCTGACAACAAAGGAAAGCGTAGTTCCCTTCCATTTACCAAATCGAGAGAGAAAACGATCCGATAAAACTGAGAGATAACGTTTCCTTGGCGTTCCTACGAATAACGGCACCCCCAAATAGCAAAACAGGAGGTCAGCTTTACGAATACCACTACAAAAAAAACGTGGATTACCGGCGGACATTACCGGCGGATTCAATCGCGTTGCTGATTACCGGCGGAATAGCAGCGGAATTGATTACGCTGCAGATTACCGGCGGATCAGGGACGATATTGAAAAATGGTTGGTGAATATTAAGCTCAGCAGCGGATTCGTTGGTAAGGATATCCGCCGATAAAATTACCGGCCAATAATTTTACATACCGGCGGAATTCCGTCGGTATGAATAAAAAATAAAAAAATAATTATTTATTATTTATTATTATTATTATTTTAGAATAATCTATTCCTTTTTGGATTAGCGGGAATAGAAAATCATTCTCCCCCCTTTTTTTCACGTGCTTTTTATTTCCCTTTTCATTTCCCTCCCAAACGACTGTACGTTTTCAACTAGTTGAGTCCTTTCCTCTTTCTCACCTCTCTCTCTCTCTCTCAAGCCTCTCCTCTTTCATGGAGAACACACAAGGTGCCAGACTTTTTCTCACTTAAGAACTAGCAAACCCTTTCTATTTGTTTCTCCATTTTTCATTCAACGGCTAATCCCTCACCCGTTTATATTGACCCATTGTTTTTTGGACACAGCAGCTGCGACCTAGATTTCTCTACCATCAAGCTTTGGATTCTTCTTTGATTTAGGTGAGTGAACTTCTTAATCTTGACTGATTTTTCTTTGATTTGCTTTGATTTTGAATGGGTTTAAGGATTTTCCCCTTAATCTGAGATTTAGGGTTTATAGATTCACATAAAAGGTTGCTCAGCCCTCATGGTTCACTCCTAAAAGGCTGCTCCTTTTGTTTTAATCTTTCATTTTGTTTTTGGGTTTGTGTTTCAGTGTTGTGATTAGGTTGGGGAGGTGGGTTTCAAGGTTTTTGATAAAAAAAAATGGAATCGTTCGTAACTCACAACGTAGAAGAAATAGAGTAATTAATTACGTAGAGTAATAAGATATGAGTCAATCTTGCTTTTCTTGAGCTTACTGAAGTAAGTTAATCTCACAACAGACAGCGAAAGAAGTCCCCTATTCGTTACCTAATTACTTCTCGGAAAGAAAGGTAATGGAAAGGAAGAAATGTAGTTTTTACTGGAAACTGGAACCCATAGCGTATGAACCTATTGGTAACGCTACTGACCCCATATCTCTTCCACCAGCCCTATAGCCTATTAAATCATAGGGTATTGCGTAGAGTAATAAGAGATATATGAGGACTTACTTCACACTTAGTTCAGTTGCTTACTGAACATGAACTCAATCTACTGAACTAGAAAGTACCTATTCGTTACTAACTGATCAATTCGGTAAGTCTAGTCAATACAGCCTAAACCAATTTCCTTTTGGGTGCTCTTATAAATATGGAAGATAATGTTTTAGAGAGTGATAAAGGTTTTGTTTTTGTTACTGTTGTTGATCAGATGTGATCATTCTTAAAACATCAATTTTGCATGATACATTTATTTTCCCTGTTTCAGTAAATGAGGTAGTATTGGAAGGAGAGGAGACAGAAACAAAGAAAGTCAACAGGAGTACTACCAAAGCTTACAACAATACCGTGAAGGAAGCAGACTGATTTTGTGAAGAAACCTGAAAACAAGGTTGTTACTAACAGGTTAGAATTAATATAAGCAGTATAAAAAAACAACTATTGCTCTGTTATTTTGCATTTATATAATAATGTTTGGAGTCTTCACAGTTTTACTGAACACTTGTAATGTGCAAAAACTTTGAAAATGCCACTTGCAAATTAGATTGTATTTATATTATCTATGTCTATAATTTTACATTCTAAATTATATGCAGTAGATAGATGAATTAATTATCATTTGTTTACTTCCTATTATAAAATGAATTGTTGGAACATAATTCGGGTTGCTGTGTTCAATTGTTCTTCTCTTTCCGTTGTGCTAGTGAATTGTGGTATACTACTCATTACTGTTTTATTAGCTTATACTCTTGGAAAGTCATTTGGTTCTTGAACTTTTTGATTTCACTTTATTAGACCCTCACATTATTGTTTTGTTGTATAAGCCTTTATCATTGTTAGAGAAGTCCTCCATATGGCTTAAAATAAAAGTTCAAAAGCAGAAATTGACTTGATATAATATAATTTGCTTCCAATCATCCTTCAATGACAGTCACCTTGACATATTATTTCTACTTCATACAATAGGACTTGCAACACCATTGTGACAGATTGCTGGATCTTTGTCGGATGTTTAAGGAAAATAAACTTTTTTAATGTCTTATTTTCATTTTCTTATTTGTAACATGAAGAATATCTGAACTTCTTTGACCATATACACCATGTATTTTATCTAAAGCCCCAACTCATGTCTTTTGCATGGAGAATTTACACTGTGAATTGGTAAACTTAAATGTAGGAAGTGAGGAATTCAACTAATGACTTGATAAACTATTTATTTTTTCCTATTTTGCTTTCTTTCCTTTTTACATTTAGGATTAATTATCTTTTTTTTTTTCCTTTTTGCTTCCATTCCTTTTTACATTGAGAATAATTATCTTTTTTCCTATTTTGCTTTCTTTCCCGTAATCCTATATAAAGGCATGTTTTTCTGTTTTTTGAGGAGACTTTGGATGAATACAATTTGAGAGAGTTTTCTCTTTTCTTTTCCAATTGTCACCATTCTTTTGAATCAACGACCCTTGAAGGTTAGCTAGCGACATTCGTGTGTCGAATTAATGATAGCTAACGTTTATCTATAGAGAGTTTTCTCTTTTCTTTTCCAATTATCGGCATTCTTTTGAATCAACGGCCTTTGAAGGTTAGTTAGTGGCATCCGTGCGTTGAATCAACGATAGCTAACGTTTATCCCAATTTCCTGCTGCGTCACAGGCATTTTGGTGTTCATGACACCTGTCTTAGTAGGTAGTGATCATTCCTACTGCCTCCTACAATTGATATAATTGAAATTTCAGCTCATGTATCTAATTACAATTCTCTCAAGATTCAGGTCAATGCATTAAGCCTTTATTTTGTTTTATGCATTCAATGCTTCACATTCTTCGCTTTTGTGTTATTTGCATAGTTCAGTTTTTCCATATCGTCTGATTTATATAAAATTTTCATAACTCTTTTGTCTGAAAATGTGTTTATGGAGTTGGCAGCTTTGCAGGAGAGCTTGCGTGAACCTTATATCACTAAATGAGCTGGTTGGAAAAGCTAGATATTACACTTAGGATGCTTGTTATTGTTATTTGTTTGCCTGTTGAATCATAATACATATTGAATTTTAGAACTTCATGACTTATCCAGACTTCTATTATCAGTTTAAGTTGACAAAGCCCAATTTTAAGGTTAAATAATTAGTTCAAACTCATTTTATGAGGAAAACTGGTTCACCAAAATGAAATTGAACAAGAAATGAACTTCCAAAGATTCAGTTTCTAGGGAGATATGGTGAATCTTGAGTGGCTCATAAACGAGCACAAGTATCTGTTTTGTTTTGTCGCCAGGAAATGACAGTTGGATTACATGAACAGTGTTGTACAACTAAGGATTAAGGAATTCCTGATCAGGTGACTTAGTTGTAGTCATAATGTAACTTTTGGCAGCAAATACAGGTTTTTGAAGATTAAAAATTGAAGTCTTGTGAAAGTAGAATAATTGAACTTGCCTTTTTATTTCTGTTTCATAAAAAAGTTGAAAACAGGAAGCCCCCAAATTACTGGTATAAGACCAAAAGAAAAGGTAAGTGTCCAATCTTACCTTCACCGAGAAACTTGCTCCTTCAACAAAATCACATGCAATGAATAATCACCTAACTTTTACTTCCTTTTTCATTCTATTATCCAACACCGAATCTTATAACATTATCCTTTTCTAACCCTCCTATAATTAATTCCTTTCTTAACAATGGGTGTTTCTTGAAACTGCCCTTTTTAGTAATTTTAAATTCACCAAATTAGAATTCCATCACTTAACTTTGAAAACATGGATACATCAGGACCATATATGCTCATTTACTTTTACTTTTTATTGTTATATTACTATTTTTCATTGGATTTAATTTTCTTGTTATGTAATATTAGTGCACTACAAACTCAGAACTTGGCAATTGGATCCCAACTTCTAAAACTCTATATAATTTTATTTTTTATGGTTTTAATTAGGTTTAATACATCAAAAGCCCTTGAACTTGTCCAAAAGCTTGATTACCTCTAAATTTGTAAAGTATTTCGTTAGCCTATCAACTTGCTTAAAATAACTTATTGGCCACTCAAAATTTGTTTAAAGTGAACTATTGACCTCCTAAACTTGCTTAAAATGATCCATTAGTCCCCATGAACTTGTTTAAAGTGATATGAATTCTATTTAAATTGGTAAAGAAAATTAAAAATTAAAATAGTATTTAATATAAAAGACAGTATGAAATTACATTTTTCTCTTTATCATTCTATTGACATCTACTATTCTATTATATTTAGTTCCTTCTTTATTAATTTGTTCAACAGAGTTGTATTTAGTTGCTTTTGCTTTTAGTTTTCATCTTAGTATCAAATGTTGTTTGAGTAAATTATAAATTGCATTAATTTAAATCTTATAGGTTTAATACAATGGCTTGTAGAGATAGAATATGGATGTATAAGAGACACACGGCTAATAGGCTACTTGATCAAAGATTTATTGATGGGGCTGAGGAATTTGTTAGTTTTTCCATCAACGAACCTACTTTTATGAACGGTCATGAGATCAAATGTCCGTGTAGAAAATGCAGTAATCGTTTCTTCCGACACGTGGATGATGTTAGGTTGCATTTGTATAAATGTGGGTTTGTTGAAAATTATTTTAAATGGATTCATCACGGGGAACCGTTTATTAACCTTAGCTCTAGACAGCCAAATGACCATGCAGATCATGAGATCCATGATCATCATGATGAACCAATGAGTCCTCTCCGTCAAATGATCCATGATGTTGCTGGGCCTGATTTTGCTACACAAGTAACAGAAGAAGACCCCAATCCAGAATCAAAGTCTTTCTTTGACCTCCTACAGTCATTGAATGAGGAATTATGGCCAGGGTGTGAGAGCCATTCCGTTTTATTGGTGCTGGTATGTTCAACATGAAAAGAAGACTTACGGTTTGCAAATAAGAGTGTAGTTTATCAATTTTAGTTTTCTACGAGGTTTTGTTTAATTAGTTGTTATTTTGTATTGTCTCAACTTGTGTTATTTAAAAGTTGTTTTTGTGATTCTGTTGCATCTTTTTGCTAATCAATGTTGCTGATCCGATGATGTTTTATAGGTTTTTGACTTTAAAAGTTTTTTTTACAGACAACACTTCTTGGACGTGTACCAACTTCGCATGAGTTATTTGCATACACTCATACAAAGCGCCATGATGGTTCTTCTTGGTTTGATCCTCGTGCACAAGCTGTTGAGGTAATTAAGAAAGTTACATTTTCTAATTATTGAACTATTCTTTTAAATTAATTATTTCATGAATACAACACTGATTAACAAAAGAACATTCATTAATGTTTAGGAAGAGTATGTTCGTGGCTGCAAGTCTTCAAAGCGAAGAAAATAGGGCAGAAGATGTGTTGGAGATGTATTACCAAGTTGTTGGAGGACGTAACAAAAAACACAGATTGTATGGATTGGGTGATGCTGCTTGTAGATACTACGGATCAGCCTCATCACAATGCCCACCAAACACATCAGGCGCATCCACTTCAGCATCTCCTGACCCATATTCTCATATGCAGTCACAGTTTGATAGATTGAACTAGATAGTGCAAACTCTTGTAGATAGCCAAGAGCGACATGATGAGGGGATGCAACAAGGGCATGAATCACGTCAAATTCATCTTGGTGTAACTTGTGAAGATATTGAGGAGATTAAAAAGAACCAACATGATTTAGAGGTACAAATGAGAGATCAAATTGGCTCTTTGCAGGATGTTATAGCGCGGTTTCGGTTGGAGCTTACTGAGTTGCGTCAAAACCGAGAACAACATTCATCTAGTCAGGTTGACTCTATAAATGATGATGATCTAGATGACTTAACTTAGGATATATAGTTTTAGATGTTCTAGATGATCTAGATGACTTAACTTAGGCTATATGGTTTTGTTAACATTTTATCCTAATTAGATCCGATAGGATACTATATAGTTTTATCTAGATCGGGTAGGATATATATTAGACAATCTATATGATGTTATTCAAAATACTCAGTATTATTTAGTAATATATGCATTATGGTTTAATTAATGTGTTATGTTATATATATGGTGAATTTTATAATAATAATATTAATAATATTAACAATAATATTATTAATATTAATAATAATATTATTAATATTATTAGAATTCCTGTTTATAGAATATATATAATTTCCGACGGAAATCCGTTGGAGAATGGCTACAGGTAATAAAAGCATTAATTAAATGTAAAATTGGAAATAAAGAATTTTTGGCGGAATGCGTCGGTGATCATTCGTCGGAAATTACTTTACCAACCACGCTTGCATCGGAAATAATCGGTCGGTGTCTAGAGTTTCCGACGGAATTGTTCCTACCAAAATGGGTCGGAATGAATTACCGACGGAAAAGAAAAAGCTCGGTATGAAGTTCCTACGAGCCTTATACAGACGGATATGTATCCGTTGTTGATCCGTAGGTAACAACGATTACCGACGGATTTTTGTTGATTACCGACGAAAATATCCGTCGGTAATCCGCGTTTTTCTTGTAGTGTACCCAGAATCCCCGCGAGCCTAGCTCTTCTCTTGATCGTAACCCCGCTGCCAAAATAAACCGAGGATTTATCCCAGTTCACCATTTGTCCTGAAGTTCCGCCATATAGCTGAAAATGTCTTTGATAGCTTTCATGTTGTGGATTGAAGCTTTGCCGAATAGGAGCATATCATCGGCGTAAAGAAGGTGTGAGGGGAAGTACGTGTTGCGAGTGTAAATCATTGGATGAAACATACCCTCCCTTTCGCGACTTCCAAGCCAGTGACTAAAAAAGTCCTCCGCTAAGCCAAAAAGAATCGGTGACAGAGGATCTCCTTGTCGAACCCCTCTCGAGGAACCAAAGAAGCCCTTTGCTGCTCCCCCAAGAAGAACAGAAATTCGAGAGGAAGAGAGAATGTTGCGAATCCAATCTCGAAATTTACTAGAGAAACCGAAACTTTCCATAACTAGGAGCAAGAACTGCCAGCTTATAGTGTCGAAAGCCTTCCGAATGTCTATCTTCAAAGCCATATTGCCTCCGTAGCAATTTTTACTAAGAGAGTTCACACCCTCCGAGGCAGCTGCAATACAATCGTGAATGCTACGACCTTTCATAAAACCAAACTGATTATCTGAAACAATTCTGAGTAAGTTATTATTTTGAATTATATATGTGTTGATGTTTTTATTGATTAAAAATATAATTTAATTAAAAAAACAGGGCCTTGGAAATTATGAGGTCTAAAGCGCTTGCATTAATTGCTTTATGGTCAAGCTGACCCTTATTAAAAGTAAGGAGGACCTTCAGTTTAACTGTATTGAATAGAACACCCCGAGGAAACATGGACAAAGGAGATGTACTCTAATACTTTTCGGATCAAGATCCTTGATTCACACCTAGGATTATTAAAGAATCTCGATTTAGGTTGTTAGAGATAATGTTCCTATTATCTCTGTAAATTGAAACTCTAACTATATAAGAATCTATTTACAGAGATAATAGGAACATTATCTCTAACATAGGTATCATATTAACTACTTAAAATACTCTAGCAACTCGGAAGTCGACATTTGTCCTCCAAGTTACATACCGACTAACGGGTTTCTGACACCCTATAAATACAATGCGACATCATAGCCAAATTACATACACACATCAATTACAATTATTACTCAATTGCTTGGTGCTCATATTCTAAACTCTCCTACATACACACATTTATTGCAATTATTATTCAATTGCTTAGGGTCTCATGCTAAACTCTACTAACTCAATCGAAGTGGGATTGTCGATTAACGGTCTTGCCTTGATCCTTTTTGTGTCTTACTTCAAACATATAAGGAGTTGTCTTTATTGTGGGAACATTATCGCACAGATTCAACCGTAACAATAAAATTAGAAAATATAGCAGAAAAGCAAAATATTTACTAAATCACACATAGAATCACATACTAAGGGATCAATCCACTCTTCCCAAAAATGAGGTAGCACTTGATGCTGCAAGGCATTGATAAATATGGATCAGTTTAGGATACATAAGAATTAAAATCATAAGTGAGCATAAAGATAGACACCAAAGTTTAGAAGAGGACATGTACAATAACACCCATTACTAGCTCTTTAGTGCCATATCCTTATCTATTTAATCATGATTATTATGCATTGCACAATATATCTATTTTATGTTATATGGCAGTGGAGGAGCCAGAACTCAAAGTCTGGAGGGGCTCCATTGCATGAAGATTTTTTTTTTTTAATAACGACTTAAGGCTTTGATTCATAGTAGTCAAATCAAAATTTTCAAATTTTTGATAATATAAGGGTAAATTTGATCATAGTTGGAAACATTACGGTACAAAACAACTGAGATTCAATATAAAGTAAGGATAAGTTGCAAAAATACTTTAATATTTACACCTAAGAACAATTTTACCACTAACGTCTAAAATTATGCACTTTTACCCTTAACGTTGGCATTGAAGAGCAATTTTATCCGTAACATCGACAACTTTGGTCAATTGAAGAAACGGCCTAATACACAAATAACCCCCTGAACTTGTTCAAATGTTGCAACTGCCCCCCTCAACTTTCAATTGTAACAACTTACCCCTTAAACTTGTCCAATTGTAAAACATAACCCCAAATTGGGAATTTTTTTACCCCGTATTTGAAGCAACCGTAAAAAAGTTTCCCCGGATTCGTATCACGCCAAAGATCTGATTATCATACTCCACGAGCGTTGCGGATTTTGTATTTCACGTGTTTCTTCAATTGCAGTCCATGTCAGCAATTTGGGGTTGTGTTTTACAATTGGGCAAGTTTAAGGGGCAAGTTGTTACAATTGGACAAGTTTGAGGGGTAAGTTGTTACAATTGAAAGTTGGAGGGGGCAGTTGCAACATTTGGACAAGTTCAGGGGGTTATTTGTGTATTAGGCCTTGAAGAAACTATTCATCAAATTGTCTTCCCGGTCATGAATTTTATAACTAAGAAAATACAATTAAAATGAGATAAAAAAAAGTGAAAAATTTAGATTCGAACATAGGACCAATTGGATGTAGAGATTCCTTTAATTATCACTACAACCAAATATGCAAACTTAATTTCATGTCATATAATCACATTCTATATTATAAGTACTAATTTTAACTATTTTGAAAGGCTGCTCGAGACTGAACCATTGTTCGTCAAGGGTGTTTCGGAGGGTCACCCTCCCCTACCCCTAGCTCCGCCCCTGTTATATGGTATTTATAAATTTATAAGTAAATTTTAATTATCTATGATGGAGGGTCCATCTCATTACTCTCAATATTAATTGAGTGGTCCTCCATGAATCTTTCATAATCATCTTTTTACTCAGAATTATTTATTTCCTATCACTATCCTAATTACAAAAGCAACTTGACATTTTATACAATAACACCCATCTTATTAGTTAACTTGACCACGCTTCTATAGATTAAACTACACTAAACTAATTAATTAAACTAAACCAGCATCAGCATTGTATCAATATCTTTACACATGCTCCCATCATCAACTCATCCCAGTTTTGTTGGATACTGTTAGATTTGTTCCCAGGGTCACTGTCCTTTTTTATTACAAACAAAACAGCATATCAGAAAGAAGGATTAAGGAACGGATAGATGCATCCTAGTCAAAAACTAAAGTTCTAATTATGTGTGCTAATAAAATGTTAACAGATTATAATTAATTAATAAGTTTTTAGTTAATTACTTATCAAGTTATTGTTTATATAGTTATTTGATAACTAACTGAGACGAGGGAATCTGAATCAACCTTAATGAGTCCTCAAAATGTCCGAGATAAAATACAAAAGTGGAAAAGTGGTCAAAGAGAGGTTGGGAACCGACAACCCTGCTTCGGTACGTAAGTCAGTGACGAAAAATGATACTGGAAGTCAGTGACGAGAAATAATATACTAATAGAACAAATTGAATACCTTTTGTGTATTGTGTACCTTATATTTATAGGAGGTCTAGGTTGTGTGTCATTAACGTGAGTAGAGGACCACGTGAAAGTTTAATGGAGAGCTCAATAACAATTATATTAGTTGCATTTGTGATTTCCCTAATCACGGCGCTGGAAGCGGGTCAAAATGTGTGTGACATCAAGACCTTTTTTGACAGGACCACATGGCTCCGACGGTTACTATTACTAATGAAGGAGGAGGTGTCCCATTGGTCCACATGTATTCATGAAGAATGGTATCATATCAGATCCCCCCTCCCCCGAAGCTTCAAGTCCGAAGTGCTCTAGGGCTTCTTTTTATAATGTAACCGAAGGGAGAATTCCCTTGAGTTTGAGTTTTGATTGGTGTAATCTAGTTAAATAGCTCAGAAAGTAATGTACGGGAAAGAGACATAAAAACAAGGCTTAATGCATATATACACACCTAAACTTGGCAAGTTTTGCCTAATGGCACCCTGAAATTTTAAAATAATCTATCACACACCTATAGTTGCCATTAAAAACCTATCGCACACCTATAGTTGGCTTAGAAAACCTATCACACACCTATAGTTGGCTTATTCGGACCTCCTACACACAAAATCGTTGATTTTTCGTCTTTGACATTAAAAAAGGGAAGACATTAAAAAAGCAATACAATTGGTGAATTAGCGCGTTACCGGAGTTGTCGTATCGAGCTCTCTATTTCCCATTTCTTGGGGTGTAACACGTTATTATTGATTTTTATTTTTATATGTGAGGGTAGTACATAGGAAACACGATGTGATGTCATCAAGCTCTGACAAGCCACACGAGTCTATAAGCATGACATCATTTCTATACGTTTTGGATGACATTCTGAATTCCTAACATATGTACTTTTGTATTAATGGAGGTTATTATTAAAATTTTCTAGGCCTTTGGCTACCTTGGGATAGGGCGTGACGATTAAGGCCTCTTTAATTAACTCTTTTGCTTCTTCAGCTTCCTTATATGACTATAAAAAGTGCAGGAAAACACTTTGAAAATTGTACATGCTCCTTCTTGCATCTCCCATTCCTTTCCTTGGGGTTTCCAAAAAAGTAAGTGTCTACTTCTTTTTCTCTGTTTTATTTTCATTGTATGGAAGGTTTGAGACGGAAGAACTCAAACAGAGCCCCTATTGTTAACAGTGTTAAAGATTCTACTCCTTTTGTACACATATGAAATAATATCATGGCTCTAAAGAAGTCTAAATCTACTAAGACTGTTGCGAAGATCCAAGACCAATCGTCTAAGAAAGTTGGTTCCTCCAAACAAGTGAACCCTTAGTATATGATCAGCCTTCGACCTTGATGGCATCGTATCTCATAAAGATCGTGGATTCCTCCCCCAAATTGAATGAGATGGATGCCCAACTTTCAATTAAGGAAAACCTGGCATTTGACCCTCCCTAGAGATACTTGGGTGTTTTTTGTCAGCTGTTCAAATGGGGTATGCACTTTCCCCTTTCCGATGGGATGGTGTATGTGTTAACAGAGTTCAATTTGCATCCCTACCAAATTTCGACATATGCTTAGTGGGAGTTTCTTGCTTTCACGAAGATTTGTAAGGATTTGGACATTAACTTCACTAGACCTTTGTTTTGGTCGTTTTATAAGCCTTTAAAAGGGATGGCAAGAGATATGATGTACTAGTAGATGAGTTATCATTGAAAAACTTTCTTAAGAAACGATACGAAGCATAAAAGATTTTAAGCAAAAATGGTTTTGGCTGAAAGGTAACCCTTCTCTCCCTCAAATTTTTATTGTAGCGATTTTCCCTTTCAAACCAAGTAGAATGAAGATCCATGCAATTCAAACACTTGGCATCCACATCAAAGTCTAACCGAAGAAGAGGAAGCTGGTATGAAGCTTTTGTCTAAATATTATGTTTGATAGCCTTACCTTATCATGTCGAATATGGTTCGGTTGAACATACCCTTAGCCTTTCTAGATCGGAAGGGGAAGTATATCCACAAAGATACTAAAGGCTACCAAATGCCCAATTAATGTGATTAGCTTTTTTACTTCATTTTCCTTTTTAGTTTTGGATACAGGTACATCTACTAACATGTCTATACCTGGAAATTATCGTGTTTGCATCGTGTTTGTGTCGTGTCATTCCCAGATTCGTGTTCGAGTCGTGTCGTGTCATTTAATATAGTGTTGCGAAAAAGATTCAGATGATACAAAAACAAATGTCTGTCATATATCTTGTATCATGTAAAATAGAAAATAGCATAGTGAGAGTAATATCATACTCTCAACTTCAACTCTGTACAAGCTTGATATTGTTCATCAAACAATTTATACAAGCTTGAGGGGGAACATATATATTATCAAGTTGTTATTGTTTTAATATTTATGTATAACTAACATTTGACTGTTAACTACACTAAGCAAGAAGAATTAGCTATTAACCATAGTTATAAATTTGTTAGTAATTGAATTAGTTGATTCAAGCTTGTATATAAGCTATTGTAAATGACTCTTTGTAATTGACTGGGTTGTCTTGAATAGCTTCTAAGCTTAATACCTTCGTAGTATCCTCAAATTGTCCTTTTTTCACTTTGCTCCCTTAATTTAGGGGGATAACCTACTAGCTCCTTTTAACTTAACAAATATAATACTTCATATTCCTTATGTGTTTATATAACATTGAATACACATTTCAGGACATCTTCTGCCACCATTCTAATACACCTTCTACTTTTTATATATATATATAAAATGAAATAAGACTTCAAAATATAGAAAATGACTAATCATGATTCTCAACACTTAGGCTTAGGATTTTATATTTATTTTTTAAAAAAAAAATGCTAACATGCTTCTGGATATTAAAATTCTATTCCTAATTCTTTGAAAATTGAATATTTATGATTAGGCATTACATCCCTTTACCTTCCCAAACTAAAGCTTCAAAATCAATTAGGATCCTAAACTATTAAAATCATTAATCAAGTCCCTAAGGTAAGCAAAAATCATTAATTGTGTCCCCATCCTATCCTAAAATTCGAAAATGTGACTATTAGATATAGACCGTAATAATCTGTGTGTTGGTTCAAAATGAGTTTGGAGAAAAGAGTTTGAAACTGTTCAACAAAATGATTTTCGATGAGGCCTTAACTGATGAGTTTTATTTAAAATGGGGACTCAATTGATGATTTTTACTTGGTTAAGGGACCTGATTGATGAGTTTAATAGTTTAAAGTTCTAATAGCCTTAGTTTGAAGAGCCAAATGAGTATTATATCTTATGGTTATTAATTTATGGAATAAATTGCTAAATTTAACCCTAACGTTTTAACCCTAAATTTAACCCTAACGTTTTAAAGGATGTGCAGATTTAGCCTTAACGTACAAAATAATCCAAATTTAACATTAATGTTTCCAAGCAAAATCAATTTTAGCCATGCGTTATCCAAAATTTGAAAAAAATTGGTTTAACTATTATTAACTGTCACATCAGACATTCCAAACAACTTTGTCGATAAACTGAAGCAGTTTTGTATATTTTTTTAATGGTTACTTACAATTATATCAATAACAAAAAAATATATATTTTAGACAATTTGACAAAAAAAAATTGCGTTTATCTTATATGTAATAGACTTAGTCATTAGCATTTTAATAGATATTTTATAGTTGTTTTAGTAATACATTAGATATCTTAGACATAATTAATATTTGGAATGTCTAAAATTACAGAAAACGTTAGGGTTAGACATAATTATTCATTAGCATTTTAACATAATTTTTGACAAAATAAAACTAAAATTGAACTTGCTTGGAAACGTTAGGATTAGATTTCCATCCTTTCTTACTTTAAGGCTAAATCTGCTATTCTCTTCAAACGTTATGGTTAAATTTGATTTTTATCCCTTAATTTATTTTATTATATTTATCCTATTATAGAATTCACAACTATTAAACTTCAAATCAATTCATTAATCGCGGACAATTTTACTACACATTTTGGTTGCTTTTTTCTCTCTGCCATTTAGAAAGACAATTTGCGATTATTAAGTCCAAACCAAGTTCTAAAGATTAATTTCTTAATTTAGAAACGGTCAATCTGCTGCTTTGCTTCTCTCGTGAGACTCGTAGTCAGAGACAGACTGACTCTATGATTGGAGAGCCTTACAAACCAATCCAAAAATATATTTTAGTATGGTGGGTAATAGATTTTGACCTGTCAAAATCCCGGACTACCTCCAACCCAACTAACAACTTCCTTTAAAATTTTAATCATCATGTATTATTATCTAGGACCTTCAAAATGTTAGAAACGCCCCTCATAATTTACCCCGATTTTTCCATTTATGTTAGTTTCTTTACAAGAAACCCACTAGTCATAAAAACTCGGTAAGGTTCATCCTACGTACAAATTTCTTGCTTTGAAGTTACAAGTTTAAGGGGTTGGATACCTATTAAGCCTTAATTAAGGGTCAAAATTGACCTTAAGGCTATTTAGAAAATTAATTTGTCTTATGAACAATTGCCTAATTTTATCTATATATTCAAAAGTTTAACTTCATTTTACCCTAATAATAAAAAAAATAAGCTCTTTCTCGAAAAAAAAATAATACTAATAATCTAGCTGAATTCTATATAAATTTAAACGAAAGTCTCTACGTCAAGAACATTTAAGACACGGCATTGACCTATACAATTTTAATTAATTAAATTAGTTTGTGATGGCCTCATAAAGTGGGAACATGATTGCAAATTTAAAATGATTAATTTTTTTTTGGGAAAATTACAAAACTAGGTCAAATGGGAGGTCCATTTACATATTTAATCCATTTACTCAACCTATTACATATCTAGACTCATTTTGTGTGACTTTCCCTTAATACCCCCAATATTTACGCGCGGCTCGCCCCATCTCGTCTGACTTCGCATATTCCATACTATGCGAAGTCTGCGAAGTAAATGTTTGGGTTTGCATGATGAATTTAGTTCGCATATGCGAAGCCTGGATGTGTTTTGAAGCTAATTCGCGAAGTGGTATATAACAAAAAAGGGCAAACAACAACGGATTCTAACATTAAAATCATAACATTATCAAAATTTACAACAAAATTGCCGCAATAACAACATTAAAATCACAACAACAACAAAAATTACAACAAGATTGCCACAATAAACTCCTAACAAATCACTTCATAATACATAGGCTACTATTCACTAAGATTGCCACAATAAACTCCTAACAAATCACTTCATTATACATAGGCTACTTTTCACTACAGATGGATGGATGTCTCACGACACATAGGCGCTTATTAACCACTGAGGAATGGACATGTTCCACGGTGTAGACTTTTATTTACAACTGGTGGTTGGAAGTCCAGGCATTTTTGAATGGATGTCTCTCATGGCACCCTAACACACCAGCTTCCAGGAATGAATATTACGTATTCAACCACCTTCAGAAAAATTTAATCGTGTTAGTCAGAAAAAATGAAGATTTGGCTTCGCGAAACGATGATTCGCTAAGTATGCGAACATAAATGTGCAAGGAAGATGGTGATTTTACTTAGCAAAACAATTATTTCGCGACATCCGCGAGGAGGAATGTGACGCTCTGACTTCGCGAAAGAATGATTTCGCGGAGTCTGCGAGGAAAAATGTGACGCTCTGATTTCGCGAAACGATGATTTTGCGGAGTCTGCAAGAGAAATTTATCGAATTACCTCGCAAACTTCGCGTAATCAGCGTTTCGCGAAGTGAAATCGAAAAATTTCTCCCCGAAGACCTCGCGATAACCGCATATGCTAAGTGGATTTATGGGGAAAACGCAGAAAAAACAGTATATACTTACATTTTTTGATGAACCCAATATGATAAACTGAGAAAAACGATGAAAATAATGTAGAACCACCATTTCTTCGAACGAGCAGGAAATGGAAGATGAAGAACCATGACTTCATTTTCTAGGATTAGGAAGTTGCAGAATCAAGAGATGAAGAGAGGAAGAAGAGAAATTCATTGTGATTTGGAGAAATGAAGCAGATTTCGTGCAATTTAAAGGAAGATAGGAAGATCAAAAGTCTTAGAATCATTAATGGAGGAGCTGCCACCGTTTCGCGCAACCAAGGAGAAGATGGGAGAGAACGTTCGCGTAAGGGAGGAAGTGGGAAGGTTAGGGGTATTAAGGAAAAGTCACACAAAATGAGTCTAGATATGTAGTAGGTTGAGTAAATGGGTTAAATATGTAAATGGGCCTCCCATTTGACCTAGTTTTGTAATTTTCCTTTTTTTTAGGCAAATGATATATAATATAAGCATTAATTATCCATAAGTTTTCTTATATTTTTCATAAAAAAAGAGAGTTTTAATTCTAAAATAAACATTTATTTGTATTGGAAATATAACAATATATTATTACAAATGTATTTAAATATTTAAACATTAAAGTATCAACAAATTTTATGTATTGAAAAACAAAATTAATACTAATAACAAGAATTTTAAGGTTTTTATTTACAGCCCTAAGGGCTGTAAATATCGGAACCCATTTTTTTTAACATCAACCAGTAAACTATATCAAACATATATACAAGCTCCAGTAACATCATTGATGTTGTTTTTTTTTAATTTCTTTTTTGGCCGAAGTTTTGATTATTATTAATTAATGATGTTTTTTTTATTAATTAATGATGTTTTCTTCATTGATTTTTTAATTCATTATATCGTGTAATGCAATACTGCCCTCTCCCTTAGCCGTTGCCCTCTTTTATTCTAGGTAGCGCTCTTAGTTCGTGGAACAATGGAGATTGCTTATTCTAGGTAGCGCTCTTAGTTCGTGGAACTAAAGTTGATTACTTCTGTCGCTGTTCAACGGATCTGTGCTATAAAAGATAAACCTAAATCTGTTAATTTATTTATTAATAGATTCAGGTTCATTACTCGTTCCTTAAAAGTTAGCGAAATCCATATAATTATTAAAGCTTTCAGGTAGGAATAAAGTTGGTATTAGATGTAAATTTTTACATGTAAGAGTAAGTTTTCACTTTTTCAAAAATGATTACGAGTAAATTTCGACCTTATTATCTTAAATTTTAAGGGGAATTTTCTTATTTTTTTCTTAAAAGAAAAATCTAAATAATCAAATTTATAGTTTAATTTATATAGATTAAAAGAATCGTATTTTTCATTGAAATTAATTAATTGATTATGAAAGAATATATTTTAGTTCTATTAAATTAAGTTAATAAAATAAAATCACGTTACCTGTAATGTAGATTAGATTTGGTTCAGAAGTTGGAAGAATACTAATGTCAATTTGGGCATCTTATAAAAAAAGTAATTATATATATATATAAAAGACAAAAAGAAGAAGTAGAATGTACCATTAAAAAAGTGATTTACAAGGTGCTAGGAGTTACAATTTTCATAAACCCCTTTGCGTAACACTGCATTTTTTTTTTAAGTTTTGTACTATTTATATTAATTTGAATTTAGCCATTTTCTGGCTTCTAATATTACTATTAGCAACGAAATTCATTGTCGCCTAGGCAGCAGTTTAACTGTCAAAGGATTTGCCATCTCACACGATAGTCCCAATACCTCTGATAGATCAACGCACTTGTCATCCAAGGATTCCCATTCAAACTCATGTAATAGTGAAGCAACCCAAAACGTCACCGTACTTAAACCCAAGTTTTTCCCAGGGCAAGTTCGTCTACCTGACCCAAAAGGTGCGAGTCTTAGATCCGACCCGAATACAGAAAACTCTGGTTGTTCAATGAACCTGAATGGATTGAATTTCAAAGGATCAACCCAAAATTCTTGGTCTCTTGATATAGCCCACATGTTGACCATTGCTGTTGTTCCAGCAGGCACGTGATACCCGTCAATCGTTGTATCAGTTATGGCTAATCTAGCCCATGAGAGAAGTGGGCCGGGTGGGTGTAATCTTAGAACTTCCTTCACTGCTGCTTGCAGATACACCATTTCTATGATGTCAGACTCATCTACGCCCTTTGATCTGCCGACCACTTTGTCCAACTCATCATGAACTTTTGATTGAACATCAGGATGAAGCGTTATTCTTGCTAGTATCCATTCGATCAAAACTGCTATTGTGTCCGTCCCTCTGAATATCATTTCCTATATTTAACCAGTGAATTACATGTTAGTAAATCATATTGATTTTATACTTGATAGAAATAATTAGCTGGGGGAAAGATAAAAAAAAAATTCTGATGTTATGTTTTAACACTTTAAAAATTATGATTTTTTTTTTTCTGTGTATAAAATAACAAGTTTATGTTAGAGGGAATTTTTTATAATCTATTAATGACATAATAAAAGATATTTGTTGAACAATCAATGTTACCAATTAATTCATTCAGAAAAAATAAAACCTGGGAATTTTTTTAAAATAATAATTAAAAGGGTAAATTTAAAAAAAAACCACTGTGGTTTCACTTTTTTGCCAAAAAAAGGACTGTGGTTTTTTTCGTTTCAAATACAGGATTGTGGTTTATTCCGTTACATTATTTACGGATTTGGTGAAGATGCCGTTAATTTGCTGACGTGGCTGAAGGGCAATTATGGGTTTTTAAAAAAAATGGGATAAATTTTTTTAAAAAAAACCTTGTGGTTTCACTTTTTTGCAGAAAAAGGATTGTGGTTTTGTTCTTTTCAAATACAGGACTGTGATTTATTCCATTACACTATTTACGGATTTGGTGAAGATGTCGTTTATTTGCAGACGTGGCTGAAGGGAAAATATGAGTTTTTTTAAAAAATTGACTATAAAAGGCCTTAAACAACCATGTGAGATTGCGCTCATGTGAGATTTTATAGTCAATATTGTAGCCATTATAAAAAATTCATTGGTAAATATTGTAGACCCAAAATAGTTATAAAAAATTTATTGATCAATTTTTTTAAAAATCCATATTTACTCTTCAGCCACGTTAGCAAATAAACGATATCTTCACCAAATCCGTAAATAGTGTAAAGAATAAATCACAGTCCTGTATTTGAAAAGAAAAAAAACCATAGTCCTTTTTCTGCAAAAAAGTGAAACCACAGGTCTTTTTTTTAAATTTACCCTAATTTTTTTAAAAACCCATAATTGCCCTTCAGTCACGTCAGTAAATTAACGGCATTTTCACCAAATCCGTAAATAGTGTAACGGAATAAACCACAGTCCTGTATTTGAAACAAAAAAAACCACAGTCCTTTTTTGGCAAAAAAGTGAAACCACAGGGGTTTTTTTTTTGAAATTTACCCTAATTAAAATAAAGAAAATAATGTATTTTTTTTATATAATAAAAATTATGTATTCATAATCATTATAATCTTTAAGTTAAAACAAGACTTAATTGGTTTGGTTGAATAAAAATGTGGTCCAATTTTGATAGTATAATATAAAAAAAAAAGTCTTTTGTTTTGTAATTTTATTTTAATACATCAACTTTATTTTTTTCTTACCCAAAGAACAGCGATCATGTCACCCTCTGTTAATTTATCGGAGCCTTCGAGAGAAAGCAAAACATCAACAAAATCTCGCGTTTCGACACCTCTTGAGACTCGGTGTTCAGCAATGATTCGGCTAACAAACCGATTCACTTTAGGGATAAGGTTAGCGCATCTGAACCGGACTTTTTGCGGGTCTAAATCAGCTAGGCAAGAAAGGTGATCAGACCAATTAAGAGTACCTAATAGGTCATAACCTTCATCAACTAGAACTCTAAGCTCCTCAAATTCATCATTTTTCACAGAACCAAATGTGTATTCTTTTCCAAAAACAGAGCTCATCATGTTATTCAAAGAAGCTCTTTTCAATACTCCACGAACAGTTATACAATTCTGATTCTGATGATGATTCTTCAACAGGGAAACCATCTGAGAAGCGATGATTCGGCGCTGAGACTCGGCAGCTTTGATTTGTTTGGGGCAGAAAAGATGAATAGACGCAATTCGTCTGAGAGTTCGCCAGTAAACACCGTAAGGAGCGAAACCAATAGCTCTGTCGAACATTAATCTATACGCAGACTCCTTCACCGGACGATCAGCGAAAACAGCACTGTGAAGTATTTCCTTAGCTACTTCAGGATGACAAGTAACGATAACACGAGTATTCCCCAGGCTGAATGCCATAAGTCTCATGGCTTTGAATGTTTCTGCTGCCGCGGCAATCTTTCGGTGAGCGAGAGATGTCATAAGGTTCATGCTGCCGATAAAAGGAAGCCCCTTTGGGCCTGGAATTGGCTTAGAAATGGCAATAAAACCTCGGTTTAGGTAGTATCTGCCCCAAGCAGAGCCACCAGGGTGAGACCAGTGGAGCAGAGTAATAAAAAACAGAGCCAGAGCCAGAGCAATTATGATGACTGACCACGCAATATTGTCTTGGGTCAAGCCTCGGCATTTGGAGGCTAAACCGAAGACCCATAGGCTATCTAAGTTTGTCGACATGGATACTTTTTATATGTATATATTAAAATGGTTGTGATTTTGGGATTGAAAAGAGGTTGGTTCCACATTGTCTATATATAGGGAAGTTGGAAGGACGTGTATAAAATTTTATAATACTATAATAATATAAAATAATTTTGTTATTTGGATTTTTTTTTTTTTTTTTTTTTGATAAATTATTTGGAAATGTTAATGCTATTCTTCCCTGTCAGAAGCGTAAAAATGAAGCTTAATTAGAAAATTTTACAATATATATCACTATCTGCCAATTATTTTTACATCACATACATCTTATTAAAATAAAATGTTCATATATAAATTTTATGGTTACTATAAAGTTGTAAACATAAACCAGTTAAAATAAAGTAATTATTTTTTTTATATCAGAAGCTATATTTTTTAACGTATTATATAAGTAAATTTTCATATTTTGATATGATATTGACCTAACGTGACGGTATAAAGTATAAAAAAGTTATTTTATACTGTAACAAAAAAAAGTTATTTTATACTAAAAAGTACTATAATTTTACATTTTCAGATCAAATGAGGATTATAAGAAAAAATGGTTTCAAATTGTAAGAAAAATATGTAATTTTAGATGCATAACAACTGATGAGTAATTAACCATTTTTTTACAGTTAACTATTGTAGTAACTAAAGATTTTTTATGTATATAATTAAGTTTTAAAAAAAAGAGATGTATATAATTATTGTTAATTAGGTACTTAATATATTAAATTTAAAAATCAAATATCTAATCAATAATGTTTTTTTAAAATTAGGACATTAAAGTTTTTTTCCCCATTAAGAATAATGAAAAATTAAAAGAAAAATATCATTATTACCCCTGGAGTAAATTACACTCATGGCCACTGAACTTTACACATTTTAACATTGTGACCATTGAATTTCAATTCTTAACGGTATGACCACTAAACCTTACACTTTTTAACACCGGTGGCTACTCAACTTTAACCAAGTCCTCAAAATGACCGTTAACGACATCAAATTAAAAATATTCAAGAATTAAAGTTGTTCAGAACGACATTTATTATGAAACCACATTTTTTATTCTCGAAAATCACATTTTTTGGAGTTTTCTCTCTCTAAAAATTCACTTTCTCTCTCCTAACCAAACAACACCTAAATAACCTCAAAACGAAAATTTTCAAGAATTAAAGTTTCTTAGAATATCATTAACTCTTCAAATATTATAATTTCAGACCGTCAGTGATCGTTTTGAGACGTTGAGTAGCCACCGGTATTAAAAAGTGTAAAATTCAGTGGTTATACTGTTAAGAATTGAATTTCAGTTGCCATAATGTTAAATGAGTAAAATTCAATGGGCATAGAACGTAATTTACCCATTACCCATGAGGCAGAAGGGACATGAAATCATCAGACAGCACCATATGCTATCGTATATTATGTCCCAGAATTAGTGATAGAGACATATACTTACAGTAGTAGTATGTGGGACCAAAGGGTTTCAGTGGCTTCGATTTCAAGTTATGCAGGAAGAACCATCCCTGACTGTTTGATCTTATTACTGTAAATAGCAACATTTACTTCTATTCTATGTTCTTAATTTCTTTTTCTTTTTTCTAATTCATCCATTGCTATATCTTTTTAATCATATAAAAAGTGAATAATATAAACCTTTAGCTTTAAAAATAAAACTTTGACCCCACCCAAGAAAATAAAAAATGTTTAAATGATTAGACAAAGTCGTTTCATAAGAATAAAAAAAAATGTGCTCCAATGACAAGATATGGACAAAAAAATTCACCATCTCAATTTGACCCCACTTTCCTATAGGAAATTAACTCTATTTTACCTCCACCCCACCAAATGAATCAAGACAAACTTACACAGTGCCACTGATAAATATCAAATTCAACGTTGCAATATCCATTTTACTGCTAGGTTATTTAATTAATTTAGTGTTATTTTGGATATTATTGCTAGTTTTGGTATGATTTATCTCCACAGGACTCAAATGATTAAAAGGAATAAAATTGGACTCAACTTGTAGAAACTTTAGACTAGAAACGAATTTGGAGCTGAATCAAAGTACTAGAAACGAATTTGGAGCTGAATCAAAGGAGTTGAAACGGAAATGAAGTTAATCTTGCCCAAGACTAGCTGAATCAAGGGAGCTGAAACGGAAATTGAGTTAGTCTTGCCCAAGACTAGCTGAATCAATGGAGCTGAAACGAAAATGGAGTTAGTCCTACCCAAGACTAAGACCTCTGAACTGCTGATGTTTAGATTGATCAGGACTCTTTCCTACTCAAACAAGAAGGCAGAAAATGAGGGATAGAGAAAGATTAGAAAAGATTTGTGATTGTGATAAATATTCTTTTAGGGATATATCTTTTCTACAAATCATTAGGTTTTGAGAATTGCTTTATTCTCTCTTTTCTTTTTAGACTTTGGCATTTCCAGATATCGTATCTTTCAGACTGGAAAACTCAAAAACATTTATTTTGTTCTTAATGGCTATTCATAGCTAAATCCCTTATTTCGGTTAAGAAATAATTCAAAGGCAGGAATCTTCAAGTATTGTGAGATCGTTTTTGTTCTAGTATTTTCTCTTTATTCATATCATTTGCTTACTCACTGTGTTTAGGGATTTTATCTCAATTGTTAGTTTGCTTTTGAATGATGCGGCTGATTGTTCATTTGATTAAACTAGCATACAACTGGCTGATTAAACTAGATAATCAATGAGTCCTTATTTAGTTAAATCCGAGTAAGTAGTAATTGATGCTATAAAGTTGAACTCTAGATTTTATTTGAGGATAATCAGATTGACAACTGAGAAGTCTCCATGTGACATTAATACATCTATTTTCGACTTTATCACATCAAGTGAATGAGTAATTAAGTTCCTGAATCGATATCGCTGAGAATCGGTTGGCTTAGATTAGGTTCTTCTAATTCATAACGCTGTTAACGGGTTGAATCTTAGCCGCTGAGGTAAGGTTATTCGTTAATTGGGAGTTCACTACAGTCTTACTTAGTTAATTCATTATTTAGGAAGAATATACCAAACTAGTCTAATATGCAATTTAGAAGAAACATCATTTCTGTCAATGATCAAGACTAACTAAATTCCTTGCCTGAGAATCCCTTAACTGAAATTCTAATTATAGGTTTATATTCAATTTCAACTCAACTTCATTACTTTTGTTAATTTAGAAATCAACTATTCTAATCCCCCCTTTTTTATTTTTTATTCATTTGCTTGGTTATATTTACAAATTAGATCAGTATTAATCCTTTGGGTACAACTTTTACTTACCCTTGTGCAAGCCTAAGGGCTGTGAAGTTATATTTATTTTTGGTGGATTCGACAATTGTTAGCCACCATGTTAATTTTGTGCTTAAATTTCCTCTTGCTTAGTTGGGAGAAATGCAAGGAGATTAGAGATATGAAAAAGCAATCTATAGAGAAAATATTAATTACTGTGCTCCGAGATATAAGAAAACCTGCAACATCATATGATAGACCCTTCTAACCCTTGCCAGCGGTGGACGATGGTGGCCCTCAGCAGATGGACACCTCCGATTGTCGGTCCTTGATCTATAGAGAAAATATTAATTACTGTGCTTCGATATACACTGAAACCCTACAACATCTTATGATCGATCCCTCTAACCCCCTGGTGGCGGCGGATGATGGCGGCCCGAATAGATGGACACCTACGATCACTGGTTCTACCGTGACTCTATTGTTGGTGCTGAAACATCGATTCCCCGACGAGTTCTGCTTAATCTTCAAGTCGCTGGGCTAGTCGCGGTGAACCAGGAGAACCCTCTGAAAACCAATTTTATTGTGGCACCACAACTTCTCGCAAATTGGGCTCAAAAGTGGAATGATGCTCTAATTGTCAAAGTTTTGGGTAAAAACGTTGGATATACTACAGAAGCGCACTTTGGAGCTTTGGAAGCTGAAGGGAGGAGTTGATATCATAGACATAGGTTATGATTTTCATCTCGTACGATTCGATCATATGGCTGACTGGGGGAGTGTGATTAGTGATGGGTCGTAGACCGTTCAACGACATTATTTGACGGTTCAGCAAACTCCAGATTTTATGGGAGCAACTACAACCATCGCTTCTACTTTTTTTTGGGTCTGATTCCCGGATTTGCTTGTTCAGATGTATGATGAAGACTTCATTATGACAGTAGCTAACATTATTAGTAAGGCGGTTAAGATAGATAAGGACACTCTAAAGACTACATGTGGCCATTTTGCTGGAGTTTGTATTGAAATCGATATGATGAAGCCTCTCATTGCAGAATTTGAAGTCAATGAGGTATCTTATCACATTGAATATGAAGGTCTACACATCGCTTGTACCAAATGTGGTAGATATGGCCACTCAAAGACTGGTTGCATGGTTCTTGGGATTTTGCAGGGTCACCTAGGTAAATACAGCCGCTGCATGGTAAATCACCTTCCATTGACGCTTCTAGTTCGTCTAATATTCTAGGGCCTAATGGAGAAGCTCAAAAAGAAGCGAAGTATGGCCCTTGAATGATAGTTCCGCATAGAAAGTATTTTCCACGAGGAGCAAAGCAGGTTTCGACCATCGGGACTGAACCTACGACGGGGACTCCTGAATTTCGAAACACATCCCATTCCCCAAGTTCATTAGGTTTGGATTCTAATGTGTCTATGACAACTAAGGTGGAAAATCAAGGAACAAAGATCATCAACGGTAAAAGACCATCTTATGGGTGTACAAAGTCGACTAGTGAGTCGTTGAGCGAGGTGCCTTGCCAGTACGATTTTGCTGCTCTTCTACACGATTTGTGGGAGCTTGTGACTATTGTTGATATTATACGGTGACGATTGGTCGTACAAAGAGGTACTGTGCGGACCATGCAAAAAAGAACATTTCTCCAATCATCGAGAATGACATTAATACCTTCATTTTTCAGACACATTCCAGGTTTTATGGGGAACCTACTAAAGGCCTAAAGGATCAGACATCACGTGCTCATGAGTTAATTTGGGTCCGCCAGGTTTTAGGGCAGGGTCTCTACAAGGAAATGAGAGCTCTCGGGTGCGCTAATGGAGAGATCCGCTTGTATTTTTTTTCATCTATCTTTTGATGAAAGTCATATCTTGGAACTGATATGGTGCGGGAAGCACTGAGTTTTATTGTTCGCTCCATATGTTATCTTTACAATATTTTGGTTTTAGTTGAGCCTTGGCTGCTGGGAAGCGGGCCCTTGAGCTTTACTAAAAATTATCCTTCTCTGTTGTGGAAATTATGGAAACTGAGAGATTCAACAGGGGTATTTGGGTTTTTTGGCATTCTCATGCTTTATCTCTGGTGGTTTTTCGGTTGGAGCCCCAATTTCTTCATAGTCAGGTTACTTTGATTGATGGGCCTCAGTCGGGGATTGCTTTCAGTGCCACCTTTGTTTATATTCGGCCTTATATGCACTTTAAGTGCCAGTTCATGGAGCAAATGCTTTCCTTAAAATCTTATGTAACTCTTCCTTGGCTTGTGATTAGTGACTTTAATTGTATCAAATTGCTTGAGGAGAAACAATGAGGGAATCAGTGTGTTATGAATCGCTGTACATTGTTCATGAAGTGGATTGATGATATGGGTTTCGTGGATCGGGGCTTCCAAAGGCCCCGCTTTTACCTGGTACAGAGGAGTGACTGCACGAACCTTTATTGTGTGTCATTTGGATAGGGCCTTATATAGTCCATCTTGGAGGTGGGCCTTCCCGGAAGCTTTTATCCATCACTTGCCCCCAACAAATCGGATCATGTACCATTGTGTCTTTCCTTTTTGGCTCGATTTTGGCTTGATCAGCTAGACCCACTCAATTTTAGGCTGCCTGGCTCAAACATCCTAATTTTGGAGAGTTTTTTTACTGGAAATTGACAATCTGCATTCTGTATCCGGGAGAGTCTTACGTCTATAGAACAGAACCTACGTTCTTGGAACTCTTTTGTTTTCGGCAGTATCCACTAAAGAAAGCAACGAGTTTTTCGAAGATTGGCTAGTACGCAACGTGCGTTGGCAGCTCGGCCCATGAATGGTTTATTACAGTTTGAACATCAGTTTAGGGATGAGTTCAATGAGATTCTCTGCCACGAATGGTTTAATCGTGAGGCAGTCTGTGAGCACGAACTTTTCCGACCCTTGTGATGAGATTATGTTGCTTTTGCATAGTTATTATAGGTGTACTTCACATCATGTTGTATAGGATCATGAGTCAGAATTCGAGCCACGATATTGGATGAAAATCACTTTTTTCTCTAGGATGTACCTGATCGGCTATAGCCAGTGGTATTTCACCTCTGGAACCATGTCGTTTCATTAACAATTGAAACTGCCATTTGGCACGTCAGTAGGTGATTTGCTACAGGTGTTGACGATCGATAATGGACGTAGCCGATCAGCTATTAAGATGGGTTTTCAACAATTTCTTCTTGATTTGAGCAGTTTCTGTACCTCAAAGGAGAGTACAAAAGGAAAAAAATTGCCAGAGGTTAAAGGATTAGATTTTTACAAAAAGAAAAAAGAAAATGAAGAAGAAAAGAGAGAAAAAATGATTGAAAATGAGATTTTTAAGTGAAATTCTAAAAGGGGCTTACACAAAAACATCAATTCAGTGAAAATCAAAGAACCAAAGATTAATGTTCTTCTGATTTTCATCTTCAAACACTTAAAACGTCCAAAATTAAGTGTTTGGGTACTATTTCTTGTAAAAAAGAAGTTACAGAATGTTTCAAATTACATTTGAAACTATCTGCATTGCTTTCGGTCACATTTATACCAATTTCAATTTATTGTGTTCAGGTTTAGATTTCTATTCGGGATTCTGCTTTGTCGAGTTCGTGAGTCTATCTTTACAACAAACTGGATAATAACCCAAAAGGTAACTTCTGAAGGGTTTAAAAGCCTACTCTTTAAGTTGCAATATGTTTATTTCGTTTTGTTTTTATTTTTCTTCCATTGTTGAGGGTTGTGAGAAGAATTCTAGAACTCTACATCGGTAGATGATCAGTAACACCTCGACACTGATCAACGACCCCCTATAGCCAATCATGACTGATAAGATACATACGTAGAATTACAAAATTCGGCTTTCAGTTATAAATTCAGGTTGAGTAGGTAGTTTTCTTTTTAGATTTGGTAAATTTATATTTCCACAGATATTATATGATGTAATGTTTGAGGGAGTGAAGTAAAATCAATTTCGTTTTAGAAGGGTATTTTTGGCATTTTGAAAAGTATTAAACCAGTTAGAATTGATGAATTAGGTTGTGATTTTAATTGCTATGATTATGTGCTAGATTTATAGGATTAGATTAAGTCCTATATGATCGAGTTCGGCGTAATAGTGTAAATGAAATTGGATTAGAAATATAAATGATATTCTAACAGAAGTCAAGTCTACGTATTTATTAATCAAACTCTTTAACCGTTTAATTCATGAACCTAACTCTGAAGAGATTGTATATTGTGAGTCCGTGTGCCATCTAATCTTTTTACATGTTCTCGAACATTAAAACTCAGGTGCTGACTCTGAAATAATTAATCTAATCTCAAAACATGATAAAAAGAGTTAGAGAAGTAGTCAATTGAATGTATACATCGGAAGGGACACGCCAATCGTCGTCCTTAAAAACGGTAAGTGACGGTGTTCTGTAAAATAGAATCCCATTTGTCGAAATCCTTCCTGAGAGTAGGGTAATCAGGTTTCGCGGTCGCTTACAGGATGCCCTATCCCGGATAGAGGGGGGCATTGGAGAAACCCATACGGAGGACAAACACGAGACTCCTACAAATTTATTTCTCATTGGCCATCCAATTTTGGATATCCTCGTACAGATACGAGCCGAAAACTAGACATTACCAAACTTAGTGGCTCGTCATCAAAAATTGGCAGACGGAAAGTTGATCGCACATCTGGAGCTCTGGAGTGGCATTATATTCCATAAACAACGCTTTTATTTAGGATACACTTCAACACTTAAAACTCCATTATTGATTGAGTTTCATGACATACTGACATCGGGTCACAAGGGAATTAGACGCACAGTTATGTGTTTATCACAACTTTTCTATTGGCCTGGTATGGCCCCTGACATCAAGACATATGTCGAAAATTGCACTATTTGCCAACAAATGAAATACTCGACTCAAGCCCCAGTCGGACTGCTACAACCATTACATATACCATCACATGTTTTGAAGGAGCTTACCATGGATTTCATAGTTAGGTTACCCAGTTCTAAAAACCACACTATTATTATGGTAGTAGTCGATCGACTGACTAAATCTGCTCATTTCGGACCTTTACCCAAGCAATTCACCGCGGCATAAGTAGCACACTTATTTATAGATTCCATTGTTAAATTCCATGGCATCCCGAGATCCATTTTTTCCAATCATGACCCGATATTTATGAGTGCCTTCTGGAAAATTTTGCATGAACATAGTGGAACATAGTTGAAGCACAGTTCTGCTTACCATCCTCAGACCGACGGTCAAATCGAAATCGTGAACCGGTGGTTAGAGCAATATTTACGCACCTTCTATACTGACAAGCCCTCGGGATGGGTTTCAATTTTAAGCTGGATAGAATACAGTTATAACACGCACTTCAATGATAGTGTTCAAATGACTCCCTTCAAAGCTCTATACAGACGAGAACATTCCTCCATTCCCGACTCTTCCAAAGTTCCCACCTTTGATGAGGTATTACGCGAGTGGGATAACTTGTTACGAACACTTAAGCAAAATCTGTCCGCGTCTCAGAACCGCATGAAACAAAAGGCCGATCGAAAACGTCGCGAGGTTGAGTTTACCGTGGGAGATTGGGTATGGGTCAAATTACACCATTATCAATATTAATCAGTCACCCGTTGCCAATGTTTTAAACTCTTGCCACGTTATTTTGATCCATATCAAGTACAAAAACAGGTGGGTGTAGTGGCTTACGAGCTTAAATTGCCAGATGAGTCACAGATTCATAACATTTTTCATGTAGCCTTATTAAAAGAATTCAAAGGCACCCCTCCGGATACCATTCCACCTCTCACTTCCTTCGACTCTGAAGTACCAGTTTTTACTCACGTGGCCATTTGCAGAATGCGAACCATTTCTCGAGAAGGAGTACCTGTACGACAAGTATTGATTCAATGGGTTGGACGAATAGTCAATGATGCCGAATGGGAGGATTAGGACCAATTCCATACTGTTTTCCCTATTTACCAACTTGAGGACATGGTTTTTTCTGATGCGACGACGAATTATACGGACGAAGCTGCGATTAACAAGGGGATGCGACGATCCAAGAGGAGCGTGAAACCATCTCGCTATATGGGGCTTGATTACATTAAATAGGAGATACTGGTTAGGGTTAATTAGTTTACGTGTTTGTTTAGGATTAATTATTATGTTTATTTATCTATTTAGGATTAGGCTTTTATTATCTATTTAGGATTAGATTTCCAATTTATTTACCTAATTAGATTACAATTATTTTTGCACTATTTAATTATCAAATAAATTTTCTATTCTTTAAAAGTTGAGAAAAGTTTGTGTTTCGTTTCCTTCCATCCATAAAATGTCTAAAAATACAACGTTACTTAGCCCTTGTTTGGGAGGAGGTTAATGAGAGTAAATGGGAGTAATGGAAGGTTAAGTATTAAGTTAACATTGTTTGGGAGTTATTTTTTGAGAGTAAATGGAGGTTAATGAGGTTAAATGTGTACTTCCTCTAACCTCCAAACTCTAACCTCTAAATTGGGGGTTAATGGGAGTAACGTAAACTTTTTTAAAATTTCTTATATCTGCAGAGTAAATTTAACCTTCCTTCCTCTTCATATTTAAACTCTCAAACAATGTTAAACATTTAACCTCATTTACATCCTGTAAACTCCCAAACAAGGTTAATTGTTAACTTTCCTTTCCATCACTTCCCTTCCCTTTCCATTACCTCCTTTAACCCTCACCTCCATTAACCTCCAAACTCCCAAACAAAGGCTTAGTGTAATAGTCTATTATGGAAGAAATTTGTTTCTCCTTTTTTTATTAGCAATAGTTGTTAAAGATTATAGACTAAATTTTGATTATTTTATTTTTGAAATATTGAATCTTTGAACAACATAATATTATTCTGCTCAAAATTAAGGCCTTTGTAATCTTTGAACAAAATAACATTCCTCCCTTCGCCACTTGCTCTTTTGGCTCATCGCCATATTAATTTTATAAAAGCTGCTTTAACAGTCAAAGCTATATATATTCTTAACAAAAGGTATATCATATGTATAAAAATATCTCTAACTTTGCAAGATAAGAGTAATTGTATCTACAAGGTCACGTCCATTTTCTTTTATTATTCGTTTGTAATTTGAATTTCTTTTTATGAATAGTTATTTTCCTCGAATAAACATTCCATCTGCTATATAGAATTTAGTTAAAAGAATTCTCAGATTGAATATATATATTAAACAATTCGAAAGAAAAAAAAAAAAGTACAGTAATAGATACGAGGTACGACTAACATAGTATTAAAAGACCCACAACATGGAATAATAATAATTGGAGAAGAAATCGAATCCATTTCCTTTATATCCTCTCTCAAACTAATGATAAATGAAACCTAATTGCTATAAACATAATCTTTCTATTTATGGAATGTATTTGCTTTTTTCCGCTCAAGATTTGATTCCAGATGACAATTAATTCACTCCATTTCCTTAGAGATATATATATAATTTAAGAATAACAGAAAAAAGTTGGTGCTGAACAACTCATTCAGATATTCCTTTTCCTAATTCTTAATGCTTTGCCGAATCATTCCTTTGTTAAATATTCAATTAACGTTTTACCATCTCAAAAGCCTCTCATGCTAAAAAAAACCTGATCTATATCAAATGATGACCATTATGTTCCATCATCCGAGTAACTATTGCCTGTTTATGATTTACAAAGCTTAATGGGATTAAGGTTGAGTAGTAGGATGATGGCATTTCAAGCAAACATTGAAAGATTCACTAATGGATAAGTGTATATCGTTGTTATCAAGTAATAATTTGAATACGTCCAGATATTAAATCTACGGAATTTATACCACAAGCATCCAACCCCTTGATTCCTAATTGTCACTTAAGCGGTGAAAAGTTGGGTTTTTGTATTGCTATACTATTTCTATAGTATTTCTATAGTCTATTAGCTAATTTTACTCCTATTTCTAACGAGTGATCGAGACCAACGATTACTCCCTATGAATAAAAAAGGAGATGATACAGTAATAAGAAAGTTCAATCAATAATTAAATTAGAGGTTGAACCAACTTATTTTATGATTGTTCTTAGCACGTGATTCCCGAACCGGACCATAACTTACTCAAATGGTTCAGGAACTAGGATCTGTTTACCGTGGTGGTGTCATACCTACACTTTTCGGTATGAAAATACCGTTAAGACTCTTCTATATGAACTCAGATTGACATTCAGATTTATGAAAAACTCAACCAACAATCCAAATATACAAACATACACAAATATCAAAATCATATAAAGAGAGATGAAATTAAAATCAAATTCAAATTAAAGATGGACAATAGTAATAATGTTTACAACCAATTCAAATCCGGAAAAATCTTACAAATTATAATTAAAAACAAAGGGAGAAATCGCCTTTGGAACTTTGCCAATTCGAGCCGTCATCATTTGAATCAGACAAGAAACCTTTATATTTTTTTTTTGGTTTACATGGAAGGCGCAAGGCCCGAGAAGGGGGGGGGGGGGGAGGGGGGGAGGGGGGGAGAGGAGAAAATTAAAAACTAGACACGAATAGTTCTATTACTAGTCGAACCTGACAGTCTTCACTGAGGATTCCCTGGAGGCCTGCAGGAAGTATATCAAATTCATGAAAACCTAAGTGGTAAGAACCTGCGAAGTTCGCCAACCAATCAGCGGCACGATTGCCCTCACAATAAATGTGTTTAACAGTGATAGCCCAGTTTCTCTCTCGTACACTTCAAGATTATATTTAGGATATTAATTACGATATTTACTCTGTTACAATCTACACTTGCAAAATTGTTGTTGGAGACCAAACTTGAAGATTATATTCAGGATATTATTATTTTAAATTCAAGAACAAAACGATGTTTACCTTTAATTATAAAAAAAAACATATCGTAATTAAACAGAGGTTGAACAAAACAAAGGCATAAAAGTCTCTTATTCCTTTACAGTCATGTCTCTGCTTTGTTCTACCCTCTCTAAAATTTGCAAAAATAATTCATTATATATTTTTCTCCATTTGAAAACATTTTGTAAATATTTTAGTAAAAATGACGCACCTATCGGAAATTTGTAGTTATGCCAAATGAACGAATTTGATTGTATTGAATTAATAATCGTTGGTAAAAAGCATTATGAGATCTCTGATCTTTAATTTTCTACGACAATAGGCACTTACTTGTCAAATTGGTTAGTTTGTGATTATCTAATACATTAAAAATAGTGTTATTAATTTTATTTATGTTTGAAAGTATATTTCTTACGGCTCGAAATAATGTTTTTATAGTTTCATATAGTTACATTCCACATATTAAAAATTGTTTCTGTTAGCGATATTTTGCGAATATGCTAATTTCAACCTTGTCACGTGTGGTTAGGGTGCGGGCGTGTCAGAGAAATTATTTCTCAAAATATTAAAGACGGTTAAGTTTATGTAATTGCGCGCCAAAACTTGAAATCTTAAACGAAGCGATTGGCGAGGGACGCAAGGATTGAAAAAGTCCCTCTTGGGTCTCTAGCGCCGTTATAGAAACTTTGCTAGATAAATTGTTTTATTTAAGCTAATGAGGGTAAATTGAAGACGAGAAAATAAAGGAATTTAAAGTGCGAAATTGACACAAGATTTAGTGAAAAATTGGTATTTTATTGATTGAATAAGTGTTTGAAACATGAAATTGGAAATGAATTACAATTGAAGAACTTCTATACTAAACATATAGCTAATTCAATTGAAATGGAATAACAAATCAAATACGAGGAATTGAAATGCAATTAAATAAAACTTGGAATTCAACAACAAACTCGGAGCCACAATAGCTATCTCGGATTGATGTTGAATTTTGGCGTCGGCGTGAGGTCCTTGGAGAGCTGCAATCGGTCGGGCCCGTACGGTATGTGCTTGGTGCAGTGGCAAAACGTTGGTAGGCAAATGGGGCAGATTTAGACCTTAACTTCGGGAGCTTGGTTTGAGTGCTTAAGCATGCGGAATTGGGCTTGTAAGTAGTGTAAATTGAACTTCAGAATGTCAGGAACAACTTTGTATAAGGGCTCGAAAGCAAAAACGAGTTGGAAATGGACGAAATTGAGAGTTGAAAATGACTGGACGAATCTGGAAAAATCTGGGCAGAGTAACTAAAAGAATTTAAGCTGGAAAGATCAGCGTGTAACTATAGTTTCTGGGCACGGAATTAGGAAATTAAAAACACTAGATTGAAATTCAAAACGTCAGGAACAACTTTGTCGAAGGGATCGAAGGCAAAAAATGATTTAAAATGGACGGAATCGGGTTTTGAAAACGATTGGACGAATCTGGAAAATTGATTTGGAAATGAAATTCTAATTTAAAATTGAGCAGAGTAACAGCTTAAGAATGCTAAATTGAATTGAGAAACTTGAAAGAAAGACTATTGGAACTTGAATTGGAGTTAAAAAGAGCTTAAAAAAGGGATCAAAGCTAAGAAAAAGCTGAAGAACAAAAGGAAAAACTTGAAGAACTTAAAGAACTTAGGAGCTAAGAACTTGAAACTAAGAACTAAAAAAGAGAGAGCATTGAAAGGGACCTTAGGAAGGGGATTGTGTTTGTGTTGAGTGTGAAAAATAAGGAAGGGGAGGGGGTCTATTTATAGTTTTTTAGAGTGGCATTTTGGTAAATAATCAGTGGTATTTTGGTAAATAGTCACCAACTAACTTAACCAAACCCAACTAACTCTAATTAACTAACTTAACATCCTCAAACTGCCGTTAACTGCTTCTGGACGAGACGACACGCCCCGCGTATGCTCTGCTACGCCCTACGTGTTGGCGGACATTAGGCCTAGTGCGTTTCATTGATGGTTTTCACGCATGGCGTCTCTGGTGTCGCGTCCCGCGTGAAGTATTATGCCCCGTGTCTTGTAGATACGCCCCGCGTCTTCAAGCCTCTGATCTTGGCATGCTCCGCGAATGCGTCTTGCGCACAACGTATTGGCAAATACGTCCCGCATGAGAGAGTACGCCCTGCGTAAGGTGAAGGTCGCGCTGCGTGTTTGCGTATTGACGTTGATTTCTCCGGACGCCTTGTTTACGCGCTGCGTATTGAGGACACGTCCCGCGTGGTGCCGAATTTTCCCACGGGTTGAAGCTTAGCTTATAGGTGTATTATTTCTAGAACATATAAACTATATCCTAAAAATATAACCTAAGCATTTATATACATAAAAATAATTATTTTATTTTTCTGGGCTAACAATTGCCCCCCTCTTTTGTGCATAAATGAATTAGTGATAATAAAATTTATGTACAAAAGAATTTTTATTAAATATTTTTCTTTTCAAAGATAATAGATAAAAGAATCCTACAGGATTTTAGAATTTTGAATTCCTTAGAACTCTCTATCTTAAACCATCTACAACTCTTCTTTTTTTTTTTTTTTTTTTTGCTATCTTTGTTTCTGCCATTTTCTTTTCTCCAAGCTCAAGGACACTCAGAATCAAGCCCTCAGTCTCTCAAGCATGGGTATGCAATCTATATTTTTTTTTTCTTTATTTCTTTCTTTTTTATTTTTCTTTTTTTTATGAGAAAATAAATTGAATTGGAATAAAAACATAAGAATTTTAGAATTATTACATGGAGATGGAATTGTATTGCTGAAATTTGCATCTGTCTGTCACAGCTGCGAACTCGTATTCTGACACCATTCGCGCTGATTCTCGCCTAGGCATAACCCTTGGCTTGTGGGAGGTAATTTTCATAATTTCATGATCATGTATTTGAAGGTAGTATCCCTAGGTTTTGATTGATTGTGTCTGCACTTCGTTTTCAGGATAGTGTCCTTACCATCAGCCCTGTTGCTATGAATAGCTCACCTTTGCCCTCTTATCCCATGAGTAGCGCTACCGAATTGGCCCTCCATAGGGAAACTTATCAATTTCCTGCGAATAGGAAAGGTCTGGTATTCCCTCGTTGCTACACTGGGTGGAATGATCTTGTGGATCGCTTAGAACTGAGGTATGCAAGTGTTTGGGATCAGGTTGGCATCAGGAATTTCGTTCGTTTAACTCGTCATGAAATTACTCCTTGTGTGAACGTGCTTGAAGGAGTTTTGAATTTTTGGTCACCGTTATGCAATTCATTGATTCTCCCGCTGGGTCCGATGTCTATCACTTTATGTGATGTGGTTGCTTTGACGGGTTTGCCTATCATTGGAGAGGAAGTCCCAAGTTGTGTAGATACCCATGCATTCCCTGGAGTGCAAGCCATCTTATCTAAAGAGGCTGGGACGTATGCCAAGATAATTAAGAAGAAATTGGATAAGGCGGAGTTGGATGATGAGGATCATGTGCATTTCCTGTGGATGATGCTTAGCAATTACATCTTTGAGCCGTTGGGTCTTAGGCCTACCGCTGAAATATTGATTATTGCTAAGGCTTTGGCTTCAGGCCGTAGTTTAGCTCTTGGCACCATGTTGCTAGCTTCAACCTTTCACCGTCTGGCTCTTACGGTTGAGGGTAGACCATTTGTAAAACCTCGGGGTGGTTTGTGGTTGTTACAGCTGTGGGTTTTTGTCTACTTCCCTTATTTGGCTACCGTTTCCTCAGTGGGGGTTTCAGATCATCTTGGTGTAGACCTTTGCTATAGCTCTTCGAGTTTGGCCGTTGGTGTGGTCGTGAGGTTTCTTCGTACTTTAGTGCCATCTCCTCACAATGAGCTGTTTCTCTTTTGGAATAAGAGTAATTCCTGTCTACCATCCTGGGCACTTTCTTACTTGTCTGCTGCCCCCCATGAAGGTACTGAATGGTGGATGACGGTGTGTGCGACACGTCGGTTACACCATGGGGTGAACCAAACTAGAACCTCAAGGTCATCGAATCCTGGTCTGACTTTGTATGCGCCTTGCCTTTGGGCACGTCAATTAGGATTTTTTCAATCTATTCCAAGGTCACTCCCATTTCCTACCCCCTCTCAGCGATATGGAGCTAGTGATGAAGATATAGCCGCTGCGGTTTTGTACGCTGGATATGATCAGGGACCACTTTTGCTTGGGTCGGATCGACCTTCGTTTGATGCTTGGTGGGATACCGTTTTTCAGCAGTGTGTTCCACCCGTTGGTAAGCTCTTTTTATTTTGTTTGCATATTTTGTATACATATATATATTTATTCATTTCGTTGTTTTCTCTTTTTTTTTAGATTCGAGCGGTAGCTCGGGAAGGATAACAATCTGACTCTTCTGGTTCCGAATACTCTTAAGACAAACGAAAAAGGCAAAGGCAAAGCAATCATGTTGGATGGGGAAGGGCAGGTACCTACCACGGCAGGCCCTTCGGTGAGACCAGGAGAGAGAATTGATTCTGATGAAGACCTGTACTTTGGTTTTGAGGATGGAGCGCTGGATCAACTGGATCAACTAGGGGCACGTTGGAACATGACTTCTTCGATTAGAACCCTATCTCTTGATGATAGCTCAGCTGAGGTGGACGTGACTCCGTTGCAACTTCCAGCACGAACACATCTTCCTTCTGCCTCTTCTTTAAACCGATTGATTGCTGCACCATTGTCTCAGGTTTGTATGATTTGTGACTCTGTTTATGAACTATGCTTGGGATGTTTGAGTCATGTTGATTGATTGAAATGTCCTTTGTGAAAATGATAGGAATCAGCTCTAGTGCGCCCTCCATTAGTTCCTGTTGGCCTTAAGGCTGATAATCCTTTTGCTGGTTTGGATTTTTCGTTTCTGGAAGGACCGTCTAACACCGTAGCTGACTCATCTCTGCCTATCGATGATTCTTTGAGTGATGCTCGTGCCAATCTCAGTAAGCTTGTCGCCTCTCCTCTTGACTTTTGGACTCCGACCCGTGTTGAAAGGGCTATGATTGATTTTGACCTCATGATGGGTGTGTGTGCTCATCCCTTCAAAACTGAGCCGTTAAAATCCGCCAAGAACCACGTATTATTTTGCTATCAGTCCTATGTCACTGAGAAAAACGTGGCAGCAGGTCTCGCAGCTCGAGTTAGATCGAATATGGCAGAGTTAGAGGCCTACAGCAAGAAGTTTAATGCTTTGGTTGATGCTGAAGAAGCGGATCGGCAACGGTTAGTCAAAATTTCAGCTGTAGAGGAGCGGCTTGCGGTATTGGAGAAGGAGGTGGCTGAGGCTCGAGCGTTTAAGGAGGATATGGTTAGAGCTAGCTCCGGGTTTAGGGCTTGTTTCCCGCGGATGGAGGAAGAGCTGGGACGTGAGAAAGATCGATTGGCCAATCATTACGATCGAGCTGGGACATGTTGGCATGGCACCGACAGAGTGAGCAACACAAAGAGGCTGCCTCCAAACTTTGCGAATCTTGGGCAAAATACCCGAAGCCTGACTTTTGTTTGTTTCCGTGAGGCATGTTCATGGGTTGCCCGTACTTTCCATCTTTGTTTTGATTCTTTCATTCATTGGTGTAGAACGAATGGGCATTGTTTTGTGAGTTGATTGCCATTTGAACATTTGCTAAGTCCTCCATATATTCTTTTTTGGTTATGGCATATTTATTCTTTTATTGACGACCCTTTATAGTACTTGAAAAGACAATGTACGAATGACCGGAAAAATTGTAAATGCCCAGAAAAAGAGTGCTTACGCCCTGCGTGTACCTGGTCACGCCCCGCGTATTCATGTTCCTGGCTCTGGTGTGTATCGTCGTTGATGACTACGCGTGGTGTCTTTGGTGTTACGCCCCGCGTAGTCGAGCCCCTGGAGTGTATCTTCTATGTATGTCTTCGTACACGTCCTGCGTGTTTGGCATACGCCCCGCGTATAGGAGTACACGCCCAGCGTATGCATGCTCCTGGATCTGTCTTTTATACATGATTGGTTTACGCCGCGCGTGAAGTAAGTACGCCCCGCGTATTTGTGTTCCTGACCCTGAAGCGTCTTATTGATGCGTTTCACGCGTGGCGCCTTTGGTGTCACGCCTTGCGTAGGGAGGTACGCCCCGCGTACTTTCGAATACGCCCCGCGTATTGGTGCTTCTGAACTTGAAATGTTTTATCGGTGTATTTCACGCGTGGCGTCTTTGGTGTCACGCCCCGCGTAGTCGAGCCTCTTCTACGTCTTGCGGGCTAGTTGCTACATCAATTACGTCCCACATACTTTGGAAATATTTCTTCAAGTATTTGCCATTGATGTATCTCCTGTGTGGTTCTCCGCCCAAGCTCTTTAACCAATACGCGTTCCCGGGAAGCACTTTGTGGATTTGGAATGGTCCTTCCCAGTTGGGAGACCATTTTCCAACCTCACGGTCTTTCGTCCCAATTGGTAGGATTAACTTCCACACTAGTTCGCCTTCTCTGAAGCTTTTCTTTTTGACTTTCCTGTTGTACACGTCTTCCACTTTCTTCTTTTGGATTATCATACAATCGAGCTCTTTCTGCCTTTCGTAGTCCAAATCTTCTAGTTCCATGGTCATGGCTTGTACGTAATTGTCTGGCTCCAAGTCATTCTGACGCATTACTCGTAATGAAGGCACGATGACTTCTAATGGTATTACTGCATCATGACCGAATGTTAGAAAAAATGGACTAACTCCGGTCGCTCGTGTCTTAGATGTTCGCATGGCCCACAGTGTTTCTGAGAGAACTTTGTGCCATTCTCTAGGATTGTCTTCTAGCATCTTTTCCAAGATTTGGATCAGGATCTTGTTGGACGCCTCAGCTTGACCATTCGCTTGTGCATAAAATGGGGTAGAGTGAATCAACTTAATCCTATACTCTTCTATGAACTCGTTCATATCTTCGCCTGTGAACATGGTCCCCTGATCCGTGGTGATGGATTCTGGGATTCCGAATCTATGAATCAAGTTCTCTTTGATGAACCGTATCACTTGTGTTTGGCCGACTTGTTTCATTGGCGCTGCTTCCACCCATTTGGAAAAGTAATCTGTGGCAACTATGATGAAACAATGGCCTTTTGATGAAGCTGAGAATATTTTCCCTATTAGATCAATTGCCCACCCTCTAAATGGCCACGGCTTCACTACTGAGTGTAATTCTTCTGACGGGACTCGTTGGATTTGGCCATACAGTTGACACTTCTTGCAACCCTTCGCATATGTGATGCAATCGCGTAGGATCGTTGGCCAGAAGTATCCATGGCGATTGATAAGCCATCGCATTCTCCTTCCGGATTGGTGAGCTCCGCATATGCCTTCATGGACTTGCTTCATGACTTCCATTGCTTTTGGGAAGCCGAGACATTTGAGTAGCATTCCGTCGTAGCTCTTACGGTATAAATCACCTGCCATCAACATGTAATTTCGAGATTGAATGCTCAATGAATATTTTACTTTTTTGGATGGGTCATTGAGGTAGTCGGTAAAGGGTTTCCTCCAATCCTGGGCTAAGTTGATGTCGATGTCGAACGATTCAAACTGGACACCTCTGTCTGCCACGGATGGATGACCTTGTCTTCTAATGATGACGACCTTGTACGCTGTTTCTTTGGAGATCTTCATTCCAGAAGCGATTTGGGCTAACTCGTCGGCTTCCCAATTGTCATTTCTTGGAATATGCTCCAAACTGACCTCATCAAACATTTCCAGAAGTTGAATTGCAAACGCGAAATAAGGTAGCAAGGATAAACTTAAGCATTTATATTCTCCTATCAGGTGCCGTATGACCAACTGTGAATCACCGAAAATCTTGACCTCTTTCGCTCCTAGGTCTCTCAAGATTTCTAAGCCGATGATTAGAGCTTCATACTCAGCCTGGTTGTTCGTGCATTCAAAATCCAAGTTTACCGCTAATATTGTCTTAGTTCCGGATGGGGCTGTGATGATCACTCCTGCTCCGTTGGAACTGTCTGTGCTTGAACCGTCGAACTTCAACTGCCACGGTTCTTTGTGCGTCATGTAAATTGGCAGTTCTGCTTCCTCAGGATATTGAAAGTTGGTTGGGTGGTCGGCCACAAAATCTGCAATTGCCTTCCCTTTTATCGAGGACTGCGGGAGATACACCAAAGTGAACTCGGCCAATGCTAGTGACCATTTTCCTATTCTTCCTGAGAGGATAGGCTGGTTCAGCATGTACTTGATCAAGTCGGTGCTGGCAATCACATAAACTCTCGCTTTGAGCAAGTAATGCCTCAACTTTGTGCAAGCGAAGTAAAGGGCCAAGCATGTCTTCTCGACTGGGCTGTATCTTATCTCCGCCGATAGCAAGGTTCGACTTAGATAGTAGATGGCTTGCCCATGACGGTTTGCATTGTCTTGGGCAAGTAAGCATCCAATTGACTCGTCGGTCGCTGATATATAGAGCTTGAGTGGAGTATCCTCCCTTGGTGGCATCAACACAGGTGGATTACTCAAGTAAGTTTTGATCTCTTCGAACGCCGCTTGATGCTTGTCGTCCCACTTGAAGCTTTCTTCGTCTTTGAGTCTTAACAGATCTGAGAATGCCCTGGACTTTCCAGCCAAGTTTGATATGAATCGTCTCAAGTAATTTACTTGGCCCAAGAACCGTTGCAACTCCTTCTTGTTCTTCGGAGGTTGAGCTTCTTTGATTGCTTTCGCCTTATTGTCGTCAATCTCGATCCCCCTTTGATGGACCAAAAATCCAAGGAAGTTTCCTGCTTTGACCCCGAAGGCGCACTTTAGAGGATTGAGTTTTAAATTGTACTTACGCATCCGCTCGAAACTCTTCCTCAAATGGCCGACGTGTTCTGTTTCTCGCTTGGATTTGATAACGATGTCGTCTACGTATACTTCCATGGAGGTACCGAGTAAATCGTGAAAGATGGAATTCATTGCTCTTTGGTATGTGGCGCCGGCATTCTTTAAGCCGAATGGCATGACGACCCATTCAAACGTGCCGATTGACCCTGGGAATCGAAACGCAGTTTTTGCAATGTCTTCTTCGGCAATGGGGATTTGGTTATACCCCACATAGCAATCGCAAAGAGATATTAATTCATTTTTGGACACAGCGTCTACTAGCATATCGGCGATAGGCATCACGTAGATGTCTTTTGGCGTAGCTAGATTTAGATCGCGGAAATCTATGCATACGCGTAATTTATCATTCTTTTTTACTACGGGTACGACGTTCGATAGCCACACCGTGTATTTTTCCGGTCTAATGAACTTGGCTTTGAACTTCTTTTCTATTTCTTCCTTCACCTTACCTTCAACCTCTTTGCTCATCCTTCTTGTTGGTTGTTTGAAAGGTTTGAACTCCGGTTTGATTGGCAACCTATGTTCCACCACGTCTTTGCTTAATCCGGGCATTTCATCGTAATTCCAAGCGAAACAGTCTTTGAACTCCCGTAGCACAACGATGATAGCTTCCTTTAACGTTGGGCGTAGCAGGCTGCTGACAAATGTAACCCGAGGTTCCTCTTCTGTCCCTAGTTCACTTCGTCCAGAGGATCGACTGCCATGGAACCTTCATCTTCTAACTTCGGGTTCGCCCTTTTCAAATCTTGTAACTGGATTTCTTCTCCTTGAGGATCTAGTTCTACTACTCCTTCGGGTGCTTCGATTTCTGAGACCCTCATGTCGTTCTCCTGGTATAGTTTCTCCGCTAGTTGTTGTGCTTTCAGTTTTGATATAGCGGCTGAAGCCACCGCTTCTTTTCCGGATGTTGTCTTGATCATGGAATCTCTTCAATTATGGGTTCATCATGGAATGGCCTTCGGCGGGGCACGATTGTCGTTGGCCTTAGGATGTTCTTAATTTCTTCGCCACATGATTGCTCTTCGTACTTGGATCTCACTTGGATTGGGCCTACAGATTCCTCGTATAGTCTCGCCTCGACCACATCTGAGTAGGTTTCGAATGGCTTCTCGTTTGCCCGGATAACTTCCACCTCGTCTCCCTTCCAAAGCAGAAGAAGTTGGTGCAAAGATGACGGGATGCATGAGTTGGAGTGGATCCAATCCCTCCCCAACAGTGCTTGATAACTCGCGGTTGAATTTACCACGAAGAAAGCGGCCGTGGCGGTATGAGAGCCAACGGTGAGTTCCAATGGTAGGACGCCATATGTCTTTGAAATTTCTCCCGTGAAGGCCGAAACTGACACCTCTGACGAGATTATGTCTTCCTCTGATTTCCCTAAGGCTAGGACCATCTTCATTGGCATGATGTTAACGGCTGATCCATTGTCGATGAGCACCCTGGAAATTGGTTTGCCATCTATATGAGCCTTGACGTACAAAGGTTTGATATGGCGAGTCATTCTCGGAGTGGGTTTGTCAAAGTAAATCCTCTTCATGCCCTCTTCACCTGATTCCTTTGGTGTTGCGTCTTCTTGTTCCTTGTACTTAGGCTTGGGGATTTCCTTCTTAATGTCGTCGCTTCTAAAGTCTGAAGGTAAGATTAAAGAGGTAGCTGCACAATCTACCCGTATGATAAAATCTCCAACCCGGATCTGGAGGTTCTTCTCTTGGTTTTTTCCTCCTCTTTTCGCATCGTTGGAGTTGACGCTAGATGACTCCTTTTGACTATTTCTCTTTTCTGCCTCTCTCTTCCTTAATCTTCTCTTTGCATTCCTGGAGAGATGCCTTGGGAATTTCTTGTGGCAATTTAATTGCCATTGATTGAGGGGTGACGTGCTCGCGGGTGTCACGAAACGTGGCCGTTGTTGTTGCACGTCTCTTTTCTTCGCGTTTTGTGACTGCTTTGAGCTGTTCTCCGACTTAGATGGCGTCACTTTTGGTACCCATACTTGTCGAGTTTTCACGTCGCCCTGTTGCTTTCCTTTGCCCCCCACACTAGTGAAGTGGCATTGACCATGTTGGCTACTGGGAATGGGTCCTCCTCGATCAATATGCTTTCTTTCTTTTTCGGGAATTGGAGTATCCCGCGGTTAATCCTATCCTGCACGGCATTTCTAAAACCAAAACATGCTTGAGTGTTGTGGCTCCAATTGTCATGATACTTACAGTAGTCTCGTCTGCGTATTTCCTCTTTGGATGGGATCACATGTCTAGGAGGCAGCGTGATGAATTGTTCCTTTAGCAGGTAGTCGAAGATCTCTTCTGTCTTCGAGACGTCAAATGTATATTGGGTGGTTGGGATCCTCTTGACCACCTCCGGTGCTTTGGGATTCTTTAACAACACAGGACACGTTCGAGACCCGATGTTTGTTAAGTCGGCAATGGCTACCTCATGCGTTTGTACCTCCCCTTGGTAGCTTCCCACAGAGTTCTTCTTGCGTCGATGATCTTCCCTCATCAACTCCTCGTACTCGAAAACGTTGGCCACCAACTCGTAGTAATCGCGGAAATCTATCCCCTGAAACTTCTTCCGGTTTTCGAATTCCAACCCACGTTGGGCAATCTTCACGAACTCGACCTCGGGGATGTTGATTCGACAACGATGTCGCATCTTTTTGAATCGGTTGATAAAATTTTCAACCGGTTCTCCATGCCGCTGTGTCATTCGGGACAGCTCCGCAACACAAACCTCGGGCTCTGTCCGATAAAACTGGTTGTGGAACAGTCTTTCCATTTGCTCCCATCCAAGAATGGATCCGGATGGTAAGGTGGTGTACCAAGAGAAAGCTGGTCCCGTTAGTGAACCTGGGAATAACCGCAAGCGTAACATGTCGAAGTTCGTGTCCATGCTTAAACCACTGCACTGAAAGGTGAAGCGTGCCACATGCTCCATGGTGGATTGCCCTTCTTCCCCTGAAAATAAAGTGAAATCAGGCACTCTAAAATTGTGGGGAAATGGGTATAACTGATCATAGTGTCGTGGATAGGGTTTCTAGAATTCGGGTCTGTATACTTCCCTCACGGCTGGCCCATAGATCTCTTGGACGATGTTTCTTATGCGTTGGGTCTCTCCCAAGTTGTTGGCGGTGGTGGGCTGCATGCGTGTATTCGTCGTCCGTTGTGGGTGAAAGTTGGCTTGTCTCACATTACCCCCCACATTACGAGCATAGCTTTCCTCGTAATGTTCGGCATGGTTGCTAGGTCCTGTGTGAGATCTAAATTGTTGTTGAGGTGGCGGGACTTGAGTAGGTTCTGGGCTGATCCTGTCCCCGCGCTCATTGAACCTGAGATTCTCTTCTCGAGCTGGTGGCAGGGTATACCTTTCCCCAGCCCCTGATGTCAGTGTTTTCTTCCCGCAATCTCCCGGTCCTTGAGATGTCGACCTTTGTGTGAACAACTCGGCGCACTTTTCCGGTATTTTACTGATCTCTCCGGTTAAATCAACGATCCTTTCCTCGAGAGCCGATCCCTTATTGGAATTATTTGCCACCTCGTTGTTGGCTTGCATTGCCTTGCATATGTCCTCATGACTTTCCTTCATGGATTGTGAAAATCCGCGTAGGAATTGGTCGATTTGGTTTTCTAGTTTCGTAAAAAAGGGTGTTAGGTCGAATGAGGGTGAGCCTTGTGGTGGTTGTTGGTTTGCACCTCCGCTATTGTTCGCGGTTTCCACCGCACAACCTTCAGGCATGGCGGGTTCGTTGCTCTGGTCCCGGTTCTGATTTTGACTCTCTTCGGAGTCCGATGGGATGGGATCTTTCCCCGTGTTCTTCCTAGGAGGCATTCTTCGTGAATACTTATAGGAAAAAATGATGAAATCAAATTAGTAATCTAATATTGAACAAAGAAAGAACAAGAAAATAATTAAATAGTTATTAATGGGATAAAAGCAAAGCATGAAAAATAAGCGAGGAAAAAAATGAGTCGTGTTTATATAAAAAGGGTATTGAAATTTTTGGCAAAGCTTAAATAAAGGTCCCACTGGGCGTGCCAAAAATTGTTAGCGCCAGCTAATAAATTTTGGTATGGTAAAGTGGGGCGAGAAAAGTGCAATACGAGGTCAAAAAAAAAAATAATAATAATAAATTGTGTAAAAAAGAAAGTTTTAGGTTCTATATGCAATTTTTGGTAGCCTAAAAGAAAACAAAAGGTCCCACTGGGCGTGCCAAAAATTGTTAGCGTTAGCTAATAAATTTTGGTAAGGTAAAGTGGGGCAACAAAAACAAGTGAAAAACAGAGTGTTGTGAAAAATTTGGACGTGTTAAAAAAAAGTATTGGAATTTTTGGCAAAAGCCTAAAACATAGGTCCCACTGGGCGTGCCAAAAATTGTTAGCGATATTTTGCGAATATGCTAATTTCAACCTTGTCACGTGTGGTTAGGGTGCGGGCGTGCCAGAGAAATTATTTCTCAAAATATTAAAGACGGTTAAGTTTATGTAATTGCGCGCCAAAACTTGAAATCTTAAACGAAGCGATTGACGAGGGACGCAAGGATTGAAAAAGTCCCTCTTGGGTCTCTAGTGCCGTTATAGAAACTTTGCTAGATAAATTGTTTTATTTAAGCTAATGCGGGTAAATTGAAGACGAGAAAATAAAGGAATTTAAAGTGCGAAATTGACACAAGATTTAGTGAAAAATTGGTATTTGATTGATTGAATAAGCGTTTGAAACATGAAATTGGAAATGAATTACAATTGAAGAACTTCTATACTAAACATATAGCTAATTCAATTGAAATGGAATAACAAATCAAATACGAGGAATTGAAATGCAATTAAATAAAACTTGAAATTCAACAACAAACTCGGAGCCACAATAGCTATCTCGGATTGATGTTGAATTTTGGCGTCGGCGTGAGGTACTTGGAGAGCTGCAATCGGTCGGGCCCGTACGGTATGTGCTTGGTGCAGTGGCAAAACGTTGGTAGGCAAATGTGGCAGATTTAGACCTTAACTTCGGGAGCTTGGTTTGAGTGCTTCAGCATGTGGAATTGGGCTTGTAAGTAGTGTAAATTGAACTTCAGAATGTCAGGAACAACTTTGTATAAGGGCTCGAAAGCTAAAACGAATTGGAAATGGACGAAATTGAGAGTTGAAAATGACTGGACGAATCTGGAAAAATCTGGGCAGAGTAACTAAAAGAATTTGAGCTGGAAAGATCAGCGTGTAACTATAGTTTCTGGGCACGGAATTGGGAAATTAAAAACACTAGATTGAAATTCAAAACGTCAGGAACAACTTTGTCGAAGGGATCGAAGGCAAAAAATGATTTAAAATGGACGGAATCGGGTTTTGAAAACGATTGGACGAATCTGGAAAATTGATTTGGAAATGAAATTCTAATTTAAAATTGAGCAGAGTAACAGCTTAAGAATGCTAAATTGAATTGAGAAACTTGAAAGAAAGACTATTGGAACTTGAATTGGAGTTAAAAAGAGCTTAAAAAAGGGATCAAAGCTAAGAAAAAGCTGAAGAACAAAAGGAAAAACTTGAAGAACTTAAAGAACTTAGGAGCTAAGAACTTGAAACTAAGAACTAAAAAAGAGAGAGCATTGAAAGGGACCTTAGGAAGGGGATTGTGTTTGTGTTGAGTGTGAAAAATAAGGAAGGGGAGGGGGTCTATTTATAGTTTTTTAGAGTGGCATTTTGGTAAATAATCAGTGGTATTTTGGTAAATAGTCACCAACTAACTTAACCAAACCCAACTAACTCTAATTAACTAACTTAACCTCCTCAAACTGCCGTTAACTGCTTCTGGACGAGACGACACGCCCCGCGTATGCTCTGCTACGCCCTGCGTGTTGGCGGACATTAGGCCTAGTGCGTTTCATTGATGGTTTTCACGCATGGCGTCTCTGGTGTCGCGTCCCGCGTGAAGGATTACGCCCCGTGTCTTGTAGATACGCCCCGCGTCTTCAAGCCTCTGATCTTGGCATGCTCCGCGAATGCGTCTTACGCACAACGTATTGGCAAATACGTCCCGTGTGAGAGAGTACGCCCCGCGTAAGGTGAAGGGCGCGCTGCGTGTTTGCGTTTTGATGTTGATTTCTCCGGACGCCTTGTTTACGCGCTGCGTATTGAGGACACGCCCCGCGTGGTGCCGGATTTTCCCACGGGTTGAAGCTTAGCTTATAGGTGTATTATTTCTAGAAAATATAAACTATATCCTAAAAATATAACCTAAGCATTTATATACATAAAAATAATTATTTTATTTTTCTGGGCTAACAGTTTCGAACTGTTAAAAATAAAAATTTCCAACGCGGGTGAAATGAATAACATTATTTTAATCGAGTTTTATATTCAAAACTAACTTTTATGGTCATCATGGGCTAAATGAGATAGAAAATAAAAGATTAACAGTTGAATGTATCCAAATAAAAGATCAAGAGCTTAATATAGTAAAAAAATAAAAAAATCAGGGGTCTCAAGATGTTTTTTAGCATAATTTTTACTATGAGCCTTAATCAAAGAAATGGAAATTGTGTACTCAATATACCAGCTTCTTAAGTATGTCTACCACCTAGAATAAAATCCATGGCAGATAGAATAAAATCCCTTCATAAAGATATATTGGAAAATCTCACCAAGAAGTCCATTCCTTCTGACGCTCCAATCAGCCATCCTGAAGAAACTTATTTGGCTGGCTTAACACCTCCAACCGTGCCAACTCATCATAATCAAACTTCATTGGGTGATGATATGATTGCGCTAGCTCAATCAGCCTTTGGGTTGAAAAACAAAGGTGCTGCTTTCTTTGAGCGAATAAATGAACAAGCGCTTCAACCTTTCAGACCTTCTCTGATGCAAAGGTTCTGAAAATTCTTGAACATGCTCCTATAAAGTTGGTAGCAATTGCTAATGCCTCATCTGCTCTTCAACCTCCTCTAACACCTACTCAGAACATTCCTTAGATGACGACCCATTGTTTAAGTGAGACCACTCTACTTCACACAATGGCAGCTCTGGTCTCTCAACAATGTATTCACACCTGTGCTAACAGGATGGCCTCCATTCAACTCAGCATAATTTAGCGTACGTCTCTCTTTAAGAAATCCATTTGTTGCATACCTTCCGATTCTGCCACTACTCAAGCTGTCTCGTCTCATCTCTCCTCTGAATTCATGAAGATTGCCTCTGAACTTAATCGCATGAATGCTGATCTGGTTCAATCTGATAACCAAGACGTTGCTCGCTCTCTGATTGAAGCCCTTTTCCTTCTAACTATTAATACGACTTCGATGGAAACTTTCGACAAGAAAGTCACTACTATTTATGCTCAACATCAGACCATCAACCAAAATGTTCACCCAATCGCCAATCAGCATCAAACCCTAGACCATGAACTTCTGAACATTCACCATAAATACACTTAGAGCATCCCTAGTGGGGATGATTTAGTTGTTACTAAGTGGGCAAAGTAACAACTACCCACTAGGGACTTTATTATTTCATTGTTACTGATTTTGGTTTGTTACCTCTGTTGGTAACAAACAGTTTTTTCTCCCCAAAAATCCAAAATTAATCTGTTTGTAAGCCACGCCCTGGCGCGTGGCATGCACGCGCCAGGCGTGGCTTTGCAGATGTCTATTTTTTTGTGTAAAAAATGTCTGTTAGTCCTTGGTTAATTACAAACTCGATCCCTTCTATTAATTTACCATATTAGTGAATCAACAAATGTTAAATTAATTAGCTTTCACTTCAATAAAATTAATCAACACACTAGCAAAAAGTAAAAGGAAAAAAAATATGCTTACCTAAGTGCATTTGATTCGGTTAAAAAAACCTTAGATATCCAATTGAAATATGGATAAAAGAGATGACGCAATTTCAGGATCAGAACTAATTTCTACAAATTAAATAACATTTATATAGTTAGTATTCATAAACATTTAATTAAAATAAAACTATGAAATATAATTGCTAAACAGAAAGTCTACCATGGCTCCCTGGAAAATTAGACAAGACTGGCTTCAATGTTTAGATAGACTCACGTATATGAATTGCAGAATCACTCATATCTATCGGGAGGGCAATCAGGCGGCGGATCAACTTGCCCGCTTTGGTAAATCGGTATCTGCTCTTACATGGTGGCACTCGGCTCCTCATTTTTATCAATCGTCTGTGTTTGACGACCTTTGTAATGTTGTTGCTCATGTTCGTTTTCCTTAGTTTTTCTGCTTTGAACATTCTTATTTTTCTTTCCCTCCTTTGTAATTTTTCTTTTTTTTATCAATAATATTTCGGGTTGATTTGGTGTGTTAGGGGTGCCAACCTAGTTGGGATGTCTAGCCACTTAATCGCGTCCCAATCTTTCAAAAAAAAAAGTACTTAATTTTATACCTTGCGTCAAAAACCACCAATACAAAAAACATCACATTCATTGTGTCAACAGAACCCCAATACTTATCAAATTTTTATGACTATATATAATGTTATACCTTATTAATAAATTATAAATTTATATTATTGTAATTAGTTTACCAAATCTTACAAAATATATAACTATATATTATATAATATTTCTCTTTATATAAAGTTAATGTATGAAATATAAATTTATTATTGCTAAACTTTCGGTTATTTCAGTTCGGTCCAATCCAATCCAATTCAATCCGGTTATCAGTCCGGTCCTGGATAAATTTCGGTCCAGTTCTTTTACGAAAAGTCAATGGTCCAATCTAGTTCGGTTCTCCAAAAAAAGTCAACGGTCCGGTCCAATTCCGGAGTTTTTTCCTCGGATATTCGGTCCGGTCCAGTATCTCCAGGATCCGCGCCCAGCCCTAATTACTGATACTTCCATTTAAAATGCAAAGGCTCTTCAATTGATTCTGAGTGAAATGAGCAAAAATGGTTCCTTCTCTCCTAAGGGAATCATTGCAAGTAGAGAGATCTACGCTGGCCTAAAGAAGAGGAATGAATGTCTCAGGATGTATACTGATCAACTCAATGTCAGAGTTGTTCCTGGCTATACCAGAAAAGCCTCTTTCGAAGCTAACAAAATTAGGGAGAAAGATTCAAAGAATACTCACAAAGAAGTCTCCCTTCTGACCAAACCTAAGAAATAGAACCCTCCGATTAGAGTTAATATTAAGAAATAGGTTCTAGGTCTGTGTAACTATAAGTTGTTAAGTTTTAAACGTCTTTTTGTTACAATTGTACACTATCTTTCTATCAATACAAAATATGTTTACTTAATGCTTCAAACTCTGAACTACATTACTTACTCGTGTTCAACTTTTTATAATCTAACGGTGACATGCTCTGATAAACTTAACTTAGCAACTTTCAGAAAATATTTAAACACTAACTTGCATCAAGCTCTGATCATAACCTTGTATATTTGATGTATGTTTGCTTCTCTGATACTAAATAGGGTAATTTCTTAAGCTCAAAATAAAAAAATTTCTATTGAACGTTTTAACTCCTCTCAGTGTTTTCAAGTTAGAAAAATTCAGTAGCGCAACCCTTATGGAGGAGTATCTAGAAGCAAGATTAAGTTCAACGATTTTGAAGGAGTAAGTGAAATCTATTCCTTCTCTGAAATTTTTGTCACCTTCAAAAATGGGGAGATTGTTGAAATACAATTTTCATAAGTTTATTATTTTGACAAAAGTAAATTACTAAGAAAATTAGATCCCCAAAATATTTAAATTCAAAATTGTATTAAGTTTGATTTATACTAATGAGTTTGTTGAATGTTGATTAGAATTTAATCATTCGATCAAATACAAATAAAAAAGGCCTTAGAAAGAATAAAGGCCCAAGTCTTGATTCTGGCCCAAAATCCGGAAGCCTATAATCAAGAAGCCCATAAGCTAGAACTGGAACAAAGAAAGGCATTGATATTTAGCCAAATCACGTCGTTCTCAAATTGGCAAAAAGGACAAGCTATATAAGTCATGTCCCCCAACATATCTTTTTATTATCCAAAAATGGAAAGAATGCAGACTGCACATGTGCAACACCAAAGTCTGAAGAACGTGCAGCTAAAGAGAGAGAGAGCCTATAATGTGACAACAATAACCTTCTGGCATAGAAGTCAGAAGCAGACAGCGTCAGAGGTTGTTTCCCTCCAAATGACTAGTTTGAAATTGAAACGGATCTTCCCCAAGGCTTCTACTATAAAAGCCAAGGCCAAGCTCATTTCACAATTGACGATTATCAATGCTGAAAAGAGAAAAACCTTCAAGTGAAAAGATAGAGCCATATTTGTAATGCACATTCATGTCAATATTTGTGTAAATCCAATAGAGATATAGTACTTCAAATGTGTTCTATATTAGGACCAATTTTTATTTGTAAATCAGAAGCTCTGTTGTTTGCTTCAGTTATAGGCAAATAACTAGAGAGATAGATAACTGAGTGTGAGTGTAAAGGAAGGTAATTTATAGAAGCTTTGTCTATTTTATAAAAGGTTTGTGATCTACCCGTTAAAGAATGCTTTAGTGGATTAAAGCTGAGAAGAAGGTATTTTAAGGACTGGACATAAGGGAAAGGCTGAACCGGTATAAATCTACTGAGTAACGTATATCTTAACTCTACCTTTATCACCTATGATTATATTGTGTACTCTAAATTATTTATCTCATGCATAAGCTTTGACCATTGTGCATCAATTGAACTATTAACCTTGAGAAGTCAGAAGCTCTAACTAAAACGAGCTATCCTCTGAGCGCACCCATCAAAATCGAAATCAAGCTTAGTAGACTGATTCACTCAGTAAATTGAACTTGCCTCTAACTCTGAAGCTTGCCTTTGTGCTGGCCATTAAATGCTAAGTGAGAAATTTATAAAAGGTTAAAATTAACCAATAGTTCCATTCATCCCCCCGTGGAACTAATCTAAACCAACAGTTATGACACACCAAGCATTTTGAGTTGCAGAACTCTCTCCCACTAAAGGCTTACGTACTGCCTCATAAGTTGGTTTCTTCAGGGGCTGCTCACAACTGCGACAACCTTAGAAACTTGTTTCATCCCCTGAGCTTTTTCTTCTGCGGCTTTTTCAGATGTCATTTTTCTTCCCATGCATGCGCACATCAATCCTCCATCACAAATATTTGGCAAGTGATTTTGTCTGTCCAACATATGTGCAAATTCTCCATCATCTTTACATCGAATGCTTCTATGAACTGGGCTCTAGAGAGCAATTCTTGACCCTTTTTCAGCCCTATACGCCTTAATATTCTCCCCAGATAGGTCACAAAGCTTCCGAGCATGATGCCTCCTTCTCCCCTTCTCTGCATGGTGGATAGATGATGGCCGAACCAAAACCCACATTTACCCTAATCTTTCTCATGAAAGCACCATTGAAGGAATTGCTCATTCCTAGAGGCACCTCTTTGGTTTACCTTCCTCCCAAACAAAGAATGGGGCTAAGTACCTTTGCAGCTACCGCATGTACCGGATCCTGATGTTGGCAGACTTTGAAATGCTAGTCTGGAATGGCTTTGGGTCTTTTGCAATCAGGGCCCAAAACGCTTCGGGATGAAAATTATTATGCTTATCGTCAAAACACACTTATTGCTCTCATTGTTCAATTCTTCCTCACTGATAAAGCTACAGTTCACGTTGAATAATCTAGAGGTGGAGGGGGACCATTGTCTCCATGAAATACATGAGGGTGTTTTCGATACCTATTGTGACGAAACATCATTTGTTGTTATATTCACCAATAAAAAAAGTTTGAAGTATGATATTTTGATAAAACTATTTGTCACAAGATAATTAACTTTTTGGAGACAAATATTGATCTCCATATATTTGCAATTTTATGCCAAAATTTCTGGTATTCGTGACAAACTGATTTTGTCCCAATAAATATATATATAGTGACAAAATTTTCTTAGAATAAGTATTTCACCACAATCTTTTGTAACTAGTCTGATGCATGCAAATGTTTCTAGGCTTGAAGCGTGTACAATACAAGTTCATCTTATCATAATGTATTGAAACTTCACCGGTTAATGAGATTATCAGAATTCGAACTCTCGACCACTTGACCTAAGAGACTCTGGTACCATATCAAGAAACCATTTGAATAAAAAGGTAGTTATAATTCAAAAATATTTTTTCAATATTATTATCTCTAACACTCTTTATACTCATTGTTTTGATACCATATTCCTCTAGGATATTACCAATCAACAAATAAATGTAGAAAACTCATATTGGCATTGTTCTTATTATGTATACAACAATATACATACATTTATATTAGAAAAATAATGATTATTGTTGATGTATACAAAATTGAAAAGAAAAACGCTTGCATTTGGCTGCTAACACACATCTCCATCTAATTAAGGTGGTCCTAATTTGAACTATCATAATTAAACCTAAAAATTAATAAAAACAACATAATATCCAACATGATGTGCATCACTTTTATGTTGACTTTTCATAATAAAACCCCTAATTAGTTAAACTAATTAACTTGTATGGATTATTAAAAATCAGCATCCAATATAAAACAAATCAGAGTGAAAACGATATCCAACTAGTCCTGGAAATAAAATTAATGTAATTATTAAATTTGAAGATGAAATAATGATATTGTTCCTTATCCACATAAAAAGAGAGGAGAGGAAGATATAATTAGATTTATAATGAGGGTCTTAATCTGAGAATCTATAAGTGGAGGCAGTAGAGAGGAAGTTGCGGCTTTTGATGACTAGATTGTAGACAAGTTATTCAGGAAATTGGTAGAATGTCTTCTTCATTTCATTTCATCCAAACACATCGCAACAAATCACCATCCTTGTACACGTATGATTTTCTTGTTCCTCATTATTTTCATTTATCAAATATTCTAACTCAAATCATAAAATGCCACCAATAACAATAATCGCAACGCGTGATAATTTTATGTGGAAAGCCCCTTCAATGTCAGGAGTAAAAGTTACGAGAGCGTAGTTGATTCAAATCTTTCACTATATTAAAAAATAACTAACAATACAATAGTTTATTTCTAAGCATAGAAACATACACAATCATCATCATACTCTCGAAACTCTCCATTAAGATGTATGGAAAAACAAGCAAGATATAAAGAAGGTGATAAATATCACAAAGGCACAAAATGTGCCACCAATATGTCTTGTGGACGAAATACCCTTCGGAGCTCAAAAATCGATCTCCACCAGACATGAAGAAGATTTTGTTCAAATTTAAAGGTGTTTCAACAATTGAAATTTCGGAAAAGTTAAAATTCGTGTAGTTGGTCAGGTGGATGACGAAATAGGTTTGTGTCCCTTTCTCTTTTCTTTGGTGGTTATGTCTATTCATATACTTTCTCTCTTAGAAGTTACATACCCAAAGGTTTACAATTGAGCCTAACCTACTTTAGGTTCTTCACGGGTCAGAAAACTAAAAACTGTATCTAAGATAAGGTCTTCAATAAAAGAGGGATCGAGGTGAGCTGATAATTGGTCCCAAATACTCTGATACTTAAGTCAATTCAAGTTTTGGTGAGAGTAAAAAAATCTTGAAATAAATGTTTGTAATTGTTATAAATTAAATAGGATCGAGTATTGTTTAAACACACTTGATATGTAAAAAAACTACGAGCTCTCGAAATACGATATTTACATGGTGATGTAGCATTTGGGCCTTAGAGCCCACGAATGACGCTCCATGAAGGATTTAGGCCAACAAGTAAGATTAGACCATCCTTCGTAGTCGTCATAAGGCCAACTAAGCAACTGTGACCTGAGAAAGACTATGGGCAGTAAGGACTTTTCTCATCCTTGGGACATGCCTATAAATAACGGGATCTTACCCGACAGTAAATGATCCAACTTTTTCTATCTACTCATTCATTCTCTACTTTACTACTATTATCTTTATATCACTTTATTGCTAACTTAATTGTTAGTGTGTATCCTAGGGACCGCTCCCAGCGCAGCAGACAAGTGCATAGAACCATCTGAATTCCAACTTCTCATTATTGGTGCAGTGAGTGTGGATCCTCTGACATTTAAAACCCTTTGGATTCATCTGAAGAAAGCTCAATAAGATGGTAGAACCCATCCCCCCCCCCCCCCACCCATCAACAGGAATAAAGCCAATAGAAAAAGCAAATGGAGATTGAAATAACATCGGTTAACCTCAACTTTGAGGACAAGGTAAGGGTAGAAATGGATGCCGAAAACGAATCTCGCGACCCTACGACAAGGCTGGTGAAAATGTTGCAGGACTTCGAGACCGTCCAGGCATGGCAAGCAAAAGCACATCAACAGATGATGGTAACTCAAATAGCCATGTACGAAGACAATAGGAACATGTGGGAACTCATGTAACCTAAAACCACTCCCCTACAGGCATCCGTCCCTATGGAATTGGGCAAAATAGTAAAAGGTAGTGACGTCTGCCCCACATCAGGATAACCTCTTCAGCCAGCATGATGCCATAGATATTTCTCGAATACCCAAGCAACCAACAAAGCTCCCACCAAGTAGGGAAGGGATTGGGAAGCCAAGTTTTAGAGATTCCTCGATAAAGAAGCCACGAGTGGTGCCATTGGCGGGAAGTCAAAACTAGCAAGACCTCGTTGGTCCAATACATTATCAAGGTTAGCTTCCCCAAAAATATGAAAACCTTGCGGCTCCCAACGTACATAGGAATCGAACATCTGAATCAACCACCTTAATGAGCATAGTTGACCTTTACTCCAAGGATGATTATGTCATATGAAAGGTGTTTCCCACAATCGTCATGGGTGTGGCCTAAGAATGATATAAGGACTTGGAGCCCGAATTTTTGGATTTTTTTGACCTGTTGAATGCTTATTTATCGCTCCGTTTGTCGGGGCAGTTAGAGCCAAAAGAATAAGTTCGGACTTAAATAACGTAAAGCAACGATTGACTCGGCCCATGCGGGGATATCTGGCTCGATTCCACCACATATCGTCCCAACTCAAATCAATGAACCTGGAACTAATTTCCATTGGGAAAAGTTTTGCCCGCTACGACGACAACAAATATGGCCAATAGATTACGAAGAGAGAGAAGAGGACAAAACTATTGTTGAGCAATTTCCGTAAGTGCACGGTTTCGCTTGTAGTAATAAAAAAATATCGAACCCACAGAGAACGCTTTTTAACGAAAACTTATTTTAATCCAGTTTGATTCACGTTTTAGGTTTATAATATGGAAAATCGTTTAATTAAATTGGATTTTGAAGAATTTAATTAATAAGAATGAGATTAGAATTATATGTTAGAAATTTAGAAATCAATTCTGTCTTGAGATTAGATTACAAGATAGAAACATTTAGCGTTTAAAAATAAGAGAAGAGTTGAACTCGTTTGCATTAAGCAAAGATACCAACTTTAAACTTTGTAAAAATTATAAGTGTGTAATAAATGTAAATTCTTTCAATTAGAAGGCTTTGAACCGTAGAGAATCCCCCTGATGTTGAGTAGATTTCTACCTTAACCAAGTTTATACTTATTTCCGATAAGCCGACCCAATGATCATATCGTCCATAGATACGAACTTGTTCAAGTGTTCAACAAAGTTTCCTTGTAAAGATATGAATTAAACTCGTTTTAATGAAAACACCAGAACCTTACTTCGGATCAATTACCAAAGTAACTACATAAAAATATATTGAATTGCATGAACTTTTATTAGATGAATTGCGAATTGATACAAGTTTACAGAGAACAAAAAGCATGGAAGCATTCAAAACGACATTCGAGTTTCGGATCGTCAATCCTTTCCTCAAACCTCGTTAGAGTTTGTCAGGCTCCGGGGTCGAATCCGCTACTTGATCTTCTCGCTAAATCTTCGGAATAGAGATGATATTTCTTCTATCAAAATGTAAACTAGTCTTCGAACAGATCTTAATCTAAATCTAATTGCTATTGTGTTTGTAAGTAATCTAAGAACAATTTGTGTACATCAGATTGCTTTTACAGAAATGAAATCTAATCTCTGACTCATTTCTGAGTCAGAGTTTCTGCATAAATTTTGCACTCTAATCTTAATTAATCTAACTCTTTGTAACTCTGAAATCAACTTTTTATTTATAGATGTTGAAGAGTCGTGTTTAAGGGTCGTGTCCGCTGCGAAGAGACGTTTCTATCCACCCGAACAGACGCGATTCTTTGCATTAAAACATGTGTAAATTGTGCTGGAAGAATCTCTGATGCTACCGAGATTGTGGAATCCCTGGCGAGATTAGGGAGCAGATTTTTGGTCTTCGGAACGCGAGTTGGAGGAGCTGGAATCAGCGTGTCGTGACCGAGATTAGGGAATCTCGGTCACGACACGGGAGTTTTATCCCGGATCCGAATTCGTTCCGTCATCCTCGTTTCGGTGCGCTGATTTTCCTCGTCTTTTGGCTCATAACTTAAGGTTTTTCCTTCGTTTTTGACCTGTTTTCGCTCCTATTTAGATTTTACCAAATATTTAGGTACCTTGAATGAAAGAAACATATTTGGATGTAAAAGTACTCTAAATAGATACAAATAGCACGATTTCATAGCAAAACTGATGTAAATATTAATGATATCTTAGGTATATTTTGGGCTTAACAAATCCCCACACTTAATCTTTTGCTAATCCCAACCAAAATTTCACTGAATTTATCCTTTAACTAATCTCTTTATGAAAATAAAACATATATCTTTGTATTCCTTTTTAAATTAGTTAAACCGAAAAGATTAACTTTGCATGGCAAATTTATACGCAAAATATCAAACTAACTAGTATAAAGGTGATATATCATTCGTCCTGTATTTTTCAATTTTTAAATTGAAGTATTCGGGACGATATAAGCACGCATGTTATTGAGTCTTTCGTCTCAAGGCATTTCAAAGCACAAAATTTCCTTTCCCAAACCTAAACTATTATATGAAATATATTAAATGAATAAGTACTTAGGTTAATTTATTTTCTTAGCTACGCCCGTGATAAGTGTGGTCTCGATTGTAACTTTATTTTAATTGCTTTGTGTTCGCTTAAGAGGTATCGACCATACCATGGGTGGACGCAATCGTTACTTTAAACTTTAAACACGTTTAATTTTTGCTTTAAATTTAACATTCCTTCCATACCTCGATTGTGATATGGGTGGTCGCAATCGTGGCCAAAAGTACCGTTTACTTAATTTTCTTCCCTTTCATACCTCGATTGTGATAAGGTTGGTCTCAATCATGGCTAAAAGTTAAGAATACGACTACTTGATTTAATTAACATGAATTATAAAATTAAAATTGTAAATTGGGAAAAAGAAAAATAGCACATTCATCCTATATTGACTTAAAATTCAACATGTATTATGGCTAGAGTTTCCTTAAAAACCTCAATTGGTGTTAATGTGTAAGACGAAAATCAAACCGAGCTAAAAATTGTTAGTTCAATTTAATGCCTATAAACCTAATTGAAAATTTAAAATAAGATTTATTGCATCATGAATTTCATGATATAAAATAGAGATTGAAATAAAGAATTTTTACTTAATACATTTACTCGAGACGTTTTTTATAAAATCGTTTCGGAGATTTGTGAAAAATTTGAAAAATATTGCCCGTATAGAAATTTTATTTCTATCGATAATGATAACCTAAAAATAATCATAAGTTAAAATATTTTTAAACATATGAAAATGTAAAGTTATGATAAATAATGTTAAAAAAAGTTGTGTTGCAATATATGTTGCATTTGCATAAAACAAGTGTTGCATTTATAAATGTTGCTTAAAAATTTATTAACATGTATTTTATGTTAAAAATGGATGTCATTTATTCTTATTCGTTGCATTCATTCGTACTAAAAATAAAACGATATATTCAATATCTCCTCCCACATTTAATTTGGACCATGTCCTCATTGGTGCAAAAATGGATAAAACACGAAAAATTGTACGAAAATAAAGCATACGAAATAAGATAGAAAATATGAAATTTAATCATCCAACATAATAGAAATTGAAATTGTACCAAACTTAATAAAAATAAAAGTGGACCAAACTTAATTAAAAATAACACAAAAAGATAAATGAGTTAAGAAAAGAAAAGATAAAACCTATTCTTGTGAAGGTGAACCCGGTGGAGACGGTGTGGTCACGACGTTTTGATGACGGAAAAATGATAACAACCGGCGTCGGGTTGACATGTGCTTTCTCTTCAAAGTATGTATATTTGCATCCACCGCGGTAATTACTCATTTCTTGATTGCTTTCATCAATATCATCTAACCGCAAATTCATTTGCCGGTTGTGTGCATTCATTTGGTTCCAAATTTGTTGCAAATTAATTTGATCATCAACATTGTGTTCTTCCTCAACATGCTTTTGTGCTTGTGCTTGGGTTTCAATATGCTCCTCCTCCTCACCTTCTTCTTCTTCATCATCATCACCCTCTTCGGTACCTAACCCTTGAGAGCTAGAAGCTCCTCCACTCGTGCGAGCAACAAGATGCTTAATACGTTCTTCATAAGACACAAATACGGGGGTCCTTCTCTAAGTAGTAAATTGGCTCGTTGAAGAGAAGAAACATCCAAAAAAGGCAAATTTCCATGGTAAGTGAGATGTTGATAATCCGCCAATTCACCACGTGCACCTAAAACAATCCCGGTAATTAAATTACCCATAGGCACTTGCCTAGTGCGGGATGCGACGGCACGTTGCAAATTTTCGAATAGCATGCCAATGCCATCAATTTGAAGACCTTTGAAAATACAATCAAGCACAAACAAATCCCTAACTTGAACTTTAGAACTCTCAACCCGTCCAAACAAGGAGAAAGATAAAAACTTATGAAAGTAGAAAACACAATTATCCTGAATCAACTTGCTTGAGGTATTCTTAGGGTAAAAAGTATCTTGGTCGGATAAAGCATGCCAAATGGTGTGGGAATCAATTTCCTTAGGCTTTTCAACAAAACCAATAGTATGAAAACCAAACATCATTCCCATAGCTTGATAGCCAATCTCATATCTAATCCCATTATTTCTAAAAGAAATAAACATCTTCTTCTTATCATACTTCAAAGTGCGGCATACTCTAACATCGAAAAATAATTATGAGTAAGTGATTCAAAACTACTCCAAAATACCCGTAGCACCCAAAACAAAAACTCGTAATCAAATGACCAAAGGAACTTGCTTAGTGGTTGAAACAGAAGCATGGACTTAATTGTCAAAAAGAATTCCAATGTTAATCTACCGCGAAACCCTTGAAGATGTAATCCAAAATGAACAAATAAATCCTGACTTCGAACCCTTTACCTTTTAACATTCCCAAAAAGAAAATAGGATAAAAATTTATTGAAATAGAAATGACTATTATCCTTAAGGAGCTTGCTAGAAGTGTGTTTGGAATTAAATTTATCTAATCCAACTTCATAAATTTAACTTAAATCCCTAAATGTAATCTCTCATTCTTTTTAGCATAGGAAAGAGTAAACAAAAAGTCAATAATGTCTGTTTCGCTATGCGTTATGTCCATAAAAGTGCTTGTACCATTGCTCGTCCTCATCTGAAATAATGTTGAGTGGATCCATATTCAACATGCAAACAATTATTAGAGGTAAAGGAAACCTTGTGAGTGACCTTCTTATATCTAGGCATGGTGTTTAAATGTCGGATTTATGAGAGAAAAATTGTGAGAAAGATAGAAAAATAGAGGGTTAGGTTATGGTGTTTGTGTTTGGGAAAGAAGTATGTTGGATAGGTAAAAATTTGGTAAAAAGTAAAGGTGATATGGTGTGGAATTGATTGTGGAAGAAGAAAATGTGTTGTAAATAGAGTTGGAATAGGAAAAAGTGAAAAATTTGTGTCAAAAACGTGCCAATTCCCGTCCATCAGGACGCGTGTCGCGACCGAGGTCGCGACAGGAGCTTTTCAGGGGGATATTATTCTCCCTGAAATCCTGTATTTCGCTGTTCGTGTAGGGATTCTGAAATCCCTACCGAGATTCATGACCTGGTGGCTGAAAAATGCGTAAATTTAACTCCGCATGAACTTATTCTTCGTGCAATTATGTCCTATTAATGAATGTATTAAAACCTGTAACTTAAAAACATAATTAAAACATTAAATAAAGGAAAAACCCAAGAGGTTTCACCTTAATAAATATTGATTTAATGAAACAATTAATGTTCTAAGGGAATTAATGTTAAAACATGAATGTTCTTAAATGAATTGATTGAAACCATGAATGATCTTAATGAATTAAATTGAAACATGAATGTGTTTTAATCATAAATGTTACATTTAACCTTCTAATTAATAATCAGAATACAGATATATATACATGAACATAAAAGATGTAAACATGAATCGAAACATTTATTCATTTGATTAACATAAAATCAAACATACAGATTGAAAAATGAAAAACATATTTACAGGAAATGCAAAAACAAACCTATATACAAAAATTTACAAACAAACAAAACACAATAAAAATTAAAATTAGATGGTATCCCTATGAATTGGAATACGCATAGCACGAGCCCGATCGATCTTGGCTTGAACGAAGATCTGTCTTTCTTCAAAAGAAAGAAATCGTGGGCCAACTCGGAAAATTCTCTTGACAAGTCCCTCACTTTCCAGGAATTCATAGTCAATGATATGGAATGGTTCTTTATCAGTCCATGGAACCGAAACAACGCCTTTGGTTTCTAAAATAATTCCACATATTATATTCCCGTATCCAATTTTCCTGTCCTTGGAACGTGATGCGGCAACTAATCCCTCCATTAAGATTTTTGAGGAATTAACTGTGTTGTCTTGGAAAATGTCTCCCAAAACGTACAATTAAGAGAGGAAGTCATGTTTGGAAAATTATGTATGTCTGTAACCTTTAGATATGTGTTAAGAATTTCAGAATTCTGAAAGAGATGAAGTGAAATAAAAGAAGAATTCTGATCCTTACTGAAATATATAGGTTAACAGAATGAAATATTATGTCTGTTGAAAACGAAATGGTGTCAATTGGTGCCTTTTGGGTTAAAACTGACAAAAAAAATTTGAAATACAGTAAAAGAAACTCAGAAAATGAAGAAAACAAATGTGACATGTCGTCACAGCTCCCATGTCGCGACCAAGATTCTGGAATCTCGGTCGTGACACGCTTTACCCATCCTGGGTAAAGGTGTGTCGAAACCTACCTCTCGTCACGACTGAGATTTTTAAAATCTCGGTACGAGTAGGACCTTCCTAATCTATACCTAAAAATCTATACTTGAGAAATCCCTACTGAGATTTCTGAATCTCAACCGAGATTCCTGAGATTTCACTAAACATATAATAATTTTTTGAAAAACATTTAAAAACATGACTGAATTAATTTTTTTTTATTTAATAAAACTTAGTTGTACACAAATCTAAAAATCTAATGATAAAAATAAACAAAAGTAAAATAAATTAAATCTAGTAAAAATTAAAACAATAAACAAGATTTAAGAAAAACAAAATTAAGAAAATGAAAACTAATTAATTTAATTTTCAAAGAATACGTCCACTGATTAAATTGCTTGAATTGGAGCGCCTTCGTACTCAAAATATTTTATCAACTAAATATGGTCTTGTCCATTTTAACTTACCTGGAAATAATTTCAATTGGGAATTAAAAAGTAGAACTGTATCCCAAACTTTGAAATTATTATTATTATATTTTTTTTATGTTTGATTTTTTTTTTTTTGCGTTTTCTTTTTTTTAGCATTTTCTTTTTTTAGCGCTTTTTTTAGCGTTTTCTCAAATTAAGGATCTAATGATTTCAGTTGAATGCCCGAACTTCTAGTTCTGTGCACGAACAAGAACTACGTACATGAACCGAAACTTTCAAAACTATATTAAAAGTATACAATTCCTTCCTGGCGGATAAGATAACTTCATCCTACTTCTGATATATCTGTCTGAGAAGATTTTCCATGGTGATTTTTTAGAGAGATAGATGTAGGTGTTTAAGGCAGTGATATGATAAAAAGAGAAATTATTTGGGTTTAATGTAGGAATTGAAAATTTTTACAAAGAGAAATGATGTTTTGGTGAAGGGTTAAGTGTATAGAAAAGATTTAGAGGTGTTTGGGAAGAGGTAAATTTTTCTGCAAAAGTTTCATGTCACGTCTGACATCCTATTTCAAAAATTTCATTTCCCTTCTGATGTATATGCATGCTGAATTTCTTTTCTGTAGACTCCTTCTGTGAATTTTATAAATGATTAAATCTCCAGTTTATCTTCTTGAGAAAACTTGGATTTTTTTCTGTTTATCTGCAAACAATCTGATTTGCAAACGTTAAATAACAATGGGGATTTAGTCCTAGTGACCATCCTCAATAAATAAAAAAAATTATAAAATAAATAAATACATATATTATAAACCAAGGTTCGGAATAAAACATGAAAAATATAAATTTTTGTTAAAAATTTTGCGTTCCCCGGCAACGGTGCCAAAAACTTGTTGAGCGATTTCCGCAAGTGCACGGCTGTGCATGTAGTAATAAAAAGATATCAAACCCACAGAGAACGCTTTTTAACGAAAAATTATTTTAATTCAGTTTGATTCACGTTTTAGGTTAATAATATGGAAAATCGTTTAATTGAATTGGATTGTGAAGAATTTAATTAATAAGAATGAGATTAGAATTATATGTTAGAAATTTAGAAATCAATTCTGTCTTGAGATTAGATTACAAGACAGAAACATTTAGCGTTTAAAAATAAGAGAAGAGTTGAACTCGTTTGCATTAAGCAAAGATACCAACTTTAAACTTTGTAAAAATTATAAGTGTGTAATAAATGTAAATTCTTTCAATTAGAAGGCTTTGAACCGTAGAGAATCCCCCTGATGTTGAGTAGATTTCTACCTTAACCAAGTTTATACTTATTTCTGATAAGCTGACCCAACAATCATATCGTCCATAGATACGAACTTGTTCAAGTGTTCAACAAAGTTTTCTTGTAAAGATATGAATTAAGCTCGTTTTAATGAAAACACTAGAACCTTACTTCGGATCAATTACAAAAGTAACTACATAAAAATATATTGAATTGCATGAACTTTTATTAGATGAATTGTGAATTGATACAAGTTTACAGAGAACAAAACGCATGGAAGCATTCAAAATGACATTCGAGTTCTGGGTCGTCAATCCTTTCCTCAAACCTCGTTAGAGTTTGTCAGGCTCCGGGGTCGAATCCGCTACTTGATCTTCTCGCTGAATCTTCAGAATAGAGATGATATTTCTTCTACCGAAATATAAACTAGTCTTGAACAGATCTTAATCTAAATCTAATTGCTACTGTGTTTGTAAGTAATCTAAGAACAATTTGTGTACATCAGATTGCTTTTACAGAAATGAAATCTAATCTCTGACTCATTTCTGAGTCAGAGTTTCTGCATAAATTTTGCACTCTAATCTTAATTAATCTAACTCTTTGTAACTCTGAAATCAACTTTTTATTTATAGATGTTGAAGAGTCGTGTTTAAGGGTCGTGTCCGCTGCGAAGAGACGTTTCTATCCACCCGAACAGACGCGATTCTTTGCATTAAAACATGTGTAAATTGTGTTGGAAGAATCTCTGATGCTACCGAGATTGTGGAATCCCTGGCGAGATTAGGGAGCAGATTTTTGGTCTTCGGAACGCGAGTTGGAGGAGCTGGAATCAGCGTGTCGCGACCGAGATTAGGGAATCTCGGTCGCGACACAGGAGTTTTGTCCCGGATCCGACTTCGTTCCGTCATCCTCGTTTCGGTGCGCTGATTTTCCTCGTCTTTTGGCTCGTAACTTAAGGTTTTTCCTTCGTTTTTGACCTATTTTCGCTTCTATTTGGATTTTACCAAATATTTAGGTACCTTGCATGAAAGAAACATATTCGGGCGGAAAAGTACTTTAAATAGATACAAATAGCACGATTTCATAGCAAAACTGATATAAATATTAATGATATTTTAGGTATATTTTGGGCTTAACAACTATAAAGGAGAATAATAGGGATGAGAAGGGAAATACATTGGTGGAGAAAAGAGAACCCTGAAGTCAGAGGGATGAAGGTTCCATTCCATATCGCTCCCATGGGGAGGACTTAAGAAGGGTAGCAATGGAAGACAAATGGGATCAAAGGGGCACATGATGGGAGGTCCATTACTCAAACGAATTGTATCCACCTCTTAGACATGACAACCATACAGAGCAGGAATGGGCCTACCGACTTACAACCTCATCGGACCTCCCTCCTTAATCCACATAAGGGAGGGAAAAATTTTGCAAGTTCCACAAGCGAAGCAGCCATAACATTGATGAGTGCAAGCACTACTCTAAAGAGCGCGAGAAGCCCCTACTCCAAGGTTTGAGCCCCATGGAAGGAAAACCAAGGGAAGGGCCCCAACATCAAAGGGATACAACTCCATCTAGAGATGACCCCAAACTCCCGAGGTATCAAGGGAGATTCAGGTGATTCGAGAAGGGAGTCCCTCTCAATTGAGCATCCATTGTGCATTAGAATTATTGAGCAAATAAATCACCTATGTAAGAGTGAAGTAGGGTCACTTTGAAGGAGACTAATGAGACTTAGCTCTCTAATACTCTTGCAGAACCAGAGGATGCTCATGACCATAACAGATATAACAATGAGAACCAAAAATGGTGTTATTCTGGTATTTATGTGGGGTATATCATCGTTTACAAAAAAAAAAACGACATAATAGTTCAAAGGCATCGCGTCTACTAGTCAACCAGTAAAGCAAATATATTTTTATAAGGGAATGTTCAAAGGTTGTTACCTACCTATCCTATGCAGATATCAATTGTAGGTTATCATCACATCATTGTTTTTTTTTCACTGTTAATTTTATTCATGTGGGAGATTGCTGAAAAAAATTGTGATGAATGAAATCAATTTAAATTCCAGTAAACATATCCCTTCATCAACAATTGTCTTCGTTCGTGAACAGTCGTGTTCGTTTGTAAACAGACATGTCGATTCGAATTCTATTTATACAGAATGGAACTGTCAAATATTTTCACTAAAAAAAAAAAACAGATTTTGGTTCTTTAATTTTGTTTGTTAACCAAATAAAAAAAAAACATGTAGATAAAAAATTACAAGATATATACATTTGATTTGTTGTTCGATTTTCTTTTATTTACTTTCATCTCTTAAAATTCAATTAGGTCCATGCAACTTTCATAGTTGTTCTTTTATTCGATCTGTGGTTTGTGGTTTTATTCTGGTGATAACTTTTATATGTGATTAGAGTTCGCCTATGAATCTGTTATATCCTGTGAGATGATAGTCCATAACAATTAAATCTATTTTAAAGAAACTGTTAATATAGATCTCAGATTACCCTGTTTGATTTTCAATTCACCAATTCAAGTTTTTCATAATTTCAAACGTTATTTCAGTTTATAACAATTTTATACTCATTATTAGAGTTTCGTTTTCAACTAATATTTTCCTACATACTTCAACTGAAACTACTAATGACGAAGCTGATTATCTTATCAGGATCCAATATAATTGGAAGAATGTATAATATAATATACCCAGATTTAGTGGAACTTGTTGCTATTGTTGAAGTTTCAACATTACCCAAATAACCATTTTCAATTTGGACGATTAGAAAAGACTAATTAAACATACTTATCTAGTGATGCTTGTAATTTCCTTCCACATAATAACGATTGATGATGCGGAAAAAAAACAAAAACAGCTCCAATAATTACTTGAAACCTTTTAGTTTTATAGATAGAAATATTCATATTCGAAAGTGTTCACACCAATTTTATTTCTAAAAAAAAATTATAATCTTATTTCTTATGTATACAAGAACATTTGATTTTGAAAATCTCAAATCAAATCAATGTTTAACTTTAATAAAATTCAAAATTTATAAAAATATATTCTTTTCATAAATAAATATATTTTCTTATATATAATTTAATAATCTTAAACATTTAAATTAAGAATTTATATATTTCGATTATTTAATTGGTAATCAAATTGAAATTTTGTGGTTTAATAATATTCGGTTACAAATTTTATTTGGTTCGGTTGGATTCGATTTTTAAAATAGAGTATATTTTGATTCGGTTAGCTGACAATTATGTTCCTTTAGTAATTAAAATCCAATGTATATACATAAAGGAAATATCAAATCCACATATATTTCGGTTCCTTGGAAATTGTGTTGTGGTTCGATTGACTCTGGTGGGCTTGGGGTGAAGAATTTGATTTTACTTAATTAGCCTTTGCTTGGTAAGATGGCTTGGGGCTTAATTCAGGAGAAGTCATTGTGTTATAATTTATTAAGATCCCGTTTTATTACTAAATCGGGTCAGCATAGGCCTTGGCTTCATAATTCGTCCATTTGGGGTTCGGTTAGAGGGGTATATTCTTTGGTTTTAGATAATTGTTGTTGGTGGATTGGACGGAGATCTGGTCTTAATTTTTGGAATGGTAGATGGATTTGCCCTACTGTGGCTTCCCAATTGGGTTTATCGGCCTTGCAGCAAAGGCGTAGCTTGGATATGGTGGATGATTTTTTTTATCAATAATGCTTGGGTTGTTTTGCTGAATTTTCCAGCAGAGGTGTAAGAAGGTATCAAGCGGGTTTGTAGAAGTTCTGAAATGGATGATTTTTGTATTTGGGAGCCTGCGACTGGTGGGATTTTGATGGTTAAATTGTTTTATGATTGGTTGCGGCCTCCTAGTTTGAAATTGGATTGATGTTGTTTTCTTTGGCGCCGATTTATTCCCCCAGCGCATTCATTTATTTGTTGGACGGCTTTTTTGGGTTATCTTCCTACCCATGAGAATTTGAGGCGGCGGGGTTGTTTGATTGTTTCTAGATGTCCGTTGTGTCTTTCTCATGAGGAGACGACTGATCATATTTTGTTAGCACGTGTTTTTTCGCAGAAGGTTTGGCAAGGTATTTCTGCTTTGTTTGGGAGGCGTCTGCCTTTGGATGGTGATTTTCAAACTCTGATTTTGGAGGCTAGTAAATAAAGGTTTAGTTCACAAATTGCTGAACTTTGGTCTGCGGCAATTGTTAGCACTGTGTGGGCTCTTTGGTTAGCAAGGAACAATCAAATTTTTAATGATGAGAAACCGGTAATTTCTTTGGTTTTTCGGCGTATTTGGAGCGGAATTCGTGAAGCGGCAAATCAGGGTCGTGGTTTTATTTGGAATTCTTCTGTGGAATTACAAATTCTTAGGGAATTGAAAATTGTTAGAAGATTTCCTAAGGGACCTCGTATTATTCATGTAGTTTGGCAGCGTTCTCCGGTCGGTTGGACTAAGGTTAATACTGATGCTTCTGTTTTGGGTAGTCCGGGTGCTGCGGGTTGTGGTGGTATTTACTGTTCCTCAATTGATATGTTCCTTGGTGCTTTTGCATTCCCGTTTGACGTTTCTTTTGCTTTTTTAGGTGAGTTGAAGGCTGCCATTTATGCGATTCATACGGCTTTTGACAAAGGTTGGCGTCACCTTTGGTTAGAGAGTAATTCGACTTATGTTGTCCAGTTGTTGCGTAGTAAGTCGACTACTGTTCCTTGGATGGTTCGTCAGAGTTGGATTGATTGTTTATCAAAATTAGCTTACATGCAATTTGTCAGTTCTTACATTTATCGTGAAGGAAATGTGGTTGCTGATTCTCTTGCCTCTTTTGGTCGTATGGTTGATAGTTTGTATTGGTGGGATTTAATTCCTGATTTTTATTGCCCGACTTTTTTGCATGATCTTGTGGGGCATGGTTCTTATCGCTTCGCTTGACATAGTTTTGTTTTGAACTTTTGTATTTGGTTCTTTATAACTTTTCTTTGTAACTTTTTTTTTCTTCTTTACTAATATTAGTTCGGGTTTGCTGTGATTTTCAGAGGTGCCAGCATAGTTGGGATGTCTGGTTTTTGCACTTTCTCACTGACCGGCTTTCAATAAAAAAAAAAATCCACATATATAATTGATTGAATGGAGAATGACATCCTTATACATAAAGGAAATATCAATTTTTTTTTTCTTTACAACAATAACAATCACAATAAAATATACATCATGTTCATATGGACATTTAAGATTGAATTCACATATTTAAATGATGATAAATTTATATCATACCTAATTTCTTGTTATGATGATTTTAGACAACAGAAGTTATAAAAAAAAAAAAAAAAAATTGTATCGTTTGTCCTATATATTATGTGATCGATAGATATATCAAGTTGAATAATAAGATTTATATTTTGTGATAAGTTAATATTTTAGTAAGCTATATTTATACTGGTGGCATACATGTTATGTATGGTGTATGGTATTTGGTAGTTATGTTTGATAATAAAGAGATATTGACCTGCTGCATTGTTTGTAAAAAGACAAAGATCCTAAACTAAAAATGCAAACATAATCTTTGGTAAAATATATGTCACCGCAACACCCTACATAGTCCACATCCGAGAATGACGGCTCCTACATTTAACATCATAATTATCAATAAATAAATTAGGCATAATATATCAATGGCGGATAGATTCGTTTTCTGAAATTTATTAGTACGTTACTAGCTCTTTAAATTTATTAAACTATTCATAAAAATAAATTAATTCCTTGAACTTATCATACAAATAGATTCGTTTTCTAAACTTTATTAACTCATTGAACTTTACAAGTGTTTCACCAACTTCCTAAACTTGCTTATTTTGTAATAACTAAATACAAAAATTTATTAAACTTAAATTCTAAAAATACATCTTTATTTATTCGAGAGGTAATTTTTTCTCTTCTCCTACCTTTCAACCTATTATAAGTAACCATCCTTTAAAAAAAAAGGTCTAATACATCACCAGCTCTCTGAATTTGTCTATAAAAGTAGATTGACTCCTTAAACTTTGCAAATGTCTCACCAGCTCATTGAACTTGATTATTTCGTATCACGAAGTCCCTAAACTTGTCCAAAAAAATAGATTAGCTTCTTGAACTTTATAAGTGTGTCATCAACTCCCTGAATTTGTTTATTTCGTAACAACTAAATACAAAAACGTATTAAACCTAAATTCTAAAAATACATCTTCATCTATTCGAAAGGTAATTTTTTCTATTCTCCTGCCTTTCAACCTATTAAAAGAGTTAGTGTTGCACGTTTGAGAGATCGAATGGTTGAGGATTGAGAGTTAGTATTATAGTTTTTTATATTAAGTTGTTACAGAATAAATAAGTTTAGGGAGTTGGTGAGACACTTGTAAAGAGGTATTAACAAATTTTAACGAGTCAATCTATTTTTATAGACAAGTTTAGAAAGTTGGTGGTATATTAAAATAATAAACATCCTTTCAAAAAAAATTATAGGTAACTATAACGGAAAAAATAAATAATAATAATTAAAAGCAACATGTTCAAAAGGGATCCGGATTCTCTGAAGTTGAAGTAAAACAGGACATGTCCTGTATTTTAATCCTAGCCCTCTATTATAATCTATTCAATTTTAATGGTTCAGATTAAAACCATCTCAATAAACTTAATCTACTAGGAAACGGCACAGTTCTGTTTTTTTGTATATATATATCTTCCATAATCTTAATTACGCCCACCCACTCCTCTTAGCTGTTTATTTTTTATTTATCAAATTAAGACTGCTTTAATTTGGGTTTTTTTTTATTATTTGTTTTCTTTCAACAATCTCACAATTAAACTAATTAATGGCTGATTTTGATTCTCGTCCATGGTTATGTTCTCCATCTCCACCAATTGAAAGGTACTTATTTGAAAATTATTTGCATAAATTGCTTTACTTAGCCATTAATTTAGTTGGTTGTAATACTTTCTATAATTAGTAAAATATATAGCTATATAATTATCATGTTGGTCATTACTTTGCAAAAAATAATATGCTATACAAGAATGACAAACATGATAATTATTGCTATATATAATTAATTAGTTAGTTAATTAATGAATTAAGGTTTAATTCGACCTTTCAAATTGATAACAGATTCAATTTAGTTCAAATCGAAGTTTATATATTAATTAAGATTTGAAGTTAACAATATCGGATAAATTAGTCCAAATAAAATCAATTTTAATATTTAAAAACTTATCAAATTTGGGTTAATTTGTCAAATATTAACAACTTTAGAGTTGAGTTGATACATAAACTTAATTTTGGGATAAACTAAAACTGTCTGCCAATTTTTAAGAACCAAATTGACTCTTAATTCTATAATCAATTATTAAACCTGCCAATCAACTTTTTTGTACTTTTGTTTTCTTTTAATTCTAATATTACTAAATTAACTTTGTTGACAAAAGAAAACAACTTTACTTTGCTAGTTTAATTCTTTTATTAGATCTCTTAATTACTTGTTTGATTTCTTTAGTTCTATTTTTTAGAATATCTCTTTTGTTTCTGTTAGTGTTATAAAAATTATGTTATCAAATTTTTATATTATTAACTAAATATTCTTATTAAATAATATATATTCACTGGACACATAATATATCATACTACAAAATTTTGGCCACTGAGTTATAATTATATATATATATATATATATATATATATATATATATATATATATATGTGGTCTTAGTCTAGTAAAATGTAAATTTAATAATAGTTGTCGTTAAATTATTCATTTGAGATTTTAATGGGTAGAATTTGAATTAATTCCTTAAGGTCAATAATTTATTTCCTTTAAGTAACGCATCAAGAGCAAATTAGACGTACTTACTTATTTTCCTTTCTTATATGTAAAACTTTTAGTAACTAATTAGGTAAGTCAAAGTATAATTTACTTTATTTTATGCAGTCATTCTCAGTTAGAAGATCATGGGGTTCCAAAGATTGGTATGGAATTTAAAATTGTTGAAGATGCATGGGAATTTTGGATGAAATATGGTGCACAGATTGGATTTGATGTTCGTAAGCAATGGTTAAATAAAGATAAAAAGGATGGAAAAGTATCCTCAGGAAGATTTGTGTGCAACAAAGAGGGTTGTAGAAAAAAAGACAAGCGAGATCATATAACAAAACAATCTCGAGCTGAAACTAGAACCAATTGTCTTGCACATATGGGAATCATATACGTAAAAGAGATTGCAAAGTATAGAGTTCATGATTTTGTACATGAGCATAATCACCCACTTCATCTTTCTGAAACTATTCATATGATGTCATCTCAACGAAAAATTTTAGAAGTACAAGCAGCTGAAATTGATATGGCTTGTGAATCGGGAATAAAGTTAAAAGCAACATACGAGCTTATGAGTAGGCATTGTGGTGGAAGAGAAAATATTGGTTATACTTTGGTGGATCAAAAAAATTATCTTCGAAGTAAACGATAGCGAGACTTGATATACGGAGAAGCAAGTACGTTGTTGAGATATTTTCAACAACAATTAATTGATAATCCGTCTTTTTATTCTGCAGTGCAATTAGATAGTGAGGAACAAATAACCAATATTTTTTGGGCAGATGCTAAAATGCTTATTGATTATGCTTATTTTGGTGATGTGATAACTTTTGATACGACTTATAGGACGAATAAAGAATTTCGGCCTTTTGGAGTATTTGTTGGTTTAAATCATCATAGACAAATTATAATTTTTGGAGCTGTTCTTTTATATGATGAGACTAGCGAATCTTTTGAATGGTTATTTAAGACATTTTTGGAGGCACATAAGGAGAAAAAGCCAAATTGTGTTTTCACAGATCAAGATTCTGCAATGGCAAATGCATTATTTAAAGTGATGCCAGATACATATCATGGATTGTGTACTTGGCACGTAATGCAGAATGCTATAAAACATTTGGGAACTTTGTTGAAGGATGGATCTCATCTTCTTAAAGACTTTAAAGCATGCATATATGAGTATGAGGAAGAGGAAACGTTCCAAATATCATGGAATAATATGGTTTCCCATTATGAAGTTGAAGAAAATTCTTGGTTGAAAAGTATCTACAAAATAAAAGAAAAATGGGCAAAATGCTACATGAAAAATGTGTACACTCACTACACCATAGATGGTCTGTTGCAACACCAAGTAGGTGTTGGCTAAAATCGTTCTTGTGTTGCTAAAGAAGTTTTGGCAACAGTTTTTGTCAGAAAAGAGAGTTGCTTTTTCGCACGTTGCTAAAGATGTCTTAACCAACATTTTTTCATATTTATAGCAACATAAATACAAATGTTGCTTCTCGTATCTGTTGCAACACTTTCCTATCCTATAGCAACTTAAATGAAAGCGTTGCCTATATCGTAGAACATGTAACACTATTATCGAATAAAATTATAAGCAACACTTTTGAATTTTCTTGCAAAAAGTTTTTATGCAACATTATTTTTTACTTGCAACTCTTTTTATATAGAATTGCAACACTTTAATTTAATATTTTTTTGTTTCAAGCAACTCTTTCATATACAATTTGCAACATCTTTTAATGTAACACTTTTTAAGCAACTCTTTATTTTAACACTTTTTAATTTAACATTTTTTAGCAACTTTTTTATATTATGTTCATAGCATCGCTTTTTGTTTGAAATTTTAACAATTTTTAATGTAACACTGTAATATATGCAACATAATCTTTAACTTGTGCAATACTAAAAAAATTAAAAGAAAATTTTGAATTTAAATAATAGCATAAAAAAACCCTTAATTGCAATTACAAATCCATAATAGGCCAATATTTTAACAATGAAATTTAAAATTCTCAAATGATCTATCTTTTACAAGTTTATATATTAATAAAAAAAATTAATATTTAATATTGTATAATAGTTTCCAAAAATTACTATTATATAATTGTTCTAAAAATTATATTTGACTTCCAACGCTAGGGGTAAAATTGCATCATTTTATACGTTAAGAGTAAAATTGCTCCTAGCCCAAAATGTTAGGGGTATTTTTGCACCTTAACCCAATAAAATCTAAAAAATTTGATATTAATGAGAATAAAATTTAATAAATAAGTTATTTTATTATTAATAATATAATATATGTTTGTATTCTCATGAAAGTTATTGAAATTATGATTTTAATGAGAATATTTTTTATTCTCATTAAATTTTTCTTATTAATACTCACTTTTCTTGTAGTGGAAATATACAAAACGACGTCGTTTTGCATCTAATAGAATTAAGAAATATTATTTGCATAAAAAGTGTTTCAATTTTGACACATCTCTTGTAACACTTTATAATTAGTGTTCTAAAATTTCAAAGTTATGTGAGTTTGACATGTCTTTTGCAACATTCTAGAAACCATGTTGCAAAAGATCCAAAAAAAACATACAAAATGCAACACATTATAAGCAACACATGTATTTTAGGTTGCAAAGGACCATCTATGGTGTAGTGACTTTGGGAGTGAGAAGTACACAACTGAGTGAAAGTCTGAATGGAGATTTGAAGGATTATCTAAAGTCGAATTTAGACATAATTCAATTTTTCAAGCATTTTGAACGAGTAGTTCACGATAAGCGCTATAACGAGTTAAAGGCGGAGTATCATTCTAGACAGAAGTTACCAAAAATAAGAATGTCAAAATCTCTTTTGTTACAACAAGCTGGTAAGATTTATACTCCAACAGTATTTGAATTATTTCATGATGAGTATGATTGGTCATTAGCAGCTTTTATAAAAGATAGAAAGGATGGTCAAGATTTGAATGAGTGTGTAGTTGCAATTTTTAATCATGATGGAGAGTACAAAGTTCAAGGAAAAAAATTCAGAAAAAATTGTTTCTTGTAGTTGCAAAAAGTTTGAGACACATGGTATCTTATGTTGTCATGCTCTTAAAATTTTAGATGTAATAGATATTAAATTGATTCCTGATCAATATATTGCAAAGAGGTGGGCAAGAGAGGCAAAAACTGAAAATATAGAAGATGCAAGTGGAAGAATTATTCATGGGAATATGAAGTTAGATAATACTCAACGATATAGATTTCTTTGCTCTAAACTAGTGAAGTTAGCATCTCGGGCATCTGAAAATGAGGAATCATACCAAATGGTTGATAAAGCAATTGATAATACTCAACGAAAATTATATATTAAGTGATTGATTTTTTATATATATTTATGTTTTACTTCAACTTCAGAGAATCCGGATCCCCTTACCACCCCTTTTGGGTATAGGATTTGAGGGATAAGAAGTTTATCCCTCATCTGTCTCACTCTTCTATTTCCCAAATAAACACAGGATAACTTATCTCGTGTTTTTTTATCCCTATCTCACCTTCTATATCATTTCTAACAAATACCCAGTTAAGTTTTCACGGAAATTGAATTTCTTATAGTTGGTAATTTGGTATTGGAGTTCAGAAAATTATAATTTAAAATTGTTATCATAATTTTAGGTTTGATTTGATTTTATTAAAGAATTGGTTAATAAGGAGTTTTGATCCAGGAATTTCTAAACAGAAAAAGCGGTGAGGTTAGAGGTTGAAAATGGAAAACACGTGGAAAGTCACGTGGCTTATTCTGTTGGGTAATAAGCAGAAGGTAGCACGTGACATCCTGCACTCTTTTACCATTTGGCTTTCAAAGTATGGCAATACATAACTCTGTACCAGTTCACTGTAAAATGAATCCATCCGTTAACTATCTGCCACGTGTCCTTTTCGTTCAAATGTTCGCATATTCATGACATTGACTTATCCCACCACCGACTTTGTCCAGCCCTCTTATTTCACATGGCTTTCTTCTGGCAGTTAAAATGTTTTCTTTTTGCATTTCTACCCTCAAATTAATAGAAATGTTGAATTTAGTTCAACTCGATAATATTTGATAATTTATTCCAAAAACAAAGTAACGTTCACTTTATCAAATCTTAATTTTAATATCTGTAAAATTTAGATTATTTTATCAAATATTATAACTTTAAAATTGAGTTGATAGATAAATTTTGATTTTAGATAAACTAATCCGAATGCCTAACTTTAGGTCCAAATTAACACTTAATTCATAAAAATAAAAACATTATGATCTTTCATTTCTTGTTTATACATTAAGTGATTGATTTTTTATATATATTTATGTTTTTTTTTTTATAATATTAAAATTTTGATGAAAAAAAGTTCAAATTTGAACATAACATTAGATTAATAACATTTTACATGTGTTTAAATTTTAAATTTTTCAATTTTTTTTTATATAATATGGCTATAAAAAAACTATAAAAAAACTTATTTCGAACAATAAAAAATATAATTTCAAACATAAATAAAATGAATAACGTCTTTTTAACTGAATTAGAAAATTACAATTAGATTCCTACCAAAAAAAAAAAGAAAATTACAATTAGATCTGGGCATGGACCGGACTGGACCGGGTATGTCAGGTTTTTAATAAAGCTTGACGAACCCAAGCCCAGCCCAGCCCGCAAGAAATTTAGTCGGATTCGGGCTCGGGCTAGGCTCTGGCCTAAGATATGAATCCCAAACCCATCCGTCCAAGCCCATCTGTATATTAAAAAAATACAACTAAATTTAAAATGTTTATAAAAATATATTTATGTTTATATTTATATATTATAATTTATATAAATTATATATCACAGCAAACTTAAGTTATTTATATTTATGTTTATAAAAAATATATTATAATTTATATTTATATATTATAATTTATATAAATATATGTATATATTATATATAGTATATCGGGTCTGGCCGGGCGGATCCGATGTAAAATTCATAAAGCCCAAGCCCGCTCAGTTTTTGGTAGGTTTATACGGGCTTGGGCCGGGCCGAGCCTGATAGCATTTTTATGTGTCCAAGCTTGGTTAAATGGGTCTGGGTCTAGATGGGCTCACCGGCTCATACGCAGGTCTAATTACAACTAACTAATTTGGCAAACTATGGCTAGTGAGACCAAAAATAAATGATACTTAATATATATAAAAAAAAAGAGAGAGATCAATGTCCTCCTCAATATGCTTTTTGTCTTTCTCAATCTCTTTAGGTGTTTGATATTTCAAAATAAGTTATAGATATGTTTATATGTAATTTTGGTTGAAATATAATTATGGTGTTGTGTTTTGTTAATCATTTCAACTTTGTATTTGAATAACTCTATAGAGATTGTTAGAGATAATCTTCTGTATTATCTCTCCTAATTATCTTCAGAATAATTACTCTCCTAATACTTATAGAGTTATACTTGTATCATACTCTCAGAAGTATAGTATGATTATACTGTTCTCATCAGTAGTTTATTAGGTTTACAATACTTGTTATATATATACAATCTTATTAATGAACCCCTAATTAAGGGATATTACTCAATTACAATCTCTCTCTCTCTCTCTCTCGTCGACTTCTCTCTCTCTCTATCTCTATCATTCGACATTCCTATCTCTCTCTTTCTTTCACTGTTCTACTTCTATCAACATGGTATCAAGAGCAACAACCGATCCTTCCATGACCGACTCAATTCCCCTACAGAAAACCATCGAAAATCAGTCAGAATATGCTCAACCTGTCGCATCCGTCGTGTCTCTGTCCAACAGATGCGACGGTACTGCTGCCGGAATTTTTTCGACCGCGGCTGCTTCTGCCAGCGGCGATTAGTCGGCGTTTGGCACTGAGTTTACAGTGGCCACTGCTTCCGCTTCGTCCCTTCAGCCCTCCTTAGGATGGAGATTCGAGTCTCCATTCACCACTCAGGAGCAATCATCTGTAACATCTACGTATTTATTTGATAACAAGGATTCTGGTGCTATTCCCCGGAACAGACAGAATCATATGACTCCTCCACTATTCCCTCCACCAGGTAATCATTCTCAACAAATTATTAGACCTGGCTTTGGACCCCCACCTTCTTATCATAGTTCTCAAATACCCTCCTCATTACATACTCATGCTTCAGATTCTTTTATTACCAATCTTGGCCTAACCTTTAACCCCCATCCTAACCATGAATATCCTTCCTCATCCATGAATCCTGTTTATTCTAATTCCACAACGAATTATGTTCATATGACTCGTCCAGCTCCCACTCATACCACCACTCATATCAAATTAACACCACATAACTACAAAGCTTGGAGAATGGCTATTGTTTCCACTTTAAAATCCCATCATTACTTTGAGCACATTATTAGCAATAATCCACCACCTCCAAAAAATTTAACCCGAAGTAGCTTTATGTCTGGTCCTAATAATATTCTACTCAATCCTGCTTACACTGTTTGGGATGATCTTGAGAACACTGTTATGTCTTTACTGTTGCATTCTCTTACTGAGGAGATCTATCTTTTAATCACTTGCTTTCATTATTCTCATGATATTTGGGTAGCTCTTGAGCAAGCTTATGGAATTATTACTGATTCTCGATAATTTCAAATAAGTCTAGAATTACAAAAACTTGAGCAGAATGACATGCCTATCAGTGAATATATGCACAAATTAAAAGCCATTCTAGATGATCTTGCTGCCTCTGACAATCCATATCCCATGCATCTCTTGCCCCCTTTGTTATACAAGAATGTTGGTGAGGCATTCAAATCAACCATTCAAAACCTTATCACTCAAAAGGGCATGCACATTAGTTTCTATGAATTATTGAGCAACTTGAAAATGGTTGAGGGGTTGATTCATTCAACAACAAAAAAGGCAGAATTTCTATTACCCACTCCCAGTGCTAATTCTCTTGAAGCAAATGTTTTGACTGTTTTACCTAATGTTGTTGCAAAAAGAAATAAAAAGAGGAGGGGTGGAAAGTGCTTTAATTGTGGTGATCTTGATCATTGGGCTGACAAATGTAAACGTCCAAAGGGGTATGCAACACAACATCATTCTGGACCACAGGCCTATGCTGCATGGCACACCTCTATGGACCACTTTAGTGGTCCGCTCCAGCCCTGGTATCTGGACACTAGAGCCACAAATCACATGACTGCAAATCCACACCAACTTCAAATCATGTATATCCAGGTTCTGATACAGTTTAGTTTGGCAATGGACAAGGTTTGTAAATCTCTCATTTAGGTCACTCTAATATTCATAATTTCAATATCAATGATATTTTACTTGTGCCTAAGCTAACCAAATCACTTTTATCTGTTCAAAAATTCTCTCGAGATAACTCTTGCTTCTTTGAATTTTGGCCTAATCATTTTCTTATAAAGGATCAAGCAACTGGGGAAATCCTGTTACGCGGTCCGAGTAAGGATGGGCTCTATGTGCTTCCACCAAACTTAAAAGAGGCGCTAGTAGGGTAGAAGGTGTCTTTTGAACGGTGGCATGCAAGGTTGGGGCACTGTCAGAATCAAACAGTTAGCAAATTTTTTAAGAATAATAAGCTTGTGTCAACGGACCAGTCAGTAGTTGTTTATTTTGTCCTTTGGGAAAATTAGCCAAAACTTCTTTACCTTTAATTGTGCGTTCTAGCACCTTTATCTTTGAAAATTTACATTTAGATGTTTGGGGCCCTGCTCCTATTCTTTCATTTAATGGACATCGTTATTTTTTATTATCATTGATGAATTTACTCGCTTTGGATGGCTATTCTGTTTAAAAAACAAAAGTGAAGTTTCTATTGTTTTTCAAAAATTTTATGCCATGATTAGCAATCAGTACAATGCTAGGGTTAAGAATTTCTACTTTGATCTTGGGGGAGAATTTCAAGCACTTCAACCGTTCTTACAAACAAATGGTATTATTCACAAAATTGCATGTCCTCACACTCATGCTCAAAACGGCATTGTTGAACGAAAAATTAGACATGTTGTTGACACCTGTCTAACCTTATTAGCCAATTCTTCCCTACCTCTGTGTTTTTGGAATTATGCCATGATTCACAGCATGCGTATGATTAATATTCTTCCTACGAAAGTTCTTTGTGATAAATCACCGTTTTTTCTCCTTCACAAAAAACAACCCTCCTATTCTTCAATACGTATTTTTGGAAGTGGTATTTTTCCATTGCTTCGACCTTACCATCGACACAAGTTCGAATTTCGTTCTAAATTATGTGTCTATCTAGGTCCGTCATCTAATCACTCTGGTGAACTGTGTCTTGATCTCTTAACCAAGAGAATTTACATTTGCAAATTCGTTCGGCATCAAGAGGACGTCTTCCCAGCAGCGCGGCCTATGGCATCGGCACCTACTACTAGCGCTGAATTTACTACTGAAACTCATGAGCTTCCGTCGCTACTTGGACCGTATCCAGGTAATTTTCTTGTATCTCCTCCTACAAATGCTACTACTTCTTCTTCTCCTCCATCCACTATATTCCCTGTGCCCAGCTCTCCTTCCTCAACAGCCCCCACTACAACTTCACCTCCTCCTGCCTCGTGGATCGTCGAATCTGCCCCGCGGCGTCTTCACAAATGCGTGCATATTGACACTCCGCACAACGATCCATGTGCTACGGCTGCCACGGACACCATGGAAGGTCAGGATTCTGCTGTTACTGCGGAATCTGCCGCGAAAGCTAACCCGCAAGCTTGCGCTACTCCTGCTGCTGTCCCGGACGTCTCCAGTAGCATCGTTGCTCCTGAAATGCCAATGCCAGTACCGTCCGTGCCCAGCACCCTCGTTACCACGGATCTTCACCCGACGCCTCCCCTTGTCTTTCGAACAATCAGCCATCGCAACTCTACAATTGCGCAACCTGGCACTATGTCTGTGTCCGCTCCTGGCTCAGGCATACCGCCTCGCATTCCTCGAATCCCGACTTGACGAAATTGCTGATCGATCCTTCCCCGTCGGTATGGAATGCAATTGCACTGCACTACTCTAAATTCTCGTGGAAGATTCGAAGCTCTTCTCTCCTCGCATAGTGACGGTGCGGTTGATCCAACTTGCTTCAGCAAAGCACAAAAATCCCCCGAATGGCGTAAGGCGATGTCTGAAGAGATTAAGTCACTACTTGACAATGGGACATGGCAACTTGTCCCTAGACCTCCAGGAAGACATGTTATAACCTCTCAATGGCTATTTCGAACAAAAAGAAAAAGAGATGGCTCTGTTGATCTATATAAGGCTCGACTTGTAATGCGTGGTTTCACCCAAAAATTGGGGATTGATTACAAGGAAACATTCAGCCCTGTGGTTAAGGCAACCACCATTCGGACTGTCTTTACTATAGCTGCAGCTAATGGATGGTTCATTAATCAACTTGATGTGTCTAATGCATTTCTGCATGGATACCTATCAGAAACAATTTTCATGGAACAACCTCAAGGTTTCAGAGATCCTGAACAACCTAATTTTGTGTGCCTTCTTCCTAAGAGCTTGTATGGAATGAAACAAGCACCCCATGAGTGGTTCACTCGGTTACGAAATTTTCTAGTCTCCCTCGGCTTCAAAATGTCACTGGCAGATAACTCTTTATTTATTCACAAGCAGGGTAAAACACAAACATATATACTATGTTATGTGGATGATATCCTTATCATAGGAAATACCCCGGATCACATTATCAACACAATTGCCTCCATTGAAAAAGAATTTCCAATTCAAAATTTGGGCAAGGCCGAGTACTTTCTAGGCATTGAAATTCACTATTCCAAAGATGGCATCCATCTCTGTCAAGCTAAATATGCATCTGACATTCTGGATTGAGTAAAGATGGTTGATTCCAAACCAATCTCCACACCCATGGCAACAACCCCAACGCTATCAAAATCACTAGGCACTAGCCTTTCCTCTAGGGATGAATATCGGAGTATTGTGGGTGCACTTCTGTATCTTCTCCTCACTCGACCTAACATTGCCTTTGCTGTTAACAAACTATGTCAATTTCTTCATTTGCCCGACGGACGAACATTGGAAGAGTGTTAAGAGGGTTCTTCGTTATCTTCAAGGCACCTTGAATTATGGCATTACGATGTCATCAAAACCCATTGACAATGTACACTGTTATTCTGGTAGTGATTGGGGTGGATGTCCTGATGATAGACGATCAATGGGTGCCTTCTGCATTTACCTTGGTAAGAGTATCATCTCATGGCAAACTCGCAAGCAACCAATGATAGCACGATCATCCACTGAAAGTGAATACAAAGCAGTTGCGAATGCCACAGCAGAACTTCTGTGGATTCAATCACTCTTACATGACTTGGGTTTTCCGATACCAAAACTTGTGCAATGATGGTGCGACAATGTTGGTGCTATTTATCTCACATCAAATCCAGTGTTTCATGCTCGTACGAAGCACATTGAGCTTGACTATCATTTTGTTCGTGAACAAGTCACCAATGGCTTTCTCAGCGTTCGCTTCATTCCAACTGATGATCAGGTGGCTGACATTCTGACCAAGTCGCTTCCTACTATACGGTTTGAGCGACTTCGCTCCAGACTATTGGTTCAAGATCGACATCGGCTTGCGGGGGGGGGGGGGGGGGGGTGTTAGAGATAATCTTCTGTATTATCTCTCATAATTATCTTCAGGATACTTACTCTCCTAATACTTATAGAGTTATACTTGTATCATACTCTCAGTAGTATAGTAGGATTATACTGTTCTCATCAGTAGTTTATTAGGTTTACAATACCTGTCATATATATACAATCTTATCAATGAAACCCTAATTAAGGGACATTACTCAATTACAGTCTCTCTCTCTCTCTCTCTATCATTCGACATTCCTCTCTCTCTCTCTCTCTCTCTTTCTTTCACTGTTCTACTTCTATCAACAGAGATGACTATGGTTGATTCAAGCACTTTAGATATATTTTCGTAGGCTTTTCAATAAATTTATTCCTAGAGTTCAAGATTGGGAGGTTGTTTATCAATTCAAGGATTTGGTTAGTGGATCATTATTAGCATATGTCTGGATTAAAACGAATATAAACTAAATAAAAATAGGTGCTTATGTTACTTCTTATAGCACAAAAACCATTTAAATATATTGCAGTGGAAGAATGTAACCATACGATGTATTACCACTCACAGATCAACTATGTCGAGGTTAATCAGGAGAAGACATGATGATCCCACTGTGCAAAACGAAGGCCGCCTCGACCGCCTAGGCCCGTCTAGACACTCGAAATCGTGAATCCCCACCGATTTTCTTCAATTAGTTCCTCTAGGCGTTTTTTTTGGTTTCTAGGCGTTTTTAGCCGCTTGGGCTCCGCCTAGGCCGCCTCGACGCCGCCTAGACGCCGCTTAATCGACGATGAAGAAAATTATTTTATATTGTGAATATATTTTTTCTTTATTATAATTCACTTTTGAGTTGTTTCAATGATATTGTTGTTAAAATGTTAATATTTGCACATTTTTAAAAATATATGTTCCAAATATACGTGTTTTTCTATATTAAATAATTTTATAATATTGTTTTTCAATAGTATAATACATATTTTAATTGAATTTATATAATAATTTATTGATTAATAAATAAAAAATATAAAAATACAAATCCCGATTAATCCTCGACGGCCCTGTCCGCCCGACTAGCGTATAGCGTTTTTTACAACCTTATCCACGAATTAAGAACGAACATTTGAGAGGAGAGAGAGGGAAACATCGGTGACTTGGGAGAGAAAGGTACAACAACTCATTTTCTTTTATATCTTATGTGTTGGGCTTATCATAGTTAGGTTATAGCTAAGCTTATATCCATCCTAACCATATTCATCACTTTCCCTACATCTCTCACTCATTTCTGTTCAGCGGATTATTTAGCTCATGCCACTTTCCCTACATCTCTCACTCTCGTGTGATGGAACATATTCCTCCTCCTTCTCATTCTCATTCATACACACAAATAGTTTGCGTGAATGTCATAAAAATGAAAGCTCTAATGTTATACACTCGTTTGAGATATATAACATCTAGATATATAGTATCAAGTCGAGTAATATACACTCGTTAGAGATATATAGTCTTTGTTGGAGTATGCTCTAATCTCGAGACATTATATCTAGACAGTTCATTTAATTGTAAGACAATAATTTGTTTTATTAATTCAATTGTGTGAACTAAATTAATAGAGTTCCTTGATCAGTGACCTACTCACTTTTGACATGTTTAGGACACGAACAAGTGAAACCGTGAGACACTAAGATACTAATCTAGATATCTCTGGTCCACTATGCCATTTTTCTTTTTGGATGACACACAATATATGACAAACATTTTTTTCCCTGTCATCTAGTAGTTTTTAGTGAAAGTTTGTTAAATTTCTATCATTTGAAAACTTAAGTGAAAAAAACCCTCAAATTAAGTCTGGCTTTACGATGACACGCATCTGTCATCTCATAAACACCTGATTTTAACCCAAAATGTCCATCATTTTCAGATGACACTTATTAAATTGCATTGTCATTCTTGTGATTAAAAAAATCTGAAGTTTTATAAGTTTCACGGGCGAAGCAAAAAGTACTTAAAAATATAACTCATCCAAATTGTGGTATAGAAGCCACTCTGAAAAACATAATTATTTTTCTCACCTTCTCCGTCAATCTTAGCTTTGAAAAGTAAGACGATCTTACCTCCAATTTCCCCATCTTCATCTCTGGCCTTTGAATTCGTCTTTTTCTCTGGTCATTCTTAAACGACTTGATCTAGGTAAGTAATGTTGGGTTTTTTCAAGTAATTTAGGTTCAAATGTTAAGCTTGAAAAATTAATAATTATGGGTTCTTTCATCTCTGGTTCCCTCTAGTTTCTCCATCTCTATCTCCGGCATCTTGTTCTCCGATCATTATCAGATCGACTCCATTTGGGTAAGTAATGTTTGATTTTTTTAAGTTATGTTGGGTTCAAATGTTAAGCATGCGAAATTAATAATGTTGGGTTCTTTCATCTCGGATTCCCTCTAGTTTCTTCATCTTCATTTATAGCATCTACATTAGGGTTTTTGAAGTCTTCTTCTCCGGCAATTCTCAAATCTACTCCATCTGGGTAAGTAACGTTGGATTTTTAAAGGAATAGAAAATCTAACAGTTGTTGATCTTCGGCTGCCCAATTCTGACGACTGTGATATAGCGCGAATGAGAGAGCTTTTTATACGTTCAAGGGGTGTTGCAAATGTATTTGGGGGAGGCGAGTTCAACCGACTATCTGATTTGGCACTACGAGAGGAAGGGTCACTACTCGGTGAGGTCTGGTTATAGGTTAGCAAGGGAGGTTATGGACGGGAATGAGGTTCAGTGCCCCGCGTTAAAATGGACTTGGTTTTGGGCCTTTCCGATACCTCCCCATGTTAAAATGTTGGTTTCGAGGGCTTGTTGTAATTTCCTACCAGTTAAAGACAGACTCTCAATGAAAGGGGTAGCTACGGATAATCTTTGTGGGCTATTGATAGGGGTCAAAAACCCCTATCTTTGGGTACGGTTTTAGGACGGGTTTTAGAGTTATTTGGTTAATAAGCGAGCAATTCTCGCATTTAAATGCTTTTGTGTGAGTTAGTTAGGAATTGGAAACGTTCTATTTACTTTTCGTCGTTTAGGCTCGTTTTGTTATCAATTTAGGCAAATACGGCCGAAATAGCATGCATATTAGAATTCCGTTATCTTTTGAAGCTAATTGGTCCGTCAAAAGTCGCACCAAACGAAGCGTTTGCTCAAAATAAGCGATTGACGGATCAATTTGGCTTTTGGACTAATGTTTTCCGGAGTTTTTATGCGTGTGCAGGTGTAAGTTCGGACGAAAAAGGGCATGGAACTCATCAAGCTTGAATCGAGCACGCTTCGGGCGAAAACGCTCGGCGAGCAGGGCCCCACGGGCCATTTCTGCTCGCCGAGCAGGGCACCAGGCGCCTGCTCGGCGAGCAGGGGGCTGCTCGGCGCGAGCAGCCCTGCTCGCCGAGCAGCCTTCCCTGCTCGCCGAGCAGCCTTCCCTGCTCGGCGAGCAGCCCTGCGGGAATTGGTCAAAAAGACCAATTCCGCCCCCACGAAGCCACGTTCGGCCCCACGTCTTCCTACACCAACTAGGACACGAAAATAGGTCAAAACGAGGCCCGAGATGCGTCTATAAATAGGAATTGTCCATTGTAATTAGATATCTTTCATTTTTGTAAATTATTTTAGCTTTCCCCTTGTAATTCCTCTCCATCTTCTCCATATCTTCTTCAACCTCCATTGAAGCTCCTTCAAAGCTTTTCCTCGAGGAATCATCAAGGTCCGTCCTTAAGATTAAGTCGCCGGCTGCAGAGTAAACAGGTTCCCTGAAAGGGATTTTTGTATCTCCTTTTATCTTTCCTTGTTTGTACTCTTTGATACAGTTGCCGAACTTGACTTATTGTATCTTGTGACAATTATCTTCGCCTTTAATAATAATTTAGCTCTTGTTTTGTTCTATAATTAATTGTTTAATCTCTGTCTTACGCTTTATTCAATTGGTTTAACTCATTCAAAAGCCCCAAAATCTAGTAGGCACATATTGCGAGCTGAATCTGACCTAGTCAGAGCCTAGGAGATTGACGACCTCTTAGTTGATTAAGCACCAATTTACTGAGCCTTAGACCTAGTTTCGGCCTTAGGGAATCACGCGCTAGGAACCTCAGGAGGGTAAGTAGGGTTAATCGCCTTGAATACAAGTGACTCAGATTAGGTTTTTATTCAATAGACTTGATAATCTATCTTTATTATTATCGTTCATACCATGTTCCTTCGAATAGTTTCATTAATGAAAGATCAATTAGGGGTAGAGTAACTTAGTTAGGCGTAGAATAACTTAGTTAGAATTAGATAACTTAGCTAGGATTAGTATAATTCAACCTAGGAGTAGATTAGTTTAAACAAACCAACTCAAAACCCCCTAAGCCTAGATAACATCCGAGATCGAGTAGCTCGGTACTTGCAGAAATATATCCTGTGGATGATAACCTGGACTTAAACTAGAAATTTATTACTTGATAACGACGGGGTACACTTATCCCTTAGCGAGTCCTCATCTCGAGTTAGGTGAGGGCGCATCAAGTTTTTGGCGCCGTTGCCGGGGATTTATTTCTTCTGCAATATCGAACCAAAGGTTGATTTGTTAGTTTAGGCATTCATTGTGAATATCTTTGTTTATATCGTTTATACTTGTTGATATATGATTTCTTTATACTTTTCTATACTTGTTCATATCTGTATACTGTTACTTATCAACTTTTGTGCTAGAACTTCACTTTTTCTCAGCATTCTATGATCAATGAATTGGCAAGAAAAAGTCGAGTGGCAAGCTCAAAAGTTTACTATCCCATCAAGATAATACATTCATACCCTGGAGAATGAGGCTCCCAATCCCTCCATGACCGACTTAAATGAGAAAATGGATATCTTGATGGCAAATCTGAGCCTCAACACCAATGAAAGTGTAAGTTTTGTGGGTAATCACCAAAGGTATAATTCTAACCCCAATTCTTACAGCTTTTATGGTAGTGATTGGAGGAGACCTCAACACTCAAATCTGTCCTACGGGAACCCTAACATGTTGAGGCCTCCAAATAGGTTTGTTAATAAGCACAGGGAAAACGAATTGGGAATGTTACCTTACGAATAAGCAAGCCAAGTTCCTCCACAACCCTCTAGCTCATGAGATGAGGTGCTGTCCCTTTTGAAAGGAATATCAGCCCGACTTACAATCAACGAGGAGGTTTGCAAGGACTTGAGCAACCAACTGGCTCAAATAAACTAAGAGATGCAAAAGCAATCCCGAGATGCTCTCCCAAGCATAAAGGAAAACATAGAAATCCCACAAAGGGAATCAGCTCAAGCCATCTCTTTGAGGAATGACAAAAAGGTAGAACCAAGTCCACCATCACATGCATCACTCGAGGTAAGTGAAGAACCGGAAGCGGTAAGCAACCCCGGTTCAAAATCTGAAATTCTAAATCATGTGATAGAAATAAACGATCAAATCGAAGCTTGTGTATATCAACTACCTTTTCCTCAAAAGTTCGAAAAGTTTGGATTTACTCCTTGTTCAGAAGTTTTCATTCTCTTCGACCTACCAAGAGAATCCAAAAGGGAGCAAACCAAACTTTTTTATAATATGTTTAAATTCGACCTCCTGCTTTCATTAAACTTATTAGAGGCTCTTAATCCGTTTTGTAGGTACGGGTTATTTCTCAATGAGTTCGAGTTCCTAACGCGAGTAGAAGCTTACACCTAGGAAGGAACTCCATGTCGAGCTAACCGACTATAAAGTAGCGCTTCTTGGGAGGCAACCCAAGTTTGGATTAAACTTTTTCTAGGTTTGTTTTTCTTTTTTCAATTATAGATTTCTGTTTTTAACTTTGGTTAGTAAGTTGTCTTCTCCACCCTAACTTTTTTGCACATGCGCTTGATAGTTTTAGATGCAATGTTGGAACTTATTGCATATTTTAAATATGAGGAGGAGGGGTAGACAAACTTACAAAAATTTGTATAATTTTTAAATTTTTGTTGCGTCGTGTCTAGTTCAGTTTTTCGTTTTTCGGGTTTTATTTATGTTTTACATGTTTAGGACCTAAAACCGTGAACCTCCTTCGAATCCAAACTTCGTTATTTGTACTTGAGGGCTGAGAACCGAATCTAATATTGCATGACAACTAGTTTAGGTGTAGGACACAATCCTTGTATCTGTAAGAGCATGAGCTAAAGTTTGCATTTAGACCCTACTTTTGAAGAAATGCTAAAATCATTACTTAGGTAGATAACTTAAGAATTGAAGGCATGTGATATTAAACTTGAGTTTGGGGAAAACTAGTAAACACAAAATTGAAACCCAAAGAATTGTGAGCTGAATTTGAGCCTAAGAGCGAACATCAAAAAGCTCTTTTTCTTGACATTTTTGTGTGAATGCTTTGACTTGTGGAAGATTACAGATTTTGTACCTAATACTGTGTTGAACCTACATGCAATGATTTGAGATGATAAACGATGAATCAGCCTCATTAGAATTAACCCTTTTTCTTTACCTTATTTTTTTCTTTTTCATCCACTCTAGGAAGCCCCTTTGAGCCTACATCTTTGTAGTTTATAGATTTTTCTTTCGTTCTAACCTGTTTTTGCAAACCACAACTTGGTTTGCTATTTAACCCAATTTATTTTGCAAAGCTCAATTAGAGCCTTTGTTTTCTAGCGCTTTATCTTTGTTTATGGCATTACAGTAGCAAGCCAAAAGGCTAAGAAGTGAATGAGCATCACTATCCAAGCAAAAAAAAAACAAAAAAAGAAAAACAGAAAAAGAAAAAAAAAAGAAAAGAAAAGAGACGAGCAAAAGGGAAGAACTCCATTCCCCAGTTCTTAGAAAAATCAAAAAACGTCTCGAAGAAAACATCCCAAAAAGAAAATAATAAGGGATGAATAAAAAGCTCAGTCACTTTATATTTGCTAAAGTCATTTAAACTTTGTTTTTGTAGCGCTAGAACTAATAACCCTTGTTTTACCTTTAACCCTCTAACCACATTACAACCCCGATTAGAGGCTGTTTTTGATATCATCGGAATCATATAGCATAGTAGAGGAACGCGGATGAACGTGCAAAATCAACGTAATCCTAAGCAAGAACATAAGCCGAGAGTAAACACTTTAGCCACCAAAATTGTGTGAAATGAGTGAACTACCTATGGTGAGGTGTTTTACTTAGCGATCCCCTTAAACTCGTTTAATTGAACATGTGTCCATTTGCTTAAAACTATGACCCATGATAATTGAAATGCGGCTTTTGGATATCGTGTCTCTACTTTGTATTTCCGAATGCATGTAATTACAGATGCTCGAAGTTGTGTCAAGCACCTAGTCAAACCGGGAGGTTTTCTAGCTTGCTTGTGATGGCGGGTTTAGTTTTTAGTTTACTTGGGGACAAGTAAAGTTTTAAGTGCGAGGAGGTTTGATAGGGGTCAAAAACCCCTATCTTTGGGTACGGTTTTAGGACGGGTTTTAGAGTTATTTGGTTAATAAGCGAGCAATTCTCGCATTTAAATGCTTTTGTGTGAGTTAGTTAGGAATTGGAAACGTTCTATTTACTTTTCGTCGTTTAGGCTCATTTTGTGATCAATTTAGGCAAATACGGCCGAAATAGCATGCATATTAGAATTCCGTTATCTTTTGAAGCTAATTGGTCCGTCAAAAGTCGCACCAAACGAAGCGTTTGCTCAAAATAAGCGATTGACGGATCAATTTGGCTTTTGGACTAATGTTTTCCGGAGTTTTTATGCGTGTGCAGGTGTAAGTTCGGACGAAAAAGGGCATGGAACTCATCAAGCTTGAATCGAGCACGCTTCGGGCGAAAACGCTCGGCAAGCAGGGCCCCACGGGCCATTTCTGCTCGCCGAGCAGGCCACCAGGCGCCTGCTCGGCGCGAGCAGCCTTCCCTGCTCGGCGAGCAGCCCTGCGGGAATTGGTCAAAAAGACCAATTCTGCCCCCACGAAGCCACGTTCGGCCCCACGTCTTCCTACACCAACTAGGACACGAAAATAGGTCAAAACGAGGCCCGAGACGCGTCTATAAATAGGATTTTTCCATTGTAATTAGATATCTTTCGTTTTTGTAAATTATTTTAGCTTTCCCCTTGTAATTCCTCTCCATCTTCTCCATATCTTCTTCAACCTCCATTGAAGCTCCTTCAAAGCTTTTCCTCGAGGAATCATCAAGGTCCGTCCTTAAGATTAAGTCGCCGGCTGCAGAGTAAACAGGTTCCCTGAAAGGGATTTTTGTATCTCCTTTTATCTTTCCTTGTTTGTACTCTTTGATACAGTTGCCGAACTTGACTTATTGTATCTTGTGACAATTATCTTCGCCTTTAATAATAATTTAGCTCTTGTTTTGTTCTATGATTAATTGTTTAATCTCTATCTTACGCTTTATTCAATTGGTTTAACTCATTCAAAAGCCCCAAAATCTAGTAGGCACATATTGCGAGCTGAATCTGACCTAGTCAGAGCCTAGGAGATTGACGACCTCTTAGTTGATTAAGCGCCAATTTACTGAGCCTTAGACCTAGTTTCGGCCTTAGGGAATCACGCGCTAGGAACCTCAGGAGGGTAAGTAGGGTTAATTGCCTTGAATACAAGTGACTCAGATTAGGTTTTTATTCAATAGACTTGATAATCTATCTTTATTATTATCGTTCATACCATGTTCCTTCGAATAGTTTCATTAATGAAAGATCAATTAGGGGTAGAGTAACTTAGTTAGGCGTAGAATAACTTAGTTAGAATTAGATAACTTAGCTAGGATTAGTATAATTCAACCTAGGAGTAGATTAGTTTAAACAAACCAACTCAAAACCCCCTAAGCCTAGATAACATCCGAGATCGAGTAGCTCGGTACTTGCAGAAATAAATCCTGTGGACGATAACCTGGACTTAAACCAGAAATTTATTACTTGATAACGACGGGGTATACTTATCCCTTAGTGAGTCCTCATATCGAGTTAGGTGAGGGCGCATCAGCTATGTAAGGAGGAAGGGGAACATACAGTCCACCTCTTTATCGATTGTGAGTATGCTAGAAGTTTTTCGCTCAATATGGGCATTGACCCTCATATTTTGACTAGCGATTTCTTCATTGGATGGTTTGAAGTTTTTATGGATTCTAGAGAAGAGCAAGAATGTCATGATCGTTGTCTGGGTTTGTGGGAATTGTGGTGTCAACGAAATGCGGGTCTTTCGGAGAATGCGACTGTCCCTCCTCGAACTGCAGCTGGTTTTTGTAAGAATTTTTTCCAACTGTTCACTGCTGCAAATCTCCCTGTTAGAGCTCAGGAATCTGTCCGCAGTCTCTGTGCTTGGTGTCCTCCGTCGAATGGAAGGATGAAGTTAAATATCGATGCATCTGTTCGGCAAGGAATATCTAGCTTTGGTATCAGGGGGTGGTGAGGAATCACACATGAGCCTTGGTTTTTGCATTCGCCCGAGCTCGTCAAGGCAGTGTCAAGCCGCGGATGGCAGAAGTTCTCAGTTTATAGCGAGCCTTATGTCTGATTCAGGAAATGGGATAGGAGGTAATCATTGAGATAGATGCAATTGAGGTAGTCACCGCTTGTTATTCGGAGTACAATGATACATCGGAGTTTGGTATGATTATTAAGTCTTGTCGCCATTTGATTCTTAGTCTAATAGATTGTTCAATTGTTTTTATTAAAAGGTCATCCAACCAAGTGGCTCACATGTTAGCAAGTGAGACCTTATCCTTAACTATGTCTATATATTGGCGCTCAGAACCGGTTTTCTTAAGCTCTGTTTATCTACTGATGTAACGATGCTTCAATTATAAATCTTATTACAAGTTTGCTTTAAAAAATACTACTATTTTTTTTGGGTAAATTCCAAAAACAACCTCTGTGGTTTCATGTTGTTCAAAAAAAACCATGTGGTTTGTTTTTACAAAAAAAAAGGACTGTGGTTTACGCCGTTACCCGAAAAACGGAAAAGTGCTTAACACCGTTAAAAATGCTGACGTGGCAAGGGGTAGAGTTGGAAAAAAAAAATTATTTTTTTTAATTTTTCTTTTTTCTTTCTTTTTCTTTTTTCTTTTTTCTTTCTTTTTCTTTTTTCTTTTTTCTTTTTCTTCTTCTCCTTCTTCCTCTCTCTTCTTCTTCTTCTTCTTCTTCTTCTCTCTCTCTCTCTCTTCTCTTCTTCTTCCTCCTCTCCTCTTCTTCTTCTATTTTTTTTTAAATTTCTGAAATCCAGACGTTACGTCTGGATTTCAGACGTTGAACGTCTGGTTCAGACGTTCCAGAATTCCAAAAATTTTGGAAATTTTCTAGAATTCTGGAAATTTCCAGAATTCTGGAATTTAAAAAAAAAGAAGAAGAGAAGAGAGAGAGAGGAAGAAGAAAAAAGAAAAAGAAGAAGAGAAGAAGAAGAAGAAGAAGAAGAAGAAGAAGAAGAAGGAGGAGGAGGAGGAGGAGGAGGAGGAGGAGGAGAAGAAGAAGAAGAAGAAGAAGAAGAAAGAAGAAGAAGAAGAAAAGAAAAAGAAAAAGAAAGAAAAAAGAAAAATTAAAAAAAAAAAAAAAAATTCCAACTCTACCCCTTGCCACGTCAGCATTTTTAACGGTGTTAAGCACTTTTCCGTTTTTCGAGTAACGGCGTAAACCATAGTCCTTTTTTTTTGGGTAATTAATTTATTAGTCCCTATATTTTGACAAAACACACTGTTTAGTCCCTGTATTTTCAAAAACACATGGTAAGGTCCCTAACCTTTTTCTCAGTGAACTGTTTAGTCCTTCCGTCTGTTTGTTACATTTTTTACCGTTTATGACTTCAGAAATGACTAAATTACCCTTTACTATTTACCTTCAAACTTCAGAAGAGTAATCCAATTTAGAAGAAGAAGCTATTTGCATGGAGAACAATAAAAAGAACAGACTCAACGCTTACGAATTTGAACGATTAAGAAGAAAATTAAGAACAAGAACACTCAAAGTTGATTTCAGATGCATTAGAGTTTAAAGGAAAGCAAAATAAAGGAAAAGAAGAACACAAATCCAAATTGACTAACAGAATCTTCATGAGAGTTTAACGGCAGGGACTAAACAGTTCACCAAGAAAAACATTAGGGACTAAACAGTTCACCGAGAAAAACGTTAGGGACTAAATATGTGGAGCCCGGTCGTCAAAATGTGGGACCAAAGTGATTGTCGTTTGTTGCGAGTTGCAATGGTAGGGAAGGGAAGCTGTTGAACGGCTCTGATTAGAAGTTCCCAGGAGGAAGAACCCTGACCGTAGAATAGCATGAGTGCGATTGATCATGAAATAAGAAGACCAATTCAACTATTCAAGACACCAATCGTTTTAGAGGTCCTAACATTTTTTTGGTTTTGGTTTTAGATTTTTATATGCTTAATCATATCATATCGATTCCGAATAACAAGAATTTTAATCACATGGTTATTTCATTTTGTGATCGTACTATTCTATTTCTTCCAAAATAGCTGAAACAAATTTTAATCATGATTTGAATATATAGTACCAAACAAACATCTATCTTCTTGAATTAATTATTTGAGACAAATACATGACATCTTCTAAATATTTTTAAACCAGAAAATTTAAGCATTTTAAAATGATGATACCACGGGTGTTTCTTATTTTGAAGTGTAAATATTAATGTCTAGCTATTACTAGGTTGACTAATAATAAACCAACACCAAATGTTATCGACACTTGCTCTTGTTTAGTGTTGTAGTTGAACTGAGTTTTGGTTTACTCGGATTTAGCTCAAGTTTGAACCGAGCTTCAAGCTCAAATTTGTATTTAAGTAGCGCTTGTTTAGAAGCTCGTTTATTCACGAGCTGCTTACAAGTCATCTCGTTTATTTGGTTCACAAGCTTAGCTCACAAGCTGCTCCGAGCATCTCGTGAAGATTGTGAACAAGCTCGTGTATTGTGTTCGCGAATAAAATAATATCATGTTTTGTAAACCTCCTTTTTAGTTATTATTAAATAAAAAATAGTATAGTGTGAGGAGAAGGATGGAGAAATGAAAAAATGAGTGTGAGGAGAAGTGAATGTGTTGAAGATATAAAATGGTATGATGATTAGGGAAAAAAACTCTACTCTAAATCTCTTCTATATCCTTCTAATCTAGGACCTGTTTGGTTCAGCTGTTTGCTAATAGCTGTTGCAGTTGCTGTTAGCTGTTTGCGGTTGCAGTAAGCTGTTAGCTGTTGCTGTTAGCTGTTTGTTATTAGCTGTTTAATTACTAGTGTTTGGTAAAATTATATTAAGTTGTTGCTGTTCGGATTTAAAATGTCTAAAATAGACATGTTTTAAATTAATCAACGATGAAATTATAAAAGGAAAAATGTGAAAAAATGCTCATAACGTTTACAACTAGGAATAATTTTACTCTTAATGTCTAAAATGGTGCAATTTTGGCCATAACGCTGGCAGCTAAGAGCAATTTACCCCTAGCATTGGTAAGTTGAGTCGATTTCAGATATTATTAGAAAACATAGATATTTTATTTCTTATTATACACCAATTGCACATACCAGTAGTTCTAAAAAAGATATTTCATATTTTTTTTTGTAATTTAATAACAAAATTGAAAATTAATATTTATAAATTCGATGAAATATTTGAATTTTTTTTGTCCAACTCGTATAAAAGACAATATGTTATTTTTATTTTCTTAAAAAAAATGTTCACGTCTAATTATATGTTTGTGATCTGTTACTAACGATGATAAAATGGTGGACATGTGAAGTGTAGATGACAATATTCATGATCAAGAAGACAGTTTGATAAATTATTTCTCAAATTGACCAAACTTGTCAATGTTATGGATAAAATTGCTTTTGGCTGCCAAAATTAAGGGTGTAATTGTACCATTTTAGACGTTAAGGGTAAAATTGCTCATAGCTATAAATGTTGGGGGGTATTTTTGCACATTATCCTATTATAAAATAAAAAAATGTGTTACACAAAATAATAAAAATAATCTATATAAAAAATAAAAAGTTTATTGAACGCAATAAAACCTTGTTCTTCCGGTAATTATGTTGTAGAAATATAAATAATGTCAAAGAATAAACATATTTTTGTGTAAATAAGAAAGATAATTATCTTAAAGAAAAGGATAATTATGTCAATAACAACTAACTACAAACAGCTGTTTATGAAAAGCTCCAAATAGGAGCTTTTCGTGAAACGCTCCAAAACGTTGCAGTTTTCAGAGAAAATGCTAAACGCTGCGGTTATATAAACCTAACCAAACGTTATATTTCCTGCGGTTTGGAGTGAAACGCTAAACGCTCCTCCGAAAAGCTGAAACAAACACCCTCCTAATTTATATTTTAGTATAATATCAAATAAAAAGAACTTTGGAATGAACTATATATCAAATTATAATTATTAAATATAAATAATATTCGATATAATTCATGGGCTTATTCACGAGTCTCTATGGAGGCTATTTGTGAACATTATAATCGAGTTTGTTTATGAACTTGCTCACGAGCTTCTATGGAGATTGTTTGTGAACATTATAATCAAAGTTTTCATGAGCCTATAGTCGAGTCTGCTTGCGAGCTTTCGAATTGAGTTTTGTCATATTCAAGTTTGGCTCGTTCACGAATTGAGCTTCTAAATTGTGTTCATAAGCGGCTCATTTATAAATCGAGCCAAGATGAAGCAAGCTTTTATCGAATCGACCACCAAACCGCTCATGAGCGATTCAGCTCATTTACAATATAAAATTTGATATCACCGGTGAAACTAACTTGAGAAATAGTTCATTAAGAAATTGAATTAATGTAAATTGACTACAAATAATATGATAAGATGAGATTACTTGGATGTTAAGTGAGAGCATGATAGAGAACATTAGATTAATATTTAATTAAATTAAATGGACCTGTCTTTGGTCGTGTTTGACATCATTCATATACCTCTATCCATCTTTAATTGGTTCTCCCTAATTCATTCAACTACACGTGATTTTATATATGTCCTTATATAAATGTGTACGTTAATAGAACTAATCATTTTCTATTTTAAATTCCTAAATTTGTTTCCTCTCGAATCATTTACAGGATAAATAATGGTAAACTAATAGTAATAATATAGTAATTTGTTGTTATTATTAGTAGATAACCAACCACAACTTTGTTATCTTTTTGGAAGACATATTAAATATATCTACTGGAGTTGAGTTGTGAATTGTGATGAAAAACAAATAATAATTAATAACAAAATATTATATATAATAACAAAAAATTGATGAAATGTATATAATAATTAAAAAATAATTGAATCTTTTTACGAGATTTCGAACTGAACCTAAGGAAACTCATGCTTATTGGTGTTTGAGTTGATCCCAAACTCGAATCGAGCTTTATCGAACCGAGCTCGAATAGTTTATAAAACTATTCAGACACGTTAACACCCATAAGTCAAGTCAATTGAATGCAACTACTTACTTCGTTACATCAATTATCTCCGATGAATTAATATATAATTCCTCTTTTAATTTAATTGATTAAGTACATTAGAACAAATGTATTATAAAATTTCACAATAAAATAGCACTCAACGGCCCAAGATCAATATGTATGCGTCTGTAGTTTAATTTAGATTCAAAAGCATGAGAATCTAGTCAAACCCTGCTTAATTTCTTTTATGGAAAACCCTAGCTAATTCATTCGGAAATTTCTATTTGATTAAATAATTGAAAAAAAATAGCTATATCCAAATATCAGTTATACATATATGGGTATAAAGCCTATTTAGCCGCTTAAACTATAGGCCAAAATCAATTAGGGCCCATTCGTAACTGACAAACTGAAATGGGAAAAAATAAAAAAAATAACATTGAGAGTTAACAGAAATTCTCTTCCACTGTTCTCTTTTCTGTACAAAAGGGTGATGAACTTAGTGTTAAGAGAGTAGAGAGAGTAGAAATTCTGTCCGTTAACAGAGAGAGATGTGATTTCATTTAGTTAGATCTGTTAGTTTTTGTTAGTTTGTTCTTAATTGGAGAATTTTTGCATACTTTAAGGGCTTGATTATTGATTTATATAGAACGGGGACTAATTGATTTTGGTCCCATTGTTTAGGGTCAGATGGGCTTTATGCCTATATATATGTGTATGCTTGTAAGTAGGGCTATAATCGAGTCGGGCCGAGCTTTCACCTGCTCAAATTTGGTTCGCTATAAAATTAACGAACTCGAACTCGAACCCAAACCGATCTTCGAGCTTGTTTCGAGCCCAAAATCCTCTTTGGACTTGGTTTATTAAGAAAATTATCCAACCATGAATTATTTGTGAGTAAATCGCTAATTATATTGTGAAGTTTGCTCGCAAATAGCTCTTTAATTGTGTACATAAACAAGCTCACAAGCAAAGTTCGTGAATAAATAAACAAGATGCTTACAAATAGTTCGTCTATTGCTCATTTATTATGTTTGTGAACGAACTCATCTAATAGCAAATGAAATAATATTAAGATTAGATGTTTGTGAACTAACACAAAACTATATAGTTTTCTACAAAACTAAAATTTGTTCATAAATTTTCTAATCGAGTCTGCTCGCGAGCTTTCGAGGCTAAAGCTCGGCTCAAACTCGCTCGTTTACGAACCGAGCCAGTAAATCATGCTCATGAGCGGCTCGTTTACAAATCGAGCCGGATCGAACCGAGTTTTTATTGAACAGACAACTGAGCCGCTCATGAGTGGCTCGGCTCATTTACAGCTCACCTGTAAGAGTACAAAACTTTTCAATTCATATTAATAATGAAAAGGATAATATTTATGGTTTAAGTTAAGATAAAATTGTATTAAAACGCATCTATAAATAAATATTCCTAAAATACATTCTTACACGTGGATCAATTTCACTGTTCGGATCAGGAAGATTCACACAAAAACTGTTTAGTCTGAAGTAAAGAAAATTCCCGGAAGATGCGAGCAGTATTTTCTGAACATTTGACTCAAAGGCAGTGTAGCTGGAAATTCTTATGTTTCATACCACTAAACTTGAGTTGAAGCAAGTGGAGGAGATTCTTCTTAATTTTGATTAGGTTTTGATTAATTAATTAATTAAAACAATTAGTATATACTAAAGAGACATTGACCAAACTAACTTACAATGTTTTTGTCGTCAGAAACGATAACGAGTTCCTCATTAATTTCTTTATAGTTTAGATATTTTAAGCTAAATATACTTAAACAATGTTTAGGATGAAAATGACACGTATGATTAAAAAAGGGAATATATAATTATATAAGTACTTCAATGTTAGGACTTGGAAACAATGAGCTGATTAAAAATTTAATATTAAAGAAAATGCAGAAAATAACTGAGTTAGGCCTTAATTAAGGAATAGCATAATCATAATCATTATATTCGAAAATAAGTGAGTGGCTAAAAATAGAAAATAATGATTATTAGGATTGGCTACATTGCATCCAGTCAAAATATAGATTTATCAATTCAATGTTCCAACTAACTATAATTACATCTCTTAGTTGATTAATCACTATCACCAAAAGAAATCTTGTTGTTTGTGAATAAGAATTTGATTATATATATAAAAAAAAAAAATTGTTGTAACAAGTTATATTATGTGTTATGGTAGATCTAGCTGGGCGCGGATCCCGGAGATACTGGACCGGACCGAATATCCGAGGAAAAAACTCCGGAATTGGACCGGACCGTTGACTTTTTTTTGAAGAACCGAACTGGATTGGACCGTTGACTTTTCGTCAAAGAACTGGACCGAAATTTATCCAGGACCGGACCGATAACCGGATTGGATTGGATTGGACCGAACTGAAATAACCGAAAGTTTAGCAATAATAAATTTATATTTCATACATTAACTTTATATAAAGAGAAATATTATATAATATATAGTTATATATTTTTGTAAGGTTTGGTAAACTAATTACAATAATATAAATTTATAATTTATTAATAAGGTATAACATTATTATTGTTAATCGCCTTAACCATCTAAACCAATTCCACTTCTTATTAACCATTTAATTAAGTAACAAATATTAGAAGTTTTAAATATTAAAATTTGTAAACATTTTATAAAATAGAATCTCGTGCTTCTTTACCCCATTCTCTCTGCTTCGATTTTTTTCTACGGTTCTATCTCCTCCATTGCACTCCATCGCTGCTACCACTTCACACGCCGCCACCTCCACCTTGCACACCGCCACCTCCACCTTTTACCGATCTAAAGTCTGGTAAGTTTTCTAAACTCTGAACTTTTATATTTCAATTTCTAAACTCTGTGTTGCGTACATTGTGTAGATTTGAAGTTTTATATGTTCTGTGTTATATTTGAAGTTTTATATGTTAGGGTATTAGATATAGTTCTTAATTAATACACAAAAGCTTCCTCTCACGGAAAATCAATTAGGAAAATTTTCTTCACCTGGTTTTTCAGCCATGGAAAATTTTCTAAACGGCCACTCCCACCTTTCCCATCTCATCACCTCTTGTTCAATCGGGTATTATGGGGTCTTATAGCTAAGCAATAAACTTCAAATATTACCTACACTTTCTAATATAAACATCAATATAAGGGACCTATAAAGCTACAAAAAATGGAGGAAATCTTCGTGAAATTATGCATATAAGAGAAGGGAGATATCAGTCACTTGAAGAATGTTTGGCTCGTGAATACAGAATCACTCTTCGGACTATTTCTTCACAAATCTCCAATAATTTATAGTGGAAATTCATATGAACAATTGAACATGTTTTGTGTTATTTACTTTTTTTAGTCCATTTCGCAGTATGAACTGTCTTAATTTGGAACGCCTGTTTATTCTCTTGGGAAAAATTTGCATATTATGGTCTCAAATCATGTTAATTGTTTGGTGAATCATGATTGACCTTGAATCGCATTGTAATTTTGTGTTTGCCGAATTAATTTTGTGTTTATTCTGTATATGATTCTTTAAGTGAATCTTGTCGTCTTATGCTTCTATTTTATCATATCTATTGTGGTGGAAGGTTAATGTTATGCGATATCCTGCTTTATCCTGCTTTATCCAAAGTTGTAAAAGATGTTTTTGCAATTCAATGCTCAACTGTGGCTTCTGAATCTATGTTTAGCACAAGTGGTAAAACTTTGGATCAATTTAGGAGTTTTTTAACTCCTGCTACAACTGCGGTTTTAATTTGTTGTCAAGATTGGTTGAAAACTTCAACTCAAGCTTTCAAGCATGAAGAAGAAGTTGAAGATCTTGAAGCAATTGAAGAATGTAATATTTAATTAAATGTTTATGAATACTAACTATATAAATGTTATTTAATTTGTAGAAATTAGTTCTGATCCTGAAATTTCATCATCTCTTTTATCCATATTTCAATTGGATATCTAAGGTTTTTTTAACCGAATCAAATGCACTTTGGTAAGCATATTTTTTTCCTTTTACTTTTTGCTAGTGTGTTGATTAATTTTATTGAAGTGAAAGCTAATTAATTTAACATTTGTTGATTCACTAATATGGTAAATTTTATATATTTAGGTTGATGTTTGACTTTTACTGTCTTTGCTTTGGAAAACAAGGAATTTGTTGCGTTAAGAAGATTCAATTACAAATTGGGATGATGATTATGGAGATTTTGCTAATGAAGTGTTGTCTTTTTTGAATTAAAGGTTGTTTGTTTTTATGGATTTGTTATTTTGTAACTTTGATTTGTGGGTTTTTTTAGCCTTGTTGTCTACTGTAACTTTTAATGAATGTTGTTTACTTCCTAAAAAAATATCATTTATTTCAAGTTATGTAAGATAATAAAATTTTATATTTTATTATTTTGTAAATTAAATTTTTAATTTATTTTTTAGGACTTAAACTATTAGATATTTATCCGAATCACCGAAAAATTATATTGGATTGGACCGGAACCGAATCTCCGAATCCCCGAACTGGACTGGACTGAAATTTTGGGGCAATTCAATTCTAGAGATTTATTCTTTCAATCCAATTCTGGAGATTTCATTTTATTAATCTCCGAATTTCAATCCAATACTGGAGATTCATGAATCCCCGACTTGGACCGAACTGTGCCCAGCCCTAGATCTAATCATGCTAAAATAATTTACGAATGGTTGGTAACATAACTGAATTGATGTGAATAGATTTTATATTCGATTCTCACTAAATACATTCATATTCACATGAAGAGATGAAAACTATTAATGACCAATTCAGCTCTTCTATTTCTTCTATTTCTTTTATTTGTTTTCTTTAGTAGTTTGTATCTTTTCCTTTTGTACTGTTGTTATCCTCACTGTCCAGGTGTAGACACCGAGTCGGAGGACCTGTGACGAAAACCTGAAAACAAGACGGTTGAAGCGATTGATTCCGAAAGTTTTGAAAAAATATATAAAGGATAATAAGCGAAGGAAAATCGGCGGCACGGGACGTGCGCTCGACGTCCGTCGGACGCACCGCGAGTGGCACGCTCTCGACGTCCGAGCAATGCCCGGGTCCGGTGGCACGGTGCGCACTCTCGTGGGCCGCTGAGCGCACGCGTCCGGTAGCGCGAAGCGCGCGTTCAGCGGCCGCGACGTGTGAGCGTCCGGCGGTGCGGAACGCGCGCTCGGCGGCCGCGGGGTGCGCACGCCCCGAGGTTCGTCGGGCGGGCGCCCAACCACGTCGGGCGAACGCCCGATGAAGGTCGGGCGCGGGCGCCCAACCTTGCGTTGGGCGCTCGCCCAACGCCGTTGGATGCTTTGGCCACTTTGGTGTCAGTTTGGGACAACCCCCGGAACCTTGCCTCGAAACCGTTGGTATTAAGGAGATCTCACAAACCATGCTACGAGGACGTAATGCTATTAGGGACAGATGAAAAACCGTGGTATTTCGATATCGTGAACTTCATGAAAAATGGAACATATCCGGCAGAGTCAGAACCTAGGGATCAAGCTGTGATTAGAAGGTTAGCTCGTCGGTTCGTCATCCACGACGACTTGCTTTACAAGAGGCACATTGATGGGTTACAACTAAGATGCTTGGATGCGGGAGAAGCCCGCGAGGCAATGGAATCAGTACATTCAGGAATTTGCGGGGCCCATATGGGAGGAGCGGTGTTAGCAAAGAAAATCATAAGGCAAGCCTTCTACTGGCTCACCATGGAAAGAGATTGTAACGAGTATGCAAAGAAATGCCATGATTGTCAAATCCACGGCGATTGCAGTCATCTTTCGGCCATGGAACTACATGTGCTAGCACCTATTTGGCCATTCGCTGCTTGGGGCATTGACATCATCGGTGAAGTAAGGCCTAACGCTTCAAATGGACATAAGTTTATTGCTGTCGCCATCGATTATTTCACCAAATGGGTAGAAGCAGAGTCGTTTAGCAAACTGGGATCCGAGCAGATGAGAAAGTTCATTGAAAAACACTTGATCACCAGGTTTGGAGTGCCTCATCACATGATTACGGATAATGGGGTCCAGTTTCAGGGGGAAGTAAGGAATCTGTTCCGAGAATATGGCATTGAACATCACAGATCTTCTCCGTACCGTCCACAAGCTAATGGGGCAGTAGAAGCAGCTAATAAGAACCTTAAAAGGATTCTCGTAAAGACGGTGGAATCACATCGGAACTGGCATGAGCAGCTCCCACTCGCATTATGGGCTTATCGCACGACAATTAGAACCTCAACTGGGGCAACGCCATTCTCTTTGGTGTATGGAACAGAAGCAGTCTTGCCGATTGAGATCGAAAAGCGATCGTTGAGAATCGCAGTGGAGGCAGAAATTCCTGAGGCGGAATGGGCGAAGAAGCGATGTGAGCAGTTGGCTCTAGTTGACGAAAAAAGGATGGAAGCGCTTTACCATGTACAGTTATATCAAAGAAGGATGGCCCGGGCTTTCAATAAAAAGGTCAAGACCAGTCCTATCAAAGAAGGAGATTTGGTGCTGAAACAGATCCGTGTGACGCACACCGACCCAAGGGGGAAGTTCAGGCCTAACTGGGAAGGACCATTCGTCGTGAAGAAGATACTAAGTAAAGGAGCGGTGAAGTTAACCACAATGGACGGCATGGAATTCTCCGAACCTACCAACCTGGATAGGCTTAAGAAATACTTTTCGTAAAAAAACAAAAAAAAAAAATTCCCGATAGGTTGAAAACCCGCAAAGGGCGACCTATGCAACAATAAGGGAAATCCCAATGGGTGAAAACCCGAAAGGGCACTCATTTAAAAATTCCGGGATAGTAAAAGGAGAGGAGAAAAATCGCCGGGATCCGAAAACCGAAAGGCGGATCCTGGTAACAATAGTTATGACTTGAGCAATTAGAAAAACAATGTGTAAGAGACTAAGTATTTCTGTTGTTTGTAAATAAATAAAGGCATGAATATATTTGACGAGAATGATTGGAATCATCATAATCTACTGAATGCATGGTAATATGAATCACGAGTTATACATTTCCTATCCTACTTTTCACAAAAAGCCTATCTACTATCCACCCCACTCCCTATACATCAGCTATACATCGGGGAAATTCTAATAAAAGCTACAAAGCAATAATGAAAGCTACAAAGCAATACGTAACGAGCCTAATACGGAGGGAAGTCCCAATAGTCCTCAAAATCTCTCAGGTGTGATGCCCGCTCCGCAGATAGTGCCTCCTCAGCAGCACGCGCTCTCTCATCAGAAACTCACGCTCTCTCATCAGAGGCGCGTGCTCTCTCATCAGCAGCTCGTGCTCTCTCCTCTGCAGCAAGGCGCCTGATCGACTCATCACGCGCCCTCTCCTCGACGGCAAGGCGACCCTCAGTATCCCGTCGCATCATCCCTGACCAGTGGTCATTTCTCTCCTGATACACCTGACCAACCCGGGCGTCGGCCTCCCGCACCAACTCGCTCTGCCTCCGCTCGTGGGCATGCAGATCACTCTACAGAAAAAGAAGAAAAAAAAGAACAGATAAAAAGCAGCATAGGCAAAAACATAAATCATACATACATGCATACATTCCGCTACACTAAAGTAAAGTAATGATACATACCAGGTGATCGGTGCAGCGCAAGCTGAGGCGATCTCGTAGGTAACCAGACAGCCCCACGTAATCCGTACAAGTCTCCCTCGTGGTCAGAGAAGCGTCTGAAAGATCAAATGGGACCCTCGAGGAGAAGATAGGAGGAGCCGCCTCGAATCCCGCATAAGCTGCCCCGGACTCATCATAGCAAATCGTGGCATAATCTCTCCCGTAGTCTGGTAGGGGCACGCCTAGGGAAGACCTCTTCGGTCGGGCAGCGCTGGAGGACTCGCCGACGTAGTAGGGCTGCTCGCACACAGGCGTCTAAGCTCGAGTACCGTCAAAGAAATCAGATAAATGGGCACTCCTCCAGGACCCCTCCTGCAAAAAAAAAAACACAATAAAAAGCCCTAAACATCTCATGAATGAAAGGTAAAATAAGAAGGGGATGGAACCACTTACCGGGACCTCCTCCTGACCGAAGACTGCCGCGACAGCCTCCCTCGAAAATACATCTGCCACCGGATCCACCTCCATCGCTGCCGCCGGGGCATCCCTCGCGCTCAGCAGAGTAGATAAGTAAGGCTCACGGCCCCCGGCGTGAATCCACACCGCTCTACCAACAAACCGACGGGTCAAGTCCCGATGGACGGTCGATAAGGGCATGGTTCGCACCGCGAACATAGAGACGGGGATCTCACCCGGTGTCCAGTGAGCGTCCCTAACTTCAGTGATGCCTCGATCCCCTAAATACCATGCCTGCATGCAGGGGCTGGTGAGCACACACTGCTGCTCCTGGATCATCGATACATATGTATAATCGGGGCCGAAGTCGAGGTCGTCCCACCTGAACTTAATCTAAAAATGCACAAAGAGAAAGTCAGAAAAACTCAAACAAAAACTGAGCATGATTAGGCAAAATATACCTGTGTGAGGGTCAGCGAGTCGATCCAATCTAGGAGCCGTGGCACCGTCTGACTCCTTTCGGCGCTCAAGTTAAAATCCCTCCATCGAGTCATGAAAGGCGGCCTCGGTACTCTCGGTCGAGATCGAGACCGGCTGGGAAGGATGTGCCTCTCATACGCCCACACCTGCGGTAAAAACAAGGACTAGGAGTGTGAAAAACGCGAAGAAGATAAGACGGGCAAGTCAAGAAGGCTCACGTACCAGCAGAGCAAAGGTGTAACCACCGAAATCCTTGCGCTTCCTGCAAGTCAGATCCAAAAACTTGTAGAGAAAGGCTAAGCCTGCCCCCGCCCAATCGTAGGAAGCCGCTGCATCCAGATCGCTGAGCGCCTGAATGAGACCTGCGTGTACCTTTCCGCCCTTCGTGCGGAAAATCGTCTCACTCAGAGTATACACTAAGAAGCTGCGAACCGCCAAGTCGGTATCGTCTGTCTCGCAGAAATCTCACCGACTCAAGAGGCTCGCGGTGGAAATAAACTTCGCTGGAGTAGATTTGGCGCAAAGACGAACTCCCGGTCCAATCAAGGCAGCGAGCCTAGCAAGGTCGACCCGTGGTCGCATCATATCGAAATGGAAAGGAACGGGAGTGTTGCTCCCTCGCAACCCTGTCAGCAGTGAGAAATCTCTGGGCGAGATGGTCATCTCCCCAAAAGAAAGGTGGAAGGTGTGGGTCGAGTCAACCCACCGCTCACATAAGGCCCGCAGGCCGAAACGATCGCATACCCCGTTGGTGCGGGGCAACGCTGCAATAAAAGGCTCGAAGCCCAACTCACGCACGCGGGCTCTCGCCGCGGCACCTAGCCTATCGTACCACGAGTGAATCCCGGCGGTGGTCCCCGAAATCTCAATGAACTAAAAAGAACAAGACAAGAAAATTTAAATACAGCTCCTAAAGCATGCAATTGATAAGAATGTGTTAAGACTAGCTATTCTTTCATAGAGACATCCGGTCAGTTAGGACCAATTTTCTGTAAAAATCTCTCCTGTAGGGTCATTCACGTAGGGTTTAGTCAATTCTTTAATCCACCCTCGTCCGCGGGGACAAGGAGCATAGATTAGGTTTTACTGTTTACGTGCATTAGCTAAGTTTACTATTCACGTTTTACTATTCACGTGCGTTAGTTAAGTTTTTACTATTCACGTGCACTATTAACGTTTTTACTATTCACGTGCACTATTCATGTTTTCACTATTCACGTGCACTATTCGCGTTTTCACTATTCACGTGCACTATTCACATTTTTACTATTCACGTGCATTAGCTAAGTTTTTACTATTCACGTGTACTATTCACGTTTTTACTATTCACGTGCACTATTCACATCTTCACTATTCACGTTGTTTGTACCGTTAGCATGCATAAATTTGTAGTGTCACTATTCACATGCATATAGCGCGCATTCTTACAAAAATAAACAAGTGCTACTTGTAAGTAAAGGAATTCACGTTTTCTAGCTAAAGTCCTCTAAGGCAGTCTAAGGGTTAGCATGCAAATCATGTTCGAATAGGAATGCTAAAGCCTAGAGTTCGAATCAAATAAAAGTGAGAAATTACTTACCTCGTTGCAGCGTGTCCTGCTCAAATGCGTCGTAGGGTCGTGGAAAGTATCCACTCTATCCAGGTTTACGTAAACCTCGTCCATGCCTCTAGTGCCATCCCATTCATCTAAATCCATCCCGAGAATAATCCAAATTGAAGTCTAGTGAGAGAAATAAGAGAGAAAAGGTGTGGGGTTGAAATGAAACCCCACCACCTTATATAGGAAAAGGGAATGGCATTCCCGTAAATAGTGAAAAAAGTACGATTTGACATAAATGTAAAAAGTAAATAATTAATTACTAGGTGCACAGACCTCCGATTTGCAGTCCGTTTCAGCCTGCATTTCTCCCAGACAGCGACAAATATTATCAAGATATGAACTCCAGACAACAGTCAATTTTTACAGAACAGTGACACCAGTCAAAATACAGACAACAGTCAACAGAAAAATAATCGTTAGTCTATATCATTCCAGACTAAAATATGTCCCCATTAAACCTCCGAGATGCTAGCTCCAGTAAGAAAATACAGACAGTAGTGTTGTAGAAGAATCCAGAGACAATCCCCGCTTTTGAGCCATCTGACTCACGGTCGCAGACCGGAGTTGCTTTTGAGCCATCTGACTCACGGTCATAGACCGGAGTTGCTTTTGAGCCATTTGACTCAAGGTCGCAGACCTGAGTTGCTTTTGAGCCATTTTACCCGCGGTCGTGGACCAGGGTCGCTTTTGAGCCATCTTACCCGCGGTCGTAGACCAGGGTCGCTTTTGAGCCATCTTACTCTCGGTCGTAGATCAGAGTTGCTTTTGATCCATCTTACTCTCGGTCGTAGACCAGAGTTGCTTTTGAGCCATCTGACTCACGGTCGTAGACCGGAGTTGCTTTTGAGCCATCTGACTCAAGGTCGCAGACCTGAGTTGCTTTTGAGCCATTGTACCCGCGGTCGTGGACTAGGGTCGCTTTTGAGCCATCTTACCCGCGATCGTGGACCAGGGTCGCTTTTGAGCCATCTTACTCTCGGTCGTAGACCAGAGTCGCTTTTGAGCCATCTTACTCTCGGTCGTAGACCAGAGTTGCTTTTGAGCCATCTGACTCACGGTCGCAGACCGGAGTTGCTTTTGAGCCATTTTACCCGCGGTCGTGGACTAGGGTCTCTTTTGAGCCATCTTGCTCTCGGTCGTAGACCAGAGTTGCTTTTGAGCCATCTTACTCAAGGCCGCAGACCTGAGTTGCTTTTGAGCCATTTTACCCGCGGTCGTGGACCAGGGTCGCTTTTGAGCCATCTTACTCGCGGTCGCAGACCTGAGTTGCTTTTGAGCCATCCCGTTAGCGGTCGTACACCGAAATTGCTTTTGAGCCACAACCAACGTACGCTAGATTCCGAGAAAAGAACATTCATCGATGGCCATTCCAAAGGTGACGATGGAAGGAATCAGAGGACGACACCGGAACGCGCAGCGCGAAGGTCAGGTATGTTCCCTCCTACTCTTTACGTGTCTTTTACTTTTATATGTTTTACATTGCATGTGTTGCGTTAGCAAAAAATATTTTCGAAACACACACGTCACTGTCAAAATAGAAAAGTAGGGGCAACTGTAGACATCGAGTCGGAGGACCTGTGACAAAAACCTGAAAACAAGACGGTTGAAGCGATTGATTCCAGAAGTTTTGAAAAAATATATAAAGGATAATAAGCGAAGGAAAATCGGCGGCACGGGACGTGCGCACTCTCGTGGGCCGCTGAGCGCACGCGTCCGGTAGCGCGAAGCGTGCGTTCGGTGGCCGCGACGTGTGAGCGTCCGGCGGCGCGGAACGCGCACTCGGCGGCCGCGGGTTGCGCACGCCCGGCGGCGCGAGGCACGCCCCGAGGGTCGTCGGGCGGGCGCCCAACCACGTCGGGCGAACGCCCGACGACCGTTGGGCGAACGCCCGACGAAGGTCGGGCGCGGGCGCCCAACCTTGCGTTGGGCGCTCGCCCAACGATTGTTGGGCGGCCGCCCAACCCCAATGGGCGACGCCCAATTTCCTTTGGGCGTCGCCCATTGGTCCGGGGATCCGTTTGCCTATAAAAGGCACGGATCCCCATGCAAAAAAGGGGGGGAGGGGATTTTTGGATAGCTTTCTCACTCTAAACATTTTTAGAGAGAGAGAGTGATTTTTTTTTAGAAAAATATTTTTTTTTCTCAAAAATTCCAAATTTCCTAAAGTTCAATTTTTACTAAATTTTCATTAAAAACGGAAGATCGTGGTTCGTGGAATCAATCGGCTTCGACTGTCAGATACCGAATTTAAGGTATTATCCGAGGACTAGACTCTCTTTTATTTTATTTTATTTATCTTCCTCTCCTATTTATTTTTATGTTATAGTTTTTATTTATTTAGTTATTCATTTATTTTGTCACGTTTTATTTAATTAGCGTATTTATTTAATTTTCATCTCGTGTTGAATAAAATTCGGTTTTGTTTTAAAATAAAAAACCTCGTTTTGATATCCCAATACGAACCGTGATCCGATAAAAAGGTAGTTCAGGTATCGAAAACGTTGTAATTATAAGTTTTTAATTTAAAAGAAATTTCTAAATAATGTTTTGAAATAAAAAACGTCGTTTAGGAACTTCCGTTTTCGACTATGATCCATCTTTGGTAGTTCGGAAATCCAAAACGATTGAATTAGATTTAATTTAAAACTTTTGAATAAATCTGGAAACATTTAGGAGTGCTGCTGTAATTTACCTATTCTGTCACTAAATGCTGTTTACCGACGGATTTTTCGTCGGTAAATCTGCCAAAATGTAATTTCAGTCCTTTTTTCCTAACTTTTAAGCTTTTAATCTTTAATATATATATGTATAATTATGTAATATATGTTTTTCAAATTATTTTAGACCTTTAGCATATATAATTATTTGATAATATTTGTATACCATTTTTTATACTATTTTCTAAATATAAGTATAATTATGTATATGTATTTCCTTTTTATTAATTTAGGCTATGTTTTAAATGATAGTTATTTGATATTTTGAGAAATAATTGATAGATATTAGTATATGTTATTTTTGGTATTTAAAACTATATTAGTTATGTATATATATATAGTGTTGGGATATTTGGGTTATTTTGTTGATTATTGAATGAAATTATTTTTGGGTAAATGTTATTTTCTTATTCATAAGATTTACTTATTATTTTCACATTTTTTTTTGTATAAATGTGTTGTACCTATTATTTTCATATACATATAGTTTCTTTTGTGTTAACTCTTATTTTCATATCTTCTTTTTTGATTTAAATGTATATATATATATGCCTAAATTATTTTCTTTATTCTTTTGGCCCATTCATGGGTCCATGTTCCAAATAAGTATTATTTGAGTGTGAATATTAGTTTAAAGGGGTTCATTATTGTAGTTGTAATAAGTAGAGAATCCATTAAGGAAAAAGGGGGAAAATAAATCGCAAAAAGAGTTTTCCATTTAATTATTTAAACTAAAAGGTTTTTTAGAGATTCTTAATGTAAATAAATAGTGTTTTCTTGACATTTCAAATCGTTTCTTAAAACATCATGCTTTAAAACCTTAGTCCGTTCCAAACGACGGATTAAGCGAGCCTTGTAATTAAAATCGTTTTCATTGTAAATAATAGAGTTTTGAATCGTTTTCTTAAATGATTTGTACAAAATAAAATTGACTTGTATGTTTAACCACGTTTTCTCATCAAAGGTTTTTATCTCAATGTTTTCAAACCCCCGAGTCGTTCCAACGGCGATTCGGGTAAACTTCATCAAACAGGGTTTTAAAACGCACCTAAATCGTTCCAACGGCGATTAAGGTGCGAACCATGTAAATAAACTCGTTTTGGGGGAACAAGTTAGTGTAGAATAAACACACGACATGACTTTTAAATACGGTTGTAAATAAACCACTTCTTTCTCCCCCCTCTCTGTGTATGTATAACATAAATGGGTGATTCTTTACTAATATGGCTTTTCAATAATATATGCTCAAAACGGTTTCAAAAAAAGAGAAAGAAAAGGGTTTCAAATGAATTTTAAACTTAAAGAAGTATACGATTAGTCCGTTATCGCCTAACATGCTGAGTAGGAGGCCGGTGGTTCATAATCGGGCGATGTCGGGGTGCCTAGTAGCCTTTCTCCGGAAAGGAGCTAGCCTTCTCGGCTCGTACCTAAGTTTCCCGAACCCACACCGGTCTCCCGCAAGGGATCGGTGTTCATTTTTCCATTCGTGGGTGGCGACTCTTCCATATCTCCGAGCTCCGGTCCTGCCGAGCAGCTTGATTCCACGATTGGTTGCTTTCGGCGCCAATCACCGCTTACGTCGCCATGAGGTTGTCCACCCCCCGGTCCGCCCGGGAGATTAGGCCGCGGCACCTCGTCTAACACTAGGCATATGTTTGTCTGATAGTGAGGTGGTTATCCTTTCTTGTTTTTATTGTCTCCTTTATATTCATCGGTTTCCTTTTGTGATTATTCTCTAATTTTCTCTGATATTTTTCTATGCTTCAATACCTAGTATTTTGCTCATTATGCTTTTTTTTTCTCTTTTTTCTTCTTCCCATCTTTTATTTCTCTCCCTCTAACCTTTGCCTCACTCATCTTCAATGGCGAATACCGAAATCACATATCACGAAATGATGAATCCGTTCTTTCTCCATCCATCTGAAGGAGCAAACACACTCCTCGTTGATAAGCTTCAAGGATCCACCGATTATCGATCATGGCGCAGATCTATGGAGATTAATCTCTCTTCCAAACGAAAGGTGGGATTCGTGACTGGAACTGTAGAAAAACCAAAAGCAAGTGATGATGAAACCAAAGCAGAGATGTAGGATACCTGCAACAATATGGTAATCGCTTGGTTAACTCATAATTTATCTCCTGATATTAAGAAATCTGCTAAGGATATATGGGATAATCTAGAAAAGAGGTTCTCTCTTACTAATGGGTCCATGAAATATATGTTGAATAAAGATCTGTTTGAATAAAAACAACATCAGATGAGTATCAATGACTACTATACTACTATGAAATCCATGTGGGAAGAGTTGGATTCTTTAAATTTGTTGCCTGTTGTGAATAATGCAAATGCTGAGGTTAAAGCTTTACTTGCTGCCATTGATTTACAAAGAGAGGAGGCCAAACTATTTCAATTTCTAAATGGTTTGAATGAGACATATAACAACCAGAGGAGTCAATTGTCGATGCTTACACCTCTACCATCTGTTGAAACTGCCTCAGGTGTCTTACAGCAAGAAGAGGCTCAAAGAGAAGTTCTGACCAGCATGAAATTTGAGTTTGATGTATCTGCTATGTACAGCAGAAATCAAAATGATAAACTGCAAACTTGCTATGCCTGTGGTGGAAAAGGACACAGTAGAGATAGGTGTTGGACTATAGTTGGATAACCTAAGTGGCACTCCAAACACAAGAACAAATCCAAAAATTTACCCCAAACTCATTCCCTACCTTATAACCTTTATACACCTAAAGTTGCAGCTACTGTACAAAGTCACAGTTCAGGAGAATCATCAAGGCTTCTCTTCACACCTCAATAGCTGGAACAACTGATGCAACTGATGCACAAATTACAATAACAACACAAGAAATCAGAAACTGGTGAGAAAATTGATTATCACTTCTCAGGCATGATTACATGTCAATTTGCAAGTTGTAATCTCTCATATTGGTGACATTGCTCTCCCTACAGGACTGCAACTTAAGAATGTGCTTTGTGTTCCACTATTCAAAAACAACCTTCTTTCTGTGCCAAAGCTCATCCAAGATAACAATTGTGAGGTAAAATTCTATTACACTCATTGTGTGATCATTGCTGCTGAAACCAAACAAATAGCGGATATATGAAAAGCTCAAAATGGCATGTATTACCTTTTAGACACTACTGATCCTACCATCTCTCAAGCATGGTTGTCTGAAACTCAATCTCCTGTTTGTCTCACTGTTGACACTAAAACTATAGAAAAGTCTAGGACTGAAATATGGCATAACAGATTGGGGCATGCTCCTCTAGATAAACTTAAACATATCTCATGTAACAACATCATATTAATGATCATACCAAGGTTTGCTTGACATGTCCTTTGCCAAAGTTTACTAGAAAGCCATTTGATTTAAGCTCTTCACATGCTAGTGAACCCTTTGAATTGATTCATATTGACATTTGGGGGCCTATAAGGTTCCTACTAGGGGGCATTATAGATATCTTTTTTACCATTATTGATGATTGCACTAGAACAAATTGGTTATATCTTCTGAAACTCAAATCTGATAGTCTGTCAGTTTTGGAAGCTTTTCTTAACTATGCTCAAACATACTTTCATAAGAAAATCAAATATCTTAGGTCTGACAATGCCTTAGAATTTGATGACACACAATGTACAACCTTCTTTTCCAAAAATGGTATTGTGCATCAAACATCCTGTGTTAGGAGACCCCCAATAGAATGCCAGAGTAGAGAGGAAGCACAAGCATATATTGGAAATAGCAAGGGCTCTTCGTTTTCAAGCTGGGTTGCCCTTGTCTCATTGGGGTGATTGTGTCCTAACTGATGTTCATTTGATCAATAGACGGCCTACTCCTGTACTTGATAACTCCACTCGCTATGAAGCCCTTCACATTTCTCCTGCCAACTATGATCACTTAATAGTCTTTGGGTGTCTTGTATTTGCTCATAACCCATCTTTTCCATCAGATAAAATGTCTCCCAGGGGTGTCCTTTGTGTGTTTTTAGGATATCCTTCCACTCAAAAAGGCTATAGATTACTAAATTTACTCACATCTCAAACATTTGTTTATAGAGATGTAATCTTTCATGAAACCATATTTCCTTTTCACTCTAAATCAACAACTTCCTACATGCATCCTATTCCTGCTTTAACTTATTATGTGCCCCAACCTCAGCTTTATGATGACTTATACTTTGTATCTCATCTTCCTAGTGAACCTGTTTCTCCACCTTCTCCTCAAACATCCAACTCCCACTATATCATCTCCTAATTCAGCTCCCACTACATTATCTCCTGCACCGTCTTCTCCAATCTCACTTTCTTCTGCTTTATTATCTGATATACCTTGTCCTTTGCCTACTTCTTTACCGGTCAGGAGACCTGCTAGAACTCATGTTCTTCCTGTCTGGCTAAAGGACTACAATGCTCCTCATATTTCAAATGTTACCCATACTGTCACTGCTCCTTCCTTTCACTATTTTCTTGCTCATCTTACCAATAGTTCTAACCCTATTTACTTCAAAGAAGATGTTCAACACTCTCATTGGGTTGCAGCTATGAATACTGAGCTTGAAGCTGTTGAAGCCAATGATACATGGGATGTCACAACCTTACCTACTGGGAAAATTGCTATTGGGTGTAAATGGTTGTTCAAAACAAAATACAATTATGATGGATCAATTGAAAGATATAAGTCTAGACTTGTTATTTTAGGTTGTAGACAGAAATATGGGGAAGACTATGCAAAGACTTTTGCTCATGTGGCAAAAATGACTATAGTAAGGACCTTGTTGGCTGTTGCAGCTGTAGAAGATTGGTATGCTTTCCAGATGGATGTCACCAACGCATTTCTACATGGTGATATGCTTGAAAATGTCAATATGCTTCTTCCTCCTGGATACACTCATCTTAAATGCAGAATAAGCAAGGTAACATCTCCTGTCCCATATGTTCAACACAAGTCTAATATTGTATGCAAGCTCAAAAAATCCCTCTATGGGCTTAAGCAAGCACCAAAGCAATGGTTTGCTAAGCTATCCACCACTCTTATCACTTTGGGATTCATTTAATCCAAATCTGATTATAGTTTGTTCATCAATCATGATTCACATTGTATTACTATTGTTCTGGTGTATATCAATAACTTGCTGATTACAGGAAACATCCTTACTTCAATTGTTCATCTAAAGCTCATGCTTTCTCAAACCACTCACATGAAAGACTTGGGTCCTTTAAGATACTTTCTTGGCCTTGAAATAGACATATCCTCCTCTAACTTCTTTGTCTCAAAAAAGAAATATGACCAAGATATTCTTCATGAGTTTTATATGACTCATTGCAAACCTCTTAAGCTTCCTATGGAAAGTAATCTAAAATTGACCCCTGAAAAAGGAACTTCATTGCCTAACTCTTCTATATATCAGAGACTCCTAGGCAAACTTATCTATTTAACCATCACTCGGTCAGACATAGCCTTCCATGTTAAACTGTTTAGTGAATTTCTTCATTGTCCTACATCTATTCATATGCAAGCTGCAAAGCTTATTCTGCGTTACCTTTTAGGGACATTGTCTCAGGGCATTTTGCTTGCATCTTCTTCGGCTGCTTCTTTAACCATTTAGTGATTGGGTTCAATACCTTTTAGCCAAGTTGTTCAATAACCAGAAGATCCACCACTGGTTTTTGCATCTTCTTTGGTGACTCCCCTGTTTCTCGGAAAGCCAAAAAATAGATTGTTGTAGCTCACTCCTCTACATAGGCTGAATATCGTGTTATGACACTTACAACCTGTGAAATCACTTGGCTTTCAGCTCTTCTTAAGGACCTTGGTTTTTCCAAACTTCCTCCCACCATGCCTAAGTGTGACAATCAAACAGCTCTCTCAATTCTTGCCAACCTTATTCTTCATGAATGCACCAAGCATATTGATATCGGCTATCACTATGTTCGTGATCAAGTCAAGGCAGACACTATCACCCCCACTTATGTGTCTTCTGCTGAATAGGTTACAGATGTTTTCACAAAAGTTCTTACAGTTGCTCAACACATTCATCATGTTTTCAAGCTGGGAGCAATTCCTTCCTGCACAGTTTGAGGGGGAGTATTAAGGACCACTTCAGCTCTTTTATTTCTTTTATTTGTTTTCTGTACTAGTTTGTATCTTTTCCTTGTGTACTGGTGTTATCATCACTGTCCAGGCACGTGTTTATCTGATAGTGAGGTGGTTATCATTTCTTGTTTTTATTGTCTCCTTTATATTTCTTGGTAATGCTCCTTTTTTCTAGTAATGAGAATGAAGCAGTTATTGAGCTTCCTTTTGGGATTATTCTCTAATTTTTTCTGATATTTTTTTGTGCTTCAATACTTGGTATTTTGCTCATTAGAAACAATAGAAGTGATTAAAACAAAAGTAAAATTATACCATTTTCAAAATTTCGGAATTTCAGAATATCTGGAATTTCTAAATTTCTGAAATTTTATAATATTTGAAATTCCGAAATTTTGAAAATTCTGGAATCCCTAAATCTGAAGAATTCCTGAATCTGGAGAACCAGAATCTGGAAATTCTAGAATTTCAAAAATTCTGAAATTCCAGAATATAAAAATCCTAGAATTCCAGAATTCTAAAATTCTAAAATTTTGAAAATTCTAGAATTTTGAAAATTGTAAAATCCAGAATCTGGAATTTCAGAATCTGAAATTTCTGGAATTTCAAAAATTCTTGATGATTTGGATGATTACTACATTGTTGTTTGATGATGTTATATCGAAAACGTTTTAATTTGGTTGAAAGTTATCTTAATATAATATTGTTATATTTTAATTTGATAGAACATTACATTATTTGGACTAATAGTTTTTACATGTATGTTAATTGAAATTCAAGTGAACAAATTTCTAGGGTTTTTTTTTTTTTGAAAAATTTAGAGTTATTATTTTAATTGATATTTTAGTTAAGTTTATTAAGAATTAAAATAGTTTTTTAATCCTCTCAAAAAAAATAGTTTTTTAATATTTTTTTAAGTTACAGCTATTGTTTTAGTTGATATAATATTTTTTTTGTTGAATAAAAAAAACAATGAATTAATGAGTCAAATCTTTGACAAAATTGATATAATAATTAATATTCTCAAAGTTATAGTTTTTTATATATAGTTATCATTTTGAATTATTTGAATTAATATTCAACTCAACCCAATCCAACCCAACTCTTTTAATTTGAATATTTGATGGGTTGGATTGATTTTAACAACCAATCCATAAACTATTTGTTTTAGTGGATTGGGTTGGGTTGGGTTCCAAATGCTAAAAAATTATTCATTGTACACCCCTATGTCAAATCATTTTATATTATTATTTTAGATAATATAACATATTTTAATTATATTTACATAATAATTTATTTATTCACAAATTAAAAAATACAAATCGGATTAATTCTCAATTAATCTGTAAAGTGTTTGTCCGATGATCTAGACTAAACAAAAAGAACAAAATTTAGCGCCTAACATTTTTTACAATATTACTATCCATTACTAATGGGTAACAGGCAAACAAATAAATAATAGACTAAAAAAACAATATCTAACAAAAAAATAAATAGAAAAAATTTCTTCAATTATTCTTTCATTAAAATAGAAAAAATTTCGACATGACAAATTCGCTTTGGGCTACTGCTGCTAGTTTGGTTATATTTCTCCCAAGAGAATTAATAAGAGGAAATTTCCCTACAATAATTATTAGCCTACTGGCAACTTTTTAAAAAAATTAACAAAATAGTCCTACTTATTTCAAAAAAAAAAAAAAAAAAAACAGTCAAACAATTTATAACGTATGAATAAAATTGATCTAGTTTGAAAATGTTAGAGTTAAATTCATTATTTTATACGTTAAGACTAAATCTGCACTTCCGTTAAAATATTAGAGTTAAACTTAGTTTTTTTCCTTTTATTTATTTCCCAAAAGTTTCATACCATTTTGGTTAAAAGCATAATAACTATTGGGCTTTTTTATCAAAAAAAAAAAAAAAACTATTGGGCTTCCTAGACTAATAAATAAGTATAAAATCATAGTACAAAAGTTTAGAGCTTTTCACATAAAAAAAACGAAAAAATTACTTGATAATTCAAGTTTGAATATTATTTTACAGTTTTTGGTTTTTTATTCAGTAAACACAAGAAATTCATACTATTATCAAATAATCAGTTTTTATTTTGCTTTTGTCAAAAAAAAACAATTGAGATTAAAATACAGAAAATGTATACTTTTTAGAGATCTGATAAAATAAAAATTAGTTTTAAAAGTGGTTGAAACTTGTATTTATTTATTGAAATGTGAGTATTGTGTAACTATCCCTAAAAAAATCATAATTAGTTATAAAATTACAATTAAATTATATTACAAAAATTAATTCTCAATATGTTATTTTTTACATATATCACAAATAAAGTAATATACCATAATTTATAAATGGCTTAAAGCACTATTCAGCCCCTGATCTATCCAAAATTTTATCATTTGACCTTTGGTCTATTATTTGGTCACATTTGGCCCCTGATCTATCCCAAATTGATGAACTTTCACCCAATTTGGATTCAAACTTAACTGAATCATTGTCTCATTGATAAGTAACGATATTTTGACACTTTAACTTAATAAATTTTAGTTTAGGATTTATTTTTTCTTTTTTTTAATCTAATTAATTATTTCCACATAATGTGGAAAAAAAACTTTAAGAAATATCACGTTTCAAGTTTAAGTGTCAAAATATCGTTACTTATCAATGAGATAACAATTCCGTTAAGTATTCATATAAATTGGGTGAAATTTCACCAAATGGGATAGGTCAAAGGCCAAATGTGACCAAATAATAGGTCAGTGGCCAAATGACACAATTTTGGATAGGTCAGGAGCCAAATAATGTCCTTTATCAATTCTAGACCTCAATTTATAAATTTTAAACTCTAAAAAATATATCCTAAACTTTTGAATTATAAACTCTAATCTTTAAAATATAGTTTGATATAATTCATATTATTACTTGATATAATTATAGATAATTTTTTAAAATTTAATTCCTTTGTAAATTTCCCAAAAGGGGACAGTTACATGAAAGTGTTAATTCTACATTCTAACTATTCCACATGTGGAAATTACATAGAAAATCCTGTTTGAATTTTTTTTTTTTACAATTAACTATCCTCTATTTTTATATTTTATCATCCTATGGTATTTTTATTTTAAAATATCAGAAAATCATATTTTTAATTATTATTTTTATCAAATAGTTAATTTATTCTTTTTGAATGGATGTATCTATTTATTTGACATTGTTGAATTTTTTTTATAAGTATAAAGCACTCATAAATATTAAACATTATTATGACTTTTATGTAGTGTAAATTAGACAATAGTCAGGATTCATAAATTATTTACAAATTCTCATACCCTTAAACAAATTTATTTAAATGTCAAATCTAATGGGTTTTTTTAAAACTGTTTTTTTCCTGTATAAGTAACTAACTGAAAATTTGACAAAAATAAAAATAAAGTTATGATATTCTGATATATTAAGATGTAAAATCATATAATGATTAAATATATAGCAACGATTTTGATAAATGTAAATAAAAATTAAAATCTGATTTTTGATATAATTTCCTCTTTAAGAGAAAATTACACAGAAATTCATCTTTTAAAAACTATTTACAACTATGTCAAGTCATAATTTTGGATTATATCAAACTAATAAAATTAGTACTTTTAATATATTTTAAGGATTAGAATTTATAAATTATAAGTCTAGAATATATTTTCTAGGATTTATGATTTATAAATTGGAATCTAGATTTTTTAAATTATGGTCTAAAATCATAATATACAAATGACATATTAAGAATTAAGTTTAGTGATACGACTTAGTTGTAATTTTGTACTTAATTATGATATTCATGTATTTGACCCAGGGAAATTTACACAGAAATTCACTTTTGAAAAACTATCTACAATTCTATCAAGTAATAGTTTTGAATTATGTCAACTTATTAAAATAATTACTTTTAATTAATTTTAAAAATTATAGTTTATAAATTAAGGGTCTAGGATATATTGCCTAGGGTATATGATTTATGAATTGGAGTTTAGAATTTTTAAATTAGGATGTAAAAGTATACTCCATTTGTTATATATAGAAAATAATGACATATTCAGAACTAAGTTTGCTAATCTGATTTAGTTATAATTTTGTTATTAATTATGATATTCATGTAGAAAGCCTTTTATGTAACCGTCCAATAGGACATCTAGGTTTAAAGCCCATGATATAAAGCCCCCGGCCCATTTCTAAGAAGAAAATTCAAAAGAAGCCTTCGTCTTATAATCAAATCCTGCCGCATATAAGGAAACAAGCTATAGTCTATAGATTGTATGAGAATTTTATGGGTACCTGTTACTAACCCAATCCTAATTGAATTACTGGAATCATGCATAAGAGAATTTGTGATAAGAATGCAATTAACAAAAAATATTAATGAATAGGGATAAAAAAGTGGGTTACTAAACCCAGCCCCATTTTCACACTTCCAGCCCCGAAAAAAGACTTATCCGTCCTTTGAACAAAAACACAAAATTTGAATCCCTCCCAAACTCTCTCAAACCCATTTTGATCCGAATCAAAGATAAAAAGTTTGATGGAAGGCAATCCGTTATCACCGAGAGTAGACGGGAGTGATGCTACATCCGAAGTGGAGGTATGTTTCTGATTTAGCTTCCTTGAATTTCTATGATTTGAAGTGTTAAAAAATATTCTGGTTCGGCGCGCGGGCGTATGAGTATCACGCCCCACCATGTGGTGGGGCGTGATAGCCACACGCCCCACCACATGGTGGGGCGTGATACTCATACGCCCCACCATGTGGTGGGGCGTTATGCTCACACGCCCGAGCATATTTGTGGCTGTATCCGAGTTTAGACACCGAAACGCTATATAAATGTGACGTTCTAATACAAAATGTTCGTTATTAATCATTTACAGGAGGTTTCGTGGGAAGAATTTGGCGGAAACGGCATAGATTACAGCTCGCATTTTTTCCCCAAACAAACATTTCAAACATATCATGAAGCTGTTAACTGGGCAAAACAGACAGCAATTGGGATCGGGTTTGAGTTAACAACAGCGTCGCACAAGACGGGGCGCAAGTCAAAGTGGATATTGGTTAAATGTGCTCGTGGTGTTAAGAATTATAAAAGGAAAAAGGATATGGATGTGGATGTTATACTACGGAAGAATACAAAAACAAAGTACTGTGGGTGCAAATTCCAGATAAAGGTTATGGAAATCGGCGAATTGAGCGGTTGGGTGGTGAATGGGATTCCTGGAGATAGAGGACAACACTGTCATCAGTTGGCTGTATATCGTCAGGGCTACAGACAGATGAGCGGACTAAGCCCGGCTTCCAAAAAAACTCGTTCGTGAAATGAGTTCAGCTCAAGCTAAGCCTTGTGCTATTTTTGCTGCAATCAAAGAAAAACATCCGGAGGATTGCCCGACACAAAGGCATATCTACAACTACAGGGAGAAAATCAGGACTGAGAGCTTTGAGGGTCGGGATGTAATCGGTCAGTTTTATCGGCTTGCTATAGATAAGGACTATGTACATTGGACGCAAGCGGTGCCGGGCAGTAATGTCGTGACTCACTTATTTATGGCACATCCAACATCGATCACACTGTTCCGATCTTATTACTTGTTTGTTGGTATGGATTCAACATATAAAACAAACAAGTATAAGATGCCATTCTTCGAAATCATTGGTATGACGCCTTCTAACAAAAACTTTTTGATCGCCTATGCAATCATGAAGGATGAAACGGAGGGTAGTTACATGTGGGTGTTACAAAAATTAAAGCTTTTGCTCCAACCTGCTGTGCATCCGGCAGTCATTGCTACAGACCGGGAGTTAGGACTGATGCGGCCGGTTCGTGAGGTATTTCCTCATTCTCATCATTTATTGTGCACATGGCATATTAATAAGGATGTGGAGGATAGAGTTGGCAAGTTGAGTGGAATGAAGAAGTTTGGTGAAATTTTTAAAAATTCCAAATGGAAACATATTATTGAAGCTCCGACAGAAGCTGAATATGAGGCGGCAGTGGTAGCTATGAAGAATACTACTGGCAACTGGCCTGGTGTGATTCAGTACGTGGAGACCACGTGGCTAGTGCATAAAGAGAAGTTTTGTCGAGCATGGACGAACAAGGTGTTGCACTTAGGAAACACCACAACCTGTCGAGTAGAGAGTTCACATGCACAGTTGAAACAGTGGTTGAATTCATCTACTGGTGCACTTGATACAGTGTGGGCGAAGGTGCACAAGGACATTGAGGCTTAGATCGAGGCGATCAAGTAAGACATTTATTCTGTTATTTTCTTTAATCTTTTAAGGTTTAATACATTAGTTTTATAATCCGTCATTGTATATAATCAGATACTCACTCGAGGACTCAAGAAGAAGATCCGCGGTGAATCACTGTGGAGAACCTTTCACGTATCTCGACTTACACGTTTCATATTACTGTTTGGTTGTACTAAATGATGAGCTCAAGCGTATGCACGCATTGAGTACGGATGTGGTAACTGAATGCGGATGCGTGTTGCCCATGACTCATGGCATTCCGTGTGCATGTGAGCTGAAAACATATATTGACACAAATGAATCGGTCCGCGTTGACCGCATCCACCCTTTTTGGAGATCTCTTGCGTTTGAAGGGTTGAGTGACATACCAGTTACTGCTCCAGTATATGCTGACGGGTCTGAGGATCACCGATTTTTTCAATCTCTTGTGGAAAAGGTTGAAAAATTAGATCCTTCAATGGTGCGTAGCATATCGATGATGATTCATGATCAGATAAACCCGGAACAAAGTGGCTTTAAAGAACCTGAGGTCAAAGACACTGTTAGGGGTAGACCAAGGGGAAATTCATCAACAAAACGAAATCCGAGTGCATGGGAGTACAATCAGTCACCACGAGGTCGAGCACGGTCCTCGGGTTCGAGGAGTAGTCGTAGTCGAGGACGTTCTTCATCCTCATCTGTGCATAACAGCCAGATGCCGGGTATATTTTATTTCATTTATATATATGTTGAAGTTAAAGTAAATATATTTTTATTGATAAATTTCATATATTAATATTTTCAGTCGGATATGATGCGGATATCGCCAGTTACCACCATTTACATCGGGTTCAACGTCTCATTGTACCATTTATTACTGGATTCCATGATGTTGTAGCAGATGGTAACTGTGGATTTCGTGTTTTAGCCGATGCCATCATTTTTAATCAAGAGGAGTGGAAGCTGATGAGAGTGCTCATAGAGAATGAGATGCGGGCAAACCGTGATCTGTATGTGCCAGTGTACGGGAACGGGTTTGATGCTGCCCTCACACGTATTAAATGGGGAGGAGGGGGTTGTGGCGAGTCCCACTGGATGGTGGTTCCGGATGACTTATTTGCTGCTGCATCTGTATTGAACGCAGTAATTTTCCTTTTTACTACAGAACAATTAGGATGTTGCACTATACTGCCAATGCGTTCGGACGATGGAAGACCACCTGAGCGAGAGATTGTGATTTTTCATTTGGGAAGTTATCGTCACTACATACGTCTTTATTTACATCCTTCGTTTCCAGTGCCTCCCATTGCCACCCAATGGCGATTATTTTCTCATCAGAGTGTTCGTCATTTGGAGAATTTATTTGCTGAAAGGAGAGAGGCTTGGACTAGATTATATTAGTTTTATATGTTGTGATTAATAATATTTATTAATTAACTTATATTATTTTTGGTTTTAAGTACAATTCTGTAGTTACGGGTTTAACCGCATATTTACGGGTTTAACGGACTATTTACGGGTTTAACCGCATATTTACGGGTTTAACGGACTATTTACGAGTTTAACGGACTATTTACGGGTTTAACGGACTATTTACGGGTTTTGGGAGGGGAAAAGCTATTTTTTTTTTGCGAAATCGACACGCGGGCGTGTGGCCATCACGCCTCACCACGCGGTCGGACGTGATAGCCCCACGCCTCACCGCGTGGTCGGTCGTGACAGTCACACGCCCGACGGTAAGGTGGGGCGTGTGACTGTCACGGTCGACCACGCGGTGAGGCGTGGGGCTATCACGTCCGACCGCGTGGTGAGGCGTGATGGCCACACGTCCGCGTGTCGATTCCGTAAAAAAAATAGCTTTTCCCCTCCCAAAACCCATGAAAGGGCATTTTCGTCCTTTCACGGGACTAGGGGTGGGAAAATGGGGCTGAGTTTAACAACACCCATAAAAAATCACGGGGAAAATGGAGATTATAAAGATGAACTATTTATTTTAAACATCTTTCTTTCTTGCTAATTGACTTAGTAAGTGTTTTAATTTTGAATTTATTCACTAAATTTATAAATAACTTGTTAAATTTGTAAAATATTTATTTTATTTATTTCATTAAATTTATAAGTTATTTATTTTAGGGTAAATTTCAAAAAAAAACCCTGTGGTTTCACTTTTTTGCCAAAAAAGGATTGTGGTTTTTTTCGTTTCAAATACAGGACTGTGATTTATTCCGTTACACTATTTACGGATTTGGTGAAGATGCCGTTAATTTGCTGACGTGGCTGAAGGGCAATTATGGGTTTTTAAAAAAATTGGGATAAATTTTTTTAAAAACAACCCTGTGGTTTCACTTTTTTGCAGAAAAAGGATTATGGTTTTTTTTCTTTTCAAATACAGGACTGTGATTTATTCCATTACACTATTTACGGATTTGGTGAAGATGTCGTTTATTTGCAGACGTGGCTGAAGGGCAAATATGAGTTTTTTAAAAAAATTGACTATAAAAGGCTTTGAACAACCATGTGAGATTGCGCTCATGTGAGATTTTATAGTCAATATTGTAGCCACAAAATAGTTATAAAAAATTCATCGGTAAATATTGTAGACCCAAAATAGTTATAAAAAATTTATTGATCAATTTTTTTAAAAATCCATATTTACTCTTCAGCCACGTTAGCAAATAAACGACATCTTCACCAAATCCGTAAATAGTGTAAAGAATAAATCACAGTCCTGTATTTGAAAAGAAAAAAAATCATAGTCCTTTTTCTGCAAAAAAGTGAAACCACATGGTTTTTTTTTTAAATTTACCCTAATTTTTTTAAAAACCCATAATTGCCCTTCAGCCATGTCAGCAAATTAACGGCATCTTCACCAAATCCGTAAATAGTGTAACGGAATAAACCACAGTCCTGTATTTGAAACGAAAAAAACCACAGTCCTTTTTTGGCAAAAAAGTGAAACCACAGGGGTTTTTTTTGAAATTTACCCTTTATTTTAATATTGATTTTTAGTGGATACAAGCCCGATAATGAAATGTAACATAACAGGAGTGAGATTCAAAATGTATAGATATTATGTACCGGAACGAATAATTCTAATAATAAACAGATACTGTAGACATTATCATCCCAACCAAGATTCAGTGGCTAGTTATTTGTAGATCAGTGTGCAATTAACACTTGAATGAAATACTTAATGTGATCGGCAATACTGCATATAAAGATTTCAAAATGGGAAATTTCAGGGCTTTAACCCCAACAAAGATCCTAAGACAATGGAACACTAGTTACATATTTAGTTCCAAAAAGGCATATCCAGTTAGCTTTCTTACAAATTGAATTTTAGGCCTAAAAACATACCTGGAAAAACAACATTAAACTATAGAACTAATAGTCATCCCCTCATATTCATACTCCTACTTTTCCTCAGTTAACCATCTTTATCACAAGTAGCATTAGTGTTCTAAGTGTTGCCTGGAAGCTGGGTTCACGTTAGGGCCGATGATATCCGACATCCCGAGTAGCAGGCCATCAATTTCAACAGGGAGAAGCAGCTTTTCCCAAAAACATCCAGTAGACAGAAGCTCTTGTGGTTCAACTATTATCAAAGTCCCTTTATCTTTATGCAACATTCCAATCACACTCACAATGCTGCCTTCTTGTACATACCTGCCAAATCAAGCACAATTTTTTCCACTTTACATCCCATGTAAACCAATAAAAATCTACCATTTATTTGTTTCTGCGGGTTTCAGTTTACCCTTCTTCTAAACGCAGTAGACGAGCTTCAACTGAAAGGTTCCTCTCCCGCAACCATTTCTTCAGATTAGGAGATAGGATTCTGCATTTCCTTGTAGTAGCCACAAGTTTGTTCTCGCGGACTAGGGGAACAACCTTACACCCAGCACCAGCTTTCACCAGTGCCCGAATACCAGATTTTCGGTCAGTTATGTAGAAGTCAGTCGAAACCCTCTGTCAGGTAAGATCCTAATCAGAGAAACATCAAATTTCCACACAAAAAAATGACTTCCAAGATTTCTATATGCACCTAATGTAGCATATGGCATAATAAGAATTCACCAGTGCTTTATGGTGTGTAATGTAGATACATGTTTATGTGTTAATTTCACACCAGATCATCAATGGAAATCTTATGTGTTTCTTGAACCCGCTTCCGCATATATCACCTCTTGCAATATGAATGTCGTTTAGTATTCACTGCATAGCTTATATCCAGTGTTAAGATTGATTGTCCTTTAGTTGTTCATAGAGGTTGTAAATGAGAAGGTTACTGCAAAACAGACCTCATGACTGTCTAGACACTGCAAACTTGCATAAAACCTTCAACTTTCCGCAACGCAAGGACAATTATTTTTCATGATCCAAGAGGAGTTACTAGTTACTACTACAAGCAAAGGGACATCTGCTTTAAGTTAAGTTAAGGTTCAGTAAGTATAGAAGTAAAGCTACTCTTGAAGATGCAAGAAAGGGGCATAAAAAGGCCATTACTATTTTTCTACAATTAAGCATATGGTATTGGTAGATTCTATCAGATTACAACAATCAATTCAAAGCAATTGTTTTTTAATAAGACAAGAAAACAAGAATCAAGTGTAATTTAGACCAGTTTCTGAAAAATGAAGATCCTTACCTCACAATAGGTTAGATTCCATTGGAAGCAAGATGTGTTGGCCTCTTTTGGCCTCAATCTGCATCCTACATATTCATACAAAAGAGTAGATGCATAGATGCATCTAGTAGCCCTTTCATAAGATGATTCCAAAGAAACACTCCCACAGGATACCAGCTAAAATCATCAGGGAAGAAAATAGCAGATTAGTAATAATCATCGATAATTAAATACAAAAATCAGTTGGAACTTGATATGGTTTAGCTAATGTCAATGAAATAACTTAAATCATGAGCAGTTTTGAAATCATCAAACATATAATATGCCCTATATTGGCTCTCACAATGATAATCAGTCACAGAAATCATCAAACATATAAGTGGGCTTGTTTGCGTATAACACAGATGTTAAAAGGCTATTAGTACTAAATTCTAACCCTCAAGTTAGATAGCCGAATTTTATTTAGGTTCAACAAATTCACAGGAAAGGGGATTTTTCGAGAAACATGAGAAAGAGAAAAAAAATACCCCAGTGATCTTAACAAGCTGGCCATGGCGTGCAGAAAGAAGGTCAGAGTCAGGGAAGGAGCGAAGGAAGCGAAAATAAGAAGCTCTGTGCCTCCAATTAAGTCTGTTCCAAGCTATGAATGAAATGACGAAAGCAGAGAGAAGAAGAAAACAGAGAAAGAAGATAAGTTTATGGACCACAACGAGTATTAAAATAGAAACAGAAATGCCTAGCAAGAACAGAGGCAGTAGAATGCAAATGGATATTCCCGGTAATGGCTTCCACCACCTCTCCTTATTTTGCTCCCTCACCACCGCCGTGGAGAGGTCGTTCATTACTCTCTCTCACTCTCACTCTCACTCTCTCCCGCACACCTACACCTACACACTCACACTTTACTAAAGTTCAGAAAAAGAAGAAAAGGATTGCCTCCTGAAGAAAAGCAAAACGACTAATAGTTTGTTGGGAATTGGCAATAGAACGGCATCGTTTCGTTCATTAACCAATAGCTGCAATTGAAACATACACGAGGGTTTTCTAAGTATAGAATACCAGCCGTCCGATATGTTATACATAGGGTTTATGGATTACCATAAAGAGGAGGCATGTTTGAGTATTCTTTTTTGTTTCACATTTGGTTTAATGCTTTGGGATTAGACAACTTTACTATTTCTATATAGATCATAAAAGTTAGTATTTGTGATTCAATTTACGGATCTAAACATATAATATAAGAGATTGGAATTGGAAAATCAAATTTGTTCATTATTATCGCAGGGGTAACATCAAATTTGTTCTTCAAGTGTATTATATGATTCGTATCATTTAATATCGAAGAACTGTTAAGCAACGTCAGACAAATAGGGAATATTAGAGCGAACCATAAAACTCTAAGCTCCCAATCAGTGGAAAAAGCTCGAAGCAGTAGGAGGAACATGAGGTTCTAACTCGTTGAAGAATGAGAAACATTCCGAGATATTCTTATTCAAGATTCTTGTTAGCTCTGTAACAAAAAAAAAAGTGCAAATATTCATCTACATTGGAAAAAAGAAACATCCTCATATAAGTTGAAAAACAATGTACATCGCCACTAAATTTCATATCTCGTACTATAGCATCAACTCACTACTACCTAAATTTTAACCTGTACATGTGTTCTGTATTCAGAGACTCGGTTCTTCTGCTTTCATCGCGTTCTTCACTCTCGCTCGCATCTAGTTATTTCTTAACATCAATCATGTCCCGTGAAATTGTATCCATTCATCTAGCAAGTTCTCGGAGCCGTAAATAGTTAGAATTGAGTTTGTGAATATGTAACAAGTCTAAGCCCAGAAATCCCACCACTGACAACCATTATTTGAATGATCAAAAAGTGCATCAGATTCTAAAGTCCCCCAATCTTCTTGCGATGTTAATGATCCGTCGCCAATACTCATAAGGTTTGCTTCTTCCTCTAATCCAAAGTACTCTGCCTTTATTATGCTGCTTTCTTCTTCTATTAAGCTCCCTTTCTCTTCCGATTGACACTTTCTTCCCTCTCCATTTTCCGATTCACCTTCACTCGTATTCGCTCCTGCGCAACACTCTCTTTCTTCACCACCCGATTTCTGCATCAGATCATTCAGCTTCTGCAACTGCCAATAATTTTCAAAAATTAGGTAAATCACTTACTTAGTTTCTCGATCTGAATTTTGTTAAAGTAAATTAATACATACCTGAATTGTCAAAGCCTGCTTCTCTTTCTTCAGATTCTCAAATCTGGAAGCTAAACTATTGTAATTAGCTCGTAGAATAGTGAAATCTCTCTCAAGCTGCTTGGACTTCCATCGAGCTCTCTTGTTCTGAAACCAAATAGCCACTTGGCGAGGATGCAATCCGAGATCCTTAGCAAGTTGCAATTTCTTCCGAGGCTCAAGCCTTGATTCCGATTCGAATATAGATTCTAATGATTTAATCTGTTCATCGCTGAACCTTCTCTTATTCTTATTCTTGTTCTTCTTTCTTCCGGTTGTGGTGGTGGTGATGCAGCTAAAAGGATCGAGTTGGGAAGGAGAATGTTCTTCTCCATCAAACATGTTGAAGGAATTTAGAGTGAGTGATAAGTAGAAAAGAAGATGAGTGTATTAATTAGGAGTAGAATTTCTTGAGAATCCAAAAAATGGATCAGTAAATATTCTTTTGCCTAATTTATGTATCCACTTTGGGGTTTATATATATTCATGGCCTAATATATGTCTCTCTGTTTGATAGCGTATACTGATTTTCCTCTTTTATTTTCTTATTTTCATAATTTTATACAATCCATTCCTTTTTAAGTTTTTTGGAAAAAATACCCACAGACCCTTAATAATTTCAATTTTGATAGATTGAGTTTTCATCTTTTATTTCAATACATTAGACCCATAATTATTTATTTTGTATCATTTTAAGCTTACTTACCAAATTAATTAACAGTGAATATATAAATCTGTTTGAATAATTTTATTTATTTTATTTGTATATAAAATTATATTCTTTTATAGTTCAAAAATAAAGTTTTTACACAGGCTCATCCCCGTGTAGGGGCGTATATAGGGAGGGCTGAGGGGTCCGGAATCACCATTAGCATGGATAGCTCCGGCCCCTATTTCCACAAAATTTGAGGTTGTGGGGTGCTAAATTAGTGATTTGATTAAATTTTGATTGGGTATTTCATAAATTGGAAAAACTTTGATTGAGTATTTGTCATAAATTGAGGATTGTTATATAAGTAATATAAAAATAACTCATTGAGATTGTATTCAATTAAGGTTTGGAGTGGTTAATTAACTTATGGAGTTTCTATTTAATTACAAAATTTGACTAAATTAATATATGATAGGTGATAAATTTCTAAAAGTTTGTTAAAAACGACTCAACCATATTTTTGTAGTCCAAATCTAGCTTAATTTTGAATAGTTTTACATTAGTTTGTAAAAATCGTTTCTAGATCACTCAAATGATAACAAGTATATATTTGGAAAAAAATTAAATAAGTTCGATTTAGCAAAAAAAAAAATATGCGCCGTATTCGCCACTGTCATACCATATCATAAAACCGTTTTAATCAAACATAAGAAGTATAAAAAAATAGTTTTCAAGCAGCGAGAAATGCAAATTTAATCTGTGACTAAAATAAAATATCAAAAATTTAATATATTAAAATAAAAAATAAAAAAACCTAAATTCATTAATATGGAAATATCAAAGGGCTTAAAATGCTTTTTGCCTAAGTTTTTGGGTTACATCCTATGTAAGTTTATGAAATAGATAGCTGCTATAGAAAGTAGATGGCGTATAGAAGCCGGCTTCCTTATTCTTTTATCTTGCATTTTTAAAATACATCAGATGTGACAAATACAAAATTGCGTAAATTTCAATTTCAATTTTGTTAACTTAATTGACTTAATTTTTCTGAAATAAAATGTGTAAGCTTATTTTAATAGACAAGTAAACATTTCACGTTGAAATAGACAGTGTCTTTAAGTTACTAGTGTTACCAAATCGCAATTTCGACCCATAATTTTTGTTAGGAATTAATTATTCATTTATTGATATGGTGTACTTGAGCTGTAATACTATAGTTAACCAAAATGAAAAAAATATAATATAAGTACCGCCAGCACAAAATAAAATTAATATGTAATTTATGGTAGCAGCCACCAGCAGAAGATTAAAGTAATGAACAAATTGTAAATGTGAAGTTACAGAGTTAACATAAGATGAGGGATAAGCTAGCTTAACTTGCACACATTTTTTTGTGATCAATTCCTTGGCATTGGAAGATATTAAAAATAATTAATTAAGGAATGGAAGCGTAGTCATCTTCCCCGTCACCATCATTAACTTCATATATGTATTACAAAATTAATTAATAATCTTTACAAGATTTCATTCATATATAGATTTGTCGGCAAACAGAAACGTGATTCTCGTGTTATTATCATCAATAAAACTATTGTTTTCCAGAAACATCTGCTTATTTGATCTATTATTATTTCATCAAATTTAATTTGAATTTAATTCACGGGTTTTATCTAGATGTATGCTCAAGTCGAATTAATTTTCGAGTTTCAATTTTCTTTTTTTGAAAGAATTTTCGAGTTTCAATTCAATTATCTATAGCTAAGTAATATTTTATTGGAGAAACTAAAAATTGAAATTGCATAGCGAGAGTTGATTCTAGAAGGGTGGTGGACAGGGGGTGGAGTCAGGGATAGGGGAGGGTCTCCCGATCCTCTGGCCTCCCGGAAACCGCCACCAAGGGTGTTTTTCACTCCTCGTAATGAGGTTGGCTGCCTTGGCCGGAGCCCTTCCGGCCATGGCAGACGTTGAAGAAGAGGGGCTGCGGTCTCTTTTCTTCAATCTGTTTTTTTATTATTATTTACTGAAGTCCAAAACGACGTCGTTTTGGACTTAAGTGAATCAAAAAAAAATTAATAAAAGAGAACAGCTGCTACACGAGTCTTCTTCTTCCCCTTTCTTTGCTCCCTTTTGCGTTTCTTTCTTCTATTCTTCTCATTTTCCTTTCTTTCTTTCTTTTTCTCCTTTTCTTTGATTTAGCAACAAAATAGAACAAAGATCAAAGATCTAGTGAATAAAAGGTTAGTTTTGCAATTTAAATCCCTCATTTATAATTAGGGTTTATTTGATTTAAATTATCTAAATTAATGATTTTGTGTTTAATTAAGTGATTTTATGTTTAATTAAGTGATTTTGTGTTTAATTAAATGATTTTGTGTTGGTAATTTTACTGATTAAGAGCTTCAATTTAAATTCCTCATTTTAGGTTGATTTTGTGATTTTGCTTTGATGATTTTGTTGATATATTAGGGATATAATGCACAAATTTTATAAACCAGTTAATCTTCATTAGCAATTTATGAAGAATTTGTTTTTTCGATTTTTTTTAATGTATTTGTTTTTTTTTCTTGCACACAATTTAGCCTCCCGACTATTGGGTCCTGGCTCCGCCCCTGACGATGGAACACTCAAAGAGAAGTTATAAAAATAAAAATATATATATTGCCATTTACATCTCCAAATTATTTATCATTGTCTCCATTTGAACAATTTTATCTTTTTTATATTTTTTTTTTCAAAACTGAAATTTTTTTAGAAGAATCGGCCAAAATTTGGCCTAGGCGAATGTCGCATCCACCTATGCCAAATTTTGACCGGTACAAAATCGTAAAATTTTGAGTGACAAATTATTAAATCGTTCAATTTTTTGTGACGAAAAATACAAAATCGTCATAAAAATATACATTATTTTCATGAGTTTTTTTATAAAAAAAACGTAAATTTTAATGTTTCCGACTCGTAATCATCCATTTCCTGGGTTCGAGTTGTCACGCATCAATTATTTTCATAATTTCAATTATTGTTGTTCAGATTTATGATTTTGGAGAGAATTTTCAGTTTTTGATCAAAATTTTGAGAAGGGCAAAAAAGTGCAAATGAAGGCGGTAACTAGTAAAATAGAGGCGGTATATAGTAGCCAAAAAAAATATGGATCGTCGGAGTAGTAGGGGAAATTGGTTTTAGAACGTGGATGATTAGTACCTATTCAGTTTCAAGGTAAAAACTTTTACAAGCTAAGTTAGTTAGGCCTTACTTCAAAGCTCATTTACATTTTTTAAAAATCTTTTGCTTTTCAAACTCAATCAAAACTTCGTGCATCTTTTCAATACAATCTTTGCTAATTCATGCTTATGTACTTTCGTTTAATTAATTATCATCCACTGCGAGATTAATTTCGAACTTAGATGCTTTCGTTCTTCCAGCTCTCACACACAATCTTTTGCTCGGAAGTCAAGCAGCGAAATTTACCTTTCAAGCATTGATTTTACTTTTCTAACTGTTAATTTAGCTTAGAGTTTTGAGATTTTGATACAAACTATCGCACAAGCTCACAATTTTTTTATTTCAAAAAACACAAACAGTTTTTGGCACACTCGGTATGACCAGATGGAACTCAAACGTTTTAAACACAAAGAAAGTCTCAATGCATCCGAGGATGCACAAAATGCATATGTTAACCTAGGGCCAAGTAGTTAACATCGTTGACCAACTCGAAGGAGACAACTATAATTCCTCTTCAACTGCAAACATGGAGCACATTCATCTGTCACCGCATGAGGGACAAACATCACATCTAGTAGATTCTCTCCATAATGAAGGCTTCAAAATGATAGGAAATATTATCACGACACTCGTGAATCGAACGGACCACGAGATGGACAAATTGATTCAAGTTGTTTTAGGAGTTGTTAAGAAATCTTCACATGATTCTACTGTTGTTTCCAATAACTTAACCCATATCCATCTGCCAAAGAAGACTGTCAAACAAGAAATTCTAGGCGAGATCGGAACTGGTGAGAAAACGAGTAGGGCATGTGCTGAGAAATACCAATACCTTCCTAGAGGGATTGCACTATTATAAAACCACATAATGGTGGGAACTCTGGCTGTCCCCAAGCAGGCAACATGCTTGAAACACCTATTATTCATATTCAAAGACATATAAAAGTGAACAACCAACTGACTACTTACAACTTAGAGGTTGAACTATAGGATAAGTGTCGATGATCCAAAATCTAGCAACTCCTTATGCATTTGCACCAATCCTACCCATGCCGCCGGCTCTAGTTCCCAACACTGACTCTCATTGGTTCCTCCCTTTTTCCACCATTAGTGCAACATAGGCAGCCTTCACACATGTCCTCCTTTTCATTTCCAAATATCAGTAGTCAATTGAAAATCAAGTTGAGTGTAACCAACTTTATACTTTGTAGCACACAATTAATGTCCTTATTACGTGGATGTAGGCTAGCACATCTCTTGGACAAGAATGTTGCTCCATCAGTAAAGATCTGATAATTGGGCACAACGTGATCAACATGTCCTCAGTTAGATCCTTACCTTTGTTACCGACTCACTGCTTCCCCAAATTGTTTACGCAATTATGACTTCTGTTGCTTGGAATAAGTTTGTACATGCTTATTCTTCCGAATTGCAACAGTATAGTCACTAGAATTTCCAGATGATAGATGTGATCTTTAATGATAGAGATCGAAGTTTAATTCTTTCCATCCCACGGAGGAAGATTTCATGTCAATGACAGTTGGTTTTAGGGCTTTGACAAGCCAAGACAATATTCAGTGAAATTTGGGTATCGCATTCAAACTGGTTTGTACCCTCTTTCACATGCTACTGGCTTTGTTGATTGGAAATGTGTCTGGAAGTTACAAACGGCATCGACGATTAAAAAATTCTCTGGCAGTTGGTGTCAAGTTGTCGCCCAGTTATGCGAAATCTTCAATTTCGTCACCTTAATTTAGCACCCTTATGTCCGATATGCAATACGGTGAGGGAGGATAAGAATCATGTTTTCTTACGTCGCTCTTATGCTCAGCATGTATGGTTGGTATTCTTTGGTGATGATAGAATGAGTGTCGTTCTGGACTTTGTCGAATGGATTGAGAATCTGCTTATGGCTCATGAGCAGGGGCTTAGTGGTAGAGTCTCCTTTCTCGTATGGTTGCTATGGAAAAATAGGAACAATCAGGTTTGGAACCACACACGGCTACCGCCCCTAGAGTTAGTTCGGATCACATCTCGTGATTCCTTAGAATGGCAGTCTGCTAGGGCACCGTGTTACGCCACACAGTAGCTTCGTCAGCATCAATAGAGGCAGTTAGATTGGTTTGACCGTCGGAAGGTATGGTGGCTTGTAATGTTGACGCAGGTTTGTTTCACGGTGATGGGTGTTGCTCGTTTGGATTTTTGATACGTGATCGACATGGTTCCTATCTGTGTGCTTGTCACGCTATGCTGTTTGTCTGCTTTGATCCAGTTATTGCGGAGGTAATGGCTGTTAAAGAAGCATTATCACGGTTGAAATTTTGATACAAAGTGAGAATTTTAATCTTAAATCCACATAGAACTTTCTTCTCAAGCCTATGCTTGAATGAGTTAAACCCAGGTATTTGATAAAGGCTCTCAACAATTGAGGCTAGAAATTCATATTCATTAAAAGTTATGTTTCATTACAAATAAAAGAGTTTATGCACTTTTTAGGTTAAGTAAAGATACTAAAATGCCTCTACTAGGACTACAAACAATTAAAGCACCTTAGAGATAGAATATGGGTAAGCAAATAAAATGGTAGAAAAGAAAATTAGACTAGTGGCAGAACAATAATTAGTTCAATGACAAAACAATAAATAAAGAGGTTTCAGCTCTTGTCCCCTTAATCCAACTTGAAGAATAAGGCATCAAAATGGAACTCGCACGACGTGCCATATAACTCATACGGTGTGTGAGTCCAATTCTAGTCTCTTGTTTGTATTTCGCCATTTCTTCGCACGAGCTCCACACGTCAAGTTGTAGTGACATGCCGAGTGACACGATGTGTCACTCAGGTCTGTCCCTTTTGTCATTTCAACTCTCCTCGTCGCGTTCGTAGTGGAGATGACCTCATCAAATTTGGCCGGTATAAGAATATGGATTTGCGCTCGGACTGCCTGTCCGTAGTTCAAGCAATCAATTATTTGAACCAAACACTTTCATATTTATTTGATATTGTTGTTGATTGTATTTATTTAATTCATGAGATAGATAATGTGTCTATCTCTTTTATTAAACGATCTGCAAATTGTGCGGCTCATAACTTAACCTGAACGATAAATTTAGTATCTGTTTGTGGAGAGTGGTTTTATGTCCTTCCATTCTGTTGTTTTGTCTGCTGATAAATTCCATTCTTTCTTTTTAAAAAATATATCCTTCTCATTAAAATAAATAAATAAGTATGAAAAAAATTAAAGTATAAATAGATAATTTTTTTAAGAATACAAATAAACAATTTGAAGCATGCATCTGGCCATGTCTACGTTGACCCCAAAAAAAATAAAAAAATAAATACAATTTTTTTTTGTGGAAAAAATAAATACAATTAAGTTATTTTAAATGGATAAATAGTAAACAAGGAAAAATGTCGGGCTAAAAACAAAAAATCTTTATAGCATAAAATACTAAAATGGGTGATTATTATTATTTTCTCAAAGGTTATTAGTAGAATGAATCATATATGTTTTTCACTAATCGATTTCTGTAAAAATGAGATGAATAGATAAAACGAACTTAAAATTCATCATAATCCGCGAGAGAAAAGTATAATCGGTCCTCTTTAGTAATATTAGACTACTTAATCAATTTTGTTCATTAGAGTTATATTTTAGCAGATACTTATCTTGTATAAAATGGATTTGTGAATTGAAATACATCTGTTAAAATTATGTATTATAAGTTAAAACTATGAAATTTCCATTTCTTTGTTGAAATAGTGATGAGCCACACACATACAAAACAAGTCGACTCAAGCTATACTTTGTTTGGCAAGTCACCATCACAAATTCACAATGTACATCCAGAACGTGTCCGACTTTGTTTCTCCACCAAACAGCAATTAAAAATAATAAAAATTACTGTTCGAAAATTTTGAATAAGCATTTTAAAGAAAAATAAATAAATGAATATAGTAATAAAATATAACGAATAAGATAAGTTGGCTAGGAACAAGAATCTATTATCTGTCACACGCCACCCAATAGAAACAGGACAGCTGCTATGGGTCAAAACTTAGTATCGCATTTTGTCGTCACCTTCTTTTGGAGTATTAGGTGGTAATTAATTACGTGGCGGAAACTTTATGGTCCGACGTAGAAAGCTTTTTTAAATATATTGGACACGTGCCTTTTTCTCCTTACATATCGTAGCTTATGGACAGTCGTCTGTGGGGACACCTTTCGAACCTAAGGTCTCTATCTTTTTTTAATGCTTTTTGGTTTTTACTTTGCGCTCTCCTTCAGCCACCTGTTGCGGCTGCCTTTGTCTTTTTATTCCGACGACCTCGTTTTGCTTTCCTCTTTTTTGTTTTTCAAATATTATATAATTTCAGATAATACCCCTTAATTTTTTAATATTTGTGTTTTATTAATATCCTCTTCTTTTTTTTCTCTTCTTGAGGATAGGATTGGGGTCAGTCTTCCTAGACTGATCCCGGGTTAGGTTTTTGTTTGTTTGTTTTTTTTCTTCCCTTCTTACCAAAAAAAAAAATATCCTCTTCTTTTTTGACAAAAAAGTTTTATTAATATCCCCATTGAAAGGATTTCATTTTATTTGAATCACCTTCCTAATCCAAATAGTTCAGGAAGCGGTGTTAATATAAAATTTTCGAGCATTAAGAAAAAAATAAAAAATAAAGCACCCAGGGTCGATCCTAAGGTTTTAGAGGTCCAGGACGAGTTATCAATTGGAACTCTAATAAATAAGTATAAATAAAAACTAAAGTAGAAAAGTCAATTATATAAAAAAAATATTACTTAAAAATGACATTTTTTTTGTTTCATTTAACAAACATTCTAATAAAAACATTTCATATGAAAAAACATTTTATATTCTTTTAAATACCAAATTTCTTATACAAAATGATGTCCATAAGCATTTCTAAATGCAAAATTTTCAAATTTAATAGATTATTAAATAGTTCTAATAGATTTTATGCTATTCAGGACATAAAGTATAATAACGGAAAAATGAAAAACCAAATTTGAAAATCATCTCATTTAACGGGTTTTAGCGGCTAAGTTCTTGAAATTGGAAGATTTTGATGCGTTTCTCCCAAATTGTCTTTGAAGACCAAGTAAATCAGAATCTGATAGTGTTTTGCAAAGACATGAGAGATAAATTAGAAATTTTGTTAGGATTAATGGATGGAAGAGATAATTATAGAAAGACTTTGAGATAAATTAGGGAATAGATGTCAACATTTTTATTAAGAAATTTGGAAAGAATGTGATATTTTTAATCAAGTATAATTTCTTTTTGAATTTAATCTAATGCCAACATTTTTAATTTGTAAAGAATCTTATACCAATGTTTTTAATCAAAGTACAGTTAAACCTCGATAAATGAATGTTCGATAAAGTAATAATCTCGTTTATATAATAAATTCTTTCGGTCCCGACTTGGGCCAATGAACTGAAGTAATAACCTCGCTAAATGCATTAAGTAATAAAAATATTTAAATCCTTAAGGGCCCAATGAAAATATAAATTAATAATTATTAAATTACATACCATATATATAAACCAAAACCTTTCAATCAATCAACTAGAAGTCATTTCTTCTGGAAAAATGCATCTATAGTTGATTGTTTTTTCTTTCCACCTAAACCAAAATGAAATCATCCTTAACTTTTTGTAATGCAAACACAACTTCTGGTATATTTTACTCATATTGTAGTAAGTAGTTGTTTAAGGTGACTATTACGTGAAAGACATCTTTTGACGATACATTTGCGACAATGCAACTATTATCTATCTCTGGATCATTTCCATCATCATTGTTCATTATAAATAATCTATAAAATAATAAATATTGATTTATCGATAAATAAATAATTTATTCATTTATCGATAAATAAATAATCTCGTTTAATGAATATTTTTTTCCGGTCCCAAGGATATGCATTTATCAAGCCTATAATAGTACCATACATTACTATTATTGGGCCCCTTTCATTCATGGGTCATGGGCAGGCGCCCCTCCTGCCCATGCTCAGGGACGGATATGAAAGCACCTATAAGTACCAAACAATAGTCTCTTTAAGCCGAAGATATCACTAGATTAAGAAAGTTTATTGAGAACTAAATTGATTATTAATTTGTGATTCAGTTATTTAAACGAAATCAGTATAATTAAAACTCGAATTATATATATAATATTAAAATTATATATATATAATATTTATCCTATATTCTTATGAGTTTATTTAATTATTTAATATATTTATTTTCGTGATTCAAAAAAATATATTTATTTTCGTTTTTGCTAGTCTCCCAAGAAAAATACTTATTATTCATATAGTAATTGAAACCCAACCAATAAAATTTGATTTGGCGGTTATTGAAGTTGTTCAGTTGGATTTTAACTTTAAGAAGGATTTTTTAGTTCGATTAACTGATAATTTGGTTTGGTAGTAATAACATACGAATATCATTTCAGACTAGTTCAAGAAATTCTTGGTCAGGTGTCTGGAGAAAACCTATAGAGGATTCAGACATCGATTAATGAATGATCACCATGATGGTTTAGATTTCAACGTCAAATATTCGACCATAAGCATATATGGGACCTTTCCGATTACCCAAAAGATTAGGAGAATGAGATTCAAAGAGAGGTTGGTATTGATGACTTAAGAGATATGAGCTCACATGGCATACATCTAAAGAATGTTAATGTAAATACAATAAAAAAAAATGGTGAAATACGTAGAAGGTTCTTATGGAACAGAGCGGTCTTCCATTAAGAAGGTGGCACTCTAAAACCGTAATAGTATTGTCATCTATTTTTATCGTTATTTTTAGTTTATTAGGATTATTTTTTAGGTTTTTAGTTTTTTTTATTTACGTTTGGATGTTTTTAGTACTTATGTATGTGTTTTTATTGGTTCCAGGTGTTTTTATAGTGATTTTGATGAAAGGATTGAAGTATAGGTGAGCTAGGACATGAAATGGGGAACCAAAAATCATTTTTTGGAGGATATCAGGTCCAACTCGTCGAGATGACTGGACGACAGATTGCTATATATCCTTTCTAGCAGATTGGACATGTTTTCATATTTTGTCCATAACTCTCTCATACGAGCTCAGATTGAGGTGATTCAAAATTATAGACGAAAGACTTAGTAATAATAATCACTTCCAAGTTGGAACTATAAAAGGCTCAAAATATTGTCACATGTGGATGCATTTGTTGAAGTCTAAGATTCCTTTTTTTTTTATAGGAATGCTAAAATTTCATTAAGTAATAAGATTGCTAGTACATCATGAAAACAGTAAAGAGTAAAACCTCACATACATATAGGCTAAGCCTAATAAATGAACCACAAGGGCAAGAAAAAGACTACAAAAGGCAAAAAAAACCATTAAAGGTACATCTAAAATAGAAAACCGTTGAAACATATATTTATCGTAACCCCAGATTCGCAGCGGAGCAACTGTAGTCCAATCTTCATTCTTTGAACCATTCTGAAACTTCAGATCTAAGTCCCTTTTTGCAACCACGTAGATCCAGTGATCTACGGATAAGATCTACCTTTTATGCACTTGCTACAGCAGAAAAAATTACAAAAGCAAAGATCTTACCCGACAGATGCACTTCAAACGAATCTAGAGATCAGATAAAATATATCGGATCCAACCAAAATAAACTGATACAAACAAAAAGAAAAACAATTAGCACACTAGAACAGGGGGAGGAAGAAAAAGGAAGACAAACTTCCTTCTTCTTTCTCAACTAAATAGAAGCAACTCGGACTTTGTTGTGAGTAGTCGGAGGAAGGGGAAGAAAGGGGACAAAGCTGATATTTTCTGGAAGAAGAAAGAGGAGAAAAGGGAGAGGGAGTCGGCAGTGCGACGGATGAAGGAGAAGCTCTAAGATTGCTTTTCCACTTTCACACATTTTCACCTCTTAAATTGTCTAAGTTTGGTGTCACCCTCCCTCTTCAAAGCTTAATTTGGAAGATTATGGGGTTGAGAGACATTACAATACTTGGATGTTGGTTCTATATGTGCCTTCTACCTATAAAAAGACGTATTTGTGATGCATAAAACCATCATTCTTATCTATAATGCACACGCCATCCATACACGAAGCTTAGGCTTACTTCTCCTCCTCTTTTGTTAGTTTCTTGATTATTTTCTTCAAGAAATAGCCATATGTTGTTATTATAGTTTATATTCATAGTTATAGTTCCTTATAAAGTTCATCAAAAATAAGTTTTCGATTCACCGAGAAAGTTTCGTTCGACAATCGTCATTATGGTTTCTTCTGATTCTTATTTTTTTGTTATGAACTCCATTGTCTATCCTTCTAAGATGAGTTTTAATGTAGCCATGAGCTAAAATCATCTTAACCAGAGCTAAAGTGGATCTTAACCTTAATTACATGGTAATTATTATTTAACCTAATTAAGTTTCTTTCATTTATTTAAGAACTAATTTATGATATTCTTAATGCTTGCTGGGGATGGACCAAGTCCCAACTCGAATATAATTAATCGTTTATATTGACTGTGATTAAATTGATTAGTCGAAATTCATAAGTTAGACCTAATAACCATTTAGTGTGGCTTATTGGTCTTCCAAGATTTTTCGTGAAATTTAATGCTTCTTTTGGTTAATTAAACCGGTCCGAGGTAAAATAATTAATCGAAAGTTTAGAATTAATAAATTGAGACCTCAATATTAGTTTAACTAGAAAAATTGTCATCTCGAGTAGGATAAAAGAACTTAGAAAGGGTTAAGTGTTGTTACTAATAAAAGGTTAAGTGAAATTCCATCACAAAGTAATTTCTCTCTCATTCTTTTGTGCAACTCTTATTTCATATTTTTAATTGAATTTCATTTGGTTACCTTACACGCTTCCTATTGATTGTTTAAATAATAGAAATTCAATAAAGATTAGTAATTACGACTCTCATCCTCATAGGAATGATACTCTACTTTCATTTTATTACTTGATACATGATGTGCACTTGCCTTCACAAGCATGTACACATAAAATAAGCATCAAATATCAGACACAACAACCTATAAATAGTGGGCTTCAGAGAATATTTCATGAATGCTCAAAACTCTAGCCTCTATTAATTCTTCAATGTTCGTTTTTCCCCTTAAGAGTGATATTGACTTAAGCATCAAAGTGCTTACACCAGGCAGACGACACCTACCCTGTTTTGTAGGAAATTACTTAAAAGGAGAAAGGAGTTTGAGATCTACCACATGAGAGAAAATAACCAATTTATCATTTGGTGTCGTGAACGTGGAGTTGAAAGTTAATCATGACTTAATCGTCTCTAGTGATGAATATGGTCTATGGTAACCCACACAAGGACAATGATAAGGATGAGGTCCTTATTGAGGACGTTACAATCTAGACAAATCTAATATTCCTCTTTAGACCAGATCCATGAAGTCCATCAATAATACATTCAAATGGGTCAAGCTGACATGGGGCGAGAGAATAGTAGCATTTTCTCAATAGTGTTAGCCAAAATAGCTTCGAAACTTGAGAAATTGGTAGAGCCCCTTCTAGATCAACCAGCCTCATAGTTGATGTGCAGACTCCAGCTGATGCAAGTATAATAGGGTTTAGATTATCCCTGAGGATTTTATTCTCTAATAAAACAAAGGATAAGCTCGAGGATGATGCCCTCCACTACTAGGAGTGGGGAGGCGATAAATCATCCCTCTAATTTGATGATGAGGTGCATATAACTACCACAACCTCGATGGCATCATAGACCATGCTCATAATCGTTAAACCAACAATCCAGTTATGCATGCCAAGAAGAGAGAATCGCAAGTGGGAAACTAGCTTCATGTGTTTCCACCTATGAACTCAGGCGTGTATCATTTATGTGGCGATTTTCACATGATTTACTTAGTTTGATATAATCCAAAGTTAGTGTTTTATTAGGTAGTTCACGTTAGAACTTGGTTTTCTATATTGTGTTATGTTTTGACTTAGGTACTCTACCTTCGGTTGTTCAAGACACTATTCGATCTATTCACCGGGGTAGATATGACATTGATTTTTGCGCTTGGCAACCCTCTACGAAGGGTATTTTCTCTACCAATAAGTACTGTTCGGTTATCAGTCCTAGTTATTCCTCGGTGGATTGGTATAAATTTGTTTGGAATGCTCACACTCCCCCTTCTCGTTCCTTCACTTTTTAGAGAGTTTTGCATGGCCAGGTTCTGACTCACGACCTCCTGCAGCGTCTAGGATTCTCCATTGCCTCTCATTGTTTTCTATGTGGTAGGTGTTGAAACACCTTCCACATGATTTTGATTTGACAAAATTATTTAAGTTAATCCATGATTAAGGGGCAATTAAATTTAAGTGCTTTGGTTTAATTGTACTAATGTGTTTGTTCAATGTTGAGTATAATTTTAAGTAAACAGAAATAAAAAGAACGACAGAATGAAGTCAGCATGAGGCAAGAAGCTGAGTGAAACACGACTTAGCATAATAGAAGAAAAATCATCTTCAGAACAAACGCTTGAAGACAAAGCTGACCAAAGAAGCTGAGTGGAACACAACTCAGCATAATAAAAGAAAAGTCTTCTTCAGAACAGACGCTTGAAGACGAAGCTGACCGAAGAAGCTGAGTAGAATATGACTCAGCCTCGCCAGAGACAAAGATCGAAAGCAACGTCTATTAGAGTCAAGCTGAGTGTTCATCAGGATAGCGCGAATGATCCGTTTGCAAAAAAGACAAGATCCGACAACTGTCTGCACCAATAACAGAAGCTTTGGAATTACACACAGAGACAGTTTCGAGACGCATAGGTCAACTAGCCGTTAGCTAAAAGACGAAATTGGGGCTAGAAGACGAACCTGGCGGAAGAAGACAAGCCTGACGCCTGCTAATTTCAGAAACAGGATTGGCCTGCAAAATCTGTATGCTGACTAGTGAATGACGCAAGGAGCCGTCTGAATTCAACAGATACATCCCAATTCAAATGATTGAGGCTTCAGAAATTCACTATAAAAGGACAAGTCTAACTCTTGGATCCTTTGCCGAAGTACAAAAGAAAAGAGTATACATACAAAGCACATTCAAACAAGAAAAGAAAATCTTACACCAAATTTCTATCTCTGTGTAAAAGCTAGATCGAATTTGTATTCATCTAAAGTGTTCTTCATCTAGAAAGAACAGATTTGTATCAATTGTAAAAGTTGAGAGAGTGGTGCTGAGTACTCGGTTTTAAGTACTCAGCGGTAGAGAAAATCTGAGTGTTTGGTTATAGCGCTCAGTAGGAGTTGAGTAGACGAATAGAGGAAGGTACTCTTGCATACTCAACTGCCTTGTAAACGGTTTGTGCTCTACCTTTAAAGAGCTCAGTATTGGATTGAAAAAGCCCGGAAGGATTCTGGGGACTGGACGTAGGCGGTGAGGCCGTACCAGGATAAGTCTGCTGAGTAAGCGCAATAATTAGAAAATACATGCGCCGAATGTGTTATAAATGCCAGAATCTTTGTCGATTGAGTATCTTGAGGTTAAACGGCCACCTCAACGCTTCAGATCAACTCAACACCTCTATAAATAGTGGACGATTTCCCACTTTTACCTCTTTATGCTTAGAAATCTCTGGTATTCAAATCCTCTTCTCTCTAAAAATTCCCAAACTTCTCAAAATTCTCTGAAAATCATATCGGATTCTCAGAATCTCTCTGGAGGCTGTTACAACGACGATAACCACTCCGATGAAAACCCTCCATCTCCTGCTCAGCAGGAACATAGAGAGACTCCCACCAAGTCTCAAGAAACTAGTCAGCATGACCACTCTAAGGTCACTACACCAAGGAAGAAAACCAAAGCTGACCAAGCTACCTCCTCGAAAGGGAAGCAAAAGCAAGACAATGCAAAGAAACCCGTTGAACGCACCTACTCCCTAGTCTACGAGAGTGTAAGGGGGTATAAGGTTGACCACTCCCGCTGGTTCTCGAAGGGATTTGTGGAAGCTGAGCAACCCTTCTGTGAGTGGATCACAAAGAACGGCTGGACCAAACTATTCTCAGTTTGAGAAGCTACCTATCCTGAGTTAGTGAGGGAATTCTACGCTAACCTAAGAGCCGCTGATGATAACCGGGACTACATGGTCACCAAGGTTCGAGGGAAGGATATCTTCATCAACCCTGCTTACCTTGCCTCACTGCTCAAGATGAAAAATGAAGGAGCTCAACTCAGAAAATCAGGTGACCAATATAAGATTGAGTATCCCGCTGAGTTTTGTAAACCTCCTGGCCATATAGGGGAAATTTCGAGTACCTCCATGGGTCAACATCAAAAGATGGCCCACTACATACTGACCAATTTCCTCTTTCCTAAGGTCAACTCCACCAACTCAGTGTCAAACTTCGAGCAGTGCTTCATCTGCCACATGCTGACCTATAAGCCGATCAACATGCCAGTCTTTATAATCGGCGGGTTTCAAAGAAGTACTAGAGCCCTTAGGTTAGGCTACATTATCACCAGAATCCTCAAAGATCACCGGGTGAGCTTGGTTGAGGAAATCCACACCTAGGGCACAGAAATCACTGCAGCTGCATTGTTTGGTCTATTCTATGATCAACCAATTGTGCTCAAGAAAGGAAAAGGGGTCGCTGTTCAGGAAACCGAAGGAATGCAGACCCGAAAAGGGAAGAAGGGAAAGCAAGTTCAAGTGACAAACAGGACAAAAAGAGAAAAGCTATTCAGATCTCTTCGAAAGATGCTGGCTCTCCACCGAAGAAGGTTCGGTTTGTGTCCAGAGGAACAAAGCCTCAAGTTGCACAAGGTCAAGCTGAGCCTAAGTCAGCAAAAAACCTCAAAAGGCAAGCTGAGCCTGAGGAAGAAGAAGAAAAAGAGGACACTACTGATGAGCAACCACTTAGGAAGAAGAAGAAAATCTCTTCTGGGTTAAGTCCTATCAACATAGCCCCACTAGGAGTCGTCATTTCTGAAGACTCTCATTATGTGCGAAGTCAGGGCATTGTTCTTGAGAAAAATCCCATTGACCAAGATCAAGAAGAATTGGGTGGTCAGTTTGATGCTGAGGAGACAGCAAATGTTGAGCAACATGAGCCATCAGATGTTGACCAACATGGAACAACCTACACTGAGCAGGTTGAAGAAGAAGCTGAGCCAACAGCAAAGGATCACACTGATCAAAGGGAAACTTCACCTACTGACTCTATTGAGTCCATTCCTGCTGACCCCTCTCCTCAAAAGACTAAGAAATTAAGGAGACTTAAGAAGAAGGCACATAGATCCCCTGTCATTGACCTTATGGGTGACTCACCTCTGCGGGATCCGATCACTGACCTATCAGATATGCAATTTAAGTTCTTCTCAAATCCCACTGAGTCTCCACCAGAGCAACAGGAAAAGCAAGCCTATGTTTCTAATCCTAAGGAACATGCCGACTCAACTGCTCCTCTAAGCCAAGATGATCCCGAGCAAGTGCTCGAAGTTCCTGCTCCTCACCATGTTGAGCCAGCTAAGGAAATACATGCTCAGGTCAGTGCTGAAACACCTCAACCTCCTCAAACCAGTCAGCTTCAGTCTGACTCTGAGCAAGTAGACAATTCTGCCGATCATCCTCTTCCACAAACACAAGTACAGAATATCAACCAGTCAGATCCTGCAGGAAATATCAACTCAAGACCAGCCGCTGATCATGCTGGCACTTCAAATATTGAGCAGAACCAAACACCTCCACTATCCGGTTCTACTCGTACTCCGACAACTGAGCCAAATAATGATGGATCCTACTCTTATTTGAATGCCTCTGAGTCTGGTCGAAGAATCATTGACTCAGCTCAAGCTCTACTCCAGGATCTCCATCAAACAAATACCGATGCCGCTGGGTCAGTTCCTGTTGAGCCAACTCAGCTTTCGTCTGTCACTCAGCTTCTCATAGAAATCAAAGGTCTTAAGGATCTTTTGAGTGTCATGACTTCACTTCAGTCTCAACAGCCCAGACAGGAATCCATAACAAAGCTGGCCGAACTCCAGCTGACAATGGTCAATCACATGAACTCTCTTCAGGGTCAACTTCATAATCTTTCAGCTGCGAACACAATGTATGCAACTTCTGCTGAAGTTCATCAACTCTTCAACCAGCTTCACACTGAGCAAGCCAGAACAAATAAGCAACTCTCTTCCTCCTCCCAATGCTCCATAGAGCAAATTAGTGAGGCTGTCCGTCTACTCAACTTGAGTAAGGAAGAGATGGAAACTGACCAACTCAAGACGAATGAAATTCTGAGGTACTCTCGAGTCACTTTCAACCATGTGCGCCACTCAAATGTTCAACGTCGGTATTTTGACTCGGCTTTGCTAAAGATGTTTCGTCAAGCCTTTGCCATGCTGACTGACAGTATAACCTGGGTTGGAAAGTCTCAAGCATACATCCTGAGTATGCTCAGTGCCTCGGCTATCAGGATTCCACGTTCTGTCTTGGATGAGGGTGTTCCTGTTTTTGATGGCATCAATGAAAGCACGCGTAGGCTTAAGGCATTCTCTGGCCGATTAACTCGTGCTGCCATCGACGACACCTTCATTCCTCCTCCTCCCGATGCTGACAAAATGGGGGAGAAAGAACAAGCTCAAAGAACTCAACAATCAGGAGAAGCATCAGGAAGTCAGCAGAAATTCAAGGGAAAAGGAAAAGCTAAAGAGCATGATGTCCAAATTAACTACAAGAAAAAATAGCTTGACTAGGATTGCTAGATTTAGTTTTGTTAAACTTGTAGTCTTTCCCTTATGTATTTTGTTATGCTGACCCTGAATACAAAACTATGCATGCATCTACTTTTTTCAAAATTGACCAATTTTATGTGATGCTTACTTATGTTTTGTGCTGAATAGTTAACGCATCTTCATTAAATCAACTATATTAATTGTCTACATTGCTTTATGATTGTCTGTTGTGTTGATATATAAGTTGACCTCTTTTATATGTCTTCTTAACTAAAACACATTGAACAAAGAAATACTCAGCGCTCTCTGATATCTAAATCTTCCGCATAAACTGAGTTAAAAAGAATATGTTCCATGAGCTGACCTATTTCTCAAAACTGACCTTAGACTTACTTGATTAAACCTTGAAATGTTTAAAGTAAAACTAAGTCAGCAGCTCAACCCTTACGAGGGAGTATCCTGAGTAATATAAGGTCAACTATCATGGGGGATCTCAACACTGAGTTCTTCACTGAATATTTTTGCCAACATCAAAATGGGGGAGTTTGTTGAAACACTTTTTCACATTATTTTGATTTGACAAAATTATTTAAGTAAATGATAAAAAATATTCTAACACATTAAATTTAAATGCTTTGATTTATTCACACTAATGTGTTTGTTCAATGTTGAGTTTATTGATTTATAAGACGTTAAGATAAAAAGTCTAAAGGCCCACAAGTGTGAGTCAAGCCCAAGTCAACAGATCAAGACCTCACGGCCCAAGAAAGGAGAGGCTGAGTACTCGGTTATAGTGTGTAAAAGTCTAGAGTGATTTCAATCATCTAAAGTGTCTTAGCAATTGTTGTTTAGGACAAACACTTTATCATTTCTAGAAGAATAGAAAGGAGAGGCTGAGTACTCGGTTATAGTACTCAGCGGTAGTTATAGGAGTGAGTAGAGGTATAGAGGAAGGTACTCTTGTATACTCAGCTTCTATTGTAAAAGGTTTCGTGCTCTACCTTTAAAGAGCTCAGTAGAGAATTCAAAAAGCTCGAAACGCATTCCGGGGACTGGACGTAGGCGGAGAGGCCGAACCAGGATATGTCTGCTGAGTAACATATTTCTAACCCTTAAACTCCTTTATATATTGCTTGCTATAAAACTGACTAAGTAACGAACTCACGCTGAGTTGAGTGCACTAAGAAGCTGAGTTCAGGAATAGACTCTAAGTGCTATCTCCTGACTCAAGGAAAGAAACAGACTTAGTCACAAGTTGACTAAGCTTGTGTCTTAAAACTACTTAGCGCCGCTGTGTAAACCTTTTCTTAAGAAAAGAAGTCAGCCTTAACGGATAAAATTTTAAATAGTTCCTATCCCCGCCCCTTGGAACTAACCTTGTCACGTTATAAGGGACCAACAAGTGGTATCAGAGCTTAAAAGCTCACTGAGCAAGATATAACTATCTTGAGCTGATCCCCACAATGGCTGAGAACAGCACTCGTTTCCTCCTAGGAAATCAGACAACTCAGATTTTACCTGAGGGAATGTCCATTACTCGGCCTCCTCTGTTATTCGGGTCTAACTATACCTTTTGGAAGAACAGAATGAAAAATTTCATTCAGGCAACAAATATGAGTGCATGGCTTTCTATATTCCAAGGCCCATTTGTTCCTGTTGAAACTATTGACGGCCAAACGGTTGTTAAAGCTGAGACTAAGTGGACAGAAGATGATCTCAAGAAGCTACAAAATCATGCTTCGGCTATAAACATGCTTCACTGTGCGTTAGATGCTACAGAGTACAACAAGATTTCAGGTTGTGAGTCAGCGCAAGAGATCTGGAAGAAACTGGAGGTCACCTACGAAGGAACCAACAAAGTTAAGGAGTCCAAGGTGAACCAGCGCATGAGGTTGTACGAGCTTTTTGAAATGAATGATGATGAAGGAATCTCTGACATTAACTCAAGATTCACAAACATAATCAATGAGCTCAAGAGACTTGGCAAGATCTTTACTGAGGAAGAGCAAGTCAAGAAGATACTGAGGAGTCTTCCTAAAAGCTGGCAAGCCAAGAAAACTGCTGTTGAGGAAGCTCAAGACTTAACCACCTACAAGTATGATGAACTCATTGGCTCGTTGCTGACCCATGAGATCTCAATGAAGAACTTTGAGGTGAAGGAGAAGTCTGAAGACAAGAAGAAAAAGTCTCTTGTCATGAAAGCTGACTCCACTGATGGAAGCTCAACAGACGATGAAGAAATGGCAATGTTCACTAGAAAGATGAAAAGACTGTTCAGAAAGAATGATAAATATTCTAAGAAGCCTTACAAGAAGTTTGAGAAGTACAAAGCTGAGTCGAGTGACAGCAAGTACAAAAAGGACAACTCAAAGCCCATTACATGCTTTGAATGTCATCAAACTGGACATATCAAATCAAGTTGTCCTACCTTGAGGAAGGAAAGGAAGAACGGCAAGAAGGCAATGGTGGCAACCTGGAGTGATAGTGATGAGTCATCATCATCAGAAGCTGATGCCACTGAGTCAGCAAAGATCTGCTTCATGGCAGATGAGCTTGCTGAGCCTTGTGTTTCTAAGCATGCTGACCCCTCCATTGCATCTGACGATGAGGTACACTCAACTGAGGTAATATCACTACCCTTGCTCAGAAATGAAATGATTAATGCCCTGAGTGACCTCTACACACTTGTGAAAAAGTGTAACAAGAAGGTTAGAGCACTCAGCAGGCGATGTGACGAGATTGAAGAGGTCAAACTAAGTGACCTTCGATATCTTCTCCAAGATAACTCAACTTTGCATAGCAACGTATAAATTATGCAAAAGTTTGTCTCTTAGGTCCAATCAGATTCTAAGAAACTGAAAAAGGACATCACATCTATTCAGTACCGAAGTACTAGTCAGCAGAGATGGAATCCTCAGCGGAATGTCCAGTGTGACTTCTGTGGGAAGAAAGGACACACCACAAAGGTGTGCTGGCATGCTCAGCACTGGGGTGTTGACCAGTTAGTGAGATATCCTAAACGGAAGGTCAGCTGTGACTTCTGTGAAAAAAATGGACACACTGTCCAAGTGTGTCGTCATAAGATTAAATATGATGCTTTACCTGTTGAGCCTAACAAACAAGGACCCAAAAAGACTTGGGTACCTAAAGATAACTAGCTATATTGCAGGTAAACCTGAGGTGTGCTGAGAAGTCAAAGATGTGGTACATTGACAGCGCATGCTCGAGGCATATGACTGGTGATGAAACTCAGTTCATCACATTTGTGCGTAAACGAGGTGGAAGCGTAAGTTTCGGAGACAACAAAAAGGGTAAGATAGTAGGGTCAGGAACCGTTGGTGGTAATCCTACTATTGAGTCAGTCTTCCTAGTCAGCAGACTCAAATATAACTTACTCAGCGTAGCTCAGCTATGTGATAATGGGAGAAAAGTTATATTTGATGACACTGGATGTAAAATATTCGAGGGTAAAACAAATGAGTTGATTTTAACTGCCCCTCGTATTGATAATGTCTTTATGCTGAACTTAGAAAAGAAATTTTCAAAATCTGTATGCTTAGTGTCAAAGGAAGAAAATTCCTGGCTATGGCACAGGAGACTTGGTCATGTAAGCATGGACCTCCTGGCCAAGTTAGCAAGAAAGCAATTAGTTAAGGGACTGCCAGAACTTAAGTTCGAAAAAGATCAATTATGCAACGCTTGTCAAGCTGGAAAACAACCCAAACAATCTTTTCATAGTAAAAACATTGTCTCAACTAAGCGTCCATTAGAGTTGCTACACTTGGATCTCTTCGATCCAGTCCAGCCGCTGAGCCTGGGTGGTAGAAGATTTTCCTTGGTCATTGTAGATGACTTTTCTCGGTACACTTGGATCATCTTGCTGAGTAGCAAGGATGAAACCTTTGAGATGTTTTCAACTTTAGTAAGAAAACTTGAAAATGATAAAGACCTTAAGTTAGCTCACATCCGAAGTGATAATGGTGGAGAATTCAAAAACCAACAGTTTGTTGAATTCTATGAAGCCAACGGTATTGACCATAATTTTTCTGCTCCTAGAACGCCTCAACATAATGGGGTTGTTGAAAGGAAAAACAGAACCTTGGTTGAAATAGCCAGGATAATGCTGAGTGAGCATAGGCTGCCAAAGTACTTTTGGGGAGAAGCTTTCAACATAGCTTGTTACATACTTAATAGGGCTCTAGTCAGACCTATATTAAAGAAGACTCCCAACGAACTTTGGAAAGGACGAAAGCCCAACATTGGATACTTTCGTGCCTTCGGCTGTAAATGTTTTATTCTAAATACCAAAGACAGCCTTGCTAAGTTTGATTCAAAAGCTGACGAAGCTATCTTTTTAGGCTACTCAACAAACAGTAAAGCATATAGAGTTTTCAATAAACGAACTCAGGTCCTAGAAGAGTCAGTACACGTTGAGTTCGATGAAACTAACCCTGCAGGAAAAGATAAACAACTGACTGAGGATGATCCATACTCAGCACCCGCTGACCAAGAAACAGCTGCTGAGTCACTACCTCAAGGGCTGACCAAAGGTAAAAGAGAAACTCAAATTGTTTCCACTGATCAATCTATACCTGCAGAGATTGTTGAAACACAACCAGCTCAAGACATCACTCTTCCAAAAGAGATCAGAATACCAAGGGGACACTCAGAAAGTGCCATTCTTGATGCTACTGAAAACACCCTGATGACAAGAAATCAACTCGGGAGATACTTCAGCAACGTAGCATTCGTCTTAGTTCAGGAACCAAAGAACTTCGCTGAAGCTGAGCACGATGAGTTCTGGATGAGTGCAATGCAAGAAGAACTTGGTCAGTTCAGAATAAATGAAGTATGGGACTTAGTGCCAAATCCAAGAAGCCAGAAGACCATATGAACAAGATGAGTCTTCCGCAACAAGCTGGATGAACAAGGGAACGTGGTCAGAAACAAAGCAAGACTTGTAGCTTAGGGCTACAGTCAGCAAGAAGGTATTGACTACGGTGAGACCTTCGCCCCAGTGGCAAGGCTAGAGGCTATAAGAATTTTATGTGCATATGCAAGTTATATGAACTTTAAATTATTTCAAATGGATGTTAAGAGTGCATTCCTTAATGGAGTTATAAACGAGGAAGTGTATGTTAATCAGCCTCCAGGGTTTGAGGATCCCAAGTTCCCAAACCACGTTTATAAACTCAAAAAGGCTCTATATGGTCTCAAGCAAGCACCACGTGTTTGGTATGAGAGGCTGACCAGTTTCCTGCTGACTAGAAATTATGTCAGAGGTAAAGCTGATACAACCTTATTCATTAAGAGGAAGGGTAAAGATACCCTACTGGCTCAGATATATTATTTTTGGTGCCACTAACGAGTCAATGTGCAAGGAATTTAGTAAGCAGATGCAGACTGAGTTTGAAATGTCAATGACAGGAGAACTCAACTTCTTCCTTGGACTTCAAATCAAACAAGGGGAAAATGGCATCTTCATCAGTCAAACTAAGTATGCTAAGGAGATATTGAAGAAGTATGAACTTGAGAATTGCAAGTCAATATCTACCCCTATGGGCACTGACACTGTCCTCTGCGCTGACGAAAATGGTAAGTTAGTTGACAGCAAATTGTACCGAGGTATGATTGATTCTCTACTCTACTTAACTGCTAGTAGGCCGGACATCCAGTTCTCAGTATGTTATTGTGCTAGATATCAATCTAACCATAAGGAATCTCATTACATAGCTGTAAAAAGAATCCTTAGATATTTGTAAGGCTCAGTGAATGCAGGTTTGTGGTATCCCAATACTCATGATTTCACACTCATTGGATACACTGACGCTGACTACGGACGAGACAAGCTTGAACGAAAAAGCACCTCGGGAGGTTGCCACTTCCTTGGAAGCTGTCTTGTGTCCTGGTTCAGCAAGAAGCAGGCGTCAGTAGCCCTGTCAACCACTGAAGCTGAGTACATTGCTGTTGGAAGCTGTGTTGCTCAAGTCCTATGGATTAGAAAATACATGCGCCGAATGTGTTATAAATGCCAGAATCTTTGTCGATTGAGTATCTCGAGGTTAAACGGCCACCTCAACGCTTCAGATCAACTCAACACCTCTATAAATAGTGGACGATTTCCCACTTTTACCTCTTTATGCTTAGAAATCTCTGGTATTCAAATCCTCTTCTCTCTAAAAATTCCCAAACTTCTCAAAATTCTCTGAAAATCATATCGGATTCTCAGAATCTCTCTGGAGGCTGTTACAACGACGATAACCACTCTGATGAAAACCCTCCATCTCCTGCTCAGCAGGAACATAGAGAGACTCCCACCAAGTCTCAAGAAACTAGTCAGCATGACCACTCTAAGGTCACTACACCAAGGAAGAAAACCAAAGCTGACCAAGCTACCTCCTCGAAAGGGAAGCAAAAGCAAGACAAGGCAAAGAAACCCGTTGAACACACCTACTCCCTAGTCTACGAGAGCGTAAGGGGGTATAAGGTTGACCACTCCCGCTGGTTCTCGAAGGGATTTGTGGAAGCTGAGCAACCCTTCTGTGAGTGGATCATAAAGAACGGCTGGACCAAGCTATTCTCAGTTCGAGAAGCTACCTATCCTGAGTTAGTGAGGGAATTCTACGCTAACCTAAGAGCCGCTGATGATAACCGGGACTACATGGTCACCAAGGTTCGAGGGAAGGATATCTTCATCAAACCTGCTTACCTTGCCTCACTGCTCAAGCTGAAAAATGAAGGAGTTCAACTCAGAAAATCAGGTGACCAATATAAGATTGAGTATCCCGCTGAGTTCTGTAAACCTCCTGGCCATATAGGGGAAATTTCGAGTACCTCCATGGGTCAACATCAAAAGATGGCCCACTACATACTGACTAATTTCCTCTTTCCTAAGGTCAACTCCACCAACTCAGTGTCAAACTTCGAGCAGTGCTTCATCTGCCACATGCTGACCTATAAGCCGATCAACATGCCAGTCTTTATAATCGGCGGGTTTCAAAGAAGTACTAGAGCCCTTAGGTTAGGCTACATTATCACCAGAATCCTCAAAGATCACTGGGTGAGCTTGGTTGAGGAAATCCACACCTAGGGCACAGAAATCACTGCAGCTGCATTATTTGGTCTATTCTATGATCAACCAATTGTGCCCAAGAAAGGAAAAGGGGTCGCTGTTCAGGAAACCGAAGGAATGCAGACCCGAAAAGGGAAGAAGGGAAAGCAAGTTCAAGCTGACAAACAGGACAAAAAGAGAAAAGCTGTTCAGATCTCTTCGAAAGATGCTGGCTCTCCACCGAAGAAGGTTCGGTTTGTGTCCAGAGGAACAAAGCCTCAAGTTGCACAAGGTCAAGCTGAGCCTAAGTCAGCAAAAAACCTCAAAAGGCAAGCTGAGCCTGAGGAAGAAGAAGAAAAAGAGGACACTATTGATGAGCAACCACTTAGGAAGAAGAAGAAAATCTCTTCTGGGTTAAGTCCTATCAACATAGCCCCACTAGGAGTCGTCATTTCTGAAGACTCTCATTATGTGCGAAGTCAGGGCATTGTTCTTGAGAAAAATCCCATTGACCAAGATCAAGAAGAATTGGGTGGTCAGTTTGATGCTGAGGAGACAACAAATGTTGAGCAACATGAGCCATCAGATGTTGACCAACATGGAACAACCTACACTGAGCAGGTTGAAGAAGAAGCTGAGCCAACAGCAAAGGATCACACTGATCAAAGGGAAACTTCACCTACTGACTCTATTGAGTCCATTCCTGCTGACCCCTCTCCTCAAAAGACTAAGAAATTAAGGAGACTTAAGAAGAAGGCACATAGATCCCCTGTCATTGACCTTATGGGTGACTCACCTCTGCGGGATCCGATCACTGACCTATCAGATATGCAATTTAAGTTCTTCTCAAATCCCACTGAGTCTCCACCAGAGCAACAGGAAAAGCAAGCCTATGTTTCTAATCCTAAGGAACATGCCGACTCAACTGCTCCTCTAAGCCAAGATGATCCCGAGCAAGTGCTCGAAGTTCCTGCTCCTCACCATGTTGAGCCAGCTAAGGAAATACATGCTCAGGTCAGTGCTGAAACACCTCAACCTCCTCAAACCAGTCAGCTTCAGTCTGACTCTGAGCAAGTAGACAATTCTGCCGATCATCCTCTTCCACAAACACAAGTACAGAATATCAACCAGTCAGATCCTGCTGGAAATATCAAATCAAGACCAGCCGCTGATCATGCTGGCACTTCAAATATTGAGCAGAACCAAACACCTCCACTATCCGGTTCTACTCGTACTCCGATAACTGAGCCAAATAATGATGGATCCTACTCTTATTTGAATGCCTCTGAGTCTGGTCGAAGAATCATTGACTCAGCTCAAGCTCTACTCCAGGATCTCCATCAAACAAATACCGATGCCGCTGGGTCAGTTCCTGTTGAGCCAACTCAGCTTTCGTCTGTCACTCAGCTTCTCATAGAAATCAAAGGTCTTAAGGATCTTCTGAGTGTCATGACTTCACTTCAGTCTCAACAGCCCAGACAGGAATCCATAACAAAGTTGGCCGAACTCCAGCTGACAATGGTCAATCACATGAACTCTCTTCAGGGTCAACTTCATAATCTGTCAGCTGCGAACATAATGTATGCAACTTCTGCTGAAGTTCATCAACTCTTCAACCAGCTTCACACTGAGCAAGCCAGAACAAATAAGCAACTCTCTTCCTCCTCCCAATGCTCCATAGAGCAAATTAGTGAGGCTGTCCATCTACTCAACTTGAGTAAGGAAGAGATGGAAACTGACCAACTCAAGACGAATGAAATTCTGAGGTACTCTCGAGTCACTTTCAACCATGTGCGCCACTCAAATGTTCAACGTCGGTATTTTGACTCGGCTTTGCTAAAGATGTTTCGTCAAGCCTTTGCCATGCTGACTGACAGTATAACCTGGGTTGGAAAGTCTCAAGCATACATCCTGAGTATGCTCAGTGCCTCGGCTATCAGGATTCCACGTTCTGTCTTGGATGAGGGTGTTCCTGTTTTTGATGGCATCAATGAAAGCACGCGTAGGCTTAAGGCATTCTCTGGCCGATTAACTCGTGCTGCCATCGACGACACCTTCATTCCTCCTCCTCCCGATGCTGACAAAATGGGGGAGAAAGAACAAGCTCAAAGAACTCAACAATCAGGAGAAGCATCAAGAAGTCAGCAGAAATTCAAGGGAAAAGGAAAAGCTAAAGAGCATGATGTCCAAATTAACTACAAGAAAAAATAGCTTGACTAGGATTGCTAGATTTAGTTTTATTAAACTTGTAGTCTTTCCCTTATGTATTTTGTTATGCTGACCCTGAATACAAAACTATGCATGCATCTACTTTTTTCAAAATTGACCAATTTTATGTGATGCTTACTTATGTTTTGTGCTGAATAGTTAACGCATCTTCATTAAATCAACTATATTAATTATCTACATTGCTTTATGATTGTCTGTTGTGTTGATCTATAAGTTGACCTCTTTTATATGTCTTCTTAACTAAAACACATTGAACAAAGAAATACTCGGCGCTCTCTGATATCTAAATCTTCCGCATAAACTGAGTTAAAAAGAATATGTTCCATGAGCTGACCTATTTCTCAAAACTGACCTTAGACTTACTTGATTAAACCTTGAAATGTTTAAAGTAAAACTAAGTCAGTAGCTCAACCCTTACGGGGGAGTATCCTGAGTAATATAAGGTCAACTATCATGGGGGAGCTCAACACTGAGTTCTTCACTGAATATTTTTGCCAACATCAAAATGGGGGAGTTTGTTGAAACACCTTTCCACATTATTTTGATTTGACAAAATTATTTAAGTAAATGATAAAAAATATTCTAACACATTAAATTTAAATGCTTTGATTTATTCACACTAATGTGTTTGTTCAATGTTGAGTTTATTGATTTATAAGACGTTAAGATAAAAAGTCTAAAGGCCCACAAGTGTGAGTCAAGCCCAAGTCAACAGATCAAGACCTCACGGCCCAAGAAAGGAGAGGCTGAGTACTCGGTTATAGTGTGTAAAAGTCTAGAGTGATTTCAATCATCTAAAGTGTCTTAGCAATTGTTGTTTAGGACAAACACTTTATCATTTCGAGAAGAATAGAAAGGAGAGGCTGAGTACTCGGTTATAGTACTCAGCGGTAGTTATAGGAGTGAGTAGAGGTATAGAGGAAGGTACTCTTGTATACTCAGCTTCTATTGTAAAAGGTTTCGTGCTCTACCTTTAAAGAGCTCAATAGAGAATTCAAAAAGCTCGGAACGCGTTCCGGGGACTGGACGTAGGCGGAGAGGCCGAACCAGGATATGTCTGCTGAGTAACATATTTCTAACCCATAAACTCCTTTATATATTGCTTGCTATAAAACTGACTAAGTAACGAACTCACGCTGAGTTGAGTCCACTAAGAAGCTGAGTTCAGGAATAGACTCTAAGTGCTATCTCCTGACTCAAGGAAAGAAACAGACTTAGTCACAAGTTGACTAAGCTTGTGTCTTAAAACTACTTAGCGCCGCTGTGTAAACCTTTTCTTAAGAAAAGAAGTCAGCCTTAACGGACAAAATTTTAAATAGTTCCTATCCCCCCCCTTGGAACTAACCTTGTCACGTTATAAGGGACCAACAGATCTCATATAGGATTTCCTTCGTTCGCATTACTTTTGGCATGACCATCTGATGTCACTCTAACATTCCATTCTAACAACTCTGTTCTAAAAGACCTTATTGCTTGTTTCGTGTGCTCCTACTTCGCTTGTGGATCCATACATAATTATGTGCAATCTTCAAAAAAATGGTCATTGTGTGTCGTTGTTATACGTTATTTCTCCAACTATTCTTTGTGTATATTCCATTAATTCTTCTTATAGATTTATAAGTCATAGTTTTGAATATATGGGCATAATGATATCCATTGAACTCAAATTTCTTGCTACTGCATTTAAAATGCTACCATCTTTTCTACATTCGACTGTAAAGTGCAATTTCGTGTAGTATAAATTATTAACACGTCTGTCCAAACTTTCCATCTTCTCCACCCCACCCTTGTTTTGTTATTCATCCTCTGCCATCCTTTCGAAATAGTAGAACATATTGGATATATCCACATGCACTTTCTCGAACATATCATTTGTGAAAGCTTCCTGAAAATGTTTCTCGAAACTAAAACCAGTTTTGCATAATATAATTTTGTGTTTGCTTTCGAATTCAGCCTTCAACTCTTTCTAGATCTTGTTTGGCATAACAATCTCATACTGCTCGAAACATTGCTTAAGTGTACATGTCGAATTTACACATTCGTAAAAAATATGCATTTATACCTTCACTTCTCTATGTAGAAACCATTCTAGCCAAGAAACTATGATTGAGAAATACTAGAGCCTATCTTTCCCTCTCATTCTATAGCTTCTACAACCACTTATTGTGTTGTAAACGATGGATTTGCAAAAACCTCCTTCCCACTTTATTTCAAAGTCTTCTCTGGAAATGTTGTCATAAACTACCGCCTTAAACTCAATCGTGGCCTTCAAATACTCAATAACATACATAAACTTATCAGGGAGTTTGACCATGATATGCCACAAACATAATTAGTGAATTGTGTTAGGAAGTACAACTCTAATAGCTCACTTTATGATCTCACATTGATCTGTGAGGATCACTTGAGGTTCTTGTTCCATTGCCCCAATCCAAGTTGAGAACACCTACTTGAAATAATCAACATCTTCATTAGATATTTGAGCACAACCTAATATCATTGATTGTCCATAATGATTCACATTCACAAATAGCATTTTATATCTATTAACAAAATAAGTTGTGTCCAAGCTCACCACATCAATAAATTCTTCAAATGCTGCCTTTGAGCTTCGATGAACCCCCAAAACATCCTCCACTTTTCCTTCATCATCTATATTTATCAAATAGAAAAATCTCAACCTTTCTTTTGCAAATCATAGAACAATTTTTTTATTGCATCAAGATTACCCACACTGATCCTTTGCCTCCTGCTACTATAAATGAAATTCTTGTAATCTCTTGGTAAGCAACCAAAGTTTTCTAGTCCACCATTCTAAACTTGCATCATTGTAATGCTCTTACATACCCTTATCCTTGCTATATCATTGGCTTCCAATTGACGCTTCACACAGATAGTTAAATTCCTTTCACTAGGCATCATTCTTCTCAATTTTGGATGCAATCCGCGATTGTGTTCGTCAATTCAACTTTTAACTATCCAACGACCATTTTCAGATAACCAATTTTAGTTGTGCAACCTACCTTCTTAGACTTTTTTCTGAGCTGCTCTTTTCCTCTATTTGTTACATTTTAACGTCTTATACTTATCATCACCTCCTTTTCCTTTCCTAAACAATAACATTATAACATAAAAACCTTTCAAACTAGTGTGTTGCCTGTATACATCAATCAAACTCTAGAAAGTCAGATATGCAATTCCTTTTTATAGACCATGTTCCCCGTCCATATTGTTATCATTTGATTTACCCGCTTCTTCATGAATGATATTGTTCTCAACTGAATTGCGACATTCTTCATCATTCAAGCTTGTGTTATAATTACAATCGTCGCTATTATAATGTGCTTTGTTATATAGGCTTGTGTTATCACTGTCGCTATCAATCCAAACAACTTCTCAGTTAATTAATTGGTATCTATATCGGTCATAGCAGGATGATGATTAATGTGTATGTGGAGTCAATTACTATGCTCATATGTATAAAACGAACTCGATGCAGATGATGATAAATTATAAATTTGCAATGAAATAAAGAGAGACAAATGGATGGAGACAATTGATAATAACGAAGCTATGATGATAATGATTATCAAATACTCCAGTAAGTATATATAAAATTAATTACGTATGGGATTAATAATTAGGTAGGAGAAGTCTCTGCAAAAAGCATATTAATGAAAATGAAGGCAAGGGAGATCTATCTATAATGCCACATTAGCTTAGAAATGTCAAACACAAGCTACAGAGAACAGCTATATGGCTGTATACTATATGCATGGCGTAAAGTGAATGTTGAAATTGTCTTTGCGACTTTCAACATTTTAATTTTAATTAAAGGGATTATATCCATGTCTTTGTCATTCCAAAAAATAAAAATGAAAAAAGGAGTGTTAATGTCATTTTGTCGTTATTATAAATAGTGATTAATAAGTTTTATGAGTCGTTCCTTACAAGTTTGTACCTATTTACTTTAGGATATTCAACGTACACGCACATCATTATAATCCAGACAAATCATTTCTGGGCTCATGGGCTTTTCTCACTTTGGCCCTACCTTCAACAGACAATCCCAAAAGAGGAAATTACACCATTAATCACATATTAAATATATTTTACAATTAATTTGGATCTTTATTGGTTTTTATCAATTCTTTATTTTCTATTAATCAAAATATCAAAAACCCAATTCTTTTTTATTGTTTTGTCATATTTAACAGTTATCCACTTATAAAAACAGTTACTTACCTTGATAAACGGCCATGGAAGTTTTTAATAAATTTTAGAATTAAATTTTTACATTCATGGAAATTAATGACAAGTTTTCTACTTTCAATATTCAAAATCTCACTGCAGAAAAGTTCAGTAACATTAGTGGTATTTATTTTCATGATATTATTAAATATTATAGTTTAATAACATATTAGAGATGATTTACATAAGATTATCTCATATTTTACTTTTCTATTGCGGATTTCTTTTAATGGGGGTTTTTATTTATTTTTTTAACAAAATAAACCGAATAAGTATCCTACTTTGTAGGAAAATGTTATTTAAAATAATAGTTTAATAATATTTGACATAATTGGAATTAGCTTTTTTGTTGTGAGTTTTATGTATTATTTAATATGATTAATGAGTTTAATGTAAGGAGCCCATCTTAAAATGGGTTTTGTTTTTGGGTCAATTACATGTCATAATTAAGTACAAAATTACAACTAAATCATATCATCAAATTAAATTCTTAATATGTCATTATTTTCTATATATTATGATTTTATACCCTAATTTAAATGTTCTAAACTCCAATTCATAAATCATAAACCCTAGAAAATATATTCTAAACTTCTAATTTATAAATTCTAATCTTTAAAATATATTAAAAAGTACTGATTTTACTAGTTTGATATAATCCAAAAATACCATTTGACATAGTTATAAATAGTTTTTAAAAGATGAATTTCTGTGTAATTTTCCCTTTGTTTTTTCAATAAGTACCCAATTTAGCCAAGTACATAAGATATGCTAAATTTCATTCTCAATGTTTTCGATGTCAAAGTCAATTATTTTGGTAATTTTATACGTTTGGTTTTCAACTGATGCATACACATCTTTAATTCTTTGGTGGTGTGTCGGTACCTCGATGCGCTTACCTCTATCTCTAGGTCAAAGTAAGATTTTGTTTTTATTGATTCTATTTGTAAACAAAGGTCTAACTTATCTCAAAAGGCACCTCAAAGGGTGAGGATTGCCTCACATATTTAAGGAGCCATATAGGTTCCTCATTTAGCAATGTAGGATGTCTAACACTATTATCTCGGTTCAAAATTGTTTCATGTACTGTTGTTTGGATTAAAAATTGCTCCAAGTTAGAAACATGAAGAATAAAATTTTATCGTGCCTTATGTTCAGAGTATATTTATATTTTCTGAAAAATGTTATGAGCAAATTTGGGTTTTATCCCTAATTTTATTTGCCTTTTGGCTACGTAGCTAATCATTCTGATGTTGGTGGATTGAGTTAATTATTTTTCATTTCATTACGATGTTTTTTCTAATCACATTAAGCTCATTATGATTAGAATTTAGAAAAGTGAGCTTTGAGCCTAAAACCCTATCAACAAATAGTTATTCATTTTGTTTTCATTCAAAAATTGTATTTTTAATAGTTTCAAAGAATTTTTTTTATACATGTGATATAAAATAATTATAAATTTTTTTATTTGAAACTATAAAAAGTAAAATTTTAAATACACATCCATGAAATTAATAATGCTATTTGAATTTCTACCAAAAAAATAATAATAATGCTGTTTGAATTGAATTGGATATATACAATTAATTAATTTATAACAAGTAGGATGTTAATGTGATAAAAAGAAATACATAATCAAAACTCTGACGGATATGTTAAAATAAAAAATCAGAAATTTATCAAAATCGAAGAGGATGTTTTTTTGTATAACAATCTATTGGTAGGATATTCAAGGAACACGGCATGATTATAGACCAAACAGTTTTTAAAAAGAAATCTTTCTTTTATGGGTCAATGGGCTTTGTTCGGCCTACCTTGGACAGACAATTTGTAGGCTTTTATTTAAGGGCTTTTAATATTAAAAAAAAAAGAAAATTTATATAAAAATAATATGTGATTATAAAATTATAATTAAATCATTTTATAAAATTTAATTTTAAATACGTTATTATTTTTTATATATCACAAATAATATAAAATTTTAATTTTATGTCTTAATTTATAAATTTTAAATTTTAAATTTTAAATTTCAAATCCTAAAAAATATATATTAAACTCTTAATTCATAAAACATAGCTTTTAAAATATATATAAAAAAGATTTCTTTTAATTTGAAATTATTTAAATTAATATTCGATATAGTTGTAATTAATTTTTTAAATTTGAATTTCTATGTAAATTTTTCTAAAAAAATTCATAATTAGTTATAAAATTATAATTAAATTATAAAAGAAAATTACAAAAAAAATCATGTTTGAATTTCTTTTTTACAATTAATTATCCTCAATTTTCTGTGCATATATTTTTTTTTATTAGGTAAAAGGTTTTTTTTCTTTTGTAGGACTAAAATCATGATTATATGTTGAATTACATGCTCGGGAGAACATTCAAGTGGGACATAACCTGTTCAAGCCAAACTTACGACCAAACAGTATTAACTATTTATTTGTCTAGAAATGACAAATCTAATACATCTAAAAATTAATTGGCCACAATAGAGCAACATAGTGGTATTGAGTATATGATTAGAGGTGTTAAATGAGACATGATAGCTGGCAAAACTATTTGAATTCGATTCGAGATAGTGCTTGAAATTGACTCGGGAAATTAACCAGCCAAGCCTAAGCATTTTTAAGCTCAGTTCAATACTCGTAAAGAGGTTTGAAATTAATTGTTACATCAGACCTTTCAAATAAATTTCTCGATAAATTGGACCATTTTCATACATTTTTTATTGACCTTTTGTAATTATATTAGTTCCACAATGAACATTTTAGACGATTTGACAAAAAAAAAATGTGATTAACTTATATGTGGCAGACTTAGATGTTAGAATTTTAACATGTTTTTTTTTATAACTGTATTACTGACAAATTAAATATCTTAAACATAATTGATATTTGGAAGGTCGAATGTGACAATTAAATAACAATCAAACCAGTCTTTATAGACAAATTTGCATTTCACACAAACATTAGGGTCATCATTTTTCTTTTTTGTTAGATTGTTTAAACTCTGAGAAGTATGTTATATGATTTTTTTTTTATCTATTATGTTATTTATTTTACGCATGATAAATTTGGTAAAAACCCGATTAAAACTCGGCTCGAAACATTAAAAACCAAATACAAACCTACCCAAACTCGATTTGGGCCCGTTTACCGCGAATATGGTTCGGAACCATTGAACGGAAGTAGTAACTGTTTATTTTTAAATAAAGATATTCATAATTTATAATTTAAAGAATGGAAGTGGTAAAGCTTTTGATTGCAGGGAGACAGTATGTAGGCCTCAAAGTCAAGTTGGAGAGGGAAGTCAGAAGGGGTTGGCTTCCTTTTTATGGGGTAATAATACTAGCAAAAGTCATCCCATACACTATTTCTTCAAATAATAACCCCACTTTTTATATGCTGCTCTTCTTTCCGACATTCCAACATTTTTTGCTCGAAAAACTCAATTTGAGCTCTTCCAATCAAAATCTATTCCCAGATTACACCATAAAATTTCATTCACAAATTGATCATCTCTGATTCAGAATAGCTCTTGTTAATTGATTCTACATATTATTTTAATTTTAGTGGGTTTAATATAATTGAATTTTTCTTCGAAAAAAAGATTAATTTAATTTAATTTACTTTATGTTCAACTATTTCTCAAGAAACATTAAATTAATTAGTTAGATTGTCTATTTAAAATAAAATATTAACCACTTATTAATTTTTATTTTAAAGATGTTTGAATATCTGATCAGAACTTCCTTGAAAGCAGTTCGATGATATTCACATGTAATCACTATGTGTATGAACCAAGGGGGTGTTTGTTAGAATGGATATAGGAGGTGGGATAGGGATAAAAAAACACGAGATAAGTTATCTCGTGTTTGTTTGCGAGATAGAAGAGTGAGACGGATGAGCGATAAGCTTCTTATCCCTCAAATCCTATACCCAGTAGAGGGTGGTATAAGGAGGTGGGATAAGTTCCTGCGATTTTAATAGGATGGAAAAGTCCATCTTATCCCTCAGATTAATGTTATGTAGTTTAAATAAGGTTAAAATAGTAAAATGTATTATTTTATCTCTATCTCTATTCCACATACCAAACATTGAATAATAATTCTCGAACTATTTATCCTTATCCCTATCCCAACCTTTATCCATATCTCTATCCCAATAGAATAACAAACGCCCCGCAATTGACTAAAAATTCATCGTATAAAAAACAACTTTTATTATTATTATTATTATTATTTCCGATAATATATACGTTGTGGAAGTACTTTGGTGACCAAGGGTGATATGAAAAAGGATGAAATTAGAGTAAAACAGTTGTTATTATATTATAGGGGATTGCATGAATAGGGTAGTGTTGAAGTTGAATATAAATTCAGGCAGAAAACCTGTTGTTTCCCTATACAGAAACCACGAGACTTACTGTTCTTACGTGACCCAACAAAACAACTGGCAACCCGCAGGAGTAGTAGTAATTAACAACAAACCCAATATTAGTATTAATTAACCTCTCCCTAATTAATGTACCTACCTTGTTGTAAGGAATTTTAAGTCCGGTTTGATGAAGTTCCAATGCAAGGTTTTTAATTATGGTTTGGTAAAAGTTTGACCATGTAAATGCAGATGTGAAAGAAAGAAAGACCAAGACCTTAATTAAGCTGTGATGTGCTGGGTCTAAACTAAAAGCATAAAGCAAACAAGGACTACTGCTAATAAACAAAACAAAAACAAAGAGGGTGTAACTGTACTTTCCCCATTTTCACTAATTACAATGCTACTATTACTATACCAATAGAGGTTTTTAGGTTCCAAATAAGTCTTCTCACCTCCAAAAATCTCTCCCTTTTACGGATTATTAAATTAGGGATGGTGAAATTATTGAGTAATTTACAAAGAAAAATGTACAAGCATCTTTTGTTTGTTGGGTATTTTTTTATTGATTGTGACTCAAAATGAAATTAAGTCAAAAGCAAAATATTTTATAGTTAAAGCAAAATCTATCAAAAAAGAAAATATTTTCCAAGAAAGAGAATATACTGTAGTAATCTAACATTAATTTCTCTTTTATTACCATTATTATTTTGTTGAATGGAAATCAAATCATATTGCAGAAACAAACAGAGATTATTCTTCCTATAGAAATAATAATAATAAAAGTATTAAATGGATGTTTTACAGTATCTATGTACGTAGAGAAAGAGAAAGAGATGTTTTACTATTAATAAAAAAGAGAGTACCCTGATAACCTCGATTTAGACAAGAAATGGACTTGAAAATGAGAAAGTGAGATTAACTTTATGCTGCTTTTCAACTACTCCAGTATTGTATTGTATTGTATTGTATAGGGAAGAAACTTAAGGCACGTGAGGATGCATATTGGATTAAATTAGTATAAGGTGGTGTTTGGTTGGTAGTGAAGAGGATAGAATAATTGTATATAAAAATAAAAGTATCGACAAGGTGGGTTAGAGATAGCAGGGATTTGACATTTACGTGTTGTTACTATCTGAGACACAATTTTCAAGGGGTGAAAAAGCGTTGAAATATGGAGCTAAGAATCGTCCTCTCCGTTTGTCACTCTTGGTATATAGATAATACAAATTAGAGTTTGAGATACAGATACTAACATGGCAGCACTTCTTACGGGCACCATCCTCCTCACTCCCAAACAAAACCTTCTCTTACCTTTCTTTTTTTTTTTTTTTTATATAAATTACATCTATATACCTATTTATTTTTTAAAAATGTTAACTATATGATAATATGGGAATATAATAAAACAATGAGGTAAATTACATCAATGGCCACTGAACTTCAATTCCTAACAGTATGGCCACTGAACTATACGTTTTTTAACACCGATAGCCACTCAACACCTCAAACCAACCACTGATGGTCAGAAAATAAAAAATTCGAAGAGTTAATGATATTCTATGGAACTTTAATTCTTAAAAAAATTCGTTTTGAGGTCATGGTGTTGTTTGGTGAGTAGAGAGAAAATGAATTTTTAGAGAGAGAAAGCTCCAAAAAATGTGATTTTGGAAAATAAAAAATATGGTTTCATGGTAAATGTCATTCTGGACAATTTTAATTCTTGAATATTTTCATTTTGAGGTCGTTAACGGTCATTTTGAGGACTTGGTTAAAGTTGAGTGGCTACCGGTGTTAAAAAGTGTAAAGTTTAATTGTCATACCGTTAAGAATTGAAGTTCAGTGGCCACAATATTAAAATGGACAAAGTTTAGTAGCCATGTGTGTAATTTACCCTAAGACAATGTATAGATAGAAAATATATATATCCATTCATATAAATTACATGCCAAATACCTAGCTATGGTTCATGAAGATCTTAGGGGCTTCGGGTAAACTTACAATTGATTTCTCTAATGGAGATAACTTGTTACTATTAATTTAGAATTGAAGAAGAAGTAAATGATTTCTTGGTGAGAAAGCTCTTGTTGTAAAAAAATTGGGCAAGAATCTTGGCTATGTAGTGTTACAAAAATGGAGTATGGAACTTTGAAAACCGATTGAGGAAAGTGTGATGATGGACCTTGGCCATAGATTTCATATTGTGAAATTTGACAATGACCTAGACCATGAGCATATTATTATGGATGTACCATGGATGGTGCAGGCCAATGTCTGACTGTGCAATATTGGAATGTCTATTTCTTCCCGTTTGACGAATTGATCGACTTAACCATGATTTGGGTTCGTTTCCAAGAACTCCCATTACTGTACTACAATGAAGATATTCTTTTGGCTATGTCATAAACAATAGGAAAGCATGCGAAGGTTGATGAAAATATGGCTCAAGCGATGAGGGGTTGTTTTGCTCGTGTATGTGTGGAAGTGGACTTATCGAAACCTCTAATTGCACGTTTTGATCTTGATGGTATAGAGCAACGAGTGGAATATGAGGGGTTGTGCACCGTATGCACCAAATGTGGGCATTACGGTCACCTCCGCGAGGTTTGCAGCTAGCCTAACATTACTTCAGATGGGTACTTCCGCCAGGTCTAGTATGGAAGTCGGGAGGAGTGGCCCTAAGAGGGTCAATAGCAATGAAAAAACAGCCCATCTTATGTTCTTAGGCCAGAAACTGAGGTATGAATGCTCCTCATCTGGAGTATGGCCCCTAGATGATGGTTCCCCGATGAAAGTTCCACCCAAAGCACGCAACGGGTATACTCAACCTCCAAGAAGCTTAGAAAAGCAACCATTTATACCAGTAGATTTCAGTAACAGTACATTATCCAATAAGGATACAAATGTCCTCCTTGTTGTTACAGATACCATCTTTCCAATGCTTGTAAATTTACCGATGGATAGAAATTTCGACTTCAGGGGTCGAAGGGGGCATTTAGATAACAACATTCAAACTGGGAAGTTGACAATAAGCACTAGTAAACAGGTTGAGCTAAGTAACCATAATTCATTTACAGGACATTCAATTGATGCTACGGACAGTAGTATGTATGTGGAACTAGGATCCAACATGAGCATTCTCTCTTCTCAATATGGAGGGGGCGCTGTAAACAAACTCGCATGGATAGGACCAATGATTCTTTTAGTGAGTATAATTCAGGTTAGTTTAGAGGCTTACTTAAGGATATTTCTAACGTCTCCTCGCCTTAGAATAGCTCAAATGAAGTTGGGTTGGTTAGTAGACCTGGGCATGGGTTGGGCTCGGGCCAGGCCTGTCGAGCTTTTAATAAAGCCTCACGAGCCCAAACCCACCCCAACCTACAAGAAATTTAGTCCGGTTCGGGCCTAAGATATGAATCCCAAGCCCGTTCATCCAAGCCCATCTGTATATTTAAAAAAATACAATTAAATTTCTAATTGAATCCAAAAAGCAACTAAACCAAAAAACATACACAAGTGAGCTCATATTACACACCCAACGCTTAATTTAAGCCAAAAATGAAGCAAACAAAAGACATGCAGTGTGTAACTGTGTGTGAAAACTTCATATCAAATTCTAATGGCAATAAAGTCAAGCAGATATAGATGTTTAAAACTTCTTAGGCTCCTAGCCAATCTGCAAGAGTTGATAAAGTGCACATCATATTCCTAATAAGAGAGCATCACTTCAAGCTCAAGCCTCACCAACGAAATCACTCATAAGAAGACGAGATTGATCAACTACTGCACAATACAAAGCAATTAAATAAGGAGCAAAAGTTAGGAAAATAATACCCAGCAGTCTTATCCTGGTTCGGCTTCCTTGCCTACGTCTAGTCCCTGGAGTCCTTCCGAGCTTTTTGAATCCACTACTGAGCTCTTTCAGGTAGAGCACAAACCTCTTACAATAGTTACTGAGTATACAAGAGTACCTTCCTATATTCTTCTACTCAACACTATCTCTACCACTGAGTGTTATAACCGAGCAACTTAGTGTCTCCTTCTAAACTCTAGAATTGATAAAGTGTTTGTTCTAACAAATTGAAGAACACTTTAGATGATTTACCAATCTAGGCTTTTACACAATGAATATGAATGAGTGTAAGATTTGCTTTGCTTTTCGAGACAGAAACTTCAAGTTGCTATTTGGTCAGCGTTTCGACTTGGTGAATATCTGTATCGAATGAAGCATTTGAGAGGCCAATTTATAGTGACATCTGAGGCACCGGTTATTTCAAATTTTGAAATAACCGTTGGAGGGAAACGACGCACAGTCGCTTTCGTTCGGTCAATGCTTAGTGCCTTCGGCCAATAAGAGTGTTGCATCTTCTGCCTTCTTCAGTTGCCAGGTACGTCTGGTCGGCAAGCGTCAGATTGTCCCTCTTCTTTTGGTAAAGTCTCCCCGACAGCTTCCTGCGTCTTCTGAAACTTTCCCGAAGTGGAGCGACTTTGTCTGGAAGTTACTCAGGTCAACTGCTGACCTGTCTTCTATCCGTTCAACTCGGCAACTTCGACATGAAGCAATTGACAAGGGCTTCTCGACCCTTCTCGCTACTGGGCTTGGTTTCTTCTTGTTGGGCCGCGTGGCTTTAATCTGTTGACTTGGTCTTTGACCTTCTCTTGTGGGCTTTTGGGCCTTGATCTTTTAATGTCTTTAGTTCTTATAAATTAAATTACTAAAATTGAATAAACACATTAGTATGAAATAAATCAAAGCATTTAAATTTAATGTGTTAGAATAATTTATCATGGGAATTTAAATCTAACTTAAATAATTTTGTCAAATCAAAATCATTGTGGAAATGTGTTTCAACAAAAATGACCTTAAAACATGGAAGGTCAAGTGTGGTAAAACAATGTATGCTTTATCGATCTCAGTAGAGGCCGATTTATTGCATTACATCAAGGATGCCAAAATCCCTAAAGAGGCATGGGACACTCTTGTCGGATTATTGGCAAGGACAAATGATTCCAAGCTCCAACAACTCGAGCATGAGTTACTATCAGTCATACAATAAGACATGTAAGCGAGTCAATACTTTGCTAAAGTTAAAGAAATTTTAAAATTGGATCATGAAAATAAAACTACTGAAACAAGAATAAAAAGAATAATAGTTCATGGACTGCATCCCGAATTTAACGTGTTTGTCACAGAAACCCATGGATGGGTTAAAGAGAAAAATTTAAATGAATTAGAAAATACGTTAGCTGATCAAGAGGCTCTAGATAAACAAATCTCTAAAGTCTTAGTCAATGATAAAGCTCTTTTTAGCAATAAGAGTAGCAAGGATCCTGACACCGCAAGATCGAGAAATGACAGAAGGTTCAAACAACAAGGTTGGAAAAAATAGGCACAATGAGGGAGTTGGCAACAATGGGGAGCTCACTACAGTGATAATGAAGCGGATGAGAAAGCACAATGGTGGAAGAATAATCAATGCTACGTTTGTGGCAAAAGAAAATAGTATGCTCAACATTGATAGTACAAGAAAGCGAGGAAACATTGTAGAACCAGTGACATGCGATTTAGCCACATTCTCCAAAGCAAATGAAATGCAAGAGAATGCACTTACTGTTGGGCGAAAACCAATAAGGCAGTTGGGTTGCCTTCAGCTCCTCAACTCTATAGAAATGATTGAAGATCAAGGTGGTGATGAGGAACCACTCGAGGAGCCTTCCAATGGAGAATAGAACAGGACAGATTCGCAAAAAAAAAAATCAACCAGCTTCGTGTGAACTGCTACCACCCACGGGAGAGGTGGAGCGTAAATAGTAAGGAATTACTGAGACAATGCCACCAAGAAGGAAAGTGGATCATATATCATGCAAGAGGCTGCCACCTAAGAAAATAGTGGATCCTAGACCATCAGTAACAAGCCACAACCTGCCACTAAAAGAGAAGGTGGAGCCTAAGCCAATATGTTGGAAAAAAAAGGTCATCATCGAAGGAGACAGAGAAGACTATGCCAACAAAGATGTCCAAGGTGCATCATCCACAAGGGGAGGTTGGACCACAAGATGTACATGGTTAAAGGTGGGTTTGTTACATCGAGAAAGGTGAGCAATGTTCTTACAATCAATAAAAAATTCATCAAAAGGGAAAGTATCAAGGAGATGATGCTGCTAGAAGCTCTAGTGAGGAGCTTGAGAGAATTGGCTAAGCTAGGGAAGACTTACCAATATTGGCTAAAGGGACGAAAATAATCAACGAATAGATATTATGAAAATGCATCAAGGCGACATAAATCGAGGGAGACTAACAAGAAGCAGTGTTGCAATCACAACAATGTGAGAAACTAATCTCGTCAAAAGTAACAAAATGGATAATGAGCATGTCGTGTTTGCTAAGGGAATGCAAGATTTGAAGATTTTAGAAAAGCAATTTAGATTGACTAAAAAGTATATAAGTCGGTGCTGAAGGGGAGTATTGAATTAGCATCACTGGCATAATTTTGGCAATAATAATTCTAGAGATTTAAAGAGTTCTCTACGTTGGCCTAAAAAACAAAGATATTTTAGTTTCTAGAAATTAAAAGAATAATGTATGTCTAGAAAATTCAAGATTTTCTTTATATCATCAACAAAGAAATTTGTGGTTAGTTTTGAATGAGTCATCCACAGATAACAAATATAAATAGAGTAAGATATGTAATGTGATGTGTGTCTAAAATGAGAATCCATCAATAAATGTGTGTCCAATATGAGAATATTAATTAGTTGAAATAAGCTTTCTGCATTATGTTAGTGAAACTCAAGAAGTGAGTCGTATGGTGTAAAAGTTTGAATTTAGAAACATAAAGTTTGTTCTACTTTGTCTTCCATATTCAATATTCAACGTAAACAACCAACATTATTTCATGGAACAAATGAAAAAAAAAAATCTGAACTTTATTCATTGCAGAGGGAAATAATACAACCCGTGACAATCAAAACATCTTGTTTTTTTTTAACTTTATTAATTGTAGAGGGAGATAAACAACCCGTACTAACAAATATAAAAAACAATTTCTATTTTTTTGCAGATCAAGCATCAACAACTGCTCATTTTTCTTTAATATGTAGATTTTCATAGTAGTACATGATATAAGCATCAACATTCGATTTAAGGTGTTGAAAGATCTATAAATATTGCCTCTAACCACAACAACAAAGCTTGCACATGCTCCCCATAAATAATAAATTCCAAGACGAGTTCTTTAAAAAATACAACATAAACCGTTACTCGCTTCCTTCTGCTCTTCTTCTCCATTGTATTCATTCTTCAGTTTTTCTTCTCAAAACCGAAAAAACAACATAAACCTTTACTCGCTTCCTTCTTCTCTTCTTCTCCATTGTATTCATTCTTCAGTTTTTCTTCTCAAAACAAAAAAAAAAAATACTTTGTAACATTTGAAAAAGACAACTAACCTATATATACCTTTGCAAATAAAAAACGACTCTTTATCTCTTTATTTTTCATTTGAATTCATGAATTATTTTCCAAATCCAAGAAAATTTAATATGTAAGAGAGTGTAATTCAAATTCAAAATTTCTTTTCAAACATATATTATGGTCCCGCTTTAATTTATAATTTCGATTTTGCCCTTATTGCTTCAAAAAAATACTCAATTTGCAGTACTAATTTTTATCAATTCTAGAATTTACGTCCGTTAACTTATAAAAACAAGAGCTTAATTCAATGTGATAAATTGAAAGATTATATAGAATGTGAAAAATAAGTGATTTATCTCGTGCTGTTTTCTTTCTCTTAGTGGTATTCACATGGTTACTTCTCAGATTTTAACGAGCCTAAATTTAACGGCACTAATCATCTTTGTGTATATAAATTGATAATTAACATTGTTGCATTTGAATAAATAAATTGTTTGAAAAAGAAAAAAAAATGGAAAAGTGCATTAAATAGTCCAGCTAGCATAGATGAGAAGTTGCAATGCAGGGCAATATATTACTATAGAGGAAAGTACATCCACAGTATCCCCTTTTCATCAATTTTCAGAATGAATAATGAAACTTTTGTCTTTTGAGGTTTTTGAATTTTATTTATTTAAGATGAATTTATATCTCTAGGATGTTGAGTTATAGTCATTTACCTAATGATTCCATCATCATTTATTATCAATATAGCAATGGAATGGAATCATGCCACAAAATATTAAAATTATAATAAAATTGGGCCACTTAAATTTCATGGCACTGCCTAGTCTCTATCTGGATGACAATCAAAATTAAATGCCAGTTTATAATATCCCATCAATTCTTTTATTTAATTACACGTAAGCTTTCATATAAATTACTAATTACTTCTTATTTCACATTATAAACTATGTACATTAAGCACTTAATTGAGTTATAAGATTGGAAGTAAATTTTCTAATCAACCTGGAACTGGAACTGGAACTGATTAATTGAACAAGAAGAAGTGAATAAATTAATTAAGTTATGAATATCAATCATTTGCGATTAAAGTAAATTAATTATCTTTTGTAGTAGTACAGATAATTAATTACACAAGTTTAGGAGTGGTTTCAAATTATGGGTGGCAATTCCAAATTTTAATTTCCGTTAGTGTATTTGGACCCACAGAATTAAATGCTATTGCATGACAATTATAATACTACTCTATCATTTATTGATTCACAGTAAAGGATCTGCATTCATGCCCTATGTACTGTAGTTTATTATAGGTAGAATATTTGTGGCTAATGTTTACTCTTAGGATCGGTTTAATTTACTCGTTGTTTACTATTTTCTACTACGGTTTACGGTTGTTATTGGAAAAAACTATTTTTTTTCAAAAATAGTTTAATTTTCTAATTTTGTAATAGCTAATTTTCAGCCATAAGAGACAAGCAGAAAATATCTAGCCAAACACTTAAAATTCTCCATTTTAAAGTGAAAATACAAACATGAGGAAAAAATGTAGTAACCAAATACCCCTTTATATTTGATTATTTATTGTTACATTTAAACTTATTAAAATTTTAGGGTGAAGATTCAAAACATTCTAAACCGTAGATTTAATAAGCTTATGTCGAACGATGAATGACTAAATTCATTCGGTCATTTCAGATCCACGTGAACACTACTACACATTCCATTATCCTAACGAGCAGATAAATCTAATATCATTTATGTCTCATATAATTTACGGGTACCTGCATGTACCTTTATCTGTTAAATATATAATGCAAATAAAAAAATTTAACAAAAAAAAACATAAATATAATATTTCATAAATTGTTCAAAATTATTAGCAAATTAAAAAAATCAAATTCTTTAAGTTCTAATTAATAAAATATACAATTCAATAAGAATAAGTAATAAAAAAAATAAATACTCAATTTTAAGTATTAAATATTATAAGTACTGAAAGATGTAATTGTTTGATAAATATAAAAATAAGTATTGAATATAAAAATTGGGATAAAGTGCAAAACTACTCATAACGTTTATATCTAGGAGCAATTTTATCTCTAACATCTAAAATTATGCAATTTTACCCTTCACGTTGGCAGTCAATATCCATTTTGGATTTAGGTTATGCTTACTTTGTTTTTTCCACCATTGGATGGTGATGAATTTTGACAAAGCAAGCTCATCCAATGATAGAAAAAACAAAGTAAGTATAGAACGCACCAACAATTTTACCTCTAGCGTTGATAATTGTGTCAATTGGAGATATTATTCATCAAATTGTCTTATCGGTCATAAATCTTGTCATCTACAATTCACATGTGCGTCATTTTATTACTAATTAGTAACAAATCACAAACATATAATTAAATGTGAAAAAGTTAAATTTTATAAAAAAAATATATTGTATTTTGTACGAGTTGGACAAAAAAAATTCAAATATTTCACCGAATTTAAAAATATTAATCTCCAATTCTATTATTAAATCTTAAAAAATATGAATTTTTTTAAAATCAACTTACATGCAATTAGTACAGAATAAATTCGGTGAAATTTTCTTTGCTAACATGGACCATGGTGATATTTTCTTTGCTATCATCTGTCACCAAATTTGGAAGTGGAGGAACGAGGAGATTTTTGGTGATAAAACTGTTTTTATTCCTAACTTAGCTGAGTTCTTCTCGAAAAAACTCTCTATTATTACTGAGAGTTTCAAAGGGGACTCCCTTGCCAGGTCTACCCAGAAAAGAGATGTCCACCTCCTTGGATGGAGTAGGCCGAGAGATGGGGTGGTGAAGTTGAATACGGATGGCTCCTGCCTCAATGATGGGAAGATTGCTGCCGGAGGTGTTCTTAGAGATGCGGGGGGCGCCTGGCTGTCTGGGTTCACACAGAATCTGGGGTTGGGCTCTTCCTTTTCGGCGGAGCTTTGAGGTATTCTCTCTGGTATCAAGCTTGCTAAGAATCTGGGTTTAAAGATGTTATCTGTTGAGTCTGATAACATGGAGGCCATCAAAATGATTTCTGATAATCATGCTATTTGTCTTAATAGCCGCAACCTTATCAAAGCTATTAAAAGGCTTTGCTCTTCCTTTAAGTTCATAAAGTTCAGCCACATTTTCAAAGAGCAAAACCGGGTTGCGGATTGCTTGGCGGCGGCTGGTCATGAGGGGATGTTGGACGTCACTACCCTTTCTGATCCTCATATCTTTCTCTCTTCTCTTCTTTTAGAGGACAGGTTTTGGGTTAGCTTTCCTAGGCTGATCCCAGGTTAGGTTTTCTTTTGTTTGTTTGTTTTTTCCTTTCCTGTTTCTACCAAAAAAAAAGTACAGAATAAAGAACAAAATATATGTCTTTTCTAATACTGTCTGAAATTGACCTAACTTGCCAACGTTGAGAGTAAAACTACTCTTAACTGCTAATATTAGGAGTAAATTACTCATATCAGTAAATGTTGAAGTATTTTTGCACCATATCCCTATAAAAATATTAGTTGAAAAGTTTAACTTGAAATTTTAAGTTAAAATTTTTTAACTTATCAAAGTAATTGATTTTTAACTCAATTGAATAATTTAAATGATGAATAAATAACAGTTAAAAAACATTTAAATAAAAAAATATTTAATATTTTAATTTAAGTGATTAAATAATTTATCAAACGGATAATGAAATATTCTTGCAATTCAAATTGCAATTGATTGTAACTACCTATTCAATCCACAAATGTACGTATCAATTTTGTGATAATAAAGTATAATCACTTATCTACTAGTTAAGCTCAAAACATTATAATTACGTATTGGTATTGTATTGATTTCTTGTTGTCGTTTATAAATTTATCAACCCTAAGAAACTACTGGTAAAATTAAGAAGAATGATAAATAAAATTAAAAATTACGTTTTAATTTTTTAAAATAATATATAATTATGCTATGTTATTGTATTAAAAATTGTAAATAATGGATGATTTATGTTATTGTGGTAAATTCATTGGGACTGATTATGAGAAATGAAATGGAGACAGAAAATAAGGAGTGAAAAGAAAAAACATTCATTTTGACCTGAATAGAGAGAGAGAGAGTCACCGAGGAATTGGGATGGGGGGTAAAAAGATTAAAAGGTGAAAAGGAAAGCGTGGACCCCTGACCCTATCTGTCGGTCATCGCCTCGAATTCCTCGCCTCTGCCCTAAAAGTGACACGGCAGACGAGGGTCCATCTTTCATTAACATACTACAATATTTCTTTTTTATTTTCTTCTGAAACCCTAATTACTCAATTATAATAATTATATAAAGTTGTTAATAATAATTCCCTTTCCAAATAATAATTCAAAAACATATTAAATGGGCTTTCCATTATCGGGCAGCTCAATAACTCAACCACTCCCCTGACTCAACTCGAGGCCTCCTTTACTTTGATTCCTTTTTCATTCAATTATTTATTATCATTGCTAATTCTATTATTATAACCATGTTTTTTATTAAGAGATAAAAAGCTCAATTTAATCTTAACGTTTGTTTAGTTACAAGTTTCCGTTCCCTTATAAAAAGCCGGTCATTCCAACTCAATGGTGGAGACATGACCTATAGGCCGGAGGGGCTAGACCGTAGATAATTTTTTTTTTTAAAAATGCTATGGATTGGGCTAGATGTTACGGGTCGGGTTAGACCGGCCCATACTATTTTATAAATCTCAAGAAATCCTAAATTAGAAATCTCTAAATTGATTATAATTATTAAAAAATCTTTAAGCAAACAACATATTAATAATCATCTGTTAGAAATCTTAGATTTCATCATAATATTAGACAAACATAATTGCCCAGATGTTTGAATAAGATGATTTTCACAAACACTTAATAACAGTCAGAAGAGCGTACCTTGATCCATGATAATTATAATCGAGTTCTTCTGGAATCACGAGAATTGTGTTTCTCTCACTTAACCCTTTAGACTTTACAGATTTTCTAGATGGAGAGAAAACGACTTTTAGATAAGTTAGAGAGAGGACCAATTCTGATTATGTTCTATAAATATACCTTCCATCAAGGTATCTCTTCATCCATAAGGTACTTTTTCATTAATGAACCAATAGGATTCAACGTACCCTTTGGTTAATCAAACATGATGATTGATCGTACCCTTACGTGAACTGACCAATAGCATTTATTGTTTTATTTTATCAAACTACATAAGTATATAATATACTAGGACCATATTCTAACTTGATATAAATTATGAAAAATCCAACATTCTCCCACTTGGTCCGTGTGAAATTATATATATACGGTTTAATAACAAACATAAGGCGCGTATTAAAAAATAAACCCATTACCATACTGGTCAAACATAAAGTCATTGTTAAGCAATAAGACTAATAAGGATCATAGCGGTTGTATGTCAGTTCATCGACATAGTCCCTTCCGTGTATCACAATATAAATCTTATACTCAAAATGAATTATAATAAGTTTTTCATGATGGTCCAACAATAATGTCTTTGTTAGAGACTATATCCTGTTTAATGCCCATTATGCATTCATGTATATATACTATTTATAAGAAACAGGATATAAAAATTTATAACAGAAACAATATGTAAATGAGCTCAGAGTGTCAAATACATTATATCATAAAATATAATTATAACATCATCATTAATGATATTTGATAATCCCCATTCTTTCAACATGTTCACTAAACACCTTAGGGGATAATCCTTTTGTCAACGGATCCGCAACCATAACATTTGTGCTAATGTGTTCTATTGACACTCTTTGTTTCTGAACTTCTTCTTTAACAACAAGGTATTTAATTTCCATATGTTTAGCACCTTGCGAATACTTATCGTTTTTAGAAAAGAAGACTGCTGCAGAATTATCACAGTAAATTTTCAGCGGCTTGGCAATACTGTCGACAATTTCAAGTCCTGAAATAAAGTTCCGCAACCATAATCCTTGAATTGTGGCCTGAAAACATGCCACGAACTCAGCTTCCATAGTGGATGTAGCAATTATTGATTCTTTTGCACTCTTCCATGAAATTGCTCCTCCAGCTAATTGGAACAAATAACCAAATGTGCATTTTCTAGTATCCACACATCCTCCGTAATCTGAATCTGAATATCCAATCACTTTAAGATGATCAAATCTTTTATAAGTGAGCATATGATCTTTTGTTCCTTGAAGATATCGCAACACTTTCTTTGCAGCTTTCCAATGATCTAATCCTGGGTTACTTTGATACCTGCCCAACATTCCAACAGCAAAACTGATGTCTGGCCTGGTACAAGTCTGTGCATACATCAAACTCCCAACAATAGATGCATAAGGAATATTTTCCATTTGACTACGTTCCAATTCATTCTTTGGACATTGATCGAGACTAAATTTATCTCCTTTATGAATTGGAACAACACTTGCAGAGCATTTTTCCATCTTGAATCTCTCTAGAATCCTTTTAATATATGCTTTCTGAGACAATCCCAATAATCCTTGTGATCTGTCACGAAATATTTCTATTCCAATCACATAGGATGCCTCACCCATATCTTTCATTTCAAAGCATTTAGAGAGAAATTCTTTGGTTTGGCGTAATAAAACAAGATCATTAGTTGCAAGCAAGATATCATCAACATACAGAACTAGAATTATAAGCTTACTCCCACTGATCTTTAGATATATACATCGATCAACAATGTTTTCCTTAAATCCAAAAGATGTGATGGTATCATTGAACTTAAGATACCATTGTCGGGAAGCTTGTTTTAGCCCATATATTGACTTTTTCAGTTTACACACCATATTTTTCTTTCCTTTAACCACAAATCCTTCTGGTTGAACCATATAAACATCCTCATCTAAATTCCCATTTAAAAAAGCGGTTTTCACATCCATTTGGTGGAGCTCTAAATTATAATGCGCTACCAATGCCATAATAATTCTAAAAGAGTCTTTTCTAGAAACAGGTGAAAAAGTTTCTTTAAAATCAATACCCTCTTTTTGAGTAAAACCCTTGGCAACAAGTCTAGCCTTGTAACGTTCGATATTGCCTTTCGAGTCACGTTTAGTCTTAAAGACCCACCTACACCCAACTCGTTTACAACCTTCTGGCATTTCAACAAGGTCCCAAACTTTGTTGTGGTCCATTGAATTCATTTCTTCGTTCATGGCATCTAACCACTTAGTAGAATTATTACTTTTTATAGCTTGTGAAAATGAAACTGGATCATTGTCGATTCCTTCATCAAATTCTGTCTCTTGCAGATAAACCACATAATCATCAGAAATAGCAGATCTCTTTTCCCTTACAGATCTCCTTAATGTAGTTTCTTGTGCTTCACTTATGATAGGTTCATCCATGGAAACTTCATTTAGTGGAGTTGGATCATTAATTTGTTGTTCTTGTAATTCATTAACATGATCAACATGTATAGGAACAACAACTTGAGAGGAAGCTACAGGCAAGGGAACTTGCACTCTAACTTCTTGAATTTCCACATTTCGTGGTTCCAAAATCCCACTGACTTCATCATTCTCAATGAACCTAGCATTTCCAGTTTCAACAATTCTTGTACTATGGTTAGGACAATAGAATATATACCCTTTAGATTTTTCTGGATAACCAATGAAAAAACAACTGATTGTTCTTGAATCCAGTTTCTTTTCTTGTGGATTATAAATTCTTACTTCCGCTGGGCAACCCCAAACATGCAGGTGCCTTAAACTGGGTTTCCTTCCTGTCCACAGTTCAAAAGGAGTCTTTGGAACTGCCTTACTAGGAACCCTATTTAATAAATACACAGCGGTTTTTAAAACATGCATCCACAATGATTTGGGTAAAGATGAATTGCTTAACATACTTCTAACCATATCCATTAATGTACGATTACGCCTTTCTGCAACACCGTTTTGTTGCGGTGTTCCTGGCATTGTGTATTGAGCACAAATACCACGAATTTCTAGGAATTTAGCAAATGGACCAGGGTGCTGTCCATTTTCATCATACCTTCCATAATATTCACCACCTCTATCAGATCTGACAATTTTCACCTTTTTATCTAGTTGCCTTTCAACCTCATTGATAAACACCTCAAGGATATCTACTGATTGAGATTTTTCATGCAATAAATAGACATATCCATAACGTGAAAAATCATCAATAAAAGTGATGAAATATCGTTCCCCACCAAAAGATGGAACATCAAAAGGCCCACAAATATCAGTGTGTATAATTTCAAGGAGCTGTGAACTTCTTGTGGCTGCTTTCTTAATTGTGTGTTTTGTGTGTTTTCCCTTAATACAATCCACACATATTCCAAGATCAGTAAAATCCAAATCAGGTAGGATTTGATTCTTTATTAATGCCTCCATTCTTGCTTTGGATATATGACCCAAACGTTTATGCCACAAGTTAGCAGACGATTCATTACTTAAACCACGTTTAGTTCCAACGTTTTGATGCAAGGTTAACAAAGTTTCGGCAAAATTAGAATCAAGATTTAATTTGTATAAGCCATCATAAAGAATACCAGAACCAATAAAGAGATTTTGATTGAACAAACTAAAACAACTATTCCCAAATTTAAATGTATACCCAGAATTATCAAGTTTGGACAAAGAAATCAAATTACGAGAAATAGAAGGAACATAAAAGGTCTGAAAAAGATCTAAATGATGTCCAGTGTCTAAAATCAAACGGTAAGTGCCAATGGCTTCAACTGGAACTTTGACCCGATTTCCCATAAAGATGAACTTTTCATTTAGGCTTATGGTCTGGGTTGAAAGGAATCCCTGCATCGTATTTGAAACATGAGTGGTACAACCAGAATCAATCCACCAAGTATTATAAGGAACTTCAGCTAAATTTGATTCGAAACATACTAAAGCCTTAAGCTTACCTTTCTTTTCGAACCATGCCTTACGTTTCAGGCAGTCTTTCTGATAGTGTCCATGTTTTTTACAAAAATGACACACATCCTTGTTTGGTTCCTTTTTGTGGATTTGGGCTGGTGACTGATTCATTTTTGATAGTCCTTTCTTGCCCTTTCCATACTTCTTTCCTGGTTTCTTTCCAACTCCTTTTTTACCTATGAGATTAATTGAATGAATTCCTGGTTTCTTAAGCCTTGCCTCCTCTTGAATGAGCATACTTTGCAATTCATGCACATTCCATTTGTCCTTTAGAGTATTGTAGTTCATATGAAATGGACCATACTCAGAAGGTAAGGAATTAAGAATAAACGTTACTAGGAAATTTTCATTCACTTCCATTCCCATAGACTTAAGTCTTGCAACAATATTAGACATTTCAATAATATGCTGGTGCATGGTACGAGAACCATCAAACTTAATAGTGGTTAAAGTACCCATTAGTGTCCCAGCAAGAGACTTCCACAAATTTCATAAATTCCCTTGCACTTTCGATTTTATTTATTGTAGACTTGATGTTGTTTGCTACTGTCATTCGCATAAACATTAAGCTTAGTCTGTTAGATTTTTCCCATGCTTTATAGGCAGATCTCTGTTCGGCACTACTAGTAGCGGTAAGTGCATTAGGTGCATCAATTAAGAGTGCCAAATCAAGATCTAAAACACCAAGGTGAAACTGGATTTGTTCACACCATTCAGAGAAATTAAGCCCATTGAATTTAATTACAGACGTTGCTTGCGAATGAAGAGAGACAGGAACAGATGCTGCAAATATATAACTCATCCATTAATGTCTTGAGTAAAATTTAGTTTCAGTAATAAAGATTCAGAATTTTATATCATCATCAAATGTACATTGAAATTCACCTTTGGGTAAAACAACAATATACAACAATGAAACAAAACATAATTGATGCTTCATTAATTTAATTACACATAATTTGTAATTAATATACTCCAATTAGACATATTTGCTATCTTTGGATATACTAAACATGTCTACTCAAATATATATTAATTAACCATGTAATGTTTATAAATTATAAAATAACTAATCAGCCTTTGGGCGATCTATAATATTTTATAACAATGAACGTCAATATACTCATGATAAAATATTTTGATATATCATAATATCATCTCACTTATAAGCATCATCGTATACATGAGTAATTAAAATTATTTTAACATGATATCTATGAAATCTTTCTAATTTGGCCATTTTGATGACTAACAAATTACACATAATATAGATATCAAATAAAAATAATAATATACAATTTGTATAAGACTTTAATATTTTAATCACTTTGGTGATTAAATTCGTTACTGAATTTTAAATTATATATATACTCCACTTCATATATACATCATGTATATAGATATTGTAATATACACAAAACAAATATGGACAGTAAGCATAAAAGTAGAATAAAAACTGATTTAATCCATAAGGCTTTGCAAAACTAGAAAATATAATTGCCCTTCACAAACCGATTTGCCCACTAAACATTAATTCATAATTAAGGTAGTCATTAACATTTGAATAGAATAAAACATAATGGAAAACAAACAGAGATAAGAAAATCTGATTAATGGGTTTCCCAAAACAATCAGAGATAAAAGAAATCAAATTAATGGTTTCATCTTTCTTTTAATAACAAGTAATCAAAATCTCGCATAACATCATAAACTTTCATGATCAATATTCATGATTCAACAAATCAAAACAATTACAGGAAATAGATTTTGGTTAAAGCATATGACACAACCATTTAAAACAAAATTGGTTTCTGTAATAAGAAACCATGATTAAAACAGAACATCTCCATTCTTATAAAAGGAAAAAAAAATGTTAATCAGATTATTTGTAGAACAGAGTTCATAAAAAAAAATTTAACTATTAAAGCAGCGGATAAACATATTAAACATAATTGGAAAATCATCCATTCAAAACCAGGCTCTGATACCACATGTTAGAAATCTTAGATTTCATCATAATATTAGACAAACATAATTGCCCAGATGTTTGAATAAGATGATTTTCACAAACACTTAATAACAGTCAGAAGAGCGTACCTTGATCCATGATAATTATAATCGAGTTCTTCTGGAATCACGAGAATTGTGTTTCTCTCACTTAACCCTTTAGACTTTACAGATTTTCTAGATGGAGAGAAAACGACTTTTAGATAAGTTAGAGAGAGGACCAATTCTGATTATGTTCTATAAATATACCTTCCATCAAGGTATCTCTTCATCCATAAGGTACTTTTTCATTAATGAACCAATAGGATTCAACGTACCCTTTGGTTAATCAAACATGATGATTGATCGTACCCTTACGTGAACTGACCAATAGCATTTATTGTTTTATTTTATCAAACTACATAAGTATATAATATACTAGGACCATATTCTAACTTGATATAAATTATGGAAAATCCAACATCCTCAACATAGTAAATAAATCATAATTGAAATTGAAGTAAATATCAATATCTAAATTATACCTTAAATTAGAAATTAGAAAATGAGTGAGAATTGAAAATGATTAAGGAATTGAAATTTTAAGAAAACTTTGGACCAATTTGGAAAATTTATCAAAATTTGATCTACTTTTGTCGAAAGAAAAGAGAGATAAAGCAAGGAATTAAAAATAACAAATCAGAAGATGGAAAGGGCAGGGGCAATTTTTAGACAAACGGAGAAGAAGACACAAAGTCTTCTTCTTCAGCCGCCATGGCAGGAGGGGCTCCAGCCATGGCGGCTCTTAGCAGAGCCAGGGTTGAAACCCCCCTACTAGGGGGTTTTTGCGGGGCCGGAGGGTCGGCCGACCCTCCCCGCCCCTGTCCCAACTAAGTCGGCACCCCCGGAAAAATCACGACCCAATACCAATATTATTAAAGAAACCAAAATAAAAAAACAGTTACAAGCTAAAAGAGATAATCTAAGACTCAAGTGAATCAGTACACAGTATGGCCCCAAGAGTTATAAAGAAGAGCAGGAAAACAGAAAGCATGTATGGAGTCCCACCATTCAAAATGGGGAGTTGTTCTACCATAGTTAGCTAACGCATCGGCTACTTGATTCCTTTCTCTATGAATGTGGGAAACAGTAAACGATATAAAGTTCAGGCATTCCAAACATTGAAGCCAATCTTGGTGAATCATCCACGCAACAGGGGAGCCGATAATTGAAGCGTCGGTATTTACTTTCCACCAATTGGAGGGCGGGGGCTGCCAGCAGACAGGAGTGACGCTAGGTGCGCATACAAGCCGTCGATTAACACCCAAATCCTCTAATATCTGACACTCGATACTTGAATTCCAAACATTCCCAAACCCAAACTTAATACTTAATTGTTGTATGATTAATTATTTGTAACTATTAGCAACACAATAAAAATTTAATACTTAATCGTTATATTCTAACAAGTTTTTTTTTGTTTGTAATTTTATTAGTAACACTGTGAATATGTAAATCAATTAAACTAGCATTTTCAAACCTTTGGTAACAAATGTTTGCATATCACTTCATAGTTAAAACGAAATATGCAATTCTTTTGAAACATTATAGTCAAATCCGACCTTTATCGGTTTGGTTACCATGTTGTAGTTTATTTTTGCTTTCTTTTTTACTCTAAATAATTGAATAAATGTGTTTGATAGCTATTCATGAGGTAATTATCTGCCTGTAAAAAAAAAGTAAATTGTGTAATTTTTATTGTGATTAATAGTAGGAATGATATCTCAGGAAATGTCATGTCTTCATCATTACCATTTTATATTTTGAATTATTCATTCTAATATATTACTACAACGGGTATATAATTTTAATCTCATTCCTATTCAATACAATTTATAGAAATCTAATACATACATATAGATACATTTACCCATTTTTTTTTGGTAGAACAGGAAAAAAAAAACAACCAAACACCGAAACAAAAAGCTAACCTGGGATCAGCCTAGGAAAGCTAACCCCAACTCTGTCCTCTAAAAGGAGAGAAGAAAGATAGATAGGAGGATCAGAAAGGGTGGTAACACCTAACATCCCCTCGTGCCCAGCCGTCGCCAAGCGATCTGCAATTCGATTTTGTTCTCTATAGATGTGGCAGAACTCTAAGGACTCAAAGGAGGATCCAAGACTTCTAATAGCTTTGATAAGGTTCTGGCTACTAAGACAAATAGCATGATTATTAGATATCATACTAATAGCCTCCATATTATCAGACCCCACAACAAGCCTTTTAATACCCAGATTTATGGCAAGCTTGACTCTAGAAAGAATACCCCAAAGTTCCGCTGAAAAATAAGAGCCCAAACCCAGGTTATGGGTGAATCCAGACAACCAGACACCTCCCGCGTCCCTGAGCACGCCCCCCGCCGCGATGTTACCACTATTGAGACAGGAGCCATCCGTGTTCAACTTTACCAACCCTTCCTTCGGCCTACACCAACCAACGAGGTGAACCTCTTTATTCTGGGTAGAAGTGGCAAGGGGCTCCCTTTGAAGCTCCCTGTAATGGTAAGGAGCTTTTTAGAGAAGAACTCGGGTAAGTTATGAATAAAAACAGTGTTCTCACCAAAGATTTCCTCGTTCCTCCACTTCCAAAGGTGGTGGCAGATAATAGCAAATAAAATGTCTCCCTGCTCCATGCTAGCCAGTAACCTACCTTTAACCCCATTGGAGAACCAGTCATTCTCAGGATAGGCAAAGAAGGAGGGGAGAATGTGGTGCGGAAGAACTTTCTGCCAAACCTCCTTACTCTTGGGGCAGTCCTAAGGGAGTGGCACAAAGATTCAACTTGGCCTCTGCATCTACTGCACGCTCCTGAATCCGCCAAGTGACGTCTATGTCTATCCGAATTGGTCAGCAAATATACAGATAAAAAATAAAACAATCATTTATAAATTTAATAAAAACATTATATACAATTTAATAAAAAATATAAATAATTAAATATTAAAAATTTAAAACTTTCCTTATTTTTTAATATGCATTCGTTCACATTACAAACAAAAAGTACAACAAACAAATTAATAAATATTTTTATATAAAAAACAAATATTTGAATGTGACGGCACCTGAAATTATTCTTGTTTTATTAAGTTGACTGGTAACGTACCCTGAAAGTACTCTCATTTCTTATTTTATAATCATTATATTAGTATAAGGATGTTTTTATTAAGAAATAAAAGCCAAATTTAATCTTAATGTTTTTTTAATTACTTTAATCATAATATTTCTAAACAAATAAATTTTCAATTTATATTACCGATTTTATTTTAAAAGCTAGTTTGACTATTATTTTACTCTCACATCGATATTCCAAACAAGTTCGTCGATGAAATGAAGTAGCTTCGTATATTTGTGATTAATTATTTGTAACTATATTAGCAACACAATAAACATTTTGCACACTTTGACAAAAAATATGATTAACTTATATGTGTCGAACTTTGTTGTTGTATTTTAACCAGTTTTTTGTAATTTTGTTAGTAAGACTCTAAATATTTAAGACATAATTAATATTTGAAAGGTTCAATGTGAGATGTAAATAACAATTAAACTAGTTTTTTCAAACTTTTGGTAATAAATGACTAAAATTGATATTATTTGGAAATATTAAGGTTGCATTTGTATCATTTCGTAATTAGAGCTAAATATATACTTCCCATGAAACGTTAGAATTAAATTAAACTTTTTTTTAAATTAGTTTAATTTGACCTTTATTCCTTCAATTAATTGTGTTATTTCTACCAGGTTGGTTAGCTTTTGTAGTTCAATTTTGTGTTTTTACTCTAAAGAATTGAATAAATGTGTTTGATAGCTATTTTTAAAAGGTAAATTAGTCGCCTATAAAAAAAAAGCAAACTGTGTAACTTTTATTGTGATTAATAATATATATGATACCTTAAAAAATGTCATATCTTTATCATTACCGTTTTATATTTTAAATTATATTCATCTTAATATGTTATAACTCGTATACAATTTTAATCACATTCATATCCCACACAATTATATACAATTTAATAACTACTTAAAAAAAATATACAATTTAATAAAAAATATAAATAATTAAATATTAAACATTTAAAAATTTCATTACTCTTTGATATGCATTCATTAACATTAAAAAAAAAAGTAAAACAAACAAATTAACAAATATTTAAAAGAAGAAAAAACTAATATTTGACTATTAACAACACCTGAAAGTATTCTTATTTTATTAATTTGACTCGTAACGCATTCTGAAAGTATTCTCATTTCTATCTAATATACCCTTCATTCATAAGTTTTTTTAAATTTCTCAAACACTCTTATACAAATCCCATTAATATCCGCATTTAAATCGGATAATATTGAATATCCGCAAAATCCATAACAATTAATATCTGTAATTATCAAATTAGTAAAGGTTAGTTTGTATTGATCCGTGTACCATTTCATAGTTAAAGCTAAATATCCGACCCTTATTTCTTTGCTTGATTGTGTTATTTATATTGGTTTGGTTACCTTTTTATAGTTTGTTTTTGCTTTTTTTTTTAAACTCTAAATAAATGAATAAATGTGTTTGATAACTATTTTAAAAGGTAAATTATCTGCCTATAAAAAAGTGAATTGTGCAACTTTTATTGTGATTAATAGTAGGAATGTCACCTTAGGAAATGTCACATCTTCGTCGTTACCCTTTTATATTTTAATTATTTATCTTTAATATGTTACTATAATAGGTATTCAACCTTAATCTCATTCTTATCCCACACAATTCATAGAAATCTGATACATACACACACTTACCCGTTTAATTATACAAATAAAAAAATAAAATAATTATTTACAAATTTAATAAAAAAACATTATATGCAATTTAATAACAAATATAAATAATTAAATATTTAACATTTAAAATTTTCATTATTTTTTTTAATATGCATTCATTAACATAAAAAAAACAAATTAACAAAATTTATCAAAACAAAAAAAAAACAAATATTTGACCAGTAACAGTATCTGAAAGTACTCTCATTTGAATATAATACCCTTCATTAATGAGCTTTAAAAAAAAAAAAAATTCAAATAGCTTTAAACAAAATTCGAAATCCCATTAAAATCGAATAATATCTCCATTAAAATCAAATAATATCCGAAAAATCTGAAATAATTAATATCTGTAATTATCAATAAAAATGAAATTAGTAAAGGTTTGTAGTTAATATAAAAAAAAGAGTAAAGGTTTGTAGTTTGTACGATGGACAAAGTTGAAATCCAAGGGTCGAAAATGGGTGTCAAAAATGAAAAATACATGGTGGACAGTGTAGTGCAGTGCAGTGAGCGAGTACATTGATGTTTGATGACACCATCAAAACAAAAAAACACAGCTAAAATGGTCAATCCCCGTACGAGGTGTTACCATCATGGTAATCTGTAGAATCCAACGGCTATTATGTATTGTAGCGTATATACATACATACATACTCATATACTACATACATATATACATGAGGTCGTGGTCATTTCTGGAACTGAATAACCAGCTGGTAGGGTCTATCTCTGCAGCTATCTTTTGTCTTTTTTAACGTTGGGAATTTCCACCTCTTTTTTTTAATATTATTTTAATTTTTTACTCTTCCTATAATTAACCCAACCCCCCCCCCCCCCTTTCTTTCTCATCTCATCATCTCTTCATCATCACCTCCCATTCCTCTCTCCCTTGAACACAGCCGAAACTCTTGGGGGGCTTAGATAGATAGCATAAATATCCCTCTTCTTCTCAGGGAAGGAAGGGGGGCTTCTTTTTTGAGGGGAATGTTGTCTGGCTCGAGGACTCTACTCTCTTAGATCTATCTATCTACCTTTGTTAGTGTCGTCGGACCAGGCTTCATTCCCCCCAATTAATGCTCCCGATTTATACATCGCCGCCCCCAAAATGGAAAGGTTTGGTTTTTAAACCCCTCTGGTTTTTCTGTTTTTTGTCCATTTAATATGCAGATTGGTGTAATCATCAAGTTTTTTGACCGAATCTAGTTTCAATTGGATTTTCATCATTACCCCCTTTTTCATTTTGTTTTCAACTGGTGTTATGATGATAGATTGTCAGTCTTTTTTTAATGGGTTTATGATTAGGAAGGTTTTTTTCATGATGGCTTCCAGTATCTGATCCGTCCGTTTATGGCATCTTCAGATCTGGGTTTTAACTTTCTCAAACATCAAACTTTCTATATATATTTATTATCTCTCTCTCTTAGGGTTTCATGACTGACTCATATTTGGGGGGTGAGTGAGTGAGTGAGTTTCTGGTCTGATCAAAAGAAATTTTTTTGTAAAAGGTATGAGCTGGATAGATCATGTACTAGAAAGAAAGGAAGGAAGGAAGAAAGTTAACCCCTTTATCTTTTCTGTCATTTTTTGAAAAGTCTCTTCGATTTTGTGCAGATTGAGATTTCCATCGAAATGGGCGATATAATAAAATAGAAAAGACGTTGTACTCTGTAACCTCCCTTACATGTTTGCTGTAGCACTACTTGGTGCTTGAGTGCCTGCTGGTGTGTGTACATTAAAATTTTATAAAAGCATGGTCATACCTTTTTCATTTGTTTATCTACTATTAGATCTAAATTCTAATTGCATTGCTCAACTGTATTGAATCATTTTATATGGATGTTACTGTCAAATTAGAATTCCTTACCTAAAGTGTGGGTGCATTCTTTGAATTTTTTAGGGTTTTCAAGCTTTAAGGCTTATATAGATTAAGGTGTGAAGTTGCATCAAATTATTGGCTAAAGTTCTAGTATTCTTTGTGCTGGAACTAGACTTTCTTCAGCTATACATACCTTGTTGTGTTCTATTTAATTGAAACCCTAAGTCTCTTATCATATGATTGGTTTGTATCTAATGTAAGATGTTCTTATCATATTATGATGGTAAATAGATTTAATGGTGAAATTAATCCTCTGGGGAATAACCAATCTGACGTTATTCATCTAATATTATGAAAAGCTTGAGTCTTTTTCAGTGTGGATATTCCTGTAACTAATGATACCCAAGATAAGCATTGTGCAAATGAAGAGTTTGGTGATTCCTACCAGCATCTTGGTGGCTATAAGCACTTTTTGCAGCCATTTTTTAGGGAAGGAAGTTGAAGTGGACGAGAGAAGAAAAGCATCCAAAGTTCAAACACCTGAATGACAAGCTAGAGAAGGAGGATCAGGCACTTGTTTTTAGGGCATAGCTGAGAAGTTTGGCAGTTATACACATACACAAACACTAAACACCCCTATCTATGGCTATTACTCATTCATGGTGCATTGAAAATTGTGATGTAATATAATACTCCAGTAGATTAGACATCCATAAATCTCTCCATTGCTTGTCAGTGTATGAGCTAATGTTAGCTGGTTTTTCAATTAGTGTCATGATGAGATTAATCTGACCATTTTTCTGCCGATAGTTAAATTAAATAATTAGTCTTAATCCTTGTTGTTGGAAAGGGGATATTGTATGAATGCTGTCTGGTAAAGGTGTGGCTTTTGGGAAATTGAAGCTTTTTGACCTTTGCAAAACATAAAGTAAACAACTTTCTCATTTGCTTTTATCAATGATTAATTAACCTTTTGAATGTTCATGAATTTCGATGGAAAAAGTTTCACTGACCACATTTTTCTATATATGAATGAATGATTGGTATGCTTAAAGATTGACATCAGTTTAATTTATAAAAGTTTAAAACTTTCAAGGATAAGATAGGATAGTATATTGTTTGACTGTTGAGTACCTGCGTAGGAGTACAAACCCTAGTTTTCTTTTTCACTACTGTGAATCGTTTTTACTGCGGTATCCTATGCAACTATGCCTCTCTTTTTACCTCCTTGATGTTCATTTCTTATTTCAATATATGATTTTTTTTTTGATGGAAATATCAAAAAATCGTATTAAGCTCCAAAAACTTTTACAATGAACAAAGGACAACTCATACATCTAGGTCTACTTGTTCCACAACAAGCTGGAAGATTGAGATTTACATAATCTCATTTTTACATTCAAAGACACTTACCTAACAATTTGATCCTTACAAAAATCAATATATGATTTTTGAGTGATTGCTAAAAGATGGAGTATATTGTTGCTTCCTCCGTAATTTTATTATATGCATTCAAAAATTAGTATGTAAAAATCGTTTATTTACATTAAGAAAAAGTTTGACATAGATGCAAACAATCAAATAAGTAAGTTATATAATAAAGATGAAAAAGATTTTTGAAATGAAAAGTGAATAAATTAGTTATTTTATGTTTATTTGGTAGGGAAAGAAGGCTAATAGCCCAAAACAACAAACAAAAGAAAAAGAGAGCTAGGCCCAAACAACTCGAGAGAAACTCAAACCATAACAGTTTTGAAAAGGGCTTTATATGAAAATAATTAGGTTTAAAATTATTTCAAAAAAAAAAAGGTTTAAAATTAAAACTATATCATGTTTCCAAATTTAATTTTAAATATATCATTTTTTTTCTATATATCATAAATAATATGACTTTTGTATGCTAATCTAAAAATTCTAAACTTCAATTATAAACGGAAAACCTTAAAAGATATATCATAAACTCATAGTTTATAAATCTTAGTTCTTAAAATGTATTAACAATAATAATTTAGTTAGTTTGACATAATTCAGATTATCATTTGACATAGTTGTAGATAATTTGTGAAAAATGAATTTCGATATATTTTCCCTTTTAAAAATATCACAAAGGTCTACAGAAGGGTCATCACACTCATGTGACCCAAGAGGAACAATCATACAAATTTTACCAACTAGTCACACTAACCTCATAGCCTAATCTTGATCCTTGAGCCTACAACACTCATTGATAAAGTCGCAGTCAATCTCAAAACCTATTGATAAGCCACAACCAAGATAAAGAATGAGACGCAACCAAGTTGTCCACATTGATAAGCCTAATGCCACTTTAGAATCCTAAAAAAAAAAAGGAGAGCTAAGTCCGAACGATTCTAAAGAAACTCAAACCACAACAATCTTAAAAAAGGAGATCATGGAGGTCCACAAACGATCTTGTAAAATTTACCAACCAGTTAGTAGCTCTATTACTCTCTCAGTAGGTAGTGATGTACACTATTGGTTCACTTGTACAACAACAACAACAACAACATCAAAGCCTTAGTCTCGAAATGATTCGGGGTCGGCTAACATGAACCATTATATAAAACCGTAAAATCAAGTCGTGTCAGCGACACAAATTCGCTCCCTCCACTCCGTCCTATCCACTACCATATTTTTCTTAATTCCCAGTAAACTCATATCACTCTCGATCACCCTCCTCCAAGTTTGCTTAGGTCTTCCCCTACCCCTCACCACTACATCCTTTTGCCACTCTTCGGTCCTCCTAACCGGCGCATCAAGCGCTCTACGTCTCACATGGCCAAACCACCTTAGTCGGGTTTCTCTCATTTTATTCTCAATAGATGTAACCCCTACTTTTTTCCTAATTATTTCATTACTCACCCGGTCCTTTCTCGTATGACCACACATCCATCTCAACATACGCATCTCCGCCACCGACATCTTATGGATGTGACAGTGTTTCACTGCCCAACACTCCGTACCATATAACAATGCTGGTCTGATTGCCGTGCGGTAGAATTTTCCCTTCAATCTATTAGGCATGCCAGGGTCACAAAGGAAACCCGTTGCACTCTTCCACTTCGACCAACCAGATTTAATCATCGTAGGAATGCACAAACCTCAAAGTATAATCTTGATCCTTGAGCCTATGACACCCATTGATAAGCCGAAGCCAAACAAAAGGATGAGAGACAACCAAGTTGTCCAACATGAAGAATAATGCCACTCTAAAATCCATCTTCATAATCAAACGTCTGGAACCCTTGCTATAGACTAACTATAAGCTAAAGTACAAACCCACAAAACTCTTCCATAAGGACATTACAAATTCTAAGATAAGTAATAAAACCGCCAATCCAAGAACCACCAGAGTCTCTGAACACGCTATTAGCCGTCACAAAAAAAGAAAGTTGCCTTACCGTCAGTGTTAAGTTTAACCCAACCTTCGTATGTTGGCTTCCAATCCACCCAAATTATTGCATGGCCACAAAAGTCGCTAGATAAGGTTTCATCCCAGATTTGTATGCATTCTTTAATTTGGTTTACAAGAAACTAGATTTTACCAACCAGTTAGTAGCTCTATTACTCTCTCGATAGGTAGTGATGTACACTATGGGTTCACTTGTAAATTAACAAAAAATATTAATCGTCGTAGGAATGCACAAACCTCAAAGCATAATCTTGATCCTTGAGCCTATGACACCATTGATAAGCCGAAGCCAAGCAAAAGGATGAGAGACAACCAAGTTGTCCAACATGAAAAATAATCCCACTCTAAAATCCATCTCCATAATCAAGCGTCTGGAACCCTTGCTATAGACTAACTATAAGCTAAAGTACAAACCCACAAAACTCTTCCATAAGGACATTACAAATGCTAAGATAAGTAATAAAATCGCCAATCCAAGAACCATCAGAGTCTCTGAACACGATATTAGGCGTCACAAAAAAAGAGTTACCTTACCGTCAGTGTTAAGTTTAACCCAACCCTCGTATGTTGGCTTCCAATCCACCCAAATTGTTGCATGGCCACAAAAGTCGCTAGATAAGGTTTCATCCCAGATTTGCATGCATTCTTTAATTGGTTTACAAGAAACTAGATTTTATCAATACAACTATCAAGGGAAGAGAAACCAATATTATTTCTCCATTTCCATCACCATAAGAAAATATGGAATAAAACCGCCCAATCTATAAAGGCACAACGAGTCTTGACATTAATGTTACTCCCAATCCAGTCCTAAGGCGAAGCAAAATAAAAATAAAAACGATAAGATTGAGGTATCATACTACTCCATATCTCATACGCTACCCTATAATTATGAAACATATTGTCACGGACACAATTCTCTCGCTAGACTATCAACTGTGCGACTTTAGTAATGCTCGCCCGAATTGCTAATTAGCCTTTTATAAATCGTGCTCAATTAATAAAATGAAGTAAAAAAGTAACCGTGGAAAAAACTTCGTTCATACTGTGTGAAATTTGCTCAAGTTGTCAATACTAGGCACTCAATTATATCATCTACGATGTTAGGGGTGTTTTTTTTTTAAATGATAAGATTAGAAGTACTTTTATATTGCTCGCTAAATATAACGAGCATACTAATGCAGGGGGACATGTGGCTTTCACTATATCGTATTAATGGTGTAAATAGATAAATTGTCTAAATCCATTTTCTTAGCAAGGGTCAAACATCAAGCCATGTTACTTAAATTTTTTTTAATCCATAATCCTCTAAAAATGATATTTTTAGTGTGTACGGGAGGTACATCACATTCGTGATGTCCAATATAAATGAGCCTGTTTAAATACTATTATGTGTTTCTCAATTGCATTTTAGGAGTAAAAACCTAAAATAAAGGGTAAATTAAAAATAAAAACTCCTACGTTTTTATATTTTCAAACTGGTATTTGTAAATTTTTTTTGTCTAAACGGGAACTGAGGTTTTTGTATGCGACCAGAAGATGACTAAGGTTTTTCGCTTTGCTAAAAATAAGAATTTCAAAATTAAAATGAGCATTGACGATCTCAAAATTGAAAAATTAAAAAACTTGATGATATTCTAATCAACTTTAATTCTTCAACTTTTTAATTTTGAGGTAATTTAGGTATTATTTGGTTAAAAAGAGAAAGTGAATGTTTATAGAGAGAAAACTCCGAAAATGATAATTTTGGAAAATAAAAAAATTTGGTTTTATAGTAAATGTGATACTAAACAATTTTAATTCTTAGAATTTTAACGGTTATTTTTACAGTGTCAAGCTAAACCATTCTCCTTTTAAGTAAAACGGTATCCTCGGTCCCTTTTTAGACAAAATTGTTTTTACAGTTATTATTTTGGCAAAAAAAAAAAAAAAAAGTAAAAACATGTGGTTTTTTTTTTTTTTTTTTTTTTTTTTTAACTTCTCTTAAAATAAATAAATAAATAAAAAGGGCTAAAATCATCTTACTAATTTCGTATATTTCACACGGTCCATATATTGGAATCCAGCAGATTCTGAATATATTTTTGAGCCCAGTTGTGAAATGACTAATGTTTATCTAATTATATATTGATTGATGTTCAAGCATCTCTGTATTATTAGTCAAAATCGAAATTATGGGGAAGCCACATTATCTGGGCAATGATTATAATTAAGTAAAATTACATTATATATATATATATGGTTGATCCATTGAGAGCAGAGATAGAGAAAGACTTCAACTTCAAATAGATAGATACCAACCATGCCACTGGTCTGTTTGGCTTTGTTGTTTCTGTTTGCTAGTTGCTGTTTCTGTTTGTTGATGCCTTTGAAAAAGACTGCTTTTCATAAAAGTAGAGATTCTCTGCTTTTGCTTTTGTGAAAAGCTGTTTTTTAGCGGTAAATGGCAAACAGAAGGAGTCTAACTAAAAACCTAAAACGCTGTCTTTCAAAGTGAAAAGGCAAATAGGAGGCGAAAAGTAGATAAACAAACATCCTCTCAGTATTTTTCACATGGACCTTGATGACCAAGTGAATTTGGTCATTTACCGATAGATGTAGACTGATCAAATCTAAGTCTTAGGATGCTTTGAATCTCCACCTTAGAATTTTAATCAGCCCACATCTAATGGTGAATGACCAAATTCACCGTGGTCATTAGGATCCATGTGAACACTACTGCCATACCACTATATCGAGCGTTTGTTGACTTTATTATCATGAAAAATACCCTTCCTCTTTCAAAAGCTCCAATTTATTAGCCTATTAGTATTAAGAGAGATAGATAGATACATATACTTCATATTATAGAGGCAAAAAGTATTATGATTTAATGGATAATTTTATAATTTTATTACATTAAATTCTTAATAACCATAAAAATCAACTTTAAATATATTTTGCTTTAATTTCATATGCATTTCAAAAATTGTATTTTTCTTTTAAAAAATATATTAAAGAAAATTAAAATACCAAGCTGTTAAAAAAGATTATATTTTTTTTGAACCTGAATAATGAATTTCATATATAATTCGGATTGGCATCCTCAATAATAACGTTTGATAACCAATCTGGTACCACAGTTGATAAAAAATCGCTAGCATTGGAACAGGATTGCCTAGCTACCAAATGTGCCGCCATGTTCGCTAAACGAGAAATAAAAGACAATTTAAATGAGGAGTTGAATAATTTTAAAAATTTAAAAGCAATTTTTATATATGTGATGTTACTGTAGAATAAATGTAAGAATTTTATTTCGAATTAAAAATTAATTTCATATGTAGATGAAATTATAATGTTATTTTAACTAAGTAGATGCGCTATTGGTAGAATCGGATTCACAATTGCTAGTGTATGCTATTCAGCGAGAAACTAGTGGCAATTCGGCTCTGGATCTAGTTATTGAAGATTGCAAAATCCTTATTAAGGATATATGTAATGTGTCAATCTCATTTATTCGTAAGTTAGCGAATTCCGCTGCCCACTCTTTAGCCCGTGCAGCTACACCTGCTTTTGAGAAGGTCTGGATTTCAGTACCTCCTCCTTGTGTCTGTATTGCTATTGCTGCTGATAATTAATAAAATGATTCTTCATTGTCAAAAAAAAAAAACTAAGTAGATGCTCACGACGAGCTAATTGGGCAAGTAAAGGATAAATATGATAAAAAAATTAAAAATTTAATGTGTTACAATTAAAAAGATCAATGATTCAATTCATCAAAATTAGTTCCTAAAAAAAGCAATGACAATGATTCAATTCATCAAAATTCAACTCCAACAGTATTTTAGTTCCTCCTCAGCTGACTAAGAGTCTTTATTTTCTCTTTATTATTGAGAAGCGTCTCTTCTATCCTATTTCCCTTTATTTTTTTTATTAATAATTTATTATTGAAGAATATTTTTTTTTCTCACTATTAAATAATACATAATAATTTTAATGATAAAAAATAAATAAATAGTGAATATGAGAAGTATTGTTGGAGATGTATTTTAATATTTAAATGACTAAAAGCAATTATTTTTAGAGAGTTAACTAAGATTCTCCTGAAGATGCTTTGAAATATTGAAGAAAGATTAACTCTATCTATCAAGAGTTTCATTCACCAACAAAAATATTCTATCCATGTTGAACATTTGTACCCTTGTCCAAAATTAGGGAGATAGAACCACCCTTCGAAGAAATAGTTTCCGGCAGTGTAGATATTTTGAAACTTCGTGCTTTCCTGCTTTTAGGAGTGGCAACGGGACGGAGATTCCCTAAAAATCAGTGATCCGATCTGACGGAGATGGAGAATCACCAAATTATTTAGAGACATTGGTGGGAGTAGGTGAAATTTTACTCCAATGGCTAAATTTGAGCGGGGATGGGAGTTATTACCCCGAACAGTGGGATCCCCGCCTGCCCCCAAAATATCTCCACAGTAATCCCCCATAAATCCCCGTGAAATCTCCGGAAAATACCTAAAACTATATAATTAAAATTATATATATATATATATATATATGTATATATTTTATAAATATTATAAAATCTATCCTAATTTATTAAATATTTGTAATTATAAAAACAAAACTTAATTAAATTATAATAAGCTAATGTAAATTGTAGGAAGTTAAAAATAATAAGATTACTATAGCTTGGGTATAAATCAATATACAGTAAAACCTCGATAAATTAATAATATTGGGACCATGGAATTTTATTAATTTATAGAGTTATTAATTAATCGATAAATTAATAATTATTAATTTATAGAGTAATTTTAAATTATTTAAAAATAAATTTTAAGTTACTAATTTAAATAAAGTTTTTGTCTAAAATCAATGAACAAATAAAATTAAATGTACATTATATAAGTTAACTGAACTTGGAAGTTCATTGTATTTATGTTAAAAATATTCAATGTGTCATAATTAATGAATTACTATATAAATTTATATGGAGTATTGTTTCAAATCATACAAAAAAAATGAGGATGAAACTGAGGATAATTCAGTACTTTTGAAACCGGTCAAAGGAAATGAAACAATTATAGCATCATCCACTCTTTACAATTTTTTGTTACAATTTGACAAGGATACACCGGAACTTTTGAATGCACTGAGAATAGTTAGAGATGAATTTCAACTAGATTTAAATTTTAAGAAAAAATAAAATACTATAGATTCATATTTTGCTAAATATCCTAAGTATGTATATCTATATATATATATATATATATTTCGCATATGTATTTGAGAAATTATTAATTTATAGAGGTAATAATACAATGTATTTATAAAGGGTTGTTCCGGAAAATTATTATCTTATTAATTTATTAAAATTGATCATTTTTTGAACTGGCCCAAGTCGGGACCAGAAGAAATTATTATTTTAAAGAGTTTATTAATTTATCCAGTATTAATTTATAGAGGTTTTACTGTATGTTTTTCAATTGCATAATTTGGGTATCCTTTTGATCTTTTCTTTTCTGGCCTAATTTTCTACCATTAATATTTGAATGATCTGGTTAGTGAATTAGTGCATCAAAAGCAACCCAAAACTAAACAATGGCTAAATAATTATGGAAAAACAAACCAGATATTAACTCATCTCTCCCGTCCTCAATCCATTAAATAAAAACTGAGATTCATTATCTTTTTGTTTTAAGGTATGCCAATCCATTAATTCAATTGTCTGAGTAATGAAAATTTTCTTAGAATTTGCAATATTTGTTATGTAAATATTAGAATTTGCAGGATTGGTTATGTAAATATTGTTGCATAGGGCGGAGACAGGAGCCTGGGCCAGGCCCCTTGGCTGCCGGAACCATTCTGATCAGAGGTGGTTCCGGCCTTCCTGTCTCCCAAAAAGGAAGAAATGTTTAGTGTGGCGCTATAACTGGGCTGCCTCAATCGAAATTGGCCCAGAAGGCCTAGGCCGAAGGTTAGGCCTTCCTGGGCCAAATTTATAATATAATTTGTTATTTTTTTTTTGACTTTTTCTTCCACTTTTTTTTTTTATTATATATAATTTGTTTGTTTTCCTATTTAAATTTGGTTATAAATTATTTTGTATTTGATCTACAATTTAAATTAATTAAAATATTATTTGTTTGTCTATATTTAAATTAATTGATCATTATTGTTTATTATAGTTTGTATTGTTGATAGTTAACTTATAGTTAATTGAAATTTTGATGGTTATAATTTTGAGTGGAGATTTTATAAATTGGGAATTTAAAATTGGGGATTGATACCTTTAATTTGATTGGTTGTGATAAATTATGAATTGTTGTGTTATATAATTGTTATAAATTGATGATTTCATTTAATTAAACACAAAATTTTTTACATGTTAAGAATTTTAAACATACTGTAGTTTAATTTTGTTAAGTTTTACATTGATATTTAAAAATTAGTTCTTGAATAGTCAGATTATAACATGTATATATACAAAAAAAAAAAAAAATTGAACAAATTCGATCTAGTCAAAAGAAAAAAAAAATTAAGCACGTGTATGTAAAATTGGTCCCCTAACGAACCAATCATGTATCCTCCATTAATTGCATTATTATCTAAAAATGCACCATGTTAGGTGATGAGGGTTTCTGGTCAACCGTAGCACCTGTGTGAAACGAGTGTGTTGCAAAAAATCTCTAAACTATTTTTTTAAGATGCTCTAAAACCTTTCCGAAAATATTGAGAAATGCATTCTCATTTCCGCCCCTTCCATTATCAACCATACCTGGCTCGTCTTTGGACATCACATGGGAAATTGGACTCAAATTTGAATGAATCCTTATGATTTTCTTGTTTGAAGTTGAAAGAATAATTATAGTTTGAAACATAAATTCTAAAGTCAGCGTGTGCTAATTTAGGCAGATAGATTTGAATTTTGAAGAAGGATTTTTGTTAGTGGAAAGCCATAATTAAGTATTTCCATGAAAATATGAAGTGGAAAATTCTTGTACTCCATTCCATACATACCCTTTGACCTTTACACACATCTAGCAATAATGATTTTCAATTGGAAGTCAATTCATCATTTCTTTATAAAAACAAAGGGAATATAAATTGTCAAAAATATTAATATAATAATAAAGCATCTTTGCCTCCCTCCACTTTGGATGGTTTTTCTATTGCGCGCTTCCTTGAATTTGCATTTGTTTAATTAAATTGTCTCCTAACTCTTGATATTAATTATAAGTATCTACCAAAAATAGATCACAATCAATCAACAATGCCTCAATTTTGAACTTATGCTTATTAAAATATTAGAATGGAGATTCAATGTATTGTAAGACTTATTTTAAATAAAAATCTAAATTTAATATCAAATTTATTTAGTTATTAAAATTAATGTGAACATTTCTATAATACCATACACTTAATTAGTACGGTATTTATATTTTTTCCTCCAAATTTTATGGTTTTAATTGAAATAATGGAAAATTCCATTTATAAGATATTCTTTGGAAATATTATATTGAAAGGTAAAAAAAAAAAAAATTGGATTCATTTTGATAGAACTTTCGAGAGAGAGAGAGAGAAGTGATCTAATTCATCTAAATAACATTTAAGAGAATTATCTTGGAATTATCCTTAGGGGAATATCTTAGCGTTAAAGATAAAAGCACCAAATGAATAAATTACATTAAGGAAAAGAATTAAATGATTGCTTGCTTAAAAATTTATCTTGTTTGTTTTCAATCACATCCACCATTTCAATAATTTGTTCAACTTTTGTTTTCCTTTATGTCAATTGATTATTTGTGGAAAAAAGAAGAAGGCATACGTTAATTATGATTATTATCTAAAGGTATATAAATTGCAAAAGAATTACTACCGTTACAAATTAATTAAATTTTATGGTTTTAGAATTTTTAAATCGATGAATAAATTTTTTTTAGTTAATAAGGGAAGGTTAAACGTCTCGAGAATAGGAAAAGGAACACAAAAGAGTTAGCTAGTCACCATACCATCTCGAGGAGCAGAGTCTCAGACTGATCTTCTAAGAGAATATATTAAGAGGATGTTTGTTTCTAACGTTTCACTCTGAACCGCAAGAAATATAACGTTTGGTTAGGTCTATATAACCGCAGAGTTTAACATTTTTTTCTGGATGATGTAGGGTGAAATCGACTGAGGATTTTAATCGTAAATCCACAAAGAATTCAATCTTCTCAAGCTAAACTTGAAGGTTGAGTTAACCCAAAGGATATGAAATCCAAGCTCTCAAAGGAGGCTATAAGTTTAATTCATCAAAAGTTGAGAACATTACAAAACATGGGGGGGGGTTTAAATACTCTCCCACAAAACAAAGCAAAAGACCCAAAAGCCTATGAATAGGGTTTTGGTTAACACATGGCCATAAGGGTATAATAGGGAAGGGGAAGTTTAGTAATTAAGTCACAATGGCAAAACAGTAAATAGAGTGTCACAGAAATGGTCCCCTCAAGGTGAGAACTTGGAGGGGAAGTATTCTCCAGGTCAAAACACGCCCCGCGTCTCGGGGTTACGCCCCGCGTAGATGTGCTCCTGAACTTGAGGAGGCTGGCTCGAGCTCAGTACGCGAGGCGTCCTACAGATTACGCCCCGCGTCATGGGGCTCCTGAACTTGGTGGATCTCCGGACTGGAACCTACGCGAGGCGCCCAAGGGTTGCGCCCCGCGTGTTTGCTCTCCTGGACGTTTTCTTGCTTGATGTGGTTCACTACGCCCCGCGTGGTGAGGGATGCGCCCCGCGTCACTAACTGGTATGGCTTTTCATCCAAGACCACCATTCCCACGCCTTGCGTTCGGTTGGGCACGCCCTGCGTGCCCTCTGGCTTGGGTTGTTCCTTGCTCTCCTTGAGTGGGTTCTCCGGGTGGCTCCTCGTTGTTCCGGACTCGGGACTAGTGATAAGATGTCCTCATCATTCTCCCTTTCTTCGAAAGAGTCGGGTCCTGCCTCAGTGACTTTGGTTGACAACGTCCCCTCCGGTTTCCACAAGCTAAGATCCTGCACATTAAAAGAAGAAGACATCTTCCCAAGCCAATTGGGAAGGGTTAGTTGGTAGGCATTGGCGCTCATTCTCTTGGTGATTGGGAACGGGCAGTACTTCCTCGGTCTCAATTTACTACTAGGGGCGTGCATGAGTCGCTCCTTACCCAAGTACACCATTACTTCATCCCCCACCTCAAATTGCACATCCCTTCGGTGCTCGTCAACTTTGGCCTTGTCCCTACTATTCTTCTTCTCAATACTATCCCGCACTTCTTGGTGCATTTGGTGGTAGTCATTGGCCAAATTCTGGGCCGCCACACTCTTCCCTTCTACCTTCGGAATCTTCCCTAAATCAAGCGAATGGTTCGGGGCCTTGGTGTATACAACTTCGAAGGGTGACTTTCCGGTGGTCGAACTTACGGCGGAGTTATAGGCGAACTCGGCTTGGGCGATCACATAATCCCACATCTTGGGCTTATCCCGGCACTTGCTCCGTAACAGATTTCCCAAAGTCCGATTCACTACTTCGGTTTGCCCATCCGTTTGGGGGTGAGCTGTGGTGCTAAACTTCAAGGTAGTTCCTAGAATAGCCCAAAGAGTTCGCCAAAAGTGGCTAACAAACTTCGTGTCCCGATCCGACACTATACTCTTTGGAACCCCATGTAATCTCACTACCTCACGGAAGAAAAGCTTAGCAATGGCGGTGGCGTCATTAGTCTTTCAACACGGGATGAAATGTGCCATCTTTGAAAACCTATCCACCACCACGAAGATAGAATCCATGCCCCGTTGAGTCCTTGGCAGTCCCAACACGAAATCCATCGAGAGATCCTCCCAAATAGTTTCCGAAATCGGCAAGTGCATACGTAATCCGACATTGGTGGCATGCCCCTTGGAGGATTGACAATTCTCACATCGCTCGACGATATATGCCACATATTTCCTCATCTTAGGCCAAAAGTATCGGGATCTAACCGCCTCCAAGGTCTTATCCCTACCAAAGTGGCCGCCCAACACTCCCCCATATAGCTCTCGGATCACTCTTTCTCGTATAGACGTGTTTGGAAGGCACAGCTGGCTACCCTTCATGAGAAATCCGTTCACAAGCTGATATCCTCCCTCTTCGGTGCCCCTTCTACACTTCTCCCACTCAATACCAAAGTCTGCGTCATCTTCGTATTCTCCCTTGATGTGCTCAAAATCTGTTAACTCCAAGGCCACAGTCTTCATAAGTGCAATCCTCCGGCTCAAAGCATCCGCCACCTTATTCTGTTGACCCGATTTGTGGAGAAGTCGATAAGGAAACTTATCCACAAATGCGGACCACCTAGCATGCATGGAGCTCCGGATTTGCTTTTGACTCCCCAAGTACTTAAGGGCTTGGTGGTCGGTGTACAACATGAACTCCTTCCTAATAAGGTAGTGCTCCCACGTCTTGAGAGCCCGCACTACCGCATAGAACTCCTTATCATAAGTGGCCCATTTCTGCCTTGAGTCACATAACTTCTCGCTGAAATACGCTATGGGCCTCTTTTCTTGCATTAACACTCCCCCAACTCCAACTCCACTAGCATCACACTCAACCTCGAAGAGCTTCTCGAAGTCCGGAAAAGCTAACACCGGAGCGGTACTTAGCTTCTCCTTAATCAAAGCAAAACTGTTCTCTTGCTCATCTTCCCACTTGAAACCTCTACCCTTCTTCAAGCATTCGGTCATAGGAGCCACGATAGCGCTGAAATCTCGGATGAACCGCCTATAGAACGTAGCCAACCCATGGAAACTCCTAATATCCCCAACTGTCTTCGGAGTCGGCCATTCCCGGACAGCCCTCACCTTCTCTTCATCCACTCGAATCCCACTCCCACTGACCACATACCCAAGGAACACCAAGCTCTCCATCACAAAGTCACACTTCTTAGTGTTGGCAAAGAGTTGGTTTTCCCGGAGCAAGGTTAATACGGTCCTCAAGTGCTCCACATGCTCTTCTAGTGTCTTACTATGGATGAGGATATCATCAAAGTAGACCACCACAAACTTCCCAATCACCGGACGCAACACTTGGTTCATCAATCTCATGAAAGTACTCGGTGCATTGGTCATCCCGAATGGCATCACTAACCACTCATATAGCCCGTCACGCGTCTTAAACGCCGTCTTCCACTCATCTCCCGCCTTGATTCGGATTTGGTGATACCCGCTCCTCAAGTCGATCTTCGAAAAGACCTTGGAACCACTCAACTGATCGAGCATATCATTAAGTCGGGGAATCGGGAATTTGTACCGAATGGTAATCTTGTTGATGGCTCGACTGTCCACACACATCCTCCACGACCCATCCTTTTTGGGTGTCAACAAGGCCGACACCGCACATGGGCTCATGCTTTCCCTAACATACCCCATTTTAATCAATTCGTCCACCTTTTCCTTCATTACCTCACTCTCCTTGGGACTCATCCGGTAGTGGGGAAGACTAGGTGAGCTAGCTCCCGGCACTAGATCAATGTGGTGTTGGATGTCCCGTAGGGGTGGTAACCCATCCGGTAATTCATCCGGGAAGACATCTCGGAATTCATTGAGTAATCTCCCCACTTCCTCCGGAACCTCTTCATTTTCACTTCCCATCCTTCCCGCCGGTGTGCTCGTCTTCACCATCACTACATAAACCGTTTGGCTTTCCTCACACTCGTTAATAAACGCCTTGTGAGTTGGACAGACGATCAAGGTAGACTTCCCTTTGTCTTTGGGCTCCCCCGATAGAGGTGTTAGTACATATCTGATGCCGTCCTTCATAAAACGATAAGTGTTCTTTCTCCCGGCGTGGGTGGCGTCTCTATCAAACTGCCACGGACGCCCCAACAGTAAGTGACAAGCATCCATCTCCACCACATCACAATAAACCTCATCCCGGTACTCCCCTATCTCAAGAGGGACCTTACATCTTTGAGTGACTTTCATTTCTCCGACATCCTTGATCCACCCCACACTATACGGACTAGGGTGCGCCTCAAGCTCCAATCCAAATCTCTTGGTTGCGGTATCACTAATAATGTTCTCTTGACTCCCACTATCGATGATCACATTGCACTTCACTCCTTGCACTAGACATCGGGTTCGGAACAATTGGTGTCGTTGATCCGAAGCTACTCGGCTTGAGACTAGGAGCCTCCTCACTACGTGTATGGCGTGGTCCCCATCATAATCTTCCCCATACTCATCCTCAACGGGAACACAACAAACATCCCCCTCGTCATCATAGTCCTCGTCGTCCTCATACCGCTCAACCATGTTGGCACTTCTTCTCTTGGGGCACTCGTTGGAACGGTGGCCCGGCTCGTTGCATCGGAAACACTTGAATGGAGCCGGCTTAGCATAAGGGTTGTTGCCCCTAGGGGGTTGTGTCGCCTTAAAAGGCCTCACATCTCCACTTGGTGCCTTTCCCGTACTTGGCGCCTTGGAATCGCTTGAACTTGCGATTCCTTTACCCTTATCGATCCCCTTGGGAGCTCCTCTCCCTCCATAGGTACTCTCGGCCCCGGTCCTCCTATAACCTTCTCGACCCCTCAAGCTCAACTGTGCCTCGGCCTTCAATGCTAAATTACGGGCATCTTACACCCGAATCACCATTTGCGTTCCAATCCGATCTTGGATGTTGTACCTTAACCCTTCAAGATACCTTGAAGTCTTTTGGCTCTCGGTTTCCGACAAATTAGCCCTTGCCGACAGCCGGAAGAACTCCGAGGTGTACTCGTGCACACTTCTAGCACCTTGAGAACAATTCCGGTAGGAACTGTAGATGTACTGTTCATAGTCGGGTGGTAGAAACCTCTCCCGCAACATCGACTTCATCCTTAACCAAGACCTAATCGGTTCCCTTCCTCCTCTTCTTCTTCCCTCCTTCATGTTATCCCACCAAACTGAAGCTCCTCCTTTCAACCGGTAAGCTACTAACCGAACCTTCCGGTCTTCCGGTATTCCCGCATAGTCAAAGAACCATTCTACCTCAAGCAACCAATCGAGGAAACCCTCTATGTCAAGTTCTCCCCCGAATGACGGTAAGTCCACTTTCAACTTGAAGGCATCATCTCTATCAAAATTTCCTCCATACCCCATTCTCACATTTGGTCCGCCTCCATATCCGCCCCTCTCATTACCTCGGCCCTCATACGGGTCATTCAAACCCACATTCCCCCTTTCGTAACCACCTACAACATCATTATGCACAATATCCATATTCCCGTCACGCACATGCGCGGGACCAACAACATCATTCACATGCACATCATGTCTAGGCCTACCATTCATGGCATTATCATCAATCCTAATCCCCATATTCCTAGCAATCCTAGGCATGTCATAATCATCAAAGAAATCCCCATCACTATCACTATCCACGTTTCTAATGGTTACGGGATTAGTCCGCCTTACCTCTTGAACCCGAGGGTCCATTGCTTGGGGTGCATAGGTGATCCGTGGTGGTGGTGTTGGTTGCCTTTCAAGTAGATGGCGGGTTTGCTCCTCTTGTCTCCGGTGAGGTTCTCCGGCGGGTTGGATGTGGCTATTCCGAAACTCAAGAATAAGCCTCTCCGTATCAAGACGCCTTTCTCTTCGTTCTATTTCTTGTCTTTCTTCCAACTCACTCATCTTGTCATTTATGGCCTTCAAGCTTGATTCTAGTGCCTCAAACCTTTGTTCTTGGGTTCCAATGGCTTCGGTGGTGATACGTGGTTGAACCATCTCCGAGAAGAAGTCTCCGGTCAAGGAAAACGACTCGGCTCTGATACCAACTGATGTAGGGTGAAATCGACTGAGGATTTTAATCGTAAATCCACAAAGAATTCAATCTTCTCAAGCTAAACTTGAAGGTTGAGTTAACCCAAAGGATATGAAATCTAAGCTCTCAAAGGAGGCTATAAGTTTAATTCATCAAAAGTTGAGAACATTACAAAACATGGGGGTTTAAATACTCTCCCACAAAACAAAGCAAAAGACCCAAAAGCCTATGAATAGGGTTTTGGTTAACACATGGCCATAAGGGTATAATAGGGAAGGGGAAGTTTAGTAATTAAGTCACAATGGCAAAACAGTAAATAGAGTGTCACAGAAATGGTCCCCTCAAGGTGAGAACTTGGAGGGGAAGTATTCTCCAGGTCAAAACACGCCCCGCGTCTCGGGGTTACGCCCCGCGTAGATGTGCTCCTGAACTTGAGGAGGCTGGCTCGAGCTCAGTACGCGAGGCGTCCTACAGATTACGCCCCGCGTCATGGGGCTCCTGAACTTGGTGGATCTCCGGACTGGAACCTACGCGAGGCGCCCAAGGGTTGCGCCCCGCGTGTTTGCTCTCCTGGACGTTTTCTTGCTTGATGTGGTTCACTACGCCCCGCGTGGTGAGGGATGCGCCCCGCGTCACTAACTAGTATGGCTTTTCATCCAAAACCACCATTCCCACGCCTTGCGTTCGGTTGGGCACGCCCCGCGTGCCCTCTGGCTTGGGTTGTTCCTTGCTCTCCTTGAGTGGGTTCTCCCGGGTGGCTCCTCGTTGTTCCAGACTCGGGACTAGTGATAAGATGTCCTCATCACTGGAAACTGTAGTGTTTTAGAGCTTTTCATCAACATCTGTTTGTAATTATTTGTTATTGATAAAATTATCCTTCTTATTTTTATAAAAAATATTTTTTCTTTAACATTATTTATATTTTTATAACATAATTTTCGAAAGAACAATGTTTTTTTTTGCGATCAATAAATTTTTTATTTTTATTTTTTTAATTATTGGTAAAATTTTTATTTTAGAATTTATCTGTTGCTTAATTTAAAATATGTCTATATTAAACATTTTAAATACTAACAACAACAATTTAATATAATTCTACCAAACACTAATAATTAAACAGCTAACAATACAATAAACATTTTACTGCTACCAAAAGAACTTAAATATCTACAGAAGATATATATCGTGAAAGCCAAAAAAAATAAAAACATATAAAATTCATCATTCAATCTACTGCTCTGTTCCCTTTAAGTGTAAGTAACACGCAAATCCTAATTCGTAGATTTTAACTCGTGAGAGTGAAGTATAATCTAGGAATAAATTGAGCAGTTACACTTTAATGATATTTCCTAAGATAATGATGAGTTGCCGAATGTGACTCCACTCCACTTAATTAGTTAGGCACATATATTTGAATATATTTCTTTTTCTTTATTCCACATTTCCTTTTTCTTTCTGACTGTCGTTTTATAAAATAAAATACACAGTACGTGCAGTACGAGTGCGGTACATAATATTGCACGTTAAATAATAACAATTTTCCCACTTAAAATAGAGGCATAAAGGTTTTCTCATTTACTCGTGTATTATCATATAGGTGTCATTTAACTGATTTTAGAAAATTGATTTATCGATTCTTTTTATATGACAATTTTTGGAGTTTTCATATTAAGTATTAGGTCTTTTATGCCATTCGGAGAATCTCCAATTCACATTTGAAAACGTGTATTGCAACCCTACATAATAATTAAAATAGTAGAGTCTCTTATAATATACGTGGATCCATGTTACACATATCAAGATATGTATGAAAGGTTCTCTCCATTTGACATGGAGAACCGGATGCTTCTAATAATTTGCCCAATTTTTTATATGTACAAATGATAATTGTTTTCATTTTTTCATATAGATTTCAGATGCAAATAAATAAGAAAAAAATTTAATTCCTTATTTATTCACATATTAAATCTATATGTTAAAAGTTATATCACTAGACAAATTTAATAAATCAGATAATTTTTTTTTTTTTTATGGAAAATGGGTCAAATAACATTTATGGAAATACACTAGGGGACAAATCTTACTAAATGATACTGCATGAAGTAAATAATAAAATTTTGAAAACCACATCAACCAAGTAAGAATTTAATCCTAAAATATACATAAAAGTAGGGGATTAGCTACAGTACAAAGTTAGAAATCTATTTTTGGAGGATCAATTTTAGTTCTATAGCCAGTGTCAAAGTTAGATGTAAAAATTTATGACAATTTTCTAAAATTGAGACCGTTAGGATTCAGCAAATTTATTTATTTTTTGCTTCCAATGATAAATCTAAAAGCAACAAATATTTGATAAATGAAGAAGATGAATATCTCTTTGATTAAACATATCAAAAACCTTTTTTTTCTCAAATGTGCAAGAAGGAGCAGGCAAACTTAAATACAAAAACTGCAGCAAAAATAGAAAAGCTAAAGGACAAAATGAAACGGTTACATTCTCACAAAATCAAGACCGTTAATTGCCTAATCAATTCCCTATGATGATTGGGTCTTTTCCATCTTTATGGTGCAACTGTCCGTGGAGGATGGATTTAAAGTTATGGGTTTGTCCAGATCAGGAAATGTGGGGTTGGACTCATTTTCGGCCTCTTGCTCATTTGATGAACAAAACATTGCGTTTTCAGCCTTATCATCCAAAATCTTAAAATTTCATCGTTTGGTGTGTTGTAGGCTTAAAAAATAAAAATGTTCAACTTAAAAAAATAGACATTTTAATATTTTGTAAATCCAAGCTAATTTTTTAAAAATTTAATTATTTGAATCTTAAAAGTAAATAATTGATTTTGAAACAAAAAATTAGTTTGAAAAGTTAAGAAAATAAAAGTGAATAAAAGATAATTATTTAGAAAACAAAATTCAAATAAATAAAAATTTTGTAAAGCTTAATGAAATTTAAACTCATGACCTTTTATATTGAAATATCTATTCTAAAATAACTTAATCATTTGTTCATAAAAAAAATAACTCAACCATTTTAAAATATTAAAATATTACTATAAATATATTAATATAAACCAAAATTAGGGATATTACCAAGAACGAAATTACTGCTATTCAAGGATGGAGCCCCTTGGCTTGGTCTTCGATCTGTTTTAAAGAAAAAACAGTTGACCTCTGACCTATTATTTCATCACATTTGGTGTTCGATCTGTTGCAATTGGTAAAATTTCATCCAATTTAGATGGAGACTTAGATAAATTTTATTTTAGAGATTTATTTTTTTAATCGAATTAATTATTTTCACTTAAAAAAATTTGTACTGCAAATAAACTGTAAGAAGTGTCACTTATCAAGTCCAAATGTCAAAATTGTTGGAGCAGCTGTACAACTGTGTGTATTTTGTTGTAACAGACTGCATACAATACAACATACTGTATTCTATTGTTTCCTTTCTTTTTCTGTTTCAGCAACTTGCTCATAACTTCATTTTGGCTCCATCTTCTTTTGTAACAGATTACTAATTTCACTTGGTATATAAGCAGTGATTCTTAGTTAATTGTTTTTAAGAGTTTTCATAATAAAAGCTTCGGTTTCTTCTTTGTGTTCATATGGTATCAGAGGTTTAGGTCAGTAAATCTGGTTCAATCATGGCAAAGAAGAAGCATAATGCACAGAAAAAAAATTCACTCGATCTCATCGCCAAGAACATGAAGTTTCTGATAATCCCAGTGATTCTAACGAAGAAGACAATTCTGATTATTCTCATACGAGAGAGAAATCTTCTGCAAATTCTGGAAATTACTCAGGAAATTTTCCTTCATTTTCATCAGAGAACCCTGGGTTGGTGTTGATAAACATCGCCTTAACAAGTACAAATTACTTGGCTTGGAGCAGCGCAATGATTTGGGTGTTAATGGCAAAAGGAAAACTCAAGTACATTATGGAGGATAATGAAATCCCTATTTCCGGTTCTGCGGAATTTAAGAAATGGCAGAAGAAGGACTGTCTTGTATCTTCATGGATTGTGAATACAATCTCTAAAGATTTGGCAGAAGGATTCCTCTACATCACATCGGCTCATGACTTGTGGAAAGAAGATTTGGGCAGAGTAATGGCCATATGCTTTACAAAATCAAAAGAGAAATTGGTGCTTTTAACCAAGGTAATTTTTCCCTTATGATTTACTACAATAAATTGAAGAAAAATTGGGACGAATTGTCCATACTTAGGCCTGTGCCAGGATGTGTTTGTGATGCTGCTAGATCTTGTGCCTACAATTCTTTTCACAGAATTGCATAAATAAATGATGAAGATAAGCTTGTGCAGTTTTTAATGGGGCTAAATGATCAACATGATCATGTGAGGAGCCAAATTCTCTTAATGGATCCTTTACCAGATATTCACAAAGCTTATTCCACGATTCTTCGAATAGAGCAGCAATGAGAAGTTATGAACAGTCAAAATATTGAGATTGCAAGATTAAGCAAAACCCATGGTAATGGTTCTTGGGAAACTAAAGCTAGAGACAACAAATCCAAGAAAAAATGAGCATTGTGATCATTGCAATACATCTGGTCATTCAAGATCAACTTGTTTTAAGTTGGTGGGATATACAGATTGGTGGAAAGATATGAAGAACAAGAAGAAAAATGCAAAAGTTAATGCTGTTTCTGGAGCCAATCAAGCTAGTTCTAGCAGAAATGACAGTTCAGATGAAGAGGAGATGGATTCCAAACAAATGGCCAGAATGGTCAGTGAGATGTACAAGTTCATGACAGACCAGACATTGCCTACTGTACTCAGCAACTCAACCAATATATGCAGAGGCCTTGTGTCCATCATCTTAATGCAGCTCTATATGTGTTTAGATACTTAAAAGACACTCTTTACATTGGCCTCTTTTATCCTTCACATACAACACATATTCTACAGGCCTTTTGTGATTCTGACTGGGGAGGGTGCCAGATAACAAGAAGATCTTTAACTGGCTTCTGCATATTCCTTGGAGAATCCTTAATATCATAGAAAACAAAAAAACAAAGTGTCGTGAGTAAATCTTCAGCTGAAGCTGAATATAGAAGTCTTGTTGCTACATGTGTTGAGTTAAAGTGGATCTCCTATTTATTGAGTAACTTTAAGTTCAAACTTCATCTTCCTATTATGGTTTCCTGTGATAGTCAAGCTGCTATCTCAATTGCCAAAAACCCAGTATTACATGACACAACCACACATTTTGAAATTGATTGCCACTATGCAAGGGAATGTGTCAATCAAGGTTTTATTAAATCGGTTCATGTCTCAACACACTCACAGATTGCTGATGTTTTCACTAAAACACTCAGTCACTCTCAAATGGTTCCTGCTCTTGTCAAGATGAACCTTCGCAGTATTCAGCTCGATTCTTCTTGAGGGGGGCGTGTTGGAGCAATTGTACAGCTGTGTGTATTTTGTTGTAACAGACTGCATACAATACAACATACTGTACTCTATTTTTTCCCTTTCTTTTTCTGCAGCAACTTGCTAAATCAGTTAGATCGTAACTGCATTTTGGCTCCATCTTCTTTTGTAACAGAATACTAATTTCACTTGGTATATAAGCAGTGATTCTTAGTTAATTGTTTTTAAGAGTTTTCATAATAAAAGCTCCAATATCTTCTTTGTATTCATAAAAATATCACCATGTATCAGGAGGATAATCAATTTATCAAATCTTCATCCAAATTGTATAAAGTTTCACTAATTAAGATAGTTCAGCTCTAAATGTTATCAAATAATAGGTTATGGCCAAACCTTAGTACCCACTTTTTTTTTTTTTTTTTATGAAAACTAATCCACTTAAAACTTAAAAGGAGTATTATGTAGTGATAGAGTTAATATTTTTGAGATTTCGAGATCTTCTCCTATTGCATAAGTATTTTTTTTTTAAAACCACATGTATTCTATTGTAATAATTTTAATCGGAAATTAGTCACAGTTAAGGTTTTTTACTAGTCACCTCTTATAGTTAAGTTTTTTCATCCATTTCTATACAAGTATTTAGTCAAAATCGAACCTGAAATCTTTTTCCATACCTTTATTCTGCATTGCCAATTGAACTACAAAGCAAAGTAAAGGAATGATATTTTTTTCTACAAACACTCTAATACTAAAGTAAACGTAATAAATGTTCCGCCTCCTTCGCTCTAAAAAGTCCAAATATTACCAAGAATAAGTAGAGAGTAGGAAGAATCCTAGGAAAATATAATTATTAGATAGTTGGATGGGATTAACAAGAAATGCAAAAAAAAAAAAAAAAGTTACACCATATTTTTGATATATTAATGTGGGATAAGTGGAAAGTAGGTAATGGTTGTTAAGAAAGAAAACGGAGAATTAATAACATATATCAAAGTTACATCAATTGCATAATTTGGTTAATATGACTAACATACCAATTAAATTATATCTAATTGGTTGAGAATTTATTTCATAAAGAGTTTAATTTATTATAATACATATATGTTAGTTTAATGTTATATCTATAGGTAAGTTGTTATAACAGAAAAGATAAGACAAAGAATCTTATATTGGGGGAAAGAAATAGAACAATGTATTAACCAACCTAGCTAAATTCAATAGCGTCTGTAGTTTGAAAACACGACTGAGTTTATTTTTTTATACTTAGTTGCGGTTGTTGCGTTTTCAAATAACGCGACATAGAACAGAAACTATACTATGTCGCGTTTGTCGTATTTTCAAATAACGCAATATAGTATAGAAAATAAACTCTCTCGTGTTTTCAAACTACAGATGCCATTGTTGTCGCTGCAATAGCAAACACGACTTAGTATAGTTTGCAGCAAATCTATCGATTTCGACATATAACCATCTCAAAACAGGCTTTCATCACACATTGTCTAACTTTGCAGTAAAATCATATTACTATATAATAATGTACAATATGAACGATGAAACGAAATGAAATGAAGATTATTTACTTTTCGTTTGACTCGGCTTTCGTTTTTTGCCTTACCCATGACAACGACGCTGTAATTTACTAGTTTCTGGTGGAACAGGGTTGCCGAAAGTTCTATTTGCCGTGAAATTGCCCTTCAAATCTCTCTTCTCCGTGAATGTCTTCTGCTCTGTCGCGTTTGAGGAGATGAGGAATGGAAAAGATCGGGGTATTTTTGTCCAAATGAAGTGAAAGATTGGTGAGAAGTGGGAGAACTAGTCTTAATATGTAAATGGGCTTTTAAAAAGGTCCGGATTTGTAATTAGCCCTTACTTTAAATATATATAGGGTAAATTACAAAACTAAATCAATTAATAGACCCGTTTATATATTTAGATTACATTATCTCTTACCAAATTAGACACTTTCAAATTAGACTTTTCCAAAATACCTTTAGTATATATTATGAATTAACCAATTTTTCACTCCAACTCGATAGATTCGCAGTGGGGTTAACTGCTAATTCACAATTGACCCCCCTGCAAAGCAAAATCGTGAACTGCTAATCGTAAACTTGGAAAACATATTGAGTAGCGACTCTGCCATGTCAAGATAGGAATGGATTGACTAATCATTTTCAGATTCCAAAGCAATTTACATGGTCACAAAGCATGATTTGATTGTAGAAAAAATTGGGGAAGAAAGGAAGAAGAAAGGTGCTACTAGGTTATTACATGAAATGCAGATGATGGAAAAATTGGGGTAGAGTTTGATTGAATTCGCAAAGGGATTTCAATTTCCAGTGGAGAGGAAAAGATGCATGAAGTAACATCACAAGTGGCGGAACTAGCGGAGATTACCCGAAGAATGGAAGAAGGATTGGTGTCGTTATAAATGCAGGTAAGAGATGTTTTTCATAGGATTGTAAGGAGCAGAACATATGTGCTTGAAGTGGTAGATCATGCTATCAAAGTTTCTTAACATATAGTATAATTTACTTGCATTTTGCTGGTTCAACTTGTTCATTGGTATATGAACTTGAACCCGATGTGCATTTTTATATATATCAAGAGTATTTAGGACCAGTCTAACTTGAAAGTGTCTAGTTTGGTAAGAGGTAGTGTAATGGATTTAAATATGTAAACGAGTTTATTAATTAAGTCAGTTTTGTAATTTACCTATATATATAACCGGTTCGATTAGATTTATTAATGTCCGTTTGTTTTCATTTTTCGGAACTGTTTTTTACCTTTTAATACTAAACATGATATAGAAATTGTTTAGTAAAATTCCGAAACAACTGTTTTTTTAGAAAAAACAAGTAGATATCAGCAACTGCTAACATCGAGCAGAAATAAAACAAAGAATTAATTATGAATTGAGTTATTTATTTATTTATTGTTTTTTTTTGTTGTTGTAAGAGAATGGTTGGAACCCACTTTTTTTTTAGTTCCTCAATTGCTCATTGACATTACAAATTTTCTTATGTTCGAAAAAAATGCTTCTATATACTTTTAATTTTTTTTGTTAATATTATCAATAATGTTATTTTTTTCTGTTGTATTTTTGCATTAATAGTATATTTAAAGACAGTGGCAAATACTGGATAGCTCGGTTGTGGGCCAAATTTACATGTGCGTATATAAACAAACAAAAAAAAATACTAAATCGAATCCACTCAATTTTTTTTTTCTTTTTTACATAATGTACATATTTTCATGGGAGTGGTCAAAAACCAATTTATATGTACAACTATAAAACTACTCAAATTAAATTTTATTTGCGCTATAAAAGTAAAATTAAGCTATTAGAGAAATTTATCGTTTATCATATATTAATTAAGTTGGATTTATAATTAAATACAAATTCAATGAGTCAATTAACCGTTTTAAACCTTAGTTTGTCGAAAACAGAAAGCCAAAACCATCCATAGTAAAGATAGTACCAACGATCGGAAAACTAGGACCATTCATAATAAGAGTATTTCCCGCGGTAGGAGTGTGGCCCCCTCCAAGCTTCTCGTCTCCGGACATGTTTGGTTTAGTTGTTAGCTAATAGCTATTGCGGTTGCTGTTAGCTATTTGCAGTTGCAGTAAGCTGTTATCTGTTTATTATTAGCGGTTTAATTACTAGTGTTTGGTAAAATTATATTGAACTGCTGCTGTTCGGATTTAAAATGTCTAAAATGGACATGTTTTAAATTAATAAATGATGAAATTATAAAAGCAAAAATGTGAAAAAATGTCTATAAAATTGCTTTTGGCTGCAAACATTAGGGGTATAATTGCACAAGTTTAGACGTTAAGGGTAAGATTGCTCCTAGCTACAAATGTTAGATGTGTTTTTGCATCTTATCCTATTATAAAATAAAAAATATGTTACATAAATTAATAAAAATAATATATATAAAAAATAAAAAATTTATTAAACGCAATAAAACATTGTTCTCCCGGTAATTATGTTGTAGAAATATAAATAATGTTAAAGAATAAACATATTTTGTGGAGATAAAAATGATAATTTTGTCAATAACAATATAACTACAAACAGCAGTTTATTCGTGAAACGCTCCAGAACGCTGCAGTTTCAAAAAAAAATACTAAACGTAGCGGTTATATAAATCTAACCAAACTTTATATTTCCTGCGGTTTAAAGTGAAACGCTAAACACTCTTTCGAAAAGTTAAAACAAACGATGGTGCTTATTTTGAACGAAACAAATCAGATTTTTTTATTAATTTCAAATTAATCGGCTGATGAATTGGCACTTTAGGACAAAACATGTGCATAAAGAGGCAGTTCAATGTGATATTAATGGAATAGAGTCCCATCCACATCTAACCGTCCAAATATTTGGTCCCAATGCATTGCAATTTAAGCCTAATGAAACTCACTTCTTTTTATTCCTCCTCCTTTCTTTGTTTACTAGAACTCCTAATTTGTCTCTTTTATAAACTGGCTTTCATTACATTATCTCGTTTCATTCTTATTGTTGTAGTTTTTATAATAAGGTGCAAAAATATCCGTAATCAGTAATTTTATTCATAAAGTTTATAATGAATATAATTTTATTTTTAATATTAATAACAATAAAAAAATTTATGTTTAACTCGCAAGTTAGATCAATTTCAAAAATTATTATAAAATATATTTTATTTCTTATTCTATTCCAATTGCGTATCAATTGGTTTTAAAAAAAGTTTCATACTTTTTTATGATTTAATAATAGTATTGAAGATTAATATTTACAAATTCGGCGAAATATTTGATTTTTTTCCAACTCGTACAAAAGATAATATTTTTTTTCACGTTTAATCATATGAGTGATAAAGTGACGCACAAATGAAATTTAGATGACAAAATTCATAACCTAGAAGATAGTTTGTGAAATTATTTCTCAAATTAACAAATATTTTTCATAATTCTAGAATAATTAGTAAATAAAAAGAAATATTTTGTCCACCAAAAAATTAAACAAAATACACCAGAAAATCATAAAACTTGTAAAAACAGGAACTGTCAAAATTCAGAAGCTAGAAGTCGTTGAAATGAGGCTGCTCACACCATCACGTAGTCGGTATGTGTGCATCACACGTGCAACATGGTGCACTCTGGATGCTCCATGGAAGACACATGTTATGTCGCTCCTGAAGCATATAACGCACATGCTACACATGGCAAAACATGATTCTTCTAGAGTGTCAACATATGTCGTGCGACATTTAATCATCGCGCTACACGTGGGTCTCACGATGTGCCTTGATGTAGGTGGCGCGTGTAAGATGTCACGGTGCCAGGTCTGAGCCAGGCCAAAACCCCGTGCAGCGCCAAGACTTCCCCAAGTCTCGACCAGCCAATTCCTACCGAAGGGATCTATTTTCTTTAAGAGGCCCGTCAATGTGTTTGTCGGTATTTCGTCCTAATGGAACTCCATATGAAAAAACCTCGCACTAAAAGGGACACACATTATGGGCTAACTCCAGAGCCCATAGTGTTCATAGAGTTCCACCCTATGGAGACATTCACCTCCTTTCAAAAGGCCGAATGACCGACTCCCCTAGTCCCTAGTGGACTAGGTTATATCGCTTAAGCCAGTACCAACTACTGACCTAGAGGGTGGCAGAGATCCAACGCCAGAGTAGTCCCTATCCCCTTTAGTGTTCCTTATACCAACTCGGCCTCTACCATCAACGTATGTTGACATGTCTCATTCTCCACTCCATGTCGAAGCCTCGCATAGCTTTCCTAGTGCTTGGGATTGAGTTTGCTTATGGTCGAACTCCCCCTTTATACAAGCCACACGCCCCCTCCCAATGTCCGATGATCTGGAAACTTCTTTTAATCTAGGATTTTTTTGGTCTCATTCATGTTGGTGAACTGTGTTTGTCTATACGACAAAAAAAGCTATGATTTGAGAGTCACGTACTCTTTGCCTATACTATAACTTTTGAAATCCCGAATCAGAATACCCAAAACCGCAAAACATAATCTCTTTCGGCGATTCTAGTGCCATTTTCATGAAAAATAGTCCCACACTTTAATGTTGAGTGTCATAGTTTTAATACATATAATTAGTAGCATGTAAAACTATGCATTTTTTTTATATCCGTGGATCAAAGAGTCAAAGCACGAGATTTTTGGCTCTGTTACAAATGAAAGGATTATAACAGATATAATCCAAATATAAAAATGGGTTCTTGTAGTTACCTTTTCTATTATAGAAATCGTTGAATTGATTGCAACAGAAGAACGAAAGTCATAAACTTCGTATTATCGATCACACTTCGACTACGTCGATGTTAATCGGAAGAGGAAGTGATGATCCATAAACTAAGAACAGTTGCTTGCTAGTGAGAGAGAGAGACAACAGTGTTGGGAGGAGGAGAGGCTCACAAGTTTCGCATTTGTCTAATGCATGTCTTAGGATATTCTCTTTATATGTTAGGGTTATGTAGTATGCTTATATTGTTAGTTATTATGCAATTGATGTAAACAAAACTTATATTACATTTACTTACAGTGTTTTCGAACCATCTCTCGAAGTTAATAACTTGCAAAAATTCCCACTTTCATTTAACCTAACATTTTTTAATAATGTTTATCATTTAACTTTTATATATAAGGGAAAAAATTGAATATATTTTGATAAGGATACTTACTCTAAATATGGTTGTACCTCCTCACAATTTGTAGAGCATATAAGTGAGCCAACCTGCAGTCTTGATAACATAATTCTTTCGTCTTACCTTTACTCAAAGGCTTTCCTTTTACTGAAAAATAGATATGATTAAGTCTTGAAACTTTACACAACCAGAATTTTGTTCACTCCTATTAAATATTGTCTTTGTCCTTTCCAAGTATCTAGAATAAAAGGTAAGACACTCATTTTCTATGCATCTCTCAACTATTGATCCTTCTGGACGTGTCGTGTTACGTACACTAATCTTATAAGTCTGTATGTCCCTAACTAAGAAACAACATTATTTAAGTTACATGTCATATAACTTTTTAAAGGTATTGAAACAACTAAGATAATATAAAGCATACCTCTCAAAGGGAAACATCCAATGATATTGAATTGGACCAGTAAGCTTTGCTTCGTTGGCTAAATGTATTGATAAATGTACTATTATATTAAAGAATGAGGGAAGAAAAGCCTTTTCAAGCTTGCAAAGTGTTATTGCGTTGTTATGCTCTAACTTTTCCAATGTCTCCATTCTCAAAGATTTGGAGCATAATTTCTTACAAAACATCCCCACTTCAACCAATGGCTCATATACAAGTTTGGGTTAGAGCCCGCAAAATGTTGGAACAAGTAAACGTTGTAAGAAGATATGACAATCATGAATTTTCATGCCACCAATTTTACCCTCACTAACATTAACCCATTTAGCCACATTGGATGTCTATCTATCAGGAACTTTGACATTAGATAAAAATCCGCACACATCTCTCTTTTCTTTCATGGTCAAAAAATACTAAACTGTTGGAATTTCATATTTTCCATCGGTTTTGGTTTTAAGATGCAAGTCTTTACGAATGCTCATTTAATTAATGTCAAACGAGATTTATCATTATCTTTAGTTTTCCAAACAATACCCATTATTGTCCTTAAGATGTAATCACAAATATTTTTTTCAATGTGCATAACATCTAAGGTGTGATGGATTAAAAGTTTGCTTCGAGTGGAATCACTTATCTTCCTTTTCTTTATAGTCTTTCCAAATGCTAAATTTTATACACAATGAATTGATCCAGAATGTCATCCCTTGTAAGATGTTTAGGAGTAGCACAACATTCCACAGTTCCATCATATGATTTTTTATCCCGTCTCCATTTATGACCAGCTTCTAAGAATCTACATTGTCCTATATAACAAAACTTGTGACCATATTTTAAATATCGATAGCATGTGTCAAGGTTGTAGGAAGGACAAACAAGATCCCCTTTAGTACTCCAACCTGAAAAGTTTGCATAGGCTGGAAAATTACTAGTGGTCCATAATAACATCGTATATGGAGTTTAAAATTACTTGAACTCGAAGCATCATATGTCTCAACACCATTATCCTACAACTCTTTTAATTCTTCTATTAAAGGCTCTAAGTAGACATCTATATTATTTTCGGGAGCCTTATCACCTGGAATCAATAAAGATAACATGGAGAATTCCTTTTTCATACACAACCAAGGTGGAAAATTATATAGAACTTGTCACATCCGTGTCCCTAATTTTAGTTATTATACCCTAATATTATGTTACATTATATTTATTTATTTATTGGAGAGTTAATTGGGTATTATGGATATAGTTTTGAGGCTAATTCCATGCTTTAAATGTAAAATTAAAAGTTTAGGGTAAGTTTTAAAAGAAGCTAAAATTAGAGGGACCAAATGGACATTTTCCCATATTGGGAACATCAATTCACAATTCCCATATATTATTTCAGATAACAAGAAGATGAAGATCAAAAGGAAATCATAAATCAAATTATCATTCTTTTTCATCTCCATTTTCCTCTCCATTAACTCAAATTACCTAGTTTTGATCATACCTTGATATCTAGAGATTGAACCGTCGGATCGAGCTGATTTTTTTTTACAGTAGCTTCTAGACATCCTAATACACATTGTGGTCGGTGTGATTTTGATTTGGATATTCCTACATAGGATTCGACCTAGGAAGATTATGGTGGTGGATTTGAGGTCTTAATGTGTTTTTCTCTCAATTAGTGCTAAAGTAAGTAACTATCAACTACCCTTTTGAGTTTTTATGTATATATATGTATATATAACTCTATATTTTCCAGAAAATTGAATTTTTATGATGATTTTTGACATGCATTTGATTAATTGGAGTTTTTATGATTTAGTTTTTAACATGAGCTTAAAGTTAAGTTCAAGTAATGATATATGTATTTGCATGTCAATTTCAACCTATAATATATGTTTATGTATACACGATTTGAGTTTGGTTTTGATGAACTTAGTATATTTGATTAATATTTATGTAAGATTTGATATTTTGAAGAGTAAATGAGTGGTTTTCTATAAATTTATTTCTCAAAGTAAATTTGAGTTTTAATTAAAGGTTGTTAAAATATTAATTTTGATGAAATTATGATTTATTGAAATAAAGTCTATATATGATGATTTATGTGTTATTCTTAAGAAATTGAAGTTAATATTGATAAGTATATTTTTAAATTATTTATTGGTGATTTTAGTTCAATCATGATTTATGATTTAATATTTTGGAAATTGATTGAGTAAAGGTATTAAGAAAATTTATGATGTTGATTTATGAGGTATATATATTTCTGATTTTAAATTATATTATGAAATTATAAGATTTTTAGTATCCATCAAGAGTAATCCGGATAGGTGGCTTTAATTAAAGTCCGTATTTAGTGAAAAATACGGGCTGTGTACACAGTTGAAAGACCTATCGGGTATGGCAAAGAAGTGTTGACAAGACCATGCGGGCTAGGAAAATTATGAGATATCTCGATTCTATTATATTGTGGGGATTGATACATATGGGGATTATCTCTCGGATGTATACGGCTTGTGAAATATTTATTGAAATACGATTTGTGAAGTATTTATCGATATACGATTCGTGAAGTATTTATTGATATGCGATTTATGAGGTATTTATGGATATACGGTTTCTGAAGTATTTATTGATATACGGTTTATGAAGTATTTATTGATATGCGGTTGATTTAAATAAATGGTTAATTACGAACCTATTTATTTTGTATAGTTGAGATTTTAAACAAATAATATATATATATATATAGCTATTTTGGATATGAGTTTTATATTAAGTGTTTTAATACAGTGATTTACGTTTTGACTATGTGTGGTATTTTGAGAAATGATAGCAAGCTTATGATATTTTAAAGTGCATATTTGGTTAAAAGTACTACTTTGAGTATTTTATTATGGTTTAATCCATAAAGTGTTCATTTTTAAGAATATGAATTTTATATGATGCATTTTAAAAATTAAACTATATATATAGCTATTTTGAGTATAAGTACTTTATGTAGCTGATAATTGCTTACTGAGATTTTTGTCTCAACTTTTTAAATGTTTTAATGTTTTTAGGTGAGAAAGTACATGATAGAAAGAAGGTTACCGACCGATTAGGCGAGGATCGGAAGTTGTTGCTTATTGCTAGAATTATAATTAGAACCTTAATATTTCAATTGTAATCTGATGGAGAGTTGGTAAATATGTTGAGGTTCTTGAATGAATAATGTAGTAGGAATATTGATTTATTTAGAATATACATTTAAGAGGAATGCCTATAAAAGTGAATTTTATGATATTTGGATAATTTGGAGACTCTTAAGTGTTGATTGTGATTTTTCTAATTCACGTCTGATGCCGATTGAGGTCGTTTAGGGTCGGGTGTGACAGAACTAATACCACTAGCTATGTACTATATGTTGAGCTTAAATTTCCAAATGGATTAAAACCATCAGTAGACAAACCAAGTCTCACATTACGGGAATCAGATGAGAAGTTAGGATACATCTCACCCAATGATTTCCAAGACTTTGCATCAGATGGATGCCTCAAAACACCATCATCTACATGTTCTTCCTTATACAATCACATATGAGTTGCTAATTTAGATGACATGTACAACCTCTGAAGTCGTGGTACAAATGGGAAATGGTGTAGAATTTTCTGAGGAATTTTCTTCCTTTCAGCCACCTTGGACATACCATGGATTGAATCACCTTCATTACCAACATCTTTCCACCTAGAGGAAAAAAAAAACCGGACACCTTTGATAATTAACATACTTCTTTCGAAACAATATGCAATCATTCTTACAAGCATCAATCTTGACATAATTTAATCCAAGATCTCGTGAGTACTTTTTTTGCTTCATATGCACTACTTGGAAAATTTTGATCATGAAGGAACACTTGTTTTAATATTTTGAGTAACATGGTGAAAGAATTATCACTCTAACTGTTAATGCATTTTAGATGGAGATGCACTATAAATTCTAACTTTGACAAGTTTTTACAACCAAAAAATAATTCTTGGTTAGCATCTTTCATCAACCTAACAAAGGTTTCATGTATTTCATCATTTTTTGTAGTTTCACAACCAATCTCATCTCCATCTTCAGATAAATGTGCATCTCTAATATTAGTAACATCAAATCTTCCAATCATGCCAAAAAGTCGGGTTTTGAACAGCAAAAAGGAGAGTTTCCGAAAAAAATTTTACTATACTAAATAGTAAAAAAGTTGCCCTCCAAACGACCAGGAACAGAATGATTCATCTAAAATTACGTATCAAAGAAAATGTGTCATCAAAAGCTACTATCTCTTTATTACCTTCTATTTACTCACTTTCTACTTCAACAACACTCTGTTCTCCATGGAAATTCCATAACTTATAGGTTCTCAACATACCATACACTATCAAATCGTCGAACACCAAATATCTTGTATGAAACACACCATTGTTACAAAAATTTCATGGACACCTTATTTTTTTCTCTTCCTACTTTATTAAATGCAAAAATCCAAAAATTTAAGATCCTCATTACGATATTAAGGTTTTGCTCGGTCTTTGACTAACGTATAATCCATCCATTGTTTCCATCATGTATCAATGCAATATTTCAAGATTTTCATAAGAAAATAAACAAACTTTTATCTTTCAAGACTCTTATATGGATGTTATATGCATCTCCCTAATTAAGAAACAACATTATTTAAGTCATATGTCATATAACTTTTCTTAGTGAATTTTATAGATTATGGTAAGAAATAAAATAGAATTTATAACAAAAAATTACATCAATTACAACACACATAAAGATAGACTATTATACCTTATATTAGATAAAGTATTTATATATAAGCATGTACAATCATAATACCACATTTGCTGACCTTAGTTAAAGCTCTTGCAGATGTTGCAAATTGGATATTGATGAACTTGGAGGTATTAAAGTTGATTGTTACTAGATCCACAATTTAAAACCTTGAATTTGCACAAGTCCAGCTAATAAAATCTGCATTACAAGTAAACATACATGGATCATATTCTACTTATCAAAACCAAACACCAACACATTCCTGATAATTTGTAAGAATGGAATAAAGAAAAGAAGCAAATAATTACAATTTGTATTGTAAAAGAAAGTACAACATAAATACAATTTTGTGACATTGGACCCTAGTGTATAACAATTATACTTGGCCATCAGATAAAAAACGCTTCAGAAATCAACGGTTGGTTCTTCTCTACTCAATAAATAAAATAAACCAAAATTTGATTACAAAATGATCATAGAAATGCAGCTTATTCACATGAACATTGTCAATATGAAATATGAGTAGTTAATGTAACCAATTTGTTCATTATGATCATTTAAGAAGAAATTAGTAATCCTAACCAACTTGATGAAATTCTAAACAAAGTAGAGTAAGAATGAAATGTTGGGGTTTAGTGTCCTATAGACAATTGTTGCGGGATACAAACTTAATGTAAATGAATTGTTCTTTATATCATTTGTTTTAATAAGATATATGTTTTATAACTATATAAAGGCAATCCATTTTAAGCACTAAATAAAGTCTAAATAAAAGGAAATCCGTAAGTTTGTTTAAAGTGATTATAAAGTGTTCATACAAGCATGAAGTGAGACAAAACTTTATAATAAACTAATAAACTTAAAACCACCCCAAGTCAAGTGATATGTTTAGGATTGATATATCACTGTTGAGACTTGTATGTAACAATGTATTCTGTCCGACAGAAATCTGATCTCACAAGCTTCATATATATAGATATCTGGACAGTTACATAGATCCGATGAAACGTCGTTCATTAGGATTGGGGATCCGAATTGAGATAACAGGATGGGTAGATTCATCCTTGTCACATGTTCATCTCATTGGTATTAATAGGTATAACTAATCCTCAGACTCAAAGGAATGTTAATTGGTCATCCTGAATTACTGAATGTGAGACTTTGATCCTACGGTCCCACGATCCTTAACAGAGATGACTCTGGGGTGTGAACTGCAAAGGTTGGGTGTCACAGGAGGTAATGTCAGGGTAGTTATACATTGGATTGAGTATTTATCACTCCCGATTAATGGGAGATACATCCAAGGATCGCTTATGGAAGACTCGACTCCAAATCCTTGCAAGGTGATAGCTTAAGAGTAAGAAATACAGATTTCACTTAACCTATCTATTTGAGTTGACTCGGCCTATACAAGTAAAACGAACGTCTCGCTATATGTGACTTGACATCACCCATAGTCATAAGATTCAGTTCAAGGATGTAGTTGATAAATGATCGAATTATACTGTAACTAATACGGAAGGGTTAACGACAGAATCAACCTGTCTTCTTAACGGACTCTGGGGGAATGATTACAGACTTGCCAATAACATACTCAGTACATCATTCCGTTATGCAAGGATTAAATATAATTCTTGAAGAAATTAATTTAATAGTTGCATACGGCCAGAAGTAGTAAGAACCTAATGGATCACACATAAGACTTGGAACCAAAAGAGAGATGGATGTCATTAATAGATGGAAGCCCAAATGAGCCCAGTAAGGCCCATTTAATTAGGGGAGGCCGAAATTTATATATAATAAGTTAGGAAATATTTTAATTCCATTAATCCTAATTTGATTAGGTTTGTGAATTAAATTAATTAAGAGATAATTAAGTTAGGAGTTTTAATTAGATTAATATACTCCTATTATTATCCAATTAGGTTATTTATTATTATCCTAAATATATTAGATATATTATAAGATAATAATTGGGAATCCTATTCCGAATTGAATTCCTATTAAGTAACCTATTCCTATCTAACTAGGGTTTAGATACAAGTTATTATATATACCCCCTAATAAGTGAATTTCGACTAAGCCTAACCCCTCCCCTTATTGTGATTTTCGAAACATACAATTAGAGAGAGAAAGTGAATTCGCATCCCCTAGTTCGTGGATAAGAATTCATACGGCTTCCGTCGATTGATTAATTTCCATTCATCTCCTTTTCTCTTTGATCTTGTGTTGGTTAATTAGAGGCAATCTATTTTGGTTGCATCTCATAAGGGTTGATTCTAACTTAACCTCACCGTGTTATACTTCGTGCTTGGGAACTCGGAGAAGAATTGTGGGCGCTTCTTTAACAACGGTAGATTGTTCTTCAAAAGGTATTCCTTCTTATCCCTCTTTATATGAAATAACGATTAACGGATCCTATGGTTAAAAGGAAGTAGGCTAAAATTTTTATATTTCCGCTGCTATACCTTAGCCTTAATTTCCTTCAGTGGTATCAGAGCCATCGTTAAATCCGTTATTTCATATATGAAAATTTAGAAGTTTTTCAATAGGATTGAATAAATATTTATGGTTAGGATTAATTAACAAATAGTTTTGATTAATTAATCCTAAGGATAAATAAGTTTTAATTAATTGTTAATTAAAATTGATTATGCGTATGTTCCTAATTATTTCGGTTGATAATCATTATAACAAAATCTATTAGTTTTATAGTTAGGTTAATAAAATCAGTTTTATTAATACTAAAGATAAAACGGAAACCTATTGTAGTTTTTCCTATTTCTGAAAATCGTTTTTAAAACCTGATATATATATATATATATATATATTTATATAAAAAAAATAACGCGACAGCAGCCCAAGTCGCGCCTCGCGGCGCGACTGGCCGCTGTCGCGCGCGGCTGCTGCCTCGTGGCAGCAGCTGCGTGCGGCGCTGGGGCGCCACTGCCGCAAGGCAGCGGCGTCCCGCGCGCCCTAAGGGCCGCTGCCAATCGGCAGCGGCCCACTCTCGGGCCCGGCCCGATACCCACTTGATTTTAAATGGTTTAAAATCGTTTTATATTTGAATATATATATATATTTCAGAAATTGATAGTTTTCTGTTCTTGATTATCGAATGAAAATTTGTTTAAAAGTTTGTTTTACCAATTTGTAAATCAAAATGTTAAATGAATTAAAATCTGAATAATTGGAACATGCATAATTAAAGTTTTGTATAGTTATATTAACCTAAAAGTTTAATATAAAAGGATACGAAACTATTAGAAGTAAAATTGGATGAAAGTTAATTTGTTAAGTTAATGTGATTAACATAAATATTACATAAGATAGTTATGCAATCAACCAATTAAATTTATTTAATTGAGTCTATGCATGTTTGGAGTTATGGACATATTTGGACCCTCTTTTAGTCTTTTGGTATTTTTGAAATAGGGCCTGCGAGTCCTGCCTATCTACTATCTATTGTAATTTCTCCTCTCATCTAATTCCTTTCAATTCAGTTGAAGTTTTCTTTAGTTGTATAGAAATTAATATGTAATTTCAAAGCGCCATGGAGAAGACGGAGGACCTAAAGAGAAATATGTAATAGTTAGTATTTCCTTAGGTTTGCCCTTTTATTCCGTCTCTGGCTCGACGGAATAATTTAGATGATATGTCCATAACGCCAATGTATGTGTCTGATGTATGCTAAAGCAAATCAAGACTAAGTTAGATTATGAGACCTAAAATAAAATCCCTCATTAAAAAGTTAAGTAAATAAGCAAGTTATTAAAATCGGTTGCCCCTTCCTAATATTATAATTCAGCCGGCAGTACTGGGGGCCTTTGGGTTGTTGAGTAAACTCAAGATCGGGGTCTTATGGTAACACCTGAATTATCGAAAATCGTTCTTTCATGAATATGGGATAATACTTAAATTAGATTATGATAATTGGATGAGTAAACTCATGTTATCATAAACTAATGGGCAAGATGGTTGGGATTAATATGAATTGCATATTAGTTACTAATGTGGTTAGTAACCCAATAACCTAGGAATCACATTAGAGATGTGATTGATCATATGTATCTACCTAATGAATGAGACTAGCTTGTTGAGTAAACTCAAGGCGAAATCTCAGGAGTTAAGATCCTAGCTCACTAAAGGATTTGTGAAATTCTTCGAATTAATATGGAGGGCTATTAATTTGGCAAAATAGTGGGAGCAATCTGAAATAAATTAAAAGGCCTATAATTTTAGATTGTTATACTTTAAAGCAAATGAATGACGTACGTTTACTCTTTCTCACTCTCAGGTTTTGTTTAAACACACACTCTTAAAATCATGACTAAAACCAATCTGCAAAACATTCTTACCAATAACAAACTGAATGGTTCAAACTTCACCGACTGGTTTCGCAACCTCAAAATTGTTTTGAAGTTCGAGAAAATTGGGTATGTACTTGATACATCGATACCCCCTGTCCCTGAAGATGATGCTCCCATCGAGGAAATTGATGCTTATCAGAAGCACAAGGCTAATGACGATCATGCCGGATGCATCATACTTGCATCGATGACATCGGAATTACAAAGGCAACATGAGGAGATGAATGCCTATTCCATCATCATGCACCTAAAGGAATTGTTTGGGAAACAAACCAGGTGCGAACGCTACGAGATATCCAAGCTGTCATATCGTTGCAGGATGCAAGAGGGCACATCAGTCATGACACATTGTGTCAAGATGATTGGCTACATTACCAAACTTTCTAGTATTGGACTATCAGATGAATGACTTTCTAGTATAAAGGCAATCCCTTTTAAGCACTAAATAAAGTCTAAATAAAAGGAAATCTGTAAGTTTGTTTAAAGTGATTATAAAGTGTTCATACAAGCATGAAGTGAGACAAAACTTTATAATAAACTAATAAACTTAAAACCACCCCAAGTCAAGTGATATGTTTAGGATTGATATATCACTGTTGAGACTTGTATGTAACAATGTCTTCTGTCCAACAGAAAGCTGATCTCACAAGCTTCATATATATAGATATCTGGACAGTTACATAGATCCGATGAAATGTCGTTCATTAGGATTGGGGATCCGATTTGAGATAACAGGATGGGTAGAATCATCCTTGTCATCTGTTCATCTCATTGGTATTAATAGGTATAACTAATCCTCAGACTCAAATGAATGTTAATTGGTCATCCTGAATTACTGAATGTGAGACTTTGATCCTGCGGTCCCACGATCCTTAACAGAGATGACTCTAGGGTGTGAACTGCAAAGGTTGGGTGTCACAGGAGGTAATGTCAGGGTAGTTATACATTGGATTGAGCATTTATCACTCCCGATTAATGGGAGATACATCCAAGGATCACTTGTGGAAGACTCGACTCCAAATCCTTGCAAGGTGATAGCTTAAGAGTAAGAAATACAGATTTCACTTAACCTATCTATTTGAGTTGACTCGGCCTATACAAGTAAAATGAACGTCTCGCTATATGTGACTTGACATCACCCATAATCATAAGATTCAGTTCAAGGATGTAGTTGATAAAGGATCGAATTATACTGTAACTAATACGGAAGGGTTAACGACAGAATCAACCTGTCTTCTTAACGGACTCTGGGGGAATGATTACAGACTTGCCAATAACATACTCAGTACATCATTCCGTTATGCAAGGATTAAATATAATTCTTGAAGAAATTAATTTAATAGTTGCATACGGCCAGAAGTAGTAAGAACCTAATGGATCACACATAAGACTTGGAACCAAAAGAGAGATGGATGTCATTAATAGATGGAAGCCCAAATGAGCCCAGTAAGGCCCATTTAATTAGGGGATGCCGAAATTTATATATAATAAGTTAGGAAATATTTTAATTCCATTAATCCTAATTTGATTAGGTTTGTGAATTAAATTAATTAAGAGATAATTAAGTTAGGAGTTTCAATTAGATTAATATACTCCTATTATTATCCAATTAGGTTATTTATTATTATCCTAAATATATTAGATATATTATAAGATAATAATTGGGAATCCTATTCCGAATTGAATTCCTATTAAGTAACCTATTCCTATCTAACTAGGGTTTAGATACAAGTTATTATATATACCCCTAATAAGTGAATTTCGACTAAGCCTAACCCCTCCCCTTATTGTGATTTTCGAAACATACAATTAGAGAGAGAAAGTGAATTCGCATCCCCTAGTTCGTGGACAAGAATTCATACGGCTTCCGTCGATTGATTAATTTTCATTCATCTCCTTTTCTCTTTGATCTTGTGTTGGTTAATTAGAGGCAATCTATTTTGGTTGCATCTCATAAGGGTTGATTCTAACTTAACCTCACCGTGTTATACTTCGTGCTTGGGAACTCGGAGAAGAATTGTGGGCGCTTCTTTAACAACGGTAGATTGTTCTTCAAAAGGTATTCCTTCTTATCCCTCTTTATATGAAATAACGATTAACGGATCCTATGGTTAAAAGGAAGTAGGCTAAAATTTTTATATTTCCGCTGCTATACCTTAGCCTTAATTTCCTTCATGAAATTCACCTCATTCAAACATCAAAGACTGATATTGTTGGAGTTGAAGTTCTTGGTGGTTTCTTTAAGGTTGGAGGAAAAAAAGGAAGGAAGATGAACAATATTTAAGGGAGGAAATCAGCAGCAATGTTTAGAGCTGTATAAATTTGAAGAACATATATTTAGAGTTTAAAGGATATCATCGTAGAAAAAAAAATGAGGGTTTTTTTTTAGGATTTTAGGCTTTTTATAATTACAATTATTTCAAGCGCCAAATGAGTTTGGTTTGAGGCACTTTTATTTTTCATTCATTTGTGGCAATTTAATTGAGGTTCCCACTATTTGGTTAATATTTTTTTTGGCAAATCCAAAATTCCCCCCAATATATTGTATTATATGTAGAGATTTTATGAATTCACCACTAATAAATCACTTTATGTGACAATTCTAAAATTCGTCACTAACAACTTAATATTTGAGGCGCAGTATTTGTCCACCACAAATGTATTATATTTAGTGACGAATTTCAATTCTCCACTAATTTTTTCCACTAAAAACCCCTTTTGTTGTGGTGTATATAAAGTCAGATTTTAAAAATTAATTAAAGCACAAGTATTTATTGACTAAACAATTAACTCACAAATCCTTTACTCCAAACTGTATAAACCATAATATTTATTTTTAACCGCGAGACTATGGTGTTGTTTGTTGTTTTGATCTGAAAAGCAGATTAAATACTGTTTGGTAACAAATAGAAAATAGCTGCCGATAACTGATTATGGATGAAACAGCTGATGTTTTGTATCAGCACCATTTTGCTGCTTTTTGTTAAAAGCAGCTGCTGATTCTCTTTATTTTACTGAAGTACCCCTTCTCCCTTCACGCAGCAAATTCTTTTTTTCTTTTTCTTTTTCTTTTACCACACATACATAATTCTGTAAATCCCTGGCATCTTTTCCAATTTTATAGTGATACCAAATGTAAGACTTTAGCATTGAACATGAGTTTTTCATCAAGGTAAGTAGATGATTATATATGGTCAATCATAAAAATAAATAAAATAATTATATATATATATATATATATATATATTCATAATAAAGTTTAACCATTTTAGGCAAAAAGCATAATTAAACTCGATAAAAAAGTTAAATAAAGTTTAACTCTCCTAGTCATAATAAAGTTTAACTCTCCTAGTCAAGAAATTCTTATTTTTATTTGTCCATATCAACAAGTCGAATCGCTCTAACGATGTATGCAGTCCAAACTCGATAAAAAAAAGTTAAATAAAGGCCTAATCCATAATAGAATCAATGATCAATGGCTTAATGTGGAAAAATAAATAATCAGGGACTTAATCCTTAAAAAAGTCAAAGTTCGAGAGCTTAATTATGTTTTTTTTGCTATTTTATAGCTATAAATTAAACCCCTCTCCCCCCCACCCCACCCCCGCCACACACACATATATATATATATATATATATATATATATTAATTAATTTAAAATATATCCATATTAGTCATTTTACGTATTAACAGCAATAGTTAATTGTAATTTTACCAAACACTAACAATCAAACAGCAAACAACAAACAACAACAGCAAACAGTAAACAGCAACAACAAACAGCTAACAGCAAACCACAACAGCTGAACCAAACAGGCCCTATGTTTGCAAATTGGGCAAACCAGTGGTGAAGCTCTTAGCCTAGTGGTTGAAAGCTTACATATGCATTGGGAGGTCATGGGTTCGAATCACATCCGAGTCTGGTGAGGATTTTTCTTTCTTCTTTAATGTAAGCACATTGTGCATAAATTTTAAAAAAAAAATTGGGCAAACCAAGTTTTTTTTTATATACTTGCCCTTTGGTGTTAAGAGAAAAGTTCTGAAATAAATTTGGGAGGGCTCATATTGTGTTATTTTTGTTGAGAGACAATGTTAGAAAAAGACAATATAGTGTTATTGTTATCGATTTTTTATTCCATTTTAGTTGACTATTCTGGTATTCTATATATGTTTACTATTAAATCCAGATAAAGGATTATAGTTATTTATATACATAATTTTTAACAATTGAGATCTAAATAATTATTGTAATTAAAATTTATTGAGAATTGAAAACCCTTTAAATCAAATATCCTTGTTAAAATGTATTCTATATTGGAGCCACCTTAAATCGGATGTCATAGGCCACCACCTAGGCCGGCTCCCCTAGAGCCGGCTTTAGATGTAAAAAGTGTAACACTACAAAAAACAATGTCTTTACCGACGGAATTTACTTGTCGTAGCGACGGTTTTACCTGTCCCTATAGTTTTTACCGACGGTTTCCAAAACCGTCACAAAAGCGTCATTACAGTAGACGTCGGTTTTTGTAAGGCGTCGGGGTAAGTTTCTTGTAGGGACAGCTAGTTTGAGGCGGTTTTGTGACGGTTTATTACGGTTTTTACGACAGTTTCTATGGGTTTTGCGACGGTTTTATGACTGACGGTTTTGGATGATTTTGCAGAATTTCAGCAGCTTCTATTTATATATTTTCAAATAAAAAAATTATTTTTTATATATAATATTTGAATAGTTTGTATAATAAGCAAAAATGAATAAAAATGTAATCAAATTAAAAACTTGAATAATAAATACACTGTTCCAATAATTGAAAATTTCATAACATTTCTTTATGAAGGTTTAGTTTTTTACAAATATGCCGGAAAAAAATACAATATTAATATAACGCAAATAACTCTAAAAGTTTAAATCTTTCCCTAAACTTGCTTCTCTGTTCAAAAACGGAAATGATGAAGTGTTAACTTTAACAGAGTCTAGAGCAATAGATATTCAATAACAATGACAAAAAAAAATGTGATAACTACTCTCCCATGAAGTCAATAGCAATCGTGCATTTGGTCCTCAATAATTCAATGCAGAGCGGCCATGTATTCAGATAACAGAATATGCCAACAATGTCAACCTCCCTGCAACCAACTCATCATCACTTGCACAATTTGTTCAACATCTGAATTGCTTAGTAAGAAACACAATTTTCACATTCTAATCAATCAGAAAAAACATAAATTAATTACGGCAGCAAAAAGGATTAGTATGTAAGTTACATCACCTGCCACTTTCTTCAGTTCCTCACCCTGCTCATCAATTTACATGAAAATTAATTAAGGAATTCAAATTTGTAATATTTCAATGTAATTTCATTAATTACATATTTGAGTTGTGCAAAAAAAAAAAATCTTAAGATGTCATAAAATTACTAGAACCGTGAATTAGCAAATCAACTATATAAACAGAAAACTAAAGTCACAATACCAAAAATCTTAAATACAGAGAAAATTGAGGGTCAGTACAAACCTTGGGTAATAGAGTATCATCCTCGTGGAGCATATATGCCAAATCCCATCACCTACATTTACCAATAAGAGTTCAATGAAATACACAAAGGAAGAAAGATTATCTCATATTCTTCTTCAATCGCAACCACTACTTAATTAATAAATGCATTCAAGTTATGAATCATAAATTTTCCAATTGCAAATTACCTGCCATCAAAAGACATTGCAATCTGTCTAATTGGAGATTTGGTTTAAGACAACCTGCAAAATCAAATATAGGCGAGTGTCATTGAGATCAATTTGCAAGTTTTGTATTTCTGGTAATGGTAAAATCTGTACAGACCTTGCAACAAGAACAGACAAACTATTTTGCAATTCCCAAACAAAGATCTTCCTTTTCTCTATTCCTTGTAACACCGACACACATAGATGATATGATTGATCAAACAATAAGAACAAAGAGCATTCCCACTAAGACAAACCTGCAAGAAAAAAATATCACAGATGCAATTTAATAACAATCTATAACTTCAAACTTAGACTACTAAGAATAATTAAATACTTCTTGGCTTTGTTGTCGGAATCACCTAGAATATTGTCAAAGAAAGCAAAATTAATGGGCAAATCTAACTTCAATCTATAACATTTCCACCCTCACAATCTGACCTTTCTTCACTGCAATTATAACATTAAACATTAAAATACCATATAACATTGGTACTGAAACAAACAAAGAAAGAAAAATAGATTTCAATAAACATAAAATATGCAAAATGCTTCATCACTTCCTCCCATTTTAGCCATTCAATAGCATGAATTTTCCATATGCAGCATCAATGACTCACCGAATCATGAAAAACAGGCCATGCACCTACACAATAAAATCAATATAAAAATCCATAACATGGAAGCAGATTTCATCTAAAATTAACACAGAAAATCAATTCAGGAACAAAAGATTAACCTCTAACCTGAATAAGTTATGGAGTGCAATGATGCTTCAGATGAGAGAGTACAGATATATCACCAACATCATATCATTTGTTTTTACTGCAAGTGAATAGAGATGGATCAAACACTTAAACAAGCATATAGTTCCAAAAAAAAAAAAACAAGCATATTTAGTATTATTGACTTGTTACCAGTAAAAGCCTTAATTCAGTACCAACTACATAAGCTGGTAGGCTTCGAATCTTCAACAAACAAAATCCACTGCACAAAAACTAACATATAGATAAACTTCAACTTAACTATACACAACATTTTGATTTGATTTTTATTAAGAAAATCTGAAATAAACAAACAAACTTACCCAAATGAGAAGTAAACATGACTAATTTCAATCAAACAGGTCAAAACTCCTTACTTTTTATCAATTAAAGGAGCCAACGCCTCTTCTTAAAAGGTTTTCTTCACTCTTCATGAACAAAGAGAGACGAGAAATGTTTTGGGTTTATGGATACAGATATGTTAATATGATAAAAGGCAGTCTTGAAAAATGAAACTATCACAAATTAATTTGCAAGAGGTAGACACAAATATATAAATGGTATTTTTAGATTACCTTCACATTAAGATATTAAAAGTGCCTTAGATTTCTTAGATAAAATGATAATGGTTACAAAAACCAAAGCTAAGAAAAATTTCAAATAAATTAGGGAATTGATTCAATATCTATAAATTAGGGAATGATTCTTCTTGTATTATTGCATATGCGTGACATAATTAGAACACTATAAGCCAAAACATAATTAGGCACTATAAGCCAGAACATAAAAACTCAAGGCCTAAATCCATCACCATTTTACATACTATTGGGGTCAACAGAAACAAGTAAAGAATTCTAATAGGAATGAAGATAACACTAACAGGCAGAAAAGCAGAAATCAACAGTACATAAATGATCGATAAGCAACTTTAATATACAAAAATTTCAAAATTAATCTCATAAAGCCAAATTTAGAGCTTACCATTGATTCCATAGAGCCAAATCTAGACCACCTACTTAACCATCCAAAACTGTACCAGAAAATTAATTAAGTTAAGGATTCAAAAGCTCAGAGATCCACATGGAGATTGGAGAAACAATTCACCTTTCAGGGACTCAACCTCCTCTTGTCGACCATGAAGGTTCATTGCCCCTATTTTCCTGAAATTATACAAACATAATAAGACTTTGGCTATTGGTTTCCTAAGTGCATATACTACCCCTGCTTCTAGTGAACCAAAAGCAAGAAATCCTCCAAATTTCAAAGCAAGTATTCATGATATCAGGCCTCTCTCACTCATAAAATTCCTATAATCGGTACCTATGAAAATTTAACTAAGGTACCATTCTTCATTATGCTGCCCAACTTTGAACACATACCTTTGATATGCAAAGGAATCGTAAAGGTGTAATCGTAAATTTCATAATACCTGGAGTGGCTGATCGACTTGGGAAAGAGATCAGAGGAGCGGTGATGGAGAACACTGAGAAGATCGGAGAGGCTTGTGACAAGAGAGACGGTACGATCTATCGGAACAAAAAACTTAAGAATTCCATTTAGGTTTTGCACAAATGCATGGGCCAAAATGAGTGAATAGTAATTGGGCCTTTTACATTGCTTAGTTAATCCATTTTCGTAAACAGAAAGAAACTTACAAAGTAAATGAACTAATTTGATAAAATTGAAGTAGATAAAAGTAAATAAGTAGATTTTTATAGTGACACTTTTTAAAAGTGCATTTATAGAAGTGTTGGTATATGGGTATTTTTTTATAGTGTAAGGAATGTTCATAAAAGTTGGACAATTTCTCATAAACATGAACCCAATCAATCACGGAAATTTCACAAGTCAACTTATTTCTCAAGCGATATTATATCAACATAATTTATTTAAATTTTTTTATTAACATATCAATACCTCAATACTAATTAACAGTTGTTCAAATATTATATAACTAAACTATCAAAGGAAAAATAGATCAACGTAATTTACATATGTTATTTACCATATATTTTATCGACCCATTTAATAATAAAAAATTTATACATAACAAAATAGGCCTTTTAATTTTTTTTTATCAATGGAGTTTTGAAAAGAAATAGGCCCTCCTATATAATTTTATCACTATTTATATTAAGAAAAATTAATTTCACATATATATAAAGGCTAAATCTTTTTTGGGGCCCCTCTAGCCCTGGGCCCTAGGTCGATGCACCCCGGACGTATGCCCAGGGTTGACCATGAGCAGAGGAGTTACAACGGATGCTAAATTCATTCTGGTGGGGAAATAAAAAGGACGGATCTAGGGGCATTAATTGGATGTCCTGGGATCAACTATGTGTACCCAAAAATGGAGGCGGCCTCGATTTTCGAGACTTCACTGCTTTCAATCTAGCATTATTGGAAAAACAAGGGTGGCGATTTCAGTCATCCCCAAATTCTCTACTCAGTAGGGTCTTCAAAGTTAAATATTATCCTAAGGGGGACTTTCTAAAAGCTAGGCTGGGTCATTCACCTAGCTACATTTGGCGGAGTATCTGAAGCTCTCAAATTTTGCTACATAAGCGAGTTAGATGGAACATTGGAGATGGGTAGATGATAAATGTTTAGAATGATCCTTGGTTGAGGGATGAACAGAACCAGAAAATATCTACCCTGTGGTGGAAGGCTTTGAGAACTTGACGGTTAGTGATCTCTTTATCCCGAATTCTCTTGATTGGGATCATGAGTTATTGCAAGAATTGTTCTCTGAAATGGACATTGCAGCTATTTGTCGTTCATCTGTACGCGTTGCTGGACAACCCGATAAACTTATTTGGCATGGGTCCTCGAATGGAATTTATTCTGTAAAAGCGCCTATGGATTAGCAACTGGTGCGATGGTAGATGGCAGTGCGCTGCGAGTTGAAGGGCTTTGGCATGCTATTTGGGATGCCTCTGTCCCGTATAAAATCTAATATTTCTGTTGGCGTCTTGTCCGGAATTGCATCCCTACTCGGGTCCGGTTGCACATGCGAGGGGTGGCTAAGGTTGATGAGTGTGTCATGTGTTCTCTCGATATAGAGGACGTCTGGAATTTATTCTGGTTATGCCCCAAGGTTCAGGAGGTCTGGAGAGAGGCGGGATTGTTAGGAACTCTGGATCGAATTGCTACTGATGCTGAGAATTTTGCAGACTTGTTTTTTCATTTTTGCAGGTTGGCCAACTCTAAGCGCACGAAGAATTTTCTTGCTATCCTATGGAATTGGTGGCGGACGCATAATGACAGGCTATGGCATCACACCCACACTTTAGCGCTAGAAATTGTAAGAGGCGGTCTACAGATTCTAACAGACTGGCAACGGGCGCAATCTCACAGACGAATTCCTGAGTTAACCCCGTCTAGATCGTGTTCCTCTATTTGGCACTACCTCGGTCCCTAAGCTGTCTTGCTGTATCGATTACAACAGTTTTACCATCCTCAGATTATCGGGTTGTGGAGCTGCTCTCAAAAATGAGGACAACACCTTTATCTCGGGACGGACTGCTACAACGAAAGACTTGATGGCGGTAAGAAATGGAGAGATGTGGGCGCTGTTACAAGCTATAGAGTGGGTAAACCAACTTGGTTTCACTAATGTTATTTTTGAAACAGATTCGCTGCTCACCCAGCAAGCAATTTATTTGACAAAACCCGATGATTCTGAGTTTGGGGATCTTTCCAAACAATGTCGTTCCCTTATTGCTCATAACAAAAGGCTTGTTAGTCATTTACACTAAAAGACAGGCGAATAGCTTAGCCCATGCCCTTGCACGGGCAGCTACACATTACGCCAGTCCTACTTTTTTTGATGTGTTACCGTGTTCTTTTTCATTATATGTACTGAACTATTGCCGGTCTTCGGCTCATTAATGCAATTCCTTTTAATAAAAAATTATGAAGAATTTTTTAATACATATAAAATAATTAATTGATTTTAATACGTTGATTTAATTCAATTCAATTAAATTATAATCAGTTACAAGGTAATAAAATTTTGTTAAACATGAAGAATGATTATGTAATTCAATTAAATTGAATTATATTTAGTTACAAACAGAAAATTCAATTGAATGGAATGGTTAAATTAAACAAATAAAAATAGTTTAGAAGACTATTTTTTACATATAATACTTTAGAACACTGTTTTTTAAGTAAATATTAAAATTATAAATATAAAATAAGAATTTTGATAATTTTACGTGTCATATAAATTGATAAGGTCTTCTTTGAAATTTATTTTGATAAGGTCTCATATTTAGGAAGATGGTATGTTTCGGATTTTATAGATTCTTAATTAATAAAAGAATTCCATTTACTTGTGGTGATGGTTGTTATGTATTCCAATTTGTTTTTTTTGAACCTGAAAGCACCGCTTAAATAGATGATGGATTTGCATCCAAAAAAATAGTGTTCACAAGCCAGTCTGGCACAACATTAGAAACAAAATCGCTAGCATTGGAACAGGCAAGCCTAGCTACCAAATGAGCTGCACTGTTCGCTAAACGAGAAATATACGCTAATTTAAAAGAACGGGTGGATCTTAGCAGGGTTCGACAATCTGCCACTATCATACCAAATTCAGAAATGTCCTGCTTATCAGAGTGAATAGCATCTACCACAGCCTTACCATCAGATTCAAAAATAACAGAAGAATAACCCAAATTAGCAATCCATAACAAACTCGTGCGGATTGCAAGAGCTTCAATGACACGTGGTTCTTTTATGCTTGGGATAAGACTGCTGCTACAAAAGAGAAAAGCTCCCTTTTCATCCCTAATCGCTGCTCCCATTCCACTACTCTCTAATTCTTTGAAAATGGCCCCATCTATATTGCATTTGATAAAGCCCGGGCTAGGCGTATACCATTTATGTTGGGGAATTGGCAAGTAGTGGTTACCTCTCATTTGTGTGCCCTGTGCTTACAGGGGTGGCTGGGCGGCCCACTGCGGTGTCGTCTGTATGTGTGTTGCTTGCAAGTGTCGGTTGCTCAAGGGTGGCGTCTTCTGTTGGTAGGCCTTCCAATCCTGAACAGCTTCTAAGCTGATTCGCCAAGCCATGTCTGCCGGCCACCATCTCATGTGCCACAGGACTCTGTTTCTGTGGTCCCAGATTGCTTTGAGTGCACAACAGGTTCTAGTAATATCTTCCAAATTCGAGTTGCTCAATGCTTGGAGGAGCCACTCGTCAAGGTAGCTGTTGCCCACTCTCGGCACAGGAATGCCTGCTACACGCCAAATGTCACCTGCGAAACAACAATCAACAAATAAATGGTTATCCGTCTCTTCTTGCTCCACACATACTGGGCACTCAGTTGAAATGGGAACTCTTCTCTGGACCAACCGAGTTCTAGTGGGTAAGCACTTTGAACACAGACGCCAAATAAACTGTTTCAGTTTAGGGGGAATCATCAACTTCCAAAACCTCTTCCAACCTTCATGGACTCTGCTAGCTTCAACTAGCCCCATACCTGACAAGTAGCCTGAGTGAACATTGTAGTGTCCATCTCTTGACCAATGCCAGATTCTCATATCTTCCCCTGCATTGTATGGTAAGATAATATCACTAATAGCTTGCACTTCCACTTCACTAAAGCAGCCATTTAGTTTCTGCATGTCCCACCCTCTCCCATTTTCAAGGAGTAAGTCTGCTACCATCAAATTCTCCATTCCAGGGACCAAAAAGGAGTTTATGCAAAAACTCTCAAGGCTAGGAACCCACTCATCCTCCCAGACTCTGATTGATCTACCATCTTCCACTCTCCATCTGACCCCTGTTTTAAGTATATTAATGCCTTCCCATATGCTTCTCCAAACCATACTAGGATTATTGCCTAATTTGGAGAGAAGTAAGTCCTCCCTAGGGTAATATTTATCTTTGAACATTTGACTTACTAGAGTATTTGGGAATTTTAGTAGTTTCCAACCCTGTTTACCTAACATTGCCAGGTTAAACACATGTAGATCCTTAAAACCCATCCCACCAGAATCTTTAGGCCTACACAATTTACCCCAATCAAACCAATGAATGTTACTTCTGCCCTCAGGTTTCATACCCCATCAAAAAGAATTCATTAATTTTTGCAGCTCATCACAGATAGATAAGGGTAAAAGAAACGTACTCATACAAAAGGTTGGTAGGGCTTGAGCCACAGACTTAAGAAGCACCTCTTTCCCCGCCTGGGAAAGGAATTTAAGACCCCACACTCCAAATTTCTTCCGAAGCCTATCAATCAGAAAAGCGAAAATTTTGCGCTTGGAACGACCAATGAGTGACGGTAACCCCAGATATCTGCCTGTGTCAAGAGGAGAGCACACCCCCAATAATGCTTTGATCTGTGACTGCAAAGGTTCAGACACATTACGATTGAAAAAACCCCTGATTTGCTCAAGTTTACTGCCTGACCCGACGCTACTTCATACTCAGACAGGATGTTCATGACCTTTCTAGTCTCATCAATAGTTGCCCCAAAAAACAAGAAGCTGTCATCAGCAAAGAAGAGGTGTGTAACTGCCGGTGCCCTTCTGTAGATCTTACACCCTGAAATAAGCCCTTCTACTTCAGCCTTTCTGATAAGTTTAGATAAGACTTCAGCACACAGGATAAAAAGGTAGGGAGATAGGGGATCCCCTTGCCTCAATCCTCTACCAGGGACAACTTGCTCAGAGCACTCCCCGTTAATTGCTACCTTGTATTTCACAGTTGTTATGCATAGCATCATCCAGCCAATCCAAGTTTCATGGAAGCCCATTCTGCCCAAAACTGCTTTAAGAAAATCCCAATCAACTCTGTCATAGGCCTTGCTGATATCAATTTTTAAGGCAACCTGCCCATTCTTCCATCTATTCAATCTCTTTATGTAATGTATACTTTCAAAGGCTACATGCACATTGTCAATTATAGACCTTCCAGGAACAAATGCAGATTGAGTTTCGCCAATAATCTTAGGAAGAACCCTTTTCAGACGATTTGCTAAGGCCTTTGCAATTATCTTGTAGATGACATTGCACAGGGCGATAGGGCGAAAATCCTTTAGCATTCTAGGATTTTCAACCTTTGGAATCAGAACAATTGTGGTGTCATTAAGACCACTTGGGAATTCCCCTTCACTCAGCCACTTTGTGCAGGCTGCTCCCACATCAGCTCCTAATGTGTCCCAAAAGGCTTGAAAAAACCCCGGATTTAGCCCGTCAGGGCCAGGGGATTTGTTAGGACTCATAGAAAACAGGGCTTGTTTGAACTCTTCCTGATTAAAAGGAGAAACTAGAGATTCGTTCATGTCAGAACTGATGCACATGTCAATTGCCTGTACAGTGCCACCCCTGCTTGCAATCGAGGCCGAGAAAACCTCCTGAAAATAGTTCTGTGCAAGCTCCAAAAATTCGGCTTGGTTGTCAATCACCACTCCATTCTCATTTATCAAAGAAGTAATTGTATTCTATTGACGTCTAGTTGTGACACTAGCATGGAAAAACTGTGTGTTTCTGTCCCCTTCTGTCAGCTAGAAAACCTTAGCCCTCTGCCTCCAGTACCTCTCCTCAGCCTCCAGGGTGTCATTAAGTTTTCTTTTGGCAAGGAAATAAGCGGCAATGGCATCCCTGTTTCTGCTACCCTGATATCTTTCCATTTGGGTCTTCCATTTCCTAATTTGGCTTTTGAAACGCAAATTAAAGCTCTTACCCCACACTGCCATTTTCTGCACACACTCCTCAAGCTTTTCCTGAACTGGTTTACCCCTCTGGCTTCTCCAGTGGCCTCTAACCAGATCATTGAACTCCTGCTCTTTAAGCCAAACCTCCTCAAACCGAAAACTCCTACCTCTACTTCTACTTCTCTCCCTTTCCAGCTGGAGATAAAGCGGAAGGTGGTCTGAATACCCAGCCATACTGGTTCGAAGGTAATGCTTGTCAAAGCGATTCAACCATTCAGCCGAAGCGAAGCCCCTGTCCAGTTTTTCCCTAACCCAGCGCTCGGAGCCTCTACCTCTTTCCCAAGTAAAATGGCTGCCGTTCAGAATCAGCTCGCTCAGCCTACACTCCTCAATTGTTTTGGCAAACTCCTGCATTAAGGGGTTAGGGTAAGCCGCTCCCCCTACCTTTTCATCAGGGTTCAGAATACAATTAAAATCTCCAATCACTACCCATGGGACAGAATCATTCCTATTTAGACTTCTCAGCAGTTCCCAAGACTCTCCCTGCTTACTACGATCAGCAAAACCATAGAAACCCACCAATCTCCAGTCCCCCTGAGCAGAATTAGTGATAATTGCCTCAATATGATGGTCAGAAAAGCTTTTGATCACCACCTGAGTCCCTGCTTTCCATAACAAAGCTAACCCTCCACTACGGCCTCTTCTACTGACAGGAAAAGCTCCCTCAAACTTTAACTGTTGCTTTAGTAAAATTATTCTCTGATCCTCAACTAATGTTTCCATAAAAAATACAATATTAGGGCTTTGGGATGCAACAAGCTCCTTTAAGGAGCGAACTGCCCGGTGGTTTCCCAGGCCACGACAGTTCCAACTTAAACAACTCATTCCCCCCGGCGGCCCTGGTCTTTAGGGCTCGCCGAACCAATTTCTGTGGAACTCTCCTTATCCTTTCCAAGAACAGAGACTTCCCCCTCCTGCCAATTTCCTCCCTCCCCCTCCCTTCCCTTTCCCTTTTCCTCCCTTCTTCTTTTGTTTCTGACATCATTTAATTCCATCTCAGTGTCTTCCCCCTTCTCTCCCTCCTCCTCACCCCCCATCCCTTGTCCCTCATCAATTGCTAAAGGCTTAAAGAAAGGCCCTGTAGCTGGACAGATCATTACTTCTCTCTCCCCCTCCCTCACTTGTTTGTTCTTTCCCCTCATATCCATCCCTCTCCCTGTATTAGTTATATCCCTTATAACTCCCGATCCCCCTCCCCTACCTCCTCCGAAACCCCTCCTCCCCCCTCCCCCAGTGCTGTCTACTAGCCATTTTGCCCCACTATTGTCTCCCCCTCTTCTTACTGGGGCTTTGAGTCAATCCCCCCACTCCCTCAGTATCTCTCCCCTACATATTGAAAACTCTCTCGCAAAAGCGTTCTGTATGTCCCAGACAGCCACACACATAGCAGAAAATACCCAAACGTTCATATTTGAAAATAGCTAAAGACCACACATTTCCGGAACTCCTTAGTTTTTTAAACCTTTTCAATGGGCGTTCACTGTCAAGACTGACTCTGATGCGCATAAACTGTCTGTGGCACCCAGAATTATTATTCATGTCATATTCCTCAAAGGTCCCTAGGAAATTTCCTAATTGTTTGCCAACTAATTCAGACATAGTCCCCACAGGAAGTCCATAAATTTGCACCCAAATGGAGTAATTCAATAAAATCACATCATCAACATGCACACCCCAATTCCAGACATTCATAATCAATACATAGTTGTCAAAAGACCAAGGACCTCCAGCCAATACCCTATCTCTATCCAGCGGATGAAAGAATTCAAAGGAATAAAGATTAGAGCTTACCTCTTGAATGTCGACCCCTCTCATTGGTCTCCATAGAACCGCCAGCCGGTTTTTCATGCTTACGAAATTGAGCGGTCTATCTAACACAAACCTTCCTAGATAGCGAAGGCCCGAACCAATCACGACTTCCGGAGCGGCCGGAGTAAGCAAATCAATCAACCCTCCTTCATCTCCTTCAATTCTGAGCCTCTCTAAATCCCCTTCCATTTCTGATGTCCTGTCCATCCACACCTATCTCAACTGGATCAGCCAACAGAGAGTTCAGTGAAAAGAGATTCCCAAAATCCCCAAACTCCTCCAAATAAATGCAGCCAAGAAACCCTCTGCCCAAGTGAATCAACACCTATCCTAGAGAGAACAGCAAAACAAAAAGCTTAGTGGACAAAAATTACAGAGCCACCAATCTCACCAAGCAAGGAACGGGTCGAAAAAAGGCTCAGGCACCCGCAACCCAAAACGCCGGCGATACCCACCGCGCCACCAACTAAACCTCCTCACCACCGTCGCCCACCTCCTTATACTTCACAATCGCCCACCTTCAGCCACCACGAGATTGCAGCGATCTCGATTCAAAGAAACGACGCAAGAAAACATCTATTAAGTAATTAAAATAAAGAATTAATTGATTCAAAGAAAATAAAGAATTAATTTTTCCAATAAAGAATTAATTCCTTATTAATACATAATTAGTATTAATGTTTACATTCAGTCTTTATCACATGCACCTTAATGAGCATGTAGAATTTACTCATTCACCATTAGATCTAGGTTTATTAGAATCCTAAGGTGGAGATTCAAAGCATCTTAAGGCTTAGATTTAATAAGTATATATCTAACAGCGAATGAGCAAATTCACTTGCTCATTAAGGTGCATGTGAATATTCCTATGTTTACATATATGTGATTAGAGTCGTGTGTGAAACTAGTGGTAAAAAATGATTGAGATAAATGATCAGATAAAAAAAAGTGTGGCATACACGCTCTGTTGATCAAGCTCACTAGTCCCCATTTATTACTTTGTTTGGATAGAATAGAATAGGTAACAAATAAATCTGATATATATTTCCAATTGAATAGGGATTAGAAAGGATATATAATCCGAAATATTAGGTAATAATAAAAAAAAAGGAAAGATATATTGTAAGTATTAGCATGAAAATCTCCTAATTAATCTTAAAGATTATTCTATATACGAATAATAAAAAGTGGCACAATAAATGGGGAGACTGAATGATAGATTTGTTCAGATTCTTGTTGAATTTTATTAAATAAAAACCACAAATATTAATATTATTAAATAATAAAAATAAATAAAATTCTGGTGAAGGGGCAAAAATAACTTAAGTGCATGAAGAGACATGGACACAACAGAAACAGCTTCTTCACTATTGGAATTTCCTTACTGTAAAACGACACTCCATTTGTCGCCTATGCCCCACATATCTCCACGTGTCACCATCTCAACCACGTGTCTCCACTCCCATTTCCGATTCTGCCCCTCAAATATCACGCTCCTTTTTCGCCTACTACGATATACCGTAAATCAAATCAAACGTCTATAAAATTAATTATTTATTTAATTAAAACACACTTTCTGGGGCTATCTCAATTTCTCTACTTGTATATATCTATTTGCTCTTCTTTTCTGTTTGGTATATATATTTTATTATATCAAAATCAAAACTAACCATGGCCAGAACTCCAATCTTTCTGAGATTCTCTTTGTCAAGTCTAGCAGACCCTTGGCCGATTGTTCTCCTGTAAAAATTAAATTAAGTCTCTGAATCTTATTTTTTTCTAGTGTCAATATGGGGAGTGGAGATAAGAGTTTGAGAAATTTTCACATACATCTACCTCATCTTCATCATCATAGTCATAGTCATAATAATAAGAAATCAAGGGATGTACCGAAGGGTTGTTTGGCAATTAAGGTGGGGCAGCAAGGAGAGGAACAGCAGAGATTTGTGGTGCCTGTGATATACTTTAATCACCCATTATTTATTCAGCTGTTGAAAGAAGCTGAAGAAGAATATGGATTTGATCAGAAGGGTACCATTACAATTCCTTGCCACGTGGAGGAGTTTAGGTATGTTCAAGGCTTGATTGATAGGGAAAAATCTATGAATCATCATCATCATACTCATCATGTTGGTGGATGTTTTAGGGTTTGATTTTCAGGGTTGTTGTTGTTGTGGTTGCCAAACAAGGCCTTTGTTAGCCCCTTGAAAAATACAGCCTCAAATGTTTTTTTTATCGTTTTGAGATTGTATAAAGTTGGAGTCTTTTATTAGTTTTTAGGGTTTGTTTTTGTTTTTGTTTTTCTGTTAGTGTTTCCGGTGGTGGACATTGTTTGGCCGGCGGTGATGAAGATTTAGATGATGACGAAAAAAGTGGTGGTTTGAAAATTAATTTGTATTTGAATATTTTTGTTATTTTGTTAGGAAAGAAAGAATCAATCATATTTCAAAAGAGAAGTATAAATCAATGCTTTTCTTTTCTTTTTCTTTTTCTTTGTGGAAAATCTTTAGTACACCAGTGACTAATTAACCAATGGTAATGGGTAGGGACATAGCAAATTCTTTAGACCTTTTCAATTAATTAGTCCAGGTTAATCACGATGAAAATATTATTTTGAAAGTGTTTGTTTACACTATTTTCTCAATATGCAGCTAAATGAAAGGAACCAAATTTTCAACAAAATGACTGGTTATATTTTTCTTTTTTTTCATTCTCTGATGTTTGTAATGGGGAAATTATCTAAAATTTGTAAGCGAAACGGTGTAGTTGTGAGGTAAAGTTGAAAGTGAGGACCATCCTAATACTAGTGTGGGTGGTGGCAGTGGAAACTGGTATGACCACAAGAATTCATTGAAAAGGGTGAGAGTAATTAAAGCATTTAAATGTATGGTAGAAGAAAGTGAAACTGACTAGTAAATCTAAGGTTGGAGCTGTATTAATTAATTCAATTTGGTTAGGTGATAGAAAGAATATAATATCTACTAGATTTAGTGCTTTTCTTTTTCGTTTGGGGCCTATTTGATTGATCAGTTGTTAATTGATTGTTGGTACTCGTTTTTAAATTATTGTAATAAATCATAAAAATAAAAATAAAATATAATGTTGAAAATACACTCAAGAGCATCTTCGGAAGTTTGTAATTCAAAGCAATTGATCTTTAATTATTTAAAGAGTATTAAAATACATGACATCTTTAATAATATTCTTTATACTCATTGCTTATTTATTAATTTTATCATTAAGATTATTACGTATTGTTATATTTGACAATAATGAGAGGAAAGAGACTTCTCAATAATAAATTATTAATAAAAATAAAATAAGGAGATATTAAGAGTAGAAAGAGGCTCCTCGAGGGGGAAATAAGACCTTTAGTGATTTGAGAAGTGATTAAGGACATGTTTGTTGTTGCTGATATGATGAGGATATGAATCCGTTCATTCCGTCTCGTGGAGGTCAAGCAAGCATTGAAGCATTTAAGAGGATCCCGAGTAGGGCTATAAACGGGGTGGGGCGGAGGTTGCATTAACCATCCCCGACCATTGGTCTATCGGGGATTCCCTGTCCCCATCCCCGAATTACAAATGGGAAAAATTTTGCTACCACCGTTTAAGTTTTATATTTTTTTACTTTTTTCTTGTAAAACATCAATTTGTAGTATATAATTTTTTTAAAAGTCATAATCTACTATTCCAGGAACATATAAAATCATACACTACTAGACATAGAAAATTAATTAAACAATTACAAATAAAGATTCAAAGCATAAAATAGAAACAAGTCCAAAATAAATTAATAATATATATATTTTTTGTTTGTTTTTTTTTCTATGTTCGAGTATTTAGTCGGGGATCCCCATTGGGGACATTCAGGCATGGGGATGGAGATGGGACACTTATAACCATTCTCGCCCCATCCCCGACTGTCAGGGACAATATACAAACCATCCCGCCTCATGGGGATCCCAAACGGGGATTCCCCATCCCCAATGGGGCAGGTCTCCAACAGAAATGGGAAATCCCAACTAATTGACAACCCTAATCCCGAGAGGTTTCAGACGAGTCAGCATGCGAAATAGTGAGATCACCAAGATAATGTCAAAGGTCTCGAGTTTAGAAGGCGACACATTGAACGGAGGAGTAACAAGACCCACACAACGTTCCATGTTATCTACATGTCGTGTGGGAGGCATTACACCCATGAAGGAGAAGGGGATCTTAATGGAATAGGGTCCAGACGACGTGTGGCTTGAAAGGGAGTTGCTAAAAGGAAGAAAAGAACCTCACACGACGTGTGAGATAACCTATATGATGCGTGGATAGAAAGAATGGTTTCTGCTTCTTTTTCTTAAATTCACACGGCGTGTGTATCTTGTGACACGACGTTTGGATTATCAAAATTTTAGTCCACACAATGTACCTCTATCACACACGGAGTGTGGACTAACTTAACCACCAAGTTCTGCAGAGTTCTGCCATTTCTGCATTATGTTCTATTTGCTGTTTTGCCACTATTTATTTACTAGCTTGCCATTAGTTTATTTGTAACCATTTTACTAATGCCTTAAGATGTATTAGTGGTGCATTGAAGGGTATTATGTCACTGTTATCCTAGGGTTATTGAGGTATAAAAGCAGCCTTTTATAAAAGCAGAGAATCTCTGCTTTTTGGAAAAGGAGCTTTTTCCAACAGGAACCAGCAAACAGCAACAGCAAACAGCAACAGCAAACATTAGATAAAACAAACGGGCCCTAAGTGTTTGGTTAGTGACCTTCTGTTTGCCTTTTACACCCGAAAAGCAGCTTTTTACAAAAGCAGAGAATCTCTGGTTTTTGGAAAAGCAGTCTTTTCCAACAGCAAACAGCAAACCGTAACAGCAACAACAAACAGCAAACCGTAACAGCAACAACAAACAATAGGTAAAACAAACGGGCCGGTAAATCTAACTCATGCTAATATGCAAAACTTTTAGTAAAGGCTGAATAATTTGGAAAAAAAGATATATAATTAACAATAAGCAAAGTAATTTGTATGTTCATATATCATTAGCTAAAATTTAAAGCCACAGTCATAGCATAAATGTACTATAATAAGCATATATGTCCATCGGTGGTTAAATACGTAGAAGTATATGATACGAAATATATAATCATAGCTTAATTGTTGTTCGTAAAAGAAATTTCAGATTCGAATTTCAGTGAATACATAAAATTTTGAACAAAATTATTTCAATAAGGATATGAAATACAAAGTGATTAAAGGAATTGGATAAAATATTCAATACGAACATAGAAATAAGAATTTTAGAAGACCAGAAATTTGTCATTGTGATACTTTTTAATTCAATTGTCAAACCACTAAAAAATGCACTCAAAAAATATGAGCCACATTTTTCACTCATGTGTGGTGTGGTGGTTGTTGGGTCAGGTCAACGGAGCATGCATCCACGTTTTCTGGTATTTAATGGAAAGCACTAATTCAAGAAAAATAATATGATCATCTCCAGAAAAGCCAAGGAAATTTTGAAGATGAAATTGGTAATTGGATTATTTTTTGCAACTCAGAAATTGACAATTAGATTATAGGGTAGCTATTTTATTATTTTCTTGATTTTTTTAGGTGAAAATGTTTCCTCCATTTTTAGAAGATGTTTTAAAATTTTGACACTATATGAATTTAAAACATCTAGTCAGTTTTAATTTAAATATATCATTTCCAAATGTGTTCTTTTAGCAATATCACGTTAAGCTATTCCTAATTGGAACTTTTGTAATGTTAACCTTTCACCTATAAAGATCAATAACCTTTTTCTTTTAAACATGTAAAAACAAGGAAAGTAGAAAGTAGAAATGTAGGAAAAAAAGTTACCGATTTAGGATTCATTGACAAAGACACGAGGTGTTCTAATATCTATGGCTGTTTTATTAAAAAAAAATTAGGTAGGTTTAATTGATTTTTTCAGCCACACAACTGGTTACTCGAATCCTTTCCTGACTCTTCTAAATTCGTTCTTGCCATGAAGCTAGCATGCAGTCAAATAAGTTGCTAATGTCTTCCGTTTTATGCAATATTATGAAATTTTGTGATAATTAAGTATGGAATCATCTCTGTAGCTTGTTTTAGCAGTGGAACTAGAGGGGGTCAAGAAAGGTCCATCAACCCCCCTCCAGTGGCGGAGCCAGGACTCATACATCGGAGGGGCTCCACTGTAGGTAGAAGTTTTATATACAAAAGCTGTTCGAGAATTTTTTTCGATATATTCACTAACAATTGATTGAGCTAAAATCTAAAAATACCTAAATTAATAGGATTTTTTTTATTTTTTTTATCACATTTAGAAATTATAAAACTAGAAAAAAAAATAAACAATGACAAAAAATTACTTGAAAGTTAGAAGTTGAATGAAAAAAAAAAACTGGGCAATTGAAATTTCAAAAAAAGTGTGGAGCAATTTGGGAAATTTTCCCCAAATCCACGACCTTTTCCTACCCAGAAGAGAGAAAAAATGGGAGAAAGAAGTATTATAATAGATGGAAGGGGGCAAAATTGACCTTTCCATCTTTAATTTTTTTTAAGTTAACCTACTCAAAACGACGTCGTTTTAAGTAGGTCAATTTAAAAAAATTAAGCATGGAAAGGGCAATTTTGCCCTTCCATCCTGTTACAGATGAAGAAGAAGAAGTCTTCTTCTTCTTCCAGCCACTATGGCTAGAGGGGCTCCAGCCATGGCGGCCCCTGGCGGAGCCAGGGTTGAAACCCCCTCCTAGGGGGTTTTTGGCAAGGCCTGAGGGTCGGCTGACCCTCCCCACCCTCGGGCTCCGCCCCTGCCCCCCTCCTCACCAAATATAAATGTTTAATTGTAATCGTTATTTCCAAAATTTTTGATGTTACTGACAAAAATCAGATGACTTTACTGATTCTTAATCCTAAAAAAAACTATGTGTTTTGCTTCATTTTTGTTCATTGACCTCCCAACTATTTGGTTTTGCTACCGCCACTGGGACTCGTCTTTGTTGGAATGTAGACATGTTTTACATGTTCATCTTCCTCTACACTCAACTAATGATGTAAGATGGGTTAATGAATAGATATCATGGAATTATATCTTACAAATTGCTGACTAGATTTTATTAGTCAAAGCACACAATTTTGGCAGTTGAAGGACAGTTGGATTTGGCAAAAAGATTAGTTGGAGAGTTTGTGATTTCCTTGTGTAGTAATTTGCTATAAATAGAAGTGTACAAACTGTATTTTTCATTTCTTAATAGAATTAATTAGAAACTTCTTAATTGTTTGAACTTCTTCATTGTATCAGAGTCATGTCAAGAAAGCAATGAAGAAGAAGAGGAGCTAAAAAGATAGATCAAGATGAATTGTTCTCTGGTGAAGAACAATATGATGAGCAACCTAAAAACACGAGTGCAGGGAATACAGTTGGATCAGAAAATCCTAGTCTAGTGCTCATTACAATGCAAATGAATTATATAATTTATTGTCATGGAAGAACTATATAATATAAGTATTGACATTCAAAGATAAGTTGTTCTTCATCATTGATTTTGAAAAAGTTCCGGAAGAGGGAAAGTCTGAATTTTGAAAATGGAAGAAGAATAATTGTTTGGTGACTTCCTATATATTGAATACGATTTCCAGAGAAGTAGCTGATGGATTTCAATATGTAGCATTATCAAGAGATCTATAGAAAGAGTTGGAGCACAAATTTGGTGACAGCAATGGATCTCTGTTGTGTATGATTAAATAAGAGATTAGCCTCTTCACTTATGCAATATTTTATTTGTCTGAAGAAATTTTAGGATAAATTGACACTACTGAAGTCTTTACCAAGTTGTGAATGTGGAATCGCACAACATTATCTTTGCAATTTATTTTAGAGGTTTGTTGATTTTAATAAAAAAGATAAACTCGTTCAATTTTTGGGTGGCTTGAATCCACATTATGATAATGTGAAGAACCAAATACTTTTAATGGATCCTTTACAATATGAGATTTCAGTTGAGCAAACAATTGAGATGGCTAATTGCACAAGTTCTCGTAGTATTCCATACAAAAGAGCAAAATTCTAGGAACAAAAAGAAGGATGTTGAAGATCGATTTTGCGAGCATTGTAAGACACCTGGATATCTCAAATCATATTGTTTCAAACTCATAGGATATCCAGAGTCATGGAAAGATCCTAAGAAAGGGAAAGGAGTTATAAAGCCATATCTAAGTAACAATGATTGTAATGTCAATACTGACTTTGGAAATACTGGCTTTTTTTGTCAAGTCTGAATCTATGCAAGCACATTCCACTCTAAATGAGGCAAAAGATGATGAGGATGAAAACATGGCTCACATGATTAAAGAATATCAAATGATGAGAGGGAAGAATATTGATTCACGCATGAAGCCTTCATAGAGTCTAAAACCTATACATTAGATTTTATTACTTTTAGAGGTTATTCAAGTATTTAGTCAAACATTACATTTGAGTTGAGTTATTTGCCTGAAAATGTATATTGGATAATAAACAATGGGGCCAAATCTCATGTGTGTTTTCAGAAAGAACTTTCACGAAATGCAAGAGTGCCCAAAGAAGACAAATAATTATATAGCCAAATGGATCAAGTCAAATTACCAATCACATTGGCTCTATGACGTTGTCATCTAGCTTATTCTTTTTAGATGTGTTGTTGGTGCCATATTTTAAGTATAATTTGTTGTACATGGGACAACTTCTCAAATAGTCCATCATTGAAATCGTTTTTCATGCAACAAACTATTTCTTATGAGATTTGAGGACTCGGGAGATCCTAGTTGTAGATTGGATGGTTAGGGGACTTTAGTTAATGGATTCACACACTTTTAACGCAAATTGCTAGCAAGGCTTAAACAATTTCATTGCCAGAAAATTTTAGTTTGTAATCAAGCAAGAATATGTCATTAGTACAGAAGGCTAAAGCATGCTTTTTTTATTTGTTAAATCATAATGTTGAAATCAATGTGGTTCATGATTCACAAGATTTTGTAGTTTGTTCCTATGCAAAACAACATCGTTTTTCTTTCAATAAAAGCAGTATAACTATAGAATTCAGATTTGACATGTTGCACATAGATGTTGGGGACCGTATTATAAGAAATCAGTCACATGGACTAAATATTTCCTTATAATTTTTTATGATTGCACTTGATATACATGGGTGTTACTGCTTAAGTATAAATCATTAGTTCTAACTCTACCCTTCTTTTGGGGGTTTCTGGCATCAAATCTCTATAATGGTCGTACTCAAGTCTGAACACTAGTTCATAGCATACAACATTATCTGGTCGCCTGATGGATGGACTATGGGTCCTAGAATATTGCCTTGGAGGTGATGAGCTCCTCAAGTAATGGTCGAACTGTCGGAGGGCATGTTGCCCTGTGGCACAAGTATTCTCCCGGTTGGCACGACGTATGGTCTTTTGTACCACTAATAGTTTTTCTTTAATTTCAGCCATTTCTGCTTCATGTTGTTCCCTGATGCCATCCATATACCGTTGAACCTAAGTGAGGTTACGGCTGAACTGTCTACTGATCTCACCGAGGAATCGCTGATGTTGGGGGTCCATGGCTTCCTGGTGGCATTAGTCATGGGAGATCTGTCATAAATTAGGTTGAGATTTTTCCACCTCTTCTTCTTGGATTATAGACCCTAGAGGTCGACTGATCGTCGCTCCCTGAGCCAAGTCAGTAACTGGAAACATTACTCACTATGGAGACGTGTTGGTCTATGCTCATTGCACCAATTGATGTCATGCAATATGTGCAGTCTTCTAGAACCTCATTGAGTAATCTGAAACAGAAGTAACAGCTAGTCAGAGAGGGATCAGCGTCTGGTGAACTCGCTCCAATGCTAAAGTTAGTAAAGGTGTAAGAGAGGTTGAAGCCAATAGAAATATTAGTGACTGTTGATGTTTACATATTGTGCGCACGGACTTTTTCCGACCCTGGTGATGAGTCTGTGTTACACTCTAGCTAACAGTTTGTGTAGATGGACTTCACACAACGCATTGTGCGAGATACGAGCTAGGACCTAGACCTCGTTTTCCGAGTTGTTTAGCTTGTTTTACTCTACTTTTATCAAAATCTTCTTAGATTTATATTTTCTGAGATTTAAAAATACTCGTCTGCCATGTAGGTCTTCGATCGGCTACCAATTCCCCGATCGACTACCCTAATCGCTGATCGGTGACCTTTGACGGTTTTTGGGCAATTTTTAATCAGTTTTCTGGCAGTTTTATCTCTTTCCCACTACTAAAAGGGAAAAAACCGACTATAGGGAGAGAACAATTTTTCAAAAGAAAAGAAATCATCTTTAAGAAAGAAAGAAAGAAAGTGAGTGAGTGAAAACTTAGTGAAAGTGAGTGAAAAGGAGAGGTCTTTACACCGTTTCTTACCAAATAAACCATTTTTGAAGGTTCCAACACCCAAACTCAACATTATTTCAAGTTATTTAGTAGAGGAAACACGTTCACTACAACTATTCCTCACTAATTATCAATTCTGAAGTCACTAAACTTCCAGAATTGATCTTTTGGGTTAAAAACTCTCTTAAACCGGTGAATGAGTCCTATTTGATCGAGTCCGGCGTCATAGTTAAATCCGAAAGACTGGTCCCAATGTCCCGCAGCTAACGTTTATTGTCTTGCAAGTTTAATAGATTTATTTTCATTGGGCTAGATTTGATGTATTAGGGCAGAATGATGTCATTTGTGAAAAGATGTAATAATTTTATTTTTCAGTATTTATTTATCGCTTTTGAACGCTAAAACGATATTTAACTGAATCTGGAATAGAAATATTATGGTATTTTAATAAAGACAAGTCTACGTATTTATTAATCAGACCTTTGAATCGTTTAAGTCACGAACCTAACTCTAAAGAGATGACATGTTGTGGGCTCGTGTGTCATCTAAACTTTTGACATGTTCCTGAGCATTAAAATTCAGGTGACGACTCTGAAATAAATAATCTAACCTTAAAACATGATAAAAAAAAGTGCTAGAAAATAGTCAAAAGAATGCATTCCTTGGAAGGGACACGCTAAGCGTCGCCCTTAAAAATGGTAAGTGACAGTGTTATGTAAAAACGGAATCCCATTTGTCGAAATCACACCCTCCCAAAAAGAGAGTAGAGTAATCGGGTTTCATGGCCATTCACACACCTCTTATGGATTGCTGACCTCCTCTCTCTCTCTCTCAAATCTAAACTCTTTCTCCATTAGTCAAAGCAGTCAGCGATTGAAGGATAATTAGATTTGTCGGAAAGATTAATTAGAGATATTATGATTTCCTTATGTAGGAAAGATTAGTTTACAAACTATATTAATAGCTTTCGGTCTCTTGTTGTTTTTAAAAATATAGAATAATCAGAATCATGATATGGGCTTTTAAGATGAACATGAACCCATTAATTGTTAGGAATAGTATTTTAATTAGTTTGTGATGAAGGTCCTAGATAGATATATCCTGCACTACACCAATCGAACAATCAACATAACTATATTTAAAAAGTGAAGAAAAATAAATAATCAAAATGCAACAAGAAACGATGAACTAGGAGGGAAAGAAAGATTTACACATGCTCGCATATATATGTGTCACGGAATCAAATCTTTAGAGGGATTTTCCAACATTCAAATCTTTAAATATCCCATTAAGAAATATTAAATACAAACCATATAATAATTCAAAAGATATAAAAGTTTAAAACAGTAAAGTTTTACCGTGTTTAGCGGTAAAACAATTCTATTAGTAGTTTTACCGCTAAACAATTCCTTACCGACCAATAAAGCTTGAAATTACATATTCAGTTAATAGAAAAAAGAAATTCATTTTTTATTTTTTTTTTGCTAATCACACTTCAAATTGTATCATTTAATGAACATTAAATTTAACAAGTGAAGATTAAATCCGCTTTCTCCAAAAATTATAGAACTAAATTTATACCTTATCATATATTATATATATATATATATATATAGAAAAATTACAGATAAATATGAGAAATATGAGAATTATGTTTGATGGAGATTAGATGAAATCTGCACAATAAAGGGAAAGGGACTCTAGGAGGTGGAAAGGAGGCTGAAGGGTCTGCTACCAAGAAGGATAATACGGGACAGATACGAAAACCTGCTGGAATTCATATTCATCCGACTATGAATCAGAATCCTTTCAGCGTTCTAAGCCAGGAAAAGATAAATGATAAAGAAGAGATGGAGATTATGGAAGGTTCCTTTAACCGAGCTAAGAGAAGCAGGGCTGAACAAACCTCCATTCCTACACGGCGTAGCAGCAAAAGTAGCATTCAACCTATGGTTTTTGGCCAACAAACCATACTGTCCAGAAATTTAAATGTCGACAATGCCAAAACTAGTCACAAGGGTGGAAGTTCAGCAAACACTGGACAAGGAAGAGCGCATGGAGTTGGGCAGGCAGATTTTGCTGACCCCAAGAGTTCTCATTAGCGATCCTAAGTATCTTATCTTGTTTTTTTTCTCAATGCGTATTATATCTTGGAATTGCTTTGGTGCAGGCAGCACTGAGTTTTTTAGAGCTTGTCGTTTTCTTATTAAGAAAAATGATCCCGATATCCTAGTCCTGCTTGAAACAAGACTCCCAGGGTCTCGTGCTTTGAACCTGTGTAAGAAGTTACAATTTTCTGATGTTGAAGTAGTTGAGGCTGAGGGCTTTAGTGGGGGAATATGGGTCCTCTGGCACAACACTCGGGTTAATATTGATGTTAAGCAGAAGAATAATCAATTTCTCCATACTCATATCACGAGTTTGGGAGGGAAGCTAGTAGGAGTTGAGCGTGCAGTAACTTTTGTCTATGTTCGTCCACAAATGGAATTCAAAAGAAGATTCATGGCGGAGCTACTTCACTTAAAAAATAACATAAATAAGCCGTGGCTTATCATTGGTGACTTTAATTGCATTAAGTCGGCTGACGAAAAGCAAGGTGGATCGTGCAGAACGTTGAATAGATGTATGTTTTTTGCTGAGTGGATTAATAATATGGAGGTTCTCGACTTAGGATATCAGGGTCCGAGATTCACATGGTTCAGGGGCTCTCTTCCTCGTACTCGGGTGGCTTGTAGGCTGGATAGGGGCTTTGTTTCTACAAGTTGGAGATCTCTTTGTCCTGATGCAACGATTCGTCATCTGCCGAGGCATAGATCAGATCATTGTCCAATTATGTATAGTGCTAACGAACCTGTCTCGCAACCCATTGCAAAGCCGTTTCGATTCCAAGCAGAATGGATGACTCATGATAATTTCAACGAGTTCTTTGAAGCCACTTGGTCAGAGTCGGGGGAAATACAAACTGAATTGAGCAAGCTTGCTGATAATCTTAAGGACTGGAACACTGCTGTTTTTGGCCATCTGGGAATCAGGAAAAGGCGTACGTATAATCGGCTGGCGGGGGTTCAGAGAGCGCTGGATGTTAGAACGACAAATGGTCTGCTGCGTCTGGAGAATAAACTGCTAGCTGAGCTTGATGATATTCTGAAGCAGGAAGAGATTCACTGGTTCCAAAAATCAAGAATTAACTGGTTATGCTTTGGAGACCGCAACACGTCCTTTTTCCATTTATCTACTATAGTTCGGCGTTGTCGGAACAGAATTGGAGGGATTAGAGATTGCAATGGGATCTGGACATGGAACTCGGAGGAGGTAAAAAATATTGTTTTTGACTATTTCAGAGTGTTGTATACGGAGGAAAGTCCGAATCGTGGAAGCCTGCACACTATCACGAATTTCCCGGATATCCCAAATAGGTTCCGAAGCAGACTTTGTGCTTCTTTTATCCAAAATGAGGTTAAAGAAGCCCTTTTTAGTATGGATCCTTTCAAAGCTCCGAGCCCGGATGGGTTTCAGGCTTGTTTCTATCAAAAGATGTGGGACAAAATCGGAGCACAACTGAGCTCACTGATGCTTCGGGCTTTAAATACTGGTATTTTCGATCTAAACCTAACCGAAACTCTGATTACCATAATTCCGAAAGTTAGCAGTCCGGAATATATCAATCAGTTTCGACCTATCAGTCTGTGCAATGTTTTGTATAAAGTCCTAACAAAGTGCTTGGTTAATCGAATTAAGCCCATTCTCAACACTATTATTAGCCCCTCGCAAAATAGTTTCATCCCGGGTAGGAGCATTCCGGATAATATTATCCTTGTACAGGAGGCTATCCATTCGTTTAATCGGAAGAAAGGCCGTAAGGGGAATATGATTCTCAAACTTGATTTAGAAAAAGCCTATGACAGAATAAGTTGGCAGTTCTTAAAAGAAACTTTGACACTAGTCGGTTTGGAGGAAATTTGGATTGATCTGATCATGAAATGTGTACAGGCTTCGTCCATGCATGTGTTATGGAATGGTGAAAAATTACCGAGTTTTACCCCGACTAGAGGCCTTCGTCAAGGCGACCCGCTCTCCCCGTACTTGTTTGTTTTGTGCTTGGAAAGACTTAGCCATATGATCGAGGATGCTGTTATTTGCAAAAATTGGAAGCCGATTAAACTATCCCGCAATGGACCTCCTTTAACCCATATTTTTTTTGCCGATGATATTATCCTCTTTGCAGAAGCTTCTATTCATCAAACTAGGACTATTACAAACATAATGGATTTTTTTGGTGATTGCTCAGGTCAACGGGTAAGTCCGGCTAAATCAAAGGTTTTCTTTTCTTCAAATGTCCCCTTGGACAGCCAGAAGACCATTTGTGACACTCTGGGGTTTGAAAGGACTGAGGACCTTGGTATTTACCTCGGGATGCCCCTTTTACACCAACGTATTAACAAAGATACCTACAAAGGCTTAGTGGATAGAGTGAACAATAGAATGGCGGGATGGAAACGACGAAATCTCTCTACTGTAGGAAGGATTACGCTCATCAAATCGGTCACAGCTTCCTTACCGTCTTATTCTATGCAGACCGTGGCGCTTCCTGTAGGGATTTGTAATAAGCTGGATCGTTGTAACCGGGAATTCCTCTGGGGAACATCCCGTGAGCAGCGAAAGGTTCATCTGGTTCGTTGGGAGAAAGTGTGCCGATCAAAAAAACAAGGGGGCTTGGGGATCAGGAAGACAAAGGATTTCAATAGAGCTATGTTTGCCAAACTTACCTGGATGGTTCTCACTGACTCAAATAAGTTATGGGTAAAGGTTATTCGTGCTAAATATTGTGCCAACGATCACGTCAACCCCGTCATTAAGCACCGTCTGTCGGCATCTTCTACTTGGAGGGGCATTGTTGATGGATTATCTGTTTTAGATAAGGGTACTGCTCGCGTGGTTTTTAATGGAGAAAACACGAGGTTCTGGTCTGATAAGTGGTGCTCTAAAGACCGGTTAGAAGAGCTGGCGATAGCTGACATTCCTGAGGAAGTGAAGAGCTTGAGCGTGGCGGAGTATTGGAGCATGGATGATTGGAAGTGGTCGGATTTTGAAACGTATTTGCCAAGTACGGTGCTGCTGCAGATTGCACCCAATGAGGTCCAAATGGATCCTAACAAAGAGGATAGGTGGTGTTGGAGCAAAACAAAAACAGGAAATTATACTGTGAAGTCAGGCTATGGTTGCATTCAAGAGGAGAATGAGGCAATTGAGGAGGAGGAAAAATGGATTCAAATCTGGCATATGGAAATCCCTGAACGAATAAGAGTGTTCTTATGGTTAGTTAATCATGAGAGTATTATGACCAACCTCAACCGTTTCAAAAGGAGTTTGTCTGAGTCGGTTGATTGCATTGAATGTGGAGCTACGGAATCGATTGCGCATGCGTTGCGGGACTGTCCTGAAGCAAGAACAGTTTGGCTAGAGCTGCTACCTCACAGCGTGGTGAATGTCTTCTTTGGGATGAATTGGAAGGATTGGCTGTTGCGTAACAGTAAAGAGAAAGCCAGAATTCGAGGGATGCAATGGCAGACGATCTTTGGATTTACGGTTTGGTGGATTTGGAAATGGAGAAACAAGAATGTTTTTGGAAGAGGAGGGATGAGAGAAAATAAAGCTGAGTTTGTGATGTCTCGTGCTGTAGAGTTCTCAAAGGCTTTGGCTTGCTGTTCGACATTAAGAACTAAGCCGAGAATTGACGAGTGGATAAGCTGGCACCCTCCGGAGAAATCTTGGTTGAAGATTAACACAGATGGGGCCAGTAAAGGGAATCCGGGTGCAGCCTCTACCGGGGGATTAATTCGGGACCATCTTGGGAGGTGGAAGAATGGATTTGCGAGAAATCTGGGCAGCTGCAATGCGTTATTAGCTGAGCTTTGGGGAGTGTTCCATGGCTTAGCGTTAGCATGGGAGGAAGGTTATCGTCAAATCTGGCTTGAAGTGGACTCACGGGAGGTTGTTGCTGCAATGACTGAAAATATAGTAGATAATCATCCCAATGCTTGGCTAATTCATAAATGTCGAGACATGAAGGAAAGGGATTGGGAAGTTCGAATAAGTCATATATATCGTGAAGGAAACCAGGCTGCTGACTGGATGGCTAATTTCGCAGGGAAGTGTTCGATGGGTTATCACAAGTGTGATGTGCCTCCTGTAGGCCTCCAGGTTATTCTTGAAAATGATCGTCTAGGACGGTCTACTAAAAGAATAGGTTTCTGTTAGTCTTTTGCTTTGTTTCGGGGCTTTGCCTTCCTTATTACCAAAAAAAAGGGGACTTAAAGAACATAATATTAGGAAGCAATATTAATATCATATCATATCAACAAGAAATTTCTTTACTCTCAGAGTGAAATATCTAACCTATTAAAAGACAATGAACATTGTATCTTATGAGATAATTAATATTAAAAAATAAATATTTAAAAATGATATTAATTAATTGAGAATATATATTATTCCAAGAGTATTGTAAATCGAATTTCTCTATTGTTCCGAGTCTTGCCCTATCTTTTTTTTTTTACATTGTGTTTCTTTTAAAGGAAAAAATAAAATATATCTAAAATACAAACTACAAAAAAAAGGGCTTTATTAACACTTTTTAAATAACACTCTAATAAATTGTTTCATGCAAACTATAAAAAAAAAAAAAACCAAAGCCTGTAATTTGTGAGATACACGCAAAATGTACAGCTGAATGTTAATACTAAATATATTGAATCCACCTTAGAAATCACACTTCCACTTTTCACTTTCTCTTATTCTTCAATGTCGATGAAATAGTTTCTATCGAATCCACCTTAAAAATAAAATCTAATCTACGGATCAAAACTTAGAGACGATGGAGTGAGACACGAAATCGAACTGCATGGATGAATTCTACCTTTGAGTCTTCATTGGCAGTGAAGTGGGTACGAGTCTAGTTAGCAAAGAAGAATGAGGGAACGCGGCCTATAATAAATTATTAGGAATGTACATGCTTTTTAAAATATAATTGTTAATAGGTTTTCAGGGTATAATAATTTATAACTAATAGTTGAGATACAATGAATATAAACTTTAAAATGAACTTGAGAGCACCCAAATTCACAACAAAAAGATCCACTTCTTTTCAAGGTCCAATATCAATATCAAGTCATTTCAATAGATAAAATATAAAATCTGTTTGGTTCATCTGTTTTTTACAATTGTTAGTTATTGTTGTTAGTTTTTAGATTTTATTTAATTGATTGATAGGTACTATTTGATAAATCTATGATGAGTTGTCGTTGTTAAAATGTCAGAACGAATTAGGGTATGTTTTGAATCAATATATAACAACTATAGCATATGAGAGTGGGCTCAATTGTAAAGAAGCAACTCTTGTAGCACATCCACCTAGGTTCGTTTCTCAATGTCGTTGTTGGAGTTCTATAGGTAGAGCAATGTGTAAGCACTCCCGTAATTAAAATCTATAAGAATATTAGTAAAAATAATCTTGATAGTCAAATAATTTTATAAAATATTCATAAATAACAACTCTATAAATAAATATTTATGTTATTTTTTCAAAATTCACAAACCTATATAAAAAAAAGTTATTTAACTTATTTTTTACTTTAAGAATTATTTTTGTTTATGCATACACTACAAGATATTAGATCTCTCACTACATTTCAACTGAGTTGCTTCAGTATTTTTATGATTTTTATTAGTATCTATATCATTTGAAGTATTTAATGCAGAATAAAAAGCAATTGTAAAATAAAAATTGTACTGAGAAGAACGTGTTTTGTGAAACAATAAATACGATAACATAATTTTATCAAAATCAAATAAATACAAAAAAAAAATATCTGAAAAGCTCTAAAACAATTGTTGTTTCATCAAAATGCTAACATGTATTTTTTTTTTTAATCTAACCAAATACTATATTACATCTTGTTTAGAATGAAAAATTAAAAGTAGTTCTAAAACACTGAAACAAACACCCATATGGAATCCAGCAACATCAAATATATTAAAATTATTGTGCGAATAAAATAAACATATCATGGATAATATATTCCTTTTATCCCAATTTTTGCTCCAAATTTTACCACCGTAATTGCATATCTATTAGACCATCTCCAACCCAACATCAAATTGATGTTGGGAATGAGATTTGATGATGGTTGGCTCTTCAACTTATCATCAAACCGTATTCTTATTTTGATAGATACGGTTTTCTCTATCAAATTTGATGCAATATCAAATAATATTTTATTTCTATTTTTCTTACTTTTTTATTTAATTTTTTATATATAAATATAGTTATCGTATATTTTATTATATAATATTATTATTTAAAAGAAATCTTGTGTTTGGAAGGAGGAAATAAGGAAATGGGTTGGAGCAGAAACACTATAGTAACATCAAAATAGAGAGAGAAAATGAAGAAAGTACGATTTGATATAGTAAAATTGATGAAATGGATTGGAGATGGTCTCATATCAAATAAAACTTTGAGTAGTACTCTGAATGACCAAATAAATTTGGTAACCCACTATTAGATTTAGATTAATTAAATCAAAGTTTTGAGATATTTTGAATCTTCACCCTAAAATTCTAATAAACTTAAATTTAACAGTAAATGATTGACATGAACTTTCACATAAAACTTTAACATTTTTAGTCTATCATTTAGATATTGGAAATGGGGGTATCAACCAATTAGGAAAAAAAAAAAAAGATCAGATTAAAGTTCAAATCAACTTTTTACCCGACAATTCAAATCTACAATATCCAACTTTAAACATTAGATAATTACCCCTAAACTCAACCTCTTGAAACATCAACGAATTAAAATTTGATTAGAATATTAAATTACCTAGACTTGAAATTTGGGGTTTATGTGCTAGTGCTTAGGGTAGAATGCACATGAACCGATTAATTGGATAAAACTATACATATATATGTAAAATAAGCATACAGTCCAACTGTATAAATAACAATATGTTGGTGAACATAAAGGTGGCAGGTACAAGTCAACCGTCCATCCATTAGATTTTATTATTATTATTATTATGAGCGTTTGAGTTGATTACTTGGTCGACATTGTCTACACTTGTATCTACATATAGGCCCAGAATATTAGTAATAATTAATTCAATTGTAACAGAACAAAACCCAGCTCATTATTCCAACTGCCTCCCATTTAATTATTAATGTTACCTTCCGGTGTAGCATTTTTTAACATTTTAATTGTGATTTTCTTCGGAAATTCAAAGATACTAATAAGTTTACCCCCACATGAATGTTATTTAAAATATGTAAAAAAAAAAAAACAGAAAATAAATTGAACCATAATAACAACTTGACTGATACTATATAGATATTATCTATTCATTCGCTTGGCACAAATCCAATTCGGATCTATACATTATCCATTCGCTTGGCCAAAATCTAATTTAACTTTAAAACACATCTGCATGTATCAAAAACATACCTTAATATACGTCGATCAATTTCTCAAGTATTCCACTCTGAGCACCAGCCACTCAGGTTGGAGTCATTAAATCCACATTTGTTAGTATGGAATGCAAAGTTTTGCTCAAGTGAGCCTAAATTAACTTGTGCTCTCGCACATTTTCCATTCAAAACTAGGAAAAATGTTAATCAGCAATGCTTAAAGGGAAAACCCAGTTTAAATTTGGCCTGAACAATAACTCACAACTGATATCACTAATATATTCTCCTCTTATGCACATTTTCCTGTACCCCCAACCCCCATAAAATAATGTCCTCCAAATGCCACAGTTTCTAGAATTTTCCTTCTATATTTTAAAAGAAAAATAAATCTATATTTTCAAAAATTAAAAAAAGGGGGCTAATGCTGTCTTGTATTTGAGCTACGAAGGGTGACTCCATGTAAAAATTTTGTATATCCAAGTAAACTAAGCTTTCCATCCGAGTTTCTTATACATTCTCTCGCTACTGAATAACCTGCAGGCCCCAGATTCAATTCCTGCAGTAATCGCAGTTTTTAAATCATATTAGCGGACCAGTAAAATTAAATCAATCCAACAGCCACAGTTTTTTTCACATACCCTTGCCAGTTCTTCAACTGAGATTACTCTGTTACCTTCCCGTTCAAAATGCTCGAATGCAGTGGCCGCAATTTGTTCCCACCCCTCGAGAGCCTCTAACTGATAAGGGCTGATTGCAGCTGCACAAAACTCTTCAAAGTACATCTTTCTATAAGAAAGGGCATCCATCTGATTCAATAAATAAAGTCAGAACATGAAACTATCTATCTAATATTAAGAGTAGAAGAACGAAAACACGACAGTGAGATATTTCGAAACAAGGACCAAGAGGGTCAAAATATTCACCAAGGCATTGCCTTCTATGAAGTTCTAATAACTCTCTCACGTAACACATCAGTTAGAAATTTTACAATCCAAAACATTTCAGATGCTACTGCAGCATAACATTTATTACTGATAGGCAAATCATACCGCATTAAGAATTTCCGGAACTCTCGACTCCCTCATTGCATCAGTTGCGTGACGCGCTAGAGCCTGAGAGAGATTTCAAATCATTTTTAATTAAATACAATCTCATTCGTAATAATTAAAAAAAAAATCCAAGTAAAAGCAGTATATAACCATTCTGAAATTGTCAAGGGAGACACTCCCGTCCCTATTTGGTTCCAACAGGCTGAACTGAGCTCTAAGATACACAAGCTCATCCTCAGACAATGCTTTTGAAAGAGCCTACAATTGCAGAAGTATGATTAGACAATGAGCTAAAAATAATCGAAAAGTAACTCTGAACTCTTTGATTTCTCACATTTGAATGTCAGCACTATTCAAAAATTTCAACAGCATAGACGATAGTCCATATCAATGGGGTAAATTTCACATATTGGCAGAGAAGTTCTGCTGAATTCCTAAATGATACCTACAATTGTAACTCTGGATAATTCGAGGGTTTCATTATCCTAGGTGATTAGAAACTTCCAAAACTTCAGAGAAACCAAAGGTATATTTGTGAATTAACAAAATATTATAGTCAAATAACTGTTTTACCAACTAAAGCGATATTAAACATAGTACCAATTCACAGCAGGACTGAAAAAAATGTATCATATCAACCAAGCATCTCATGATAAACCATTTTTATCAATATCATAATAAGTTCAGATGCATAGAAGTCAAGTCTAAACACAAAACATGATGGTTGTCGATGCTTTTACAAGATAAACTTATTTAAGACAACAGATCAAATCACTTTTAAATTACTAAGTATATTTTGACAATAATTTGTGCTGAACCCTGTTTCTCAAAACTACCTTCTGGATTATAAAGATTGTTGATCAACAATTACCAGGATAAAGGGCGGCCCGGTCGCATTACGCGTCCCCGCTGAGCGAGGGTCCGGGGAGGGGTCCCACCACAAGGGTGTATTGGGGGCAAGTCTTCCCTTGCCAATTTAATTGGCAAGAGGCCGCTCCTAAGACTCGAACCCGTGACCTCTGGTCACACGGCAACAATTACCAGGATACAGAAAAAAATTCCTACAGAAAGGTCAGCTGGGAAGAAGAAGAATACCTTAAATGCCGCACGTTTGAAAGGTGTAGCATGCACGTATCCCTTCACTAGCTTATACATCAATATGTCCAGAGGTATAGGACGATTATCATCCCGCAACCATGGGTGTGCTGCAATCATGAAGGTTCATCAAATAAAAGTAACTAACAATTAAGAAAAATGACATGAATGTCTTGAAAAAATGGAAAGTTGCATTACCAATGAGCATGAAAACTCAATAGTTGATCAATTTCACACAGGTGATCAAATATCAAACTACTAGGGGGATTAGCTATTTAATCTCCTTTGGCATCAAGTGACAGGCCCAGGCCTTTAGAAGCTACGTGCAACCAAATATATGGACAAGTAGCCCTTTCTTTACAAAAATTGGGGCAGGGTGGGTGGTTGCTGAAAGGCCTATATCATATTCTAAAAGAAAGCAGTGTTCTGGTCCTGTTATTTAGAAACAGCAACCATCCATTTCTAATTCATATAAAGAAAGGGCTTGCTTGTCTCAGAAAATAATATAATAAAAATGCAAAATAAGCACTGTGCATTCTGTAGTCCACCGAAGCTCTAACTGTTTTCACAGGGAAATAATAGTAATTCCGAACTTACATAGAGCTTGAACAGCAGTCATTCTTTTCCTGTAATCTTTGTTCAGGAGTCTCTTCACAAAGTCTTTGGCTTCTGGCGTAACAGAAGGCCAAGGTAAATCATCAAAGTTAGGATCAGATCTTAGGACTGCACGAAAAATTCCCGATTCCGTCCTTGCCCAGAAAGGCCGGCTCCCACATAACAAAATATAGGAAATAACGCCAATGCTCCATATATCAGCTTCCAGACTATAAGATCTATGCAGGACTTCAGGTGCAACATAGTATGCACTTCCAACAATATCATTAAGTCTTTCATCTGCATATTTTCATAAAAGCAGAGATCTTTACCTATTAACTAACTATCATGTAAAGATGTATATTTAATAAGTTGCCATGCTGCCTTTCAATATTCCATAGGTGAGCTTGTGTAGTTAGATATAATTAATTTAGGGAGCAACTCAAATTTTGATTATATGAATCAGTTGGTTTTATACTATAAACACCAAATTAGCATACTAGTGCTGATGAAGAAATGTGACAAATATACCAAAAAGGAAAAATAAAAGAAAAAGCGTGTTGGAAACTCTAATTTAGAGGAATCATTTGATTGACGAGAAATGAACAAAATTATACACATGAAAATCTATAGGAAAAATTTGTTTGTGAGAAAAGAAAAATGGATTGCTTCTTTAAAGCAAGGATATTAACTTCAGACTAAAAAAAATATGGAAGCTTGTGAATGTTACCTGGTCGTATGAAATCAGAAAGACCAAAATCAATTAGCTTCATATAAGCATCTTCACCCCCAGAAGTGAAAAGGAAATTCTGCAAACGAGAGAAGACAGAATAGTATTAAATAACACAAGATCATAAAATAAGGAACATTAGTATCAAGTTAAAGAAGAAAAAACCTCTGGTTTCAAGTCCCGATGTACAACGCCTTGAAGATGACAAAAAGAAACCACTGACAGGATTTGCAGAACTATAGCTTTTGCATCTTCCTCAGAGTACCTTCCTCCTCTGCAGCAGAGGAAAATCTTGACAGTTAATATTACCTTAAAAGACCATAGAATCTGGGTATGTCGTACCATTCCATTTTGTAAAAGCAGAAGACTAAGTTTGAGATGACATCTATAACTAGAAAGATGGGACCACAGGCAGCAAAAGTTAGAATTCACCCCTCGTACTTGGCGCAATTTTCACTTTTGTATCTGTACTTCAATGTTTGTAAATTCAGCCCCTCTACTACAATTTTTCATAAGACTTGGCCCTTGACAAAACAAATCAGTTTGCAGTATATATGCACTGACATGTGGTCAAACTATTTAACGTGAATGGAGCTGTTTATTTTCTGTCAATGGCCAAATTTTACAAAGAATAAGTAGATGTGCCAAAATTGAAGTATATGAGCTAAGATAAACTGTGCAAGTAGACGGACTAACTTTTGAGTTTTTCCAGAACCAAGGCAAGTCAAGAAACCATAACCAAAAATACTGTAATGCGTTACCTTGCCAAAATTCTGTCTAAAAGCTCCCCACCCTCGCACAATCTGATAAGCAAACAAAACAGAAGAACATCATACCCAAAACTTCAAGTGTCAAAAAAGTTGTCTGGCAACACCAGAAAAGAATTAAATTTTGTTTCCCCAATGAAATTTGGAAAGAGAAGCGAAATAAAGACATACTCCATGACTATGTACACGTTATTGGCATCCTCGCATGCATCATAAAATTTGACAAGATGCTTATGTCCTGATAGTGCTTTCAATATCTTTACCTCCCTACGGACATCTTCTATTGAAATTGCAGTTGTCATCTGCCACAGGAATCTCATCAAGATGCAGATATTACACAGTCAAAACATCAACTAAGCATAAGAAAAATACGGCCACATATACACTAGTTGAACAGAACATTATCAATTATCAACATAAACAAGGTAAAGACATAAAATTAAGAGAAAAATGGAGACAAAATCTATAAAGAGTCATATAAGGCACAAAGTTTTCATGCTATCAAACTGCAAAGATGAAAGAGAATAATTTAAATGAGACATCAATCATCAAACATGCAAAAGACAACGAATTATAAATTCCAGTTGCAAACTAGTTCGCAAGTAAAGAGGATGCTATTTCGACAATGAACGAGAAGTTCAGAATTTGGTAAACATGACACAAGCATTAATAGAATGTATAATCATATCATCTGTGCATGGCTGTGGAGTGAAATAGGACTTCATATGGTAGGAGATTCACCTTTTGTATTGAAAGTTTTCAGTGCTAGCAACTAGGGGAGAGAATTCAAACCCCAACTTTTGAATCCAATCTAATCTCAACTAGATAGACATAAGAAACATAGGAAGAGAAATGTATTTGCAGAAAAAAAAAATGGAGCAACAAAATCATGTGTGCAGTGTTGCATCAAAAGTGAAACCTATATCAGTTATCAAATACTTTCAACAAAGAGAAATGCATTTGCAGGAAAAAAAAAAGAGAGAGAGAGAGACAAATCTAAAGCTAAAGCATATTCAATTTTGAATATAGCCAGAAAATCATGTGCATAGTGCTTATCAGATTAGACAACCTCAAACATGTGCATTCTCATAACGAAAAAAGCATTTATAGATTTAACCATCACATCACTGGGTCCCAAATATAAAGAAACGGCAGCAGACCTTCGTACAAGGCATGTATCAAATACCAAATCGTATATAGATGTCTAAATGCATAACGAGCAAGAATGCACTAATAGAAATGCATTTAAATGATAAGCTAAAAAAATGACATGGAAATACAACAATATCTTTCAAGTTCATAAACTATTGTCTTAAAAGCCTTCTCAAAAGTATAGCATTTCTCATTTATTTTGGTTTTGATGATCGTATGCACAGAAATCTTGCATCAAGAACTAATTATCCCAAAATCTCATTTACATTTTTATTAGAAATATGTGTTGTTAGAAATTATAATTTGACTATATCTTGAAATACGTATAAAGCTGCACTGCCTAGCAATGCAAATGCTGTTTTGCTTCACTATGTTATATTATTATATTATATACCTTCCTATTATGTAGGATCTCACTAACAGAACTGCAAATACTTGTCAAATACCCCCATAATTTTTTACCAGATACATGTATCCCTGAAAGGTGGAAGCCACAGAACATTCATCTTTATTCTTCTAGCATACCAATCAGGAAGTTTCCCGTTCAATATCTTAAAAGTACGAGTGAGAATACATTTTCAAGAATGAACTTCATAAGTTGTATGGTCATGTGAATGATGAAATGAACATGGTGAAAGGTTGAAATTATCATGCCTAGCGTATCTTTCCTCTTCTAAAAGGGAAGGCTACAGCTAACTCCTAAAATACCCAACATAATATTAGGGAGTCAATAGTTGGAACTTGGCCTACAGCAACGTGGCTTCGATTATACTGCCGGTGACATCAATTACCTTACAGTTCTGGACACAAGTAATCCAAGTCAGACACCTCATATTGTATTCGGATACGACAATCATGATATATTCATTCTGACCTTCTAATTACATGCTAATTAGCCCGTTTGCCTCGAAATGTATAAAGCTAATTTTGTATCATGGAAAAAGTGGAGGCGTTAGACACTTTCACAGCACAGGTCAACCATGAGCTGCAAATCTAGTATGATGTCTATTTTAGTGAACTTTATTCCAACTAGCATGCCATATATAACATTGTTTCTTTCTAACAATTATGATTAATGCATGTCTAAATCTAACTCCTAAAAGGGAAGGCTACAGCTAACTCCTAAAATAACCAACATAATATTAGGGAGTCAATAGTTGGTACCTGGCCTAAAGCAACGTGGCTTCGATTATACTGCAGGTGACATCAATTACCTTACAGTTCTGGACACAAGTAATCCAAGTCAGACACCTCATATTGTATTTCGGATACGACAATCATGAGCTATATTAGTGAGCTGCAAATCTAGTATGATGTCTATTTTAGTGAACTTTATTCCAACTAGCATGCCATATATAACATTGTTTCTTTCTAACAATTATGATTAATGCATGTCTAAATCTAGAGAAACAATCATTAAGTATAAAGGGCGGCCCGGTCGCATTACGCGTCCCCGCTGAGCGAGGGTCCGGGGAGGGGTCCCACCACAAGGGTGTATTGGGGGCAAGCCTTCCCTTGCCAATTTAATTGGCAAGAGGCCGCTCCTAAGACTCGAACCCGTGACCTCTGGTCACACGACAACAACGTTTTTACCGTTGCGCCAAGGCTCGCCCTCTACAATCATTAAGTATAAGCGACAAAAAATAGCAATTTGCTCAAAAAGCGGTCGCCTTTATCTTGGTAATGTTCAGAAGGAGATCTCCCACATCATCGCATAATCATTTCCGCTGCATTGGGAGAATCAATCATAACATCCTGACATTCTAATTATAATTAGCATGTTTACCTCTAAATGAATAAAGCTAATTTTGTAACACCGAAAAATTGGAGGCATTAGACACTTTTACAACACGCGTCAAGCATGAGCTGCAAATCTAGTATAATGTCTATTTTAGTGAACTTTATTCCAACTAGCATGCCATTTGTAAAATGGTTTATTTTGAGTTATTATGATTAATGCGTGTCTCTATTGAGAGATAATTATTAAATATAAGTGACAAAAAATAGCAATCTGCTCAAAAAGCGATCAGCGATCGCTTATATCTTTGTAATGCTCGGAAGGAGATCTCCCACATCATCGCGTAATCATTTCCGCTACATTGGGAGAATCAATCATAACAAGCCATTAAATAATAGAACTTATTTGAGCATATTTACTGTTATTACTAAAAATAATCATATATTGATCTGGCATAAATCCAATTACTGCTTAAGCTTGACTGTCCAGTGAGGCCAGAAAAACTCCATGACATTACCTTCCAGATAACAACAGAGACACACTGTTACCATGTTAACTCCAAACCAATGCATAAGCTTGACAAATCAATCGATTATACTATATGTGAATCAAAATTAAAAGTACTATGCTTCGCCAACAGCAACATTGCTTAATGCAGAATGTAAGATCCAACTCTAGGTCTAGGTCATGTATAAGAAATCATATAATTCCCCAATTCAAATGTAATTACTAATAAACGCAGCCTCACAGATCAAATCAACAGAAGACAGTGTGATGCATTACATTCAGACAATAGAGCAAGTAATAAATCGTGAAAACTCATAACTAATAAAATTGACAAAATAGTACCTTGGATTTTGATATGATCTTCACAGCGACGGGTTGATCTTTGAACTCCCCTTTTTTCACTCTCGCAGAGCATGTATGACCGAAATGCCCTCTCCCAACCTCCTTCCCCAGCTCATACTTGGCTCCGAAGTTCTTGCCGTAGCCGAAGCTCTTATCCAGTGACTGCTGCTGCTGCTGCTGCTGCTGCAGCTGCTCGGCCTCTGTACCACCATGCTCAGGAATCGGCCCCTCCTTAGGCTTTCCACCACCAAGACGCTTGGCGAGAGAAGCAGCTATGTGCTTCGCCGGTGATGGCGGAGGGAAGGGCCGCCGGAAGAATCTCCTCGGAGTTGAGGCCCTCGCCGGCGATGGCGAAACGCCTGGAGGAAGTGGACTAGCTGAAACACCATGGGGAAACGGACTGGGCCAGAGGCTGGGGTTAGAGGACCTCGCCGGAGTATTCTTTACTGATGGGACACTGACGCCGCCATTACGAGGAGTTGATGGGCGTAGCGGAGATTGGTTACGATCACCAGTGGCGACTATGGTGGTGGTTCCGTCATTCTCGTTAGTTGGAATAGTCTTGCCGTAACACTGCCCCATCTTGCAACACTGCTAACCCCCACGGTGTATCTAATTAGCAGACAGTCAAAGCATACACATTAGGCGGCGGTAAATAAAATTGCCGCAGATCTGATTATCATCGGAGAGAAAAACAAACGACAGAGAGAGATCTAAGTGAAGAAAACGATAAAAGAAGAGAATGAAAGAAGGTATTTGGAGTCAGTCAGAGAAACATAAACGGAGAGAAAGAGACAGAGAAAGATGGACAAAACTACTATTGCTGTTTTACATACACAGATACAAGAGGTGAAAATAGCTGAGCTTTTTAAAGACTGTTTTTCTTGCTTAGAAATGGTTAACTCTTTCTTACATTTGTACTCAGCCGTCCGATTTGCTTAATTTTCACACGCAATAAGATAACCACGATGCTTACTCTTGCCTCCTACTGCAATCTCAGCCGTCAATTGTTCACCGGAGGACCGAAAATTTGAACTCTCGATTGTACACTAGTCTTCTCTCTCTCCCTCTCTGTCTGTCTACTTCTAATTTTTTTCAGTTTTTTTTTCTTATATATGAATAACAAGTTCCTTTTGGTTTTGTCTTTTGCTACTTTTCTTGCCGTTATTTTTTATTTTTTTAATTGAAAAGGGGATTTTCGGGAAAAAGAACGCATTTCTATTCCCCTGCTCCGCGAACTACACATAGAAACCGTAGAATCCTAATTACGCCACGTGTTTATTGTTATGAGGGTAGTTTGGATATTCTGTGAGAACGCGGGATGGTTGACTTACAAATATGCCCAAACGATGAATACGCGGCATCATATAAAGGGTGCTAAGTAAGATAGTTGATGGATATGGAGAGTAGGTGAAAATTTCCGAGAAAGGGATTTGACAGAATCTGAGCTGACGAAAATGAACATCACAACTCAGGTCAGAAGGTTCGAAATGGCAAGTATTCAGTGATATGCAGAGGTAGAATACATATTCTGAGGTGGCACCATCTCATCCCTCCACTTACTATGTAAGTCACGCAAAAAACCAGGCTTAATACCTTAACGGGGCGTTTGGTATTCTATTGGGATAGGGATAAAGATAAAGGTTGGGATATGGACAAGGATAAATAGTTGGGATAAGGATAAAAATATAATTCGAGAATTATTATTCAATATTTGGTACGTGGGATATGGATAGGGATAAAATAATACATTTTACTATTTTACCCTTATTTAAACTACATAACATTAATTTGAGGGATAAGATGGACTTTTTCATCCTATTAAAATCGCAGGAGCTTATCTCACCTCCTTATACCACCCACCTCCTAGGTATAGGATTTGAGGGATAAGAGATTTATCCCTCATCTGTCTCACTCTTCTATCTCACAAACAAACGCGGGATAACTTATCTCGTGTTTTTTTATCTCTGTCCCACCTCATATATCCCTTCTAACAAACGCTCCGTAACTTGACAGATAATTACAAGATGAGAGAAGCACGCGCGCATGTCTTACCTCTGGAACACTTGTTTTTTTGTCCATTTATTAAATGCATCTGATGCTAAAAAAATCCAATACTATGTTTTTAAAATAAAAATATATTATATATTTTAATAAAATTTTATATTAATATTTTATTTAGATAAAAAAATATATTTTTTAAAACATACGTTAGAACATATATTTTAACTTTTAAAACACGAACTATGAATTTTAGAACGTACGACATATTTTTTAGAACATACGTTATGTTTTTTCGAACATGAGTTATAAATTATATTATAGAACAAATGCAAAAACGATCCAGATATCTACTGATTTTTTTAGAACATTATACTTAATTTTTTGAACACAAACTATAAACTTTAGAACATACGTTATGTTTTTTATAACATACGTTATGTTATTTAGAATATGAGTTATAAATTATATTATAGAATAAATGCAAAAATGGTCCATATATTTACTGATTTTTTTTAAAACATTATACTTAATTTTTAGAACACAAATTATAAAGTTTAGAACATATGTAACAATATTTAGAACATCGTCCTTAACATTTTAAAACATAAATTACAAAAATATAGAGGGGTTAAATAAATAAGAAATTGGAGCATGTTCTTGGATTTTTTTCTATTAATAATTCATTATTATGGACATTTCTTTTTTATATTAATAATTCATTATTATGCACATTTAATCGATATTAATAAGTGCATGCGTCAAATATTAAACAATAGAAGCTACAAGGACAGTGGTATATTAAGCAGCACGCGACATAATGTACAAGACAGACAATTCTCTCAGTGGTAAGCAGTATGGAGTATAGGTGAAGTGGCCAGGGTTCCGTTTTTTATTGATTTTTATACTCAAAACGACGTAGTTTTGAGTGTTCTCACCATAAGAAAGTGTCTTCACCTAAGCGGAGGGTTCTCACAAGAGCCTTCCTTAATAAATAAATACAATAAAATCTATGTCGCATTTAATGGCACGTGGTGACTTTCTTCTTCTCGTAACTTACCTTTTTTCTCCAAATTTCTTTTTCTTCGAAGAAGATGTTTACCAAAAATCCATTTTCTAAAATATTCCTTCCTTATTTAAATAACTCAAATCAAAAAGTGAAAAAAAAACAGTAATTCTTTGATAAAAATGACAACTACTACCAACACCAGAATCATTGCAGCAAACGACGGTAGTAGTTCCTTCTTTTCTGAACTTTATGAAAATTTCATTATCCCTTAAACTTACTTATAATGTAATAAATAAACATAAAAAAAACATATGTTGCCTCTAATGGCAAGTCATATAAGATTTGGAGGAGGAATGGTACGTGGTGACTTTCTTCTTCTCGTACCTTACCTTTCTTCCCCATTTTTTTTTAAAGATGAAGAAGAAACATCAACCACGACCATAAAAATCCATTTTCTAAAATAACTATTACTTATTTAGATAACTCAAATCAAAAAGTAAAAAAAAAAACAGTCACCAACATTACCACTTGATAACAACCCAAATTATTCTTGAATAAGAAATAAGGGAAAATTAATAGAAATAATGGCAAACCATTATTCCTTCTAAAAGAGATATTTATACATGATTAATGTGGAATTAATGATAATTAATGCAGGGGAGAATATGCAAATAATGAGGAAAAGGAAGGAGTCTCTAGCATTATGCCACGCCACGTGGACCATGGCGAGATACGCCATAACGAGATACGCCCGATGAGAGCGAGTAGCGGAGACCCGCCATAGCTCTCAAGGAGAGCGTACATACGCCTTGACGGATCAAAGAATACGAAAATGGATATTCATCTTACTGACAGAATATTATCCCAAGGACCAAAAGGGATATTCACCTTGAGAACGCCGCAAGAAGAACCGGATGGCGGATCTCCACGGTTCAGCTCAGTGAGATCCACTGGCGAACCTATGAGGTGAATCTCCTCTTTCACCCGATTCATCACAGTAACGGCTAACCGCCAACTCGGCCATAAAGACCATTAATGAGCTATCAATTAGCTAACCGCCAGGTTAAAGGTAACCAGTAACCGCCAGCTTAAAGGTAACCAGTAACCGCCATTAATGGAGCATTAATGGAGACCTTCTAGTTGCTGAAGGTTACGACTTCCTAGCTATATATAGCCTACATCCCTAGGCTATCAAGGTACACATTCTCACAACCTTTGTCAATTCAGTTTGCTCTCTTGTTCCTCTATACTGACTTTGGCATCGGAGTGTCCCCGGCCGATCCCAACGGCGCCTCACAGGGAAGTGCTCTGATCAAGGATTTTTTCCCGAGTTATCAATTGGTGCGGTGATCGTGGATCTCTAACAAACAGAAGATCACAAAATCTTGATTGTATAGAGTTTCACAAAGAACAAAACAATGGAGTCAACGGAATAGAAATCACAATCTCAAACTTTGGCTCAATCAGTACAACAAATCTATCCAAATATACAGTTCTCCATATATTGGTGGGAAAGAGTTTTCTACATTGAATCTGGAATTTTATGATGAAAAAGATAAGTTTCCTCCCCTTTCTTATTCCATTTTTAATTAAAGAACAAATCTCAACATCAATTGGCGGGTGGATGCCACCTAGAGTTCACCAGCAGCGGATGGAAGAGGTTCGGTGAATATCCAATCTTGAGTTGGAAGATCAACTACGGAACATGATGGAGCGAATGGGGTACACGCCTAGGGCGAGAGCAGAGGTGCAGAGTGATTCGCCTTTTGCTCCGTCGTTGCGAGAATTTATACCAGATCACAGGATAAAGGCCCCGACGATACCTAAATACTATGGGGATCCTAATTTTAATCCTGAGGCTCATGTCAGGAACTACAGAGAATTAATGGATGTTGCGGGAGCGAGTGAAAGTATAATTTGCAGATTATTCTCGACCACTTTGGGCGGAGCGGCATCTGATTTGTTTCGGTCTTTACCTGCTGAATCTATTCACAACTGGAATCAATACAGTCGTGATTTCTGTGCCAAGTTCGTGGGCTGTAAAGCGGCAGATGTGATGGATAGGCAGCTGAAGGAGATCAAACAGAGGAACTATAATTCCCTAAGGGAATTTGTTGTCGCATTCAACGATATTCTGGTGCGGTTGCAGAACCCGGATATCGTGAGCATCCGCAACATCATGGCGGATGGAACCACGGATTGGAGCATGCGGGAGGAAATCATCCGCAACAAGTCGCGCACAGTGGCCGAACTCATGAAGATAGCAAAGGAATTCATGGAAGTGGATGATGTCAACAGAGAACATAGAGCTCAAACCCGGAGAGAGAGAGATGCTGCTAGATCCACTTCGGACAATCGACGCCAGACCCAATCCAAGGGTAATTTTGTTCGCAGAGGCGATCGCTCCTTTCAAGGGGGGGATATCAAACACCATTGAATACGACTCGCCAGGAGGTGTTACTTTGGATCGAAAAGAACCCCCTGAAGAAGGATGTGCGGTTCCCCGAGGCGAAAGGCCGAACTAGTTTGGGGCGATATCCTAACAAATATTGCAGGTTCCACAGATTGAACGGCCATGACACGAACGATTGCTATGAACTGAAGAAGGAAATAGAAAAGCTGATTGAGAGGGGCAAGCTAGGCCAATTCGTAAGAAAAGAAACGATTGATGAGAAAACAACGCTCCCGCATGAGGGAGAAGCAAGGCCCGAAAAGAAACAGAAGAAAGGGGTGATAAACATGATAGCTGGCGGGATCTATGAGCTGCCAACAAAAAGGGCTCGCCGTGAACAGCAAAAAAGCAACACGCATAGGGGGGATGCCCTTAATTACTCATTTGCGCGAATCACGGAGCCGCATGCAGATGCTTTGGTGATTACGATGGCTGTAGAAGGATGGGACGTCAAGCGGGTCCTTATTGATACTGGCAGTTCTTGTAATGTTATTACTCGGACTGCATTCAACAAGTTGGGAATTAATGACGAGCGAGTGGAACATACATTCATGGATGTAACTGGTTTTGGAGGTCAATCGTCTCAAACAAGTGGACAAGTGGTGTTGGAAGCAGAAATGGGCGATAAGAATCTAAAATGGCGAGGTGATCTAGAATTCGCAATTGTTGATCTCCCGTTGGCCTACAACATAATTCTGGGGCATCCGTTCCTATCGGAAATGGAATCGCTCATCTCAATGAAGCACTTGACATTACATTTGCCAACACACCAAGGGCGAGTCATAGTTGAAGGTGATCAACTTGTATCTCAACAAGCCTATACATTGTCACTTGAACCAAAGCCATGTGAAGAGGATAAAGTTGATGAGAAGTTGCCGACAGAAGCATTAGGAGAAACGGAACTATTCGCCATCTCAAATGACAAGAATGTATGAATAGCGGCAGGACTCCCCGAGGAAACGAAGAAAGCCATTACCGAGGTGTTGATCCAATGCGAGTCGGCATTCGCCGCTCCGAATGAAGTGCTGAAAGGAATAAGTCCAGATATAGCAACCCATCGTTTGAATGTGGACAAAGGTGCAACCCCAGTGCGACAGAAAAAGAGAGGACACGCTCCAGAGCGGCAGAAGGCGATTGAAAAAGCTGTGGCGGATTTGCTAAAATCGGATGCAATTCGAGAAGTCACCTATCCGGAGTGGCTAGCCAATGTGGTGCTAGTCAAAAAGCCAAATGGAACGTACAGAATGTGTGTCGACTTCAAGGATCTGAATAAAGCTTGTCCGAAGGATATGTATCCGCTACCTAACATTGATATATTGGTAGATGGAACTGCAGGATTTGAAGCTTTATCGTTCACCGACGTGAAATCCAGTTACCACCAGATACCCATGGAGAAGGCGGATGAAATCAAAACATCATTCATAACTCATCAGGCGACTTATTGCTTCAAGATGATGCCCTTCGGATTGAAAAACGCAGGAGCAACATACCAGAGGATGATGAACAAGATATTTTCAGACAAGTCAGGCGAGAACTTCTCAATCTACGTAGATGACATGATCATCAAAAGCAAGAAGATGCGAGACCACCCGCAGGATATCAAAGAAACCCTGGAAGTGCTAATAAAATATGGCCTCAAGTTGAACCTAGAAAAATGCACGTTCGGAGCAAGGGCAGGAAAATTCCTGGGTTTCATTGTTAGTGGCAAGGGAGTTGAGGCGAATCCTGAGAAGGTTAAAGCAGTAATGGAGATGAAAACTCCGAGGAACGTAAGAGAAGTACAAAGACTAAATGGGCGGTTGGTGGCATTGGGGCGATTTATATCATGCTCGGCTAGAAGATGTCTACCTTTCTACAATGCCATCAAAAAATCTAAGTCCTTTGAATGGACGCCGGATTGTCAAGAGGCATTTGAGGGTATAAAGCGACTGCTATGCTATCCGCCCTTAATGAGCAGGCCGGAGGACGGAGAAGATTTATTTCTTTACGTATCCGTCACCAGTATGGCGATATGCACTGTAATGGTGCGAGAAGAAGAGGGCCAACAATATCCAGTGTACTATGTGAGCAAGGTCTTGAAGGATGCAGAACTTCGGTATTCGAAGTTGGACAAAATGGCTCTCGCGGTGATAACCACGGCGGCTAGGCTAAAACCATACTTTCAGGCGCATACTATCATTGTGAGAACCGAAATTCCAATGCGGAAGGTACTGCAGAAACCTGACGCATCCGGCCGATTAATGGAATGGTCAATTCGCCTGGGGGAATTCGATATTCGCTACGAAGGAAGACCAGCACTAAAGGGTTAAGTACTTGTCGATTTCGTGAATGAATTCACGTGGGATGAAGATGAACGTCCAAAGGCACAAAAAGAAGAGTGGAGCATGTTCACATATGGGGCATTATCCACAGATGGGGCTGGACTGGGAGTCGTCATCAAAGGCCCGGAGGTTATTCGCCTGTACTATGCGGCAAAGTTAACTTTCAAAACTACCAATAATGCCGCAGAGTATGAAGCAATGATATGCGGATTGAAGCTGCTTAATGAACTTACGCCAGAAAGAGTGGTGATCTACAGCGATTCTAAACTCATGATAAATCAGATCACAAAAAACTATCTGGTGAAACAAGAAGATCTGGTCAAATACCATCAGATAGTCGGCAGATTGACGCAGGAGTTAACACACAAGGGAGTCGTCTGGGAAATGGTGCATGTTCCAAGAGGCCAAAACACAAAGGCTGATGAACTGGCAAAAGCAGCGGTGAGTAGAGAACCATGGAATCAAAAAGCATGCAATTTGGAGATAAGATCCGCACCGGCATTTGAAGTCGATCAGATTATGGTCATTGAAGAGCTGGAAGATGATAAAGATTGGCGGATACCTATCCGCCAATATCTGGAGCAGGGAGATTTGCCAGATGACAAAAGCCTAGCCAGAAAGCTAATTGGACAATCAACGAGATACTCAATTCGAGATGGAACTTTGTATCGAAAATCATATACATGTCCATGGTTGAAATGTGTTAGCCGCAATGAAGGAGACTACGTACTGCGAGAACTCCATGAAGGAATGTGCGGCGCACATGAAGCATCCGCGGCGTTGGTAAGAAAGGTCAAGTTAATGGGATACTATTGGCCAAAGGTGATGGAGGATTCCCAGAAGATGGTAGCGGAATGTCACAGCTGTCAAATCCATGCGAATGAAAAGCACGTTCCCGGAGCCGAACAAATCTCTATAATGACGGCATGGCCATTCGCAACATGGGGAATCGATATAGTGGGTCCATTCCCAGAAACGACAAAGAAAAGGAAGTACTTGGTAGTCGCAGTTGACCACTTCAGCAAATGGGTAGAAGCGGAGGCAGTAACCGCTCAAACACCTGAATGAATGATCGAGTTCTTACGAGAGAACATTATCATGCGATTTGGAATCCCGCAAAAGCTTATAACTGACAACGGCACCCAGTTCAACTGTGTCAAGTTCAAAGCATACTGCGAAAGCATGGGGATCAAGAATCATTTTTCTTCCGTAAACCATCCCCAATCGAATGGTATGACAGAGGTTACCAACAGGGCCATGATTCAAGGTATCAAGAAGCGGCTAGGTGATAAAAAAACAGGTTGGGCGGATGAGATACCCCATATGTTATGGGCATACAGAACTTCTGTAAAAGCAGCAACTGGCGAAACACCTTTCTCGCTGGTTTATGGAGCCGAAGCAGTCCTACCTGTTGAAATCAAGTCGCCTACAGATCGAATAATTTATTATTGCGACACACAAAATCCTATCAACATTAGAGATGCATTGGATTCTGTTGAAGAACGAAGAGAAAAAGCTTACATGCGAATGGCAGTGTACCGCAATAGAATCAAGAAATATCATGACAGAAGGGTGCGGAAAGTGATAATCAACGAGAACGACTTGGTCTTGAAAAAAGCGGACAAAATACAATCCAGAGATGGCAAAGGCAAATTAGGCATCAACTGGATCGGACCATACAGAGTATCCAAGAAGCTGGGACCATCAACTTTTGAAATAGAAGAAATGAGCGGCAAAAAGCTCCTGCGCACCTGGAATCTAGAAAATCTGCGCCTATATAAACGGGCCGGGTAGTTCAGGGAAATGACGAGTACTCTTTTTCCTTTTATGAGTTTTTTCCCACTGGGTTTTCTGATAAAAGGTTTTAATGAGGCTTTGATCCCGCACATTTCATATACCAATGTAACAAAAAGTCTTTTCTTTTATCAATAAAGATATTCAATTGTTACATACGGCGTTTGAGTGCGGATCCTTTTTAGGACAACCACTTCAGTGTGTTATCTACAAACAAAAGGCAGGTAAATCGTGCAAAAACCTTATGGTTAAACTTAAAAACACATAAATGTGTTGCCTATTAAAAAAGGCGGATGCATGATTACGCATCACTCGCAAAAACCTTATGGTTGAACTTAAAAACACACAAATGTGTTGCCTCTTAAAGAAAGGCGGATGCATGATTACGCATCACTCGCAAAACCTTATGATTAACCTTATGATTATATTATTTTCGAAAGAAAAATTATAAGATAAGGCATAAAATTAAGCGAATTAACGAGTACTCAAAAAATTGCAAAAAGGGTCTGGCCACCCTAGCGGAAACGAAACTAAACTACGAGGAAATACAAATATGGAGTCGGCAAAAGGGCAAAGGTCACGTATGAAAACAAAGGGCAATAAGGAATAAAGCAACAATCGCACGTATAGGTAAAGCGGCAAGCAAAAGAAAATATATATATACGGGCAGTTTGTTACATACAACAGTCCAGATATAAATCAAACTATGCTACAGCTTCCTCTCCTTCACCCCTATGGCCCTCCTCGCCTTCAGCGGCTCCCTCATCTCCTCCACTGGGCGGATCTGCTTCAAGCGAATCCTTAACCCTCGAATCAGTAACCGCTTCAGAGGGCGGTACCTCTTGCTCAGGCTGAGAAAGGTCTTGTGGTGCCTCTTTTTCCGCGTTCTGAGTAGGGATCTCGCAGCTAATTGGAGGGTTCTGAAAACTCTGCCAATCTAAGAAGAGTACCTCATCCATATCATCATCCTCGGCTTCCAGCTTGTCCCACTTCTCAGTTAGATCCTTTTCGGGATGGGAACCTTGGGGCGGCTAAGTACTCGATCTGGATGCCCATGCTCATAAGCAGCATGAATTCGCTCCCCATACCAATAGATGCGAGCACCATCTTCGGCTAGAATCTCCTCAGCTTTCTTCTTTTGCATCTCCAGAGCCTCCTTGGATGAATTTAGATCATCAAGGACCTTTTGCAGCTCGTCGGACTTAGCCTGGAGGGATCTGAGAGCTTCCTCCTTCTCGCTCATAACCTTCTGACACGCGCCTTCAAGAGCCTTTACCTTCCCTTGGACATCATCATAAAGCGACTTCTGAGTCGCCAATTCAGTACCAAGGTTCTCCAACTCTTTAGCGCGTTCATCGTCCCTTAGGAGAGCACCCTCCGCGAAGTTAATAATCTGCATAAAAGATGATTCGCAGATAATAAGAGCGGATAGAAATGTGCGGTTACTACAAATGCAAGATCCTTGAAAGAGAATATCACAAGTAACAATATACCTCTATGGCCCACTTCTCAATCCCCTCCATAGCAGTAGGAAACGGCACTTGCTCTCGCACGCGGGAAGCAGAGGGGAGTCGCCCAAGGACATTGCATATGGAAGAAACAATGTCCCTACACGAGAAGCTCACAGCCATGCCAAAGGTCCTAGTCCACCACCCGCTGATATCGGGAATTGGCTGCGAATGCATAAGGAGAAAGATCAGGAGAACAGCAGATAACTCATAAGGAAAAATTAACAACATAAAAAAGGGCAACAGATCAGTATACCTCATGGATTGGTGTACTGCTTTTTCCTTTGGACGAGGCGGATACAGGTGTACCGCCAACAATGAGGGACACAGAAGCGTTTTTCTTTCTGGGACGAGAAGACTCTGTATCCGCAGTATTCTTCCGCTTCCTAGTTAAGGGAATGTCCTCGGAAGCAGAAGCTGGACCTTGTGAAACGGAGGCCCTTGCGGGAGAAGCCGCCTCGATAGAAGTAATCGCCCCTCCAGGAGAATTCGCCCCTGCGACTGAAGTGTTTCCCTCCATTCGCCTCTTCCTTCTCGCTATGGCTTTAGCCTCCCGATCTGCAGCGATTTGAGATAAAGGATCACCCCTGCAAAGGGTTAAAAGAAATCATCAACTTGGAAATAAAAAGTACCTTGTACAAAAACGCGATAAGGGATATAGACAACGTGATCCCCCTCGCGATAGGCAATCGCCACTCGGCTCCTTAGCATGTGGAAAGCCTGATCATACGTCCATACAAAGGGAGGAGTACCCTTCAAAAACTTGATCACAGCGGATTCTTCCTCGCTGGGGTAACCGAAGTTCAAACTCTTTACATTTGGTCGGCCCCAACGGCGAAGGAAGTTTGGATTCCCTTCGTGAAACTTGATGAAGAAATAAGATCGGTCCCACTCGCGGATTTTGTTCAGCTTCTCGTCAAAACCATAGTAACCGCTCTGCCGGATGAAAGTAAAATACCCCGCCGAACTTTTGAAATGATGAAGCTTGGAGAAAATTTTGAGCGAGAAGGGAACCTCCAGACAATCCGCCAGAAATTTGTCCAGAGTTAAATCGACCCATCCATTGGGATGCAACTGACCGGGTGCGATTCCGTAACCGCCAAGGACGGAGGCAACCTCATCCGCCAGCGGATACGTGAAGCCGCAGATGATCTGGGCGACGAAAATGGTGAAATACCCCTTTGGGTAGTCGCTCGGTCCTTTATCCTCCCCAGGAATAAGGGTTTCGAGGCCTTGGAGCCAAGGATACTGCTCCCGCAAATCATCAATTGTCTCTTGACAAACTAGACTTCCCGACCTGTCCTTCTTCGGTAATAAACGGGGGGTTGGGACAGGTGGCGGAATCAACTTTTTAGGGTCAAAACCTAGGCCCTCATCGGTTGTATTCGCCAGGTGGAGGAAGTCGGCGGGATGAGAATCAGACCCAGGAGAGCTGGTTGAAGCTTCATCAACCATCTCCTCGACCTCATGGGAGACCTGGCAGACGTAATTTTCGTCAAATGGTGCGAAGTCGAGGTCAGGGTTCGACATATTGATGAAGGAAAATGAACAGAAGTAAAGAATCGAGCGAGGTACAAATTCTGGAAAGGAACACTTACATATGAAAGACGACACAGAGAAGAACGGACGCAAAAAGGTTGATGCCGGAAGAGAAACGACGCAAAAGGTGGATGCCGGAAAAGAAACGACGGGAAAGGGAAAGTCACAATTTTTGAATTTTGAAAATCCAGACAAAAACGAAGAGTCTCCTATAAAAAAGACCCTAAAGGGCTCTTGCCAAACTAAGGGGGAGGCATGTGATGACCCGCGAAGCCAAACCGGGCCGAATTCATTACACGGGCACAGCCCATACTTAGATCCATGGTCTAAGATGGGATGGGACCCGAATAGAGGAAGCGGGTGAAGTGAGTAACCGCCCCGAATTCCTAAATGGAGCATTAAAACTCCCACTCAGGACAAACGATACCACGTTTGTTGCCACGAAAGCCACGAGAGGGGGCATGACCTAAAAAGGAGTAACCGCCCTCGGAACATGGCCTGGAAGGGGTAACCGCCCTCGGCGGTTACTTAAGAACACTTATAAAAAGCCCTAAGGCCAAAGGGGGAAAGGTACATTCACATTTTTCCCACAATACTATTGTCAATTTACCAACCCTCCTATAAAAACTGACTTGATCGTCGGAGAGTTTTCCCGGAGATCCTGTCTCCGGTTCTATTTTGCAGGTAACTACGGCGGAGATCATCAAATCGGATCCAGCAAGTTATCAATATCATTACATGTTATTATGATAAATCTAATAAATTGTGAAAGATGAAGTCATAAACACAAATCTTTCCTTAAATCTTGCATGCTTACTATGCCCTCATATTTTTATGCATGACAAGTGTAATATGATATTATCATTGAATTAGTACAAACGCATGTATAAGATCCGTAATCTTGGGATTTACAAAAAAAATCATCCATTCAATGTGATTTTGTCATTTGATATTAAAATATCATAAAAGGGCTCATGTAATTACAAATGATTTAAATCTGGTCGGTCTTTTGGATGAACATGCATATAACTATTAGAAGAAATTACAAAAAAATCATATTTGGTTTTTCCTTGTACTATTCACCATCTATATATGGCTTTTCTCCTATATAGTACTTTTAATATCAAAAATTCATATTTTTGAATATTGTTTTGTCAAACAGTTATTTCATTCCCTTTTTTACAAGGATGTGTCTATTCATATAAAAACTGTTTATTTGACATTGTTAGAATTTCTGTTACCAACATAAGAGACTTGAAAATATTGAGTCTATTTGTAATTATCCTGTAATTGTCCCTAACTATTAAGGTCATTATGGGCTGATGAATTACCAAATTGGATAAACAAAACTTTCATGTCCTGAGCTAACTACAAAATAGTGCAAGTGTCGGTTTCGGATCAGAACATTAATTTATGCGAAATTCTTAAGATATACATGAGAATTCCTTAAAAATTGGAGGATTGTATGTGAAGGTAGGTGAGAGTGAATTTTGAGTAATTTTCCTTACACTCCAAATTGGAGGAGAATCATGGTACATGTATTTTTCTTCCAAAATTACCCTTTCTCTTTTATTTTATTCGTACAAATGAAATGATATAAGAGTAATTTTATATATAACTATATTATTAAATCATCATTTACCTTTCTTTAATTACACCTCATTCAAATGAGGCATTAATGATCTCTGAATGCCATTAATGTATGGATGCACAATATTAATTGCAAGTAAATAGCAACTATGTAAGATATCTTACCCAATATAGAATGTCATAACTTTTATGACGTTTAAAATAAATATGTTATCTTGGATATTAATGCGCATTGAAATACAAAAGGACATTATTCTTAAACCATTCTCATTATGGTTATTTATTAAGAATTCATTATGATATTCATGTGCAGTAGCAATCTTTATGGTTATGACCGTTATACGTGATATTATTATTAAAACAAGCACGATTAAAATTCTAGTATGAATTTGTTTGACATATAATATTTACTCGGTTTTATCCTTTGACTAAGTTCATTCTAGAGTCAGGGACCAACGCGAAGGAATTATTAAGTTGATTCCAAGATGAATTAAAAATTCCATAAAGAGACATTGCATCATACATGATATTTGCCAACAAGGCAAATGCAAACATTCTTTTGCTATGAAGTATGTTCCATGGATCAAGCCATTGATCCCCAAGGTAAGTGAATATAGCTTTTATGACTTACCACAATCTTTTAATAATGGACATAGCATGCCCCACTTCTGGAGTTCTTTCAGTGCTAACCCACAGGTACAAGGGAGTTGCTAATACTACAACCAGTGCAAACACTGATATGAAAAATAAAGCTCAATCCAAAGAAGTGTATATGCAGAGTCACTTCAGAAAAATTCCTTGACTATGTCATTGGCCAAAAAGGAGTTAGAGCAAATCCAGATAAAATAAAAAACCTTGCGAGGAAAAAGGTGAAAAGAGCGCCTAAATAAAAGCCATGCGAGGAAAAAGGTGAAAAGAGCGCCTAAATGAAAACCCCACAATGGGTGAGAAAGATCCAGAGGTTGAACGGGCGGATCATCATACTAGAAATATTGTCAACAAGCATATCAAGGTATAAAACAATTCCTAGCAGAACCACCCTTGATGAGCAGACCAATCTGAAGGGGAGACCTGCATTTGTATCAATATGTCATGGATAAAGCTATGTGCACCGTGGTTATTCAAGAAGAAGAAGGTCAGCAGTTCTCCATCTATTATGTTAGCAAAATGTTGAAGGATGCAGAGACAAGATATCAGAAGCTAGATAAAATGGCTCCCGCGGTTGTGACAACATCCATCCGCGTTAAACCATATCTCCAAGCATAACCTCAACATGATCGAGATCAAGATCAAGAACCGGCTTCACCATCATGATTCAACATTGAACACACGAATGATGAGATTGAAAGGCGAGTGCATGCCTCTCTATATAGACAAGAGAACAATGCAAAAAGGTACGCCGTCAAGTTAACATGAATTCGCCATTCACAGCACGGATCCTAGGGTACGAAGCGGACAGAATGTTTAAAGCTTCCAACTTGCCATAATATAAAAGAAAAGATTCAATATAAGCGGGACATTACATATCCCGAACCCAAAGGAGGGGAGCATGTAACCGTTGGAAGAAACGCCAAAGCGTACTACAGGTTGGCCACCACATTGGTTGGCCACCACACTGAAGCTTGCTGGGAGCTGGCAAACTAGATAGCTTTGTCCAGGATAACAAATAACAAGATGACAAGCAGAAGACAGATCCCAAAAATAAATTCAAAAGTGTCATTAATGTCATAGCAGATGGACCAGTGTATCAGCCACCCGTGGAAAAAGCAAAAATATCCGCTCTGGATAAAACATCCCTCCATTGCTCCTTTTGCAGAAACATGTCCGGTAATCTCTCCACATGCAGATGCATTGGTAGTAACAATGGCGATTCAAGGATGGGAGATAAAATAAAGCAAGTAAAGACACGGGCAGTTCTCGCAATGTCATCACCAAAGGTGCATTCGCCAAACTAAAGGTTGATCCGATCCAAATAGAAACAACCATTGTTGACATCATTGGAGTGACGGGTCACACTAACCAGACCAAGGGCCAGAGGTTGCAGCCCTAATTTCCATCCGTCGTCTGACAATGTACATTCCCACCAGCAAAGGAGGAGTAATGATTAGCGGGAACCAAAAGGTGGCTAAAGAGACTTATACTCGACGTCACTATCAATCCGCCCACAATCCAAAGAGGACGAAGGTGAGAAATATTAACTTGTCACTACAGCTTTGGGCGACACAGAAACGCTCCTTATTGCTGATGGAAAGCGGGTGCGGATCGCCAAAGGATTAAAACTTGAGATCAAAGAGGATGTTAAAAAAGTTCTCATTGAGTCTGAAAGCATATTTACATAAGAGAATGAGATCCCCACAGGAGTAAGCCCAGATGTGATTACTCATAAGTTAAACATCATTGAGGATGCGGTTCTAGTTGCTCGGAAAAGGCGGAACCATGGGCCTAAAAATCAGTATTTTTACATATTCTTATATGTGCATTAAACTGTTATAGTATCCTACATTTTATAATTTATTCTTTCTCGCCATACTTCTTATATTCATTTGCCTAGCTTTTAGTGCTGATATACGCCCAGTGGCTGGCGAATGAAAAGTTCCACAGGCGGATCAATTACCTCAAAGATAGGACAATTGATCCCATCACGGGCGGATCCCCTTTCCGTCAAGATAAGAAGCACAGACCCTCAGGAGCTTTCAAATGAGCTCAACTCTCTCCTCAAAGACAGGAAAAGGATTGACCACCATCAAAAGCGGGTTAAAATCGTCTCAAACATGAGATCATTACACCCTCAACTTTCTCCTCAAAGATAGGAGAACATTCTCATGGGCGGATCCATCTTTAGATGATCACCATTCGAGAAAGAGTTAAAACATTCCTTGGACGCAAGGACTTTACACTCTCTCACTCCCTTCCCAAAGAAGGGTTCGCAAGTCCTACGGGCGGATCGCTTCACCTCAAAGATAGGTAGCAAGTTGATCCCCTAGGCAGCTTTACTTCCTCTAGAAGGAATAGAACAGCTTCTAAACCTTCACAAAGGTTCACACATTGGGGTACGACTGACCACCTACCCTAAATAATCGGAGAAATCCTAAACCAGATTCTAGAAAATTACTTGCTAAAAGATATAATGCATTAGTAAAAATAGTTCTGGAAAGCAAAGGGTTCATCCAACTAATGAAGCCTCGTCTTCATCTCCAACTAATGAAGCCTCGTCTTCATCTCCAAGTAATGAAGCCTCGTCTTCATCTCCAAATAATGAAGCCTCGTCTTCATCTCTAAATAATGAAGCCTCGTCTTCATCTCCAAATAATGAAGCCTCGTCTTCATCCAAGTAATGAAGCCTCATCTTCATCCAAGTAATGAAGCCTCGTCTTCATCTCCAAATAATGAAGCCTCGTCTTCATCTCCAAGTAATGAAGCCTCGTCTTCATCTCCAAGTAATGAAGCCTCGTCTTCATCTCCATATAATGAAGCCTCGTCTTCATCTCCAAGTAATGAAGCCTCGTCTTCATCTCCAAGTAATGAAGCATCGTCTTCATCTCCAAATAATGAAGCCTCGTCTTCATCTCCAAGTAATGAAGCCTCGTCTTCATCTCTAAGTAATGAAGCCTCGTCTTCATCTCCAAACAATGAAGCCTCGTCTTCATCTCCAAGTAATGAAGCCTCGTCTTCATCTCTAAGTAATGAAGCCGCGTCTTCATCTCCAAGTAATGAAGCCGCGTCTTCATCTCCAAGTAATGAAGCCTCGTCTTCATCTCCAAGTAATGAAGCCTCGTCTTCATCTCCAAGTAATGAAGCCTCGTCTTCATCTCCAAGTAATGAACCCTCGTCTTCATCTCCAAGTAATGAAGCCTCGTCTTCATCTCCAAATAATGAAGCCTCATCTTCATCCAAGTAATGAAGCCTCATCTTCATCCAAGTAATGAAGCCTCGTCTTCATCTCCAAATAATGAAGCCTCATCTTCATCTCCAAGTAATGAAGCCTCGTCTTCATCTCCAAGTAATGAAGCCTCGTCTTCATCTCCAAGTAATGAAGCCTCGTCTTCATCTCCAAGTAATGAAGCCTCGTCTTCATCTCCAAGTAATGAAGCCTCGTCTTCATCTCCAAATAATGAAGCCTCGTCTTCATCTCCAAGTAATGAAGCCTCGTCTTCATCTCCAAACAATGAAGCCTCGTCTTCATCTCCAAGTAATAAAGCCTCGTCTTCATCTCCAAACAATGAAGCCTCTTCTTCTTTCAATTCATGAAGCCTGGTCTTCATCCAATTCATGAAGCCTCGTCTTCATCCAATTCATGAAGCATCGTCTTCATCCAATTCATGAAGCCTCGTCTTCATCCAATCAATGAAGCCTCGTCTTCATCCAATTAATGAAATCTCGTCTTTATCCAAACAATGAAGTCTCGTTTTCATCAAAGTAATGAATCCGCATCTTCATCATAAAAATAACAAAGTCTCGCCTCCACAAAATGCACAAAAGTCCCTAAATGGCTGATCATTCTTACTGATCCCTAAGTGCGGGTCATTCTCCTCAATATGGCAGAACTGAACAAAAGAAGTCCCTAAGGCGAATCATAATCCTATGTCGTAGGAACAAAGGGTCCCATAAAGGGCGGGTTATTCCCTTTCTAAAGGAAATATAACTCTCAAGAAGCTCCTAGAGGCTAACAATGGATACGGTTGGCCACCTATCCACGAAGAAGCAAAATCCCCTAAAGGCGTATCATATCCATATATGATCCCACATAGGGCGGATCTTGTTCATAAGATCCCGCATAAGGAAGCCCCAAAAGGCGCATCATTTCCATATATGATCCCCCATCTAGGGCGGGTCCACTTTCCTCCAAGATAGAAAAATAAAACACCATTTAGACAGCCCTAAAGAGCTTTTTATACCTTTAGGGGGGGCTTCTGATAACAACCCAAATTATTCTTGAATAAGGAATAAGGGAAAATTAATAGAAATAATGGCAAACCATTATTCCTTCTAAAAGAGATATTTATACATGATTAATGTGGAATTAATGATAATTAATGCAGGGGAGAATATGCAAATAATGAGGAAAAGGAAGGAGTCTCTAGCATTATGCCACGCCACGTGGACCATGGCGAGATACGCCATAACGAGATACGCCCGATGAGAGCGAGTAGCGGAGACCCGCCATAGCTCTCAAGGAGAGCGTACATACGCCTTGACGGATCAAAGAATACGAAAATGGATATTCATCTTACTGACAGAATATTATCCCAAGGACCAAAAGGGATATTCACCTTGAGAACGCCGCAAGAAGAACCGGATGGCGGATCTCCACGGTTCAGCTCAGTGAGATCCGCTGGCGAACCTATGAGGTGAATCTCCTCTTTCACCTGATTCATCACAGTAACGGCTAACCGCCAACTCGGCCATAAAGACCATTAATGAGCTATCAATTAGCTAACCGCCAGGTTAAAGGTAACCAGTAACCGCCAGCTTAAAGGTAACCAGTAACCGCCATTAATGGAGCATTAATGGAGACCTTCTAGTTGCTGAAGGTTACGACTTCCTAGCTATATATAGCCTACATCCCTAGGCTATCAAGGTACATATTCTCACAACCTTTGTCAATTCAGTTTGCTCTCTTGTTCCTCTATACTGACTTTGGCATCGGAGTGTCCCCGGCCGATCCCAACGGCGCCTCACAGGGAAGTGCTCCGATCAAGGATTTTTTCCCGAGTTATCACCACTGTTGCAGCAAATGACGATAGTAGTCACCCTCTTTCTCGATAAGTCAATCCAAACCATAACAAAAATAAATCTAAAAATTACAACTAAAAAAATGTGAAATAACAATAATGTATGGAATTTAATTGGAATATAAATCCATGATATTTCACGATTAGAGAAGTGGTATAGCATCAAAGACAACTAAAATTGTACTTAGTTTAGCTCTTCGTATCTACTATTTGTTTTTGTTACGAGAAATTTATTGTTTCTTGTTGCTTTATTAGAAAAATTAATTAATTTTTTTTTTCAAATTAGCGCTCAATTTTATTTTTTTAATACTCTTTAAACATTTATATTCTATCATTACAAAAATGATGACTAAATTGTCACTAAATAAAACTGGTATCTCTGTCGAATGTCAATCTAAAAATGGGTAAATTCCAAAAAAAAAAAAACTCTGTGGTTTCATGTTCTTCCAAAAAAATCATTGTGGTTTGTTTTTACAAAAAAAAGCCCTGTGGTTTACGTCGTTACCCGAAAAACGGAAAATAGCTTAACACCGTTAAAAAAGCTGACGTGGCACAGGGGTAAAATTGGAAAATCGATTTTTTTTATTTTTTTTCCATCTCTCTCCTCCTTCTTCTTCTTCCTCCTCCTTCTTCTTCTTCTTCTTCTCTCCTTCTCCTTCTTCTTCCTCTCTTCTCTCCTTCTTCTTCCTTTTTCTTCTTCCTCCTTCTTCTTCTTCTTTTTTTTCTTCTATTCTTTTTTTTAATTTCCGATACTCGAAGAAATCTGGAAATTTCCAGATTTCTAGAAATTTTCCAGAAATCTGAAATTTTTCCAGATTTCCGGAAAATTTCCAGAAATCTGGAAATTTCACACCCTTTTACACAGAGGCTATTGTTCATGCTTCTGTCCAAAATCCATTTTCAGATGACTCGATGACGGAAACTTCAAGGAAAGAAAAAAAAGAGAATATATTGTAGGTTCCTTACGATCTCATCTTCCTTCAAGAAGACGCAAGGAGGACCGTTATCACCGCACACTTCTCTTCTGTTTATCTCTTTCATTTAAGGTTCTCTTTTTCTTTTCGATTTGTTTGTATATGGCTGCTGCTACCTAACTATTACTTTTGATTTCACTATTCAATTACAGAGTAAAATTTTGAATTTTATGGATTGAAATTAATTTGGTGGTATGAGTTTGGGATTTAATTAAAGATTTAATTTGCAGCGTTACGCGAAGCAGCAACGTTAAAGACCAGATCATTGAAGGAGGTATGGAATATAGCAGCAATGATTCCTGCGGAGGAAGGATTAAACGCAAGGGCAGTCGGAAATGTTATCAATGGTATTTCTAATGGTAGTTTCAGCAGAGAATAGAAGAAAAAAAAAGAAGAAGGAGGAGGAAGAAGAAAAAGAAGAAGAAAGAGAGAAGAGATGAAGAAGAAGGAGAAGAAGAAGAAGAAGAAGAAGTAGGAGGAAGAAGAAGAAGGAGGAAGAAGGAAGAAGAAGAAGGAGGAAGAAGGAAGAGATGAAAAAAAAATAAAAAAAAAATAAAAAAAAATCGATTTTCCAATTTTACCCATGTGCCACGTCAGCTTTTTAACGGTGTTAAGCCATTTTCCGTTTTTCGGGTAACGGCGTAAACCACATGGGTTTTTTTTTTGTAAAAACAAACCACAAACGTTTTTTTGGAAGAACATGAAACCACATGGGTTTTTTTTGGAATTTACCCTCTAAAAATTTATCCAAATAAAAGACTTATCTCTACTTACTAGTTATAATGATAGTTAGTATAAAAAAACTCTAGGAGAATTTCTAAATATCGTGAACCTGCCTTTTTGGTTTATGGATTAATTTTGTTTGAAGTGAATTTTGGATATGAATTTAATTTATAGATTCATAATTTTATATAGAGAACTGATCAAAACATGAAATGTGTCGGTATATAAATGATAATAAAGAAATGTAAAAAGCTAGAAAGCTCAAATTTGTATTTGAATCCATTAATAGAATATAAAGGCATCTAACCAATTTGTAGGCAACAAGCAATAAGCACATGAGAGAGAAAAACTACCTCATACACAAATAAGAAAAAAAAAATCTATCCTGTGGAAAATTAGTTAGTTATCCCTTTAAATATAAAATATATGAACCTAAGTGAAGCAACCTGAAACTAAATGATAATATATGAAATGGTCGTAAAAAGTGTAAACATTTATATTCTATCCTTTATAATAATAATAAGGAGAAGTACAAAAAAAAAAAAAAACATGTGGTTTACCTATTTTGCAAACGTGAACCTGTGGTTTTTTTTTTTTACAAACAGAGGTATGAGTTAAACGCCCTTAGCAAACAGAGACCAAATTGACTAACGGTGTTAAAATTCAAAGAAAAAAGAGTTAATTTGGTCCTTATATTTATTTATTTTATAATATAACCCTCCTAATTATCTAATTATCATAAATAAATCTCAAAATCAAAAATAAAAATAAAAAATATCATCTTCTCCATCTCTTTTTAATTTTTTATTTTCTTTCTTCTTTCTCTCTCTTCTATCTCTCTTCTTCTTCTTCTTCTTCTTCTTCTTCTTCTTCTCCTCTCTTCTCCTCTCTTCTTCCTCCTCTCTTCTCCTTTCTTCTTCTTTTTTTTTTTAAAAAATTCCCGTTCTTCAACGTTTGAAATTTCCAGACGTTGAAGAACGTCTGGAATTTCCAGACGTTGAAGAACGTCTAGAATTTCCAGACATTGAAGAACGTCTGGAATTTCCAGACGTTCTTCAATGGGAATTTCAAAAAAAATTTAAAAAAAATAAGAAGAAAGGAGAAGAAGAAGAAGAAAAAGAGAGAGAAGAGAGAGAAAGAAGAAGGAAAATAAAAAATTAAAAAGAGATGGAGAAGATGGTATTTATTATTATTATTATTTTTTGATTTTGGGGTTTATTTGTGATAATTAGATAATTAGGAGGGTTAATTAATAAAATAAATAAATATAAGGACCAAATTAACTCTTTTCTCTTTGAATTTTAACACCGTTAGTCAATTTGGCATCTGTTTACTAACAGCGTTTAGCACAGACCTCTTTTTGTAAAAAAAAAACCATAGGTTCGCGTTTGTAAAAAGTATAAACCACAGACATTTTTTTTATACTTATCCCATAATAATAATAAAAAATTATAACAACGATGACCAAATTGTCACCAAATAAAAAGCAGTATCTCTATTAAATAGTAACCGATAGCTAGTATAAGAAATTTTGAGAGAATTTTTAAATGTCGTGAATCTAGCCTTTTCCTTTTTGGTTCATGGATTAATATCGTTTGAAGTGAATTTTGGATATGAATTTAAACTGCAAATTCGCATTTTTTTATAGCGAATAGGTCAAATCATAAAATGTGTCGGTATATAATCAATAATGAAAAAGGTAAAAAGCTAGAATGTTAAAATTTACATTTGAATCTATTAATAAAATAAAGGCCTAATGCATACCAAGCCCCCTAAAGTTGTTCGTTTTGTTCATTTAACCCCCTCATCTCACGGGACAACCCTTTGACCCCCTAAACTAAAAAAAAAGCGTTATTATTAGCCCCATATCTCCGACGTGGCATTGACCTAGTCAATATTTGTTTCTCAAACACAGGAGGCGCGTGGGAAGATTTTGTTCGCCTCCAACGGTAAAAAAAAAAAGAAAAAACCAATTATAAATACCCATTAATACCCAAAATCCCCAAATTGATACCCAAAATCCCTAAAATTGTCGATCTCACTCCTCACTTATTCTCTTCCTCCTGGATCGACATCATCTTCTTCTTTTTGTTCTTTTGTTATTCTTGTTCTCTTCTTCTTCTTCTTCTTCTTCTTCTTCTTCTCTTATCGACAGTATCTGCTGCTTCTTCTGTTCTTATGGAAAAAATCCCTAAATTGATACCCAAAATCCATGATTTGTGATGGAAATTGACCATGTGTGCTTCTATGGTGAAGTTGCATATCCGAAAGTTTGTCGGAAACATCCAAATCATGGTATAAGGTTTTTTGGATGTCGAAATTATGGGAATGAACGATTTTGTGGTTATTTCAGGTGGTATGATCAAGCTCAGATTTCATTGGCAAAGAAAATGAAGATGAGGCATTTGCAATGGGTGAAGGAAAACGAGAAGAACACAATGAACTCTTCTATGATGAATGATGGTGGGGAGAGCAGACAATGGGTTAAATTCATAATGATTTTGTTGTTTGGATTTGTATTAGGAGTGATTTTCATGTCTTAGCATGGTTATGTAATAATGAAAAGTTGATTATGTAATTCAATGAAATCATGTAATGAAGTGTTGTTTATTATGTAATGCAATGTGTAATGACAGTTCAAATGTTGAATTAAATTCATTCCCTTTTGAAACTATTCTTGGATTGCTTGTTTTCTTGTGTTTTTGACAGTTCAAATGTGTTTTTGACAGTTCAAGTTGTTGTGATGGTGTTTTTGATAGTTCATATTGTTGTCATGTTGTTTTTGAATTTCTGCCTACAATTGAACAAAAACTTTGCACTAGATCTCATATTTCATGCATGGAAAACCTTGATTAATTACAATTTGGTTGAGAATGGAAAAAGCAACCCGGGAAAAAAATATATCCACATCCAAGGTAAGTTCCTGAGTGATTCTACAGCATGAGCTAAAGCACCAGTTCAGTAGAATACAACATAGCACAAGTACACCTGCTTATTATATTTTCAGATACCTGCTTGCTAAATTTAAATTATCTCAAATCTTAAAATTGACATAGTTCTTTGGTTTTTATTTCCTCTTTCCAATTTTCTATAAAAACACTATATGACACCCATTAAATCAACTTCTAGAAATCAAAAAGAAGAATGAAGCAAAGGATAATACAACAATCAGCAGGCCAAATGAGAGCTGAATAGTTCCAAAACAAGCATTTTTGTAATAATGGTGCAAGGCAACACAACTGATTAACAACTAAATTTCTATGATGTAATGCACAATTATCATTTATCATAAAATACATAAATGATATGCAAAACAATAACAAATGAGATAGAAAAAACTCACTTTAATTATAACATCTATAACCTCAAAATTGGAACTGTTTTTAATACATAAACAGTGAGGCCAAACGATAAGGAGATTTTCCATAGAGTTAGCTATTTGGATGATGAAGGAAAACACAGAAAATATAAACAACCTCAGAGAACTGGGTTTGGAAAGAGAATTGGAACATGTTCTGGAAACAACACTTCATTTGTTGGCAAGAACTCATATCAGCAGCTCCCATTGAGATTCTGCTATCACGAAGATTCTTTTCAGATACATTGCACTTCTGTCATTTTCCTTGAGATGAAAATAACTCACAAATCACTACAGCACTGTGTCATTTTCCATTTTTGGCATATAAATTTAATGTTGCAGATTTAGTTTGATTTACAATTCACTGAATTGAAGAAAAATATATCTGCTTGCTGACAACACTTTGCCTAATTCCACAGTTCCACTCACGAATTCCCAGTGCCTAATCAATCAATCAGATAAAGAAGACAAAATTAAGCCAACTATGCAATGCTAAAGGCAATAACAACAAATATGCATCCTTTTGTCATTCACAGGTCAAAAACAAGTCTCAAAATACACCTGTTACATCATTAAGTAGCAATGATGTCCAAAAACAAGTCTCAAAATACACATGTTACATCAAAAACAAGTCTTCAAAAACATGGTTCAAAACAGAACATAACATAAGGAATATGCAATGATGTCCAAAAAGCATATTCCTACATAAATCCTTGGCAACCATAAACTAGCTATTACACCATAAACTAGCTATTACATTCCAATCTAAGGCTTCTGATTTTCTGGTTGAGAAGCAGTCCCTTGTGATTGATTCCCTGCATTTGGTCTCTTCCGTTTGTAGTATAGTTTTTGTCTGTGAAGATGTTGTCCTTTGGTTCTTTCCCCTTCCAATTCAGCTTCTGTGCTTCAAAGCCAAGGTCACCTGTAACTTTAGCAGAGTTTTTCAACTTCTTGGAACCAGTAGAGATCATAGTTTTTTCACTCTTAAGTTCTACATGAACAACAATACATGCTTACACAGATGGCAACTAATAAAGTGAATTTTCAAAACCCTAAAAAGTATCAGCAAAACTAATAAACTATTAGAGTAAACTAACCCCAATTATTGACAAGTTAAAATAATAGAGTGAACTAAACCCAATTAAAAACACTAACCTGAATGTATAAATTGGTTCTGAATCAAAGCTTCAGTAGTCGAAATCAGTAATCAAAGCCAAATCTTCAACTCTTAAACCCTAGATTCTTCACTAATCGTTCCCAAATCTTCAGGTCTTAAATCTTCAATTCTGAACCAGCGATTAAGTAAGTCATTTTCGAAGGAAGAAATGAAGAAGATTAGGAAATGGAGATTGCGAACTCAAGCTTATGTCTGGAAATGGAAATCATTGAAATGGCCACTAGGAAATGGAGATTAAGTCTGGAGATTAGTAAATGGAGATTACGCACAGAAGCGAAAGTCTGTAGATGGAGATCATTGAAGCTGCGTTTAGGAAGTGGAGATTACGTCTTGGAAGTGAGATCGAGAACTGAGGAATTCGAAATGGGAACTGAAGAGTCTGGGTAATTAGGTCTTTTCATTTTGTTTGTTAAGGGTTTTTCGGTCATTTTGATCAAATTTCTACCGTTTAGTTGTTTTCCCAACTAGGATGCCACGTGTCATGCGCGTGATACACACAGACAACATTATATCCCGACAGTAAAAAATATGGGGATAATAGTAGCATTTTTTTGGAGTTTGGGGGGTCAAAGGGTTGTCCCGTGAGGTGAGGGGGTTAAATGAACAAAACGGACAACTTTAGGGGGCTAGGTATGCATTAGGCCTAAAATAAAAAGATAGTTACCCATTTATAGACAACGAGCAATAATTCCATGAGAGAGAAAAATTACCTCACACAAAAAAAACGTTTGTATTGAGGTGGAAAATTAAATAATTAACTAATTTTCTCACTAAATATAAAAAGTTACGTAGCTAAGTGAAACAAGTTGAAACTAAATGATAATAGTTGAAAATGGTTATAAACATGGTAAACATTTATATTTTATCGTTTATCATTGTAATAAGAAAAAAACTACAAAAATGACAATCAAATTGTCGCCAAATACAAATAGCATCTCTATTAAATGGAAATCGACAAATTTATCCAAATAAAATATTTATCTCTATTCACCAGTTATAATGATAGCCATTATAAGAAACTCTGAGAGAATTTTTAAATATTATGAAGCTAACATTTTCCTTTTTGGTTCATGGATTAATGTAGTTTGGGTGAATTTTGAATATAAATTTAATCTATATATTCACATTTTTCTACAATGAATTGTGCCAGTATATTTGATAATGAAGAAAGATAAAAAAAAGTTAGAAGGCTCAAATGTATATTTGAATCTATTTATGGAATACAAAGATAATTAACCCATTGTAGTCATTAATGATCATGTCAGAGGTCCTTTCAATCCAGGACGAGGACTCCAACAAGGGGATCCCCCTATCACCCTATCTTTTCATACTTTATGCAGAGGTTTTTTCCAAGCTCATGTATCGAGTTGAGGAGGTTGGGTACTACATGGATGTCGTATCAGTAGTGGTGTCCCGAGCATTTCTCACATGTTGAGGAGTGCCAGGTGGTAATCAACATCTTAAAGGAGTACGAAGAAGTTTCGATTCAAGCTATTAATCCGAATAAATCAGGTACCTTTTTCAGCTCAGATGTCTCTACTGATATGAAAACTGATATTTGCAGCTCTAAAAAGGCTATCTTAAGCTTTTTGAAGGATCGACTCAGAAAAAGATTCATCAGCTGGGGTTTGAAGTTTCCGTCTAGTGCAAGGAAGGACATTATCATCAAGTCAGTGGCTCAAGCCCTTCCCACTTTTTGCACGAGTGTGTTTTTATTGTCGTGATCCCTCTATGATGAACTACAACGCATGATGAACTCATTCTGGTGGGGGTACTAAACGGGATGGTCAGAGAAACACGCATTGGTTTGGGTGGAAAAAATTGTGTGGGGGAATTGGGTGGTTCGGGCTTTCATGACCCTCACATATTCAATCTTTCTCTTCTTGGCATGTAGGGTTGGCACTTTATTAATAACTCGGGGTACTCTTGTTTGTCGTATGTTCAAAGCGAAATACTTTCAGAATGACAAATTTCTGACCTCTAAGTTGGGCAATAATCATAGTTTCACTTGGAGGAGTATATAGGAATCACATGAGGTGCTAAAATTAGACTTGAACTTGGCAAATTGGAGACGAGAAAACAGATCGAGTGTGGGTTGATCCATGGATTGCAGAGGCTGAGAATTTTGTTCCCAAATGGACCAGTTTGGTCGGGCCTTCTAATGTGAAGGTGTATGAGCTTTTTTTTTATGAAAACGAGTGACAATGGGATCCAGGCAAGTTAACGGTCCTATTTGACACAACTGACGCTACTCGTATCAGAAATACTTTTTTTGCCACGCAGGGAAGTTGTAGATCGACTAATATGGTTGTTTACAAAGACTGGGGAGTATTCATATAAGTCAGGTTATCGGGCAGCAACACAAGTTCAAGAAACTAGAACTGTACATTCGGGTTGGAAGAGAATGTGGAGCCTCGAGGTCTCGGGTAAGGTTAAGTTCTTTTTTGGGCGAATAATTTCAAATTGCTTACCCACTTGGATGAAATGGATGAACGTACATATGTCGATACCTATTACATGTTTAATGTGTGAGCATGTGTGGAATTTGTTCATGCACTATTTGTTTGCTGTTAATAGTTGGCATGCTGCTGATTTCATATTACCATGGGATTATGAAACTGCGTTTGGAGAATACTTGTTACAGCCATTTCGGAACCCCTTCTTTGGCTGTGCAGGGTAGTGATGATCCTTTGGTCCATTTGGAGGCAACGAAATGAAAATCTATGGACTGGTCGGTTTCTGACACTCCAATTATCTACTAAGCAAAGTCTGCTTTTCCTCAGTGACTGGCAGCATTAGCAGAAATGTCTTCAAATTACACTGCTTATCCGCGGTTAGTAAATATGGTAGCTCATACTTTAGCTAGGAATGTATTTTCCAATGCTAATCTTTTCATATACTTTTCGGTTCCACAATTGCTCTGTATTTCGACAATATGTCTTCTGATTAATGATTAATTTCAGTTTTCCCCCAAATATATATATATATATATATATATATATAAAGTTTTGTAAGAGAGATGATAATTCTGAATCCATAAAAATAGATATATATATAGGAAGAAACATATATATGGAAATGTGAGGAATGTATGGTAAGAAAAGGAATAAGAAAGCGTCAACATCATATCATATGGCCCAATAGTCGGTTATGTATTTGTATGTCCATTTTGTTCTTCTACTACCTCTTTCAATTCATTAAATGACCCAATTGACCTTTTAAATTTTAATTTCTTCAAAAATAAAACTCAAACTCCTTTTCTGAATCTTCCACGACCATTGACTACTTCAAATATTATGATTTTTCAACCCAAATTTTAAATCACAATTCAACAGTTGGCTTCGTCAATTTTCACGGGAATATTTGGTTTTTTTTAACATATTACGTTTTTTAAAATAATAATAATTATAATAAATTTTCACATGGACAAATTCGCAGGAGATAAAAAAAAAACTTGACATGAATTTGTAAAATAGATTTTTGAATATAGAATTGGTATTTACTTATATTCATATATATTGTGTATTTTTTTTTTATAGTAATGCTAATATTTCATTAAATCAGAAAATTGCAAGTACAACATGAGATCAGTAAGGAATAAAACCTTACACACATATAGGCTAAGCCTAATACATAGTCCATATAGGCTAAGTCTAATACATAGTCCACTAGGGCAAGAAAATGACTATTAAAAGCAAAAAAGCCATTAAAGGTACATTAAACATAAACATAAACAACAGTTGAAATATATATAGATCGTAACTCCAAACTCGCCGCAAAGCAACTGTAGTCCAATCTTCAGCATTTGAACCATTCTGAACCTTCGGATCTAAGTCCTTTCTTTTGCAATCCCGTAGTCCTTTCTTCGGATCTAAGCCTGTGCCATCACAAGAGGAATGGGAAAGGACAACACTACCTGACATTCATGCTGGAATTGTACTTAAACCACCTGGAAGACCAAAGAAGAGAAGGAATAGGAGGGCTGATGAACCAAGGAACCCTCATAAGGTTTCGAGGATAGGAGGTGGTGTGAAGTGTGGGCTTTGTCAACGGTTTGGCCATAATGCTAGGGGTTGCAAAGCTGGAGTTACAGGTGAAACCCCATGGCAAAGAAGGCAGCGCAAATTAAACAACAAAAGGAGTGGTAACCAAGTTCAAGTAAGTCTATACAAATTTTGGATAATCAACATTATATGGCCATGTAACATTTCTCATGTTTGAGGCAAATGCGTATTTCCTTTTTTTATATTTGCAGGGTAGTCCACCTAGAAAGGTAGGCAGGCCTAAAAAAGTCCCTAATGCAACCACTTCCAACCCTGTACATGCTAGTGTAAGTTGGTTGAATTTGTTGGATTTGCTGTTTTCCTAATGATTGTTGGAATAATAGTGCAATTTAGTTATTTCTTGATGTAATATTATGCAGCAAGGACATGTAGTTGGAAGTTCTTCACAGCCACCCCCAACACAACCACGAGCAAATGTTGGTAGTGTTAGTAGAGGAAGTGCTTCACAGCCACCCCCAACACAACCACGAGCAAATGTTGGTGGTGTTAGTAGAGGAAGTGCTTCACAGCCACCCCCAACACAACCTTCCGCAATAGGTCAAACTGAACCAGTGGTGAGAGCCAGAGCCAGAGGTAGGGGCAGGGGTAGAAATTTCATGGCACCAACAATTTCTACATCCAGGAAACGAGCCAACCCAAATGAAGCCGAGCCAAGTGTCCCAAAAAGACCAAGAAGGGCTGCAAACCTTGCTGATTTAGCCAAGAGGCATGGCCATTTCACTGGAAATGTTGAAGACTACTAACAAGTTTGATATGCATATTGGAACACTACTTTTTGCTGCCCATTTTGTATATTTTGTGAATTGTGACCTTTATGGTACACCACTTTGTGTATAGGGTAATCACAACTTATGCCCTTCATATATACATACACTACTTTTTGTTTGGCATTATAGGTACCTTCCAATGCCTTATATGTAATACCTTTTGTTTGACAATTAAGGTTCTTTCCAATGACTTATATGTAATACCTTTTGTTTGACATTATATGTAATTAAGGTCCTTTGCAATTTACATATTATGTGACATGAACTTGTGTAAGAACAAGTAACAACCCAACATTTAGGAGCAAATAAGTTGCACAAAATCACAAGCCAATAAGTTGCACAAAATTACAAGCCAAATTCATTTGGGTAACAATTAACACAAGCCAATAAGTTGCGCAAAATTACAAGCCAATAAGTTGCACAAATTACAAATTTGCATTACAATCCAACTTCATTTTTCACACAAGCATTTACTCAAACAGGTAAATGGCATTACAATGAGAACTACACAGTGTAGAATGCCTACCACTAAGGCAACCGAAATCTACCATCTACCCTACTATCATGTTCTATACTGGCAATCATCATCACAATCAATCCAATTATCAATACAATCCCAATAACAATTAATTTCTTCTTTAAACACCCATTTTCTGATTTCAATCTTTTGTTTTCTTCGTTCTTCTGTAACAGTTCCTTTCTCAGTCTTCCATTTTCTTCCTTCTCCTGCAACAGTTCCATCTCTACCTTTTTCTTACCCTCAGAAATAGACCGTAACTCCATCTCGAGTTCATCCAAGCGAGCACGACAAACTTCTAACTCATTAGGATCAATCCACTCAAAATAACGACAAGCAGCTCGATCAGGATATTTCGCACAGCCAACGAACCTCCTTCCATTATTTACCTTTGTTGATGCTCGGCGGATTGGAGCTCTAAACCCACAGAAGCAGTATGATTCCTGCCACTGGCCCAATGAAATTTGAGAAGACCCTGAATTCGATGAACTCATCTCTTCAAGCTTTTAGCGTTCACTCAATTCTACACGAATTAGGCGAAATTGGAACTCCAAATCTTGGGGTTTACCTTCGAAACATCAAGAGAATCACGAACATATTAATTACTCAACATGATTTGAAGGAATTTTGATTTTAGGTTTTCGAACGAACGAAGAAATTGAGAAGAAGCAGATAATTGGGGAAAGAAGAACAAGTTCTGGAGCTTATATAGGTCTCCCAACATTTTCGGACAAATATACCCTTTGCCACGTCACTTAGTTAAACGACGTTTTCTCCATTTCTGCATTCCTTGTAACGACGCAAACCACGGTCTTTTTTTTTTGTAATAACAAACCACAAGGGTTTTTTTGGAACAACATCAAACCACAAGGGTTTTTTTTGGAATTTACCCTATTATTAACATGTACTTATGGTTATAATTATTCTGGTAGGGCTATTAACCAGGAAATAAAAGAGACCAGTTGCAGCTCTGGTAACTTGGAAGAAAGTATAGACATTCCAGCAAAAGCAAAAGCACAACCAAAGATAGGAAACTGTTCGCACACTGCGTGATAAGAGAATCTGGCAGTAAACAGGTTCAAATGGTTCGTCCTGTTGATTATGTTCTATTGAGTCTTTAATTTGTTTTATCTTGTTAGAGCTGCTTGTGATGGTTATTGTTACTAGTTTATGTTATTCGATGTGGTGCTATGTTAAAATGTATATATTGTGTTCCAAATGACTATTATGATAAACCATCTTCCAAATGACTATTATTTCAAAGTACAAGAGTGCGAAAATTGATATCTTATCGGTTATCAACTCATGGTTGGACTAAATAGTTAGCAACATCTTACCATGTTAATTTTGAAGCAATTCTAGTTGCAGTAATTCTAAGTCTGGAAAAGTTTAAGGAAGATACTGAACTTTATGCTGTGTATTTATGCAGTAAGGAAACTATTTGAACACATCCACAATTATACAATGCTTACAACTTGCTGAATTTTGCATTTTTATTAAAAAGGAAATTAGACCAAATTCATGCTTTTAATGTCTTAGGTATGTAAAATTTGAATACTTTTACAAATTATTCGAGTTTGGCACATGTGGGAAGAAAATACAAGCCTTATGGATATAATTTTTTTCTTCAGATTTAATTTTCCTATAAAATTTTAAATCTTTGCCGTATTGCTTCATAGGTTTAGCTAATATTCTCTTTCAATTTGTGAAGTGTCTCTGTAGATAAAGATAGGAAAGCAGTAGCTAATCGGCTTTCAAATAACCATCAGCAATTTAATTTGATAATGAAATTATCTAATTCTGGACAATGCCTATATAGAATTATTTACAAATGGGATAACGTGCAAAAATACTGAAGCAATTCCCTAACGTCTAAAATAGTGCAATTTTACTCATAACGTTAGGGGTATCATTTGGCTGTCAACGTTAGGGTAAAATTGCATCATTTTAGATGTTAGGATAAAATTACCTACGACGGTAAACATTAGGAGTATTTTTACACCTTATCCCTCTACAAATTAGGAATGATAAATTACTAAATAATTTTGTTACGTAGCTTCACATTTTGTGCATGAGGGTTAATAAATGACTCACTACATTGGTGGAGTACAATGTTGAGGTGGATTTTATCTTTTGCATGGTCTTTTAATTGTTTCCAAAGCATCAAAGCATAATAGTATGTGCCATTTGATTTGAGAAAAATCCAATAGGAAGGTTTCAAAGCTCTAAATCTAATGTTTTATTTGCAATCATTTTTGCAGGGGTGAACTCGTGAGTAGTAACTGATAATCGGCCAAAACACTAGTGCATTTTGTAAAGTTGTTAGATTTTTTTTTTTATCATTATTACTACAATTTGAACTTTATGTTAATTAATAATGTAATTTTTATTTTATTATTGTTTAATTTATAAACTTTTATTATTATTAAATTTATTAAAATTTCATATTTTTACACATAACATAGTTTATTTGTGAGGATATTTTTATCATAAAATGTGATACATAATATTCCATATAAATTACAATTCAAATGTGGCAAATTTATTATCACACAATATAGCTCATCAGTGGCAAAATTTATTTTCCCATAATATATATATAAATGTATCAATTGTGATGAATATTTTGTCATATAATGTCATTCATTAGTGGCGAAATATGTATTCCCCGTAATATATATATCAATTGTGGTGAATGTTTCGTCACATAACGTCATTCATTAGTGGTGAAATTTGTATTCCCCATAATATGTATATCAATATTGTGGCGAAAGTTTTGTCACATAATGTCACTTATCAGTGGCGATATACTGTCTTCCCCACAAACTATGACTTTTTATGGTCAATTTGTATCCCACAAAACTAAATATTAAACCTAATAAAATATTTATCTGTGGGGAAATAAATGATATGAGTGGGAACATACGTTTCGCCACAATATAATACTCAATTGTGGCGAAACTGAAATTCGCCATAAACACCTATTGTGACGCTTATAGGATGGCGAATTGAGGACGAACTTTGAGTTCGCCACTAACGTCTTTTGTGGCATAAAAAGTAGCATTTAGTGGCAAAATATTTCCCCACAAAATGAACGATTTCTTGTAGTGTCTTTTATCTAATTTATATAAAATGTTCATACAAAATGATGTGAAACGAACTTATATATAAACTAAATAATCATAATCTTAAAACACCTCAAGTCAATGTATTATATAAAGTAAAGTACGGAAAAAATGCTCTTGTTTGTCTTATTTGCAAATAGAGGCATGTGGTTTAAAAGTTTACAAATAAAGGTATGCTTTTTTACAAAACAAAGTATTTAAAATTAAACTTTTAAGTAATTGATGACAATCAAGAGCATTTTTAATTTTTTTTTCAATTACATTTATATATTGACAAAACACAGGTATCAATTGCAAAATCAAATTACCACAGTGTAAAATGGACTTAAATATCAATTTAGTTCATAAATTGTCAGATTTGTAAAAAACGTAAAATTTCACTATATTATTTATTATTTCGATTTAGGAAGTTGTTTTTTTCGGGGTTTGTGTTTTGCTGATATGTAAGAATAATTTTTTTAAAATAAAAATGTCTTTGGTTGTAATCAAAACTTAAATGTGTAATTATAGTACTTTATTTGGTAAATAAAACATATCACATACTTTTATTTGTAAACTTTTAAACCACAAGCTTCTGTTTGCAAATTGGGAAAATCACATACATTTTTTTCGTACTTGTCCCTATTATATAATAAGATTAGTAGAATACTGTTAAGACTTGCATGTAATAATATTTTCTATTCTTGAATAGTCAGTTGGTCTCATAAGTTGTAGATATAGGGATATCTAGGTAGTTACATGGATAGATGTGAAAGAGTTTATATACATTGGAAATCCAACATGAGATTCCAGGTGAATAATCAATCCAAGCGCCACTGGTTCATCTAATAAGTAAGTGTAAATAATCATCCGACTTAAATAATCAGTATGGTGATCTTGAATTATGAATTGTGATACTTTGACTTTAGTTCTTATGCGCTTGAGAAAGTTGTATCTCGGGTAATGATTGAGTATCACATGAAGTAATTTTAAGATAAGTAAAGGATATATTAAGCATTCATTACTCTTCAATAATTTAGTTTTTTTTTTAATTTTAGAATCATGTATTGAATTTAGTAATATATCAAAAGTTGATTTTTTTGATGTTATATGTCCTTTTTCAATTAATTAGTTCATTTAAATTTGATTAATTAATCAATAATTATTATAGGTAGCAAGTTGGAATATAAAAAGCAGTATGTATAATAAATAATGCATAAATTATGTGACCCTACAGGCAAAAGTGATATTCTAGAATCAGGTATATGGGCGGTTTAAACCGCCCTTACACGTTTGTTGCTAATTTTTATTCTACCTCATCGGTGATGATTTTCGTCGCTAATTCATAGCTCCAGACCCCTTTGGCAATGAATTTGGGACGGTCGGCAAAACCGCCCCTAGACCTTGTAGGGGCGGTTAAAACCGTGTCTACAAGCAAAAAAAAACTGCCTCTATAGTCAGTTTTTATTGTACTGTAATGGGTCATACACAAAGAATTAATGACGACGGTAAAATTGGAAATCAGTTCCATATGGATCCTAGGGGGTATGCCGAAATTGATAGTACGCTTAATTAGAATAATTAATTGAATTTTTATATATAAATTTATAATATGGATTATAATTAATTTGTCCAATAGATTAAATATTAGCAGGGTATTTTAATTAGGAATAAACATAATTAGAAATTAAATATATGAGATATATTTATTGCATAATATAATATAATATTTATTTAATAAATAATAGTTAATTATATATATGGATAGAAAATGGGTAAGCTTAGACTACCAAAACTTGCAAGAAGCCTTATATAAAAAAAATTCAAAATATATAATCAAGCCTTACATGAGCTTGTAGTAGAGGTTGAGAGCTTCATTTCGATATAAAGAATGCGAAAAATCTTCATTTTGGTATAAAGTTGAGACCACATCATTTTGTGTAAAAGAAATAAAAAAGGAAAATTACAAAAAACCCTCAATCGGTCTCCTCACTCTGTCAATAACGCACACGTAATGTAAGAAATCATCTGCTCTAAATCCCTAATCTCTGGCCAAAAAACCGAACAAAACCTATCTTTTTATCTTTTGTTCTGTCAGTTTAGAAAACTTAAATTCTAAAACCTAAAACAGAAGAACAAAAGAAGCCGCAGTCATTCCTCCTCATCCCGATTAGGGGTGTGCATCAGCACAAAACCGAATCGAAAAAACCGAATACCAAAATGATCAAAATAATTCACATCGATACCAAACCAAATAATAGGTAAAACCGAACCGAAATATACGGTTTGGTTCGGTTTAAACCGAACAAACCAAATTAAGTTAAAAATAAAAAATAACAAATAAAAATCACTATATTTTCTCATTAAATTTACCTCAACAATAACAAAAATTGAAATACTTCCAAAATATATCTATTGGGTTATTATCTCAATAATAATGAAAAAAAATTAAACTTGTAAAATCAAATATATATATATATGTAAAATATGTGTAATTCGGTGCGGTTCGGTTTTTTTACAATTTTTTTTGTCAAACCGAACCGAATCGAATACCAAAATACACTTAAAATTAAAACTGATGTCGAACAAAATTTTTAAAAAACCGAACCGAAAAACTGAATTCAACCGGTTCGGTTCGGTATGCAGTTTAAACTGAGCCGATGTACACTCCTAATCTCGATCTCCTCCCACCGTCGTTCCTCATCCCTTCCGATCTCCTCACACCGTCGTTCCAATCTCGCACCACCAGCGTCTCGCACGCCATCGTTCTGATCTCTCACCATCGTCGTTGATTAAGGTAAGTTGCTGATGTATGGGTTTGCTATCATTCGTCTTTTCGTTAAATATATGGTTTGAATAGTTTGCAGAGTTTGAGCAACAATGAAAATTATTAAATACTTCTTTTTTCACATAGCAGACTGTATAAAATGAAAATTATTGAGTTTTAGAAAATGGTCACATATAAATTGATGGGAAATGTCTAAAATGTTGAATGATTTTTCATTGAAAGATAGCAGTCACAATCCTGCTATATATACAGCTGAGTGAAACTGATTGTGAAACCGATTACATCGCATTAACCTAAAACACAAAACAAACTTTCCCACTAAAATAACTATGAGCAGTTATTAGCCCTAAAGATGAAACGACTGTGTTTTATTAAAACTAGGCACATGACTTTATAAGTCATCACGTGCATCTTCAATTCTTCATCCCCTCCTCATGAGATGACTTCTTCTTCAACAGCAAAACAAGAACTTCAATTCTTCAAAATAACTTTGTCTGTAAAAGAACAATTTGTTGTAACTTGTCATTATAACTCTGGGATTTGTACCATGCCCATGTCCTTCAATACTGGACTCATCTGCTGATAGGTTAATGGCTTGGTAAGTATATCTGCCAATTGATCTTGTGAGTGTACAAATGAAGTTGATAATAAACCACTTTGTATATGTTCACGAACCACATGGCAATCTATATCCAGATGCTTAGTACGCTCATGAAATACTGGATTTTCGGCTATGTGGATAACAGCTTTATTATCACAGTATAATGAGACTGGTTTTTGTACTTCCACTTTGAATTCTTGCAACAAGTATGCTAACCATTTTACTTCACATGATGTGTTGGCCATGGCTCTATATTCTGCTTCAGCAGATGACTTACTCACTGTAGCCTGCTTCTTAGCTTTCCAGGATATCAAAGCCTTTCCCAAAAAAACACAGTACCCTCCAACTGATCTTCTGGTTTCTCTGCACCTAGCCCAATCTGCATCACTAAAAGCTTGCAACTGCATCAATAGCTTCAATTCCTCTTCTTGCACTTTATAATTGTTGTTACAAAATGCCTTCAATTTAAGTTCTGAATGACTAGGATAAAACAACCCCAGTCTAGTTGTTCCTTTCAAATACTTCAACACATGTATAGCAACATTCATTTGTATTTCTGTGGGATTGTGAAGAAACTGACTTAACTGTTGGGTAATATAGCCATTGTCAGGCCTAGTAAAACCCAAATACAGTAGTTTGCCAATGATTCTTCTATAATCTTCAGCATTAGAAATAGTTGGGCTTCCCTCATGCAAGTTAACCCCACTTTGATGAGGACTGGAAACTTTATCCGCATTGCTTAAACTTGTTTCTTGTAACATATCTTGAATATACGTATGTTGTGAAATAAGCAAGCCATGTGGTGTTCTTGAAACCTCAATTCCAAGGAAATATTTTGTTGTGCCCAAGTCTTTTATGGTGAAAGCTTGATGTAAAGCTGCCTTTGTATGTTGAATCAATGAAACAGAAGTCCCTGTTATTAACACATCATCTACATAGACTATCAATGCAATGAATGCTTCCCCCTCTGTCTTTGTAAAAAGACAATAATCATGCATTGGTCGGTTGAAACCCAGCTTCAAGAGCAAATTAGTAAATTGCTTATTCCATTGTCTGTCTGCCTGCTTTAGACCATAGATAGATTTGATTAATCTACAAACTTGGCCTGGTTTTGCTTTGGTGTAACCTTCTGGTGGGAGCATGTAAAGCTCCTCCTCAATGAAACCATGTAAATAGGCATTGTTAACATCACACTGAAATATTTCCCACTGATAATGAGTTGCAATAGCCAAAAACAACCTGACTGTAACTACTTTTGCCACTGGGGAGAAACTGTCATGATAATCCACACCCCACCTCTGATTATATCCTCTAGCCACAAGCCTTGCTTTGTATTTGTCAATACTGCCATCAACATGGTATTTGATTTTGAAAATCCACCTTGATGAAATAGCTTTCTTTCCTTTTGGCAACATCTGTAACTGCCATGTGCCATTAGTCTCCAAAGCTTGTAACTCAGCTTGCATAGCTTGAACCCATTTGGGGTTATGACTAGCCATAGAATAAGTTATGGGTTCAATCTCTTTCACCAAATTGCTAAGAAAAGCATGGTGACGTGATGTATATTGGAAAAGATTAGAAGTGGGTGGAGAAAAAGCATGATTTATCATAAAATCATGTGTCCACTGAGGTGGTTTAGATATTCGTTGGGATTTTCTGGTAATAGGAATAATTTGGAGATTGAGGTAATTCAAGAGCAGTAGGAGTAATTGGTGTAGGAGTAAGAGAAGTTGAGGTTGGTGAAGTACTTGAAACATCAGAGTAATCAACCAAAGGATCATTCTGCAATTCAATCAGTTCTGATCCTAAGTGTGTGTCTTTGAAGAATGAGTGTACATCTTCATCATTATCTGTAAAATCAATACTAACAGGAAAAACAGCATCATTGACTGCGGTATAGGATTGTGAATCACATTTGTAAGGAAAGTGAACTTCATTGAACTTCACATCTCTGGAAACACAGATTTTGTTTTCATGAAAGTTATACAACTTCCATCCCTTCTGGCCATTTGATCCACCAAGATAGACACAATGATGAGCTCTATCATCAAACTTGCCTTTAGCACCATTAGTATTGACCATGTAAGCACTGCAACCAAAAACCCGTAAATGATCATAAGGAGGCACATGCCCAAATAATAACTCATGTGGTGTTTTCCAACGAAGATGTTTAGTAGGAGAAATATTGATAATAGTTGCTGCATGCATCATGGCTTCTCCCCAAAACTTGATTGGTAAATTTCCTTGTTTTAACAACGCCCTTGCCACATTTGTCAATATCATGTGTCTTCTTTCTATCACTCCATTCTGTTGAGGTGTATAAACACAAGACTTCTGATGTAACATGCCTAACTTCTGCAACAATTGTTGTGTCTTGGAACCCACAAATTCAGTACCATTATCTGTTCTAATGCCCTTGACTTGTACTAAGAACTGAGTTAGCACATATTTGAAGAAAAGTTCAAGTAACATAGGAACTTGATCTTTGGTCTTGAATAAGACAATCCACATGGCTCTTGAATAATCATCCACTATAGTAAGCATAAATTTGTCACCACTTAAACTTGACTGCTTATAAGGCCCCCATACATCTATGTGCAACAAATAAAAAATGTGTTTAGATTTTGTGACACTAATAGAGAATGGGAGTCTAGTCTGTTTACTTCGCATACATACATCACAGTAATCCAAATTCAACTTGCATTTATCCAAATGATGATCAAAGTCAGTTACATGTTTCATTCTTGACATAGAAATATGCCCCAATCTTTTGTGCCATAATAGAGCTTCAACATCACCTGTATCTTTGCATTCAATACTACAGATTTAGTACTAGAAAACTGACTTATGACATTGATATCAAAAGATTCAGTAGAAAGGTAATATAAACCATCCTTCAGCAATCCAACTGCCACTAGACCTGGCCACGGGCCCGGGTACCCGCCCGGCCCGCCCAGGCCCGTGTCCCTTGGGCCGGGCTTGGACAATGAAATTTACTCTTAGACCCAGCCCGGCCCAGGCCCGCCTATTTTTTGGGCGGGCTTGAGACATAAAAATATCACGGGCCGGCCCGCCTTATTAATATTAATTAAAAAATTTATATATTTATAATTAAATATTTATTTTAAGTATAAATTTGATTTTTTATAATTGGAAATTATGTATATTTTTTTAGGTGGGCTTATATGGGTTGGGCTTGGGATTTGATTTTTAGGCCCGAGCCCAGCCCGGCCCGAGCCCGCCTAAATTAATACTGGGCTGGGCTGGGCTTGGGACGAGCACTTTTACACAAAAGCCCGCCAGGCCTGGCCCGAACCCGGCCCAGCCCGGCCCATGAACAGGTCTAACTGCCACTGGCCCTTCACCATTCTGGCCCTGCAAAATACAATGCTTAGCAGCAAAACTGACCACTAATCCTTGATCTTATAGTAGTTTACTAACCGATAATAAATTGTATTTAAACTGAGGTATATACAACATATTCTTCAGACTAAAATTTGATGTGATCAACATATCTCCTATATGGTCAACCATAGCTGCTTCTCCTATTGGTAAAAACACTGGCCTAGGTGCTTGTAATTTCTGAATGTTATGCATATGCTTAAACTCATAGGTCATGTGTATAGTTGCTCCAGAATCTATGATCCAAGTGTTTGTGAAAAATGAAGGATCAGTTACATTACCTGAGGAGCATACGCCTGCAAAAGCAGAAAAATCTGTCACTTTGGCTTTGCCTTCTTGCTTTTGATTATTCCTTAGCATTTTCTGAACTTCCTTCTGCACTTCTTTCTGAATTAGAATCTGCATCATATCTGCTTGTGTGCTCTCACTTTCATCTGAGTCAGAATTATCTATAGATGCCTTCTGCTGATCTTTGCTTAAGTTTGCTTGATATTTACCTCCTCCTTTCTTTCCCTTAAACCAATCCAGATAACCAACAATCTTGAAACATCCACTTTTCTCATGCCCTCCTTTCTGGCAATGAGTGCAGAATTTGTTTTCTTTATTGATAACACCTGATCTATCACCTCATCCTCGATGATTGATAGATTTTTGGCCTCCTCGACTTGACTGTCCAGCAAAGTTACCCCTAGTACCACCAAGTGTCATGTTAACAAACTTAGTATGAGTTTCATATCCTGCATTGCGTTGATCTTCAATGCGTACTAACATTCCATAAGCCCTATTAACAGTAGGCAGAGGATCTGTTAGCAGAATTTGGTCTCTTACATGATCGAAATCTGGATGTAGACCAGAGAGGAGTTGCATCAACTTATCTTCCTCCATTTGTACCTGTGCATTCTTAAGAGAACCACCACAAGTACAAGTAGCAACAGGTTTCATAATTGCATATTCATCCCATTTCGGCTGCAACTTATTAAAAAATTCAACCAGAGAAACATTTCCTTGATTGAGTCTACTAATTTCCCTACGCAATTGAAAAATCTATGGACCATTGCTTTGGCCATATCTTTCCTTCAAGATCTCCCACAATGCTTTGGAAGAGGAAGCGTACATAAAAACACTTCCTAATTCCTTTGAAAGAGCATTGAGAATCCAAGAGAAAACCAGATCATCTGTTTCCTTCCACTTCTTATATTCTTCTGTATTCCTTAGGTTTTTCATCCTTAAGAATGTAATTAGTTTTGTGTTTCACATTGACAGCAAGAAGCATAAATCTACTCCATGGTGTAATTAGATCCATCTAAAACAGTTGTAACAAGCATCAAACCTGGATTGTCATTAGCTTGCTGATTCTGAGCAGAGTTCATGATTAGTTCTTCAAAATTTGATGAAGAATTTGATTGATGATGATTGATATCTTCTGAATCTGATTTAGATCCTGACTTCTCAGCCGATCGCAACACTTCTGCGTATGACTTCGATCTTGAGGCTGACATCAACTTATCAATTTCGCGGAATTTTAACGGAGCTTCACCATGAAAGCTCTGATACCATCTAAAATGTTGAATGATTTTTCATTGAAAGGTAGCAATCACAATCCTGCTATATATACAGCTGAGTGAAACTAATTGTGAAACCGATTACATCGCATTAACCTAAAACACAAAACAAACTTTCCCGCTAAAATAACTGTGAGCAGTTATTAGCCCTAAAGATGAAACGACTGTGTTTTATTAAAACTAGGCACATGACTTTATAAGTCATCACGTGCATCTTCAATTCTTCAAAATGAGGTGGAAGTATATGTGAGGTTAAAATTTAGAAATTGTAGACGATATTTTCATGAGTTGTGGACTTTGGACTTAATATGTTAAACAAGACAATCATTAGTTACTTGTGGACTTTAGACTTAATATGTTAATTTTGTGGTTCATTTTTATTAAATTTAAAAACAATCCAATGAGGAACTAAATCTTCCTCACACGTGAAGAACACATTTAGTTATGTGCTTTGTGGTTGTCATATCTTTAATTATATTCCAGCATGTAATCTATTATTATTTTTACTTAAATTCCTAAATAGATGAATTTTCAGGTTGAGTTTGCTGAATCGGAAGCTACCTAATTGATTTGGGTTAACATGCCAAATGTTGTTTATATTATGTTCCAGCAGTCAGTTGTGACATAAAAATGCCTTGCAATTGGGTTTAGATTCATAACTTTGTTAGGCAATGTTGTATTGCAGTAGTCAGTACATTGAAAAGTTTTGAGAAAACTATATTCAAAGCTACAACTGAGGAGAATGCATAATTGAAAAGATGTGATGAATTAATGTTATAATAATGGATTATTTATTTAATGGGTAAATTACACCATGGCCACTCAGCTTTACCCATTTTCACATTATGGCTACTGAACTTCATTTCTTCCCGGTATGACCATTGAACTTTACACTTTTTAACACCGGTGGTCACTTAATGTCTCAAAACGACCGTTGACGGCTAAAAATAAAAAATCCAAAACGTTAGTGATATTTTAAGGAACTTTAATTCTTGAAAATTTTCGTTTTGAGGTCATTTGGATGTTGTTTGGTTAGGAGAGAGAAAGTGAATTTTTAGAGAGAGAAATCTCTAAGCAATGTGATTTTCGAAAATAAAAAATGTGGTTTCATGATACATGTCATTCTGAACAACTTTAATTCTTGAATATTTTCATTTTGAGGTCGTTAACGATCGTTAACGGTCATTTTGAGAAGTTAGTTAAATTTGAGTGGCCACCGATATTAAAAAGTGTAAAGTTCAATGACTATACCGGGAAGAAATGAAGTTTAATGGCCATAATATAAAAATGGGTAAAGTTCAGTAGCCATGGGTGCAATTTACCCTTTATTTAATTAGGTACTTACTAGCTCGCCACCCGAAAATACTTTTTTTTTATAATAATACGGTATGTCATTATATATACATATAAAAGTGAAAGAGTATGAACAGTGTGAATTCTATTTTTTTTTTCAATTTGTTCTTATAGTACCTTTCAATTCACTTTCCAATTTTGCCCAATTTTTTTTTTAATTTATTCCCACCCACCTACAAGAAAACGACGGCGTTTTTTTTTGCTTTGCAAGAGGATTAATTACATCCATGGCTACTGAACTTTATCATTTTAATATTGTGACCACTGAACTTCAATTCTTAATAGTATGACCACCGAAATTTACACTTTTTAACACTGGTGGCCACTCAACACCTCAAAATGACTGTTGACGGTCTCAAAATAAATAATTCGAAGAGTTAATGATATTCAAAGGAACTTTAGCTCTTAAAAATATTCGTTTTGAGGTCATTTAGATATTGTTTGGTTAGGAGAGAAAGTAAAATTTTAGAAAGAGAAAGCTCCAAAAAAATGTGATTTTGGAAAATAAAAAATATGATTTTATGGTAAATTTCGTTCTGAACAACTTTAATTCTTGAATATTTTCATTTTGAGGTCGTTAACGGTCATTTTGAGGAGTTAGTTAAAATTGAGTGACTACCGATGTTAAAAAGTGTAAAGTTCAGTAATCATACAGTTACGCATTCTAAGCCTTTATCTTATTTTTGAATATTCACTATTGGATCCAAATTTACTAAAATTTTAAAGTGAAAATTCTAAGCATTCTAAGACTTAGATTTAATAAGTCATAAAGATGAATAGTCAAATTCATTTATTTGGTTATGCAATCTCTAATAAACACTACTACTAATATTAATAATTTACTTTTATATAAATGCGTTCCTTAATTTTACCATAATTTTATAACTTGAATTGGAATTTTTTATTATTATTACTACTTCGAGTTTTCTGATCTTATAAAAAAAATTATACTTTAAAAGTTTTCTCAACCCAGCCCAATCCTTCAACCAAGAACAAAATTATTTACATAATTTAATTTTTGTGCTAACTGTTTTAAATTTTTGGACTGTCAAGTTTTTAGTTTCGGATATTGATTTGGTTAAGTAGGCGTTCAGTGTAGAAAACCTTTGTATTTTTAGTTATTATATATCTGTTGTAACTAGAAACATAACTATACTACTACAAATCACGTGGTTCAAGTGGTTAAAATACAAATCAATTTAATACAAATTAATACGTTATTTTTTTCCTGAAGCGAAACAAAGGTATCTTTCTAGTTTTCTTATAAAACTGATACATTTATTAATTAATCTACTTAAAGTATTATTTTATAAAAATGGGGTAATTACACTCATGGCCATTCAACTTTATCCATTTTAACATTGTGGCCATTGAACTTCAATTCTTAGCGGTATGACCACTGAACTTTACACTTTTTTAAAAAAAAAAATTGCGCACAATGCGCTTACATTAAAGAAGAAAGAAAAATCCCACCAGACCCAGATGTGATTCGAACCCATGACCTCCCTAGTCATAGGTAAGCTCTCAACCACTAGGCTAAGAGCTTCACCACACTTTGAACTTTACATTTTTTTAACATTGATAGCCACTCAATTTTAACAAACTTCTCAAAGTGACCGTTAACGGCCTCAAAATAAAAATATCCAAGAATTAAAATTGTTCAGAACGACATTTTTTATTTTGCAAAATCACATTTTTTATTTTTCAAAATCACATTTTTTTGGAGCTTTCTCTCTCTAAAAATTCACTCTCTCTCATAACAAAACAACAGCTAAATGACTTCAAAACGAAAATTTTCAAGAATTAAAGTTCCTTAGAATATCGTTAACGCTTTGAATTTTTTATTTTTAGGCCGTCAATGGTCGTTTTGAGGCGTTGAGTGGCCACCGGTGTTAAAAAGTGTGAAGTTCAGTAGCCACAATGTAAATGGGTAAAGTTCAGTGGCCAAAAAAAGATTATATTATTTAATATTTTAATAACGGTGCATTCTATGGTGACTTTGTTTTTCACAAATTAAAGTTTATTTTGTTTTTTTCACCATTGGATGATGGTAAATTTTAACAAAGTAAATTCATCCACCATAACAAAGTAAAACTTACTTTGTCAAAAACAAAGTAAGCATAGTCTAACCCTTTAATAACAACTCATACGTACTTTTATTTTTAACTCTTAATTAGTATTTTTTTTTTATGTCTTAGTTGCTACCTATTTTCACCACCGAATTAATTTGACATTAAAAATTGTTGTTTCAATTAGACTTTCCTGTATGTAATTAATGGTATTCAATAGCCTTGTTATATATTGTCTTTCTTGTTATATATTGTCCTGTTATGCCTTCAAGGCTTGTCATAGAATATGATATGGAGAGAACCAAAATTTATACACAAAATAGATATTCATCTTTATATAATCAAATTAAATCTTGTTATCTTTGCATATACCAATTAGCTTTCGAGAAATTAGTCGCAGAAACTGAAAGCAAAAAACCAGAGCTGAAATAGGTTATAACCATCAAGATTGCATCATTAGGGTTTCAAAAAAAAATTGCATCATTAGACATCATGATAAGTGCAAATTATACCATGTTAATCACGAAATTAAGAGCTGAATATGGTGCTAATTAGACCTAATTAATTGTCGAAAATCCTTATAATTTGCTTTATCTGTGCAGATTGTTCTCAGAAGCTTCTGCCTGCGCTATAGAGTCAAGGAACAGTCAAACTGATGGAGAAATGGGGGATCATGTGACCAGACTTGGGGAAGGAGTAAAAGGAGTCCCAATGCTGAATCCACAAGTCTTGCATGTCTTTTTAGTGGCTTTGGAAAAGGAAAACATTGTCTTTTGTGAACAGCTTTTGTCTGCTTGTGCTAATTTGTCCTGACTCAGCAGGATTGTCTTTTTCTGTAACATTTGTCTGTTCTGCCAGACTGTTCCTACAGGCAGCAGACTGTTCTTTTTGGATTTCCTAAGCTTGTTTGTATTTTCATTTTGTTGTGTTGTATCCTTTTATATAGCTTCATATGGGAAGCTAGGGGATAACAATCTTGAACTAATTTTCAGTACTTGTCTTTAATTTTAAGTATTGTATTTTGAAAGGGAGATCCTTAGTGATAACTAGATTAAAAAGGGGATAACAATCTTGAACTAGTTTTCAGTACTTGTCTTTAATTTTAAGTATTGTATTTTGAAAAGGAGATCCTTAGTGGTCTCACACCTTTTTAATCTAGTTATCTCATGTTTACAATACATTTTCTCTTTGTTTCAAGTATGAGCATGAGTGAGTAGTCACTCTACGGGCCGAAGCCGGCCTAAGACTGGTCGATGCAAGTAGTAGCCCACCCCTATTGTATACAAGAATATTTTTAGATGATTGTTAGGTTGGGCACTCAATTCATAGTAGGTCTAGCTAGCCTATCCTTTAGTTGGATGACCGCAGAGGAGACTCGGGTCAGATTACAGAAAATGCAACCTAACACACACACTGGTTGAGGATGGAGACACGATAAAGTGTTGTGCCCAGGGTTTTTAGCAATAACGCTAATTGCTTTCTTGTTCTTAATGCATAAGAGTTCTTGCGAGCCCATGTTTTATACTAGTTTGCATGCTCTTAGAAGAATCTCTGGAACATGGGAGACATGACCTTAGTGAGATTAGTGGGAGTCACCTAGGGTCTACATACATAATATTGCTTGATAGGGAAAAAATCTGCTTGTTCGCCAGCCGCCTAGTTGTGCTTCCTGCTTGTTCTATTAATTCTTGAATCAAATTTTACCTTAAGTTGCATGCGTAACTACCACTTAGTCCAAGTCACCTAATTGTTAGTACTAAAATAAGACCTTTAGTCACTCTCCCCACATTTATAATTATCACTGATCCATTGTTCTAAGAACTAGATTGTTTTATAGAGGAACCATCATAATTTCTAGCATTCCTATCCCTGAGGAGACGATAATTTACTTTCACTTTATTACTTGGAGCCTAGTGCACTTGCTAGTGCTACTCCATTTTGGAGGCAACACATCCAGAATCATATTTTTCTATGATTCAATTTATTTGGTGGACTGATCTATTTCTAGCTTGTATCAATTGAGCTTTCTAGACAATGTGGACTCAGAAAAATTCATGTCGAACTCACACTAAAAGGAATAAATTGTCATTTTTTTAACATACAAATAAACAGATAGAATATATTTTTATTTTTGTACTTTCACATGAATATATTTTATAGAGTAATTCCTTATACAACAAAGTCATCATAATCGTCAACTTGCTAGAATCAAATAAAAAAAATCTTATTTTTTTTATTTTGGTAAGAAAAAAAAATCTTATTTTTACTATAGTGCATCTTACATCAAAAAATGTCAACTTTTTCCGATGCCATTTACATATCAAGATTTTACATGTCAAGATAACTTAAAAGGTATTCATGATATCTACTTTATTTCTATGTTTGCCCTCCCCAGTAACCTCACCAATGACCTACATATCAAGCTGGTAGGAAAAAATGCCATTAAATTATATATATATAAAATATTAGTAAGTCCAAAAAATATCCGTATAAAAGAATAGGGACATCCAGATTATATTTTTCATTTCTTCTGGTTCTTTTTGATAATTTTCCACCTTGAAAAACAATAAATTTCACAACTGCATTTTAATTAACATTTTTTTTAAAAGAATATTGCAAAAAGTAATTCATTATATTGTTGGGTAATAAAAGGAAGTAAGATCATTGCAGAGAAATTTATATGAGTAGAAGGACCCCAATACTTGAGTGCAGCTAGATCATAAGCTCTTGCAGCTTTTTCTTTCATATCACAACCTCCTGAAAACAATCTAAAGAATCAAATACAGAACAAATAAAAAGACAAACAAAAACAAAACATGCTAATTACATGTATGCATAAAAAGACAAACAAAAACACAGGAGATGCAGAAAATGTAGAGCTATAGTTTAATAATGGTTTGCAAAACTAAATGATGTTAGTCTTATAAATCAAGTTCATATCAATTACAGAATTCATAGACTATAGAAAAAGGGTACAATGAATGCAGTCTGAGATTTTTTTTCCAGGTTATTTAATACTTGCAAATTTTGATTTATTATTACAAATGAAACAAATGTAAACTTTAATTATTCAATGTTTAATATAAAAATTTCAGACTGGAAAAACAATTGAAAAGTTAAGGAGAACGAAAGAGGGGAGATTTACCATAGATGACAAATCTTAAAACACAAATGTCACCCTCGCTTCATTAAGGTGTAAATGTAGCAAGCAATAGATAGATGCAATATGATCTGCAAAATAGAAAAAGATACTGAAATTTGATATACAACTACAACAAAATATAGTATAGACACATTAATATTTAAAATTTGTAGATTTGATGTATAAAATGCACGAAAAAGTTGAGATTCTTATTCTAATCACCATCAACATGTTCACAAATATTTTTTGCATCATAACCCTCTTCGACGCTCCCTGCAAAATAATAAAAGGTTGAGGATCCTAGATTTCTCGTGGGGTAAAACCAAGTTTGACATAATCAAGTAACTGAGCCCTGTGTCTATGAACTGTAGTTGTGACTAATTCCTATTGTACCGATATAGTCAACAAATATAGCTAGTGTACTAAATGTAGTACATAAGATTTTCCCCAAATCAAATTGTAGATTACCTTCGTTAAGAGAACTCCAGTCCTAAAGCAAAAAGATGATGGAGATCTGTCTCTAAAACCAAACCATGCTTGTTCTTATAACTGAACCATGCCCTATCAACGTTCAACAAAATTTAATTAGGTATTTAGCAATGACATATTTTCCATTTGATTGTACTGAAATAGAAATGAATTTGGAAGTAGAGCACTATTTGTAATAAAATAAGTTGTTCTGTTAAAATTGAGAGAAAACTGTTGTTTGCAGCCCAATTGCATCGTCAAATTAGAATCAGAATTAGCAGTATGCCCCTCAAAGTAGTAATTTATCATTGAAGGTGAACCTAGTTGCTTGAGAACAGGACTGTAACTTGCATTCAACCATGTAAACTCTTCAATATTTCTCTATTTGGTATACCAGAACTGAATCCTAATCACAATATTAAATAGTAATTCTGAATATTTAATCAATAGAATAATTTCTCTCAAACCTTCTAACTCATAGGATAAATTGAGAATAATTTCTTCCAATTGAATCAAAAGAAAGAAATAAAGAATAATCAAAGAAAGAAAAGCATCTGAGATACAAATACCTTGCGCAATTCATCAGAATTCTAGTTTTCATCCGTCAACTTGTTTTTCTCATTGTTAGTTGTAAAAAACGTGTAGAAACTGCAATATTCATCACCTATGTGAAAATCAGATCTTCAATTTCAGGAACTACTGAAAGGCTTAGAGGTATACTCTTCAGTTTCAATCAGGAACTGCTCTGGAAATCCTTTCTGTTGGAGGAGAGATGAAAGTGAATTTTAGACAAACAATGAGAATTCATAAGAGAAAAACGAAATCAATGGAAAAAAGAAGAAAGATAGCAAGGATGGTGAGAAATCAAATGGAGAGAGAATACATGGGAAGGAAACCATCTCGACAGGAAGAGAGAACCAGGTTTATGGAATAGGGAGATGAGAGACGAACAGTTAGATGTGGAAACTGAACGTTTTTGTTGAAAGTGAACAGTGTTAAAGAATGTGAAATGCTTTGAGGCTTTAGGAAGATGACACGTCATCAAAATAATGTCTTAAAATTTAACACATCATCATTTTTTGTACGGATCTAGTATATTGTATAGACAGATGTTTGAATTTTGAATTTTTATATAAATTCATTTTCTTTGAATATTTGAAATTACGTGCATTTTAATATTATTTAAAAATTTAGGTTTGGATAAAAATTATGGTTAACTGTTGATTTTTGGTTAACCAATAAAAATCGGTTAAAAACTATTAACCGAAATTAATGGTTAAACGTTCGTATGGTTAACCGATATGTATGGACCAGTTTCAGTTTGAATGGTTAACAAACCGATTGTTTCGGTTCAGTTAATTTTATTACTTCATGGACCGGTTAATTGAACCGTGCCCATCCCTACCTCTCAATCTCTCCCTCAATTTCGAATTCCCCAACCCAAACTCCTAATCCGCTCTTCTCTCTCACTCTTTGTCATCTTCATCGTCCGTCCGTTCGTCCGCCTGTCTTCTCCCTCCTTCAACTTGAACTTCAAGAATGACTTCTTTACAAATCTCGAACTAGGAGGAACAAAACAAAGGTTGAATTGAATGATTTCTTCATTACTTTTTATGGTTTGGGTTATAAATTATTTTGCTTGCTGATGAATTACAAATTTCGAACGACTTCTTATTGTTTGTTGGTGAATTATGGTTTCCTGATGAATTTTAGTTTGGGTTATGAATTATGGCTTGCTGATGAATTATGTTCTCATGGTTTGTCGATAGTTTATAGTATTATGATGACATATGGTTTGGGTTATGAATTATTTTTACATTTATACCCTTGTCTTAATTTATTTTTACCAAAAACCAAAACTTTTTTTTTCCTCTCTTTCTCTCCCAAGCCTAAAAACCCGAATTGGACGAAAGTGGACCTGAGCATTCCCGAAGACCATGATTTCGAACACGAGGTAATCCTACGATATAAATTTAAATTAAAATTTCGTTTTTTGAATTTCGTTTTTTTTTTTCCCTAAACGGGCAGCGCGCACCGTTCCACCGTACGGTGGAACGAGAGCGCCGTTGTGGAACGAACGGCCGTGCCGTTTCCACCACGGGTGGAAGGGGCAGTTCGTCCGTTCCACCCGTGGTGGAAACGGCACGGCGATTCCGTTTACCTTATATTCATATGGGTTCCGCTTCCGATTCGGAGGCGGAACCCGTGATTTCTGAGTAATTTTAAAAAAAAAACTTAACGGAGATTTCATGAAGCTTTTACCCGCTTCTGGCTTTGGCGGCATGTTGTTTTAGGTCGAGTTTTTTGAAAAACCAAAAAGCTAAAGAGGATTTGAGTTTAAATTAGGAGGAGAGCTAAATTATCAAAAAAAAAAAAAAAAATGCGGTAGGTGGAAAAAATATTGCGATATATAGCAGCCCACAGTGGAGTAATTCGTTAATAATAGTTAAAAGTTTCGTCATGGGTAAAATGGAATCTGCTCAACTTACTAACAATAGAGGCATAATTATATGATTTATAACCCTTGAATAAATTCATATTGTCTCTCTAGATTGTAGGCTCATCTACATCTACTGTCCCAAGCAAGCCAACACGTCCTCCGATCTGGCCCGGCTTCATTCCACTGTGCACTCCATCGAGCTCGCTTGCGCTTCCATTCAGGTATTCTAAATCCGCTAGCCCTTTCCACTTCCACTTCCACTTCCGTCTCGTCCTTGTCATTTTCAGATTATAGTTCGTATTTGTGGTTATCAATTTATATCAGTTTTTGGTTTTTCTTTGTGGTTGTGGTTCTCGGAAACCAGACAGGGAGAAATGTCGCTCTCCTCTCTCCTTTCTTCACCCAGAACCCCAAACCTCTCCCCTTGTAGAACCCCGACAATAGCATCAAAAACAATTCTCAATTTCCTTCCCACAAAACCTCACTTGAAGCTAACCACAATCTCAAAGCCCTACTCTCTATCCCTTTTCACTGCGAAACCCATTTTCAATTCCAAAATCAAACCCCATTTACGAACCTCCACCATCCGATGTCTTTTTACTGGGATCGTCGAAGAAATGGGCGAAATTAACCACCTGGGCACCAACACAGACGGCGGATTTGAACTTAAAATAAAGGCAAAAACCGTTCTTGATGGTGTCCATCTTGGAGATAGCATTGCTGTTAATGGGACATGCTTAACAGTGACGAGTTTCACTGATGAAGAATTCACTGTGGGTTTATCCCCTGAAACACTTAGGAAAACGTCTCTCATTGAGCTGGAGCCGGGGTCTCTGGTCAACCTGGAGCGGGCAGTGCAGCCTACGAGTCGTATGGGGGGGCATTTCGTGCAGGGCCATGTAGATGGCACGGGGGAGATAGTGAACAGGGAAGCAGAAGGGGATTCATTATGGGTGAAGGTGAAAGCCGATAGAAGTTTATTGAGATATGTGGTGCCAAAGGGATTTATTACAGTGGATGGGACTAGTTTGACAGTGGTTGATGTGTTTGATGAGGAAGATTGCTTCAACTTTATGCTGGTGTCTTATACACAACAGAAGGTGGTGATTCCTCTGAAGAAAGTTGGGCAGAAGGTCAATTTGGAAGTTGATATTTTGGGGAAGTATGTAGAGAGGTTACTTAGTAGTGGATTTGTTGAATCCATTAAGGCTTCATAATTCAAAGAAAGGTAATGAATGTAGCATTTTAGACCTTTATTTTTTGTATTTGCTGTAATAAAGGAAATATGAATAGAAGAGGAGATTTTTCAATGATGTCAAGTTAACTTATTTATGAGTGGATACTTTGTGGCTCCTTTTATACTTCATATTGACTTTGTGGTATTATGATTGTGTTTGGATGAACTAGAAGGAGATCAGTTGTATTGTGTATGAAAAAAAGTTAATCATTTGATGTGATATTCTTAGAAGCTTTGTTGCAACATTCTGTCAAAGTTAGTTGCATTAATCTCATTTTGTTATGATGTGAAATACACATTTATATGAATGTTTTCCTTCCAAAAGGATGGATGTCACCATCATCATACATGAGTATGCATTAATCATGAAGTTTATGTATTTTTATGTGTATGCATCAATTGTGTAGATAATATTTATCTGTATGAAATAATGTCAATATGGAGTACTGCGAAATTATGTGCATCCGGTGGTAGGGATGCTTTTGAAGTGTAGGATTCTTAAGCGAAAACTTAAGTCATCCAATCAAACCACTTGCACCTTGTTGATTGAAGGTATTGGCTTTTCAGGATTGCGAACTGAAGGTATGGAGTTGGTCAATTCTCTTCTTAGCTTAAATGCCATTTCTGAAGATTATTTAAGCATATGAACAGGGTTTTCCCTTTGCTTGCATGTTTTTAGAGATCACACTTCTTCAGATGCTACTGGACATTTCTCCGCCTATGCATTCTGTTTCTGGTCTGCCCCTGTTCTTCACATCACAGGAGACAATCAGAGCACTTCAGCAACAGTTTTCGGGGAACGATCTTCCTGTTCTCCAACTAATAGTGTCACGTTCTGCATTTTGTTTATTCTGATTCAAAGCATTAATATTAACTGAAGCAATTTGGTTATTCTGATTAATGATGTAAAATTTTATAATATATTTACATTATTCATTTATTCATGAGTTTTCAATTAAATATCAAAATAAAATGTAATTATTCAAATATTTTAAAAATAATAATTTGCTATTGCTTCTTTCCTGGAATTCTAACTTTTTCCCTAATTGCCAAGCCCTGGTGGCCTATAACCTAATCTTTATTCGTCGAGCTCACTTGTGCTTCCATTCAGGTATTCTAAGCTTTCTTCGTTGATTCCGTCACATTGAACTTTATTTATTAACTTTCTTACCGATTGAAACTGGTGTTGCAGATAAATATCAATCCGGGAGCGGCTGAGGCAACTATCCTGTCACTAAATCTGTCGTCGCACCCGTACAAGGATTGCAAGTTCATTCTTGGTACTTAAGTTTGATGCAATTTTGAGTAGCAAACTTGATGCTATTTTAGAAAGCTGGGAGGGATTGGTTTATCCTAAACTGGTTTTGGTCTGTCAGAGAATTCTCAAGTTGCGAATGCAAGGTTCCAAGCGGCTGCAGCAATTCAAGACGCTGCTATAAGGGAATGAGGTTTTCTTACAAATGATGACAAGATAAGCTTGATTAGGTATTCCGACTGGTTAAGAAGTTTTACGGCAATCACATGTTGTATGTTGGTGGATAGTCTACAGATTTGAATTACCCTCTATGCTATTAAGTGGTTATGGTTTATTTAAGCGTGTTTTGCTTGCAGTTTTTGTCTGTGCTAGTGCTGTGCTATGCTATGCAGCACGCTAGTTCACCTGACGGATATGTCCAAGTGAAGATTTCTTCTATGGCTGCTCAATTGATCAAAAGGGGATGGTATGTAGTAGATATTTCCATTTTTATGGGGTAAAGAAAATGCATAACGTGCGCAGATGTGGCTTTGGTATGATGAGGAAACTATGCCTTGTCCAGGTATGGAAAGATCATGATACTAATTTATGCTGCACTCCTGTGAATTTCTTGCATACCTTCGACATGACATTACTAGGTAAATTGCATACCATTGTTAAACTATGACTAATTATTCCTACAAGTGGATGTTTGCGAGTCTTGTTTCACATGAATATGGGTGGTATTGTGAGATATCTTACATTCTGAACTTTCCATCATGAAATGCTCATTTAGGATCCTTATTTACATCTAAAACTTTTGCCAACCCATGTTGCATTTTGAGGAACTTAACTTGATAACTTGTGATCTTTGTGCCTCATGGACTTGTCTAGAAAAGCATATTGATTTATCTCGAAAAAGCATGGCTGAATAATGATCATTCACTTAGGTTTTCTGTTCCTCTTAAAGTGTTGGTTACATGCCCGATACTGAAACAAATTAGGATAGAAAAATTAACAGCTTGCAACTGGAACAGACCTTTAACAGCAGAGAGTTGATCCAAAAACAAAATACAAATTCAAAAGAAAATGAGCTAACTTAATTTAGCTGCTTAAAAACATTATTTTTCTTACTTTTCTAGAAATCTTGCAACCAAGTCAACTGATTCAAAAGGTTGTATATGTTGTATGGAAACTCCTCTTCAATAAAATTTCCGCATTTCGTTTCCCTTTTGGAAATATACGCCCGGAACCCAGTACAACATGTTTCTGGGTGTTTTCAGTACATACTGAATATAGGAACACAGTACAACATGATTACACAAGAACTCGTGATTATACTGATATTCATGTCCTCGGTGGTGGCCTAGTAAGTTGTACCCTTCATTTTTTTTGTCTATTCTTTCTTCTCACTGTGTTAGTGATTGGGAAGTATATACTGCTCGGCCATTAAAGTAGTTTATTATTGTTAATTACATCCACACAGGGAAACTTGAGCTGCATATATTTGATTGCGAAAAACTTAGCTATATGTAAAACATTTCAGGCTTCCAAACATAAATGGAAAGAAAAAAAATATATGATAACTGTGTAGATACATTTAAATGCGGCAAATTGATATATAGTTCTGAGTTCTAACAGAATACTTTTTACAATCAGGTGTTTATATGTGAAAACCTTTGCAATCAGAACCATAGCAAACCTATTGATGGAAGAGGAGAGTCTTCGTCCCCTTTGACCTGGGTCTAAAGATGAACTTTCATGTCCAAGCCTGGCCCAGGGGACACGGGCCTGGGGAGGTATCCGGATCCGTGATCAGGTCTTCCAAAAAGTATCTCCATATTTAATATTTTTAATAAATTTTTTTTATATAAGATGCACAAAATACATAACTAATTAAGTTGGGTAAGAAAACATTTAAGTGATTTGAATATTATTGAAGGAAGAGATGGAAGCAAAATTAGCCCACAAATCCAATAATCCAAAAAAAACTCCGTTCAATGTTAAATTTTAAAAACTAAACAGATCTAACTGGTAAAGGCAAGGCAAGCATGTTTTGTTTGATAACCCACTTAATGATTTAAATTAAAATATTAAATATTTATTTAATTTAAGAGCGTTTGATAACAATTATTTTTCCACCACTTAAATTAGTAAATTAAGTTAAAAAGTAAGTTAAAATATTTAACTTAACATTTTAAATTAAACATTATCAACTAATATTTTTATAATAATTATATCACTCAATATTTTTAGCATTTATAATATTTAGCACTTAAATTTCAGTACTTATTTTTTCAGCACTTAATTATCAGTTTTATCAAACAACACCTAACTTTACCATGTACATGTCCATCAACTGCTTGTTATTACTAGCTCATTCGAATTTCATGTTTTAGAACGATATGTTTTCACAATCTGGAAGATAAGGTTTTGGATCGTAAGATGTTTTCGTATACGATAGTTTCATTTTCCACTTTATTAGACATGCATTTTATGGAAACACTTTTTTTTAATTGGAATGTGGTTATACACAATCATGTTTTTCACAAAATAACAATAATTACCAGGTGATGATAATGAAAACAAACCTTTAATGTTAGGACATGTAAGATGCTTCCACCACCTGTCCCTAAATAGGTACAATACAGTCCGATGATCCAGTCAAATTCGTACCTAATGAATTGCATCCAGAAGAAATCTGGAAGGAGCAGGGTGATCAAGACCACAAAAATATACTTCCTGCCTGCCTGGTTTGACGATCTATGCAATATAATGTTATATATTAATAAATCATAAACAGAGAATAAAAAAAGAAATAAATGAATGTTACCTATAAACATATTGTTTCACAGCTGGTGATAGATCGACAAGGAGTTTTATTTGAGAGAAAGGATAAACTGCATACAAAAAAAATGACTGGAAGAAAAGCTAAGATGATGAATTGGAACTCTAAAACAAACATCTGGCGGAATCATGAAGCTATCAGAGTGGTCATATCTCTTTCCATGATCCCAATCGAAAATAATAGAAGGAAATGAACAACTCTCACACGAAGAAAATAACGATATGTTTTTCCAAAATTTTAATATCACATTTTAATAAATTTTAAAAATTCAACCAAAATGTAAGGAGTGTTAAAAGAAATCATATTGATAAGTATTTAACATTAAAAATGTTGAAAAGTATTAAATGATAATAAATATTAAAAATAAATATATTTAAAAATACTAGTTAATAATGTTTAAATTTAAATTCAAATATTTTTAAGAATTTTTTTTTACTTAACTGAAATTTGTAATAGTGTTATCAAACAAATTAAAATAACAATAAATACTTAATATATTAATTTGAATTTGAAGTACTTAATTTTGTTATCAAACAGCTCCTAAGAGAGGGGATTTTAGAAAGCCTCAATGATGAAGTATGCAAATGACACATAGGAAAAAGTTTAACCTAGTGCCGTTTGTTCATTTTTTAGAATTGTTTTTTTTGCTTTTTAATTCTAAACATGTTATAAAAAGTGTTTGGTAAAATTTCAAAACAACTACTTTTAGCAGAAAAATTAACTAATAAACTACATGTCAACAATAACTAACAACAATAGCAAGTAACAAACAAAAACAACTAAACCAGATATACTCTTACATATTGATATAGTAAAAATCAGATAAAATACACTATATACATTATAATTTTATGAGCATATTTATAAAAATACAATCTTTTTCATTTTTAAGATATAAAATAGCTGTAAATTGTACAAGTGTTCCACAAGCAACTAACCCATGTACAATTTTAAATAAATATCTACAAAAGACACGTTTTCGTATTTTCCAATTTTAAAATAATTAAAATCTAATGTTTATATTTTATTTTCTATGGTATATTTGTACATATTTTGTATTTTAAATTAGTTTTGTAAAAGTATATATATATATATATACGGCCAAATATTGCTATGGAATAATAATACATTGGGCTACGGTTTTGTATGAAGAATTTTGGGCAAGTTTTGGGGCAGCCACTTGATTAATTCTCTTCTTCTGAATTCTTATGTATGGGCCTGGGCCTTTAAAGAAACAAACAAAAAGCCCAATTTTATTTATAAAAGTAATTGGGGAAAGTTAATGATTTTAATTAAAAAAAAAAAAAGTAATGTCAGTTAACCCATAGCTTTCAACAGTGGAAATGTTTGATGGATATCACCATCTTTTCTAGCATTTTCAGAATTGGAAACGTGTCAAGTTTGTATTTGCCCAGTCAGATTCAAGAAGTGGTATGAAATCTAACAGAACAGAACAGAACCACAAATTTCATAATTATGATCTCCAAATATCTTAAACCTCAATCCAAAGGTAGGAAGTAGCTATATATATTTCTTATCTTGTGTCCTAATCTCAATTATTAATGTTCTTACTCTTATTTCCTTATTTGGAAAATTCTGACATATACAACTAGTATTTTTTTTTAATCATATATAGATTAAAATAATTATTTAATGAAACCCCATCTATTTATGTCCTGATAGGGACATCATCTCCTCATTTTTGATAGATTCGGGATTTGAATATTTTTAATTTCAGATGCTACATTCTTATAAAGTATAACAATTATTAAAAGTGAATTACATGGAAATGTTAATCCACTAGTGTTGAGGTTAATTCATTATTAAGAAAAACTATTTTGAAGTTTTGAAGTAAGTTTAGCTCAATTAAAAAGTGTTATTGAATTTATGTGGATTAAAATGAATATTTGCATAATTGAATCACAAATTCGCGGGTTAAATTGCATTTTTTATCACTTAATTTTATCCTTATTAATATTATGGTCGTAAACATCAAAATCTTATATAAAAATCATTCATTTATGCTCTTTACTAATATAAAAATAATTCAATATTGATCACTCGAATAAAATGTAACTTTCCATTATAACGCTGATGGAAATGAGATACTGAGCAACTTAAATTCTTGAAATTTTTAGTTTTGAGGTTATTTATATATTGTTTGGTTAGGAGAAAGAATATGATTATTTAGAGAAAAAAATCTCAAAAAATGGTAGTTTGAAGAATTGAAAACATTGATCTACGATAAATATGATTCTAAACAAGTTTAATCTCTTGAATTTTTCATTTGAAGTCGTTAACAATCATTTTGAGGCCTTTCATAAGGGATCATAATGTTAGTAAATGATAAAATCGAGTGGTTTTTATGTTAATTTTTCAAATTGATTGACTGTTATGTTAATAAGGAAAAAATTAAGTGACTATAGATGTAATTTACCGCAAATTGGGATAAATAAGAAACGAGAAAGTCAGTCATCAGGTGGAATTTGTCACTCAGTGAGTGTTCTATTTTAATGACTAAATACAGTTATTAAACATAACAGTTCATTGCGCTAAATTCCAAAAAAATAGGATGCGATTCTTGTTAAGTTTAACCTTTCTAATTTCAATTTGTTCAAAAATTTCAAGGGTTTGTGGACGATTTGACGCTTTTAAGGGTTTATGGACGATTTGACGCTTTTAAGAAAACATATAAAAGTGTTTATAATTGTTTGGCTTTTTTTTCTTGAAAAAGAAGTGTATCAGACAATTATAATATTCTCTAACTGTGAAATTAAATTGAGTGCGCCTATTAAATTCTAAAATCATATGATTATTGGAAATAAAAGACTTTAAAATTTTCGGAGGTTCTTCTGATAATCAAAATGATACCAGTCTAAGAAATACTTGGAGAACAAAATAAAATAAATTTTTTTTGACTGAAAGTTGGGACGCGAAGGAGGATCGGACATCCCAGCTAGGCTGGCACCCCCGACACAACCAACAACCCGAAATTTATTGATAAAAAAAGAAAATTACAGAGGGGGAGGAACAGAAAAAAGAATCAAAAAATGTAAAGAAAAAAAAGAATAAACACAAATTTACAGAAAGCGCAAACGAGCTACATTACATAGATCATCGACCACTAACTCTTGGCAGAAGTATGGAGCTGAATGCCACCAACAAGTAGATGTGGCTGATTGCCCGTGACTTGCCAATCGATCCGCAGCTTGGTTGCCCTCTCTGTAGATATGCGATGCTTGCCAGTTCATAACAGAAAGCTGATTGAGACAGGTTTGCCACTCCCTTCGAATTCTCCAAGGCATATCAGAGCGACTGTTATTCAATGACTAAACCGCAAAAGTTGAGTCTGATTCAATCCAGATGTTTCTCCAGTTTCTTTCCCACGCGGCGTTGACAGCAAAAACAATTGCTTTTAATTCAGCAATGATAGGGGACGAGCTCCTGATAGGAAGAGCGAAGCAGCCGACGACAAATCCTCTTGCATTGCGGAATAATCCCCCAGCTCCCGCGTTGCCTGCAGAACTCGCAGCACCATCAGTATTCACTTTAATCCAATTTGCCGAAGGAGCCAGCCATCTCACTGTCACAAAACTCGGTTCCGGAATCTGTCTTCCCGTACTAACCGCAGAGCCGCAACCCTCCCTAATCAGCGTCATGAGTCTGTGTTTTATGCTTTGGATTGAAGGGAGGTCATCTTTAAAGATCGCATTGTTTCTGATAAGCCAAATGAACCAAATGCAAGTGACTACTGCATAATTCCAGCTCTTTCTCCTATTTCTTCCAAGGCGCATCGAATACAAAGCCAAGAAGAATTCAGCGACAGCAGAATGATAGCAGTAACCTATGTTAAACATGTTGAATATCATAGACCACAGCTCGATAGCAACTTCGCAGGTGATGAAGAGATGGGATAGAGACTCTACATTAGATTTGCACAACTCACAGCGTTGCGCGAGATGAAATCCCCTCTTCTGCAGCGCCGACTGAACTGCCAATTTACCATGCAGTAGTTTCCAGCAGGTTGCGGCTCGCCTGGGAGGGACGTGCGGGTTCCAAAGGAACTTGCTCCAACCAACTCTGTTTGCAGTGTCGTGAATGGCATAATAGGCTTTGGCTGTCAGTAGCCCCGAGTCAGAAGGCTCCCAAATGCATGAATCCGCCCCATTTAGCACTTCAATCTGCTGAATCCGAGATTGGATGTCCTCAGAAAGCGAATGCAGATTGTGCCACTCTCCATTTTGTCTGTAAAGATGGATCGATTCGTACAGGTTCGCCTGCAAATTTCGCGGGATTTTCCATTGATCGGCTATTGACGGCACAATCCAATTTCCAACCCAGAAGTTAAGCTCTGAATCCTCACCAATCCACCAAACTGATTCTGCTCTAATCTCATCAATAATCATTCTGAGCGACGTCCAAATAGAGGAGTTCGAAATGTGCTTTTTACTCAGACCAGAAATTTCAAAGAACCGGGACCGAAGCAGTTTGACGATAGCACCACTTCCTTGGATTAGCTCCCAGCCAAACTTTGCAAGAAGAGCCTGATTAAACAACCTGTAATTTTTAATCCCCAATCCACCATTGTTAACATGCTGACAGCAGAGGTTCCACGGAACCATAATGAGTTTCCTACAATCCCTGTCTCCAGTCGAGAGAAAGTTCCTTACTGCCTTATTAGCCTTCTGCATAAGGGAGGCAGGCCAATGGTAAATCAGAAAGGAGTGAACCAGGGCACCAGTTAATGATGATTTAATGAGGGTGAGCCTCCCCGCAAATGAAAGCATACGACCACGCCAGAGATTGAATTTACTGAGAAATTTGTCAAGGAGAGGATTCAAATGGCGAGCTCTAGGCGCTCCTTGGAATAAAGGTACACCCAGATAAGAGAATGGGAGAGATGCTTGCTGAATATTTAGAAGTGCAGCCAGCCTGCCCCTTCTAGAGGCAGTGATGAAATTACCAAACAAAGCCTGGGATTTAATCCAGTTAACAGCTTGACCAGAGTAATTTTCATACATGTTGAAAGTGTCTCGAATACCTTTCATGTTCCTTGCCGTAGCTCTAAGGAAAATCAACATGCCATCAGCATACAACATGTGCGACGGGAAGACAGAATCCTTCGTGTACTGCATGGGGTCCAGCCTGCGCTCACCAATCAGCTTAGTTATCCATCGACCCAGGAAGTCCTCTGCTAGCCCAAACAACGTGGAAGAGAGCGGGTCACCTTGCCTGACCCCACAGGAGCATCCAAAATAACCTTTAATCCCTCCACCCAAGGCAATTGAGATTCTAGCCGACCTTAAAATCTCCAAAATCCAATCTCTAAATTTGAGAGAGAAACCAAATGATTCAAGTACCGCTAGAAGAAAATTCCAATCCAGAGTATCGAAGGCCTTTCTGATATCAATTTTTAGAGCCATGTTGCCCCCAAAACATTTCTTTTTAAGCAGATTGACCCCCTCAGAAGCAGTAGCTATGCACTGATGTATATTTCTTCCGGCTATGAAGCCAAATTGGTTGTCTGAAATAATATTGGCAGCAATCGGGGCGAGCCTTTCAGAAATAATCTTTGATATAATCTTGTAATCGAAATTGCCCATCGCCACAGGCCTAAAGTGCTGTATTTCGTTTGCCCCCTCAGTTTTGGGTATAAGAGCAATAATACTTGAATTCATACCAGGCAGCATGTATCCAGTATCAAAAAAACTAAAGACCATTTGACAAACATCATTTTTCACAATATCCCAAAAGTGCTGATAAAACATACCTCCAAACCCATCCGGACCAGGCGAGCTGTCCCTGTTCATGCTAAAAACCACACTCCGGATTTCTTCAATAGAGGGACGCATAAGAAGACTATCATTATCCGCGTCAGTCACACAATTAGGAATGACAGAGCTTATGTCGTCATAGTTTGCATGCCGTATGCTGCCAGTGAACAACTCTTTATAGTAGCTGACCACATGATTAGCTATGGCCTGCTCATCATGAGTCACTATATTGTCAATGAGCATAGAATCCAGAGAGGATTACACCTTTTTAATTTTGGCAGATCGGTGAAAGAAGTTGGTGTTTCTGTCCCCAGCGGCTAGCCATTTTTCTTTGCTTTTCTCCCTGAACAGAAGCTCCTGTCTGTAGAGCTGTAGGTCAAGATCTTGCTGCGCTTCAATTTCCTGAGCAAATCTAGCCTCATTCATGCCTTCACTAGAAATTGAACTTTGGATGCTTTCAAGCTTCATCATAGCATTAGAGATGTTGCTGTCCACATGTCCAAACACTTCCTTGTTCCAAGTTCTGAGCTTGGGCCTAAGAGACTTGAGCTTATAGCAGAGCAGCTGGGCGGGAGGAAGAGAGACATTGCAGGACTCCCAGTGATCAGCCACAAGCTTGCGGAGAGAGCTATGCGTGGTCCACATAGAAAGAAATTTGAACCTGCTTTTTCTGCCGGTGCCAGAAGTACATGACAGAAGAATCGGACTATGATCGGATTTATTGCGAGGAAGAACAGAACAGTTTAATCTGTCCCAACAATCAATGAATTCAGAATTTACCAAAGCTCTGTCCAATTTACATTCCACATGATCCTCTCCTCTTCTTCCGTTCGACCAAGTGAATTGAAGCCCAGTATTCTCAACCTCCAATAACTCCCCATTTCTAATGAATTCTCTGAAATCCCTGCAACTGCCTTCAGACGGACTTCGACCTGTTTTTTCATGCGCCCCTAGAACCGCATTAAAGTCACCCAAAATCAATCTTTTATCACCTCCTACCACTGAGAGCAATGAATCCCATAAAACTCTGCGCCTGCCAGCATTGTTACTACCATAAACAAAAGAAATGCGGTAATGAGATTGAAGGAGACTATACCTCAGAGTCACATGCTGGTCATGATTGGTGACAGTGGAACACCGATCCATGTGCCCAATTTTACAAAAGACCCAAATGGAATTTACATCATTGCGGGTAACGAATTGCAGACCAATAGACCTCCAGAAATGATCAGGGACTCTATCAGGATCAATCATAGGTTCAGCAAGACAGACGAGGTCTAGGTGATTGCTTCTACAGATTAGCTTGAGAGCCCTCTGGGTTCCCAAATTCAGGATACCCATGCAATTCCAGTACAATATATTCATCACTACTGGGAGTCAACTCGTCCTGTCAGACGAGACTGTTTGTTTTTGCCTTTGGATTTTTTACGGGACGTGATCCAATCACTGCTCTCAGCTGCATAGTCCTTCACAGTACATATATCTCTATTCTGCGTTCTAATCATATGCTGAGTCCATTCAAAAGATTCAGAAAGATAGTTTACCTCTTTTGGCAGCCCTACAGGTATACGAACATCCAGCTGAATGGAACAGCACGAAACCCTCCTTCATCAGAGATCATTGGTTGTGTTGGAGCAGGCATCGCGATCGGCGAAGGTCGTCCTGCTGACGGAATGGAGTTCTTCACGACATCAGCAAAAGAGTTCCGAGCAGGGACTTTTGGTTCAGAAAGGCAAGAAAATGAAGATCTGCTGAAGAGATGCGCAATTGCAAAGTCTCCCGGGTCTCCGGCAGCCGTCCCAGCCATGGCGGTGAGGGAGGGTCAAGATCGCCACAGCCGCCCTCGATTTTATTTCAATGCATGTAGTTTAAATAAAATAAATTGAAATGAAATGATGACTTCTTTTTCCCAGTGAATGTAGATATGAATTGGTGAATGTGATGTTTCATAAATTCTTTTTATAGTCTTTGAGAATAAAGACTTCTTTATCCAAGTGAATGTCGGTACGAATTGGTCGAATTACATATATATTTGTTGTGTTTTCATTTTTATTGCACTTTTAATTATTCAATTAATTCACACGAGTTGATGTTAATAATTTCCTAACAATTAGGATAAGAAACTAATATGTTTACATCCATTCATAATCCATATATATATATATCTTAAGACTAAAAAAATCAACCATTATTTGGTTAAGATGCTACTAATATTTAGTTGGGTGCAGTTAGATAATAATTTACGTAATTAGTAAAATGTTAAGCTCAAAGAAATAGAAAGTGGTACTTAATTAGAGAGATTCGTAGAGTAACTTGAAAGAAAGGAAAAGTCATTAACCTATAGTCTACATAATTAATTGATGTTGCATAAAATAGAATCTACTAGTTGGTTTTTTCTATGACTTGTTGCATGAAATAGGAATGTCTTATTCACCTCTTTCCCTACGTGTTTTTAGTATAAAAGAAGAGAGATAATGCTTTTAAAAGCAATGGTAGTAGTAGGCTCTATATATAGAATGGAGAATACAAGTTGGTCATATGTCAATAACAACACCAACTTCCATGCAATAACTCTATGTATATTCTACAAAATTATAACAAAAATAAAAAGGTTTTTCTAGTTCATTGATGGTTTTCATTTTTAGGAAAAGAAATATTCTAATATATTAAAAATGGGTATCTTATTTCTATTTTTCATTAAAGTTATACTTTAAAGGGCTGGTTTGACTTAAACTTCAGAATCGGAATCAGAAGGTGACAGAATCGGAATCAGAATGATTATTTATTTAGCTTGTTTGGTTCGATCTGGAATCGAAATTTAATACATATTAAAACTGTTTCGTTATCTAATGATTTTTTTTTGTGGAAATAGGAAGGCTAACAAGTCCAAGACAAACAAACAAAAGAAAACAAGAAAAGATTAACTAGTAACTATTCTTAGCGTCGAACGTCCACAACGATCAGCTAAGAGGATATCCTGCAGGCCTGCAGGAGGCGCACCACACTCGTGATGACCCAGAGGTAGAGTACCTGCGAAATTCGTCATCCAGTCAGCAGCTTGGTTCCCTTCCCTTAAGGTGTGAGAGAACCTAATATCCCAATCTCTGTCCCGAAGTTCTTGACATTTGTAAATTAGCCATGCATGGGGATGGTGGAACCTTCTGGTGCCCCTTATCCCAAGCCAGCGTAAGCCCAAAAAATAAACCCCAAAGTTCCGCTAGAAAAGTCAAACAAATCCCTAAATTTGCCAAGAAGCCCCCAATCCAATTACTTTGGAATCCCTGATCAAACCACCTGATGAAGCAAACCCCGGGTTCCCTTTGCTTGATCCGTCAATATTTATTTTTACCCATTCTCCATCCGGAGGCCGCCACTGAACCCAAACCGTCCCCCTAGTTGGCTTAATCCCGCACGCTCGAAGTTGATGGGCTTTGAAGCTTTCACTAGCTCTATCAAGAACAAATTCTTTTCTAGCCTGATTCATTTGCCGATCATCAAAAATCCTCTGGTTTCTCCACTTCCATTGCCACCAAATGCAAGTGGCAAAAATGACTATCCACGGGATACCATAGAGAGTGTGTTGTGAATCTAAATTACTTTGTAACCACTCCCTCCAATTCGTATTAAAGAAGGCGTTGTGGTGGCTGTTCGGAATAATTTATTTCCAGCAGTAACTGGTTTGGGGGAAATCTCGCAGCACATGTAGCAGTGTTTCTTCCGCGCCACACGACGCACAACTATCATTCGTAGCAATATGCCGGCGAACCCTCTCATTGTTGCACAACACGACTTTTTTCAAGACAAGCCACAAAAATAACCGCACACGATCAGGGACCATTAAACGCCAAACTTCATTTTCCATTTTAAAATCCCCCTGCATCATGTCACTAGGCCTCAACAAAGCCGCGCCAGACGAGACCGAATAATTTCCATTCGGCGTATGCATCCAATACCAGCTGTTCGTTTGATTATCTTCTGGATTTACCACCATTTACGCCATTTGCATTAATATTCCTCCGGAAGATAGCTTGAGATTAATTTCCAATTCCAACCAGCGCCTGTTTCCCAGAAATCTCGCACACGCCCCGTCAATAGGTCTGGTGGCACTGGTTTTAGAATGTGATTAATAAAGGGTGTACTACCACACCAAGACTCGTGCCAGAACGACACATCTGCCCCCGAGAACACAATGCGACCCATCCCGCGCTGTAAAACTGCATTGGCGCTGCTCATAATGCTCTGCCAAATTCGGGAGCTTGAAGGTCTGTGTTCAAACAATTTCAATCCCTGATTTGATCTCCCATATTTACACTTCACAACTTGAGCCCACGGGGCTTGAGAGTTTGTTAATAACTTCCATCCAAGCTTGGCTACAAGCACTAAATTAAAGTTCCTGGTACACCGAATCCCCAAACCGTTTGCCTTATTGGTTTGGCACGCACTTTCCAGTTAACAAGGTGTATCCTCCGGTTTTCAGGGACAGAACCCCACAAGAAGGCCTGATTCAAGGCATCCAATTTCAGACAAACTCCCATAGGCAATAATACATGTTGCATCATAAAAGTTGGAATCGCGGATGTCACCGCTTTGATTAAGGTAAGTCTTCCTGCCATCGAGAGGCATTTTGCCTTCCACCCTGAGAGCCGGTTCCTTACTTTATCCACCAAATAATTGACCGTTGAAAGAGTAGGCCGCTGGTGAAATAAAGGAACTCCGAGATAGATTCCTAGGTCTTCAGTGCGGTTAATTCCCAGAATATCCTCAATACCACGGCTCACTGTTGTAGACACATTAGGGGAGAAGAAGACTTTAGACTTCCCGAGATTGACCTTCTGACCCGAGCATTCACAGAACGAATCCATAACCTGACGGATCACACCGACTTGAGCCATATTAGCCTCGGCTAGAAGAATAATGTCGTCGGCGAAGAATACATGAGACAGTTTGGGACCCCCCTTGAAACTTGGATAGGCTTCCAGCGAGCATTCTGGACTACATCTTCAATCAGGTGACTAAGTCTTTCCATGCACATAACAAACAGATAGGGCCAGAGGGGATCCCCTTGTCAAAGACCTCTCGAAGGCTGGAATCCAGCGAGTTTCTCGCCATTCCACAGAACATGCATTGAGGAAGCTTCAACACAGCTCATTATTAAATTTACCCAATGGGAATCAAAGCCGAAAAGTTGTAACGTGTCTCTGAGGAATTTCCAGCTTACCCTGTCATAAGCTTTTTCTAAGTCGAGCTTGATAACCATACTACCTTTCCGACCTTTCTTCCTTCTTAGTGAATGTATAACCTCCTGAACCAGAATTATGTTGTCCGAGATAGCACGAACCGGTAAAAAACTACTCTGCATAGGTCCGATTTGATTTCCCAAAAAAGGTTTCAGACGATTCACAATACACTTCGTAACCAAATTGTAAATGACATTACAAAGGCTAATAGGCCGGAATTGATATAGATATTCCGGATTTTTGACTTTGGGAATAACAGTTAGAAGAGTGGAATTAGCTCCCATATCCATAGTACCAGAATGAAGAATGTCAATTACATACCTGCATAGCTCCCTTTCAATACTAGGCCATTGACGTTGGAAGAATATTGCTTGAAACCCATCAAGACCCGGAGCCTTTAGAGGCCCCATTTGGAAAAGAGCCATCTGAACCTCAGATGAGGTGAATTGCTGCGTAAGCCCCTGAATAACATCATCCTCTAACCTTGGAAAACCATGAGCAGTGTACAGCCCAAGTCTATCATAATTAGTCTCGCAGTATAAATTAGCAAAGAAATCTCGAACCAGACCCCGAACCTGGTCAATATCCCATTGCCACACATCTCCTGAATCCCGAATACCCTCAATTCTGTTATGCCATATGCGTACTAGGGTGGATAAGTGGAAGAATTGAGTATTGCGATCCCCATCTCGCAACCACTTAACTCGAGACTTCTGAAGCCAGTAAACTTCTTCCTGACTAAGAACCTCGACAAGCTCAGCCTGGATTTTCCGTTCAAGTCGAATCATTCCATTTGTTACACGGACAGCTAATGCCCGTTGCGTACCAGCTAACCTCCACTCCTTTAGTCGCCCCTCAAGAGAAGCTAAACTGCTTCGAAAACAGGAAGAAGGTTGCCAGTTTTCAGCTAGGAATTCCTGAAAATTGGCGTGATTAAACCAGGCAGCCTGGAACCGAAAAGGACGGATGTTTCGAGGGGGAACCATACCAGCAAGAGACAGTAGAAGTGGCGTATGGTCAGACTTGTTTCGAGGAAGATGTCGGACAAAAGCTTCCGGATAGTTAACTCTCCAATCAGAATTACATAAGGCTCTATCCAGTCGACAGGCTACCCGAGTCCGGGTAGTAATCCTTCTAGACCAAGTGAAATCCGGACCCTGAAATCCAAGATCAATAAACCCCATATTATCAATCCAATTTGCAAATAAAGAGCAATGGTTCATTATCCTCATACTTCCTCCTTGCTTCTCTTCAATAGACTTAATACAATTAAAATCGCCCATCATGAGCCATGGACCTTCAACCTGCGCCTTCATTAGAATCATTTGTTCCATAAATTGACGTTTAAAATGCATTTAAGGGCGGACATACGCAAAGGTAAGGGAGAAACTGCTTCCTGATTGGGATCCTGTAAGACTAGTCACCTTAGTGTGAAGGAATTATGGGTTGGAACTACACACCTCAACTGAGTAATTAAGGTTTTGCCAGAAGACCCAAATACCACCGCTGAAACCCTCAGTTTCCACAATTTCAACTGTAGAGAAGGTAATCTTCCGACGGAGATCCTCAGCCCGAGAACCAGGAAGCTTTGGTTCGAGCAGAACTAAGATACCAGGTTGATGAACACTTACCATATGACGAAGAGAGCGGATAAACTCAGCGCTACCAGCGCCACAACAGTTCCATGAAATAACTTTCATAAAAATGATTTATAAGAGTAACTATGAGACCGCACCATCAAGAACGAGACATTCCCAACACTCCACTCATCCCTGAATCAAGGTCAAGTGGCTTTGTGACTATATCAGTATTTGAAAATCGTAGAGGCTGGTTTTGAGTAATTTTAGAGGAGCCACCAGGGGTTTCTGATTGGGTCTTGAAAACAAAGCTATCCATACCAACCTTCTCATTAGGTGATATATTTTCTTTTGTTTGATCAGCTCGAATACGCTTAGGATGATTTGAAGTAGTGTCATCAGCATCTGTGCTAGTCATCGGGTCCCCATGGCCACCTGCTAAGGCCGCAAACCCGTTATGACAGGCGATCTCCTTTAGGGGTTTTCTACTAGTTGAGCTGCGCCCATGTGTCCCTGTGGTCTTATTTGGCTTAGGTCCCTGGAATGGAGTGAAGATTTCATCTAGCTTAGGCTTGACAGGATTCTCTACTGCAGGACCGCCACTTTCCCTGGCTAAGGGGTTCATACTGGATGCCGCCTGTTGTTTAATCCCTCTTGGCGAATATTTCCTTCTTGGAACCATTCTCCAAGGTCCATACTCCACTTCGTCAGGGCTTTTAACCGGTTCTTCCTGGTTGTTAGACAAATTTGGTTCTGTCAATGCCGGAGCCTTGCCATGGTCCTTTTGAACTCCATCCAATCCCTTTGGTATTAGCGCTAGGGCTAAACATTAAGCTCTGAGATGACCATATTTCCCGCATTTGGTACAAACTATATGGAGCCCCTCATATTCAATACGGTAAGGGACGTCGTTAACCTCAAACTCAGCAATAAGAGGTTTTTGTAAATCGATCTCGACGCAGACTCGGGCAAAGCGACCACGGGCTGTTTTTAGAGTATGCTTGTCAACCTTCACTGCTTTGCCAATAACATTGGCAATGGTCATTACGAAATCTTTGTCATACATCTGAACAGGTAAATCAGGTAGCCGTACCCAAACAAAGGTAGACCCTATAATAGCAGAAGCAGCCACAAAATCGGGAGACCACTGCCGAACTGTGAGATAGTGTCCCTACACCGTCCATGGACCATCACAAATAGCCCTTTCCCTGTCAGCCATGTCGTCGAACCGAACAAGGTGGAATCCGTTGCCGACGTCCATAATATTCACTCCTCCCTTCGGTTTCCATAATTCTAGGACTCTCTTTTGGAGAGCTATATAACCGACACTCATACCTAAAATTTTATGATTAGGGCATCCTTCCATCTCTGAGCCCAGTCGTCGAGCAGTTGGGGTGCAACCACGAATTTCGGTTTGAGAGGATTCTCCTGGTTCACAGAAACTAGGCCAGCAGCTTGAAGATTTCGATGAGCATGTTGGGGACTTCTAGACTCAGGGCCGATCACCGAGTTGCGATAAGATGTGCGTTCGGAGGTATCCATTGCTGAAGGGCCGCCCTCGCCTGCGGCCAGAGGGGGTGGTGAAGAAGGTTCGATCATGCGGCCAGAAGGGGAGCTAATATTGTTCTATTAATTAGTTCTTGTTTTGTTATCTAATGATTGGAAATCGGAATGAGTACAATCTCTAATAAAAAATCAAAAGTAAATTTCAAATAAATTTTAATTTAAATTCGATTTATGACATGAATATATAAAGATTAAAAAAAATTCAATAATAATTTTTTTAAATAAACCACTCGAAGGAAATATAATAATAGATTTATGCATCATATTATAATATGAAATTTACTAGTGTTCATTTAAATGAATCACAAGGTAGGCATCTAATTCATCTAATTTTTTTGTAAATCAATTGTGATGTCAATGTGCAACCGTAAAAATGATTTGAGAAAAAAAAGTTCAAATCGTGGGTGAGTTCATAAATTAAAAGTGAGGGGAAAGTTAATTGATAAGGTGAAGAGAGGATTCATAATTCCCATGTTTAGGAGGGCAAATTATTAGAAGCATCCGGTTTTTCATGTCAAATGGAGGATCTCTCATACATATTTTGACACGTGTAACATGGATCTACATATATTGTAAGAGATCTCACTATTTTAATTATTACGTAGGACCACAATACACGTGTCCAAATGTGAATTGGAGGTCCTCCAAGTGACATGGAAGACCCGGAGCTTAATATAAGAACTCGTTTAGGATTAGAAGAATGAGAATCTCATTCCCATTTTAATATTAGCTAACCAAATATTAGTAAACGGAAAAGTTCATTCCATTCTCATTCCATACCCTCATTGTCTCCAACCAATCACTAGTTTGGAATGAAATTTTTATTGTTTTTTTTTCTATATAACCAAATTAAATATTATAAAAAAACATAAATTGTTAAAAATATATTAAATTGCTCCGAAACTAAACAAATCAAGTCTCATTCATCTATCTGAAACAACCAAACCAAATTCATATTTTCTCCTCAAGCTCATTTTTTAAGCTTAAAAATTTAAGTTAATAGTTAAAGTCTAAAACGTTCTCATATCATATCAAGAAATCAATTAAATTTAAAATTTAAATTAATAGTTAAGGTTGAAAAATAGATTTTATTATTATTTCTGATACTAAACAAGTCTCAAAGTGTCTGCATTATCTTAACTATTAACTCAATTCATGCAAATAAATTTTTATTAATATAAATAGGCAAAACGCATCATTATACTCCTGATTTTTCATTTTTTGATTCACTAAGCTATTGGTATTTTATTTGGATGCATTAAGCTACTGATCTTTTTTTTTTATCTCATTAAGCCATTGATAACCAAATTAGTAAGTTATAAATATGTAATTCTGTTAAAAAGACGTTATTAACTTCATATGTATTTGAAATTATTAAAAAAATATTTTTTATAGATTGAATTAAGGTTTTTATAATTTTCTTATAGCTACATTATACATCCAAAACTGTTTTCAAATAGTGAAAAAGTATAAATTTTGAATGCAGGTGCAATGAATAACAGTTTGTTAATCGAATTTTATATTCAAAATTACTCTTTTCGGCCGTTAATGACTTAATGAGACAAAAAATAAATGATCAGATGCTTAATATATTCAAATAAAAGATCAAGGACTTAATAAACAAAAAAAATGAAAGATCAGGAGCCTAATCATGTTTTTTCCCAAATAAATATATAAACACATTTTATTATTTGATTTTATAACATTTTTAATAAAAATTATATATATATATATATATATATATATATATATATATATTTACTTATTTATTACATAAACTAAATTTATACATTACTTAAGAGAATAAACTCTTAACCACCCAAATTGTATTGGACTATATATATATGCCTACATCTAATGTTTTGTTGGTGTGCCTAAATACATAATTTAACAAATGGAATGTATAGTCACGGGGAAAAGATTGATCTGATAATGTAATATCGAGTTTGAAATATAATATTCCAAGTACAATGACGCACTAAATAGTAAATAATTTTGCTTTAAAAAAATAGTAAATAATTTTTTTTTTATATATAAAAGTATATAAGAAGTTTTAAGTAAATAAAAATTGAAAGGATTATCCAAGATATAATCGGAATACGTATTTTCGGATTATCTTATGACACGTATTGTAGCGGAAAAACTAACCTTGATTGTATATTAGAGATCACGTATAAGATACATCAAAGTGTATACAGAAGCAGATATAAATTTTCATGGACTAAAAATGAACGAGACAAAGAGAGGGTGAAGAGGGCGGCAACGGATGGAAAGGGAGAAAGAGAGACACAATTGTCTTTTTGTTATATGTTACATGTCTAGGGTTACAACTTAAGTATTCTTATGTACCTGAGTTGATCCAAACTCATAAAGCTCCAGTGTTACCTACTCGTTAGAAATATATAGCGTCTCGATAGACATGTATCAAGCCTAGTACTATATACTCGTTGGAAGTATATAGTCGTTTTGGTTAAACAAATGAATCATAAAAAAATGTACATTTTATCCTTAATTCCACATCACATCTTTTTAATCTCTACAACTTTTTATTTTCACAATTGCGTAATGCATAAATGTCCGGACGGTGAAAAATAGAATTTGAAGATGTGAACACATAAATGTCTGGTTGGTATCTTACAAGATGAATAATCTCATAGACCTTCAAATTATCCTTCTAAGATAACTGCATAAGATTACACTTTCAGAATAAGTTAAGGGTCCTAAGGGTAAAATATGTAAAACTAAAGTTTTACAATGTAAGTCCCACACTAGAAAAAAATTGAGATTGTACTTTTTATATCTGATAATCACAAAGCACGTATGATACACATAATTACATATTATGTCGTTCTATCCTTTCCAATTAAAAATAGCGTATGTCCTTTATTAACACCATACAAAATCATCGGTTACGATGTGTCGAAACATCTAACCATAGTCCAATTCCGTTTAGAGACTATTTTCAGCTATAAAGACAGAAGGCCCTGAGTTACCTTTTAACATTGCAATTCAGATTACTCGTAATTTTTGTATATAGATTCCTTGATGCACGTATATCAACCATCTTGGTCTTTAATGAAATTGATTTCATAGGTCATGTAATGAGGCTTTTATTGTTAAACTAGCTCGCAATTTGTTCAAGAACAGCCACATCCTTTCGTTTGCTAGGACTTGAAAAATTAAGAAAAAACACTCGTGTGAGTGAGCTACGATTCAACCCATCATGCTCAATCATATGACAACACATATTTAGAAAACATTCGCAGCCATGTATTGAACAAATTCAAAACTTCTAATGAATAATCATGTTTAACGTTACATGAAAATATATGTATATTTAGATCTGACATAAACCTTGGGACCTAACATATTTTACATAAAACATTCCTCATGACAGGTTTAGTAAGCGGATCTGCAACAATGTCATGAGTCAACATATACTTCATACTATTTTTTTTGCGTGCAATTAACTTATAAAATGATATTTGATCTTTATGTGCTTTAATTTGTTATAGAATCTCAGATTTTAGCAAAAGCAATAGCAGATTGACTAGCACTATTAATAACTACATGAGCTTTAGAGATAGTAACATTCAAATCCCTCATGAATCTATTCAGCCATACTACCTCTTGCACCACAAACGACTATGATACATACTCTACTTCCATGATGGATAAAGCTACACAATCTATTTCTTTCTACTTCATGATATTGCACCATTTTCTAGCACGAAAACGTAGTGTGGCATGGATTTCCTCTCATATAACACTCCATCCAAATCTACATTGTATCCTTTTAGCTAACAATATTTGCCTTTATAACACAGAAAGCAATCTACAATAGCAATGAAATGCCTTAATATCCTTTTCATAGATTTCCAATGTGCTTCTCCAAGATTGGACTGATATCCACCCACCATCAACATCGTGATACATATCAGGTCTAATACAAAACATAAAATAGATTAAACAACCTGCATCACTTCCATATGGAACATTTTTTTTCCCGATCAATTGCTTGTTGCGTTTTAGGACACATGTTAGTGCTAAGGATCATATCATTTGACATCGGGCTAGCAATGGGCTTGCAATTTTGTACATTGAATTGATCGAGGACTTTGGTGACGTATGTCTGTTAAGATAAACCCAACATTTTCTTTGAATGATTTCTCGAGATCTTAATTCCGAGAATATACACTTCTTCTCCCATATCTTTCAATCCAAAACTTAAGCTAAGCCAAGCTTTGATATGGTTCACGTATTCAATTTCATTTCCATATATCAGAATGTCATCAACATATAATGACAAGGTGATAAAATTTCTTCTGAAGCGTTTCATATAGACGCAATGATCTTCTTCAATTATCTTGAAGCCATTTGAAATCATCTTATTAGAAAATCGAATGAACCGTTATCTAGAAGAATGTTTGAGGCTATAAATTGATTCAAAATATTTATACGAGTTGGACAAAAAGAATTCAAAATATATTTCACTGAATTCTTAAATATTAATCTCCAATTCTATTATTAATGACAGTGATTAATATAAGATATATGATTGGGCTTTAACTATCAGTTCGAGCTTTTAGTTCAATCGGTTTCATGACATGGTATCAGAGCCTCTAGGACCAAACGGTCGAGGGTTCGAGTCCCGACAACCTCATTAATTTGTGAAATTAATAAAACACATGGCGGGATGAACACATGGCGGGATGAGCCTGTGTTGTGCATGCTGCAAGCCCAATGGGCATTTGCGTGTGGGGGTGTGTCGTAGTCTAATATAAGATATATGATTGGGCCTAACTATCAGCTCGAGCTTTTAGTTCAATCGGTTTCTTGACATGGTATCAGAGCCACTATGACCAAACGGTCGAGGGTTCGAGTCTCGGCAACCTCATTAATTTGTGAAATTAGTAAAACACATGGCGGGATGGACCTGTGTTGTGCACGCTTCAATCGGTTCCTTGACAATTAAATCACAGAAAATATGAAATATCTATGTTTTATAATAATGTCCAAAATTGATGAAATTAAAATTAGAGATAAAATTGCTCGTGCTTGTAAATATTAGAGATATTTTTGCACCTTATCCTCTGAGCTAGGGGGTAAGGGAGGGTCTCCCGACCCTCCGGAACACCCTTGACGAACAGTGCTTCATTCCTGAGCAGCCCCCAAAATAGTTAAAATTAGTACTTATAATGTAGAATGTGATTATATGACATAAAACTAAGTTTGCATAGTTGGTTGTAGTGATAATTAAGAGAATCTCTATATCCAATTGGTCTTATGTTTGAATCTCCCTCTCTTCACTTTTTATCTCATTTTAATTTTTTCCCTTAAACCCCATTCTCCTTTAACAATATTAAGTATCATTTTTAATCATTATTAACCTCATTCTCCTTTATTATTTTTAATTGTATTTTTTTAGTTATAAAATTCATGACCGAGAAGACAATTTGATGAATAACCTCTCCAATTGACCAAACTTGTCAACGTTAGGGATAAAATTGCTCTTGGCTGCCAACGTTAAGGGTAAAATTGTACCATTTTATACGTTAAGGGTAAATTGTTCTTAGGTGTAAACATTAGAGTATATTTGCACCTTATCCTTACTTTATATTGAATCTCAGTTGTTTTGTGCCTTAATGTTTCCAATTATGATCAAATTTACCCTTATAAAAAAAAAGGGCGGCCCGGTCGCATTACGCATCCCCGCTGAGCGAGGGTCCGGGGAGGGGTCCCACCACAAGGGTGTATTGGGGGCAAGCCTTCCCTTGCCAATTTAATTGGCAAGAGGCCGCTCCTAAGACTCGAACCCGTGACCTTTGGTCACACGGCAACAACGTTTTTACCGTTGCGCCAAGGCTCGCCCTCCATTATGATCAAATTTACCCTTATATTATCAAAAATTTGAAAATTTTGATTTGACTACTATGAATCAAAGCCTTAAGTCGTTATTAAGAAAAAAAATCTTCATGCAATAGAGCCCCTCCGGACCTTGAGCTCTGGCTCCGCCACTGCTCTAAACTAAACCTAAATTCTAACCCTAACTGATTAGGATACGACAGGCCTTAAATGGATCTATAAATGGATGAAATCCATTTACTCCTATAAATATAGTGAGCCTGCTACTGTGTTAAATAAAAATAAATAAACTTTATAATTATTATTCATTTATATTTTAAACTATAAAGGGATCAATAATGATCAAATTTAAGTAGGAATATATAAAGAAAATGATAGCGTAAAAGTTTGTCCTTAAACTATATTAAAAACAAACTTGAAACTAGACTACTTTTTTAAGGACAGGGTGTCATTTTGAATGAAAAATAATACTTATTTGATAAATGAAAGAGCATCAACCTTGAAATTATGTACTTGGCCAAAGGTTGCAACTTGCATCTTGGGTGGGAATTTTTTTCGTCCATTAGATTTTTTTCACAGGGTGAGAATGGGAGATAAAAAAAAAAAATCTCCAAAAGTGAGAATGGTTCTGATACTGGTACTGGATCAAACACTCTTCTCTTTTCTCCGATTCCATCTTTGAGTATTATTATTTCGATAGTTGACAGTCTGCTCTAATTTTAGTTAAGGTGTAAAAATACCCCTAACGTTTTAGATCAGAAGCAATTTTATTTCTAACATCTAAAATGGTGCAATTTTACTCCTAACGTTGGAAGCTGGGAGCAATTTTACCCCTAACGTTGATAAATTGGGTAAAAACACAGATATTTTTATTTTTTATTTTACACCAATTGTATAACCATTTGTTTTAAAAAAAGATTTCATATTTTTTATAATTTAATAATAAAATTGGAGATTAATATTTATAAATTCGGTGAATTTTTTGAATTTTTTTATTTAATTCGTACAAAAAGACAATATATATTTTTTTTCATATCCCAACATATGTTGTGATTTGTTACTGGTAAAATAATGCACATGTGAAGTGTAAATGACAAAATTCATGATCGAGAAGACAGTTTGATGAATTATTTCTGAAATTGACCAATTTCTCAACGTTGGAGGTAAAATTGCTCCTGACTTCCAACGTTAGGGATAAAATTGCACCATTTTAAACGTTAGGGGTAAAATTGCTCGTGGCTCAAAATGTTAGAGGTATTTTTACACCTTAACCTTAGTTTATATTAATGTATTTGTAAATATTAGTAGTATTATAATATTTCAATAATTGAGTTGGTTAATATATATTTTTTAATATAAGAAATCATGACATAAAGCTTTTTTCTTGAAAACTTTTATTTATAACGGGCTCAACTTTGAAAATATTTCTCCAACTCCATGACAACTCCATGAAGGTAATTCTTGTGACACTACTTGCAAAGTTAAGATTAGTCCCCAAATATAAAATCTTGACTCCGATCCGCTCCATTTGAACCTAGTTGTAAACATGAAAATTTAGAGCAATTTGAAGAGCGGGCAGGACTAGGTTGATAGTACTGTATATTAAGTTATTGTGTCTGTGTTGTTATTGTGGTAGTCAAGAAAACAATATTTAAGAGAAAGTTTGTCTTTAAAAAGTAGAAATATAGAGCAATTCCATTATGTTTTGGATTATGAAGACATTTGGAAAACATCATGTTATTCTGTATTCCTATATAAAAATAAAATAATGGACCAACAGCTAGCATGATTTACTCAAAAAAGTAATTAATAAAATTTCAGACTTTTCTGTTTTGTAATTTATTAAGTAATTAAGATAATGAAAGGAGAAATTAATACCTGTAGGGCACTGCCCCATCGATCTGTCAAAATACCTGCAATCGGGACCATGTAGATGTAGTGTAGTAGAATCACCCAATATCATTATTATTAATTAGTATATATTCACCTCCACTCTGTTCATTCATATTTATTATTAACAATTGGATCCTATCTAATCCTACATATTCATTACAAAAGTTTAGTTTCTACGTGGAAATAAAGTTATTACATAAATTAATTCAAAATAAAATATTTATGTGATTCTACTTTACACAAGAAAGAGGAACATTTATTTTATTCAAACAACAAAGAGAAAAAAGAAGAGTATATGAAATTGAAAAGAGTAAAATTGAGGGTGATTCTCTGAGGGTAGCTAGCATTCTAAGATAGGAAAGAGGATTAATAGAGAGACTGAGAACCTGCAACTCCATTCTGATGCTGAAGTTAGTAGAATTTTGATAACATCTGGATTTGTAAATGATGTCGTTATTACTTCTAGAAGAAAAAATAATGACAATTAATAGGAGTAGTGACAAAACCGTTATTCATTCTAAAAGGGAACTAATGACAAACTGTTATACCTTCTAGAAGAATGATTAATAACAATTAATAGAAAGATTAATGACAATTAAGTTCAATTAAGGCAAACATGTTACAAAAGGGAACATATAAACCCTCATCAAGACATCTTTACAAGTTAACAACACTCTTGCATACTTTTTAATATCTATTAATCTCATATTCCATTACTGATTTTATCATCGGAGATGCCATGACCGAACCCAATGGTGCCTCCTCAGCAACAGAATTATCATCAACGAATGAAGTGTTGTTATCAATTTGGTGCGGTGAACGTGGATCTCTTGATAAGTAAAGTTTTACAAGGGGAAGGAGATCCAGAAGCTTATGTCCGCTAATATAAAGAACTTATGGATGTTTGTGATACCAATGAGGGGATCATATGTCAAGTCTTCTCAAGGACTCTAAATGGACTAGCTTTTTACTAGTTTCAATCATGGCGACTGGGTCCCTTGAAGAATGGCGAAATGCCTAGAATGACGAAAGAAAATGCCTAGAATGGAGAATGCCTATAATGTCGAATAAAGCCTAGAATGATGAATGGCGAATCCTTATAATGGCGAATGGAAAATGATTTTTTTTTTTTTTTTTTTTGCAAAAACAAAGTAAGGGATACTTTGAAAAAACATTTGCTTAAACATACAAGGCGTATGCCAAAAGCAACAAATGTGGATATAGAGCTGGCCACTTATCTATATATCCTCGACAAAATACTTATATTAAGTATCAAAGCAAAGGAAACCCAAGCCCATACTTGGCCAAAAAAGTACTAAAATACATACAAAGTTATTACAAGAACTTTGCAAAACTAAAATTTTGCTACTCAGCAGGAGGAGATTCGTATTGAGCAAGATGCTTAGAGAAGCGAGAAAGCTCGATGACATATCCCACTCGTACCTGCTTGGAGAAATGTGTTTAATAGAAAAGCATTAAATACAAGGCACACCTAAAAGTTGACCAATTCTAAAGAGCTTTTTATACTTTTAAGGGAGGCTTCTAATAACATTCGAATTTGCAAATGATGTCATCACCGTTATTCATTCTAAAAGGAGGAATAATGCTAATGAATAGGAGTAATGACAGAACCGTTATTCCTTCTAGAATGATGAATAATGACAAACTGTTATACCTTCTAGAAGAATGATTAAGGATAATTAATAGGAGGATTAATTACAATTAAGCTCAATTAACACAAGCACAATGACACATTTACAAATAAGTTAACAACATTCTCCTGAATAATTTTTAATATCTATTAATCTCAAATTCTATTACCGACTTTATCATCAGAGGTGGCACGACCGAATCTAACGATGTCTTCCACCTACAGAAGTATCATAAGCGAAGAACGTGTTGTTATCAAGTTTAAAAAAGATATGGGCACTAAGCAATTAAGATTAAATTGCAGATAATGTATTATGTACGTACCTTAATTGTGTGATATCTCGTTCTATTTTATACGGTGTTAGGGGTAAGTTTGGTACTCAGTCAGAGTATACGCTCTAGATCATCCTATAGACACGTGTCAACCTCTGAATGGTGAACGTCCGATGTAATAAGGGTAGTTTGTATTTTACCAAAATAGTATTTCCTTGATTCGTGGTGTGGAATCAGAGACATATAATTCTGTGTGATTTTAGAACTCTTCTCTCATTGATCCAGGTGTTTTGATGGTTTACACACCTTAACTTAACATGTGTCCTTACTTCCTTTACACACGTATAATTACTTATATTTGCATGTTATCAGAAACCTTACAAACTCATTAATTTTTCTAAAAATTTATACGAGTGTTTCTGATATTTTGGTAAAAATCCCCCCTTTCTCATTCACATATTCACATATTTATACAAGTACAAAATCTTGTCCCATAAGGAAAAGGAAAAACCAAATTATGAATTAACACTAATTTAGGAATTAACACAAAAAGGAAAACAATTCCTAATCTAATAATAAAAAGGAATTAACACTAATTAGGAATTAACACCAAATTAGGAATTAACACTAATTAGGAATTAACACCCTCCATCAAGTCGGAGCATGTAAGTCACAAATGCCCAACTTGCGCATTAAAAAATCAAACTGCGTTCGTCCTAAGGCTTTAGTAAAAATATCTGCTAATTGTACTTTTGTAGGCACATAGGACGGCGAAATAAGCCCGTCTTGAATTGCATCACGAACAAAATGACAATCAGCTTCAATATGTTTTGTTCACTCATGAAAAACTGGATTTTTCGCAATGTAAATTGCAGATTGACTATCACAGAGTAAGCGCATACCCTTTGGATGATTAACCCCCAACTCCTTCAATAACTGCTTAAGCCATTTCAACTCACACGTAGTAGCAGCCATCGACCGATATTCGGCCTCCGCAGAAGAGCGAGAAACCGTGTGCTGTTTCTTCGCCTTCCAAGAAATTGGTGAATAACCCAACAATATCATCCAACCAGTCAAAGATCTCCGAGTAAGAGGACAACTAGCCCAATCAGAATCGCACCATCCAACTAAACTCAAATCACTAGTAGACCGAAGAAGAATACCTTGACAAGGACTTTTCTTCAAGTAGCGCACCACTCTCAGGGCCGCCTCCCAATGCTCTATACGAGGCTGTTGCATAAATTGCGCCAAAATATGCACAGCATAAGCCAAATCAGGACGAGTAATAGACAAATAAATGAGCCTCCCCACCAGCCGTCTATACTTTGTCGCATCCTCCAGTAATGCCCCCGTCGCAAGAGCAAGTTTATGATTCTACTCCATAGGACAGACAGCAGGTCTGCCGCCTAGAAGACCAATCTCAGCAATAATCTCAAGTGCATACTTCCGTTGATTTATAAAGAAACCTTCAGAGTTACGAGCAACTTCTAAGCCAAGAAAATATTTCAAGGCTCCCAAATCCTTCATCTTAAAACAACGCCCTAAATATGCTTTAAAAGCATTCAAAGCAGCATCATTATTTCCAGCAATGATCATATCATCGACATAAATCAACACATTGATCTGAATACTCCCTTTTGTAAAGGTAAAAAGAGAATAATCAGAATAAGATTGTTTGAAACCAAATCTCTTCAAAGCTTCCATCAATTTCCCAAACCAACACCGTGGTGCTTGTCTCAATCCATACAGAGATTTGCGCAATCTGCATACCAAACCCTGCGAATCTGCACTGAACCCAGGTGGAAGCTTCATATATACCTCTTCTTCCAAATCACCATGCAAAAATGCATTATGAACATCCATCTGATGTACAGACCACTTTTTCACAGCTGCAATGGATAAGAAAGTTCGAATTGTTGTCATTTTGGCCACTGGAGCAAAAGTCTCATTGTAATCAATCCCTTCCACTTGATGATTGCCAAAGCAGACCAACCGCGCTTTATAACGCAGCAATTCACCCTTCTCATTTCGCTTTTCTGTATAAACCCAGGTGCTGCCTAGAGCCTTCTTCCCAGGCGGTAATTTCACAAGTTCCCAAGTATGTTGCTCCTCAAGAGCACTGATTTTCGCAGCCATTGCACCACGCCACCCTTCAGTTTTGACTGCTTCTTTGTAATTACGTGGGATTACTGCATTTGTAATTGCTGTAAGAAATCTACGATGTTTTGCAGAAAATTTATCACAATTAACATAATGAGTTAGAGGATATAGTGTACCTGAGGGAGATGATGAAATCGATGAAGCTTGGGGTGGACTAGTGTGAGTCACAAAATCCCGGAGCTTAGATGAAGGAACTTTTGTTCGTTTGCCCCTTCCTAGCTCCTCTTCCTCATTCTGCCCAAACTGTTCTGTCTCATTCTGACCCGATTCTGCTAGTAAAGAAGAACCCAGATTTTCAATTGCCGGATTCGGTTCCTGCCTTGCTTCTGAAGAACCCGGAGATTCAGTCATCGGGTTTGGTTCAGCTTCGGTTTCTGAAGAACCTGGTACTGCAATCTCCAGGTTTGGTTCTGTCCTATTTTCTGACGCAGGACTGTCCAGTTCTGAACTGTTCGTCTCTTCATCATTGATCCGTGTATCAGACAGTGCAGAAACAGGTTCATTGTCCATATTTGATGGTGATCCAAATGGGAAAATATGCTCATAAAATCTCACATCACGAGACACAAAAAACTCTTTTGTGTCTAAATCATACAATCTCCACCCCTTTTTCCCAAATGGATACCCAACAAAAACACATTTACGACTTCGCGTCTCAAATTTATCACCACGAGTGCGTTGATTGTGTGCATAACAAAGACAACCAAACACTTTCAACATCTCATAAGAAGGCAATTTATGAAATAAAACCTCATACGACGTCTTCCCTTTCAAAATAGAGGATGGAGTGCGATTTATAAGATGACACGCCGCAAGTACACACTCACCCCAGAAATACTTTGGTAAATTACCTTCAAACCGTAAAGCTCTAGCCACATTAAGAATATGTCTATGCTTACGTTCAACCCGTCCATTCTGTTGTGGAGTACCCACACAAGAAGTCTCAAACAATATGCCATGATCAGAAAAATATTTACCAAGACAATTAAATCCAGTTCCATTGTCACTTCGGACAGTCAGAATCTTTTTCTGAAATTGGCGATCAACCATAGCCACAAATCGCATAAAACATGCATACACTTCAGTTTTACTAGTCAAAAGATAGACCCAGACCGCACGCGAGAAATCGTCCACAATAGTTAAAAAAGAAGTAGCACCACAAGACGAAACAGTCCGATAAGGACCCCATAAATCACAATGCACAAGTTGAAAAATATCATCCGCTCTATTTATACTAGTAGAAAAACTACTATGAGTTTGTTTAGAACTTAAACACACATCACAAGGTTCTTTATCATTAACTCTACTAGATACCATATTCGAGGGTAAAAATTGAGCAATCTCCTTCCACGGATGCCCAAGACGCTTGTGCCATAATTCCAACGAATCTCTGCCCACAACTGGAACTGATTTGCTCTTCGGAACCCCACGAAAGAAATATAGTCCGTTGCACAATTCACCGATTCCAGTCACCTTCCTCGTCTTGCGGTCTGGATAACACATAACTCATCAGTTAATTGAATGATAAATTTAGATTTTCCAAGCAACTGACTCACAGAAATTAAACTACAGTTTAATTTGGGAACAAATAAAACATTAGTCAGACTCAAGCCCCCGGGTAATGTCACATCTCCTTCATGAATGGCCAGGGCAATTTCTCCATCAGGCAAGCCAATTGGACATGTAGAAATTCTGCGGATGTTGGAAATCTGATCCTGATGACCAGTTACATGATGTGTAGCACCCGTATCAATTATCCAATTAAAATCTTCAGTCTTACCATGTAATTTTTCATTAGTTTTGACCTGCCCTAACAACTCAACAAGCTGGCTCCATTGTGCAGTCGTGATTCCTGCCAAACCAGCACCTTCAGCCTCCTCTGTGAAGAACCCGGAGGTTCCAGCGCCGGGTTTCGCTCTAGCTGCTTTGTTGGCGCGAACAGCTCCTCTGCCTGCACCTCTGCCATGCTGCCCAGCTCCACCGCCTCTGCCACGAGCGTTTCCAGTCCGTCCAGCCCCTTTTCCTCCTTTGGGTCGATCTCCCCACCACTCCGGAAACCCGATCAATTGAAAACAACTTCCTTCATTATGACCCTCACGGTTGCAGTGATTGCAAAACTTCCCAGAATTATCAGTCTGCTTGCTTCGAGAATTGAACTGAACTTTGAACGCCATGGCTTGATCCCGTTCCACTGTCGTATGTTCTCCTTTTATCAACCTCTCTTCTTGGATAACTCGAGCATAAGCTTTATCCATTCCAGGAAGAACATCCATAGATAGCACATTGGACCGAACCGTCCCATACAGAGTAGAATCCAACCCAATAAGAAAGTGGTGTTGCATATCTTCTGCTTGAATAGCCGCAACCTGCGCTTTCATATCACATTTACAACCTTCACACTTACACTCAGGTAAAGTCACATAGGTCGTCAAGTCATCCCAGATCTTCGAAAAACGCCCAAAGTAGGACGCTACATCTTCATTCTTTCCTTGGCGACAGTCACTAAGGGCGGTTTTTAATTGACATATCTTGGTGTCATTAACCACATAGAAACGGTTCTTCAGATAAGTCCACAAATCATGGACCTCTTCATAGTTAGGTAGTGTGGATCGAATTTTTAGGTCAATCGTATTCAAAATCCATACAACCAACATAGATTGAACAGCTCCCCAATCTTCTAATTTTTCTTCATCAGTTGGTTTTGTTACCTTCCCCTCAACAAAACCAAATTTACGTTTCGCTTTCAAGGCCATCCCAATAGCCCTTGCCCACTCATCATAATTATCTCCCTTCAATTGAATCGGAGTTATAAGGTTACCTGGATTATCATTGGAACCCAAGTAATAAATATCAATCTTCTTGTCACCTTCAGTCATCTCGAAAAGCGTACATAGAGCAACTCTGTCAAGAACGCCTTTGTTTTCTCCCTTGAAATCCGTAGCTTCGGCTGAGGAATTTTCTCTCAAAATTTCGATCACACCCTATAAGTCGGCTAGGGTTTAAAAATTTCTCTCACGTGAATTTTCTCTCAAGGCTCTGATACCATGATATTTTGGTAAAAATCCCCCCTTTCTCATTCACATATTCACATATTTATACAAGTACAAAATCTTATCCCATAAGGAAAAGGAAAAACCAAATTAAAAATTAACACTAATTAGGAATTAACACAAAAAGGAAAACAATTCCTAATCTAATAATAAAAAGGAATTAACACTAATTAGGAATTAACAGTTTCCCAACCCTATATTATTTATTTTGCTTTTTCACATGCTCAAAATGAATTGAACCACAAATTTAATACATTTAAGTGCCCTACTTTTGCAATATCTGTATGAGAAATCCAATTTCAATTAATATTTACAATTTCCAAACTAAGTATTAATTTCAGATAACTCATCTTCTTATTACAATTTCCTCTTTAAATATTTAACTATTAATTTCAGATTAATTCTCTTCTATACCCCTCTAGAGCTGGTGATCGACTAGTCCTCCAATAGTCATTTTCTTACACCTAACAAGTAAAGATTCACTCCTTACCACTCGGACCAACTATCGTCCGCTATTTTATTTAGTTTTTAATTATTGGACTGATTTTATTCACATAAACCCGTGGTCATTGTTGTATCCTAACAATATACATTAACGGGGTGTTTGTTAGGAGGGATATAGAATGTGAGATAGGGATTAAAAAACACGAGATAAGTTATCCCGTGTTTGTTTGGGAGATAGAAGAGTGAGACGGATGAGAGATAAGCTTCTTATGCCTCAAATCCTATACCCGGGAGGGGGGTGGTATAAGGAGGTGAGATAAGCTCCTGCGATTTTAATAGGATGGAAAAATCCATCTTATCCCTCAAATTAATGTTATATAGTTTAAATAAGGTTAAAATAGTAAAATGTATTATTTTATCCCCATCCCTATCCCACGTACCAAACATTGAATAATAATTCCCGACTATCATATTTTTATTCTTATTCCAACCATTTATCTTTGTCCATATCTCAACCTCTATCTCTATCCCCATCTCAATATAATACCAAACACCCGTAAAGTCCCAATTATGTACTTCATTAGGCTTTCTAATTAATAATAAAGGAAAAAAGGGAATTAATATGTGATAGTGACGTTGAGGAATGGGGGGTAATGAAGGCTAAATACGTTAAAATAAAAAGTAAAAATAATTAGAGCGACCCTTAATGATGTTTAATTTTAATTAAGATGAGAGGTAGAGACTAGAGTGCCCACCACCAAGCAACAAGAAAGGAACACCTCCATGTGAACACGTGACTCTTTTTCTTTTCTTTTTCAATTTTTTTTTATTTTTGATAGCTAATAATAAAAACATACAACGTTAGCGATGCTTGACTTCCATTATATTACTATGTAGATTCAAAGCATCATTTTCAAATTTATCTACCAAAAAAAAAAAACAAATCATTGTCACTACATGAATATTCAATATTGGTAATTCATTTCATAATAAAATAGATCCAAATACAAATACACGGTTTATTGGTAACTTTTTATATAATACTGATAACTTGCTGGATCCGATTTGATGATCTCCGCCGTAGTTACCTGCAAAACAGAACCGGAGACAGGATCTCCGGGAAAACTCTCCGACGATCAAGTCAGTTTTTGTAGGAGGGTTGGTAAATTGACAATAGTATTGTGGGAAAAATGTGAATGTACCTTTCCCCCTTTGGCCTTAGGGCTTTTTATAAGTGTTCTTAAGTAACCGCCGAGGGCGGTTACCCCTTCCAGGCCATGTTCCGAGGGCGATTACTCCTTTTTAGGTCATGCCCCCTCTCGTGGCTTTCGTGGCAACAAACGTGGTATCGTTTGTCCTGAGTGGGAGTTTTAATGCTCCATTTAGGAATTCGGGGCGGTTACTCACTTCACCCGCTTCCTCTATTCGGGTCCCATCCCATCTTAGACCATGGATCTAAGTATGGACTGGGCCCGTGTAATGAATTCGGCCCGGTTTGGCTTCGCGGGTCATCACATGCCTCCCCCTTAGTTTGGCAAGAGCCCTTTAGGGTCTTTTTTATAGGAGACTCTTCGTTTTTGTCTGGATTTTCAAAATTCAAAAATTGTGACTTTCCCTTTCCCGTCGTTTCTTTTCCGGCATCCACCTTTTGCGTCGTTTCTCTTCCGGCATCAACCTTTTTGCGTCCGTTCTTCTCTGTGTCGTCTTTCATATTAAGTGTTCCTTTCCAGAATTTGTACCTCGCTCAATTCTTTACTTCTGTTCATTTTCCTTCATCAATATGTCGAACCCTGACCTCGACTTCGCACCATTCGACGAAAATTACGTCCGCGAGGTCTCCCATGAGGTCGAGGAGATGGTTGATGAAGCTTCAACCAGCTCTCCTGGGTCTGATTCTCATCCCGCCGACTTCCTCCACCTGGCGAATACAACCGATGAGGGCCTAGGTTTTGACCCTAAAAAGTTGATTCCGCCACCTGTCCCAACCCCCCGTTTATTACCGAAGAAGGACAGGTCGGGAAGTCTAGTTTGTCAAGAGACAATTGACGATTTACGGGAGCAGTATCCTTGGTTCCAAGGCCTCGAAACCCTTATTCCTGGGGAGGATAAAGGACCGGGCGACTACCCAAAGGGGTATTTCACCATTTTCGTCGCCCAGATCATCTGCGGCTTCACGTATCCGCTGGCGGATGAGGTTGCCTCCGTCCTTGGCGGTTACGGAATCGCACCCGGTCAGTTGCATCCCAATGGATGGGCCGATTTAACTCTGGACAAATTTCTGGCGGATTGTCTGGAGGTTCCCTTCTCGCTCAAAATTTTATCCAAGCTTCATCATTTCAAAAGTTCGGCGGGGTATTTTACTTTCATCCGGCAGAGCGGTTACTATGGTTTTGACGAGAAGCTGAACAAAATCCGCGAGTGGGACCGATCTTATTTCTTCATCAAGTTTCACGAAGGGAATCCGAACTTCCTTCGCCGTTGGGGCCGACCAAATGTAAAGAGTTTGAACTTCGGTTACCCCAGCGAGGAAGAATCCGTTGTGATCAAGTTTTTGAAGGGTACTCCTCCCTTTGTATGGACGTATGATCAGGCTTTCCACATGCTAAGGAGCCGAGTGGCGATTGCCTATCGCGAGGGGGATCACGTTGTCTATATCCCTTATCGCGTTTTTGTACAAGGTACTTTTTATTTCCAAGTTGATGATTTCTTTTAACCCTTTGCAGGGGTGATCCTTTATCTCAAATCGCTGCAGATCGGGAGGCTAAAGCCCTAGCGAGAAGGAAGAGGCGAATGGAGGGAAACACTTCAGTCGCAGGGGCGAATTCTCCTGGAGGGGCGATTACTTCTATCGAGGCGGCTTCTCCCGCAAGGGCCTCCGTTTCACAAGGTCCAGCTTCTGCTTCCGAGGACCTTCCCTTAACTAGGAAGCGGAAGAATACTGCGGATACAGAGTCTTCTCATCCCAGAAAGAAAAACGCTTCTGTGTCCCTCATTGTTGGCGGTACACCTGTATCCGCCTCGTCCAAAGGAAAAAGAAGTACACCAATCCACGAGGTATACTGATCTGTTGCCCTTTTTTATGTTGTTAATTTTTCCTTATGAGTTATCTGCTGTTCTCCTGATCTTTCTCCTTATGCATTCCCAGCCAATTCCCGATATCAGCGGGTGGTGGACTAGGACCTTTGGCATGGCTGTGAGCTTCTCGTGTAGGGACATTGTTTCTTCCATATGCAATGTCCTTGGGCGACTCCCCTCTGCTTCCCGCGTGCGAGAGCAAGTGCCACTTCCTACTGCTATGGAGGGGATTGAGAAGCGGGCCATAGAGGTATATTGTTACTTGTGATATTCTCTTTCAAGGATCTTGCATTTGTAGTAACCGCACATTTCTATCCGCTCTTATTATCTGCGAATCATCTTTTATGCAGATTATTAACTTCGCGGAGGGTGCTCTCCTAAGGGACGCTGAACGCGCTAAAGAGTTGGAGAACCTTGGTACTGAATTGGCGACTCAGAAGTCGCTTTATGATGATGTCCAATGGAAGGTAAAGGCTCTTGAAGGCGCGTGTCAGAAGATTATGAGCGAGAAGGAGGAAGCTCTCAGATCCCTCCAGGCTAAGTCCGACGAGCTGCAAAAGGTCCTTGATGATCTAAATTCATCCAAGGAGGCTCTGGAGATACAAAAGAAGAAAGCTGAGGAGATTCTAGCCGAAGATGGTGCTCGCATCTATTGGTATGGGGAGCGAATTCATGCTGCTTATGAGCATGGGCATCCAGATCGAGTACTTAGCCGCCCCAAGGTTCCCATCCCCGAAAAGGATCTAACTGAGAAGTGGGACAAGCTGGAAGCCGAGGATGCTGATATGGATGAGGTACTCTTCTTAGATTGGCAGAGTTTTCAGAACCCTCCAATTAGCTGCGAGATCCCTACTCAGAACGCGGAAAAAGAGGCACCACAAGACCTTTCTCAGCCTGAGCAAGAGGTACCGCCCTCTGAAGCGGTTACTGATTCGAGGGTTGAGGATTCGCTTGAAGCAGATCCGCCCACTGGAGGAGATGAGGGAGCCGCTGAAGGCGAGGAGGGCCATAGGGGTGAAGGAGAGGAAGCTGTAGCATAGTTTGATTTATATCTGGACTGTTGTATGTAACAAACTGCCCGTATATATATATTTTCTTTTGCTTGCCGCTTTACCTATACGTGCGATTGTTGCTTTATTCCTTATTGCCCTTTGTTTTCATACGTGACCCTTGCCCTTTTGCCGACTCCATATTTGTATTTCCTCGTAGTTTAGTTTCGTTTCCGCTAGGGTGGCCAGACCCTTTTTGCAATTTTTTGAGTACTCGTTAATTCGCTTAATTTTATGCCTTATCTTATAATTTTTCTTTCGAAAATAATATAATCATAAGGTTAATCATAAGGTTTTGCGAGTGATGCGTAATCATGCATCCGCCTTTCTTTAAGAGGCAACACATTTATGTGTTTTTAAGTTCAACCATAAGGTTTTTGCGAGTGATGCGTAATCATGCATCCGCCTTTTTTAATAGGCAACACATTTATGTGTTTTTAAGTTTAACCATAAGGTTTTTGCGCGATTTACCCGCCTTTTGTTTGTAGATAACACACTGAAGTGGTTGTCCTAAAAAGGATCCGCACTCAAACGCCGTATGTAACAATTGAATATCTTTATTGATAAAAGAAAAGACTTTTTGTTACATTGGTATATGAAATGTGCGGGATCAAAGCCTCATTAAAACCTTTTATCAGAAAACCCAGTGGGAAAAAACTCATAAAAGGAAAAAGAGTACTCGTCATTTCCCTGAACTACCCGGCCCGTTTATATAGGCGCAGATTTTCTAGATTCCAGGTGCGCGGGAGCTTTTTGCCGCTCATTTCTTCTATTTCAAAAGTTGATGGTCCCAGCTTCTTGGATACTCTGTATGGTCCGATCCAGTTGACGCCTAATTTGCCTTTGCCATCTCTGGATTGTATTTTGTCCGCTTTTTTCAAGACCAAGTCGTTCTCATGATTATCACTTTTCGTACCCTTCTGTCATGATATTTCTTGATTCTATTGCGGTACACTGCCATTCGCATGTAAGATTTTTCTCTTCGTTCTTCAACAGAATCCAATGCATCTCTAATGTTGATAGGATTTTGTGTGTCGCAATAATAAATTATTCGATCTGTAGGCGACTTGATTTCAACAGGTAGGACTGCTTCGGCTCCATAAACCAGCGAGAAAGGTGTTTCGCCAGTTGCTGCTTTTACAGAAGTTCTGTATGCCCATAACATATGGGGTATCTCATCCGCCCAACCTGTTTTTTTATCACCTAGCCGCTTCTTGATACCTTGAATCATGGCCCTGTTGGTAACCTCTATCATACCATTCGATTGGGGATGGTTTACGGAAGAAAAATGATTCTTGATCCCCATGCTTTCGCAGTATGCTTTGAACTTGACATAGTTGAACTGGGTGCCGTTGTCAGTTATAAGCTTTTACGAGATTCCAAATCGCATGATAATGTTCTCTCGTAAGAACTCGATCATTCGTTCAGGTGTTTGAGCGGTTACTGCCTCCGTTTCTACCCATTTGCTGAAGTGGTCAACTGCGACTACCAAGTACTTCCTTTTCTTTGTCGTTTCTGGGAATGGACCCACTATATCGATTCCCCATGTTGCGAATGGCCATACCGTCATTATAGAGATTTGTTCGGCTCCGGGAACGTGCTTTTCATTCGTATGGATTTGACAGCTGTGACATTCCGCTACCATCTTCTGGGAATCCTCCATCACCTTTGGCCAATAGTATCCCATTAACTTGACCTTTCTTGCCAACGCCGCGGATGCTTCATGTGCGCCGCACATTCCTTCATGGAGTTCTCGCAGTACGTAGTCTCCTTCATTGCGGCTAACACATTTCAACCATGGACATGTATATGATTTTCGATACAAAGTTCCATCTCGAATTGAGTATCTCGCTGATTGTCCAATTAGCTTTCTGGCTAGGCTTTTGTCATCTGGTAAATCTCCCTGCTCCAGATATTGGCAGATAGGTATCCGCCAATCTTCATCATCTTCCAGCTCTTCAATAACCATAATCTGATCGACTTCAAATGCCGGTGCGGATCTTATCTCCAAATTGCATGCTTTTTGATTCCATGGTTCTCTACTCGCCGCTGCTTTTGCCAGTTCATCAGCCTTTGTGTTTTGGCCTCTTGGAACATGCACCATTTCCCAGACGACTCCCTTGTGTGTTAACTCCTGCATCAATCTGCCGACTATCTGATGGTATTTGACCAGATCTTCTTGTTTCACTAGATAGTTTTTTGTGATCTGATTTATCATGAGTTTAGAATCGCTGTAGATCACCACTCTTTCTGGCGTAAGTTCATTAAGCAGCTTCAATCCGCATATCATTGCTTCATACTCTGCGGCATTATTGGTAGTTTTGAAAGTTAACTTTGCCGCATAGTACAGGCGAATAACCTCCGGGCCTTTGATGACGACTCCCAGTCCAGCCCCATCTGTGGATAATGCCCCATCTGTGAACATGCTCCACTCTTCTTTTTGTGCCTTTGGACGTTCATCTTCATCCCACGTGAATTCATTCATGAAATCGGCAAGTACTTGACCCTTTAGTGCTGGTCTTCCTTCGTAGCGAATATCGAATTCCCCCAGGCGAATTGACCATTCCATTAATCGGCCGGATGCGTTAGGTTTCTGCAGTACCTTCCGCATTGGAATTCCGGTTCTCACAATGATAGTATGCGCCTGAAAGTATGGTTTTAGCCTAGACGCCGTGGTTATCACCGCGAGAGCCATTTTGTCCAACTTCGAATACCGAAGTTCTGCATCCTTCAAGACCTTGCTCACATAGTACACTGGATATTATTGGCCCTCTTCTTCTCGCACCATTACAGTGCATATCACCATACTGGTGACGGATACGTAAAGAAATAAATCTTCTCCGTCCTCCGGCCTGCTCATTAAGGGCGGATAGCATAGCAGTCGCTTTATACCCTCAAATGCCTCTTGACAATCCGGCGTCCATTCAAAGGACTTAGATTTTTTGATGGCATTGTAGAAAGGTAGACATCTTCTAGCCGAGCATGATATAAATCGCCCCAATGCCACCAACCGCCCATTTAGTCTTTGTACTTCTCTTACGTTCCTCGGAGTTTTCATCTCCATTACTGCTTTAACCTTCTCAGGATTCGCCTCAACTCCCTTGCCACTAACAATGAAACCCAGGAATTTTCCTGCCCTTGCTCCGAACGTGCATTTTTCTGGGTTCAACTTGAGGCCATATTTGATTAGCACTTCCAGGATTTCTTTGATATCCTGCGGGTGGTCTCGCATCTTCTTGCTTTTGATGATCATGTCATCTACGTAGATTGAGAAGTTCTCGCCTGACTTGTCTGAAAATATTTTGTTCATCATCCTCTGGTATGTTGCTCCTGCGTTTTTCAATCCGAAGGGCATCACCTTGAAGCAATAAATCGCCTGATGAGTTATGAATGATGTTTTGATTTCATCCGCCTTCTCCATGGGTATCTGGTGGTAACTGGATTTCACGTCGGTGAACGATAAAGCTTCAAATCCTGCAGTTCCATCTACCAATATATCAATGTTAGGTAGCGGATACATATCCTTCGGACAAGCTTTATTCAGATCCTTGAAGTCGACACACATTCTGTACGTTCCATTTGGCTTTTTGACCAGCACCACATTGGCTAGCCACTCCGGATAGGTGACTTCTCGAATTGCATCCGATTTTAGCAAATCCGCCACAGCTTTTTCAATCGCCTTCTGCCGCTCTGGAGCGTGTCCTCTCTTTTTCTGTCGCACTGGGGTTGCACCTTTGTCCACATTCAAACGATGGGTTGCTATATCTGGACTTATTCCTTTCAGCACTTCATTCGGAGCGGCGAATGCCGACTCGCATTGGATCAACACCTCGGTAATGGCTTTCTTCATTTCCTCGGGGAGTCCTGCCGCTATTCGTACATTCTTGTCATTTGAGATGGCGAATAGTTCCGTTTCTCCTAATGCTTCTGCCGGCAACTTCTCATCAACTTTATCCTCTTCACCTGGCTTTGGTTCAAGTGACAATGTATAGGCTTGTTGAGATACAAGTTGATCACCTTCAACTATGACTCGCCCTTGGTGTGTTGGCAAATGTAATGTCAAGTGCTTCATTGAGATGAGCGATTCCGTTTCCGATAGGAACGGACGCCCCAGAATTATGTTGTAGGCCAACGGGAGATCAAAAATTGCGAATTCTAGATCACCTCGCCATTTTAGATTCTTATCGCCCATTTTTGCTTCCAACACCACTTGTCCACTTGTTTGAGACGATTGACCTCCAAAACCAGTTACATCCATGAATGTATGTTCCACTCGCTCGTCATTAATTCCCAACTTGTTGAATGCAGTCCGAGTAATAACATTACAAGAACTGCCAGTATCAATAAGGATCCGCTTGACGTCCCATCCTTCTACAGCCATCGTAATTACCAAAGCATCCGCATGCGGCTCCGTGATTCGCGCAAATGAGTAATTGAGGGCATCCCCCCTATGCGTGTTGCTTTTTCGCTGTTCACGGCGAGCCCTTTTTGTTGGCGGCTCATAGATCCCGCCAGCTATCATGTTTATCACCCCTTTCTTCTGTTTCTTTTCGGGCCTTGCTTCTCCCTCATGCGGGAGTGTTGTTTTCTCATCAATCGTTTCTTTTCTTACGAATTGGCCTAGCTTGCCCCTCTCAATCAGCTTTTCTATTTCCTTTTTCAGTTCATAGCAATCGTTCGTGTCATGGCCGTTCAATCTGTGGAACCTGCAATATTTGTTAGGATATCGCCCCAAACTAGTTCGGCCTTTCGCCTCGGGGAACCGCACATCCTTCTTCAGGGGGTTCTTTTCGATCCAAAGTAACACCTCCTGGCGAGTCGTATTCAATGGTGTTTGATATCCTTCCCCTTGAAAGGAGCGATCGCCTCTGCGAACAAAATTACCCTTGGATTGGGTCTGGCGTCGATTGTCCGAAGTGGATCTAGCAGCATCTCTCTCTCCGGGTTTGAGCTCTATGTTCTCTGTTGACATCGTCCACTTCCATGAATTCCTTTGCTATCTTCATGAGTTCGGCCACTGTGCGCGGCTTGTTGCGGATGATTTCCTCCCGTATGCTCCAATCCGTGGTTCCATCCGCCATGATGTTGCGGATGCTCACGATATCCGGGTTCTGCAACCGCACCAGAATATCGTTGAATGCGACAACAAATTCCCTTAGGGAATTATAGTTCCTCTGTTTGATCTCCTTCAGCTGCCTATCCGTCACATCTGCCGCTTTACAGCCCACGAACTTGGCACAGAAATCACGACTGTATTGATTCCAGTTGTGAATAGATTCAGCAGGTAAAGACCGAAACCAATCAGATGCCGCTCCATCCAAAGTGGTCGAGAATAATCTGCAAATTATACTTTCACTCGCTCCCGCAACATCCATTAATTCTCTATAGTTCCTGACATGAGCCTCAGGATCAGAATTAGGATCCCCATAGTATTTAGGTATCGCCGGGGCCTTTATCCTGTGATCTGGTATAAATTCTCGCAACGACGGAGCAAAAGGCGAATCACTCTGCACCTCTGCTCTCGCCCTAGGCGTGTACCCCATTCGCTCCATCATGTTCCGTAGTTGATCTTCCAACTCAAGATTGGGTATTCGCCGAACCTCTTCCATCCGCTGCTGGTGAACTCTAGGTGGCATCCACCCGCCAATTGATGTTGAGATTTGTTCTCGCCGTGGTTCTAGCCGTCGTCCGGTTATAGGATCAAAGTTCCAGGTGTGCTCCTGCCCAAACGTATTCGCCCCAGACGCCACTAATTCTGAATGCCCATAAGGGTTCCGTGTGTTGTAGTGGAAGGATTCCTGGCATTCCCGATGTCGGTTGGGATGTTTTCCAGGTCGGATGGATCGTCATACTAGGATCGTGGTACGAGTAGTTGCTTGGATGGCTGCGTGGGTTCATGCGACTACTCTGACCTATCTGGGTTAGCTCTCGAGATGGCTGCGGAAGCGCAGATATGGCGGAAGTAGTCGATGGTTGTGTGGAGACAACAACAGGTTGTTGAGGAGCAGCCGCCACGGCGGTATTATAATCGGCCATTGCGGTTAACAAACTAATCATTCGATCCCCCGCCGCTTGGCTCATATTTGAAGCCAAGACTTGTCCTGCCATTTGTACGAAATCGCTATTGGACATCTCCATTTCATTTTGCACTTGAACCTCCAATAAGGGACTCAATTGTCCCGAAGGGCTTGACGAGCTAGGCACCACAGGCTGCGTACTTGCAGGTTGTGAATTCGCAATCCGTGGACCCCTTGAGTTCATACTAGTGGATCTGGTTGTAACGCCGGTCGTTCGTGATGGTTCTGACATGTTCTTTGTGTACCTTTAACCAAATGTTGGTAAAAAAGGTCCACGCTCACCGCACCAATGATAACTTGCTGGATCCGATTTGATGATCTCCGCCGTAGTTACCTGCAAAACAGAACCGGAGACAGGATCTCCGGGAAAACTCTCCGACGATCAAGTCAGTTTTTGTAGGAGGGTTGGTAAATTGACAATAGTATTGTGGGAAAAATGTGAATGTACCTTTCCCCCTTTGGCCTTAGGGCTTTTTATAAGTGTTCTTAAGTAACCGCCGAGGGCGGTTACCCCTTCCAGGCCATGTTCCGAGGGCGGTTACTCCTTTTTAGGTCATGCCCCCTCTCGTGGCTTTCGTGGCAACAAACGTGGTATCGTTTGTCCTGAGTGGGAGTTTTAATGCTCCATTTAGGAATTCGGGGCGGTTACTCACTTCACCCGCTTCCTCTATTCGGGTCCCATCCCATCTTAGACCATGGATCTAAGTATGGGCTGGGCCCGTGAAATGAATTCGGCCCGGTTTGGCTTCGCGGGTCATCAAATACCCAGTTCCAATACCATGTAAATATTGTCCGTTCTGATCCAAATCCAACACCTTGGGCCTTACAGTTTTGAAACTCATCTGCATGTATTGGATTCACATCTTACTAGTAAGCCCCAATAACTCTCTCTCCATTTTCGATGTGGGATTCAGTTCATTCCTATCTCCATCGCTATCTCTTAGGGCCGCTCTTTACTCAGACATTCTATTCCGGTGACACCCACTCTGGACCGGGTCGTTACAGGCCCACCAGCTTCCGTCTGGTTCGTCTCCGAACCACACATCGTACGTGGAGAGTCGGCTCTGATACCAATTGTAACACACTGGTCCAATACCATGTATATATTGTCCGCTTTGGCCCAAATTCAACACCTTGGGCCTCAAGATTTTAAAATATGTCTGCATGTATTGGATTCACATCTTACTAATAAACCCCAATTACTCCCTCTCCATTTCCGATGTGGGATTCGGTTCATTTCTGCCCCCATCGTCATCTCTTAGGGCCGCTCCTTGCTCAGACCTTCTACCCCGACGCCACCCACTGTAGACCGGGTCATTACAAGCCCACCAGCTTCCTCCTGGTTCGTCCTCGAACCATACATCGTACGTGGAGAGTCGGTTCTGATACCAATTATAACACACTGGTCCAATATCATGTAGATATTGTCCGCACTTGCCCAAATCCAACACCTTGGGCCTCACGGTTATAAAACGCGTTTGCATGCATTAGATTCACATCTTACTAATAAGCCTCAATCACTCCCTCTCCATTTCCAATGTGGGATTCAGTTTATTCCTATCCCTATTGATATCCCTTGGGACCGTTCCTTACTCAGGCCTCTACCCCGGTGCCATCCACTCTGGACCAGATCATTACATTTTATAGCACAAATTATTATTAGATTGTTGCAGTGGACAAAATTGAACCATAATCTTATATTACAAGTTACATAATTCCTACGTGAAAGTTGTTCGAGAGAATCAATGATTCACAAACTAATTGCACATGAAAGAAAAAGGCAACAACAAAAGGAGGAGAGAAGGAATAACTTTTTACCTTTCTTCCATATTATATATCAACGTTAGAATAAGTATGGTTTAACCAAGGTTATCAAAACCGGACCGACCCGGCCAGGTCAACCCGGTTGAACCGGACCCGGTAGGTAAAACGGTCCGGAGGTGCTTAAAAAATCACATGTCTTAAACCCGCTCAAAACCCGCTCAACCGGCCGGTTGAACCATTATCCCGGTGAACTGGACACGGGTTAGCGGGTTTCACCGGTCTAAAATTTGACCTTACTTAAAAAAAATCAGATTTAAATTATTAACTTATTAATGATTGGTTTAGAATTAATTAGTAATTAATTAGAATCGTAATAATTACTCAATACGTAGGTTAAGTGTTGGAATAACAAAATGACTCTTTGTATTCCTTTTCTTCTTGTCTTCTGTACTCTTCTTCTCTTCTCTTTCTCTGTTACTTTACTTTTTCAATTATTTCTTTACAATTTTTCTTCTTCTACCTATTCTAAGGTTTTTTTAGTTCATAATTATTCTCTTCATGAATTTGTGGTTTTCTATTGTAATGTTAAACTTGATGTTTTTTATGTTATGAACTTATTATTTTAGTATTAATTCTAATTTACTTTTCGATATTAAATAACATTATTATTATAATAATTATTAGAATAATTTTTATTGATATCATTAATATTTTATTATATTAAAAAGGTTAAATAAAATTTAAAATATTAGTTTTTATATGATCTTTTGAACCTCGGTTCAACCCCGGTTCAACCCCGATTAGACCTTAAACCCTTAACCCTTTGTCTTTACCGGTTCTTTGACCGGTCCGGTTTTGATAACCATGGGTTTAACTATCTATTTATAGCTTCTAATTTAGGACAAATTCTAATTACCTATTTAACCATGTTTCGATTCATTCAAGTTACAAGTGGAGAATATTCGATATGAATATTTATTTCCAATATCTTATAGTATCACGTAACGAAACCTATTCTTTATCTCGTCTCATTCATTCTTACAAATAGTTCAAATGATCAATATACTATCGAGAACTCCAGTGCTATATACACTCGTTAGAAATATAGTCTCTCGATTGATATGTATTGAATGCACTACTATACACTCTTGAAGATATATAGTGTTTTGATTAAATATGTATAAAAAAAATGTTATATGCTTTATCCTAGCTTTTATATCACATTGTGAGCTCTAATTGACGGAATATCAGTTGGCCAATGTTTTTACTCGTGGTTTTAGTAATATGTTTGATTTTCTTATTGGTCAAGCTTTAGAGTTTGGCAAAGCTCATCCCTTGCACTGTAAAGATTGGTTGGGTTAAGGTTAACTGTGATGTAAAGAGAACCTAACCTACGGTTTGATGGAGCTGAAAGGCGTGGCGAGACGAGGTTTTCTACCGGGCAAGGTGTTAGTGGAAAAGAATATGGTACCTTCGGATTGACAAGACTAATGAAGAAAAGCCGCTAACCAACCCGGACTTAAATTCGTGTTTGTACTAGTTCCTGGTTAAGTGAGTTTGCTTGTAATATAGGAATTTGCACTGTGAGGCTTGCTCGGTTGTGGGGTATTTATCACGGGCTAGATTTGGCATGGAGGTTGGGGCATCCGAAGGTGATTATCGAGTTGGACTCTCAAGTTGGCATTTTTTCGCATTATGATCATGAAATTATTGAGGGTTGTAAGAAGTTGTTATAACAGAGTTGAGATGTCAGATTGCACCATTTCTTCCGAGATGGTAATAGAACAATTGATTGGATGATGTATTTCGCAAGAACTTTTTCATTGGATCATTATGAGTATAGTGTGCCGCCTCCATACATCCGAGATCTCTTTATATATTATTTTATTAAAATATGCTCTAAATATATTTAGAATGAAAATTATTTTGTTAATTTTATTATAATTAATAGGGTAATTAATTTATTAGTCTTTATATTTTGACAAAACACACGGTTTAGTCCCTGTATTTTCAAAAGCACATGGTAAGGTCTCTAACCTTTTTCTCAGTGAACTTTTAGTCATTCCGTCTATTTGTTAGATTTTTTTACCGTTTATGAATTCGGAAATGACTACCCTTTACTATTTATCAGTCAAAAGCAATTCACACCTCTATGTCTTTCTCTCACAACTTGCGCTCACAAAAAAATGGAGAAAGGATTGAATCCAGGGGCGAATCCAGGATTTCTCCTCCATGAGGGCAAACAATACAACTAAAATAATTTTTATCCAAAAAATAATAATTATAGAAAATCAGAGATCAAAGCTCAAGTTCAAGTAAAATAGTAGCAGAAATATAAAATCAAAATTCAAGTAGGAGCAAAAAAATACCAAAGCAGAGAGACAAAGATCGGAGATGGAGTGCCGGACCAATAATCAACGATCCGACTACGGAAGGATTGGATGCTGATTTTGATTTAATCTTAATTAGGATTAAGGATTTCAATTTAGGATTAAGAAGAAAGAGGAATTGAAGAAGAAGAACTAAAGAGATTAAAGAGAGTAAGAGAGACTGATGGTTTATTTTAGGACCTATTTAGTTTTACATATAAATATTTACTTTTGATTTTTTATTTTTGTTCTAAACAAAACGAAGTAGTTCTAATTAAATAAAAACGACAGAAGATAGGATTGGGGTTAGCTTCCCTAGGCTAATTCCTGGGTAGTTTGTTGTTATTCGTTTTTCTTTTCCTTTTCTACCAAAAAAAAAAAAAAAAATCAAAACGACGTCGTTTTGCTTTAAAACAGAATTAAAAAAATAAAAAAAATATTAAACTTAAAGCCATTCTTCATCCTCAATTATGGAACCCGTAAACCATAAATCTCCATTGATGAAGAGGGCAAAGCTCTCAAACTTCAAAATTAATACATTAGTTTTTAAAAAAATACAAATGTCAGTGGGGGGCAACTGCCCCCAGTGTCCCCATACTGGATTCGTCACTGATTGAATCTCTAGCCCATAATCGAATCACTCATGCTCACTCTTTCTGTTTGACTTGAAGGTAGAAATCGAATCAAATCTCTCTCGCTTACTCTTCCTGTTAGAATTGAAGGTGGAAAATCCTCTTACTCTCAATGGTGAGTTTAATTACATCTGCATTCTCAACTCATGTTTACTGCCAACTGCTCCAGTGATGACGAAAGATGTTTCTGCTAATCCAAATTGACTAACATATTCTTAATGAGAGTCTAACGGAAGGGGCTAAACAGTTCACCGAGAAAAACGTTAGGGACTAAACAGTTCATCGATAAAAAGGTTAGGAACCTTACCACGTGTTTTTGAAAATAAAAGGACTAAACAGTACGTTTTCTTATAATATAGGGACTAATAAATTAATTACCCTAATTAATATTAAATTTAAAAAATATTTAATATTTTCTGTTAAATAAAAAAAATTATTATTAAAATATGGAGAGAGTAATTATTACTGATTTAACAAAGTAATCGAGTTAATTATGATAACACCACTAAAATTGAGTGCTGGAGAATGACGGAATTAATTAAGGTTTTATGTTGAAGAAGCCGCATGCCTGCTTTTATGAATCTCCCTGTGCTCACGTGTAAACATTTTTCATTTAGTACCTACTGTTAATTTCATGGATAATAGGCCGTCCCTATTAACAATCCATTCTTCTCTAAGGAGACCACATTAATAATGAGAATTACTGCTAAGAAATTAAACAATTTGAAAAAAATTACTATACTTATGTTGATTTAAGAAAATATACTATAATAATTTGTTATACCAATAACGAGTAGGTAAAAACGACAAAATTATTAATAATTTTAAAATTACATAATACTACTCCCAAATAAAATAAAATTTCCAACAATATTAGGTGTGATTTTTATGAGATAAATGAGATTTAATGAATATTAAATTTGAAATAAATTACTATAAATTTTTCATTTCCTTTTAAATTTTAAGTTTAATACATCTGATAATATCTAAAAGGCTTGATTGGTCCTCTAAACTTATAACGTGTCTTATTAATCACCTAAACTTATTTAAAGTGTTATGATTAATTCCTTAAATCTATAAAAATGTCATAAATATGTATAAAACAGAAAGTTACTTTGCTTAAAGAGTTAGAGTCATGAATTAGGGGGCATGAGGCGTTTGGGTGCTCCTTTTCGTGCTCTTGTTTGCCTTTTCAGTTCGAAATGGAGAGTTTTAGGTGTTTGGTTAGTGACATTCCTGTTTGTCTTTTACACTTGAAAAGCAGCATTAGGTGTTTGGTTAGTAACATCCTATTTGCTTTTTACATCTGAAAATCAGCCTTTTACAAAAGCAGAGAATCTCTGCTTTTTGGAAAAGCAGCTTTTTCCAACAGCAAACAGCAAACCGTAACAGCAAACAGCAACTAGCAACAGCAAGCAGGAACAGCAAACAACAAACCGTAACAGCAAACAACAAACAACAACAGCAAACAGTAGGTAAAACAAACGAGCCATAGTCTTGAAATATATATCACTTTAAACAAGTTAAGAGACATGGAACAGTATATACAAGTTCAAGAGGCCAATAAGTCAATTTAAATAAATTTAGGTGTCTGAGTTATTTTAAGCAAGTTTAGGACTAATAAGACACATAAGGGGCCGTTTGTTTTACCTACTGTTTGCTGTTGCTGTTGGAAAAATTGCTTTTCCAAAAAGCAGATATTCTCTGCTTTTGTAAAAGGCTGATTTTCAGGTATAAAAGGCAAACAGGAGGTCACTAACCAAACACTTAATGCTGCTTTTCAACTGTAAAAGGCAAACAGGAGAAGTCTAACCAAACACCTAAAACTCTGTCTTTTAAAATGAAAAGGCAAACATGAGGTGAAAAGTAGGTAAACAAACACCCCCCTAAGTTCATGAGATCAATCAAACTTTTTGGATAAGTTCACGCTGATGATATATTAAGTCTAAATTTTAAAATAAAATTAGTTGTTAGAGCATCTCCAAAAGACTCTTAGTGCACTCTCTAAAAATACTATAAATAATCGACTCTTAGTGATTTAAGAGTGGCTAAATGCTCATTATATTCACTATTTATTTATTATTTTATCACTAAAATTATTAATTGTTGTTATATTTATCAATAGTGAAAGGAGAGACTCCATTAATAAATTAGTAATAAAAAATGAATTAAGAGATACTAAGAGGTGGGAGAGACTTTCTATTAATAAAGAGAATGAAGAGACTCTTAGGTGTTGTTTGATAAAACTGAAAATTAAGTGCTAAAAAAATAAGTACTGAATTTTAAGTGCTGAATATTATAAGTGCTGAAAGTATTGAATGATTTAATTTTTATAAAAATATTAGTTGATAATATTTAACTTATCAAAATAAGTGATTTTTAACTTAATTAACTAATTTAAGTGATGAACAAATAATCGTTATTAAACGCACTTAAATTAAATAAGTGTTTAATATTTTAATTTAAATGATTAAATTGGTTATCAAATAAGATCTTAATAATTTAAGGAGCGACTAAAAAACGATTGGAGATGCTGTCATGCATTAGAACTTAATTATCAACAACAATTTTCTCAACTGTTTTTCCATATGACAAATAAGCATGAAGTTGGGGTAAAAAAAATAGTGAATTTGAGGGATAAGACATACACAACCAATAAAAGTTTTAAAGAGAAGTTGGGTTGAAAAATTAAAGAAAAAACAAAAGTTGGTTAGGTTGGCAAGAAGGAACTAATTATAGAATTTAGAATTGCGCAGTAAAAAGACAGTTACAGCTGTGAAGTCAGCTTGCATGGTAATTTTACAATTTAGAACCATCCAAAAATAGAGAAATCTGCTAGTACTGGTCTTCTCATTTTCAACTATCGGTCACGATCTCCTCTTTTTACTCCTCTCATTTCTTCATGCACCTGTCTTTATCTTCTCCTTCTTCCACACCCCTATCCCCATAACATTTATCCTCCACCTTCCATCATTCTTCTTATTCTTCTCTCAATTTTATTCTTCTTATTATGACCGGCCTTTTTCGATCTAAATCTTCTGGACTCGTCGGACTTCCTCAATTTAATCCCGTTCCTCCTTCCAATTCCTTTTCCCGCCAAAATTTCCACCACGGGGATGATAATGTTTACGAGTATAACGAGGAGGAGGATGACTTTGAGGACGAGGAGTATAGTGGTCGATTGAGGAATCCGATTTCTACGCCGTTTATTATGCCTAGTTCTAGATTTGCGGGTAGAGGAGGTGATGAACGAGGTCGAGATGGTAGTAGTAATAATCAGTTTGCTATTCTCGATATTGTGGTGGCGGCATTGAGGAAGTCGTTGGTGACTTGCAGTGTAGAGACGGAGGATGTTTCCTCCATGGATATTAGCTGGCCTAGTGAGGTTAGGCATGTCTCTCATGTTACTTTTGATCGCTTCAATGGTTTTCTTGGCTTACCTACTGAATTTGAGCCTGAAATTCCTCGGAAGGTCCCCAGCGCCAGGTTTGCTTCTGTTCTTCTGTAATTTTCTTATACGCTCCTGTTTTTGGATTTATGTGTGTGCATTTTGGGTCAGTTACCGGAAAATATGCTAAGCAGGTTAAGATGATGTAATTCAGTTATGACTACTGTGAAGAAGAGAGACAGAGTAGGAAACTAAAAACCTCAGTATTGATTTTTTTTTTTTTTTAAAATGGAGTTGCTCAATCGTGAATATGGACGCTCCATTGAAGGAAACGAATTGCTGGTCTAATCTCTCAAAATCAAGAATAATTATGATTGGGAAATAGTTTTTCTCTTCTATTAGAATCTTAAGGTTTTCCGTTAACTTTTTGGGGATACTTTGCTCCATTTTTATTTTTCCTGTTGCTTTCCATGTGGAGCTGGCAATTAGGATAATGGACACCTGTTGATTTCGTTTCCATATCAGACTTCCTATAATAAACAGAGTCAGGGCACCTGTGAAGTTTGAAATTCTCGATAAAAGATGGTTCAATAATCAAGTATTACGGGGTCCATAAGATCTGATTTTTATCACAGCTTAAACATGGATTTTGAATAAATGCCTAGATTGCAATGGCATATGGCGACTAGAAAATGGGATGAAAAATTTGGAACCCACATTTCCCTGTCTCTGTATTCTGCGGAGAAAATTAGATTTTCCCCTATGAGCATTTTGGAATCCATACAGAGCTAATTAGTTTCCGTAGTACATCCAGGTTCCCAGTTCCAAATTTTCCCTTTTGATTGATGATACTTTGAATGTTTTCCTGAGGTTTTACCATTTCATTTCCACAGAGTTGATGGGTAAAGAAATTGATTGAAATTTGGATCTTGACTTGTCCGTTCTGCTTTTGCTAGTCAGCTCGTAATTTTCATTTAGAGGAAATTGACTGGAAGAAAATGTTTTAATTTGTTTCTAACTGATTAACTGGTATCCTAAATTCTAGACAAATTTGAATACTGCAGGATGCTTACAAATATTCCTTTTAATTTACCATCGCTTTGGCTGCAAATTGCTTAGTAACGTCGATTCTCAATATTTTTTGTGGAAAAATTGCCATTTTATTACTATTTTGTGTATGGCCATATCTCTGTGGTGTATAACATATTAACATGTAATTGGCCATATCTCATTCCTTCAACCTGTTTTTGGATTCAGCATCCTTTATCTTTTATGGGTTACAATTATTGACTGTTTCTTAATCATCCAGTGCAAAGGTATTTGGAGTTTCTGCGAATTCCATGCAGTGTACTTATGATGACAGAGGGAATAGTGTACCTACTATTCTCCTTATGATGCAAAAGCGATTGTATGTTGAAGGGGGCCTTAAGGTATGTTTAGAATACCACTTTGACATGAAAAATAACTGATTTAGTGAAACACAATTTTGTTCTGCATATTGCAAGCTAAACTTTTCTATTTATATATGCTTGCTTGGAATGTCAAAGGCAGAAGGAATATTCCGGATTAATGCTGAAAACAGCCAAGAGGAGTATGTGAGAAACCAGTTAAACAATGGTGTAGTGCCAAGGGGAATAGAGGTTCATTGTTTGGCAGGTTTGATAAAGGTATGCCCATCAAATGTTCACATAAATTAGACAATTTGTTTGCTAGAGTTAGCTTAATTTCCCTTTTCTGATGTGATTATGATTTGCCTATAGGCGTGGTTTAGAGAATTGCCTTCTGGGGTCCTTGATTGTCTTACTCCAGAACAGGTGATGCATTGCAACACAGAAGCTGACTGCACTCAACTAGTGAAGTTGCTTCCTCCAACAGAAACTGCACTTCTTGATTGGGCCATCAATTTGATGGCAGATGTTGTGGATCATGAACAATACAACAAGATGAATGCCCGGAACATTGCAATGGTCTTTGCACCCAACATGACCCAGGTTTGTGCAACTTCTTATTTGTTTATCCTCAGATAGCCTAATTAGTTATGACAAGATGGTTTGCCTTGTATGCAAAGGGTTGTGTTTTATGGTGAACAAAAAAAATTAAGGGTTTTGAACACTTCATTTGAAAAGGTCAAGTGTATTACTTTGTCTGAGTGCTTTGCATCATAATAAAAAAAGACTGGGAAATCAGTGATAGCCTAAGGTTAATTAAAAACTAATCTAAATAGAACTGACAATGCCAACATTACTATACTCATAAACGTTGCTTGTCTTTGTGTGGAACAGATGGCTGATCCTTTGACTGCATTGATTCATGCCGTGCAAGTGATGAACTTCCTTAAGACACTAATCTTAAAGAACCTTCGCGAAAGAGAAGAATCAGCTTCGGAGAAAAGCTTTCAGTCTGCCCACCCGGATTCTCAAGGAGACCAGAGAGAGCTCTGTCAACCAGACTTACACAGCATAGCCTCAGGAAACTCGACGGATGCTTGTGTAGCCGAGGCACCAAGCAGTGGAGAGTACTTGAGGTCTGCCACTATGAATAGACTTGAATCGCCAAGCAGTGGAGAGTTCTTGAGGTCTGCTACTATGAATAGACTTGAATCGGGCAGAGATGACAAGTATTTAAGCATTAAAAGAAAAAATGACAGAGAAGACGAAACAGAGTCCATTTCAGGTAGCAGTCCTCCTTGTTCATACCACATGGGTGGTGCAGAGGATGGATATAAAGGGGGGTATGAAAATGGAGATTGGCTAAGTTTGAGAAAAGGGGTTAGGAGGTTATGCAGACATCCTGTATTTCAGTTGGGCAAATCAGGAAAGAAGAATCAAAATCTTGGGATTGTAAATAATAGAAGAGGTGGTGAAGCTTGGACATATATATAATCCTACTGCAGTACAATTTATATGTTTTGAGTTCACTCGAACACGAAATTAGTAGTAGATACTAGATACTTTGTCCTGGTGCTTGCTTAGTTTGTGTAGTCTGTAGAGTAGAAAATCTAATCTCTCTTTAAGGCCCTAACTAAATCTTCCTGCTAATAGCCAATAATCTCTCTATAGTGTATGTTTTGTGATTATAAGCTCTTGATTTTACTAATAAAAAAGAGTTGGGGTTTTTTATTTTCAAATTCTCTCATTCTATTTGTATATTTTGTTCATTTTTTTATCTTTCTTTTTTAGTGTCTCATTTCTTCCTTTAATTTCTATTTGTTTTAAATAAAAAAAATAATCAAATTAAAAGTAAAATAGCTAATATTATTGGAGCAAAACTTTAAATTGACTAATTAAATTTTAATTACATAATATTTTATTATTTTAAAGAGTTAAGAGTTAGTTAGTGTAGGGTTTCTAACTTAGAGAAAATTTAGACCCAAATAATAATACATGACTCATTTAATATAGTTAAATAACCCATAAAATATGGCTATTACTTGAATCCAAAGGCAAAATTTGGGAGGCAGGATTGCAGTCGACCCTAGCTGTTGAGAACTATCTCTTATAAGTAGGGCTGTAATCGAGCCGAATTAAGCCGAACTTTGGCCTGCTCATGAGCTTGAGCCCGAGCCGAGCTTTGGCTTGCTCAAACTCGGTTCAACTTATTAGAAAATAAACGAGCTCGAGCTAAGCTTCAAACTTGTTTCGAGTCCAAAATCCTCTTTGAGGTTCATTAAGAAAATTATTTAACCATTAATTGTTTGTGAGTAAATCGTTAATTATATTTATTAAGTTTGCACGCAAATAGCTCTTTAATTGTATACATAAACAAACTCACAAGCAAAGTTCGTGAATAAATAAACAAGATGCTTACAAATAGTTCATCTATTACTCATTTATTATGTTTGTGAACGAACTAATCTAATAGCAAATGAAATAATATTAAGTTTAGATATTTGTGAACTAACACAAAACTATATAGTTTTCTATAAAACTAAAATTTCTTTATAAATGTTCTAATCGAGTCTATTCGCGAGCTTTCGAGCCGAGTTTTGACATGCTCAAACTGGGCTCATTTATGAACCGAATTAATAAATCGTGCTCACGAACGACTTATTTACAAATCAAACCGCGTCAAACCAAGTTTTTATTGAGCCGATCACCGAGCCGCTCATGAGCGGCATTTACGGCCCTGGTGCTTGCGTGCCCACCCTCCATCTTCATTTGGGGATGCTAGTTGGACCCAAACAGATAAAGGGTGGTGTAAATTTTTCTTTTTGGATTCTTTACATGAAAATCATATATGATAATAATATTATTGTTTTGTTAATGTTAGTAATTTAATTTTTAAAATATCAAAAAGTGTAATTTTTATTCTATAAATGTCAGAATAATTTCTTAAATGGTTTTTCTTTTGAAGTGGCAGCGGAGGAATAACTGTCAAAATATTAGGATTGATATAGTTGAAATAACTAATTGACAAAAGTGTAGATAGTTTTTAAGATTTGAATTTCTGTGTAGTTTTCCCTTTCTTTTTTTATAACTCAGTCCAGACTAAAACTACGTCGTGTTAGTCTTGGTAGAGACAAAGAAAAAAAAGCCCAATCTGCACGGGCTGGGTGTATTTTTTTTACACTTCAAGTAGCAATTATGGAACCAAGACTACTTGAAGTGTAAAAACTACACCCAGCCCGTGAAGATTGGGCTTATTTTTATCCCTAATGACCCAAATCAGAGCCCATTTTATCAGAAACAAATTTAATATCCCAAAAACAACCCTTTAGTTTTTTTTTAATAAAAATGCCTACATCTTTATTAAATATGAAAAGAACAAATATAACAAGAAGCGGAAAAGGTAAAAAATCTTACAAAATCCACAATGGGACGAAAACAACTACAAAGAGCATAAAAAGCTATAAAAGGTATAAAACACACATAAAAACAATAAAACATATATTTCATTGAAATCCTAATCTGCAGAAAAGCAATTGCAATCGAATCTTCATCATTTAGGTCATTCCGAACATTCGGATGTGAGTTCTTTTTTTTGTTGCAACTAGGGCTGGGCACGAATCTTGGAGAAACTGGATTGTACCGAATATCCGAATAAAAAGATCCAGAATTGGACAGAACTGTTGACTTTTTTCAAAGAACTAGATCGAATTGGACTGTTGACTTTTTCTCAAAGAACTGAACCGAACTGGACCGAAATTATCCAGAACTGGATTGGATTGGACCGAACTGGATTGAAAGAACTGAAGATTTGTCATCTTAAATTTATATTTTATATATGGAGTTTTATTTTTTCCTATTTAGTGAAGTGATGTATTTCCTATTTTTATTTAAGGCCTAATGCTCCCCCAACCCCTTTAACTTATACAAATTGGTCATGTTACCCCCTCAATTTATCGAATGTTCTATTTACCCCCTTAACTCCATAAAATCGGTATTTCTCATCCCCTCAACTTGTCCATTTATCCCCCCAACTCATAGAATGTCCTATTTAACTTCTTAACTACATAAAAATGGTATTTTTCACCCCTTACAATCCGTTATTGAGACCTTAATTGATAACATTTTTTAAGGGTAAATTTCACACATGGTATACAACCTTTGCTCTAAATCACACTTTGGTGTACAACCTTCAAAATGTCACACTAATATACACGAACTTAGGGGTGACCTCACACTGTGGTGTACAGCCGGTGAGAATGACCGGTCAACGCCAGTCAACCCGCCACGTCACCCAAATCCCACTAATTCGAATTAAAAAGGTGGGCCCCCTAGATGTGTAATGTCTAAAATACCCTCATTTGGTTTTACCTCCTAATTAATCACATACCCATTCCCAATACACGTCCCTTCGTTTTCTGATCAACTTTTAAACAGAAAAAACGTTCTGGCTATCCATCATTTCTCCATTTGTTCGAAATCAAAAGCTTTCCGTCTCTCTCTATCTCTTTCGATTTTGAAGGTTCCACTTCCACTACAAACCCTAGGTTTTACAGTTCTTGCTCCGTAAACAATTCGAAACCCATATCGCAATACAAGAAGAAGTGATCGCAAGAACGGTGTTAATCGCAAGACAAGGAGAACTTCATCTATCTCCTCTTCGAATAAGGCAGAGGTAAGTTCACTACTTTTTTCGAATAAAGTTCGTATTTTTGCTCGTTGTTTAAAAGGATAACTGGGTAGCTCGTGTTTGCTCTTCATAATAACTCTGTTTCGCATGAAGTTCGTATTTTTGCTCGTTTCGAATAAAGTTCGTATTTTTGCTCGTTGTTTAAACGGATAACTGGGTAGCTCGTATTTTTGCTTTCTCTCACCATTAAAAGTCATATTGATTGAGGTTTTTGATTGTTGTTTAAAAAGGGTTTTTTTCGTCGTTTTAATGATCGTTTTTTCCGTCGTGTTCATGATCGTTATTTTCGTCATTTTAATGCTCGTTTTTTCAGTTTAAATGTATGAAGAAATATCGTTTTTTTTCGTCTGAAATCTCTGTTAATGATGTTTAAAAGCTCTATGAAGAAAGCTCTTTTGTTGTTGTTTAAATAATTTCAACTGATACTTATGATTTTTGTCATTCAGTGCAACCGACTCCGTATGGAAGCATAGTACACTGGACCACCACCGCTTTAAAAAAGAATCCGCAATGGCGAAGCCCTGTAAGTGTATTTATTAAGTGTTATTTATTAAGCTAAGCTCATTTTTTGTATGGTTTGGTTGGGTAAAGCGTGATTTAGAGCAAAGGTTGTATACCATGTGTGAAATTTACCCTGGTTTGGTTTGTTGGTTTATTTGTTTATTTGATGATTGGGTTTATTGCTTTATGGCTTATTTGATGATTGGGTTTATTGATTTTGACTTTCTGTAGATCCTGAAGATGGATATTTTGATATCTTACTGTATTACGAAGGTAGATGGACAAAGCATGGATATGTAGGGGGTGACGCATTCAACTGGGAATTTTGTCACTGGGATACTCTGTCCTTGGTGGGCATTGCTGCCAAATTGGTCAGTTTGGAATGCACAGGTGTTTATCAATATTATTGGAAGTGTTACGTCACGCCATGGGAGGATGGGCTAAAACATTTGAGATCGGATGATGATTGTTACGAGATGGCTCTGGCTGGTGTTGAGTGTGGGGAGATTCACATTTATGTGAAGGAGGTGACTGTAGATGACATTGTTACCTTTGATGAACCTGGATCAGAAGACGAAGACGAAGACGAAGACGAGTTTGAGTATATACCAAGCTCGGTTATAATAGAAGAGATTGATGAAGATGTTCATTTACCTAAACAGGGGATCATAGAGCATAGTGGAAGGAAGTTGTTGTTGCTTGAGTACAATAAGGATTCTAATGACGGTGATGAAACAGCTCCTATTACTGGTGGTGGTGATCAATCAAGTCCTATTGCTGATGGGGGTCAAGCAACTAAGATTGGCAATGGTGAACAATCAGCTCCTGTTTCTGGTGGTGGCAAACAAACAGATCAAATTCCACATGAGGAAGCTATAGCTGAAACGTTTGATTATGCTGGTGTAGACGATGCCCCGAATGATGAAGAAGATGACCAGGAAGATGAAGGGGACCAAACTGTAAGGGGTGATGAAAATGGGAACCATCCTGCTAGGGAAGATGAAGGGGACCAAACTGTAAGGGATGATGAAAATGGGAACCATCCTGCTGGGGAAGATGAAGGTGACCAAACTGTAAGGGATGATGAAAATGGGAACCATCCTGCTGGGGAAGATGAAGGTGACCAAACTGTAAGGGATGATGAAAATGGGAACCATCCTGCTGGGGAAGATGAAGGTGACCAAACTGTAAGGGATGATGAAAATGGGAACCATCCTGCTGGGGAAGATGAAGGTGACCAAACATGGCTAAGGGATGATGAAAATGGGCACAATGATGCTGGTGCTACTGAAACGGTTGACCATGTAGCTAGTGGTGAGCAAAATGCAAATGCAGGACAAGAAGATGACGATGAGTTTGTTGATGATGACTACGTGTTGGAGCAGGATGATGATGATCTTGTACAAGGGGTTGAGAATGCCAGAAGAGGTAGACGTACGACTGCACCATCTATCCCCACGAGTGGTAGGGATCCAACACAGAGCTTCAATGTGCAGGACAATTCATCAGAGTATGGGGACTCTGATGCATTATACTCCGAGTCAGACTCTGAGAATGAAGGTAGGAGAAGGTATCCAGAGTTCAATGCTCATAGGGATATGGCTGATCCTACATTTAAGATAGGCATGTTATTCAATGATAACGAAGAGTTTAAAGCAGCATGTAGGAGCCATGGCATCAAGCACAGATTTCAACCATGGTTCAGGACAAACACACCTATCAAAGTGGAAGCAGTTTGCAAAGGGATGATCAATGACAGTGAGAAATGTCCGTGGAGAATATATGCTTCAAAGGTGGATAGAAAGGACCCATTGAATCGGACCATGCAGGTGAAGAGTGGTCACTTCCAACACGAGTGCTGTAAAATACATAAAAAATTTCACATGACGTATAAATATGTTGGGAGGAAATATTTGGAGGATTTCAGGAGTGATGCAGATTGGAAAATACAGGCAATGATGGATGACATAAGAAGGGAGATGTCCTTGAGCATTGGTAGAATGACAGCTTACAGGGCTAAGTGCTTTGCCCTTGCTATTATATATGGTGATGAGAAGTCTCAATATGAGAACATCTATAGGTACACTTTGTTGGTTATAGTTTGATTTTTTTCATATATGTATATAGATGTGTGCTTATGTTGTTATTTTATGTTTATATAGGTATAGGGCTGAGATAATGAGATCCAACCCAGGTTCTACTTTTAAGGGTGGGTGGAAGGAAGGAAAGTTTATGGGCATGTACATGTGTTTGGGTGCTTTGAAATCAGCTTGGAAGGCAGGTTGTAGGAAAATTATTTCTTTAGATGGTTGCTGGTTGAAAGGTATGTTTGGAGGTCAGTTGTTAGCAGCTGTTGGGATTGATCCAAACGATTGTATATTTCCTATTGCCTATGCCATGGTGGAGACTGAAAGCAAGGAAACTTGGACATGGTTTTTGGACCTATTGGCTGAAGATCTAGAAATTGAAGACGGTAGCCATTTCACTTTCATGTCAGATAGACAAAAGGTAGAACTGTTTATTTCGGTATTGCGTTGTTATTTCCATATTAAGTATGCATAACTTGTGTCCTTCCATGCAGGGATTAATAGGGGCAGTGGAGATGTTGTTCCCCAATGCTGAACACAGGCTTTGTGTACGCCATATGTACACAAACTTTAGAACCAAATTTAAAGGGAAAGAGTTGAAGGATTTAATCTGGAATGCAGCAAGGGCGCCATACATGGCTAAGCATGTGGAATGGTTAAACAAGATCGAACAGGTTTCACCCGAGGCAAGGGAATGGCTTAGACAAAGGCCAAGCGAACACTGGGCCAGGGCATGCTTCTCTGATAGGTATTACCATATATATTGTCCGTGATGGCTTTTGTTTGAATGAATTAACATGAAGAATGCTTGTTTACTGTTGCAGGGCACAATGTGACATGCTCTTAAATAACTTGTGTGAGTGCTTCAACAAGTACATCCTTGACGCAAGGGATAAGGGCATCATCACAATGTATGAGATGATTAAAGTCAAGTTAATGAAGAGGATAAAGAACAAAGCAGATATTATGAGGAAGAATAACAAGAAGTTCTGTGGAAAGATTTTGAAGAAGCTAGAAATCAACAAGGATTGGGCAAGACATTATGTTCCAACTTACTCTGGGGGGCCTAGAGTTCAAATCAATGGGCTAGGGGAGCAGTTTGTCGTGAATCTAGAAGATAACACTTGCACATGCCGACGGTGGCAGTTGAATGGAATCCCTTGCAGTCACGGTTGTGCTGCTATTATAGGCCAAAACGACAACCCAGAGAATTACCTAGCAGAATGCTATTCAGTTGAGACGTATCTGAGAGTCTACAGTTTCATTATTGAACCAACTAATGGCATGGATCAATGGCCCAATGAAGTTCCACCTGTGCCAATTGTGCCTCCTTCACCAGTGAAGTCCAAGCGTGGTAGAAGGCAAAGGGCAAGAAGGAAAGAACCTGAAGAAATTGAGGCATCTAGCAGAGGTAAATTGAGCAGGAAAGGTAACATGTACATGACATGTAGAAAATGTGGAGGTAAAAACCACAACAAGAGGACATGCACATCACAAGCTACACAATCAACTGCTCCACAGGTATTAGTTGTGTAATGTCCCTAAATATTCTACATATGTGATATGTACCTAACTATTCTTCATATATGTTTCTTATAGTCTAAGAGAGCCAGGACAACTCCTAGGCAAGCAACATCACCACCTGGAACTACTACTTCTGAAAGGCCAGCAACATCACAGCCCCCACCATCTACCACAGTCCGATGGATGATGGATGTAAGTGATGGTTTTGTTTCGGTAATCCATATTTTAATGCAATTTGTTTTAAATGCTAATATAGATGTGTTGATCAGGGAACTAGTCAGACAGTTGCATCAACTAGTCAACCAACCCAGCCAAGCAGAGAAAGCAGGCAACCAAATGCTAGAACCCATGTTCATCCAGAAAGAGGACAACATACAAGAAGTTCATATGCAAATCCACAAAGACCATGGCATTAGGATAGTTTTGTTGTTGAGGCAGTGCCCATGTTGGGTTAAAACTTTGGTTGAAAAGCTCTTTTTTTGTGTAGTGCCTATGTAGGCTGAAACTTTGGTCTTTTTGTGCAGTGCCCATGTTGGCATGAATTTTGGTCTTTTTGTGCAGTGCCAATGTAGGCATAAAGTTTGGTCATTTTGTGCAGTGCCCATGTAGGCATAAAATTCGGTCTGTTTGTGCAGTGCCCATGTTGGCATAAACGTGTATTTTGTGCAGTGCCTTTGTTGGGTTAACAATGTGCCCTAGTTTGTTTTTTTTTGCTAATGGAAATAGTTTGAGAATTTGGCAATTAAATTCTTAGCAGCAATCTCAAATTTGGCAATGTTCTTAGTTATTACACGCAATGTTCTCAGGTGTTTTTACCTTATGTTTTTTTGGCAATGTTCTTAGGTGGCTTCACCTTATGTTTTTGGCAATTTTTTTGGCATCTTGAATATGGTAATTTATAATGTAAAACATCATGTTCAATCTTCACTCTTGTTTTTTAGGTGTTTTTACCTTATGTTTTCGTTAAATATGTCTTTTTTGCATTATGTGTCCCAATCAAAGCACAAAAAACACACTAAAAATGAATTGAACACAGAGAATTTAACACAGTGTATTTAGCATAAAGGCATTTAGTTAACATAAATATGACCATTATAATCCATAATGTGTTTAACACAGAAATCCTCTGTTTTTTCTTTAGCACAAATCAACCCATAAAAAACAACATAAACAGAGCAACCATTACAGAAACCATAATCCCTATCCATTTGCTGCAGTGCCTTCCCCTATTTCTTTCTATATCAATCACCAGCTCTCTATTCTCTTGAAAATCAACATCACGACATCTTTCCTTCTCTAATTCATGTTTCACTCTGCTGCATTCGTTCTCAATCCTGTCTAGCTTCCTCAGTAATCCAATAATCACCGATTTTGCCCTACCATCCATTACTGGGTCCATCCACTCGAAGAAGTTGCAAGCATTGGCTTTCTGTCGAGTATGTGATGAATACCATAAACTAGGTTAAAATTCATAAAGAAGTCAGAGTATGAGATGAAGAGAAGAGGTTATAGATTCTTACCCCAAAATTGATACAGTTAAAGTATCTCCTTCCTGGATTTGAATCGCTCCATGAAGTTTTCAGAGGAGCTTCGATTCCGCAGTGGCAGATCCTTCCGCTCCCAAATCGATTGATGCTATGCGTGGTTGAAGACATCACGAACACTGTTACGTTTTCAAGGTTAGGGTTTTTTAAAATCTTCCTCTGCAACCCAAATAATTTGCCAATGTCGAAGAGAAGGAAGAAGAAAGATCAGTCATGGAGAGAGAGAAGAGAAGAAATGAATCTGATGATAAAGGACAGGGAAGGAAGGGACATGTATTGGGAATGGGTATGTGATTAATTAGGAGGGAAAACCAAATGAGGGTATTTTAGACATTACACATCTAGGGGGCCCACCTTTTTAATTCGAATTAGTGGGATTTGGGTGACGTGGCGGGTTAACTGGCGTTGACCGGTCATTCTCACCGGCTGTACACCACAGTGTGAGGTCACCCCTAAGTTCGTGTATATTAGTGTGACATTTTGAAGGTTGTACACCAAAGTGTGATTTAGAGCAAAGGTTGTATACCATGTGTGAAATTTACCCCATTTTTTAAACGTTAAACCTATATTTATGAGATTTTGTCCGTGGAACCTAAATTGATACTTCCCCAAAAACCATAGACCTATTTTGATACCTTATCCCTATATATAATGTCTTTAACTTGTTTATATTAGTGTTCTTGTTATTTGTATCTTTTATTCATTCTTTCTCTTTTCAACTTTTTTGGCTAGTTAAATTTTGATTATCTAATTATTGTAATACAATATTATTGTAATAAAGACATGAAGGATCAATATAATTATCAAATTAAAACAAAATAAAAAGTTGATATTAAAAAATATATTTTCAAACTCATTTGAATAAGTTCTATTAATTTTGCACTATAAAGGGGTAAGAAATACCATTTTTATGGAGTTAAGGGGGTAAATAGGATCATAAGGGGTGAGAAATACTACTTTTATGGAGTTAAGGGGGTAAATAGGACATTTGATGAGCTGGAGAGGGGTAAATTGACCAATTTAGACAAGTTAAGGGGGTGGGGAATATCATTTTTATGGAGTTAAGGGGGTAAATAGGACATTCGATGAGTTGGAGGGGTAAAATGACCAATTTGGACAAGTTAAGGGGGCTGGAGAAGCATTAAGCCTTTATTTAAAGTATGTTGTATTTCTTATTCTTATTTAAGGTAGGTTAGAATTATTAGCGTGATTTAAGGTAGGTTATATTTCCTATTCTTATTTAAGGTAGGTTAGAATTATTAGGGCGATGATTTGTTAGGCCAATTGTATTTTCCTTATCCCATTTTCTATTTAAGAGAATCAACTTGTACTAATTGATTATGCAATTGGTTAATGAAATCTTTTTTTGCTTCCATATTCTTCTCTCTTTCTCTATGTTTCTCATTCTTTTTTCTTCCTATTCTAAAATTCTAGTTCATGAGAATCATAATTCATCAGAATCCTAGTTCTGACATCATCTCCTCAATTTTCTCTCTAAAATGAAATCATTGTTTGCAATTTCAGTTTCAAGTATTGTTTCTCCTATTATTTCTTTTGGTTATTGGTTAAATCCTAAAATTTGTGTACATATGACAATCAAAATAGATCAATTAATTTGATAGTGTTTGGCTTTAGTCAAATTTTGATTTCTGTTATTAAATTTTAACTCGTTAGAACCTGGTCAAGTTTTTTCTACTATTATACTTTAATTTGTTGTTGTTTAGCTTAAATTGTGCATTTCTTAAGATATGTGATAAAAAAAAATTTAAATTACATTTATAGTAAACAAAACAAAAGCCCCAAAATTATATTGTACTATGTAAAGTGAGTGAACATAATTGTCAATTTAGTTTATAAACTGTTAAATTAGTAAATTTCGTAAAATAAATTATATATGATTTATGGTTTTGATTTAGAAGTTTGTGTTTGAGGGAATTGTTTTATATCGATATGTTAATATAATTCATTTTTCTAAAAATAAAAAAATTATTGGTAATAATTAGAACTTAACAATGTAATTTGTAAATAAAACATACTAAGTGTCTTAAACCTTTAAACTATAAATTTGTATTTACAAATCGAACAAATTACAAACATTTTTTTCCATACAGGGAGGTAAAAACCCTTACACCATGACTCGTGTTATTTGAGGAAGGCACGCGCCACTCATATCAGAAAATAAAATATCATGGATACCTATAGGAGGCTCATCACACTCGTGAAGACCCAAAGACAATCGTTCTGCGTAATTAGCCATCCAATCTGCTGCACTATTCCCCTTATGTAGAACATGGTCTATCCTAACTTCCCACTCACATTTATACATCACCCAACATTCCTCAATAAGCCAATACAACTTGTTTTGACTGACCTCCTTATGCATAACCAGTCTGATGACATTTACTAAATCAAGTTAAAAAATGACCCTCTGATAGCCTCTATCCCACACAATCTTAAGTCTGAAGTACAATCCCCTATAATTCTACCAGAAAAACCGTGCAGATGCCCAAGTTCACTATGTAACCGCCTAACCAGCCACTCGATCCATTTCTAAAGAACTCACCCGCATCTAACGGTCCTGGTGTAGACACCGGGGTCGGAGGACCGATGAAGAAAAATTATAAAAAGGGATCCGAATCAGTCGATTAAAATAAATGATGAGTCAATAAAAATAATAAATAAAAAAAACGTTGTTCAAAGGAACCGTGGAGACCGGCTTGATCGAATTCGGAAATCGAATCGAGATGACGGGCGAATCGGTTCCGCGAATGAAATCTTAAACCGTCTCGCCAAGTTCGGAGTATTTCGTGTCATTTTCTTATCAATTCTATTATTGATAAAATTTCGGGTCAATAAGGGTTTTGTTTTAAAACTCGAAAAATAAAAAGAGAGTTTTGTAAAAAGACCAATTTTATAAAAGCTAATTTTATAAAATCGGTTTTGGTAAAAATATTTTTGATAAAAATCATTTTTTAGTTTTGGTTAATTTTAGGAGTATTTTATATTTATTTTCCAATATAGGTTTAAATGCGGCCCCTAACGGGGCCGGTATTTACGTCACGGGCCGTTGGACAGCCCGTGACGGGGACTGGGCCACTCAGGCCCAGCCCCTGCACTTGGCATTCGGCCAAGTGCATTTTGGTGCACTTGGCCAATGCCAAGTGAATGTTACATAGGATTTATTATTAAAAATAATAATAATAATAATAATACATATAATTATAATAATATATCATTAAGCCAAATTAGCTTACCCTTGGCTCCAAGTCAAGAGTAAGCTAATTTAGCTTTGCTTGGAGCCTACCTTTAAGCTCCAAGCCAAAGCAATCTTAATTGTTAAGGCTCCATGGAAAAATTCTCCGAGACCCGAACAAAGCAAAAACACAAAAGAAATCCGACTCAAAACACTATCAATCGACTTGATTTGGCATTCCTATTACCAATTGGGAGGTAATAATCCGAGGAACTAGACCCGTTTATTTATTCATCTCTTTTTGTTGTTTAGATCTATTTATTTATTTGTTTTTGCACTTTTATTGTTTAGATTTGTTGAATTAATTTTCAGTTTTCATTAAATAAATCTTTGGTTTTGATTTGAAATGGAAAACCTCGTTTTAAGTCCCAATACGAACCGTGATCCGATTTAAGGGTTGTTCGGGACTAAAACGTTGTAGATCTAAAATTTAAAAATGTTTTTGATTAATCTTTTGAAATAAAACATCGTTTTGGGATGCTCCGTTATAGACTATGACCCGATTTGGATAGTTCGGTGGCCAAAATGATAGATTAGATCAGATCTAAAGTTTTTAATAAATCTGGAAAATATAGGAGCTGTTTCTGTAATTCTTCCGTTTCTGTCGGTAAATGCAGTTTAGTGACGGAATTTCCGTCGGTAAAGCTGCTGGAACTTAAAAAAAACTCATTTTTCAACATTTTTCTCATCTTTTTTGACATTTATTCTTGTATATGTATATGTATAATTATGCAATATGTTTTTTTAAATTATTTTTGAGGTATATAACTAATAATTACTTATTATGTATTTATTTATTTTGTACATTTGGGTATTCTTTTCATTAATTTGATTTTGCAAAACTATATGTATATATTTTCTTTTAACTCATTTAAACTATATTGGGTATTATTTTAGAGGGTTATTTACTTGGGCATTTTAGGGTAATTAATTAGTAGACGTTTTGGGGATAATTAGATGTTATTTTGATGTTTAATGTATATTTGGGGAAGGTTATTTTCTATATATTTATTATAATAGTTATTTTGGGATATAAGGTTTATTTTCTTATTCTTAATGAACTTTGTTCATTGCTTTACATGTTTTTTAATTAGGATAATACTTAGTATTTTTCATTATCATTATTATACATATATTTAGTATCTTTTACTTATTTCTTTTAATCTATAGATATATCCTTATTTTTAGATAAAATATATATATATATATATATATATATATATATATATTCACTTCACTTTTTGACCTTTATATGTATATATTTCAAATTTATTTTATTTGGTGAATTTTGGGGATTTAAATGGTTCATTCTTGTAAATATATTCAAGTAAATGTTAATTGAGTGAAAAGGGGAAAATAAAAGACAAAAAGAGATTTCAAGTTGTTTGTTTAAATTAAAAGCTTTTCTAGATATTCCTAAAGTGTAAATAACTCTTTTTTTTGTCATTTTTAAACCATTTTCAAAACATCGCGTGTTGAAACCTTAATCCGTTCCAACGACGGATTAAGCGAACCTTGTAATTAAAATCGTTTTCATTGTAAATAAGGAGTTTTGAATCGTTTTCTTAAATGATTTGTACAAAGTAAAATTGACTTGTATGCTTAACCACGTTTTCTCATTAAAGGTTTTTATCTCAACATTTTCAAACGCCCGAGTCGTTCCAACGGCGATTCGAGTGAACGTCATTAAACGGTATCTTGAAACGTACCTAAATTGTTCCAATGGTGATTAAGGTACGAACCGTGTAAATAAACTCGTTTTTGGGAAGTGAGTTAGTATAGAATTAGTATGTAACACGAAGCATAAATCACGTTGTAAATAAGTCAATTCTTTCTCCTCCCTCTCTTTCTCTTACAAATTTATGCAAAATGAGTGATTCTTTACTAAAGTGGCTTTTCGATAATATATGCTCAAAACGGTTTCTAAAAAGAGAAAGAAAAGGTTTCAAATGAATTTTAAACTTAAAGAAGTATACGATTAGTCCGTTATCGCCTAACATGCTGAGTAGGAGGCTGGTGGTTCATAACCGGGCGATGTCGGGGTACCTAGTAGCCTTTCTCCGGAAAGGAGCTAGCCTTCTCGGCTCGTACCTAAGTTTCTCGAACACACACCGGTCTCCCGCAAGGGATCGGTGTTCATTTTCCCATTCGTGGGTGGCGACTCTTCCATATCTCCGAGCTCCGGTCCTGCCGAGCAGCTTGATTCCACGATTGGTTGCTTTCGGCGCCAATCACCGCTTACGTCGCCATGAGGTTGTCCACCCCCCGGTCCGTCCGGGAGATTAGGCCGCGGCACCTCGTCTAACACCTGGGTTCCCCTTGATTGCCCAATCACTATTTAAATTAATACATTCCAATTCTGGTGGTCTCCATCCAACCATAATTTCCATAATTCTTTTCGTGAATAGCCCCTGCGCCGATCTGACAACAGCTCGAAACCCGCCACCTACACTTGAAAAAATTTCTTTCTATCCGAACACTGATCCCCGACCTGATCGAACATATGCAACACCAATGCTATAACCGCCAGACAATTGTTACAAAAATAGACTACCAAGGACTCTTCGCTTCCACCTCTTTGCAAATGCTGTTTTTCAAGAACTAAGCCTCCATATTACTACTGAAAAATTCCACCCGAGCTGTGCGAGGAACCCAAGCATTCCAGACCTCACGAGCGCATTCACAATCCCATAGAATGTGAATGGAGGATTTTGACAGGCCGCACACCGAGCAAGCATCATCATCGTTCAAATTTTTCCTTATTTCAACATTGATCATAATACCATTCGATAGCACGAGCCCAATGAAAAAATGTATCCTCTCCGGGACATGTAAGGCCCAAACAACCTTCCAATCTAGTGGATCCCCAGTATGAAGATTCCAGGTTTGGGTCAGTTGATATGTCATCTTCATGGTGAACCTCCCTAAATCCATCAATTTCCATCTCCATGAGTCTGTCGACTCCTGCTCCGGAAAGACCACCATAGAAACTAGTTTGAGTAAGTCCGGTGTAGGAAGGAAGGATTCAATTGCATCCCAATCTAACTGACCGTCTGATTTCTAGTATTCCAAAATAGAACGAAAGCATACGAACTTAAGCAACAGTACATTACATGCTTCGGACATCGGTGCACCATCCGCCCAAGAATCAGTCCATAACCATATCGATTTACCATTCGACACTAGCCTCTCCAGACCTTGATTCAGAAGCGTAGCCCCCTTCATAATACAGTGCCAAATGTAGCTAGGCGACGATCCAACCCTGAAACACTCCATACTCGTACGTCATCCTCCATAGTGTTTCAATAATGCTTATATCCAAATATTACCATCTTTCACCAGGACCCTTCAACTAAGCTTCCCTATTAACGCGTGACTGAAATCTTGATATTGATGGATACCAAGCTCACCCCATCTCATTAGCTGACATACCGTAGTCCAACTGACCCTGGGAATCTGCCTTTGGTCCACCGACCCCCCCTATAAAAATATCTTGCTTATTCGATGCATGTTACGACAAACACGAATCGGTAGTAAAGCCATTTGCATTGTGTATGCTGACAACGAGGATGTCACTGATTTTATTAGCATCGTACGACCTGCCAATGATAAGCAGTGAGATTTCCATCCGCTTAGCCGAGCCTGCACCCAATCAATCACGTGTTGGAAGGGTTTATTGTTCACTCGGTCATGTATCAGTTGTACCCCCATGTACTTTCCAAGATTGGTAGTACTCGATATGTTCAGCTCTGCACTGATAATATCCCTAATTTTGCCAGTAGTGTTCTTACGGGGTGTTTGTTAGAAGGGATATAGGAGGTGGGATAGGGATAAAAAACACGAGATAAGTTATCCCGTGTTTGTTTGGGAGATAGAAGAGTGAGAGGAATGAGGGATAAGCTTCTTATCCCTCAAATCCTATACCCAGGAGGGGGGGTGGTATAAGGAGGTGGGATAAGCTCCTGCGATTTTAATAGGATGGAAAAGTCCATCTTATCCCTCAAATTAATGTTATGTAGCTTAAATAGGGTTAAAATAGTAAAATGTATTATTTTATCCCTATCCTTATCCCACGTACCAAACATTGAATAATAATTCTCGACTATCATATTTTTATCCTTATCCCAACCATTTATCCTTATCCTTATCCCAACCTTTATCCCTATCCTTATCCCAATAGAATACCAAACGCGCCGTTAGAGAATAAAACATGAGACTTGGGAAAACTCGCCCTCTTCCCAGAAGCAGCACAAAAATCATTTAGAATACCTTTAATTACTTACGCTTGATCCATAGAGGCTTCTGACATTAGTACAATGTCATCAACAAAGAAAACATAAGATAGAGCCGGCCCCCCTCGAAACTGCAATAGGCTTCCACTTCTTCCTACTAAGAACATCAATAATCATGTGGCTTAATCTTTCAAGGCAGAGAACAAAAAGATACGAGGAAAAAGGATCTCCCAGATGGAGGTCACGGAACAGCTGAAATTCCAAAGTTGCTTCCCCATTCCAAAGAATCGCCATATTTAGAGAGGATACACATCCCATAATCAGTCTAACCCAAAGATCCGCCAACCCCAGGAAACTCAAAGTGTCCCTCAGGAAATCCCAACTGATTCTGTCATATGCTTTTTCAAGGTCTAATTTGAGCACCATGGCACCTTTTCTCCCCGACTTATGTTTCATATAGTGCATTACCTCCTACATGATTTTCACATTATTAGAGATCTGTTGTTCCGGCACAAAACTGCTTTGACAAGGCCCAATAAGGTACCGAAGGTGGGGTTTCAACCACTGCACAATACATTTAGTTATCGCCTTATATAGAACATTACACAAACTGATTGGTCTGAATTCGATTAACAAGACAGGATTCGAGACTTTAGGAATCAATGTAATAAGCGTGTTACTAATCCCCTCATCCAGAACCCCCTAGTTTAACGCACATAGCGTGTATTCCGTTGTCATGGAACCCACAATCTCCCAAAACCGCTGATAAAGTAGAGCTAAAACCTCATCTTTACCAGACGCCTTCATTTATCCCATGGAGAATATCACCGTCTTAATCTCTGCTGCCGTAAATGGTTGCCACAGACTATCCAAGGTTGACGATTTCTAATTCAGAAATGTATGAGTGTTATCACCATATTTCATAGAGTCTAAAGTGTAGTTTTAACATTATTTATATGCTCTTCTATCCTTAATACTTTGGTTTATAGTGTCTTCTGCCTATAACTTGTCTAATAAGCGTTTTGAGATGTTTCAGGAACAATCAAGAATGAAACGGAGCAAAACAGAGCAAACAGGATAACATTAGAAGCACTGCTTGTGCTACTCGTCCAATCTACTCGGCGAGCAGAAGTTGGCTAGTAGCTATTCAAATACAAATTTGTTCCTACTCAAGCTCTAACTTGGGTGTTCTATTCCGAATCAATCTCGATCCTGATATTCCTATTCTAAAGTGGAAAGAAGACCTAAACAAACTAGGGATAGGAATCAAAAGCACTATAAAAAGAGGCTTATGCTATTTAACTATGATTCAGTTTTCATTCAGTCACAAATCAGTTATTTCTTAGTTTAGCTTAGTCATAGTTTAGTTTTACTTTCCATCTTTATACTTTAGTTTAATTTACTGTTTTTCATTCCATTATCATTATAGTTAAGCATGCTTTGACATTCAATTGTTTATCACCTTTTATTCTCAAGTTCAGTTGATCTAATTTTGAGTTTTCATCTTCCTTCGTATTTTATTCTTGAGTTAATAAACCCAACTTGATGAACAAGAGTTCATATTCGACCCATCCCATCATGCCTCCGTCTCTTAGCTCAGACATGAGTTAAAACACTGTAGGCTAGGATGGGAATGAACTGTGTTTAGTCATTAGGGATCATTAAATAAGCATTTAGGTTGTGTTGTAGGATTAACAAAAAAATTAACTAAAAGTAATGCTTACCTCCATCTAAGAAACCTAACTAAGAAATTGGGTAGAGAAGTTGAATTGTGAAACCTAACCAACTAAACGAGTTGATAACAACCGAAAATTACCCTTGGGGCGAAACCTAAAGACTCAATGGATACAAGGACCTAATGGTGTAAAACCACAACCCAGGGACTATATCCGCTATCTTATGGATACGCCAACAAGGATCCGACATGACATAAGGATACGGATCCACCACCCAAGACGGATACGCCTGCGACGCCATATCACCTTTTCTTAAGAAACCGATGGTATTTAAGAGGCATTAATTGGTCTCCATAAATGCATTACCAGACGGGCATAAAGAATGTATACTTAATGATATTTAATGGCATTAAATGCAAGACACTTCATTAACAATTGTGATGGTTACAGAAATATATATAAATACCCCAATCCTGAGGTATTCAAGGTACACTTTCTAAATCCCTGCTTTGTGCTTATAGTTTATTCTCTCTAGAATTATTACTAACTTAAGCATTGAAGTGTCCCCAGTCGAACCCAACTGCGCCTCACAGGGAAGTATTTCGGTGAAGGAAATTCTGTCAGACATCACCAATCAACTTAGCATATTAGTTAATCTTATATCTTAACCGGATAGTGCGGCTTTGTGGTCTAGGTCATGGCTTAGCCTTGGTTTTTATAGCGTCTAATGACTTCAAGCACTATTAGGGATTTTGCCTAACCAAGCATCGACCTAATAGTGTTTGAGGTAGATTTAGTAAGTTCTTGATCGGAGTTACTATTTTCTAATGGAAAATCACCGTCTCGAGTTAACATTTAAATTCACACAACATACACTTATTGATTCATAAGAGTTAGCACGGGGATCCTAAATCCTAGTCTTCTATTTATTCATTTAAATATATTAATTGTTCAATTGTTTTGCTAATTTAATTGCTTTATTAGTAGTTAAGGTTACATACTTATCATGTTTAAATCAATCCTTAGATAATATAGAATTCGAGTACGAATAAGGCATTAGGTACTAGTCTATGTAGGATCGATACCGTTCTTAGGAACGTTTACTACTTGAAACGATAGAGTACACTTGCTCTTTAGAGTTAGGTATATTTTATCCCTATCAAAGAGTCATGCGCAGCCGTGTCCTGTCAAAACGCTCTTCATAGTAAACCAAATTGAAATGTGCGCGGGCCATATTTTTCAGCGACTCCTGATCCCAGACCCAAATCCCATTCACATCCTGCACCCCTTCCACACGATTCTTTTGCCTACGGACAATCGTCGAAGTATGGAAAAACCGGGTGTTCTGATCACCACACCGAATCCATTTAATTCGAGATTTCTGCCACCAAAGCAACTCCTCCTATCTCAGAACAACAGACAGCTCATGCGAGAGTTTCCTCTCCAATTTAAACAATCCCCTATGATTCGCAGTGCAGAGCTGGCGCTGGATGCCACCTAGGCGAGCCAGAAGACGGTTCTTTCTGTGAATAATATTTCCAAACATCGAATGGTTCCACGTCTTCAATTTCCCCATGACATCCGAGAGACCAATAGATATTCACAACGACTCATTCTAGGCCAAGTGAACAAAGTTAACAAAGTCAGGGTGCTCGAACCAAGCCCCTTGGAACCGAAAGGGTGAAATTGGCTACCTCGGAGAACATGCCTAGAGATCGATCAAAATCGGGGCGTGATCTGAATTGTGGCGAGGCAGGTGGCGTACAATCGCATGAGGGAAAGTATATCTCCAGTTCAAGTCACAAAAGGCTCTTCCAGTCGACAAGCCACACGGGTTCGAGGAGACCTACCCCGAAACCAAGTGAAAGGGGTCCAATGCAACCCAAGTTCACGAAATGCATGTCCTAAATCCAATTTTCTTCAAAGCTCTTCTTAAATGTATAATTTAAATCAATTACCCCATTGAGACTATATATTTTTTGTTATATTTATAAATTAATTCAATGTAATAATAAGAAAATAATTAATAATCCGTGAATATTCTTCAAGAATATCCTACTACAGTTCCAACGAAATTGGCATAATTTATTTGCATTATTTTCTTACTTACAATATATTTTTTCTAGTAAATAAGAAACTTATTTTCCTTTTTTTATATAAAAAAAAAGAAACTTCTCTTCTTTAATAATAATAATAATAACAAAATATATTTAAAAACCATACATATGATTCTCGTCAAAAAACCATGCATATGATTAGCATTTTTCAACGTATTAAAACTTTTTTTCCCAATCATATTTTTATGAATTAAAAATTCATATAGTAATTTTTTTTAGTTCAACTTTTCATATAAAATATAATTTAAATCTTGCAATAAGGTATTGATAATATATAATTGATATTAATTTCAATGATTTTCCCCAACTCTAAAGTCTACACTATAATTATAATTTGGTGGGTATCTTATGCGTATCCTGCTCAACCATTTATTTATTTCTATCTTAGCTTTTCTTTTTATTAAAAGGAAAAAGAATTGGAAACGTACGTTTTATTCTTTTAATTATTAATTATTTATTTTAATGTTTTATGGAGGTAGCTACATATCATATCTATTGTGTTAGACAACAAATTAATTAGTAATTAATTAAGTGTTACATATGCAATGTTCAAATTAAATATATTAACTATTTTCTAAACGAATCCAATTAAGATTGAGTTGTCGTAACTCGTCAGTATCATCCGGATTCCATATTTTCTTCAGAAAAGTATATAGATTTAATATGGTATTTATGCAAAAAAGCATCATGAGCCCCTAATCTTTAATTGTTTGGTGAATTAAGCCCTCGATCTTTAATTTAGACACATTGAGCTCCTGATCTTTCATTGTTTGGTGCATTAAGCCATCGATTTTTCATTTAGACACATTGAGCTCTTGATCTTTCATATATGGGTGTATTAGGCCCTTCCATAAATCAATTCACATATGAGTGTATTAATGACCTGTTTGGTTCAACTAGGAGTGCTCAATGATCGGTTCGTTCTGAAAACCGAACCGGAATAACCGAATACCACATAACACCTAAAATAAAAACGAACCTAACCGATTTATATTAACAAACCAAATCGAACCGAACCGATTATTTCGGTTCGGTTCAGTTTGGTATTCGGTTTCATCATTTATAAAATAAATTATTAATTAATTATTAGTTTATATTATATTTAAAATATGTACATTAAAATTTTATGATCCTAAACTTAAATAACCACCCGTATTACTAACTAAATTCATGAATATTATTAAACATTTAAATGTAATTACTTACAGTATGTTTTTTAAACTAATTACTTACTGTACATCAATTAATATGTTACAATTATGATAAATTGATAATATCCTAACATTATAATAAATTGATAATAGATAGCTTTTTTTTTTGAAAGGGTTAATAGATAGCTAAATTAATGATAAATTGATAATTGATAACTAAACTAATAAGATAATTAATATTGTAATATTATCATAAAATATTAATTATTATAGTACAATACAACACCATAATTGAACAATTGTTTACTTTAGAAATCTTAATAATGAATCTTAATAATTAGATAATTGCTTCAAAAATAATAATCAGATAATTAATATAGCTAATTGTTGGCCAAAATAAAATAAATTTTATTTTATGTATATAGAATACTTGGGTTTCGATTTTAGGATATAATTTATATTTTATCTAAAAAATGATAATGATAAAATAATAAAAAAAAAACATTCGTAAATTCACCTCAAACACGCAAGGCGTGCATTTCTATACGCGGGGCGCATACCACACATCCGAAGGCGTTCCACTTCAGAGACACAAACACGCGGGGCGTGCCTTCCTTTACGCCACGCGTAAAACGCATCAACAAGGCGCTCCAGGATCAGAAGCACAAACACGCGGGGCGTGCCATCCTATACGCGGAGCATATACCATCCACCCGAAGACGTTCCACTTCAGAGGCTCCACCACGCAGGGCGTACCTTCCTACACGCCACACGTAAAACGCATCAACAAGACGCATCAGGTTCAGAGGCTCCATTACGCGGGGCGTAACCAGACTTACGCGGGGCGTGTTCTTTGTCTCGGCAAGCTAGAGGTCAGTTCTCGCCCAGAGCCCGTCTTCGGTCACCGACTTCTCCGAACGCACCCGGACACAACTACGAGCTCACCCCCACATCTAGGCCCAAGCTTTGAGAATCTCTCCAACCACAAGGTAGTGGAGTGATGTGGCATGGTAGTTAGTGGTGGTTTGTGGAAGTTGAGGAAGTGGGGTGATGTGGCAAGGTAGTGGGCAAGGTTAGAGAGAAAAATAAGGGGCAGTTGATGATTAATTACCAAAATGCCATTCCAAAAAAACTATAAATAGACCCTCCATTCTTCATAAAAAACACACTCATTCACACACAAAACCCCCTCTCAAAGCTCCAATGCTTAATCTCTAGTTCCTTTTATTCTTAGTTCTTCAAGTTCTTCCTTTCGTTCTTCATTTTTCTTAGCTTCAATTCCTTCTTTAGCTCTCCTTTAGCCTTAATTCAAGTTCCAATAGCCTCTTTCCAAGTTTTTTCAATTCAATTTAACAATTTCCCAAGACTTTAATTTGTTCAATCCTTAGCTAGAATTCTATTTTCAACTCAGTTTTCCAGATTCGTCCAATTATTTTCAAAGCCCGATTTCGTCTATTTAAAGTCATTTTTTGCTTTCAATTCCTTCGACAAAGTTGTTCCTGACGTCCTGAAGTTCAATCTGGTGTATTTAGTTTCCTAATTCCGTGCCCAGAAACCGTAGTTACAATCCAGTATTTGCAGCCCAAATTCTTGTAGTTGTTATGTTTCCAGTTTTTTCCAGATTCGTCCAATTGTTTTCAAGACTCAATTTCGTCCATTTAAAATCCGTTTTTGCCGTCGATCCCTTATATAAGTTTGTTCCTGGCGTCCTGAAGTTAAGTTTAGCCTACTTATTCATCTAATTCCGTGTTTCTAAGCATCCAAACGAGCCTACCGAAGTTGAAGGTTAAATCTGCCCCATTTGCCTACCATACGTTTAGTCATTGCAAAGAGCACATACCGTACGGGCCCGACCGGCTGCAGCTCTCCGAGAACCTCGCACCAACACCAAAATTCAACGTCAATCCGAGATAGCTATTGTGGCTCCGATTTTGTTGTTGAATTTTAATTTATTTTATCGCATTTCAATTCTTTGTATTGATTTGTTTATTCTAATTCAATTGATTACCTATATGTTTAATATAGAGATTTTTCAATTGTAATTCATTTCATTTTTAATGCTTACTTTGAACATATGTATTCAAACACTTATTCATATCAATAAATACCACTTTTCCCAAATCTCGTGTCAATTTCGCACTTTAAATTCTTTATTTTACACAACTTCAATTTACCCGCATTAGCTTAAATAAAAAATTGATTTATCTAGCAAAGTTTCTATAACGGCGCTAGAGACCCAAGAGGGACTTTTTCAATCCTTGCGTCCTTCGCCAATCGCCTCGTTTAGATTTCAAGTTTTTGGCGCGCAAATTCCATAAACTTAACCATTTTAATTGAGAAATAATCTTCTCTGGCACGCCCGCATCTTAACCACACGTGACAAGGTTGAAATTAGCATGTTCGCAAAATATCGCTAACAATTTTTGGCTCGCCCTGTGGGACCTTTTATTTTTTTTAGCTACCAAAAATTGTGTTTATTTTTTACGTCCTTAATTTTTTCCACACTCATTATCCCACTTCCACTTTACCAAAATTTATTAGCTAACGCTAACAATTTTTGGCACGCCCAGTGGGACCTTTTATTTTTTTTAGCTTGGCCAAAAATTTTAAGGCCCGTTTTTTCATACCACGCATTCAGTTTTTAAATAACTTGTTATTCATGCTTTGTTTTTATTCCATCAATAAGTATTCATTTATTTTCTTGTTTTTATGCAAATTCGATTACTAATTTAATTTCACCATTTTCACCTATCAATACTCACGGAGGATGCCTCCTAGGAAGAACACCGGGAAAGATCCAACTCCATCGGACTCCGAAGAGAGTCAAAATCAGAACCGAGATCATAACAATGAATCCGGAATACCGGAAGGCTTCGTAGCCGAGACTGTGGGCAATAGCGGAGGTGCAAACCAACAACCACCTCAAGGGCTACCCGTATTCGACATGACATCAATCATAGCAAGTATGGATAAGCAAATCAGCCAATTTCTACATGGATTTGCACAGACCATGAAAGAGAGTCATGAGGCTATGTGTAATACGATGCAAGCTAGCAACGAAGCATGTTTAAAGCTAACAATGAGGCGGTAAACAATTCCAACAAAGTGCCATCTCTCGAGGAGAGGATTGTCGATTTAACCGGAGAAATCGGTAAAATCCCAGAAAAATATGCCGAGCTTTTCTCACAAAAGTCAAAATCCCAAGGACCGGCAGGCAATGGAAAAGGAACACCTATCTCAGGTGCCGATGAAAGGTATACCCCTCCACCAGTTCGAGAAGAAAACCTCAGGTTCAATGAACGGGGCGATAGGATCAGCCCAGAATCCGTTCAAGTCCCACCACCTCAACAACAGTTTAGGTCTCATACCGGGCCTAGTAACCATGCCGAATATTACGAGGAAAGCTATACTCGTAATATTGGGGGCAATGGGAGAGGAACCAACTTTCATCCACAACGGACTATGCACACACGTGTGGAGCCGACCAACAACTTAGGGGAAGCCCAACGCATAAAAAACATCGTCCAAGAGATTTATGGGCCAGCCGTGAAGGAGGTGTACCGACCCGAGTTCCAAAAATCGTATCCACGGCAGTATGATCAACTATATCCTTTACCTCATAATTTTAGAGTCCCTGATTTTACTTTGTTTTTAGGAGAAGAGGGGCAATCCACGGTAGAGCATGTGGCACGCTTCACCTTTCAATGCAGTGGTTTGAGCATGGATATGAACTTCGACATGTTGCGCTTACGCTTATTCCCAGGATCACTAACAGGACCAGCGTTCTCTTGGTACACCACATTGCCTTCAAGGTCCATTCATGGTTGGGAACAAATGGAAAGGCTTTTCCATAACCAATTCTATCGAACGGAGCCCGAGGTTTGTGTTGCGGAGTTGTCCCGAATGACACAGCGACATGGGGAACCAGTTGAAAATTTTATCAAACGATTCAAAAAGATGCGACATCGATGTCGAATCAATATCCCCGAGGTCGAATTCGTAAAGATTGCCCAACGTGGACTAGAATTCGAAAACCGGAAGAAATTTCAGGGAATCGATTTTCATGACTACTATGAATTGGTGGCCAAGGTTTCAGAGTACGAGGAATTGATGAGGGAAGATCATCGACGTAAGAAGAACTCGGTGGGAAGCTATCAAGGGGAGGTACAAACACATGAAGTAGCCATCGCCGACTTAACAAACAGCGGATCTCGAACATGTCCCGTGTTGTTAAAAAATCCCAAGACACCAGAGGTAGTCAAAAGGATTCCAACCACCCAATATACTTTTGACGTCTCAAAGACAGAAGAGATTTTCGATTACCTGTTAAAGGAGCAGTTCATCACATTACCGCCTAGACATGTGATCCCATCCAAAGAGGAAATACGCGGACGAGATTACTGTAAGTATCACGACAACTGGAGCCATAATACTCAAGCTTGTTTTGGTTTTAGAAATGCCGTGCAGGATAGGATTAACCGTGGGATACTCCAATTCCCGGAAAAAAAGGAAAGCATGCTGATCGATGATGACCCATTCCCGGTAGCCAACATGATCAATGCCACTTCACTAGTGTGGGGGGGCAAAGGAAAGCAACAATGCAACCCGAGGATTCGACAGATATGGGTACCAAAGGTGAGGCCAGCTAAGTTGGAGGAGAGTTCAAGGCAATCACAAAATGGAAGGAAAAGAGAGGTGCAACAACAACGACCGCGTTTCGTGACACCCTCAAGCACGTTGCCCATCGATCAATGGCAACTAAATAGCCATAAGAAGTTCCCAAGGCCTCTCTCAAAAAATGCGAAAAGAAGATTAAGGAAAAGAGAGGCAGAAAAAAGAAATAGTCAAAAGGAATCTCCCAGCGTTAACTCTAATGATGCGAGAGAAGGTAGGAAAAACCAAGAGAAAAACCTCCAGATTCGGGTTGGAGATTTCATCATTCGGATAGATTGTGCAGCTACCTCTTTAATCTTACCTTCGGATTTTAGAGGTGAACACACCAAGAAGGAAGTCCCCAAACTCGAGCATAAGGAGCAAGAAGACACAATACCGAAGGCATCAAGTGAAAGGGGTATGAAGAGGGTTTACTTTGACAAGCCCACTCCAAGGATGACTCGCCATATCAAACCTTTATACGTCAAGGCTCATGTAGATGGCAAACCGATCTCCAGAGTGCTCATCGATAATGGATCAGCCGTTAACATCATGCCGATGAAGATGGTCCTAGCCCTAGGAAAATCGGAGGAAGATATAATCTCATCAGAGGTGTCAGTTTCAGCCTTCATGGAGAAATTGCGAAGACATACGGTGTCCTACCTTTGGAGCTCACTGTTGGCTCTCACACCGCTATGGCTGCTTTCTTCGTGGTAAATTCAACTGCGAGCTATCAAGCACTTTTGGGGAGAGATTGGATTCACTCCAACTCATGCATCCCTTCGTCATTGCACCAACTTCTTCTATTTTGGAAGGGAGACGATGTGGAAGTTATTCGGGCGAACGAGAAGCCATTCGAAACCTACTCAGATGTGGTCGAAGCCAGACTTTACGAGGAATCTGTTGGCCCAATCCGAGTTGGGTCCAATTACAAAGAGCAATCATGTGGCGAAGAGATTAAGAATATCTTAAAGCCAACAGCAATCGTGCCTCGTCGAAGGCCATTCCATAATGAACCAATAATTGAAGAAATTCCATGATTAAGACAACATCGGAAAAAGAAGTGGTAGCTTCAGCCGCTATATCAAAACTGAATGCACAACAACTAGCGGAGAAACTGTACCAAGAAAATGACATGAGGGTCTCAGAAGTCGAAACCCCTAAGGGAACAACAGAACTAAATCCTCAAGGAGAAGAAATCCGATTACAAGATCTGAAAAGGGCAAACCCAAAGTTAGAAGATGAAGGTTCCATGGCAGTCGATCCTTTAGACGAAGTAAATCTAGGAACGGAAGAGGAACCTCGGGTTACATTTGTCAGTAGCTTACTACGCCCAACATTAAAAGAAGCCATTATCGGTTTGCTTCATAAGTTCAAAGACTGTTTCGCTTGGAATTATGATGAAATGCCCGGGTTGAGCAAGGACGTAGTGGAGCATAGATTGCCGATCAAACCAGAATTCAAGCCCTTCAAGCAACCAATGAGGAGGATGAGCAAAGAGGTTGAAGGCAAGGTGAAGGAAGAGATAGAAAAACTTTTCAAGGCTAGATTCATCAGACCAGCAAAGTACGCGGTGTGGCTATCTAACGTCGTGCCTGTAGTGAAAAAGAACGGTAAATTACGCGTATGTGTAGATTTCCGCGATCTAAATCTAGCTACGCCAAAAGACATCTATGTGATGCCTATAGCCGATATGTTAGTAGATGTTGTGTCTAAAAATGAATTGATATCTCTTTGTGATTGCTATGCGGGATATAACCAAATCCCCATTGCCGAAGAAGACATTGCAAAAACGGCATTTCGATGCCCAGGGTCAATTGGCACGTTCGAATGGGTCGTCATGCCATTTAGTTTAAAAAATGCCCGCGCCACATACCAAAGAGCAATGAATGCCATTTTTCACTATTTACTCGGCACCTCCATGGAAGTATACGTAGACGACATCGTTATTAAGTCCAAGCGAGAAGCAGAACATGTCGACCATTAAGGAAAAGCTTCGAACGAATGCGAAAGTATAACTTGAAGCTCAACCCTCTGAAGTGCGCCTTTGGGGTCAAAGCAGGAAACTTCCTCGGATTCTTAGTCCATCAAAGAGGAATCGAGATCGACGATAATAAGGCAAAAGCAATCAAAGAAGCGCAACCTCTAAAGAACAAAAAAAGAGTTGCAACTGTTCTTGGGCCAAGTAAACTATTTGAGATGATTCATATCGAACTTGGCTGGAAAATCCAGAGCATTCTCAAATTTGTTGAAACTCAAAGATGAAGAAAGCTTCAAGTGGGACGACAAACATCAAGCGGCGTTCGAGGAGATCAAAACTTACCTGAGTAATCCACCTGTGTTGATGCCACCAAGGGAGGGCACTCCACTCAAGCTCTATATATCAGCAACCGACGAGTCAATCGAGTGCTTACTTGCCCAAGACAATGCAAACCGCTATGAACAAGCCATCTACTATCTGAGCCGAACGTTGCTATCAGCAGAGACGAGATACAGCCCAGTTGAGAAGACATGCTTAGCCCTCTACTTCGCTTGCACGAAGTTGAGACATTACTTGCTCAAAGCGAGAGTTTATGTGATCGCTAGCACAGATTTGGTCAAGTACATGCTAAACCAGCCTATCCTCTCGGGAAGAATAGGGAAATGGTCACTAGCATTGGCCGAGTTCACCTTGACGTATCTCCCACAATCCTCAGTAAAAGGGAAAGCAATTGCAGATTTTGTAGCCGATCACCCAACCAGTTTCCAATATCCCGAAGAGGCAGAACTTCCAATCTATCTGACACATAAAGAACCTTGGCAGTTAAAGTTCGATGGTTCAAGCACAGACAGTTCCAACGGAGCAGGAGTGATCATCACAACCCCATCCGGGACTAAAACGATATTAGCTGTAAACTTGGATTTCGAATGCACGAACAATCAAGCTGAGTATGAAGCTCTGATCATTGGTCTGGAAATCTTAATCGACCTAGGAGCAAAAGAGGTCAAGATTTTCGGTGATTCACAATTGGTCATCCGGCACCTAACAGGAGAATACAAATGCTCAAGTTTATCTTTGTTACCTTATTTCGCATTTGCAATCCAACTTCTAGAAATGTTTGATGAGGTCAGTTTAGAGCAATGACAATTGGGAAGCTGACGAGTTAGCCCAAATCGCTTCTGGAATGAAAATCTCCAAAGAGACAGCATACAAAGTCGTCATCATCAGAAGTCAGGGTCATCCTTCCGTGGCGGATAGAGGCGTCCAGTTTGAGTCATTCGACATCGACATTAACTTAGCTCAGGATTGGAGGAAACCATTCATCGATTACCTTAATGACCCATCCAAAAAAGTAAAATATTCACTAAGCATTCAATCTCGAAATTACATGGTGATGGCAGGTGATTTGTACCGTAAGAGCTACGATGGAATTCTACTTAAATGTCTCGGCTTTCCAAAAGCAATGGAGGTCATGAAGCAAGTCCACGAAGGCACATGCGGAGCTCACCAGTCCGGAAGGAGAATGCGGTGGCTCATAAATCGTCATGGGTACTTCTGGCCAATGATCCTATGAGATTGCATCACATATGCGAAGGGTTGCAAGAAGTGTCAATTATATGGCCAAACCCAACGAGTGCCCTCAGAAGAATTACACTCAGTTGTGAAACCATGGCCTTTTAGAGGATGGGCTATTGATCTAATTGGGAAAATATTTCCAGCACCGTCAAAAGGCCATTGTTTCATCATAGTTGCCACAGATTACTTTTCCAAGTGGGTAGAAGCAGCACCAATGAAGCAAGTCGGCCAAGCACAAGTAATCCAGTTCATCAAGGAGAACTTAATCCACAGGTTCGGAATTCCATAATCCATTACCACGGATCAAGGAACTATGTTCACAGGCGAGGATATGAACAAGTTTGTGGAAGAGTACGGAATTAAATTAATTCACTCCACCCCATTTTACGCACAAGCAAACGGTCAAGCAGAGGGGTCCAACAAGATTCTGATCCAAATCTTGGAGAAGATGCTAGAAGACAATCCTAGGGAGTGGCATAAAGTTCTCTCAGAAACACTTTGGGCTATGCGAACGTCTAAGACACGAGCGACTGGAGTGAGTCCGTTTTTCCTAACGTTTGGTCATGATGCAGTAGTACCATTAGAAGTCATCGTGCCTTCATTGCGAGTGATGCGTCAAAATGACTTGGAGCCGGACAACTATGTGCAAGCCATGACCATGGAACTAGAAGATTTGGACTACGAAAGGCAGAAAACGCTCGATTGCATGATGATCCAAAAGAAGAAAGTGGAAGACGTATACAATAAGAAAGTGAAAAAGAAAAGCTTCAGAGAAGGCGAGCTAGTATGGAAGGTAATTCTACCAATCGGGACGAAGGACCGTGAGCTTGGGAAGTGGTCGCCCAACTGGGAAGGACCATTTCAAATCCACAAGGTGCTTCCCGGGAACGCGTATTGGTTGAAGAGCTTGGACGGAGAACCACATAGGAGGTACATTAATGGTAAATATTTAAATAAATATTTTCAAAGTATGTGGGATGTAATTAACGTAGGAACCTAATCAATAAATCATCTCAATTTTCAACTAATGCCTGCGTTTCTCCTTGTATCCTATGCATTTTAGATTATTTCGCATGTACCATATGTTTAGGGCATAAAAATATATAAATTAGTAAATGTTCAGGTGGCAATTAGCTCATAAAATGATGTCCATTTGTGCTACAAAAATGCTATCAGTGAAAGAATGAGCAGACGTGGTCACAAACTCAAAAAAAAAAATAAAATAAAAAGTATAGACGACCCGTAAATGTACCTCACGGAAATAAACAGAAATCAGGCTTTGGGTATTTCGCCCAAGATTCACAAAGATTTAAGGCAGCCTCTTTGTGTTGCTTGCTTTGTCGGTGCCATTCCAACATCTCGTCATAATGATTGGCCAGTCGATCTTTCTCGCGGCCCAACTCTTCCTCCATCCGCGGGAAACAAGCTCTAAACCCGGAACTGGCTCTAACCATTTCCTCTTTAGACGCTCGAGCTTCAGCCACCTCCTTCTCTAATGCCATAAGACGCTCCTCTACAACTGCAATTTTGGCTAACCGTTGCCTATCCGCTTCTTCAGCATCAACCAAAGCATTAAATTTCTTGCTATAGGCCTCAAGCTCCGCCATGTTTGATCTAACCCGAGCTGCAAGACCCGCTGCCACGTTTTTCTCAGTAACGTAGGACTGATAACAAAATAATACATAGTTCTTGGCGGATCTCAACGGCTCATTCTTGAAAGGATGAGCACACGCACCCATCATGAGGTCAAAATCAGTCATTGCCCTTTCAATACAGGTAGGGGTCCAAGAGTCAAGAGGAGAAGCGACAAGCTTACTAAGATTAGCACGAGCATCACACAAAGAATCATCACTAGGCAAGGATGAATCAGCTGCAAAAGTAGACGGTCCTTTCAAAAATGAAAAATCCAAGCCAGCAAAAGGATTATCAGCCTTAAGACCGATAGGAACCAATAAAGGACACACAAGAGCTGATTCCTGCCCACAGTTTAGCAATCCAATCAATCCATCTGACTAAGGCATCTCAAGCATGGTTCATAAATAACAGATTAGCAAGATCATACAAACCTGAGACAATGGTGCAAGAATCAACCGGTTTAGAGAAGACGCGGAAGGAAGATGGGTTCGTGCCGGAAGTTGCAATGGAGTCATACCCACCTCAGGCGAGCCATCCTCAAGGGACAAGGTTCCAATCGAAGAAGTTACATTCCAGCGGGCCTCTAGTTGATCTAGTGCCTCATCCTCAAAACCAAAATATAGATCTTCGTCAGGGTCGGCTTCTTCCTCTCCTTGTCTCATAGAAGGCCCTGCAGCAGTAGGCACCGGCTCTCCCTCATCCAGTATAACTGACTTTCCCTTGCCCTTTTCGTTTGCATCAAGCACATTCGGGGCTAGGAGAGTCAGATTATTGTCCTTTCCTGAGCTACCGCTTGAATCTAAAAAAAATGAATATAAGAAGAATATGAATAAATAAATAAAGCAAAAGAGCTTACCAACAGGCGGGATGCAATGCTGAAAAATGGTCTCCCACCAAGCATCGAAGGAGGGTTGATCCGATCCAAGCAAAAGCGGTCCCTGATCATATCCTGCATCCAGAACCGCAGCGGCTATATCTTCATCACTAGCCCCATACCGCTGGGAAGAGGTAGGAAACGGGAGTTGCCCCGGGATAGATTGAAAAAAGCCTAATTGACGTGCCCAAAGATAAGGTGCATACAAGGTCAGACCAGGGTTGGTTGATCGAGAGATTCTGGTTCGGTTCACCCCGTGGTGTAACCGGAGGGTTGCACATACCGTCATCCACCATTCAGCACCTTCATGGGGGGCAGCAGACAAGTAAGAGAGAGCCCAAGATGGTAGACACGAGTTATCTTTTTCCCAAAAAAGAAACAGCTTGTTATGAGTAGATGGCACTAAAGTACGAAGAAATCTCATAACCACACTAACAGCCAGACTCGAAGAGCTGTAGCAAAGGTCTACACCAAGATGGCCCGAGGTCCCCATTGATGAAGCGGTAGCCAAATGAGGAAAGTAGATAAAGAGCCACAGCTGCAACAACCACAAACCACCCCGAGGTTTTATGAATGGTTTATCCTCGACAGTAAGAGCTAGACGGTGGAATGTTGAGGCCAACAACATGGTGCCAAGAGCTAAACAGCGGCCCGAAGCCAGAGCCTTATCAATGATCAATATTTCTGCAGTAGGTCTGAGGCCCAACGGCTCGAAGATATAATTGTTAAGCATCATCCACAGGAAATGCACATGATCCTCATCATCCAACTCTCTCTTGTCCAATTTCCTTTTGATCATTTGGACATACTTCCCGGCCTCTTTGGATAAGATAGCCTTCACTTCAGGGAACACATTTGTCTCGACACAACTTGGGACTTCCTCTCCGATAATAGGCAACCCCGTCAAAGCAACTACATCACGTAAAGTGATAGACATGGGGCCCAACGGAAGGATCAATGAGTTACATACCGGCGACCAATAATTCAGCACCCCCTCAAGCACATTCACGCAAGGAGTAATTTCATGACGGGTCAAACGAACAAAATCCCTAATGCCAACTTGTTCCCAAACACTCGCATATCTCGGCTCTAAGCGATCTACAAGGTCATTCCATCCAATATAACAACGAGGGAATATCAGCCCTTTCTTACTTGCAGGGAATTGATAAGTTTTCCTATGAAGGGCCAATTCGGTAGAACTACTCATGGGATAAGGGGGCAAAGGGGAGTTATTCGCAGCAATAGGGCTAATAGTAAAGACACTATCCTGAAATTGAATTATAGACACGATCAATTAAAGCCTATGGATGCTACCTTCAATTACATGATCAGGAAATTGCAAAATTCATTGAAAATTACCTCCTGCAAGCCAAGAGTTATGTCAAGGCGAGAATCAGCGCGAATGGTGTCAGAATATGAACAGCTAGCTGTGACAGACAAATACAAAAATTCAGCAAATAAAATTTCACCCACATATGGTAGTTCTAAAACTCTTACATTGAATTCCAATTCAATTTATCAGTTTTTCAACAAACATAAATTTACATACGGTGAAAGCAAAAGAAAAATCAACAGAGAAAGAAAATAGAGAAGAAAAGACAGTTTGCATACCCATAATTGAAAAATTGAGAGCTTGATTCCTTGTGTTTGTTGAGCTTTGAGAAAAGAAAATGGCAAAAACAAAAGAAAAAACGTAGAAGAGGAAGAAGAGTTGCAGTGGATCAAGGTTGAGAGTCTTAAGGGATTCAAATTCTAAAAATCCTGCAGGATTCTTTCTCTATTATCTTAAAAAAAAAGACATTTAAATAAAAACTTCTTTTATGCATAAATTTTATTTTTTCTATTTTATTTATGCACAAAAGAGGGGGGCAATTGTTGGCCCAAAATAAAATAAATTTTATTTTATGTATATAGAATGCTTGGGTTTCGATTTTAGGATATAATTTATATTTTATCTAAAAAATGATAATGATAAAAAAAAAAAAACATTCGTAAATTCACCTCAAACACGCAAGACGTGCATTTCTATACGCGGGGCGCATACCACACATCCGAAGGCGTTCCACTTCAGAGACACAAACACGTGGGACGTGCCTTCCTTTACGTCACGCGTAAAACGCATCAACAAGGCGCTCCAGGATCAGAAGCACAAACACGCGGGGCGTGCCATCCTATACGCGGAGCGTATACCATCCACCCGAAGACGTTCCACTTCAGAGGCTCCACCACGCAGGGCGTACCTTCCTACACGCCACGCGTAAAACGCATCAACAAGACGCATCAGGTTCAGAGGCTCCATTACGCGGGGCGTAACCAGACTTACGCGGGGCGTGTTCTTTGTCTCGGCAAGCTAGAGGCCAGTTCTTGCCCAGAGCCCGTCTTCGGTCACCGACTTCTCTGAACGCATCCGGACACAACTACGAGCTCACCCCCACACCTAGGCCCAAGCTTTGAGAATCTCTCCAACCACAAGGTAGTGAAGTGATGTGGCATGGTAGTTAGTGGTGGTTTGTGGAAGTTGAGGAAGTGGGGTGATGTGGCAAGGTAGTGGGCAAGGTTAGAGAGAAAAATAAGGGGCAGTTGATGATTAATTACCAAAATACCATAATTAATTACCAAAATATCATTCCAAAAAAACTATAAATAGACCCTCCATTCTTCATAAAAAACACACTCATTCATACACAAAACCCTCTCTCAAAGCTCCAATGCTTAATCTCTAGTTCTTTTTGTTCTTAGTTCTTCAAGTTCTTCAAGTTCTTCCTTTCGTTCTTCATTTTTCTTAGCATCAATTCCTTCTTTAGCTCTCCTTTAGTCTTAATTCAAGTTCCAATATCCTCTTTCCAAGTTTTTTCAATTCAATTTAACAATTTCCCAAGCCTTTAATTTGTTCAATCCTTAGCTAGAATTCTATTTTCAACTCAATTTTCCAGATTCGTCCAACTATTTTCAAAGCCCGATTTCGTCCATTTAAAGTCATTTTTTGCTTTCAATTCCTTCGACAAAGTTGTTCCTAACGTCCTGAAGTTCAATCTGGTGTATTTATTTTCCCAATTCCGTGCACAGAAACCGTAGTTACAATCCAGTCTTTGCAGCCCAAATTCTTGTAGTTGTTCTGTTTCCAGTTTTTTCCAGATTCGTCCAATTGTTTTCAAGACTCAATTTCGTCCATTTAAAATCCGTTTTTGCCGTCGATCTCTTATAGAAGTTTGTTCCTGGCGTCCTGAAGTTAAGTTTAGCCTACTTATTCATCTAATTCCGTGTTTCTAAGCATCCAAACAAGCCTACCGAAGTTGAAGGTTAAATCTGCCCCATTTGCCTACCATACGTTTAGTCATTGCAAAGAGCACATACCGTACAGGCCCGACCGGCTGCAGCTCTCCGAGAACCTCGCACCAACACCAAAATTCAACGTCAATCCGAGATAGCTATTTTGGCTCCGAGTTTGTTGTTGAATTTTAATTTATTTTATCGCATTTCAATTCTTTGTATTGATTTGTTTATTCTAATTCAATTGATTACCTATATGTTTAATATAGAGATTTTTCAATTGTAATTCATTTCATTTTTAATGCTTACTTTGAACATATGTATTCAAACACTTATTCATATCAATAAATACCACTTTTCCCAAATCTCGTGTCAATTTCGCACTTTAAATTCTTTATTTTACACAACTTCAATTTACCCGCATTAGCTTAAATAAAAAATTGATTTATCTAGCAAAGTTTCTATAACGGCGCTAGAGACCCAAGAGAGACTTTTTCAATCCTTGCGTCCTTCGCCAATCACCTCGTTTAGATTTCAAGTTTTTGGCGCGCAAATTCCATAAACTTAACCATTTTAATTAAGAAATAATCTTCTCTGGCACGCCCGCATCTTAACCACACGTGACAAGGTTGAAATTAGCATGTTCGCAAAATATCGCTAACACTAATAATGATTACTAAATTTAATGAATCTTAAATTCGGTCGGTTTGATTAATTCGGTTATTTTATCGTAAAAACCGAACTGACCGATATTACCAAACAGACCACTCATATATGAATTGATTTATGAAAAGGCCTAATAAATCCATATATGAAAGATCAAGGGCTCAATGTATTTAAATAAAAGATTGAGAGCTTAATGCACCAAACAATGAAAGATCGGAGGCTCAATGTGTCTAAATGAAAGATCAAGGGCTTAATACACCAAACAATGAAAGATCAAGGATCTCAGTATGCTTTTTGCCAAATCTTTATAATATAGTTTACTTAATATGATTAAGTTTGGTTGAATTGATTACATGTTAGCTCTAACTGAGGGTCCTTGGATAATCTATAATCTATCACATAATTACCTTCGCGTATAACTTTGATTTCATTCCTCACTGGATGGATGAGTAGTTGCTCAGATTTATTATTGTTGTGTAAATGGAATAGATCGAGGACATGACAGTTTGTGACCTTTTAGAAGTCCGTGGTGAGATGATAAATTTGAACCCCTTCATATATACATTCTATTTTTTTTTTAAGTTGGGGGCTAGATAAATATTCTTTTATTATTATGAGGGGTAAAGTACAAAAATTTAACCATATGGTTATTAGGAGAGAACAATTAGCATCCACGCATAAGTGCAGATAATGAGGTTTTTTATGTGTAATTCTATCCTCTTGCTGGAATCTCCACCGTCTTAATCACTCAATAAGTTGCACAATTTATGTTAATAAAAAAAAATTCATTTTTAATCAACTAGTCTTGAAATTGCACCAACTCATTATGTTTAAGAATGTAATATTTTCTAGATAAAAGCTACATTCACTTTTCTCCAAAACCCATAATACTAAATTTATATCATAAGGATTAAAAGATAAATAATTATTATTGGTCTTTTTGCATAAAGAGTTAAAAATATATAAACATTTATAGATATATATACCACAAAAACGAAAAATTGAAATTGGATAATAACAATTAAATGGGAATTTTTTTTTTAAGACAAGGAACCTCAAGCTAAATTGAAAGGACAAAGCAATTCCTTATATCAATTAAGCCAAACAATCTTAATGTTTTATGTTCATCTCTATCTCTATTTTTATAAGTATAATATAAAAATATTTTTTTAGACTCCTTATTTATATGGGCTCTGGACGGGCGCCCTTCAAATCATAACCTAACACTAAGGAGACTTCCTGAAACTAGGTTCCGAATGGCAGACGCATACATGGTATTCTGCAACTCCACTTCTTTCCCATAATTCATCTTTAAAATCATAGTTTCGGTCCCTTTGATGTTAAAGGTAGGAAAATTTCCCATAAAGAGATTTTCTATAGTCTTAGAACTTAGTTCAACAAAGGACTCATTATCAAAATAAATATGACATGTGGCATTGCATCCTGTTGAAACACCTTTCCACATGATTTTGATTTGACAAAATTATTTAAGTTAATCCCATGATTAAACAATTAAATTTAAGTGCTTTGATTTAATTGTACTAATGTGTTTGTTCAATGTTGAGTAAGTTAACTAACGAGAACAGGAACTGAGAGTCTATAAAAGAAAGATAGAACAAAGTCAGCATAGGTAAGTCACACATCAGAAGCTGAGTGGAATGCAACTCAGCTTTGCGAAAGAAATGTCTTCTTCAGAAAAAGCTTGAAGGCGAAGCCACTGAGTCAAGCTGAGTAATAATCAAGTCAGCGTCAAGGATCCGTCAACTTGGAAGACAAGGTCTGACAAATATCTGGAACAAATCAGAAGCCTCGAAAATCTGTTTTAAGGACATTTTCGAGATGCATGGACCATCTGACTTTTGGCTAGAAGACAAACCTGGCGCAAGAAGACAAACCTGGCACCTGTCCAAGGCAGAAGACAGGATTGGCCTGCAGCTCTGGAAGCTGACCACGTGATGACGAAGAAGACCGTTTTTCCCACAACGGCTATGTCGGAATTCAAATCATTGAAGTCACAAGATTACTATAAAAAGGCCAAATCATCACTTGGATCCAAAACACATACAACACAAAAGATACAGACAGAAAAAGCAAAATCTTCATTAAGCGAAAATCCAAAATAGAAGCTGTCTGAAAAGAAAAAGCAAGCTCTTACACCAAACTCCAATCATTGTGTAAAAGTCTAGAGTGATTTTATTCATCTAAAGTGTTCTTCATTTAGTGAGAACAATTCTTGTATCATTTGTAAAAGGTTAGAAGAGTGAAGCTGAGTACTCGGTTATAGTACTCAGTGGTAGAGAGAAGCTGAGCACTCGGTTATAGTATTCAGTGGTAGATATGATTGAGTAGACGAATAGAGGACGGTACTCTTGCATACTCAGTTGCTATTGTAAAGGGTTTGTGCTCTACCTTTAAAGAGCTCAGTAGAGGATTGAAAAAGCTCGAAAGGATTCCGAGGACTGGACGTAGGCGGAGAGGCCGAACCAGGATAAGTCTGCTGAGTAACTTCTAATCCTCTCTCTTGATATATATATATATATATATATATATATATATATATGTGTGTGTGTGTGTGTGTGTGTGTGTGTGTGTGTGTATGTATGTTTTGCTTGCTTAAAACTACTCAGTAAATAATCTGTACAAGCTAAAGCTGAGTAATCTGAGTGCTGAGTTGGAAACTAACTTAAGTGTTACTTCCCAACTTACAATTGAAATAGCTCTAGTCAGTATCTGATTAAAGCCATCTCACACCACACTCAGCCTTGCTGACCTGAAACTAAGTTAAACTATCAAACATTCAATTAAGTCAGCATTATCAAGCTAAAAAGTTATATTAGTTCCTAACCCCCCCCCCTTGGAACTAATCATATTACGTTACACTGGACCAACAAGTGGTATCAGAGCCTAACAGCTCACTATTCAAGATAAAACTATCTTGAGCTGATCCCTGTAATGGCTGAGAACAGCACTCGTTTCCTTCCAGGAAATCAAACAACCTAGATACTCCCTGAGGGATTATCTATTAGTCGGCCTTCTCTGTTCTTTGGATCTAATTATACATTCTGGAAGAATATGATGAAAAACTTTATTCAGGCAACAAATATGAGTGCATGGCTAGCTATAGTCCAAGGCCCATTTGTTCCCTATGAAACCATTGATGGTGTAAAAACTGTCAAAAGTGAGGCTAACTAGTAAGAAGATGACCTTAAAAAATTACAAAATAATGCTTTGGCTATAAACATGCTTCACTGTGCTTTAGATGCTGCAGAGTACAATAAGATTTTAGGTTGTGAGTCAGCACAAGAAATCTAGAAGAAGCTGGAGGTGACCTATGAAGGAACCAGCAAGGTCAAAGAGTCCAAAGTGAATCAACACATGCGGCTGTATGAGCTGTTCGAGATGAATGATAATGAAGACATCTCTGAGATGAATGCAAGATTCACTAACATTATCAATGAGCTTAAGAGACTCGGCAAGAACTTCACTGAAGAAGAACAAGTGAAGAAGATTCTAAGAAGTCTCCCCAAGAGCTGGCAAGCAAAGAAGACAGCTGTTAAAGAAGCTCAGGATCTGACCATGTACAAGTATGATGAGCTCATCGGATCTCTGCTGACCTCTGAGATCTCCATGAAGAATTTTGAGGCCAAAGAAAAAACTGAGGACAAGAAGCAAAAATCTCTTGTCATGAAAGCTGACTCAACCGAAGCTGACTCATCAGATGATGAGGAGATGGCCATGTTTACCAGGAAGATGAAGAAGCTGTTTAGGAAAAATGACAAGTACAGCAAAAGGCCACTCAAAAGGAGTGATAAATACAAAGCTGAGAAAGGACATCTCCTTCAGGACAATACCAGGCAAGATGAAAATTTAAAAATCATGCATAGGTTTGTCTCTGAAGTCCAATCAGACTCCAAGAAGCTGAGAAAGGACATCACATCCATACAGAACCAGCTGAGTTCATCAGCTAAGAAAAGGTTCTATTCAAAGACTGAGTATTCGGGTACTAGTCAGCAAAGACGGTACACTCAGCAGAACGTCAGTGTGACTGTTGTGGTAAGAAAGGACACACTATAAAAGTGTGTTGGTATGCTCAGCACCATCGTGCTGACCAGAAATGGAAATACCCCCAAAGGGTAGTCCATTGTGACTTCTGTGGGAAAGATGGCCACACTATAAATGTATGCCGTCACAAAATTAAATATGATGCATCACCTGTTGACTCTAACAAACAAGGACCCAAAAAGAATTGGGTACCTAAAGATAACTAATAACATTGCAGGTGATCCTGAGGTGTGCTGAGAAGTCAAAGCTATGGTACATTGACAGCGCATGCTCATGGTATATGACTAGTGATGAAACTCAGTTCATCACACTTGTGCATAAACGAGGAGGAAATGTAAGTTTTGGAGACAACAAAAAGGGTAAGATAGTAGGGTCAGGTATCGTTGGTGGTAATCCTACTATTAAGTCAGTCTCCCTAGTTAGGGGTCTTAAATACAACCTACTGAGCGTAGCTCAGCTGTGTGACAGCGGTAGAAAGGTTGTATTTGATGCCACTGAGTCTAGGATACTCGAGGGAAAAACAAATGAGTTGATTTTAACTGCCCCTCGTGTTGATAACGTTTTCATGCTAAACCTAGAAAAGAAGTTTTCAAAAAATATATGCTTAGTGTCAAAGGAAGATAATTCCTGGCTATGGTATAGGAGACTTGGTCATGTAAGCATGGACCTCCTTGCCAAATTAGCAAGAAAGCAATTAGTTGAGGGATTACCCAAACTCAGGTTTGAGAATGATCAATTGTGTAATGCTTGTCAGCAAGGTAAACAAACTAAAAAATCTTTTCAAAGCAAAAATGTAGTCTCAACCAAGCGTCCATTAGAGTTGCTACACTTGGATCTCTTCGGACCAGTCCAGCCGCTGAGCTTGGGTGGTAGGAGATTTTCCTTAGTCATTGTGGATGACTTTTCTCGGTACACTTGGGTCATCTTCCTGAGTAGCAAGGATGAAGCTTTTGAGATGTTCTCAATATTAGTAAGGAGACTTGAAAATGATAAAGACCTTAAACTAGCTCACATCCGTAGCGATAATGGTGGAGAATTCAAAAATCAACAATTTGATGAATTCTGTGAAGCCAGTGGCATTGACCACAATTTCTCTGCTCCTAGGACTCCTCAACAAAATGGGGTAGTCGAGAGGAAGAACAGAACCTTAGTTGAAATAGTTAGGACAATGCTGAGTGATAATAGGCTTCCAAAGTATTTCTGGGGTGAAGCTGTCAACACAGCTTGCTATATACTCAATAGGGCCTTAGTTAGACCTATACTTAAGAAAACCCCTTATGAACTTTGGAAAGGATGAAAACCCAACATTGGACATTTTCGTGCCTTTGGTTGCAAATGTTTTATTTTAAATACTAAAGACAACCTTGCTAAGTTTGATTCAAAAGCTGATGAAGCTATCTTCTTAGGGTACTCAACAAACAGCAAAGCATATAGGGTGTTTAATAAACGAACTCAGGTCGTAGAAGAGTCTGTACATGTTTAGTTCGATGAAACTGACCCTGCAGGGAAAACAAGTCAGCCTACCGAAGATGACCCATGCTCAGCTTCCGCTGACCAAAATGGAGCAACTGAGTCACTACCTCAAGGGCTGACCAAAGGAAAAAACGAACCTCAAATTATCTTTGCTGACCAAAATAATCCTGCAGAGATTGTTGAAACACCTATCCCTGAAGACACTACACTACCAAAGGAGATCAAGGTTCCAAGAGGACACTCTGAGAGCAGCATTCTTGATGCCGCTGAGAACACCCTGATGACCAGAAATCAACTCAGGAGATATCTCAGCAATGTAGCCTTTGTGTCAGTTCTTGAACCAAGAAACTTCTCAGAAGCTGAGAACGATGAATTCTGGATAAATGCGATGCAAGAGGAGCTCGATCAATTCAAGAGAAATGAAGTATAGGATTTAGTGCCTAAACCAAAGAATCAAAAGACCATTGGAACAAAATGGGTATTCTGTAATAAGCTGGATGAACAAGGAAATGTAGTCATGAACAAAGCCAGACTTGTAGCTCAAGGTTACAGTCAGCAGGAAGGTATTGACTATGGTGAGACCTTTGCACCCGTAGCTAGATCAGAAGCTATAAGAATATTGTGTGCATATGCTAGCTTTATGAATTTTAAATTGTTCCAAATGGATGTTAAAAGTGCATTTCTTAATAAGGTTATAAATGAAGAGGTTTATGTTAGTCAGCCTCCAGGGTTTGAGGATCCAAAATTCCCAAACCATGTGTATAAACTCAAAAAGGCTCTGTACGGCCTAAAGCAGGCACTACGTGCTTGGTATGAAAGGCTGACCAGCTTTCTGCTGACCAGAAACTATGTCAGAGGAAAATCTGATGCAACCTTATTCATTAAGAAAAAGGGTAAAGATACCCTACTGGCACAGATATATGTTGATGATATTATTTTCGGTGCTACTAATGAGTCAATGTGTAAGGAATTTAGCAAGCAGATGCAGACTGAGTTTGAAATATCAATGATGGGAGTGTTGGGGTTTAGTGTCCTATAGACAATTGTTCTAGGATACAAACTTAATGTAAATGAAGTGTTCTTTATATCGTTTGTTTTAATGAGATATATGTTTTCATAACTATATAAAGGCAATCCCTTTTTAAGAACTAAATAAAGTCTAATAAAAGGAAATCCGTAAGTTTGTTTAAAGTGATTATAAAGTGTTCATACAAGCATGAAGTGAGACGAAACTTTATAATAAACTAATAAACTTAAAACCACTCCAAGTCAAGTAATATGTTTAGGATTGACATATCACTGCTGAGACTTGCATGTAACAATGTCTTCTGTCGCGACAGAAAGCTGATCTCACAAGCTTCATATATACAGATATCTGGACAGTTACATGGATCCAATGAAAAGAAGTTCATTAGGATTGGGGACCCGACTTGAGATAACAGGATGGGTAGATTCATCCTTGTCACTTGTTCATCTCATTGGTATTAATAGGTATAAGTAATCCTCAGACACAAAGGAATGTTAATTGGTAATTCTGGATTACGAAATGTGACGCTTTGATTGTAGGAAATTAAGGCTAAGGTATAGCAGCGGAAATATAAAAATTTTAGCCTATTTCCTTTTAACCATAGGATCCGTTAATCGTTATTTCATATAAAGAGGGATAAGAAGGAATACCTTTCGATGAACAATCTACCGTTGTTAAAGAAGCGCCCACAATTCTTCTCCGAGATTCCAACCACAAAGTATAACACGGTGAGGTTAAGATGGAATCAACCCTTATGAGATGCAACCAAATTAGATTGCCTCTAATTAACCAACACAAGATCAAAGAGAAAAGGAGATGAATGAGATTAATCAATTGACGGAAGCCGTATGAATTCTTGTCCACGAACTACGGGATGCGAATTCACTTTTTCTCTCTTAATGTAGGTTTCGAAAATCACAATAAGGGGAGGGGATTAGCTTCTTCGAAATTCACACATTAGGGGGGTATATATAATAACTTGTATCTAAACCCTGGTTAGATAGGAATAGGTTACTTAATAGGAATTCAATTCGGAATAGGATTCCTAATTATTATGTTATAATATATCTAATATATTTAGGATAATAATAAATAACCTAATTGGATAATAATAGGAGTATATTAATCTAATTAAAACTCCTAATTTAATTATCTCTCTTAATTAATTTAATTCACAAACCTAATCAAATTAGGATTAAGGGAATTAAAATAATTCCTTACTTACTATATACAAATTTCGGCCACCCCTAATTAAATGGGCCTTACTGGGCTCATTTGGGCTTCCATCTATTAATGACATCCATCTCTCTTTTGGTTCCAAGTCTTATGTGTGATCCATTAGGTTCTTACTACTTCTGGCCGTATGCAACTATTAAATTAATTTCTTCAAGAATTATATTTAATCCTTGCATAACGGAATGATGTACTGAGTATGTTATTGGCAAGTCTGTAATCATTCCCCCAGAGTCCATTAAGAAGACATGTTGATTCTGTCGTTAACCCTTCTGTATTAGTTACAGTATAATTCGATCCTTTATCAACTACATCCTTGAACTGAATCTTATGACTATGGGTGATGTCAAGTCACATATAGCGAGACGTTCATTTTACTTGTACAGGCCGAGTCAACTCAAATAGATAGGTTAAGTGAAATCTGTATTTCTACTCTTAAGCTATCACCTTGCAAGGATTTAGAGTCGAGTCTTCCACAAGCGATCCTTGGATGTATCTCCCATTAATCGGGAGTGATAAATGCTCAATCCAATGTATAACTACCCTGACATTACTTCCTGTGACACCCAACCTTTGCAGTTCACACCCCAGAGTCATCTCTGTTAAGGATCGTGGGACCACAGGATCAAAGTCTCACATTCAGTAATTCAGGATGACCAATTAACATTCCTTTGAGTCTGAGGATTAGTTATACCTATTAATACCAATGAGATGAACAGGTGACAAGGAAGAATCTACCCATCCTGTTATCTCAAATCGGATCCCCAATCCTAATGAACGACGTTTCATCGGATCTATGTAACTGTCTAGATATCTATATATATGAAGCTTGTGAGATCAGCTTTCTGTCGGACAGAAGACATTGTTACATACAAGTCTCAACAGTGATATATCAATCCTAAACATATCACTTGACTTGGGGTGGTTTTAAGTTTATTAGTTTATTATAAAGTTTTGTCTCACTTCATGCTTGTATGAACACTTTATAATCACTTTAAACAAACTTACGGATTTCCTTTTATTAGACTTTATTTAGTGCTTAAAAGGGATTGCCTTTATATAGTTATAAAACATATATCTCATTAAAACAAATGATATAAAGAACAATTCATTTACATCAAGTTTGTATCCTGCAACAATTGTCTATAGGACACTAAACCCCAACATACTCCCACTTGGAGTAAAGCCAATTGTTTCTAAAACTTATCCCAGTAGAAGTTAAATGACGATCATGTACTTTCTGGGTTAAAGGCTTTGTCAACGGATCTGCAACGTTGTCCTTTGTAGGTACTCTTTCTATTCTCACATCTCCTCTAGCCACAATCTCTCTAATGATGTGGTATCGCTTTAGGTAGTGCTTGGATGCATTATGAGACCGTGGTTCCTTTGCTTGCGCAATGGCTCCATTGTTATCACAGTACAGAGTAATGGGATTGACAATGTCAGGCACCACTCCTAGTTCTATAATGAACTTTCTAATCCAAACTGCTTCCTTTGCTGCTTCCGCAGCAGCGATGTACTCTGACTCGGTCGTAGAGAAAGCTACGCTTCCCTGCTTGGAACTTTTCCAACTGATCGCGCCCCCATTCAAGATAAACAATTGGGATTTAAAATCATTCTCATCTGTGAGATGACTAGCGTCTGAAAATCCTTCAATTTTCAGATCTCCTTCTCCGTACACTAGGAACATATCTTTAGTCCTTCTCAAGTACTTAAGAATGTTCTTGACGGCAATCCAATGCTCGTCTCTCGGATTCCCTTGGTAACGACTCGTTACAGATAATGCGAACGCTACATCAGGTCTAGTGCATAGCATAGCATACATAATCGAACCGATCGCATTGGCGTACGGGACTACAGCCATGCGTCGTTTGTCATCATCAATTTTAGGACATTGATGATTGTTTAACTTTACTCCATGTACCATGGGTAAGTTACCTCGTTTCGATTTAAGCATGCTAAACCGATTTAGCACCTTTTCAATGTATGTAGCCTGTGAAAGACCAAGCAGTCTACGCGATCTATCCCTGTAGATCTTTATACTAAGTATATAGGCTGCTTCACCAAGGTCTTTCATTGAGAAGTTACCGGATAACCATACTTTCACCGATTGTAATAGAGCAATGTCATTTCCCATTAACAGTATATCGTCCACATATAGTATGAGAAATGCTATAGAGCTCCCACTTGCTTTCTTGTAAATGCAAGCTTCTTCGCAATTTTGTTCGAAACCAAATTGTTTTATGGTTTCGTCAAAACGCTTATTCCAGCTTCTAGATGCTTGCTTGAGTCCATAAATGGATCTCTGAAGTTTGCAAACTTTATTTGCATCCTTTGATATGAAACCTTCAGGCTGCATCATGTATACATCCTCAAGCAGATTTCCATTTAGGAAAGTTGTTTTCACATCCATTTGCCAAATCTCATAATCAAAATGAGCGGCAATTGCAAGCATGATTCTGATTGATTTGGACATAGCAACAGGAGAGAAGGTTTCGTCATAATTAACACCTTGTTTCTGACGATATCCTTTCGCTACCAACCTAGCCTTATAGGTGCTAACCTTTCCATCCATGTCAGTCTTCTTTTTGAAGATCCACCTGCACTCAATGGGAATTATCCCTTCAGGTGGATCAACCAAAGTCCACACTTGGTTAGTATACATGGAATCCATTTCAGAATCCATGGCTTCAAGCCATGCTTTAGAATCTGGACTAGTAAGAGCCTCTTCGTAGTTTTCGGGTTCATCGTCTAACACGGGAACCTCGTTATCATCTCCCACTAGAAAACCATATCTAACTGGGAGTTCACGAACTCTTCATGATCTACGAATAGGTGCCACTGGAGTCTCATCTAATGGGACTTCTTCAGGTACCTCAACCGCTTCTGTTGTTTCAGTCGGTGTTTCTTCCTCTTGAACTTCGTCGAGTTCAATCACGCTTCCCTTTTGTGTTTCTTTGAGAAACTCTTTCTCTAAGAAGGTTGCGTATCTGGATACTATTACTTTCTGATCATCTGGATGATAGAAGTAATACCCCATGGTTTCTTTGGGATATCCAATGAAGAAACATTTATCAGATTTAGAATCTAATTTGTCGGACGCTATGCGTTTGACATATGCTGAACAACCCCATACTCTCATAAATGAGAACACAGGTTTCCTACCAACGAACAATTCATATGGTGTGGAACTAGCGGATTTAGTTGGTACTCGATTCAGGGTGAAGAGGGCAGTTTCTAAGGCATAGCCCCAGAACGACTTTGGAAGTAAGGCCATGCTCATCATGGATCGTACCATATCTAATAGGGTACGATTTCTCCTCTCGGATACACCATTGTGTTGTGGTGTATAGGGAGGTGTCCATTGTGAGCATATCCCACATTCAGTTAGATAATTCAAAAAATCATCTGAAAGATATTCGCCACCTCGATCGGATCGAAGCGTCTTTATTTTCTTTCCTAATTGATTTTCCACTTCATTCTTGAAGCATTTGAACTTGTCAAAAGCTTCTGATTTGTGCCTCATCAAGTAGATGTAACCATATCGAGTATGGTCATCTATGAAGCTTATGAAGTATCTGAATCCTCCTCTTGCTTGGACTGACATAGGACCGCATACATCTGAATGAATGAGTCCTAGAGTGTCTGATACACGCTCACCTTTATTGCTAAAGGGTGTCTTTGTCATTTTACCTTTTAAACATGATTCGCATGTTTCCAATGATTCGGAATCGATTGGATCTATAAGCCCATCTGAATGTAGCTTTAGCATGCGTCTCTTGTTTATATGGCCTAAACGACAATGCCACAAGTAAGTTGAATTATCTATCTTATGTCTTTTGGTATCAATTGCAAAAACAGGAGTTTTATCATCTAACACATAAATCCCATTTTGTGATATTCCTGAAAAATAAAAGATCGAATCTTTATAAAAATTGCAACTATTGTTCTTTATTGAAATATGAAAACCGTCGTCAACAAGACGGCTAATAGAAATAATGTTACGAGACATCTCAGGAACGTATAAACAATTCCTTAATTCTATTACAAGCCCAGAGGGCAAAAGTAAAACATAATCTCCAATTGCGAGGGCAGCAACTCTTGCTCCATTTCCCACTCGCAAGTTTATGCTTCCTTTCTTAAGTTCCTTAGTCTGTTTTAGCTCCTGCATATTTGTACAAATATGAGATCCACATCCGGTATCAAGTACCCAAGATTCAGACAATGAAACTGTATTTATTTCAATATAAAACATACCAGATGCTGAAGCACCGTTATTTTCCTTCTCGTGGAAGGTTAGGTACTCCATGCAATCCCTCTTCCAATGCCCTAAGTCACCACAATAGTAGCACTTTCCTTTGGGCTTCTTTGGTTCCTTTCCCTTTGTTTCAGTGAGCACAGCCCCTTGCATTTATCAAGATGGTTTGGATCGGGAGCGACCCCTTTCCTTTTTCTCGATCCTTCAATAGCAAGGGCCAACATTTCCTCGTTTTCTTTTATAATGGGCTCGACTGACTTGAGCATATGTGCAAGCTCTACAAAAGAGGTTTGCAAGCCACTCATCTGATAGTTCATGATGAACTGTGAGTAGCTCTCAGGGAGGGACTGTAGAAGTAAGTTTTCACTTAGTTCATGGTCCATCGCATCTCCAATACTAGAAAACTTGGTTATGAGGCTGATCATCTTGGCACAATGTACCATCACAGATGTGCCCTCCTGCATCTTGCTTTTATATAACTCTTTGGTTTATTTCGAAGCGCTCGCACCGAGTTTCTATCACAAATAGCTCTTTAAGGTGCTTGACCATGGAAGAGGCATCCATATCTGAATGTAGTTGCCTTTTAACCTCCGGTGTCAATGATGCAAGTATGATGTCCCCTACTTGATTGTCATCAGCTTTATGCTTCAAGTAAGCATAAACCTCTTGGTAGGGAGCATCATCCATTGGGTAAGGGGGTATCGGTGTATCAAGTACATACCATTTCCTTTCGAACTTCAAAACAATTTTGAGGTTACGAAACCAGTCGGTGAAGTTTGAACCGTTCAATTTGTTATCGGTAAGGATGTAACGCAGATTGGTGTTAGTCATGATTTTAAGAGCGTATGTTTAAACAAAACCTGAGAGTGAGAAAGAGTAAACGTATGTCATTCATTTGCTTTAAAGTATAACAATCTAAAATTATAGGCCTTTTAATTTATTTCAGATTGCTCCCACTATTTTGCCAAATTAATAACCCTCCATATTAATTCGAAGAATTTCACAAATCCTTTAGTGAGCTAGGATCCTAACTCCTGAGATTTCGCCTTGACTTTAGCCAACAAGCTAGTCCCATTCGTTAGGTAGATTCATGCAATCAATCACATCTCGAATGTGATTCCTAGGTTATTGGGTTACTAACCACATTAGTAACTAATATGTCATTCATATTAATCCCAACCATTTTGCCCATTAGTTTATGACAACATGAGTTTGCCCATCCAATTATCATACTCTAATTTAAGTACTACCCCATATTCATGAAAGAACGATTTTCGATAATCCAGGTGTTACCATAAGACCCCGAGCTTGACTTTATCCAACAACCCAAAGGCCCCCAGTACTGCCGGCTGAATTATAATATTAGGGAGGGGCAACCGATTTTAATAACGTGCTTATTTACTTAACCTTTTAATGAGGGATTTTTATTTAAGTCTCATAATCTAACTTAGTCTTGATTTGCTTTAGCATACATCAGACACTCATACATACATACATTGGCGTTATGGACATATCATCTAAATTATTCCGTCGAGCCAGAGACGGAATAAAAGGCCAAACCTAAGGAAATACTAACTATTACATATTTCTCTTTAGGTCATCCGTCTTCTCCATGGCGCCTTGAAATTACATATTAATTTCTATACTACTATAAGAAAACTTCAACTGAATTGAAGGGAATTAGATGAGAGGAGAAATTACAATAGATAGTAGAAAGGCAGGACGCGCATGCCCTATTTCAAAAATACCAAAAGACTAAAAGAGGGTCCAAATATATCCATAACTCCAAACATGCAAAGACTCAATTAAATAAATTTAATTGGTTGATTACATAACCGTCTTATGTAATATTTAGGTTAATCACATTAACTCGTCAAATTAACTTTCATCCAATTTTACATCTTATCGTTTCGTATCTTTATATTAACCCTTAGATTAATATAACCATATAAAACGTCGATTATGCATGTCCCAATTATTTTGATTTCAATTCATTTAACGCTTTGATTTACAACTTGGTAAAAACAAACTTTTAAACGAATTTTTTCATTCGATAATCAAAACAGAAAACTATTGATTTCCGAAACATATATATATATATAAATTATTTACAAGCCGATTTTAACAATTAAAATCAAGTGGGATTCGGGCTAGGGCCCGAAACTGGGCTGCACACGCGGCTGCTGCCGCGAGGCAGCAGCCGCGCGACAGCGGTTGGTCGCGCCGTGAGGCGCGACCCGAGCCACTGTCGTATATTTTTTTTTATAAAATATAAATATATATATATATATATCAGTTTTTAAAACGATTTTAAAAACGATTTTCAGAAATAGGAAAAACTACAATAGATTTCCGTTTTATCTTTTAGAATTAATAAAACTAATTTTATTAACCTAACTATAAAACAAATAGATTTTGTTATAATGATTATCAACCGAAATAATTAGGAACATACACATAATCAATTTTAATTAACAATTAAATAAAATTTATTTATCTTTAGAATTAATTAACCAAACAATTTGTTAATTAATCCTAACCATAAATATTTATTCAATCCTATTGAAAAACTTCTAAATTTTCATATATGAAATAACGGATTTAACGATGGCTCTGATACCACTGTAGGAAATTAAGGCTAAGGTGTAGCAACAGAAATATAAAATTTTTAGCCTATTTCCTTTTAACCATAGGATCCGTTAATCGTTATTTCATATAAAGAGGGATAAGAAGGAATACCTTTCGATGAACAATCTACCGTTGTTAAAGAAGCGCCCACAATTCTTCTCCGAGATTCCAACCACAAAGTATAACACGGTGAGGTTAAGATGGAATCAACCCTTATGAGATGCAACCAAATTAGATTGCCTCTAATTAACCAACACAAGATCAAAGAGAAAAGGAGATGAATGAGATTAATCAATTGACGGAAGCCGTATGAATTCTTGTCCACGAACTAGGGGATGCGAATTCACTTTTTCTCTCTTAATGTAGGTTTCGAAAATCACAATAAGGGGAGGGGATTAGCTTCTTCGAAATTCACACATTAGGGGGGTATATATAATAACTTGTATCTAAACCCTAGTTAGATAGGAATAGGTTACTTAATAGGAATTCAATTCGGAATAGGATTCCTAATTATTATCTTATAATATATCTAATATATTTAGGATAATAATAAATAACCTAATTGGATAATAATAGGAGTATATTAATCTAATTAAAACTCCTAATTTAATTATCTCTCTTAATTAATTTAATTCACAAACCTAATCAAATTAGGATTAAGGGAATTAAAATAATTCCTTACTTACTATATACAAATTTCGGCCACCCCTAATTAAATGGGCCTTACTGGGCTCATTTGGGCTTCCATCTATTAATGACATCCATCTCTCTTTTGGTTCCAAGTCTTATGTGTGATCCATTAGGTTCTTACTACTTCTGGCCGTATGCAACTATTAAATTAATTTCTTCAAGAATTATATTTAATCCTTGCATAACGGAATGATGTACTGAGTATGTTATTGGCAAGTCTGTAATCATTCCCCCAGAGTCCATTAAGAAGACATGTTGATTCTGTCGTTAACCCTTCCGTATTAGTTACAGTATAATTCGATCCTTTATCAACTACATCCTTGAACTGAATCTTATGACTATGGGTGATGTCAAGTCACATATAGCGAGACGTTCATTTTACTTGTACAGGCCGAGTCAACTCAAATAGATAGGTTAAGAGAAATCTGTATTTCTACTCTTAAGCTATCACCTTGCAAGGATTTAGAGTCGAGTCTTCCACAAGCGATCCTTGGATGTATCTCCCATTAATCGGGAGTGATAAATGCTCAATCCAATGTATAACTACCCTGACATTACTTCCTGTGACACCCAACCTTTGCAGTTCACACCCCAGAGTCATCTCTGTTAAGGATCGTGGGACCACAGGATCAAAGTCTCACATTCAGTAATTCAGGATGTCCAATTAACATTCCTTTGAGTCTGAGGATTAGTTATACCTATTAATACCAATGAGATGAACAGGTGACAAGGAAGAATCTACCCATCCTGTTATCTCAAATCGGATCCCCAATCCTAATGAACGACGTTTCATCGGATCTATGTAACTGTCCAGATATCTATATATATGAAGCTTGTGAGATCAGCTTTCTGTCAGACAGAAGACATTGTTACATACAAGTCTCAACAGTGATATATCAATCCTAAACATATCACTTGACTTGGGGTGGTTTTAAGTTTATTAGTTTATTATAAAGTTTTGTCTCACTTCATGCTTGTATGAACACTTTATAATCACTTTAAACAAACTTACGGATTTCCTTTTATTAGACTTTATTTAGTGCTTAAAAGGGATTGCCTTTATATAGTTATAAAATATATATCTCAATAAAACAAATGATATAAAGAACAATTCATTTACATCAAGTTTGTATCCTGCAACAATTGTCTATAGGACACTAAACCCCAACATTGATCCTGTTGTAACACGATCCTTAACAGAGATGACTCTGGGGTGTGAACGGCAGACGTTGGGTATCACAGGAAGTAATTGCAGGATAGTTATACATTGGATTGAGCATTTATCACTCCCGATAAATAGGAGATATGTCCATGGATCGCTTGTGGAAGACTTGACTCTAAATCCTTGCAAGGTGATAGCTTAAGATTGAAATGCAGATTTCTCTTAACCTGTCTAGTTGGAGTTGACTCGGCCTGTACAAGTAAAACGAACGTCTCGCTATATGTGACTTGATAAACGAACGTCCCCCATAGTCATAAGATTCAGTTCAAGGACGTAGTTGATAAAGGATCGAATTATACTGTAACTAATACGGAAAGGTCAACGACAGAATCAACCTGTCTTCTTATAGCTCTGGGGGAATGTTTCGGATTTGCCAATCACATTTTGCGTACTCATTCCGTTATGCAAAGATTAAATATAATTCTGTAAAAATTAATTTAATAGTTGCATACGGCTAGAAGCAATAAGAACCTAATGGGTCACACATAAGACTTGGAACCCAAAAGAGAAACATATGTTAATTAATTGATGGAAGCCCAACTGAGCCCAATAAGGCCCAGTTAAGGAGGGGGCGATTTTTATGTATATAGGATACATAAATAATTAATTTGATTTTATCAATTCTAATTAGATTAGGATTATGAATTAAATTAATTAAAGGATAAATAAGTTAGGAGTTTTAATTAGATTATATTACTCCTATTATTATCCTATAAGGTTACTAATATTATCTTTATATTTAAGATATAATTATAGATAATAAATAAGAATTATATTCCGAATTAAATTCTTATTCAGTAACCTAATTCTATCTAACTAGGGTTTAGATACAAGAGGATATAAATACCCCCCTTATGCAATTTTCGAAATACCCTAAGCATACCAAGAGAGAGAATTTCGACCCCCCTGTTCGAGGACGAGATTATCTACCGCTTCCTTCCGTTCGATTGATTTTCATCTCTTTCTCTTTATCCTTGATCTTGTGTTGATTAATTAGAGACAATCTATTTTGGTTGTTATAAACGGTTGATTCTAACTTGATCTTCAATTGTTTTGTTTTGTGCTCGGGAACTCGAAGTAAGAGTTGTGGGTACTTCGTTTGCAATAGTAGATAGAACTTCTGAAAGGTATTTCTTTTATCCCTCTTTATATGAAATAACGATTAACGGATCTTGGGTTAATGGAAATAGGTCAAAATTTTTATATTTCCGCTGCTATACGTTAGCCTATTTTCCTTCAGTGGTATCAGAGCCTGCGTTAAATCCGTTATTTCATATATGAAAATTTAGAAGTTTTTCAATCAAGTTGAATAAATATTTATAGTTAGGTTAATTAACAAAACTGTTTTGATTAATTAGTTCTAAAGATAAATAAGTTTTAATTAATTGTTAATTAAAATAGTTTATGCATATGTTCCTAATTATTTCGGTTGATAATCATTATAATAAAATCTATTAGTTTTATAGTTAGATTGATAAAAGTTAATTTTATTGATTCTAAAGATAAAACGGAAAATCTATAATAGGTTTTCCTATTTTCTGAAAATCGTTTTAAAACCGTTTTAGAACTGATATATATATTTATAATTATATTTAAATAAAAAAAATTATTTGACAGCAGCTCGTGTCGCGCCTCACGGCGCAACCCGGCTGCTGTCGCGCGGCTGCTGCCTCACGGCAGCAACCGCGCGCGGCGCCTGGCCACCGCTGCCGCAAGGCAGCGGCGGATCAGACGTTTAGGGCTGCTGCCAAACGGCAGCAGCCCACCCTCGGGCCCGGCCCGAGACCAACTCATTTTAAAACCGTTTTAAAATTAGTTTTAAATATATTTTTATATATATATATGTTTCAGAAATTAATAGTTTTCTGTTTTGATTATCGAATGAAAATTTATTTAAAAGTTTGTTTTACCTATTTGTAAATCAAAAGTATTAAATGAATTGAAATTAAAATAATTGGGACATGCATAAATTAAAGTTTTGTATAGTTATATTAATCTAAAAGGTTAATATAGAAGATACGAAACTATTAGAAGTAAAATTGGATGAAAGTTAATTTGATGTGTTAATGTGATTAACCTAAATATTACATAAAGTATTTATGTAATCAACCAATTAAATTTATTTAATTGAGTCTATGCATGTTTGGAGTTATGGACATATTTGGACCATCTTTTAGTCTTTTGGTATTTTTGAAATAGGGCATGCGAGTCCTGCCTTTCTACTATCTATTGTAATTTCTCCTCTCATCTAATTCCCTTCAATTTAATTGAAGTTTTCTTTAGTAGAATAGAAATTAATATGTAATTTCAAGGCGCCATGGAGAAGACGGAGGACCTAAAGAGAAATATGTAATAGTTAGTATTTCCCTAGGTTTGGCCTTTTATTCCGTCTCTGGCTCGACAGAATAATTTAGATGATATGTCCATAACGCCAATATATGTGTCTGATGTATGCTAAAGCAAATCAAGACTAAGTTAGATTATGAGACTTAAAATAAAAATCCCTCACTAATTAAAAGTTAAGTAAATAAGCAAGTTATTAAATCGGTTGCCCCTCCCTAATATTATAATTCAGCCAGCAGTACTGGGAGCCTTTGGGTTGTTGAGCAAACTCAAGCTCGGGGTCTTATGGTAACACCTGAATTATCGAAAATCATTTTTCATGAATATGGGGTAATACTTAAATTAGATTATGATAATTGGATGAGCAAACTCATGTTGTCATAAACTAATGGGCAATATGGTTGGGATTAATATGAATAGCATATTAGTTACTAATGTGGTTAGTAACCCAATAACCTAGGAATCACATTAAAGATGTGATTGATTACATGAATCTACCTAACAAATGAGACTAGCTTGTTGAGCAAACTCAAGGCGAAATCTCAGGAGTTAGGATCCTAGCTCACTAAAGGATTTGTGAAATTCTTCGAATTAATATGGAGGGCTATTAATTTGGCAAAATAGTGGGAGCAATCTAAAATAAACAAAAGGCCTATAATTTTTAGATTGATATACTTTAAAGAAAATGAATAACATACGTTTACTCTTTCTCACTCTCAGGTTTAATTAAACACTCTTAAAATCATGACTAAAACCAATCTGCAAAACATTCTTACTGATAACAAATTGAATGGTTCAAACTTCACCGACTGGTTTCGTAACCTCAAAATTGTTTTGAAGTTCGATAAGATAGGGTATGTACTTGATACAATGATACCCCCTATCCCAGCTGATGATGCTCCCATCGAAGAAATTGATGCTTACCAGAAGCACAAAGCTGATGACGATCATGCGGGATGCATCATACTTGCATCGATGACACCGGAATTGCAAAGGCAACATGAGGAAATGGATGCCTATTCCATCATCATGCACCTTAAGGAGCTGTTTGGGAAACAGACTAGGTGCGAACGCTACGAGATATCCAAGTTGCTATATCGTTGCAGGATGCAAGAGGGCACATCTGTGATGACACATTGTGTCAAGATGATTGGCTATATTACCAAACTTTCTAGTATTGGATTCGCGATGGATAACGAACTAAGCATAGACTTAATTCTTCAATCCCTCCCAGAGAGTTATTCACAGTTCATCATGAACTACCAGATGAATGACTTGCAAACCTCTCTTGAAGAGCTTGCAAATATGCTCAAATCAGTTGAGCCCAATATGAAGAAAGACAAGGCAATACCGGCTCTTGTCATAGAGGGATCAAAGAAGAGGAAGGGGAATTTTCCCAATCCTAAATATCCCAAGAAAGGCAAGGGAGCCATGCCCACTAGAGCTAAGGGTAAGGAAGCGAAGAAGCCCAAAGGAGAGTGCCACTTCTGTGGTAAAGACGGGCATTGGAGAAGGAACTGCAAGGAGTACCTAGCCTCCCTCAAGAAGGAAAAAGGCGGTGCTTCAACATCTGGTATGTTTTATATTGAAATAAATACAGTTTCACAGTCTGAATCTTGGGTACTTGATACCGGACGTGGATCTCATATTTGTACAAATATGCAGGAACTAAATCGGACTAGGGAACTGAAGAAAGGAAGCATAAACTTGCGAGTAGGAAATGGAGCAAGAGTTGCCACCCTCGCCATTGGAGATTATGCTTTAAATTTGCCCTCTAGGCTTGTAATAGAATTAGGGAACTATTTGTATGTTCCAGAAATGTCTCGTAACATTATTTCTATTAGCCGTCTTGTTGACGACGGTTTTCATATTTCAATAAAAGACAAACATTGCGATTTTTATAGAGATGGGATTTTCTATTTTTCAGGAATATCACAAAATGGGATTTATGTGCTAGATGACAAAATTTCTGTTTTCGCAATTGATACCAAAAGACATAAGCTAGATAATTCAACTTACTTGTGGCATTGTCGTTTAGGCCATATAAACAAAAGACGCATGCTTAAGCTACATCAAGATGGGCTTATAAATTCAATTGATCCTGAATCATTGGAAACATGCAAAGCATGTTTAAAAGGTAAAATGACAAAGACACCCTTTAGCAATAAAGGTGAGCGTGTATCAGACACTCTAGGATTAATACATTCCGATGTATGCGGTCCTATGTCAGTCCAAGCAAGAGGAGGATTCAGATACTTCATAAGCTTCATAGACGACCATACCCGATATGGTTATATCTACTTGATGAGGCACAAGTCCGAAGCCTTTGAGAAATTCAAATGCTTCAAGAATGAAATAGAAAATCAATTAGGAAAGAAAATAAAGACACTTCGATCCGATCGAGGTGGCGAATATCTTTCAGATGATTTTCTGAATTATCTAACTGAATGTGGGATATGCTCACAATGGACACCTCCCTATACACCACAACACAATGGTGTATCCGAGAGGAGGAACCGTACCTTACTAGATATGGTACGATCCATGATGAGCATAGCATTACTTCCAAAGACATTATGGGGCTATGCCTTAGAAACTTCCCTCTTCACCCTAAATCGAGTACCAACTAAATCCGCTAGTTCCACACCATATGAATTGTTCGTTGGTAGGAAACCCGTGTTCTCATTCATGAGAGTATGGGGTTGTTCAGCATTTGTCAAACGCATTGCGTCAGACAACCTAGATTCTAAATCTGATAAGTGTTTCTTCATTGGATACCCTAAGGAAACTGTGGGGTATTACTTCTATCATCCAGATGATCAGAAAGTAATAGTATCCAAGCATGCAACCTTCTTGGAGAAAGAGTTTCTCGAAGAAACAGAAAAGGGAAGCATGATTGAACTTGATGAAGTTCAAGAACAAGAAACACCGACTGAAACAACAGAGGCGGTTGAGGAACCCGAAGCAGTCCCATTAGATGAGACTCAAGTGCCACCCATTCGTAGATCATAAAGAGTTCGTGAACTCCCTATTAGATATGGTTTTCTAGTGGGAGATGATGATGAGGTTCCCGTGTTAGACGACAAACCCGAAAACTACGAAGAGGCTCTTAACAGTCCAGATTCTAAAGCATGGCTTGAAGCCATGGATTCTGAGATGGATTCCATGTACACCAACCAAGTGTGGACTTTGGTTGATCCACCCGAAGGGATAAAACCCATTGGGTGTAGGTGGATCTTCATAAAGAAGACTGACATGGATGGAAATGTTAGCACCTACAAAGCTAGGTTAGTATCGAAAGGATATCGTCAGAAACAAGGAATTGATTATGACGAAACTTTCTCTCTTGTGGCTATGTCCAAATCAATCAGAATAATGCTTGCTATTGCCGCTCACTACGATTACGAGATTTGGCAAATGGATGTGAAAACAGCTTTCCTAAACGGAAACCTGCTTGAGGATGTATATATGATGCAACCTGAAGGTTTCATATCAAAGGATGCAAACAAGGTTTGCAAACTTCAGAGATCCATTTATGGACTCAACCAAGCATCAAGCAGCTGGAACAAGCGTTTTGACGAAACCATAAAACAATTTGGTTTCGAACAAAATTGCGAAGAAGCTTGCATTTACAAGAAAGCAAGTGGGAGCTCAGTTGCATTTCTGATATTATATGTGGACGATATATTATTAATGGGAAATGACATAGCTCTACTACAGTCGGTAAAAGTATGGTTATCTGGTAACTTCTCCATGAAAGACCTGGGTGAAGCAGCTTATATACTTGGTCTAAAGATCTACAGAGATAGATCAAGAAGACTGCTTGGTCTTTCACAGGCTACATACATCGAAAAGGTGCTAAAGCGGTTTAGCATGCTTGAATCGAAACGAGGTAACTTACCCATGATACATGGAGTAAAGTTAAGCAATCATCAATGTCCTAAAACCGAAGATGATAAGAAGCGCATGGCTGTAGTCCCGTACGCCAGCGCAATCGGTTCGATTATGTATGCTATGCTATGCACTAGACCTGACGTAGCGTTCGCGTTAAGTATAACGAGTCGTTACCAAGGTAATCTGGGAGACGAGCACTGGAATGCCGTCAAAAACATTCTTAAGTACTTGAGAAGGACTAAAGACATGTTCCTAGTGTACGGAGAAGGGGATCTGAAAATAGAAGGATTTTCAGATGCAAGTCATCTCACAGATGAGAACGATTTTAAATCCCAATCAGGATACCTGTTTATCTTGAATGGGGGCGCAGTCAGCTGGAAGAGTTCCAAGCAAGGAAGCGTAGCTTTTCTACGACCGAGTCAGAGTATATCGCTGCTGCGGAAGCAGCAAAGGAAGCGGTTTGGATTAGGAAGTTCATTACTGAACTTGGTGTGATGCCTGACATTGTAAATCCCATTACACTGTACTGTGATAACAATGGAGCCATTGCGCAAGCAAAGGAACCACGGTCTCATAATGCATCCAAGCATTACCTGAAGCGATACCACATTGTAAGAGAAATTGTGGCAAGAGGAGATGTGAGAATAGAAAGAGTACCTACTGAGGACAACGTTGCAGATCCGTTGACAAAGCCCTTAACCTAGAAAGTACATAATCGTCATCTAACTTCTATTGGGATAAGTTGTAGAAACAATTGGCTTTAGTCCAAGTGGGAGTATGTTGGGGTTTAGTGTCCTATAGACAATTGTTCTAGGATACAAACTTAATGTAAATGAAGTGTTCTTTATATCATTTGTTTTAATGAGATATATGTTTTCATAACTATATAAAGGCAATCCCTTTTTAAGAACTAAATAAAGTCTAATAAAAGGAAATCCGTAAGTTTGTTTAAAGTGATTATAAAGTGTTCATACAAGCATGAAGTGAGACGAAACTTTATAATAAACTAATAAACTTAAAACCACCCCAAGTCAAGTAATATGTTTAGGATTGACATATCACTGCTGAGACTTGCATGTAACAATGTCTTCTGTCGCGACAGAAAGCTGATCTCACAAGCTTCATATATACAGATATCAGGACAGTTACATGGATCCAATGAAAAGAAGTTCATTAGGATTGGGGACCCGACTTGAGATAACAGGATGGGTAGATTCATCCTTGTCACCTGTTCATCTCATTGGTATTAATAGGTATAAGTAATCCTCAGACTCAAAGGAATGTTAATTGGTAATTCTGGATTACGGAATGTGACGCTTTGATCCTGTTGTAACACGATCCTTAACAGAGATGACTCTGGGGTGTGAACGGCAGACGTTGGGTATCACAGGAAGTAATTACAGGATAGTTATACATTGGATTGAGCATTTATCACTCCCGATAAATGGGAGATATGTCCATGGATCGCTTGTGGAAGACTTGACTCTAAATCCTTGCAAGGTGATAGCTTAAGATTGAAATGCAGATTTCTCTTAACCTGTCTAATTAGAGTTGACTCGGCCTGTACAAGTAAAACGAACGTCTCGCTATATGTGACTTGACATTATCCATAGTCATAAGATTCAGTTCAAGGACGTAGTTGATAAAGGATTGAATTATACTGTAACTAATACGGAAAGGTCAACGACAGAATCAACCTGTCTTCTTATAGCTCTAGGGGAATGTTTCGGATTTGCCAATCACATTTTGCGTACTCATTCCGTTATGCAAAGATTAAATATAATTCTGTGAAAATTAATTTAATAGTTGCATACGGCTAGAAGCAATAAGAACCTAATGGGTCACACATAAGACTTGGAACCCAAAAGAGAAACAGATGTTAATTAATTGATGGAAGCCCAACTGAGCCCAATAAGGCCCAGTTAAGGAGGGGGCGATTTTTATGTATATAGGATACATAAATAATTAATTTGATTTGATCAATTCTAATTAGATTAGGATTATGAATTAAATTAATTAAAGGATAAATAAGTTAGGAGTTTTAATTAGATTATATTACTCCTATTATTATCCTATAAGGTTACTAATATTATCTTTATATTTAAGATATAATTATAGATAATAAATAAGAATTATATTCCGAATTAAATTCTTATTCAGTAACCTAATTCTATCTAACTAGGGTTTAGATACAAGAGGATATAAATACCCCCCTTATGAAATTTTCGAAATACCCTAAGCATACCAAGAGAGAGAATTTCGACCCCCCTGTTCGAGGACGAGATTATCTACCGCTTCCTTCCGTCGATTGATTTTCATCTCTTTCTCTTTATCCTTGATCTTGTGTTGATTAATTAGAGACAATCTATTTTGGTTGTTATAAACGGTTGATTCTAACTTGATCTTCAATTGTTTTATTTTGTGCTCGGGAACTCGAACTAAGAGTTGTGGGCACTTCGTTTGCAACGGTAGATAGAACTTCTGAAAGGTATTTCTTTTATCCCTCTTTATATGAAATAACGATTAACGGATCTTGGGTTAATGGAAATAGGTTAAAATTTTTATATTTCCGCTGCTATACGTTAGCCTATTTTCCTTCAGGGAGAACTCAACTTCTTCCTTGGGCTTCAAATCAAACAAGGCAAGAATGACATCTTCATTAGCCAGACAAAGTATGCCAAGGAGATATTGAAGAAATTTGACATGGAAAATTGTAAGCCAATATCTACCCCAATGGGTACTGACACTGTGCTTTGTGCTGATGAAAAAGGTAAGTCAGTAGACAGTAAATTATATCTAGGTATGATAGACTCTCTACTCTATCTAACGGCAAGTAGGCCAGATATACAGTACTTAGTATGTTACTGTGCAAGATATCAAGCTGACCCTAAGGAATCTCACTACATAGCTGTAAAAAGAATCCTTAGATATTTGCAAAGCTCAGTGAATGCAGGTTTATGGTATCCCAACACGAACGATTTCACACTCGTTGGATACACTGACGCTGACTATGGATGAGACAAGCTTGAGCGGAAAAGCACTTTAGGAGGATGTCATTTCCTCGGAAGCTGTTTAGTGTCTTGGTTCAGTAAGAAGCAGTCGTCAGTTGCCCTGTCAACAACTGAAGCTGAGTACATTACTGCTAGAAGCTGTGTTGCACAAGTCCTATGGATCAAGCAACAGCTGGATGATTATGGAGTTCAAACGAAAACAATAGAAGTCAAGTGTGACAACAAAAGTGCCATTGACTTATCAAAGAATCCAATCCAACACAACAGGATGAAGCATGTCAGCATAAGGCATCACTTCATCAGAGATCATGTACTCAAAGGTGAGATCAAATTGACCTATGTTCCAACAGATGAACAGCTTGCAGATCTCTTCACGAAGCTGTTGGCTCGTGAGCAGTTTAGCATACTAAGGGAAGCTATCAGTATGTTTAATCCTCTTCAATAAAGTTCTGAGTAAAATGAATGTTGAGTGATTATATCATGCCGAGTGATTATTACATGTTGTGTAACTGTCATATGCTGAGTAGATTTGAATGCTATGAAATCACTATTTGCTGAGTCGCTATATATATATTGAGTGATTGCTAAATGCTGAGTTACTACACATGATATGAACCCCGTCTACGCTAAACTATACACTCAGAACCTCAAACGTTTAAATTCTTAGATGCTGAGTAAAACGTCTTGCGAAATTAATGCCTGCACGCGTATTTAAGTAACCACATAGGATGATGTAAGCGTAATGATTAGAAAACCATGCGCCGAATGTGTCATTAATGTCAGAATTAAATGCCGTTGATTGATTCAAAAACGAACTGCCATTCTGACCTATCAGATCAACACGCACCGGCTATAAATAGTGGATGATTTCCTACTAATCCTTCTTTACGCTTGAAAAACTTTGCACTCGATCTCTCTCTCTCAATTCCCAAATCTTCTAAGTTTCTCAAAAATCCTCAAGAATGTCAAACGATTCCCAGAACATCTCCGATGAGCAATACGATGACAACCGCTCCGACATTAATCCTCCCTCTCATGCTGAGCAGGAATATCACGAGACTTCCTCAGAGTCTCAGGAACAGATCCATGGTCAGCTTGACCAACTGATGCCCGAGGTCAGCATCCTCGGTGAAAACCCTCGCACTAACCAAACAACCCCTTCGAAGAAGAAGAAGGAGAAGAAAAACAAGAAACCTAGGGAAAGGAAGTTCTTCCCAGTTTTTAGCAGCATCAAAAGCCTAAATGTCTATCATTCTCGATGGTTTTCCAGGAGCTTCATCGAAGAAGAAAAACCCTTCTGCGACTGGATTTCAAAGAATGGGTGGACCACCCTCTTCTCTCTCCCTGGCACAACCTACCCACAATTAGTGAAGGAATTCTACGCAAATATGAAGGTTGCTGATGATGACGATGACTATTTGGTCACTAAGGTTAAGAATAAGGAGATCACCATCACCCCCTCGTACCTTGCTATCCTGCTAAAACTCAAAGCAGAAGGTGCAGAATTGCGATGCACAAATGATTATAAACGGGTTGAGTACAATGCCAAGTTCTGTAAACCCAAAAATCACAAAGGTGAAATCTCTAGTACCAGTATGGGTTAGCCTAAAAAACAAGCACACTACATCCTGACCAACTACCTCTTTCCCAAGGTCAACTCCTCCTCCTCAGCCTCAAACTTTAAGCAGTGCTTTATCTGGCATATGCTGGCTTACAAGCCACTCAATATGCCCATCTTTCTCATTGGGGCTTTTCAACGCAGCACCGGGATCCTCAGGATGGGCTCTCTCATCACCAAAATACTTCAGGATCACCAGGTCAGCTTAAAAGGAGAAATTGATGTAGAGGGCACTGAGATCACCTCAGCAATCCCATTCGGCTTAGCTCACAACCTTCCCATCAAACCTAAGAAAGGTAAGGAAACCATGGTTAAAGAAGCACCTACTGAGCGAACCAGAAAGAGGAAAGCTGACCCATCCTCAACCCCACTAGCCAAAGATATTAACAAAGCTGTAAAGAAGATCAGAGTGGTGGTTGGTGAGAAGAAAACTGCACATGCTGAGTCAGTGCAAAAGAAACCTGAGTCAGCTGAGAAGACGAAGAAGAGAGCTGACCCTGAGGAAGAAAGTGAGGAGACTCTTGAGCAACCCCTAAAAATGAAGAAGACCTCTAGGATGACACCGTTGGAAGCTGCTCCCATTGACTTTGTCATCACCAAGGATTCTCACTTCCTGCGAGCTCAGGAAATCGACCTAGAAAAGACACCTTGTGATCAAGAGGAAGAACAAGGTTGTACTGAAGAACAGGCTAAAGTTGACAAGATACATCCTGCTGAGCCTAGTAACACAGCTGCTGCTGAGCAAGGAGCTGAGTCTCCAGTGAAGGACAAGGTTGTGGAGAACCTTTATACTGAGTTTGGACTCAACTCCTCTTCTGAGTCACCAGAGTCTATTGCTGCTGACCCTTCCCCTCAAACCAAAGATCACAAGGGCAGTACGGAAAAATGGTTCAAACGCAAAGCTCAGAAGCCCAACGTCATAGAACTGTTGGTTGAATCTCCGCTGAGGGACCCCATCACTGACTTAAATGGGCTCTAATTCTAATTCTTCACCGACATCACGGAACCCACTCCTAATCAAGTGAAGGAAAAGCAAGCCTCTGTTTCTCAAGCTGAGGAACAAGCCGACCCAAAAGTCTGTTGGAATTTAGTGTCCTAAATACAATTGTTTTGGATATTAATATTAATGAATAAATTTTTTATTTGGTCATTTGTTTAATCAGATATATAGCATTAATATGTAATATATATAAAGGCACAAATCTTTCGAAAAGGAAGTAATCCTAAGTCTATTCAAGTAGTTATAAAGTGTTCATATAAGCATGAAGTGAGACTATACTTTATAATAGACTGGTAGACTTAAAGTAAACCCAAGTCAAGTAATATGTTATAGGGATTGGCATATTGCTGTTGAGACTTGCATGTAACAGTGTTTTCTGTCGAGACAGAAAGCTGATCTTGTTGGTCCCGTGTGATTAGTTCCAAGGGGGGGGGGGTTAGGAACTAATATAACTTTTTCGCTAATTAATCTTGCTGACTTAATAATTTTGGTGAGACTATTAACTCAGCTTTGGTTAGCTTGGTCGATCTTAATGTAAGACAGCTTTAGTCAGATGCTGACTAAGACTGTTTCACTTGAGAGTTGGGAATTGACACTTTTATGGTCAGCTTCCAACTCAGCACTCCAATTTACTCAGTGTCAGCGTCAAACAGTTTATATGCTGAGTAAATATAACAAGCAACACATTCACATATATATATTTGAGAGAGTTAGAAATTACTCAGTATCACTTATCCTGGTTCGGCTTCTCCGCCTACGTCCAGTCCCCAGAATCCTTCGGGCTTTTGGAATCCAATACTGAGCTCTTTAAAGGTAGAGCACAAACCGATTACAGGCAGTTGAATATGCAAGAGTACCTTCCTCTATTCGTCTACTCAACTCCTACTAAGCGCTACAACCCAGCACTTAGATTTCTCTACCACTAAGTACTTAATACCAAGTACTCAGCACACACACTCTCAATATTACTATTGATCATAACTTTGTTCCTTTTAAGATAAAGAACACTTTAGATGATTACAGACAATCAATCTAGCATTTACACAAAGAATAGAAGGTTGGTGTAAGCTTTCTTTCTTGTTTTTGAGTGCTTTGAATTTGTATCTTTCTCACTTGTAATTTTCTGTAAATCGGCAATCTTCCAAATGATATCTTTGTCCCTTTTATAGTTGAAATGTGAGGAACAAATCATTTGAAATTGATTTGTCCGTTGAGTCCAAAACGGCTCTTTTGGGGGGACAAACTTCTGGTCAGCTTCAGATGTGCAGGCCAATCCTGTCTTCTGAATTCTTCAGACGTCAGACTTGTCTTCTTCCTACAGACTTTGTCTTCTTGTGACAATTTGTCTTATAGCATCGAACAGTTGACCCATGCATCTTGGAATTTGGCTTTTGCATAATTCAAGGCTTCTATTATTGGTGCAGACAGTTGTCGAATTTGTCTTTTAGCTAACGGATCATTCATGTTGTCCTGAAGATCACTCAGCTTCACCTTAATAATCATAGTCTTTGATTTTCACCAAGTTTCATACTGAAGTCTTTTTCCACTCAGCTTCCATGGCCAGCTTCGTTCTGTAGGATCTATTTCTTGAAGCAGACTTCTTTTGTGCTTAGCTTCGTTTCACTCAGCTTCTTTGATCAGCTTCATTCTGAAGCTGTTGTTCTGAAGATGACTTATCTTCTTTTATGCTGAATATCTCTTCACTCAGCTTATGTTGTGTTCTCATGCTGACTTTGTCCTGTCTTAATCTTTATTTCTTTTTGCATTTATATTTATACTCAATATTGAACAAACAGATTAGTACAATTAAATCAAAGCACTTAAATTTAATTAACTCTTAATCATGGATTAAACTTAAATGATTTTGTCAAATCAAAATCTTGTGGAAAGGTGTTTCACAAACTCCCCCATTTTGATGTTCGCAAAATATTTAATTTATGGAACTCAGCATTGACATTTCCCATGATTGAATTGCATTTTATTCTTCTGAAATTACTCCCCCGTAAGGGTTGCATATATTGTCTTAACTCAACTCTAATCCTTCTAAGTAATTAGAGAAGACATGTTTATACTGACTTAGTTCAATCGTTGACTTTCTAAGATCTTCTTCAGATGAACCTAGGTCAATTTTCAGAAGAGTTACTCAGTTTAATACATGAATAGTTTTGGTATCAGAGTTAGCGTGTACTGAGTATATATTTTGAATTAATTTGTTTGTTCAATTTTTAGACAGATCAGCATATAAAATAAAAAAAAGTATGAATGGAAAATGCTTAAGTTGATATATAAATGGTCAGCACACAATACACAAGTCAATCTTTAAAGCTAAAGGCTAATCTATTTCTTATTGACTTGAGCTATCCCTTTGCCTTTGTCTTTGGCTTTCTTTTGCTGACTACTTGAAGTTTCTCCTGCCGTTGGCTGAGTTCCATCAGCCTGTGCTTTCTCCCCCGTTTTGCCACTATCAGGCGGAGGAGCAATGAAGGTGTCATTGAGAGCAGCACGAGTTAGCTTGACCGAGTAGGCCTTGAGACGTTTCGTGCTTTCAAATAACCCATCAAGCACTGGAACTCCATCATCCAGAACTGAACCTGGGACGCGAATAGATGAGCTGATCATGCTAAGCATGTATTCCTGTGACTTAGCTAGCCATGACATTGCTTCCGCTAGCTGGGCATAAGATTGATGATACATTCTAATTATAGCCTTGTCGTAGATGTCACGCTGAGCGTTTGTGTGACGCACATAGAGAAATAGGCTTTGAGTGGTTTGGAGGATAGTATTGGTTTTGACCATATCAGTTTCCATCTCCTCTTTACTCAGATTCAGAAGACGGACAGCTTCACTAATTTCATCCATCGTACATTGGGAAGATGAAGAGAGAAGGTCACGAGTACCAGTCAACTCAGAAGACAACTTGGTAAAACAATGATCTAACTCGGCAGAGGTAGCATAGCCCATGTTGACTGTTGGTAAAGCATTGATCTGTCCTTGAAGTGAATTCATGTGATTCACCATCATCAATATCAGCTCAGTCAGCTTGACAAAGGATTCTTGCTTGGGTTGCTGGATTTGTACTGAGGTCATGACACTTACTAAATCCTTGAGATTCTTGATCTCATTGAGAAGCTGAGTGACAGACGACATCTCTTGAGATTCAGCATTTGCGGACCCAGCAGCATCAGCATGAGAATTGTTTAAGTCCTAGAGAAGATGTTGAGCCGAGTCAATGATGCGACGTCCGGACTCAGTTGCATGAAGATAGGCAAATTGTGCTTCAGGATTTATCTCAGAGGCCGGAATTCTAGTAGCACCTGATTGAGGAGGTGTTTGGTGCTGTCCTTGAGTAGAGGTGCCAGTATGGTCAGTAACTGGACTTTGATGTTGATGAGCAGCAGGAGCTGACTGCTCAATGTTCTACGAAATAGGATGGGAAGGAGGTGGATCTGCAGAGATAGTTACCTGCTCAACATGGACTTGAGTTGGTGCAGGAAGAGGCACCTCAGGTTGAGCAGGATTTTCCTTCGTGTGCATGTCTCCTTGAGCATCTAGGACTTCGAGCTCTTGCTCGGCTTGGTTTGGATTTTCTGGAGTCTTGGCATGTTGCTCGGTATGAGTAACAGAGGCTTGTTTTTCCTGTGTAGAGGGCTCAGGATGCGATGAGAAGAACTTAAATTGAGTCTCTGTAAGGTCTGTGATTTCATCCCTCAGAGGTGAATCTCCCAGGAGGTCAATAACTGGAGATCTGTAGGCCTTCTTCTTAAGCCTTTTCAATTTTTTGGTCTTTGGGGGAGACGGGTCAGCAGGAATGGAATCAAGAGAAGATTCTACGCCGAGATCAGTGTTGAGTCCTTCATTGATCATTTCTTGTTCTGAGAGCTCATCATTAACTGTCTCATTCTGTACAGCTGGACTTTCAACTTCCTCAACATTCTCTGTTTGTTCTTGCTCAGCATAATCTTCTTGATGTTGCTCAACATCCTCATTATGATCATGCTGACCTTCATTGTCGCTTTGTTCTTCGCCTTTTTGATCAGCAGGAATTTGCTCAAGGTCAATTTCTTGGCTTCTGATGAAGTGAGAATCATTAGGAACAGCAAAGCCAAGAGGGACAGCTTCAGCTGGACTCAGCTCAGAAGTTCTCTTCTTCTTCTTCAGAGGGGTTTCCTCACTTTCCAGTTCATCAGGCTCATCTTGCCTCTTTTTTTTCTCTGCTGACTTACCCTGATCAGCATTAACTTTCTTCCCCTTTGAGACAACCCGAATTTTCTTGGGGACAGCATCAACATCCTTTGAGCTGGTTTGGATTGCCTTGTGTTTCTTTTCGCGATTGGTTTGGACAGCAGCTTCGACTACAGCGATATTTTCTTCTTGAGGTAGCTCAGCATCATCTTCCTCATGAGCTTCCCCCTGAGCTTCCCCTTGAGCCTCCTCGATGACCCCTTTTCCCTTCTTGGGCTTAATAGGTTGGTTGTATACTAATCCAAACAACAACGCAGCCGTAATTTCAGTTGCCACGGTTTCTGTTTCATTTATCAACTCGATTTGGTGATCTTCAAGGATTCTGGTAATAAGAGAACCCAGCCTGAGCTTGATAGTACTCCGTTGGAGTGCTCCTACTAGAAATACGGGCATGTTGAGAGGGCTCTAGGTCAGCATGTGCCAAATGAAGCACTGCTCGAAGTTTGAAGCAGATGATGCTGCGTTGAATTTTGGGAAGATAAAGTTGGTTAGTATGTAGTGCGCCATCTTTTGGTTTTGCCCCATGCACGTGCTGGGTATTTCCCCTTTGTGTCCCGTAGGTTTACAGAAAGTGGCTACGTGGTCAAGATTTTCCTTAGTGGTCCTGAATTCCGTTCCGGTGTTTGGAAGGTTTAGCAAAGTTGCGAGATAGGAAGGGGTAATGGTGAGCTTCTTACCTTTAACGTGAGTTACTAGATGGTCAGCATCACTTCCATCAACACAGAGGTTGGAGTAAAATTCACGTACTAACCTAGGATAGGTTCTTCCAGCAAGCGAAAAGAGTCCAGCCCATTCGTTTTTCGCAATCCATTCACAAAATGGTTTCTCATGTGTTATGAAGCTTGGGGAGAACCATCTACATCTGAGAACCTCATGATTCTTGACACTTGGGTACACCTTTATGAAGAATTTCTCATTCGGCTGCTTGTCCTTTTTCTGCTTCTTTGAAGAGGTTGCTAGGTCAGTTTTGGGGTTTTTTGTTTGGAGTTAGATCATGCTGACCTTGTTGAGGGGGAGACTTAGGGTTTTCATAGGTGTGGTCATCGTTGTCACCGCCACCGGAAGGAATTTGGGATTTTGCCATGATTATGAATTCTTAGAGAGGATTTTGGGATTCAGAGAGAAGAATTTGAATGCCAAGGATTTCGAGTGTAAAGAGTGATAAGTGGGGATACTTCCACTATTTATAGAGGTGCTAAATGATCCTATTCGTTGAACTAGCCGTTTAACCTCGAGATTATCAACCGTCAGAGATTCTGGCATTTATGACACTTTCGGCGCATGGGTTTTCTCATTATTGCTTACATTATCCTAGGTGGCTATTAAAGCGTGTGCTAGCATTTAATGTTTTAAAATGGGTTTTACTCAGCATTAAGAATATCAAACGTTTGTGATTCTGAGTAGTCAGTTTTACGTAGGATGGTTGTTTGTGGACTTAGTAACACAGCATAGGAAAATCACTCAGCATGTATGTCTACTCAGCTTAGGGTGATTTCATATTATTTTTAACTCAGCATGCAGTGGTTACTAAATTATCACAAATCACTCAGCATGGTAATCACTCAACATTCAATTTAGCACACAGAATTATTGAAGAGGATTAGACATACCGATAGCTTCCTGTAGTATGTTAAATTGCTCACGAGCCAAGGGCTTAGTAAAGATATCCGCAAGCTGTTCATCTGTTGGTACGTAGGTCAGCTTGATCTCACCCTTGAGTACATGATCTCTGATGAAGTGATGTCTTATGCTGACATGCTTCATCCTGCTGTGTTGGATTGGATTCTTAGATAAGTTAATGGCACTCTTGTTGTCACAATTGACTTCTATTTTTTCTGTTTTGACACCATAATCCTCAAGTTGTTGCTTAATCCATAGGACTTGGGCCACACAGCTTCCAGCAGCAATGTACTCAGCTTCAGTTGTAGACAAGGCCACTGATGACTGCTTTTTACTAAACCACGAAACCAGACAGCTTCCTAGGAATTGACATCCTCCTGAAGTGCTTTTTCGTTCTAGCTTATCTCGTCCATAGTCAGCATCAGTATATCCAATCAGTGTGAAGTCACTTGTATTTGGGTACCATAATCCTGCATTAACTAAGCTCTGCAAATATCTTTCTCATCTTTGCATAGGACTGTGTCAGTACCCATTGGGGTTGATATGGGTTTACAATCTTCCATATCAAATTTCTTTAGCATTTCTTTAGCGTATTTGGACTGACTAATGAAGATGTCGTTCTTACCTTGCTTGATTTGAAGTCCAAGGAAGAAGTTGAGTTCTCCCATCATAGACATCTCGAACTCAGTCTGCATCTATTTACTAAATTCTTTGCACAAAGATTCGTCAGTAGCACCAAAGATTATATCATCTACGTAAATTTGTGCCAGCAGGGTATGTTTACCCTTTTTCTTAATGAACAAGGTGGTGTTAGCTTGGCCTCTGACATAATTCCTGGTCAGCAGGAAGTTGGTTAACCTCTCATACCAAGCTCTTGGAGCTTGCTTTAGGCCATATAGGGCCTTTTTGAGTTTATAAACGTGGTTTGGAAATTTTGGATCTTCAAACCTTGGAGGCTGACTGACATATACCTCTTCGTTTATAAAGCCATTAAGAAAGGCACTTTTAACATCCATTTGATATAACTTAAAATTCATATAGTTAGCATATGCACACAGTATGCGTATAGCCTCTAACCTAGCAACGGGTGCAAAGGTCTCACCGTAGTCGATGCCCTCTTGCTGACTATAGCCTTGGGCTACAAGTTGGGCTTTATTTCGGACTACATTGCCTAGCTCATCTAATTTATTTCTAAAAACCCACTTTGTTCCTATGGTCTTTTGATTCCTAGGTCTAGGTACTAAATCCCATACCTCATTTCTTGTGAATTGATCAAGCTCTTCTTGCATAGCGTTGATCCAATATTCATCGTGCTCAGCATCAGCGAAATTCTTTGGCTCATGTATTGAGACGAAGGCAACATTGCTGAGATACTTCCTAAGCTGATCTCTTGTCATCAGCTTGTTGTCAGCAGCATCAAGAATGGACTTCTCCGAATGTCCTCTTGGGATTTTTATTTCTTTGGGCAATGCTGAGTTGTTTGGAACAGGTGTTTCTACAATTTCTGCAGGAATAGACTGGTCAGCAAAGGTTATTTCAATTTCTTGCTTACCTTTGGTCAGCTCTTGTATTGATGACTCAGAAGCTCTATTTTGTTCAGCGGAAGCTGAGCTTGGTTCATCTTCATTAAGCTGAGTTGTCTTTCCTGCAGGGTCAGCTTCATCGAACTCAATATGGACAGACTCTTCTACAACCTGAGTTCGTTTATTATATACCCTATATGCTTTGCTGTTAGTTGAGTACCCTAAAAAGATCGCTTCGTCAGCTTTGGCATCAAAGTTTGCAAGATTGTCTTTTGTGTTGAGTATAAAACATTTACACCCAAAGGCACGAAAGTAGCCAATGTTGGGCTTTCGTCCTTTCCAAAGTTCATATGGGGTTTTCTTAAGAATAGGTCTAACTAAAGCCCTATTGAGAATGTAGCAAGCTGTGTGGACGGCTTCACCCTAGAAATACTTTGGAAGCCTATTTTCACTCAGCATTGTCCTAGCTATTTCGATAATTGTTCTGTTCTTCCTTTCAATAACTCCATTTTGTTGAGGTGTTCTAGGAGCAGAGAAATTGTGGTCAATACCACTAGTTTCACAGAATTCATCAAACTGTTGGTTTTTGAATTCTCCACCATTGTCACTTCTAATATGAGCTACTGTTAGGTCTTTATCATTTTCAAGTTTCTTAATCAATGTGGTGAACATCTCAAATGTTTCATCCTTGCTACTCAGCAAGATGATCCAAGTGTACCGAGAGAAATCATCTACAATGACTAAGGAAAATTTCTTACCTCCCAAGCTGAGTGGCTGGACAGGTCTGAAAAGATCCAAGTGTAGTAATTCCAATGGTCTTTTGGTTGAGACAGTATTTTTACTTTGAAATGACTTCTTAGTTTGTTTGCCTTGCTGACAAGCATTACACAATTGATCTTTTTCAAATTTAAGTTTGGGCAATCCCTCAACTAGTTGCTTTCTAGCTAGTTTGGCAAGAAGGTCCATGCTTACATGACCAAGTCTTCTATGCCACAGCCAGGAGTTATCCTCTTTAGACACTAAGCATATATTTTTAGAAAACTGTTTTTCTAGACTCAGCATGTATACATTGTCTACACGAGGGGCAGTTAAAATCACTTCGTTTGTTTTTCCCTCGAGTATTTGACACTGAGTATCATCAAATACAACCTTTCTGCCGCTCATGCAAAGCTGAGCTACACTCAGCAGATTGTATTTGAGACCTTTAACTAAGGAGACTGACTCAATAGTTGGGTTACCTCCGATAGTACTTGAGCCGACTATCTTACCCTTCTTATTGTCTCCAAATCTTACACTTCTACCTCGTTTAAGCTCTAGTGTGATGAACTGAGTTTCATCACCAGTCATGTGCCTCGAGCATGCGCTGTCTATATACCACAGTTTTGATTTCTCCACGCATCTCAGGCTCACCTGCATTTTAGACTATTCATCTTTAGGTACCCAATTCTTTTTGGGTCCTCGTTTGTTAGCATAGACAGGTGCAAAGTCATATTTTAATTTATGACGACATACTTTTTCGTGTGGCCACTTTTACCACAGAAGTCATAATGAATTACCCTTTGAGGGTGATGTTGAGTGTGGTCAGCGTTATTGTGCTGAGCATGCCAACATACCTTAGTGGTATGTCCTTTCTTTCCGCACAAGTCACATTGGACTATCCGCTTATTGTACCAACACACTTCTCTTGTGTGCCCCTTTTTCCCGCAACAGTCACACTGTGTGAACTGTTTATGCTGACTAGTACTTGAGTACTCAGCATGGGATTTTTTTATTTGAGCCTCTTATTTGGCTCTGTAGGGAAGTGACATCCTTTTTCAGTTTCTTTGAATCTGATTGGACCTCCGAGACAAACTTGTGCATAAGTTCTATGTTACTATGCAAAGTTGAGTTGTCTTGGAGGAGATATCGGAGGTCACTCAGCTTGACCTCTTCAATCTCATCACACCGCCTGCTGAGTGCCTTTACTTTCTTATTGCACCTTTTTGTTAGTGCATATAAATCACTCAGGTCGTTTATCATTTCAGTTCTAAGCACAAGTACGGATGTTACCTCATTATTGTGTTCCTCCTGGTCAGTTTCATCAGAGAGGTCAGCTTGCTCAAAATAAGTGCAGTCAGCATCATCGGCCATGAAACATATATTTTCCGTTTCATTTGCATCAGCTTCGGATGAGGTTGACTCATCACTATCACTCCATGTGGCCACCATTGCCTTTTTGCTTCCCTTCTTGTCCTTTTTCAGATTAGGGCAGCTTGACTTGATGTGCCCAGTTTGGTGACACTCAAAGCATGTGACAGATTTGGAGCTGTCCTTTTTGTATTTATCACTGGACTCAGCTTTGTACCTGTCGCCTCTTCTGAATGGCCTCTTGCTGTTCTTTTCATTTTTTCTGAATAGTTTCTTCATCTTCCTTGTGAACATTGCCATTTCCTCATCGTCCGATGAATCAGCTTCGGTTGAGTCAGCTTTCATGACAAGTGATTTTTGTTTCTTGTCTTCTGACTTTTCTTTTGCCTCAAAATTTTTCATAGAGATCTCATGAGTTAGCAGAGATCCGATTAGCTCTTCATATTTATATGTGGTCAAGTCTTGAGCTTCCTCCACGGCAGTTTTCTTAGCTTGCCAACTCTTTGGTAAGCTTCTCAGGATTTTCTTCACCTGCTCTTCTTCAGTGAAGTTCTTGCCGAGTCTTTTTAGCTCATTTATGATGTTGGTGAATCTAGCGTTCATTCCGGAGATGTCCTCATCGTCGTTCATCTCGAACAGCTCGTATAATCTCATATGTTGGTTCACCTTTGACTCCTTGACCTTGCTTGTACCTTCATAGGTTACTTCAAGCTTTTTCCAAATCTCCTGTGCTGACTCGCAACCTGAAATCTTATTGTATTCTGCAGCATCTAATGCACAGTGAAGCATATTGATAGCCGAAGCATTGTTTTGTAATTTTTTAAGGTCATCTTCTGACCACTCAGTTTCACTCTTAACAAGTTTCTCATTGTCAACAGTTTTATATGGCACATATGGGCCTTGAACTATTGCAAGCCATGCACTCATGTTTGTGGCTTGAATAAACTTCTTACATCCTATTCTTCCAGAATGTATAATTGGATCCAAAGAATAGGGGAGGCCGACTAATTGATAATCCCTCTGGGAGTATCTGTGTTGTTTGGTTCTCGGGAAGGAAACGAGTCCTGTTCTCAGCCATTTATCGGGATCAGCTCAAGATAGTTATATCTTTGAGTAGTGAGCTTAGGCTCTGATACCACTTGTTGGTCCCGTGTGATTAGTTCCAAGGGGGGGGGTTAGGAACTAATATAACTTTTTCACTAATTAATCTTGCTGACTTAATAATTTTGGTGAGACTATTAACTCAGCTTTGGTTAGCTTGGTCGATCTTAATGTAAGACAGCTTTAGTCAGATGCTGACTAAGACTGTTTCACTTGAGAGTTGGGAATTGACACTTTTATGGTCAGCTTCCAACTCAGCACTCCAATTTACTCAGTGTCAGCGTCAAACAGTTTATATGCTGAGTAAATATAACAAGCAACACATTCACATATATATATTTGAGAGAGTTAGAAATTACTCAGTATCACTTATCCTGGTTCGGCTTCTCCGCCTACGTCCAGTCCCCAGAATCCTTCGGGCTTTTGGAATCCAATACTGAGCTCTTTAAAGGTAGAGCACAAACCGATTACAGGCAGTTGAATATGCAAGAGTACCTTCCTCTATTCGTCTACTCAACTCCTACTAAGCGCTACAACCCAGCACTTAGATTTCTCTACCACTAAGTACTTAATACCAAGTACTCAGCACACACACTCTCAATATTACTATTGATCATAACTTTGTTCCTTTTAAGATAAAGAACACTTTAGATGATTACAGACAATCAATCTAGCATTTACACAAAGAATAGAAGGTTGGTGTAAGCTTTCTTTCTTGTTTTTGAGTGCTTTGAATTTGTATCTTTCTCACTTGTAATTTTCTGTAAATCGGCAATCTTCCAAATGATATCTTTGTCCCTTTTATAGTTGAAATGTGAGGAACAAATCATTTGAATTTGGCTTTTGCGTAATTCAAGGCTTCTATTATTGGTGCAGACAGTTGTCGAATTTGTCTTTTAGCTAACAGATCATTCATGTTGTCCTGAAGATCACTCAGCTTCACCTTAATAATCATAGTCTTTTATTTTCACCAAGTTTCATACTGAAGTCTTTTTCCACTCAGCTTCCATGGTCAGCTTCGTTCTGTAGGATCTATTTCTTGAAGCAGACTTCTTTTGTGCTGAGCTTCGTTTCACTCAGCTTCTTTGATCAGCTTCATTATGAAGCTGTTGTTCTGAAGATGACTTATCTTCTCTTATGCTGAATACCTCTTCACTCAGCTTATGTTGTGTTCTCATGCTGACTTTGTCCTGTCTTAATCTTTATTTCTTTTGCATTTATATTTATACTCAATATTGAACAAACGGATTAGTACAATTAAATCAAAGCACTTAAATTTAATTGACTCTTAATCATGGATTAAACTTAAATGATTTTGTCAAATCAAAATCTTGTGGAAAGGTGTTTCAACAGATCTCACAAGCTTTAGATATTCTGATATCTAGACAGTTACATGGATCTGATGAAGGAGTTCATTAGGATTGGGACCCGACTTGAGATAACAGAATGGAATGATTTATCTAATGTGTCAACTGTTCATCTCATCGGTATTAGTAGGTATAACTAATCCTCAGACTCAAACATTCATTAATTAGTAATTCTGGATTGCGGAGTCTGATACTTTGATTCTGTGCGAGCACGATCCAATAGGTGAGAGCCTAGGGTGTGAGAGAGCAGGGTTGGGTATCACGCGAAGTAATTACAGAATGGTTAATGTCAGATTGAGCATTCGTCACTCCCGATAAATGGGAGATATATCCAAAGGGCCGTTTGTGGTGAATTGACTGAAATCCTTGCAAGGTGATACAGTTAAGAGTAGAAATAAACATTTCACTTAACTTATCTTTCAGAGTGAATTCAACCTGTACAAGTAAAACCGGACTCTTCGTTATATGTAACCTTGACACATTCCATGGTTATAAGGAATTGACCGACATGATATAGTTGATGAAGGATCGTATTATACTGTACCTAATACAGAAAGGTTAATGTCAGTTATCAACCTGACTTCTTAATTGCTCTGGGGGAATATCATAGGTTCTGCTAGTAACAGCTCTCGACGGTATTCCGTTATATATATGTTGGAATTAATCGTAATGAATAATTTCAAATGATATATACGGCTAGTGGCAATAAAGAACCTAATGGGTCGCATATGGGACTTGGAATCGGAGGACAAAAATGTAATTAGTGGGACATACGCATATGGGCCGAAATTTGTATTAATTTAGGGATAAATTAATTTGATTAATAATTATAATTTGATTATGGTTATCAATTAAATTAAAAGATTATTTGATAATATTAATTAGAAGTTTTTATGTGATTGAAACTCTAATTAATTATCCCTAACATTAATTAATTATTAATTTGATTAATAATAATTATTTAGATATAATTAGTTATTATTTAGATAATAGTAAAGTGTTTATTTAATTATCTAATTAGGAATTCTATTCCGAATAAGATTCCAATTATTTAATTACCTAACACAACTGGGATTAGGGTTAAGAAAAGTCTATAAATAGACTCCCTAACCCCTAAAATTCGACCAACACAAAAAGGGAGAGGAGGAATCGTTCCGTCTTTCGTCTCGGCTAATTTACTTTATTTCTTACTCCCTCTTTGATCTCGTATCGATTTCTGTTAGAGGCAATCATTGCGATTGCTATTCATTGAAGGTTGATCACTGATTATCTTTTGGTTTTGTGTTGAATCAAACGTTCATGGCTCACGAGTTGATAATAGCAAGTTGTGGGCACTTCGTTTGCAACGGTAGATAGTTCATCAATAAAGGTATTACTATCTATCCCTCTTTATATGAAATAACAATTAACAGATCTTGGAAAAGGGAAATAGATAAAATAGATAAAATTTTATTATTTCGCTATGCCTAGGCTTGTCTATTTTCCTACATTGGTATCAGAGCATATGTTAATCTGTTATTTCATATATGTAAATAAAAGAGTTTTTCAATCAGATTGAATAGATTTATTGTTAGGTTAAATTAATTAATCGATTAGTTCAATTAACCTAATGATAAATAAGTTTTGATTACTTGTTAATTAAAACTGATTATGCATAGTTCCTGATTATTTCGGTTGATAATCGTTTTAAACAAAACCTAAAAGTTTTATGGTTAGATAATTAAAACTTTTGTTTTTACTAAATCTAAAAGATAAAACTGATTTCTGATATTCTGAAAATTGTTTTGAAATTGTTTTAAAACAATTATATATATATATATTAATATGTATTTATTTAAAAAAAAATAAATACGAACAGTTGTTCGGGGTCGCTGCCGCGAGGCGGCAACACCGAGCGGCTGTCGCAAGGCGGTTGCTGCTTTGCACAGCAACCGATAGCAGAGACACCACTGCCGTTAAGGCAGCGGCTCCCTGTGATTTGGTGCTGCCGCGAGGCAGCAGCTGTCGCAACGAGGTGGGCCGATTAAAATCGGCCCAACCCAAACGGATACCGTTTTAAAATCGTTTTAAAACAGGCCCGGGTTTTTGAATATATATGTATACATTTCAGAATATTAAAAGTTTTGTTTTGATTATCAAAATCAATTTATTTAAAAAGTTTGTTTTACCTAAATATTTGATATAAGTAATTCAAAGTATTAAATGAATTATTCGAATTAATTAGGATATGCATAATTAAAATTGGATGAAAATTAATTTAAGTTGTTAATTTGATTAACTTAAATATTACATAAATAGTTTGTGTAATCAACCAATTAAATTTAATTTAATTGAGTCTATGCATGTTTGGCATTATGGACATATTAGACCCTCTTTAATAGTTATTTAGTCTTTTGGTATTTAAATAGGACATGTGTGTCCTGCTTTCTCTTACTCTCTATTGTATTTCTCTTCTCATCCAAATCCCTTCAAGTAAATTGAAGTTGTCTTTCAAATTGAATATTGTTGTAATTCAAGGCGCCAAGGAGAAGACGGAGGACCCAAAGAGAAATATGTAATAGTTAGTATTTCCCTAGGATGACCTTTTATTCCGTTTCTGGCTCAACGGAATAAACTTAGAGATATGTCCATAATTGTCAATGTTGAATGTATGAATATCTGATGTATGCTAAAGCAAATCAAGACTAGGTTAGATTATGAGACTTAAATAAATCCCTCACTAATCAAAAGTTAAGTAAATAAGCAAGTTATTAAAATCGGTTGCCCCTCCCTAATATTATAATTCAGCCGGCAGTACTGGGGGCCTTTGGGTTGTTGAGTAAACTCAAGCTCGGGGTCTTATGGTAACACCTGAATTATCGAAAAACTATTTTTCACGAATATGGGGTAATGCTTAAATTAGGATAGAATAATTGGATGAGTAAACTCATGTTGTTCTAACCTAATGGGCAATATGGATGGGATTGATAAACGACACATATCAGTTACTAATGTGGTTAGTAACCCAACAACCTAGAAATCACATGTTTTGATGTGATTGATTACATGAATCTACCTAATGAATGAAACTAGCTTGTTGAGTAAACTCAAGGTGAAATTTCAGGAGTTAGGATTCTAGCTCACTAAAGGAATTGTGAATATCCTTCGAATTAATATAGAGGGTTATTAATTTGGTAAAATAGTGGGAGCAATTTAAAAACATAAAAGTCCAACGTATTTAAATTGTAAGTGAATTAAACAAATGAATAACATCCATCACATTTTTTCTCACTCTCAGGTTATTAATTTCGTACTCTAAAAACAATCATGTCGAAAACCGATCTATCCTTACCGATAACAAGTTGAATGGTTCAAACTTCGCCGACTGGTTTCGTAACCTCAAAATTGTTTTGAAGTTCGAAAAGATAGGGTATGTACTCGATACATCGATACCCGCTCTTCCAGCTGATGATGCACCCATTGAAGAGATTGATGCCTATCAGAAGCATAAATCCGATGATGAACACGCTGGGTGCATCACACTTGCATCGATGACACCAGATCTGCAAAGGCAACATGAGGAAATGGATGCCTATTCTATTATCATGCACTTAAAAGAGCTATTCGGGAAACAGACTCGATGTGAACGTTTTGAGATATCAAAACTGCTGTTTCGCTGCAAGATGCAAGAGGGCACATCTGTTATGACACATTGTGTCAAGATGATTGGCTATATCACCAAACTTTCTAGTATTGGCTTCGCGATGGATCATGAGCTAAGTGTCGACTTACTTCTTACATCCCTCCCAGAAAGTTATTCACAGTTCACCATGAACTACCAAATGAATGACTTAAAGACCTCCCTTGAAGAGCTCGCCAATATGCTCAAGACAGTTGAGACAAATGTGAAGAAAGATAAAGTGGTACCCGCTCTTGTGATTGAGGGATCAAAGAAGAGGAAAGGGAATTTTCCCAATCCAAAATATCCCAAGAAGAACAAGGGAGGCAAGCCGGCCCAAGCCAAAAGAAAGCAAGTCAAGAAGCCCAAAGGGGAATGCCACTTCTGTGGTAAAGATGGGCATTGCAGGAGAAATTGTAAGGAGTACCTAGCTTCTCTTAAGAAGGGAAAGGACGGTGCTTCAACTTCTGGTATGTTCTATATTGAAATTAATTCAATTTCACAGTCTGAATCTTGGGTATTAGATACCGGATGTGGATCTCATATTTGTATGAATATGCAGGAGCTAAAGCAGACTAGAGAGTTAAAGAAAGGAGACATAAACTTGCGAGTAGGAAATTGTTAAGCCCAAAATATACCTAATATATCATCAATAATTACATCAATATTGCTACAAATTTGTGCTATTTATAACTATTTAGAATGCTTTTACTCTCGAATATGTTTCTTTCTTGCAAGGTACGTAAATATTTGGTAAAATCCAAATAGGAACGAAAAGAGCTTAAAAACAGAATAAAAACCTTACAAAAGGAGGCAAAAACAACGAAGATCAATTACACCTAAACGAGGACAAAGACGAAGTCAGAAACAGAAGAAAATGTCACATTCTCGGTTGAGGAAACAAGATTCTCGGTAGAGAATTTACAAAAGTCGCGACTGAGAATCTCAAATTCTCGGTCGCGACACGCGTTTTTCAGCAGCTCCTTCCCTTCGTTCGAAGACCAAATAAATGCTCCCCCATTCTCGGCCGAGAATTAAATATTCTCGGTAAGTGCAGAAATTCCTCCAAGTACAATGAACACATGTTTAATTCAAAGAAACGCGTTCGTTCGGGTGGATAAAGACGTCTCTTCGCTGAGGATACGATCCTTCACAACGGACACGACACTTCAACCACGACTCTTCAACATCTATAAATAAAGAGTTGATGGAGAGTTGGAAATATATAGAAGAAAGAGATTAGTATAGAATTTATGCAGAAATTCTGAGTCAAGTGATTCAGAATTTAGATTTCATTTCTGTAAAAAGCAATATGATGTACACACATTGTTTATTCAATAATTACAAACACAGTAGCGTTTAGATTTGTTCATATTAGTTTACATTTTGGTAGAGGCCGACCGCATCCCTATTACGAAGTTACAATGAGAAGATTGAGTAGAGAATCCACCCCTGAGTCTGACAAACTCTAACGAAACCCAAGGAAAGGATTGACAACCCGTTCACTTGCACGCCGTCGAATGTTTTCATGCTTCTTGTTCTCTATAAACTTGTATCAAATTTATATTTCATCTAATAAAGTCCGTTCTATTCGATAGATTTTCATGCAGCACTTTGGTAAAGGATCCGAAGTGGATTGCCGGTGTTTTCATTAAAACGTAGTTTAATTCAAAATCTTTACAAGGAAACTTTGTTGAACACTTAGACAAATTATTATCTCGAAAGAGTTTTAATTTGGTTAAGGTAGCGATCTAACCCGACCGTAGGAGGATTGACTATAGTTCAAAGCCTAAAAATTAGAGGTTCCGTCATTTATTTCATCGTTATAATTTATACAAAGTTTAAAGTTGTTTTCTTTGCTTAATGCAAATAAATACACTTGTTTACTTTTCTAAAGAACTAAACAATATCAAACGTACCAATATGGTTTTACAATTAGCGGATCAAACCACTAAAAGACCATATGGTATAATTGAGGATGTTTTAGTTAAAGTTGACAAATTTATTTTTCCTACCGATTTCGTGATATTAGATTTTGCATATGACGTTAATTGTCCGCTAATCTTTGGTAGACCGTTTATGAACACGGGACGTGCTCTAGTTGATGTGTCAGAAGGGAAAGTAGTTTTAAGAATAGAAGACGATAAGATCGAGTTTGATATGAACCAAGCAATGAAGTATCCTATGGAGGATTTTGCTTGTATGAAACTTGATCTAGTTGAAGAATGTGTTAATGACATTGTTCAAAAAGAAGAAATAATAGAACCTATAATGAGTGAAGAATTAGAAGATAAGGACCCATAACCTTTGATTCGAGAAGATGGACCAGTTCCGCCTTCAATTATAGTTCCACCTAAATTGGAACTTAAAGAATTACCCAGTCATTTGAGGTACGCTTTCTTAGGCGAAGGCGATTCTCTACCTATAATTATCTCTAACAAATTAACACAGGTTCAAGAAGAGAAATTGAAAGAAGTTGTTAGAAATATGATAGGAAGTATGGGATGGCAAATTTCAGACTTAAAAGGTATTAATCCGAGCATTGTAATGCACAGAATTCACTTAGAAGAAGATAAGCCGCCTAAAGCGGATAAACAAAGACGCCTCAATCCGAATATGAAAGAAGTAGTCAAAAATGAGATTACTAAACTTCTAGACAATGGAATCATTTATCCTATTTCGGATAGTGAATGGGTTAGTCCAATCCATTGTGTACCTAAAAAGGGAGGCATAACAGTTGTAAGGAATGACGAAGGAGAATTAATACCTACACGAACCACCACCGGTTGGAGGGTTTGTATAGATTATAGGAACCTTAATAAAGCAACTATGAAAGACCATTTTCCTCTACCTTTCATTGATCAAATGATCGAAAGGATAGTTGGTCATGCTTTCTATTGTTTTCTAGACGGTTACTTCGGATTCTTTCAAATATATATTTACCCGGATGACCAAGATAAAACAACCTTCACATGTCCTTACGGAACATTTGCATATAGGAGGATGCCCTTTGGTCTATGTAATGCACCTGCAACATTTCAACGTTGTATGACTGCAATTTTTAATGATTTCATTGAAGATATCGTGGAAGTTTTTATGGATGATTTTTCCGTTTATGGAGATTCTTTCGATTCATGCCTACAAAACTTGGATAAAGTTTTGTCTAGGTGTGAAGAAACAAATTTAGTATTAAACTGGGAAAAATGTCATTTCATGGTTGACGAAGGAATTGTTTTAGGTCACAAAATATCTGAAAAAGGATTAGAAGTGGATAGAGCAAAAACTTCAGTAATAGAAAAATTACCCCATCCAACTACTGTTAAGGGAGTAAGGTCATTTTTAGAACATGCCGGTTTTTACAGAAGATTTATTAATTTCTCTGTAATTTCCAAACCACTTACTAATTTACTCATGAAAGATTCAACCTTTGATTTTAATGAAGATTGCGTTAAAGCTTTCGAAACATTAAAAACAGCTCTAGTCAGTGCACCTATTATTGCTAAACCCGATTGGGATTTACCTTTTGAAATTATGTGTGATGCAAGTGACTTAGCTGTTGGATGTGTTTTAGGTCAAAAGAAGGATAAGAAACTTCATGTCATTTATTATGCAAGTCACACACTGTCTGGTGCGCAATTAAACTACACCACAACTGAGAAGGAAATGTTAGTTGTAGTCTTTGCATGCGATAAGTTTAGGTCATACTTGTTAGGTTCGAAAGTTATTATTTATACTGATCATGCAGCTTTAAGGTATTTATTTGCTAAAAAAGATGCAAAACCACGTCTAATTAGATGGGTTTTATTGTTATAAGAATTTGATATAGAAATTAAAGACAAAAAGGGAGTCGAAAACCTTGTCGCCGATCATCTATCAAGACTCGAAGATGAAAACGGTCCTATAGGTGAAACTGACGGTATACGTGATGATTTCCCTGATGAATATCTCTATCAAATAAAAAGTGTCATGTCACCATGGTACGCGGATTTTGCAAACTATCTTGCAGCCAATATTGTTCCGGAAGGATTAACTTTCCAACAAAAGAAGAAATTCTTCTTTGACATTAAACAGTATTTTTGGGAAGATCCTTTCTTGTTCAGAACTTGTGGTGACGGGATAATTAGGAGATGCGTTAGTGAAAATGAATATGAATCCATAATGTCGGAATGCCATTCTAGCTCTTATGGAGGACATAATGGAGTTAGTAAGACGGTAGCTAGAATATTTGAATGTGTTTTCTTTTGGCCTACATTGTTTAAAGATGTCCGTTCATTTATTACTCGTTGTGACAAATGCCAAAGAACGGGAAATTTAGGTAGAAAAGATGAGATTCCCCTCACAACCATGTTAGAAGTTGAAGTCTTCGACATGTGGGGAATAGATTTCATGGGACCTTTTCCTCCTTCTAATGGTAAAACTTACATATTAGTCACCATAGATTATGTTTCAAAGTGGGTTGAAGCAATTGCAACCCCGACAAACGATTCTAAAGTAGTTGTTGGTTTTCTTGACGATATATTTTGTAGATTTGGTTATCCTAGAGTCATCGTTAGTGATGGCGGTACCCATTTTATAAACCGAAGTTTTGATATACTTATGAAAAAATATGGAGTACGCCACCGCGTGTCAACGCCATACCATCCTTAGTCAAATGGTCAGGCAGAGATATCAAATAGAGAACTCAAATGGATTCTAGAGAAAACAGTTTCATCTTCAAGAAAAGATTGGTCTTGTAAACTCAATAATGCGTTATGGGCATACCGTACTGCATTTAAAACTCCAATAGGAATGACTCCATACCGATTAGTGTATGGGAAAGCATGTCATTTACCAGTCGAATTAGAGCATAAAGCCTATTGGGCTATTAGAGAACTTAACTTTAATTTGCACCAAGCAGGTAAGAAACGTTTGCTAAATTTAAATGAGTTAGATGAGTTACGTCATCTATCTTACGAAAATGCGAAGATATATAAAGAAAAAATGAAAAAATGGCACGATGCCAAGATTAAAGTCAAACACTTTAATATTAGGGATAAGGTGTTGTTATTTAATTCACGACTTCGTTTATTTCCAGGAAAACTTAAGTCCAGATGGATAGGACCATATTTAGTCGTCAAAACATTCGATTATGGTTCTTTAGAACTTGAAGGACCTAACGGAGTTCGTTTCAAAGTTAATGGCAATCGATGCAAAATTTATTACGAAAATGTTTCGAATATAGGAATTAAGTTCGTAACAAGATTATCTGAAGTATAATTCGTTTAGCTTTTCTAACACAGTTTATTTTGTTTTATTTTCTTTTAAAATTTTTGTTCATTTCCATTTTTCATTCTTAATTAATTATTAATTTTTTTTGTTTTACACATGCCATTTTTATGATTAGATGACTTTATATTATGATTTAGATGCATAAAATATATTTATTTCATGATTTTAAATTTGATTTTAGGTAATTAGTTCGAATTTGAAGATTTAGGCGATTTCTCTGCCGAGAATTTGGAATTCTCGGTCGAGAATTCTCCTTTTCAAAATTGTCCAAATGGGTAAGGTTTTTTCTGAACTTACCGAGAATATTTAATTCTCAGCCGAGAATCAGAAAATAGGTTTCGACGCCTGATTTCCGCAAGGAAATCAGCGTGTCGCGACCGCGAATTTGGAATTCTCGGTCGCGACACGCGCTATTTTTGCACCATCAGACCTGAATCATCTTCAACCTATAGACAAACCCTTTCATAAACGAAAAATTAAGTTTCTTCAATTCAGAAAGGTATAATTTTATGCTTTTTCGCATCAAAACAACACCTCATTTCATCCTAGAATCTTATAAATAAGTCCTAGAGGATCATAGTTCTGTTACATTCTTTTCATCTTTGTCAGATCAATTTTCTGATTTTCTTCAAAAACCATTTTTCCCTAAGTTACAGACACCTTGTTTCTTTAGTTCTCTACCATGCCTACTAAACACAAAACCTCAAAGAAAAATGCTTCTTCAAGCAATAAACGTCCAGACTTATCCAAACGATATGGGGCACCATTTCCTATCTTCAATCATGATGAAGGAAGGCGCTACTGGAGGCTTCGTTATACATTCTTCGTCGGAATGTTATATATGGATGACTTCTTGAATGATCAACTTGGTATAAGCGATAACATGAGTCGCTATTTGGAACGCTTAGGGTGGACAAAATTCGCCAACATGCGATTTCCAATCATTGGCGATTGGATTCTGGAATTTTTCTGTACCGTTCGTTTGGTTAACAAACGACGGGTCCGTCTTAGTTTTCATCGAGATGGTGAAATCTTTACTTTTGGCTATCCAGAGTTGCAGGCCTGGTTTGGTTTTCCCCCGAGGGATACAATCAAACGTCATCCTGGCAAAGACATGACATCCACAGACATATGGAGAATGCTTACTGGTTTTTGGCGTTTCAATCCTAGACTCGCCTACAATCATTCCTTTCACTCCAACTCCATGCTGTATTTACACAAATTTTTGTGTCACAGTTTGTTCGGTCGCACATTTAGTAATGTGGTCTGTGACACCGATTTATATGTTCTTGGAGATATATTCCAAGGAAATACAGTTGATTCTTCAAAAATTCTGATGGAGGGTCTTGTCGCCGCTTCTCGATCCAAGGATAAAAAGATTGGGTTCGGAAATATAATCTGTGGAATAATTCTCGGTACCAAGGGTACCATTGATGTTCCTTGGAGTGATGATGAATTCTTCCCGACGATAGACTATGAGTTTTTAGAGTTTGAAGGACTCGTGAAATGTGTCTTTCGTGCAGGCCCGCATTTTCTTTCTGCACCGGAACGTCAAGCTTTCATGCAGTTGAAAATTGACCACTATAGGGCCACAGAAATCCCGCTTGATAGGGATGAATATATAGAATAATTTAGGTTTTTCAATTTTATTTTGTACATATTTGCTTACTTTGTTGTTATTCAATTCTTTATTCTTTTGTTTTGTACATATGTGTTAATTTAATAAATCAAATTTTCTATTCATCTTAGTTCATTTATTGCTTTTCTAATAGTTAGATATATTTGTTCCATTTTCTCATGGATAAATCTATACTAAGTCCATTAAATATTGACGAATTCTAATTATTCTTGGTTAAATGATGATAAACACAAATGCTTAAAATAAACTAGTATGGTTTCTTAATCAACACATAATCCTACTTCATAAACTTAATTCATTGTGTTCAATACATTAAATTTTCATTCCATTAATTCAATTGATTAAATACATGCATTTAATATGTATTAATATGAACTTAATATGCACTTAATATGATTCTTTTAACTTGTATGCATAAATGTGCATTAATGTTTCATTAATTCTTCATATACCATTTATTTCCCTCTAATTCCAATTAATATGGATAAACCTTTGGTTTTCCTTGCAATTAATGTTATTTATTCTAGTTTTAAGTGCAGGTACAGTTTATATTAAGTTCAGGACACAATTAACCAATTAAATTGCACAAACCAAGTCAAAAGGCACCTAAACAGCCACTTTTGACCAATTCTCGACCGAGAATTTAAAATTCTCGGTAAGTCCAGCAAAAACAGGCCGAAATCAGAGCAAAAAATTCTCTGATTTTCGCGTGCCGCGACCGCGGATCGGCATTCTCGATCGCGACACGCGACCTGTAGGCAGAGTTATTCCGGGTTTTTGACCTATTTCAAGCCTATTCCTATTCCTATTCAACCTCTACATCTCCCTATTTCACCCTATATAAACCTACTCCTTACACAAACCTCACATCACCTCAAATTTCACCCAATCACCTACCCTAACCTCTTCCCCATACATTACTTTTACTCTTCCCCAATTATTCTTTACCCTCTCTTCTCTCTTCTCAATTCATTGCCTCATTTTACATCTCTCACTTCATCTTCACCCTTTGCTTTTCTCTCTTTTCTTCACTTCTTCTTCTTCTTCTTCTTTACACAACCCTAGCCACCACCATTACCATGCCTAGACAAAAGCGTGTTGGTCAAAAGCCTCCGGTTACGGAAGCTAATCGCCTTCGTATTCATTGCGGAGCCTATTTCGATATCGAAACGGAGGAGGAAGCCGCTCGATTTCTTCACTTTTCAAATTCCAAGCGGGAGTTTGTGGATATGCACTTCCTTGACTTCGATTCGGTAAGAGCATTGGATTTCTCTACTAGAATTGATGCTTTTATTGAAACATTGGGTTGGCAAGAATTTGTTTCTATGCGTTTTCCCCGTATTCATGAATACGTGGTGGAATTTTTGGTCACTTTGACCATGAACAAGAAGAAGACATCAATTTCTTTTAGGAATAATGGTGTGACTTACACCATTGATTATGAAGCTATGGGAAATACGTTTGGTTTCCCTACTACTGATTTTTATGACAAGCCTAAGGATTTTGATAATGACTCTATTTGGCAAACTCTTTCGGATCAAGAATATTTTAATTCCAAAAACAGTTCAAGCAAGTTGATTAAGGACAATTGTGTGTTCTTCTTTCACAAATATTTGAGTTTTTCCTTGTTTGGTCGTGTTGAAAGCTCTAAGATTCAAGTTCGGGATTTGTTTGTTTTGGATAGTCTGTTTAAGGGTTTGAGGGTTGATAGCATCGGAATGCTATTTGACAATTTATTTCGTGCTTCGAGGGCTTCCACAATTCAAGTCCCTCTCGGTAATTTTATCACGGCTATTGTTTTGGGAGCACGGGGTGAATTGGCCGATTATGACATGTCCACCTACTATGGGTATGTTCCAATCTTGGACATTTCGGCACTTGAGCGGGCTCACTTATTGCTTACTTCGGTTCCTCCTGTTTTTATATCATATGCTTCCCGTATTGCCCATCTTCGTGGCACTATGGGTGGAGGAGCTTCAAGTTCTCAATTTGTAGGTACCGAAGGAGGAGGCGAGGCGGAAGGCGAGGATGATGCACCGCCGGCTCAACCACAACCCCAAGCACCTCAAGAGGATGATCCGGTAGATTTGAGGAGGATTTTGAACCAAATCAATTCCAATAATCGCCAAATGAATTTAAGAATTGATGATTTGGTGGAGAACAATATGGTGATGAATGACAACCTCAATACTTTGAGGCGCGAGCATCGGTCTACTCGGCATTGGATGCTTTCATTTTTCCATCGCCGCAATGTGGAAACTTCACCAACACCTCCGGATTCCCCGCCTAATGCTTAGGTTGTCTCTTTTATTTTTCTTGTTATCTTGTTAAGTTTGGTACAATATTTTTATTTATTCTGTTTCGTACGATTTTTAATTTTATGTTGAATGTTTTCTTTGCTATATTTTTATTTTTTATTTCGTATGCTTTATTTCGTGCTTATTTTTCATGTTATCTCACTATTTGCACCACTGAGGACATGGTCCAATTTAAGTGTGGGAGGAGATATACATATATCATTTTACTCTTTAGTACGAATAATAAATGCAATGAATACTTTTTATGCAACAAATAATTTTTAAATAATCTTTTTCCTATGCAACATATATTGCAACAAAAATATTTTAACTTATGATTATTTTTAGGTTATCATTATCAATAGAAATAATATTTCTATACGGGTATTATTTTTCAAAAAAATTTTCATAAATCTCCGATACGATTTTAAGTAAAATTGTCTCGAGTAAATGTATTAAAGTAAAAAAACTTCTTTATTTCAATCTCTATTTTATATCATGAAATTCATGATACAATAAATCTTATTTTAAATTTTCAATTAGGTTTATAGGCATTAAATTGAACTAACAATTTTTAGCTCGGTTTGATTTCGTCTTACATTAACACCAATTGAAGTTTTTAAGGAAACTTTAGCCATAATACATGTTGAATTTTAAGTCAATATAAGATGAATGTGCTATCTTTCTTTTTCCCAATTTACAATTTAAATTTTATATTTCATATTAATTAATCAATTAGTTGAATTCTTAACTTTTGGCCACGATTGAGACCAACCTTATCACAATCGAGGTATGAAAGGGAAGAAAATTAAGTACCGTTTATTTTTGGCCACGATTGCGACCACCCTTATCACAATCGAGGTATGGAAGGAACGTTTAAACAAAATATAAGCGTGTTTAAGTTTAAAGTAACGATTGCGTCCACCCATGGCATGGTCGGTACCTCTTAAGCGAACACAAAGCAATAAAAATACGTATAAGGTTACGATCAAGACCACCCTTATCTCGGGCGTAACCAAGTAAATAAATTAATCTAAGTACTTATTTAAATTTAATATATCTCATATATTAGTTTAGGTTTGGGAAAGGAAATTTTGTGCTTTGAAATGCCTTGAGACGAAAGACTCAAAAACATGCGTGCTTTTATCGTCCCGAATACTTCAGTTCAAATTTGAAAATACAAGACGAATGATATATCGCCTTTATACTAGTTAGTTTGATATTTTGCGTATAAATTTGTCATGCGAAGTAAGTCTTTTCGGCTTAACTAATTTAAAAGGTAATACAGAGATATATGTTCTATGTTCATAAAGAGATTAGTTAAAGAATAAATTCAGTAAAATTTTGCTCGGGACTAGCAAAAGATTAAGTGTGGAGATTTGTTAAGCCCAAAATATACCTAATATATCATCAATAATTACATCAATATTGCTACAAATTTGTGCTATTTATAACTATTTAGAATGCTTTTACTCTCGAATATGTTTCTTTCTTGCAAGGTACGTAAATATTTGGTAAAATCCAAATAGGAACGAAAAGAGCTTAAAAACAGAATAAAAACCTTACAAAAGGAGGCAAAAACAACGAAGATCAATTACACCTAAACGAGGACAAAGACGAAGTCAGAAACAGAAGAAAATGTCACATTCTCGGTTGAGGAAACAAGATTCTCGGTAGAGTATTTACAAAAGCCGCGACCGAGAATCTCAAATTCTCGGTCGCGACACGCGTTTTTCAGCAGCTCCTTCCCTTCGTTCGAAGACCAAATAAATGCTCCCCCATTCTCGGCCGAGAATTAAATATTCTCGGTAAGTGCAGAAATTCCTCCAAGTACAATGAACACATGTTTAATTCAAAGAAACGCGTTCGTTCGGGTGGATAAAGACGTCTCTTCGCTGAGGATACGATCCTTCACAACGGACACGACACTTCAACCACGACTCTTCAACATCTATAAATAAAGAGTTGATGGAGAGTTGGAAATATATAGAAGAAAGAGATTAGTATAGAATTTATGCAGAAATTCCGAGTTAAGTGATTCAGAATTTAGATTTCATTTCTGTAAAAAGCAATATGATGTACACACATTGTTTATTCAATAATTACAAACACAGTAGCATTTAGATTTGTTCATATTAGTTTACATTTTGGTAGAGGCCGACCGCATCCCTATTACGAAGTTACAACGAGAAGATTGAGTAGAGAATCCGCCCCTGAGTCTGACAAACTCTAACGAAACCCAAGGAAAGGATTGACAACCCGTTCACTTGCACGCCGTCGAATGTTTTCATGCTTCTTGTTCTCTGTAAACTTGTATCAAATTTATATTTCATCTAATAAAGTCCGTTCTATTCGATAGATTTTCATGCAGCACTTTGGTAAAGGATCCGAAGTGGATTGCCGGTGTTTTCATTAAAACGTAGTTTAATTCAAAATCTTTATAAGGAAACTTTGTTGAACACTTAGACAAATTATTATCTCGAAAGAGTTTTAATTTGGTTAAGGTAGCGATCTAACCCGACCGTAGGAGGATTGACTACAGTTCAAAGCCTAAAAATTAGAGGTTCCGTCATTTATTTCATCGTTATAATTTATACAAAGTTTAAAGTTGTTTTCTTTGCTTAATGCAAACGAATACACTTGTTTACTTTTCTAAAGAACTAAACAATCCTGTTTTGTAAATTCATTCCTAAATCAGAAGTATTTTCTAACATTTGTTATTCTCTATTCTAATTCTCATTCGAGCAATTTCAAAACCAAATCCGATTTAACGATTTTCCATATTATAAATTTTAAAAAGTATATTTAACCAATTCAAAATAAGTTTTTGTTAAAAAACGTTCCCTGTGGGATCGATATCTTTTATTACTACAAGTGTATGCCGTGCACTTGCGGAAATCGCTCAACATAAATGGAGCAAGAGTTGCCGCTCTCGCAAATGGAAACTATGATCTACATCTACCATCAGGACTTGTAGTAGTGTTAAGGAACTGTTTGTATGTTCCGGATATGTCTCGAAACATTATTTCTATTAGCTGCCTAGTAGAAGATGGCTTTCATGTTTCAATTAAGAACAATGGTTGTGAATTTTATAGAAATAGTATTTTCTATTTTTCAGGAATATCATTAAATGGGATCTATGTTTTGAATGATAAAGTTTCTGCTTTCACAATTGATACCAAAAGACTTAGATTAGATAACTCAACTTACTTGTGGCATTGTCGTTTAGGCCATATAAACCAGAGACGCATGCTTAAGCTATATCAAGATGGGCTTATAGACTCAATTGATTGTGAATCAATGGGAACGTGTGAGTCATGTTTAAAAGGAAAAATGACAAAGACTCCCTTTAGCAATAAAGGTCAGCGTGTATCAGACACTCTAGGATTAATACATTCAGATGTATGTGGTCCTATATCAGTCCAAGCAAGAGGAGGATTCAGATACTTCATTAGCTTCATAGATGATCATACCAGATATGGTTATATCTATTTGATGAAGCACAAGTCAGAAGCTTTTGAGAAATTCAAATGTTTTAAGAATGAAGTTGAGAATCAAACAGGAAAGACTATCAAAATACTTCGATCTGATCGAGGTGGAGAATATCTTTCTGAAGAATTTATGAGTTATCTAAATGAATGTGGAATATGCTCACAATGGACACCTCCTTATACACCACAACACAATGGTGTATCAGAAAGGAGAAATCGCACCTTACTAGATATGGTACGATCCATGATGTGCACCACTGCTCTTCCAAAATCATTCTAGGGCTATGCCTTAGAAACTGCCCTATTTACCTTAAACCGAGTTCCAACCAAATCCGCCAGTTCCACGCCATTCGAACTGTTCGTTGGTAGAAAACCCATCTTCTCTTTCATAAGAATATGGGGATGTTCAGCATACGTCAAACGTATTGTGTCAGATAAATTAGATCCCAAATCTGACAAGTGTTTCTTCATTGGATACCCAAAGGAAACTATGGGATATTACTTTTATCATCCAGATGACCAAAAGGTAATAGTATCCAAACACGCGGTGTTTCTAGAGAAAGAGTTTCTGGAAGAAACACAGACTGGAAGCACGATTGAACTTGAAGAAGTTCAAGAGGAATCACATGTTGAAAATGCGGAAGAAGTTGAACCCGAACCCGTTTCACTAGATGAAACACAAGTGTCATATCCCACTCGTAGGTCTCAAAGAATTCGTGAACTCCCAGTTAGATATGGTTTTCTAGTGGGAGATAACGAACTGGTTCCCGTGTTAGACGATGAACCTGAAACCTACGAAGAAGCTCTTGCTAGTCCAGAATCTAAAGCATGGCTTGAAGCCATGAATTCTGAAATGGACTCCATGTATACTAACCAAGTGTGGACTTTGGTTGATCCACCCGAAGGGATAAAACCCATTGGGTGCAGGTGGATCTTCAAGAAGAAGACTGACATGGATGGAAAGGTTAGTGATAGGGGTCAAAAACCCCTATCTTTGGGTACGGTTTTAGGACGGGTTTTAGCGTTATTTAGTTAATAAGCGAGCAATTCTCACATTTAAATGCTTTTATGTGAGTTAGTTAGAAATTGGAAATGTTTTATTTACTTTTCGTTGTTTAGGCTCGTTTTATGATCGATTTAGGCAAATACGGCCAAAATGGCATGCATATTATAATTCCGTTATCTTTTGAAGCTAATTTATCCGTCAAAAGTCGCACCAAACGAAGCGTTTGCTCAAAATAAGCGATTGGCGGGTCAATTTAGCCTTTGGACTAATGTTGTTTGGAGTTTTTGTGCATGCGCAGGGATAAGTTCGGGCGAAAAGACACATTATTGGCATTTCGGCGACCGTGCGGGGCCGCATCGGGCTAAACTGCTCGACGAACTGGCCTATTTTAGGCCAGCTCGCCGAGCTGGCCATGCCAGCTCGCCGAACAGGCCCTCAGGGGCCTGCTCGGGCGAGCTGGCGCGGCCAGCTCGCCGAGCAGCTCGCCCTGCTCGGTAAGCAGACCTGCGGGAATTGGTCAAAAAGACCAATTCTGTCCCCACGATGCCACGATGGACCCCACGACTTCCTACCTGCATAAGGACATGAAAATAGGTCAAGAAAAGGGCCCGAGCCACGACTATAAATAGGATTTTACCAATGTAATTAGGCATCTTTTATCTTTTGTAATTTTCTTAGCTTTTCATCTTGAGAAATCCTCTCCACCTCCTCCATATCCTTCAAACCTCCATTGAAGACACCTCCGAAGCTCCGTTCACCGAGGATTGCTCAAGCTCCATCCTTAAGTCCTAGGAAGACGCCTGCATTGGTAGACAGGTTCCCTGAAAGGGATTTTTCTTCTTTTACATTCTGTCTAGCCTCTGATACATGTTATGAATCCTAGGCTCATTGTAACTTCGTGACAATACTTCCATCTTTGATATATATTATGGTTTTTGTTCATTCAATTGTTTTAATGCTTTAACCTTTGTCTTACGCTTTGTCTGATTGGTTTAACTCATTCGATAATCCCAAAATTAAGTTGGCACATATTGCGAGCTGAATCTGACCTAGTCAGTGCCTATAGGATTGACGACCCTATAGAAGATTAAGCCCAAATTGCTGAGCCTTAGAGCTAGTTTCGGCCTTACAAGGGAATCACGAACTAGGGACTTTAGGAGGATAGGTCGGGTTAATCGCCTCGGACACAAGTGACTTAGGTTTTAATTCAATTGCTTAAACAATCTATTTTCATTATCATCGTATCCCTTCATGTTCCTTCGGATAAGTGCATTGGTAAAAGATCACTTAGGAGTAGTTTAACTTAATTAGGGGTAGAGTAACTTAATTAGTCGTAGAATAACTTAGTTAGAATCGGATAACTTAGCTAGGAGTAGTATAATTCAACCTAGGAGTAGATTAACTTAAGAAAAACCAACTCAAAACCCCCTAAGCCTAGATAACACCTGAAACCAAGTAACTCGATACTTGCAGAAATAAATCCTGTGGACGATACCTGGACTTTCCAGAATTTTATTACTTGATAACGACGGGGTACACTTATCCCTTAGTGAGTCTTCTTCACCGAAGGCACACCAAGTTTTTGGCGCCGTTGCCGGGGATTTGTTTCTTCTGCAATATCGAACCAAAGGTTGATTTGTTAGTTTAGGCATTCCTTTGTGAATATCTTTGTTTATATCGTCTATACTTGTTGATATATAATCTCTTTATACTTTTCTATACTTGTTCATATCTGTATACTGTTACTTATCAACTTTTGTGCTAGAACTTCACTTTTTCTCAGCATTCTCTGATCAATGAATTGGCAAGAAAAAGTCGAGTGGCAAGCTCAAAAGTTTACTATCTCATCAAGACAATACATTCATGCCCTGGAGAATGAGGCTCCCAATCCCTCCATGGCCGACTTAAATGAGAAAATGGATATCTTGATGGCGAAACTGAGCCTCAACACCAATGAAAGTGTAAGTTTTGTGGGTAATCACCAAAGGTATAATTCTAACCCCAATTCTTACAGCTTTTATGGTAGTGATTGGAGGAGACCTCAACACTCAAATCTGTCCTACGGGAACCCTTGTTGAAACACCTTTCCACAGGATTTTGATTTGACAAAATTAATTAAGTGAAATTAAATATTCTACAACACACTAAGTTTAAATGCTTTGATTTATTGTTACTAATGTGTTTGTTCAATGTTGAGTTTATAATTTATTATAAGACATAAAGATCATAAGGCTCAAGCCCTATATGGAAGTCAAGGCCCAAGTCAAACAAGCCCAAGATCACTCAGCCCGCGTATTTCAAAACGCTGCCGTTGAAGTGATGAAACGCATGCTGAGCAAAGAAGGATCCAGAAGATCCACGTAGACAACTTCGGCTAGAAGCTGCTGAGCTGTCTCGACAAAACGTACAAGACAGCCGTTGACCACAAGACAGCTTCCAAACAAAGTATTTCCTCTTTTAGTAAAGATCAGAAGATGCAGCAAGCTGTCTGGTTGACGTTACCTAAAATGGAGGAACATACTGTCACACTGACCGAAGAACAGAAGATGCTGGAATCTGATTGAGTGAAAATGACCTGTAGCCGTTTCCCTCCAACGGTTATTTCGAAATTCGAAATAACCAGAAGCTCTCACAGCTCTCTATAAATAGAGCATTCAGAATCCACATTCAACAGAGAACTTTGAGCTAAAGCCGTTACGCTGACCAAACGTGTATAAAAGTTCTCCATCAAAAGCAAAGCAAATTCTTACACTACAAGCTTATTCATTTGTGTAAAAGTCTAGAGTGATTGATCCTCAATCATCTAAGGTGTTCTAGCAATTGTTGTTTAGGACAAATCTTAATCATTTCTAGGAATAGAAAGGAGAAGCTAAGTACTCGGTTTTAGTACTTAGTGAATTAGAATAGAAGTGAGTAGAGGTATAGAGGAAGGTACTCTTGTTATACTCAGCTTCTGACTTGTAAAGGGTTTTTGAGTCTCTACCTTTAAAGAGCTCAGTAGTGAATTGGAAATGTCGGAACGTGTTCCGGGGACAGGACGTCGGCTTAGAAGAAGCCGAACCTAGATAATTCCGCTGAGTGAAGTATTTCTAACCCTTAACTCCTTAATATATTGCTTGCTTAAAACAAACTAAAACTGACCAAGTAAAAGAGGTCAAACTGAGTTGTGCGCTACCAACGAGTTAGTTCAGGAATAGACTCTAAGTGCTATTTCCTGACCTAAGCAACGAAGCTGACCTAGTCACTAGTTGACTAAGCCAGTGTCTTGCTGATTGCTAAGTGCCGCTGTTACATAATCTTTTCTCAAAGGAAAGAAATCTGCCCTAATCATTTTAAAAAGGTAAAATAGTTCCTAACCCCCCCTTGGAACTATATTTGCAACCTTACAAGGGACCAACAAGTGGTATCAGAGCTTAAAAGCTCATTACTAAAGGTCTAACAACCTTGAGTTGATCCATACCATGGGTGAAAACAGCACTCGGTTTCTCCCTGGAAACCAGACAACTCAGATATTGCCTGAGGGGCTGTCCATTACTAGGCCTCCCCTATTCTTTGGGTCAAACTATACCTTTTGGAAGAATAGGATGAAGAACTTCATTCAAGCTACAAACATGAGTGTCTGGCTATCTATAGTCCAAGGCCCGTTTGTACTTGTGAAAGTTGTTGCTGGCTAGTCAGTTGTCAAAGCTGAGATTGAATGGACAGAGGATGATCTCAAGAAGCTATAAAATCATGCTTCGGCTATAAATATGCTTCACTGTGTGCTGGATGCTACAGAGTACAACAAAATATCAGGTTGTGAGTCAGCACAGGAGATCTAGAAGAAGCTGGAGGTGACCTACGAAGGAACCAACAAGGTGAAGGAGTCCAAGGTCAACCAGCAAATGAGATTGTATGAGCTGTTCGAAATGAACAATGATGAGGGGATTTCTGAGATGAATGCAAGATTCACCAACATCATAAATGAGCTCAAAAGACTTGGAAAAATCTTCACTGAGGAAGAACAAGTCAAGAAGATACTCAGAAGTCTTCCTAAGGACTGGCAAGCCAAGAAGACAGCCGTTGAAGAAGCTCAGGATTTAACCACCTATAAATATGATGAACTCATAGGCTCACTGCTGACCCATGAGATATCCATGAAGAATTTCGAGGTGAAGGAAAAATCCGAAGACAAGAAGCAAAAATCACTTGTCATGAAAGCTGACTCAACTGATGATGGCTCAACTGACGATGAGGAGATGGCTATGTTCACGAGGAAAATGAAGAGGCTATTCAAAAGAAATGACAAATACTCCAAAAAGCCTTATAGAAAATTTGACAAGTATAAGGCTGACTCAAGTGACAGCAAATTCAAGAAGGATAGCTCAAAGCCCATTACATGCTTTGAGTGCCATCAAACCGGACACATCAAGTCAAGCTGCCCAACTCTGAGGAATGACAAAAAGAATGGGAAGAAGGCAATGGTGGCAACATGGAGTGACAGTGATGATTCTTCATCAACTGAAGCTGAGGCCACAGAGTCAGCAAAGATATGTTTCATGGCTAACGAACTTGCTGAACCATGTATTTCTAAGCATGCTGACCAATCTGATGAGTCAGATAATGAAAAGCAATCTAATGAGGTAATCTCACTCTCTCAACTCAGAAATGAAATGGGTAATGCCCTGAGTGATCTTTATACACTTGTCAAAAAGTGTAACAAGAAGATTAAGTCACTCAACCGGCGCTGTGATAAGGTGGAAGAGGTCAAACTGAGTGACCTCAGATACCTTCTTCAAGACAACTCAGTTTTACATGAAAATATGAAAACCATTCATGAGTCTGTCTCTGAAGTCCAGTCGGTTTCCAAGAAACTGAGGAAGGATATCACAACCATTCAGAACCAATTAAAGGTACCAAACAAAAACAATTTTCCTCTGAGAACTCAGTATCAAGGTACTCAGTACCAAGGTACTCAGCAGAGTCGAAATCCCCAGCGAAGAGTCCAGTGTGACTTTTGTGGGAAGTTAGGACACACCACTAAGGTGTGCTGGCATGCTCAGCACTAGGGTGCTGACAAGTCAGTAAAGAATCCTAAACAGAAAGTCAGTTGTGACTTTTGTGGAAAAAGTGGCCATACTATCAATATATGTCGCCACAAAATAAAATATGATGCTTTACCTGTTGAACCTAACAAGTCAGGACCCAAAAAGAATTGGGTACCTAAAGGAAACTGATCACAATGCAGGTAAGCCTGAGATGTGCCGAGAAGTAAAAAATGTGGTATATTGACAGCGCATGCTCAAGGCATATGACGGGTGATGAAACTCAATTCATCACGTTTGAACGTAAACGAGGAGGAAGCGTAAGTTTTGGAGACAACAGAAAGGGTAAGATAGTAGGATCAGGCACCGTTGGAGGTAATCCCACTATTGAATCTGTCTCCCTAGTCAGCGGACTCAAATATAACTTACTCAGCGTAGCTCAGCTATGTGATAATGGGAGAAAAGTTATCTTTGATGATACTGGATGTAAAATATATGAGGGAAAAACAAATGAGTTAATCTTAACTGCCCCTCGGATAGACAATGTCTTCATGCTGAACCTAGAAAAAAAGTTTTCAAAAACTGTATGCTTAGTCACAAAGGAAGAAAATTCTTGGCTATGGCACAGGAGACTTGGTCATGTAAGCATGGACCTCCTGGCCAAATTAGCAAGAAAGCAATTGGTTGAGGGCTGCCTGAACTTAAATTTCAAAAAGATCAACTATGCCATGCTTGCCAAGCTGGAAAACAAACCAAACAATCTTTTCATAGTAAAAACATTGTCTCAACTAAACGTCCGTTAGAGTTACTACACTTGGATCTCTTTGGTCCAGTCCAGCCGCTGAGTCTGGGTGGAAGAAGATTTTCCTTGGTCATTGTAGATGACTTCTCTCGGTATACGTGGGTTATCTTGCTGACCAGCAAGGATGAGACCTTTGAGACATTTTCAAACTTGGTTAGAAAAATTGAAAATGAGAAAGACCTAAAATTAGCTCATATCCGTAGTGATAACGGTGGAGAATTCAAAAACCAAAAGTTTGTTGAATTCTGTGAAGCCAGCGGTATTGACCACAACTTCTCTGCTCCTAGAACGCCTCAGCAAAATGGGGTTGTTGAAAGGAAGAACAGAACTCTGGTTGAGATTGCCAGGACAATGTTGGATGAGCATAGGCTTCCAAAGTATTTTTGGGGAGAAGCTGTTAACACAGCATGCTATATTCTGAATAGGGCTCTAGTTAGACCTATACTTAAGAAAACCCCCTATGAACTTTGGAAAGGACGAAAGCCCAACATTGGATACTTTCGTGCCTTTGGCTGTAGATGTTTTATTTTAAATACCAAAGATAGCTTAGCCAAATTTGATTCAAAAGCTGATGAGGCTATCTTTCTAGGCTACTCAACAAACAGCAAAGCATACAGAGTTTTTAATAAGAGAACTCAAGTATTAGAAGAATCTATACATGTGCAATTCGATGAAACTGACCCTGCAGGAAGATACCAACCGCTGATAGAAGATGAACCAAACTCAGCACCTGTTGATCAAGAACCAGCTACTGAGTCCTTCACAAAACGGCTGACCAAGAGTAAGAGTGAACCTAAAATTACTTTCACTAACCCATCTACTTCTGCAGAGAATGTTGAAACACAAATAGAACAAGACACGAATCTACCCAAGGAGATAAGAGTCCCAAGAGGGCATTCAGAAAATGCAATTCTTGACTCAGCTGGAAATACGCTGATGACAAGGAATCAACTAAGGAAGTATCTCGGCAATGTAGCTTTCGTCTCAGTTCAGGAGCCGAAGAACTTTGCCGAAGCTGAGCATGATGAATTCTGGATGAATGCCATGCAAGAGGAACTCAACCAATTCAGGAGGAATAATGTATGGGAGCTAGTGCCACATCCAAGGAGCCAAAAGACCATTGGAACGAGATGGGTCTTCAGGAACAAGCTGGATGAACAAGGAAACGTAGTCAGAAACAAGGCAAGACTTGTAGCTCAGGGCTACAGTCAGCAAGAAGGTATTGACTACGGTGAGACCTTTGCCCCAGTGGCAAGGCTAGAAGCAATTAGGATTTTATGTGCATATGCATCTTATAGGAATTTTAAACTGTTTCAAATGGATGTTAAAAGTGCATTTCTTAATGGAGTAATAAACGAGGAGGTCTATGTCAATCAGCCTCCAGGGTTTGAGGATTCTAAGTTCCCAAACCACGTTTACAAACTCAAAAAGGCTCTGTATGGTCTCAAGCAAGCACCACGTTCTTGGTATGAGAGGCTGACCAACTTCTTACTGACTAGAAATTATGTCAGAGGTCAAGCTGATACAACCTTATTCATTAAGAGAAAGGGTAAAGATACCCTGCTGGCACAAATATATGTAGATGACATCATATTTGGTGCTACTAATGAATCTATGTGCAAGGAATTTAGCAAGCAAATGCAGACTGAATTCGAAATGTCAATGATGGGAGAACTCAACTTCTTCCTTGGACTTCAAATTAAACAAGGAAAGAATGGCATATTCATCAGTCAAGCTAAATATGCTAAGGAGATATTGAAGAAATATGAACTAGAACATTGTAAGCCAATATCCACTCCTATGGGCACTGACACTGTCCTCTGTGCTGATGAGAATGGTAAGTCAGTAGACAGCAAGTTGTACCGAGGTATGATTGGCTCTTTACTTTACTTAACAGCAAGTAGGCCGGACATTCAGTTCTCAGTATGTTATTGTGCAAGACATCAGGCTGGTCCTTCATCTAGCATGATAAGAAGGATGATTAAGGTACACTCTTGGGCCAAGAATCAAGAAGTACTAAGGAGCCGATACTTTCCTTCTGGTTTCGTCTCTTCTGAGAAACCATTCTGTGAATGGATCGAAAAGAACAAATGGAAAGGTCTCTTCTCTCTTTCCGGACAAACCTATCCCACGATAGTGAGAGAATTCTACTCCAACCTGCACGTTGATGCAGATGACTCTGACTACTTAGAGACCACAGTTAAAGGTCAAAAGATAGTGATAACTCCTGATTATCTAGCAACACTGCTAGATATACCAAACACAGGGATCCAGTTCAGGACAACAAAGGAGCCAATACCAAAAGCCATCGCAGAAAAGATGAAGGGGTTCTGTAAACCCAGAGACCACAAAGGAGAAGTACCCAAAACCTGCATGGGCAAAAATCAGAAGATGGTCCACTTCATGCTGACCAACTTCATCTTTCCTAAACTCAGCTCACCCTCATCCGCCTCCAACTTTGAACAATGTTTCATCTGGCATATGCTGACCAGCACTCCATTCAATCTTCCTGTCTTTTTGGTCGGAGCTTTTCAACGAAGTGGAAGGAAGCTCCGTTTGGGTTATCTCATCACAAAGATAATACAGGACAAGAATATAGAGACTATAGGTGAAATAAGTTCATCAGGAAATGCTATCACTGCAGGTCTGTTGAATGGACTATCACATAGTCAACCCTTGAAAGGATATGACGGAAATGGAAACACCGAGAAGGAGGATATTATGGCTGAGATTGAGCAAGCCATTGGAGAAATGGAAAATCTAACAGATCTGGAGCAGTCTTCTGAAACTGCTCAATCTGATGACGGTACAGAACCAACAAATGAACCTAAAACTGAGTATACTTCTACTGTGCCATCTGAGATTGCTCAAGCTGAGAAGGAGAAGAAAAAGGGAACCTGCTCGAAGGATATTCGTACTGTCCCAAGAAAAGTAAGGCTAATGCAAAGAAACAAGAAGAAAGCTGATCAGGAAATAGCTGAGTCAGCTCAGAAGAAAATGAGAACAGCAGGAGATATGGATAAGGAAGAAGAAACTGTTCTTGAGCCCAACATCACTCAAGAGGATTCTCCACTAAAACAAGCCAAAAACCCTGCTAGTCCAAAAGAAGCACAAATTCCACCTCCAACTCAATACCAGAGCAACTCAGCACCTGAAGTCAACACACCCCATAGTCCTGTTGCTACTCAAGGCACTCAGTGCGAGCCCACTCCTACCCAATTTTCACACCTAGGTGCTACTGAATCAGGACGGCGTGTCATTGCCTCAGCTCACACTCTGCTTAAAGAACAAGTTCATCCTCCACCAAACCATAACCAGTCCACTCAAGATCAGTCCTCTCATCCTTCTGTAACTCACCAAATTCTGCGTGAAATCCATGACCTGATCAACCACTTCTCTTCGGTTCAGGCGCAGCAACTAACTCAAACTCAAATGACCAAAATGACCGAACTCATGTTGACTATGGTCAATCACATGAATTCTTTGGAGGGTCAAATTCGTCTGCTGCAAGAACTCACCAAGTCCACTGCCCCTACCGGGAATTTGCCTACTGTTGATGCTGGCAAAATGGGGGAGAAAAGTGGCAATTCAGGAGAAGGAACTCAAAGTTAGAAGTTAGGGAAGAATTTAGAAGTTAGGAATTCCCTATGAATGTCCTTTTATTTTTATTTTTATTCAAGCAATTCAATATGCCTAACTTCTTTTGTTATTCATCCTTTCAAATGCTAAGTATTATCTGAATGCATGCTGCGTAAAAATTAATGATTGAACCTGTCTAAACTAAACCATTGAACAAATAAATTACTCAGCGCTCTGTCACTATACATTATTTCCGCTGAATACTGAGTAAAATAGAATATGTCCCATAAGCTGACCTATACCTGAAAACTGATCTTAGACTTATTCAATTAAACCTTAGAATGTTTAGAATAAAACTAAGTCAGTAGCTCAGCCCTGACGGGGGAGTTCACTTAATCAAAAAGGTCAACTATCATGGGGGAGCTCAACGCTGAGTTCCTTGCTGATTAGTTTTGCCAACATCAAAATGGGGGAGTTTGTTGAAACACCTTTCCACAGGATTTTGATTTGACAAAATTAATTAAGTGAAATTAAATATTCTACAACATACTAAGTTTAAATGCTTTGATTTATTGTTACTAATGTGTTTGTTCAATGTTGAGTTTATAATTTATTATAATACATAAAGATCATAAGGCACAAGCCTTATATGGAAGTCAAGGCCCAAGTCAAACAAGCCCAAGATCACTCAGCCCGCGTATTTCAAAACGCTGCCGTTGAAGTGATGAAACGCATGCTGAGCAAAGAAGGATCCAGAAGATCCACGTAGACAACTTTGGCTAGAAGCTGCTGAGCTGTCTCGACAAAACGTACAAGACAGCCGCTGACCACAAGACAGCTTCCAGGCAAAGTATTTCCTCTTTTAGTAAAGATCAGAAGACGCAGCAAGCTGTCTGGTTGACGTTACCTAAAATGGAGGAACATACTGTCACACTGACCGAAGAACAGAAGATGCTGGAATCTGATTGGTCAAGAGAACTGCTGACAGACTGAGTGAAAATGACCTGTAGCCGTTTCCCTCCAACGGTTATTTCGAAATTCGAAATAACCCGAAGCTCTCACAGCTCTCTATAAATAGAGCATTCAGAATCCACATTCAACAGAGAACTTTGAGCTAAAGCCGTTACGCTGACCAAACGTGTATAAAAGTTCTCCATCAAAAGCAAAGCAAATTCTTACACTACAAGCTTATTCATTTGTGTAAAAGTCTAGAGTGATTGATCCTCAATCATCTAAGGTGTTCTAGCAATTGTTGTTTAGGACAAATCTTAATCATTTCTAGGAATAGAAAGGAGAAGCTAAGTACTCGGTTTTAGTACTTAGTGAATTAGAATAGAAGTGAGTAGAGGTATAGAGGAAGGTACTCTTGTTATACTCAGCTTCTGACTTGTAAAGGGTTTTTGAGTCTCTACCTTTAAAGAGCTCAGTAGTGAATTGGAAATCTCGGAACGTGTTCCGGGGACAGGACGTAGGCTTAGAAGAAGCCGAACCTGGATAACTCCGCTGAGTGAAGTATTTCTAACCCTTAACTCCTTAATATATTGTTTGCTTAAAATAAACTAAAACTGACCAAGTAAAAGAGGTCAAGCTGAGTTGTGCGCTACCAACGAGTTAGTTTAGGAATAGACTCTAAGTGCTATTTCCTGACCTAAGCAACGAAGCTGACCTAGTCAATAGTTGACTAAGCCCGTGTCTTGCTGATTGCTAAGTGCCGCTGTTACATAATCTTTTCTCAAAGGAAAGAAACCTGCCCTAATCATTTTAAAAAGGTAAAATAGTTCCTAACCCCCCCTTGGAACTATATTTGCAACCTTACAAGGGACCAACAACCCTAACATATTGAGGCCTCCAAATAGGTTTGTTAATGAGCACATGGAAAACGAATTGGGAATGTTCCCTTACGAACAAGCAAGCCAAGTTCCTCCACAACCCTCTAACTCACGAGATGAGGTGCTGTCCCTTTTGAAAGGAATATCAGCCCGACTTACAATCAACGAGGAGGTTTGCAAGGACTTAAGCAACCAATTGGCTCAAGGCATATGACGGGTGATGAAACTCAATTCATCACGTTTGAACGTAAACGAGGAGGAAGCGTAAGTTTTGGAGACAACAGAAAGGGTAAGATAGTAGGATCAGGCACCGTTGGTGGTAATCCCACTATTGAATCTGTCTCCCTAGTCAGCGGACTCAAATATAACTTACTCAGCGTAGCTCAGCTATGTGATAATGGGAGAAAAGTTATATTTGATGATACTGGATGTAAAATATATGAGGGAAAAACAAATGAGTTAATCTTAACTGCCCCTCGGATAGACAATGTCTTCATACTGAACCTAGAAAAGAAGTTTTCAAAAACTGTATGCTTAGTCACAAAGGAAGAAAATTCCTGGCTATGGCACAGGAGACTTGGTCATGTAAGCATGGACCTCCTGGCCAAATTAGCAAGAAAGCAATTGGTTGAGGGACTGCCTGAACTTAAATTTCAAAAAGATCAACTATGCCATGCTTGCCAAGCTGGAAAACAAACCAAACAATCTTTTCATAGTAAAAACATTGTCTCAACTAAACGTCCGTTAGAGTTACTACACTTGGATCTCTTTGGTCCAGTCCAGCCGCTGAGTCTGGGTGGAAGAAGATTTTCCTTGGTCATTGTAGATGACTTCTCTCGGTATACGTGGGTTATCTTGCTGACCAGCAAGGATGAGACCTTTGAGACATTTTCAAACTTGGTTAGAAAAATTGGAAATGAGAAAGACCTAAAATTAGCTCATATCCGTAGTGATAACGGTGGAGAATTCAAAAACCAAAAGTTTTGTTGAATTCTGTGAAGCCAGCGGCATTGACCACAACTTCTCTGCTCCTAGAACGCCTCAGCAAAATGGGGTTGTTGAAAGGAAGAATAGAACTCTGGTTGAGATTGCCAGGACAATGCTGGATGAGCATAGGCTTCCAAAGTATTTTTGGGGAGAAGCTGTTAACACAGCATGCTATATTCTGAATAGGGCTCTAGTTAGATCTATACTTAAGAAAAACCCCTATGAACTTTGGAAAGGACGAAAGCCCAACATTGGATACTTTCGTGCCTTTGGCTGTAGATGTTTTATTTTAAATACCAAAGATAGCTTAGCCAAATTTGATTCAAAAGCTGATGAGGCTATCTTTCTAGGCTACTCAACAAACAGCAAAGCATACAGAGTTTTTAATAAGAGAACTCAAGTATTAGAAGAATCTATACATGTGCAATTCGATGAAACTGACCCTGTAGGAAGATACCAGCCGCTGATAGAAGATGAACCAAACTCAGCACCTGTTGATCAAGAACCAGCTACTGAGTCCTTCACAAAACGGCTGACCAAGAGTAAGAGTGAACCTAAAATTACTTTCACTAACCCATCTACTTCTGCAGAGAATGTTGAAACACAAATAGAACAAGACACGAATCTACCCAAGGAGATAAGAGTCCCAAGAGGGCATTCAGAAAATGCAATTCTTGACTCAGCTGGAAATACGCTGATGACAAGGAATCAACTAAGGAAGTATCTCGACAATGTAGCTTTCGTCTCAGTTCAGGAGCCGAAGAACTTTGCCGAAGCTGAGCATGATGAATTCTGGATGAATGCCATGCAAGAGGAACTCAACCAATTCAGGAGGAATAATGTATGGGAGCTAGTGCCACATCCAAGGAGCCAAAAGACCATTGGAACGAGATGGGTCTTCAGGAACAAGCTGGATGAACAAGGAAACGTAGTCAGAAACAAGGCAAGACTTGTAGCTCAGGGCTACAGTCAGCAAGAAGGTATTGACTACGGTGAGACCTTTGCCCCAGTGGCAAGGCTAGAAGCAATTAGGATTTTATGTGCATATGCATCTTATATGAATTTTAAACTGTTTCAAATGGATGTTAAAAGTGCATTTCTTAATGGAGTAATAAACGAGGAGGTCTATGTCAATCAGCCTCCAGGGTTTGAGGATTCTAAGTTCCCAAACCACGTTTACAAACTCAAAAAGGCTTTGTATGGTCTCAAGCAAGCACCACGTGCTTGGTATGAGAGGCTGACCAACTTCTTACTGACTAGAAATTATGTCAGAGGTCAAGCTGATACAACCTTATTCATTAAGAGAAAGGGTAAAGATACCCTGCTGGCACAAATATATGTAGATGACATCATATTTGGTGCTACTAATGAATCTATGTGCAAGGAATTTAGCAAGCAAATGCAGACTGAATTCGAAATGTCAATGATGGGAGAACTCAACTTCTTCCTTGGACTTCAAATTAAACAAGGAAAGAATGGCATATTCATCAGTCAAGCTAAATATGCTAAGGAGATATTGAAGAAATATGAACTAGAACATTGTAAGCCAATATCCACTCCTATGGGCACTGACACTGTCCTCTGTGCTGATGAGAATGGTAAGTCAGTAGACAGCAAGTTGTACCGAGGTATGATTGGCTCTTTACTTTACTTAACAGCAAGTAGGCCGGACATTCAGTTCTCAGTATGTTATTGTGCAAGACATCAGGCTAACCCTAAGGAATCTCATTACATAGCTGTAAAAAGGATCCTTAGATATTTGCAAAGCTCAGTAAATGCAGGTTTGTGGTATCCAAATACTCATGACTTTACACTCATTGGATACACTGACGCTGACTATGGATGGGACAAGCTCGAAAGAAAAAGTACCTCTGGAGGATGCCATTTCCTAGGAAGCTGTCTTGTATCTTGGTTCAGCAAGAAGCAGGCGTCAGTAGCCCTGTCCACAACTGAAGCTGAGTACATTGCTGCTGGAAGCTGTGTTGCTCAAGTCCTATGGATTAAACAACAGCTTGAAGATTATGGTGTTCAAACAAAGACAATTGAAGTCAAATGCGACAACAAAAGTGCAATTGACCTCTCAAAGAACCCAATTCAGCATAGCAGGATGAAGCATGTCAGCATAAGACATCACTTCATCAGAGATCATGTACTCAAGAAAGAAATTAAGCTGACTTATGTGCCAACAGATGAGCAGCTTGCTGATATCTTTACAAAGCCTCTAGCACGAGAGCAATTCAGCATACTGAGAGAAGCCATTGGTATGTTTAATCCACTGTCTTAAAATTCCTAAGTAAAAATGTGATATGATGCATGCTGAATGAGTGATGCCATGCTGAGTGCCTAAAGATTTTCATTCAAAATCACATGCCCAGAAATAAATGCACACTGAGTGAGTTATCTCATGCCGAGTAACTAATCTCTATAACTATCCGTTGAACAAAACTGACTACTCAGAATATGAAACGTTTATAACAACACACGTTGAGTAAAAGTAATTATTAGCATTTAATGCCACCACACGCGTAATGACACCTGTACTGCGCATGCGCCGAATACGTCTTAAAGTGTCATAAATGTCAGGGTTTCTGCCGATTGGACAACCCAAGGGCAAAATCGACCTAAATTCAAACGGAAACCTAAGTTAAAAAATCTATAAATAGTGGGTATTTCCCCACTACCTTCTCTCTACGCGTACTGAACTTTAGAAAGCCTCAGAATTTTCCTTAAGCACTTAAGAACTTCAGAACTTCAAAAATGTCCTATAGCAAAAGTACCTTCTCTCCAACCCTCAAAACCACCAATCAGGCTGGTCCTTCATCTAGCATGATAAGAAGGATGATTAAGGTACACTCTTGGGCCAAGAATCAAGAAGTACTAAGGAGCCGATACTTTCCTTCTGGTTTCGTCTCTTCTGAGAAACCATTCTGTGAATGGATCGAAAAGAACAAATGGAAAGGTCTCTTCTCTCTTTCCGGACAAACCTATCCCACGATAGTGAGAGAATTCTACTCCAACCTGCACGTTGATGCAGATGACTCTGACTACTTAGAGACCACAGTTAAAGGTCAAAAGATAGTGATAACTCCTGATTATCTAGCAACACTGCTAGATATACCAAACACAGGGATCCAGTTCAGGACAACAAAGGAGCCAATACCAAAAGCCATCGCAGAAAAGATGAAGGGGTTCTGTAAACCCAGAGACCACAAAGGAGAAGTACCCAGCACCTGCATGGGCAAAAATCAGAAGATGGTCCACTTCATGCTGACCAACTTCATCTTTCCTAAACTCAGCTCACCCTCATCCGCCTCCAACTTTGAACAATGTTTCATCTGGCATATGCTGACCAGCACTCCATTCAATCTTCTTGTCTTTTTGGTCGGAGCTTTTCAACGAAGTGGAAGGAAGCTCCGTTTGGGTTATCTCATCACAAAGATAATACAGGACAAGAATATAGAGACTATAGGTGAAATAAGTTCATCAGGAAATGCTATCACTACAGGTCTGTTGAATGGACTATCACATAGTCAACCCTTGAAAGGATATGACGGAAATGGAAACACCGAGAAGGAGGATATTATGGCTGAGATTGAGCAAGCCATTGGAGAAATGGAAAATCTAACAGATCTGGAGCAGTCTTCTGAAACTGCTCAATCTGATGAGGGTACAGAACCAACAAATGAACCTAAAACTGAGTATACTTCTACTGTGCCATCTGAGATTGCTCAAGCTGAGAAGGAGAAGAAAAAGGGAACCTGCTCGAAGGATATTCGTACTGTCCCAAGAAAAGTAAGGCTAATGCAAAGAAACAAGAAGAAAGTTGATCAGGAAATGGCTGAGTCAGCTCAGAAGAAAATGAGAACAGCAGGAGATATGGATAAGGAAGAAGAAACTGTTCTTGAGCCCAACATCACTCAAGAGCATTCTCCACAAAAACAAGCCAAAAACCCTGCTAGTCCAAAAGAAGCTCAAATTCCACCTCCAACTCAATACCAGAGCAACTCAGCACCTGAAGTCAACACACCCCATAGTCCTGTTGCTACTCAAGGCACTCAGTGCGAGCCCACTCCTACCCAATTTGCACACCTAGGTGCTACTGAATCAGGACGGCGTGTCATTGCCTCAGCTCACACTCTGCTTAAAGAACAAGTTCATCCTCCACCAAACCATAACCAGTCCACTCAAGATCAGTCCTCTCATCCTTCTGTAACTCACCAAATTCTGCGTGAAATCCATGACCTGATCAACCACTTCTCTTCGGTTCAGGCGCAGCAACCAACCCAAACTCAAATGACCAAAATGACCGAACTCATGTTGACTATGGTCAATCACATGAATTCTTTGGAGGGTCAAATTCGTCTGCTGCAAGAACTCACCAAGTCCACTGCCCCTACCGGGAATTTGCCTACTGTTGATGCTGGCAAAATGGGGGAGAAAAGTGGCAATTCAGGAGAAGGAACTCAAAGTTAGAAGTTAGGGAAGAATTTAGAAGTTAGGAATTCCCTATGAATGTCCTTTTATTTTTATTTTTATTCAAGCAATTCAATATGCCTAACTTCTTTTGTTATTCATCCTTTCAAATGCTAAGTATTATCTGAATGCATGCTGCGTAAAAATTAATGATTGAACCTGTCTAAACTAAACCATTGAACAAATAAATTACTCAGCGCTCTGTCACTATACATTATTTCCGCTGAATACTGAGTAAAATAGAATATGTCCCATAAGCTGACCTATACCTGAAAACTGATCTTAGACTTATTCAATTAAACCTTAGAATGTTTAGAATAAAACTAAGTCAGTAGCTCAGCCCTGACGGGGGAGTTCACTTAATCAAAAAGGTCAACTATCATGGGGGAGCTCAACGCTGAGTTCCTTGCTGATTAGTTTTGCCAAGATCAAAATGGGGGAGTTTGTTGAAACACCTTTCCACAGGATTTTGATTTGACAAAATTAATTAAGTGAAATTAAATATTCTACAACATACTAAGTTTAAATGCTTTGATTTATTGTTACTAATGTGTTTGTTCAATGTTGAGTTTATAATTTATTATAATACATAAAGATCATAAGGCTCAAGCCCTATATGGAAGTCAAGGCCCAAGTCAAACAAGCCCAAGATCACTCAGCCCGCGTATTTCAAAACGCTGCCGTTGAAGTGATGAAACGCATGCTGAGCAAAGAAGGATCCAGAAGATCCACGTAGACAACTTCGGCTAGAAGCTGCTGAGCTGTCTCGACAAAACGTACAAGACAGCCGCTGACCACAAGACAGCTTCCAGACAAAGTATTTCCTCTTTTAGTAAAGATCAGAAGACGCAGCAAGCTGTCTGGTTGACGTTACCTAAAATGGAGGAACATACTGTCACACTGACCGAAGAACAGAAGATGCTGGAATCTGATTGGCCAAGAGAACTGCTGACAGACTGAGTGAAAACGACCTGTAGCCGTTTCCCTCCAACGGTTATTTCGAAATTTGAAATAACCAGAAGCTCTCACAGCTCTCTATAAATAGAGCATTCAGAATCCACATTCAACATAGAACTTTGAGCTAAAGCCGTTACGCTGACCAAACGTGTATAAAAGTTCTCCATCAAAAGCAAAGCAAATTCTTACACTACAAGCTTATTCATTTGTGTAAAAGTCTAGAGTGATTGATCCTCAATCATCTAAGGTGTTCTAGCAATTGTTGTTTAGGACAAATCTTAATCATTTCTAGGAATAGAAAGGAGAAGCTAAGTACTCGGTTTTAGTACTTAGTGAATTAGAATAGAAGTGAGTAGAGGTATAGAGGAAGGTACTCTTGTTATACTCAGCTTCTGACTTGTAAGGGTTTTCGAGTCTCTACCTTTAAAGAGCTCAGTAGTGAATTGGAAATGTCGGAACGTGTTCCGGGGACAGGACGTAGGCTTAGAAGAAGCCGAACCTGGATAACTCCGCTGAGTGAAGTATTTCTAACCCTTAACTCCTTAATATATTGCTTGCTTAAAACAAACTAAAACTGACCAAGTAAAAGAGGTCAAGCTGAGTTGTGCGCTACCAACGAGTTAGTTCAGGAATAGACTCTAAGTGCTATTTCCTGACCTAAGCAACGAAGCTGACCTAGTCACTAGTTGACTAAGCCAGTGTCTTGCTGATTGCTAAGTGCCGCTGTTACATAATCTTTTCTCAAAGGAAAGAAATCTTCCCTAATCATTTTAAAAAGGTAAAATAGTTCCTAACCCCCCCTTGGAACTATATTTGCAACCTTACAAGGGACCAACAACCCTAACATGTTGAGGCCTCCAAATAGGTTTGTTAATGAGCACAGGGAAAACGAATTGGGAATGTTCCCTTACGAACAAGCAAGCCAAGTTCCTCCACAACCCTCTAACTCATGTGATGAGGTGCTGTCCCTTTTGAAAGGAATATCAGCCCGACTTACAATCAACGAAGAGGTTTGCAAGGACTTGAGCAACCAATTGGCTCAAATAAACCATGAGATGCAAGAGCAATCCCGAGATGCTCTCCCAGGCATAAAGGAAAACATAGAAATCCCACAAAGGGAATCAGCTCAAACCATCTCTTTGAGGAATGACAAAAAGGTAGAACCAAGTCCACTGTCACATGCATCACTCAAGGTAAGTGAAGAACCGGAAGCGGTAAGCAACCCCGGTTCAAAATATGAAATTCTAAATCATGTGATAGAAATAAATGATCAAATCGAAGCTTGTGTATATCAACTACCTTTTCCTCAAAAGTTAGAAAAGTCTGGATTTACTCCTTGTTCAGAAGTTTTCATTCTCTTCGACCTACCAAGAGAATCCAAAAGGGAGCAAACCAAACTTTTTCATAATATGTTTAAATTCGGCCTCCTACTTTCATTAAACTTATTTGAGGCTCTTAATCCGTTTTGTAGGTACGGGTTATTTCTCAAGGAGTTCGAGTTCCTAACGCGAGTAGAAGCATAAACCTAGGCGGGAATTCTATGTCGAGCTCACCGACTATAACGTAGCGCTTCTTGGGAGGCAACCCAAGTTTTAATAAAACTTTTCAGGTTTATTTTTAGATTATACATTGATATTTTAGTTTAGTTGTTTAGTTTTATTTTATTTTATTTTATTTTTATTTTTTTTAAGTGTTCAGGTTTAAAATAAAATTAAAAAAAAAAATTTGGCCCTAGGAGGCCCAGCTCGCCGCGAGCTAGGCACTGCTCGCCGCGAGCTGGGCGCTGGCGCCGCGAGCTGGGCGCTGGCGCCTAGCCCGCCGTTGGCCACTGCGCCTAGCCCGCCGCTGGGCACTGCGCCCAAGCCCGCGACTGGGCACTGCGCCCAGCCCGTCGCTGGGCACTGCGCCCAGCCCGCCGCTGGGCACTGGCGCCCAACCCGCCGCTGGGCACTGCCGCCCAGCCCGCTGCTCGATCGAGATAAGCAATGGTTCGGGATTTTTTCCCGAACGGAGCTGAAATAAATAAATAAATAAATAATAAAAAAAATAAAAAAAAGTGGCACCGCAAATCATCAAATTTTTGGCGATTGCGATAAAATCAGTAAGTTGTCTTCTCCACCCTAACTTTTTGCACTTGTACTTTATGGTTTGTGATGCAATGTTGGAACTTATTGCATATTTTTAGTGTGAGGAGGAGGGGTAGACAAACTTACAAAAATTGTATATTTTTTAAATTTTTGTTGCGTCGTGTCTAGTTTAGTTTTGCGTTTTTCGGGTTTTATTTAGGTTTTGCATGTTTAGGACCTAACCGTGAACCTCCTTCGAATCTAAACTTCGTTATTTGTCCTTGAGGACTGAGAACCGAATCTAAGATTGCATGACAACTAGTTTAGGTGTAGGACACAACCCTTGTATCTGTAAAAGCATGAGCTAAAGTTTGCATTTAGACCCTACTTTTGAAGAAATGCTAAAATCATTACTTAGGTAGATAACTTAAGAATTGAAGGCATGTGATATTAAACTTGAGTTTGGGGAGAACTAGTAAACACAAAATTGAAACCCAAAGAATTGTGAGTTGAATTTGAGCCCAAGAGCGATAAGTGTACCCCGTCGTTATCAAGTAATAAAATTCTGGAAAGTCCAGGTATCGTCCACAGGATTTATTTCTGCAAGTATCGAGTTACTTGGTTTCAGGTGTTATCTAGGCTTAGGGGGTTTTGAGTTGGTTTTTCTTAAGTTAATCTACTCCTAGGTTGAATTATACTACTCCTAGCTAAGTTATCCGATTCTAACTAAGTTATTCTACGCCTAATTAAGTTACTCTACCCCTAATTAAGTTAAACTACTCCTAAGTGATCTTTTACCAATGCAATTATCCGAAGGAACATGAAGGGATACGATGATAATGAAAATAGATTGTTTAAGCAATTGAATTAAAACCTAAGTCACTTGTGTTCGAGGCGATTAACCCGACCTATCCTCCTAAAGTCCCTAGTTCGTGATTCCCTTGTAAGGCCGAAACTAGCTCTAAGGCTCAGCAATTTGGGCTTAATCTTCTATAGGGTCGTCAATCCTATAGGCACTGACTAGGTCAGATTCAGCTCGCAATATGTGCCAACTTAATTTTGGGATTATCGAATGAGTTAAACCAATCAGACAAAGTGTAACACAAAGGTTAAAGCATTAAAACAATTGAATGAACAAAAACCATAATATATATCAAAGATGGAAGTATTGTCACGAAGTTACAATGAGCCTAGGATTCATAACATGTATCAGAGGCTAAACAGAATGTAAAAGAAGAAAAATCCCTTTCAGGGAATCTGTCTACCAATGCAGGCGTCTTCCTAGGACTTAAGGATGGAGCTTGAGAAATCCTCGGTGAACGGAGCTTCGGAGGTGTCTTCAATGGAGGTTTGAAGGATATGGAGGAGGTGGAGAGGATTTCTCAAGATGAAAAGCTAAGAAAATTACAAAAGATAAAAGATGCCTAATTACATTGGAAAAATCCTATTTATAGGCATGGCTCGGGCCCTTTTCTTGACCTATTTTCGTGTCCTTATGCAGGTAGGAAGTCTTGGGGTCCATCGTGGCGTCGTGGGGGCGGAATTGGTATTTTTGACCAATTCCCGCAGGTCTGCTCACCGAGCAGGGCGAGCTGCTCGGCGAGCAGGACCCTGAGGGCCTGCTCGGCGAGCTGGCCTAAAATAGGCCAGTTCATCGAGCAGTTTAGCCCGATGTGCCCCCGCGCGGTCGCCGAAATGCCAATAATGTGTCTTTTCGCCCGAACTTATCCCTGCGCATGCACAAAAACTCCAAACAACATTAGTCCAAAGGCTAAATTGACCCACCAATCGCTTATTTTGAGCAAACGCTTCATTTGGTGCGACTTTTGACGAATCAATTAGCTTCAAAAGATAACGGAATTATAATATGCATGCCATTTTGGCCGTATTTGCCTAAATCGATCATAAAACGAGCCTAAACAATGAAAAGTAAATAAAACGTTTCCAATTTCTAACTAACTCACACAAAAGCATTTAAATGCGAGAATTGCTCGCTTATTAACTAAATAACGCTAAAACCCGTCCTAAAACCGTACCCAAAGATAGGGGTTTTTGACCCCTATCAGTTAGTGCTTACAAAGCTAGGTTAGTAGCGAAAGGATATCGTCAAAAACAAGGTATTGACTATGATGAGACTTTCTCTCCAGTAGCCATGTTCATATCCATCAGAATATTGCTTGCAATTGCCGCTCATTTTGATTATGAGATTTGGCAAATGGATGTGAAAACAGCTTTCCTAAATGGAAACCTACTTGAGGATGTATACGTGATGCAACCTGAAGGTTTCACATCAAAGGATGCAACCAAGGTTTGCAAACTTCAAAGGTCCATTTATGGACTCAAGCAAGCATCTAGGAGCTGGAACAAGCGTTTTGATGAAACCATAAAACAATTTGGTTTCGAACAAAACTCAGAAGAGGCTTGTGTCTACAAGAAGACAAGTGGGAGCTCAGTCGTTTTCCTAGTACTATATGTTGATGATATACTACTTATGGGAAACGATGTGGCAATGCTGCAAACAGTAAAAGTTTGGTTATCGGGTAATTTCTCCATGAAAGACTTGGGAGAAGCAGCCTACATCTTAGGGATCAAGATCTATCGCGATAGATCAAGGAGACTGCTCGGACTATCCCAATCTACATATATTGACAAAGTGCTAAAACGTTTTGACATGCATGAATCGAAAAGAGGTAACTTACCAATGGTCCATGGTGTCAAGTTATCAAATGGTCAGTGTCCTAAAACGGACAGTAACAAGAATCGCATGGCAGTAATTCCTTACTCCAGCGCGGTTGGTTCGATCATGTATGCTATGCTATGCACTAGACCTGATGTGGCATTTGCATTAAGTATGACAAGCCAATATCAAGGGAATCCAGGATTTGATCACTGGATTGCTGTCAAGAACATTCTTAAGTATCTTAGAAGAACTAAAGACATGTTCCTCATATATGGAAAAGGAGAAATTGAAAATTGAAGGATATTCATATGCTAGTCATCTGACTGATGAAAATGATTACAGATCCCAATCAGGATACCAGTTTATCCTGAATGGAGGTTCAGTTAGTTGGAAGAGTTCCAAATAAGGAAGTGTTGCTTTCTCGTCGACTGAATCAGAGTACATCGCAGCTGCAGAAGCGGCAAAGGAGGCTGTTTGGATTAGAAAGTTCATAACAGAACTAGGAGTGGTGCTTGACATTGTAAATCCCATTATTCTGTACTGTGATAACAATGGAGCCATTGCACAAGCAAAGGAACCACGGTCTCATAATGCATCCAAACATTATCTCAAGCGATATCATCTCATTAGGGAGATCATAGCCAGAGGAGATGTGAGAATAGAAAAGGTGCCCACTGAGGACAATGTTGCAGATCCGTTGACCAAGCCGTTACCACAAAGAGCTCACGATAAACATCTTAGTTCTTCTGGTATTAGTTTCAGAAATAATTGGCTTTAGTCCAAGTGGGAGAATGTTGGAATTTAGTGTCCTAAATACAATTGTTTTGGATATTAATATTAATGAATAAATTGTTTATTTGGTCATTTGTTTAATCAGATATATAGCATTAATATGTAACTATATATAAAGGCACAAATCTTTCGCAAAGGAAGTAATCCTAAGTCTATTCAAGTAGTTATAAAGTGTTCATACAAGCATGAAGTGAGACTATACTTTATAATAGACTGATAGACTTAAAGTAAACCCAAGTCAAGTAATATGTTATAGGGATTGGCATATTGCTGTTGAGACTTGTATGTAACAGTGTTTTCTGTCGAGACAGAAAGCTGATCTCACAAGCTTTAGATATTCTGATATCTAGACAGTTACATGGATCTGATGAAGGAGTTCATTAGGATTGGGACCCGACTTGAGATAACAGAATGGAATGATTTATCTAATGTGTCAACTGTTCATCTCATCGGTATTAGTAGGTATAACTAATCCTCAGACTCAAACATTCATTAATTAGTAATTCTGGATTGCGGAGTCTGATACTTTGATTCTGTGCGAGCACGATCCAATAGGTGAGAGCCTAGGGTGTGTGAGAGCAGGGTTGGGTATCACGCGAAGTAATTACAGAATGGTTAATGTCAGATTGAGCATTCGTCACTCCCGATAAATGGGAGATATATCCAAAGGGCCGCTTGTGGTGAATTGACTGAAATCCTTGCAAGGTGATACAGTTAAGAGTAGAAATAAACATTTCACTTAACTTATCTTTCAGAGTGAATTCAACCTGTACAAGTAAAACCGGACTCTTCGTTATATGTAACCTTGACACATTCCATGGTTATAAGGAATTGACTGAAAGGATATAGTTGATGAAGGATCGTATTATAATGTACCTAATACAGAAAGGTTAATGTCAGTTATCAACCTGACTTCTTAATTGCTCTGGGGGAATATCATAGGTTCTGCTAGTAACAGCTCTCGACGGTATTCCGTTATATATATGTTGGAATTAATCGTGATGAATAATTTCAAATGATATATACGGCTAGTGGCAATAAAGAACCTAATGGGTCGCATATGGGACTTAGAATCGGAGGACGAAAATGTAATTAGTGGGACATATACATATGGGCCGAAATTTACATTAATTTAGGGATAAATTAATTTGATTAATAATTATAATTTGATTATGGTTATCAATTAAATTAAAAGATTATCTGATAATATTAATTAGAAGTTTTATGTGATTGAAACTCTATTTAATTATCCCTAATATTAATTAATTATTAATTTGATTAATAATAATTATCTAGATATAATTAGTTATTATTTAGATAATAGTAAAGTGTTTATTTAATTATCTAATTAGGAATCCTATTCCATATAAGATTCCAATTATTTAATTACCTAACACAACTGGGATTAGGGTTAAGAAAAGTCTATAAATAGACTTCCCTAACCCCAAATTTCGACCAACACACAAAATAGGAGAGGAGGAATCGTATCAATTTCTGTTAGAGGCAATCATTGCGATTGATATTCATTGAAGGGTGATCACTGATTATCTTTTGGTTTTGTGTTGAATCAAACGTTCGTGGCTCACGAGTTGATAATAGCAAGTTGTGGGCACTTCGTTTGCAACGGTAGATAGTTCATCAATAAAGATATTACTATCTATCCCTCTTTATATGAAATAACAATTAACAGATCTTGGAAAAGGGAAATATATAAAATAGATAAAATTTTATTATTCCGCTATGCCTAGGCTTGTCTATTTTCCTACAAAGTCACTACGGGCCAAGCTTCTGCCGACACCTCTGCTCCACCTTCCACTGAGCAAGTGCTCGATGTTCCTGCTGCTCAAAACAATGAGTTAGCAAAGGAAACTCCTCCTGCTAAAGACAGTTCTGAGTTGCCTCAACCTCAAGTTTCAACCCAACTCCAGACTGACCCTGAGCAGGTATTTAATACTGCTGAGCAACCACTTCCATCTCCTACTGAGCAGTTAGAAAGCCAGTCAGCTCCTGCTGCTGGCCTCAATAACAAAAGTGCAGCTACTGACCATGCTGGCACTTCTATTTCTGGGCAGCACCAAAGTACTCCACCACCTGCTGCTAACCAGAAAACGGCCCTTGAGACTACGCAGAACAATTCTGAAGATGATTCCTATAATTTTCTCAATGCCTCTGAGTCAGGCCGGCGAATCATCAACTCAGCCCATATGCTTCTTCAAGCAATAGATCAGTCTCATGTCGATGCTGCTGGGTCCACTCCTGCTGAGCCAACTCAACTGTCCTCCATCACACAACTCTTGACCGAACTCAAAGGTCTTAAGGAGCTGATGAGTGTTATGACTTCCTTGGTCTCTCAGCAGCCCAAGCAAGAATTTATGGTCAAGCTGGCGGAACTTCAACTAATGATGGTAAATCACATGGACTCCATCGAAGGGAAAATCAATGCCCTATCAGCTGTGAACTCATCATCCGCAACTTCTGCTGAAGTCACTCAACATTTCACCCAGCTGACCGCTGAGCTAACCGGAGCTCGTGAACTTATCTCCTCCACTTCTCAATGCTCCATAGAACAAATTGGTGAGGCTATCCGCCTACTCAACTTGAGCAAAGAAGAAATGGACATTGACCAAGTAAAGACCAATGACATTCTACACTACACCCGATCAACACTTGCGCATGTTCGGCACATCAATGCTCAGCGTCATTCGTATGACTCTTCGATGCTCAGGATGTACTATCAATCCTATGCACGGATAACCGACTTCATTACTTAGATTGGGAAATCACTTGAGTTTTTATTCAGTATGCTCAGCGCTCATATTAAAATCCCCTCATCTAGTATGGCCGATGGCATGCAGGTCTTTACCGGTCTTAAAGCCAGTACGAGTCAAATGCAACAGTAGTCCACCTTACTGACTCATGCTGTTCAACAAGGGAAATTCTTTGCTCCTCCCCTTCAGTCTGGTGATGCTGGCAAAACGGGGGAGAAATATAAGCAGCCAGCTGACGAAACTCAACGTCAACCTCAGCAGAAGCATCCTGGCTCAACTTCTGCTGTCCCGAGCAACCAAACTCAGCAACAAAGAACAGCCAAGCCGAGCTAAACCAAACCCAAGTCTAACCAAGTTCAAGCCAACATCAAGAAATAGAACTAGCAATAGTCTAAGCTTGTAACTTGTGTTTTTATATGGCATGTTTCTTGTTGAACTGAGTATATCTATATACAAGCATTTATTCTACAAATTGTCTTTATATATAATGCTTATATGCTGTGTTTATGTGCTGACGTTTCTCATATGACTACTCATTGAACAACAAAAAAATTAAAACTTGTGAACACAGAAGTTAAACAAGTAAAATATACTAAGTATACCCCAACTCTGATACCTGAACCTAACTCTGATACCTGAACTTAACTAAGTATCAAAACTGAGTAAATGACTAAATGTTCCAAGTACTGACCTACTTCTGAAGGCTGGCCTTAGGCTCACTTCGATTAAATCTTAGAAGGTCTAGAATTGAACTAAGTCAGTAGATCCAACCCTTACGGGGGAGTAATTTCAGAAGAATAGAAAAGGTCAACTATCATGGTGAGCTCAACACTGAGTTCCTCACTAAATACTTTTGCCAACATCAAAATGGGGGAGTTTGTTGAAACACCTTTCCACATGATTTTGATTTGACAAAATTATTTAAGTTAATCCTATGATTAAACAATTAAATTTAAGTGCTTTGATTTAATTGTACTAATGTGTTTATTCAATGTTGAGTAAGTTAACTAACGAGAACAGGAACTGAGAGTCTATAAAAGAAAGATAAAACAAAGTCAGCATAGGCAAGTCACACAGCAAAAGCTGAGTGGAATGCAACTCAGCTTTGCGAAAGAAATGTCTTCTTCAGAAAAAGCTTGAAGGCGAAGCCGCTGAGTCAAGCTGAGTAATAATCAAGTCAGCGTCAAGGATCCGTCAACTTGGAAGACAAGGTCTGACAAATATCTGGAACAAATCAGAAGCCTTGAAAATCTATTTTAAGGACGTTTTCAAGATGCATGGACCATCTGACTTTTGGCTAGAAGACAAACCTGGCTCAAGAAGACAAACCTGGCACCTGTCCAAGGCAGAAGACATGATTGGTCTGCAGCTCTGGAAGCTGACCACGTGATGACGAAGAAGACCGTTTTTCCCACAACGGCTATGTCGGAATTCAAATCATTGAAGCCACAAGATTACTATAAAAAGGCCAAATCATCACTTGGATCCAAAACACATACAACACACAAGATATAGACAGAAAAAGCAAAATCTTCATTGAGCGAAAATCCAAAATAGAAGCTGTCTGAAAAGAAAAAGCAAGCTCTTACACCAAATTCCAATCATTGGGTAAAAGTCTAGAGTGATTTTATTCATCTAAAGTGTTCTTCATTTAGTGAGAACAATTCTTGTATCATTTGTAAAAGGTTAGAAGAGTGAAGCTGAGTACTCGGTTATAGTACTCAGTAGTAGAGAGAAGCTGAGTACTCGGTTATTGTATTCAGTGGTAGATAGGATTGAGTAGACGAATAGAGGACGGTACTATTGCATACTCAGTTGCTATTGTAAAGGGTTTATACTCTACCTTTAAAGAGCTCAGTAGAGGATTGAAAAAGCTCGGAAGGATTCTGAGGACTGAACGTAGGCGGAGAGGCCGAACCAGGATAAGTCTACTGAGTAACTTCTAATCCTCTCTCTTGATATATATATATATATATATATGTGTGTGTGTGTGTGTGTGTGTGTGTGTGTGTGTTGCTTGCTTAAAACTACTCAGTAAATAATCTGTACAAGCTAAAGCTGAGTAATCTGAGTGTTGAGTTGGAAACTAACTTAAGTTACTTTCCAACTTACAATTGAAACAGCTCTAGTCAGTATCTGATTAAAGCTGTCTCACACCACACTCAGCCTTGCTGACCTGAAACTAAGTTAAACTATCAAACATTCAATTAAGTCAGCATTATCAAGCTAAAAAGTTATATTAGTTCCTAACCCCCCCTTGGAACTAATCATATTACGTTACACGGGACCAACAAGTGGTATCAGAGCCTAACAGCTCATTATTCAAGATAAAACTATTTTGAGCTGATCCCTGTAATGGCTGAGAATAGCACTCGCTTCCTTCCAGGAAATCAAACAACCCAGATACTCCCTGAGGGATTATCTATTAGTCGGCCTCCTCTGTTCTTTGGATCTAATTATATATTCTGGAAGAACAGGATGAAAAACTTTATTCAGGCATTGGTGTGGTCAATAGTCAAGCGCGTTTTCTACACGGGTCAATATTTTGACCGAACATAGGGGTGTAAGGGCATGTATGTGATGTTTTTAGAGAGTTGAGAGGGTTGAGAGGTTGTCCTCTAAGTTGAGGGGGCCAGGTGAAAAAAAGTTACAAGTTTAGGGGGTTGGGTGCCTATTAAGCCTAAATAATAACTACTCATTCTTAATTAGAAAATTATTTAGTTTAGAATTAATTTAATTTGAAATAAATCATCATCTAATTTAACTATCAAATATCATATATAGAGAGAGAGACCGTTAGAAACAAGTTTTACATAGAATATTCTCAGTTTTAAAATGTCTTGCTAAACATAATCTTGCATTTTGAGGGTCTAATGAAAGACTATATATATCAAGATAACAATGGTAATTTTCAAGGATTGATTGAAATGATTACAGAATTCGATATGATCATGCATGATTATGTTAGACTCTTTCAGGATCGAGAAATTAATTATTGTTATCTTGGGCATAAAACTTCAAAGGAATTTATTTTCCTTTTGTCAAAAAGTGTTAGAAATTCTATCATTAAAATTATCAAAGAGGCAAAATATTTTCCATAATTCTTGATTGTACCCCTGATGTAACTGATCAAGAACAAATGATTTTTCTAATTTGACATGGGAATATGTCAAATAACTAAATTAAAATTGAGAAGTTATTTTTGGAGTTTTTAAAATGGACAATACATCTAGATTTGGACTCTTTAATGACCTACAAGATGTTTTGAAATCTCTTTATCTTAATGTTGATAATGTGAGAGGTCAAGGTTATAATAATGGTTCCAACATGAGGGGAAAACACCAAGGTGTTCAAAAACGGTGTCTTGAAATAAATCCAAAATCTTTATAAATGTATTGTGCTTGTCATAGTCTTAATCTTACTTTTGGTGATATGACACATTCTTGTGCCAAAGCTTTTTTTTTTTTTTGAGTTGTTCAACACAATTACTCATTGTTTGCAAGGTCTATAAAGAGATAGGAAATTTTCCTTGATAATGGTTTTGGGTTAACTGTGAAATACTTGTCTAATACATGTTGGGAGACTCGAATTTAAAGTGTTAAAGCTACTAGATTTCAATGTCCCCAAATAAGATTGGCTTTGTGTGAATTATCTGATTCTTGTGAAAATGATGCAAAGTCAAAGAGTGAAGCTGAAAGTTTGGCTGATGCGATCTCTGTTGGAATTTAGTGTCCTAAATACAATTGTTTTTGGATATTAATATTAATGAATAAATTGTTTATTTGGTCATTTGTTTAATCAGATATATAGCATTAATATGTAACTATATATAAAGGCACAAATCTTTCGCAAAGGAAGTAATCCTAAGTTTATTCAAGTAGTTATAAAGTGTTCATACAAGCATGAAGTGAGACTATACTTTATAATAGACCGATAGACTTAAAGTAAACTCAAGTCAAGTAATATGTTATAGGGATTGGCATATTGCTGTTGAGACTTGCATATAACAGTGTTTTCTGTCGAGACAGAAAGCTAATCTCACAAGCTTTAGATATTCTGATATCTAGACAGTTACATGGATCTAATGAAGGAGTTCATTAGGATTGGGACCCGACTTGAGATAACAGAATGGAGTGATTTATCTAATGTGTCAACTGTTCATCTCATCGGTATTAGTAGGTATAACTAATCATCAGACTCAAACATTCATTAATTAGTAATTCTGGATTGCGGAGTCTGATACTTTGATTCTGTGCGAGCACGATCCAATAGGTGAGAGCCTAGGGTGTGTGAGAGCAGGGTTGGGTATCACGCGAAGTAATTACAGAATGGTTAATGTCAGATTGAGCATTCGTCACTCCCGATAAATGGGAGATATATCCAAAGGGCCGCTTGTGGTGAATTGACTGAAATCCTTGCAAGGTGATACAGTTAAGAGTAGAAATAAACATTTCACTTAACTTATCTTTCAGAGTGAATTCAACCTGTACAAGTAAAACCGGACTCTTCGTTATATGTAACCTTGACACATTCCATGGTTATAAGGAATTGACCGACAGGATATAGTTGATGAAGGATCGTAGTATACTGTACCTAATACAAAAAGGTTAATGTCAGTTATCAACCTGACTTCTTAATTGCTCTGGGGGAATATCATAGGTTCTGCTAGTAACAGCTCTCGACGGTATTCCGTTATATATATGTTGGAATTAATCGTAATGAATAATTTCAAATGATATATACGGCTAGTGGCAATAAAGAACCTAATGGGTCGCATATGGGACTTAGAATCAGAGGACGAAAATGTAATTAGTGGGACATACACATATGGGCCAAAATTTGTATTAATTTAGGGATAAATTAATTTGATTAATAATTATAATTTGATTATGGTTATCAATTAAATTAAAAGATTATCTGATAATATTAATTAGAAGTTTTTATGTGATTGAAACTCTAATTAATTATCCCTAACATTAATTAATTATTAATAATTATTTAAATATAATTAGTTATTATTTAGATAATAGTAAAGTGTTTATTTAATTATCTAATTAGGAATTCTATTCCGAATAAGATTCCAATTATTTAATTACCTAACACAACTGGGATTAGGGTTAAGAAAAGTCTATAAATAGACTCCCTAACCCCTAAAATTCGACCAACACAAAAAGGGAGAGGAGGAATCGTTCCGTCTTTCGTCTCGGCTAATTTACTTTATTTCTTACTCCCTCTTTGATCTCGTATCGATTTCTGTTAGAGACAATCATTGCGATTGCTATTCATTGAAGGTTGATCACTGATTATCTTTTGGTTTTGTGTTGAATCAAACGTTCATGGTTCACGAGTTGATAATAACAAGTTGTGGGCACTTCGTTTGCAACGGTAGATAGTTCATCACTAAAGGTATTACTATTTATCCCTCTTTATATGAAATAACAATTAACAGATCTTGGAAAAGGGAAATAGATAAAATAGATAAAATTTTATTATTCCGCTATGCCTAGGCTTGTCTATTTTCCTACAATCTCACGTTATGAGTTTTTCTTAGTATGATAGTTTGGTATGACATTCTATTTTCTATTAATATAGAGAGTAAGAAATTGCAATCTAAATCTATGTGCATAGACATCGCTATGAATCAATTATAAGGAGTAATGTCATACTTTAAAAAGTATATAAGTGAAGGTTTTACAACTATTATAGATATTGCTAAAAGTCTTACACTTGAAATGGATGTGGAGCCTAACTTTCCCACAAAACGTCGTGATATTTAAAAAAAAATTTGGGGGAGAATAATGATGATGAAGTAGTTCAATCTTCTCAAGAGTTATTTAGAATCTATTTTTTTTATTGTGGTGGATATGGCAATTAAAGCTTTAAATGATAGATTTGAGCAATTGAAGACATTTAAAAATATTTTGGATTTTTATATGATTCAAATTACTTAAAATCATATGATGATAGTAAGTCGAGATAATGTTGTGCTAATTTTCACTCTACCTATTGTCATGACAATTGTCGGATGTGGACTTGGATGATCTTTTCTCTGAATTGAAAGTATTGCAAATGACTTTGTTGGACTAATTGTAATCCGCCAGTGAAATTCTTATGTTTGTCAAATTTATGGATTGTTATCCAAATGCTGCAATTGCTTATAGAATTTTATTAATTGGCCTGTGACTATAGCATCGGCTGAAAGAAGTTTTTTAAAATTCTTATTGTTGAGGTTAGAAGGACGCCTCTTCTGCAAAATTGGATGAATGGAAATATTGATCGTTCTTCATTCGAATCTCCAAGTGCGGGTGGAGAAGGAGGAATTTTTAGAAATACACAAATTTTTCTACATGGAGGTTTCTCATTTCGTATATGTTCGACTCGTGCTTATGTTGTCGAGATGAACATGGTTATTTATACAATTTAGGAAGCTTGGAACAGAGACAAATTCCATTAATGTGATTGAATTGATGGTTCGAAGCGAACAGAGTCGGTCTTGATAATTTAGGTGCCTTAGGCAAAATAAGCAATAAGGACTCATTTATATATATAAAGTTAACTTAGGAGAATTTCTTAGTGTATATATATAAAGTTAACATGAATGTATATTAAAGAAAAACATTAACAAATACATATATTTTTTTTTGGTTACACATCAACAATTACATTGAATAGTGCAATTAAGTTGAATTCTGAGTGACCTCCTTTTGTATCTATCTATGACTGTGGAGAGAGGTCCAAGGTAAACATTTAACATGTGTTATTCTTATTCTTATTATTGTTTTTAACTTTTTGGCTACTGAAAGCCAAGTGTATGAATTTAATATTTGAATTAGTACCTAATTGTCACTCTTTTGATAATGTAATTTAACCACGAAAATGATTTCTATTCTTTTAGGATCAACTCAATAATATATATATAATATTTGGGGTACGAGGGTCAGGTTACATAAACAAATTATATATATATATATATATATATATATATATATATATATATATATATATATTTATTTATTTATTTATTTATTTTAAAGAAATATATATAGATTTTTATTTATAATTAAATGCACATAGTTATATATATCATGTTTCTTATCTATTTTAATGCTTATAATAATAATCTACTAGCTATAGTCAGATTAATGTTAATTCCTTTTAGCGTCTCTCCGGCGACTAGAAGACCTAATCAGCGATCTCATTCACTCCATAAGGAGTGGCGTGCTGTTTCGCGTAATGTTATTCCTGTTGTTGTAGCTCATAACCGGATTAGGTCAGATCTTCATATTGACATTGATCAGTCAAATGCTTTAGACATTTTAAACCAGGTTTCTGAGGCGGGTGAAGATAATGAACTCGCCCCGGAGAATGAGATTACGACAGAAAACCTTATAAGGGATATTATACCAATTAATGCCGATGTTTCCGACATCAGATTCACTGTTCCTCTTTCTGTCATGATGCCGGATGATGCTTTTGTGCTAAGTTTGAATAATGGAAGTCCCTCAATCACTTCATGGGGATCTGAATCGGAATATGATGAGGAATTTTTGGCGGACGAGCCACCGCATGCTATTAATGATTGGAAAATTCAGAAAAGAAAAAAGAAAAAGATTGTTCAAGCCTCTGAACACTCAATTGCTCTCTCTAAGCGAGTGAGCAGATCTCCTTCCAAATATCGTCAATGATAGTTTTTTATTCGAACTGTCGCGGTATCGGTAATTCAGACACTCGTCGGACTCTTTTTTCTTTTTGTTCTCGATACCGTCCGGACTTTATTTGAATTGCTGAGCCAATGGTATATTTATCTTCAATTCCAATCTCTTTTTGGAACTCTTTGCATTATCGCTTGATTGCAACTAATGAGAGAATTTTACCTTCACTTTGGCTGTTCGTAAAAGATTCCATTCCTGACCCTATCAGTTTGTTTGTGCACGAATAACATGTTACCTTGGATCTCAGTTTAAATGGAACTTCTCATCGTCTGATTTGTGTGTATGGTAGTGTTCTTGCCAGTCGCCGTAGGCTCCTTTGGGAGAGCATTTCTGAGAATCAATCTTCCTTGGGTCTCGTTGATAACACTATTTTAATTGGTGATTTTAATGCGATGCTTGGGGCCCACGAAAGGACTGGTTGCTTGCCTAATCCCGCTTCGTGTACTGATTCAGAAAGATTCCTTCCGTTGGACAAAGCTCTTGTTTCACCGGGTTCTCTGAATTATTGGGGTTCTATTTGCTGCTCGATTTTACCAAGGAATCTTTCTGATCATCATCCAATTTTGCTTCATTGTCGTTCGAGAGAAGCCCGTATCTCTAGATTCCGATTTCAAGGTATGTGGCTAACTCACCCTTCTCTTCGGGACATAATTGCTAATTTCTAGAGTAATTTTGGAGAGCGTCTTCCCCCTATGCAGCTAATTAGTGCAAAACTTAAAGGTCTTCGTCATGTATTAAGGCTGTGGAACAGGAATGTTTTTGGCAACTTTGATGATAATATTATTAACTCAGAACATGATTTACTTAATATCCAGACGGAGATGGAAAATAACGGTTTCTCAGAAGATTTATTGCAACGTGAACTTTCAGCCAAGGAAACGCTTGACTCTTATACACTTCAAAAAGAGATCCATCTTCGCGAGAAGAGCACAATAAAGTGGTTAGCTTCGGGAGATAGAAATTCTAATTTTTTCCATCGGGCCATTGGGGTGCAGAAATCCCATTTTGGTATTCATGCTTTATCCATCAATGGAGTAATTACCAATTCCGCTAATGATATTGAAGCTCATATTCTTCAATATTACTCCGAGCTTTTTTGTGCTTCGGGTTCTCAAGATTTTAATGATGCAGTAATTAAGAATATTATTCCTGCCATGGTCTCTCAGGAGGAGAATTCATCACTTACTAAGTGCCCCTCGCGAGACGAAATTAAGGCAACAGTACTCAAAATGGATCATTCTAGTGCCCTAGGACCGGATGGTTTTGGTGGAATCTTTTATAAGGCTTTCTGGGACATTGTTCATCAAGATGTCTATGCTGCTGTGGAAAGTTTCTTTGTTACTGGTTTTATGCACCCAGGGTTGAATTCAAATCTTATGGTTTTGATTCCCAAAGTGGAGGGGGCTCTAACTATTGATAAATATCGTCCTATTGTCTTGGGCAATTTTGTTTTCAAAATAATCACCAAAATCATTGCTGACCGCCTTGCTTCTACTGCCGCTAGAATTACATCTTTGAATCAATTTGGTTTTATTAGGGGCCGTAATATTCACCATTGCATTGCCACTGCCTCTGAGGGGGTAAATGTCATGGATAAAAAATGTTTTGGTGGGAATATGGCAATTAAAATTGACATCAAAAAGGCATTTGACACTATGGATTGGAATTTCATTTTGGAAGTTCTAGAGGCGTTTGGTTTCTCGGTGGAATTCCGAGACATTATTCTTAATATTTTCATCTCGTCTAGAATTTCTATTATGATTAATGGGGCCCCTAAAGGTTATTTTCGTTGTTCCAGGGGGCTTCGGCAAGGAGATCCTCTTTCTCCAATCCTTTTTTGCTTGGCTGAAGTTTCTGAGTCATTTAATATTAAATCATTTGGAGATGGGGCGTCTCCAGCCTATGTCTTATGTCAGAAACTCTAATTTTCCATCTCATTTGTTTTATGCTGATAATATCTTGCTGTTTTGCAAAGCTTCTGTGCAGAATGTGAAATTAATTGCTGAAATTTTCAAACTCTGTGGCACTCTTTCGGGTCAATTGGTAAACTGGACTAAATCTGAAGCTTTTTTTGGCCAAAGAATTACTCCTACTCGTGCTCGCATGTTAGCTGAGATTACAGGTTTTAAAATTGGTTCACTTCCTTTTTCTTACCTTGGTGTTCCTCTGTTTCGAGGAACCCCGAGAAATAGGCTATTGAAACCAATTGCAGATAGAGTTGTTTTAAAATTCAGTAACTGGAAAGGGAAGTTACTTTCGATGGCTGGGCGGTTAACTCTGATTAAATCAGTGATTTCCAGTTCAGTTCAGTTCTGTATTCTTTTTCGATTTATAAATGGCCTCCTGATCTGCTGAACTTTTTAAAAAGATGCACTTTGAATTTCCTTTGGTCGGGCTTGGTGAATGAAAAGAAGCTTATCATCCCCTCTTGGAATTTATGTTGTAAACCAATTGCTGAAGGTGGATTGGGTTTAAAAGACTTTGCAGATATGAACATTGACATGCTGGGGAAATTTTGTTGGGATTTAATCTCCTTAGATATTTTTCCAATGGGGATTTTGAAGAAACGTTTTTTAAGTAAGATGGAGGGTCCTTGACCCACTCCTATTGGCTCCTCGGTTTGGTCATCCGCTAGGAGTTGTTTTTCTTTTGTCTTGCAAAATTCTTCTTGGTGGATTGGCGTACACTCAAAGCTCAATTTCTGGTTTAGTTCTTAGATCTCCCCAACGGTTGCTGAACGTTTGAATATTTGTGATGATACTGGGCTTAGTGGCGATTCAGTTTTAAATTATTATGGCAGTTCTGGTTGGTCAAATCTCCCGACTGAGGTGGAAGATTTTAGGGATGATATTGAAGATATCAAGGGAGGTTTTGACTCTGAAGATGTGTGCTTCTGGAAGGCTGATCGAAAGGGCATTTTTTTGGTCAGAAGTCTTTATAAATTGATTCGGGGGGTTAAGCCTGAGGTGTCTTGGAAAAACTTCATCTGGAAAAGCTTCTTGCCACCATCTCGTTCTCTTATATGTTGGAGAGCAATTTTGAACAAGCTCCCAACTCATGATTTAATCAGTGCAAGAGGTTTGATTTTAATTTCACGGTGCGAACTCTGCCGTCTTAATTTAGAAAGTCATGACCATCTTTTTATGAGTTGTATCTTCACGGCCCAGATCTGGAACGCTATTTTTTCTTTGTTTGGTCTGCGACTTGGAGATTTTGACAATCTCAACTCTCTTTTGGCATGTTTTCAATCACAAAAATTCAGTCCTCAACTCTTCGACATCTGGGTGTCTGCATTTGTAAACACAATTTGGTTAATCTGGAAGGCCAGAAATCGGGCCATCTTTGATTCAATTGAACCAAATATTGATGTCATTTTGCGGGACCTTTGGAGCACTCTTCGTGAGGTGCAATTTGGAAGCAAGGGAGTTATGTTTCATTCAGCTAAGGATCACCATGTTTTGTCGCAACTCTCTATACTTGGTCGCCCTCCTCCCGCACCCTCCTGTGTGGAAGTTATTTGGCGTCCTCCACTGCCAAGTTGGATCAAAGTAAATACAGATGGATCTGTGGCTGATAATTTAGCAGGGGCAGGTGGAATTTTTAGAAACTGTAGAGGTTTTCCGCATGGTGCTTTTGCGATGCCGTTTATCATTTGTCTCCCTTTTGAGGCGGAATTACAGGGTGTTATGCAGTCCATTCGTATGGCTTGGGATAAAGGCTGGAAGAAGCTTTGGATTGAATCAGATTCAAGCTATGTTGTTAATTTGTTAAAATCAAGATCCAAGACTGTTCCTTGGCGTTTCCGACAAGAGTGGATGCTTTGCCTTTCCCTTGTGTCCCAAATGACAATTTTTGTTTCGCATATTTTTAGAGAAGGAAATAGGGTGGCGAATTCCTTAGCTAACCATGGTCGATCTGCTTCTTCGATGATTTCATGGAATTCCTCGCCTTCCTTCTGCTCTCATATTGTGTCTGATGACTTGGCGGGACTGCCCCAGTTTTGATTCCGCTAGTTTGTTTGTATTTTATTTCGCTTTTTTGTTTGTCCTTTTTTATTTATTTTATATGGATCTTCTCTTCTCTTTTAATAATATTTTGGGCTCGGCTCCATTTGATTCAAAGTGTGCTAACCTTGTTAGGATGCTTTGGTTCTTTTGGGTTGACCTCCAAGCTTTCAATTAAAAAAAATTTGGGTTTTGGGTCTAATTCCACATGACTCCGATGAGGTTTGAACCCAACCATCAAGGGCTAAGATCTGCATGGTCTCCGACCCATGTGGATCAAGTCGCACTGCTTGCAAGAACTTGACTGATAGACTATTTTATCGCTGAGGGGTATTATGAGTTTTAGCCAGAGAATATTAAGTTTAAATGAAGGCCATAAGTAACCAAGAAAAAGGATACACACTCTCTTTGTATCATCTCTCCAATACTCTCAGTACCCTTATAGACTTATCGGAACTTATATAGGGGACTGTTCCCATCGCATGAGATTTGACTCTGGTGGGCTCATCACTATTGAGTATCCTTACCTCATTATTTGGTGTGGTGAGTGTGGACTACCAACACTGCAAGTACTCCAGTTTATCTGACGCAATCTCAAAATAATGGAAGAAACTCCTCTGTCAGTGGGCCCTACCCCACAAAACAGGTCATAGAGTCCAGCCAGCATGCTAAGCTAAAGGGAGTGAAAACGTCAGTTATCGACATCAACTTCGAGGATGGGGGTAACAGTAGAAACAGACTTCGGTGACAATTATATGGACCCCACAACAAGATTAATAAAAAACCTCCAAGATTTTCAGGCCGCTAAAACCTAGCACGCAGACATGGAACGAAAAATGGTGAAAACTCAAAAGATTCTGCAGGAAGAAAATAGAAAGTTATGGGAACTCTTACGAGCCAAAAACTCTCATATACATGCCCCCCCTCCGGAACAAGGTAGGATATTAGAGAGTAGCAACGTCGTCCCAATGAGAGGACATCTCTGAAATGAGTATGCCACCCTGGACACTCTATGAGTGTGCAAAATAGCAAAGATGACTATAACTTAGCATGTATTAGGCAAAATTCCAAAGGTTCCCAGATAAGAAAGTGTTGAACGGACCAATCAGTGGGAAAATTGACATTCAGCAGAACCCCCTGGTCCAACACACTATCAAGGCCAATTTCCCTAAAAAATGGAAAGTCAACGGCTGCCGACTTGTACAGGCATCAAGGACCTGAATGAGCATTATGCCATTTTTATGAGCATGAGCAATCTCTACTTCATGGAGGATTATGTCTAAAGGTGGCAATGGAGCAATGCAAGGGAGGGGATGCATTCCCCATTATGCACCAATACTTACAAGGATGGTTTCGAGAAATCTCAAAAAAAAAAGATTCAACAGTTATTTTGCCTCCATCGCCACCCCGAATGAGTGCCCACGGGTGACAGAGAATCTCCATCGTCGAAAAAAATAAATTAAAATTATTACTAGTTCATTATTGGTATAAACAAGTATTATAGATCATAAAATATTTAACTAGTCACTCTTAACCTACTAGTTTATTTAAACGAAACTATACCTAAATTTTCTTATATTCACACATAAAATATGCAGGTTATTGTCGGAAGAAGAAATAATAGGATTGAAGGAAATGTTGAAGGCAATATATGGTGGTAGTAATGGCATAGCTAAGCAATGGACAAAACTGTCTGAATATAAAGTCAAACAATTGTTAGAAGTAGTAAGTAATTCAATTATTCTTCTTCTCCTTAATATTTTTACAAGATGTCACACCTTGCAAAGAAAGGCCTTATTAAGCCAATGTGAGATTTTTAACACACTTCCTTCACGTCTAAATCATTTGGAGCGTGAAATGTCTCCCACCCCCACTCCCACTCCTAAATATTTCGGTGATTCTCCGCCTCTGTCGGTTTGGACCCCATGGGGAATTCCCATCTTGTTGGCACCCCTAATCATGTCATATGTAAAGTCCTCTTGACTCAAGTGGGAGTAGCTCAAGAATGGTACAAAGGTTTAAATCCCAAATCTATGGACTCGTTTGACCTATTAAAAGACTTGTTCATCATCTTATAAGGCAGTAAAGGCCAAAATAATAAACTCAGACCTGAATAGCGTGAAGCAGCGTCTAATCGATTCCATACGGGATCTAGCATGTTTTCACCACATGTCATCCCAAGTGAAGTCAATGAATCCGGAAGTTTCTATTAATTGCCTAGCCAAAGGAACATGTGAACCCCTCAGCCAGCAATGTTATACGAATCCACCACAGTCCTTCTAAGACTTAATAGCCATCAAGTGAAGATTTTTCTACTACGGTGATAGCATAAGACCCGCAAACTATGAGGAAAGAGAAGAAGAAAAATCCAAGAAGGAGCATAAGCAAGAAGATAAGGGAAAGCCAATGACGAATTAGAAGGAACCCCATAGTTGGAGGGATGAGGTCCCTATCCATTATCTCCCTTATAAGGAAGAACATAGGTTAGAGGCTCGAGATTATAGGAGACCACACTAAAGATTAGGAAGAGAAGTCCATTATTTTGATTTTCTCCCCTTTATGAGACATGACAACTAGATCTAGCCATCACGATCTTATCACCCTCCAGTCGCAGCAGAACCCCCACAAACAACACATAGGAGGGATAAATATTACAAGTTCCAAGCGAAACAGACACCACTCAGATGAATGCAAACACTACTTTAGAGAGTGAAAAAACTAATACTTAAAGGCCCTGGCTCAAGGAGCGTGAACAGGCAGGAAGTGTCCCAGCATCAAAGAGATTCAATACCTTCTAAGGATGAGCCAAAGCTCCCTAGATATAAAAAGATCCAAGTAATTCGGGAAGGAGCTCCAGATCATAACATCAGCTAGAAAGAAGTTGAAGAGTTCAGTAATGGAATCCCTCTCAATCAACCTAGCACTATGAATAGCTCATAATGAAGCCCTTATGGTTTCCTTCCCAGTCAATAACTTTAAGGTTCATCACATCCTGATAGACACTAGTAGCTCGGTGAACCTCCTATAATGACGACACTCACAAAAACGAACTTAACAAGAATGCCCTTCAACTTTAGCATATGTGTGCTAATAGAAGAGCCTGTTTGCATAGTGGTTGTGCACATGACCTTTGTTGTTAGGTATCTCTCCTGACGTGTCTGATCCTTGAACATCCTTTTTAGGTTGTCCATCATCACAAAGGCATGCTGGTCCATGAATTGTTTCTACAGCTTAGAAACCATAGTCCCTAACATGATGCACGACACCTCTTTATCGTCTTTAATGTGTCGGTCGTATTGTACTAAGGCCTACTCAGTCACATTACACCCCGTCGGACGAGCAGCAGGAAGAGGAGTAGTCAGGACATACTCTTTAGACTCGTCTCTCAAAACTATTTCTAAACTCCGAGACCAGTCTAGGACACGAGAACCCAAATGATAGACTATTATATCGCTTAGTGGCATTATGGACCTTAACTAGAGAATCCAAAGCTTATACAAAGGCTACATGTAACCAAGGAAAATGATATAGCTCTCTCTATATCATCTCTCCAATACTCTGAGTACTCTTACTAACTTAACTGTCGAGTTTTATATGGGGGACTATTCCCAGCATCGGACATTCGACTCTGGTGGGCTCATCACAGTTCAATATCCTTACCAAATGGTGTAGAGAGAAATTGAGAGAAAGAATATTGACGAAAGTTTATATTAAACTCTAAATCATTAAAGAATTCCCAAATTCAATGTGGAGGAATTGAAAAATTCCTAAGACTTCGTTTGTTTGCCGGAAAATATTGTGTAACAAAAATATTTTCATGATTTTCTGATGTATGTTTGCTTAGGAAAATAAGCCAACGGAAAATTTTAGGTTAGTTAATAAAAAAATATGTGAACTAAGGAGAATATTTTACGAAGAATAAAACATTTTTCTAATTTTTTTTAATATTACTTTATTTTTTCTTATCTTTTTAAAAATAATAGTCATCCATCACTTCTTCCATTTTTTTATGCAGCAATCAAACACTGAAAAATATTTTATTTTTTAATAAAAACATTTCGTTTATCCAATATTTTTAAAAATATAATATTTTTCGATAAATAAAAGATACATAAATAGTAGGTAAGAACGGTAAATTCTTCAAACTGGTGAATTATGAAATTGATTTTTAAATTTATACCATCCCTAACCTTAAAAATAAAATCACCATTCGATTAACTTAAAGACTTAAAAATACAATGAAAATGTTTTTTTTTTGTTTTTAAAAGACCACATATGTTTAATCTTGGCAAAAAGCATATTTAAGTCTCTGAACTTTACCTGTTTTAATGATCAAGCCTCTGATCAGTTATTTTTTCACATTGAGCCCCTAAATATTGATTTTGTTATGGTTTTGGCCCTTATTTAGCTTTTTTTTGTCGAGTTTAGGAGATGAGAAGATCGATTTGGCGATTCTAATATTGAAAATTAAAAAATGAGAGAAAAGAAAATCGAGTTTGGAACAATATACTGGAAATTAATTTCTATAATTTCGTTTTAATTTTTATTTTTTTTATCTCTCCTAGTCAAGAAATTCTTTTTTTTTATTTGTCCATGTCAACAAGCCGATTCGCCCTAACGATGTATACAGTCCAAACTCGACAGAAAAGTTAAATAAGGATCAAATCCATAACAAAATCAATGATCAGGGGCTCAATATGGAAAAATAATTGATCAACGGCTTGATCCTTAAAACATGTAAAGTTGAGGGACTTAAATATGGTTTTTGCCTTTAATCTTTAATTCTTTCTTTGATTAGTTATTAGTTTGTTGTAATTAAAACGTGACACGTAGTAATTACTTTTCTATTATGATGTGTTTTTGTATTGTGACAATTTAGATATATAATACTTTTCTTTTTGCTATTTTTGTAACATTGTATATTACAAAAACACCTTTGAACTTTTTATTAGTATTTATTTACTATTTGAATAGAAGATATGATAGACTAGTCAAAACTTAAAAACTATAAGTAGATAAAAGGCAAGCTATTGATATGCTAGGCAATATGTTTAACTATTTAGTATTGAAAGTAACATCCACTTGCCATTATTTAACTTATGTTAGTAATCAATTAATTACTATTTATGTCAATTAGTTACGATTTCTTTCTTGATAAAGAAAATTTCAAGATGTTGATATTTCCTTTTTATATCTATTTCTTACAACTTACACATAATCAATCAGTAAATACTATATATATAATAATAATGTTAAGCACGAGTTTTTTAAAAAACTAATTATATAATCAATTGGAATCTTATTGGTTTAAATATTCACTGGCTTGGATATCTCAATGGTGTAAGGGGTGACCGCGATCAATGGGGATGTTGATCTCTAAGTGTGGGAGAGTGTAAGGGGGAGTTTGGCCATAAGCAAACTTAACACTAAGTATTGGCAAAGCTACAAGAGAGCTTCGATATAGAGTGCAGAATGGAACATATCGATGTACACTGAAAATGGAGGCCGAGTTGGTATAAGCAACACTATAGAGGACATAGACTATATCTAGAGTTGGATCTTCGCCACCTCATCGGTCAGTTGTAGGTACTGGCTTAAGTGATCCACCATAGTCCATTAGGGACATGAGAGTCGGGCATATTTTCTTCGTGAAGGGAGGTGGATGTCTCCATTGAGGGAAACTCTATGGACACTATGAGCTCCTAGATAACCCATAGTGCGCGTACCCTTTCTAGGGCGAGGTTGAATACAGGGAGACCATCTGGGACAAAATAATGACAGATGCATTAACGAGACACTTAAAAGAGGATAGACTCCTTCAGTAGGAGTTGGTTGGCCAAGACTTGGGGAAAGTCTTGGAGCTGCACGGGGTTTTGGACTGGCTCAGACCTGGCCTCGTGACATTTGGTATTAGAGTTTAAACTAAGCAAAGTCCTTGCGAAGTGGGCGGCTGTGCCTTAACTAAGCAAGCTCTTTGCGAAGTGAGCGAATAAGCTTTAACTAAATGAGTTCTTCATGGTGTGACCATACAACCTTTAACTAAGTGAGTCTTTCGTGGTGTGGGTAAATAGTATTTTAACTAAACGAGTTAGTGTGAGCGAGCAGTACTTTAACTAAGCGAGTCCTTCGTGATGTAACCTAGCGATGCTAAAGATCCTAAATTCCCCCCTATGTAATATGATGCTTTGACGGCTGAAATTCTACAATGCTTTTCTAAAAAGATTTGATGATGTTTTTCATTTTGATTAAAAACATGTGGTTTACCAAGACCGTTGTTGCGAAACGTTTACCAAATATTGGGGTGTACGGAAAGGGAACTCAGATGTGAATGGTAATTAGCAGATAAATACTCCCTACGATTGTGGGCAATGGAGTTCTATAAGATTTGATCCCTTTAGGGGGGAGGGGGAGAGTTCGTAGTCAATATTCAGAATCTGATGCTCATTTGAAGTAGCATCGAACTGATCTATCGAATTGTGGTTTTTATGGACAAAATTATTAAGGGGTAGTTTGTGCTTGAATCATCATAATTCAGTTAGACATTGTTTGTTCTCTTCCATGAGTTGATAAAATTCGGTCGAAATTTGGACTGCTGGATTTTTGTTTGGCGATGTAGGGTTATGGAGGCATAATCTGAATTTCGTCCCTGGATTCAACGGAATTTTTTTTATGCTTTCTCAAGAGTCGAGAATAACTCGTATAGATTTATATTCGGATAAAGTGGAAACTGTCCATTATATGGACACTGACTATTTTGTAGAAAATGGTGGGTATTAATTGTTGAAACACCTTTCCACAAGATTTTGATTTGACAAAATTAATTAAGTCAAAGTAAATATTCTACAACACACTAAGTTTAAATGCTTTGATTTAGTGTTACTAATGTGTTTGTTCAATGTTGAGTTTATAATTTATCATAAGACATAAAGATCATAAGGCTCAAGCCCTATATGGAAATCAAGGCCCAAGTCAAACGAGCCAAAGACCACTCAGCCCGCGTATCTCCAAAACGTCGCCGTTGAAGTGATGAAACGCATGCTGAGTAAAGAAGGATCGAGAAGATCCACGTAGACAACTTCGGTATGAAGCTGCTGAGCTGTCTCGACAAAACGTGCAGGACAGCTACTGACCATAAGACAGCTTCCAGACAAAGTATTTCCTCATTAGGTAAAGGTCAGAAGACACAACAAGTTGTCTGGTTGACATTACCCAAAATGGTGGAACATACTGACTCACTGACCGAAGAACAGAAGACGCTGGAATCTGATTGGCTAACGAGAACTGCTGGCAGACTCAGTGAAATCGACCTGTAGCCGTTTGTCTCCAACGGTTATTTCGAAATTCGAAATAACCAGAAGCTCTCATAGCTCTCTATAAATAGAGCATTCAGAATCCACATTCTCAAGAGAACTTTGAGCAAGAGCCGCTACGCTGACCAAACGTATACAAAAGTTCTCCATCAAAAGCAAAGCAAAGTTCTTACACTACAAAGTCTATTCATTTGTGTAAAAGTTTAGAGTGATTGTTTTTCAATCATCTAAGGTGTTCTAGCAATTGTTGTTTAGGACAAAATCTTTATCATTTCTAGAAGTAGAAAGGAAAGGCTGAGTACTCGGCTTTAAGTACTCAGCGGAGAGATTAGGATTGAGTAGAAGTATAGAGGAAGGTACTCTTGTCATACTCAATTGCTGATATTGTAAAAGGAGAGATTAGGATTGAGTAGAAGTATAGAGGAAGGTACTCTTGTCATACTCAATTGCTGATATTGTAAAAGGTTTGAGGCTCTACCTTTAAAGAGCTCAGTAGAGGATTTGAAATCTCGGAGGTGTTCCGGGGACAGGACGTAGGCTTAGAAGAAGTCGAACCTGGATAAATCTGCTGAGTGAAGTTTTTCTAAACCTTAACTCCTTATTCATATTGCTTGCTTAAAACAAACTAAAACTGACCAAGTAAAAGAGGTCAAGCTGAGTTGTGCGCTACAAACGAGCAGGTTCAGGAATAGACTCTAAGTGCTATTTCCTGACCTAAGCAACGAAGCTGTCCTAGTCACTAGTTGACTAAGCCAGTGTCTTGCTGAGTGTTAAGTGTCGTTGTTTTATAAACTTTTCTTAAAGAAAAGAAATCTGCCCAAATTATTTGAAAAAGGTAAAATAGTTCCTAACCCCCCCTTGGAACTATATTTGCAACCTTACAAGGGACCAACATTAATAGGCATATTTGCCTAGTCTATCGTGGCAAAAGATAGACATCGGATGTAATTGCAAATATCGAGTCAGAAACCCAAAGAAATAATTCTTTGGTCATAAAAGGCATCCAAGGGGTAAAACTACAGAAGATTCATTTGACCAACGTAGGTCGTGGGGTAATATTGTGAAATATTCATTTGACCTAAAGATGACCCCGATATGAGATTACAAACACTCCGAGACCGAAATTCAATGAGAGAAAAAAAAGAGAAAAAAAGGGAAACAGAAGGTCGTGATCACTCAAGAATATTATGATAGTGCTCATTGAGAAAAAAAATGATGATATTTTGGGTTGGGATAGCCTAGGGTCGTAGATACCCATGAAGACCTCCTCGGATGGAGATGAACTTTTCATTATTACTACAAATATATTGAGGGGACGCCTGGAATAATTCATAGGTTTTAATCCTTGTTTGTAATGAGCTCTCTAAAGGCAACACCAAAAACCACTCATGTATAAAAAAAAGGACGTGTTTTCTGTGCAAGTATTTGAGCTCTAATAAGCTTGAGAAAAGTGAGGAGTTTTAATGACAAAAAGAGTTGTGATCCCACTAAGAGGAATGAAGGGTGCCCGAACAAACGAAACCAAGATTTTGTCCAAGCATAGAATCGAAATAGTGGTAGGTGATTCGAAAACTTTTGTTTTTTTAAACAAACTAGTCGCTCTTTTGATTTTGGGAAGTCGAGTTAGACGAGATCATTGAGAAAACAACGATGACGGGTAAAAAGTCGGTCAGAAATGCTTTTAGCAACCTGTGGACATGTCCAACCAAATAAGAGGCATTCTACTAGTGAGCTAAAATATGAGACAATAAAGAGATCCTACCAGATCCCATGAATGCAAAGATCGGTGAAACAAGAGTTTGATCAAAATTGACGGAGGCAGATTTCAAAACCATTGATGGAAAAACCCTAGGGTTTTTAGTTTTAGGTTTCAACTTCAACTTCAAACTCATTTTGAGGGAGAAAGGGAAGCAACCCAATGTTGACAATCGAGGCAAAAGTTAGAGACAAAGGGAGGCAGGAAATGCAGCAAGGTTTGAACCTTTGGTGGACAAGCCCAAACTTACCTTGTGTTTACTCATCAACCTTTACAACAAAGGCCCATGTATTCCACTTGGCTAAATTAGATTTCCCATTAGTATTAGTCGAAAAATCATTTCATAATGAAACTTGTCGAGATCTAATAGTACGATAAAGAACAAAGTATTGAGAGTAGCAACAACAAGATGTTTGTCAAACAGCTAGTCTAGCGAGTTCTACCTAGTGGAACTTCATCAACATCAGAACTTCGGTAGATCAAAGTATATAAATACTTGATAAATCGTATAAGAGTTCTTACCTTTGTCTTGTGAATAATTATTGTGATATTATTTTCTTTATGTTTTGTTTCCATTGTGAATGTTGGTATGGTTGCATTAAATTTATTCAGGTACCAACATTCACATTTTAATACGGTGGCATTTCTTTTTGGTTCCTTTTGCAAGGTGCAAATTGGAAAAAGACAGCAAGGGTCAAAGAATTGAGAATGTGAACAAGCAGAAGTTGGAGCAAATATCAGGTAGTCAGAATTTGTGAGGGTTTTGTTTGGAAATTCGACATCAATGATCTTCGTCGACGTACCAAACCCTTTCCCACGATCGCCAAAGACGACGATCACTCTAGTAGGGGAGAGTTCATGTGGGGAAATGGGTCTCATATGGCCCCCCCTTATGGTATATTATGGTAGATATATTGAAGAATAAGATAGATTATGATGGACTATGGAAGAAGAATGAGATGGAAGACGTGGGTTATAGATGAAGAGTGGGAAGAAAGACCCTAATAGAGAAAGAAAACTCAGATGAAGATCCTTAGAGTAAGAAGACTCGGAAGAATATTCTTGATAATAGAAAATAATTTTTCAAAAATTTCAAGAACTTCGAAAAATTATTTTTGCTATTGTTGAGGAATGGGTTTACAATTGCAACGCGAGAAAAATTCTTCAGTCGAAGATGTTCAAGTTGCAGATTGCAGAAACAAAGACATGAAGGTTGAAGTTCAAACCATTTCCGGAGAGAAGCGAACAGCATGGAAACTCAAACAGAGTTCAAGTACGAACGAAGATCAATTTGGAAAACAAGAGTGCAGACAACTTGGCGGAACCTCGGTGGCGTTCGAGTAGAAATTTAATCTCTATTAAGAGAAGGCTAGCCCGATCAAGGGGGAGAGTTTGGCTATATGCAAACTCAACCCCAAGCATTGACAAGGCTACAAGAGAGCTTCGACATAGAGTGCAGAATGGAACATATCGACGCATGCTGAAGGCGGATGCCGAGTTGGTATAAGCAACACTATAAGGGACATGAACTACATCTGGCATTGGATCTCTCCCACCCCTAGGTCAATGGTTGGTACTGGCTTAAGCGATCCACCCTAGTCTACTAGGGACACGAGAGTCGAGCATACGTCATTCGTGAAGGGAGGTAAATGTCTCTATAGACGGAAACTCTATGGACACTATGGGCTCCTAGATAGTCCATAGTGTGTTCCCCTTCTATAGGACGAGATTTGGATATAGGAAGACCCTCTGAGACGAAATATTGATGAATGTATTGACGAAACGTTTAAAAAGAGATAGACTCCTTTAATAGAAGTTGGCTAGCCAAGATTTGAGAAAAGTCTTGGCGATGCACGAGGTTTTGGACTAGCTCATTGACACACGGCTCACTTAGGCCACGTCGAATAAACGTTGCTTGAATAACAAAAATTAACATTAGCTACATTCCAATCTAGGCTTGCTAAAACTTGTTTATTTTTAGCGCCGGCTTTAAATTTATAAAAACCAGATAGTTGAAACATACTTAATAGTTGAAACATAGCCTTCACAAAAGGGAAAAAATCTAACAGATAATGAATTCTAAAGTTTTCAGATTGAACATATATATAAATATATAATCAAAATTTAAATAATTATAAACATAAGTTTCAATAACTCTGTCCGTCAATATTAATTATCAAATAAATAAGTTTGGTAAAGTGATGGGCCTCTTCATGATCTCTAACCTTTCTAACATATACTAATATTAACTATAAACTCTTCTCATAATATTTGCCACATTGTTTTAATGTGCCATTAACTATAATCGCTTGCCGACCTAATTATTCTTACCACTAAAGTTATTTTTGTACTATTTTATTTTATATCCATAATTTAAAGCATCTTTTGTCTCATATATATTAACACAAAAAAGATTCTTCTTTTATCATGAAATAAATTTGCGTATTATGTTAAATTAATATATCTGTTTATGTATACTGTTATTCATTATTAGGGAAAATAATAAATTTAGTACTCTGATCGCTAACCCTAATATAATATAAGGTTTCAACTTTAGATATGATGAACGTTTCGTTTTAAAACAATTTGTGGTTATAAAATAAAAGTTTTTAATTTATTTCTAGCTAGATGGATTTTTTTTTTTTTTTTTTTGCATGCACTTCCCGAATTATTGGATAAAAAAGATGAGGCTATTATGTCTAACATTTCTAGATAATCATTCAAAAGATTTTATGATAGCAATTCTCAGCTGGAAATACAAGTAAAAGATGGGTTCCATCATTATTATTTTAAGGCTGTCAAATTAATTTCCTTAAATAAAAGAGATGGAAAGAGTATATATATATATATATATATTATAAAATAAAATGACTTTTATAATTCTAATTAATTTTATTTTTGAAACAATTAAAATTATAAGACTAAATTTTTTCTCAAATCAATAAAAAAGTATCAATAAGAACACTAGAGAAAGATTTAGCGAGAAAGAGAAAGGAGTGGAAAATAAGCAAGGTGGTTGATATTTTTCTGTACAACGCTTTTTGTTGGATTTCTAGTTCTCAAAGTAAATGAGAATGTACCATATTTTTGAAAGCCAAAAAAAGAAGTGCAAAACAAAGGATCCTAACATTGTTTTTTACCACATGCAGGTCATACGGATCAGTTTTAAAGTGGGGATTTTAATTTTAAATCCACGTAGAACTTTCTTTTCAAGTCTATGTTTGAAGGAGTTAATCCCAAGTATTTGATAAAAACTCTCAATAATGGAGACTAGAAATTCATATTTATAAAAACTTATGTTTCATTACAAATAAAAGAGTTTATATAGTCTCTTACATGTTAAGTAAAGATATTAAAATGCCACGACTATAAACAATTAAAGGACCTTAGGGATAGAATAGAGATAAGTAATTAAAGGGTAGAAAGGAAAATAAGACTAGTGGCAGAACTGTAATTAGTTCAATGGCAAAATAGTAATTATGAATGTTCCAGATGTTGTCCCATTGATTCAGTTTGAAGGAGAAGACATCTTAATGGACCTCACACGCCGTGCCATATAACCGACATAGCGTGTGAGTCCAGTTCTGGTCTCTCGTAGGTACGTCGCCATTTCTTCACACGAGTCCCACACGTCGAGTTGTAGTGACACGCCGAGTGACACGGCGTGTCACGCAGGTTCTGTCCCATTTGTCGTTTCAGCTTCCTTCATCGCGTTTGTGGTGGAGATGTCCTCATTTACCCCTTCTTCAAAAGAGTTGGACCCCAACTCACTCCTTGTAGTCTCAAGATCTCCATCCGGCTTCCATAAACTTAAATCCCGCACATTGAATGAGTTTAACATCTTTCCGAGCCAATTGGAAAGGGTAAGAGAATTAATTTTTTAGTCAGTATATTAGAAATCAATTTTTTTAGTCATTGTTAGTCAACAGAATTAATTTTTACCACTCTTCATGTAAGAATGAGAATTAATTTTCAGTATTATTAGTTATTTTCCATTTTTCTTTATAATCATTTTTAAACCAGAATTTATGTTGTAATTTCCTTCCACCTTGAGAAACATTTGAGCTTCATCCACTGCCATTGTTCATCCGCAAAAACTTCATCCACCATCATTCCACAAGTTCTCAAAATTGTCATGCCAAGTTCAGAAAAACGACCGCTTGAGTCGACTGGTTTCAAAAGGGATTTTTACCCTCTTATTTCTATTTACTTGTGAATTCTGAATTGGTTGTGTCCTAAGACACTTTATTTTTTCATCTTTAATACAATTATCTATTTAGTTTAGGTTCCATGTTTATAAGTCTTTAATGTCTGCATATCATATTGATTGAATCATTCAAAATTTCCAATATTTTCAAGGTTCATATTGTGAGTCTAATCCAGCTGCCTATACCGGAGACTGTAGGTATTGATGATACCACAGTAACAGACCTTAATTTCTGAACCCTTAGAGTTAGCTTCGACCTGTAACAAAGGAATTGCGTGCTAAGTACCCTAGGAGGACAAGTCGGTTCAATATTTAAGTATGTATATGCCATTTTGAATTCCTTATAATCATAAATTGATGTTCGAATATTTGTTTTATCGTATCACACCATCTATATTCTTGGGAAGTTATGAATTGCTCTGAATCACCTTAGGAGTATATTGAATATAGAAAAATAAACTCAAATTAATTTTCCATCGCATAAATAACGATCTGAAACCGAGTAGTCCGGTAGTTGCGGTATAAATCTCGTGGATTCGATACCTGGACTTTCTAGATTTTATTACTTGATGACGACATGGTAAACTTATCCCTTAGTGAGCCTTTGAGCATTAATTAGCTCGAGGCGCATCAATATGCATGGGTTGTCAGGATATTAATGCACTCAGCTTTCTCGAATTCCCACACACTTCCTTCCATATTTCAGCTCTCATTTCTTCTTTCCTTATGGACGTAGTCCGAATAACTGTTATTTTCCATGAATAAAAAATTGATCAATTAAATCACTTGTTGAAATCCGATCAAAATTTTGTCAAAAAATTGGTCAACAATATAATTGGAAAATTTGATTTCCTTAAATCTATATGGAACAAAAAATGGTGAAATGTGTGACAGAGGGATAATTATACACAAACTGCAAATTTGAAAATTTCATCAATAAAATTCTTATCCCCTTCCCCCATACTTAATCAAAATTATCGTCAATAAGCAAGACCTCCGGGACATACACATGTGTAATAGAGAATAAGGGCATGCACAAATAATTAAACTGAAATTTAAAACAAACAAATTTTTATTTATTTATTTTGCTTTATTGGGTGACTGGAGCTGGACACAAGGCGGACACTTGGGCTTAATAGTTGAAAATAATCCACTGTTGCAAGTACAATAGGACCATTGTAGATTATCAATCGTTGGCCATTAACTTTAAATTTCCCTTTGACAGGATCAAAAATCAAAATAGTTCCATGATCAAACTTTGCACAACGTTAAAAGGTTTAGACCATCATGTCTTTTACTTGCCTGGAAATAATCTAAGGCGTGAGTTATACAAATTCAATTGCCATGAATGCTCTTTGCTACAACTCAACTAGGAGATATCACGAGTTACAAAACATAAGCCTGGACGGAGACATCCCTATAGGAGTCTTAAAGGTTGTGTGGTAAGCCAACATCGCATTATCCGGTTTCTTAGTCCAGTCTTTTCGTGAATTTCCCACTGTTTTTTTCTAAGATTCGTTTTAATTTCCTATTAGATTTTTTTACATGATCAATGGTTTGGGGGTGATATGGTGTTTCAAGCTTGTTCGTTACCCCTGTGGTTTCACTAATTTTCAGATAAAGGATTGTGGTTTACTTTTTGTCAAAACGAGGACTGAGGTTTTCAACTTTAGCAAAATAAGGACTTTTTCGATTGATGCTATTAAAATCACCCTTAACAACTTCAAAAATGACATATTTTAAGAACTACTAATATTCTAAGCAACTTTAATTCTTCAACTTTTTTATTTCGAGATTATTTAGATGATGTTTGGTAAAGAGGGAGAAAGTTAATGTTTAGAGAGAGAAAGTTCCAAAAAAGATGATTTTCTAAAATCGAAAATGTAGTTCCATAGAAAATATGACATTGAACAACTTTAATTCTTGAAAATTTTCATTTTCAGGTCGTTAAAGATAGTTTTAATAGCATTATTAAAAGTGTGAAACCTCAGTCCTCGTTTTGGCAAAAAGTAAACCACAGTCCTTTATCTGAAAATTAGTGGAACCACGGGGGTTTTATTTGAACTTTTCCCAAAAAAAAAAAGTAGCAATATTATCATAAAAAAAATAAACATCCCTTATCTCTGTCAATGGCGAAGACCATCTCTAATGGGTATTACTTTGATGTTACTTGAAAAATTTAGTAACCATTGTGGGAGTTGTTACTAATTGTAGTTTGTTACTATATTTTGTAACAAGCCTTTCTCTCTCTTTGTCAATCTCAATTTCTTTCCCTATACACTAGAGTGGGAAGCACGCACCTCTTCAAACAAATGAGGTGGGATCACGTAGGAGGGAAGCAAGTGGGAAGCATTGGAATGATGGCCAATAAAGTTTGGTAAAATACTGTTTAAGTTCTTTTTTATTAATTAATATTATTTCTTTTATCCTACAAAATTTTTAAGTAACAACTCATTCTAGTGGTATATTATTTTAGTTTCTTACTTATCCTACATGGCACCTAATTTGTTACAACCTTTACAATCTACCACTAAACATGCTCTTAGGATCTAAACATTAGGAAGATAAATCTAAAAAAAAATTAAATGCTACTTCAACAAAATTAAATATTGGGTTTTTCTAGCAGGACAAGACCTGCCCTCTCTGGCTCAGCCTCCAATCTCTATAATACATGACAGAGCACTAGTTGATCCAAGCACTCTTGTGGTTGTGGGGGGCAATGGTGACCGAGTAGAAAGTAGGCTATTATGATTGAGGGTTCCACCGTGCACGTGGTTGGGAAACGAGAGCCGCAATTACAAGTTGACTGATGATTGGAGCCACACTTGTTTTGCAGGTCAGGTCAGGCCAGGGCAGGGTCCGACCATTTTCTCTTTATTTTTCTTTTATTTTTATTTTTTGGTAATATTAATTTTCTTTTATTAACTAAACTACTCATCTCATATATTTCTTAGTTAATCTTATGATATCAAATTTAAACTATTAAATTATATTCATGTTACCCATCAATTTACTTGGAATTCAAATATATAACAATGAATTAATTACATACTTATTTTAATCTATAATTTTATTCTATTGTATTCTTGTGCAATTATTCTAAAGCAGAAATAATAGTGGCAAATTATTTTATAACTATAGAATCATTTTATAAGATAATTGAAATGAAAAAGTATTATCATTATTTATTATTTATTATTATTATTATTGTCCTTCATGCATAATTTTTGGACTATCATTTCCGTCTGGGCTATTCTATTAGTAATTTCTAGAATTATTTTTTTGAAGAATTCTAGAATTTGTTTAATTTTACAGTTTAAAACAATTTGTGATCTTTAAAAAACAACTTCTGATGAGATGATTATAAGTAAAAAATTAAATAACTAATAAAATTAATTAGTAATTGTTGTTTTTGTATTAAATTATCATATTTAATTATTATATATATTGTTAGGGCCTGTTTGATTCAGCTGTTAATAGCTGTTGCGGTTATTGTTAGCTATTTGCAGTTGCAGTAGCTGTTTGTTATTAGTTGTTTAATTATTAGTGTTTGGTAAAATTACATTAAACTGTTGTTGTTCGGATTTGAAATGTTTAATATGGACATGTTTTAAATTAATCAACAAAGAAAATATAAAAGGGATAATGTGAAGAAATGCCTATAACGTTTACAATTAGAAGCAATTTTACTCTTAACATCTAAATAGCTACAATTTATCCATAATATTAGCAGCTAAGAGCAATTTTAGCTCTAACATTGGCAAGTTGGGTCAATTTCTGATATTATTATAAAACGCATATATTTTATTTCTTATTCTACACTAATTGTACATATCAGTCAGTTCTAAAAACGAGATTTCATATTTATTTTTTTGTGATTTAATAATAAAATTGAAAATTAATATTTATAAATTCGGTGAAATTTTTGAATTTTTTTTGTCCAACTCGTACAAAAAACAATAGATATATTTTTAAGAAAAGTCACGTCTAATCATATGTTTGTGATCTGTTACTAATGATGATAAAATGATGCACACGTGAAATGTAGATGACAATATCCATGATCAAGAACACAGTTTGATGAATTATTTCTCAAATTGACAAAACTTGTCAATTTTAGAGGTAAAATTACTCTTGGCTGCCAATATTATGGGTATAATTGCACTATTTTAGACGTTAAGGATAAAATTGCTCCTAGCTATAAACGTTAAGGATATATTTGCACCTTATCATATTATAAAATAAAAATATATATTACACAAATTAATAAAAATAATCTATATAAAAAAATAAAAATAAAAAATTTATTGAACGCAACAAAACATTGTCCTTCCGGTAATTATGTTGTAGAAATATAAATAAGAAGGATATTTTGTCGATAAAAAATAACTACAAACAATTGTTTATGAAAAGCTCCAAGTATGAGCTTTTCGTGAAAATTTCCAAAATGGTGTAGTTTCAAGAGAAAATGCTAAACGTTGCGGTTATATAAACCTAACCAAACGCTATATTTTCTGCGGCTTGCAGTGAAACGCTAAACGTTCATCCGAAAAGCTGAAACAAACACCCCTTAATATGTAATATAATAATATAGAAATTTTCAGCAAGTTTTTTTTTTTACAACTTCAGCAAGTTAAATTATTAGGGAATATTATTTTATAAATACGAATAATTTTTTTATTTAAGAAATAAGTTAAGCATATATATAATTAATTAAATTTGAAAACTGCTATCTTCAATAAAGCTTAATACATCAGAAGTCAATCTCTTAGATTTAGGGACTAAAAATCTATATCTGAATTAGTTTATAAAAATGATATGTTTAACTCTCTAAATTTACATGATAAAACAAGAAAAACTATGACAAATTGAAGTGTACATAATTTCAAACAAGTTCATATATATATATATATATATATCATTGTAAGCATATACAAGATTAATAGGTTACTTTAACGTTTGATAACGTTTGCCATTTACCGTTAGATCTAGGTTTATTAAATTTAAATCTTAAGATTTTTTTAAATCTCCATTCTAAGATGCTAATAAGCCTAGATCTAACGGTCAGTGTCGTCTTAAACATTTTTGAAGCCTTATGCTAAATTAAAAAATTGGACATAATACTTTTATATAATAATAATGTTTCTACAAAATGAAATACCAAAATACTTTAATTTAATTTTTAACATAATAAATATAATAGAAATAATTTAATTAGATATTGTATAATAATAAGAAAAATAGACCCCTTAAAACTCTCAAACCGTTGGACTTAAGACATTTACTGGATAAGTTAACATTCACTTGAACACTGCTGATAGAATTAAATGCTCTTATACGCTCTTACTTTTTATAAGAAAAAAGATAAATATTTTATTAATATAAAAATAGTATATTTTGATATTATAGCAGTTAAAAGGAATTACAACAAGGAACTTTATAATTTGATAAATTATGAAAGAGTGTTTGAACTATTTTTGACCTAATAACAGAAAATAAGCTCCTTTTAAAATTGATTTGATAGTATTTTTTTTAAAAAAATCTTCGGTTTTATTTAAAACTAGTCGAAAACCCGTGCGATGCACGGGGTATGAAACTTTTATATAATTTAGATAAATAAATAAATTGATATATTTACTTTTAAATAATTTTCTATCATGCTATGAAAAAAATTTATATTACGTATATTTGAAATTAATATATATATTTGGTGTTCGCTATGGTTACTTTGTTTTTTACAAAGTACCGTTACTTGGTGTGGTTTTCACCATTGGATTAATTTTATGCTCTATATATTTTAATGATAATTCAAATTAAATTAATTTTAAAAATAATTGACTACTTTTTTTTATAGAATTTTAACTAAAGATGAATGATTTATTTATTTTTACAAAATTCAATGATTTGTACTTTTTAGAAATTTTAATACATTTTCATATTCCAAATATTCTGTGAAACAATAATAATAATAAAATAGCAGATTAATTAAGAAATATATTAGAATATAATAAAAAACCAAAAATTGAATTAAACTATAATTAAAATTAAATATTATATTTACGATACAAAAGAATTACAATATAGGTTAAACAAAAATTGAATTAAACTACAATTAAAATTAAATATTATATCTACGATACAAAAGAATTACAATCTATGTTAAAATGGAAGCAACATCAATATATTATTCTATAAAATATTACAATCAATACTTTTCTAATGTCGCATATGAAGAAACTTTATCAATTCAATATGCTACATATAAAAAAATAAAGTTCGTAAGAATTAGTCACAAATTCATCTTGATGATAATTATTTTGGTTAATGGAATTTCATGATCACCAAGTATTCGAATTCAATTATTCATTCTGCTACAATAACCCAATATATCTAATTGAATCAGTTTAAGATGATGATTTCTCGTATTTTCATCTCGTAATATCTCATCAAGACATTCGATCAATTTGTTCTTCATTCTTTCACTATATAGAATATCAGCCATACTCGTAGATATCACTTATTTGACTTCATTAATATTTTCTAATAATTATATATTCTTCAATTTTGTAAGTAAGAAAAACAAACAAAAGAATTGAAAAAAATGAAGGGATGAAAAAGATAATTAGGAGAGAACCATCTTCCTCTCGGGTTTTTTTTTTTTGAAAATAAGAGAGAATGTCGAGAAATAAGCGTATAAAGAGGAGAGTGAAAATATTTTTTGCCCATTAATTAAACATTTTATTTTTTCTTAATGAAGCATTAAGTCCATTAATTAATTTTAGTTAAATAGAATTAAATCGCAATTGTAACCACTCAGTACAAAAAAAATGTTTTATAATTTATATGTGAAATTAATTATATTAATTAGAATCATTATGCTCAACATTTGAGAATTTGAAGAGATTCAAATAATAATATTTTCTTAATTAATATTTTTCAATAATTTGTCCTATGATCATATTTCATTTTCATCTGTTAAAAACTCTTGAAATACTAACAATTTTGTACGAACCATAATAGTTAAAAATTATATAAGCCAATGTTGCAAAATCAATTATCTCAATATCCATAATTAATGTACATTTTTAGGATTTTGAGCATCAAAATTTATTTTTATTTTCCTTGATTTTGAATTCGTATCTAGCATAATCCACATTCTTCAAGAATAAACATCTTATCAAGCGTATTAGACGCTTACAATCTCCTTGTCTAGAAAATTGGAAAAAAATAACTTCTTTTTTTTTGAAACAAAAATAAAATAAAATAACTTCTTGATAATAATAATAATAATAATAATAATAATAATAATATAACATAATTTATATTGAAATAAACTTCATTGTAAGTATAATATTCCAATATCTCTTTAATATTTTATTTAATATGTCTCAAACTTCAATGAACAACTATCGTGTGAAACTTTATATCTATTTGTACCAAAATGCATAAAAATAAAAAATACAATCTATATCAATTAGCTAAACTCAAACTAAAAAAATGAGTGGATTTCAACATGTTCCGAATTAGAAAAATTAATCTAACTTCAATTAAAACTAAAAATTGAGTTCATAAAAAGCCGAAAATCTAAATTTTAGTTAGAGTTAACAATCAAAACGATAACACCTAGGAACATATACTAAAAAAGAATGCAAATATACAAAATCTTTATTTTAGTCATTTTAAAAAATAAATAAATAAATAAAAAAAACATGGATAAGGTAGCAAGAGGTATGGAATCTGGATAACGACAGAAATGGAATTTCATCTCTGAAAGATGAAACTATAACAACAATTATTTAATAAAAATAAAACAACAGTACAGTTGAGAAAGCCAAAAATTGAGTTCATATAAAGCCGAAAATCTAAATTTTATTTAAGAGTTGGCAATCGAAACGATAACACCTAGCAACATATACTAAAAAAGAATACAAATTTACAAAATCTTTATTTTAGTCATTTTGAAAAAAAGACAAATAAAAAAGAAAACATGAATAAGGTAGCGAGAGGTATGGAACCTGGGTAACGACAGAAATAGAATTTCATCTCTGAAAAATGAAACTATAACAACTATTATTTAATAAAAAGAAAACAACAACACAATTGAGAACAAAAATAACTACAACATATGAAAAAAATCGAATAATTACCTTGAGAAACATAAGAATTTCTTGTAATTTTTGGCATTTTTGTGTTTTCCGATTTTAGTTGTTCATGCATCTTCTATTTCTGTCGGATTTCTTCAATTGAAGCTATCAGTTTGGGAAAAAAAAAGACAAATAAAAAAGACCTGGGTAACAACAGAAATGAATCTGCAAGATGAAACTATAATAACTATTGTTTAATAAAAATAAAACAACAACATAATTGAAAACTAAATAACTACAACATATGAAAAAAATCGAATATTTACCTTCAGAAATATAATACTATCTATCGTGACCAATGAATATAATGGTGGAATACTATCTATCATGCTTTATATAGAAGTTTATTTGTGACTTTTGGATTTCCTTTACTTTGTGTTTTTTCATCTTCCCGTAACTCTTGCTTTCTTTTATTAATTAATAAGCTAGTAATTATTTAATATATTATAAATATAAATTTGTTATATTTAATTAATTAAATATTTATTTTTAATTAATTAAATATTTTTAATCTGATATTTTACTACGTTGACAACTCATCAAAAAGACCTCTAAAACACTTCTTCTCATTTCTCTCTGCTTCCGTAATTATATATAGGATAGATTAGATAAGACTATTATCAATTTTAACCCAAAAAAAACATAATAATACTCAACAAAAACTTAATAATACTCATGTCATGTTCCTCTCATTCTATACTTTTTCGTATTAATTATACATGGGGTCCTCAAACTTTTCTAGCTATAACACAATAACCATGTATAAAAATTGGATTAAAGAAACAATATTATGTGTAAAAAAATCAAAAAAATAAAATAATAGAGGGTCAAAACCTAATTTATTTGATTGAGATTTTATTTAAAACTATATTTTACTCGGTGAGAAACTTTACCTCGGTTTCAACCAATATCACTCGACAGCGTTTAATAATTAGCTAATAACACTCTCGATAAACACTGCTGAAACTCCGTCTTGAGTTTGATATTATTATTATATATATAATATCTCCTTCCTCCTCCTCCTCTTGCTAAATTGCTCAAACTCATCCCTGATATTTCTCCAAAAAAAAAAACTCCCTTTTCTTACGCCAATTTCCATGGAAGAACTTATCATATCTCCATCATCATCTTCTTCTTTATTCTCCTTGTCTCACGAAACCACACTTACTCTCCAACAAAGACTTCAAATCATGGTCCAAAACCAGTCTGACTGGTGGGCTTATGCCGTTTTCTGGCAAACTAACACCGACGAAAACGGCCGGATTTTTCTCACCTGGGGAGACGGTCATTTCCAGGGAACGAGAGATAATTCTCCGAAATTAGCCAATATTCCTAAAAGGGCCATGAAGGAAATCCAAGCTCTCGCCGGCGATAATCATGAATTTGATGTCTCCATGATGGACGGAAATGATCTCGACGATTCTGAATGGTTCTATGTTATGTCGCTCACTCGATCTTTCTCCGCCGGAGATGGAATTCTCGGGAAGGCGCTTACTACGGGCTCACTGGTGTGGTTAACCGGTAGCCAGGACCTTAAATTTTATAACTGCGATAGAGCCAAAGAAGCGCAAATGCACGGCGTTGAGACGCTTGTTTGTATACCTACATGTAACGGAGTTCTCGAATTGGGATCTTCTGATTTAATCAGAGAAAATTGGGGCCTTGTTCAAGAAGCTAAATCGCTTTTCGGTTCCGATCTTCTCTCTCTCATGCCGAAAAATCCCTCACCTCCGATTCAATTACTTGATATGAACATTTCCTTCGCCGATATCGGGATAATCACCGGTTTCCAAGACGGCAATGGAAATCAAGAAGAAAGAGGAAAAGAAAGTGGAACAAGAAGCCACGCCGCCGCCGCTACTACGACTACTGTTTTTAAAGCTGGGAAATCGTATATCGATTCGGAACATTCAGATTCCGATTGTCCATTCGTTACTGCGCCGATACCGAAACGAATCCCGAAGAAAAGAGGGAGAAAACCGGGGCTCGGCCGTGACACGGCGCTGAACCACGTAGAGGCGGAGCGGCAACGGAGAGAGAAGCTGAACCACCGATTCTACGCCTTGAGAGCGGTGGTTCCGAACGTATCAAGGATGGATAAAGCATCATTGTTATCCGATGCTGTGTGTTATATAAACGAATTGAAAGCCAAGATCGATGAATTGGAATCACATGTTACACAAAAGGAAGCGAAAAGGGTGAAAGTGGAAGTCGCCGATAACACAGACAATCAAAGCACAACCACGACGAATTCCGTCGATCAAGCTAGACCTAACAACTCCGGCGGAGGAGCCGGCGGTGGCGGAGGCGGAGGAGGAATTTCACTTGAAGTAGAGGTAAAGATATTAGGGAATGATTCAATGATTAGGATTCAATCTGAGAATGTGAATTATCCATCAGCGAGATTAATGGCAGCACTGCGTGATCTTGAATTTCAAGTGCACCATGCTAGTGTTTCTACTGTTAACGACCTGATGCTTCAAGACGTCGTCGTTAAAGTCCCCGACGGATTACTGACGGAAGAAGCGTTAAAATCTGCTCTTCTTAGAAGACTGCAATAGTAGGGATTTTCATATGTAATCATGGCTTAATTTGAAATCTTAATTTGAATTGAATTTTTCTTAATTTGGAGAGAAGAAAATAAAATTATGTGATGATATGACGTGACTTGAATTCAATGAACCATCTTGTTGTTGTTGAAAAACATGTAAATAAATAAAGTTTGAATTTGTATATATTTGATATGGGTATTCATGAAACTTAGAACTTGAACTATAATTGGTAAAGACATGTCTTTTTGCTGTTCCCTATAGTTTTGATTTGAAACCAAAATAACGTTAGGTTTATGTTTGGTCTCTAAGATGAATGAAGCCATGTGGAGGGGACGGAATGGATGAGTACGTGGTAAGCGCGTAAAGGAAAATAGCGACCATTCACCCTAAAATTATCATGTAGTTTTTGTGGTAGATAGTGGAAAAATGGAGCATGAGGTCCCCACCACGTATAATATCAATCAAATGAATTATTCACGTGTTCTTCGTGCAATAATATATATAATAAGATTCTTATGGAGTAGATAGTGTAGTAACCAAGTGATGTTGAATATACGAACAACGATATATAATACGACAAATTGAATTAAACACCCTACACTCCATGAATCAAAATTATTAGTAACTACTCCTAAAATTAAGAGGGTAAATTATACGAATGGTTATTCAACTTTGGTCTTATATTTTTTATGACATTAAATTTTAAAACTGAATGTAAAAATTTCCCAATTTTGCTCTTTAATTAGTAGTAACATATAAAAATTCTCTAATCGTTGACTACTATTTCTTTTAATAAAAAAAACAATGAATTAATGAGCCAAATCATGGTAAAATTGTAACAATGAATCGGAAACATAATTCGGTAATTAAAAAAAAAAGGCAAGTGGATAAACGAGAAGACTGTGCTAACGCATGTGTCATCTCATTCGCTTGCCGTCGTATCCATTTGACTGAGTAAGAGTCATTTGATTTTAGAATCGATTGTATTTGAATAATTCTATCCCCAAATTCAGAATCATCAACAGAACTAGAATTTATTGCATCAATCACTTGTTTAGCATCAGATTCGAAAATCACATTCCTTATTCCATCAGCTTCTAGCCATTGCATATCATGCAATAGAGCTTCGACCTCACATTCTCGTATTGTCGGATAACATAACAAACCCGCACATCTCCCTATTACAAACTGCCCATTTGCATCTCGTACTGTTGCTTCCATCCCTACACGACCATTAGCGTTAAAGCATGCGGCATCAACACAACACGAGAGAAATCCTTCTCATGGCGGGTGCCAAGCCGTGCAACCAGCAGATGGAATATTTCATGCTACTGTATTTCCGATCCGTTGTTCTCCCGTACCAGTCCGATTCCTCAAGGCATTTGCTTCTGACCAATCATTAAGTACTGTGCAAGCTTGAGCCACTATTTGATCTGTTGTGCGAATCTCATACTGTCAAAGACGGGTATTTTTAACCTTCCATAAAATCCACAGGTGCATCAAAAATATTTTTACAATTTGTTCCGGTGCTGTTCTAATCATATTATGAAATCATGCTGTCAGGTTCTCAGCCACCGCCGCCTCCGCATTAATTCGTTCCAAAAGTCCTGCCTTCTGCCACACTCTTATAGCTCCTGCACATTCAATAAAAAGATGTCATCCATCCTCCCAAGGTTCGTTACATATCACACAAGTACTACATACATGTAACCTACGAAATTGAAGATTCACTTGCGTTGGAAGACAATTGTGTGCTAATTGCCAACCAAAATGACGGACCTTTTGTTGAATTTGAGCATACCATAATTTTTTCCAGACTCTCTGAACATGAAATCTTTCACCTGCTTCCAACGTTGTAGCCAATTAGTAAGCACTTTTCACTGTGTAACGTCCCGAAGAATGGAATTTCCATATTAACTGATCCTCACTACTCAAAGTGTTGGGGTTTAGTGTCATATAGTCAATTGTTCTAGGATATAAACCAGCTGTAAATGAATTGTTCTTTTATATCATTTGTTTTAATAAGATATGGTTTTCAACTATATAAATGCAATTACTTTTAAGAACTAAATAAGTCTAATAAAAGGAAATCCCTAAGTTTATTTAAAGTGATTATAAAGTGTTCATACAAGCATGAAGTGAGACAAAACATTATGATAAACTAATAAACTTAAAACCACCCCAAGTCAAGTAATATGTTTTGAATAGGGATTGACATAATACTGTAGAGACTTGCATGTAACAATGTTTTCTTCGAGACAGAGAGTTGATCTCACAAGCTTCAGATATGTGGATATCTGGACAGTTACATGGATCCAGTGAAGGAGTTCATTAGGATTGGGGACCCGACTTGAGATAACAGGATGGATGGATTTATCATGTGTCACCTGTTCATCACATTGGTATAAGTAGGTATAAGTAATCCTCAGACTCAAAGGAATGTTAATTAGTGATTCTGGATTATGGAATGTAATACTTTGACTCTGTTCAAACACGATCCATAACAGAGATGACTCTAGGGTGTGTGCGGGCAGGCGTTGGGTATTAAAGGAAGTAATTATAGAATAGTTAATATTGGATTGAGCATTTGTCACTCCTGATAAATGGGAGATATGTCCAAGGATCGGTTGTGGAAGACTTGACTCTAAATCCTTGCAAGGTGATAGCTTAAGAATTGAAATAGAGATTTCACTTAACCTATCTACTCGGAGTTAACTCGACCTGTACAAGTAAAACGAACGGCTCGCTATATGTGACTTGACATAATGCATAGTCATAAGATTCAGTTCAAGGATGTAGTTGATAAATGATCGAATTATACTGTAACTAATACGGAAAGGTCAACGACGGAATCAACTTGTCTTCTTGTAGCTCTGGGGGAATGTTTATGGTTCTGCTATTCACAGTCCTCGCACTCATTTTGTTATACAAAGATTAAATGTAATTTTGGGAAGTTAATTTAATGGTTGTATACGGCTAGTAGCAATAAGAACCTAATGGGTCACACATAAGACTTAGAACAAAAAAAGAAATGGATAGTAATTAATAGATGAAGCCCAATATAGTTCATTAAGGCCCAATAAATGAGGGGGCGAAATATATGTATTAAATATATGTGGGAGTTAATTTATTTTAGACAATTGTGATTAGATTATAATTGTGGTTAAATTAATTATAGGATAATTAAATTAGAAGGTTTAATGTGATTAAATTTTTTCTAATTATTATTCTATCAAACAACTTAATATTATCTTTATATTTAGATATAATTATAGATAATATTAATAGAGTATTATTTATAATAAAACTCTAAATAAGTAACCTAATTTTATCTAACTAGGGTTTAGATACAAGAGGCTATTTATACCCCCCTTATAGGAGAATTTCGGCCAACCCTAATCCACCAGAGAGAGAGAATTTCGACCCCCCTACCGTAGAGGAAGAAATTGCTCCGCTTGCTTCCATTCGATTAATTCTATCTCTTCCTTTTTATCTTTGATCTTGTGTTGATTTGTTAGAGATAATTTTTAATGATTGTTTTCTTTTGGTTGAGATTCTGACTGATCTGTTCTTGTGTTTTTCTTTATGCTCGTGAACTCGGAACTAGAGTTGAGTGCACTTCATTAGCAACGGTAGATAGTTCGTCAAATAAGGTATTTCCTTTTATCCTTCTTTGTATGAAATAACGATTAACGGATATTGGTTTAAGGAAATAGGTAAAAAAATTTGTATTTTCGCTGCCTTATGATTGCCCATTTTCCTTCACAAAGTACCAACGACCAGTTTATGGATTTCTGTAATATCTCTATGCTCGAAAATTTCCTCCAACAGCTCTTCAGATAAAACATATAGTTGGAAATTTTTCATATTTAAAGACACAGTTCAACCAATCACCTTCTGCCCTTCTTATTTTTTTCCCTTTGTAATGGTTGTCTGATATCCACGGTAACTCGCACACGGAGATAGCTTTGCTCATTTATCCATTTCGCTTTTGAGTCCATAGATACATAAGACCCAATGAAATTTCCCAATGCCCGTGCCACTGTCTCAATAAACAAATTCTGTGTAAGATCATGAATCTGTATCCAGAAGTTTGTATGTGTTAATTGAGCCGCAGATGGATCTTCCCCCTCTTTCAGAGTATACAAAATCAACAATTGATTATCAAAAGTCCAAGGACCAGTTTCACCAACCCGTTTCAGATCATACGGATGATAAAACCTAAACAAAATCAAATTTCCCCCAATTTCAGAAATCGTTAAACCCTTCCTCGGTCTCCATATACTAGCTATTAGATCTTTGAAAATTTCAAAATTAAAATTTTTGTTCGTCACAAGTGATCCACCCAGGCACCACTTATAATCAATCTTTTCTCCTCCAGTGTCTGTCACCTCGAACTCAAATCCATCGTCAACAATCTTCAAGTGCTGGAACTGGTCTTCCATTACCTTTTTGTAAATTGAAATTTCTGAAATAGCAGTATATCACACGACCAAACAAAAACCAATCAATATAAAACAACACTCTCAATATGAGTAAACAACGACGATTTACACGAACTCTCAAAGGGAGTAGGCTCTCAACAGGAGCATTTCAGATCGGCGTCTAGCAAAAACAGAGGATTTTTTTATCAAAACGAAGGCAGGCGGCGGCGGTGGAAACTCATCAAGACATTCCAAATCGAGTGTTGTGCCTCCATTAAAAATCCAAGAAGAAAGTTGTTGATATTATCAATCAAAGCTCGATTATATCTTCTTCCATTTATTCTGTTTAGTTTTATCATCTGATATTAGAATCACATATCTCTGACTTTTGTCGTTTTACCTTTTCAAGTCACGTGCAACACATATTCTGCATGCAAATTACTTTTTTTTTTTACAACCGAGTGATTGGTTGACTACATTTTAAGCAAATTGAGAGACTATCAAGACATTTTAAACAAATTGGAAGGATTATCAGAACACTTTAAAAGTTTGGAAGGTAAATCATATATTAAGCTTTATACTATAATGCCAATTTTATGGTTGACTAAGGGTCCATTTGTTTTACCTAGGGCTGTAAATGAGCAGAGCCGCTCATGAGCAGCTCGTTGATCGGCTTGATAAAAGCTCGGCTCAACTCGACTCGATTTGTAAATGAGCCGCTCGTGAACACGATTTACTGGCTCGGTTCGTAAACGAGCCAAGCTTGAGCAGGCCAAAGCTCGGCTCGAAAGCTCGCGAGCAGGCTCGATTAGAACATTTATGAATAAATTTTAGTTTTGTAGAAAACTATATAGTTTTGTGTTAGTTCACAAATATCTAAACTTAATATTATTTCATTTGCTATTAGATGAGTTCGTTCACAAACATAATAAATGAGTAATAGATGAACTTGTAAGTATCTTATTTATTTATTCACGAACTTTGCTTGTGAGCTTGTTTATGTACACAATTAAAGAGTTATTTGCGAGCAAACTTCACAAATATAATTAACAATTTACTCACAAACAATTCATGGTTAGATAATTTTCTTAATGAACCAAGTCCAAAAAAGGATTTTGGGCTCGAAACAAGCTCGGAGCTCGGCTCAAGCTCGTTGAGCAAGCCAAAGCTTGGCTCGGACTCGGCTCGTTAATTTTATAGCAAGCTCGGCTCGGCTCGGCTCGATTACAGCTCTAGTTTTACCTGTTATTTGTTGTTATATTTATCTGTTTGAAAATGCTGTTTTTTAAAAAGCAGAGATTCCATACTTTTACAAAACGCTACTTTTCAGCTATAAAAAGCAAATAGCAGGGGTCTAACTAAACACCTGAAACTCAATTTTTTAAAATGAAAAGATAAATAGGAGGTCAAAAAGTAGCATCCAAACACCTTTTAAGTCAAAATGACCCATGATGGAATTAAAAAGAAAAATTGAACAATGAAAATTGTTTATAACTATATCTTATGAAATCGTTATTTTTTTTTTTCTCCAAATCACTTTCTTTTAGCTTTTTTTTTCTTACTTAAATTATAACTACTACTAGCTTTATATTAAAGAGTTAGCGATATCGATGAATAAAAATATAATTATATTGGTAAATACAAAATTTATATATCATACTACCTAATTTTAAAATGGATCATAATAAAGATAAGTTGAGAGCCTTGAATGTAATTTACCTTAATTTCTCGTACGAAGAGGAAGAAAACCCATACAGAAAATGGGACCACTAATATTTGATTGGAAGGTATAAACGTGTCAGAGAAAATTGGAAGGTTTTTGAGAACCGGGTAAAATCAAAACTAGTGAACAGGTAAGGGTATTGGATATATTTTTGGGAAAATTACAAAATTAGTGAAATAAAAAGTCTATTTACATATTTAACCCATTTATACAATCTATTATTTATCTAAAATATTTTTTATAACTTTTTCAAAATACCCTTAATATATATATATATATAACATTTAGAAATTTTTTAGTCCTTCTTCTTTCTCCATTCCGTCTGACTTCGCATATTTCGCAATATGCGAAGTTAATATTTTGCTTCTGAACATGATTTTAATTCACATATTTCGCAATATATGAAGCATGCGACGACAATACTAATTCGCAGAATAACTTTCATTTTTGCAGATGCGAAATATGCGAAGTGGTATATAACAAAAAAACATAACAACAAGGGTGCAACAATAATTCTAACATTAAAATCATAATATTATCAAATTTACAACAAGATTGCAACAATAACAACATTAAAATCATAACATTATCAAAATTTACAACAAGATTGTAATAATATTTCAAAACCTAAACCCTAAATCCCATAAGCGAAGAAAAATCGGCGGAATAAGCGTCATTTTGAGATGAGAAATGGAACTCCCAGTTTGAGAAATGGAATTCAAAGTTTGTGGCGATTTTTCTTTTCTTTTCAGGAAAGAATCCAAAAAAAAATCGGCCGGTCCCACCCCTACATCCTAGTACACCGCCTTTGTATTCAACCACCTTCACAAAAATTAAGTCGTGTTAGCAAGAAAAATGACGATTTGGCTTCACAAAAACATAATACGCGAAGTCTGCAAAGAGAAATGTAACAGAAAAAGGACGATTTTACATCGCAAAACAGAATACGTGAACTCTACGAAGAGAAATGTAATAGTAAACAAACGATTTTACTTCGCGAAAGCAGAATACGCGAAGTCTGCGAAGGTAAAAATCATGAACATTTCTCTTCGCAGACTTCACGCATCCTGGTTTTGCGAAGTAAAATCGTATGTTTCAGCCTCTTTTACATCGCAGACCTTCGCAAAACTCATTTCGTGAAGTGATTTTCTGAAGAAAAAAAAGGGTGATGTTATATGCAACCTCAAATTCCCACCCCAGCCCGTGAAAGGACGAAAATGCCCTTTCATAGGTTTTGGGTGGAAAAAAGGCTTTTTTTACCGTCCCGACACGCGGGCGTGTGGCTATCACGTCTCACCGTGTGGTCGGGCGTGATAGCCATACGCCTCACCTTGTGGTCGGGCGTGACAGCCACACACCCAACCACAAGGTGAGGCGTATGGCTATCACGCTCGACCACACGGTGAGACGTGATAGCCACATGCCCGACCGCACGGTGAGACGTGATAGCCACACGTCCGTGTGTCAGGAATGCAAAAAAAATTAGTCTGTTATCCGATTAAACCCGTAAATACCTGTTACCTGTTCAAACTACACAATTGTACTTAAAACCTATAAATACCATACAATTTACCTGTTCAAACTACACAAATGTGCTTAAAACCTATAAATACCATACAATTTTAACTAAAATCAGTAACAATAATACAAGTTCATGAATAAATATTATTAATTAAAACACATAAACTAATATACATCAGTCAATGTAATCTAGTCCAAGCCGCTCTCCTTTCAGCGTATATATTGTCTAAGTGACGGACACTCGGATCACGAAATGTATGCCATTGGGTGGCAATGGGAGGCACTGGAAATCCAGGTCTTAAATAAAGATGTATGTAGTGTTCATAACTCCCCAAATGACAAATCACAATCTCTCGCTCTGGTGGTCTTCCATCGTCCGAACGCATCGGCAGTATAGCGCAACATCCTAACTGTGGCATAGTAAAAAGGAATATCACTGCATTCAATACAGATGCAGCAGCATATAAGTCATCCGGACTCACTATCCAGTGGGACTGACCAACCCCGCTCTTGCCCACCTAATACGCGTGAGGGCAGCATCTACTCCGTTCCAGAACACTGGCGCATATAGATCACGGTGTGCCCGCACCTCATTTTCTATAAGCACTCTCATTAGCTTCCACTCCTCCTGATTATTTGTGATGCCGTCGGCTAAAACACGAAATCCATAGTTACCATCTGCTACAACATCATGGTATCCAGTAATAAATGGTACAATGAGTCCCTGAACCCTATGTAAATGGTGGTATCCGCTGATATCCGCATCAAATCCGGCTGAAAATATGAATATATGAAGTTCGTGAGCGATAATATATTTACTTTAACATTAACTTATATATTATGAAAATAAAATATACCCGACATCTCGTTGTTATATACAGATGACGATGAGGTTCGGCCTCCACTACGACTACTCCACGAAGTAGAAGACCGTGCATGGCCTCATGGTCCCTGACTGTACTCCCATGCACTCCGATTCTGCTTCGTTGATGAATTCCCCTTTGGTCTACCCCTAATTGTGCCTTTGACCTTAGGTTCTTTGTAGCTACTTTGATCCAGGTTAATTTGATCATGAATGTAGATCGATATGCTACGCACTATTACAGGATCTAATTTTTCAACCTTTTCCACAAGAGAGTGAAAAAACCAGTGATCCTCAGACCCGTCAGCATATACGGGAGCAGTAACTGGTATGTCACTCAAACCATCAAATGCAAGAGATCTCCAAAAAGGATGGATGCACTCCACACTAACCGATGTACCCATATCAATATAGTTTTTAAGTTCACATACACAATGAATTCCATGAGCCATGGGCAACACACATCCGCATTCACTTGACACATCCATACTCAATCCGTGCATACGCACTATCTCATCATTCAGTACACGCAAACAGTAATGTGAAACCTGTAAGTCGAGGTAAGTGAAAGGAGCTTTATTGTGAGCCACCGCAGATCTTCTTCTCGAGTCCTCAAGTGAGTATCTGGTTATATACAGTAAAGAATTACAAAATTAATGTATTACAATTTAAAAGATTATATTAAATAACAGAATAATTGTCTTACTTGATCACATCCATGTGAGCCTCAATGTCCTTGTGCACCTTCTCCCACACTGTATCGAGTGCACCAGTAGATGAATTCAACCACTGCTTCAACTATGCATGTGAACTCTCCACTCGACAGGTTGTGGTGTTTCCTAGGTGCAATACCTTGTTCGTCCATGCTCGACAGAACTTCTCTTTATGCACTAGCCATGTGGTCTACCACGTACTCTATCACACGAGGCCATTTGGCAGAAGTATTCTTCATGCTTATCACTGTCTCCTCATATTCGGCTACTGTCGGGGCTTCAATTATATTCTTCCATTTGGAATTCTTAAAAATTTCACCAAAAACCTTCAATCCACACAACTTGCCTACTCTATCCTCCACATCTTTATTAATATGCCATATGCACAACAAATGATGAGTATCAGGAAATACCTCATGAACCGGTCTCATCAACCCTAACTCCCGGTCCGTAGCAATGGTTGTCGGATGCACACCAGCTCTAAGCAAAAGCTTCAATTTTTATAACACCCACATATAACTTCCCTCAGTTTCATCCTTCATGATTGCATAGGCAATCAAGAAGTTCTTGTTTGAAGGCGTCATTCCAATGATCTCAAAGAATGACATTTTATACTTGTTTGTTTTATATGTTGAATCCATACCAACAAACAAGTAATATCATCAGAACAATGTGATCGATGTAGGATGTGCCATAAATAGGTGAGTCACAACATTGCTGTCCGGCGCCGCTTGCGTCCAATGTACGTATTCCTTATCTATAGTAAGCCGATAAAACTGACTGATTACATCCCGACCCTCAAAGCTCTCAGTCCTTATTTTTTCCCTGTAGTTATAAACATGTCTTTGTGTCGGGTAATCCTCCGGGTGTTTTTCTTTAATTGCAGCAAAAATAGCACAAGGCTTAGCTTGAGCTGTACTCATTTGACGAACAATTTTTTTTGAACCGGGACTTAGTCCGCTCATCTGTCTGTAGCCTTGATGATATACAACCAAGGGATGATTGTGCTGTCCTCTCTCTCTCCAGCAATCCCATTCACCACCCAACCCTCTAATTCAGCGATTTCCAGGACCTTTATCTGGAATTTGCAACCACAGTATTTTGTTTTTGTATTCCTTCGTATTACTTCCTCCATATCTATATCCTTTTTTCTTCGAGTATTCTTAATACCACAGGCATATTTAACCAATATCCATCTTAACTTGCCCCTAGTTAACAGCTTCATGGTATGTTTCAAACGTTTGTTCGGGAAAAATTGCGCACTATAATTGACGTCGTTCCAGCCAAAATCTTCTAACGGAACCTGCAAATGATAAATAACGAACATTAGTGTCACACCCGACCCAAAACAGCATCGGGTATGAACGAAATACAAGATAACGAACTTCTAGCAGTCTAAAAGCCAAACTTATTTTCTAATAAATATCTTGGTGGGGCGTAATGCTCACACGCCCGACTACTGAATTCCGAATTTTTTCAAAATGTTTAACAGAAATCATTGCATGTTGAATCGGAAAAATACCTCCACTTCAGCGGCTTGGTCATTCTCGTCTCTTCCCGATTATAACAGATAGCTCGTCATGAAACGTGTAACCTTTGATTTTGGAAAAAAATGCGTTTGGGAGAGTTTGAGAGAGTTTAGGGATTTCAATTTTTGGCTAAAGGGCGGTAACGTCTTTTTTCGGGGCTGGAGGTGGGAAAATGGGACTGGATATAGTAATCCACAAAAAAATGAAGAGAAAACAGTAGATGCTTACATTTTTTTTGCCTTTTACCATTGAAATCGTCAACAACCATATGATAAACACAGAAAAACAATCAAAATAACGTTGAATAACGATGTCTTTGATCGACATAAGAAGAAAGAAACCAAGAGACGATAAGAAACATGAAAATGAAGAACCATAACTTAATTTTCTAGAAATAAGAAGATGAAAAATCAAGAGATAAAGAGAGGAAGAAGTGAAAGACATGGTGATAAAGAAATTAGTGCACATTTCGCAATATAAAGGAAAAGGAGAAGATCAAAAGTCTGGGAAGGGGAAGAGAAACCGTGCAAGGAAGATGATGGGGAAGGGGAAGATGAAAGGTTGGGGTATTTTGAAAAAAATCACAATAATATAGTCTAGACATGTAGTATGTTGGTTAAATAGACTAAATATGTAAATAGGTCTCCCATTTGATCCAATTTTGTAATTTTTCCTATATTTCTTAGGGTTAATCTCTTAAATTATGCATTAGTTATTCCTCAAATTATTAAGAATCATTTGTTTATATTATTTTTAGAGAATGGCCTAAAGACACGTTTGGTTTGATGTTGTTATTTACTGTTTGATGTTACGGTTTGCTGTTAGAAAATACTGCTTTTCCAAAAATCAAAGATTCCATACTTTTATAAAAATGATATTTTTCAGTTATAAAATACAAATAAGAAATGTGTAACTAAACACCTAAAACTCTAATTTTTAAAGTAAAAAGACAAACATTATGAGAAAAAAGAGTAACCAAACACCCCCTAAAAGTCTTTTGGAGGTGCTCTAAGATTTATTAATTTCTTCATTTTCATATAATATTTTATAATATTAAGAGGGTGTTTGGTTACCTACTTTTCACATCATGTTTGTCTTTTCACTTTAAAAGGTAGAATTTTAGATGTTTGGTTAGACACATTCTGTTTGCCTTTTACAGCTGAAAATTAGCTTTTGACAAAAGTAGAAAATCTCTGCTTTTTGGAAAAACAGCATTTCCCAAAGATAAACCGTAAACAGTGACAGCAACCAGCAAACAGAAACAACAAACAACAAGTAGCCAAATAGATCATAAGTAATGTATTTGTGATTTTTGTTAAATTACGTTTATTTATCCTAGAAATTGGTTTAATTATATTGATGCAAATAAGTATATAATTAAGCTATTGTAGCCTTTTTGGAGCAAAAATGAAAACTGTGATCATGTCAACGGTTTATAGTATCTGCAAATTAGGAAACGTGATGAATCTAAATTCAAATGACTGTTAGGAATATAAATGACCGAATAGTTTTCGAAGGTTCGAAATATCAAAACTTAAACCAAAGAAAAATTAATAAATTGCAAGAACACTACAAAATCGTAAAAAGACCGAAATTGTAAAAATGAAAGAACTGAAATTCAATTACTGGGATAAATTGAAATATATCAGAAATGAAATAAAAAAATAAAAATTACGAAAAAATGGAAATTAAATTAAATTTGTAGAGATTTGTCATCGAAGTTTTTTTTTTTTAATTTGTTGGCTGAAATTAGAAAATGAGAAAAAATTTAACCTTTTTATAGCCATAATTCCCCCACAATAACACAAATCCATGCTCAATAGGGGTGGACAAAAAAACCGATCAAACCGGTAATCAAATCGAAAATCGGTAATTCGAACCGGAAAAAGGGGCTAACCAAACCGGTGGTTTTTTAATGGTTAAAAAAATAGATAGGTACCGGTTTCGGTTTTGGTTTTGGTTTCGGTTTCGAGTGTTCAAATAATGCGGTTAATGGTTAACCGAACCGTTTAATAAATATAAATTTTTTAAAAAATATTTAGGCCATTTGACGATAAAGGCAAGACAAATATAAATATAAATACATAGATTATACCGCTTAAATATAAATACATAGATTATAACATAGATTAATATAAGGCTTAATAGACACCGAGCCTCCTAAACTTGTAACTTTTTTTCACCTGGCCCCCTCAGCTTAGGGGACAACCTCTCAACCCCTTCAACTCTCTAAAAACATCACATACAGCCCATTACACCCATATATTCGGTCAAAATATTGACCCGTGTAGAAAACGCGTTTGACTGTTGACCACACCAATGTCACATGTCATTTTTTTATTAAAATTTTCCATTCTGGCATAAGAATTCTGATCGAAATCCATCTCTGGTAGTTGCTCGCCGAGCAGGGGTCTCAATGGAAAAAATTAATAAAAAATGACATGTGGCATTGGTGTGGTCAACAGTCAAACGCGTTTTCTACACGGGTCAATATTTTGACCGAACATAGGGGTGTAAGGGGCTGTATGTGATGTTTTTGGAGAGTTGAGTGGGTTGAGAGGTTGTCCCCTAAGTTGAAGGGGCCAAGTGAAAAAAAAGTTACAAGTTTAGGGGGTTGGGTGCCTATTAAGCCTTAATATAAATATATAACATAGATTATACTGCTTTATGTTGTAATAAGCACTTTGACGAAATATTATTTACATTTCTTTATGTTTTAAATGTAAACTTGATGGATTGTTTTTTTAGTTCGGTACTTATCTTTGAATTCTGAACTTTTATATGAATTCATTTCGTTTGAATTTTTGAAATTATGTATATTTTAATATTGTTTAAAAATTTAGGTTTCGGTAAAAATTATGGTTAACCATTGATTTTTGGTTAACTAGTGAGAATTGGTTAAAAACAGTTAACCAAAAAATCTAACCGAAATTAATGGTTAACAGGTTATATGGTTAACCGATTGATATGGACCGGTTTCGGTTTGGATGGTTAAAAAACCGTTGACAACGGTTCGGTTAATTTTTTTACCTAATGTACCAGTTAACCGAACCGTACCCACCCCTATGCTCAACCCAACCACTCCTACTAACTTTTCCATTAATTTTTTTTATTAATTTTTAGAAGGCCTCGGTAGAAAGAACGATCTTCTCATAAGAAAACGACCTTCTCAACAACAATAAAAAACGACATTCTCACCTCTCATAAGGATATTACTTCTCTAACAGCAAATAACATACTTGAATAACAAACTGTAAACAACAACAAACATGTAAAAAACTGGCCATAAAGTGGAATGGAGGAAGTATATTTCATAAATTTTTAATTTTATAATTATAATATTTAGATTTGTTATAAATTATAGGGTAAATTTCAAATAAAATCCATGTGGTTTCACTAATTTTCAGATAAAACACTATGATTTACTTTTTGTCAAAACGATGATTAAAGTTTCGCACTTTTAAGAAAACAAGGAACTTTTGGATTAATGCTATTAAAATCATCTTTAACGACCTGAAAATGAAAATTTTCAAGAATTAAAGTTGTTTAATGTCATATTTACTATGGAACTATATTTTTCGATTTTCGAAAATCATCTTTTTTGGAACTTTCTCTCTATAAACATTAACTTTCTTTCTCTTTACCAAACATCATCTAAATAATCTCAAAATAAAAAAGTTGAAGAATTAAAATTGCTTAGAATATTAGTAGTTCTTAAAATATGTCATTTTTGAAGTCGTCAATGGTAATTTTAATAGTATCAATCGAAAAAGTCATTATTTTGCTAAAGTTGGAAACCTCAGTCCTTACTTTGAAAAAAAGTAAACCATAATCCGTTATCTGAAAATTAGTGAAACACATGGGTTTTATTTAAAATTTACCCTAAATTATATGTTAAATTTGCTTTATAAAATTTAAATTTGGAACTGCCATGGTCTAGCTAGCAAAATATGACCGGCTTGCATAGAAACTACATCACAAAGCAAATCATTTTGGTATTACCCCGATTGAGTGACACTAAAAATTGCTTATTAGCCCTTATTTTCCCACAATCATTTAACCATTGCAATTTATAAGGATTTGGGTGCTTTGTTAGCAATCCTAACTTTTCTACCAAAATAGTACTAGCTAAATTAGCATAACTACCACTATCAATAATCACATTACATACCTTGCTTTGCACGAGACATCGAATATAGTGTTAATTCAAAATCTGTCATTTGCTAAAAGCGAACAAGAAAAAATCTTACAAAAAAAATCATAAGACAACATCTATAAATCAGTGTAACTATAAAATTTAGCAAATGACAGATTTTGAATTAACACTATAAAAAAATTGAGGGGTTTTGTCCGGTTGTACTTTTTTTTTCGATTTTGCCTTTTTAAATTAGACTTTTCTCTCGTCTCTTTTATTCTTCTTCCTTTTTCTTCATTTTCAATGGAAGAAAAAATCAAGAAAGAAAATAAGAAGAATGAGGGAAAGAAAAAAGAGAATGAGAGAAAATAATAATAAAGTAAAATTTTAGAATATGAATATATATTTCTTCGGTCAATTGAATCTATCAAAGCAGAGAGAAGTTTTTTTAAGATAAATTGCTTCTCGTCACGTTAGCATTTTTGGGTGTTAGCAGATAATCCGTGATTTGCTACAACGATATCACAATCTTCTTATTTTTATGAAAATTCCTAAATTTCTTATTAGACAAAGTTATGTTTTGGTTAAGGGGGTGTTTGGTAGCTGCTTTTCGACCTCCTGTTTGCCTTTTCACTTTGAAAAGGAGAGTTTAAGGTGTTTGGTTAGACACCTCTTGTTTGCCTTTCGTAGCCGAAAAGTAGCTTTTTATAAAAGCAGGGAATCACTGCTTTTTGGAACAGCAGCCTTTTCAAACAGCAAACAGCAAACCGTAACAGGAAACAGCAAACAGCAACAGCAAACCGCAGATAAAACAAACGGATCCTAAGTTTAAATTTTATTCAATAATAAATATAAGGTCAGTAGTGTTTATATAAACTCTGAATAACCAAATCTAAATTTACACTTATTAAATCCTTTTTTGAAACAACACTTATTAAATCTAAATTTTAATATGCTTTGAATCTAAACCTTTAAATTTATTGAGGAATTTATTTAATTTTAACTTTCCATCCTAAGTTGTAATTAATTTTCTTCAATTCTACACACTTTACCAGGCAAAATCCCCTTAGTGTGGTTTAGGCAGGTGGGTCTGTTCATAAGCTCCGGATTTGTTGGGCCTTCATTATAAGCTAAGACTTTATCTAGCTTAGTGGGTCGGGCTTCATTAGGGATTTATATAGGGAGTTTTTTTTGGGGCTTTTTACGTGAATATCATAATTGACTATAAAATTACAACTAAATCATATAATGAAACTTAATTCTCAATATGTCATTTTTTTCTATATATACCAAATATAATATACTTTTACACCTAATTTAAAAAGTTTAAATCTCAATTCATAAATCTCAAACTCTTGACAATATATTATAGACCCCTAATTTATAAACTTTAATATTTAAAAATAATAATTTTATTAGTTTGACATAATTCAAAATTATAACTTGATATATTTGTAAATAGTTTTAAAAAATGAATTTCTATGTAAATTTCTATTTTTTTTATAGAAATACAGTTTTTAAAAATTATTTTCAACTATATCAAATTATTATTTGAATTATTTCAAAGTAAGAAAATCATCATTTTAATATATCTCAAGGACTAAGATTTATAAATTAGAAGTCTAAAATCTATTATTTAGGATGTACTAACTGGGTTATGCTCCTTTGATCACTTTATTAGTTAATTTTGGTTAGACCGAACTTTCACTAAAAAGTCATTAAATTAAATTGTAAATTACATTTAATTACTTATTATGGAATTCATTTTAGCTTCATATTTGTTGTAAGTAAATACAAGCATCTTATAAGACTTTAATTTATTGCAAAATTGTTAAAAAAAATATTAAACTAAACTCATATTGTAGAATGTGTGACGAAATAGACACCAACCTAATTAACACTCACCTTAAAATTAGGTGGCCATTATTTGTTAATATCTTTTGGTTAAATAAAGAATTATTCTCTATTAAAATATTCACTTTGAAACAAAAAATGCCACTCTATCATAGTTAGTGATTTCTTGCTTTGCTCATTTTGGCAATTGGCTTCAAGCAGAGTCCTGTTAAATGCAAAGTAGGTGCTAGATCTTCAATGAATTAAGGGTCAAAATCGCATCAGGAGTTGATGGCAATCAATTCTGTTTCGAAATAGACAAAATTTGATAAATTAGTTCAAATTTAACAAACTTTGAAGTATTAAAACGGATTATTTTTTAGTCCAATTTGTCAAAATTTACTAAGTTCAGAACTGATTTGATACCTAAACTTCAATTTAGACTATATTGACCATACCGGACAACTTCAAGAGCAGTTTTAACCCTTAATTGATCTTCAATAGCAGGTAAAAATTGGTTTTTTTTTTGTTTTATCTTTACCACATTTTTCTAACATAGAAAGGTGAACTTTATAATGTCTTACACTCATCCTTAGTTTTCTCCAAAATAATTTTTCTTATTCACACCATCCGAAACATCTTGCCAAGTTAATATTGTTCATACAAGTCGGAGAAAGTGGAGTGAAATTGGATGAAAATGATTAAAAATAAAAGTAAAAAATGAAAAATAGGCAGGTAGTAGGAGCTATTTTGATACAATTAAATTAAAGAAGAAAAAACAAAAAATTGATAATATAAATATATTGCTAACAGCGCGGCTCAGTCAGGTACGGGTGGGAGGTTACTTTTGTTACGATTATTTAGTGGTTTTGACGTTGGAGGTGTTTGCGTGTTTTTGAGCAGGAGGGTGTGGGTTGTCTAAATAAGGCTGAGTTTTTTCGGTGGAAAATTGCTGGGTTCAGGGAAACTTTCGACTTTGAAGAGCGCATGACGGCTGGGGATCGACAGGAGGTTTTCATCCGATGGCGGCCGCCGAAGGTTGGATGATTTAAATTAAACAACGACTGTGCTAGCAAGGGGAATCTCGGATTAGCATCGGCTAGAGGAGTGCTGCAGGATGCTCATGTCTGCTGGGTTACAGATTTTGCAGTGAATCTGAGGGTGTGTTCGGCAGTCCTTGCTGAGCTGTGAGGCCTCTACTTCGGGCTTCGGGTTGATTAGGATAAAGGGTGCAGACGGGTGGTGGTTGAGTTAGATTCTAGAGTTGTGGTCCAGTTGGTTCAGGAGGGCACTGAGAACCGTCATCGTTGTTACTGGCTTGTGAATGAGTGTCAAAGGTTGTGTGCAAATGATTGGGAGATTCGGCTAGTACATGTGTATCAGGAAGGTAATTGCGTTGCGGATTGGATGGCTAACTTCACAGGACGTCTATCTTTGGGTTTTCACGAGTGTGAGGAGCCTCCTGCTGGCATCCAGGATGTTATTTTTTCTGATTATTGTGGAACGGATCGTCCGAGAATAATTCGATCCTAGTTTTCAGTTTTCTGGGTTTATATATAGCTTAAATGTGTCTAGTCATTAGGGTAAATAATTTATTAGTCCCCTAGTTTTTACCTAACACACTGTTTAGTCCCCCTATATTGAAAAACACATTTTAAGTTATCTGACTGAACCAGTTGATTGCTGCTGGGATGGCAAATACAGACTTGATGGTTGTGGCTTTGATTACTGGACTGAATGGTTGTGGCTTTGATTACTGGTTCGTCAATCAGTAGTATCAACTTCCGCATCTTCCGAATCTTCTGATCATCCTCAATCCCCAACCTATTCCCAATACAAAGCTTCCATCGCCGCAAAAGCCACTGCCGCCGCCGCCGCCGGCGTCGCGGCCGTCTCCATCACACCAACCGCGGCTTCTGATCCCGCGGCTGTCAAAACGCGAACGACACCCTCGGAGGGTCGTTTGCATCGTCGGGTTGGAGATTCACCTCACCGTTTGTTACTGGAGAATCGGAATTCCTAGCCACCACCGCCGCTGCTCCTACCGCAACAGTTCCGCCACCAGAGAAGACGGTGGGCAACTTCTTTTCGGCGGATGTCCGCGATGCGCTCCACGCGTATCTGGCGGCCAGCGCCCGTGCGCCCACCGCGGGACCTTCGACATCTGCGGCTGCGGGTCCGTCGGTGCAGGTTGCGCAAAATTCAACCGCAACAGGCACGGCGAATCTGCTGTCCCCGGAAGTTCAGGCGGCGCTCTATGCTTTTCAGACGGCCAGCGCCCGTACGCCCGCTACGGCACCTCCGACGACCATGGCTTGGGGGGCGCCTGCGAAGGTTGCTCAAAACGCAACAGCCGCGGTGAACTCGCTGGCCCCGGAAGTTGAAGCTGCGCTTCTCGCGTTCCAAGCGGCCAGCGCCCGCCCGCCCCTTGCACACCCAACGACAACAGCAGCGCCGGTCCAACCCGCGACCCGTCTTCCTTCCGCGGCTCCTATGAAAACTGCAAAGCCAACACCACCGACACAGTCTGACGCACACGCGGCGGTGCTAGCCGCCATTACGGCAAATCAGGCGGCCGTTCCGCCTACACAGACTCAACAATCCTCGACTCCTCCAACTCTATTTTCTCCATCAGTTCTTGCTGCCCTAGCAGCATATCAGGCGGCTGAAGCCAGTAACACACATCAGGTTATTTCTGAATCTCAGACTTCACCATTTTGTTACAATACTCAATTATCTCATGATCCCTCACCATCTTTCTTCTCAAATTCTTTTCACAATACTGTTGATGTACCGTCAACCAATGTTAGACATAATTTTATTTCTTCATCCATCCCTCATAATACAAACAATCCTGTCCATCCATAACCTATACCCACTCATGTTGAACAACCTAGACAACCACCCACAAACATCAATATCAACATCAAATTAAACCCGAACAACTACAAAGCATGGAGAATGTCCATGGAATCTACCCTTAAAACCTATCATCTTCTTCCTCACATTCTTAGTTCAACACCACCACCACCCAAATTTATTCCTAGAACAGGTTTTGTGACATCAGCTGCGGATTTAATCATAAATCCATCGTTTATTCAATGAGATGATGTAGAAAATGTGGTTAGGACTTTGCTCCTAAATTCAATCACTGAAGAGGTGTTTTCTGAGATTGCATATCTCAAATATTCACATGATATTTGGCTAGCCTTAGAGGATGCCTACGGGCTAATTACAGGCAGCAAGCAGTTTCAGATGGGAGTCGAACTGCATGAACTTGAGCAAGGAGGAATGTCTGTTACGGCATATATGCAAAAAGTGAAATCCATCCTTGATGATCTGGCTGCCTCAGGGAATCCTTATCCTCGACATCTACTACCGTCAGTTCTTTACAAAGGTTTAGCAGAAGAGTATCGCTCCACTATTCAGAATCTTGTAACTCAGCGCGGTACAAACAACAACTATCAAGAAATTTTGCACAGCTTGAAGATAGTTGAGGGCATGATTCAATCGACCAGAAAGACAACTCTGCTTCAGCCCGAGGGTGTATTAGCACATCGGGAGGCCAATGTATCCACCATGGAAACAAATCAAGCAAAGAAGCAGAATCCAAAAAAGAGAAGAAGTGGCAAGTGCTACAACTGTGGTGATCCAAGCCATTGGGCTGACAAGTGCAAAAGACCAAAGAACAATTCAAGAGCACATTACAATCCTGGACCACAAGCGCACATGGCATGGCAACAACCACTAAATCCATTCATGGGTCCTAATCAGCCGTGGTATCCAGACACAGGAGCAACCAATCACATGATGGCAAATCCGACTCAACTTCATCAAATGCAGCCATATCCAGGATATGATACAGTTCAGTTTGGCAATGGTCAAGGTTTGCAAATTTCTCACTTTGGAAATTCAAATATCAATAATTTGAAAATTAATGATGCCCTACTTGTTCCCAAGCTTACCAAATCTTTATTATCTGTTCAAAAATTTACCCGTGACAACTCATGTTTCTTTGAATTTTGGCCTAACCATTTTCTTGTGAAGGACAAAACAACTGGGGAAATCCTGTTACGGGGCCCGAGTAAAGATGGGCTCTATGTACTTACACCCACCCTGAAGGAGGCGCTAGTTGGAGAGAAGGTGTCTTTTGAAAGGTGGCATGCACGGCTTGGACATTGTCAAAATCAGACAGTCAGCTCAGTTCTCAAAGGAAACAATCTATCCTCTTCAAAACCAGTTAGCAAATGTTCTTTTTGTCCATTAGGCAAGCTTGCTAGGAGCTCTTTACCATCTATTAGTCGCTCTAGCACATTTACTTTTGAAAACTTACATCTGGATGTTTGGGGGCCAGCTCCAGTTGCGTCTTGTCTTGGCCACTGTTATTTTTTAATAATCATTGATGAATTCACCAGATTTGGATGGGTTTTTTGTTTAAAGAATAAGAGTGATGTCTTTTCAACCTTCTGTGATTTTTATGTCATGATCTCTAATCAGTATAGTGCAAGGGTTAAGAACATTTACTCTGATCTTGGGGGGGAGTTTCAAAAACTACAACCTTTTTTCAAACGACATGGCATTATACACAAGATTGCATGCCCTCACACTCATGCACAAAACGGTATAGCTGAGAGGAAAATTAGACATGTCGTTGACACTTGCCTCACTTTGCTAGCCAATGCATCTTTACCTTCAAAATTTTGGAACTATGCCATGATACACAGCATTAGGCTAATTAACTACTTACCCACCAAAATCCTAAACAACAAGTCACCCTATTTCTTGTTCTACAAGAAACAACCTGCCTATAAGGCCTTACGCATTTTTGGCAGTGGTAACTATCCCCTTCTTCGTCCATACAATCAGCACAAATTTGATTTTCGCTCCAAGCTATGTGTCTACCTTGGTCCATCAGAAAATCATTTCGGGGATATCTGTCTTGAATATGCCACCGGACGCATATACATCTGCAAGTTTGTGCAGCACAATGAAGAAGTCTTTCCTGTATCAACAATCACTTCATCATCACCTTCATCTAGCAACTCAGGGGTAAGCACATCGTGTCAACTACCATCTCTACTCGACCCGTATCCAGGTAATTTCTCTAATCCCAACCCTATAGTATCTTCTTCTAACCTGGTTCCATATTCTCAACCCATCACACCTGGACCTCATCCTGGAACCCCAACTACTCCTCCTGACTCTGAAGCCACAAACAGTGCTCCTTTAGCTCCACCTCAATATCTGTCACCAGTGGTCACTGCTGCATCAACACCTATTCTTCAAAATGATCCTAACACTCCAGTTGATGCTGCGGACATCATCACACCGGAAATAAAGAATGCAGTTCCTCATGAGGAGAACATCATGCCACAAACAGATTCTCCTCCTCCTGAAATTGCACCACATGCTCCTACTCCACCTGAAAGGCCCAGGCCTCGCAATGCACCGCTGATAGGTCCACGACAACATTATATTCAACTTCGACAGTCATCTCTTCAGTCAAGAGGAAGGTTTGAGGGACTGTTAGATACACATCCAAATGGCACAGTGGATCCTACATGCTTCAGTAAAGCCAATAAACAATCAGAATGGCGTACTGCAATGTCTGAAGCGATTCAAGCTCTTCTGGACAATGGCACATGGCAACTTGTACCGAGACCACATGATCAGCATGTCATCAACTTTAGATGGCTCTTTCGTATAAATAAGAAGTCTGATGGAACCATTGATCATCACAAAGCTCGCTTAGTAGCACGGGGATTCACTCAAAAAGCTGGGATTGACTACAAAGAAACATTCAGTCCAGTAATCAAAGCCACAACCATCAGGTCTGTATTTGCCATCGCAGCAGCAAACAACTGGTTCATCAATCAGCTATATGTCTCCAATGCATTTCTCCATGGAAACTTATCAGAAACCATATATATGGAACAACCGCAGGGGTTTCGGGATAGTGACCGACCAGATCATGTCTGCCTTCTCAAAAAGAGTCTCTATGGATTAAAGCAAGCACCGCGAGAATGGTTCACTCGTCTTCGAACATTCCTCCTCTCCCTTAGGTACAAAATGTCACAGGCTGACAACTCTTTGTTCATCAGACGCACCGATACTGAAAAGACTTACATTCTGTGCTATGTTGATGATATACTCATGACAGGGAACCACCCTGCACACATCACCAACACTATTGCAGCCATCGAACGTGAGTTTCCCATTCGCAATCTTGGCAAAGCAGAATACTTTCTTGGAATTGAGATCCGATATGAGAAGGATGGCATTCACATGTGTCAAGCCAAGTATGTGGCTGACATCCTCGACAGAGTGAAGATGATTGACTCCAAGCCCACACTAACGCCCATGGCCACCACACCAACACTTTCAAAGGAGCTAGGCACTAGCTTAACCTCTGGAGATGAATATAGAAGCATTGTGGGGGCACTTCAATACTTAACATTCACTCGTCCTGACACGATACAATACTGGATCCAAGATAGACACAGAAGGCACCCGTGGATCGTCGATCATCAGGACACCCTCCCCAATCACTATCTGAGTAGCAATGAATGTGCTGTATTGGTTTGACAGACATGACTATTCCAAAATCTGATGTACCCTGAACATAGCGTAAAACCCTCTTGACTCTTTTCCAGTGTTCATCAGTTGGACAGTGTAGAAACTGACATAATTTGTTAACTGCAAATGCAATGTCAGGACGAGTGAATGTTAAGTATTGAAGTGCCCCCACAATGCTTCTATATTCATCTCCAGAGGTTAAGCTGGTGCCTAGCTCCTTTAAAAGTGTTGGTGTGGTGGCCATGGGCGTTAGTGTGGGCTTGGAGTCAATCATCTTCACTCTGTCGAGGATGTCAGCCACATACTTGGCTTGACACATGTGAATGCCATCCTTCTCATATCGGATCTCAATTCCAAGAAAGTATTCTGCTTTGCCAAGATTGCGAATGAGAAACTCATGTTCGATGGCTGCAATAGTGTTGGTGATGTGTGCAGGGTGGTTCCCTGTTATGAGTATATCATCAACATAGCACAGAATGTAAGTCTTTTCAGTATCGGTGCGTCTGATGAACAAAGAGTTGTCAGCCTGTGACATTTTGTACCCAAGGGAGAGGAGGAATGTTCGAAGACGAGTGAACCATTCTCGCGGTGCTTGCTTCAATCCATAGAGACTCTTTTTGAGAAGGCAGATATGATCTGGTCGGTCACTATCCCGAAACCCCTGCGGTTGTTCCATATATATAGTTTCTGATAAGTTTCCATGGAGAAATGCTTTGGAGACATCTAGCTGATTGACGAACTAGTTGTTTGCTGCTGCGATGGCAAATACAGACCTGATGGTTGTGGCTTTGATTACTGGACTGAATGTTTCTTTGTAGTCAATCCCAGCTTTTTGAGTGAATCCCCGTGCTACTAAGCGAGCTTTGTGACGATCAATGGTTCCATCAGACTTCTTCTTTGTACGAAAGAGCCATATGGAGGTGATGACATGCTGATCATGTGGTCTCGGTACAAGTTGCCATGTGTCATTGTCTAGAAGAGCTTGAATCTCTTCAGACATTGCAGTACGCCATTCTGATTGTTTGTTGGCTTTACTGAAGCATGTAGGATCCACTATGCCATTTGGATGTGTAGCTAACAGTCCCTCAAACCTTCCTCTTGACTGAAGAGATGACTGTCGAAGTTGCATATAATGTTGTCGTGGACCTATCAGCGGTGCATTGCGAGGCCTGGGCCTTTCAGGTGGAGTAGGAGCATGTGGTGCAATTTCAGGAGGAGGGGAATCTGTTTGTGGCATGATGTTCTCCTCATGAGGAACTGCATTCTATATTTCCGGTAGGGGTGCACGTGGTCGGTTAACCAGTCCATTGTGGTTAATTCGGTCGGTTAACCATTTTTCGGTTTTTTAAATATACTAACCATACACTAGTCCATTAAATTCGGTTAACCATTAATCGGTTAACCAATTATTCGGTCGGTTAACCATTTTTTTCGGTTTTTAACCATTAGCAAATAATAATCAAACATGATGAATAAAAGATTAAAAAACGCCTAAAAAATTATATGGTGAAAGCAACATGTTTGATTTGAGCTATAGATAATGCTTGAAGACAAATCCTTTAAATCAGTAGTAAGACAAACCCTTGAAGACAAATCCTTTAAATATCCTTTCAATTTCAATTTTTCTCCCTTATAGCAATTGTAAACATCTCTAGCTATTGTTGTGCGTGAAGGGACAACAAAAAGTGGTTGCATTACATGACAAAAATCTCTAAACCCTTGGTGTTCAACAAACCTAAAAGGTAACTCATCAAGCATAATCATCAAGGCAATGTATTTTCTACATTTATCTTGATCAAATCTCCAAGGTACAAGTGAACTAACATCAACACTTGATTCCGGGTTAAAAGCTAATGTTCCTTGATTATTCTTATTCATATTGGGTGGATATTTCTTACATTTACTCAAATGGTTACTTAAACAACTTGTGCCACTAGAAGTTGGACATGAAAGAGATCTCTTACAGTAGTTACATGTGGCCCTTTGATCTTTAGGAACTGAACAAGGAACTTTGGTAAAATGCAACCAAACCCATGATCTTCCCTACCGCACTTTTTCTTCTGGATGTGGTGGTTTTGATGCATTAACATCATTAGAAGTAGGAGTTTTTGTTTGTTCCTCTCCCGCTTCCGGATTCGTACTAGTGTGTTCACTAGTATTAGTACATGTACTTGAATTATCTCCGATACTTGACATCTGAAGATAAAAAAATAAAAAATATAGATTAATTTATCAGAAATCAGTTACTTCACTTATAGAATTAACTATGATACTTCTCATAGTAGACAACACAATTAACTTAACATATGCCTAAATCTCACATAAAATTCAGTTTATTCTCAAACTATGTGTAAGCATAAAATTAAATGTTCTTTTAAAAAAAGTCACATCTGGAAAAATATTTGATCACATTACTTGATGACATACCTAACATCAAACCCACCTCTTCACCAACATTCATGCTTTTAATGGATTGATATTAATTGTTTTCTTAATTTTCCTTTTTACATTTTAATTCCATTTAAAGAATAAAGAGATGATTTTTCCTTCTTACATTTTTAATTGCAATGAACGATGTATAGATATTGATTGGGGACCATATTAGTAATATCCAGAGGAATATTGGGCCCTTTGACATCCTACAATATCAGACATTATCTTGCCCCTCCATCCCCCCCTCTGTTACCACGAACATCTCCAACTGATCTTCCACATTCTATTATTCCTTTCCAACTCCACATTCTTATATATATATATATATATATATATATATATATATATATATATTTTATCACATTTTAATTTATTTTTTTTATCATATTCAGTTTATTCTCAAACTTGGTTTGAAACAAAGATCAAAAATCAATCGGAAAAATGAGCTAAACAGAGCATACCAAAAAAGGAAAAGTTACAACAACAGAAAACGAACGGAAGCTGAACGGAAGATGAACGACAACCGAGAGTGAGTGAGAGAGAAACATACCAGTGAGGAAGATGAAAGGAAGCGCCGACGCCGGCTAGTGAGTGAGAGAGAAGCAGCCGTCGGTCGAGACTGGTTGAGAGAGGAAGAAGATGAGAGCAGGTGTCGGCGGTGGTGAGCGGGAGTGAGAGATCGAGGGTTTTGTTTTGTGGAGCAGGAAGGTGGCTGCGTGAATGTAGTGAAAAAGAAATAAGCCCTAGACTAAAATATTTATACTTTAAATTAAATGAGAAACCCTAAGACTAAAATATATTTTTTATTTTTTAATTTTTTTAATTGATTTCGGTCGGTTAACCGAAACCGACGGTTAGTAAAATGTCGAAACCGAAACCGAAACCGAAAACTGAAATTCAGAAAATTAAAAACCATACACTGGTCCATCGGTTTCGGTTAACCTCTATTTCGGTTTGGTTTCGGTTTGGTTTTACGGTTTTTTATGTGCACCCCTAATTTCCGGTGTGATGATGTCCACAACATCAACTGGAGTGTTAGAATCATTCTGAGGAACAGGCGTTGATGTAGCAGTGACCACTGGTGACAGATATTGAGGTGGAGCTAAAGGAGCACTGTTTGTGGCTTCAGAGTCAGGAGGAGTAGTTGGGGTTCCAGGATGAGGTCCAGGTGTGATGGGTTGAGAATATGGAACCAGGTTAGAAGAAGATACTATAGGGTTGGGATTAGAGAAATTACCTAGATACGGGCCGAGTAGAGATGGTAGTTGACACGATGTGCTTACCCCTGAGTTGCTAGATGAAGGTGATGATGCAGTGATTGTTGATGCAGGAAAGACTTCTTCATTGTGCTGCACAAACTTGCAGATGTATATGCGTCCGGTGGCATATTCAAGACAGATATCCCCGGAATGATTTTCTGATGGACCAAGGTAGACACATAGCTTGGAGCGAAAATCAAATTTGTGCTGATTGTATGGACGAAGAAGGGGATAAATACCACTGCCAAAAATGCGTAAGGCCTTATAGGCAGGTTGTTTCTTGTAGAACAAGAAATAGGGTGACTTGTTGTTTAGGATTTTGGTGGGTAAGTAGTTAATTAGCCTAATGCTGTGTATCATGGCATAGTTCCAAAATTTTGAAGGTAAAGATGCATTGGCTAGCAAAATGAGGCAAGTGTCAACGACATGTCTAATTTTCCTCTCAGCTATACCGTTTTGTGCATGAGTGTGAGGGCATGCAATCTTGTGTATAATGCCATGTCGTTTGAAAAAAGGTTGTAGTTTTTGAAACTCCCCCCCAAGATCAGAGTAAATGTTCTTAACCCTTGCACTATACTGATTAGAGATCATGGCATAAAAATCACAGAAGGTTGAAAAGACATCACTCTTATTCTTTAAACAAAAAACCCATCCAAATCTGGTGAATTCATCAATGATTATTAAAAAATAACGGTGGCCAAGACAAGACGCAACTGGAGCTGGCCCCCAAACATCCAGATGTAAGTTTTCAAAAGTAAATGTGCTAGAGCGACTAATAGATGGTAAAGAGCTCCTAGCAAGCTTGCCTAATGGACAAAAAGAACATTTGCTAACTGGTTTTGAAGAGGATAGATTGTTTCTTTTGAGAACTGAGCTGACTGTCTGATTCTGACAATGTCCAAGCCGTGCATGCCACCTTTCAAAAGACACCTTCTCTCCAACTAGCGCCTCCTTTAGGGTGGGTGTAAGCACATAGAGCCCATCTTTACTCGGGCCCCGTAACAGGATTTCCCCAATTGTTTGGTCCTTCACAAGAAAATGGTTAGGCCAAAATTCAAAGAAACATGAGTTGTCACGGGTAAATTTTTGAACAGATAATAAAGATTTGGTAAGCTTTGGAACAAGTAGGGCATCATTAATTTTCAAATTATTGATATTTGAATTTCCAAAGTGAGAAATTTGCAAACCTTGACCATTGCCAAACTGAACTGTATCATATCCTGGATATGGCTGTATTTGATGAAGTTGAGTCGGATTTGCCGTCATGTGATTGGTTGCTCCTGTGTCTGGATACCACGGCTGATTAGGACCCATGAATGGATTTGGTGGTTGTTGCCATGCCATGTGCGCTTGTGGTCCAGGATTGTAATGTGCTCTTGAATTGTTCTTTGGTCTTTTGCACTTGTCAGCCCAATGGCTTGGATCACCACAATTGTAGCACTTGCCACTTCTTCTCTTTTTTGGATTTTGCTTCTTTGCTTGATTTGTTTCCATGGTGGATACATTGGCCTCCCGATGTGCTAATACACCCTCGGGCTGAAGCAGAGTTGTCTTTCTGGTCGATTGAATCATGCCCTCAACTATCTTCAAGCTGTGCAAAATTTCTTGATAGTTGTTGTTTGTACCGCGCTGAGTTACAAGATTCTGAACAGTGGAGCGATACTCTTCTGCTAAACCTTTGTAAAGAACTGACGGTAGTAGATGTCGAGGATAAGGATTCCCTGAGGCAGCCAGATCATCAAGGATGGATTTCACTTTTTGCATATATGCCGTAACAGACATTCCTCCTTGCTCAAGTTCATGCAGTTCGACTCCCATCTGAAACTGCTTGCTGCCTGTAATTAGCCCGTAGGCATCCTCTAAGGCTAGCCAAATATCATGTGAATATTTGAGATATGCAATCTCAGAAAACACCTCTTCGGTGATTGAATTTAGGAGCAAAGTCCTAACCACATTTTCTACATCATCCCATTGAATAAACGATGTATTTATGATTAAATCCGCAGCTGATGTCACAAAACCTGTTCTAGGAATAAATTTGGGCGGTGGTGGTGTTGAACTAAGAATGTGAGGAAGAAGATGATAGGTTTGAAGGGTAGATTCCATGGACATTCTCCATGCTTTGTAGTTGTTCGGGTTTAATTTGATGTTGATATTGATGTTTGTGGGTGGTTGTCTAGGTTGTTCAACATGAGTGGGTATAGGTTATGGATGGACAGGATTGTTTGTATTATGAGGGATGGATGAAGAAATAAAATTATGTCTAACATTGGTTGACGGTACCTCAACAGTATTGTGAAAAGAATTTGAGAAGAAAGATGGTGAGGGATCATGAGATAATTGAGTATTGTAACAAAATGGTGAAGTCTGAGATTCAGAAATAACCTGATGTGTGTTACTGGCTTCAGCCGCCTGATATGCTGCTAGGGAAGCAAGAACTGATGGAGAAAATAGAGTTGGAGGAGTCGAGGATTGTTGAGTCTGTGTAGGCGGAACGGCCGCCTGATATGCCATAATGGCGGCTAGCACCGTCGCGTGTGCGTTAGACTGTGTCGGTGGTGTTGGCTTTGCAGTTTGTATAGGAGCCGCGGAAGGAAGACGAGTCGCGGGTTGGACCGGCGCTGCTGTTGTCGTTGGGTGTGCAAGGGGCGGGCGGGCGCTGGCCGCTTGGAACGCGAGAAGCGCAGCTTCAACTTCCGGGGCCAGCGAGTTCGCCGCGGCTGTTGCATTTTGTGCAACCTTCGCAGGCGCCCCCCAAGCCATGGTCGTCGGAGGTGCCATAACGGGTGCACGGGCGCTGGCCGTCTGAAAAGCATGGAGCACCGCCTGAACTTTCGGGGACAGCAGGTTCGCCACGCCTGTTGCGGTTGAATTTTGCGCAACCTGCACCGACGAACCCGCAGACGTCGAAGGTCCCGAGGTGGGCGCACGGGCGCTGGCCGCCAGATACACGTGGAGTGCATCGCGGACATCTGCCGGAAAGAAGTCGCCCACCGTCTTCTCTGGTGGCGGAACTGTTGCGGTAGGAGCAGTGGCGGTGGTGGCTATGAATTCTGATTCTCCAGTAACAAACGGTGAGGTGAATCTCCAACCCGACGATGCAAACGACCCTCCGAAGGTGTCGTTCACGTTTTGAGCAGACGCGGGATCAGAAGCCGCGGTTGGTGCGATGGAGACGGCCGCGATGCCGGCGGCGGCAGTGGCTTTTGCGGCGACGGAAGCTTTGTATTGGGAATAGGTTGGGGATTGAGGATGATCAGAAGATTCGGAAGATGCGGAAGTTGATACTACTGATACCATGTTGAATGAATGATTTGATAAAGATAGGAATATGGAGATAGACAGATAAGTAATAGGCACAATAATGGTTTGAATCAGCTTAATGATTCTGGCTCAGAGGCCTTGTATTTATAGTGAGCCAATAATAGTTTGTATAGGAATACAATACATAAGTATAGTCGTATTGAAACTCTACCTAGCTAGGAATATAGACAGAGTGAAACTCTAACTAGATAGGAATCTATTTACAGAGATAATTAGAATATTATCTCTAACACCCCCCCTCAAGCCGATGGCGGGCACGAACAGAGAGGCGAGAGCGTAGCATCGTGAAATGAGCCGAAGCTAGAGGCTTGGTGAGTATGTCTGCAACCTGATCATCGGTTGGAATAAATCTGACACTGAGAAATCCTCTGTGAACTTGTTCACGAACAAAATGATAATCTAGCTCAATGTGTTTCGTGCGAGCATGAAACACTAGATTTGAGGTGAGATAGATTTCTCCAACATTGTCACACCATAACTGAACCGGGGTGGGTAATGGAAATTCGAGATCCGAGAGAAGAGATTTGAGCCATAGTAGTTCGGCAGTGGCATTTGCTACTGCTTTGTATTCGCTCTCCGTTGAGGAACTGGCTATTGTGGGTTGCTTGCGGGTCTGCCACGATACAATACTAGATCCAAGATAGACACAGAAGGCACCCGTGGATCGTCGATCATCAGGACACCCTCCCCAATCACTATCTGAGTAGCAATGAATGTGTTGTATTGGTTTGACAAACATGACTATTCCAAAATCTGATGTACCCTGAACATAGCATAAAACCCTCTTGACTCCTTTCCAGTGTTCATCAGTTGGACAGTGTAGAAACTGACATAATTTGTTAACTGCAAATGCAATGTCAGGACGAGTGAATGTTAAGTATTGAAGTGCCCCCACAATGCTTCTATATTCATCTCCAGAGGTTAAGCTGGTGCCTAGCTCCTTTAAAAGTGTTGGTGTGGTGGCCATGGGCGTTAGTTTGGGCTTGGAATCAATCATCTTCACTCTGTCGAGGATGTCAGCCACATACTTGGCTTGACACATGTGAATGCCATCCTTCTCATATCGGATCTCAATTCCAAGAAAGTATTCTGCTTTGCCAAGATTGCGAATGGGAAACTCACGTTCGATGGCTGCAATAGTGTTGGTGATGTGTGCAGGGTGGTTCCCTGTTATGAGTATATCATCAACATGGCACAGAATGTAAGTCTTTTCAGTATCGGTGCGTCTGATGAACAAAGAGTTGTCAGCCTGTGACATTTTGTATCCAAGGGAGAGGAGGAATGTTCGAAGACGAGTGAACCATTCTCGCGGTGCTTGCTTCAATCCATAGAGACTCTTTTTGAGAAGGCAGACATGATCTGGTCGGTCACTATCCCGAAACCCCTGCGGTTGTTCCATATATATGGTTTCTGATAAGTTTCCATGGAGAAATGCATTGGAGACATCTAGCTGATTGACGAACCAGTTGTTTACTGCTGCGATGGCAAATACAGACCTGATGGTTGTGGCTTTGATTACTGGACTGAATGTTTCTTTATAGTCAATCCCAGCTTTTTGAGTGAATCCCCGTGCTACTAAGCGAGCTTTGTGATGATCAATGGTTCCATCAGACTTCTTCTTTGTACGAAAGAGCCATCTGGAGGTGATGACATGCTGATCATGTGGTCTCGGTACAAGTTGCCATGTGCCATTGTCCAGAAGAGCTTGAATCTCTTCAGACATTGCAGTACGCCATTCTGATTGTTTGTTAGCTTTACTGAAGCATGTAGGATCCAATGTGCCATTTGGATGTATAGCTAACAGTCCCTCAAACCTTCCTCCTGACTAAAGAGATGACTGTCAAAGTTGCATATAATGTTGTTGTGGACCTATCAGCGGTGTATTGCGAGGCCTGGGCCTTTCAGGTGGAGTAGGAGTATGTGGTGCAATTTCAGGAGTAGGAGAATCTGTTTGTGGCATGATGTTCTCCTCATGAGGAACTGCATTCTGTAGTTCCGGTGTGATGATGTCCGCAGCATCAACTAGAGTGTTAGGATCATTCTGAGGAACAGGTGTTGATGCAGCAGTGACCACTGGTGACAAATATTGAGGTGGAGCTAAAGAAGCACTGTTTGTGGCTTCAGAGTCAGGAGGAGTAGTTGGGGTTCCAGGATGAGGTCCATGTGTGATGGGTTGAGAATATGGAACCAGGTTAGAAGAAGATACTATAGGGTTGGGATTAGAGAAATTACCTAGATACGGGCCGAGTAGAGATGGTAGTTGACACGATGTGCTTACCCCTGAGTTGTTAGATGAAGGTGATGATGCAGTGATTGTTGATGCATGAAAGACTTCTTCATTGTGCTGCACAAACTTGCAGATGTATATGCGTCCGGTGGCATATTCAAGACAGATATCCCCGGAATGATTTTCTGATGGACCAAGGTAGACACATAGCTTGGAGCGAAAATCAAATTTGTGCTGATTGTATGGACGAAGAAGGGGATAAATACCACTGCCAAAAATGCGTAAGGCCTTATAGGCAGGTTGTTTCTTGTAGAACAAGAAATAGGGTGACTTGTTGTTTAGGATTTTGGTGGGTAAGTAGTTAATTAGCCTAATGCTGTGTATCATGGCATAGTTCCAAAATTTTGAAGGTAAAGATGCATTGGCTAGCAAAATGAGGCAAGTGTCAACGACATGTCTAATTTTCCTCTCAGCTATACCGTTTTGTGCATGAGTGTGAGGGCATGCAATCTTGTGTATAATGCCATGTCGTTTGAAAAAAGGTTGTAGTTTTTGAAACTCCCCCCCAAGATCAGAGTAAATGTTCTTAACCCTTGCACTATACTGATTAGAGATCATGGCATAAAAATCACAGAAGGTTGAAAAGACATCACTCTTATTCTTTAAACAAAAAACCCATCCAAATCTGGTGAATTCATCAATGATTATTAAAAAATAACGGTGGCCAAGACAAGACGCAACTGGAGCTGGCCCCCAAACATCCAGATGTAAGTTTTCAAAAGTAAATGTGCTAGAGCGACTAATAGATGGTAAAGAGCTCCTAGCAAGCTTGCCTAATGGACAAAAAGAACATTTGCTAACTGGTTTTGAAGAGGATAGATTGTTTCTTTTGAGAACTGAGCTGACTGTCTGATTCTGACAATGTCCAAGCCGTGCATGCCACCTTTCAAAAGACACCTTCTCTCCAACTAGCGCCTCCTTCAGGGTGGGTGTAAGCACATAGAGCCCATCTTTACTCGGGCCCCGTAACAGGATTTCCCCAGTTGTTTGGTCCTTCACAAGAAAATGGTTAGGCCAAAATTCAAAGAAACATGAGTTGTCACGGGTAAATTTTTGAACAGATAATAAAGATTTGGTAAGCTTGGGAACAAGTAGGGAATCATTAATTTTCAAATTATTGATATTTGAATTTCCAAAGTGAGAAATTTGCAAACCTTGACCATTGCCAAACTGAACTGTATCATATCCTGGATATGGCTGCATTTGATGAAGTTGAGTCGGATTTGCCGTCATGTGATTGGTTGCTCCTGTGTCTAGATACCACGACTGATTAGGACCCATGAATGGATTTGGTGGTTGTTGCCATGCCATGTGCGCTTGTGGTCCAGGATTGTAATGTGCTCTTGAATTGTTCTTTGGTCTTTTGCACTTGTCAGCCCAATGGCTTGGATCACCACAATTGTAGCACTTGCCACTTCTTCTCTTTTTTGGATTCTGCTTCTTTGCTTGATTTGTTTCCATGGTGGATACATTGGCCTCCCGATGTGCTAATACACCCTCGGGCTGAAGCAGAGTTGTCTTTCTGGTCGATTGAATCATGCCCTCAACTATCTTCAAGCTGTGCAAAATTTCTTGATAGTTGATGTTTGTACCGCGCTTAGTTACAAGATTCTGAACAGTGGAGCGATACTCTTCTACTAAACCTTTGTAAAGAACTGACGGTAGTAGATGTCGAGGATAAGGATTCCCTGAGGCAGCCAGATCATCAAGGATGGATTTCACTTTTTGCATATATGCCGTAACAAACATTCCTCCTTGCTCAAGTTCATGCAGTTCGACTCCCATCTGAAACTACTTGCTGCCTGTAATTAGCCCGTAGGCATCCTCTAAGGCTAGCCAAATATCATGTGAATATTTGAGATATGCAATCTCAGAAAACACCTCTTCGGTGATTGAATTTAGGAGCAAAGTCCTAACCACATTTTCTACATCATCCCATTGAATAAACGATGTATTTATGATTAAATCCGCAGCTGATGTCACAAAACTTGTTCTAGGAATAAATTTGGGTGGTGGTGGTGTTGAACTAAGAATGTGAGGAAGAAGATGATAGGTTTGAAGGGTAGATTCCATGGACATTCTCCATGCTTTGTAGTTGTTCGGGTTTAATTTGATGTTGATATTGATGTTTGTGGGTGGTTGTCTAGGTTGTTCAACATGAGTGGGTATAGGTTCTGGATGGACAGGATTGTTTGTATTATGAGGGATGGATGAAGAAATAACATTATGTCTAACATTGGTTGACGGTACATCAACAGTGTTATGAAAAGAATTTGAGAAGAAAGATGGTGAGGGATCATGAGATAATTGAGTATTGTAACAAAATGGTGAAGTCTGAGATTCAGAAATAACCTGATGTGTGTTACTGGCTTCAGCCGCCTGATATGCTGCTAGGGCAGCAAGAACTGATGGAGAAAATAGAGTTGGAGGAGTCGAGGATTGTTGAGTCTGTGTAGGCAGAACGGCCGCCTGATATGCCGTAATGGCGGCTAGCACCGCCGCGTGTGCGTCAGACTGTGTCGGTGGTGTTGGCTTTGCAGTTTGCATAGGAGCTGCGGAAGGAAGACGGGTCGCGGGTTGGACCGGCGCTGCTGTTGTCGTTGGGTGTGCAAGGGGCGGGCGGGCGCTGGCCGCTTGGAACGCGAGAAGCGTAGCTTCAACTTCCGGGGCCAGCGAGTTCGCCGCGGCTGTTGCGTTTTGCGCAACCTTCACAGGCACCCCCCAAGCCATGGTCGTCGGAGGTGCCGTAGCGGGCGCACGGGCGCACGGGCGCTGGCCGTCTGAAAAGCATGGAGCGCCGCCTGAACTTCCGGGGATAGCAGATTCGCCGCGCCTGTTGCGGTTGAATTTTGCGCAACCTGCGCCGATGGACCCGCAGCCGCAGACGTCGAAGGTCCCGCGGTGGGCGCACGGGCGCTGGCCGCCAGATACGCGTGGAGCGCATCGCGGACATCCGCCGGAAAGAAGTCGCCCACCATCTTCTCTGGTGGCAGAACTGTTGCGGTAGGAGCAGCGGCGGTGGTGGCTAGGAATTCCGATTCTCCAGTAACAAACGGTGAGGTGAATCTCCAACCCGACGATGCAAACGACCCTCCGAGGGTGTCGTTCGTGTTTTGAGCAGCCGCGGGATCAGAAGCCGCGGTTGGTGCGATGGAGACGGCCGCGACGCCGGCGGCGGCGGCGGCAGTGGCTTTTGCGGCGATGGAAGCTTTGTATTGGGAATAGGTTGGGGATTGAGGATGATCAGAAGATTCGGAAGATGCGGAAGTTGATACTACTGATACCATGTTGAATGAATGATTTGATAAAGATAGGAATATGGAGATAGACAGATAAGTAATAGGCACAATAATGGTTTGAATCAGCTTAATGATTCTGGCTCAGAGGCCTTGTATTTATAGTGAGCCAATAATAGTTTGTATAGGAATACAATACATAAGTATAGTCGTATTGAAACTCTACCTAGCTAGGAATATAGACAGAGTGAAACTCTAACTAGATAGGAATCTATTTACAGAGATAATTAGAATATTATCTCTAACATTAATGTCCCTATCTTTTGCCAATATTAACCTTATAGTTCTTTTATCTATTTTTTTAGATTTTAAACCGAACATATCTCAGCTTTTAAGACAACCACAGTATAATACAAGTTGATCATGTTACACTGTTATTTGATATATATCTGTTTATGCTAAAATATAACGATTACGAATCTAAAAAAACTAGACAAAAGGACCAAAGAGTTAATATTGGCAAACTTTAGGGACCTTATAATGTGTTTTTCAAAATATGGGGACTAAACAGTGTGTTAGGTAAAAAGTAAGGGACTAATAAATTATTTACCCTTATTATATTTAAACATGTTTGAATAATATAACCATTAAACAATTTTTTAGTAGTTCAATTTTATTTTCGTTATTAATTCTATTATTACATCTAATTTGATGACCATATTTCCTACTAGAAACTGATATATAAAAGGGTGCTGAATCATTATTATATTTAAACACGTTCGAAATTGGTGTAATTTTTGAAACCATTGAGTTAATATTTTATAATGGTTTCAACCAATTTCAATCATTTTCATACACTTTGAAGCATTTTGAGTATACGTTTAATATAATTTTTAGTCACCGTCACATAATACATGTTATTTATTTTTTGGGGGTTATGTTTCCACCAATTTCAACCGCACATAACATTACGGGTACCCAAAAAGCATGAAAGTTTACACAAAATCTAGAAATTGTGAAAACAATTGTTTCATGTCTTTCACATCCATATTTTTTTCTTTATTTAATTATATCAAACATTTGATAAATTTGCTTATTTTTTATTATTTTTGTTCTACCACTTTTGCCCACTTTAAATAACTTTTTTACCGTTTTACTTAATTTCAATCGCTTATAATATTATATGTACCCAAAAGCATAGATAGTAAAAGAAAATCTAGAAAGCAAACCACTTAAGGGTGCTAAAATGGTTAGGCTATTTTCATTAAGCTTGTATAGAGAATAAATAGGTCATTTACAAAGCTTTTTCCCCATTTGAGATTCATGCCAATGGCCTTAGCCAACCAAGAAGCTCAATAGAGCAACATATGGTTTGTAAATTTCATTGATGGCACTTCAACTCAAGCCCTTTTCGACTTCATCTCATTGCACAAGTGAAATTTACCCTATAAAGCCTATAAATATATGGATAGACTCGGCGGTAGATGAAGCTATTCGAGACAAAACTTGATGACAAATTGCTTAATGTACGTATCAAGTGCAAGTTTATGGCTCTTAATATCATCCAATTGCATATGCATAAAATAATGGTTTAATAGGTATCCAGCCCTCTAAACTTGTAACTCTTTTTCACTTGGCCCCCTCAACTTAGGGGACAACCTCTCAACCCCCTTAACTCTCCAAAATATCACATACAACCCCTTAAACTTGTAACTTTTTTTCACCTGGCCCCCTCAACTCAAGGGACAACCTCTCAACCCCATTAACTCTCCAAAAACATCACATACAGCCCCTTACACCCCTATATCCGGTCAAAATATTGATCCGTGTAGAAAACGCGCTGGACTGTTGACCACACCAATGCCACGTGTCATTTTTTTCTTAAATTTTTCCATGTAAATCCAGTAAATTACCCTATAATTTGGACATCCGTAGAGTCTTCTTCCTTGATTTGCAGGTTCCCACGAAACCTTAAGTACAACATATTCACCACAAAAACATGATTCATGAGTACCCACCATGAAATCGGTTTCAAGAACAACACAAGCCCTAACCTAATTGACAAAAAAAAAATTATCTCAGAAGAAGAAGAAGAAGAAGAAGAAGAAGAAGGAGGTAGATGACGAATGAAGGAGATGAATACTTACTGTTGAACTTTGATAACTTGCCGGATTTGATTTGATGATCCTCGTCGTAGTTACCTGCAAAACAAAACCGGAGACAGGATCTCCGGGAAAACTCTCCGACGATCAAGTCAGTTTTATGTGGAATTCTAGTAGATTGATAATCGTATTGAGGAAAAATGTGAACTTACCCCTCCCTTGGCTTTCTTATTTCTTTTATAAGTCTTTCTAGATAACCGCCGAGGGCGGTTACTCTTTCTGTGCCACGTCCTCCACGTAGTCACAAACGTGGTCCCGTTTCTCTGAGTGGGTGGTTTAGTGCCTTGTTGGGATTTCGGGGCGGTTAGCCCTTTCCCTTATTAGGAGCCCATTTAATCTTGAACCGTGGGCTTAAGTTTAGGATGGGCCCGTGCTTATGATTCAGCTCAGTTGGTTTCACGAATCATCACATGCCTCCCCTCTAGTTTAGCAAGAGCCCTTTAGGGTCTTTTCATATGTCTTAGACAACTCTCCATCTTCATCTGGGTATTCAAAATTCGAAAGTAGTTCGTTCGTTTTCTGTCATTTCCTCTCCAGCATCAACCCTTTTGCGTTCGTTCTTCTCTGCATTCTTTCTCACATGTAAGTTTCCCTTGCTGTAACTCGTAACTCGTTCAACCATTTTTTCTTTTATTTCTGTCTGTTTCCTTCACCAATATGTCGAACCCTGAACTTGATTTCGCACCCTTCGACGAAAATTACGATCGCGAGGTGTCTCACGAGGTTGATGAGATGGTTGATGAAGCTTCAACTAGCTCTCCTAGGTTCGATTCTCATCCTGCCGATTTTCTCCATCTGGCGAATACGACTGATGAGGGCCTAGGTTTCGACCCCAAGAAGTTGATTCCACCCCCTATCCCCACTCCCCGTTTATTACCGAAGAAGGATAGGTCAGGAAGCCTAGTTTGCCGCGAGACGATTGACGACTTGCGGGAGAAGTATCCTTGGCTTCAAGGCCTGGAAACAAGCATTCCCGGGGAAAATAGAGGACCCGGCGACTTCCCGAAGGGGTATTTTACCATTTTTGTCGCTCAAATTATATGCGGTTTCACGTATCCGCTGGCAGATGAGATTGCTTCCATCCTTGGAGGTTATGGAATCGCACCCGGGCAACTGCACCCCAATGGATGGGCCGACTTGACTCTGGACAAGTTTTTGGCGGATTGTCTAGAGGTTCCCTTCTCGCTCAAGATTTTCTACAAGCTTCATCATTTCAAAAGTTCGGGGGAGTATTTTACTTTCATCCGACAGAGCGATTACTACGGCTTTGATGAGAAGTCGAACAAAATCCGCGAGTGGGACAGGTCTTATTTCTTCATCAAGTTCCATGAAGGGAATCCGAACTTTCTTCGTTGCTGGGGCCGACCTAATGTAAAGAGTTTGAACTTTGGTTATCCAAGCAAGGAAGAATCCGCTATTGTAAAATTCTTGAAGAGTACTCCTCCTTTTGTATGGACATATGATCAGGCATTCCATATGCTAAGGAGCCGAGTAGCGATTGCCTACCGCGAGGAAGATCGCGTTGTTTATATCCCTTATCGCGTTTTCGTACAAGGTACTATTAGCTTATTTCCTAGTTGATGATTTCTCTTAACCCTTTGCAGGGGCGACCCTTTATCTCAACTCGCTGAAAATCGAGAAGCGAAAGCCTTGGCGAGGAGGAAGAGGCGATTGGCGGGAACAACTTCTGTTGCAGGGCGAATTCTCCTGTGGGGGCGACTCCTTCTGTTGAGGCGGCTTCCCCCACAATTGCTTCCATTTCACAAGGCCCTGCTTCTGCTTCTGAGGACCTTCCCTTAAATAGGAAGCGGAAGAGTAATGCGGATACGGAGTCTTCTCGCCCAGGAAGAAAAATACCTCCGTATCCTTGACTGTTGGTGGTACACCCATATCCACCCCATCCAAAGAAAAGGGCAGTACTCCATTTCACGAGGTATCATGATTTACTCACTCTTTTTGTGTTGTTTATTTTCCTTTATCAGTTATTTGCTGTTCTCCTGATCCCTCTCCTTATGTATTCGCAGCCAATTCCTGACATTAGCGGGTGGTGGACTAGGACCTTTGGTAAAGCCGTGAGCTTTTCCTGTAAGGACATTGTTTCTTCCATATGCAATGTCCTTGGGCGACTCCCCTCTGCTTCTCGCGTGCGCGAACAAGTGCCGCTTCCAACTGCCATGGAGGGGATTGAGAAGCGTGCTATAGAGGTATATTGCTTTCTACTCATGTTCCATCCCTCAAATGCATGTCTCCATTCTCTCTTTTTATTCACGTATCGTCCTATATGCAGATTATCAATTTCGCGGAGGGTGCCCTCTGCAGGGATGCTGAACGAGCTAGAGAGCTGGAAAGCCCTGGCACTGAATTGGCGACTCAGAAGTCGCTTTTTGATGATGTCCAAGGCAAAGTAAAGGTCCTTGAAGGTGCTTGTCAGAAGGCCATCAGCGAGAAGGAGGAAGCTCTCAAATCCCTCCAGGCTAAGTCCGATGAGCTTCAGAAGGCCATTGATGATCTGAATTCGTCCAAGGAAGCTTTGGAGATGCAAAAGAGGAGGGCCGAGGAGATCACAGCTGAAGATGGTGCTCGCATCTATTGGTATGGAGAGCGGATTCATGCGGCTTATGAGCATGGACATCCAGATCGTGTACTTAATCGCCCCAAGGTTCCCATTCCTGAAAAGGATTTAGCTGAAAAATGGGACAAGTTGGAGGCCGAGGATGCCGATATGGATGAGGTACTTCTCCTAGATTGGCAGAGTTTTCATGACTCTCCAATTAGCCGTGAGATCCCAAATCAGAACGTAGAAGAAGGGGCACCACAAGATGTTTCTCACGTTGAACAGGAGGTACCTCGCTCTGATGCGGTTACTGATCTGATTGTTGGGGATTCGCTTGAAGCAGATCACCCCACTGGAGAAGATGAAGGAGCCGCTGAAGGCGAAGGGGGCAATAGAGGCGAAGGAGAAGAAACTGTAGTATAATTTTATTTATATCCGAACTGTTGTATGTAACAAACTGCAAGTATATATATCAACCGAGCGACTTTGCCGCCACTTTTCATATATGTGCAATTGCTGTTTTATTCTTCGTCGCTTTAATGCCGGTTATTTTCGTATGCGACCCTTGCCTTTTGCCGACTTCATACTTGTAATTTTTCGTAGTTAGTTTTGTTTTCGTTAGGGTGGCCAGACCCTTTTTGCAATTTTTTGAGTACTCATTTATTCGCTTAATTTTATGCCTTATAATTTTTCAAATAATCATAAGGTTAACCATAAGGTTTTGCGAATGATGCGTAATCATGCATCCGCCTTTCTTTTGTAGGCAACACATTTATGTGTTTAAGGTTAACCATAAGGTTTTACGAATGATGCGTAATCATGCATCCGCCTTTCTTTTGTAGGCAACACACTTATGTGTTTGTATTATCAGTTTGAAAAGGACATGCATTCAGCCGTAGCATACTGAATAATTGTAACCAATGAACATCTTTATTGATAAAGAAAAAAGACTTCTTGTTACATGGGTACATAAACTGTGTGGGATCAAAGCCTCATTAAAACCTTTTATCAGAAAACCCAGTGGGAAAAAACTCATAAAAGGAAAAAGAGTACTCGTCATTTCCCTGAACTACTCGGACTGTTTATATAGGCGTAGATTCTCTAGATTCCAGGTGCGCGGGAGCTTTTTGCCGCTCATTTCTTCTATTTCAAAAGTTGATGGTCCCAACTTCTTGGATACCCTGTAAGGTCCGATCCAGTTGACGCCTAATTTTCCTTTGCCTTCTCTGGACTGTATTTTATATGCTTTTTTCAAGACCAAGTCGCTCTCATTGATTATCACCTTTCGCACCCTTCTGTCATGATACTTCTTGATTCTATTGCGATATACTGCCATTCGCATGTAAGCTTTTTCTCTTCGTTCTTCAACAGAATCCAATGCATCTCTAATGTTGATAGGATTTTGGGTGTCACAGTAATAAATTACCCGATCTGTAGGCGAATGGATTTCAACAGGTAGGACTGCTTCGGCTCCATAAACCAGCGAGAAAGGTGTTTCGCCTGTTGCTGCCTTTACAGAAGTTCTGTATGCCCATATCATATGAGGTATCTCATCCGCCCAACCTGTTTTCTTATCACCTAGTCGCTTCTTGATTCCCTGAATCATGGCCCTGTTGGTAACCTCTGTCATACCATTCGATTGGGGATGATTTACGGAGGAAAAATGATTCTTGATCCCCATGCTTTTGCAATATGCTTTGAATTTGACACAGTTGAACTCGGTACCTTTGTCGGTTATAAGCGTTTGTGGGATTCCAAATCGCATGATAATGTTCTCTCGTAAGAACTCGATCATTCGCTCAGGTGTTTGAGCGGTTACTGCCTCTGCTTCTACCCATTTGCTGAAGTGGTCAACTGTGACTACCAAGTACTTCCTCTTCCTTGTTGTTTCTGGGAATGGCCCCACTATATCAATCCCCCATGTTGCGAATGGCCACGCCGTCATTATAGTTACTTGTTCAGCTCCTGGGACATGCTTTTCATTAGCATGGATTTGACAGCTGTGACATTCCGCTACCATTTTCTGGGAATCTTCCACCACCTTCGGCCAATAATATCCCATCAACTTGACTTTTCTTGCCAACGCCGCGGATGCTTCATGCGCGCCACAAATTCCTTCATGGAGTTCTCTCAGCACGTAATCTCCTTCATTGCGGCTAATACATTTTAACCATGGACATGTATATGACTTCCTGTATAAAGTCCCATCCCGAATTGAGTATCTCGCTGACTGCCCGATTAGCTTTCTAGCTAAACTTTTATCAACCGGCAAATCTCCGTGTTCCAGATATTGGCGGATGGGCATCCGCCAATCTTCATCATCTTCTAGCTCTTCGATGACCATAATCTAATCGGCTTCGAATGCTGGTGACGACCTTATTTCCAAATTACATGCTTTTTGACTCCATGGGTCTCTACTCGCCGCTGCTTTTGCCAACTCATCAGCCTTTGTGTTCTGGCCTCTTGGAACATGCACCATCTCCCAGACGATTCCTTTATGTGTTAACTCCTGCGTCAATCTACCGACAACCTGATGGTATTTGACCAGATCTTCCTGTTTCACCAGATAATTTTTTGTGATCTAATTTATCATGAGTTTAGAGTCGCTGTAGATTACCACTCTTTCTGGCATAAGTTCGTTAAGCAACTTCAATCCGCATATCATTGCTTCATATTCCGCGGCATTGTTGGTAGTTTTGAATGTTAACTTTGCCGCATAGTACAGGCGAATAACATCCGGACCCTTGATGACGACTCCCAGTCTAGCTCCATTTGTGGATAATGCCCCATCTGTGAACATACTTCATTCTTCTTTTTGTGCTTTTGGACATTCGTCTTCATCCCACGTGAACTCATTCACGAAATCGGCAAGTACTTGACTTTTCAGAGCTAGTCTTCCTTCGTAACGAATATCGAACTCTCCCAAGCGAATTGACCATTCCATCAATCTCCCGGATGCGTCAGGTTTCTGCAGTACTTTTCGCATTGGAATTCCAGTTCTCACAATGATAGTATGCGCCTGGAAGTATGGCTTCAACCTAGCCGCCGTGGTTATCACCGCGAGGGCCATTTTATCTAACCTCGAATATCGAAGTTCTGCATCCTTTAAGACTTTACTCATGTAGTACACCGGATATTGTTACCCTTCTTCTTCCCGCACCATTACAGTGCATATCGTCGTGCTGGTGACGGATACATAAAGAAATAAATCTTCTCCATCCTCTGGCCTTCTCATTAAGGGCGGATAACATAGTAATCGCTTTATTCCCTCGAATGCCTCTTGACACTCTGGCGTCCACTCAAAGGACTTAGATTTTTTGATGGCATTGTAGAAAGGTAGACATCTTCTAGCCGAGCATGATACGAACCGCCCTAATGCCACCAACCGCCCATTGAGTTGCTGTACTTCTCTTATGTTCCTTGGAGTCTTCATCTCCATCACTGCTTTAACCTTCTCGGGATTCGCCTCAACTCCTTTTCCACTAACAATGAAACCCAGGAACTTCCCTGCTCTCGCTCCAAACGTGCATTTCTCCGGGTTCAATTTGAGGCCATATTTGATCAGCACTTCCAGGATTTCTTTAATATCCTGCGGGTGGTCTTGCATCTTCTTGCTTTTAATGATCATGTCATCTACATAGATCGAGAAGTTCTCGTCTGATTTGTCTGAAAATATTTTGTTCATCATCCGTTGATAGGTTGCTCCCGCATTTTTCAGTCCAAAGGGCATCACCTTGAAGCAATAAGTTGCCTGATGAGTTATGAATGACGTCTTGATCTCATCCTCCTTCTCCATTGGTATTTGGTGGTAACTGGATTTCACATCAGTGAATGATAAAGCTTCAAATCCCGCAGTCCCATCTACCAATATATCAATGTTAGGTAGCGGATACATATCCTTCGGACAAGCTTTATTCAAATCTTTGAAGTCTACGCACATTCTGTACGTTCCATTCGGCTTTTTGACTAGCACCACATTGGCTAGCCATTCCGGATAAGTGACCTCTCGAATTGCATCTGATTTTAGCAAATCCGCCACTGCTTTTTCAATCGCCTTCTGCCGCTCTGGAGCATGTCCTCTCTTTTTCTATCGCACTGGGGTTGCACTTTTGTCCACATTCAAACGATGTGTTGCTATTTCTGGACTTATCCCCTTCAGCACTTCATCAGGAGCGGCGAATGCCGACTCGCATTGGATCAACACCTCGGTAATGGCTTTCTTCGTTTCCTCTGGAAGTCCTGCCGCTATCCTTACTTTCTTGTCATTTGAAATGGCGATTAGTTCTGTTTCTCCTTACGCTTCAGCCGGCAACTTCTCATCAACTTTATCTTCTTCATCTGGCTTTGTTTTAAGTGACAATGTATAAGCTTGTTGAGATATAAGTTGATTACCCTCAATAATGACTCGCCCTTGGTGTGTTGGCAAATGCAATGTCAAATGCTTCATTGAAATGAGCGACTCCGTTTCCGACAGGAACGGACGCCCCAGAATTATATTATAGGCCAATGGGAGATCAACAATTGCGAATTCTAGATCACCTCTCCATTTTAGATTCTTATCGCCCATTTCTGTCTCCAACACCACCTGACCACTTGTTTGAGATGATTGACCTCCAAAACCAGTTACATCCATAAACGTATGTTCTACTCGCTCGTCGTTAATTCCCAACTGGTTGAATGCAGTTCGAGTAATAACATTGCAAGAACTGCCTGTATCAATAAGGACCCGCTTGACGTCCCATCCTTCAATGGCCACCGTAATCACCAACGCATCCGTATGCGGCTCCGTGATTCGCGCAAATGAATAATTGAGGGCATCCCCCCTACTCGTGTTGCTTTTTCGCTGTTCACGGCGAGCCCTTTTCGTTGGAGGCTCATAGATCCCGCCTGCTATTACGTTAATCACTCCTTTTTTCTGCTTCTTTTCTGGTCTTGCTTCTATCTCACGTGGGAGTGTTGCTTTTTCATCAATCGTTTCTTTTCTAACGAATTGACTCAGTTTTCCTCTCTCAATCAGCTTTTCAATCTCCCTCTTCAATTCGTAGCAATCATTCGTGTCATGGCCGTTCAATCTGTGGAACCTGCAGTATTTGTTAGGATATCTCCCCAAACTAGTTCGACCTTTCGCCTCAGGAAACTGCACATCCTTCTTCAGGGGATTTTTTTCAATCCAAAGTAACACCTCATGGCGAGTCGTGTTCAATGGTGTTTGATATCCCCCCCTTGAAAGGAGCGATCGCCTTTCCGAACAAAATTACCCTTAGATTGGGTTTGATTTTGATGGCGCCGATTGTCCGAAGTGGATCTAGCCGCATCCCTTTCTCGCCGGGTCTGAGCTTTATGTTCCCTGTTAACATCATCCACTTCCATGAATTCCTTTGCTATCTTCATGAGTTCGGCCACTGTGCGTGGCTTGTTGCGGATGATTTCCTCCCGCATGCTCCAATCTGTGGTTCCATCCGCCATTATGTTGTGAATGCTCACGATATCTGGGTTCTGCAACCGCACCAGAATATCATTGAATGCTACAACAAATTCCCTTAGGGAATTATAATTTCTCTGTTTGATCTCTTTCAGCTGCCTATCCGTCACATCTGCCGCTTTACAGCCCACGAACTTTGCACAGAAATCACGACTGTACTGAGTCCAGTTGTGAATGGATTCGGTTGGTAGAGATCGGAACCAATTGGATGCTGCTCCACCCAAAGTGGTCGAGAACAATCGACAAATTATGCTTTCGCTTGCTCCTGCAACATCCATTAACTCTCTATAGTTCCTGACATGCGCCTCAGGGTCAGAATTTGGATCCCCATAGTATTTAGGTATCGCCGGTGCTTTTATTATGTGATCTGGAATAAATTCCCGCAACGATGGGGCAAAAGGCGAATCACTCTGCACCACTGCTCTCGCCCTAGGGGTGTACCCCATTCGCTCCATCATGTTTCTCAGTTGATCTTCCAATTCAGTATTGGGTTCCCGCCGAACTTCTTCCATCCGCTGCTGGTGAATTCTGGGTGATATCCACCTGTCATACTGTGTCGACACTTGTTCTCGCTGTGGGTCTAACCGCTGTCCAATTATAGGATCAAAATTCCAAGTGTGCTCCCGCCCAGACACATTCGCTCCAGATGTCATCAACTCTGAATGTCTGTGGACAAAGGGCTCCGTTTGTTGTAGCGGAAAAATTCCTTGCATTCCTGACATCGGTTGGGATGTTTGCCAGGTCGGATGGACCGTCATATTAGGATCTTGGTGCGAGTAGTTGCCTGGATGGCTATGTGGTGTCATGCGACTACTCTGACCCACCCGATTTGTCTCTCGAGATGACTGCGGAAGCGTAGATACGACAGGAATAGTTGATGGTTGTGTCGAAGTGACAACGGGTTCTTGTGGGGCAGCTGCTACAACGGTATTGTGATATGCGATTGCAGTTAATAAACTAATCATTCGATCTCCAGCCGCTTGGCTCATATTCGTAGCCAAGACCTGTCCTGCCATTTGCACAAACTCACTATTCGACATCTCCATCTCAGTTTGCACTTGGACCTCCAATAATGGACTCAACTGTCCTGAAGGATTCGTCGAGCTGGGTATCACAGGCTGTGTACTCGCAGGCTGCGAACTCACAGTCCGTGGACCTCTTGAGTTCATACTAGTTGATCTGGTTGTAACTCCGGTTGTTCGTGATGGCTCTGACATGTTCTTGGTGTACCTTTAACCAGCTGTTGGTAAAAAAGGTCCACCTTCACCGCACCAATGATAACTTGCCGGATTTGATTTGATGATCCTCGTCGTAGTTACCTGCAAAACAAAACCGGAGACAGGATCTCCGGGAAAACTCTTCGGCGATCAAGTCAGTTTTATGTGGAATTCTAGTAGATTGATAATCGTATTGAGGAAAAATGTGAACTTACCCCTCCCTTGGCTTTCTTATTTCTTTTATAAGTCTTTCTAGGTAACCGCCGAGGGCGGTTACTCTTTCTGTGCCACGTCCTCCACGTAGTCATAAACGTGGTCCCGTTTCTCTGAGTGGGTGGTTTAGTGCCTTGTTGGGATTTCGGGGCGGTTAGCCCTTTCCCTTATTAGGAGCCCATTTAATCTTGAACCGTGGGCTTAAGTTTGGGATGGGCCCGTGCTTATGATTCAGCTCAGTTGGTTTCACGAATCATCACACTTCAATCGGAGACCGATCGGAGACAGAAAAGAGGTGAATCGAAGGAATCAGAAAAGAGGAAGGGTTTCTGAGGAGAAAAACGATAGGGATTTAAGAAGAAAGAGGATATTTTTACCGTTTAAGTTTCTAAAGCCAACCTTCACGCGCTTTCTAATGAGTGCAATCCCAACTTATTCCATGTCAGAGCCACGTAGGCGTTAAGGGGCTATATATGATGTTTTTAGAGAGTTGAATGGGTTGAGAGGTTGTCCCCTAAGTTGAGGGGGTCAGGTGAAAAAAATTTGCAAGTTTAAGGGGTTGTATGTGATGTTTTTGAAGAGTTAAGAGGGTTGAGTGGTTGTCCCCTAAGTTGAGGGGGCCAGGTGAAAAAAGTTACAAGTTTAAAGGACTGTATGCCTGTTAAGCCTAAAATAAATAAATAAGTGTATGCTCAAGTTATGTAAAAGAATTATATACATACAAAAACAAAATGGTATACAATTCTGTTTTTGACTCGTATTCCAACTAAGTTAAGGATCAAAAATAGAATTTATGCAATAAAAAAATGATTTTGTTATTGTTTTTCTTTTTTCATTGTATACGATTGCGTTGATACTAGGTTAATTAGGAAGAATGTTAGAAAACTAATACAAATTGTACAATTGCTATGCCAGATCTTCATTATTAGTTTCCTACTCCTATCTTTTCAGGAAGATTTCTTCCCATTTCCCATCATTATACAATCAAACAATTAATTAGCACATTAATTAAAAACCAGTGTTACTAAAGCTTCACTTACTGTCAAATTTACATAAAAAAAAAATTCACGAAACAAAACCAGAAATGGAAGTAGTTTTAGTGGAATGAATTACCCAATGTTGCCCATCTGTTTCAATTTTAACCCCATGTATTTGAGCAAACAAATTTACTGCTCTCCTTACCCCTCTGTTATCCGCTGCGGTAAAATAATCATGCCCAAACATTACCCCACCCGGTTTTAAGATCCGATAAGCCCGGTTTATATCCGCCCAAGCCGAGTTAAAATCATGACCCGCGTCTATTTCAATCAAGTCACCAAACACTCCCCACTCGCACAGTTTCTCTAGAGCCGCCCCGGTTGAAAATGGTAGAGGTAAAACCGATTCAGTGGCATTCCAATACACAACGTTTTGCATAAACTGGTACAGCAACAAAACGTCACCGTTTATCATGTCCACGTACTTTATCCTGTCCCGAAACCCAGGCCACCCGCGAAAGTCGTCGACGCAGAGAATCTGAGTTTGGAGTCCGAGTTCGCGAGTCAATTTGGCCATATGAAGAGCAGAGGCGCCTAAGAAAGTTCCAACTTCGATGATCACCTTAGGCTTAACCCTTTGTATAAGATGTTCAAAAACGGCGCCGTATGATCCCCAACCCTTGACTCTTTTGGCGCGGAGGAGTTTGGCGACGTGCGCCGGTGGAAAATTATGGTACGGCGAAGTGCTATTGTAAATTCGATCGAGAATCGTTTGGCGGATATGTTCAGAGGGAATCGGGTCAATACACCGAGTCTTGACTCGGAAGTTGTCAATTAGTGTTGAGAAGTTATTGTCGAGTTTAGAGAATACGGTGGCTGCGGTGGTCGGCGCTGGAGATGGGGGAGGAGTTTGCAGGCGAAAAGATGAGGTCCATGAGGCTGATAGGTAGCCGATAGTGTAGCCTAATAAAGCAAGGATGACGTAGGTCGCCGGAGAAGGGGATAGCTTAAATAAGAATTTTGATTTCATGTTTAGTTTAGTTTGTTTGGAGAAGAAGAAGTTGATTAATAGAGCGGTGGACTGGTATTTAATTTGGATTTCATCAAAAGTCTAAACATGGATTAAGATTTAATAAATTGATATCCTTTTCTCATTTCCATTTTTTAAATATTAGTAATATTTTTTTATTTAATTGGATCAGGTGAATCTACTCATTCTTTTTTATTTTATTTTTTTGTCAAATCATTTTATTTGTAGGTGAAAGATCGAAATAATATTGTTAACTATGGTTCCATAATCTTAAATTAAGGAATTTATTTGACAATTAAGATGACAAACGCATATGAGACTTTAGCAGATGGGTATATAATATAGTTTTGGGGAATAATTCAATATATAATTTAAGGATAGAAAAATTGCAGTTTTTTTTGCACAACAATTAATCAAGGCTGATCCAATTTAGATTCCCACATTTTATTATAAATCCATATCCATTCACTAAAGTATTTGGGGCTATGGAAAAGGCAAATTCTTCAAGATTACGACTGTTTTTCCACTTTTTTCTAAAACAGCTTTCATTTTATTGTTTGACTTTTCTAAAACTGCCTAGATCATTCCTGAACCCAAACCTCTTGATCTTGTTTTCTTATGGTGCATTTGGTTACTTGAGAAATGAAATTATAAATTTATCTTACTAAATTATTAGCTTCATCCTCTCTCCATTTTCAATAGGAAATGTTTATCCGGTTGTTTTTTTTTATAAGCTATGACCGTTACTTACTCTAAGTTTTTTCTTTTTCTGACACCATTTGTTCCGGAACGAATAATTACAACTAATGTTATGCAAATCTGATTGGACCGGTCGATTCGACCACGAATCGAACAAGCCGGATTGAACCGTTTGAACGATCGGATTAATCGTGAACTGGTTGAACGGTTTGATCGGATTAGTCATTTACACATATTTAATTAAAAAAAAGCAAATATATTGAATTTGAGATTCAAACTTAGACATTAGATTTCATTATAAACATCTTACCATTAAGTTAGTTACCCATTATCCTATTTTAATCCTATCATTTTTTATTAAAGTAGGATAATTATACCACATGCGAGAAATTGAATTAAAAACAAATAAGAAGATAGGAAAATAAAAACGATATATTTTCTTCCATTTTGAATATTTAAATTCAACTCCAAATATACTTCAACTCGACTAGCAACGGAGTAAAAAAGTGCATATTCTGTTCTGAAAATAAAATTTTTTTGATCCCCATTGATAGAAATTTTTATACTATTATAGCATCACCATGTGAAGCAAAGGTGTAAGAATTTGAAATTCAATGTCAAAACTAATGGTATTTGATATCAAAACAATTAAGGTTGGTGTGATCAATGTTTGTTCCGAACAAACGTATTAAGCCATTATAATCATAAGAGCTAAATCACAGAATAACATCGATCATCTTAATGTAATAGGCAATAGCAAAATAGTCTAATTAAGCTGAGATTATCACTGCTTGCACAATTGAATTTGTATGAACACAAACACACATATAGAAATAAAGAAAAAGAGCTGATTCTAAGTTATAACGCAAGGTGCATAATGGGGTATATTCAAAGTCTCATGCCAATTTAATGACTACACTTAGGGTTGTGGAGTCAATGTGGACTGCCCTTTCTCCATCCTTAAGCTCATAATCTAGTTTTGTGTTAAGGCTCAATCCTTATAACCAGAAGCGAACACATGATAAAGTTATAAAGGTGATAAATTTTTTATAAGAGATTATTGGTTGGGTTGGAGTCCAGTTGAAGATTTTAATGAGGGTCAAAATCCTTCACCCACCATACTAAAATGTACTTTTGAACTAGTTGAGGAGTCAAATCCCCTAGACAAGTTTGCCCTTGCTTGTAACCTCTCTTTCCTTTTCAACCTCTTATTCCTTTCTCTCATTTCCTCCTCCTTCCATCCTCACTCATTTCTTTCACAATCAAATAACATCCATTTGACTACTCTATCTAATAGGTACGCAACGACAATGAACTCCTTTTTAGAAACCTAAATAAAAATCACGCTCACTAAAAGACAAAGTCATCGACCTTTGACTAGAAAGAAATGTGATACTGAATTTTTTTTCAAACCTAGTTTGATAGGGAGGGTGCATTCAAATAAACCTCTCAATATTAAAGGAACTCCCTAGACTTTTATGGTGGTTAGAGTGTAGCTTTCTTTCCGATTCACATTAAATACACACAATATCCAAAGCATTCATCATAAATCAATTCACAAATACCATTATCAAACAAATAAAGTCTCCTAATATTCATTAATGTTTATCAAAATTCCCAAATAAAAAAAACTAAATAATGATTCAGTTTAATCAATCAATGATATTCGCTTAAACCTAAACAACATAATTCAAACCATATTTAATAATAAAAAAATCCTAATGAAATGTCATGTAAAAGGCTGATGAGAATGAGATGCTTGTGTTGGCAAGCCTGAATGTAGGATGAATCGGATAGAACTAGGAACATGAGAACTTCTGAAACTAGTCTAAAATTATGCGGCAAGAGGTGAGTTGTCTTCTCAATAAACATAATCACACATATTTATATACATACATATACATATATACACACATATAATTTCATACACAACACGATAAAGTATCCAATAATATCAAACTACACGATATGATTCCCTATGGATCCTCCTGAAACATAAGCAATATTTACATGATGCTTAATGTTTACTGTCCCATGGAAATACCACAGGAAGTCTCTAAGAAGTAAAACAATGAAAACCTTGATCATAAATGAAACTCGTCCGGAGGGGGGTTGAACCCTCGAGCGTCTGAAAACTTACAACAGAGGACACCAGATCGGGTAGTGGATATATAAAGCCACCGCAAAATTGATGACTTTACAGCCTGAAGTATCCCTCAAGAGTCCGGTCCGCCCTCTCATCTTAGCGAGGAAAACAAATGTGCATCATCCTAGCCAGGGAAAGTATGAGTTAGTGATGTGCCTCACGGTTGAGACTCACTAAGGGATAAGTGTACCCCGTCGTTATCAAGTAATAATCTGGACAAGTCCAGGTATCGAATCCACAGGATTTACTGCTGCAAGTATCAAGCTACTCGGTCGGGTGATGTTATCTAGGCTTTTGGGGGGTTTTGATTTGTTTTGTTAAGTTAATCTACTCCTAGTTGGATTACTCTACTCCTAACTAAGTTAATCTACTCCTAGTTGGATTACTCTACTCCTATCTAAGTCACTTGTATTCGAGGCGATTAACCCTACTTATCCTTCTGACGTCCCTAGCGCGTGATTTCCTTATAAGGCCGAAACTAGGTCTAAAGCTCAGCAATTTGGGCTTAATCAACTAAGAGGTCGTCAATTTCCTAGGCTCTGACTAGGTCAGATTCAGCTCACAATATGTGCCAACTAGATTTTTGGACTTTTGAATGAGTTAAACCAATCGAATAAAGCGTAAGACAAAAATTAAACAAATAAATCATTGAACATAATAAGAGCTAAAATATTATTAAAGATGAAGAACATTGTTACGGGGATACAATTAGCCTAGGATTCATAGACTGTATCAAGGGATAAAAACAAAGTATATGAAAGAGATGAGAAAATCCCTTTCACTGAACCTGTCTACCCTGCAGCCGGCTTCGTAGGACTTAAGGACGGACCTTAAACAATCCTCGGTGGGCGGAGCTTCGGAAGTTCTTCAATGGAGGTTGAAGGAGATGGAGGAGGTGGAGAGGATTCTTCAAGGGTGAAGGCTAAAGTAATTTACAATAATGAAAGATCTCAAAAACTAAAACTAAAAAAATTACAAACTGACTGGCTGATAATTTCTAACAAATGGAACTATTTATAATGAAAAACTAAAACATATTCCTAATGAAAAACTAATTAATAAAACCTATTCCTAATAAAAGACTAATGAATAAAAAGCTTTCCTAATGAAAGCCTAATTAATAAAAAGCTATTCTAATGGAAAAATAACTCTCCAAATATTAACGGGTTAATACACATATTTGCCCTTGTATTTTCTCGGAAAAACAGATTTGCCCTTAAATCAAATAAACCCACAAAACTATCCTGAATTTTCCATAAACCTGCAATTATACCCTAATCTGACGGAGCTGCTAAACGGCGATGACATCAAACCTTCTTATCTCCAGAAAAACTTCACAAAAGAACAACCAATCACAAATAGAAAAAAATATGCACATTCAATTTCGATTAAAAGCAAGTTAGAAGAACAGATTGGTCAAAATTCATTTTCATAAAAGCTCAATCAACCTAATAAAATGGCGTCTAAACCTCCTAATTAATCCAAAAGCAATAGCAATAGAAAACAATAAGAAACCAAATGAATTTTGATTGTCGTCATCCAATTTTTTTGGAGACAAGAAGGTTTGATGTCATCGCCGTTTAGCAGCTCCGTCAGATTAGGGTATAATTGCAGGTTTATGGAAAATTCAGGGATAGTTTTGTGGGTTTATTTGATTTAAGGGTAAATCTGTTTTTTCGCGAAAACACAGGGGCAAATATGTATTAACCCAAATATTAACTAATAAAAATTAATTTATCTTTGGGGATAAAAAAATCTAATTATTTAAATATAAAAAGCCCAAAGATAATCCCTAAAAATCTGTCAAAATATTCTGCATGATTTTTATTTGAATTTGATGCGCCGAGTGGGTCTCTGATTCTGATCCTTAAAAATCTCAACCTTTATCTCTAAAAATCTGCACATAATCTCATAAAATATTATTTAGATAATTCATCCAAAATTAATTAATTATCCTACCAAAAATCCTTTTTAATTACCAAGTCAAATTTTATTTATTTTTGGTAGGTTAATTTCTTAATTTTTGGTACAGATAAAACTCAAAATAACATATAGAGATTAATTTATTAAAAGTGACAAAATATTTGACAAAAGTTAGGAATATTTAATAAAAAGCTAAAAAGTAATTTAAAAACCTAAAATTGACAAAACAATAATAAATTGCTATTAAAATAAAAAATAAATAAAAGATACGAAACAATCCCTAAAACCGTACTAAAAGATAGGGGGTTTTGACCCCTATCAGTTAGGTGAATCCAATCATGAGGTGTAGCTATAGGTACTACATTTCTTACTGAGTGATCTAGTCGACCAAGACCTCTTGTCATTTTATGGCGATGGGGCAATGCAGGTTTGTGAGGTCTATCCTAGGATGTCGTGGGTAAATCAAGAACTAAATTTGGATGAGCATGTAATTATAATTTGACAAGATCTCCTCGATGTTGTCAAAAGCTTCTTTGAGACCTTTGGAAAAATCTGAATCATTAGAGACTTTTGCCATAAAATTGGCGATGACCTCAAACGGTCGTTGAGAAAACGCCACACAAAAGAAAAATTGAAGATTTGTAAAAATAACACAAGGAAAAAGAAGGGAAATATTACCTTGATAATCTTTGAGAAATGAGTAGTAAATGCAAAAATTGAAGTGGTTTTCAAGTCTCCTTTTAAATAGATCACTGATGGCGTTATACATTCCAAGAGTTGGGACACGTGGTTGCTAACTATTAGAACTAAAGCTCATCTTCTAATTGGCACATACTTTCAACAGATTTTACAGAGTTAAAGCAAACACATCGACTACTAAAGAATAATGATTAATAAAAGGTAGACTACTCTAGCTATGATGAACATGTGTTGCTCAGCTAAAGGTTGATGATTCATCGGTGATTCAAATCCCAGATGCGATAAGTACGCAAAGCAATGATATAACCATAAAATACTATAATCGGCTTGTGTGTGTGTAAGGGGAGACCTCCCCTAACATAAGTGAATATTAGATCCGGTCTTGAGCAGACTCGGATCCCTTCCTCAAGCTTACTAGATGTCTTGGAACACATTTTTAAAATATTCCTCACTATAAGGTCGGTTACAGAATTCCTTAGACGCGCATATAACACTTAGTTAAAGAGGAAAGACCGACTCTCTCGATCGCTTTTCTAATCCAATATAGGGCCAGTTTTCTTCTAGATAAACTGAGAGTCCTTAGTCTTATATAAATGAGGTCAATTCCTTTCGCAAAAGGTACACACGTTCCCTCATTATTGAAAGCTCTCTAAGTTCTTTATTACTCTCTCTCTTAAACCAAATTGACTTGAACATTGGAGCTCCCTCGTAGAGGATTTGACCAAGTTTTTCTTTTATTTTACAGAAATATATCAACGTCAAAAACCTCAAGCATTATCCTAGAAAAATCATTATCGTATCTCATTCTAACATTAGACAGATTCATAAATTGGTGGAATCTTACACTTCGTTATCTTTATATATATTTATCCTCAAACCAAATACAATAATATCATTGAACATTTAGTTTATCTTACTATGGTTCTAAACACAATAAGGTTTTTCATAATATTTGATTATACTTCATCTCGTATACTTTATTTTACTTTAATAACATCCCATCTAAACATATGTAAGTTCAAAATGACTCTTGTCCTATTTATCTTCAAAAATTGATTTGTTAGATGTAATTCCAATTAATTAAAATTTGAAACTTAAGTTTTTCCTGATAAAATAAAAAATTAAGCCTTAGGAAAAATGAATTTTAAATTAATATTATAAAGTTTTGAAATAACGATTTATAAAAAAATGAGTGATTTTTAACTCATTAAAAAATAACAATTATTTTTTTGAATTAAAAGAACAATGCATTAAGAGCATCTCCAACAGCCTCTTAAGTTGGCTCTTAAGTTAAAATTTGAGAAGGGAGAATGAAAATTCATCTCCAACAGTTCTTAGTGGCTCCTGAAATCACTAAGAGCATCTTCATCCTCTCTATTAATAGAAAGTCTCTCTCCATCTCTTAATGCCTCATAACTTCATTTTTTATTAATAATTTATTATTGATGTGTCTCTCTCCTCACACTATTGGTAATGTAACAATAAAGAATAATCTTAATAATAAAATAATAAATAATAGGTGAATATAAGGAGCATTGTTGGAGATGATATATCTTAGTCACTCTTAAATCACTAAGAGTCAATTATTTATATTATTTTTAGAGAGCTCACTAATTGTCTCTTGGAGATGCTCTAATGAGTCAAATCATGGTAAAATTGTAACAATGAATCAGAAACATAACTCGGTAATAAATTAAAAAAAGAAGGGCAAGTGGATAAACGAGAAGACTGTGCAAACACATAAGCCATCCATTCGCTTACCGGAGGATCCATTTAAAAAATAACAATTATTAAATACATTTAGATTAATAATTATTTCATATTTTAAAAAAGCAAGTATTTGAGAAAATTTAATTAGAAATGAATGCGATAGCACCGTCAACCGCCGCCCACTCATCACAAAGCTCCGCCGGTGACATTCGCTGGACCTGATCGCCGCAGCCTTTCCATCTCGACCGGCTCGGTCTGTCTCTCCGCCGTCTCTGTGCCGGCTCGTGAGGGTTTGCGTCTTTCTCTCCCTGGTGAGTGCGAGTTTCCGATCTCTTGTATTTGGTTCTGCCGATCTTGATTTTGCTTCCTGGTTCTGTTTATTGGGGTTGCGAGTGGTTGGAATCCCGTTGTTTTGGCTACCTTTTCTTAGCCGTTTCTATCCCCTTTGCTCTGTAGTCGGATGATTACGGTCTATTTTTCTGCTGTTTGCGGTTTTTGGCTCTTGTGTGTTGGTTGTCTGCCTGCGCTGTGTGTGTTGATTTCCTGATTTTAGGGTTGTGCTGCGATGGCTGGTGTTGAGGGTTCTTTGAATAAGCTAGCATTATCGGATGGAGAGGAAGAAGAGCTTGACCTCAGTGGCCCTTCGTCCAATCCAATTGTGACAAATGAGGGTTTATCCCTGGTTGGAAGATTTCTCACAGATCGTACCATCAATTATGTGGCAATGAAGGCTAGAATGGCTACCATCTGGAGGCCGGGTAAGGGGGTGGCTATCTCTGAGATTGCTACTAACAGGTATGTCTTCCAATTTTACCATGAGATTGACAGATCACGGGTCTTGGCTGGAGGCCCTTGGTCTTTTGACAACCACCTGTTAGTTCTTGCTGAATGGAAGGATGAATCCTCTCCGGAATTAGTAGAATTGAATACAGCGGACTTTTGGGTCCAAATCTATGATCTGCCTATAGGCTCTATGTCAGAAGGTGTGGGTAAACAGATTGGAAATTTCATCGGGCAGTTTGTCGAGTATGATCTGAATAATAACATGGGTATCAAGCGTCTGTATATGCGCATTCGAGTTTCAATTGATGTAAGAAAGCCGCTGAAGCGAATGAAAAAGATCCGTAGAGGAAAAGAGGATTGGGCTTACATATCCTTTAAATATGAGCGTCTAGGTACTTTCTGCTACATCTGCGGCCTCCTTGGCCACACTGATAGGTTCTGTGAGAAAATCTTTGACCTGAAACCAGACCAGATTACTAGAGATTGGGGGGATTGGTTGAAAGCCCCAGTTAGAAGACTGGGGGATATAACGAATGTACCATGGCTAAGGGAGCCAGGGGGCCAGGCTCCTGGGAAACCTATGGGCGAAGGGATGATGAGGGAGGCGGGCAGTAGTAAAGTGACAAGGGGGAATGATAGGGGGAAGGGAAAGGGGAAAGAGGTCGGGAGTCAGCCTAGGGACACAGTGCAGGGGAAATCGCCTCTAACTGAGGGGGAGGAATTGGGTCATGCAGGTCAGGGAGAAGGGGATGATGAGATGTCAGTTGACAGTGCCGATGAAGGTCTTGAACTTTCTGATGACCGGAAGCGCAGGAGAGCCAATCCACCTTTGCATTCAGTACAGGCAATGGTTGAAAAATTGCAGGGTTCAATCACTAGTTCGGGACAAGTTATGCCGAAGGCGTCAGTTTCTGTGGTAACACATTCCTCGTCTTCACCAGAAAATGAAGCGGCGCGGCCTGAGGTGCAGGCCCGCCGAGAGCCATGAATTGCCTAAGCTGGAACTGCCGAGGGCTGGGCAATCCTCGGGCAGTTAGGGCACTTGGGGAGCTTGTTAAATCTTGCAAACCAGATTTTATCTTCTTGATCGAAACTTTGGTTACTAGTTCATGTATGGAAGGGCTAAGGAGGAAGCTTGGGTATGAAGGATTATTCACTGTGGATTGTCGTGGTAGAAGCGGGGGACTCTCGTTACTATAGAGGAAGAGGGAGATGGCCTCAATTCAAACTTATTCTGATCACCATATTGAGATCCAGGTTCATGACCCTGGGGTGGGGGACTTGCGGCTGGTGGGGTTTTATGGTCATGCTAATCGTAGCAATCATAATCTCTCTTGGGATCTCTTGTCTCAACTTTGCTCCTCATCTATTCTTCCACTGCTCTTAGTGGGGGATTTCAATTGTATTCTGGCAGACAACGAGAAAGTGGGTGGCCTGGCTTACCCGCCGGGGCTCATGCGCAGATTCAAATAAGCTTTGGAGGAGAATATGTTAATGGATGTTCAGTTGCAGGGCTGTCAATTTACCTGGGAAAGGAGTAGAGGCACCAGATTCTGGGTTCGGGAAAGATTGGATAGAGCTGTGGTTAATAACTCTTGGCTGGTGAGGTTCCCAAATCATCGGCTGAGGTCAATAATGTCCCCTTATTCGGATCACACCCCTATCTTTTTTGAGTTTGCTTATGCGGCTAGAGGGCCTGGACGCCCACACTTCCGGTTTGAGCAGGAATGGTTGAGGGAACCGCAGTTCAAAGAGCTAGTTCGTGTTGGCTGGGTGCAGGGCAGAGGTCGGAACTTGACTGAAAAGCTATCGGCCTGTGCGAGTAACATGGAACAGTGGGGGCGTAGTTACAAGTTAAGGTTTCGGAAACAGATTGAGGTGTGCAAAAGAAGATTGGCTAACTTGGTTGATGGTGTGTGACCCGAAGAGGTTAGGCGCTACTTTGAGGCCAGGAGGGAGCTGAATGCCCTTCTCGAAGCTGAAGCTATTCACTGGAAACAGAGGGCAAAGATGTTCTGGCTGAAGGAGGGGGACCAGAATTCAAAGTTCTTTCATGCCTGTGTAAGAGCCAGGAAGCAGAGGAATATCATCCGTCGTTTGCGAGGTGGAGATGGCCAATGGATCCAAGGTATTCCTGAACTCAGTAATGTCGTGCTTGAGTACTTTATTGATCTATTTGCTAGCCCTAGCAACCCTTGCTATGAGGCGCTCGAGGTGATGGATCCAATTGTATCACAAGATATGAATAGGGACCTAATGGCTCCTTTTACTTATGATGAGTTTAAGACTGCAATGTTTCAAATGCACCCTGATAAATCGCCTGGCCCTGACGGCCTGATTCCAGGATTTTATCAAGCCTTTTGGGATGTAATAGGAGAGGAGGTAGTGAAGGCCTGTATAGGATATCTTGAACGTAATGAATTCCCTGCTAATTTGAATGATACAATTATTGTGCTGATACCAAAGATTGATAACCCTGAAAGTATGAAGGATTTTCGGCCTATCTCCCTATGTAATGTGCTTTATAAGCTAATTGCCAAAGTATTAGCTAACAGGCTCAAAAGAGTGCTGCCTGATCTTGTTTCTGAGAACCAATCTGCTTTTGTCCCTGGAAGGTCTATCACTGACAGTATTATTATTGCTTTCGAGTCCCTCCACTTTATGAAAAGGAAAAATAGAGGCAATCAGGGGGAGGTAGCTTTGAAGTTAGATATCAGCAAGGCCTATGATAGGGTAGATTGGAGTTTTCTGAAACTGCTAATGCTTAAATTGGGGTTATCAAGGGGTTGGGTGGATTGGATAATGTTGTGTGTTACCACTGTGGAGTATTCAGTGTCGGTTAACGGGCAGTTTGTGGGGCCTATCAATCCGAGAAGGGGTTTAAGACAAGGAGACCCTCTCTCTCCGTACCTTTTTATTCTTTGTGCAGAAGTACTATCCAACCTTATTAAAAAGGCGGAAGAAGAGGGGGCCATTCATGGTTGCTCCGTGGCCAGAGGGGCGTCAGTTATCACTCATTTGTTTTTTGCAGATGACAGTTTCTTGTTCTTCAGGGCTTCTATGGCTGAATGTAACAAAATTGGTGCAATCCTCACTGAGTATGAAAAAGCGTCGGGTCAGGCAGTCAACTTGCAAAAATCTGGGATCTTCTTTAGCCCAAATGTTAGTGCTGGACTGCGTACTGAGGTCAGTAATTCATTATGTGTGTCAAACCCTCTCGATACGGGTAGATACTTGGGTTTACCTTCTCTGATTGGCAAGTCAAAAGTGGCGATCTTTAGCTTCCTCAAAGACAGACTCAAAAAGAGATTAAACTCCTGGAGCTTTAGATTTCTGTCTGCCGCTGGTAAGGAAGTTATGATTAAGGCTGTGGCACAAGCCCTCCCCACCTTTTGTATGAGCGTATTTCGCCTACCAAAGTCCCTTTGTCTGGAGCTTGAACGAATAATGAATTCCTTCTGGTGGGGTATGAAACCGGGAGGGCGAAGGTCGATTCATTGGTACAGTTGGGCTAGATTGAGTAGGGATAAGAAGGATGGTGGCCTGGGGTTTAGGGACCTCCAAAATTTCAACCTTGCTCTATTGGGGAAGCAGGGATGGAAGCTTTTGGTGGATGCAGACACTTTGGTTGGGAGGCTCTTAAAAGCTAGATATTTTCCTAAAGTTCCCTTCCTTTCTTCCAAATTGGGCAATAATCCTAGTTATGTTTGGGGAAGTGTCTGGAGAGCCATCAAGGTTCTTCAATTGGGGGTGAGATGGAGGATTGGAGATGGCAAGTCCATTGTGGCTTGGAAGGACCCATGGCTGTGCACAAAGGCGCCTTTCGTGGTTCAGAATCAGTCAGTAATGGAGAGTGGAATCAAGGTTGCAGACCTGCTTATTGAGGGGAGGAAAGTCTGGGACCGAGGCAAAATTGAGGATTTATTCTGCCCAACAGATGCGTCGGTAATCTGTAAAATGGCTATCCCGTATAGGGATGCAAAGGATACTTGGATGTGGCATCATACAAAGAATGGACTCTATTCTTGCAAATCTGGGTATAGGGCCTTGTGTGATGAAGTGAATCACGAGGTGGGCCATGCAGGCTGGAGTAGATTATGGAAATTGGAGATTCCCCCAAAAGTAAAGATGTTCATTTGGAAACTGATTGCGGGTTGTATTGCCACCAGACATCGATTAGCCTCTCGGGGTCTCCCGATTGAAACACATTGCCCAATCTGTCATGTGGATGTGGAACACGATTATCACCTTTTTGTCGGGTGTATCTATGCCCAGGAGTGTTGGCTTCTTGAGAATATCAACACTGATATTCTCCAAGAAGAGTACTTATCTGATTCTGTTTTGCAGGTTCTTTCCAATTCGGAACAGGAGACTGCTTGTAAGGTGGTGATGACTCTGTGGACAATATGGAACCAAAGGAACCAAGTTGTCTGGGAAGGAAAGATCCAATTACCCAACCAGGCAACTATATTTGCAAACCGCTACTTGATGGAATGGAGGTCATCGAAAGCAAAGGAGATGCGGAATCCCGCAACCGCCGTATCGTCAGCCATGACACATGGCGCGGATGGCGTGGAATCCGTGGAGATGGCTGCTAGCCGCGACAGGACCGATGCAAGAGCTCCCAGCTCGGGTAGCGGAAGGCAACCATACCAACATTCTGGAGCTGCTGCCGTGATCTGCGATCGCCGCGAAGGAGAGGAGGCCGCCTATGCTCGACGAGCTGATACGGGTATCAGGCCATTGGCCAATACGGCTGGCCTACACAGGGATGCTCGCCCCAGGGATCATTGGCGCAGGCCACCGTCGGGTGCCGTCAAGTGCAACAGCGATGCAGCAGCCTTTGTAAGCTCGGACCAAGGAGGATTGGGAGCGCTTCTACGGTCATCTGATGGTACGTTTATGGCATGTCGTAGTACCTGTATCCCATTGATTACGGATATTCGCATGCTTGAAGCCTTGGCACTCCGTGAAGCTATTTTTTGGGCTGTTGAACTTAATTGTATAAATGTCTTTTTTGAGTCTGATTCCCTCTCCGTTGTTAATAGTATTAATGCCTCCTGCTCTGATCTCTCAGATTATGGTTCTATTATACAGGATTGTAAGGTTATTCTTGAGTCCAGGCACGATTTCAAAGTGTCTTACGTTCCGCGTCTAGCGAATAGGGGTGCCCATGTCGTTGCACGTCATGCCCTTTCCAATGCTAGCGAGTTTATTGCTTTCACTGCTCCGCTTTGGCTGCAGGACACTATTTGTTCTGATTTGATTCATTGATTAATTGATTCTTTTTTTTCAAAAAAAAAAAAAAAATTATTTCATATTTTAATGTATGTGATTAATAAGTGCATTATTAATCAGACATTAACTTTTTTTTTTTTTTTTTTGAGTAATCCATTTAAAAAAAAAAAAAAAGACATTAACCTCCTTAATTCATTTTTTTTCGGATTGAAATTCTATATAAGAAATATACAAAGTAAAGAATTCCAGAATTTTAAAAGCTTGAAGCTCCTCCTCCCGTTTTTTTACATAAATTAGGAGGAGTACATTTATACCAATCTCCTTTCAAATACAAACAATAAAAAATTCAAAAACTTCAAGAAGTTTAATTCAACAAGAAGCAACAAAATCCTGGCTCCGATTATCTGGAAACGCCTCTTTCCACCGTCGTCAAGGAGAAGACGGCTCCCTCTTGTGCCGGACATCAGGATAGGTCGCCGCATTCATTTCCGAATGGAAATTAACGTATTCAAATTATGCTCTGGCCTCAAATTTCTAGGTTACTTTATGATCCTTCTTGTCGCCGGTATAATTGCCATCTCCTATTATGCCATCGTGGTGCTTACCTGGGGTCCGGTGTTGCTTCGCGGCGGTGCACACTCTCTCTTGGCCTTCATGATGCTTCTATTGTTTCATATTCTGGTAATCATTCTTGAACTCATAAATTGTGCTTTCAATTTACTATGTTGTTCAGTTTGTCCTTGCTTGCTCAATGCAATCGAAATGCAATTTCAGCTTGTATTGTTACTCTGGAGCTATTTTAGGGCAGTGTTTACGGACCCTGGTTCCGTCCCCGAGAACTGGAGGCCCGTTGTAACCGGAGAGGATATTGAGGAAGGTGGTCGTGTCGATGGATTAGAATGTGGTGCGCCTTCTTCTGATAGTCTGGATAGTAGACAAGCTGTGAGCTATTGCAATCACTGCCAAAACAGCAAGCCGCCGCGTTGCCATCATTGCTCTGTTTGTAAGCCCGACTCGTGATCTTGTTTTTATTGCTTATTAATTTTTATTTACTAAATCTTGCGGTGCATCTATCTTCCCTACATTTGTATATCTTTTACTTTACTGGAAGGTGGAAATACAGCTATCATTTGTTTTCTCAAAGATTGATGTTTTGGATGGTTTAAGTATCTCGGTTGCTTTACTTCTAAATTTATGAATGCTGCCCTTTTCTGCAGATAGAAAGTTTAGGTTACTTTCTTTGGACTCTGTTTTTTCTTCCTCATTTAGTCATAATCATACTTTGAAATCCATAATTGTTATGGGGGACTTATGGATGAAGATTTTATATTATGGGTTTGGTTAGGGCATTTAATCTTTTTGTTCTCTTTGTAGGCCAAAGATGTGTTCTTAAGATGGATCATCATTGTGTTTGGGTGGTAAATTGTGTTGGAGCTTGCAACTACAAGTTTTTCCTTCTTTTCTTGGTATGTATATCGCTTCCTTTTGCTTCTCCTTTTAATACCACTTCGAAATTTCTTATGGCCAATGCGAAACATAGGTTTGGCCATCTCAGTACAATTCGTATATTTTATTATCATTATTTTTAAAGTTAAAATACTGGAGAATCCCAACAGAATGTTATGCAAAAGTCAGAAGCTGATATTTTCTGTAATTTGAGAAGTTTTGACTCTCATAGCTTTTCTGCAAGTCTGTATAACAATGACAAGGAGTGGCTTGTAGATGCACTAGGCTTCTGGAGTGTTAAACACCTTAGTTGATCAATTCTTGTGAACTTAGGACTGAAGCGGCTATGATTTTCCATTGGTGAGGCGTGGGGAAGAATGATTTTTCATGGTTTCTTGCTCACTAGAAAAAATTGTCTGTAATCTTGTGTGATTTATTTACCAATTCTTGGATCTATTGAACTTAAACCTACAACTATTTGAGGTTTTAAAGATGTCATTGAACCATGGAACTTCCTTGAATCCTTGGAAACAACACTTTAACGCTACCTGAGAAATCACATTCCTCGGGATGAAGTTTAGAATAGCTTTTTTAACTAAACTTAGTAATTTGAGAAATTCAAAATTATGTCGTTTAGAATCCAATCAGAAAAATTCAGAGTTAAAATCAAGTGTCTTGGTCCTGAATGTCAATAAACTGTATCATGTTTCAAGATTGTTCTGTAGTAAGCATAGGAAGCATTACCTCTCTTACTTAATTCCATTTTGACTTTTATTGGTCTTTTTTTTTTATTATGTTACCTCTTCCCTTGAAGCTATATACATTTCTGGAGACAACGATTGATACTCTAGTATTGTTGCCTAGTTTTATCAAGTTCTTTGACGAAGCCAAGAATCATACCAACTCCCCTGGAGATCTAGCAGTGCTTTTTTTGGCTTTTGGTAAAGTATTTTCCCAGGTTAATTATTCTCATTTACATATACGAGTTCTATATTCTCATGGTTCCCTTGTTTCTTACAGATTGTGTACCTTGATGCAGTTCTTAATTTGGCCTTTTCCCTCAGTCTGCTTTGTTTCATAGTTTTGCATGCATCAATGTTATCAAGCAATACCACATCTATTGAGGTAAGAAAACATGCAGCCACTTTTCTATGCCAACTTATGATGAGTGTTAGCTGAGCTGTCTGAATTTTTAATGCATGTGGAAGTTGGTTTGACATACTCCTGTTATCAGAATGCATATGACATTGTCTATATTCGGGCAAAGATAGCTAAATCTTGCTTGAGCTTTATATTGATTATGGTGGGATGGTTAATTCGTATTTTCTACAAGTGCATTTTTTTTATCATGACTTTCATTTTTGTGTCACTTTTACAATTTCTGCAATTTCTGTGGGTTTATATTCTTATATGTGGAGCAACGGTCAGACTTAGGTTGAATAATTCGTTTATGTTTTGTAATCCTATGCTTTCAGATGTATGAGAAGAAAGGAGTAGTCAGGTGGAAGTATGATTTAGGAAGGAAGAAGAATTTTGAACAGGTGATACCCACTGGGCAGATTATCTCTATCCTTTTCATTTGGTATACATGTTAACTAATATAAGACTCTATGTTGTGCGAAGAATATACTTGTATTAATTTGCAATAAAACTGCCTGGACCACAGAGTAAACTGGTTGATTATACCTGTGAGTTATTGACCCATGGTTACAAGAGTGACCATAGAAGACAGAAAAACTAAAGCTGCTTCCATGGACCAAATTATTGCTAAGAAAAATTGTGGGACCTAATATTGGTTTCTGAGTTATTCTTTTGCTAATCATAGAATTTATTATTTTAATAAAAATATCAACAAATCATGCGCAAGTGCAGCTACTTGTTCTATTAAATTATATAGTCCACTTTCCTTCCAGATAGGATTTGATGATCTCGATTTCTTATTGTATCATTTGTTGTTCTTGAAGGTATTTGGCTTGAACAAGGCGTTATGGCTTCTTCCGATGTTTTCGAAGGAGGACTTAGAGAACATACCCTCACTTCATGGCCTAGATTTCCCTACAAACCCTGATGTGGAGGCTTGAAACATGGAGTCATGGTGAGTCTATGAACTTTCAAGTTTTTGCTGTCACAGTTTTGCTCAATGTGTGTTTAGCGTATTCCTTTTGCTCTTACAAGGTCGGTCGGTCGGTCAATCTTCAAGACTTATTACAAAGTATTGGTTGTGATTTGTGAAAGAATATGATGACATTGTGGAATTAGAAGGCTTTGTTGTACACTAAAAGTTTTCCAAGGGACACCTAATAGGAGCCAAAATTGTTGTTATCTTAGAAAGCTTGCAATGTAGATGACAGCAACTAATTGGTTAAAATTGTGAATTGTAAAATATACAATTATGTACATTTCCCTTTGGACTGATGTATGATTATAAAACATTAATCTTTGTGTGAATTAAATTATGCCATTACTTTCTAACAAACAAAGCAACATGAAGATTCTGTTCCGTATTGAGGGAATCCATCAAATATATCTCTATCATGGGTGTAATTAAATATGTTCCATACTGATAATTCAGTTTGACAGGTTAGTTGATCTTCTTCAACACACACAATGCTTATGAATCAGTTATTTTTATAGTTGGAGAGATTCAGTAACTTAAATCTTTTGCTGCTTGAAATTCTAGCATGTTTTGAAATAAAATGTTGAGGTTCTGTTTTTCTGAGTAGGTATCTAATTAGTGGGTGGTGTTTGTTTGTCTATTTGAATTTTAGAATTATGTGTAGTACAGGGAAATTTGTGTCTGGCGTAATTGAGTATAAAAGCCAATTACTACTTGTTACAAACAGCAATGCTCCCTCAGGCTGGATATAGGTGAAACGTGAGTTCTGTTCAGCTTTTGCTATTTGTTGTTTTTCAATTTTAAGGTCAGGAGAGGTTGATGGTATCGGAGCGGAGGTGTAGATCTTCAGCTCTAATTCATAATTTTCTAAACAAAGAATGAACAAATGAAGGTATGTTGAAGCATAGCAATCAAGTGTAGCAAGCGACATAAATAGCTTAGGTGATTCTTCATAAGAAAGTGAAATTCGAATTCAAATTGAAATATAGAGTTACATCATGTGCGTAATCAGATACTCGTTGTACATCCACTGCATATCGTCAACAAAGCATACTCTATTATGATTCGAATTGAGAAACTGTGTGATATTGCTACAGTCATTCAAACCGATTTTGTCAATAATATAACAGTGGTTAAGAGTCCGTCATTCAAGTCTTCCAAATCTACATCAAATTCATCTTCTCAATAATGTGATAAGAAGAAGTGTGCGACGATTCACAAAGAGAAAAGATGACAAGTTCTGTAGTTATTGCAGAAAAGAATGTCATCAAAAGGTCGAATGTTCTGTGGTACAAATGACAACTGCTTTAGGGTACTTAAAAGGAACCTTAAAAGGAACTGTAAACCTTGGCTTGTATTATCCTATCAACAACATACTTCATACATTGACTGCTTATTGTGATTTTGATTGGAGAACATGCAAAATAGCAAGAAAGCTAGTTACACATTACTGTATTTTTCTAGGAGAGTCTCTCATATCTTGAAAACAAAAGAAGTAAGGGACTATTAGTAAGAGTAATTTCTTGTGAATAATATTCATAATAACATATTTATTCTAAATCTCTTCCTTATAAGTCAATATACTAATCACGTATATAATATGATATGAAAGTAAATTAAAAAGAATTACTAATCAAGTATATAATATGATATGAAAGTAAATTAAAAAGAAGAAGAAAGAAAAAGGATTAAGATTCTCCAGGGATTCTTTCTAATTATAAGACTATCTATGTAGGCTCCAACTGGTTAGCCTATTTATTACATTAGAATGGTTTTTTTGAATGAAAAAATGCCTTACTTATATCAATTGAACATCAGTCATAAAGCTTGTTGGTCCCTTGTAAGGTTGCAAGTATAGTTCCAAGGGGGGGTTAGAAACTATTTAAACTTTTTCGCAATTAGGGCAGACTTCTTTTTCTAAGGAAAAAGGTTTTAACAGCGGCGCTGAGTAAACAGCAAGATACTGGCTTAGTCAACTGGTGACTAGGTCAGTTTCTTAGCTTGAGTCAGGAGATAGCACTTAGAGTCTATTCCTGAGCTCAGACGTTCAACGCGCACAACTCAACTTGACCTCTTTACTTGGTCAGTTTTTGGTTATTTTAAGCAAGCAATATAAATAAGGAGTTAAAGGTAAGAAATACTTCACTCAGTAGATTTATCCAGGTTCGGCTTCTTCTAAGCCTACGTCCTGTCCCCGGAACACGTTCCGAGATTTCGAATCCTCTACTGAGCTCTTTAAAAGTAGAGCCTCAAACCTTTTACAATATCAGCAACTGAGTATGACAATAGTACCTTCCTCTATACCTCTACTCAATCCTAATCTCTCGCTGAGTACTAAAACCGAGTACTCAGCCTCTCCTTTCTATCTCTAGAAATGATAAGTGTTTTGTCCTATACAAAGATTTGCTAAGACACTTTAGACGATTGAAACAATCACTCTAGACTTTTACACAGATATAAGAATTGTAGTGTAAGATTTTGCTTTGCTTCTTTGCTTGCAGAACTTGTAGAAATTTGGTCAGCGTAATGGCTTGATCAAGTTCTTTGTTGAGTGAAGCTTCTGATGACACTATTTATAGAGACGTCTGGGCATCGGTCATTTCGAATTTCGAAATAACCGTTGGAGGGAAACGGCTACATGTCGTTGTCATCCTGACTTGCTCAGAGCTCTCGGCCAATCAGAATTGTGTATCTTCTGTCCTCGGTCAGCTCAGCAGACTGTCTCTCCTTTTATGGTAAAGTCAACTGGACAGCATACTGTGTCGTCTGAACTTTGCCCAAAGGGGAAATACTTTGTCTGAAAGTTTTCCTTTGCCAGCTGCTGTCTTGTACGCTTTGTCGAGACTTACTCAGCAGCTTCATCTTGAAGTTGTTCCCGAAGGTCTTCTAGATCATTCTCATGCTGAGTTGCGTTCTGTACAGAACGGTAACGTTTTGACAAACGCGGGCCGAGTTGTACTGAGTTGTTTGACTTGGGCCTTGGCTTCCGTATTGGGCTTGGGCCTTTTAATCCTTATGTCTTATAACAGTTTTAACTCAACATTGAACAAACACATTAGTAGAATAAATCAAAGCATTTAAACTTAGTGTGTTTAGAATATGTATTTTAAATTATACTTAAACAATTTTGTCAAATCAAAATTATGTGGAAAGGTGTTTCAACAAACTCCCCCATTTTGATGTTGGCAAAACTATTCAGCGAGGAACTCAGTATGAGCTCCCCCATAATAGTTGACCTAGTATAATTGAGCAAACGCCCCCGTAAGGGTTGAGCTACCGACTTAGTTTTACTCAAAACATTTAAAGGTTTAAATGAGTAAGTCTAAGGTCAGTTTTCAGATATAGGTCAGCTATATCAACATATTCTATTTACTCAGTATTAAGCGGAAGGTTTAGTCATATAGAGCGCGCTGAGTAATTTGTTGTTCAATGAGTTCTTATCAGAATGTTTTATAAACACACAGGTCAATGTCAAACATGTTATCAGCATATCCTTTATTCAATAAATGTTACAAGTATTAAACATAGCTGATTTAATTGAAGATACATAATGACTCAGTACTTAATAACATATATCATAACTCAGGATTTGAATAAGAGGTGCAAATATGATATATAGATAGAAGTCAGTAATTACACAGCAAAATTTTTATAGATAAGGCAAATAGAATTAGATTACAAGTGACTCAGTCTAAAACTGGGCTAGCCTATCTATTTCTTTTTCTTGTGTTGCGATGACTGACTTCGCTCATGCTGAGCTCTAGCTGCATGTTCTTTCTCCCCCATTTTGTCAACTTCAGGGAGTCTGAAAGCATCAGTTAATACAGCGCGAGTCAGTTCTTGGGATAGCTCCTTAAGCTTCTCAGCGTTTTCATTTACGCCATAAAAAATGGCAACTCCATCAGCTGAGACCTCTTCGGGTACTTTGAGATCAGAAGCACTGAGCATATTGACGCTGAATGCTTGAGCTTTGCCTTGCCAGATAAGAGCTTCAGTAAGGCCAGCAAAGATTTGGTGGAAGGTTTTTAAGAGAGCTGTTTCGTAATACTGACGTTGAATGTTGTTATTACGAATGTGGTTGAAAGTTTGTTGTGCGAGAGTCATCATCTCGTTCTGCTTCATTGCGTCAGTATCCATCTCTTGCTTATTCAGATTAAACAACCTTATAGCCTCACCAATTTGCTCTACTGAGAACTGACTGTACGACACCATTTGCTCGTTGGTCTTAAGTTGCTCAGTATGAAGCTGAGCAGAGAGCATTTTGATTTCAGATGAAGTGGCATAGTCAGTGTTCACAGCTGACAATTTCTGGACTTGTTGATGGAGAGAGTTCAGGTGTTGCACGGTTGTCAGCTGGATCTCAGCCAGCTTGGCAATTGAATCCTGCTTAGCTTGCTGTGCTTGGAAGGATATGATGACATTCAGTAGAGCCTTGAGTCCCTTAACTTCGTTGAGAAGCTGAGTGACTTGGGAGAGCTGGGTGGTCTCAAGAATTGAAGATCCAGCAGCAGGAGAAGTGGAATGTTGAAGGTCTCTGATTAATGCTTGCACTGAGTCAATGATCTTTTTGCCGGACTCAGTGGCATTCAGATGGCTTTGTGAACCTTCAGGGACATCAGTATGACCGGAAGGAAGAGGAGTGAAAGGAGTAACCTGGTCAGTGACTGGAACAATATTCTCAATCTGCACTTGAGTTGAAGGAATAGTTGATTGATCGGCAGAGAGTTGAGTTGGAGAAGTTGTAATGCGAATACTGTCTGTGCTGACGGCAGAGGTGTGTGGAGTCAGCACTATGCTTGAGGAAATAGCATGAACAGTAGATGGCTCAACCTGACTGGTTAGAGTTGCAGAAGCATTGGGGTCGGCATGTTCCTGTTGAGAAGAAACAGAGGCTTGTTTTTCTAATGCCGCCGATGTAGTGGAAGTGGATTGGCATTTGAAAAACTTGAGTTTGACGGTAGAAGGGTCCTTAGTTGTCTTTGAGACGACAAAGTCAGGAAGAGTTGGTAGTTGCACAGGAGGTTCACTGACTGGCTTCTCACTGGCCTTGACCAACTTTCGCCTTCTACGAGGTGGAGTGACAGTATGATCAGGTTCTCCTGAGTGAGAAAGGGAAGATTCTTGTTGCTCAGTATGAGGCTGGTCAGCTTGCTCTTCAGCTGGATCAACAGTGTGTTGGTCGAGTACTTGCTCAACTCCAGCAGCCAACTCAGTATCGGCATGCTCAACCTCAATCTCACTGGCTGTTTCCTCAGAGTCCTCAGCGTCATCCTGACCGCTGACTTCTTCCTCTTCTTCTTCCTCTGAGCTATCACCATCAAGTTCTTCTTCAACTTGGGAGATAAACTGATCATCCAGTTATACATCGTGCTCATCATGCTCAGCTACAGTACCGTGACACTAGGTGAAGTGAGAGTCACCCGGTACAACGAAGTCCGTAGGTATGGCGTTCAGTGGAGTCAGTGTTGAAGACTTCTGCTTCTTCTGAGGTTGCTCCACAGCTTCCTCAGTTCCAAGCTCATCTTGCCTGCTTCTTTTCTCAACTGACTTTCCAGTTGACTTCTGCCTTTTTGCTGGAGACTCAACATTTTTGGAAGGAGTCTCAGCAGTTTTCCTCTTGTGGGAAGCTGGGGCCTTAGTCCTTCGCCCTTTCTTAGGCTCAGCAGTTCCCTCAGTTTGGCCAGCAGCAACAGCAGCTTTACCTTTCTTCAAAGGCTGTCCAAACTTCAAAGCTCTTAGCGAGGCTGCTGTGATCTCAGTTCCTCGAGTTTTCTCCTCACCTTCAAGATCAACCTTATGGTCAATGAGGATTCTGGTGATGAGTGATCCAAGCCGCATCGTGCCAGTGCTTCGAAGGAAACTAGCAACGAGAAAGACGGGCATGTTGATGGGAGTGTACGTCAGCATGTGCCATATAAAGCACTGCTCGAAATTTGTTGCTGATGTAGTGCAGTTGATCTTCGGGTAGATGAAATAGGTCAGCAAGTAATGAGCCATCTTCTGGTGCTGACCCATTGATGAAGCTGAGACTTCTCCTGAGTGACCCTCAGGTTTGCAAAAGTTGTGTGCATAGTCAGTTTTATCCTGATCTCCCGATCTTCTCAGCCTTGCTCCCTCAGTTTTTAGCTTGAGAAGATTTCCTATGTAGAGAGGATTGATGAAGATGGTTTTATTTTTCACCTCAGTGCACAGGTAGTCAGTGTTGTCATTTGCAACTTTGAGGTTGTGGTAAAACTCCCTCACCAGGTCAGGATAGGTTTCATCCCTAATCGAAAACAGCTCCGTCCAGCCGTTTTGTGAAATCCATTCGCAGAAAGGTTGTTCGTTCTGTACGAAGTTTTCTGAAACCCATCTTGAGGGCTCAACTTTCCATTCTCGTACGTTCTCAAAAACTTTGGAGTAGGTCCTGACCTTTACGAGTTTTCCCTGACCAGAGGTTTGGCCAGCTTTTCCTTTGCTCGGCGTAGGAGGATTTCCAGTAGGTTCATCGGAGCTAGACTTTTGGTGGCCGGCACCGGAAACGTTGTAGGATACCTTAGTCATTTTCAAGGATGGGGAAGGTTTAGAAGGAACTTGAGAGAGAAAGAGTTTCTTTGCCTTAGGATTTGATTAAGCGTAAAGAATAAAAAATGGGGAATTACCCATTATTTATAGATGGAATGAGCGGTGTGGATTTAATCGAATCCATGTGTCAGTTTTGCCTTGGGATTGTGTACCGACAAAGATCCTGGAATTTATGACACATACGGCGAATACGTCATCCTAGGGCTATACGCGTGCTATTGCATTTATGCTAACGGATCTAACACTCAGCGTTTAGAATGTCAAGCGTTTGATATTCTGAGTGGTCAGTATTGCATTTACGGATGATTTTTAAGTTTAAGTTTAAACTAATTTACTCAGTGTGCAAGTTTACTAAGTATTTGATGTTCAATCAGTTTCGATGAGTTACTCAGCAAACAATCAATCATTCAGCATGGTAATTCAATCAGCATGCATATTCATTTAGCACAGGAATTTACTGAAGAGGATTAAACATACCAATTGCTTCTCTCAGTATGCTGAACTGCTCACGGGCTAGTGGCTTCGTGAAGATATCCGCAAGCTGTTCGTCTGTTGGGACAAAGGTCAGCTTGATCTCACCCTTGAGTACATGGTCTCTAATGAAGTGATGTCTGATGCTGACATGCTTCATTCTGCTGTGTTGAATTGGGTTCTTTGAAAGATCAATTGCACTTTTGTTGTCACATTTGACTTCAATTGTCTTCGTTTGAACACCATAGTCTTCAAGTTGTTGCTTAATCCATAGGACTTGAGCAACACAATGACCAGCAGCAATGTACTCAGCTTCAGTGGTAGACAGGGCTACTGACGCCTACTTTTTGCTGAACCAGGATACAAGACAGCTTCCTAAGAAGTGACATCCTCCAGAGGTGCTTTTACGTTCTAGCTTATCCCGTCCATAGTCAGCGTCAGTGTATCCGATGAGTGTAAAATCATGAGTATTTGATACCATAGACCTGCGTTCACTGAGCTTTGCAAATATCTAAGGATTCTTTTTACAGCAATGTAATGAGATTCCTTAGGGTTAGATTGATATCTAGCACAGTAGCATACTGAAAACTGAATGTCCGGTCTACTGGCTGTTAAGTAAAGTAGAGAGCCTATCATACCTCGATATAATTTGTTGTCTACTGACTTACCATTCTCGTCAGCGCAGAGGACAGTGTTAGTGCCCATAGGAGTGGATATTGGCTTGCAATTCTCCAAGTCATATTTCTTTAATATCTCCTTGGCATATTTGGCTTGACTGATGAAGATGTCATTCTTTCCTTGTTTAATTTGAAGACCGAGGAAGAAGTTGAGTTCTCCCATCATGGACATTTCAAACTCAGTCTGCATTTGTTTGCTAAACTCCTTGCACATTGATTCGTTAGTTGCACCAAATATTATATCATCAACATAAATTTGGGCCAGCAGGGTATCTTTACCCTTTCTCTTAATGAATAAGATTGTATCAGCTTTACCCCTGACGTAATTTCTAGTCAGCAGGAAACTGGTCAGCCTCTCATACCAAGCACGTGGTGCTTGCTTGAGGCCGTACATAGCCTTTTTGAGTTTATAAACGTGGTTAGGGAATTTAGGGTCCTCAAAACCTGGAGGTTGGTTAACATAAACCTCCTCGTTTATAACTCCATTAAGAAATGCACTTTTGACATCCATTTGGAATAATTTAAAATTCATGTAAGATGCATATGCACATAGAATTCTAATTGCCTCTAGCCTTGCCACTGGGGCAAAGGTCTCACCGTAGTCAATACCTTCTTGCTGACTGTAGCCCTGAGCTACAAGCCTTGCTTTGTTCCTGACTACGTTTCCTTGTTCATCCATCTTGTTCCTGAAGACCCATCTTGTTCCGATGGTCTTTTGACTCTTTGGATGAGGCACTAACTCCCATACATCGTTTCTTCTAAATTGATCGAGCTCCTCTTGCATTACGATCATCCAGAATTCATTGTACTCAACTTCAGCGAAATTCTTCGGTTCTTGTACTGAGACAAAGGCAACATTGCTGAGGTACTTCCTGAGTTGATTTCGTGTCATCAGGGTATTTCCAGCAGAATCAAGGATTGCACTTTCTGAGTGCCCTCTTGGAATCCTTATCTCTTTAGGTAGATTTATGTCTTGTGTTGTTTCTGTTTCAACAATCTCTGCAGAAGTAGATGGGTCAGTAAAAGTAATCTTAGGTTCACTCTTACTCTTGGTCAGCCTTTTCGTGAATGACTCAGTAGCTGGTTCTTGGTCAGCGGTGGTTACTGAGTGTGGATCATCTTTGGTCAGCGGCTGGTATCTACCTGCAGGGTCAGTTTCGTCGAACTCTACATGTACTGACTCTTCTAAAACTTGAGTTCGTTTATTAAAAACTCTGTATGCTTTGCTGTTTGTTGAGTAGCCCAAAAAGATAGCCTCATCAGCTTTTGAATCAAACTTTGCTAAGCTATCTTTGGTATTTAAGATAAAACATCTACAGCCAAAGGCACGAAAGTATCCAATATTGGGCTTTCGTCCTTTCCAAAGTTCATAGGGGGTTTTCTTGAGTATAGGTCTAACTAGAGCCCTATTAAGAATATAGCACGCTGTGTTAACGGCCTCTCCCCAAAAATACTTTGGAAGCCTATGCTCATCCAGCATTGTCCTGGCTATTTCAACCAAAGTTCTGTTCTTCCTTTCTACAACCCCATTTTGCTGAGGTGTTCTAGGAGCAGAAAAATTATGGTCAATGCCGCTGGCTTCACAGAATTCAACAAACTTTTGGTTTTTGAATTCTCCACCATTATCGCTACGGATGTGAGCTAATTTTAGGTCTTTTTCATTTTCAATTTTTCTAACCAAATTTGAAAATGTCTCAAAGGTTTCATCCTTGCTGGTCAGCAAGATGACCCACGTATACCGAGAGAAGTCATCTACAATGACCAAGGAAAATCTTCTTCCACCCAGACTCAGCGGCTGGACTGGACCGAAGAGATCCAAGTGTAGTAACTCTAACGGACGTTTAGTTGAGACAATATTTTTGCTATGAAAAGATTGTTTGGTTTGTTTTCCAGCTTGACAAGCGTGGCATAATTGATCTTTTTGAAATTTAAGTTTAGGCAGTCCCTCAACCAATTGCTTTCTTGCTAGTTTGGCCAGGAGGTCCATGCTTACATGACCAAGTCTCCTGTGCCATAGCCAGAAATTTTCTTCCTTTGATACTAAGCACACAGTTTTTGAAAACTTTTTCTCTAAGTCTAGCATAAAGACATTATCTATCCGAGGGGCAGTTAAAATTAACTCATTTGTTTTACCCTCGTATATTTTACATCCAGTAGCATCAAATATAACTTTTCTCCCATTGTCACATAGCTGAGCTACGCTGAGTAAGTTATATTTGAGTCCGCTGACTAGGGAGACAGATTCAATAGTAGGATTACCTCCGATGGTTCCTGACCCTACTATCTTACCCTTCTTATTGTCTCCAAAACTTACGCTCCCTCCTCGTTTACGCTCAAACGTGATGAACTGAGTTTCATCACCTGTCATATGCCTTGAGCATGCGCTGTCAATATACCACATCTTTGACTTCTCGGCACATCTCAGGCTTACCTGCATTGTAACTAGTTACTTTTAGGTACCCAATTCTTTTTGGGTCCTGACTTGTTAGGTGCAACAGGTATAGCATCATATTTTATTTTATGGCGAGATACATGGACAGTATGGCCATTCTTTCCACAAAAGTCACAACTGACCTTCTGTTTAGGATGTTTCACTGACTTGTCAGCACCCCAGTGCTGAGCGTGCCAGCACACCTTAGTGGTGTGTCCTAACTTCCCACAAAAGTCACACTGGACTTTTCGCTGGGGATTCCATCTCTGCTTAGTACCTTGGTACTGAGTTCTCAGACGACTGTTTCTTTTATTTGGAACCTTCAGTTGGTTCTGGATAGCTGTGACGTCCTTACTCAGTTTCTTTGAAACTGACTGGACTTGAGAGACAGACTCATGTATGATCTTCATGTTATCATGCAGAGTTGTATTGTCCTGAAGAAAGAATCTAAGGTCACTCAGTTTGACCTCTTCCACTTCGTCACAGCGCCTGCTGAGTGCTCTAACTTTCTTATTACACTTCTTGACAAGTGTATAGAGATCACTCAGGGCATTAACCATATCATTTCTGAGCTGGGGAAGAGAAATTACCTCATTTGATTGCTCCACGTCATCTGATAGGTCAGCATGCTCAGAGACGCATGGCTCAGCAAGTTCGTCAGCCATGAAGCATATCTTCGCTGACTCGGTGGCCTCAGTTTCTGTAGATGAAGACTCATCACTGTCTCTCCAAGTAGCCACCATTGCCTTCTTCCCACTCTTCTTGTCTTTCCTCAGCGTGGGGCAGTTTGACTAAATATGGCTAGTTTGATGGCACTCAAAGCATGTAATGGGCTTTGAGCTGTCCTTTTTGTATTTGCTGTCACTTGAGTCAGCCTTATACTTATCAAAATTTCTGTAAGGCTTTTTAGAGTATTTGTCACTATTCCTGAATAGCCTTTTCATCTTCCTTGTGAACATAGCCATCTCCTCATCGTCAGTTGAACTCCCGTCAGTGGAGTCAGCTTTCATGACAAGGGATTTCTGCTTCTTGTCTTCAGATTTTTCCTTCACCTCAAAGTTTTTCATGGATATCTCATGGGTCAGCAATGAACCGATGAGTTCGTCATATTTGTAGGTGGTTAAATCCTGAGCTTCCTCAACTGCTGTCTTCTTTGCTTGCCAATCTTTAGGAAGACTCCTGAGTATCTTTTTGACTTGTTCTTCCTCAGTGAAGATTTTCCCAAGTCTCTTGAGCTCATTAATGATGTTGGTAAACCTTGCATTCATGTTTGAAATGCCCTCATCATTGTTCATCTCGAACAGCTCGTACAGTCTCATCTGCTGATTCACCTTGGACTCCTTTACTTTATTTGTTCCCTCATAGGTGACTTCCAGCTTTTTCCAGATCTCTTGTGCTGACTCACAACCTGAGATTCAGCATCGAGCGCACAGTGAAGCATATTGATAGCCGAAGCGTGATTTTGAAGCTTCTTAAGATCATCCTCTGTCCATTTGGCCTCAGCTTTTACAACTATTTGGCCAGCCACAACCTCGACAGGTACAAATGGGCATTGGACTATAGATAGCCAGACACTCATGTTTGTAGCCTGAATGAAGTTTTTCATCCTATTCTTCCAGAAGGTATAGTTTGACCCGAAGAATAGGGGAGGCCTAGTAATGGACAGCCCCTCAGGCAGTATTTGAGTTGTTTGGTTTCCAGGGAGAAACCGAGTGCTGTTTTCGCCCATGGTAGGGATCAGCTCAAGGTTGTTAGACCTTTTAAAGTGAGCTTTTAAGCTCTGATACCACTTGTTGGTCCCTTGTAAGGTTGCAAGTATAGTTCCAAGGGGGGGTTAGGAACTATTTAAACTTTTTCACAATTAGGGCAGACTTCTTTTTCTAAGGAAAAAGGTTTTAACAGCGGCGCTGAGTAAACAGCAAGATACTGGCTTAGTCAACTGGTGACTAGGTCAGTTTCTTAGCTTGAGTCAGGAGATAGCACTTAGAGTCTATTCCTGAGCTCAGACGTTCAACGCGCACAACTCAACTTGACCTCTTTACTTGGTCAGTTTTTGGTTATTTTAAGCAAGCAATATAAATAAGGAGTTAAAGGTAAGAAATACTTCACTCAGCAGATTTATCCAGGTTCGGCTTCTTCTAAGCCTACGTCCTGTCCCCGGAACACGTTCCGAGATTTCGAATCCTCTACTGAGCTCTTTAAAGGTAGAGCCTCAAACCTTTTACAATATCAGCAACTAAGTATGACAAGAGTACCTTCCTCTATACCTCTACTCAATCCTAATCTCTCGCTGAGTACTAAAACCGAGTACTCAGCCGCTCCTTTCTATCTCTAGAAATGATAAGTGTTTTGTCCTATACAAAGATTTGCTAAGACACTTTAGACGATTGAAACAATCACTCTAGACTTTTACACAGATATAAGAATTGTAGTGTAAGATTTTGCTTTGCTTCTTTGCTTGCAGAACTTGTAGAAATTTGGTCAGCGTAATGGCTTGATCAAGTTCTTTGTTGAGTGAAGCTTCTGATGGCACTATTTATAGAGACGTCTGGGCATCGGTCATTTCGAATTTCGAAATAACCGTTGGAGGGAAACGGCTACATGTCGTTGTCATCCTGACTTGCTCAGAGCTCTCGGCCAATCAGAATTGTGTATCTTCTGTCCTCGGTCAGCTCAGCAGACTGTCTCTCCTTTTATGGTAAAGTCAACTGGACAGCATATTGTTCGTCTGAACTTTGCCCAAAGGGGAAATACTTTGTCTGGAAGTTTTCCTTTGCCAGCTGCTGTCTTGTACGCTTTGTCGAGACTTACTCAACAGCTTCATCTTGAAGTTGTTCCCGAAGGTCTTCTAGATCCTTCTCATGCTGAGTTGCGTTCTGTACAGAACGGTAACGTTTTGACAAACGCGGGCCGAGTTGTACTGAGTTGTTTGACTTGGGCCTTGGCTTCCGTATTGGGCTTGGGCCTTTTAATCCTTATGTCTTATAACAGTTTTAACTCAACATTGAACAAACACATTAGTAGAATAAATCAAAGCATTTAAACTTAGTGTGTTTAGAATATGTATTTTAAATTATACTTAAACAATTTTGTCAAATCAAAATTATGTGGAAAGGTGTTTCAACAAAGCTTACAATAGTTGAAGAAATAATATCCGTTGTGACAAAAGTCGAATCTAATAACCCGAGTTTGGCTAATCCATCCGCTACTCTATTAGAATGGTTTGTAATTATATAGAGATTTTTTATTATGGTCCTCCTAAGGAAAAAAGGAACTTAGTTGAGTATTGGACTTGGTTTATTATAAAAGCCTAATATTTTTTTTCCTTAATACATGATAATATGGAACAAAATATTTATATTTTATAATGACATGTGAGAAACCAACTTGCCAATGAAAGAGTTAAAATTACGCATTACTATCAACATTAAATGTATTTTACATCTTATCCCTTTTATTAATAAATTTTTATGATATCTTAAAAATTATATTAGATCATCTGCATATCGAACTAATAATTTAATTTCACATTATATATTTTAGGGACTATGATTTATAGCTTATAAGATTTAAAATTTATATAATAATTAAGTTAAAAATCTATAATTAAATAAATTTATTAATTATATAATATTAATATTTTATTGATTGAAATGTCATTAAATTATCAATTTGAGGTATGAATGATGTAGGCCCGACATATATAAGATTGCATCTATATGTTTATAGCAGCCGATTTCTTTTCAACTAATGAGGATTGCATTGGTAAACGCACACTATGATTAAGGGGTCTTACCCCTCAACTTGTACAAAAATTTTGTTTTTTTTTGTTACGAAGGGGAGTCGTCCAGAAGCAAAAAAAAAGACTACAAATGAATGATTCTGCTTAGACCACAACGGTCTTCATGAATGATGTCCCTCTTTTTATTAGACCAACAATAATTTTGTTATTTTTTAAATTTATTTTCCTTGCTTCCTTAATAAATCATTTCTTCCACTATTATTTTTCTTTTTATTTTCCTTATTCAATTGTTTTATGTACTCTCTTCTAAAAAAATGAAATTTTTTATTTTCAATTAATTTATCATTTCTTTTCGATTTGATATTGTGGTTTTATCGATTTATAAGTAGAGGAATGCAATATTTTTTTTGTTGCAAGAAAAAATAACACATGAATAAAGGAGAGAGAAAACCGATCAAAAAAAAGAGTCAAATGTCACAAATGCTGGTCAACGATTATAGTGACCACCAATGTTAAAAAAATGTAAACGTTAAGAATTGAAGTTCAATTACCACAATATTAAAATGTGTAAAATTCAGTGGTGATGAATATAATTTATTCTATTTATATCCTCCTCAATCTCTCTCTTAAATCTCAAATTGTTTAATGTTGTGTAATGTTTTGTGACTGAAAAACGATGTTATATAATAAAAAAGTTATTAAAAATTTCACTTTCTCATTATTTTTTATCATGCTTCCGCCGTGAATTCATCTATAAAGTTGTCAATGTTTCTCACATATATAATTAAACTATGAAAAAACAGCACACATGGGGAAGGCACTATTATACATCATCACTACAACTACACAGGTTGAAACCTACAGGCCTACAGCCATATTTTATACTACTTCCCATCTTTTAGTTTTTCTGTTTCAGAAATAGAAAATTCTAAACTTCAATTATACCTAATGATCATATATCATATATATATAGCTAACATTAATTCATTCAATTATATATATATGCAATAAAATAATGTTAATATTTAATGTTTCTATATAGAGAAGAAGATGAGAATTAATAAGAAATGCACCATTGTCACAACTCACAAGATAAACCCCTAAAATATACAACAGTTTAGATGACGTAGCAGCACATGCTGACTGATGACACCCAAGAAAACTGAAAGTAACATCCACATTAATTAATTACACTTTCAAACTTTCAACTCATCATTTTCATATTTTGTCACTTCTTCTTCTTCATTGGAATTCCAGATTTCAGAGACAATAAGAGAGAACCAAACAATCACAGGCGTAATCAAAAGAATCAGACCAAAAGGCACCATCCATAGCTGACTACTTGTTGAATGATAACTACACTCCCAATAACCCAAAAGTAATCCTCCTCCAATGCTCACCAAAAAAGACCATATACAAGTTATTGAATTCTTCATCATCATCTCCTTCATCAAGAAACTCTAATTTTGTAAGAGAAATGAAAGAGGAATTCAAGTTCAAGTACCTGAACTTTATAGGAGAAATGATGTGTTTAAATGGGGAAGAAGAAAGAGACAAAAAAGCATGTGATGTGAGGAGAGGAAATGAACATAATAAGCTAAGAATCAGGCGTGGCTTTTTTATCAAAGAAGGTCTATTTGTTTATAGAAATATACATATAAAGCATAATTAATTACGTCTAAGTTAATAACACTAGGATGATGGATCTTTTATTAAATTACTAGTTTGTTTTTGACAGCTCTGATGTTTTTTTCTAGGAAATTACAAAGTCTTCATGTTTTGAAATTTTCATAAATAGGTAGGAAAATGGCTGTTAAAATCAACATCAAATGGAAAGTAAGTAGATTTAGATACTTTCTGCTTAGTTTCAACCTGCCTAGGTAATCATTTCATCAGGGTTACTTGGTTGGTGTACCTTTTTTTCTTTCTATATTCATAAAAAGAATTATAGTTTCTTAAAAGATCTTACACTTTGATTAATTTTAAGGTTTGGATTTATTGTTATTATTTTAGAGAAAGCATCCTTATAGTTAAAAGTTAATTGTATAATCTGTCAATTGAAGTTGGATTAGGTAACAATGATAAATATATAGTGCTAATTAACTGTAGAGAGACATTGATGGCTTAATGTTAACTCTATTACAAAGCCTAAATTATAGTATTTCAGTTACAATACTTACTATAATAAAAAACATGTATCATATTATCCTCCCGGAAATCGAGCTGATGAGAACAAATGCTCAACTTTTTCCCCGTAAAATAAGGAAGCGGTCATTGAAAAGTAGCTTCGTGACAAAATGAGTAACTTTGACTACATTTGAGACAAACCAAAAGGGCATGACGTGAGCCCTCTGTCACGTGACCCCATATAAAATAAAAATCAACCTCCATGTGTGTAACTATGGATTGTAGTACCTATGATGTAAGCAACATATTTTTTTATGAAAGAAACACCGATCGAGCCCTAAAGAGCATGCGAACAATCACCGACAGATGGAGACTAGGAATGTTTGGAATGTCTGGAACTCCACCATTTGATGTCCCGGGATCTATAAAATCATAAAATCGTCTGACGTATATTAGGCACCTTGAGTATGTTGTGTCCTCCTGAGGTCGATCAGGCCTACTCAGACGAGCCTGTATTCTCTTTGGAGGGGCCGCAATCACTCTAGTTGGGATTGTCGGCCCTAGGGTCGTGGACCTCACAGCCTTTTTAGTTTAGGGTCCTCGACTAGATTAGGGTCGTTGGCTCTTTGGTTGGGGTTGCCAACCCTCCCCTCTTTTGGGGATTTCGAGCCCTTATAGATAGGGGCTCAAAACCCCAAGTTGAGGGGGAGAAGTTTGGAATGAAGAGAGATGTTAGAGAAATAAATAAAGAAGGAAAAAAAAGAAAGAGAAAGTATACAAAGAGAAAATACTAGAGAGAGAAATTCCCTTAACACCTACTAAAGATTTTGCATTCCGATCCCAATGACACCTCACAGGGAAGAGATTCCGGCCAAGAAAATTTACACAATTATCAACTGGTGCAGTGAGCATGGAGCTCTGAGTAATATATAGTTTCACCATGAACAAATATGCCATTTGATGGGCCACCAAATCCCCCCACTACTAAGATTACTGTTATACCCACTACTGGGATCTCAGCCATCGCTACTACATGGAGTTCAACCATATCTACCATGAGTAATTCTACGCCTTTACCATTCCATAAGATGATCTCCACTTCTGATGTCGTCATAATGGAAAATTTGCATAATGCCTCTCCACGTACATTCATGAATGAAGTTAGAGTGGTCGTGGCGACTCACATGAGTCAAGAGGCAGGAAATCGGATAATTGCGATATTTGGAGAACTACTTGAGAGACTTGTGGCATCCGCCCAAACTCAAAATTGTCCCCCCAACAACTGCGAGACTTGGAGATGTCTTTCTTGGATCCGGGAGTGCGCGCCCAAATTCAAAGCTAAGTGAACATCTCTCCACTAGCACACAACATGTTCTCCAATGAGGAGAGATCTTGGGATCCATAGCAGACTTTTCTTCGTTCATGCCTCCTAGAGTGACGAATCCTCTATTAGCTTGAAATATCGAATCAATGATTGATCAGGCCAGGTTTATTGATCGACCCATCTGAAGGGAGCTTTTTGGGAATCTAGAGAGGTCATAAATTTCGAGAGAGTTATGGAAATTCGATCCAGCCATGACAAAGATTATCTCAGAATAGAGATCGACCAACTCATAACCTCATAATTAGGTCACAACCCATGATGGACAAGTCTGGGAGTAGGACATCCGATTATTTTACTCCCCAACCTGCAACCATAGAAGGAACAGGGGATGAGATGGATAGACGAGTGATGGACACCTTGGCTAGATACGGATACTCGACAAATAGGCAAGCTCTATCACATAGAGATTTGCCCTACACATTGCGGATCTTAAGCTGCGAGAGAGATCAAAGATTCAAACCACCCACTCTACCACAATACAAGGGGGAAGGCAATCTAGAGGCCCACACACATTAATACAAAGAATTGATGGATGTTTATGACACCAATAAAAGTATCATATACAGAGTTTTCTCAACAATCCTCAAGGGACCAAAGTTTGAATGGTTCCAGTCTTTTTCTCCAGGATCGATTGATGGATGTGAGCAGCTAAGCCGTAGATTTTATGCTAAATTTTTCGGATGTATTCCTCCAATGGTGGCATGCAATTGTATGACTTAGTACAAGGGGAAGATCATCCTTTAAGGGAATATATTGATAAACTCAACCAACTGTGTGTGCAAATCACACGAGTTGATCTCAACACCGTTATAGAAGCCATGATCTTAAACACTCCCTGTGAAAGACTAAGAGAAGATCTAGTCACAAATCGCAATAGAACTCTTCTAGAGCTGATTGACATGTCCAAAATTTTCATGGATCTAGATGATGTAAAGAGAGAAAGAAGAGCAATGTTAAAAAACTGAAGGGGTGAGAATAAAGGAAAAAAGTCCATTAAGATACACCTCCAAAGAACAAACAAAGCACCCGAGAAAGACCAACATGTTGGTCCCTTATAACGTTACAAGTATAGTTCCAAGCGGGGTTAGGAACTATTTAAAATTTTTCTTTAGGGCAGACTTCTTTTTCTTCAGGAAAAAGGTTTTAACAGCGGCGCTGAGTGAATAGCAAGACACTGGCTTAGTCAACTGGTGACTAGGTCAGTTTCTTTACTTGAGTCAGGAGATAGCACTTAGGGTCTATTCCTGAGCTCAGATATTCAATGCGCACAACTCAGCTTGACCTCTTTACTTGGTCAGTTTTGTTTAAGCAAGCAATATATATATTAAGGAGTTTAAGGTTAGAAAGATATTACTCAGCAGATTTATCTAGGTTCGGCCTCCAAGCCTACGTCCTGTCCCCGGAACACGTTCCGAGATTTCGAATTCTCTACTGAGCTCTTTAACGGTAGAGCATCAAACCTTTTACAATCTTAGAAGCTGAGTATAACAAGAGTACCTTCCTCTATACCTCTACTCACTCCTAATCTCACGCTGAGTACTATAACCGAGTACTCAGCCTCTCCTTTCTAATCTCTAGAAATGATAAGTGTTTGTCCTAAACAACAATTTCTAAGACACCTTAGATGATTGAATAATCACTCTAGACTTTTACACGAAAGATATGAAATTTGGTGTAAGATTGCTTTGCTTTTTCTTGCGGAACTTTGAGTAGAATTTTGGTCAGCGTAATGGCTTGATCAAGTTCTGTATGGAATGAAGCAACTGAAGGGCTCTATTTATAGAGACATCTGAGACATCGGTCATTTCGAATTTCGAAATAACCGTTGGAGGGAAACGGCTTCCTGTCGTTATCACTCAGTCTTGCTCAGAGCTCTCGGCCAATCAGATTTGAGTATCTTTTGTCCTCGGTCAGTGTTGAGTAGCTTTTAGTCAGCTCGGCAGAATGTCTCTCCATTTATGGTAAGGTCAACTAGACAGCGTTCTGTGTCTTCTGAACTTTACCTAAAGTGGAAACACTTTGTCTGGAAGTTGTTCTTGCTCAGCTGCTGTCTTGTACTCTTTGTCGATTCAACTCAGCAGCTTCGTCCCGAAGTTTTTCAACGAAGGTTTTCTAGATCCTTCTTCCGCTGAGCTGCGTTTTGTACATAACGACAGTGTTTTGACATACGCGGGGCGAGTTGCCTTGAACTGTTTGACTTGGGCTTTGACTTCCGTATTGGGCTTTGACTTCCGTATTGGGCTTTGGGCCTTTTAATCTTTATGTCTTATAAACAATTTAACTCAACATTGAACAAACACATTAGTAGAATAAATCAAAGCATTTAAACTTAGTGTGTTTAGAATATTTTTAATTACACTTAAACAATTTTGTCAAATCAAAATTATGTGGAAAGGTGTTTCAACAAACTCCCCCATTTTGATGTTGGCAAAACTATTCAGCGAGGAACTTAGTGTTGAGCTCCCCCATGATAGTTGACCTATTATTGCTTAGCAAACTCCCCCGTCAGGGTTGAGCTACTGACTTAGTCTTAACTCTAAACATTCTAAGGTTTAATCGAGTAGGTCTAAGGTCAGTTTTCAGATATAGGTCAGCTCATGGAACATATTCTATTTTACTCAGTATTAAACGGAAGGTTTATCATTCAGAGAGCGCTGAGTAAGTATTTTGTTCAATGGTTTTTATGAGACAATGTTTTGTACGCATACAGCACAATGTCAAACATTTGATCAGCATGGGATACAATCAACAAGTATTATAGACAGTAAACACAGTTGATTTAGTTGAAGATACATAATAACATAATACTCAGCATCATATGAAATAACTCAAGTTAGGATAAAAGATGCAAGTATTGTATTTAAGTGAAGTAGTCAGCATACATAGCAAAAGATGAGCATAAAAACATATAGACTAAGTTAAACAAAACTGAGCTAGCCTATGTCTACTTCTTTTTCTTTTGCTTAGACTGACTGCTTCTAGGAGCCTCCTGCTGAGTTCTAGCTTGTTCTTTCTCCCCCGTTTTATCAGCATCGGGAGGAGCAGGAATTCTAAAAGAGTCGGTTAAGACATCGGCGGTTAGCACGGCGGACAGCTCCTTAAGTTTATCGGCACTTTCATTAATGCCGTCAAAAACAATAACGCCTTCATCCAAGACATCTTTAGGTATACCTAATTCAGCGGCGCTGAGTAAGCTCAGGATGTAGGCTTGAGACTTACCTACCCAATTAATTGTATCTGACAGTGCAACAAACGCTTGATGAAACGTCTTCAGTAGAGCTGAGTCATAGTATTGGTGCTGGATATTACTATGTCGAACATGTGTGAAGGTCCTTTGGGTAGTGACCAGAATCTCATTCTGCTTCATCTGGTCAGTGTCCATCTCTTGTTTATTTAAGTTCAGCAGACGAACTGCTTCGCTTATTTGCTCCACCGAGCATTGAGAGTAAGAGGCCAGCTGATTGTTGGTCTTGATTTGCTCAGTGTGAAGCTGGGCAAAAAGCATCTTAACTTCATCAGAAGTGGCATACTGAGTATTCGCAGCTGACAAGGTCTGGAATTGACCTTGAAGAGTGTTAAGATGTTGAACAGTTGTCAGTTGGAGCTCATCTAGCTTAGTTATTGAGTCCTGCTTGGGCTGATGTGATTGAATTGAGATCATATCACTTAGCAGATCCTTCAGTCCTTTAACCTCATTTAAGAGTTGAGTGACCTGGGACAGCTAAGTTGATGCATTGTTACTTGACCCAGCAGTAGGTTGAGCAGATTGATGAATGTCCTGAATTAATGACTGCACCGAATTGATGACTTTTCTACCAGACTCGGTGGCATGGAGATAGTTGAGGGATTCATCATCATGTTGCCTAGTTTCTTCAGTTTGACCAGTTTGTAGAGGAGTCGGAGTAATGATAGGGTCAATGACTGGAAGTGTGTTTTCAGGCTGTACTTGACTTTCTGGAAGAGAGGATTGATCGGCAGTAGTGATGGTCGATGAAATAGTCATCCTAATACTTTCAGTGCTGACTGGAGCAGGAATGGTCTGAGTCAGCACAGTGCTTGGAGCAACAGCATTGACGAGAACTTGCTCGATTTGGCTCGTTGAGTTTGCAGAAGCATTCAAGTCGGCTTGTTCCTTTGGTGAAGAAACAGAGGCTTGCTTTTCAAGAGAAGCTTGTTGAGAAGAAGGGGTTTGCTTACTGAAAAACTTCAGCTTCAGAGAAGAAGGATCTTTGGTCGGCTTTGGAACAGGGAGATCGATGACTGTTTGCTGACTTGCCTTTATCAATCTTCTTCTGCGAGGAGGAGTGGGATCAGCTTGGATAGATTCTCCTGAGTGAGAAGGAGAAGTCTCTTCTTGATCAGCATTGGGCTGATTGGCTTGTACTTGTACTTTATCTGCAGCCAACTCAGTGTTAGTTGGGTCAGCAGTTTCCTCTTCACTAGCTGTCTCCTCAGCGTCATCTTGACCGCTTTCTTCTTCTTCTTCTTCCACATCATCCTGATCTGAGTTATCTAATTCTTCTTCCACCTGAGTGATGAAGTGATCATCCAGTTCCACATCATCTTCTTGATGCTCAGTTTCAGTTCCTTGACACTGTGTGAAGTGTGAATCACCAGGAACAATGATGTCAGTGGGGATAGCATCAATTGGGGTCAGCTCTAAAGACTTTTTCTTCTTCAGAGGTTGCTCAGCACCCAGTCTTTCCTCTGTATCAGGCTCATCTTGCCTGCTTCTCTTCTCAGCTGACTTAGGTCTCTCATGACCTTTTTGAGCAGCTGACTTAGGCTTCTTGGCCTGAGGCTCAGCCTTCTTTGAAGGAGTCCCAACAGCTTTCCTCTTTCGGGCAGTTGGAGCCTTTGTCCTTTTCCCTTTCTTTGGGACATCTATCTCCTTATCAGCTTCATCAGTATTTTTGCCTTTCTTAACTGGCTGGTCATACTTCAAGGCACGCAGCGAAGCCGCTGTGATCTCAGAGCCTTGGGCCTCAGTTTCCTCGAAGAGATCAATTTGATGATCTTTGAGAATTCTGGTTATGAGTGAGCCCAGCCTTAAGGTTCCAGTGCTCCTCTGGAAGCCGGCTATTAAGAAAACTGGCATGTTGATGGGCTTGTAGGTCAGCATATGCCATATGAAGCATTGCTCGAAATTTGTCGCTGAGCTGGTACAGTTGATCTTGGGGTAGATGTAATTGGTCAGCAGATAGTATGCCATCTTTTGGTGCTGGCCCATTGATGAACTTGAGATTTCTCCAGAATGGCCAGCGGGCTTACAAAGGTGGCATCGTACCCAGTTCCTTCATGATCCCCAGACCGCCTCAGTTTTGTTCCCTCATTCTTTAACTTCAGCAAGTTAGCAAGATAGGTAGGGTTTATAAAAATGGTCTTTTCCTTTACCACAGTTACCAGATAGTCCTGGTTATCATCAGCAACTCAGAGATTGTGGTAAAACTCCCTTACTAGGTTAGGGTAAGTGGGATGTCTAATGGAGAACAGCTCGGTCCAGCCATTCTTCGATATCCATTCACAGAATGGTTGCTCGGTTGTTACGAAGGCCTCAGAGAACCATCGTGAGAAGTCTATTTTCCACTCTCTAACGTCCGTGAAAACTTTGGTGTAGGTTCTGACCTTGGTCGGCTTTCCCTTAGATGAGGTGGCTTGGCCAGCTTTGCCTTTGCTCGGCGTAGTGACCTTTGTAGCTTCAGGCGAAGTAGTTTGCCTGGAAGGTTCGTCGGAACTGGTCTTAGGATGACCGGCACCGGAGATGTTAATGGAAACCTTAGTCATAGTTTCAGAGAAAGATTTGAAGGTTTTGAGAGTTTTTAGAGAGAGAATGCTTATGCCAGAAGATTCGGTAAGTGTAAAGAGATAACAATGGGGATTTGCCCATTATTTATAGCGGTGAAAAGTGGATCTTATCGAATCCATGTGTCAGTTTTGCCTTGGGATTGTGAACCGACAATAATCCTAGCTTTTATGACACATTCGGCGCATACGTCATCCTAGGTGGCTATTCGCGTGTTCTAGCATTAAACGCAACGGATCTTATACTCAGCGTTTAGAATACTAAGCGTTTTATATTCTGAGTGGTCAGTTTTATACATACGGATGATTTCTCAGTTTGAGATAACTACTCGGTGTCAATGTTTGCTCAGTATGTGATATTTATTCATTTAGCATTAAACACTCAGCATACATTTATTCACTCAGCAAACAATGGATCATTCAGCATGTTAATTCACTCAGCATGATTCTATATTAAGAGCTGGAATTTACTGAAGAGGATTAAACATACCAATGGCTTCTCTCAGTATGCTGAACTGTTCACGAGCCAGTGGCTTTGTGAAGATATCCGCAAGCTGCTCATCCGTTGGGACGTAGGTCAGCTTTATCTCACCCTTGAGTACATGGTCTCTAATGAAGTGATGTCTTATGCTGACATGCTTCATCCTGCTGTGTTGAATTGGGTTCTTGGATAGATCAATTGCACTTTTGTTGTCACATTTGACCTCAATTGTCTTTGTTTGAACACCATAGTCTTCAAGCTGTTGCTTAATCCATAGGACTTGAGCAACACAGTGTCCAGCAGCAATGTACTCAGCTTCAGTGGTAGACAGGGCTACTGACGCCTGCTTCTTACTGAACCAGGATACAAGACAGCTTCCTAAGAAGTGACATCCTCCAGAGGTGCTTTTCCGTTCTAGCTTAACTCGTCCATAGTCAGCGTCAGTGTATCCAACGAGTGTAAAACCATGAGTGTTGGGATACCATAAACCTGCGTTCACTGAGCTTTGCAAATATCTAAGGATTCTTTTTACAGCAATGTAATGAGATTCCTTAGGGTTAGATTGATATCTAGCACAGTAGCATACTGAGAACTGAATGTCCGGTCTACTCGCTGTTAAGAAAAGTAGAGAGCCTATCATACCTCGATACAATTTGTTGTCTACCGACTTACCATTCTCGTCAGCGCAGAGGACAGTGTCAGTGCCCATAGGAGTGGATATTGGCTTGCAATTTTCAAGATCATAATTCTTCAATATCTCCTTGGCATATTTAGCTTGACTGATGAAGATGCCATTTTTCCCTTGTTTGATTTGAAGTCCAAGGAAGAAGTTGAGTTCTCCCATCATCGACATTTCAAACTCAGTCTGCATTTGCTTGCTAAATTCCTTGCACATTGACTCATTAGTAGCACCGAAAATAATATCATCAACATATATTTGAGCCAGCAGGGTATCTTTACCCTTTCTCTTAATGAATAAGGTTGTATCAGCTTTGCCTCTGACATAATTTCTAGTCAGCAGGAAACTGGTCAGCCTCTCATACCAAGCACGTGGTGCTTGTTTGAGGCCGTACAGAGCCTTTTTGAGTTTATAAACGTGGTTTGGGAATTTAGAATCCTCAAACCCTGGAGGCTGATTAACATAAACTTCCTCGTTTATAACTCCATTAAGAAATGCACTTTTAACATCCATTTGGAATAGTTTAAAGTTCATGTAAGATGCATATGCACATAAAATTCTAATTGCCTCTAGCCTTGCCACTGGGTCAAAGGTCTCACCGTAGTCAATACCTTCTTGCTGACTGTAGCCCTGAGCTACAAGTCTTGCTTTATTTCTGACCACGTTCCCTTGTTCATCCAGCTTGTTTCGGAAGACCCATCTTGTTCCAATAGTCTTCTGACTCTTTGGATGAGGCACCAACTCCCATACATCATTCCTTCTGAATTGATCAAGCTCCTCTTGCATTACGATCATCCAGAACTCATCGTACTCAGCTTCAGCGAAATTCTTTGGTTCCTGAACTGAGACGAAGGCCACGTTGCTGAGGTATCTCCTGAGTTGATTTCTTGTCATCAGGGTATTCTCAGCGGCATCAAGGATTGCACTCTCTGAGTGCCCTCTTGGAATCCTTATATCCTTGGGTAGATTGATGTCTTGTGCTGTCTGTGTTTCAACAATCTCTGCAGGAATAGACTGGTCAGTGAAAACAATCTTAGGTTCACTTTTACCTTTGGTCAGCCCTTGAGGGAATGACTCAGCGGCTGTATCTTGATCAGCGGATGCTGAGTGTGGATCATCCTCGGTCAGTGGCTGGTATCTACCTGCAGGGTTAGTTTCGTCGAACTCAACATGTACTGACTCTTCTAAAACTTGAGTTCGTTTATTGAAAACTTTGTATGCTTTGCTGTTTGTTGAGTAGCCTAAAAAGATAGCTTCATCAGCTTTTGAGTCAAACTTAGCTAGGCTATCTTTGGTGTTTAAAATAAAACATTTACAGCCAAAGGCACGAAAGTATCCAATGTTGGGCTTTCGTCCTTTCCAAAGTTCGTAGGGGGTTTTCTTTAGTATAAGTCTAACAAGAGCCCTATTAAGAATATAGCATGATGTGTTAACAGCTTCTCCCCAAAAGTACTTTGGAAGCCTATGCTCACTTAGCATTGTCCTAGCTATTTCAACCAAGGTTCTGTTCTTCCTTTCAACAACCCCATTTTGTTGAGGCGTCCTAGGAGCAGAGAAATTATGGTTAATGCCGCTGGCTTCACAGAATTCAACAAACTGTTGGTTTTTGAATTCTCCACCATTATCACTTCGGATGTGAGCCAATTTTAGGCCTTTATCATTTTCAAGTTTTCTAACCAAATTTGAAAATGTCTCAAAGGTTTCATTCTTGCTACTCAGCAAGATGACCCAAGTGTACCGAGAGAAATCATCTACAATGACCAAGGAAAATCTTCTTCCACCCAGACTCAGCGGCTGGACTGGACCGAAGAGATCCAAGTGTAGTAATTCTAACGGACGCTTAGTTGAGACAATGTTTTTGCTATGAAAAGATTGTTTGGTTTGTTTTCCAGCTTGGCAAGCGTGGCATAATTGATCTTTTTCAAATTTAAGTTCTGGCAGTCCCTCAACCAATTGCTTTCTTGCTAATTTGGCCAGGAGGTCCATGCTAACATGACCAAGTCTCCTATGACATAGCCAGGAATTTTCTTCCTTTGAAACTAAGCATACAGTTTTTGAAAACTTTTTTTCTAAGTTCAGCATGAAGACATTATCAATGCGAGGGGCAGTTAAAATTAACTCATTAGTTTTACACTCATATATTTTACATCCAGTGTCATCAAATATAACTTTTCTCCCATTGTCACATAGCTGAGCTACGCTGAGTAAGTTATATTTGAGTCCGCTGACTAGGGAGACTGACTCAATAGTAGGATTACCTCCAACGGTTCTTGACCCTACTATCTTACCCTTTTTGTTGTCTCCAAAACTTACGCTTCCTCCTCGTTTACGCTCAAATGTGATAAACTGAGTTTCATCACCAGTCATATGCCTCGAGCATGCACTGTCAATATACCACATCTTTGACTTCTCAGCACATCTCAGGCTTACCTGCAATGTAACTAGTTACTCTTAGGTACCCAATTCTTTTTGGGTCCTTTCTTGTTAGGTTCAACAGGTAAAGCATCATATTTTATTTTATGGCGACATACATGGACAGTATGGCCATTCTTTCCACAGAAGTCACAACTGACCTTCCGTTTAGGATTTCTCACTGACTGGTCAGCACCCCAGTGCTGAGCGTGCCAGCACACCTTTGTGGTGTGTCCTTTCTTCCCACAGAAGTCACAATGGACATTCCACTGAGGATTCCATCTCTGTTGACCAGTACTTCGGTACTGAGTATTCAGAGGAATATTTCTTTTGTTTGGAACCTTTAGTTGGTTCTGAATGGATGTGACGTCCTTCCTCAGTTTCTTAGAATCTGATTGGACCTCAGAGACAAGCTTTTGCATAATTCCAATGTTACTATGCAAATCTGAGTTGTCCTGAAGAAGATATCGAAGGTCACTTAGTTTGACCTCCTCAACCTCGTCACATCGCCTGCTGAGTGCTCTAACCTTTTCATTACACTGTTTGACAAGTGTGTAGAGGTCACTCAAGGCATTAACCATTTCAGTTCTGAGCAAGGGTAGTGATATTACCTCATTTGATTGCTCCTCATCATCAGATGCAATGGAGGGGTCAGCATGCTCAGAGACGCATGGCTCAGCAAGTTCGTCAGCCATGAAGCATATCTTCGCTGACTCGGTGGCCTCAGCTTCTGTTGATGAAGATTCATCACTGTCGCTCCATCTTGCCACCATTGCCTTTTTACCATTCTTCTTTTCTTTCCTCAGCATGGGGCAGCTTGACTTGATATGGCCAGTTTGATGACATTCAAAGCATGTAATGGGCTTTGAGCTGTCCTTTTTGTATTTGCTGTCACTTGAGTCAGCTTTATACTTATCAAACTTTTTGTAAGGCTTCTTAGAATATTTGTCATTCTTTCTGAATAGCCTTTTCATCTTTCTAGTGAACATAGCCATCTCTTCGTCGTCTGTTGAGTTCCCATCAGTGGAGTCAGCTTTCATGACAAGAGACTTCTGCTTCTTGTCTTCAGACTTTTCCTTCACCTCGAAGTTTTTCATTGATATCTCATGGGTCAGTAGTGAGCCGATGAGCTCATCATATTTGTAGGTGGTTAAGTCCTGAGCTTCCTCAACAGCGGTCTTCTTTGCTTGCCAGTCTTTAGGAAGGCTCCTGAGAATCTTCTTGACTTGTTCTTCCTCAGTGAAGATCTTCCCAAGTCTCTTGAGCTCATTGATGATGTTTGTAAACCTTGCATTCATGTCAGATATTCCCTCATCATCGTTCATTTCGAACAGCTCGTACAGTCTCATCTGCTGGTTCACCTTGGACTCCTTTACTTTATTGGTTCCTTCGTAGGTGACCTCCAGCTTCTTCCAAATCTCTTGCGCCGACTCACAACCTGAAATTTTATTATATTCTGCAGCATCGAGCGCACAGTGAAGCATGTTGATAGCCGAAGCGTGATTTTGTAGCTTCTTGAGATCATCCTCTGTCCATTTGGCCTCAGCTTTAACAACTGTTTGGCCAGCCACAACTTCGACAGGTACAAATGGGCCTTGGACTATGGACAGCCAGGCACTCATATTTGTAGCCTGAATGAAATTTTTCATCCTATTCTTCCAGAAGGTATAGTTAGACCCGAAGAATAGGGGAGGCCGAGTAATGGACAGCCCCTCAGGTAAGATCTGAGTTGTTTGGTTTCCTGGGAGAAACCGAGTGCTGTTTTCGCCCATAGTGGGGATCAGCTCAAGGTGGTTAAACCTTTTACAGTGAGCTTTCAGGCTCTGATACCACTTGTTGGTCCCTTATAACATTACAAGTATAGTTCCAAGGGGGGGTTAGGAACTATTTAAAATTTTTCTTTAGGGCAGACTTCTTTTTCTTCAGGAAAAAGGTTTTAACAGCGGCGCTGAGTGAATAGCAAGACACTGGCTTAGTCAACTGGTGACTAAGTCAGTTTCTTTACTTGAGTCAGGAGATAGCACTTAGGGTCTATTCCTGAGCTCAGATATTCAATGCGCACAACTCAGCTTGACCTCTTTACTTGGTCAGTTTTGTTTAAGCAAGCAATATATATATATTAAGGAGTTTAAGGTTAGAAAGATATTACTCAGCAGATTTATCCAGGTTCGGCCTCCAAGCCTACGTCCTGTCCCCGGAACACGTTCCGAGATTTTGAATTATCTACTGAGCTCTTTAACGGTAGAGCATCAAACCTTTTACAATCTTAGAAGCTGAGTATAACAAGAGTACCTTCCTCTATACCTCTACTCACTCCTAATCTCACGCTGAGTACTATAACCGAGTACTCAGCCTCTCCTTTCTAATCTCTAGAAATGATAAGTGTTTGTCCTAAACAACAATTGCTAAGACACCTTAGATGATTGAATAATCACTCTAGACTTTTACACGAAAGATATGAAATTTGGTGTAAGATTGCTTTGCTTTTTCTTACAGAACTTTGAGTAGAATTTTGGTCAGCGTAATGGCTTGATCAAGTTCTGTATGGAATGAAGCAACTGAAGGGCTCTATTTATAGAGACGTCTGAGACATCGGTCATTTCGAATTTCGAAATAACCGTTGGAGGGAAACGGCTTCCTGTTGTTATCACTCAGTTTTGCTCAGAGCTCTCGGCCAATCAGATTTGAGACAAGCTAGATAGATTCGTCCAAAACCCTTAAGATTTGAAAGAAGCCAAGCAAAAGTCAGATCCAAAAAAAAAAATCAAAAGGCGTTTAAGTCCTCCTATGTTTGTAACCCTAGTTAGGGCATTTAAGTCTTTAGTCTTTTTTTAGGGGAAGTATTTAACCCTCATTGTTAATAAGGATGCGTAACTTTTTATCAATCAAATTATCAAACTCCTTTGATAGTAAGGTTTTCATACCTAAGATTGAGATTAACTCCTTTTAGTTTAATTAGAGAAAAAACCTCTTTGTTGATTTACAATTAAAATCATCATGTTCGTCTTTAATCTGTATCACAATCCAAAAGTGCATATTTACTCAGACTAATAACCTGTGCATGCATGTTTTTCCTTCCTTCCCAGAGCATGACCAAAGACCCCACAATATGAAAATGGTTTCAACCAACTTTGTTTGGCTATTACTATGGTATTGTCATTAAACTTTAGAATTAGACATTAAAGTCTTTAAAGTTTTGTTTTCACCAAAATAAAGTCATAAGGACTATTTAATGCCCATATAGCTCCAAAAAGGTAATGTGAACGATTATAAAAAGACCCCAATACCACCTGTTTGCCACGCATAAAAGTTTTAGCCACGTATCAGACACATGCATATTTACCATGTGATAAAGAATTAAAAAAAATAACCATAGAATAAACATCGAGTCCTGATTTTCTTCAGAAACCAAATAAAAATCTTATTTATAAAAGTCTTATAAAACCCAACAAATTCAAAATCTTCAAGCAAAGCTTTATTCGAGTCCTGATTTCAAATTGTGGCAATAAACTTCGAGTTTGTTAAGTTCTTTTACTAGTTCATACATGATATTCTTTAATATTAAAGCTTCGAAATCTCCACAATCTGCTGAAACCAAATAAAAATACTTTTTAACCCATCTTTGAATACACCATAATTTTCATCTGATTCATGGCGTTTCTTAGAGTTGGTTGATGCTTAATCATTATCTCTCTTGGTTTACTTCCTCTCTTCATTTTGTTTGTCTTCTTTCGCATTTTTAAATTTGCCAAAAACAAAATGTAAACAAACAAAAAAATACTAAAATTTCTGTTTTTAAGTTTTTAATTTATTGCCACGTGATAGATATGGTCTGTCACGTGACAAAAAATATCATGCGTGACAGATATGCGATATTGAATTAAGTCCTTTAACAATTGTTTATATCATATTTCCTGTGTCACTTGACAATAAAATAATTATTATGATTTTACGGTGGTCGGAATAAAATTTTAATAATTTTATTATCTTATTTTAAAACTTAATAATCATGATATGACAATGATAAAACTTAAGTGATCACGAGTGCTTGATAACCGTCCAAATAGTGAACTAATTCTGGTACCTATTAAATAGTGTAATAATAAGCTCAGGGCCTCAAAAATAGAAAATAATAACTATATAAGGGATGAATTCCAATTTATTTACTTGCTTTAAAGTGATTAAGGGTTTTAAGTCACTTAAGTTAGATTTTGAATTGGAATAGCGCACGCAAAAAAATTTCAATTGACAGATGATTCATCTAAAAGATATATGAGGAGCCTTAAAATGAAAAACCGGACAAATTAAAAAAAAATACAATTAAGACTCTGTGATATGTTCAGTCGAAGCATTTAATTTTGCAATTTTCAGCTTAATTAAACATTAATTTCAATATTCTAAGCATAAACTTAGTTTTTTTTGTGTGTGTAATTAATCCGATTATTAATGATTTTGATATATTAGGGATCCAATTTACTTCTAAAATAATTGTAATACCCTGATCCAATACCATGTAGATATTATCCGCTCTGGCCCAAATCCAACATCTTGGACCTCACGGTTTTAAAACGCGTCTGCATGTATTGGATTCACATCTTACTAATAAGCCTCAATCACTCCCTCTCCATTTCTGATGTGGGATTCAGTTCATTCCTGCCTCCATCGGCATCCCTTAGGGCCGCTCCTTGCTCAGGCCTCCTTACCCCGACGCCACCCATTCCGGATCGGGTCGTTACAGGCCCACCAGCTTCCGCCTGGTTCGTCCCCGAACCACACATCGTACGTGGAGAGTCGGCTCTGATACCAATTGTAACACCCTGGTCCAATACCATGTAGATATTAGATGCGTTTTAAAGCCGTGAGGCCCAATGTGTTGGAATTGGGCCAGAGCGGACAATATCTACATGGTATTGGATCAGGGTGTTACAATAAAAGTTGGAAAAATTTACATATAAATTCACTTTTAAAAAACTATATACAATTATATCAAGTAATAATTTTGAATTATATCGAACTAGTAAAATCAGTACTTTTTATATATTTTAAGGATTAAAATTTATAAATTAGAAGTCTATAATATATTTTTTAGGATTTATGAATGATAAATTAGGATCTAGAATTTTTAAATTATAATATAAAATCATAATATATAGAAAATAATGACATATTAAGAATTAAGTCTGATGATATGATTTAGTTGTAATTTTGTACTTATGTATTTAACCCATAAAAGTTAGGGTGAAAATTGGGCTTTAAGCCTTTATAATAATGGCTCAGGTAGTCAAAGGTAATGATAAGACAGATAATCTGCTACACATCTCTTATAAAAGTTGGGCTTAGCCCCAACACAAGAATAGCCTATAAAAACAGTTTATACACATGTTCAACCTATATATATATATATATATATATATATATATATATATATACTTTCATAAAAAAAAAAAACCTATATATTATACAAAGAATTTTTTTTAATAGAAATTGGGGCGAGACAGAACTTGAACAGGGTGAGCATCCATAACCCAAGAACTGACAAACTCGTAATATATTAATAAAAGAAAAAAGTGAGTGTTTGAACAAGAAAAAAGAAAGAAAAACAAACAAAAAGAAGTGAGGAGGAGAAAAGATAGGAAAAGTAAAAAAAAAAACGCAAGTGTAAAATATATACAAAGAATTTAATCTCTCTATTTGTCTATGTTTTCTTTTCTGTTGTATTTTTATGTAATTTTTTTTTCACGCTTTCCATTTTTTTACTTTTACATCATTTATGTTTTCACGATTTTTTTATTTTTATGTTTTTTTCACATTTTTTTACAGAACAAAAAGAAACGAATAATGGAGTAGGAACTAAAGAAAAAGAGTTAGAAAAAGGTTTTACTAATATTTTCATAACCAATCAAACATTGGAAAATTAAAAAAACTTTTTCCAACATATTATTTTGCTATAAACAAACAGGGCCTAAATGATGTAATAGACATAGCCTGTATTTATGTAAGGTTTTATTCTTTACTTTTCTTGTTGTACTTGATGTTTTCGTATCTATAAAATGATGTATGCAATTTTTATCAAAAAAAACAAACAGAGCCTAAATCGATAATATTTAATCACAAATAATCAATAAAACAATATAATGGTATCAAACCAATATGACTAAGTAATCAAATTTTTTTTTTTTTTACAAGATTATGGTTGAGTTTTCTTTATATATAACCTCTTATATTTTAATTTTCCAATTAAAATTTATACTGAAAAATAATTATAAATATTATATAGAATGTTAACTTTGTTAACTTTAAGCTTTTACATTATTTATTTATTTATTATTATATATTAATAGGTATAATTTACCAACCATAACCCCATCTTCATATATTTACAAATTTCAAATTCTAGAAATAAGCTGACTTATACGCGAACCTGTCACAGATTTAATATTATTTTTTAGAGAAAATTACACAGAAATTCATCTTTTAAAAATTATTTACAAATATGTCAAATCATAATTTTAGATTATATCAAACTAGTAAAATCAGTACTTTTAATATTTTTTAAGGATTATAATTTATAAATTAGAAGTCTATAATATATTTTCTAAAGTTTATAGTTTATGAATTGACGTCTAGAATTTTTAAATTATAGTGTAAAATCATAATATATAGAGAATAATGACATATTAATAATTAAGTTTGGTGATATGGCTTAGTTGTAATTTTGTACGTAATTATGATATTCATATATTTGACACTATTTTTTATTCAAACCCGGCCCATGGAAAGGTCGTGCCTAAGCCGAGGGCTCAAACCTGAAAAGGGGTCTAAAAACCTAAAAAAATTAGTATTATACATATTTAAGAAAAATTAATAATTCATCAATACGGATGGGATGGGATCATGAAGTTCTACCAAGTCTTAAATATCAGCAATTCAATGCTTCATCTTAGTTCTTCGTGATAGACGAGGATTCTCAAAGGAGAGAAAATATTTTTGATGATAGATAATAGCATAAGAGTGATATGAATAGATAAAAATTGTGGAGCATATTTTTCATATTGAGTAAAAGTAGGTTATTTATTTATTTTATTTTTTGGTACATAAAAGTGGGTTATTTAATGAATGCAATAATATATGCATACCATTTTTAATGAAATATTTCTTTTTCATCCTTTATTTGAATCTATTTTAAATTTTTGAAAAAATACAAAAATAAACAGTCTGATTTAACCGATTTGTAAACATAGTCTCATAATTTAAGAGTTGATAAATTGATACCATACGTTTATCTCTATCTATACTATATATAATTACGGAAGCAGAGAGAAATGAGAAAAAATATTATAGAGGTCTTTTTTATGAGTTATTAATGTAGTAAAAAATCAGATTAAAAATATTTAATTAATTAAAAATAACAAATTTATATTTATAATATATTAAATAATTACTAGCCTATTAATTAAAATAATAAAAGAAAGCAAGAGTTACGGGAAGATGAAAAAACACAAAGCAAAGGAAATCCAAAAGTCACAAATAAACTTCTATATAAAGCATGATAGATATTATTCCACCATTATATTCATTGGTCACGATAGATAGTATTATATTTCTGAAGGTAAATATTCGATTTTTTTTATATGTTGTAGTTATTTTGTTCTCAATTATGTTGTTGTTTTATTTTTATTAAACAATAGTTATTATAGTTTCATTTTTCAGATTCATTTCTGTTGTTACCCAGGTTCTATACCTCTCGCTATCTTATCCATGTTTTCTTTTTTATTTGTCTTTTTTTTCCAAACTGGTAGCTTCAATTGAAGAAATCCGACAGAAATAGAAGATGCATGAACAACTAAAACCGGAAAACACAAAAGTGTCAAAAATTACAAGAAATTCTTATGTTTCTCAAGGTAATTATTCGATTTTTTTTTCATATGTTGTAGTTATTTTTATTCTCAATTGTGTTGTTGTTTTCTTTTTATTAAACAATAGTTGTTATAGTTTCATTTTTCAGAGATGAAATTCCATTTCTGTCGTTACTCAGGTTCCATACCCCTCGCTACCTTATCAATGTTTTCTTTTTTATTTGTCTTTTTTTTTAATAACTAAAATAAATTTTTTGTAAATTTGTATTCTTTTTTAGTATATGTTGTTAGGTGTTATTGTTTCGATTGCTAACTCTTAACTAAAATTTAGATTTTCGGCTTTATATGAACTCAATTTTTGGCTTTCTCAATTGTACTGTTGTTTTATTTTTATTAAACAATTGTTGTTATAGTTTCATCTTTCAGAGATGAAATTTCATTTCTGTCGTTATCCAGATTCCATACCTCTTGCTACCTTATCCATGTTTTCTTTTTTATTTATTTATTTTTCAAAATGACTAAAATAAAGATTTTGTATATTTGCATTCTTTTTTAGTATATGTTCCTAGGTGTTATTGTTTTGATTGTTAACTCTAACTAAAATTTAGATTTTCGGCTTTTTATGAACTCAATTTTTAGTTTTAGTTGAAGTTAGATTAATTTTTCTAATTCGGAACATGTTGAAATCCACTCATTTTTTTAGTTTGAGTTTAGACCTGTCCATGGGTCGGGCTGGGCCGGGTTCGGGCCGGGCCTGACGGGCTTTTAGGTAAAAATGCTTGTCCCAAGCCCAACCCAGCCCAGTATAATTTTAGGCGGGCTCGGGCCGGACTGGGCTCGGGCTTAAAAATCAAATCCCAAGCCCAACCCATATAAGCCCACCTAAAAAAATATACATAATTTTTAATTAAAAAAATCATATTTATACTTAAAATAAATATTTAATTATAAATATATAAATTTCCTAATTAATATTAATAAGGCGGGCCGGGCCGGGCCGGGCCGTGATATTTTGATATGTCCCAAGCCCGCCCAAAAAATAGACGGGCTTTACCGGGCCTGGGCCGGGCTGGGCCTAAGAGTAAATTTCATTGTCCAAGCCCGGCCCAAAGGACACGGGGCTGGGTGGGCCGGGCGGGTACCCGGGCCCGTGGACAGGTCTATTTGAGTTTAGCTAATTGATATGGATTGTATTTTTTATTTTTATGCATTTTGGTACAAATAGATATAAAGTTTCAGACGATAGTTGTTCATTGAAGTTTGAGACATATTAAATAAAATATTAAAGAGATATTGGAATATTATACTTACAATTAAGTTTATTTCAACATAAATTATGTTATGTTATTATTATTATTATTATCAAGAAGTTATTTTTTCCCAATTTTCTAGATAAGGAGATTGTAAAGGTCTAATACACTTGATAAGATGTTTATTCTTGAAGAATGTGGATTATGCTAGATACGAATTCAAAATCAAGGTAAATAAAAATAAATTTTGATGCTCAAAATCCTAAAAATATACATTAATTATGGATATTGAGATAATTGTTTTTGCAACATTGGCTTATATAATTTTTAACTATTATATTATGGTTCCTATAAAATTGTTAGTATTTCAAGAGTTTTTACCAGATGAAAATGAAATATGATCATAGGACAAATTATTGAAAAATATTAATTAAGAAAATATTATTATTTGAATCTCTTCAAATTCTCAAATGTTGAGCATATTGATTCTAATTAATATAATTAATTTCACATATTAATTATAAAACTTTTTTTTGTACTGAGTGGTTACAATTGCGATTTAATTCTATTTAACTAAAATTAATTTATGGACTTAATACTTCATTAAGAAAAAATAAAATGTTTAATTAATGGGCAAAAAATATTTTCACTCTCCTCTTTATACGCTTATGTCTCGACATTCTCTTTTATTTTAAAAAAAAAAACCCGAGAGGAAGATGGTTCTCTCCTAATTATCTTTTTCGTCCCTTCATTTTTTTTTCAATTCTTTTGTTTGTTTTTCTTACTTACAAAATTCAAGAATGTATAATTATTAAAAAATATTAATGAAGTCAAATAAGTGATATCTGCGAGTATGGCTGATATTCTATATAGTGAAAGAATGAAGAACAAATTGATCGAATGTCTTGATGAGATATTACGAGATGAAAATAAGAGAAATCATCATCTTAAACTGATTCAATTAGATATATTGGGTTATTGTAACAGGATGAATAATTGAATTCGAATACTTGGTGATCATGAAATTCCATCAACCAAAATAATTATCATCAAGATGAATTTGTGACTAATTCTTACGAATTTTATTTTGTTATATGTAACATATTGAATTGATAAAGTTTCTTCATATGCAACATTAGAAAAGTATTGATGGTAATAGTTTATAAAATAATATATTGATGTTGCTTCCATTTTAACATAGATTGTAATTCTTTTGTATCGTAGATATAATATTTAATTTTAATTGTAGTTTAATTCAATTTTTGTTTAACCTATATTGTAATTCTTTTGTATCGTAAATATAATATTTAATTTTAATTATAGTTCAATTCAAGTTTTGGTTTTTTATTATATTCTAATATATTTCTTAATTAATCTGCTATTTTATTATTATTGTTTCACAGAATATTTGGAATATGAAAATGTATTAAAATTCCTAAAAAGTACAAATCATTGAATTTTGTAAAAATAAATAAATCATCCATCTTTAATTAAAATTCTATAAAAAAAAGTAGTCAATTATTTTTAAAATTAATTTAATTTGAATTATCATTAAAAAATATATATTAATTTCAAATATACATAATATAAATTTTTTTCATAGCATGATATAAAATTATTTAAAAGTAAATATGTCAATTTATTTATTTATCTAAATTATATAAAAGTTTCATACCCGTGCATCGCACGGGTTTTCGACTAGTTAGCAAATAATTTCGCGGTTAAAAAATAACTGATAATTTTATCATTTTATTTTTTAATATTTGGTTTCGCCTCCTCGACTGTTCAAATTTTTTTTCTCTTCTATCATAATAAAACGGTTTCGTTTTAATGTATTGACTAAAAAATTAAAAATGTCTAACGAGAAAAGTGTGGATATATTTATTTTTCTATAAGTTCAACGCTAATTTCATAAATTTACAGATTACCTATCAATGAGGGCTAAATTTTGACGGAGTGGGGAATCGAACCTCAAACCTTTCAAACAGAGCTTCAACGTCTTACCACTCGGACCAACCTTCATTGGCTAGAATGCAAATTAATAACCCAATGAAATCAAGAAGAACACTACTTAGGGATTTCATTTTCAATAGAAAGCCAGAGAAGAGAAGAAAAAATTGAATTGTTATTATCTAAATCTCTCTGTGAGACCACCTTATCCCAATCTCCCTCTCCTTCTCTCATGCAACAGACTCTCACAATCTCAGATTCTGTTCATCGTGTTGTCTAATTCAAAATCGTTATTGGCAGAAAATATAGTATTTTTTCTTTTAAAATATTAGGCCCCTATTTGCTAAAGAGCGTTTTGGGATAAAAAGAGCGGTTTTGACCAACTTTAGCGGTTTGACCACTGAAACCGCTGATTGGAGTGTTTGGTGGAGAGAGGTTTGGGATGAAAACGCTAATTTAGAAAAAGCTCCTTTTAGGAGCTTTTTCAATTAGCGTTTTGCAATATTAAAATTAATGAACTTCTTTAACCCTAATTATTTTATGTATATTTTTATGTATAAAAAAAGAAATGCCTTTATTCGTCTTTTTGCACAAACTACTATTATCAATCAGCTAATTTTTACCAAACAGGTCTACACAAACAGCTAGTCAAATCAGCTAATGTAATCAGCTAACAGCTAACAGCTAATGTAATCAGCTAACAGCTAATTCCCAAACAGGGCCTAGGTATGAATTTTTTTATTATTGGAAAATAAAATCCTACAGTAAACTCATTTTTTCCCCCTCTGTTTGTTAATAGAAATAAACACATGGTATTTATTTGTCACTTTTAAACCATGAGATTATCATTGACGGATCTAGCTTAGAGACCGAGCGGCTCTGGCTCCCCAACTCCACCCCTGAATACCAGTGATTTCTGTTTTGGGAGTTCTATTAATTTTTTATTTATATTGATGTATTTGTAATATTATTTTAATATTTTTAAAACGAGTGTATTAGTATAAGTATAGTTGTAAGAACCGATCCAAACCAGTCCCAATTTCGGGCCGGAGATAGTTCGGCTTTTTATTCTTTAAAAACTGATCAGAACTGTTCAAACCAATTGGGTTAATCATAAATCGGTTGATCTAATGTCACTTGAACGGTTTGTTCCAATTAGATGTCAAATATTTTTACTTAAGAAAAAGTTAAGCAAGTCTTGTTGTTACAATAGAATGTACTCTTTCAAATATCATTCATCCCATCGAACGCTCTTTCAAGCAACCTCGTTAGAGATGCTTTAAGATTCATATTTTAATATAAAATGTGTTTGATTTAAATTTTGGAAACGGAAACAGAATGTGACAGAATCAAAATCGGAATGACTATTCATTTAATATGTTTGGTTCAATATAGAATTGGAATAAGCTGTTTGGTTCTTTAGTGGCAAAAAGTATAATGAAACCCTTGAACTTTACTTGTTTTAAGGATCAAGTCCCTAATCAATTATTTTCCACATTGAACCTTTGATCATTGATTTTGTTATAGATTTGGCCGGTATTTAACTTTTCCGTCGAGTTTGGAAGGGAAGAAGATCGATTTGACAATTCTAATGCTGAAAATCACAAAATGGGAGAGAAAAAGATTGAGTTTCGAAGTACCTACTGGAAATTAATTTCTGTAATTTCTTCTTACTTTTTACTCTTTATCTATCCTAGTTAATAAACTCTTATTTTTATTTGTCCACGTCAATAAGCCGAATCTCTCTAACGATGTGTGCTGCTCAAACTCAATAGAAAAGTTAAATAATGGCCGAATCTATAACAGAATCAATGATTAAGAGTTCAATGTGGAAAAATAATTAATTAGGAGCTTGATCCTTAAAACAGGCAAAGTTGAGTACTTAACTATGCTTTTGCCTTCTTTAACTATAGGAATCATAAAATTTATTAAAAATAATTTAATAAATAATAATAACTATAATTTCAGTTAAACTAAAAAATATATACAAAAATTTAAATTATCCAGAAAAATAAATTCATGATTTTCTAATGATAACTTTTTCTTTTACTATAAACTAGTAGGAAATATATTTGCATATAATATGGGGAGAATTACTAAACTAGCCTCTTTTAAGGAGTTAGTTTACATTTCTAGCTGATTTCAAAAAAAATTCCAAAACTAACATATTTCAACAAATTCTTCCATCTTTGCCTTCATTATTCCTAAACAGAACTTCATCTCTCTAACGTATCGAATGCTACGATAGGAAGAGGAGGAAGAACGAGAAGCGACGGCGGCACACTCAAAGAGGTGGAGAAGCGAAAAGCGGCGATAGGAAGAGGAGGTGAAGAAGGCGAACGGAGAATGGGAGAGGAGGAAGAAGGTGACCATTTTTTCGGCAATCTTGTCCCAATCTATATTGTTTCACTTCCTTTTTCATGTTTTTCCTGGTCGTGCGAACCCCAAAAATAGTGACATTGTTATCTGAAAATGCATTTTGGTTGGAATATCAGTTTCAGATTTTTTTTCCCTGATAGTGTCGATATTTGTAGATATCTATAGATATCGACAACACATATCTACAAAATATCTACAAATATCTACAAATATCTACAAATATCGACACTGTCAGGGAAAAATCTGAAACTGATATTTCAACCGAAATGCATTTTCAGATAACAATGTCACTGTTTTTGGAGTTCGCACGACCAGAAAAAACATGAAAAAGGAAGAGAAACAATATATATTGGGACGAGATTGTCAAAAAAAGGGTCGTCTTCTTCCTCCACTTCCGTTCGCCGTTCGCCTTCTTCTCCTCCTCTTCCTATCGCCGCCATTCGCCTCTCATTCTTTCTCCTCGCCGTTCGCTTCTCCTCCTCTTCCTATCGCCGCCTTTTGCTTCTCCACCTCTTTGAGTGTGCCGCCGTCGCTTCTCGTTCTTCCTCTTCTTCCTATCGCAGCGTTTGATACGTTAGAGATATGAAGTTCTGTTTAGAAAGAAGATGAGGGCAAAGATGGAAGTTCTCTGTTGAAATATGTTAGTTTTGTAAAAATAAATTTATTCTCATTCCATAATATAAGATATGTTTGATAAAGCTGAAAATTAAGTATTGAAAAAATAAATGTTGAATTTTTAAGAACTGAATATTATAACTGCTGAACGTATTGAATAATGTAAGTGAACATAAAATAAAGATTTATTGGAAAGAGTTTGGGACCATACAGAAGCATGGAAAGAACACAGCAACCAAGTCATCTTAGCTTTTCTTTTTACTAATCGATATGAGAGAGAGATTAATATATAAATAGCATCATCAATGAAGCCTGGGCCATCACTTGGGAATTGGAATATACGTGGTATCATCATAAAAGGCCAGTTCTCCGAATAACTCAATTATACGGTCTCAATCCGTGAGATTAATATCGACACAATCAAATATCAACCTGTTACAGCACAATCATTTCCAATCTCGTTGATGATGCGGAGCATTTCCAACACGAGCCGAAGAAAGGAGCACATTGTGCCGAAGCCAGCAACACGCCCCAAACAAGCACATGGAATGCTGATTTTCAGCCTAACACGTCGTGTCTGAGGGTGACACGTCGTGTCGAGCTCCCCAAACTTTCTGCCCGATGCTTGGATGATTAACACAACATGTCAATTCGCGACACACCGTGTCAGGACAGCTGACACGTCGTGCCACTATATGTGTGATGACTTTCTCACAGATTGTTTGGTGTGTTATGTTGAGAAAAGAATTTTTTATCGGTATCGAAAATAAAACAATTATATAATATTTTCATAATATGACACATCAGATGAGTAAATTGTCACCTGTTAGACATTAATTTTCTTATTATAGGTACACAAATACTTTTTACTCACTTTATTATATAATTTTCATTTTATATTGTTTATTTTATTTTTATATGTTGAAGGAGCATTTAATTTTTTTTATACACGATCTAATCTCCGGCCCTTTAGGTCGTGGCTCCATCACTGCTGGTAAGATATATAATCCATAATAAAAAAAATAGTGATATGAATTAAATTGACTGGCTCAAAGAAATGGTTGTTCCAAAGTTGGCTAACAAATTAATTGGCTTTTTAAACTTTAAAGATATATCATTTGTTTATAAATTTACTTAGAAAGTTTGTTTCAACTTTTCAAATAAACGTTTAGCGTTTCAGTCTAAACCACAGAAAACGTTTGTTTAGGTCTATATAATCGTAGCGTTTAATTTTTTTTTTAACTGCAGCATTTTGGAGCTTAATACGAAAGCCCGTTTTTTTTGAATTTTTTATGAACAGCTGTTTGTTTGTTATTGACAAAATTATCTTTTTTCCTTCTATTTCTATTTCTATAACATAATTATCGAAAGAATAAAGTTTTATTGCGCTCAATGATATTTTTTTTAATTTTTTAATTTAGATTATTTTTATTAAGGTGTGTAATCTAATTTTATTTGCTGATTAATTAAAAACATGTCCATATTAGACATTTTTAAATACTAACAGCACAGTTTAATATAATTTTATCAAATATTAATAATTAAACAGCTAATAACAAACAGTTAACAGCAACATCAAAGAGCTTACTGCGATCACTAACAGCAACAACTATTAGGGAGTGTTTGGTTACTTACTTTTCACCTCCAGTTTGCCTTTTCACTTTAAAAGGTAGAGTTTTAGGTGTTTGGTTAGACACATCATGTTTGCCTTTTACAGTTGAAAAGTTTTTTTTTACAAAAACAGAGAATCCATGCTTTTTGGAAAAACAGCTTTTTCCAAAGGCAAATAACAAACCGTAACAACAACCAGCAGGAACAACAAATAACAAGTAACCAAATGGATTCTTACTAAAAACTGAACCAAACATACCATTGATATTAATATGATTAATTTTTTATTATCATGTGACAAAATGAAAAATGTTTAAATTGATATCGAGTTTAATTATCAATAAATTATTATAAACACAATTAAAAATTTAATAGATCTGCAACTAAAAAAATAGATCAGTTGGAAGTAGTACTAATGAGATATTTTTAAGTTGTAGTTAATTGTTTTTTTTTAAAGGAAATTGAGGTCGGTGATGCATTAATGAAATATTTGCAATTGGGATTGGAATATTCGGAAGGCACGTGCGGTGTGTTTTGCAGCATGTTATTAGTTTTGGACGTTCTCAATTATTGATAAAGGTAGTAGCCTACCTTACGTCATCTGTATCTTTTTCTTTTATTTCATTTTCATGTATATCCTATTATCCTCTCCCGATTCTATCTCTTGCACTTGCACATTGTAAATATGTAATAGGTAATTACCAAATTGTGCATTTCTCTCACCTTTTTTTTTATATCCACAAAAATAATAATTATATTTTCCACATAATAAGGTATTTCTTTTACTATTCAGTTCACTTTTAATTCCTAAGATAGTTTTCTCTAACACACTTGCGTAGCCAATAAAGATAAAGTATCAAAATACTCTATGGTTTTTGAAGAGTATTTCCTCAGTTCTACTATACATGTTGTTTTAAAGAATTTTTTATTTATTTCGTAATATATGTTATTTTGATTCAATCCATACACATTAATTGAGTTTTACTAAATATACCATCGTTTAAGTTTCTTTTTTTATTTTATTTTGGGAAGGGATAAAAATTAATTAATGGATATAATTAATACAAGAATAACAAAGTCTTTTAGTTAAAATTAATTGTTTTTCTTAATTCTTGTGTCTTAACCTTAAAACACATGTATTGTGGAACATAGGGAATATCAATTTAGGTTTCACGTACAAAATAGCACCAATATAGGCTTAACATTTAAAAAGGTATCAATTTAGGCATCGAGAACGGATTGGACACATCATTTCTATTACTCCGTTAAGTTTTTATTTCTCACTCCACGTACAATTGATAGAACTTAATGGAGTAATATCTAGACCTGGCAATTATCGTGTTCGAGTCGTGTTCGTGTCGTGTCATTTCGGGTTCGTGTCAAAAAGAGTAAACCCAAACCCAACCCAAAAACTTTCGTGTCAAAGTCGTGTTAACCTATTCGGGTTAGTGTCGATTTCGTGTCGTGTTTTCGGGTTACATGTAATTTTGTTATGCGTATATATTAATAATAACTCTTAAAAATATAAGAAGATTTGGTACTGTTTTTAAACATTTTATATCATTTTTAGATTAGTATGCTAACAATAATTATCGAAAAGTTCGATAATATCATGTTAGAGGGTTATGTAATGTGTTTATAACAATTTAGGAAATTCAAATTAATATTTGCAATTAATAATTATAATTTTATTATCTTTATTAATAAAGTGACATAAAAAAACATGAGAGAATATAACAATAATTTTCAATATCCGTGTCATTTCGTGTCGTTTTCGGGTTCACATATCAACACTAACCCAACCCAAAAATTAGCGTGTCAGTTTCGTGTCAACCCAAAAATGACCCATTACCTATTAAGCTCAACACTAACACTAAAAATCCGTGTCGTGTAATCGGGTCGTGTGTCATTTTGCCACCTCTAGTAATATCAATGACGTTGATCATTGATATATACAAGGTAGACAATACATAAAAGATACTCAATTCATCCATATTGCTCAACTAAGCTTTTACACAATTCAGTAGCTATTTCCATCACTGACTTAGGCATTGGAGCGGGGTCACCGATTCTCGACCCCTTTTTGACACTTTTATCTCTTATTTCAGGCATAAAAAATAGTTAACAAGCGTAACTCAGATTCCCTCACGTCGAATTGGTGTAGTGAACTTGGATCTGAAAAATCTACGCGATTACTGAGTTGAATAGTTTCATAATTCCACCATTTTCTGATATTCCTTCGACCTCATCACAACCCACAATGGAGCCTTAGTGGAGGCAAATGACAACGTAATACAGCCACTTCTAGTCACCTTTGAGTTCAATTAACAAATAGGGACATGGTTTGGATTCTCTAGGTCTAGAACAATGAAAGTTCATGGATGGGATAACAAACAACTTAATTACAACCTAAGTTCAGTTTAGAAGTTAATGAACATCCTTAGGACTGAACATGCTTCTGAAATAGAGGTCGTAAAGGCAAGACTCCATTGTATGCTCTACCGGACATCATATCATATGCACTTGCCCATGAAAAGAGAGATCTGTCTTCAGACTCTCATCAAGACGCAACTAGGGGTAGATCAAGAAAAGGAGAGCGTAGCCTGTGTAACCGAAGGTGCCATCATTTTAAAATTTCACCTCGTATGCTTCACCACTGTTCAAATGGACCCAGGTCTCTTAAGCGCAAAAGAGATATCTGAACAAACTCTATCGAATCCTATTTCAGAGACCATAAGAAGAACTACATCAAAGCTTCGGGTCCAAGATCTAATGATCGATGGCAACCCAAATCGGATAAAAAAAAAGGGAGATGGTGAATCCCTTCTTATTGAGGAATAGATGTACAATCTCATATGTAAAGAGCTTTAGAATGCCATGGTGGATGTAGGGATTGACTCTAAGATTCCTAAAATAACAGATATCAACACACCATTTTACGTGGACATTATGGTTAAACATATGTCCAGAGGATTCAAATATCCCATATTAAAGTAGTATAGTAGGCTGACAAATCCAACTATGTATGTCAAGAATTTCCAAAGGGCCTTAGAAACCACCACTGCTACAAATGCACTTATTTATAGACTTCTCCCTACAATACTCAATGAGTCTGTCGCTTATTGGCATGACCAACTCCTCCCTAGCTCCATCTAGACGTTCAATAACATGGGAAATGAGTTTGCCGAATATTTCATCACGTCCATCCCTGAGAGCAAAACCATGTAAGACCTAAACTACTTAGTACAAGAGCCCCACGAGGATCTTGAGGAGTGGGTTGAAAGGTTTGAAATGATATAAATTCAAATTCATGAACTAGAGCTATAGAGACCATGACTTTCAACTGTTGAAGCAAAGACTTGACAAAAGAGCTTACAACACGTTGACACAAAACATTTCCTCATCTCATGCAATGGGTCTGTGGCTTCGTAAAATAGGATAGGTAGTGCCAATTACCTTGATAAAAGATAGGTTAAGAACATTCTAAAGGAATTCAGGAATGATAGAGACAAAAGACCGATAATGATCACGTGAGCAAGTGGAGTGATGATTGCCTTGTAAGTAAACTTATCTTTTGTATCTGTCAAGTGTTGATGCATATGCAAGGTAACCATTGATTTGTTTATAGAAATTGAATATTCACCAAACTAATAACTCCAAAAACACAAAGATGAAGATCACAATTGATGATTGATTAATTAGATGGAAACAACAAATTTATAATCTTTATGCAGATTTATAAGTATAATTTAGAAATTGTACAATTGGACAATTGTCATTCTTTAGCTCTTTCATGCATTTAGCATGAGCATACGAACAATAAATTTCACTTCTCATTTCAATTTGACGATAACTTATCTTTCAATCGTATCATTGATGACCTTAAGCTAAAATTGATATTAGCTAAAACAATTAGAATTTGTCCTTTTTATCTCTTTATGTATATTGAATACATTTGCATTTCTATTTCCTTTTTCTTTTTTAAGAAAAGAAGGCTGCGGAACAAAGAGAGGGTCAATTATGTAAATCTGTTTTGTTGCCAGCAATTATAATTCATACAAAATAGTACTAAAAATCGTATAGACACGGAAACACGGAGTTTATCCAATGAGTGGACACATATTCATGTGGACCCACGCCCATAATATTCCAGCGGACCCCACCTCCTCCCCTTCCATTACATTTCCAATTCCTTCCTTCCTTCTTCCTATCCAAGCCTCCCGTCTATTTCTTTCTCTCTGGTTTGGTTTCTGCTACCCAACCCAAAAACTTCCCAACTTGCGACAATTACCAACTTACGCAACCTCCTTTCGCATTCGTCGGACGGCGGCGTTAGAATGACAACTAAAATTCCTGCATCACGGACTCGTGTGGGGAAATACGAATTAGGGAGGACCTTAGGCGAGGGCAGCTTCGCCAAAGTCAAGTTTGCTAAAAATGTCGATACCGGTGAGGCCTTCGCCATTAAAATCATCGACCGTGAGGAAATTCTACGCCACAAGATGGTCGAACAGGTTCGGCAGATAATTTTTGATTGTTTGTGTTTTCCGGGAACTGTTTTATTGCTTTCAATTCGAATTGTTTGGTATAGAGTAAATTTAATTATTATTATGAATGTTTATATTTTTTCAATTGTCAGTTCAAAAGAGAAATATCCACAATGAAGCTGATCAAACATCCAAATGTCATCAAAATCTATGAGGTACGATTCAAAGCTGTTTGGAAACAATCTGCTGCATAAGAAATACGAGACCTCAATTATGTGTTGTTATATGGTGGTTTAAACCGTCAAATGAAAATTTCACAGGATAAAGCTCAGAATTATGGTGCACGAAAATCATTTTCGGAAAATGGATACGAAACTGCCACGAAATTTCTAAAAATACAGATATTTATAAATATTAAAAATTTAATAATATATTCTTTTTGAGAAAAAAATATAATAATATATTTAAAAATTTTTAAAAAATAGATTTGTTCAATACAGTTGCTTTCATGGACCTTGATATATGCAACCGCTCGTTTCATTTTTTGATTCCATTCATCTAATCATGGGTGATATGTGGCATCACGGCATGTCTTATAAATTAATTGAAATTTAATATTTAATTCAGAAGTTAGAGTGTAAACAAGACTCAAGATTCAAGATTCGAGAACCACTAGAAGTAAAATATGAAATCAGAAATTGTGAAGAACAAGAAGGAAGAACAGAATTATAGGACAAGAATTATAGAGAAAAGAAACAGTTAAATTCTTTATATGGAAGAATAAAGATAAAGAATTATCAATGAATCAGGAAGTTCCAATTTTCCTAACATATGAATTACAAAATTGAATGTTTTTAGTCGAAATCCGCAGAGGAAACATGACCGGAAATGTTCTGTATCAGTTTCCAGGAGTTCCACTATCCGCCGGAAACGGTGAAATGCATATGCATCATAGGCTCAGAAAGTTTACCTGCATTAGTCGCTGTCGCTGGTTTTTCGGGATTTACAAACAAGCTTTTTGTGATTGAGTTTGTACTTTGCAGAGTCAGAAGCGCTATTTCAGTGAGCATGTTTTGACTCTATTTTTTCTTCTATATGCATAGGTTATGGCAAGCAAAAGAAAGATCTACATTGTTCTTGAGTTTATCGATGGGGGCGAGCTCTTTGATAAAATTGTAAGGACGACCTTTTTTTTTTCTTTCCCGAGTTGTCTACGCATATTAAGACTGCTATTTGATCTGCAGTAATAAAGGAAATTTTCTCATGTTGTTTATAATAATTATTGTTTTTGAGTTTTTGGTGCCACAAGAAATGATTGGTTTGTTGTTTATAGGCAAAGTTTGGAAGACTTAATGAGGATGAAGCCAGGAAATATTTTCAGCAGCTTATTCATGCTGTGGATTACTGTCATAGCAGAGGAGTGTTCCATAGAGATTTGAAGGTTTACTTAACATTATTTCCTGGATTATGTATAGATATTCTGGATTTTTGCCTCATACTTGACTGCTGCTATAATTCATCTCTAAATACTGCTCTGCATTTTCTTTGCAGCCAGAGAACCTTCTTCTTGATACATATGGTTATCTTAAAGTTTCAGATTTTGGGTTGAGTGCTTTTGCACCACAAGTTCGGGTAAGCACATTTCAAATAATGCAAACAAACTCGTTGTTAATGATTGTCTTTATGTGAATTGGTTGAATTAATAAGGAGAATTTTTTTATTGATTGCTCATATAGGTGATCTTTTTCTTCTAAGGATAGAACATATTGTAAAATCTATGCATATAAGATAATTATTTCTACATTATGTTCGATGGAGGTAGACTAAAATGTAACATTCTTTTATTTTTTCGGATTCTAGGGTGATGGCCTGCTTCATACTGCCTGTGGAACCCCAAATTACGTAGCCCCTGAGGTATCTGAGTATGACTTGATAGATATTTGATTCTCCAATACTGCAACTTATGTCTGTTGCGGCATATAATCCTTTCTTTTCCAGGTGCTGAAAGACAAAGGTTATGATGGTACAACGTCTGATATTTGGTCTTGTGGAGTCATTTTATATGTACTTATGGCTGGATATTTGCCCTTTGATGAGCCAAATCTTATGGGCTTATACAAAAAAGTAAGTGCTAGTAGAAATTTTGCTCACCTTTTTTTATGAATGGAACATGCACTGATATTTTTAAAAATTTAATTGCAGATCTGCAATGCGGATTTCACATTTCCACCATGGTTTTCATCAGGTGCAAAGAAACTGATAAAGCGGATTCTTGATCCAAACCCTCTTACAGTGCGTTCCGGAATCTTTTTCTTGTTATTCTTTGCTTTTGGGCCTTTGGCACTTGTTTTAGGAGTGAACCTTAAGAAACAGGGATGTACCTGATATGATGATGCATCATTCTTGTCTTAGGATATTTGTGTCTCACCAAAGTAGTGATTCCTTTTTCTGCAGCGGATAACCTTCTCAGAAATTTTTGAAGATGCATGGTTCAAGAAAGGTTACAAGCCTCCACACTTTGAGCAGGATGATGATGTAAATAATGATGATGTTGATGCTGCTTTTAATGACTCAAAGGTGAGATCATTAATCAAAGGTCTTATTTTTCTTTTAAGTTTGATGATCATATAAATTAGTATTTGCCTCTTGTTATGCCTCATTTGAAAAGATATCTTGCCATTCAACATGCAAACCGTCTTTTCTTTTTGGAATTTATTGGGATTGGCTTGTTACTTGGTCTGTGCTTTATAGCCCAAAATGATAAATGAGAAAGACCTCCAGCTGAAGCTTTTTAATGTTGCAGGAAAATCTCATATCAGAAAGGAAGGAGAAGCCTGTGTCTATGAATGCTTTTGAGCTTATTTCGAAGACCCAAGGCTTTAGCCTTGAAAATTTGTTTGGAAAGCAATCGGTATGTATAACTACTTTCTTTTCCCCATTATTATTGGTTTAGTAATCCCTAAAGCTGGGTTCATTCCATGGTTGGGTTTACGGAGTAGGGATCAATCAGCGTTTTTTTGCACTTAAACATATGCATCTGATTGGTTTACTTTTATCATTGTTTGATTTCTAAATGATTATATTGATAGTTATTGTCAACTTTTGTTCTCTAGTATAAAATTTGTTGGTCATTGATAATGTTGATCTTATCTTCCCTCTCAATGATCTCTTTTCTGGTGTGCAACTTTAGGGCATTGTGAAGCGAGAAACCAGCTTTGCTTCCCATAGCCCTGCAAATGAAATTATGTCTAAAATCGAGGAAGCTGCAAAGCCTTTAGGTTTTAATGTTGATAAGCGAAACTACAAGGTAATAATCTTGGTTTGCCATGCAATGTCCAGAATTTTGTTTATCCGGAGAACTTTCCAGTCCAATTTATTTTTCTCCTTGATTTCAAATCATTGCAGATGAAGTTGAAAGGTGACAAAAGTGGGAGGAAGGGCCAGCTTTCTGTTTCTACAGAGGTAACGGCTTAACCCTTGATAGTCAATTGTTTCATACTCATAATGCATGAAATTGAGGACGGTTAATGCCTTTTCTGAATTTATATTCATCCATGGAAATATGAGGTTAATATTTGATGTCTAAAACTGAAGTTGTTATAATTGAGCATCTATGCATTATGGTGATATGGATATGTTTTGGAGCAATTTGTTCTACTGTCATTCATTGTTGAAGGAACAGAAAGATGTATGTTCTAAAGTAAAACATAAAAGAAATTATCTATATCAGTCTTGAAGTTATAAGCTTTCTCACTTCCTCGGTTTCTCCTGGAGGGGAAACACAGCTTTAGCTCGACTATTCGGCCTTTTTTTCTTTAGTTTATGCCACAATGTTGTTTCCCTTGTTAAATAACTCCACAATAGTTAATCAGAACATTCCAGGCTTCATATTACACACGTTTCTAACTTATGATTGCTTATGGTATCAGGTATTCGAGGTGGCACCCTCATTGCACATGGTAGAACTTCGGAAAGTTGGCGGTGATACATTGGAGTTTCACAAGGCATGTCAATATTATCATTTCGGTTTTTGGATACATTTCACCGTCTAAGATAATTTAGAAGCAAATAATAAAATTCCTAATCATAGTACTGCCTTAGCAGATTTATAAGTAAACGTTAATTTTTCTGTACTGATTCTGGATATCTCTGTGTTTATGTGGCAGTTTTACAAAACGTTCTCCTCCGGGTTAAAAGATATAGTGTGGAAATCTGAAGGAACCATAGAAGGACCGAAGTAATCTTTCTGTTTCTCTCTGTGTTTGGCATATGCAACTTTTTATAGCAGACGTAGTCAACTCAATTATCTTCTTTTTTTTTGCAGGTTATGACAGTTGTGATATAAGATCCATTTCTTAACTTGGAGCTGTTTTGCACATAGGCACCTGTAATTGCACATTGCAAGCAAAGCAAGGGCGTGTTTGTTGGTTTTAAAATCAAGGAAGAAAGGAGTTGTTTTGTGTGGTAAATTTGCAATTTTTTGGTCCACTCCAACCTTTTCTTCAGCTGATTTATGTAACCAAATCCACGAAAATTAGTGAACTGGACTGGACTGCATTTAATTGGAGAAATCTTCTGTTAAGTGCTTAAAATCTTGGCATGACTATTGTTGTAACATTTTATTACTTGAAATAAAGCATATACATGCTAATAAATTATAGTAATTAAGTTGGATGTCTATACGATCGAAAACTGGTTAAAGGCATATACATTTTTATTCTTGCTAAGAACCAAATGTTTAATAAATATAAATCTATGAAAACAATTTTACTATGTATAAAGTAAATGTGCATATTGAGTTTTTTTTAATCTTTTTTATTTATTTGTAACAGTGGAAAATTTCATATTTCTCTAAATGCATGCAGAATACATCAAATTTGATAATCGGTTCTGAAACTAAATAAACTAAACATTCCTTTCTTATAAAAATGAAATATAATATATTTTTTTTCTGAAGAAATGAAATATAATATGATGAGAAAATAAAAACTTGTTAATCGAGTAAGAGATACACATGTGATAAAAATAATCAGAATAGTATGTTCTGTTAAACTTTACCACCGTATTATCTTATCAACCTTTATGAATGAATCTGTTAGTATCTGGATCTCCTTTCCAAGCAAAACATTCGGTCCCTCTTTATTTATTCGGACATTCATTATTTTATTGTTCAGACCAAACCTTCCGTCTTTGTCGAATCTCTTCATAAGAGATGTTCCATTGCAATTAAGTATTTAACAATCGGACAAATATAAGACCTCATAAATATAAAGTAGGGTTAATTATAAATAACTACTCTATGGTTTGGCCGATTTGCGTTGTGGTACTTTTTTTTTTTTGTTTTGCAAATAGGACCTCGTGGTTGTCACCGTTAGCAAAATCAAGGAAACGGCAGTTTGACTGTTAAATTGTAGGGGTATTTTTGGAAACAATTTTTTTTGACTTTTTTGTTGACTTCATCTTCTTCTCTTCTTCGTTCTTCTTCTTCCATTTTATGTTCTTCTTCTTTCATTTTCTCCTCTTCTCCCTTTCTTTTCTTCTTCTTCTTCCTTATTTCTTCTCTTCGTCTTCCCCTTTTTTTATTTTTTTATTCTGGAAATTCCAAACGTGAAGAACGTTCTTCACGTCTGGAATTTTCAGAAATTCCAGGATTTCTGGAAATTCTAGAATTAAAAAAAATTAGAAAAAAAAGAAAAAAATAGAAAGAAGAAGAGAAGAGAGGAGGAAGAAGAAGAAGAAAAGAGAGGAGGAGGAGGAGGAAGAAGAAGAAGAAGAAGAAAACGCAGAAGAAGAAGAGAATCAACGATGAAGGAGAGAGGAGGAGAGAGAAAAAAAATTAAAAAATCGAATTTTCTAAATTGTCCATGTGCCACGTCAGCTTTTTAACGGATTTTCTGCCGTCTCCTTGATTTGTATAACGGCGACAACCACAGGGAGGTGTTTGCAAAAAACATACCACAGGTACCACATCGCAAATCGGTCAAACCACGGGATAGTTATTTGTAATTAACCCTATAAACTATTGAATCTTGTTATTTTTATTTTATATGTGCATTAGATTATCTCTTTTTAAGTAATAGATTAAAACCACGTATTTAAACCTCTTATAGAGGTTTGCTGCTCTCCCCCGCCTAGCAATTTCCGCAACTGAAGGATTGCCGATGTGGTGGACTCTGATGGGGACTGGATTTGGTCTATGTTTGATTCCTTCTTGAGCCTTGATTCTCTCCTCAGAATCAGGAGAGTGAAGATTAGTAACCTTGAGGAGGACAAGGATAGGTATTGCTGGGCCCTGACAAAAAATGGAGCTTACTCTTGCAAGTCTGCCTTTGAAGCTTTTACTCTTGACAGATCCGACCCTCTTTCGGACACTTGGAAATCCATTTGGGCTCTGAAAATCCCTTACCGAATGAGGAGCTTCCTGTGGCTTGGAGTCAATGACAGATTGCTGACTAATTCAGATAGACATAGACGTCACTTGTCGGATTCAGGTGCTTGCAGTAGATGCAGAGGCCAAGTTGAATCTTTGTGCCATGCCCTTAGGGACTGCCTTAAGAGTAAGGAGGTTTGGCAGAAAGTTCTTCCGCACCACATTCTCCCCTCCTTCTTTGCCTACCCTGAGAATGACTGGTTCTCCAATGGGGTTAAAGGTAGGTTAATGGCTAGCATGGAGCAGGGAGACATTTTATTTGCTATTATCTGCCACCACCTTTGGAAGTGGAGAAACGAGGAGATCTTTGGTGAGAAGACTGTTTTTATTCAGAACTTACCCGAGTTCTTCTCTAAAAAGCTCCTTACCATTACGGGGAGCTTCAAAGGGGACCCCCTTGCCAATTCTACCCAGAATAAAGAGGTTCAACTCGTTGGGTGGTGTAGGCCGAAGGATGGGGTGGTTAAGTTGAACACGGATGGCTCCTGTCTCAACAATGGAAAGATCGCGGCTGGAGGCGTGCTCAGGGACGCGGGAGGTGCCTGGTTGTCTGGATTCACCCGTAACCTGGGTTTGGGCTCATCATTTTCAGCGGAACTTTGGGGTATTCTTTCTGGAGTCAAGCTTGCCAGAAATCTGGGTATTAAAAGGCTTGCTGTGGAGTCTGATAATATGGAGGCTATTAGTATGATCTCTAATAATCATGCTTTTTGTCTTAGTAGCCAGAACCTTATCAAAGCAATAAGAAGTCTTAGCTCCTCCTTTGAGTCCTTAGAGTTCAGCCACATCTACAGAGAACAAAATCGAATTGCGGATCGCTTGGCGGTGGCTGGGCACGAGGGGATGTTAGGCGTTACCACCCTTTCTGATCCTCCTATCTATCTTTCTTCTCTCCTTTTAGAAGACAGAATTAGAGTTAGCTTTCATAGGCTGATCTCAGGTTAGCTTTTGTCTTGGTGTTGGTTTGTTTTCTTTCCTGTTTCCACCAAAAAAAATTAAAACCACGTATTTAATATAAAAGAAATTATATCATATTTGGGATGTGTTTGACAAAAAAAATTCAAATATTTATGTTTTAAAATGATGCAATTTATCAATATTAGAATTTTAACTGTATTATTTATGACATTATGAAAAAATTGCTATAACGTTATGCGTGGATATTTTTTTATTTAACTTATCCTTTTATTAAATTTTTTCGAACATAGTAAATTTTTTTGACATGAATTCAGTAAAAATAATCGTGAAAATATTTGCAAACTAATCATTAAAATTAACTAAAAAAATCGTAAGAAGAAGGTGATTTACTGGGTTTATTACGGCCCAAATGTCGCACTGACCACTCGCCTTATTCCTCCTCCAACTGGGAAAGATTGCTCTCCGTAATTTCTTCTTTCCCTGCCTCGTTTTAATTCAAGGTATTTCTTCGTCTTCTACCTCTTCCTTCGCTCTATTTCCTGCTCTTAAATGCATTTCCATATCGAATTTTGATTGCTTTTTGTTTTCTCTCTTTTGATTTCCTAGTTAATTTCTCTGTTCAAGGCTCCATGTATTTGTGAATCTGTTTGGTCAGGGGTTTTTATTTGGATGTTTTAATTGCACCACCTACTAATTTCATATGATTTTATAGTTATTAGGAAATCAGTTTTCAGTATTGTTGTGGAGAAGGCGATTCGTTACCTCCCATTTTATCGATTGGGAGATCCATTTCGTCTGACCCATATTTCTTGTGCAGCAGTTCCATTTTTTTAATTTAATTAAGAATCAGTAGGAATTAAGTAATAAATTAATCTTCATTTCGGGCTCTGCAGCAATCTGAGTTGGCTGGACTATTTTCTCGATAATATTTGTGTTTAGTAGGGTTTATTGTTATTTTACTGGGGAAATAGGTGATGAGATAGATAAATGCATTAAAACACACTTTTAGAAAGAGATGATGCTTCTGTTGGACCTCAGTTTAGGTTAATGAAGACGGTGAATTGTTCAATGAGTTAACTAGGATAACATTATAAACGTTTGGTTGTTCACTTGTTTGAAAGGATCAAATCTAGAATGCAAAATGCTTTTTAAGCTTTGAGTTATTTGAATTAATTGTTTATAGCAGGATTAGAATCTGATTATTAAAAGCTTAATGGAAGATGGTCTTTCTCAGATTCCAATGTAGCAGATACTATATAAGTAACTCTTTTTGGCATATGCTATACTTAATGCATTTTCCTTTTTTTTTTTTGTACTTGTAGATCGATTTTTCCCCTTCTTTGAGATTTTTATTCTTTGACTCGAATTATGTTTGAAAAGCATTGTGGTGAAAACATAACATGTATCTTGTAGATTAATGTTATTCGTTAACTCTAGATATAATTTATCATTGAAGTTTTATCATACTGAAACATATTTTGTGAATCTAATTTACCATTAAAGTTTTATCATACTAAAATTTATATATTGTAGGAGCAGCACTGTGGTATCTTTCATTATGATATCATCATGGCCATTTGTTTCCTTGAGAATCTAATATGTTGATAATATACAGCTTTGATTAACTTCAATGATGGGAGAAATTGTGGACCCTGAGCGCCAGACAGCATTTGAAGAAAATCTTCCACAAACCGTTGATCCTAAAAGAGCTCGTTTTCCTTACTGTGTTGTCTGGACACCCCTCCCCGTCATATCATGGCTGATTCCTTTCATTGGCCATATTGGCATATGTAGAGAGGATGGGGTAATCCTTGACTTCGCAGGACCTAATTTTGTCTGTGTTGACAATTTTGCATTTGGAGCAGTTGCTCGTTACATTCAGATAAACAAAGAGCTGGTATACATCTTATTTTATATTTTATATCTGAAGTGCATATTGTGGTCAAGACTTGCTAGGGGCTTCCGTTGGGAGCTCTCATGTCATGCATTACTGCTAGGATTTGGAAATCAGTTTGTAGAGGCACTTGGAGTTTTTGAGTTAATTTTGAATTTGAAGTGCATACTGTGGTCAATACTTGCTACTGGCTTCGGTTAACAGCCTTCATGTCATGCATTACTGCTAGGATTTGGACATCATTTTGTGTAGCCCCTTGGAGTTTTCGACATTGATTTTGCTTTTTCAGTAAATCGTTTGTATAGTCGCGTTTGTACATTGGTTTTAGGGTGGGAAATAGCGTTGCTTTATTTATTTTTTCCATATATATCTTATGGGACCACTCCTTCAATGATGTCCAGGATTGTTCCATTTCTCTACAACACTATGCATTCAGTAATGAGGATCAATACAACATGAATGCAAATGGCAGAGACACATTAACATGGGATGCTGCATTACGAAAGAGCACACAGGAATTTCAACATCATGCATATAGCCTTTTTACTTGCAACTGCCACTCCTTTGTGGCAAACAGCCTAAATCGATTGGGTTTTCATTCTGGTGGTTGGAATGTGGTGAACCTTGCTGCTTTGATGTTTCTCAAGGGTCAATGGGTCAATACGGGATCCATGGTGAGATCTTACTTACCTTTTGTCTTGGTATGTGGTGTCGGACTGATACTTGGAAGGCTGACCTTTCTATCATTTTTGGCCTTCTTCAACTTCCTTCTTGTTGGTTGGTTTCTTTTAGGAACCTACTTTTTCAAGAATTTGATCCAGTTGTAGCCCTTATCCTATTTGATATTTTCATGTATAGCAGTACGCATAGTTGGACAAATTTATGAATTAGCCCAGGTATATTCTCAATTGAAACTATGAAAATACTGTTGCTCATAACAGTAACCATGTTCCTTCTTTCTTTGGTGAAAAACCTCCAATTGCTTTTTTGATATCCACTTGGTGAGGTTTTGGTGAATGACTATGTATATGTGTAGTGAAGGGAATTGTTGAATGCTGAATTTTTATGGATAGCAAGTCAGTTTCTATTGGGTTATTAATTTATCCTTTTGTGTGGTAGCTGCTTAACTTTCTTTCTACATGTATTTTGTATGTATTCTGCAAAAGAGCCTTTAAATGCATATGCAATTGTTATTTATAAATGGACAAGAGTATACTAATACTATTTTCTGCGTTTCGAATATAAATTATTTTTATTTACTGTTGAATTGAAAGACGGAAAGAAGATAGTATGAATGAGTGGTAAGGCCAGTTGCTGGAGAGATTTAGCGCAAGATCTATTGATGTGAAAGTATATTTGTAGTAATGGGTTTATGTTTCTTGCTTTAGCAGCATCTGCAGCACAGGCACTTATAATTTTCAGAAATAATTTTAACATCTTTGTATTTTAGTTCCATTATTATAGCAGTGTTAGTTTTAAGGAGAGTTTCTTTGTTCGTAATTTTTTTTTTGAGTTCCAAGTTTACTTTTTGTGTCTTATATTTCGAAGGGTTTTCTTGATTTCTTTTCCTTGGAGATGTGGAGATGTGGAGATGTCCAGGCAATGATTGTTTGATTTTGATCCATATGGATGGCTTGTGGAATATATTTAGGCAAATTGTAATTTTTGTGAAATAGTTATGCAGAAATTTGAGATTTGGTTGTCTTTGTATTTATTTGTTAAACAGAGATAATATTTTAGGCTTAGATTTCTACCTTATAGTCATATCATAGAGTTGATATTCATTACCAAAAATGATAGACTTTGTGCTCTTTTTTATTCAATTATGTGATTTAATCCCTTTCTTTTGCGTGTTATATATTTTCACATTATACTACAAGCACAATAAAAAAAAAAAAATTATATATACTTGCTTTTTTTTGCGAACTAAGAAAATTTTATTTCCTTTCTTTATTTTATTTTCTATAAAAATGTTGATTTATATGCATCTTTATTAATTTTAGATAGATATGTTATGGTGTAGGAAGATATGGTAGTTACCCAGTGCTCATTTTACTTTAAGTATTAACTGAGTTTGCTGTATAGAAGACATGGTCATAACTATTTGTAATTATTGAATGCCAATATTCTTAATTAAAAAAAGAAAAAAGAAAAAACAAGATGCTCCTTGGCCGTCTGATGTGCTAAGCTGGTGAAGAAGAATGTGGGTTGGTTGGTTGGTTGCCACGTCAGGTTTCTAGTAGTCGTTTATACCTCGCTCAGGAATAGAAGTTTCCATGCCCATTAAATTAAGGACTTTGTGTAACGGATGGTTATTTAAGAGGATTAGTGATTTTGTCATTTAAAAGTTATCAAACCTTGTAACGAGGCTAGAAATGATTTGGAAAAATGCTCCAAAGAGGATTCTAATGGAAAAATGTAAGGTATGTTAGAGTGTAAGTGAGTGTGCAATTTCAATTAGTGCAGGTTAATCCTAATACGTTTAAATAAGTGGACTCAATCCAGATAATTACAAATAAGCAAGAGAACACAAAATGACAAGAAAACACGAGCTTTTAGCTGATGCTCGATCAAAGCTTAAATAAATTCACACAAGTTTGGGTTATTTCGTGCATTTAAATAACTAGCCTTAAAATGGTCTCAAAAGTCTATAGGAGTCAAAGTACAAAGCTAAGTTTTACAACACAGTTCAATGATTTGAGTTCTCATCATGCAATCTTAGAATTAAATTACAAATTAGAGAATATGGGAAGATGCTAAAACTTGGAATGAGATTAATCCTAAGTATGATATGTTCGTGAGAAGCAAAAATTCAAAATTCATAGCGGAGGAATACCACAACTAGACTCAAGAAAACTAAACTCAAGCACGCAATAAACATCTTAACACATAAAATAAAAACGCAACACACTAAAGGGGCGAGAAACCTCTCCCCTCACACTTTTAGAATGTAATTATTTTCAAATTGCATACCAATTACGTAAAAGAGGTAAGAAAATGCTCTCTTATTCTTTGCTTGAAGGAGGTGAATCACAAATTGGAATTAACTCGATATGTTGGACATAATTCTACAAATTGCTCAACTCACCCAATCCTCTTTTCAACATCAAAGTACCTAAAAAGAATAACTAAAAAAAACAAAACATATTACACCATCCTCAAAAGAAATAAATTGAAATATAAAAACAATGTAAATTTTTTTCAAATGTAAAAACTATAAATGTAAAATTATTGAAGCGTAAAAACATGAAATTAAAAGTTTTATTCGAGCCTGGATTGCCTTTCAAAAATCGTTACTTTATAGTCGGTGAGCTCAACATAGAGTCCCCTCCTCTGTATATGATTCCATTTGTGTTAGAAATTCCAATTGTTGAATAAATAATCCGTACCGAAAAAATAGGTTATTAGTTTCAATTTTTTTTATTAAAAACACAGACAAAAACAAAAGAAATTACGACAGAGTTTAGTTTACTCTCTTTTTTATTCTCTTGGCAGTTCATATAAAATGAAAATTCGGAGGTAAGGGAGTACTCGAACTCTTCTAATTTTGGAATCTTTTTTGAATATTCACACTCAACGATTAGAATTCACATCATTCCAACCACTGATATGACATTATGCGAATGGAAAGACCAATATTGATCCCAGTCCACATTATATTTTGTGTTAACAAGAATGTAGAGAATAAGTATCTGAAAGAGCATAAATTGAGATAGGTCCATTAGAGGTCTAAAAATGGTGTCATAAATTCATAAATGATAAATGATAATGTAAGTAGCTAAGCTAGCTAACTATATAAATTAATTGATATAAGTATTAATGAATTGATGCATATGGGACAGTTGTGGTTGTTTGAAGGACTAATTTGCTGGGAGTTGAGTGTTTAATGCCAATATCAATTCAATTCCCAACATCCACGTAACATTGCACAAATATTAATATATGCCCATGATCATCACTAATTTAGATTTTTGGATTTTATTGATTTAACTCATGTTAGTTATTTATGGTTGCTTATAGTTATTAGATAATAACTCATTTTTCTTTTAAAATAGCTTTGAGCAACTGACTTACGTATAATGTTTCGAGAAAAAAAACTAGCAAAAGCAGAACTAAATGGTACTTAGAGTTTATTTGATTCGGTTGTTCATATTTAGTATTTGTTGTTATTATTGGTTTTTTTTACGGTTAATGATAAAAGTTAGTTGATTTTCTTATTCAATACTATTATTATGAGCATGTGTTTCTCAATAGGCTTAATAGGCACCCAACCCTCTAAACTTGTAACTTTTTTTCACCTGGCCCCTCAACTTAGGGGACAACTTCTCAACCCCCTCAACTCTCCAAAAACATCACATACAGCCCCTTACACCCCTATGTTCGGTCAAAATATTGACTCGTGTAGAAAACGCGCTTGACTGTTGACCACACCAATGCCACGTGTCACTTTTTTATTAAATTTTTCCAAGTGATTTCACCTCGACGACCACTACCGCCAATCTCAGCACCTCGATAAGGCTGCGACGATAAACAGCGACAACACCTCGCATACAATAATCACTTAGAAAAATTTAATAAAAAAAATGACACGTGGCATTGGTATGGTCAACAGTCAAGCGTTTTTTCTACACGGGTCAATATTTTGACCGAACATAGGGGAGTAAGGGGCTGTATGTGATGTTTTTGGAAAGTTGAGGGGGTTGAGAGGTTGTCCCCTAAGTTGAGGGGGCCAGGTGAAAAAAAGTTACAAGTTTAGGAGGTTGGATGTCTATTAAACCTTCTCAATACTAATGAAACACTTTTATTTTACTATTTAAAGTCACTTGGTAAAAACTATAAATCTTACTCACAATAATTTTAATTCGAATTAAAATAATTTAAAATGCTTTTATATAGATTGTTGTTGTTTTGGGCAATATTGCAAGCAGGCTGGAGTTCGGCATTTTCTCTAAAATATCCAATATTTCGAGACTAACCATAATCACCACAGCTGACCCTAATGGCAAGCTTTTGCGCACAAATTATCTAATTCCCTCCTTAGATCCCCAAACGGAGCAGAAAAATATATAGCGCGTGCGACAAGGAAACTACCAAGCTAATTTCATTCGTGGAGGTCATGACGGGTATGCAGCTTATTGAAACTTCGAAGACTAATGAGAAACGTGAGTGTTTATTTATCTCAAATGTTAGAGGATACAAGGCGGTAAAACTACTCTATATCAGTTTAGGGTGCTCGTTATGCGCACCCGCCTCCCCGTTTCGTACTTGCATGAAAAGAGGTATAATACCATACACAGTTATTTACCGTTGTCTTAGGACACTACTGAGGAGTATTCCCTTCGATGTAAGCTCATTTTGTGGTTAAGCATATTTTAATTAACCATTTTTGTTATCATGTTTGGTTATAACACTTATGCAGAGTCACCAACTGAGATTTAAATCCAGAAAAAAAAAACAATGAAGATGATACTAGCGCTCACAGAGTGACATCTCTTCAAAGATGGATGCGTGAATTCTTACATGGTTAAGAGTTTAATTAATAAACTTATGCAATTTAATTTTTATTGAAACTACTAATTATAATCTATTCCATTTTTCGTTTTATAAACATTCATCAGACGATTGCAGAAAGCGATAAGTAAATACAAAATTATAAATTATATTTCCAAATTCGATATAAAAATCTTATACAACTGTTGTAATCCTAACATACATCTATTAAACATGCAAAACAAACAAATATTGCCGCGGGACATGGGGACCCGTCTTCAGATCTACACTAAGATGTCAGACTCGATAAAATATGACTCAAACAGATCCTATGACACTAACACATCAGCATGACATCCGAACTGCAATCTACATCTATCTATATCTAGTGAATTCATTTTATGCCTAAACTACATTTTTTTATCCTTTTGTTAATTGAATCATGTATATGTGGCGTTTTAATGACCATTCTAGCCTACTAGAATTAATAAACAATAAAAACAGCAACCATAACAGAAACCCGGACTAACAGAAAAAAGGGACTTGAGATTCTGAAGATATAGCTGATCGGCTATGGTTGTGGCCGATCGGTCATGATTGTAGTCGATCGGCTCTGCTCCTAGTATATCAGAATATATACGATTTCAAAACTGACACACAATCAAACAAAATTAAATGCATGTATAAAGTTTAGGGAAGGTTTTGGTACCCTTCAGAAAGTTACCTTCCAAGCTTCGATCCAATATTTGAGTAAATGTAGACTCTGACGACCGCAACGAACGAGATCCGACAACCGAAACCTGTAAACGATGAACAAACTCCTAAGGACGCGATTATAGAATAAGGAAGATATTTCTAAGATGATTAGAAGATTCTTTTTCTCTATTACAGAACAATCTAGCTCTTTGTCTTGTGTTTTCCCCTCAAATCCTTAATGAACTCTCTCTTTCTTCTTTCTTTCTTTTTCAAAAATGAAAATCCTTGTTGCCCAAAAAATGAATCCCCCTCGTTTCTTTCTTTCTTTTCAAATGACTCAAAATCCCCTCATTTTCACTCTTCTTTCCTACTAAGAATTCAGTCCTCTTCTTTTCTTTCTTTCATTTTTTCTTTTAAAAAAGACTCAAAATCTCATTTTTTTCACCCAAATCCCTTCTTTTTTTTTTTCTTAAAAGTGTTCGGCCTAAAAGATGTAGATATATTTAATATTTTATAAATCTAACACTAATTTCTTAAAAATTATACAACTTTTATCTTTTTATTTTTAATTAAAAATTTCTTATAATTTTCATAAAGTATAATTTAATTTAAAATTTAATTTTTTTTAACCTAGTGTAAAAATTAATTTAGAAAAAAAAATAGCAGAGAAGAGTTGAGATATAAAAAGTGATTAATAAAAATAGCAAAGTTATTTAGAGATTAATAAAAATAAAAATAAATATTTTAAAAAAATTCAAATAGATAAATATTTTTTTTTAAAAGATGACGTTCAAGGATTTGAAATCTAGATCTCTTATGATGAAATTTGTCTTTTAACCAACTCAACCATCTTAAAATATTAAAAATATAGTACAAAAACACTAACCTAAACTAAAATTAGAGGGCTATCAAATACCGAAACAATATTACTCAAGAGCGAATCTGGAGACCGAGAGGGCTGGAGCCCCAAGTCCTGGGCTGGATTCCCCTCTGATTCTCATCCCTCTTTTATTCTTATTAATGACAACTTTAGCGGCCATGATTTGTACTAATTTGCTTAGTTTAACTTTGTATCGATTGTTTGTAATTTTTTTTTTTAATAAATTCAGATTCTAGGTTTTAGGAGGGTCGCCTGCTAGGTTGGAATGTCCAGTTTGGCCCTGTTTAGTAAAGAGCGTTTTGGGATAAAAAGAGAAGTTTTGACCAATTTTAGAGGTTTGACCACTGAAACCGCTGATTGGAGTGTTTGATGGAGAGTGGTTTGAGAGAGAGTTTTGGGATGAAAACGCTAATTTAGAAAAAGCTCTTAAAAGGAGCTTTTTCAATTAGCGTTTTGGAATATTAAAATTAATGGACTTCTTTAACCCTAATAGATAGACTCTCTCTTCTCCTGCGCCAAAATTAATGCCCTTATTCGTCTTTTTGCACAAACCGCTATTATCAATCAGCTAATTTTTACTAAACAGGTCTACACAAACAGCTAGTCAAATCAGCTAGTCAAATCAGCTAATGCAAACAGCTAACAGCTAATGTAATCAGCTAACAGCTAATTCCCAAACATGGCATTTCTCTTTCCTAGTCCACAACTTCATTGACAAAAAATTGAATCAAAATAAGGACTTACTGAATTAATTAATTAATTAATTTTTATTTCTTCAAAAAAAATTAATTAATTTTTATAAGTATATAGAAAAACGACAATTAAAAACAAATAAATGACTTTAAAAAAACACACAACAAAAGAACAAAACAAAGATGTGGAATTTAGGATGGCACAATGACATTTAACTAATTATATTTAAGGACTGCATACCAGTTACCAACTATCTATAAACTTTAAGGATAATTTACACCTATGCCTTTCAAGCTTTTATTTACATTTTTTTATGGTACCTAAATTTAAGGCTTAATACATACCCAGCCCCCTAAAGTTGTCCATTTTATTCATTTAACCCCTTCAACTTAAGGGACATCCTTTTAACCCCCTAAACTCCAAAAAAACGCTACTTTTAACCCCCTATTTTAGAATGCCGAGATATAATGTTGTCCGTGTGTATCACGCGCGTGACACGTGTGTATCCTGTATTACCCAGCCCCCTAAAGTTGTCCATTTTGTTCATTTAACCCCCTCACCTCACGGGCCGCCCCTTTAACCCCCTAAACTCCAAAAAAATGCTACTTTTAACCCCATATTTTAGACTGTCGGGATATAATGTTGTCTGTGTGTATAATTTGCTCTTTTCTTTCATACTTTCTTCTTTTGAAAGTCCTTAATATTGAAAAATTGCTATAAATATCATTTAGTCATCACTTCTCTTCCACTGTATTCTATACTTCATATCAAATCAGATTTTAACTCTTCCTTTGTATTGCCTTCCACTGTATCTATATACACTGTGGTCATAATTCATACAAAGTTAAAGCATTTTTTACAATTCCAACGTGGATTGAGACCAAAAAAAGCACCAATTAAAAATTAGAAAGACACCAATTAAATCTTCTTTATCTCCAATGCTCGTACTTGAGTTGGAACTAGGATTTTTTTGGAGTTTAGGGGGTTAAAGGGTTGTCCCGTGAGGTGAGGGGGTTAAATGAACAAAATGGACAACTTTAGGGGGTTGTATGCATTTTTTTTTTTACCGTTGGAGGCAAGAACAAAATCCTCCCACGCGCCTCCTGTGTTTGAGACACAAACGTTGACTAGGTCAATGCCACGTCGGATGATAGGGGGTTAAAAGTAGCGTTTTTTTGGAGTTTAGGGGGTTAAAAGGATGTCCCTTAAGTTGAAGGGGTTAAATGAATAAAATGGACAACTTTAGGGGGCTGGGTATGTATTAAGCCCTTTTTTTAATATAAAAAAAAATGATTTACTTGATTATTATTGGTGCATATTTTTGATAAGCTTCTCTTTCCTTTCACTATTGGTTGACAATATTTATAATTAAAATAAATTATATATAAAGTAATGATTGGTAGGGTCATTGTGACAATTTTTTTTTTTTTTGATAATAATGCATATATATTCCATTAGATAAGCAAATACGAGTACAACATGACAATACCCATATATAGGCCAAAGCCTAATATATGATTCACAAAGGGAATAGAAAGACTACAAAGAGCAAAAGATACCACAAAGGGAATATAAAGACTACGAAGAGCAAAAAATACCATAAAAGGTACATCTAAAATAACAGGACAACAAATCTCATATTTCTCTCGAATCCAAATCCACCTGAAAGCAGCTTCAAACCAATCATCATCATCTAGTTTCTTTCGACTATTCGGATCTGAGTCTTTTATATTGATGCAACCCCGTAGATCTATGGATCTACGTATAAGATAAGACGCTTCCGCTTTTGCTAAACCCGGAAAAAGTGTAAATGGAAGAGATATAGCTCACGATGCAAATCAAGCGGAAAAAATCCAAAAAAAAAAGTGTGAACTTCAACTGAGAAAAAAAGAAACAAAACACCAATAAAAGCTAAAAAAGTAGGAATAGAGCCATATATTGGAGGAGGAAGAAGGAAGACAATCTTCCTTCTCCTCCTCAAGATCTAGTTTCTTTTTGTTACTGATTAAGCTTTAAATCAAAAAATGAGGTAGGATTTGGTTTGTGACAATTTTTTAAGTTGCTTATTATTGGAGCACTTTTTAACAAAAGTTGTCAAGATTGATATGAATGATTAAATTAATAAAATATTATATTTTAGTATGATGTGTTAAGTTTTGATATTTTTTAAAGCAACTTCTGTTAAAGATGCTCTTATAACCAATCATAACTAATTTTTATCATCGTTGTTTATACATATATATAAACTATCGCAGCACCGACGATCGGAATACCTCTTCTACCTCGGAGAGGACTCCATTTATTATCTAGGAAAGTGAATAATTATGAATTAGTACACTATTTATTTGTGGTATAGTATGATTGAAACAAGCATTAAATTTTTATTTTTTTTACAACCCTTTCTTTCTTTTGACAATATTGTATAGCATATGGTATTTTTGTGGCTAATATTCTATAGCATATACCTTTCAACAAATATATATTGTATAGCATATCCACAAAATTTTCTACTTAATTAATAAATCAATTTAATAAAAGTATATAAGTTATGTTAATCCTAACTTGTTCCAATGTCAATCCACATTAATGTTCACTTATAAGGATTTGTGTAAATTCGTGTATATAAAGTAAAATATACAATGCGGTATGATTTAAATTTAAGGTGCATTTAAATTTAGGTAAACTACCTTCCTTTCAATTTTGATTTTACTTTTATATATATATATAATATCATTCAAAATCTGACAAACTTTTTTGTAATTTTACTTTTTTGTGAAAATTCCTTGATTTTTTACAACTCCAAAAACACACAAAAGTGATGGAAATAATATTTTAAACAATTTTAATTTTTGAACTTTTTAGTTTTTAGATCATTTAAGCGTTTTGGTTAAAAGATAGAAAATTATTATTTAGAGAGAGAAAATTCCAACAATTGGGAGTTTGAAAAATAAAAAGTTATCAATGGATAATATATTTCTAAACAGCTTTAATTTTTAGATTTTTTCATTTTGATAACGTCAACGATTATTTTGAAATCGGTCACTTTTATAAGATACTGTATAAAATGACAAAGTTAAAAGAATTTTATGTTGAATTAAATTTAGGCTTAATACATACCCAGCCCCCTAAAGTTGTCCATTTTATTCATTTAACCCCTTCAACTTAAAGGACATCCTTTTAACCCCCTAAACTCCAAAAAAACGCTACTTTTAACCCCCTATCATCCGACGTGGCATTGACCTAGTCAACGTTTGTGTCTCAAACACAGGAGGCGCGTGGGAGGATTTTGTTCTTGCCTCCAACGGTAAAAAAAAAATGCATACAACCCCTAAAGTTATCCATTTTATTCATTTAACCCCCTCACCTCACGGGACAACCCTTTAACCCCCTAAACTCCAAAAAAATCCTAGTTCCAACTCAAGTACGGGCATTGGAGATAAAGAAGATTTAATTGGTGTCTTTCTAATTTTTAATTGGTGCTTTTTTTGGTCTCAATCCACGTTGGAATTGTAAAATATGCTTTAACTTTGTATGAATTATGACCACAGTGTATATAGATACAGTGGAAGGCAATACAAAGGAAGAGTTAAAATCTGATTTGATATGAAGTATAGAATACAGTGGAAGAGAAGTGATGACTAAATGATATTTATAGCAATTTTTCAATATTAAGGACTTTCAAAAGAAGAAAGTAGGAAAGAAAAGAGCAAATTATACACACAGACAACATTATATCTCGGTAGTCTAAAATATGGGGTTAAAAGTAGCATTTTTTTGGAGTTTAGGGGGTTAAAGAGGCGGCCCGTGAGGTGAGGGGGTTAAATGAACAAAATGGACAACTTTAGGGGGCTGGGTAATACAGGATACACACGTGTCACGCGCGTGATACACACGGACAACATTATATCTCGGCATTCTAAAATAGGGGGTTAAAAGTAGCGTTTTTTTGGAGTTTAGGGGGTTAAAAGGATGTCCCTTAAGTTGAAGGGGTTAAATGAATAAAATGGACAACTTTAGGGGGCTGGGTATGTATTAAGCCTAAAAAAAGTTTGTGGCCACCTTGAAGCAAAGTTGCCAAAAATTGGCAACCTTCCTTGGCACCTACCATCACTTCAATAGTAGGCATCCTTTTAAAGTTGTCAAACCCAATGTCACATCAGCTGACACTCTTTTAAGCATCTTCTATTGGAGATGCTCTAAAGTATGTAGAGAGATAGAGAGGAAGACGTAATGAATCCATACAATAATACAAGTAGAGATGATAAAAGTACAAATATGATTCGAACCTCCTAAATTATTATAAACATATTAATGACCCTCTAACATGCTATTAATGGACCTTTTGATGGTTAGTATTAACATACTAATTTAAAAATGACATAAATTATTTAAACATAGTATCATATCTTCTTATATTTTAAAAAGTTATCATTAATATATATGCATAACAAAATTACATGTAACCCGAAAACACGACACTAACCCAAACATGTTAGTATGATTGTGAGACGAAAGTCTTTGAGTTGGGTTTGGGTTTATTCTTTTTAACACGAACCCGAAAATAACACGATACCAACACAATAATTACTAAGTTTAAATACAAGCTATTTTTTGGTTAGACAAAGAAGGCAAAAAGCCCAAAACAAACACGGAGAAACAGAACCCAAAGACAAATTACATCCTTACAACTCTACTACGGACATAACCCCTATGATCATCTGAGAGGATTTCCTGGAGGCCTGCAGGAGGCGCACCAAACTCATGGTGACCCAAAGAACAAGAACCTGCGAAGTTCGCCAACCAGTCAGCCGCTCTATTCCCTTCCCTAAACACATGGACAAACCGAATATCCCAATCCCTGTCACGAAGAGAGATACATCTGTAAATAAGCCAGGAGAACGAATGATGAATTGCAACCGTGTCCGTCATGAAGTGCACCACCACTTTGGAGTCAATCTCAATCACCACCGTTTTAAGGCACTTTTCCCAGGCTAAGAGTAGACCAAAGTAAGGGTAAATTTCATCAATGGTGTACAACTTTTACCCCATTTCACACTTTGGTGTACAACCTTCGTTTTGTCACACTAAAATGTACGACCTTATGGGTGACCTCCCACTATGGTATACAGCAGGTAAAAATGACCGGTCAACGCTTGGTCAACGCACCACCTCAGCAGTTTTCATTTAATTCATTAATAAAGATGGACCCACCTAATATGCAATGACCAAAATACCCTTTATGGGGTTCCTTCTTAAATACTATTTTCTCTCCTTCACATATTTCCAATAAAAAATTTCTCTCTCTACCTTTTCCTTTCCTTTTCTCTCTCTAACTCTTCTTTCTCTCTCATTAATCACTCAAAGAAAGCGTCGATTTGTTCTCACTCGACTGTCTTTCTTGATTGAAATTTTCTTCCCATGATTTTTTTTGGAACTCTTCAATTGAGAAATCAATCACTTTGGTCGATGGTTTTGAATCCTTAGATTGAGGCTGTGGATTCAAGTGCACTGCCTTTTCTCCATTGATCTTGTATGTCTGCAATTGCATATCAGATATAAAATTTCAATTAATTAAAACCGATTCACATCAATGGAATCATAGGAATAGAGATATTTGATTTGGAAAGAAACTTGATTTTAGAACAGTCGAGATGTTTCTGAATATCCTGGAGACAAACAACATCCTGATAAACATATTTGCAGATCTGAAGTTTCCCGTAAAGAAAATGAGACTTTACGCAATGTCTGCAAAACTCGAGATTGCAGTCCATACAAAATACATTCTTCTCATTTTTTCTCAACTATTGATGAATAATATAGGAATCAAAAAATTCAGCAGCGAAGTTAACCAATCTTCTCTTTTCTTCTTCTTGTATAATTTGCATCCTACCTGCTCAACATTCAATGATAATCATAAGCATAATCAGATACAATATAATCAATTGAATCCAATGAACTAAAAAAATTAGGAGGAAGCAACTACCAAGGGGCGGGAGGCTGAATATCTTTTTCTCTTGTTTGGAAATAAATGAGAGAGAGAGGAGTTAGAGAGAAACAAAAAGGTAGAGAGAGAAATTATATTACTGGAAATAAATGAAGGAGAAAGAGAGAGTAGTATTTAGGAAGGAAACCCATAAAGGGTATTTTAGTCTTGCACATTAGGTGGGTCCATCTTTATTAATGAATTAAATGAAAACTGCTGAGGTGGCGCGTTGACCAAGCGTTGACCGGTCATTTTTACCTGCTGTATACCATAGTGGGAGGTCACCCATAAAGTCATACATTTTAGTGTGACAAAACGAAGGTTGTACACCAAAGTGTGAAATGTGGTAAAGGTTGTACACCATTTGTGAAATTTACCCACCAAAGTAAAGGCCCCAAAGTTCAGCGACAGTAGAAGTACAGAAGACAATATTCAGTCCAAACCCACCGCCCCAACATCCATTCTATCTCTTATAAGACCCCCCGCAGAGGCCATCCCCGGGTTACCTTTACAAGCCCCGTCAGTATTTAGCTTCCACCAACCCGCAACCGGAGGTTCCCAATGAATCCAAACCAATTTAGGCACCAGCATAGAACTGGCACACAACATCTCCTGAGCTTTCAAAAATTCATTGCAAAGTTTCAACACATTGTCAATATTAACAACCACAATCGAGTACCCTTTGAAAATAAAGTCATTGCGCCCTTTTCATAACCCCCAAACTGCAAAACCAAAAAATATTGACCAAGGAATATTCTTATAGACTAAGGAGCAGTTCAAGTTTTCCAAAAGCCAAGCATGAAGATCAATAGTAAAGAAATTATGATAGAAGCTGTGAGGTATAACAGAACACCAAAAGCGATGAGCAACCGCACAGTCACGTAACAGATGTAGCAGATTCTCCGGGACCGGACAGCGAGGGCAAGAAGCATCCAAGGACAGATGTCGTCTCACTCTATTCACGTTACAAAGAATTGCATTGTGAGAAGCTTGCCAAAAAAAACATTTAATTTTCTCCGGGAGGTTAAGCTTCCAAATCACGCTCCAGATAGGCCGAGGGTTACTAGTGTCTTCACTCCCAATATCTCATAGCCCGTGCTGACTTCATAACTGCCAGAGGAGCATTAAGGCCAATACCAGCAATCACTAATAGGGCTTTCCGGGCAAACAGCAAAAGCAGCGATTCGGAGCATGTTAGATGCACTCGCGAAATGTGAAAAGATCGGCCAAAGCCACGAGTTGTTCTCGCTGTCCCAATAATCAAAGACCGTAGCAGTCATCATCTCGTCAGGGAGAGGAATAATCGCAACAGAACTTAGATTAACGTTACCGCACCAGCAATCCTGCCAAAACAAGGAATCCCTGCCATTAAAAATGATTCGACCCACTCCTTTCTTTATCACACAGCTGCCCGCCACAATGCTCTTCCAAGTGGAAGAATGGGAAGGATTCGCTTGGAACTTATTAAGGCCAACCTTCTGACCGCAGTATTTAGCATGGAGAACTTGAGCCCAGAGCGAGTCATTATCCACAAGGATTTTCCAACTAAGCTTTCCAATCATTGCTAAGTTGAAGCGCCACATACTCTTAATGCCAAGGCCTCCATTGGCTTTTCTCAAACCAGCAGTACCCCAATTTACAAGATGAATTCGACGTTGGCCTCCTTGAGAGCCCCAAAGAAAACCTCGGTTACAAGCTATGTTTCTCTATATATATATATCTATACTGTATATAATAGCGGAAGTAGAGAGAAATGAGGAGAAGTGTTTTAGATGCATTTTTAATGAGTTTTCAACGTAGTAAAAAATCAAAATTAAAAAGATTTATTTAATTAAAAAGAACATATTTATATTTATAATATATTAAACAATTAATTCAATTAAGCTTTACTGAAAAATAGTTAGCGATGAGAGAAAAGCGGGTGAGAGAGAGGTCATCGGAAAGGACGGCGCAAGGTGGGGGAGGGGACCATTTGAGGGCGGACAGGGCGGATCTGGAGGCGGGGATGGGATTCGGTGGGGATCTGGGGTCGGATGGGGAAAAGGAGGGGAGAGGAGGGAGATCGGTGGGGGTTATGAGGGGGATAAGCGGATCTATTTCGGGAGGAAAGGGGGAGAGCCAACGCTCGGGTCGGTAGGGGGCAAGGGGAGAGATCTAGGGGAGTGCAGCGGCAGACGGGCGGACGGTAGAAGGGCGATGCCTGCGGAGAGTAAGGGCGAGGGTGGCGAGGGCGTTTGGCCAAGGGGCGTGGCGAGCGGCCTGATGGTGGGAGGAGATTTTTTAGGCCAAGAGGCATGCAGCCTGATGGCGGAGGGCGCAGGGGTGTCTACGGTAGCAGGCGCAGGAGGCAAACAAGTCCAGGCTGGCGGCGGGACTTTGGTTAGGACATTGGCTGTTAGGGGAGATCAGAATCAGTTGGAAGCGGCGACCTTCAAGGCCCCGTCTATTATGAATGTGGTTCCTAGGCCAGATGGTGGTGTGGTGAATAAAAATAACTACGAACAAGGCCTGGGGAGAATTTCGTGGAAAGATACGGTCATGGGAGTGGTCGAGGATGAGCCATTTTTAAATGAAGGACTTATGAAGGGTGACTCGGAGGAGGTTTTTTCTGATTCAGACGAAGAGGATGGGGAACATGATGATCCTTTGTGTCCTGTGATTCAGCTTTCCTCGACCGATAAGCATGCCCTTAGGGCTAAATGGAAGTTATCTTTAATAGTGACGGTGCTTGGGGAAAAAATTAGTTTCAACTATTTCACTCAGAGGATCCAGGCACAGTGGGCTAAAAAAGGGAAAGTCAGTATTACTGACTTAGAAAATGACTATTATGTAATTAAATTTACCCGGGCTGAGGACTATAATGCTGTGATTAATAGGGGTCCATACATTATTTCTAATCATGTTCTGGCCTTAAGGCCATGGGTTCCCAATTTTAATCCACATGATTGTTCGGTGAATAGAATTCTGACTTGGGTAAGATTCCCGGGCCTACCAATCGAATATTATAATGAAAGCTTTCTTAATAAGATAGGTGGGCTTGTTGGCAAAGTCCACCATATGGATAAAACTACCATTGGGGCAGTTAGAGGTAAGTTTGCAAGAGTATGTATTGATATTGACCTTGCTAAACCCCTTTTGACTAAATTCTGTGTTCAGAATACGATTTATTTTATTGAGTATGAAGGTATACATAATATTTGTTATGAGTGTGGTATGTTTGGTCATACTTACGAGGGTTGCCCTAAGAGGGAGAAGGTGGTGGAAGAAGTAGTTGAAGTTGTTAAAGTGAGAGAAGAAGGGATTCAAGGAGATGGAAGGAATTTTGGCCCTTGGATGGTTGCTAAGAGGTCGGGAAGACGAAGGATACGTGCGTCAGTTGTTCAGAATCATCCTCCTGACATCAATAAGGATACTGTTCTGATCCAAACTAATCCTGGAATTATGGAGAGGCCCCGCTCAAAGGAGAAAGAAGGTACTGGTGATGCTTCGGTCATCAGTTCTGGGTCTAGATTTGTGGCTCTTACTATTGAGCTGAGCATGCTAGGTTTTGAATCCGTTGAGCCGGCGATTAATATTGTGGAGGCAGTTAATCCTCTTTTTGTCTCCAAAGAAGAGGTCCAGGGTGGCTCCCAGGCTCATGCATCACAAGTGAAAGAGAAGTATAAAGAGGTTAGTATCCCTAAAATCTGTGTTGAGTGATAGGGGTCAAAAACCCCTATCTTTGGGTACGGTTTTAGGACGGGTTTTAGCGTTATTTAGTTAATAAGCGAGCAATTCTCGCATTTAAATGCTTTTGTGTGAGTTAGTTAGAAATTGGAAACGTTTTATTTACTTTTCGTTGTTTAGGCTCGTTTTATGATCAATTTAGGCAAATACGGCCAAAATGGCATGCATATTATAATTCCGTTATCTTTTGAAGCTAATTGATCCGTCAAAAGTCGCACCAAATGAAGCGTTCGCTCAAATAAGCGATTGGCGGGTCAATTTAGCCCTTGGACTAATGTTGTTTGGAGTTTATGTGCGTGTGCAGGTTAAAACATGATCAATTTCAGGCAAAAATCGAGTCTCGGGGACCCCCGGCAGTCGCTCGGTGAATAGAGCATCGGCGCGCAGCCCGGGCGCTGCTCGGCGAGCAGCCCAGGCACCGCCCAGGCACTGCCCAGGCACTGTGCCTGCTCGCTGAGCAGGCCACCAGAGGCCTACTCGGCGAGCAGGCCGCCAGGCGCCTGCTCGGTGAGTAGGGGGCTGCTCGTCGCGAGTAGCCCTGCTCGCCGAGCAGCTCGCCCTGCTCAGCGAGCAGACCTGCGGGAATTGGTCAAAAAGACCAATTCCGCCCCCACGAAGCCACGATGGACCCCACGTCTTCCTACACCAATAAGGACACGAAAATAGGTCAAAAAGAGGGCCGAGCCGCGTCTATAAATAGGGTTTTTCCAATGTAAATTAGACATCTTTCGTTTTTGTAAATTATTTTAGCTTTCCCCTTGTAATTCCTCTCCATCTTCTCCATATCTTCTTCAACCTCCATTGAAGCTCCTTCAAAGGTCCGTCCTTAAGATTAAGTCGCCGGCTGCAGAGTAAAGAGGTTCCCTGAAAGGGATTTTTGTATCTCCTTTTATCTTTCCTTGTTTGTACTCTTTGATACAGTTGCCGAACTTGACTTATTGTATCTTGTGACAATTATCTTCGCCTTTAATAATAATTTAGCTCTTGTTTTGTTCTATGATTATTTGTTTAATCTCTGTCTTACGCTTTATTCAATTGGTTTAACTCATTCAAAAGCCCCAAAATCTAGTAGGCACATATTGCGAGCTGAATCTGACCTAGTCAGAGCCTAGGATATTGACGACCTCTTAGTTGATTAAGCGCCAATTTACTGAGCCTTAGACCTAGTTTCGGCCTTAGGGAATCACGCGCTAGGAACCTCAGGAGGGTAAGTAGGGTTAATCGCCTTGAATACAAGTGACTCAGATTAGGTTTTTATTCAATAGACTTGATAACCTATCTTCATTATTATCGTTCATACCATATTCCTTCGGATAATTTCATTAATGAAAGATCAATTAGGGGTAGAGTAATTTAGTTAGGCGTAGAATAACTTAGTTAGAATTAGATAACTTAGCTAGGATTAGTACAAATCAACCTAAAAGTAGATTAATTAAAACAAACCAACTCAAAACCCCCTAAGCCTAGATACATCCGAGATCGAGTAGCTCGGTACTTGCAGAAATAAATCCTGTGGACGATAACCTGGACTTAAACCAGAAATTTATTACTTGATAACGACGGGGTACACTTATCCCTTAGTGAGTCTTCACCGAGGACGCATCAAGTTTTTGGCGCCGTTGCCGGGGATTTATTTCTTCTGCAATATCGAACTAAAGGTCGATTTGTTAGTTTAGGCATTCCTTGTTATTACCCTTTGTTTATAATCGTTTCTACTTGTTTTTATACTTTTCTTTTTGTGAATATTTATTTTTAATATTTATTGTTATTTCTAATGATTCTTCTTTTTTGAGAAAATGGCTAGAAACAATGGAAATAAGGAGTCTATTACGCATTTGCTTAACTTTCTATCTACTCACGAAGATCAAACTGACGATTTGTATGCCTTAATTAAAAATTTATGCATACAAAAAGGGATCCTAATTGATTCAACCGCGGACGAATCAATTAAAGAACCCAATTTGGTAGGTCAGGTTGATAAGGTAATATCTTTTCCCATTAACAATGAAGAACTGATCCCTAATTATGAGAAACCAAAAGTTTCAATATTAATTGAGGAATCAGTTGAAATTGAGCCTCTAGAGAAGAATCCAAAAATAGAAGAGTTCGGTTTTGCTCCAAGTCCAGAAATTTTCATTCTCTTTGATTTACCAAAGGAATAAAAAAGGGAGCAAACTAAATTTTTTCATAACTTGTTTAAATTTTATCCTTTGTTTTTATTAAAATTCTTTGAAACTGATAATCCGTTTTGCAGGTACGGATTATTTATTCAGGAATTTGAATTCCTAACGCGAATGTCAGCATACACCTAGGCGGGAATTCTATGTCGAGCTCACCGACTATAACGTAGCGCTTCTTGGGAGGCAACCCAAGTTTTAATAAAACTTTTCAGGTTTATTTTATTTAGATTATACATTGATCTTTTAGTTTAGTCTTTTTAGTTTTCTTTTACGTTTTTTTAGTGTTCATTTAAAAAAAAATAAAAAAAATAAAATAAAGAAAAAAATATAAATAAATATTTTTTTAGTTGTTTAGTTTTCTTTTATTTTATTTTTTTTATTTTTATTTTTTTTTATTTTTAAGTTTTCAGGTTTAAAATAAAATTTTAAAAAAAATATATATATATTTTTTTGGCCCCAGGAGGCCCAGCTCGCCGAGCTGGGCACTGCCGCCCAGCTCGGCGAGCAGGGCCCAGCTCGCCGTGAGCTGGGCGTTGGCGCCCAGCCCGCCGCTGGGCACTGCGCCCAGCCCGCCGCTGGCCGCTGGCCGCGATAAGCAAACTGTTCGGGATTTTTTTAAATCCCGAACGGAGCTGAAAAATAATAATAATAAATAAATAAAAAAATAAAAAAAATAAAAAAATAAACAAAAATAAACAAAAATTGGCACCGCAAATCATCAAATTTTTGGCGATTACGATAAAACCCGTAAGTTTTCTTCTCCACCCTAACTTTTTGCACTTGTACTTTATGGTTTGTGATGCAATGTTGGAACTTATTGCATATTTTTAGTGTGAGGAGGAGGGGTAGACAAACTTACAAAAATTGTATAATTTTTAAATTTTTGTTGCGTCGTGTCTAGTTTAGTTTTGCGTTTTTCGTGTTTTATTTATGTTTTGCATGTTTAGGACCTAAAACCGTGAACCTCCTTCGAATCTAAACTTCGTTATTTGTCCTTGAGGGCTGAGAACCGAATCTAAGATTGCATGACAACTAGTTTAGGTGTAGGACACAATCCTTGTATCTGTAAAAGCATGAGCTAAAGTCTGCATTTAGACCCTACTTTTGAAGAAATGCTAAAATCATTACTTAGGTAGATAACTTAAGAATTGAAGGCATGTGACATTAAACTTGAGTTTGGGGAAAACTAGTAAACACAAAATTGAAACCCAAAGAATTGTGAGTTGAATTTGAGCCTAAGAGCGAACATCAAAAAGCTCTTTTTCTTAACATTTTTGTGTGAATGCTTTGACTTGTGGAAGATTACAGATTTTGCACCTAATACTGTGTTGAACCTACATGCAATGATTTGAGATGATAAATGATGAATCAGCCTCATTAGAATTAACCCTTTTCTTTACCTTATTTTCTCTTTTTCATCAACTCTAGGAAGCCCCTTTGAGCCTATATTTTTGTAGTTTGTAGATTTTTCTTTCATCCTAACCCAATTTTTGCAAACCATCACTTGGTTTGTTACTTAACCCTAAGTTTTTGCAAAGCTCACATCGAGCCTTTGTTTTCCTCTAGCGCTTTGTCTTTGTTTACGGCATCATAGTAGCAAGCCAAAAAGCTAAGAAGTGATTGAGCATCATTATCCAAAAAGAAAAAAAAAAGAGAAAAACAGAAAAAGAAAAGAAAAGAGATGAACAAAAAGGAGAACTTCATTCCTCAGTTCTTAAAATCAAAATGTCTCAAGAAAAAAAAAGGAAAAAAAAATAATGAATAAAAAGTTCAGTCACTTCACATTTGCTAAAACCATTTTAACTTTATTTTTCTAGCGCTAGAACTATTAACCCTTGTTGTACCTTTAACCCTCTAACCACATTACAACCCCAATTCGAGGCTGTTTTTGATATCATCGGAGTCATATAGCATAGTAGAGGAACTCGGATGAACGTGCAAAATCAACGTAATCCTAAGCAAGAACATAAGCCGAGAGTAAACACTTTAGCCACCAAAACTGTGTGAAATGAGTGAACTACCTATGGTGAGGTATTCTACTTAGCGATCCCCTCAAGCTCGTTTAATTGAACATGTGTCCTTTTGCTTAAAACTATGACCTATGATAATTGAAATGCGGCTTTTGGATATCGTGTCTCTACTTTGTATTTCCGAATGCATGTAATTACAGATGCTCGAAATTGTGTCAGGCACCTAGTCAAAACCGGGAGGTTTTCTAGCTTGCTTGTGATTACGGGTTTAGTTTTTTAGTTTACTTGGGGACAAGTAAAGTTTTAAGTGCGAGGAGGTTTGATAGGGGTCAAAAACCCCTATCTTTGGGTACGGTTTTAGGACGGGTTTTAGCGTTATTTAGTTAATAAGCGAGCAATTCTCGCATTTAAATGCTTTTGTGTGAGTTAGTTAGAAATTGGAAACGTTTTATTTACTTTTCGTTGTTTAGGCTCGTTTTATGATCAATTTAGGCAAATACGGCCAAAATGGCATGCATATTATAATTCCGTTATCTTTTGAAGCTAATTGATCCGTCAAAAGTCGCACCAAACGAAGCGTTCGCTCAAATAAGCGATTGGCGGGTCAATTTAGCCCTTGGACTAATATTGTTTGGAGTTTATATGCGTGTGCAGGTTAAAACATGATCAATTTTAGGCAAAAATCGAGTCTCGGGGACCCCCGGCAGTCGCTCGACGAATAGATCATCGGCGTGCAGCCCGGGCGCTGCTCGGCAAGCAGCCCAGGCACCGCCCAGGCACTGCCCAGGCACTGTGCCTGCTCGCCGAGCAGGCCGCCAGAGGCCTACTCGGCGAGCAGGCCGCCAGGCGCCTGCTCGGCGAACAGGGGGCTGCTCGTCGCGAGTAGCCCTGCTCGCCGAACAGCTAGCCCTGCTCGGCGAGCAGACCTGCGGGAATTGGTCAAAAAGACCAATTCCGCCCCCACGAAGCCACGATGGACCCCACGTCTTTCTACACTAATAAGGACACGAAAATAGGTCAAAAAGAGGGCCGAGCCGCGTCTATAAATAGGGTTTTTCCAATGTAAATTAGACATCTTTCGTTTTTGTAAATTATTTTAGCTTTCCCCTTGTAATTCCTCTCCATCTTCTCCATATCTTCTTCAACCTCCATTGAAGCTCCTTCAAAGCTCTTCCTCGAGGAATTATCAAGGTCCGTCCTTAAGATTAAGTCGCCGGCTGCAGAGTAAACAGGTTCCCTGAAAGGGATTTTTGTATCTCCTTTTATCTTTCCTTGTTTGTACTCTTTGATACAGTTGCCGAACTTGACTTATTGTATCTTGTGACAATTATCTTCGCCTTTAATAATAATTTAGCTCTTGTTTTGTTCTATGATTATTTGTTTAATCTCTGTCTTACGCTTTATTCAATTGGTTTAACTCATTCAAAAGCCCCAAAATCTAGTAGGCACATATTGCGAGCTGAATCTGACCTAGTCAGAGCCTAGGAGATTGACGACCTCTTAGTTGATTAAGCGCCAATTTACTGAGCCTTAGACCTAGTTTCGGCCTTAGGGAATCACGCGCTAGGAACCTCAGGAGGGTAAGTAGGGTTAATCGCCTTGAATACAAGTGACTCAGATTAGGTTTTTATTCAATAGACTTGATAACCTATCTTCATTATTATCGTTCATACCATATTCCTTCGGATAATTTCATTAATGAAAGATCAATTAGGGGTAGAGTAATTTAGTTAGGCGTAGAATAACTTAGTTAGAATTAGATAACTTAGCTCGGATTAGTACAAATCAACCTAGGAGTAGATTAATTAAAACAAACCAACTCAAAACCCCCTAAGCCTAGATACATCCGAGATCGAGTAGCTCGGTACTTGCAGAAATAAATCCTGTGGACGATAACCTGGACTTAAACCAGAAATTTATTACTTGATAACGACGGGGTACACTTATCCCTCAGATCGGGTTCTTCGCGGAACCCGCATCATTGAGCCTAGTAATCGAAAGGCTATGGGTGTTAATAAAATGAGTATGAAAAAACCTAAGGGTAATCAGAAAAATAACCATAATTCTATGGAGTTTTTGGAAAAAAGGGGGCCTGCTGGTACCTCTTCGAGGCTCTTAGGAGCCCCTAATAAGTATCTGGTTTAGGGTGTTGGGCCGGGGGTCAGTAGTCTTCCCTTTTGATGGATTTATTTGTGTGGAGTGTTAGAGGAGCGGCTAGTAAGGCTACCCGTATCTATGTAAAAGATTTAATTAAACAGTTTAATCCTTCTTGTTTTGCTTTAATGGAAACTAAGATCAGTGGAGCTAAAGCTGATGAGGTGGTTAAAAAGTTTAGAAACTGGAATTGTGTCAGATCGGAGGCTACTGGCCGAGCTGGTGGGATTTGGCTTTTTTGGAAGCCGGGTCGTGTTCATTTTGATATTGTTAGTATGGATAAACAATTTATTCACAGTAAAGTTATCTATCCTGGTAATAAACCTTTCTTTCTCACTTTTGTTTATGCTGATCCTATCCTGGCCAATCGTAAACGGTTGTGGGAGGTTATTTCTACTATGAGTGTAAGTATGGCAGATTCTTGGTTTGTGGCTGGTGATTTTAATGATATTACCCTTATGAGTGATCAAAGAGGGGGTGGTAGCACTATGTAAATCGGTATCTCAATCATAAACAGAGTATGGATTTGTGTGGGCTTTCGGATCTGGGTGCCGTTGGTCATAAGTATACTTGGAAACACAATAGTACTTTTGTTCGTTTAGACAAAGTTTATGCTAACATTTCGGCTCAAAGTAGATTTCTTGAAGTGTCTGTGTTAAATCTCCCTTTCCGTCACTCTGATCACTGTCATATCTTAGTCAAGATGGTGAGAGGCCATCGGCCTAGAGGGGATATACCTTTTAGGTATCAGGTGGCTTAGGAATCTCATCCTGAGTTTAAAAACTTTGTGCAGGATAATTGGAAGCCTCATTCTAATGTCTTACAAGCAGCTGAGGGCTTTAGAAGTAATGTGGTGGGATGGAATAAAAACATCTTTGGCCATATTATCAGAAGAAAGAATAAAATTTTGAGCAGAATTGAAGGCATCCACCGTATTTTGGAGGTTAGGTTTGATCATAGTTTGGATGGTCTTCTTAGAACTCTCTAGAAGGAGTTGGAAGCTGTGCTAAGGCAGGAAGAGTTACTTTGGTTTCAAAAATCTAGGAAAGCTTGGATTAAAGATGGAGATCCCAATACTAGGTATTTCCATCTTTCTACTATTATTAAAAGGCAAAAGAATAGGATTGATGCTATCAAAGATCCGAATGGAGATTGGGTTTATGAGGTTGAGGATATTCGTCACTTGGCCCTTAATTTCTATAAAGAGTTATTCAAAGAGGACCTTGTGGATCTGGATAAAGCTCTTTCTAGGACTACGTTTCCCATTTTGGAAGATGATAAAGTTCTGGAAGCTTTCCATCCTATTGACCAGAAAGAGATTGATCAGGCGATCTTTAGTATTGGGGCTACTAAAGCTCCTGGAGTTGATGGTCTACCTGCTGGTTTTTATCATAAACACTGGGAGACTGTTAAGGAAGGTATTTATAGTTTTATTAAAGGATTTTTTAATGGTTCCGAGGATATTAGGCTTGTGAATAAAACTCTTCTGGTCTTGATTCCTAAAGTGGAGAAGCCGTCTTCTTTCTTACAAATGAGGCCTATTAGCCTTTGTAATGTGCTTTACAAGGCTATTACCAAAATTGTGGCCAATAGACTCCGGTGTATTCTTCCTGATATTATTAGCCAGAATCAAGGCAGTTTTGTTCCTGGGAGACAGATGATGGATAATGTGGTCATAGCCCAAGAGATGGTCCACTCTATGAAAATCAAAAAGGGAAAGAGGGGTATTGTGGCTCTGAAGCTGGATCTAGAAAAAGCTTATGATCGCCTAAACTGGAGTTTTCTTCTTGATAGTCTGAAGAGACCAGGGATTCCGGATAATAGGAGGAGTTTAATTGAGGTCTGCATTACTTCGCCTGTTTTTCAAGTTTTGATTAATGGGGATATGTCTGAGGAGTTTACTCCTTCCCAGGGCATCCGTCAAGGGGACCCTATGAGTCCTTTCTTATTTGTTATTGCGATGAAAAGGTTGACTCACCTTATCCAAGAAGCTATTGGCAATGGGAATTTCCATCCAGTTTCCATCAATAAATTCTGTCCCCAGGTTACTCATTTGTTCTTTGCGGATGATGTTATGATCTTTGTGGAAGGCAATAAGGAGCAAATTGGTGTGATTATGGATATCCTTAACTGTTTCTGCTCTGCTTCTGGTCAAAAGCTTAATATCCAAAAATCCCGGATGTTGTGTTTTAAAAACATGAGTCAAAGAGTCTGCAAAAGGTTGAGTGAAATATCTGGTATATCTCTGACTAATTCGTTAGGTAAATATCTGGGGATTCTCCTCCATAGTGATAGAGTCTCTAAAGCTTCCTTTAATGAGACGTTTGATAAAACTAATAGTAAATGTGCCAGTTGGAAAGATAAAATACTTTCACTTGCGGGCCGTCTTACTTTGATTCAGTCTGTCAATTGTACGGTACCTAATCATATTATGCAAGTTTGTCGACTGCCTGAGCCTGTTCTTAATGATCTTGATAAAATCAATCGTCGGTTCCTGTGGAGGGACTCTGAGGAGGGGAAAAAATTCACCTTGTTCCTTGGAATGAGGTTTGTCAACCTAAAAATATGGGAGGACTGGGGATAAGAAAAGCCAGAGACAATAATAAAGTGTTACTCCCTCCGGTCCATAATAGAAGTCTTTTAAGATTAATACACACTAATTAAGAAATGCAATTAATTTTAAGTAAAATACTTTGTTACCCTTGTAATAATTGCATCCGCTAGTAACTTTATCTATTTCCAAGGCAAAAAGTCAACTTAAATAGGGGTATATTTGGTAAAAGTAAATTAATGTGCATAGATTTTCGTAAAATGTTATGTATTATGGAACAAAAAAAACTCTCTAGAAAGACTTCTATTGTGGACCGGAGGGAGTATTAATGAAACTTCTGTGGAAGATGTGGCAACTTCCGTCTTCTCTTTGGGTTCAGTTACTGTGCGGGAAATATAGAAAGAATAGGATTTTTTGGGGTCCTAAGGAGAGAGTTATTAATTGTTCTTTTCTTTGGAAAGGCCTTAGTGCTGTGTTTTCAGAGTTTTGCTCTGGGATTGGTTGGGATGTGGGTAATGGTAAATCTATTAGTTTTTGGAATGATATCCGGATTGGTAAGAAGCCTTTATTAGAGGTTTGTAATTCCCTGCCGCCTTTAGATATTCGGAATTGGAGGATTGCTGATGTGGTGGATTCTGAGGGTGATTGGATTTGGTCGAGGTTCGACTCTTACCCCAGTCTGGAAACGCTCCTGAAAATTAGAGGAGTTAAAATTAGTAGCAAGGAGGAAGACAAGGATAGTCACTGTTGGTCTTTGACAAACAACGGGGCTTATTCTTGTAAATCTGCTTTGGAGGCCTTCAATCAAGTTTTGGAGACTCCACACCCAGAAGTTTGGAAGAATATTTGGGCCTTGAAAGTTCCGTACTGCATTAGGAGCTTCCTGTGGCTTTGTGTTAAAAATAGGTTGCTTACAAATACTGATAGAAAAAGACATCATTTGGTGGAGTCTGGTGCGTATAGTAGATGCAGAGGAAATGAAGAAACCATTTGTCATGCTCTTAGAGATTGTGCTAAGAGTAAAGAGGTGTGGAGGAAAGTTCTTCCTAACCAGTTGCTGTCTGCTTTCTTATCCCATTCTGATATCGACTGGTTTGTAGATAGGGTTAGTGGGAAGTTGTTGGCCGATCTGGAGCATGGTGTTATCATATTTGCGGTTGTCTGTCACCAAATTTGGAAATAGAGGAATGAGGAGATTTTTGGAGGAGAAAATGTTGTTAATCCTAATTTATTTGTTTTCTTCTCTAAAAAGATTTGGACTATTGGAGATAGCTTCAAAGAGGATATTTTAGCTAGGTCTATCCAGAGGAAGGATGTCCGTCTCTTTGGCTGGAGTAGGCCTAGTGAAGGGGTGGTGAAGTTAAACACTGATGGCTCTTGTCTAAAGGACGGTAAAATTGCTGCTGGAGGGGTTCTGAGAGATGCTGGTGGTGTTTGGATGTCTGGGTTCGCTCAGAATCTGGGCATGGGTTCTTCCTTTTCTGCGGAGCTTTGGGGGATTTTTTCTAGCCTCGGGCTTGCTAAGAATCTGGGTTTGAAGAAGATGCTTGTGGAATCTGACAACCTCGAAGCTGTCAAAATGATCTCTGATAATAATGCTATTTGTTTAAATATCCAGAATTTAATCAAAGGGATTAGAAGGGTTTATTCTTCATTTGATTCCATTAGCTTCTACCATATTTTCAGGGAGCAGAATCGGGTGGCGGACCGTCTTGCGGCTGAGGGCCATGTGAGGATGTTGGGAATCTCAACCTTCTCTTCACCTTCTGAGTTCCTGTCTTCTCTTCTTTTGGATGATGTGGTGGGGTTAGCTTTCCTAGGCTAATCCCGGGTTAGGTTGTTTTGGCTGTTTTATTTTGTCTTTTTCTTTCCTTTCCTACCAAAAAAAATATATATTAAACAATTACTATCCCATTAATTAAAATAATAAAAGAAAGTAAGAGTTACAAGAAGATGAAAAAACACAAAGGAAAGGAAATCCAAAAGTCACAAATAAACTTCTATATAAAGCATGATAGATAGTATTCCACCATTATATCTATTGGTCATGATAGATAATATTATATTTCTGAAGGTAATTATTCGATTTTTTCATATGTTATTGTTATTTTGTTCTCCATTGTGTTGTTGTTTTATTTTAATTAAACAATAGTTGTTATAGTTTCATCTTTCAAAACCATTTCTGTTGTTACCCAGGTTCTATATCTCTCGCTACCTTATCCATGTTTTCTTTTTTATTTGTCTTTTTTTTCAAACTGATATCTCCAATTGAAGAAATCCGATAGAAATAGAAGATGCATGGACAACTAAAATCGGGAAACACAAAAGTGTCAAAATTACAAGAAATTCTTATGTTTCTTAAGGTAATTATTCATTTTTTTTTCATATGTTGTAGTTATTTTTATCACACAATAGTTGTTCATTGAAGTTGGAGACATATTGAATAAAATATTAAAAAGGTATTGAAATATTATACTTACAATGAAGTTTATTTCAATTATAAATTATGTTATATTATTATTATTATCAATAAGTTATTTTTTTCCGGTTCTCTAGAGAAAGAGATTGTAAGCATCTAATACACTTGATAAGATGTTTATTCTTGAAGAATTTGGATTATGCTAGATACGAATTCAAAATGAAAATAAATAAAAATAAATTTTAATGCTCAAAATCCTAAAAATGTACATTAATTATGGGATATTGAGATAATTGTTTTTGCAACATTGGTTTATATAGTTTTAACTATTATATTGTGATTTATACAAAATTGTTAGTATTTCAAGAGTTTTTAACAGATGAAAATGAAACATGATCATATGACAAGTTGTTGGAAAATATTAATTCAAAAATATTATTAATTGAATCTCTTCAAATTCTCAAATGTTGAGCATAATGATTCTGAGTAATAGAATTAATGTCACACCCGACCCTAAATGGCATCGGGTATGAACGGAATATAGGATAACGAACTTCGGACAGCCTGAAACCCGAACCTATATTCTAATATATAAAAATTTATTCGGACTCCCTAAAATTTATTTAGTTATTTGGCTTGGACTCGATAATTCTATCGAGCTTCCTACGTATCCCGAACATCTTTTAATCTTTTAAATCGAGAATCAAAGCCACGTAGTTCTACCTATTTTAGGTAGTTCTCTCAACTTAATTGACGCGTTAATGAAATTAATAAACTTCACTTTATAGATATAGAGTTTCGTTTCATATAGTCTCGTTTTATCGCTACTACCATTCACAATATATTTAATATCTCGATCTACGATTTTGACTCGTCAATTTTTAACCCGTTAATAACTTAATTTAATTTCCTAATAACTTAACTTAATTTCGTTAGAATAGACCAGACCGTTTAAAATTTATTTATTATCTATTTAATATACGCGAATACTTTATCGATTCGACAATATAAAACTTGAACTTAAAAACCTTAAAATCACGTTATCAAATCAAATCAAATCACAGATAAATATCGATATCGTTATATCGGTATTTTATCAAAACAACTCGTAACCAATCAAATGTTTTATCAAACCAATTCGTAATCAATCAAACTCGTAATTAATCAAACGCAAAACCTTATATCATAATCAATTCATAACCGAAGACATAAAACTTTATATCAAAATCAGCTCAGAACCGAAACCATAAAACCTTATATCCATTCTAGAGTTTTTCCCCTTATGTATCAATCCATAACCACATATATCACATAATCGAGACGTCTCTTTAACCTTGCCTGATCCCGTATTGGTCTTACCCCACACTTCGCTGCCAATACCCGACTAGGTCTTTACACTGTGTACACAGGCCATGTCCCTCACTGAACATGGTCTTCAACTATCAACACCACCGGTCCGGATTACTCTAGATGGATATAAAACTTCAGAAAATCATAACGTGCTCAAATTTCCTTTCACAATCAGACTTCCAATTCATTCAATAACCACAAAATCATCTGACCTCAATTAACTATTTTCGCAAAAATAGTCACAATATTTAAAATCAAATATTCATTTAATAATATAACTAAAATAGTTAAAATATCGTATAAAATTATCGATTCATAATTTAATCAAATTCCAAGAATTTAAAAGTTCAAAATATTATATCGATAAAATTTAATATCGTTAAAAGTAAATATCCTTATCGGACTATTTTCGGTCACCGAAACAAGAATTCTAAACCGAATTACCATTGGACTCGTTAAACCACGTTCAACTATTAAAGGTATATTCGTCCTAACTTTATATTATTCTACTATTTTATATTCAAATTATTGAACCAACTTTTATAATCAAATTCATATAAACTCTATTTAACAAATATCGGTATTAGTCCTTCTAGTTTATAACTTATTTTAACTCGACAATTTAAAGTCGCTTAAAAGTTAATCAAATAATCTTAAAACTAAATTTTAAACCAAAAACTTTTATCGGACTATTCTCGTTTGTCAACGAAATTATAACGTGTAAATTAAACTGATACCGTTAATTCCGACCGAGTTCAGTTAGACTCGTGACACAGCTACGAGTCTATCATTGCTAATTTTTATCTTCAAATTCATTGTAATTGTCTGAATCTATAAATATTCGAATTTTGACTATTTAAACTGACATCGTTAATTCCGACCGATTGTACGTTTAAACTTATGGCGCTGCTAAAAGCTCATCAATACCGAATTAAATTTCACTTTAAAGGACAACGATCTAAATTTTATATTTTTTTATGAGTAAATCATAAGCTTGATAATTACTAATCATACATCTGTCAGATTTATAAATTCGACGCAACTACCGGAATCAAACTTACTCAAATCATAACTAAAACATTTTAAAAATAATTCGAGTATAAAATAGAGTTATCGAAATGTCACCGTCGGTCACCGAAAATTCATCGGTGTGATCCGTTCACGATGTGTCCGAAGTTCAATGATGGTTGTTTCGTACCGTATTTCTTCATGATTTGATCCACATATTTATTTGTTTCCTTCTCTCCCACATAAATCATTTTTTTCATCCTTTTTGTATATATATAGTTGATTAAACTAATAAAAATAAAATTGGACATGTGCAAATATATTTAATTTGAATTAGACAAGTGTATTTACAAATCATTAAAACATGTCACCAATATTAAAGGTGTCATCTATCTATATATAATATAAAACAGTAACGATGGAGCTGAGGTGTCAACTCCTCGATTTTTGTTGACTAAAAAATAAAAGTTTTTATTTATCTTTTTTCTTCAATTTTTACTAATGTTAATAAACAAATATTGCCAACTAAAATATTAGATTTAACATCACACAGATAAAATGATGAATATCCTAAAAAATCCAAAAAATAATGACGTATAATAATTAAAGAAATTAAAGGAACATTTAAAATATAATATGGACCAAGTAATTATCAATATTTGTTTAAGTAAAAAAAATAAAAAAAATGCACAGGCACTATAATTTTAATTAGAAAGTTGATAGGTTTCTCTAAAAGTTTTATAACCTAAATATATAAAAACAATATTAATAAATACAAATTTTATTAATTTATATAAAATTAAATAATTAAGATAATTTTATTTTTTTTCAAATTAAATGCCTTATCTCATTTCTTTTCACGATCCTTGATCGCCTAAAATCTATCTAACTGTATTTCAAATTCTTTTATTTTCCTCGATTGCTATCCTCACTCCCTCATTCTCGGTAGTCTTCTAATGAAATAGTAGAGCGTACTAATTGGAACTCAAATTGAAGACAAAAATATAGAGCATTGTGAAGGTTACATGAGTGTAAAGCATAGCTTTTTGATGCTGCTCAATGTAAGTTTGGTTGGGAAGGTCTTCATTGTTTGGATTTCATACTCTTTGATTTCTTTATTTTTCTTTCTGTTTTGCGGCGTCTTTGATTTCTTTGGATTAGACTTTCATTTCTGAAAGGTAAATATTTCCTTTGAATTTGGGATTTTTTTTTACAATGGTTACATTTTCTAAAGCAATTCTGACAGCTTTTATTGATTTTCAAGGAAGAGAATCTTTTCGCTGGCACGAGGAAGAAAGCTCATTCAAGGAAATCTATTTATTCGATGTTTTTTTTCTCTACTTAAGGTTCTCAATTTCTGGTCTATGTTGCTCGCTATTGTATTAGAGTTTAAGATCATATTTGATTTGGATGCTGATGATGCTCTCAATAGTATATTACTTAATTCGAATTGAACTTAATTTTCTTCTCCATCTTTGATTCTATTTCTTATGTTTTGTTTTCTATGTAAATGAGTACATTTTCCTTTATGTTTAGTTAAATTTAAAATTATACTATTTTCAGTTTTGGACTTGTTTGATTCTTTTAAGACCTTTGAAATTTACATTAGTTTGTGATTATTCTTTACTTTAAAATTTACATTATACTTTTTTATTAAGTAATTTTTTTTTTTTGTAATTGTTAATTTCAGGTTAAAGTTTAGTACATTAAAAGGGCAGGTATGACACCTGCAAAAGCTGAAAAGCTGCTACTATCACCGTCAACTCTAGCTATGTTAAGCTCCAACATTCCATGACTGAATCTGCTCTTTTGTAATGAGCTCTTCTTCTTTATAGATTTTTTTCTTTCAAAAATGTATATTTTGAGCCAACATATATCTATGTATTTGTAAGATTTACAATCGAGTATTATAATGGATTTTCTTCAATAGTTACAATCGAGTATGTGCTTTTCTAACCAGGGAATCCATTTTACTCGGTCTTAGATAAAGTGCAATCATAATTCAAAGTTTTAGCATTACAATCCTAAAAGCTTGCAGAAAATTTCTATTATCTTATTACTGTAATACCATAAGTCTTCCTTTTACTGACATACCGCCACCTTAATAGGTCATCTTCTTTTTATGTCTCTTTGTTTTTTCCACATGGCCACAATAAATGTTGATGAACTCTAATGTTGGCTAATTATTTTGGTTCTTCTCGATTGAAGATGTCTTTGTTTATTGCATTCTAGGTTTGGATTGGAGGTTAACACTGTTCTCTTTCCATTTTCAAATTTGTTTTCTTACTATACTTAGTTTATGAAAGCTTAAGCTAATTTTTTTTAGGCATGTTCCTAATTGACAATGATTGTTACAATCTGTTTAGTAACATTTTTAATGAACAAAACAGATATGGTTACGTTTAGGAAATCAAATGATTAGTAGGATGTAGCACTATAGTCATGTTATCATCTGTATAATTTTCAATTGAAATGCTTGGTTGAAGATTTTAAAGGTGCTTTATATGATTCATGTAACATTGATATTCTTTATAGGTTTGAGTATTTTTTCACTGGTTATGTTCATTTTCTGTGGGCATACTTTATGTTTTTATTATTTTTCACATACTTTTTTCATCTATTTTTATTTCTGCATATGTTAATATGAATTTTAAATGCCTAACTTTTTCTGTTTCTATTTCTTAGCTCTTATTGTGAAAGAGTAAAATAAATTCTATGAACACAAATAATAAAATAGTTGAAATAGAGGCCCTTCATGGTTGTTTAACTTTCTTTTCCTTAAATAACCTCTATGCATTTTTGTGATTTTTTACTCTAAATCTATCTTAAATATCCTAATTCATAAAATTGGTTTTTTATTAAATATAATTTGTTTCTAATTTTTAAATGATACATGGATATAATTTAACTGATGATACATAGATGGTGTATTTATTGTCTAATTTACCAGAAAATGATAGATAAATGATCGTAACTGATTTAAGCCCATATTTGACACATTGGTTAGGCAAGTAATTCAAACTCTGTTTAGCATGCATACAACTGTTTGGATATCACTCTTCCTCTTAACTAAAATAGTTATTATCTGGTGTGACAATCTATATATCAATTGACGTGTTAAAATAGTAACATACCACAGTTCTATTCGCGATGAAGTTTGAAACACCCATAACTGCATCGTCCAAGAGAAGTTTAATATGTTAAAAAATAAATACTCAAGAGCTTAATATTTCCATTTAAAATATTAGAGTTTAAGATCAATGACTTAATAATATAAAAATTAAATTGATAAGGGGTTAAATATGTATTTTTTTTCAAAATCAGATATCATATTAATTTAATTATATTTGATATATTTAAAAATATATTAATATTTGATATATTTAAAAATATATATACCGTGCATTGCACGGGTGCAAGACTAGTTTATACATAAATCTTATGGACAAGTGTTTGTACACATGCCTTGTATTTGTTTTATATTTCAACAAGTGTTTTACTATTTCTTTAAATAAATGCCACAATATTCATATATATATATTTTAATAAATAAACTATGACTTTCTATGCTCTATCATACAAAATATTAATTCATAGCTTTAAATCCTCATTATGTATTCATGATATCTAATTGTTAAGCTAGCCTTTACATATTTTAAAAGAAATCAAATTTTTATATACAAATGTATATATGAAACTCAAAGTCCTAATTAATTATTTTCAAAACTTTCCAAGCTCTTAATTGTACATTAAAACATTTTATTAAAGTTAATAATATTCTTAAAATTCCTAATTAATTAAGACACCAAAAGATGCATTATATTTCATCTAAGTATATTAAAAAATTTGGACATGGATGTTACAATTAATTTCACATATTAATTATAAAACGTTTTTTTATACTGAGTGGTTACAATTACAATTTAATTCTATTTAAATAAAATTAATTTATGAACTTAATACTTTATTAAGAAAAAATAAAAATTTTAATTAATAGGCAAAAAATATTTCCATTCTCTTTATATTCTTATATCTTGACATTCTCTCTTATTTTCGAAAAAAAATGAGAATAATGTTTATATCTTGTGCTGTGAAACATGTATGGAGTATCTGTTGAATGATAATCATGAAACGTCTGAGACATGTTCTATTCATGGGAACGAAAATAACTAAAGGTCTATGCATCTAGTATCTGTGTAGTTGTGTAGGAAGCACTACTACAACATTTGTATAGTCAGATATGGATACAGGTACGCATTGATGTGGCTCAATATGGGACTGGACCGATCCGCTCTATGTGAACGTGTCATTGATCTTTCTAACTGTAGCGCTATTATCTCCAGACCTATTTCATTATAGTAAATGACGTGGGATGCAGTTCACTTTGATATGCGCCTAACAGGTCCGTAACAGGATGCCAAATACGGGTATGTTGGGTGGATCGTTGAACACGTTGTTACGGATAGATGAAGTGATAGGATTACCACTCACCTAACGGTGAGCCGATATCACCGGCCACTTGAAAAGTGGAACTGAAGAAGTGTGTTGCCACACCCTGATAAGTAGTTCACTTATCTGATTCATCAGTTCACTTTAGATCAAGAAATATAATAAACCTATCAAAACAATAATTTATGTTATCTTTTGTAGTATTTATAGACCTTCCTAGGGGATCAAAACTCATCATATTACAGTCATTAAAATCAAATTTTAGTATTCTCCACTCTTAGTTATCAATGGCAGCAAACTCTTCTTCATTTGATTTTGTGCATTTATTTTGAAGATAAGTGAACAATTCAGTCTACAGGATAGAGCCAGCCTTGAGCTAGCGATTGTAAGTTATATTCTTCCTTATCATGAATGAAAATACATTTGGTGTTTGTTTAATAGTTTATTAATACATTATAGGAGTAGCTAACCTATATTTTTGTTGAATAATCATGCAGAGACTCTATTTAGGAGATGGAAACACCACTAGATACACGTGATTAAGAGTGGAGACATGACTAATTGGATGTTAAGGTTTTTAGCAATTCATATGTTAAAAGGATTTTCAAATCTTAATGCTTGAAAATAGGTAGACATAAGGAGACTTAGTTTGCATGTTTCTAAAAATATTGGGAACAAGGGACACCTGACTCAAGTGAATCCAGTAAAAGATACTCTAGACCTACGATCTCAATTCATTCATAAGGAGAAATATGCTTGTTCACCTCCTGTTCAGGTTACGCTTTATGCTTGTTCTCTGTTATTTATAAGTAAATCTATCAATTTGCATATTGTTTGCTACTATAATCTCACATTCATTTATCTAAAATTGAATTTACTATTACTCACAAATAGATCTCATATCTCAATTATAAAGGAAGTTACGTTATAAGGAATATGATTGTTGGTGTGTGGAATATTGACTCTAACAAGTGTACTAGGTCGAGTGAAGCAAGGGTAAGCCAAGTGTCGTATTCCTCAGGGATTGAGAGTGAAATTAAGTGAAATATTACATTAACAGCTAGTGGGTTTATAATTGAGAGAGTGTTGTAGTGAATAAACTTAAGCATGAAAAGTAACAACGTAGAACAGGTGGTTTATGATATATTGGTAAGGGCACAAACCCAGCACATGAATAGAACGAGTGTTCTTATTATAATGTGATTCTAATCATACATGAATGTTGTGAAGAACGATGGTTCAGGTCTATTCCTTCTTTTATCATTAAGATCTGGTCTTCCATTTTTCAAATATTCTAAAGATATTCATCACCCGGTCTCCTTGCATAATGAACATCTCCGCATCACGTTTTATGAAGCATTTTACAAGTAAAAACTCTGGTGCATAACTACTTTTGTAATCATACATGTTAAAATGTAGATCCATGACTTTAGAGCACTCTCATGTCATCTCTTATCATTAAAACATAAAATTGATCAGATCTAAGTATTTATAACTCCTTTAACAACCATTCAGAAAATAATATCCATCATTAATTAAGAAAAGGTAGTACTTACAAACACCAGTCAAAGCTGGTTGAGCTTACAAAAGTTGACTACTCACTTATTGTGATGAATTAGGCAAAAATATAATCCTAACAGGTTGGACCTTTTAATCATGTAATAAATCTAGAGGTTTAAGAAGATAAGATCCTTTCACCTACCAGATACTTTTCTATTTATACAACCCAAAAAAAAGTCTCATATGTTAAAGGACAAAACTGTTAAACAATTATTCAATCTTAATCTAGATCAATTTTTAACCGTTGGATCAAAAACTAATAATTACATGGCAAAAAGTGGATGACAGTTGTAATCCTCATCTTCGTTTTGTCTCTCTTTCTCGGAAGATCCGCGTTGAAATCCGGAAACCCATAAAAAGAACTGCATCTGGATGAAATAGGTTGTTCAACCCTTATACACAGCTGCTCGTGAGGATTCCTCTTGAATTTCATTTCAAACTAGTTTACATCTTGAATGGATGCAAATTTTATCTTCTCTAGAGCTTTTCCATGAATGCTCGTATTCTCAATCTTGTCATAATTGCTCGTATCAACTGTTGTTCTGGGCCATTTAATGACAATAATAGACTATTCTATCCCTAGGGAATACTTGTTAAATTTTCTTTTCATACCTTTGACAAACTTCTTCTTTCTCGGATTTGAAGCTTTAGCAACAACATTAGCTATTTCGATAAGATTCTTTGCATTGTAACCTTTTTGTTTCTCACCTCATTGAACTAATGAATAAGAAGTACTTAATGATGGAATTAGATCCATAAGTACTATCTGGTTACATATATGTTAATAATCAGTATTCAAACTACATAGGAAATGCATAACTTGATCTTTCTCATATAAGTCTTGCAAAATACAATGAGATCCTCCACAATGGTAGTTAAGTCGTGCTCTGAATCGTTCTGATCTTTCTTAGGTATTGTTTGATAAAATTGAAAATTAAGTGCTAAAAAAAATAAGTACTAAAATGTTAAGTTAAATATTTTGACTTACTAAAATAAGTGATTTTTAAGTTAATTGACTAATTTAAGTGGTGAAAAATAACCGTTATCAAACACACTTAAACTAAATAATTGTTTAACATTTTATTTTAAGTGATTATCAAGGTTATCAAACAATGCCTTAGTTTCGATTTCGGTTTATAAATCTTGAAGATAATTGCCTTTACGCATTCTAGCAAAAAGAGAGATGCACTCTTAAAAGCTATGTTGCACGGAAACGGAAATGGAAATGGATATCAACAAACGTTATTTCTAAGAAAAATTAACTAGGAAAGCAATGGAAACGGAAAAGAAACGGATACGAGACACAGAAACACTAGTGAAGAAGAGTTTCCGTGCAACATAACTTAAAAGTTTTAATACGATGAAGAGTTTTAAAAACTACCGAGTGGAAAGAAGGAAATATAATTCTTTATTTTTTTTTTTTTTTTGTTACAGTGGAAAGAGGTCAGAAAGACCTCAAGAAAAAAAAAACAAACAGAAAATAAAAAACGACAGATAAGTTGAAGAGCGAACTGCGCGGGGGAGACGACACCCCTCATATCGGTGCAGAGGAGATCAAGGAGGCCTGCAAGCGGTCCATCACACTCGTAATGACATAAGGATATAGTTCCTGCGAAATTTTCTATCCAATCAAAATATAATTATTTATTGAATGGAAATAATTATTACAAATATTGTATCTTCTATTTATAGAAGCTATAACAAGTTGTCACATCAATGATCCTAAAACCAAACTCTCTAGCTAATGCTCCCTTTTCTTCTTTTCATTCTTTTAGTTGTGATTAATGTGAAGAACTCCATGTGCTTGTAGACTCCAATTGAGCAAAAAAACTTCAACAGGCTCGGCTCATTAGTTGATCCCGAGCTCGAACCGAGCCCTATCAAACTAAAATTTGACCGAATCGAGTTTGAATAGTTTGTCAACTATTTAGCTCATTAATACCCTGTCGTCAATACTCTCAGCCAAAGTAGGAATCTCATTTTATATGACTTCTATTAGTTTGACTTAAAATTATTGTTCTGGATCCATAATTGGATCAAGTTGGAAATATTAATTATTTACTTTTTTTTTGAAATTATTAATTATTTACTTTTGTTGAGGTATTTTTGAACTTCTTCTTCAAAACAAAAAAATTGTGACAAATTTAAATGTAATTCTTGTATTTAATTTAAATCTCATGTGTTTATCGGAAAATATTATCCAGAAAATTATTTCCTGATTTTTCAGTAGGTGTTTATTGAGAAAAATAAGTCAACAAAAAATTTTAGATTAGTCAACAAGAAACTTTACGAAGAAAGTGAGTTCCTAAACTTTAGAACTTTACTTCATTCATTTTTACCCATTTAAAAATAGTAGTTACCCACCACTTCTCATTTTTCGGTTTGTAATCAAACACCGAAAAATATTTTATTTTCCAACACAAAATTTTCTCTTACCTAATATTTTTCGACAAACAAATGGGTCTTAGTGTTAAGCTAACTATTGGAATATATTGTTATATGTTTCGAAATTATTAATTTCCATAATCTATTTTTATTTTAATGAAATTATTATACCTTATTAGGGGTGTTAACAATTTGAATCGATACCGAATTTAGGTAGACTTGGGATTGGCTCATTAATATTTTGAATTGAGCCATCTCTAGCCGAGTTTTGACCTTTAATCGAGATGAGCTTTGACAGAACTTTGAACGAACCGAGTTCCGACGAACTTTAACTAGATTCATCATACATTATAGAATATAGTTTAAAAAAAATAACATACTCTATATATGTTTAAAGATTAAAAAAAACAATTATCTATCATGGCCGAGCTAAAAGAATAATAGTTGTTATTGGTGATCGGAGAAGATAAACTCATAAATCGTAGATGACTTTGTTGCCGACATGGTTACGTATAGACGGTAGCTGCTAGTACTACTAGTGCATATGACATGGTAGAAAGAGAGAGATAGAACTTAGGGTGGAAGAGTTGATTAGTATTTAGGGTTTGTATTTTGAAGTTTGAATTCCTAATTTTGGACAAGCCAAAAGCCTAAAGCAGTAGTTAAGTATGGTTTTTATGGGCATTATGAATTGTGACTAGTCGAGAGTTAAAGTCCATGTTATTAATTATTTTAGGGATAATGTGTAAAAATACCATTAACATTTATACCTAGAAGCAATTTTACCCTTAACGTTTAAAATGGTGTAATTTACTTCTACCGTAGGCAGACAAGAGCAACTTCACCCCTAAAGTTGGCAAGTTGTGTCAATTTTAGACATGATTATAAAACACATATGTTTTATTTCTTATTTTGTACCAATTGCACGTAAGTTGATTCTCAAAAAAAAAAACGATTTCCTATTTTTTATGATTTAAAATAGAATTAAATATTAGTATTTTAAATTCGGTGAAATATTTGAATTTTTTGTCCAACTCATATAAAATACAGTATATTTTAAAAAAATTCAAAAAAATTCGCGTTTAATCATATGTTTGTGATATGTTACTAATGAGCGCTAAAATTACGCAAATGTGAAATGTATATGATAATATTCATGACCGGGAAGATAATTTGAAGAATAATGTCTCCAATTGACCCAACTTATCAACGTCAAGCATAAAATTGCTCTTGAGTTTCCAACGTTAAAGATAAAATTACATAATTTTAGACGTTAATGTAAACGTTAAGATATCTTATCTCATTATTTTATTTAAAGAAGTTTAAATTCGACTTGTTATAATGTCTTAGTCGATCTCCAATTCAAGTCAAGACCACTTAAATCAAGATTTGACTGAATTTTGATTAAACTGAACTCGAATAGTTTACGAGCTATAATAATTTAACACCTTTATACCTTATAACTCTTATTGTGTAATTGGTTGGAAGTTATAAAATAATACGGAATATATATTTAATACTATTTAAGTGTATTGTCTATTTCCATTATTTCTTTCTTTCGTTCTTATAACCTAACGTACCCAACTTTAATCTATGATGAGAGGACGAGTAAATCTAAACGTAGGAGAAAAGAACACTTCAAACTTTGCTTTAATTTAATTGCATAATATTTGGAATTTTGAGGTAATTGCAATTAATTATAAAAACTTGATTGAAGAACATAATTTAAATCCACGTGGCTATATGTAAAAAAAAAAATCCACGTGGCTGAAAAACCGCACGCGGTTGGAAGCGTTTAGGTTATCGGTAGTAGCCTTGTTTGACTAATCAACATTTTGCATTTATTTATTTATGGCATCTCATCTCCTCCCCACTCAACTACATTCCACCACCCTTATCCATGTTCATACTTTCTTAAATTTACACAATCGACACGTGTGAGACCATGTTTGCATTTTATTTTTGAACACAAGTCAATGATATTATAAGCAATGATGAAACCTATATGAGACATTAACCTTACTCTTTTTAACGTAACGATGTATTAAAAAAAAAAAAAAAATAGAATGTGTTATTTCTCTACATGCTTTTAAATGGTTAGTTAAAAAAAAAAAAAAAAAACTTAACTAATAATAGTGTTTCTTGAAAAAAAAATTAGTGTTAATATATTTTGGCAGTTTTTTTATTCATTGCTATTTATGGTGGAGCCAGGATTTTATATCTGGATGTAAATTTTAGTCTTACGGTTTGAGGTAATTTTTTAGAGTCCAGCTCGTTAGTGTTGGGAAATTTTTTTTAACCTCCAACATGATAAAACTGTTTTGCTTTAACGTGTTGACTAAAAAATTAAAAGTATCTAACGTGATATCTTGATTTTTTTGGCATACAACATGATAAATTTGTTTCATTTTAGTGTGTAGACATATTTAATTTTCTATAAGTTCAACGTAAATTTCTTAAATTAAAATCTCTAAATAAGTATATTATTCGTTATAAATTAAATATTTACATTGACATTTTAATAAAAAAAACTAAAATTAATTAATAATAATGATGAAAAGAATAATTAAATTAGGTAATAATATTGACATTTTAATTTAAGGAAAAAATTATAATTAGATAAAAACTAAGAAGATAAAGGTTTGAAGTTGGAATCACATGGATTATTAAAGAGTCTTTTTTTTTTTTGTGTGACAACCAAATAAGCATATATTAAGAATCAAGAAGAAACACATTACAAATAAAATCAGGGGTACAGAAAACCACTCACCCCGATGTAAAGGTAAAATACTACTTCTAGCTAACAAATGAGCAACAGAGTTTGCAGAACGACAGACAAAACGAATAGAGCAATTAAAAGACTCGTTCAAAGAAAAATGACAATCATTGGCTAAGGTGTTAAAAGGAGATGAAACCTCTAACGGGCGGGCCATAGACTGTACCACGATCAAAGAATCTGATTCAATGATTACATGCTTCCATCCGCGGTCTTTGATCCAACTAAGAGCTTCACGGACCGATAGCGCTTCAATGAACGATGCATCTTGATAATTATGCAAGGATCCATTTTTAGCCGCAACAAAGCGGCCCAACTCATCCCGAACAATACACCCAAACCCAGCCACACTGCCACTTAAACTAACTATACAAACTCAATTTTATGGTATACATTCACGTCCTATGTTATAAGCACTAATTCAATTATCTTGGAGGGTTGCTCAGAGCTGAACCACTATTTTTCAGGGGTGGTGCCGGAAACCGAGAAGCTTCAACCCCCTGGGCTCTAGGCTATCTCTGCCCCTCTATTATCTTTATCGTAACACATTTAAATGTATGTTATTGTTTTTGTTGGAATAATAGATTGATTTGTTGAGATCAGATTGAATATGTACGATAGTGTCTAATAACATAGGAAATTATCAAAGCATGGTTTCACTGATAACTTTACTTTGATGCTTAATTAACAGAGTTTAGACTGAAAACATTGAGCAATTGAGAGTAAATTGCAATAAACATGTGTATATAGATTGACTACGAAGTCACAATGAGGAGAAATTCTGATCAGCTTCCGTCCCTGTGGGGGCGTCGTTGGGTTCGACAGGGGGAAGCTCCGATGCCAAAGTCAGTAAGGATGAACAAGAGTGCAAACTGAATAGACAAAGGGTAAAGATGAATGCGTGTACCTTGATAGCCTGAGACATAGGCTATATATAGTTGTGAAGTTGTAACTCTCAGTAACTAGAAAGTCTCCATCAATGCCCCATTAATGGCGGTTACTGGTTACCCTTAAGTTGGCGGTTAGCTAATTGATAGCTCATTAATGATCTTTATTGCAAGGTCGGCTCAGCCGTTCTTATGGCGGATTGAGAGCTGAGGGAGATCCGCCTCACAGGTTTGCTAGTGGGTCTCCTTTGGCGAGTCCTAAGTTATCCGCCCGTCGGATCTCTTTACTTCGATACGCCGTGGAATTCCCGTACCAGGCTGCCAATATGTGGCGTTCTTTGGGCGAATATCCCTTTTGATCATTGGGATAATATCACGATGTTATCAGAAGCCCCCTCAAAGTTCCTTTAAAGTCCTTTAGGGCTTTTGAGATTCTTTGCGCGCCGTCATGATTACCTGCATTAATGAGCACTCTTTTCGATGCCAATCATGGAGTGACACGTGTGGAAAACGCATCACCCGAGGAGAGAGAAAAGGCCTTCTTTTCTTTCCCTTTTCTCTTTCTTCCTCATTCGTTCTTCGTCCCCATTTTCTTTTGCGACTTCTGTGCAGAGCTTCTTCGGAGTTTTTCCAGAATCTTTTAATCTTCTACTCTTCATGTAAGTTCATCTTTCCGTTCTGTATATTGTGCTTTGAATGTTTAGAAGTTCTTCTTCATCCTCTAGGTCCACCTCTGAATTTTTCAATTTGTCCTCTCCTTCCGAGGTTGTATTTAGCTGGACCTCTTCTTCGTCGGAAAATTCTAACTCCTCTGAAGGTACGGTTAACTCCGATTTAGCTGAGTTGCTCGACTCGGCGTGTAATCACGATCGAACTCGTTTAGGTAGTAGTAACCAAAACCTCTCAACCCCAATCACCGGAACCGCTCCGGCCGTAGATCTTAGGCATTTTTCCGGGAGGATGGCCTCTTCTTCTACCCTACCTAGGAAAAAGAAACCTCGAGCGGAGTCCACTTCATCTCGTATGAGTGCCGCGGATCTGGAGGATCTAGTGAATAGATTCCCATGGATAAATAACTACGAGACCCAATTGGCGGAGGCTCATCAATGACCCGCCTATCCGCCAAGCGGATTCTTGACAGTGTACTTTAGTCACGTAGAAAGAGGATTTCGACTGCCTCTTCCCAAGATGATGGCGGACATCCTTGCTTATTTTGACATTACGGTTAGCCAATTACATCCTAATGGCTGGTTAGACATAGCTTTAGATTGCTACCTTGCCTCGAACTAAGGAGTAGTATACACCCCCCGTATCTTCAGAGCCTTTCATAAACCGTCAAAGCGAAAGTCGGAGTCATTTCTCACTTTTGCAAAATTTGGAGCGTATTCGCCATTTAGTTTCTTTTATGTGAAGATAAATGAGGGCGAATCTCTAGGCTTCCCAACATATTGGAATCCCAAACCTTTACATATGGCGGGAGATATGCGTATTCTGACGAATAGTGATGAGGTGGTAGCGGAGCTCATGAAAAGTGTCAAGGCGGATGCCTGGACATATGCTGATGCCCTAGATTTCATGATGAGCGATATTCCCCTGATTCGCAAGGATGGGGACAAGTTCATTTACTCGAAGATTACACAATTTGACCAAGGTAACTTCGTTTTCTTTTTGAACCTTGATTACTTTGTTGTTGTCCTTGGCAGGGGTTTATCTAAGGCCAATCACGCTCTTGTAGAGAAGCGTAGGAAGCTGATGGAGGACGAGGCTCGTAAGAAAGCTCAAATGGCGAATCCCCAAACGGATACTGGGAAACGTCCGGCAGAGACAGCGGTCGATCCGCCTCTAAAAAGGAGGAAACCAGCAGCTTCAGGTGGTCCGAAGATTATGGCGGATGCCATGAGATCCGCCATGCCCGTGGTGGAGATGGGACAAGTAGGTTGTCATTATCTCTTATCTGTTAGCTATGTTAGGAATCCAAGTTTTGATTCTTACATTTTCGTGCAGATAGTGAAGCCTGACCTAGGCGGATACTGGTCCACCAAGTATGGTGTCCAGGGATCTTTGGAGAATGAATCTGTTATCAATGACCTAGATGAGGCTCTGGGTCAGCTGGGCGAGGTACAGAAGAATCAGAACCAGATTCCAGGATCAATCCATGCTCAAAGGGGAAAGACGGAGCTTCTTACGGTAGATCCCTTTGCTGGAATGACTCTCCCGGTTTTTAGAAAAAGTTATATCTTGGTTCCTTTGTTCCTTCATTTTGACAAAACTGTCTGTCTTTGACAGATGTATACTCGCATACGTGCTATGGAAGCTGAGCTCCTTCAAGGCGTGGCGGATAAGGCTACCATAGAAAGGTTGGAGAAAGAAATAGCTGATGCTAGGGCGAATATCGCATCCGCCACGTCTGCCATGGCCCTTAAGGACGCCGAGATAAAGAAGCTAAAGGAGAAGATTGAGGCAGATTCTAAGGAGTATGAGAATACTGTAGGAGAAGTCGAGTACATGGCGGGTGAGCAAGCTTTCTTTTACGGCGAACTGATCATGGCGTATGTCTCACTAGCGCATCCTGAGATCGATTTCACAGATCCGCAGTTCGCCGTTCCAGACCCAGAAGATGTTCTTAAATTTAACAAAATTCTGGACATCAAGGACTACCTCCGTGACTATGTTCGGAAATGGATGAAGGGACCCGTTGAAAAGAGCAAACCTGCCACCACCAACGTCAAGCTTGTGGATCTCGAGGAAGTGCCTCCGACGTCTGGTGAGGAGCCGATAACCGATGGCACCCCTCTTCCTGGGGGAACACCTTCCGTGGAAAAGGAGGTCACCTTGGTGGATGTATCTGGGGCTGTCGAGAAGGAAGCTTCTCAAGCAGGTGCTTCTGGCGAGAAGAATGTTGAGGAGAATGCTCCTGTTGTTACTTGATGTTTTATTTTTTGTTTGTAAAACTTGAAGTACAATGTTTAATCCTTGTGTTTGCTATTTATTTTACCTTTACATTTGCGCAAGTAAATATATATAGGATTTTTGGATTTATTCTGGAGTAGGTGGCCAGCCATACTCCATTGTGTGAACCTTTGTGAAGGTTTGAAGCTGTTTTATTCCTTTAGAGGAAGTAAAGCTGCCTTTAGGGATCCACTTGCTACCTATCTTTGAGGTGAAGGGATCCGCCTATAGGTCTTGTGAACCCTTCTTTGGGAAGGGAGTAAGAGAGTGTAAAGACCTTGCGTCCAAGCAACGTTTTAACTCTATCTCGAATGGGGATCGTCCACAGATGGATCCGCCCATGAGATTGTTCTCCTATCTTTGAGGAGAAAAAGTAGAGAAAAAGTAGCTATGAGATAGCAGTGCTTTTTAATGTGGAGAGCGTATGATGCCCCCCCCTCTTTTTGAGACTGGAATATTTATATTGCTGCAAAAAATACTTAAAAAGAATACGGACAATAGAACAATTGCTCTTTATTTGATAGACAATATGCGTTATTACAGCCAGAGGGTCTTATATGTGAGCCTCGTTAAAACCTTTAACAAGAAAAACCACATGGGGAAAAAGCTTATTAAAGGAAAAAGAGTACTCAAGACCTTGTTCACATTCTATTTTCTGGCGAAGTATTTGCGGAGATTTTGGAGATTCCAAGTGCGTGGCAGTGTATTTCCGTCCATGTCCTGGATTTTAAATGTGGCGAACCCAATCTTGTCCACTATGCGGTATGGACCAGTCCAGGTGAGCCCTAGCTTGCCCTTCCCTTCTTTTGATTGGATTTTGTCGGCCTTGCGGAGCACAAGATCTCCCACATTCAATTCTACAAGTTTGGCGTTTTTGTCATGATAAGCTGCGATCCGATGCTTATAAGCCACCATACGCACATATGCCTTATCCCTCTTGTCCTCCACTTGATCAAGGCTTTCTCTTAATCTCTGACCGTTGTCCTCCTTGCAATAGAATGCAACTCTGTCACTTGGAACCAATATCTCGACTGGGATTACTGCTTCCACACCATGAGAAAGGGCGAATGGGGTTTCACCTGTGGCCGTGCGAGGAGTAGTACGATACGCCCATAAGACGCTTGTTAACTGATCCGCCCATTTCTTATCATGCTCTCCCAGTCTTTTCTTTATTCCTTTTACGATTGTCCGATTTGTGACTTCAGTCATACCATTGGATTGTGGGTAATACACTGAGGCGAATCTGTTTAAAATGCCCAATTTTTCACAGAAAGCTTTGAACTCACCACAGTTGAATTGCATTCCATTATCCGTGATGATCGTGTGTGGGATGTCATATCTTCCCACGATATTATCTTTGACGAATTCTACCATTCTCTCAGCAGTGATGGAGGAGACAGCTTCAGCTTCCACCCACTTGGTGAAGTGATCTACGGCTACTACCACATACCTTCTCTATCTACGAGTAGGAGGAAATGGTCCAACTATGTCAATTCCCCAGAGGGCAAAGGGTCGACCTTCCAGGATGGGCTTTTGGAGATGCTTTGCAGTATGAGATTCATTCGCATGAATCTGACAACTATGACAAGATTCCACCAGTTTCTGTGCATCAAGTTCTGCAGTGGGCCAATAAAATCCTGCTAGCCTGGACTTTTTTAGGATGGAGGCGGATGCCTCATGGGCTCCACATGCTCCTTCATGCAACTCCTTGAGGACCTGCTGTCCTTCTTCTGGCAAAATGCATTTTAACCAAGGATGGCTAAAAGATTTTCTGTAAAGGCAATCATTTATTATAGAGAAATAGGCCGCCTTCTTGACTATCCGCCGAGCTTCCTCCTTGTCCGTAGGTAGTGCTCTATCTAACAGATACTGGCGGATGACAGACCTCCAATCCCCTTCTATTGTCGTAAGTAGAGATACTTCTTCCGAGGCGAAGGCCGGAGCTGCTTTAATTTCGAATGGACATTGTGGATCCACCCAGTTCTCCTTGCTGGAAGCCATTTTAGCTAGATGATCGGCTTCGGTATTTGAACCGCGTGGTACATGGATCAACTCCCACTTAGTTTCTTTAGCTTCAAGGTGATCCAGCAATTTTTTAACCTCGGCAACGTATTTGGCTAAAACCTCATCTTTTACCTCGTAGTTTTTGATCACCTGGTTGACCATCAACTTGGAGTCGCTATAGATCACGATCCGCTCGGGAGTGATTTGTTTCAGCAAGCGCAGTCCCAATATTAATGCCTCGTACTCCGCTGCATTGTTGGTTGCTATGAAATCCAATTTTTCTGCGTACCTTAGCTTTATATATTGGGGGCCTGTGATTACGATGCCTATACCTGCTCCTTCTGCCGAGGAAGCCCCGTCTGTGTACATCGTCCATTCCTCGACCTGAGATTTTGGGAGATTCATTCCTTCTTCTGTGAATTCATTCACAAAGTCTGCCAAGACTTGACTCTTCAAGGCTGATCTGCTCTCGTATCGTACATCAAACTCTCTAAGGCGGATCGCCCATTCCCTCAATCTGCCTGAAGTGTCCGGCTTTTGCAATACCTTCCTCATGGGTATGTTTGTTCGAACTATGACAGTATGAGCCTGAAAGTATGGCCTAAGGCGGATTGCCATGGTGACAACAGCCAACGCCATTTTATCAAGCTTGGAGTATCTGGTTTCAGCATCCTTTAATATCTTGCTCATGTAATAAATTGGATATTGTTGGTCGTCCTCTTCTCTTATCATGACCATGCAAACAGCTTTATCTGTAACCGAGACATACATATAAAGATCCTCACCTTTCAAGGGCCGACTCATTAAGGGCGGTTCTATGAGAAACCGTTTAATTCCTTCGAAGGCCTTCTCACAATCCTCATTCCACTCGAACGCCTTTTGCTTCTTGATGACCTCATAAAAGGGTTGGCATCTGCGGGCCGAACAAGAGATAAACCTGCCCAAGGCTACGATCCGCCCGTTAAGGCGTTGCACTTCCCTGATATTCCGTGGCGCTTGCATCTCTAGAACGGCTTTAACCTTGTCAGGATTTGGGCTCACTCCCTTCTGGCTAATCATGAATCCCAAGAACTTTCCATACGTTGCACCAAAGGTACATTTTTCTGGGTTTAGTTTGATATTGTGACGCCGGAGTACGCCCAGTACCTCCCTTACATCATCCGCATGCTTTTCCACAGTGGTACTCTTGATGATCATGTCATCTACATAGACGGAGTAGTTATCACCTTTTCTTTTCGCGAATATCTTGTTCATCATCCGTTGATAGGTTGCACCTGCGTTCTTAAGTCCGAAGGGCATGACTTTGAAGCAATAAGTGGCTTGATGAGTCACGAACGAGGTTTTGATCCTATCGGAGGGCTCCATCGGGATTTGGTGATAGCTAGACTTCACGTCAGTGAAGGAGTACATAGCGTGTCCCGCGGTTCCATCTACGAGGATATCGATATACGACAAGGGGTAGTTGTCTTTTGGACAAGCTTTATTGAGATCTGTAAAGTCAATACACATGCGGTAGGATCCACCTGCTTTCTTCACTAGAACGACATTCGCCAGCCATTGTGTATAAAGTACCTCTTCAATGGCGTCCGCCCGCTGGAGCTTGGTGATTTCTTCCTCTATCACCTTCTGCCTTTCTAGGCCATGGTTTCTCCGCTTTTGGGCAACCGGGACTGCATCTTTGTCGATGTTGAGTTTGTGAGTGATCACATCTGGACTAATCCCGGGGAGGATCTCATCCTTCCAAGCAAAGACGTCTTCTGCTTCATGGAGAACCTTGGTGATTGCTTCTTTAATTTCTCCCTTGAGCCCTTTAGCCATCCGTACCTGCTTTTCATCTGCCATGAGGTACATTTCTGTTTCGCCCAAGGCCATTGTGACGAGTTCTTCTTCGTCTTCTTCCTTTGACTGGGGGCGAATCATTAATGAGGCCGAATATGTCTCCTGAGCTACTTTTTGACTCCCTCTGATCATTACACCTCCCTTGGCCGTGGAGATGTAAAGAGTTAAGTGGCGAATGGAGATAAGGGCCGCCGCTTCAGAGATAAAAGGTCGCCCAAGTATCATATTATAGGCTAGCTGACCATCCAGGATAGAGAATTCCAGATCGCCTTTCCAGACTTATTCGTCATCTGCTAGCTCACAATCTAACGTTACTTGACCCTTCGTGCGAATGGTGTGTCCTGTCACTCCCAGGATGTCTACTATGGTGGTTTCCACCTGGATCGGGTCTACCGTTAACTTGGCGAATGCTCCTCTTGTGATGACATTGCACGAACTCCCAGTATCTATCATCACTCTTTTCATCTCCCAGCCTTCCACTATCATAGTAATGACCAAGGCATCTGCATGAGGAGAGATCTCTGGACCTACATCTGTAAAGGGACGATTCAGTGATGCCCTGTCAAGAGCGGTGGTCTTTGCCTTTTTCAGTACTGGTTGGTACCCAGGTCCGCCTGCTATGACATTGATGGTCCCTTTTCCTTTCTTCTTCGGGTCATCTCTGGGTCTATCACCATCTCCCTTCTTGCCATCATTTTGGATGAACCGATCCAATTTGCCTCTCTCAATGAGATGCTCTATTTCTCGGGCTAACTCCCAGCATGCATCTGTGTCATGACCATTTTTCCTGTGATATTTACAATAATTTTTAGGATTTTTACCAGTGTTGGTGTACTCCCCCCTTTTGGTTCGGGTTATGAAATGCTCCGTTTGTGCTGGTTGTTCTCTATCCACATAAGCACTTCACTCTCAGAGGCATTGAGAGGCGTGAAGGACGTGACAAACGTTGATTTGTTCTTTGAACCCCTTCGCCGGCCTCTAGAGGAGGAGTCTTGGTGCTTGTCCTTTTCTCTATCTCGGTGGCGAGATTCGCCTTTGTCCTTTCTAGGCGGAGATAGTGATTCGCGGCGAATGTCATCCACCTCCATAAAGTCCTTGCAGCGCTCTATCAATTCTGCCATGCTGCTGGGCTTCTTTCTAATTAGATCCTCCTGTAAACTCTTATAAGTTGTGTTCTTTACCAGAGATTCCACCGCCATGGAGATATCGACATCAACAATTTGTATACACAATTTGTTAAAAGTGTTTACGTACTCTCGAAGAGATTCGTTAGCCTTCTGTTTTAATTCAAAAAGCTTCCGTGACTTGACCACTGGAGGGATACAGCCGGCGAATTTAGCACAAAACTCCCTGCTTAGTTGATCCCAACTGTTTATCGAGCCAGGAGGTAGAGATTGGAACCAGTCATAAGCGGGACCTCCTAACGTGGTGATAAACATTTTGCATAGCACTGGTTCAGTTGCACGGTTGAGGCGAAGCAGTATTCGGTATTTTCTGGCGTGGGCCTCTGGGTTGTCAGCACCCGTGTATATTGGGAGATTAGGTATTTTAAAATGCCTATCCGTTTCCTCTGCCTCGATCCAAGCCGTGAAGGGCGAATCTCTATTGGCGAATGGGTTATGCCTGGTATTCTCCTCATTCATGCGGAGCACCGCAGCTCGAACTCTATCGTCAAAATTCTCGGAACCTGCCCCTGGGCGGCCCCTCCATGGAGGTCTGCTTGGAGAAGATGAAGAGCTGGATCCCGAAGACGGATCCGAGGGTGATCGTCCGCCTCCGCTTCCACGTCCGCCTCCGTTTCCACGTCCACCTCCTCCTCCCCTTCCACCTCCTCCACCCTGTCCTCCCGGGGGAGCTTGACCGCTACCCCCTCCAAAGCCTCATGAAGGAATGTGCCCCTCATTCCCTTGGTGTGGTGGTGGTGGTGGCCCATTTGAACGTGGTGTCTCTGCTGGCCTTTTGCTCTGTCTACGTCTAGTAGATGGGGGTGATCTGCCTTTGCGGGAGGATCTTGGTCTTCGTGGCGAAGGCGATTCTGACCGCCTACTTTTCTCTTTTCTACGCTTTTTGTGTTTTCGCCCTTCCGATCCACCCAAGGAGAGATTCGACCGTGGTCGCCTTGGGATATCTGATCCGCCTAGATTTATCCCATGGCTTGCAAATCCATCAGGAAGAGTTTGATCATTCCTTTGACTTCCTCCTGCGCCAGCAGGGAATAATTCCCGATTGATCGGTCGTTCACCGAACGCCACCGTGGAAGTTACCAAGGATTCTGTATTGTGAGTTTGGAGAAATGAAGAATTGAGGGCATTTGGTCCTAGCATCATCTGGGGCCAAGAAGATATCGTAGATGTGGGCGCCATGCTCCAAAACGGAGGAATGGTCATGAATGACCGTAGGCGATTACCTGTCTCAGAGCCAAACTTTTCTCCTATTGCTTCTGCACACATGTTGATGAAAGCGTCCGGGGGCATACTACTCTCAGCTTGTGTTGTGGGAGCATTTGAATCAACGCGCCCAGCACTAGTTACAGGTTGGCTCGATGGTGTTACTAATGGTGTTTCTTCCCCCGATGTGGGGTTCGGTTCTCCAGTTGCCATATTCTTTTAAAGTGAACGAAAAACCCTTTATTTGGCTAAGGTTCCACGCTCACCGCACCAATTGATGACTTGAGGAGAAATTCTGATCAGCTTCCGTCCCTGTGGGGGCGTCGTTGGGTTCGACGGGGGGAAGCTCCGATGCCAAAGTCAGTAAGGATGAACAAAAGTGCAAACTGAATAGACAAAGGGTAAAGATGAATGCGTGTACCTTGATAGCCTGAGACATAAGCTATATATAGTTGTGAAGTTGTAACTCTCAGTAACTAGAAAGTCCCCATCAATGCCCCATTAATGGCGGTTACTGGTTACCCTTAAGTTGGCGGTTAGTTAATTGATAGCTTATTAATGATCTTTATTGCAAGGTCGGCTCAGCCGTTCTTATGGCGGATTGAGAGCTGAGGGAGATCCGCCTCACAGGTTCGCTAGTGGGTCTCCTTTGGCGAGTCCTAAGTTATCCGCCCGTCGGATCTCTTTACTTCGATACGCCGCGGAATTCCCGTACCAGGCTGCCAACACGTGGCGTTCTTTGGACGAATATCCCTTTTGATCCTTGGGATAATATCACGATGTTATCAACTCTATAGGGTTGAGATGAGGGCACGTGCATCCTGACATTATTCGTATGATACCAGATATCCCCTTTTAGTTCTCGAAGCTTTTTAGGACTTCGGTTGTCGTACGTCTTGTAGGGCCTTGTTACAACTCTCCAAGAGTGGTTCGATATTCCGTAGATGTTTAATCACTCAGACGTTCCCTTTGAAAAGTTCGAATTTTTTGGCATCGTACTTGATCTTTTTACCTCCTAGGTAGGTGAAACCTGTATCATGTTGTCTCAAAACAACGTCATCCCTAGTAGGCGTGCAGTCCCCCTTATAGGCATCAATTCCCATTATTACTTAACTCCACCAGATGTGCAAATCGGACCCCTAGGCACTTAAACTGGATGGAATTAAGTGAAAATGCATTGTGAGTCTCAAAGAGTGTCGTCACTAGTGGTCTTTTATTGAGGGCAGCATTTCACCCATCCTTCTGCAAAACTCTACAAAATTAGAACTAAAGTGGCAAATTTCCTTTTTCCGACACCTGCATTTCTCTAGAAAATTTTAATTTTTAATTCTCTCATAGCTTTTCTTTTTGTTGTATGGAAGTTTTGAGATAAAAGACTCTTGCAACCCAAAAACGCTCATCATAGTTGATCCCATTTCTTCTAGATTTCAAAATTATGTCTCCTAGAAAACAGAGCTAAAATAACTCCGACAAAGGCAAGAAAGTGATGATAAATGAATAGAAAAAAGAATCATGATAAGGCTGTTGACCAGCGATCCCACTCTGATGCCTAAATGAACAGACTTTCAGATATATCACTAAGCAATTGAGAGTAAACCGCAATAGATGTGTGTATATACCTTAATTTCATACGTTCTGTTGGCTTGAGATGAAGACATGTATATCCTTATAGTACCTTATGTTATTAGTAGGATATCAAAATGAATCATAAAAATGAATTCAATTTTATTTTTGTTGTTAATAGTCTCTTTGACAACATTCACAAATAAACCAAACTCAATAAATATTTAAATATTTTTCTAAAAATAGAATACTAAGTCAAAATGAAAACCTGATGAGCCACTCTCTAGGTATGATCTTACTTGAAAGAAACCTCAAATTCTCACATGGCAAAACAAAATAATATGCCCCTCTCTCTCATAAAGAACTGTATATTTATTTTGGGTTACCAAAACCATATACTATATAGTTTAAATAAAAACATAAATAAAATAAAAAACGTTGATGGTGGTTGAGCTATCCTACTTTTCTCGGAACCACTCACCATAAATTCAAGACTCTAATTCCAGCTTTCTCGCAGTTATTTAATGATCTTTAAAACCCCCCAAATCTTCATAAACTTATTTCTCCATACACACACAGAGAGAGAAAAAGAAGAAGAACTTCTTCAATTCTTCTGTTCATCTTACTTACCAACCAACCGTGAACTGTTTCTAAACGTGTAGGCCTTGCATTTCTTCTTCTTCTTCTTCTTCTTATAATTCCTTTATAAATTACTGCTTTTTACATACATTTTCCTTCCAACTTCAAACCACAAAAGAAACACTCAAATTATGGATAGTATAGACATGGATAAAGAGAGATTGACGGCGGAGATGGCTTTTAAAGATTCAACCTCGGCGGTTATCAAAATCCGTCGTCGTTTACCTGACTTTCTACAGTCTGTTAAACTCAAATACGTCAAGTTAGGTTATGGTTACTCATGGAACACTGCTACTTTACTCATGTTTGTTATAATTGTCGCTTTGTCAGTAGCCACTTTGTCTCAATTCACTGGTCTTCAGCTCGATTTTTTCTACGAGTTAAAAAAGACCCGATCTTTCCCGTTTTATGAAGTCGACGAGACTACAAAAGTCGCCGGTACTGCTCTTTTCCTCGTCGTGGTTGGATTCTACTTCACCAAGCGGTCCACCCCGATTTATCTGGTGGACTTCGCGTGTTATAAACCGGAAGATGAACGGAAGAAGTCGATGGAGTCGTTCATTAAAATGACAGAAGATAGCGGTTCATTCGATGATGAAACTGTGAATTTCCAGAAGAGAGTGTCAACTCGGTCCGGTTTAGGCGACGAAACGTATATGTCTCGAGGAATAACAGCTCAACCGCCGAATCTTTCTTTAGCAGAAGCCCGAGCGGAGGGGGAGGCGGTGATGTTCGGTTCCCTGGACTCACTTTTCAGCAAAACGGGAGTGAAACCGAGTGAAATTGATATACTTATAGTGAACTGCAGCTTGTTTAATCCGACGCCGTCTCTAGCTTCGATGATTGTGAATCATTACAAGCTTAGAACTGATATAAAAAGCTTCAATTTGGGTGGAATGGGATGCAGTGCCGGGCTGATCTCTATTGATCTAGCTAAAGATCTTCTCACGGCGAACCCTAACAGTTTAGCAGTGGTTGTAAGCACAGAAAACATAACGCAAAATTGGTACTTCGGGAAGGAAAAATCAATGTTGCTACCGAATTGCATATTCCGTATGGGAGGAGCAGCTGTTCTTCTATCAAACAAGGAGAAAGATAAAGATCAATCAAAGTACCAATTAGTACACACAGTTCGAACTCATAAAGGAGCAGATGATAAACATTATGGATGTGTTTATCAGAGAGAAGATAAGGAAGGAAATGTAGGAGTTTCATTAGCTCGTGAATTAATGGCAGTAGCTGGAGATGCATTGAAGACGAACATAACTACACTTGGTCCTCTAGTACTCCCATTAAGTGAGCAATTTATGTTCTTCCTATCACTTGTCAGAAGGAAGCTTTTTAAAGGCAAAGTGAAACCTTATATCCCAGATTTCAAACTAGCTTTCGAGCATTTCTGCATACACGCCGGAGGAAGAGCAGTTTTGGATGAGTTAGAGAAGAATTTGGAGCTGAGTGAGTGGCATATGGAGCCATCTAGAATGACTTTGCATAGATTTGGGAACACTTCCAGTAGCTCGTTGTGGTATGAACTTGGTTATACGGAGGCTAAAGGGCGAGTCTCAGGGGGTGATAGAGTTTGGCAGATTGCGTTTGGGTCAGGTTTTAAGTGCAATAGTGCTGTTTGGAGGGCACTTAGGGACATTTCTGTTTGTGAATTGAAGGGTAATCCTTGGGCTGATTGCATTCATAGGTACCCTGTTAAGGTTCCTGTAGGGTAATTTTTAAGATTTTTCTGTTTAAGTGTTATGCATTGTTTTTAAATTTATATTTACATTTACAGCACAATTGCACAGTTTATGGAAGTGGGTCTTAATTTGTTTTTTATATTTAATTTACCCCTCTCAATTCAATTCATATAGCTTCTTGTATTTACCACTCCAAGAATGCTTATGTTGTAAAAGTGAGAAATTTATATAATTATCTTCAAATTGTGATGTTTATACTTTATTGTGCTCCTTTTCGTGCTGCTGTTTGTCTTTTCAATTCGAAATGAAGAGTTTTAGGTATTTGGTTAGTGACATTTCTATTTTCCTTTTACACTTGAAAAGCCTCCCGTTTGCTTTTTATACATGAAAACATCCTTTTTACAAAAGTAGAGAAACTCTACTTTTTGGAAAAGCAAACAGCAAACAGCAAATAAAACAAAAAGGACCCTAAATTTTACATTTTTATCTTATATATTTCAATTATGTGGTGCATTAATTTAATTAAGGTGACGTATTAACCTTCTGAACTTGATTATTGAATAAAGTGATGTGATGCGATTGTAATAATGGCATATTCAAGAAATTAATGAGACATTAATTCTTAAAGTTTGGACGGCAATTTGATTTTTAGGTGTAAGATTAAAAAAGTTGAGTGTATTGAGCCGAATTTAGCAGAATATCCTGACCACAAAAATATGAGAGGGAAAGGATGAGCAATAAATTAGCAATAGATGTGGAGAGACAAAACCCTAAATTAATTTGGGGATTTGTCAGTGTCTAATAAGTAGTAACCATGTGGGCTGTGATGTCATTTCCTATTCCTAAGCCCACATCGCAACCCATCTCCGGTAAGTTGCCCAACTCTCAGCCGTCCCGGCACCGCTCATCGGTTAATCAAAAGCAACAGCAGCCGCCGCAGCAACCAACGAAAAAGAATCGAGAAAACCAAAAAGGAGCAGTGACAAATCAGCTGAGCGGCTTGGATGTGCTTTGGGCTATGCAAAAAGCGGCGGATGAGAAGACCAGAGTAGGTCGAATTAAAAGAAATAGAAAGAGGGAAGAGTCGGAATCGGAATCGAAAGGCCGGAAGACGGAGGAATACGTCGTCGATTATAGCAATACCAGGCCTTTGTTAATCAAGGATGAGTGGGGTGGCCGGTTAGATGAATTGGATAAGCGTCTCCAGGAGCTCTTGGATACCAAATGAAGAAATTTTAGGTTTCTGATTTGAAAATTCAATCATTTTGTTTACTGATATTTACTTTGATTGAATTGGTAAAGTTTCGATTTTTATTCAAATTTGTTGATGGGGTTTGTTGGGAAAACCCAATATATCACTCCACAGCAAAATTAGGGGAAAAAGAAGACAATAAAGTACATTTTGATCTGTTTGAAATCTGGATCAGTGATTCTTCTTATCACATATTTTTTTTATACATATATTCTAGCATTGTCTTTTCCCTGAGCAAGTCAATGACTTACCAAGTTCAACTCAATTATATTAATTATTAGTTGGGGGTTTGGTATATCCGGTTTTGTAGCATAATGATATGTTTTCCATTTCATGTTTTCCTAATTTTTTAGTTTTGACAATTTGTCCTGAAATGTGTGAATCAATACAAGCTTCCTACTGACAACTCATAGTTGAAGGAGACTTTCAATCCATAATTTTGTCACTCCTATACAAGATCTCCCCAATTTGCTTGATTTCAGGAGGAAGTGATGAGAGATGAACATAAATTGAGTAAAGACCCTCAAGAATCCAGGGTTCTCTTGAGAGAAAATCAAACCTTTTTGGCCTTATTTTTTCTCATTCAATTGTATCTAAAAGGCTAGTTTGAGTGCAATTATGTTAAACATCCATAATCATAGTTCACATTTAAGGTGGTTGTATTGTAGTTAAAGAATCTGAAAACAACTTAACTTGCAACTTGTGATGCATTGATTGCTTTCATAACCCATGTGGAGATGGTTACTACTTCCATTACGGCTTCCATGACTTTTCCCATTCTAATTTCTAAGTTTGATACCAATTTTCTGGTTTCTGACATAATGTGGTTGTGGTCAGACTTTCATATATTTATAAGTACTGCAATCAACCCATTAATTCTTACAGCTCACATTGTTCAATTCAATTATTTTACCATTACATCTTCTGTAATGTAAACATATGAAATGGGAATTTCCAACGGCTCAACAAGAGCAAGATAACAGCCTTACACAGCAGAAAGCTCAGATCTTTCTAAGCCATGTTTTAGTTCAATGTAGCATCAGTTTCTGGAGGTGGAACATCAATTATCAATAAACAAATCTGCATCTACATTTTAAAGATTATCCATAAGCATTTTAACTGGTCCATAAAGTAAAATAGCTTCGATACTGACTAGTTTTATGACATCTATAATACTCATTTTCACGATTTACCGATAAATATGCAACTTGTACATTTGGGGTGTGTGTATGCATTAGCCAATGAGCTCAAAAGCGTATACGGGGCGGAACAGGGGAACAGGCAGTATAATACTAGGAGTTTGGGTATGTAAGCATGATTTGTACAAATATCAAACAAAAGTTAACTTTTCCATTCCTTATGGGAGCCATATGACAATGCCAATAAATAAACCATCAATCACAAAACTAGTATCATCGGTCAATCATCTCCTACCACATCAAAGTCAAGATATTTCAGTCCTAATTCTATTATATCTTTTTTTTTTCTTCCACTATTTTCTATATAAAATCATCAAAGAGCTTTCGGGTGGGAAAGAAGAAACAGAGGGGGGGAATGACGGCTCTGTTATTTTGATTGTGAAAACAGGTTATCCAACTACAATATCCTCTAAAATTTCCTGAAAAAACCAAGATGTGTCTCACTTCTACAGCTAATAGGGGCGGTACCTTCTGTTCCGGTTACCATCATCCCCACTACTTCCAGCCCGCCCAGGTCCACTTGGACCGTTGCTCCGATCACCTCTTCTAGGCCGAGGTTGTTGTGGCATTTGTACACCAGGCTGCTGACTGCATAATTTCCAAACAGCATGTCAATGGTTGAAAATATGTCTACTTAAAGGTAAAAACACAGCACACCAAAATAGAAACTCACAGAACATAGCCAATCCGACCATCTGGCAGAACCATTGGCACCATATGCATTCCGGCTGGCATTGGACCCCTTCCATATATAACTGGCTGTTCATACATGGAAATATAATGAGACATCAATTTCGACCATCGTTGAACAGCATCTTGTAAAAAAAAAAAAAAAAGCTAATAAAAGTACCTGCTGAAAACCGCCAGAAACACCATATCCACCACCTAAAGAGCCGTATGGATTGCCAGCAAACCCACCATACGCAGGATTTGGACCATGGTTTGGATGAATCCCAGCAGAGTAAGGATAAATCCCTTCCGACTTTTTATCAGCCTGAGGCTTTGCAAGGACAACCTCCAAACTTTGCCCTGTTTCAAAGATTATCAATATGACTTTTGATTGCAAAATAACAATAGTATTAGAACAAAAATGAAGTAATAAACTAAGTCTTAAAGCACCATTATATGGCTGATAACACTCCTTTTTCAGGCTGAGGATGACTTACCTCTACTATTATCAGGGCTAGTGACATGTAAATGTTTGAACTTTAAAAAATTACTCCAAGATTATCTTATAGGGAACATAAAGAAAGAAGTTTGCAGATGGCATCAAATTTAAAATGATTTTGAAGTTTAACGCCGCCCCTCACAAAGATTTTTCTCAAACTTACCATCAATTTCATATTTCTCAGTCTCTTTGACTGCCTTCAAGGCACTTGACCTTTCAGCAAAATGAATGAACCCAAAATCTCGTTTTCCAGCTTTGCCAGGTGGCATAACCACTTTTGTAACCTCCCCATGGCGCTGGAATAGTTCCTTCAGTTGATCAGTACTGGTGTTCTCAGGTATGTTCTTCACATATAGGGCCTTGACCTGGAAGTCCAAATGAATACGTCAATGAGAACTAAGAAAAACATTTTGAGTAAGCATAGGTAGCTAGACTACACTTTGGAATTATTACTATTAACAAGGATACAGAATCATTTACTTGTATTAAAAGGTAAATTTTATAAATCTCTCCCCCAGAATTCTATGGAAACATGCAGTTAAAGATGCCTGGTAAGGCCTAACAGATTGGGTTGACTAAACATTGAGATTCATGCCACATTGACAATGTAGATGCCAGAGGATATGACCTAAATACAATTTCTTAAAAGCGCCTCATAGGCTTTTCTTGGAACCAGATGCAAAATACTATTTACAAGAAATCTCAGTGTTTGCACTGAAAACCTTTTTTCTCTTCATCTATGCTAACTATAACCTTGAAGACCAGGATCTGTTAACATACATCGGAAATGTAGGAGCAAAGACATTCAAACAGATCAATAAGATAGGTAGATGAGAAAAAAAAAAAAAAAAGAGAGAGAGATCAACCAAATCCATGGAACCTACTCTGAACAATCCACCTTTTGCAGGATTATTGCCAAGGCAGAAGGATAGAGATCGAAACAAATAACTCCCGAGGTCGGACACATCGGGGACATGACTTCTGAGTTAATTAAGTAGGGTGTATATAATAATTTTACAAAAAAGAGGGGTTGATATATAAAAATAAAATAAAACCCTAATAAGGAAAAAGAAATCAAAATTTAAAGAAAAGAATATAGCAACAGCCCCTTTTATGGTAGTTTAAATGGTTTGAAGTATTAAATGTTTCTTTTTGATGAACTAATGACTTATTATGGATGTTTTTTTTTTTTTTGAAAGACTTATTATGGATTTTATTTAAGGTTTATAATGAGTTATGAATGTTATATATATTTGGGGTGTCCCCGCTGTACCCTTTATGACCAAGAAAGGAAAAAGAAAGGAGTGAAGGGTCAAATCACATCACAACCAGGAAAACGAATCTGACAGCGAGGCATGGTGGCCTCTGGCTGGTGATACGAGAAAGAGAAGGGTGTAGAAAGGGAGCGAGACCATTTCAACTAATGAGCCACCATTGATACCGACACATCTGAGATCGCCAAATGTTCGGGAGTTCCTCTATTCAATCCTATTCCTTCTTGTTCACAGCTATGCTGATAGCACCGGCTACCGAGCTAAGCTAGGTGAAATCAATTTTTTCTTCTCGTTTCGATTTCTTCAAGACCTATCATGGCGTAATGCCAGTAAAGAAGTAGGAGCTATCAACCAGATGAAATTCCTTTTTTGTTTGCTCACAGGCCCTATTATCTCTATTTCGTCTATACCTTGGCTTGGGTAAAGAGGCTCGCACACACCAGGGAAGAAACTGCTACATTGTCTAACCAAATCCAATTCTCTCTCGATATGTTCCTCAAAAAAATCTGATTCCTGCGGATTATTCCCCCAACTAACGAAGAGAAGTCTCAGATTTTTTCAAATGCCGTTTTCCGCACCCGCACTGTTACAAGTACCTATGTGGGTGCTTACTAGGTTAATAATTAATTTGAAATTCATTTCATGCATTTTACAATTAAGATTATTGTTATTTGACTATTTTTTGTATTTTAGAAATGTTAATTGTTGCCATTTATAAATTTTTTTTATATATATCTTTTAGTGCGGCTTGTATCGCTCATGCCCTAGGCTCTAGGACAACCTTGTGCCTAAGTGCGCCTTGCACCTTAAATAACTATGGAAAGGTAACACACACTAAAATTATGACACCAGTACATAACAAGTACCTGAGATCATAGTTACATCAAAAACTTCTACCATATTTTTATCATGTAGATCTCCCGAGAATTGCAAAACAAAATGTACAATGGATTGTGGATTGATGAACCAACTATACAATGAACCTGAACTTATCAAAGAGTTAGCTGCATATTGGTTTAATAATTCACCTGGGCAGCAGCAGCAGAAGAATGATCAGGTGTGCCCTTTGGATCAGCCCAGCTGATAGTTGGGGTATTTCCTTCCAGCTTAAAATTTGCATTTAACATTTTCTGTCTGGAATAGTCAGCACATGCATTATTATAATATAATACAAAAGCAAAGCCACGATTGCGGGATGAATTTTGGGGATCCTGTAAAAACAGAATAAACTATAATTAACTAGGTAAATGCTTCCATAATTCAATATTAATGTACGGTACAACAATTTTCAATTAAAAGAGTACCTTTATAAGCTCAATGATTTCCACTCCAGGACCAACCTCCTCAATAACTTCTCTAAATTCGTCCTCCGTCCAACTCTTTGGAACATTTCCAATAAATAATCTGTTCTTTGTTTCAGAAAGTGAACATCTCAAGGTTTTCCCCTGCAGTGAAGATATAATTGTTGCCATAAGAAAACAAAAAGCATCATTGTCACACACGACCCAAAATGAACGGAAAACATGATAACGAACTTCTAGCAGTCTAAAAGCCAAACTTATTTTCTAATAGATAATAATTTATTCGGACTACCTAAAGTTTATGTAGTTATTTGGCTTAGACTTGATAATTCTATCAAGCTTCCTACGTATCCCGAACGTCTTTTAATTTTTAAATCGGGAATCAAAGCCACGTAGTTCTACCTATTTTAGGTAGTTCTCCAAAATTTCGTAGTTCTCTTAATTAATTGATACGTTGATTGACACGTTAATCATTTAATTGTACAATTTACTTTATTACTATATAATTATATAGATGAATCATTTTATCAAAATGAATCAAATCGAATAAACATTTTATCAAACTCGCTCATGAACAAATAACCGTTTTATCAAACCAACTCGTAATCAAATAAACGTAAAATATCAAATCATCCAACATTTTAAAAACATAATATAAAATTTGTGTATGTGTATCCATCCTCGAATTCCACCCGTGTAACTTATCATAACATCAATCATGTCAATAATCGAGATATCTCATTCATATCTCGTTCCTTGCCTAACGTTAGGACTACCAGTCGTGCACTCTGGCCACACCGCCATTAGGTATGGTCTTACAACTTACAACTCCTACCCCGGGCAATCCTAATTGGACAAAACCATTTTATCTTTCTTTCAAAATATCGCAACATAAAAATCACATTTGGAATTCAATCCAAGTCACAGAAATAATAACAATAACAACCGCAACAGCTTTCTCAATCCAAAAACAATACACATAAAATAGTCAAATTCACTTTCCAACCCAATTTTCAAAATACCACGATAATAAATAATTATTCTTCAAATAATCAAAATCAAATGTATATAAATGTTTTAAACAACATATTTTAAACAATTTAATAAAACGTATTTAAAGCCCCTTAAATAATTTAAGACTAAAACTTATTTTTATCTGTCATTAGAATAGTTACGTATAACATTAAACCGATATAATTAATTTAGACCGAATACACCGTTAGACTCGTTATATTGGCATAAGTTTATTTGAACTAGTTTTAAATTCAATTTCTTGTACTAATTTTATATTCGACTTTATACCGACTCTACTGGATGAATATCAGTATTAGTCCTTCATAACTTATTTTAACTTGACAAAATAAAGTCACTTAAATATTAATCAAATAACTTAAAACTAAATTTTACACCAAACACTTTATCGGACTATTCTCGTTTGTCACCGAAATTGTAATATATAAATTAACCTGATATCGTTAATTCCAACCGAAGGTTCAGTTAGACTCGTGTCTATTCGTATCTATTGTAATATCTAACTATAACAGTATCAAAGAGAAAATGATATTATCTTATAAAGGTTAAAGAATATCACCTCGTGAACGATACAATTTCTAGGCTAGTCTGTTCACACGAGACCGTTTGCTCCGGAAAATATTCTCTCGTTGAACTTCCTTCTTTCACATTAATTTATATCCCCTTTTTTTTCTTCTACGGGATCACTCCCTCTTTCTCTTTTTCTTTCTAATATATATATATATATATATATATATATATATATATATATATATATATATATAGTGAGGCTATAGAGAGGGATTCCCTTACTTTTTATTCTAAGGGAAGAATAGAGTTGTTCTAATTACCAAACAATATTTGAGTTATTAGATTAAACAAATTCAATTAAATTAAAATCCTAATATGTCTACATCTCTCTCCTTGTCTTAAATACGTACAACTCTCTCTCCTTCTCTTAAACCTCAAGACTCTCTCTCATCTTTCCCTTAAACCATTCACGACTTCGGCCATAAATTATTTCAATTACTCAAAATTTATAATTTATGTATTTTATTCGTTTGATTTCTTGCATTTTTCTGCAATTCAAGATTTACAATCAGTGGCTGCACACAGAAGGTTTAATACAGTATTCATAAATAGGTGGCTGCACACATATAATCATAAATCATTAATCTTCACATTGCTAGGTAATTTTCAATCAAAATGCAACAAAAGATTTGCAAGAGCAGGCTCTACCAAAGTCATTCCCATTGAAACACCACATCCTCTTCTTTCTTCCTCCACCAAATCGTAACATTTCATAATTTGCTCTTTGTAATTAATAGGAAGATGATTTTCCTAAGGATAAAACTCTTATCTTTCCATACCTTAGCATCTCTTCCTATAGCCCATCCATTAATTTGGATTCTAGTTTTGGGGGATATTTCATACCCATTTAAGCTGAATTGTGACATTACTTCTCTTGGAACTAATAGTTTATCTCTATTAAACCCTCTATGTGCAGCCACCGATTCTTTAATTGAAGAAATCAAACAATAAAATCCATAAATTCATTAATTGAAGAAATCAAACAATAAAATCCATAAATTCAGTTATAAATTTTGAGCAATTGAAATACAATTTTTTGATAAAATACAGAAAAGGCAATAAATTTTGAGCAATCGACATAGAAACAATATAGAATTTGCAATTGCTTCTCACCGATTTATGGTCAGAGTCGTGAATGGTTTAAGGGAAGGAGGAGAGAGAGAGCCGTGAGGTTTAAGAGAAGAAGGAGAGAGATGTAGACATATTAGGATTTTAATTTAATTGAATAAAAAAAATTAATTGAATTTGTTTAATCTAATAACTCTAATATTGTTTGGTAACTAGAATAACTCTATTCTTCCCTTAAAATAAAAAGTAAGGGAATCCCTTTCTATAGCCTCACTATATATATACATATAACCAATTATATGCTCTCCTTCTATTAAAATGACACCTTTCATATATGTATTTTTTTTTACACGTTTCTTTCTTAGTGTCTTCATCCTTGTAAGACACCTTTTCTTTTCCATGCATTAGTTGGTTAGTGGTTTCACTTATTTTTATTAAAATACTATTGCTTCATTATAACTTAAACTCATAGTTATTAAAGGCGCGCCTCGGCTAAGGCTCCAGCCTTAGCGCCTTGGTTAGTAAGGCACGCGCCTTGGCTACCTTAGGGTAATTTAGGGTATTTTAGGGCTGAGGGTATTTTAGGGTATTTTGAGTTCAGAAAATAAAAGAAAAACAGAGACAGACAGAGATGGAAAGTTTTTACTACACATATCGCAGCAAACATTATGCCTTAGTAGTTAACTAGAACTTAACTCATGCATTTTATGGTTTTATTGTTGATATTTGACTATTTGTGACTAGTATTATGAATTTATGAATTCATTTTGGGTGCGCCTCGAGTCGCTCGGGCGCGCGCCTTAAGTTGCGCCTTGCGCCAAGGCTCCAGGACCCCCCTTGCGCCTTAGTGCGCCTTGCGCCTTTCATAGATATATATATTAATAATAACAATAACAATTACGTAATAATAATAACAATATCTTTGACTAATGGTATGTAATATCATTTATATATTGGTGGTAAGAATACTAATTTAAATATTATGAAATTTAATTGCTAATAAAATTATACTTATACGTGTATAATTTTGAAATTTGTAACAGACCATGTAATACACTAGACTACATGGGATACCATGTAGATTAAGAGTCTACATTGATATATTAAACTTAAGATGAATACACATATTTATACAAGGTTTTCCCTACAATAAAGAAAACATAGTGGACCTACTAGCAGCCTATAGCTGTCACAGCAGCCTAAGCATGCTATACATTTTATTACATTGACTTTCTGTAACAAAATTGGATAAATAATCATTTTGGTTCTCTTAATTTATACTTTTTATAAAACTTACCCAAAACTGTTAATTTACACCTAAAAACATTAAATTGAACCTAATATTATACTTGAAATCATAAATAGTTAACACTTCAAAAGATATATACATTATAACCTATATCGGGGGTACAAAGATTGAAACTTTTGGACACGGGACGTGACAATCATCAAGTAATGAAATTGCTGCAACGAGATATCATTACCTTGAACTCCTTGCTTTGAAGATCTTCAATGGCCTTTTGAGCAGCCTCCTTTGATGTAAATGAAACAAAAGCAAAGCCCTTGCTTTCACCAGAATCCTTATCTTTCACTAGCCTTATCTGAAATTTATTTTAACATAAAATACATATAAAGAACAATAAGAATAAAATAAGTTCCTGCAGTTCAAAAGAATATGGCAAAACAGTTATGACCTCAAAAATTTCGCCTAGAGGTTCACAGAGATCACTCAAATCATCCTCTGATACATCCTTAGGGAGTCCACCAATGAAAACTTCGGAACCTTGTGGAGGAAGGGCAAGAAGGTGAGCATGCTTCTCTTTTTCCTCTTCATTGACAGAAGCAGTGGGCTTTTCTTCATCTTCTAAAGGCTCAGTATCAGCATGGCTTCTATCTATTTCTGGTGATTGACCTTTCTGACTGCCCTCAGCTTTTGAGTCCTCATAATCCTCTTCTTCAGCATTTTCTTCAACATGTGCATCCCCATTATCATCTTCTCCATCTTCAACTTCATCATCCATTTCTTCCATGTAATTGTCTTCATCAAGATCCACTCTTTCGTCTACTTCTGTGCTTTCTGCCATCACTGTTTCACGCCCCAAGTTTTATCACCCAATAACTGCAGTTAAATGGCTTCCAGATTAACTGCAAGCCTCATTCATTAACCATTATGGAAAATGCATGGTACCTGCAAGGATGTGCATATTGCACATGAATTGACCTAGGCAGGTAGCAAAGGGCAAAACAATGCTGGTATGACACCACATGAGAGTTTAAAGAACTCTCCATGTGCCAGGTGGGAAATGGGGAGCTCACAAAAGTTTTGCTCTTGTAAAAAGGAATAGCAGTTGCCATAACTTAGGCAACTACTACAAATCAAATGCGACATATAACTTGAAGACAGAATGATTATTTGGTTACTAGAATTGGTTTAACAGGAACCAAAGAATCAATAAAAGCCTAAACTTTGCACTGTATAGAATCCAGGGGAGAAAAGGTGGAAATGAGAAAATTCTATTTAAGTCGCAGAGGTGAAAAGGTATTACTAGGCTAATTTAAGCTGAATTTTGAAAAAATTTCCTTGATTGTGCTCTCTAAAACATCTGCAAAAGGGAAACCTAGCTAGATACCAGAAATTAGGCAGATGTATTTCAAATCAGGGAGACAATTTATGCTCAGCCATCATTCTGTCTCAAAAGAGCTAGAATTAGAAATGGATTATCGCCATTAACACAAACCCACCGTGGACCCGATTAACGAAAAGGGGGGAGTGAGTATGCATGTGAGATAGGTCAATCAGAGATGAATGGCACCCAAAAACCCTAAAATCAAATCAAAATGAGCAGAACCCGAGGTGGGGGAACATGCTCAAGAAAAACAGAAATAAAAACAGCAGATCGAATAGGGAAAGGAACAAATTTAGTTAATTTGGGGAAAAAATAAAAGGAAAAAGAAATAGAAAAGGAAATATGGCGTACCAGTAGAGTGTTTGTTTGTATTTAGGGATGGTGGACTGAGATTGGTGTTAATGTTGTGTAGTGTGTATATGTTTTTCCCCTTTTCCTTTTCCTTTTCCTTTCTTCCTTCTGTGGGTATGTGTTTGTTATCCGGCGAACCTTCAACCATAGATGCTCTTCTTTTCTACTGCACCCTAATTAGGAAAGGGCTTTCATCACATATACTCGCTCTCTTATTTCTTTTTTGAGTCCACCAACCATTCAATGCCACGTGCTCGCACTAAATCTCTGGATCTCGCCGTTGGCCCAAACACGAAGAACCAAAAAAAAGCCCTTCCTTACCAATGAATGGTTTTTTTTTTTCCTTGTTAAATGAATAGCTTCTTTCGCCTTTGTGTGGCGCTTTGGAGGTTAACGAAGGTGGGAGTTAAAGGAGGTAATAAAAATGGTGGAGAAGTGATGGAAAGAAAAATTAAAAATTACCCTTATTTGGGAGTTTATAGAATATAAATGGGATTAACAGTTTAATTTCGTTTGAGAGTTTAAATATGGAGGGGAAGTAATGTTAAATTTACTCTGCAGAGACAAAAAAATTTAAAAACTTTACGTTACTCTCATTAACCCCCAATTTGGAGGTTAGAGTTTGGAGGTTGGAGAAAATAAACATTTAACCTTATTAACTTTCATTTACTCTCAAAAAACAACTTCCAAACAAAGTTAACTTGATATTCCCAAACAAGGGCTTTAGTAAAATATTTTGTTATATTTCATAACTTAATAATATCACACTAGTTTTAGACCCGTGCTTTGCACGGTTTTTTTATTTGGTTTCGTCACCATTATTTAGATATCTAGAAATTTACAGATTATTACTTTAATGAATATATAAATATTGAAATTTAGTGTAACAATTTTTTAAAGCGTATTAAAGTATTGAAAATAATGAATAATTCAATTCGTATTATTAAACATTTCTTTAAAATTTATGCAGTATTTGTTTTTCTTTTATTTTTCCTAAAAACTCAAGTGAATCTGGAAAAATAAGATTACACGTACAAAGGAGAACCAACTAACCGAAGAGAAATTTATCAACGATCGCGGACCAAATTTCAAAACCCAGATTAAATGCACACAGAGAAAACCAACCAATATCTGTGTTTAATAATTAAATGGAAATGTTATTACTTTTGAATATTAAAAGCTAAACTATTACTCTTTGAAAAATATTTTAAGAATTATATAATATATAAAGGAAATGAAATAATTACTTACATAAGTTTGAACAACATAAAATAAAGGTAAATTCTATAATTACTTTGTTGGAAAAAAAAGTAACTATACTTTGTTTTAGTATCCAATAGTAATTGGACATGTGTAAATAAAAATAAGGTAAATTAAAATTAATAAAAAAAGGTAACCTGCTATAGCAGGTAATATTTAATTATGGAAATTTTAAAAGAGGGAAAAAAGAGCAATGAAGGAAATACCAAATACCGTTGTAACGTCTTTTTTCCATGGGAGGATGTCTTACTCAGGAAAGCGTTCATTAAGCTAATGGAATTAGTCACACCTACCGTAAGATAAGAAGAGGGGTGGCAAGAGAGTAGGCAACAATGGAATTCGATGGAGAAGCGCGCAACTGTGCTTCCTCGCTTCGTCAATAAGAGCACCTTCCTTAGAAAGTAAGGGAGGGAAAGAGAGAAAAGAAAGCAAAGGAAAGGGAATAGACTCAGAAACTGGATTGGAGAAAGCATAAGCTCTGGAAGCGGATACGCCGATGGTTGGAAGGGAAGGCTAGTATGTCTGTGTAGACAATTCCCTCATCATCTTACCTTTAGTTCTTTACCAAAAGACTGACCAAAAGACTGACCAAAAGAAATGGTAGCTGGCTGGATGTTTAGCAATTACAAGGTAAATAATATATGAGTCCCTATATTTTAATCTAATCACCATTTAATTATTATATGTTAATAATACACTATTCACTCCTTAATTCTAGCTCAATTCAACAGTTTAGTCCCTTGTAGAGGGATTAATCTATTCAATAATTTAAAAATTTAAGTGATAAAACAGTTGATCAAAATAAAAAAAATAAGTACTAAACAATATATTATTAAAATACGAGAACTGAACAATATATTAGATATTTAACATAGAGGCTAATAAAATAAAAGATTTACGTAAAACTTTATTTTCACAAGGTTTGTGAATTTTTTCTCCTAAAATAAAAAGCTTACGTAAATTTAGTCAAACTATACGTAAATTATGCTTAAAAATAAAATATTTACGTAAAGTTCAAAGGTTTTACGTAAAACTCTAATTTTCACAAGGTTTGTGGATTTTTTCTCCTAAAGTAAAAGGGTTACGTAAATTTAGTCAAACCTTACGTAAATTATGTCTAAAAATAAGAGATTTACGTAAAATTCATAGGTTTTACGTAAAACTCTATTTTCATAAGGTTTGTGACTTTTTTTTCTCCTAAAATAAAGAGGTTACGTAAATTTAGTCAAACTATACGTAAATTATATCTAAAAATAAAATATTTACGTAAAGTTGAAAGGTTTTACGTAAAACTCTAATTTTCACAATGTTTGTGGATTTTTCTCCTAAAGTAAAAGGGTTACGCAAATTTAGTCAAACCTTACGTAAATTATGTCTAAAAATAAGAGATTTACGTAAAATTCATAGGTTTTACATAAAACTCTATTTTCACAAGGTTTGTGAATTTTTTCTCCTAAAATAAAAAGGTTACGTAAATTTAGTCAAATTATACGGAAATTATGTCTAAAAATAAAATATTTACGTAAAGTTCAAAGGTTTTACGTAAAACTCTAATTTTCACAAAGTTTGAGGATTTTTTCTCCTAAAGTAAAAGGGTTACGTAAATTTATTCAAACCTTGCGTAAATTATTTCTAAAAATAAGAGATTTACGTAAAATTTATAGGTTTTATGTAAAACTCTATTTTCACAAGGTTTGTGAATTTATTTCTCCTAAAATAAAATGCTTACGTAAATTTAGTCAAACTATACGTAAATTATGTCTAAAAATAAAATATTTACGTAAAGTTCAAAGGTTTTACGTAAAACTCTAATTTTCACAAGGTTTGTGGATTTTTTCTCCTAAAGTAAAAGGGTTACGCAAATTTAGTCAAACCTTGCGTAAATTATTTCTAAAAATAAGAGATTTACGTAAAATTTATAGGTTTTATGTAAAACTCTATTTTCACAAAGTTTGTGAAATTTTTTCTCCTAAAATAAAAAGCTTACGTAAATTTAGTCAAACTATATGTAAATTATGTCTAAAAATAAAATATTTACGTAAAGTTCAAAGGTTTTACGTAAAACTCTAATTTTCACAAGGTTTGTGGATTTTTTCTCCTAAAGTAAAAGGGTTACGTAAATTATGTCTAAAAATAAGAGATTTACGTAAAATTCATAGGTTTTACGTAAAACTCTATTTTCATAAGGTTTGTGACTTTTTTTTCTCCTAAAATAAAAAGATTGCGTAAATTTAGTCAAACTATGCGTAAATTATGTCTAAAAATAAAATATTTACGTAAAGTTCAAAGGTTTTACGTAAAACTCTAATTTTGACAAGGTTTGTGGATTTTTTCTCCTAAAATAACAAGGTTATGTAAATTTAGTCAAACCTTACGTAAATTATGTCTAAAAATAAAAGATTTACGTAAAATTTATAGGTTTTACGTAAAACTCTATTTTCACAAGGTTTGTGAATTTTTTTATCCTAAAATAAAAAGGTTACGTAAATTTGGTCAAACTATACGTAAATTATATCTAAAAATAACATATTTACGTAAAGTTCAAAGGTTTTACGTAAAACTGTAATTTTCACAATGTTTGTGGATTTTTCTCCTAAAGTAAAAGGGTTACGCAAATTTAGTAAAACCTTACATAAATTATGTCTAAAAATAAGAAATTTACGTAAAATTCATAGGTTTTACATAAAACTTTATTTTCACAAGGTTTGTGAATTTTTTCTCCTAAAATAAAAAGCTTACGTAAATTTAGTCAAACTATACGTAAATTATGTCTAAAAATAAAATATTTAAGTAAAGTTCAAAGGTTTTACGTAAAACTCTAATTTTCACAAGGTTTGTGGATTTTTTCTCCTAAAGTAAAAGGGTTACGTAAATTTAGTCAAACCTTCCGTAAATTATGTCTAAAAATAAGAGATTTACGTAAAATTCATAGGTTTTGAGTAAAACTCTATTTTCATAAGGTTTGTGACTTTTTTTTCTCCTAAAATAAAGAGGTTACGTAAATTTAGTCAAACTATACGTAAATTATATCTAAAAATAAAATATTTACGTAAAGTTGAAAGGTTTTACGTAAAACTCTAATTTTCACAATGTTTGTGGATTTTTCTCCTAAAGTAAAAGGGTTACGCAAATTTAGTCAAACCTTACGTAAATTATGTCTAAAAATAAGAGATTTACGTAAAATTCATAGGTTTTACATAAAACTCTATTTTCACAAGGTTTGTGAATTTTTTCTCCTAAAATAAAAAGGTTACGTAAATTTAGTCAAATTATACGGAAATTATGTCTAAAAATAAAATATTTACGTAAAGTTCAAAGGTTTTACGTAAAACTCTAATTTTCACAAAGTTTGAGGATTTTTTCTCCTAAAGTAAAAGGGTTACGTAAATTTAGTCAAACCTTGCGTAAATTATTTCTAAAAATAAGAGATTTACGTAAAATTTATAGGTTTTATGTAAAACTCTATTTTCACAAGGTTTGTGAATTTATTTCTCCTAAAATAAAATGCTTACGTAAATTTAGTCAAACTATACGTAAATTATGTCTAAAAATAAAATATTTACGTAAAGTTCAAAGGTTTTACGTAAAACTCTAATTTTCACAAGGTTTGTGGATTTTTTCTCCTAAAGTAAAAGGGTTACGCAAATTTGGTCAAACCTTACGTAAATTATGTCCACAAATAAGAGATTTACGTAAAATTCATAGGTTTTACATAAAACTCTATTTTCACAAGGTTTGTGAATTTTTTCTCCTAAAATAAAAAGGTTATCTAAATTTAGTCAAATTATACGGAAATTATGTCTACAAATAAAATATTTACGTAAAGTTCAAAGATTTTACGTAAAACTCTAATTTTCACAAGTTTTGTGGATTTTTTCTCCTAAAGTAAAAGGGTTACGCAAATTTAGTCAAACCTTGCGTAAATTATTTCTAAAAATAAGAGATTTACGTAAAATTTATAGGTTTTATGTAAAACTCTATTTTCACAAGGTTTGTGAATTTTTTTCTCCTAAAATAAAAAGTTTACGTAAATTTAGTCAAACTATACGTAAATTATGTCTAAAAATAAAATATTTACGTAAAGTTCAAAGGTTTTACGTAAAACTCTAATTTTCACAAGGTTTGTGGATTTTTTCTCCTAAAGTAAAAGGGTTACGTAAATTTAGTCAAACCTTACGTAAATTATGTCTAAAAATAAGAGATTTACGTAAAATTCATAGGTTTTACGTAAAACTCTATTTTCATAAGGTTTGTGACTTTTTTTTCTCCTAAAATAAAAAGATTGCGTAAATTTAGTCAAACTATGCGTAAATTATGTCTAAAAATAAAAAATTTACGTAAAGTTCAAAGGTTTTACGTAAAACTCTAATTTTGACAAGGTTTGTGGATTTTTTCTCCTAAAATAACAAGGTTACGTAAATTTAGTCAAACCTTACGTAAATTATGTCTAAAAATAAAAGATTTACGTAAAATTTATAGGTTTTACGTAAAACTCAATTTTCACAAGGTTTGTGAATTTTTTTATCCTAAAATAAAAAGGTTACGTAAATTTGGTCAAACTATACGTAAATTATATCTAAAAATAACATATTTACGTAAAGTTCAAAGGTTTTACGTAAAACTGTAATTTTCACAATGTTTGTGGATTTTTCTCCTAAAGTAAAAGGGTTACGCAAATTTAGTCAAACCTTACATAAATTATGTCCAAAAATAAGAGATTTACGTAAAATTCATAGGTTTTACATAAAACTTTATTTTCAAAAGGTTTGTGAATTTTTTCTCCTAAAATAAAAAGCTTACGTAAATTTAGTCAAACTATACGTAAATTATGTCTAAAAATAAAATATTTACGTAAAGTTCAAAGGTTTTACGTAAAACTCTAATTTTCACAAGGTTTGTGGATTTTTTCTCCTAAAGTAAAAGGGTTACGTAAATTTAGTCAAACCTTCCGTAAATTATGTCTAAAAATAAGAGATTTACGTAAAATTCATAGGTTTTATGTAAAACTCTATTTTCATAAGGTTTGTGATCTTTTTTTTCTCCTAAAATAAAGAGGTTACGTAAATTTAGTCAAACTATACGTAAATTATATCTAAAAATAAAATATTTACGTAAAGTTGAAAGGTTTTACGTAAAACTCTAATTTTCACAATGTTTGTGGATTTTTCTCCTAAAGTAAAAGGGTTACGCAAATTTAGTCAAACCTTACGTAAATTATGTCTAAAAATAAGAGATTTACGTAAAATTCATAGGTTTTACATAAAACTCTATTTTCACAAGGTTTGTGAATTTTTTCTCCTAAAATAAAAAGGTTACATAAATTGAGTCAAATTATACGGAAATTATGTCTAAAAATAAAATATTTACGTAAAGTTCAAAGGTTTTACGTAAAACTCTAATTTTCACAAAGTTTGAGGATTTTTTCTCCTAAAGTAAAAGGGTTACGCAAATTTAGTCAAACCTTACGTAAATTATGTCCAAAAATAAGAGATTTACGTAAAATTCATAGGTTTTACATAAAACTCTATTTTCACAAGGTTTGTGAATTTTTTCTCCTAAAATAAAAAAGTTACCTAAATTTAGTCAAATTATACGGAAATTATGTCTTCAAATAAAATATTTACGTAAAGTTAAAAGGTTTTACGTAAAACTCTAATTTTCACAAGATTTGTGGATTTTTTCTCCTAAAGTAAAAGGGTTACGCAAATTTAGTCAAACCTTGCGTAAATTATTTCTAAAAATAAGAGATTTACGTAAAATTTATAGGTTTTATGTAAAACTCTATTTTCACAAGGTTTGTGAATTTTTTTCTCCTAAAATAAAAAGTTTACGTAAATTTAGTCAAACTATACGTAAATTATGTCTAAAAATAAAATATTTACGTAAAGTTCAAAGGTTTTACGTAAAACTCTAATTTTCACAAGGTTTGTGGATTTTTTCTCCTAAAGTAAAAGGGTTACGTAAATTTAGTCAAACCTTACGTAAATTATGTCTAAAAATAAGAGATTTACGTAAAATTCATAGGTTTTACGTAAAACTCTATTTTCATAAGGTTTCTGACTTTTTTTTCTCATAAAATAAAAAGATTGCGTAAATTTAGTCAAACTATGCGTAAATTATGTCTAAAAATAAAATATTTACGTAAAGTTCAAAGGTTTTACGTAAAACTCTAATTTTGACAAGGTTTGTGGATTTTTTCTCTTAAAATAACAAGGTGACGTAAATTTAGTCAAACCTTACATAAATTATGTCTAAAAATAAAAGATTTACGTAAAATTTATAGGTTTTACGTAAAACTCTATTTTCACAAGGTTTATGAATTTTTTTATGCTAAAATAAAAAGGTTACGTAAATTTGGTCAAACTATACGTAAATTATATCTAAAAATAACATATTTACGTAAAGTTCAAAGGTTTTACGTAAAACTCTAATTTTCACAATGTTTGTGGATTTTTCTCCTAAAGTAAAAGGGTTACGCAAATTTAGTCAAACCTTACATAAATTATGTCTAAAAATAAGAGATTTACGTAAAATTCATAGGTTTTACATAAAACTTTATTTTCACAAGGTTTGTGAATTTTTTTCTCCTAAAATAAAAAGGTTACCTAAATTTAGTCAAGTTATACGGAAATTATGTCTAAAAATAAAATATTTACGTAAAGTTCAAAGGTTTTACGTAAAACTCTAATTTTCACAAAGTTTGTGGATTTTTTCTCCTAAAGTAAAAGGGTTACGTAAATTTAGTCAAACCTTGCGTAAATTATTTCTAAAAATAAGAGATTTACGTAAAATTTATAGGTTTTATGTAAAACTCTATTTTCACAAGGTTTGTGAATTTATTTCTCCTAAAATAAAATGCTTACGTAAATTTAGTCAAACTATACGTAAATTATGTCTAAAAATAAAATATTTACGTAAAGTTCAAAGGTTTTACGTAAAACTCTAATTTTCACAAGGTTTGTGGATTTTTTCTCCTAAAGTAAAAAGGGTTACGCAAATTTAGTCAAACCTTACGTAAATTATGTCCAAAAATAAGAGATTTACGTAAAATACATAGGTTTTACATAAAACTCTATTTTCATAAGGTTTGTGAATTTTTTCTCCTAAAATAAAAAGGTTACCTAAATTTAGTCAAATTATACGGAAATTATTTCTAAAAATAAAATATTTACGTAAAGTTTAAAGGTTTTACGTAAAACTCTAATTTTCACAAGGTTTGTGAATTTTTTCTCCTAAAATAAATGGTTACGTAAATTTAGTCAAACCTTACGTAAATTATGTTTGAAAATAAGAGATTTACATAAATTTCATAGGTTTTACGTATAACTCTATTTTCACAAGGTTTGTGAATTTTTTTCTTCTAAAATAAAAAGGTTACGTAAATTTAGTCAAACTATAGGTAAATTATGTCTAAAAATAACATATTTATGTAAAGTTAAAAGGTTTTACGTAAAACTCTAATTTTCACAAGGTTTGTGGATTTTTTCTCCTAAAGTAAAAGGGTTATGTAAATTTAGTCAAATCTTACGTAAAATTCATAGGTATAGTTTACGTATAGTTTGACTAAATTTACGTAACTCTCTTATTTTTAGACATAATTTACGTAAGATTTGACTAAATTTACGTAACCTTGTTATAATTAGATTTGAATAAAGTTTGACTAGATTTGAATCGCCTTAATCAGACTCCATATGTAAATGTTAGGCTCGGAACGACATATGTTGGTCATTTTAGCTTTAAACCAAAATTTGGTTTTTGTTTTAATTTTTCTCTCTATTTGAGAGATACTGCTACTGGTTTATATAATAAGTCAGTGTTAACGTCTCACCGTCTTATCTGATCTTATTTTAGGCCGGGTTTGACAATCGTTTTGGATTTTTTCTTATCAAATAATAAGTTTACGTAAATTTAGTCTAAATTTACGTAAACTATGTCTAAAAATTAAAGATTTACGTGAAATTCTAAGATTTTACATAAAACTCTATTTTCACAAAGTTTTTGGATTTTATGTTATAAATAAAAAGATTACGTAAATTTAGTCTAGGTTTACGGAAATTATGTCTAAAAATAAAGGATTTACATAACGTGCAAATATTTTATGTAAAACTCGTTTTTTACAAAGTTAATGAATTTTTATTGTAAAAGTACAATTTTATGAAAATTTAATCCAAATTTACGTAAATTATGTCTAAAATTAAAAGATTTACGTAAAGTGCTAAGGTTTTACGTAAAACTATATTTTTCATATTTTTTTTAATTTTTCTTATCAAATAACAAGTTTACTCAAACTTAGCTAAATATTACATAAATTAGTTGAAAAAATAAAAAAATTTATGTTAAGTTCTAAGATTTTACGTAAAACTTTATTTTTCACAAAGTTTGTGGATTTTTTCTTATAAAATAACAAGTTTACGTAAATTTAGTCAAAATTTACGTAAATTATGTTTAAAAATAAAATATTTACTTAAAGTTCTAAGGTTTTACGTAAAACTCTATTTTTTATAATTTTTTTGATTTTTTCTTATAAAATAACAAGTTTACATAAATTTAGTCTAAATTTACGTAAACCATGTCTAAAAATAAAAGATTTGCGTAAAATTCTAAGATTTTACGTAAAATTCTATTTTCCACAAAGTTTTTGGATTTTATCTTATAAAATAACAAGTTTACGTAAATTTAGTTTAAGTTTACATAAATTGCAAATGTACAACTTTACGAAAATTTAGTCCAAATTTACGTAAATTATGTGTAAAATTAAAAGATTTACGTTATTTTTTTAAGGTTTTACGTAATATTCTATTTTTCACAAAATTTGTGAATTTTTTCTTATAAAATAATAAATTTACATAAATTTAGTCCAAATGTATGTAAATTATGTCTAAAAATAAAAGATTTACGTAAAGTGCTAACGCTCTAATGTTGGCGACGATGTAGCGAAATGTCTTTCGCCACAAATGGCTTATAGTGATGAAAAAATGATCTTTTGTGGGGAAAAGTTTCCCCCAAAAAAATCTGTTTTCTTGTAGTGGGTTTTACGTAAAACTATATTTTTCGTATTTTTTTTAGATTTTTTCTTATCAAATAACAAGGTTATGTAAATTTAGCTTAAATTCACATAAATTATGTCTATAAATGAAAAATTTATGTTAAGTTCTAAGATTTTATATAAAACTCTATTTTCACAAAGTTTTTAGATTTTTTCTTATAAAATAATAAAGTTACGTAAATTTAGTCGAGGCTTTTGTAAATTATGTCTAAAATTAAATAATTTACGTAAAGTTCAAAAGATTTAATATAAAACTCATTTTTTTCATAAAATAATGTTGTATGTAAAGTTTGTGTTTTTTTTTTTTTTGTAAACTAACAAATTCACATAAATCAAGTCCTAATTTACAATAATTAAATAACGAGTCAAATGATAGTTAACGAGTATATTTAAATTGATTTAAGTTGATAATGTTAGTGGTAAAGTTGTACTATTTATTTCGTTAGGGTAAATATGTACTTCTCCTAAAATGATAGGGATTGATTTGCAACTTATCCCTTCTCATTTTAAATATGTATTGTGCCTATTTTAAAACTGGATTGCCTTCCTAATTCTCTGTCCACGATTTCAGACTGAAATCCAAATCAAATCAATTTTCACTGATTCAAATCCTAACCTAGGACCCAAATTATTAATCTCAGGTAAAGCATGATGTAAATTCAAATTATTAATCTCCTTAACAAGTCATTTAAATAAAAAAAGAATTTCAAGAAAATCCAGCCCTGTCATGTAGCAAAACCTAAAACTTGCTAATAAAGTACAAATCTAATTCAAACGTAGTTCAAACTTTAAAACTTGCTAATAATCCTGCAGAATATACTGCGTACACAAGAAATAGAAGAAAAAATGTTGTTTTCTAGAGCTGCGCAATAAAAAGACAAATCAACACGGTTATTAAGGCTTTGAAATTCAAGGTTTATTAAGGCTCTGAAATTCAAAGTGCAAGAATGAAGGACGATGATGTTGCACCAAAAAAACCCGTTGAGAATTGGAAAATATAAGCACTTATCGCAAAACAGAGAGAAGACTCGAGACAGAAGAATTTTGGAAGAGGCGAACAGATGAGACAATGGAGTAGAGGCGTGGAAAATAAAATAACCGGAAGAAACATTAGCCTGTTAAAATGATGGAACAAACAGTACAACAATTGAATGGTTCAGATTAGCTGTAATTGTAATAAACGGTGATGCTAGCAACGTAAAAGTTACTTTGTTTGTGAAGGAAGTAAGGATAGCCTTCACCTAAAATAAAATATATGTGAAACCTGTTTTAGGACTTATCTATTAATTTAATGCAATAATACTAATTTTACTTCAAAATTTAGCACTTATCTTTATATTTTCTATAGTTTTAGGGAGCAAATTTGTAATGTAAATTGAATCTGGCTTGTTGCAATTCATGGATATTGTGATGACTATGCTGCACTTTTATTCAGAGCTCAGAATGTTCCAATGATTTTCAATAGGCACTCACTCTGATTTGTTAACAACAAAAACATATATAAATTGAAACTAAAAAAATGGAGTAATATCAACATTTGTAGTATTCAACATTTACAAAATTAAAGCAGTTGTCAACTACACAATTTAAAGATAAAATCAGAATAACATCTACAAAATTAAGGCAGTTATTTCAAATTGTCAACTGTATAATTTAATTTAAAGATAAAATCAGAAGCAATTCCAATCGAGTTTGTAAGAGACTATATAATTAACTGGACAGATAAATTAGTTTGGGTTGAATGTTTCAGAATTTCTTAAGGGCGCAAATAGGATAGATATTTGGATAGGAATAAAAAGTATAATGTAAATTCTGCATCAAGTAGTTGTAATTACAACAGTTGGATTCCATACATGTTAAATCAAAAGAAATATCCACAAAATTAAGAACAATTATTCAATACATCCAAATTGTGAAACTCAGCAACTCAACCCACATATGGGTTTTGGATTCTCGAAAGAAATCACGAAAATTGAAGGTAAGGTTATTGAGATGCCACAATTGTGTAGATTTTCAGATGTTTTTCTTATTCTGATTTTCTTTCTCCAATAACATGTCACAAACTGCTTTATCAAATTATAGTATTGCCAAGCATAAAAATCACTTTAATGTATAAAACTTATGCTTAGTGTAAATGTTTTTTACCATTAAAAAGAGCATTTATGCATGGGAATGCACATCAAATTGTAGGGTTGAGAATAAACTATTACAGCCAAGTACATGAGGTTTCGTTGCAGTCTTGCTTGGTTCCTACAACATAAAGATTCTTATGAATTCTTTTCATCATTTAACGACTTCTTGACAAACAATGAGCAACATAAGAGTTTCATATTGACCAAATTTTACAAAACTAATTTATTGAATTGCTTGTACTCTCAGAATTCCAAGGACGGCCCTTTGAAAGTGTCCCATCCCCTTCAACTTATGTTGTCTTAAACTTATTTATGATTCTGTGGAAAAAATAAAGCTAGTAAATAAGTGTTATCAAATATCTAAGGTAATCAGAATTGAGACAAAATAGGAATCAAACAGGAGATCGACGGTGTTGAAACATAAAATAAAGAGAATAAAGAGGCTCTGACAGAATTTTGGAGCAGTTTATTACATCATAATTCAATAGAAAACAAAGATAGTCAAAGAAAGGTTAATTTACCATACCCGTAACATACCAATTCATAGACTTGAATTTCACATTATTGTAGAGTATGGCTCAAAGTCTCCCATGCCAATTCATCATTGAACAACCATCATCTCAAAATAATAATAAGAATCATTGAACAAAGATCATTTCAAAAGTAATAATAACACAAATAATAGCAATCTATGATTTTGATCCCAATATTATTGCCCACAACAAATCTTGAATAGGCAAGAAAAAGATGTGCCATTGAATTGAACTCCCCCAAAAGGGATTGATAGATAGATTATCAGTTGTTGGAATTTTGAAAATTCCATCCTAACTTTCACATGAGCATATACTGATAAGAATTGTGCATAGAAACTAATCTTCGCAACCGATATTGATTAGTGTTGCAGTTGTGATGGTAACTGTTGATACTATCAGCAATCAAAACGAAATTAGATAAGGCAAAATTGAAATTGAAAGAAGAACAAAAATTGAACCCTTAAAACACAGACTGAGAACAAATGAAATGTTAAAAGCACAATATTAGTATCATTCTAGGACGTAAAGAAATGTGAATAAATTTCAACTCTACATCAATCTCTGAAATCAGGAAAACATTTACATCAGACTATAAAAAGTAAAAAAAAACAAACAAAATCAACTTTCACAAACCAAAATGGAAGATGGCATGCTTGAGAAAACCAAGAAGAACACAATACTCTGAGAGAGATTTCTAAGTTAGACAAATTATGTAATTAGAAAATCCAGTACAAAAGAAAAATTTGAACAATTTACTTATGCTGAGGGGAGAGAGTAAAAGGAAATTAAATAAAATAGAAATTAAATATTCTTGAAAAAATCTATGGAAAAGACATGTAAGCGTAGAAACTCTAAATTACTGCCACATCAGCATTTAGTCTACAGATTTAGTATATTTTATAAATAAGGTAAATATAAATCAATATTAGAGGATTACAAAAGACGAGACTACCGCTACTCAAAATGGAGCCGATGGCTTGATGATTTCGTGCCTCCCAGACTCTAGACCGGCTCAAATTATATATATATATAATTTCACACATCAATACAAATACACTAGGTTTAATGCATCAGTTGCTCATTGAACTTGTCCAAAAATGTTGATTGGCCCTCTAAACTTATATGGTGTCTCATTAGTCCATAAACTTGTTTAAATTGTTTTGATTAAGTCTCTAAATCTCAAAAAACGCCATAAAAATGTACTAAACAAAAAGTTAATTTTGTTTAAAAGACTTATAATCACGAATTATGTCTTTATTTTTTAAGTTTTGAACTTTTTTATAAATTTAGACAAATTGCAATCAGAGCCGGTCCTGATAATTTATGGATTCTAGGCAGAATAATAAATAAAGGCATGTTTAATAAAAATATTTTATATAAAAAATTAAAATATATTTCAATACAAGATAAATAAAAAAGTACTTTGCTAGTAATTATACGGTACATATTATTACATTCACTAAATACAATTGTTTATCCAAAAATAAAGATGTTTTATAATTTTTTTAAATTATGGATTAAACCCCTATTTGATCCATCACTACAAAAAAAAGGGCTTTTACCAACACTTTTTTAGTGATACTTTTATAAGTGTTTCATGGGCTGCCAACTAAAAAGGTCCATAAATGTATAATTTTAATTCATGGGCTGAATTAGCAGCTTTATCTTAAAGGTTCCAGCCACATCTCGATACCTAAACTCTTGGACACCTAAAACTCTTCTCACAGCCACCTCCATACTCTTCTTCTCAGCCATATCAGTCATGGATTCCCAGCCATCTCGATCGATCATCGATTTTAGGAATCCATCTCGATCGATCGTCGATTTTAAGCAATGTTAATCTTCAATTTCTCTTATTCTTTAGTAACCTAATTAAGCTGATTTCTCTTATTCTTCAAACAATGCACACAATCAATTAATACACGCACCCCCTGAAATGCAGTTATACCCCCTTTCTTCCATCAATCTTTGCTGGTCGCAATCCATCTCCTCTTCACTCACTATCTATTCGACAAAAATCTTCAAAGAACCCAAGTTTAGTTTGGATTCACTAATTTTTGTTGTTCCGTCATCGAAGTTGAGCTCCGACCTGAAGCCATTGGGCCTGAAGAGGCAACCCAAGAAGGAATTGTCGTGGATTCTCAGAATGGATGCTGCTATAAAGGCTATAGAGCAAAAGGCCAAGTCAAACAAGTATAATAACCTTTGGCCTAAGGATGTTTTGGATGCTCTTGATGAAGCAATAAAGGAGAACCGCTGGGAGTCTGCTCGTAAGGTTAATATTATTGGTCCCGAGTAATGTAGTAGAGTTAGTTCCAAGGGGGGGGGGGGGTTAGGAGCTAATATAACTTTTTAATAATTAATGCTGACTTAATTTAAGATTTGATGCTTTAACTCAGTTTTAGGTCGGCACGGCTGAGTATGGTATGAGACAGCTTTAGACAGACACTGACTAGAGGTGTTTCAATCGTGAGTTGGGAAGTAACACTTAAGTCAGTTTCCAACTCAGCACTCAGATTACTCAGCTTCAGCGTATACGGATTATTTTACTGAGTAATGTTAAGCAAGCAACACATATATATATATATATATATATATCAAGAGAAAGAGTTAGAAGTTACTCAGCAGACTTATCCTGGTTCGGCCTCTCCGCCTACGTCCAGTCCCCGGAATCCTTCCGAGCTTTTTCAATCCTCTACTGAGCTCTTTAAAGGTAGAGCACAAACCGTTTATAATAGCAACTGAGTATGCAAGAGTACCGTCCTTTATTCCTCTACTTAATCCTATCTACCACTGAGTACTATAACCGAGTACTCAGCTTCTCTCTACCACTGAGTACTATAACCGAGTACTCAGCCTTTCTAACCTTTTACAAATGATACAAAACTTGTTCTCACTGAGTGAAGAACACTTTAGATGAATAAAATCACTCTAGACTTTTACACAATGATTGGATTTGGTGTAAGAACTTGCTTTTTCTTTTTGACAGAGCTTCTAATTTGTATTCACTCAATAGTTTGATTTTATGAAGATCTGCTTCTCTGTCTTGTATGATTCAAGTGATGGATTGGTCTTTTTATAGAGATCTTTGGGGCGCCAATGATTTGAATCCCGTCGTAGCTGTTGTGGGGAAACGGTCTTCATTCGTCATCACTTGGTCAACATTCAGTATTGCAGGCCAATCCTGTCTTCTGTTTTCATCAGGAGCCAGTTTTGTCTTCTTACGCCAGGTTTGTCTTCTAGTAAAAGTCAGATGGTCCATGCTCTTTCTCGAAAAAGTCTTCCAGACAAATTTCTGAGACTTCTGATTGTTTCAGAAAATTGTCAGACCTTGTCTTCTAAGTTGACGGATCATTGACGCTGACATGACGACTGCTCAGCTTGACATAGCGGCTTCGCCTTTAAGCTTTTCTAAAGAAGACATATTCTTTCGTAAAGCTGAGTTACATTCCACTCAGCTCCGGTTGTGTGACTTTCATCTGCTGACTTGGTTTTGCTTTCTTATATAGATATACAGTTCCTGTTCTTGTTAATTAACTTACTCAATATTGAACAAACTTATTAGTACAATTAAATCAAAGCACTTAAATTTAATTGTGTTGGAATACCTTACTCAACATACTGAGTACTGTATATCTGGCCTACTTACCGTTAGATAAAGTAGAGAGCCAATCATACCACGGTATAATTTGCTGTCTACTGACTTACCGTTTTCGTCAGCACAGAGCACAATATCAGTGCTCATTGGGGTAGATATTGACTTACAGTTTTCCATTTCGAACTTCTTCAATATATCCTTGGCATACTTAGTCTGGCTGATAAAGATGCCATTCTTACCTTGTTTAATTTGAAGTCCAAGGAAGAAGTTGAGTTCTTCCATCATAGACATCTCAAACTCAGTTTGCATCTGCTTGCTAAATTCCTTGCACATTAACTCATTAGTAGCACCAAAAATAATATCATCAACATATATTTGTGCCAGCAGGGTATCTTTACCCTTTTTCTTAATGAATAAGGTTGTGTCAGCTTTTCCTCTGACATAGTTTCTGGTCAGCATGAAGCTGGTCAACCTTTCATACCAAGCACGTGGTGCTTGCTTCAGGCCGTACAGAGCCTTTTTGAGTTTATAAACGTGGTTTGGGAACTTTGGATCCTCAAACCCTGGAGGCTGACTAACATACACCTCTTCATTTATAACTCCATTAAGAAATGCACTCTTGACATCCATTTGGAACAACTTAAAATTCATAAAGCTAGCATATGCACATAATATTCTTATAGCTTCTAATCTAGCTACAAGAGCAAAGGTCTCACCATAGTCAATACCTTTCTGCTGAATGTAACCTTAAGCTACAAGTCTTGCTTTGTTCCTAATTACGTTCCCTTGTTCATCTAGCTTATTACTAAATACCCTTTTTGTTCCTATGGTCTTTTGGTTTCTTTGTTTAGGCACTAAATCCCATACTTCATTTCTTTTGAATTGATCGAGTTCCTCTTGCATCGCATTTATCCAGAATTCATCATTCTCAGCTTCTGAGAAGTTTCTTGGTTCAAGAACTGACACGAAAGCTACGTTGCTGAGATATCTCCTGAGTTGATTTCTGGTCATCAAGGTGTTCTCAATGGCATCAAGAATGCTACTTTCAGAGTGTCCTCTTGGAACCTTGATCTCTTTCGGCAATGTAGTGTCTTCAGGGGTAGGTGTTTCAACAATCTATGTAGGATTATATTGGTCAGCAAAGATAATTTGAGGTTCGTTTTTACCTTCGGTCAGCCCTTGAGGTAGTGACTCAGTGGCTCCATTTTGGTCAGCAGAAGCTGAGCGTGGGTCATCTTCGACATGCTGACTTATCTTCCCTACAGGGTCAGTTTCATCGAACTCAATATGTACAGACTCTTCTAAGACCTGAGTTCGTTTATTGAACACCCTATATGTTTTACTGTTTGTTGAGTAGCCTAAGAATATGGCTTCGTCAGCTTTTGAATCAAACTTAGCAAGGTTGTCTTTAGTATTTAGAATAAAACCTTTGCAACCAAAGGCACGAAAATATCCAATGTTGGGTTTTCGTCCTTTCCAAAGTTCATAGGGGGTTTTCTTAAGTATAGGTCTTTATCATTTTCAAGTTTTCTAACCAATGTTGAGAACATCTCAAAAGCTTCATCCTTGCTACTCAGCAGGATGACCCAAGTGTACCGAGAAAAATCATCTACAATGACCAGGGAAAATTTCTTACCATCCAAGCTCAGCGGCTGGACTGGTCCGAAAAGATCCAAGTGTAGTAACTCTAATGGACGCTTGGTTGAGACTACATTTTTACTTTGAAAAGATTTTTTAGTTTGTTTTCGTTGCTGACAAGCATTGCATAATTGATCCTTTTCAAACCTGAGTTTGGGCAATCCCTCAACTAATTGCTTTCTTGCTAGTTTGGCAAGGAGGTCCATGCTTACATGACCAAGTCTCCTATGCCATAGCCAGGAATTATCTTCCTTTGACACTAAGCATATATTCTTTGAAAACTTCTTTTCTAAGTTTAGCATGAAAACGTTGTCAACACGAGGTGCAGTTAAAATCAACTCATTTGTTTTACCCTCGAGTATTTTACACTCAATGGCATCGAATACAACCTTTCTACCGCTGTCACACAGCTGAGCTACGCTCAATAGGTTATATTCAAGTCCTCTAACTAGGAAGACTGACTCAATAGTAGGATTACCACCAACAGTACTTGACCCTACTATCTTACCCTTTTTGTTGTCTCCAAAACTTACATTTCCTCATCGTTTACGCACAAGTGTGATGAACTGAGTTTCATCACCAGTCATATGCCTTGAGCATGCGCTGTCAATGTACCATAGCTTTGACTTCTCAGCACACCTCAGGCTCACCTGCAATGTAACTAGTTATCTTTAGGTACCCAAGTCTTTTTGGGTCCTCGTTTGTTAGAGTCAACTAGGGGTGAGCATCGGTTCGGTTCGGTTATAACCGAACCGAATTATCGGTTAACCGAACCGAATTTTGTATAATTTTAAAAACCGAAACCGTACCAAATAACTAAATAACCGAATTTGACAAAACCGAAATTTTTTGGTTCGGTTCGGTTACCAACCAAATAACCAAAATTTTTATATTTTTAATTTAAATATTTAAAATGTTATAAATTATGAAATTTGAACTTCATTAATTTAGAATTTGCAATTTCAAATTTAATTAACCAAATACCTTATATATTACAAATTAATTCAATAATGTTTAAAACTAAAATTTTGGGATTTCTTATACAAATTAAAGTATGAAAAAAAAATAATTAAGTAAAATTATATTATGTTTATTTAAATATATATTTAGTTCGGATTTCGGTTAAACCAGTATTTTTTTCGGAATAACCGAACCGATAACCGAATACCGAATAAGGAAAATTTGACAACCGAACCGAACCAAATTATTAAAATAACCGAACCAAATTAGAATTTCGGTTCGGTTATCGGTTTGGTCATTGGTTATTGGACTTTTTGCTCACCCCTAGAGTCAACAGGTGAAGCATTATACTTAATTTTGTGATGGCATACATTTATAATGTGCCCATTTTTCCCACAAAAGTCACAATAAACTTCCTTTTGGGGGTATTTCCATTTTTGGTCAGCACGTTGGTGCTGAGCATACCAACACACCTTTGTGGTGTGTCCTTTCTTTCCACAATAGTCACATTGATCATACTGCTGAGTATTCCATTTTCGCTGACCAGTACTTGAGTACTCAGCTTTTGGATAGAACCTTTTCTTTTCCGATGAACTCAGCTGGTTCTGTATGGATGTGATGTCCTTCCTCAGTTTCTTAGAATCTGATTGGACTTCAAAGACAAACCTATGCATGATTTTTAAATGTTCATCTTGCCTGGTGTTGTCCTGGAGAAGATGTCGGAGGTCACTGAGTTTGACCTCTTCAATCTCATCACACCGCCTACTGAGTGCTCGTATTTTCTTGTTACACTTTTTGATAAGTGTATAGAGATCACTCAGGGCATTTATCATTTCATTTCTGAGCAAAGGTAGAGACATTACCTCAGTTGAGTATTCCTCATGGTCAGACCCACTAGAGAGATCATCTTGCTCAGAGTGGCAGGGGTCAGCAGATTCGTCAGCCATGAAACAGATATTTGCCGACTTGGTGGCATCAGCTTCTGACGAGGTTGACTCATCACTATCACTCCACGTGGCCACCATTGCCTTTCTACTGCCCTTCTTATCTTTCTTCAGGGTAGGACAGCTTGACTTGATGTGACCAGCTTGATGGCATTCAAAGCAAGTAACGGGCTTTGTGCTGTCTTTCATGTGTCTACTATCGCTCGACTCAGCTTTGTATTTATCATTTTTCTTAAATGACTTCCTGCTGTATTTGTCATTCTTTCAAAACAGCTTTTTCATTTTTCTGGTGAACATGCCCATTTCCTCATCATCTGATGAGTCAGCATCAGTTGAGTCAGCTTTCATGACAAGAGATTTTTGCTTCTTGTATTCAGACTTTTCTTTTACTTCGAAGTTCTTCATTGAAATCTCGTGGGTCAGCAAAGATCCAATGAGTTCATCATATTTGTAGGTAGTCAGGTCCTGAGCTTCTTCGACAGCTGTCTTCTTAGCCTGCCAGCTTTTGGGAAGACTTATTAGAATCTTCTTCACTTGTTCTTCTTCAGTGAAGTTCTTACCGAGTCTCTTGAGCTCGTTGATTATGTCAGTGAATCTTGCATTCATCTCAGAGATGTCTTCATTGTCATTCATCTCAAACAGCTCGTACAGCCGCATATGTTGATTCACCTTGGACTCTTTTGTTGAAACACCTTTCCACATAATTTTGATTTGACAAAATTGTTTAAGTATAAATTAGAATACATATTCTAAACACACTAAGTTTAAATGCGTTGATTTATTCTACTAATGTGTTTGTTCAATGTTGAGTATAAATGTTATAAGTCATAAGGATTGGAAGGCCCAAGCCCAATACGGAAGCCAAGGCCCAAGTCAAACAACTCAGTACACTCGGCCCGCGTATGTCAAGACGTTGTCGTTTTGGACAAAAACGCAACTCAGCAAACGGAAGGATCTAGAAGACCTTCAGGAACAACTTCACAATGAAGCTGCTGAGTAGTCTCGACAAAGCGTACAAGACAGCAGACCGGCAGAGGAAAACTTCCAGACAAAGTGTTTCTTCTTTTAGCAAAGTTCAGACGACACAGTATGCTGTCCAGTTGACTTTACCATAAAAGGAGAGACCATCTGATGTGCTGACCGAGGACAGAAGATACACGATTGTGATTGGCCAAGAGCTCTGTGCAAGTCAGGATGACAACGACATATAGCCGTTTCCCTCCAACGGTTATTTTGAAATTCGAAATGACCGAATGACCAGACGTCTCTATAAATAGTGTCATCACAAGCTTCACAACATACAGAACTTGATCAAGCCATTACGCTGACCAAATCTCTACAAGTTTTGCAAGAAAGAAGCAAAGCAAATTTCTTACACTACAAAGTCTATTCATTTGTGTAAAAGTCTAGAGTGATTGTTTTTCAATCATCTAAGGTGTTCTAGCAATTGTTGTTTAGGACAAAATCTTTATCATTTCTAGAAGTAGAAAGGAGAGGCTGGGTACTCGGTTTTAAGTACTCAGCGGAGAGATTAGGATTGAGTAGAAGTATAGAGGAAGGTACTCTTGTCATACTCAATTGCTGATATTGTAAAAGGTTTGAGGCTCTACCTTTAAAGAGCTCAGTAGAGGATTTGAAATCTCGGAGGTGTTCCGGGGACAGGACGTAGGCTTAGAAGAAGCCGAACCTGGATAAATCTGCTGAGTGAAGTTTTCTTAAACCTTAACTCCTTATTTATATTGCTTGCTTAAAACAAACTAAAACTGACCAAGTAAAAGAGGTCAAGCTGAGTTGTGCACTACAAACGAGCAAGTTCAGGAATAAACTCTAAGTGCTATTTCCTGACCTAAGCAACGAAGCTGTCCTAGTCACTAGTTGACTAAGCCAGTGTCTTGCTGAGTGTTAAGTGCCGCTGTTTTATAAACTTTTCTTAAAGAAAAGAAATCTGCCCAAATTATTTTAAAAAGGTAAAATAGTTCCTAACCCCCCCTTGGAACTATATTTGCAACCTTACAAGGGACCAACAAGTGGTATCAGAGCCTCAAAGCTCATTACTAAAGGTCTAACAACCTTGAGTTGATCCATACCATGGGCGAAAACAGCACTCGGTTTCTCCCTGGAAACCAGACAACTCAGATATTACCTGAGGGGCTGTCCATTACCAGGCCTCCCCTATTCTTCGGGTCAAACTATACCTTTTGGAAGAATAGGATGAAAAACTTCATTCAAGCTACAAACATGAGTGCCTGGCTATCTATAGTCCAAGGCCCGTTTGTACCTGTGAAAGTTGTTGATGGCCAGTCAGTTGTTAAAGCTGAGGTTGAATGGACAGAGGATGATCTTAAGAAGCTTCAAAACCATGCTTCGGCTATCAATATGCTTCACTGTGCGCTCGATGCTGCAGAATATAACAAAATCTCAGGTTGTGAGTCGGCACAAGAGATCTGGAAAAAGCTGGAAGTCACCTACGAGGGAACAAACAAAGTAAAAGAATCCAAGGTGAATCAGCAGATGAGACTGTACGAGCTGTTCGAGATGAACAATGATGAGGGAATTTCAGACATGAACGCAAGGTTCACCAACATCATTAATGAGCTCAAGAGACTTGGGAAAATCTTCACTGAGGAAGAACAAGTCAAAAAGATACTCAGGAGTCTTCCAAAAGACTGGCAGGCAAAGAAGACAGCAGTTGAGGAAGCTCAGGATTTAACCACCTACAAATATGACGAACTCATCGGTTCATTGCTGACCCATGAGATATCAATGAAGAACTTTGAGGTGAAGGAAAAATCTGATGACAAGAAGCAGAAGTCACTTGTCATGAAGGCTGACTCCACTGACGGGAGTTCAACTGATGATGAGGAGATGGCTATGTTTACAAGAAAGATGAAGAGGCTGTTCAGGAAGAACGACAAATATTCCAAAAAGCCTTACAAAATTTTTGATAAGTATAAGGCTGACTCAAGCGACAGCAAATACAGAAAGGACAGCTCAAAGCCCATTACATGCTTTGAGTGCCACCAAGATGGCCATATTAAGTCAAACTGCCCCACGCTGAGGAAAGATAAGAAAAGTGGGAAGAAGGCAATGGTGGCTACTTGGAGTGACAGTGATGAATCTTCATCAACAGAAACTGAGGCCACCGAGTCAGCGAAGATATGCTTTATGGCTGACGAACTTGCTGAGCCATGCATTTCTGAGCATGCTGACCAATCTGATAAGTCAGACAATGAAAAGCAATCCAATGAGGTAATCTCACTCTCTCAACTCAGAAATGAAATGGGTAATGCCCTGAGTGATCTTTACACACTTGTCAAAAAGTGTAACAAAAAGATTAAAACACTCAGCCGACGCTGTGATGAGGTGGAAGAGGTCAAACTGAGTGACCTCAGATACCTTCTTCAAGACAACTCAGTTTTGCATGAAAATATGAAAACCATTCATGAGTCTGTAGTTGAAGTCCAGTCAGTTTCCAAGAAACTGAGGAAGGATGTCACAACCATTCAGAACCAACTAAAGGTTCTAAACAAAAATAATTTTCCTCTGAGAACTAAGTATCAAGGTACTCAGTACCAAGGTACTCAGCAGAGACGAAATCCCCAGCGAAGAGTCCAGTGTGACTTTTGTGGGAAGTTAGGACACACCACTAAGGTGTGCTGGCACGCTCAGCACTGGGGTGCTGACAAGTCAGTAAAGAGTCCTAAACAGAAAGTCAGTTGTGACTTCTATGGAAAAAGTGGCCACACTATTAATGTATGTCGCCACAAAATAAAATATGATGCTTTACCTGTTGAACCTAACAAGTCAGGACCCAAAAAGAATTGGGTACCTAAAGGAAACTGATTACAATGCAGGTAAGCCTGAGATGTGCTGAGAAGTAAAAAATGTGGTATATTGACAGCGCATGCTCAAGGCATATGACGGGTGATGAAACTCAATTCATCACGTTCGAACGTAAACGAGGAGGAAGCGTAAGTTTTGGAGACAACAAAAAGGGTAAAATAGTAGGATCAGGCACCGTTGGAGGTAATCCCACTATTGAATCTGTCTCCCTAGTCAGCGGACTCAAATATAACTTACTCAGCGTAGCTCAGCTATGTGATAATGGAAGAAAAGTTATATTTGACGAAACTGGATGTAAAATATATGAGGGAAAATCAAATGAGTTAATTTTAACTGCCCCTCGGATAGACAATGTCTTTATGCTAAACCTCGAAAAGAAGTTTTCAAAAACTGTATGCTTAGTCACAAAGGAAGAAAATTCCTGGCTATGGCACAGGAGACTTGGTCATGTAAGCATGGACCTCCTGGCCAAATTAGCAAGAAAGCAATTGGTTGAGGGACTGCCTGAACTTAAATTTCAAAAAGATCAATTATGCCATGCCTGCCAAGCTGGAAAACAAACCAAGCAATCTTTTCAAAGTAAAAACATTGTCTCAACTAAGCGTCCGTTAGAAATGCTACACTTGGATCTCTTTGGTCCAGTCCAGCCGCTGAGTCTGGGTGGAAGAAGGTTTTCCTTGGTTATTGTAGATGATTTCTCTCGGTACACATGGGTTATCCTGCTGACTAGTAAGGATGAGACCTTTGAGACATTTTCAAACTTGGTTAGAAAAATTGAAAATGAGAAAGACCTAAAATTAGCTCATATCCGTAATGATAATGGTGGAGAATTCAAGAACCAGAAGTTTGTTGAATTCTGTGAAGCCAGCGGCATTGACCACAATTTCTCTGCTCCTAGAACACCTCAGCAAAATGGGGTTGTTGAAAGGAAGAACAGAACTCTGGTTGAGATTGCCAGGACAATGCTGGATGAGCATAGGCTTCCAAAGTTTTTTTTGGGGTGAGGCTGTTAACACAGCATGCTACATTCTTAATAGGGCTCTAGTTAGACCTATACTCAAGAAAACCCCCTATGAACTTTGGAAAGGACGAAAGCCCAATATTGGATACTTTCGTGCCTTTGGCTGTAGATGTTTTATTTTAAATACCAAAGATAGCTTAGCAAAGTTTGATTCAAAAGCTGATGAAGCTATCTTTCTGGGCTACTCAACAAACAGCAAAGCATACAGAGTTTTTAATAAGCGAACTCAAGTTTTAGAAGAGTCAATACATGTAGAGTTCGATGAAACTGACCCTGCAGGTAGATACCAGTCGCTGACCGAAGATGATCCAAACTCAGTAACCATCGCTGACTCAGAACCAGCTACTGAGTCATTCATGAAAAGGCTGACCAAGAGTAAGAGTGAACCTAAGATTACTTTTACTGACCCATCTACTTCTGCAGAGATTGTTGAAACAGGAACAACACAAGACATGAATCTACCCAAAGAAATAAGGATTCCTAAAGGGCACTCCGAAAGTGCAATCCTTGATTCTGCTGGGAATACCCTGATGACGAGGAATCAACTCAGGAAATACCTCAGCAATGTTGCTTTCGTCTCAGTACAAGAACCGAAGAATTTCGCTGAAGCTGAGTACGATGAATTCTGGATGAACGCAATGCAAGAGGAGCTCGATCAATTTCGAAGAAATGATGTATGGGAGTTAGTGCCTCATCCAAAGAGTCAAAAGACCATCGGAACAAGATGGGTCTTCAGGAACAAGATGGACGAACAAGGAAACGTAGTCAGGAACAAAGCAAGGCTTGTAGCTCAGGGATACAGTCAGCAAGAAGGTATAGACTACGGTGAGACCTTTGCCCCAGTGGCAAGGCTGGAGGCAATTAGAATATTATGTGCATATGCATCTTACATGAATTTTAAATTATTCCAAATGGATGTCAAAAGTGCATTTCTTAATGGAGTTATAAACGAGGAGGTTTATGTAAATCAACCTCCAGGTTTTGAGGACCCTAAGTTCCCAAACCATGTTTACAAACTCAAAAAGGCTCTGTACGGCCTCAAGTAAGCACCACGTGCTTGGTACGAGAGGCTGACCAGTTTCCTGCTGACTAGAAATTACGTCAGGGGCAAAGCTGATACAACCTTATTCATTAAGAAAAAGGGTAAAGATACCCTGCTGGCCCAAATTTATGTTGATGATATAATATTTGGTGCAACTAACGAATCAATGTGCAAGGAGTTTAGCAAACAAATGCAGACTGAGTTTTGAAATGTCTATGATGGGAGAACTCAACTTCTTCCTCGGTCTTCAAATTAAACAAGGAAACAATGGCATCTTCATCAGTCAAGCAAAATATGCCAAGGAGATCTTAAAGAAATATGACTTGGAAAATTGCAAGCCAATATCCACTCCTATGGGCACTGACACTGTCCTCTGCGCTGATGAGAATGGTAAGCCAGTAGACAGCAAGTTATACCGAGGTATGATTGGCTCTTTACTTTACTTAACAGCAAGTAGACCGGACATTCAGTTCTCAGTATGTTATTGTGCTAGATATCAAGCTAACCCTAAGGTATCCCATTACATAGCTGTAAAAAGGATCTTTAGATATTTGCAAAGCTCAGTAAATGCAGGTCTGTGGTATCCAAATACTCATGACTTTACACTCATCGGATACACTGTCGCTGACTATGGACGAGACAAGCTGGAAAGAAAAAGCACCTCTGGAGGATGCCAATTCCTAGGAAGCTGTCTTGTATCTTGGTTCAGCAAGAAGCAGGCGTCAGTAGCCCTGTCCACAACTGAAGCTGAGTACATTGCTGCTGGAAGCTGTGTTGCTCAGGTCCTTTGGATTAAGCAACAGCTTGAAGATTATGGTGTTCAAACAAAGACAATTGAAGTCAAATGCGACAACAAAAGTGCAATTGACCTCTCAAAGAACCCAGTTCAACACAGCAGGATGAAACATGTCAGCATAAGACATCACTTCATCAGAGATCATGTACTCAAGAAAGAAATCAAGCTGACTTATGTGCCAACAGACGAGCAGCTTGCTGATATCTTTACAAAGCCTCTAGCACGAGAGCAATTTAGCATACTGAGAGAAGCAATTGGTATGTTTAATCCTCTTCAGTAAATTCCCGTGCTAAATGAATATTGAATGCTGAGTGAATTACATGCTGAATGATTTATTGTTTGCTGAGTATCTCTTGAAACTGACTGAATATACAATACTGAGTAAACTTGCACACTGAGTAAATTAGTTTAGAACTTGAACTTAAAATCATCCTTAAATAATGCACTGACCTCTCAGAATATCAAACGCTTGACATTCTAAATACTGAGTGATTAATCCGTTAGCATAAATTCCAAGCACGCATATAACCTAGGATGACGTATTCGTCGTAATGTGTCATAAATGCCAGGATCCCTATCGATACATGATCCCAAGGCAACTGACACATGGATTTGGTTAAGATCCACACCGTTCAACTCGTCTATAAATCATGGGCAATTCCCCATCTTTTACTCCTTACGCTCAACAAATCTTTAAGGCTACGAAATCACCCAAATTTCTCTCTCTCAAATACCTCTATTCTCTCCATCTTAGAAGCATGACTAAGCTATCCTTCAACGTCTCCGGTGCTGGCCAAAATAAGTCCAGCTCCGATGAACCTTCACGAAACCCTTCCACCTCTAGCAAGGGTAAAACTGATCAAAACTCTGAAAAAGAGAAAGCTGTGAAAATACGAACCTACTCCAAAGTCTTCGAAAGTGTTCTCGAATGGAAAGTTGAGCCCTCCAGATGGGTTTCTGAGCACTTCGTCCAACATGAACAACCGTTTGCCGAATGGATTGCAAAGAACGAATGGACTGGGCTGTTCTCCGTCAGAGATGAAACGTATCCTGACCTGGTAAGGGAGTTTTACCACAACCTCATGGTTGCCAATGACTCCCCTGACTATCTAAGCACTAAAGTAAAAGGAAAGACGATCTTCATCAACCCTCTGTACTTGGGAAATCTCCTCCAACTTAAAACTGAGGGAGTGAGGCTGAGGAAGTCTGGAGATCAGGACAAGACCGACTACGTCCATACTTTCTGCAAACCTGAGGGTCACTCAGGCGAGATCTCAGCATCTTCAATGGGACAGCACCAAAAGATGGCTCACTACCTGCTGAGCTACTTCATTTACCCTAAGATAAACTGCACGACCTCAGCAACGAACTTTGAACAGTGCTTCATATGGCACATGCTGACGTACACCCCCATCAACATGCCCGTCTTCCTAGTTGCTGGGTTCCTACGCAGCACGGGTACAATGAGGTTGGGATCAATCATTACCAGGATCCTCATCGACCACAAGATTGACCTTGAAGGCGAGGACTCTTTCAGAGGAACCGAAATCACAGCGGCCTCACTGAGGGCACTGAAATATGGGCAGCCTTTGAAGAAAGGAAAAGCTGCTGCTGCTGCTGGCCAAGCTGATCAGACTGAGGAGACTATAGCTGAGCCTAAGAAAGGGCAAAGAACTAAGGCCCCAGCTTCTCGCAAGAGAAAATCTGCTGAAACACCTAATGTTGTGTCTCCAGCAAAGAGGCAGAGGTCAGCTGGAAAGTCAGCTGAGAAGAGAAGCAGGCAAGATGAGCCTAACACTGAGGCAGCTGCTGAGCTCCCTCAGAAGAAGCAGAAGTCTTCAACACTGGCCCCTCTCGACGTTATACCGACGGATTTTATTGTACCGGGTGATTCTCACTTCACTCAATGTCAAGGCACTGATGCTGAGGGAACTGAGGTCCAGTTAGATGACCACTTCATCTCCCAAGTTGAGGAAGAACTTGATGGAGATAATACTGAGGAAGAAGAAGAAGATGATGAAACCAGCGGTCAGAATGACGCTGAGGAGTCTGAAGAATATGCCAGCGAAATTGAAGCTGAGGACGCTGACGCTGGGTTAGCAGGTGGTGCTGTGCAGACTGACACTGAGTTGGCTGCGGGAGTTGAACAAGTTGAAGAGCAAGCTGACCAGATTCAGACTGAGCAAAAGGAACCTTCTCCTACTCACTCAATAGAACCTGCTCATCATACCACTCCACCACATAGAAGGCGAAAACTGGTTAAGGCCAGTGAGGTAATGGTCAGTGACCCTCCTGTGCAACCACCATCCATTCCTCAACTTGTCCTCTCCAAGACAACAAAGGATCCTTCTACCGTCCAATTAAAATTTTTCAAACGGCCCTCAACTTCCTCTACTACAACGCCGTTGGAAAAATAAGCCTCTGTTTCTTCTCAACAGGAACATGCGGAGCATAACACTTCAACCACTTCTACAAGTCAGGTTGAACCAAGCACTGCCCATGCTGTTTCCTCAAGCATAATGCTGACTCCTCATCCCTCTGCCGTCAGCACAGACAGTGTTCGGGTTATGACTTCCATCATCAACAACCTCTCTGCTGATCAATCAAACTTACCTCCAACTCAAGTGCAGATTGAGCCAAGTCATCCAGTCACTGACCAGGGTATTCCTTTCACCCCACTTTCTTCTGGTCATACTGATGTACATCGGGATACCACTGAGTCCGGCAAAAAGCTCCTTGACTCAGTGCAAGCACTCATCCACGATCTTCAACATTCCGCTTCACCTGCTGCTGGATCCTCATTCCCAGAGACAACTCAGCTCTCCCAAGTCACTCTACTTCTCAACGAAGTCAAGGGACTCAAGGACCTGCTGAATGTCGTCTTATCATTTCAAGCCCAGCAAGCAAAGCAAGACTCACTTGCCAAATTGGCAGAGATTCAACTGTCCACAATTCAACATCTGAACTCGCTACATCAGCAAGTCCAGAGGTTATCTGCTGTGAACACTGACTACGCCACTTCCTCAGAACTGAAGATGCTTTTTGCTCAGCTGCATACTGAGCAACTCAAGACAAATGAGCAAATGGTGTCCTATAGTCAGTGCTCAGTTGAGCAAATCAGTGAGGCTGTCAGGCTACTTAACCTGAACAAGCAAGAAATGGATACTGACGCGTTGAAGCAGAATGAATTGCTGTCCCTCGCACAACAATCCTTCAACCATATCCGTCATAATAATATTCAACGACATCACTATGACTCAGCACTTCTGAAGACATTCCACCAAGTCTTCGCTGGCCTCTCTGAAGCTCTCATCTGGCAAGCCAAAGCTCAAGCCTTCAGTGTAAATATGCTCAGTGCTGCTGATCTTTATATACCAGTAGAAGTCTCAGCTGATGGGGTTGCCATTTTTGATGGCGTGAACGAAAGTGCTGACAAACTAAAAGAGCTTTCACAAGAACTTTCTCGTGCTGTCTTAACCGATGCGTTCAAGCTCCATGACGTTGACAAAACGGGGGAGAAAGCGCAAGCTGCCAGAGCTCAGCATGAGCGACACCAGTACGAGCGACGTCAGTCACAGGGCAAGAAAAAGAAATAGATAGACTAGCATGCTTAAGCCACATCTGTGTAACCCATTTTGTCTAGTTTACTTCTTTTGTCTATATACTTGCTGACTTCTCTCAATATATATATCATACTTTATTTCCTGATTTCAATACTGAGTTATGATATATGCTATTAAGTACTGAGTTATTATGTATCTCCGTTATATCAGCTATGCTTAACACTTATAATATTTATTGACTAAATGATATGCTGATAACATGTTTGACATCATACTATGATCTTATGATACATTCTGATAAAGAACTCATTGAACAATAATTTGCTCAGCGCGCTCTGTCACTATACATTACTTCCGCTGAATTCTGAGTAAAATAGAATATGACCCATAAGCTGACCTATACCTGAAATCTGATCTTAGACTTATTCAGTTAAACCTTAGAATGTTTAGAATAAAACTAAGTCAGTAGTTCAGTCCTTACGGGGGAGTTCACTTAATTAAAAAGGTCAACTATCATGGGGGAGCTCATACTGAGTTCCTTACTGAACAGTTTTGCCAACATCAAAATGGGGGAGTTTGTTGAAACACCTTTCCACATAATTTTGATTTGACAAAATTGTTTAAGTATAAATTAGAATACATATTCTAAACACACTAAGTTTAAATGCGTTGATTTATTCTACTAATGTGTTTGTTCAATGTTGAGTATAAATGTTATAAGTCATAAGGATTGGAAGGCCCAAGCCCAATACGGAAGCCAAGGCCCAAGTCAAACAACTCAGTACACTCGGTCCGCGTATGTCAAGACGTTGTCGTTTTGGACAAAAACGCAACTCAGCAAACGGAAGGATCTAGAAGACCTTCAGGAACAACTTCACAATGAAGCTGCTGAGTAGTCTCGACAAAGCGTACAAGACAGCAGACCGGCAGAGGAAAACTTCCAGACAAAGTGTTTCTTCTTTTAGCAAAGTTCAGACGACACAGTATGCTGTCCAGTTGACTTTACCATAAAAGGAGAGACCATCTGCTGTGCTGACCGAGGACAGAAGATACACGATTGTGATTGGCCAAGAGCTCTGTGCAAGTCAGGATGACAACGACATATAGCCGTTTCCCTCCAACGGTTATTTTGAAATTCGAAATGACCGAATGACCAGACGTCTCTATAAATAGTGCCATCACAAGCTTCACAACATACAGAACTTGATCAAGCCATTACGCTGACCAAATCTCTACAAGTTTTGCAAGAAAGAAGCAAAGCAAATTTCTTACACTACAAAGTCTATTCATTTGTGTAAAAGTCTAGAGTGATTGTTTTTCAATCATCTAAGGTGTTCTAGCAATTGTTGTTTAGGACAAAATCTTTATCATTTCTAGAAGTAGAAAGGAGAGGCTGGGTACTCGGTTTTAAGTACTCAGCGGAGAGATTAGGATTGAGTAGAAGTATAGAGGAAGGTACTCTTGTCATATTTAAGATTTGATGCTTTAACTCAGTTTTAGGCCGGCACGGCTGAGTATGGTATGAGACAGCTTTAGACAGACACTGACTAGAGTTGTTTCAATTGTGAGTTGGGAAGTAACACTTAAGTCAGTTTCCAACTCAGCACTCAGATTACTCAGCTTCAGCGTGTACGGATTATTTTACTGAGTAATGTTAAGCAAGCAACACACACACACACACACACACACACACACACACATATATATATATATATATATATATATATATATATATATAAAGAGAGAGAGTTAGAAGTTACTCAGCAGACTTATCCTAGTTCGGCCTCTCCGCCTACGTCTAGTCCCCGGAATCCTTCTGAGCTTTTTCAATCCTCTACTGAGCTCTTTAAAGGTAGAGCACAAACCGTTTACAATAGCAACTGAGTATGCAAGAGTACCGTCCTCTATTCCTCTAATCAATCCTATTTACCACTGAGTACTATAACCGAGTACTCAACTTCTCTCTACCACTGAGTACTATAACCGAGTACTCAGCCTTTCTAACCTTTTACAAATGATACAAAACTTGTTCTTACTGAGTGAAGAACACTTTAGATGAATAAAATCACTCTAGACTTTTACACAATGATTGGAGTTGGTGTAAGAACTTGCTTTTTCTTTTTGACAGAGCTTCTAATTTGTATTCACTCAATAGTTTGATTTTATGAAGATCTGCTTCTCTGTCTTGTATGATTCAAGTGATGGATTGGTCTTTTTATAGAGATCTTTGGGGCGCCAATGATTTGAATCCCGTCATAGCCGTTGTGGGGAAACGGTCTTCATTCGTCATCACTTGGTCAGCATTCAGTATTGCAGGCCAATCCTGTCTTCTGTTTTCATCAGGAGCCAGTTTTGTCTTCTTACGCCAGGTTTGTCTTCTAGTAAAATTCAAATGGTCCATGCTCTTTCTCGAAAAAGTCTTCCAGATAGATTTCTGAGACTTCTGATTGTTTCAGAAAATTGTCAGACCTTGTCTTCTAAGTTGACGGATCATTGACGCTGACCTGACGACTGCTCAGCTTGACATAGCGGCTTCGCCTTTAAGCTTTTCTAAAGAAGACATATTCTTTCGTAAAGCTGAGTTACATTCCACTCAGCTCCGGCTGTGTGACTTTCATCTGATGACTTGGTTTTTCTTTCTCATATAGATATACAGTTCCTGTTCTTGTTAATTAACTTACTCAACATTGAACAAACTTATTAGTACAATTAAATCAAAGCACTTAAATTTAATTATGTTGGAATATCTTAATCATGGGATTGTCTTAAATAATTTTGTCAAATCAAAATCACGTGGAAAGATGTTTCAACAAATATCTTCTTCCCCTTTATTAAGCTAGCTAGCTAGCGGTAGCCAAAATATCATGAAGTAAAGAATGATTGTGTTCAGATGTAGGTGGAGTGCCATTGTTATGATGGTTGCTGAAGTGCTGCTCCTAGGCCTGTTTGTGGCTTCATATATATTCTGCAAAAGAGGTAAACCATTCTACATTAATTCTTAGCATTTAATTTGAACTTTTACAATCTAGTTATTTTCATTTGATTGTATTGCAGTGAAGTTCCAGAGAAATAAAAAAAAGGTTAAGATAGACAATAGCCAAGATGACGCTCTAGAGTTGCCATTATTTGACTTGGCTACACTAGTTAATGCAACAAGCAATTTCTCAAAGAGCAATAAGATTGGTGAAGGTGGATTTGGACCTGTCTATAAGGTAATGAGATGAAATTTACGAATACTGGTAGCAAATTGGTGATGCTTACGAGTAATTTATTAGAAATTAGTGGTAAATGTGCAGGGAATATTGGAGGAAGGGCAAGAAATAGCAGTGAAGAGGCTCTCAAAAAGTTCTAGACAAGGGCTTAAAGAGTTCATGAATGAAGTTATCCTAATTGTCAAACTTCAACATCGAAATATAGTAAAGCTTCTAGGATGTTGCATTGAAGCAGATGGGAAGATGCTCATCTATAAATTCATGCCCAACAAAATTTTGGATGGCTTCCTCTTTGGTCAGTCTAGACTTGTTTCTTTTTACAAATGGAAGAAAAGTAATGATACTTTTTCATGCTTGTTTGGACATTTTATATTTTAAGTTTCTTCTTGCCCTGGTTTTGTTTATCTTGTGAATAGATACCTGGCCCTGATATTTGTATTCCAACTATGCATTCAGAAAATTAAAGAACTTGAGTTAGAAATGAAACAACTGAGGAAGGAGCTTGAGAGTGAAAAGGTATATATGAAATTATTTTCAGTTGTGCAAATGATTCCTTGTGGATATATTACATAATCCCTGCCATTTGGCATTTACAAGTTAATTCTGGGTGCTCACCTTGTTCACTATTTTAAACTCTAGCCAGCCTTATTTAATAATAATTTTAGTCCTATGCTATCATTGTTCTAAATCATCACTCATTCTTGTGATTACCTGATTGTCTAATGAATCATGCCATTTATTTATCCATCTTGCATAATACCAAAGATGCTTATATACAATGGTTGTGCTTCTCTTTAAATTAAAAATACATGAAACTTGTTTTTGTTTTCTGATATCGAGTATATTTATATATGTTAAGGGTTGATCAGTTCGAGAACCAAGTAGTGTCTATGGTTCTTGCTTGCTTTTGTCCCTTTTTTTGCATGTTATGCTGAAAGCTTTGCCACTGAATGTTTCCAAAATCATTATATTTCCACCATGTTTTCTCTGTATTTGCTTCCATTGGCCGATCTGGTTACTTTTTAGCAATTGGGAGTTATATATTTAGACCTTGTACATGACTATTTTTGCTTTTATATCATTAGGCAAGTATCTTTTGCTTTGTGGAAAAGGGCACAAATGTTCCTCTATAGCAAACTTTTCCAAGCTGATGGCATCTTCTTTGGACTACCTTCTTCCATCCTTTCAACATTAGTCTAATTGTTCTCTCAACACTCTTATATATTGCCAGTGACAATCCAAATGGATGCGTCTTGCTCATACTGGTTTTCATTAGTGTCAGCCTTAGATTCTACCTGGTAAGTTATGATTTCTGTTTGTATAGTCAAACTAATGACTTATGTGTACATCATCAATGCCCTTTGCTATTTTTCATTTGCTGGTAAAGTTGTTCAACAGAGTTACACTATATAAAAACAAGTCTTTAGCAACACTTCGATATTTTTCATTTGCTGGTAAAGTTTTCATCAGCTTCACTAGTTGCAAATCATTCTGAATTTCAGCTTTGATATGCAAACATAGGTATGTGATGATATGGAGCAATCAATTGCAATAACAAGCCAATTACAGAGGATTGTCAGGGCAATGTATAAGAATATTGCCATTTAAGGTACTAAGTGTAGAAGAATATGTATACAATCTTTGTTGTTAATACTGTAGTAAGAATATTTGATTTGCTTGATTGTGTAATTCCATTGTATGCTGCAGCTTTAGCTAATATTTCAACAACTGCGGCTTTCGTGGTTGTCATTTTGTCCTTTACTCTTTTCCTATTATGTTGCATTGGAATTTAATTGGAAGTCACAGTTTGAACTAAAAGTTCCAAAATTAATTACTGCAGGATAGAATTATGGCAATCCATGATGAGGAAACCCGACATTTTTTTCAAACACTCATCAGTTCAAGTACTTCGTTGTCCTCGCATTGCTGGTAAAAAGCACAGTTGGGTCAAACAAAGGGTTAGTTTTTCTTTAACAACATTAAAACTTGAGTTGTATTAATATTTACAACATCTGTCGAGTTCACTTGATCTGTTTTGTGTGCCTATTAAAAGGTTCGCCTTGTTGAAAGTTTCTATTGCTTATCCACAAGTTAAATTAGGTGAACTAGTAAGAACATAACTGGTCAGACAAAGGGTAAGTTTGAAGGGAAGTATATTGATATAGGCCTTATTAACTCTTGAAGTTTGATCCTGAATTATGTCAACCCTTAGAGTTGATGGAATTTTTACTTTTGGTGTAATAGAATGTAATATGGAAAGTAAATATAATACCATTTCGGTGATGATGATTATTAAATGATACCCATTTGAAAAATGATGAGGATTATTAAATGTTGTTAATTGGAATTATTGTCAGAATTCTGTCAAAAAGGGTAAAGTTAAGCTATAGTATTTATACTATGGGGCAAAATGGAGCTGTTATGTATAAATTTCTTCCCATATTATCATAAAGGCTACCAGTAGAAGAAGTGGAAGAAGACGGTTTGTTTGTCCCTTGAATCAGTTAGGCTAAGGAGGTGATAGTCTTCCGCATCATCTCCTCAAGTGTCCTATGGGAGACCTGTTGTTTTACATGATTATGAATTTTGTGAAGTCTAATTTGGGATTGCGACGTGATCGATATTTACTTCATTTGAAAAATGAATGTTTGAAAAGTGTGCAAGGCTAGTAAAGAGGGGTAGAAAAATAGGCAAACAGATGAAGGAGCAGAAAAATAGGCAGATAGATGAAGGATGCAGAAAATGCTTCAAAGAAGTGAAAAATGAGATATGGTTAGCTCAATGTCTTTATTTACATGAAGTTCAATTGTTAATTGGCTTTTGAGTATAACATATCTAATTTAGGTTCATTTCTGATTATATTGGTGAAATTTTTGAACATATTTAAATTCTAGTCACTTTAGTTATGTTGATTCCAGATTTCGTTATTTTTAGTTTTAATTTCAATATTGACAATATTGGTGTGGATATTGTACTGAAATTTTATTTGAATGTATGTAGTTATAACTGTTTGCTACCACAGTTGAGGACATTAAAAAAGCAATTATATGGCATTACTAAACTGAGATATAGCGACAAAAAAATTTGTCGTAAAATTTAAATTTTGTCATTAATTTGAAGATTACCGACCAATGTTTCTGTCAGTAAATCCTTTTTTTTTATGAAAATCGATTCTCGGGGCGGTTTAAACCGCCATCAGAAAAGCGTCCCTATTAAAAATCTTACCCCGACGCCCTAGCAAACCCGTCGCTAAACATAGCAACGGTGGTATTAACAGCACTTTTCTAACGTTTTGCAAAATTGTCGCTCATATTTATAGCAACGGTTAAAACCGTCACTATAGTAAGAAAAATCTGTCGGTAAAGGATTATTTTTTTGTGCATGTGGTATCCAAAATTTTATCATTTGACTAATGTGGTATTATTTGATAACATTTACCTCTTGAAGTATTTCCATAAGGGATATTTAACTCATTTTTGGAAAAAAAAAACCAACTTGTTAAATTTTTTACCAATAATTTTTTATTGTATTTTCTATATAGACTTAATACGTGTATAAATAAGAAAAATTTTAATTTCTTATTTATCTACCTATTAAATCTATATGGTAAAAAATTAAATCAATTTCCACGTGTATATATCGCGTGTCAAAAATTGTGTCATGTGGCAAAAAAAAATTAACAAATCGATTAATTTTCTATCCAAAATGGGTTAAATGTCACTTTTGAAATACTTCAATGAGAAAATATTACCAAATGATATGACAAAATTTTGGATACCATAAAGGCCAAATATGAATGTAATTCTTAAATTAACCCTCAATCTATATTCAAAAAAATTAATTGGACATCTTTTGAATTTAAAATATTAATTATTTGTACCCTTTAAAACCTAAATAATTTTTAGAGTTTTTTACATGAATATCATAATTGGTTACAAAATTACAATTAAATCATATCTTCAAAATTATTTTTCAATATGTCATTATTTTCAAATATAAGAAATAAAATATGATTTTATACTCTAATTAAAAAAATTTAGACTCCAATTTATAAATTCTAAGCTTTAGTAAATATATCCTAGACTCTTAATTTATAAACCTTAATCCTTAAGTTTTAGTAACTATATCCTAGATTCATAATTTATAAACCTTAATTCTTAAAATATATTAAAAGTAATTATTTTATTTGTTTAGCATAATTTAAAATGTTATTTGATATAATCGTAAATAAGTTTTTAAAAGTGAATTCGTAAATTCCAAATTTTAATATTTGTATTTTTTAGAAAAGAAATTTGATTTCTCGAGCTAATAAGCTCTCATTATGGGGTGGGGATCTAAAAGATATGCTCTTCTTACAATTTTTTTTTAGTGAAAGGTGGGAAGCTAGAAAATTAAGCGGATCGAGAGAACCCAAAGCAATTTGGGCCCCTACAGTCTTGGATCCTAGACCAGAGCAATCTTAGCCTAGGTCTAGGGGCGGCCCTGATTGCAATGTATATCACTTTAAACAAGTTTATGAGGTAAATAAATAATTGTAAGCCATTTCAGATAGTCAATAGATCACTTTAAAAAATTCAGGTGACTAATATGTTATTTTAAGCAAGTTGAAGGGGTTAATAGAACACCATATAAGTTTAGAGGACAAATCAATCTTTTCGAACATACAAAGTTTGTAGTAGATTTTAGAAGATTTCTCGAATTTATAACCCATCAAATTTTCAAATCTTCTACATTTTTTATTCATTCGTAACAGACATAGAGAAGATTTATCTAACAAAATATATAAACATAATTTTTGTAAGGGTATGATTTTGTGTGTAGTATATATAATTTCAGAAAATTTACATATAAGTTCAAACAAAGTTGGAAAATGACTAATTGATTGATTAGTACCAATTAAAAGAGGAAATATTGTCCCTAAAAAAAAAAAATATTGAATTTTGAATCCATACCCAACACGTTTCCTAATTAACCATAGGTTTCTCGACTTGTTTGGAGTTTTCTATTTTCCAATTTTGCATAGAATATAAGAAATTTTAACCACGTTTGTTTGTTTGTAGGAAAATTTTATATTTTGAAAAATATTAGGTAAGAAATTTTTTTTGCTGAAAAATAAATATTTTCTAATTTTTGGTTATAACACCGAAAAATAATGAAGTAGAGTAATCTTGTTTTCAAAAGAGTAAGAAATAACGAAATAGAGTTCCAAAAGTTTAAGAAAATGTTTTACGTTTTTTAAAAGGGTGAAAAAAATTTCTTACTTTCTTCATAAAATCTTTTTTTTTTGATTGATCTTCAATTTTCCGTTGACTTATTTTTCTAAGCAAATAAACACCAAAAAAATAAGAATTTTTTTTCTACATAGTTTTTTTCGACAAACAAACATTGCTTTAGAAGACTGCATTTTTTTTCTACTTCTTATTTTGGAATTTTCTTTTTGTTATACGGAGGAGGCTAAACGCCTAGAAAACAACACGAAACAGAAAAGTAGAAAAACAAGAAGACAAAGCTAGAAATGCATGATACTACTGATATGAAAACCACTAAAGTTCTGGTTCAAAATATCCTGAATGCTTGTAAGAAGCACATCACATTCATGATACAAAAAAAAATCATGCGTAGCTCGCTATCCAATCAACTGCTTTATTACCTTTCCGATAAATGTCCCAAAAGATGTCATGAATGTCTCAATACTTATTAGGTGTAATTTATAGTTTTTTTTAGGAAGAAAGGAAGGCTTAAAAGCACAGGAAACAAAAGAAAAGAAAGAAAAATTAAAACCAGTTAAGTCGGAGCAAGGTTCGATTGAACCCTAACAATCCTCGATGAGACCCTGCTAGCCCGGTCTTCAAGAATGATGGACTGGAGGCCTGTAGGAGGCACATCACACACGTGATGACCCAAAGCTAAATTGCCTGCGAAATTTTCCATCCAGTTCGCTGCCTGGTTACCTTCCCTGTATACATGCTGGAAGCAAAACCTCCCAACTCCTGTCCCGTATTTTCCAACATTCCCGAATTAGCCAACCCATCGGGTGTCGGATATTCACATCTTTCTGCATAAAAAGAAGAGCTGAGGTAGAGTCCATTTCCAATATTACTTGCCTGTGACCACTTTCCCATGCTAAACAGAGTCTGGAATAAAGTCCCCAAATCTCCGCTAGAAGTGCCGTGCAAACCCCTAAATTGACCATGAAGCCCCTTATCCAAAGGCCATTTGAGTCCCTCAACAGTCCCCCAGCTGATGCAAGGCCCGGGTTACCTTTGCTTGCTCCGTCGGTATTGACCTTCAACCAGTCGGGCTCAGGCGGAATCCATCTGATCCATCTTTCTATTGTCTAATTGCTGTGCAACGAGGTAGATGAGTAGGCTACATCATGAATAATTTCCTTTGCTCGTAATAATATGTCCTCGGCTGTAATGTTGAGGAAGTGACCATCATTGAAAACTCTGGTGTTCCGATCCCACCATAGCCACCAAACCCCCACGCTGAAAATAGTCGACCACGGAATGCTCCGGATTAATGAATCAAAATTGATGTTGCTATCTATCCATACCTCTCTATTCATCAGGAAGAATTGTCATCGAGCCTCCGTCCTGGGGATAAGTTGCTCCTAAATCCGATGGACCCGAGGACAATCCCATAGGGCGTGAATAACATCCTCCATAAGGCAACAATCTTTACAGCTCGCATCATTTGTCATGTGGCGTTTGAGCCTCCTTTCATTCACCAAAATTTCATTCATACGAGCAAGCCAAACAAACATTCGGATTCTCTTCGGAACCTGTAGACGCCAAAAGCGTGACCAGGATGAAGGATCAACAGTTCGCGCAGTATTGTTCGTTGCTTGACTCAGTTAGTAGCTAGTTCGCACGGCATAAACTTCTGTCCTAGAAGGTCTCCAAAACCAATCATCCTTACCATGTTCAGGGAAGATTGAGTAAGAAGCAAGATCTAAAACAACTGCTTCAGTTAGCACGAGCATCAATTTAGGCCAATCCCATCCCGTTTCCACAATCCAGTAGTCCCGTACAGTTTGGTTCCTCCATTTGGCAGGTATGGTCTGAGTTGTCCGGAGGATTAGGGCCGACGAGCTGCACCAGACATCAAGCCAAAAAAGCGTCGATCGACCATCGTCCAGCAGCCTGCTAATACCCTGTTTCATGATGTCGGCCCCTTTCACAATCCCTTTCCAAATTAAGGATTGACCCGCCTTCTCACTGAAAATGTTCAGCCCACTACGGCTTCCACAATATTTAGCCATTACCATCCGAACCCACAAAGCTGAAGTGTCAGTAATAACTCGCCAGGATAATTTTCCTAGCATGGCTATATTAAAAGCATGAGTGTTTCTAATGCCGAGGCCTCCCTCTGTTTTCTTCCTGCAGATTTTATCCCATTTTAAAAGATGAGGTTTCCGATTTCTGTCAGAGGACCCCTAAAGGAAGCTGCAGTTACAAGCATGAAGTTTTTTTTTATAGACACTCATGGGTAGAAGAGCCATTTGCATCACATAGGTTGGGATCGAAGCGGTTATAGATTTGACAAGTGTGAGCCTACCTGCAAGAGATAGACATTTGGCTTTCCAACCTGCGAGCCTTGAATGAACCTGGTCGACCAAATACTTGAAGGTGTCCTTAGAGACTCTTTCATGTAGAAGGGGCATACCAAGATAGATTCCCAAGTTTTATGTGCTTTCAATCCCCAAAACTTCACAGATGCCGCTTCTGACCCCATTGGAAATATTAGCAGCGAAAAAACTCGGGACTTGCACAGGCTAACCTTCTGACCCAAACATTCACAGAATTGATTAATAATATTTTTGATCACCACCGCCTCGTTGATATCGGCCCTAGCCATCAGAACAATATCGTCGGCGAAAAAGACATAAGAGATACGAGGCCCAGTCTGTGACAGTTTAATTGGACTCCAATTGTTACATATGATAGCATCATTAATCAAGTGACTGAGGCATTCAAGACAGAGAACAAAAAGGTAAGGAGAGAGGGGATCTCCCTGGCGGAGACCCCTGGCAGGCGTGAATCCCTCTAGTTTCTCACCATTCCAAAGCACCTGCATTGTAGAAGCCGCCACATAGTTCAGTATAAGTTCGATCCAGTGTTGGTCCAGGCCAACATTCTGCAGGGTCTCTTTCAGAAACTGCCAGCTAATTCGATCATAAGCCTTTTTAAGGTCCAACTTGAGAATCATATCTCCAACACGACCCTTTCGTCGCCTCATTGAGTGAATAACTTCTTGAACAAGAATAACATTATCTGAAATACTTCTCCCCGAAATAAAACTGCTCTGAGCTGGGCTAATAAGATCATTCAATAAAGGTTTCAACCGATTCACAATGCACTTCGTTGCAATTTTATAGATGACATTGCAAAGGCTTATAGGCCTGAATTGAGAGATATATTCCGGCCCATGAACTTTTGGAATGACAGTAAGAAGAGTTTCCGAGAGCTGAGCAGGGATAACCCCACTCTTTAAGATGTTGAGTACAAAAGAGCTAACCTGTGGGCCAATAAAATTCCAGAGGTTCTGAAAGAAAAGAGCTTGGAAACTGTCCGGACCCGGGGCTTTGAACGGCTTTATTTGAAACAAAGCCTTATGAACTTCCCTGCTATCAAAGTCCTGACTAAGAGCCCTATTTGTTGAGTCATTCAGGGTGGGAAATCCCGTTAGAGTGAACATCTGAGCCCTGGTCACGACCTCCTCAATATACAATTTCATGAAATAATCACGCACCAGAGAGCGAACCTGTGCTTTTTCCCATTGCCAAATACCATTATCATCTCTGAGCCCTTCAACCTGATTCACCCGATGTCTGATTAGAGTGGAAAGATGAAAAAGGGATGTATTACGGCCACCCAAGTTGAGCCAATTAATTCTTGATTTCTAAAACCACATCACTTCTTCTTGTTCAAGGATCTCATTCAACTCTAAATGAAGCTTTGATTCAAAATGCAGAAGACCAGAAGTAACCCGAGTCGCTAGGTCACGCTGAACACCAGCCAGGCGGTTATAAGTCCTCTTTTTCCTTTTCAAAAGGCTACCAAACACATCAGTATTCCACCACTGCAACATTGGGATTAAATCTGCGAGGCTAGTCGTTACATTAGTCTGCGGACTCCAATTCTCATTAAAAAAGCGACGGAAATCCTCGTGCTTGAGCCAGGCTGCTTGAAACCGGAAGGGGCGGGGGACCAGACTATGTTCACAGCCATCAGAATTGAGGAGGATATGTGCATGATCAGAGCCATTCCTAGGTAGATGATGAACCAGGGCATCCGGAAAAGACATTCTCCAATTCGTATTGCATAGGGCACGATCCAACCTGCAGGCAATTCTAGTTATTCTCGTCGAACCATGGTACCAAGTGAAAGCCGGTCTCTGGTAGCCAAGATCAACAAGACTCATATCATTTATCCAGTTGGCAAACTGAAAACAACGATCCAGAGTTCGGTGAGAGTCGCCTTGTTTTTCCTCAGGAGACTTAATGCTATTGAAATCTCCAATTAGAAGCCATGGCGCACTAACAGCACCTTTTAAGGTCAACAATTCTCCCATAACAAGCCTTTTGAACCGCATCTACGGTAACATAAAGAAACGTTACATTAGTGTATCTATTATCATCTTTGCTTTTTAATACTAATTATTTTCCATTAATATATATTTCTTTTTTTATTGGTGAAATTCATTTCTCACTTTTTGACTTAATCCTTCATTGCTTGGTTGCTTATAGAATAATTCATGTAATCAGGATTTTAACTAAAGAATAGTATAAAACTGACAATATGGGCCCATTTATCTCAAAGTAGGAATTTGGGCTTGTAACGGGCCTATCACATTATTGAAAGAAGTTTGATTTATGGTGCATCCACTAACAAAATTATAATTAGATATAAAATTACAACTAAATCATAATATTAAAATTAATTAACAATATATTATTATTTTTTATATATTACAAATAAAATATAGATTTATACTGTAAATTAAAAAAATTTAAATCTTAATTTATAAATTCAAAACCATAAAAAATATATAAACCTCTAATTTATAAATCCTAGTCATTAAAATATATTAAAAATAATAATTTATTCAGTTTGACATAATTCAAATTATTACTTGATATAATTGTAGATAATTTTTTAAAAATGAATTTCTATGTGTATTTCCCAAATAAGGAAACCAATTTTCGGATGGAAAATGATTTTGGGGAATTTAGATTCTGCCTAAAAAATTTAGTTTGAAATGAGCAATGTTACAGTATTTTAAGATTAATACACCCGATTAATGAAAATTATTCTGCATACCACTACATGGATATGATTGATATGAATATGATTAATGTAAAAAACATATATAAATGTGTACAAATAATGTTGTACTCATGACAACCAAAGTATTATATTCTAAACGTAATCAATTAAAACTATATATATTCATATATTACAGCCAAAATAAATAACAACAATTTCATAATCGAATAAAGAATATAATTACCCTTTGAAACCATGTAAACTTTTCAATCCACTGATTTCTTAGCAGTAACAAGACTGCAAACCCTTGCACTTTTGTAAATTTTACCAGGCCTACATAAATAACCCTTCTTCGGAGCACAATGAACATCCTCAGAACATATACACAATCCTTCCAAAGCACAACCTTCCTTTATAATACTAACATTGCCTTTCAATCCAAGAACTTGATCTGTCCATTCACTAGAAAACAATCCACTTAGATCATACTTCTTTTTTACCTTCAAAAACTCACCTGCTTTTTTATATCTCCGAATCGCTCCATCAAATGCCACATTCCTATTCTTTCCCCAATGTGGCAATGCTTGGTACTTGAACACAGCAATTTGCTCAATTTCTTCGAGCATATCTTGATAAAGTCTGGGATTCATTGGGTCTTTGCTTCTGTAATATGTGAAATCAAAGTCTATTCCATCTTCTTGTTTGCCTAAGTAGGCTGAAGATGCTTTAACATAGCGCATTAGGATACCATTGTACTGTTCTAGAACACATAATGCTTTTGGAGATAATTGTACTAGTTGTTGCACGTCTTGGATGAAGTTTTTTACATCTGACATTCTTATACTGAAGGTGGTTTGGTGAAAATACTCACCTTTGATTCTTGGATCCCATGGACAAGCTGTAACTAATGCATCTTCATGACTATCAAGGCAAGTTCCTGATGATTGGAGCTTGTTTTGGTACCCTATTACTGGATATCTTGTGAAGACTATACCTGTATACAAGAATTCAATTTCATTACAATTCTCTTATTCTTTTAAATCATCTTATTACAAAATGGATAATCTATTGTTATATGAAATAAAAATAGTTCTTCCAAAAATCCATCAAAAAAATAATGTATCTAGATCGTCAACCAACTATTTAACCTTAAATTTGAAGCTAATAAGTAACACTTAAAATTCATCAAAAAAAAAAAAAAAGTAACACTTAAAAAAAACTTTTATTCTTATTATGGAGATTTTCAAATTCATAATATTATTTAGTAAATAAGTTGGAGATTTTAAAATCAAACTGAGTATTTGAAAAAAGATCAAGCACCGTTTTAAACCGTTGAATTTTTCATTAGAACAGAACTGAATTCTGAAGATTTTCAAATTTCCGAATTGTACCGACTTATACTCACCCTTAGTTTGAACTATAATCAATCTATTGATTAAAATGGTAATAGATTGATTAATGAAATACCGTTGTTTGTTAATCCATAAGCTGATTTGAGTAGCGTAGTTGTAACCAGTCTTGCACTAATGCATTTGCCCTCTGCATCACCAAGTGATTCTTGACTTTCCTCTATTTTTAAATTAAAAACATATTAGATTTCATCAAAAAAGAAAAGGAAGATATTAGATAATTAACAAAAACAAACCTGAGGTTCTAATTAACGCCAAACCAAGAGAAGATGTAGAGCGAAATGGGATGGAATCATATAATCCATTAGCAGAATTGTTGGAGAAATGACGATCGTCGATCCGATACACAGCCTTGTGTTGACTAGGATACCAAGACACGTCAGCAAACTCATGTTTGTAGCCAAAGCTGACCGCTTCATCTCCCAAGTCACTATCATTTTTGTCCACATAGGTAATGGATCGTTTGAATAATGGCTCCATCTTCAAACTAACCTACACCACCAACTAACCTCAATTAATTATTTTATGGCTTAATAGGTATCCAGCCCTAAATTTATAACTTTTTTTTCACCTGCCCCCTCAACTTAGGGGACAACCTCTCAACCCCCTCAACTCTCCAAAAACATCACATACAGCCCATTACACCTCTATGTTCGGTCAAAATATTGACCCGTGTAGAAAACGTGCTTGACTGTTGACCACATCAATGTCACATATCACTTTTTTATTAAATTTCCATCTCTGGTAGTTGCTCGCCGAGCACAAATGGGCTTGCTCGCCGAGCAGGGGTCTCAATGGAAAAATTTAATAAAAAAGTGACACGTGACATTAGTGTGGTCAACAGTCAAGCACGTTTTCTCCACGGGTCAATATTTTGACCGAACATAGAGGTGTAATGGACTGTATGTGATGTTTTTGGAGAGTTGAGGGGTGGAGAGGTTGTCCCCTAAGTTGAGGGGGCCAGGTGAAAAAAAAGTTACAAGTTTAAAGGGTTGGGTGCCTATTAAGCCTTGTTTTATATCATCTCAATTCTCATTTTCCTTCAATATAGATATATAACAAAAATAATAAAGAAATATTTTGTTTGTATATCCCAAAAATAGATTTTATTATACGCCGACATACCAAAAAGAGATTATAAACCATATAAAATCTCAATTTTCATTTGATGTCAACCAATAAAATATTGAGACTATATAATTAATTAAATACATATTTTTTAATTAATTATTTTGTATAAATTTTAGATTCTAAAACATAAATCTCATAGCTCAAAAAAGTTAATATATGACCAAATTATTGGTTGGAAACAATCCGTATTCATATATGGAAAACTATTTTTTTTTACATGAAGTGGGGTTGAGTTTGTTTATGAGAATATAAAATTAGGTTAAAAAATCAATATTGATATCTACATTGTCACGTGTTTTCATTACTTGGTGAGATTATTATCCCATATGTTTTCTGTTTGTCCTATTTCATAATTTGTTATATAACTTTTAATTTTGTAAATAAAATTGTACAATTTTTGGTGACTTTCCATTAAAATGTACAGTCGGAAATCATGACAGATCAACGCGAAATCAACACGTCATGTCAAAAATTTGACATTCCTAAAAGTCAAAAGTTAACCGGTCAAGGTCGGTTAACTTTTGACTTTTAGAGATGTCAAATTACTGACGTGACGCGTTGACCAGACATAATTACTGACCGTACACTTTAGTGGAAGATCATAAAAAAGATTGTATAATTTTGTATATAAAATTGAATGTTGTACATTAAAATGTGAAAAAAGATAAAAGTTATACATCACTTATGTAATTTACCCGTCTTATGAACCAAGTTATAATTCATTCCCAAATTACACTAGTGTATATAGTAAGTAAGTATATATAATTAGAAGATCTAATTTCTCCTAAAATCAAGGTAATCAATCCCTAAGTAATTGATTAATATGGAAATAGTCTGTTTCCAAAACGACAACATAATAAGAATGCATTACATGTAAAGCCAAACACCAAATCCTCAAAAAATATTTTTGACAAAATCAATCAAATTAAAATCATGACCCAAAAGAAACTTACCTTAGAAATAACTCCAAGCACCCCAAGTGAAACTTTGGCTGCATTCATTTCACTATTATCATCATCATCATCAACCCTTAGCCTCCGAACTTTAACATAACCATCTTCAATCCCACCAGGGCTAACCATCGTCAAACTCACAACATAATCATGAACCGCACTTCCGTTCCCCCATACCGAGCTACCATGCGCACCCGTGCTCATCATACCACCAATCGTTAACCCCCACCAGTACGGTCCATATGGCAATGCCAGCCCCGCTTTTGCACCTTCATTTATTATCTGTCTAAGTGTCACTCCGCTCTGCACCGTCATCGTCGACGACTCAGCGTCGATCTCTAATACTTTGTCGAGGTTTTTTGTGCTTATGAGCAGCCCGTCTTCTCCGTCGGGGCAGACTAGTTTTGGGATGCTGTGAGAGTACCGAGTTGCTACTTTCATTTTCCGTTTCTCTTTCGTTGCTTTGGCTATTATTCCGATTAGCTCCTCTTCTGTGGTTGGGTACTCTGTGGCTCCGGCTTTACATATGGTTCGGTCGGGGAAGGTTCCGTAAGAGTTTGTGATTGTACAGTTTGTGTTTTTTGGAGCATTGCATTTTATGTGATCCTCCGGAGGTGAAGGTTGAACTGCGGAGATGAAGAGAAAGAGGCAAGATGATCGGAGAAATCGCCGGAAAGTACACATTGCGGCAGTGTTAACTTGTATTTGAGGAGTTTGGTAGATGTATAGCGTGAAAGGGTTTTAGAGGAAAGGGAACCAAATTAAGATGCTTTGAAGTCAAGGAGTAAATTTTTTTTTTTTGGTTACAAGTCAAGGAGTAATGTAAATATGAAAATTTCCCTATAAATATATATAACTTTATTGTTTTTGTCTTGTTTGAATTTGATGACAAGGAATATGTGGCTTCTAGTGGAAATATGGGATACTTAATAATCAAGTGTATTAAATTAAAAAGAATTATATTAAATTAAAGGAAAATTTTTGTGCTATTTTCACACTCAGTATCCGTTTACAAGTTTATAAATAGAATTCTCCAAATATGTTTATTTTAAAATAGTTTAATGATAATTATTGATATTTTTATCTTGAAAAATACATTTATACATTGATGGAACACTTTTTAAATGGAATTACAATTGTGTCAAAATGAACTTCAACGTTAATTTAGTTCATAAATTTTTAAATTGGTAAAAACGTGTGAAATGTAATGTGGATGGAGCAGTGTTTTCGGAATCGGATGAAAGTGGATGCGGAGCCGTTATTCGCGATGAGAAGGGATTATTTTGACAGTACCGCAGCAACAGGTGGTATACTCGAACCAAAAATAGTGGGAGTTCTAGCATTACGGAGAGCCTTATTTGGATGAGCACTAAGGGGAGCACATGATCCAGTTCGAAATAGATGTTGAATCGGTGGCGAACAACATAAATAATGCACAAATTGACATTTCCGAATTCGGGCCCCTTGTTTAAGATTGCAAAGACATACTAAATAATATGGTTTCGATTTAGAGGAATTATGTTTTGTCTATATATAAATATAATTTTTTCTAAAAAGATAAAAATGTCACTAACATATATCATCATAACTTAATTATGTAATTTAAAATACTTTATTTTATGAGCAAAACATACATCCGTAAACTTTTAAAACTAGAAGTTGTGTTTGCAAATGTGGAACACATGATTTTTTTTTTTTTTGCTTGGCCCTAAATTAAAGGCTTGATAAATTATGGATTATCCGCTTGACTCCATGAACTTTTTCCTTAAATCCCCTAAATCAATTGATAAAAAAGAAGAAAGTTTGAACAAGTTAAAGTGTTAAGAAAATTCAGAAGATTATAGGCTAATAGGTTTAATGAAATATTAGTTAATCCAAAAATTAATCGTGGGTTGTAATGGTAAGTATAGTGGACGAGTAACACAAGATGGTGAATCTTCCACACTGTTGCAGCCTTTTGGTGGAAGAATGGTGTTACTTTTGTCCTACTAGTGTTATTAATTTGGGGATTTCTTTGTACATTAAATGCAATAATCTAATTATGGGGAAATTCAATTAATTAATTCAACTAAGTCTTAGCAAAAAAAACAAAAAAGGTGAATATAATAATTGCAATGCACTATATAGCAGGAGTATAATATACTTATGTGAGCTGTATGGAAGGCAACACATATTTCAAACAAAGAGTAGAACGTGGAAAAAGTAGCAATCGATCGACATATGAACAGCTTAAGGCACACAAAGAATAAAACTTGACAGAAACATCATCAGGTTTCCCATGTCCCTTAAGAGCTTAACTTGAATTAAGAGATTCACATAATTCACAAAAGTATAAGACTTTCAACTGTTGCAGGATCAGAGAAACAGAAAGAGTGTTGAATATATTGTTAATGGATCACAACTCAACAAGTATATTGTTAATTACTTGTTCTAAACGGTTCGGTCATTACCACGGTTTTGGTTAGTTGTGTCTCTGTCGGCATCAGCGACATTAATTCTTATTATGTCAATCAGTTTAAAGATATATTGAGAATGTCAAATAAGAATACATACTGAAAATTAAGATATAAATGGAAACAAAATATGCATCACTTCCATTCAACTCACATTTGAAAGATTTTTGTTTTTTTATTATCTAACATCATATCATGAAACCTTAACTAGCAATAACTACATTGTTTGAATTTTTGGTTTTGTAGACTGCAGAAAATCATGAAGCTCCAAAACTCTAATGAATTTTTGGTTTTGTGGAGTCCATTTAGTTACCTTCTCCACCAAGCTCATTTAGGGGACAAGAGCTGCCATCCAATAATTACTGTTTTGACATTAAAATATTTACTTTTCTACCTTTAACTCTTTTTACCCTTTTGCCATTTACACCTTTTACTCTAATCTATCCCTATTCTCCCCTTCCTTAGCTGTAACCCTAATAAGGATATATTAATATCTTCACAACATAAAGAGGAGTTCCCCTAACATAAAGAGGAGGTATATAAGGTCCTTATTCTGTAATGAACACAACTTTTGATTAATATGAAATTCTAGCATTCATTATTGTGAGCTTTCTATGTTTGTTTGGAACTCTTTCAAACTTTGGTTTGAGAAGAAATATTTTTGTAGATTTACGATTAAAATCCTCAACTCGTAACCGATCAATTCTGTAAGAAAAAACTATGATCCAGGAATTTACAATCGTATTAATCAAAACTAAAAACAATCTCATAACTTTGTCCAACATTAAAAAAATATATATAACTCTTTCATCTTCTACTCCACCTCCTATAATCCATTTCTTTTCAACTGTCTTCTATAATTCTCTTATTTCTCTGTAATTGTTCTTTTAATCATTCTTTTACGGTAATCATTTTCTTACTTTTTTTTTTTCCTTTTATTGGTTCAATTTTTTTACTACATTGCATTGAATATTGTTTATCTCGATTGGTGTTATATAAAAAATCCTTCACAACCATGTTTCTGTATTTCAAGTTTTAACTATATTGTGCAATAAGTATGATTGTTATAAATGACATGTTAATAAAAAAGAAGACGTGAACATGGAGGGGATAGAATTTTAAGGTTTGGGCTGTTGAATGTATAGTTTGATATACGAGAATATTATAGAGATAGAGAGAGATAAGTAATAGCACAATATTGATTTGAATCACCTTAGTGATTATGGCTCAGAGACCTTGTATTTATAGTGAGCTAACAGTAGTTTGTATAGGAATACAATACACAAATATAATAGTATTGAGACTCTACCTAGCTAGGGATATAGACAAATTGAAATTCTAAGTAGATAAGAATCTATTTATAGAGATAATAGGAACATTATCTCTAACACCCCCCTCAAGCCGATGGCGGGCACGAACAAAGAGGCGAGAGCGTAGCATCGTGAAGCGAGCAGGAGCTAGCGGCTTGGTGAGTATGTCTGCAACCTGATCATCGGTTGGAATAAATCTGACACTGAGAAATCCTTTGTGAACTTGTTCGCGAACAAAATGATAATCTAGCTCAATGTGCTTCGTACGAGCATGAAAAACTGGATTTGAAGTGAGATAAATTGCTCCAACATTGTCACACCATAACTGAACTGGGGTGGGTAGAGGAAAGCCCAGATCCGAGAGGAGTGATTTGAACCATAGGAGTTCTGTCGTGGCATTTGCTACTGCCTTGTATTCACTTTCTGTGGAGGATCTGGCTATTGTTGGTTGCTTGCGGGTCTGCCACGCTGCAATGCTGGATCCAAGATAGACACAGAAAGCACCCGTGGATCTTCGATCATCAGGACACCCCACTACAAGAAATCCTAATATACGTGACAATAATATAATTGTCATACAAATTGTTGTAACAAAATACTTATTATTTGTTATAATATTTTTTTAATTATCACAAAAATTCATTTATGACGAAAAAATGTTTAATCGTCACAAATAGATTCATGATTTTATAACAACAGTTGTTTACTTGTAACTAAACTTTTACATGACGATTAAAATTGTAACGATAAATATAAAATATATTACAACATATTTATAATTGTCATAAATATTAGCTTATAACAAATTTAAATAAATTGTCACAAATATTTGATTAATTTTGTGACAATAAATTTTAGTTATAACTAAAATATTTTTGTAACAGTTAATAGTTGTAATTAAAAATTTAAAATATATAACAATATATTTATAGTTGTCATAAATATATATTTATATGACAATCTAAAATAATTGTCACAAATGATTTATTAATTTCGTGACAATATTTCTATTTGTAATTGAAATATTTTTATTATAATATTTTTTAAACGAAAATATTTTTACTATATAGTTGTTGTCACAAGTATAGCTATAATTGTAAAAAAAAAAAATTAATTTTGCAAAATTTTGTTAGTTTAAATTTGTGGAAAATTAAAATATGTTTATTATAATTAATAATTATAACTAAAAATTTAAAAAATTTAAAATATTTTAGTTCAAAAAAAAATATTTAAAATATTTTACTATATTTTTAATTAATATTTTAATTTCAATAATGATTATACCTAAAAAAAATGATCAAATAAATTTTTAATCCGTTAGAATTTTTATTTAATTTTTACCTTTTTGAGTAAGCTTTTGTCTTTTGATTATCTTAAATATATTTTTATATGGTGCACATCCATTTTTTCATAAACCCACCATCCCTAATTTTTCTCCATTAGAACTCCCTCTCTCTTAGGAGCGGCCTCTTGCCAATTAAATTGGCAAGGGAAGGCTTGCCCCCAATACACCCTTGTGGTGGGACCCCTCCCCGGACCCTCGCTCAGCGGGGACGCGTAATGCGACCGGACCGCCAAAAAAAAAAAAAAAGAACTCCCTCTCTCTCAACTACCTCTCCATTTTCCCGAATTAGTTATAATTTTCTAATATATCAGCGCCCAAGCAGCGCAATTCCCTTGTCTTCCGTGGCGATTTCCTTTTGCGATTCGGATCACCAGTCGTTCTCGCTAGAGGAGAGAACTTTTGCTGCTAAAGACTTGAAGATTAGGGGTTCGATTTTTGGAGATGTCTTACCTGCTTCCTCACTTGTACTCAAAATTGGTCGTCGATCAAACCACTCACCGAGGAAGAGTGCCTCATTGTTATCCGTTTCAGCCAGGATTGATATGAAGCCTTCATATAGTTTAATTGTTCATCACTTTTGAATTCTGGTTTCTACTGATAAAAAAAATGTATAGGTCCAATGATAGTCAATGCAACAGCCCCAAATAAGAGTTCTATGAATGGCCATTTTCTATGATTCACTATGATTTGTAATGTTACAGTGCAGGTTCTATGTTGGAAAAACTTGGTGGTTGCTTTTTGTGTCATTAGAGTTGATCTTGAATATGATCACCTCATTCAAGAGTGTTATCCTCCTAGGCTTCTAAGAGTTAAAGTTGAGAAGAGTGTATAGCAGAAGAAAAGAGTTAAGGCGCCAAGCGGGTAGAATCATCAAGTTGGAGGGCAAAGAAGAGTGCATAATAGAAGCTTGGTCTACAGATTGATATTCTTGTACCTGTCACATATTGATGCGAAAAGGTGTTTTAGTACCAAATATGTCATGAACGTTTTAATTTGTTTTCATTTTATAGTAATATATTTTTGTTTTAATTACAAATTTGTAACAAAACAATTATTGTATTATTTCAATTTTAATCAATAAAAATATTTATTATTTTATATAGGTATATATTTACTTCATTTACAATTAAACTAGCTAATACAAAAAAATAATATAAAAAAAAAATTCTAATACGTGACAATATAAAATTGGCACTCATATATATTACTTGTCTTGTCACTGCATTTTAATATTTTGTGATAACTAAACAAAGTTATAATAGATATACTATTGTTATAATAAAAAATAGTGTTACCGATATATGTCACAATTTTAATTGTCACAAATATGATTTTTTGTAACAACTAAGTACAGTTGTCACACGGTTTTAGTTTTAATTGAAAAATAATTTGTGACAACAAACTCTGTTTGTGACAATATTTTACTTTCTAGTTACAATAAAAATTGTAACAGTTAAAAGCAGGACCGATCTTGAGATTTTAGAGGCTCGGGGGCGAATTACCAAATGGGACCCTAATAAATAAGTGGAAATAAAAAAATAACTAGAAAAATAAATTGTATAAAAGAAGATTACTTAAAAATGACACTTTTCTTATTACATTTAACAAAATATCTAATAAAAACATTTTATATTGCATGATAACAACATTTCTTATACAAAATGATGTCTATCAACATTTCTAGAAGTAAATTTCTTAAATTTAATAAATTATAAAATAGTTCTAATAGATTTTATGCTCTTTACGATACAAAGCATGATAACAGAAAAATGAAAACCCAAATTGGAAAATCACATCATTTAATGAGGTTTAACGCCTAAGTTCTTGGAAAATTTGAAGATTTTGATACGTTTTTCCCAAATTGTTTTTGAAGACCGAGTAAATCAGAATGTAATAGAGTTACTCAAAGACAACAAAAAAGACTATTAGTAATTGGAAGTTTCACACTGAGCTGATTAGAAAACAAATTTGATTATATAGCCGATGAATTGAGAAGATGAACTGACGATGTAGGATAATATTACTGTTTAATATCCTTTGGGATTGAAGTGTGATTAAAAAAGGGAAAGATAAATTTTAATTTTTGTTGGGATTGATAGGTGGGAAAGATAATTATAGAAATACTTTGAGATAAATTAGAGAATTGATGCCCAAAGTTTTTATTAGGAAATTTGAAAAGAATCCGAGATAAATTAGGGAATTTAGAAAGACTATTTAATAACTGATACCAATGTTTTTTATTTGGAAAGAATCTAATGCCAACGTTTTTAATCAACTATAATTTTTTTTTTTGAATTTAATCAAGTATAATTTAATAGGTACTAATACATTACTATAATTGGGCCCTTTTCATCCTTGGGCCTTGGGCAGACGCCCCTCCTGCCCATGCTCAGGGACGGACCTGGTTAAAAGTAGTGTGACAACAAACGTATTATCACAAAAAATAATAATTTTGTGACAATATTTGAATGTTACATATGTCAAAAAAGTATTAGCAACGGAGTTTTACGTGACAACTCTCGTGACACCTTCTTATTGTCACATATACTATTATGTGACAACTTTTTTAGAGTTTGTGACAATACTTGTTGTCATAAACAACCTGATTTCTTGTAGTGCCTTTCCCAATCACTATCTGAGTAACAATGAATGTGATCTATTGGTTTGATGGACATGACTATCCCAAAGTCTGATGTGCTCTGATACCATGTTGAATGTATAGTTTGATATACGAGAATATTATGGAGATAGAGAGAGATAAGTAATAGCACAATATTGATTTGAATCACCTTAGTGATTATGGCTCAGAGACTTTGTATTTATAGTGAACTAATAGTAGTTTGTATAGGAATACAATACACAAGTATAATAGTATTGAGACTCTACCTAGCTAGGGATATAGACAAATTGAAACTCTAACTAGATAAGAATCTATTTACAGAGATAATAGGAACATTATCTCTAACATGGGCTTCATATATGTTGTACAATACGTAAGATTGACATAAAATTATGTATTTTGCAAATATTAAAGATTTATTTTGGTTACTTTTTAACGAAAACAAGTTTGTTAAGCAGTATCATATTATTCCGCGCAATGCGTGAGTCTTCAACTATATCTATGAGAGAAATCGAGGCACAAACACAACTATATCTATGAGAGAAAGCGAGGCACAAACACAACTACAAAATTAAATCAATAACTAGAGAAAAATACAAAAATAAAACTTGTGATTTGACCGATTTACAAGACAGTCCATATGGTTTAAAAATTTGTAAGCAGGGTCTGTACTTTGTGAATTTTCAGTTAAAAGATATGTGAGTTAATTTTTCGGTAAACAATATTTGTTGTTTAGTTAATTTGCAAAGTTAGACCATGTACTATAGATAATTTACAATGTCAATCTTTTTAATTGCTCCAAATCGCTCCATTTTGGGGTAAATAATCACGACAATAATAAAAAAATAGTATTAGTTCCCTTGAATCAAATCAATAATTTGATTGATTCAAGGTAAATTCATCAGCGAAAGATTTTCAATCTGTGAAATTCATTCTCAAGTGAAAACATTCTTCCAGCAATAACCGAGTTTCTAAAATGCAAAAAGCACATACCACTGTTTGTAAATTTTTAAAGTGAATTTACAAATTATATATCAATATCAGGAGAAATTACAGATTTCAATGAAAATTTGAAGTGAAATTTGCAAATTACATACCAATAAAGGCGAACTCGAATCTCAAATCCAATAAGCATAGACATCAACTCTAGATGTTTATTACTACCAAACGGCAACTAGATATGCAAAATTCAATTTTATTATTCCTCATAAAAAATAAAGAAATGAAGAAAATTGCAAAAGTGTGACAAGTTAGGAAAAAACTTTGTTTTCTCTTAACATTTTAAGATGCTCTAGAAAGGGTTTACTTCTTATCTTTTCCTTTTTGCTATATTAAGTAAGTAAGAAATCACACACTAATTTTGTTAAATCCTTCTTATTATAGACATTTCCTCATATTAATTCAAGACATTTCATTTCGTATGGGTATCAACCTTCCTATAACATTTTGGGCTAATGTTTAATTTCAATTATTAGCTCCTCTTTCTAACTTTGTCACATAATTTTATATTGATGAACCATGTTTCCCATTAAATATATGATAAAAATCCAATATCCTTTCCATTATTGTTTATACTTTAGGACAAAACAAAATATATTTTTTTTAGGAAAACAACATATGTATAAATCAAATTAGATGGATATCAACAGATAGTTTGGGTCACCATTATTTATTATTCCTTTATTCAAATACAAAAGTACACAAATTAGGGATTTCATATCCATTGGATAGCACCTAAAGCTTCTAAGGGCATAATACGTGGAAGTTGAAAGGTACAAACCCTAGCATTCTTATAAATCTTACCAGGTTTGCAGAAATAGCCCTTGCTTGGGGTACAATGAACATCCTCCGAACAAATACACAATCCTTCCAAAGCACAACCTTCCTTTATAACGCTAACTTTGCCTTTCAATCCAAGGACTTGATCCGTCCACTCATTAGAAAATAACCCATTTGGATCATACTTCTCTTTCACCTTCAAAAACTCATATGCATTTCTATATTTCTTAATAACTCTATCAAATGCCACATTCCTATTTTTTCCCCAATGTGGTAATGCTTGGTACTTGAACACACCAATTTGCTCAATTTCTTCAAGTATGTCTTCATAAAGTCTAGGTGTCATAGGGTCTTTGCTACGGTAATATGTGAAATCAAAGTCTATTCCATCTTCTTGTTTGCCCAAGTAGGCTGAAGATGCTTTAACATAGCGCATTAGGATACCGTTATACTGCTCTAGAACACACAATGATTTAGGTTCTAATTTGACTAGTTGTTGCACGTCTTGGATGAAGCTCTTGACATCTGGCATTCTTATACTGAATGCAGTTTGGAAAAAATATGCACAGTTGATTCTTGGATCCCATGGACAGACCGTAGATAAGTCATCTTCTGGACTATCAAGGCAGCTTCCTGATGATTGGAGGTTGTTTTGGTATCCAATTACGGGATATCCCGTAAATTTGGGACCTGTAAGTAAAACCATCTCCAAAACTTCAATATCACAATATCCGTGTCCGTGCACCAGACCAATTATTTGATGTCACTATCTCAACCAATGAAATATTAACCTTGTGTAATTAACTAATTACATATTTGTTAGTTAATTATTTATATAAAAAAAATAAATTACAGTAGGTTTACCATTCATAACATTGTTCTGTAATCCATAAGCATTAAGCTTGAACTCAGTGGTAGTCAACTTTGCAATAAGACATTTGCCCCATGAAAAGCCCCATGATTCTTCTAAATCCTCTATTTGACAACATTAAACATCCCAACACCATTAGAGGCAAAATGTTGTTAAAGAAAAATAAAATATCAAAATAGGTCTATGGTTTTTTTAGGAAGCATCGATTTAGCTCTACTTACAAAATAGCATCAATATATACTTAACATTTAAAAAAAGTACCAATTTAGAAACGAGACACGTTATTGATATTACTATGTTAAGTTCTGTCAATTGTATATGGAAGTAGAAATCAGAACTTAAAAGTAATAATAAGAATGACTGTCCAACTAGTTTCTAACCTGTGGCTCTAATGATTTTCAGCAAATGTGAAGATGTAGAACGGAATGGCATAAATTCATAAACACCATCGCCAGAAGTATGAGAAGAGACACGATCATCGCGTCGATAGATTGCCTTTCGCTGACTTGGGTACCACATTATATCGGCGAACTCGTGTTCTTCGCCAAAGCTAGCCGCTTTATCTCCCAAGTCACTGTCCTCCTTCTCCTCGAACCATATGGATCGCTTGAACATTGGTTCTAATTTCAAAGTTACCTGTTTAAATACGAGAAATTCTATTATAGTCCCGGTACAAAGCAAGACACCGATACCTAGCTAGCACATATACCTTATAAATAACACCAAGAACTCCAAGTGAGACCCTAGCAGCATCAAGTTCAGCATTAGTCTCATCAAGAGTCCTGACTTTAGCATAGCCATCCTCATAGCTTCCCGGGCTAACCATGGTTAATTCGGCTACATAATCATGAACCGAGCTCCCTTTTCCTTTGAGAGTGCTACCATGAGCACCGGTGCTAAGTAAGCCACCAATTGTCAAACCATTCCAGTAAGGAGTATAAGGAAGTGCAAGATCAAACATGGCAGCCTTTTCAATAATCTGTCTCAATGTGACACCGCTCTCTACAGTTATTGTCTTAGCTTTAGAATCAATACCTATTGAATGGTTGAGTTTAACTGTGCTTATGAGCAGCCCATCTTCACCATCTGGACAAACTAGCTTAGGGATGCTATGAGAATATTGAGTTGCTACTTTGATTTTCCTTTTCTCCTTTGTTGCTTTGGCTACTACTGCAATTAGCTCTTCTTCTGTTCTTGGGTACTCTACTTTTGCTGCTTTGCATATGCTTCTATCAGGAAATGTTCTGTAAGAGTTTGTGATGGTGCAATTTGTGTTTCCTGAAGTGCATATGATTGGATTCTCTGGTGGTGAGGAATTCACTATAATTACTAGCAAGAACAAACTCACTGTTGATAAAAGAATAAATGGCTTGAATTTTCCCATTTGGAGGTTAACTGTGAACAAGGTTTCAATTTGCAATGGTTTGCTTTCATATATATATGAGGAAAAATTCAATATCCTGTACTCCCTCAGTAAAAAATGACCAACTATAAACGATTTCAAAGTTATCATTATCACACAAGATAAAACAAAGTTTAAACGGTGGATTGTATTAGTGGTAGGTATATATTATTTTGTGTGATTTATTTGTTGTCTTTTATTGATCCAATTGAGAAGTTCATTTATATTTTTAGATACATCATTTTATTAAACTAGATATTTTTATTGTCTACTTTTTTTGAGGAGCAACGAAAATGTACACTCTCTCTTGTCACCTCTTGAAGTTGATTTTTATTGAAACGAAGCAACTTCAATTCACCATCCATATATATATATCATGGCGCTTCTTTCTATTTTTTCGTTGGTCGTTCCACATGATCACACACAAAATATGGTCGGTTGATATACTACTACTATTGAGAAACAAGCACATTGTCAAAATTATATTTAAGGAAAAAGAGTCAAAAGTATCATATCGTTTTCGCAATTCAAACAACTGCGGGAAATACCAGAAAACTGCAAAAACAATTTGCTTCACATTCAAATTAACTGCGAAGTCAATTTTCTTCGCAGTTAAATTAATTGCGAACCCTTTTCCTATAAATCTAAAACATCTTCACTCTAGAGGTTTTTGCTTTTCACTTCACGATTTTGTGGAGGTTTTTGCTTCGCAGTTTACGATTCTGCAGAGCAAAATCGCCAACTACGAACCCATCGGTAGGGGTGGAGCCAGTCCAGGGCTCGGGAGGGGGGAGGGCAGAGCCCTCCAGCCACCGACTCTGCCCTTGAGTACTTGTTGTTTTGTCCCCTGTAAGCCCCCTAAAATTAGTATACATTGATTCTATGTAGTATTTTTTCAATATTTAAAGATGGGTGACATGGTTAAGGATGCATGCTTTTATTCAAGAGGTCCTAGTTTCAACTCCCTCCAATCTTATATGTTTACTCTTTTCACGTTGAACACACCGTCATTTTTACAGTTTAACGCGTTGGAGGCTAAATTTTTTTTAACTCCCTCCAACCTCATCATTTTATTTTAGAAAGTTTTTATTTATTTTAACTTTATTTTTATTTTTAATTTATGAAAAATATAAAAAAATTAAAAATAAAAACCGTAAAAATGTTATAATTTTTTAGAAACTAGCATTAAACTAATAGAAAATTAAATATGTTTACTCTTTTCAGGTTGGACACTTTTAATGTTTTAGCGAACACTCCGGTTCAGTACTAAATTGAAATACTGAAATATAAAGGGTTAGTTACATGATGGGGTTCAAACCTTAGACTCTTCAACTACACTACACACTGCTTACCACTGAGCCAATTGCTTTTTTTTTTTGTATATTATGTTGCGCGCTGCTTGATATACTACTGCCCTTTTAGCTTCTATTGTTTAATATTTGATGCATACACTTATTAATATCAATTAAATGTGCATAATAATGAATTATTAATAGAAAAAAAAAGAAATATGCATAATAATGAATTATTAATAGAAAAAAATCCAAGAATATGCTCTAATTTCTTATTTATTTAACTCATCTATATTTTTATAATTTATATTTTAAAATGTTAAGGACGATGTTCTAAATATTGTTACGTGGTAAAGGCTATGGTTACTTTGTTTTTTTACAAAGTAAGTCTTACTTTGTGTGTTTTCACCGTTGGAAAATTATATATGTTCTAAACTTTATACTTTGTGTTCTAAAAATTAAGTATAATGTTTTAAAAAATTAGTAAATATATGGAACATTTTTGCATTTGTTCTATAATATAGTTTATAACTCATATTCTAAAAAACATAACGTATGTTCTAAAGTTTATATTTTGTGTTCCAAAAATTAAGTATAATGTTCTAAAAAAATCAGTAGATATCTGGATCGTTTTTTCATTTGTTCTATAATATATTTTATAACTCATGTTCGAAAAAACATAACACCTGCTCTAAAAAACATAACGCATGTTCTAAAAAATATGTCGTACGTTCTAAACTTCATAGTTCGTATTGTCAAAGTTAAAATATATGTTCTAACGTATGTTTTAAAAAATATATAGTTTATGTTCCAAAATTTAAGTATAATGTTCTAAAAAAATCGGTAGATATCTGGATCGTTTTTTCATTTGTTCTATAATATAATTTATAACTCATGTTCGAAAAAATATAACACATGTGTTCTAAAAAACATAACGTATGTTCTAAAAAATATGTCGTACGTTCTAAATTTTATAGTTCGTATTGTAAAAGTTAAAATATATGTTCTAACGTATGTTTAAAAAAAATATATAGTTTATGTTCCAAAAATTAAGTATAATGTTCTAAAAAAATCGGTAGATATCTGGATCGTTTTTTCATTTGTTCTGTAATATAATTTATAACTCATGTTCGAAAAAACATAACACATGTTCTGAAAAACATAACGTATGTTCTAAAAAATATGTCGTACGTTCTAAACTTCATAGTTCGTGTTTTAAAAGTTAAAATATATGTTCTAACGTATGTTTTAAAAAATATATTTTCTTATATAATATAAATTACAAAAATATAAAGGAATTAAATAAATAAGAAATTAAAGCATGTTCTTGGATTTTTTTTCTATTAATAATTCATTATTATGCACATTTCTTTTTTTTTTCTATTAATAATTCATTATTATGCATATTTAATTGATATTAATAAGTGCATGCGTCAAATATTAAACAATAGAAGCTATTAGCACAATGATATATTAAGCAGCGCGCGTGATATAATGCACAAAAGAAGCAATTAAGTATAATGTTTAAAAAAACCAATAAATATATTGATCATTTTTGCATTTGTTCTATAATATATTTTATAACTCATATTCAAAATAACATAACGTATGTTCTAAAAAACATAACGTATGTTTTAAATTTTATAGTTTGTGTTCCAAAAATTAAGTATAATATTCTAAAAAATCAGTAGATATCTGGATCGTTTTTTCATTTGTTCCAAAAATATAATGTATAACTCATAGTTCGTATGTTCTAAAAAATATGTCGTACGTTCTAAACTTCATAGTTCGTGTTCTAACATATGTTTTAAAAAATATATTTTCTTATATAACATAAATTACAAAAATATAAAGAAAATAAATAAATAAGAAATTGGAGCATGTTCTTGGATTTTTTTCTATTAATAATTCATTATTATGCATATTTAATCGATATTAATAAGTGCATGCGTCAATTATTAAACAATAGAAGCTACAAAGGCAGTGGTATATTAAGCAGCGCGCAACATAATACACAAGGGAAGCAATTGGCTTAGTGGCAATCAGTGTGGAGTGTAAATGAATGGTCCAAGGTTTGAACCCCAACAATTGCAATAGCGTGTTTTTTATTGTTTTTTATTGATTTTCATACTCAAAACGACGTAGTTTTGAAACCCTACTACTAGAACCTTTTCTCTCTCTCTTTCTTACACCCTGGGTTAGTGACCAAACTCCATCTGAATCTGGGGTGGTAATGGTTTAGTCTAGGAAATATGGATGTCAAAATGGATAATCTTGTTATGTGGTCTATATATTTCACACCATTATATATGATATAAATGACAAAAATAATAATCATGTCAACCGGGTTGTATCAAACAAGTTATCCCTACAAATCATGTTTTTGTGTTAGAAATTTTGGTTCCGGTCTATATGGATTCATTAATTATGTTTACTTTTGAGCAGGTGGGTTCTTGAGGAGAGATCCGAGTGTGGTGGAAAGGAAAAAACCAGGAAAGGCAAAAGCAAGAAAGAGTTTCCAATGGGTAAAGCGTTGAAGAATGGTTATAAAAAGGTCGTCCTGCTGTTTTGTACAATAAAATTTTGTATGGACATTTGTTTTTCACATGATTACCAATTAGATTGCAGGTTTTTTTTGGCTGCCCTGGGATTTCATTTTATAATGTAACCATTTTGTTTATTTTTAGATGTGTTGGCAATAAGAATGTTTTGACTTCTTTGTAAATGTATGTGCCTGGATAACCAAGGGAAGAAAAGCAGGATTCTTCCTTTCTTTCTGATATAGAGATTACATTTGTTGAAATAATAAACTTATAATTAATAGTCTTTAATTTGGTTCAGTGTATTATCCAAGAGTCATTACTGTATCTGTATTTATGGAGAGCTATTGTGTTTATGAATAGTCATGTCTGTAATCTATAAATACCTATCAATACATGTAGTAAGGCAAGAGAATTTTCTTCCAGCAATTATACTCTTCCTCTGTACCTCTAGAAGTTTATTTATTTGATCCAACAAATTGGTATCAGAGCCAGCAAAAATTCTCTACAATGATGAATGGAATGATCCCATACAAATATCCACAATTATCAAAGGAAAACTATGATAATTGGTGCATTAGAATGAAGGCTTTATTGGGTTCTCAAGATGTGTGGGAAATGGTAGAAGTGGGATATGTTCAAGAGAATGAGGCGGAATTGTCAGGTCCTTAAAGAACAAATTTGAGGAATTTAAAGAAGAAGAACCTGTGGCTCAGGTGTTGCAAGAGAAACTTGATTTGAACGATAAAGAAGAAAAGAAGCAATTTGTAGGTGGATATGGAAGAGGAAGAGAAAGAGGAAGATCACGAGGTAGAGGCCGTGGCTGGAATCGTGGATATAATGGAAGAGGTAGAGGTGGCAGAAATTTCCACAATAATGAAGCCACAAATAATCAGCAATGGAATGCAAGAGGACGTGGTAGAGGCAACAATTTCCAAGGCCGTGGAAATAATTGGCATGGTTGTGATAAATCTCGTGTGCAATGTTACAATTGTCAAGAATTTGGGCATTATGCTGCTGAGTGTAAATCTAAACCTTTTAAAGATGAACAAGCCAATTTTGTCGAGGTTGATGATGAAGAATCAACTTTGTTACTGACATGTAGCGAAGATGAAGCAAGGAGCAAAGAGTCTTTGTATCTAGACTTGGGAGCAAGCAATCATATGACGGGAAATAAAGAACTTTTTTTATAAACTTGATGAATCTAAGAAAGGAAGTATTTCTTTAGGTGACAAAACAAAAGTTCCAGTTGTGGGCAGCGGTGACATTCTTATCAAACTGAAGAATGGAGATCATCAATTTATTTCTCATGTTTATTATGTTCCAGCTTTGAAATCCAATATTTTGAGTATTGGACAACTTTTGGAGAAAGGTTATGAGGTGGAGATGAACAAGAATGGGCTAGTTATGAAAGATGGAAAGAAAAAAATGATTGCAAAAGTTCCTATGTCTGCAAATAAGATGTTCAAATTAAAAATCAATAGTGATCGTCCTATGTGTTTGAAAGCTTCGTCAGATTCTACATGGTTGTGGCATCTCAGGATGGGTCATTTGAATTTTGGTGGACTGGAGCAAATGTGCAAGCAACAAATGGTGCAGGGTGTATGTACAGGAAGCAATCCAGAAGGAGATTTCCAAAGGAGTCTTTGTCAAGCACATCAAAGCCACTTGAATTGGTGCATGCAGATATTTATGGTCCCATTAATCCGAGTTCACATGGAGGAAGCCAGTATTTCTTATTATTTATTGATGATTATACTCGCAAAACATGGGTTTATTTTTTGAAGGCAAAATCTGAAGCATTTGAAGTGTTTAAAAAATTCAAAGCACTAGTTGAGAATGAAAACGGCTTGAAGTTTCAATCATTGCGAACTGATCGAGGAGGAGAATTCACATCTGAGAAATTTAATCAGTTCTGTGATTATAATGGTGTTCGTTGGTGTGTTAAATACGGATGCTAGCAAGTATACTAGGCCGTGTGTAGTGTTGGCAAGACCAAGTGTCGTATTCCACAGGGATTGAACGAAACTAAGAAGAATAAGTTACCTTAAGTGTTCGATGCAAATTCTTGAGTGTGTGGTAATAAAACTTTAACATAAACAGAGACTAAACAAACGAAATAGTAAATGAAGTCAAGATAAACAAACACATGCCTAACCATGCGCCTAACGAACAACTGTGCCTATCCCTTATCTTGTGAAGAAGTAAATCTATATTCATGAGTTGGGTCTCTCTCTCATCGGTCACTAAGGTCCGGTGTCCCATTTCCAAAGATCCTAAGTAAATGATATTAGCCAAGTGTCATTGTGCTAAACCACAAACAAGCATTAAGTGAAGGGGAGCATTCATAAGGAAACCCCAATATGTGGTGATTTTCGTGTCCGTCTATCACAACATATGCCGATTAGCTATTTCCATTATGTCGGAGCACCGTCGTGTCATCCTCAACAACTAGAAAATAGATTTGATCCTAATCTATTCATTAAGCATGATAATAACACTCAATCATGGATAAACATACTTCATTCATTGATAAGGAATACTTACAATCGCCGTTTAAATGGCTGGCTAGGCCTGCAAAGGGATTACTCACTCATTGCCATGAGTGAGCAGTTTGTTCTTCCCAAAATCATTCTTCCGATCAAAATAAAAACAAAATAGAACTAAAAAAGGGTGGCGGTAATGTCGAGGTACCTATTACAATAACATTCTCCCTATTTATACTCCCCTTACAACAACCCTAATTACAAGAGCAAAAAGTCACAAAAAGGTAAAAACAAGGACAAGTAAATAATCCTCCTACACTTGGCGCAAGATGGAAATCTGTCTTGCTTTCCACGTTTTTCTCTCTCTTTCTCTCTCCTGTAACTTATTCGACCCGCGCGTTTATCCGTTTTCCTTCCAAATGACCCGTTAGATGCTGTTGATTAAGCTGTTCTGTTCTACTGAGAGGTTGTTCGTGAAGATTCCTGCTTGAACTGTGAATTCTGGCTGTTTCTCCCATTTTTGGTTGAAAACTAGGACTTTGAAGCTCTTTTCCATGAATGATTGTCTTCATAATTTTGCTCTTTTTACTCGCATTATTCGTCGATTTCTTACTGTTCCAAGATCTCCTCAACAAAATGGTGTCGTGGAACGGAAAAAAAGAAACCATTCTTAACATGACTCGAAGCATGATGAAGTGCAAAGGTATGCCAAAAGAATTTTGGGTAGAAGCAGTAACATGTGCAGTCTATTTAAATAATAGAAGTCCTTTAAAGAAGCTTTTGCGAAAGACCCCTAATGAAGCATGGTGTGGAAAGAAACCAAATATTTCTCATGTAAAAGTATTTGGTTGTTTTGGTTATGTTCATGTTGCTGATGAATTGAGAAGCAAATTGGATGATAAAAGTGAGAAGATGGTGTTTATTGGCTATGCAAAAAATTCCAAAGGTTATAAATTTTATAATCATCGGAATGGAAAAGTTGTGAAAAGCAGAGATGCAGAATTTCAAGAAGAAAGCTCTTGGAATTGGGAGATTCCAGAAGATGAAAATTATGATTTTCTTCCTGTATATGATGATGATTTTGCAGGTCAAAATGAAGATGTAAGTATCACACCACCGAATTCACCTTCCACATCTCAAACAAATATGACAGACTCATCCCCAGAAAGTTCATCAGAAAGGCAGCCTCGAATGAGAAGCTTGAGTGAGATTTATGCAGAAACTGAAGAAGTAGATAATGCTACTTTATTCTGTTTGTTTGCTAATACAGAACCTGTGCAATTTGAAGATGTTGTTCAGGAAAAGAAATGGAGACAAGCAATGGATGAAGAAATAAATTCCATAAAAAAGAATGACACTTAGATATTGACAACATTGCCAAAGGGGAAAAAAACAGTAGCAGTGAAGTGGATTTTCAAAATAAAGAAAAATGCCAAAGGAAAAGTGGAGAAGTATAAAGCTCACCTTGTTGCAAAAGGTTTTTCTCAAAAGGCTGAAATTGATTATGAAGAAGTTTTTGCTCTGGTGGCTCGAATTGAGACAATTCGATTAGTTATTTCTTTGGAAGCTCAATAAGGATGGAAAATTCACCAAATGGATGTCAAGTCAGCATTCTTAAATGGAACTCTTGAAGAAGAAGTTTATGTCAATCAACCATTGGGTTATACAGGGAAAGGGCAAGAAGATAAGGTGTTGAAGTTAAAAAAAGGCTTTGTATGGCCTTAAGCAAGCTCCGAGGGCTTGGTATTCTTGCATCGATGACTATTTCCAGAAGAATGGCTTCACAAGATGTCCATATGAGCATGCTTTGTATATCAAGGAGAATGAGGATGGAAAAGTAATGTATGTATGCTTGTATGTTGATGACTTAATTTTTACAGGATGTGATCACAAGATGATTGGAGATTTTAAGAAGTTGATGACAAACAATTTTGAGATGACTGATTTGGAACTGATGTCATATTATTTGGGCATTGAAGTTAAGCAAAGTGATGCAGGTGTCTTTTTTTGTCTCAAAAGTCTGATGCAGAAGCTATTTTAAAAGAATTCAAGATGGATAAATGCAATTCAGCTTCTACGCCAGTGGATTGTCGAAATAAGTTGTCAAAGAATGATGATGAAGAAAAGGTGAATCCAACTTTGTTTAAAAGGTTGGTTGGAAGGCTGAGATTTTTAACATGTACAAGGCCAGATATCTTATATGGAGTTGGACTCATTAGTCGTTACATGGAGGTTCCAACTTTGGCTCATATGGAGGCAGCAAAACGAATACTTCGATACATCAAAGGTACATTGGATTATGGTTTGTTTTACTCTTCCCAAAACAATTTCAGATTGTATAGATTCAGTAATAGTGATTGGGTAGGAGATGTTGATGATAGAAAGAGCACAACTAGTTTTGTGTTTTTATGGGAACTGCTGTTTTTGCTTAGAGTTCTAAGAAACAAGCTATTGTTACACTTTCAACATGTGAAGTGGAGTATGTTGCAGCAGCTTCTTGTGTTTGTCATGCAATATGGTTAAGACGGATGTTAAAAAGTTTGAAGTTTGCTCTAGATGGAGCAACTGATGTTTTTATTGATAATAAGTCAGCTATTGCGTTGGCTAAAAATCCGATCTTTCACGATAGAAGCAAACATATTGACACCAAGTATCACTTCATTAGAGAATGGATTGGAAGAAAAGAAATTCAACTCAAGCATGTACCATCCAAAGATCAAGTTGCTGATATTTTTACTAAATCTTTGAAGTTAGAAGATTTCAGCAGATTGAGAGCTATTCTTGGTGTTACTAACTAAGGGATAAAAAATTATAAGTTTAAGGGGGTGTGTTGAAATAATAAACTTATAATTAATAGTCTTTAATTTGGTTCAGTGTATTATCCAAGAGTCATTTCTGTATCTGTATTTATGGAGAGTTATTGTGTTTATGAATAGTCATGCCTGTAATCTATAGATACCTATCAATACATATAGTAAGGCAAAAGAATTTTCTTTCAGCAATTATACTCTTCCTCTGTACCTCTGAAAGTTTATTTATTTGATCCAACAATATTGAATTTTTAATTCCTCACAAAAATTTGCATTGAAGTTTTTTTATTTAGTTTATCCTATTCAAAACTGGTGATTGAAACACATGAATACTATTTCATGTGAATACTATTGTGTTGGCATAGAATTTGGTGTCCATTTATCTTTTTTTTTTCTCTATTAATGGACTATTGTATATGAAAATTTGATATAGTAATATTTGTAGCGATTTAATCAAATATATGGATGATTTACTCCAAATTATTAAAAACTTGTTTTAAAAACTACGTTTTGAGTTTTTTTTTTTAATTCTGATCATCACAAGTAAGATTTTTAAACCCTCTATTGCTTGTCTCATTTAAAATGTGAACTGCTATATACCGTTCCTAATTTCCTTTTCACCGCTCCCTTTTCACATTTATGCCCTTTTCATATTTTCAACCTAAAACTCAAATCCTCCCAAATCCTCTCTAACTTTTTAGGAATTTCAAAAACCCGACCCAAATCAACATGCAACCAAAGCAAGGAAAGGGGAAAGGCTTCATGAAGGTTCCGGTATGCTAATTTTTCTAAAAATTCAACGAAAACACGAGTTCCGCCTCCGAAATCGGAGGCGGAAATCGCAGAAATAACCCTAAACGGGTGCGGATCCCGTTTCCACCGTGGGTGTTTGGCATTTGGCCAAGTGATTTATCACTGTAGATTAGTACTTTTATTATATGTGTACGGATTAGACATATTGTACGGATTAAACTTACTGTACGGATTTAAACTTATTGTACGGATTAGACTTTTATTATAGTTGTACGGACTAAACTGTAACATTCCAGTTCCTTTCAGCACTGTTACACAAATCACCTATAATACAACTGTAACTAAACTGTAACATTCCAGTTCCTTTCAGAACTGTTACACAAATCACCTGTAATACAACTGTAACTAAACTGTAACATTCCAGTTCCTTTTAGAACTGTTACACAAATCACCTGTAACTAAACTATAACATTCCAGTTCCTTTCAGGACTGTTACATAAATCACTTGTAACTAAACTGTAACTAAACTGTAACATTCCAGTTCCTTTCAGAACTGTTACATAAATCACCTGTAATACAACTGTAACTAAACTGTAACATTCTAGTTCCTTTCAAAACTGTTACACAAATCACCTATAACTAAATTGTAACTAAACTGTAACATTCCAGTTCCTTTCAGAACTGTTGCACAAATCACCTGTAACTAAACTGTAACATTCCAGTTCCTTTCAGAACTGTTACACAAATCACCTGTAATACAACTGTAACTAAACTGTAACATTCCAGTTCCTTTTAGAATTGTTACATAAATCACTTGTAATACAACTGTAACTAAACTGTAACATTCCAGTTCCTTTCAGAACTGTTACACAAATCACCTGTAATACAACTGTAACTAAACTGTAACATTCCAGTTCCTTTAACATTATAGTAATTTACAAAATATATAATAACTATAACTACAAATTGCCCCTAATGTTAACCAATCTGATCCACTGTGCTGCCCTATCTTCATACAAGCGCTCCCATCCTACAACGCTTCGATCACGGTTCTGAAACCACCATGCTAGTATAGGGGGTATCGGAAAATTAGGAGTTAAATTTAACTGTATATAGTGTCGGCAGTGATTCCCTAAATGAGCTATACATATCTCTCGTGCTGGTCTTGTAGCAGTTGATGCGGCATACAAGGGTAAGACAGTACCACAAAACTGCAATGTCTTCCCACCAACAAACCCGAAAAATATGACTGCAGCATTATACGCTGTAGCAATCAGCCACAAGTCATCCTAAACGAGCATCTAATATGCTGGTGGCCAACCTGCACCGTCCCAACCTAGCCTATGTATAGCCATATCAACACTATCAACAAACACTCGTTTATATGATTGTGCTTTCCAGTTTCCCCAGGCTTAGTCTGTATCCCCCATCCAGAAAGGTCTGTATATTGATAGGCTTTAATCTAAAATTTACATCTACACGCTTTAGTTTTACTTTTTCTTATTGCAGGATCTTCATCAATTCTCACAACACTTCAATAGCGTTCACCCCGTGAACATCTCAACAGCTTCTGTTTTCCTCCATGTTTATGTGAAGATATTGTAATCTCAAAGCCATTCTGAATAGCAACCTTTTTTGCCCAATCAATAGCATCTTGACATGAAGGAAAAACTGTATCCGTTATGAAACGAGGACTGTAATCAATGCCATCGGGATTCTAATCTTCCATCGGTACCTGAATATATCAAAATTGCATAACAGGTTAACATAATCTTTATGAGAATTAAAAAAAGAACAGTTCAGGGGCATTTCTGCCCCAATTTTTGCCTGAACGGGCAGGCTGCCCGTTCACCCATGGGTGGGAACGGATAGGATACCCGTTCCACCATGGGTGAAAACAAGCAGCGTACGCTGCCCGTTCCATAGGTGGAACGGGCAGCGCGTACCACCCGTCCCCTAGGAGGAACGGGCGTCGCATGCTGCCCGTTCCATTGGCCGAACGGGTAGTTCATCTGTTCGGCCTACAGAACGGGCAGCATGCGTCGCCCGTTCAAGCAAAAATCATAAAAAAAATTAAAAAATTTAAAAAACGAATAATTTCTCAATTTTAGGTTTGTAGTATTACCTCGTGTTCGAAATCATAAGTTTCGGGAACGCTCGGATCCATTTTCGTAAAATGCGGGTTTTTGGCTCGGGAGAGAAGGAGAGAGAGGTTTTAAGGTTTTGGATGAAAAAAAAATGAGAAGGGCGATATGGTAAAAGAGGGGGCAGTGAATAGTAATACCCTTTAAAATCGGCACAACCAAAGATATAATCCAATGTCTAAGCAGATGTCTTAACTTTTTATTAAACAACTACGTAATATAATTTTTATTAAAATTTGAATAGTAGTTGTAGTTTGATGATATTAACATGGCAGAGTTTTAGAGTGAATGAAACACCAAAATATATAGAACTTGAAGTTGGTAATATTAACTGTTTTTTTGGATTGTGAAAAGTTAATCAATTATTCCAGTTAAAAAAAATCAATTATTCTAAAATTTAAATATAGAGTAATGAAGGTGGATTAAACCTGTATTTTTTGTTTTTTTAGACAAATCATGCATTTCTTTTTAATTGAAATTTTAGAATTACATTTATCATTCTCCCACCTCTAATGTACTTCTGACTCTAAACTTAATTTTACTATTGAATATTCAATGTCTAACATTTTTTTTCTCTCTTAAGTAAAATTATTTTTCAGTATTTCAACCCTTACGAGGGAGAATCCAGAAGCAAAGTAAGTTAAAACTATTATGGGAGAGTTTAATATTTTGTTCTCAACCTCTGAATTTTTGCCAACATCAAAATGGGGGGGAGTTTGTTGAAACACAATTTCCACACTAATTTTGATTATAACAAAAAATATTCAATAAAATTAATATTCCCATAATTAATAACACATTAAAATTAAATGTTGATTTATTTGGACTAATGTGTTTGTTGAAGTGTATGTTTAATTAAAGTATAAGTATGAAAGAAATAATCAAAGTCCTTAAGAATGGATCAAAGGCCCAATGATCAACTTCAGCCCAATAGCAAGAAGGATCCAGAAGCACAAAGTCATGCCTATATGAAGAATCATTTCGAAAGACAGAAGATCAAGGCACAAGAGACAAGATCAAACGTTGACTCTGTCCAACTGACAATTCATCAACAAATAAGGAAAGAAGCAGAAGCTCCAGAAGGCCTGTCCCCTGGTCAACTTGGAATCTTTGCCTCATTTGGTTAGACAATCAGTCTGCCTTTGTCAAGATGCAAAAGCGTGGCATTTTGAAGACAAAACGGAAAAGAGAAGAACAACCATTGGCTAAGGACACTGTCTAATGAGGATATTCGAAATAATCAGCCTCAAAGTATCACTATAAACGCCCCATCAATTGCTTCATTGATCATCAACACTGAATTCAAGAGAGAATCATTATTGAAGTTCCAAAAGCAAAGCAAAAATCATATACACACTCATTGTATTCATTTGTGTAATAGCTCTAAGTTCATTCATTGTGTTCTGACTTAGAACAAAAACTATCAATAGCTTAGAAAAGTTCAGAAGCTCTTCTGTTTGCTTCGGTTATAAGTAGACAGCAAAAGAGGAAGATAGATAGCTGAGTGTTGAGTGTAAAGGAAGGTACTTTACAGAGCCTATATATCTATTGTAAGGGTTTGTGCTCTACCTATTGGAAAGAGTTCACTAATTGGATTAAAACTCAGAGAAAGGTACTCTGGGGACTAGATGTAGGTAGGAGGCAGAACCAGTATAAATCATTGCGTAACAATTTCTCTAACCCTTTCCTTTTGATATACTTTATTGCTTGCTTCTGTGCTTAAAATTGTTTAACTTGCGCTTCTGACTATTGTACTCATAGTATATTTAATCAAGTCACACGGTGGCTACCCCCGTTGTGTAGCCCAAGTGTTTAACGTTCAGAAGCAGAATCAAGCCTAGTTCCTGTTAAATACAACAAACAAAGTTTTCCTCTGATTCCGAGCAGTCTTGTGCTATTGAATTAATTGTGAGAAAATTTTATAAAATCTTAAATTTATATATAGTTCCATTCACCCCCCTTTGAACTAGATTCTATCTCACACGGGACTAACAATTTCATCATATGTAATGAGTGTAAACAAAAACGCGTTGCAAAATGTAGTTAATAGTAAAAAGAATCAAAGAGCAAATGCATTCTATTAAAACACATCCTTTTTGCTTTAAAATGTGCATACTTCAACAGTTCGTCGGGTAAAGAGTTCATCAACTGTGATAAACTAGATCAACTGTAGTAAAGGTCTACATTTCCATCAAAATGATTACCCATCCTCTAAATAACACATTGAATAATTGAGCCATGAAAATAAATCCATATAACATGATTAGCTTATGTGTATTTCATTAATAAAAATGACCAAAGAAAACACGTATTGCATATAAATAATACATACATTCGATAATTGAATTGTGAAAGCATGTAGTCTTTTCTATATAAACACATGCTTTTGCATTATATAGTGCATACTCCAATCATTCATCAACTAAATAGTTCATCAACTCTGATCACCTTAGCCAATTATAAGGTGGGGTTCAAAATTCCCTCAAAGTAAATTTCCTATAATTCCAGAACATAATGTGAGATCCAAATTTTCTATATTTCTATACACTTAGCTTTTTTTAGTATGGAAAATTAGTTGGGTACCCTTTGACATAAAAAAAACAAAATCAATCATCCAGTTCAGCTGATACAATGACAATTAGGAAATATATATATATACCTCTTCATACCCGATGTTTTCATTATGTGCCATTTGCCTTAGTTTGTTACATGTTCATTCACCTCTTCCTCCATGATTCACCTTTTTTGTTGTTTATTTTTTTTTACTACTACCTCTTCTCTGGTGGAGATTCTATTTTCCCTTAGCCTACCACGTGATCGAGTCACTAAAGGATCACCGATAGGTCTCCTTCATTGCCACTATTGTTTGCATGAACATTTGCTATCGCTGTGTGTTAAGCCCAAAATATACCTAAAATATCATTAATATTTACATCAATTTTGCTAAAAAATCGTGCTGATTATATCTATTTAGAGTACTTTTATGTCCGAATATGTTTCTGTCATGTCCGAATATGTTTCTTTCATGCTAGGTACCTAAATATTAGGTAAAATCCAAATAGGAACGAAAAGAGGTCAAAAACGAAGGAAAAACCCTACGAAAAGAGCGAAAGATGAAGAAAATCAAACACATCGAAACGAAGACGGGAAACGAAGTCGACACCGGGAAATTCAACCCTTGTCGTGACCGAGATTCCCTAATCTCGATCGCGACATACGTCTCCCAGACATCCTCCCTTGCGTTCCGAAGGCTGAAATTTTACTCCTCTCAATCTCGGCTGAGATTCTTGAATCTTGGTTACTTCATATTTTCTGTCAGCATGGATTTCACATGTTTTAATTCAAAAAAACGCGTCCGTTCAGGTGGATAGAAACGTCTCTTCACAACGGATACGACTCTTCACAACAGACACGACCCTTCAACCATGACTCTTCAACATCTATAAATAAAAAGTTGATTTCAGAGTTGAAGAGAGAGTTAGATTTATTAAGATTAGTACATAATTTATGCAGAAATTCTGAGTCAGAAATGATTCAGAGTTAGAAGTTCGATTTTGTAAAAGCAATCTGATATACACACATTGTTTACTAATTAATTACAAACACAGTAGCAATTAGATTTAGATTAAGATCTGTTCAAAACTAGTTTACATTTCAGTAGTTGAAATACCATCTCCATTCCAAAGATTCAGCGAGAAAATTAAGTAGCGGATTTGACCCTAGAGCCTGACAAACTCATACGAGGTTTGAGGAAAGGATTGACAACCCACGACTCACTAATCCCTCTTGAATGCTTCCATGCTTTCTTTTCTCTGTAAACTTGTATCAATTCACAATTCATCTAATAAAAGTTCATGCAATTCAATATATTTTTATGTAGCACTTCTGTAAATGATCCGAAGTGAGTTCTGGTGTTTTCATTAAAACGTAGTTAAATTCAAAATCATTACAAGGAAACTTTATTGAACACTTAGGCAAATTCATTCTTAAGGACGATATGATCGTTAAGTCGGCTTATCGGAAATAACTATTAATTTGGTTAAGGTAGCAATCTTGCCCGACCGTAGGAGGATTGTCTGCGGTTCAAAGCCTTTTAATTGAAGGAGTTTACGTTTATTACACATTTATAATTTTTACAAAGTTTAAAGTTGTTTTCTTTGCTTAATGCAAACGAGTATAATTATTCTCTTATTTTAACACTAAACGTTTCTGTTTTGTAATTCATACTCAAAACAGAATTGATTTCTAAACATTCTACATATATTCTAAACTGATTCTTAAATAACTTTAATTACATCTCAAAACCAATTTCAAATAACGATTATCTATTTTATAAACCTTAAGTCGTATTTAAACTACATTTAAATAAGTTTTTGTTGAAAAACGTTCCATGTGGGATCGATATCTTTTTATTACTACAAGCGAAACCGTGCACTTGCGGGAATCGCTCAACACTGTGTCGTTCCAAGCTAACAAATTTTCCTTAATAGTTTTCTCTCACATGATCTTCTTTGCAACAGAACTCATACACAAATATGTGCAATCATGAAATTCACGTTCTAGTTCTTTGTACATTTTGTATTCTTCAATCATGTGCATATAACCTTTGAAGAAGCATATCTTTGTGTAGCACTGAATTACATCCTTTCTCCATCGAGAACTAATATAACTTTCATCAATTATACTTATGTTTTTTTAAGAACCGTGAATATAATGGATACAAGGATATCCCCAGACTCGAATGGCTCACCAACTTGTATATACTCAATAGTAAATTTGATTTCCTTGTTATTTACATATGGTATGTGCCTCTCCAAAACTGTGATATTTCTTCACTCTAGGTTGTAATACATTAGGATAACTTTGGACACAAAAATAGTAGTAGATATGTTGTATCTCATTTTGCACTTTATTAAACATTGCATTAGTGAACACTTGTTGAAACTATTTCTCCTATTCATAATCAGTCATGAACTTTAGGAGTTTGTGTTTACTTTCATAATCGGCTTTGAAATCTTTATCCATCTTGTTGGTCATAGCAATATTGTATTGCTCGATGAATTTCTTGAGTCAAATGTATGTAACCATCAATATACGTATGGATAATCTCGAATCTCTGTGTTCAAACCATCCCAATCCAAAAATATATCCTTAAGATGCACTAGGGCCCAACTTTCCCTCTTATTGTACATCTTCTTTAACAATTGATTAAGCTCTAACCACGACTATGCACAAACTCCTCCCATTCTGTTTCGAATACTTCTTTAGAGTAGCAGTTATAGACTATCGCCTTAAACTCACTGCACACTTTATCAAACTCAGCAAAGTTCTTAAACTTTACATGCAATTTGGACATGATGTGCCACAGTGAGAATCTATGAGTTGCATTAGGAATTAAATGTTTAATAGTTGCTCTTATACTCTCACATTGATCTATAAGTATTGCATAGGGTTGTCATCTCATTACTGCTATCCAAGTGGAGAAAATCCACTTGAAAGTATCAATATCTTCATTAGACAACAAGGAACAACGAACAACCTAATAGAATCGATTGCCCATGATGATTGATGCCCATAAATGTATCAAATTGGATTTTATATCGGTGACAAGATACATTGTGTCAAAGCTCATAACATCATTAAATTCTTCAAAAGCTACTCTTGAATGAGGATGAATCAACAAAACATTCTTCAAAATTCCTTTATCATCATTCCAAATCAGATGGAAAAAGTCCTTATCTTTCTCCTGCATATTCAAGAGCATTCTATTTATTGCCTCAACATCATCATCATCGAGCCTTAAACTCCTCATACTTTCAATGAAATTTCTACAATCTCTTTGTGAGAAACGTGTATTTTCTGGTCAACCATTTTGAACTTCCAACAATCTATGGCTATTGCTTGTCCTTAACTATGCTATATCAAACACTTATGATTGCCTTTTATCATGAGTAGTCAAATTCCTTTGGCTAGGCATCATTATAATCATGTCTAGAATCAACTAATTGTTATGGTCATATACTACTTGAGTAACTTTCCAAACATCATTGTTGTTTGATGCTCTTATTCTTTCTAGGCATTCTATCGTTTTAGCATTTTTCTAACCTTCTGATTTTCTACCTCTGTCACAATAGAGTTTCCTATATATGATGAACCAACCTCTATATTTACTGCAAGATGATCTAAAAATGTAGAAACCTTTTACCTTACCATATTCTTTGTATGTATATTCCAAAGACTGAAAACTCGGATATTTCGTACCTACAACTGGATGCACTACCACATTTGGGTTGTTATTTGCTTCAATGTAATCTTCGCATATCAAACCACCATCTTCCAAGTTTTCATGATTAACATCTTCAGTATCATCTTCATGGTATCCTGATTCACCATAATTAACCTCGTCATTATCACTTATACATTATGCATTGTAATACTATATTGATGTTCTAAACAAGTCATGCATTGAAATATCCATTGTAGGTTTCTCATATTCCTCCTCCATTGTAGGTTGCTCATATTTATGGTGTCCTGAATCATCCATTTCCATTATGAATACAACGAACTAAGCAATTTGATTTTCACGAAAATAAATCTTCTAATTAACAAATCAGATATTAGCTGTTTGAATTGGTTAAGAGGAATTACTTATAGGTTTATATAGAGGAAGTTCGAAAGATATTCATTCATGCATATTTTTTAAGAGTGATTGCAATTTTTGAGAATATATTGATTGCACATTACAATTTACCTAGATGTAACTGGTATAAAAGAAGCATATTGTAATTACATTACTAACTTCTAGTAAGCTTACAACGTTTTGTCGAGATGTAACAACATAAAAGAAATGCATTGCAATTACATTACCAATATGTAATGGGCATAAACTAAGCCCGTTGCAAAATCTATTTTTTGGTATCGCATACTTTGACATGCCTATTATTAAAACATGTTGTTTTAATGGCTTTAGTAACTTTCCACAGTTTGTAATGGCCTCATACATTAGTTAAACCCCCATTTTTTTTACCGTTATTGCTTTCTCAACCCCTTCTTCAGGATATAAAGCCTCAAAGAGATAATGTAGTTTGAGGTTAACATGTTAATCTGTAATTTGTTTTCGGCCAATTATAGCTTTTCTTCAAGAATAAAGAGTATTAATTGGAAGAATTTTTTGGTGACCGTGGTTTTTAGCGAGGGAGGAAGCTGTGCAAAACGATAGTGAGAGAAGTTGGAGTTTCCTGCCACAAAAATGTAATTTGGAGGCTTGGTTTAATTAAGGGGTAAATTACACCAATGGCCACTGAACTTTATCAATTTTTATGATATGGCTACTGAATTTTAAAATGTAACATAAAAGCCACTGAACTTTACACTTTGTTATACCTGTGGCCACTAAACTTTAACTAACTTCAATTTAGCTAAAGGGGTTGCGTCAAACTTAATTAGCAACTTGTGCCAAATATCAATACTCTTTTATTATATGGATCAACCAAAACATATATGAAAAACATTTTGTTTTTGAATTTTTGAAAATTCTGTAAAGCATTACATATGTTTGTAAACATCATAATAAAATCAACACTCGTTATGGGTATGGTTGTATCCAATTATTAGTCTTACACTCTTTAAATTGCTAAGCACCATATAATTATTATAGAATACATGTGTATTACACATACAATTAAAGGAAGGATTTTGGCCACCATTGCCTCTATGAATAGTCTAAATTTTCTCTTTGATTGGAGGGACAAAAGTGCAAACTCTTGCCCTCTTATAAATTTTTCCATGCCTACAAAAATAACGTTTCTCCGGAGCACAATGAACATCTTCTTTTATAACACTAACATTGCCTTTTAATCCAAGAACTTGATCTATCCACTCACTAGAAAATAACCCATTTGGATCATACTTCTCTTTCACCTTCAAAAACTCACCTGCATTTTTATATCTCCGAATAGCTCCATCAAATGCCATGTTCTTATTCTTTCCCCAATGAGGAGATGCTTTATACTTGAAAAAGGCAATTTGCTCAATTTCGTTAATTATGTCTTGATAAAGCCTAGGAATCATTGGGTCTTTGCTTTGATAATATGTTATATCAAAGTTTATTCCATCTTCTTGCTTGCCTAAATAGGCTGTTGAGGCCTTCACATATCGCAAGACGATGCCATCATACAAGTCTAGTACACATAAACTTTTAGGTGATAATTTGACAAGTTTTTGCACATCTTTTATGAAGAATTTTACTTTTGACAACTTCACATTGAATCCGCTTTGGAAATAATATTTGCCCTTGATTCTTGGATCCCATATGCAGGTCACAACTTCACATTGAATCCGCTTTGGAAATAATATTTGCCCTTGATTCTTGGATCCCATATGCAGGTCATAGCTAATGCATCTTCAGGACTATCTAAACATGTTCCGGTCGACTGAATCCTATTTTGATATCCTATTATAGGGTACCTTATAAACACAATACCTGTAGTAATACAATGGTTAGTAGTAATAGTATTTTACCACAACCTTATAAATTGTATAATTATACCCCTAAATTTTACTCGTAAATATAATTATATTTTATAAAGTTATGAATCTCGTTTTGTTCATTACACTTGTATGTCATTTTAATTATCACTCATCAATAATGTTGGCAAATTAAATTAACACAATTATATTGATGAGTCATGTTGTTTAATGAAGAGTCAGTAGGGGTGTTCAAAAACCGAACCGGACCGAAATAACCGACCGAACCGATGGATTTCGGTTTTTCGGTTCGGTTTTCGATCTAATAGGTTCGGTTTTAGATATTGAAATATATCGGTAATATCGGTCTGTTCGATTTTTTTTTATAAAATAACTGAAATAACTAAACTGAACCGAAATATGACTATAGTTAAAAGATATATACAGATTAAGTTTTAGATTCTAGATGACTATAGATAAAAATATATATACTAACTAAGTTTTAGAGTATATAAGTTCTTTCAAAAAAAAAAAGATTTTCATAAAAAAAAATCTTATATAATTATCAAAAATAAAATCTATGATTTTTTTTTTTTAAGAAAAAATCTATGATTCTTAATATTATATACAGTAGCGTAGGGTACTAGATGGCATTACTATTTTACATGTATTTTTTTAATTTTTACATTTAAAAAACCTAATTTAGTAATTTTTTTCTTAAATTATTATAATCAAATTAATTAGTAAATTGTTTATAGTTGTGATTTAAACTTTTATTTATTTTATAAAAACTGTTTGAAGAAATGCTATAACCGAAAACCGAACCGAAATACTCGATTCGGTTAGGTTCGGTTTGTAATATTATTCGGTTAGGTTTGGTTTTAATTTTAAGGCTTATTCGGTCTTCGGTCTTCGGTTATTTCGGTTCGGTTCGATTTTTAGAGCGAACCGACCGTTGAACACCCCTAAGAGTCAGTGAAGAGTCGTGTGTTTAGTGAATAGTTGTAGGGTTTAATAAAGAGTCGTAGTTTTTAATAAAGAGTCAGGTTGTTTAGTGAAGAGTCATCTTAGACTATAAATATCTATATTGTATTTCAGTTAATGTACTGCAAAAATTACTATAGAAAACAATCCATTTTCCTCCTTAATTCTACTTTGTTTATTCTCCAAAATTTAATTTATCTTTAACAAATTGGTATTAAAGCTCTGTTCGATTAGAATCAACAAATCTATTCCTCTCTCTTGTGTACCTTAATTAACCAAAGAAAATTATGGTAAATGGAATATCCAAATGAAGGCTCTTCTTGGATCTCAAGAAGAATGGAAAATAGTTGAAAAAAGGTATACTGAAGTTGAAGATGAAAATGAGGAAAGATTAACACAAGTTTAAAAGGAGAGTTTAAGAAAACCAAGAAAGAAAAACCAGCAAGCTTTGTTTTGGATATACCAAGGAATGCAATCATATGAAGCAGTTTGGGAGAAAAATAGATTATGCCCCTTCGGCAAAGCAAGCATGGGAAATTTTGAAGAATTCTTTCAAATGAGATGAAAAAGTAAAAAGGTTTCGGTTGCAAACTGTTCGAAGGGAGTTTGAATGATTGCGCAAACTGGAGTCGGAATCTATTTGTTATTATTATTTGCGGGTATTGTCTATAGTCAACCGGTTAAAAGGAAATGGTGAAACTATGGATGATATTTGTGTCATTAAAAAAATCCTCTGATCTTTAGATTCTAGATTTGACTACATTGTGGTATCCATCGAAGAATCTAAAGATTTGAATGTCATGACCATTGATGAACTCGTTGCAAGCTTATGAAGAAAGATTAAACAGTAAGAAAAAGGAAGTAGTTTTGGATCAAGCAATTCAGTCAAAGTTGTCTCTAAATGAGAAAAGGAAGATTTTAAAAACCAAAGAGGTAGAAATCGTGGTTGTGGAATAGGGGGAAATTTCAGAGGAAGCGGTTTAAATGATTATAGGAGAGGCTATCATGCAAGCAAGGATAATGGATGGAATGAAGAAAATCAAAGTCATGATTTTAGAGGTTCACAAAGAGAACGTGGATATGGAAGTCAAAGAGGAAGGGCTTGTTTTATTTTGAATGTTATAATTGACACAAACCTGGTCATTTGGTCTATGAATGCTAGCGCAAAGAAGAAGAAAAACATGAAGCTAATATGGTGTAAAAATCAAAAGCAAAGTTAAGACACTTTATTGCTTGTATCTCATGGTGGAGATTGTGAAGATGTTTGCTACATAGATAGTGGTGCTAACAAACATATGACAGGTAAAATAAATGTGTTTTCAAAGTTATTTGAATCTGATTTGGAGAAGTAAGGGTAGGAGATGGAATAACATACAAAGTTAATGGTGTTAGAGAGTTGGAGTTCAAAACAAATCAAGGAAGAATTGAAACAATGTCTGAAGTCTATTTTGTTCATGGTCTAAAATATAATTTGCTTAGTGTCAGATATCTTTTGAAGAAGGGGTTTGATATTTACTTCCATGACATGGCTTGAGATAGTGCATATCGGAAGGGCAGAGAAGGATTTGCTTACTCTTTAGGTAGGTTATTTGTTAAAGAAAAATAAGATTATTGCTAGAGTTGGAGTTACTTCTGTGACGTAACAATTATTTTTTCTCTTTTATTGATGATTACTCACGGAATGTTTCAGTGTATTGTCTAAAAGAAAATTCAGAAGCTTTCTAGAAATTCAAAGATTTCAAGGTAGAAATGGAGAATTTTATTGGACTAAAAATCAACACATTGAGAACTGACCATGGAGGTGAATATCTCTTAAATGAATTTGAGACATATTTTAGAGATGGTGGTATTTGGCATGATAGTCTTCCATACAGCACAACAAAATGTTTGTGAAATAAAGAATAGAACGATTATGGAGATGGTTATATGTCTTCTTAAAAGGAAGCGATTATCAAGAAGTTTTTAGGCTGAAGCTATTTCTTGTGCAGTTTATCTCATAAACAGGTCACCAATAAGGAGTCTAGAGAATTGCACACCACATGAAACATGGTATGGCGCAAAGTCTAGTGTTCATCATCTAAAAGTATTTAGGAGCGTTTCTTACTCTCATATTCATGATGCAATGAGAAGGAAGTTGGATGACAAGTCAGAGAAATGTATTTTCATTAGCTACAGTGAAAGAAGCAATGCATCCAAGTTGTATAATCTGGTGAGAAAGAATATTGTGATAAGCCGAGATGTCCGGTTTGATGAAAATTCCTTGTTTAGGGAGAATGAAGTTGAGAAAGAAAATTTGTCATTTTTTCATTTGAAATTGAAGAAGAAGAAGAAGAAGAAGAAGAAGAAGAAGAAGAAGAAGAGGCAGTGTTTGACAATGCTGAAAATAATGCTCAAACATGAAGTCCTCATACTTCCCCAAGTTCTTCATCAAGTTCGCCAAGTTTATCTTTCATCTACTCTAATAAAGAAAATGAGAAGTCTCTAGGAGATATATGAAGAAACTAATGAAGCTGAGAAAAATGATGCTGTATTTTTTGCTTTTTTGTAGGAGAAGATCCAATATCTTTTGATGATGCTTATCAAGAAGAAACATGGAGGAGATCCATGAAACAAGAAATTGACTCGATGGAAAAGAATGATACGCGGGAACTTATAGATTTGCCACCACACAAAGACTCTATTGGAGTAAAATGGATGTACAAGACAAAGATGAATCCAAATGCCTCTATCAACAAGCACAAGGCAAGGTTGGTTGCAAAAGGGTACAATCAGAAAGAAGGAGAAGATTTTATAGAGGTATTTTCTCTCGTTGCTCAAAAGATTAGAAGTTGTTCCAAACGGACGGGAAATCAGCATTCTTGAATGGTGTTCTAAAAGAAGAAGTATATGTTGATCAACCACCTAAATTTGTCAAGAAAGATGAAGAAAATAAAGTGTACAAGTTGAAGAAAGCTTTGTACGGATTGAAGCAATTTTCGAGAGCTTGGTATAGCCGCATCAATTCTTACTTTGAGAAATATGGATTTCAGAAATGTCCCTATGAGCATACTCTCTACATCAAAGATGATTCTCAAGAACGATTCATGATTGTTAGTCTTTATATTGATGATCTTATTTTCATAGGAAACGATGAGACGATGTTGAATGAACTCAAGCCCTCGATGATGGTAGAATTTGAGATGACAGATTTGTGAAAACTTCATGATTTTCTTCGCATTGATGTTCATCAATCAAAGAAAGGTATATCCATTTCACAACAGCGTTATGCAAAAGAAGTTCTAAAGAAGTTCAAAATTGATAATGCTAATCGAGTTTCTACTCCATGCATGAAAAGATTGAAGATATCTAAGGAAGGTGAAGGAAGGCTTGTTAATTCTACCATGTTTAGGAGTCTTGTTGGAAAATTCATGTATCTTACTTCCACAAGGTCTGTCATCGTGTATGTTGTTAGCATGATGAGTAGATTTATAGAGAAATCTTATTCCAATCAATGGGAGACTGTTAAAAGAATTTTGAGATGTGTTAAAGGAACTGTTGATTATGGAATATTTTATGAAGCGAATGCACCTGTTAATCTCATTGGTTATACTTATATTGACTCAACTGGTAGCATTGATGATAGCAGGAGCACTTCTAGATATGTATTTCATCTTAGTAGTGGTACAATTTCATAAAGGTCGAAAAACAACCAATTGTGGAGCTTTCTACTACAGAGGTTGAATATATAGATGCCTCTTATCCAGGATGTCAATTGATTTGGTAACTTGGCATTTTAGAAATTCTTAAGTATAAGTAGAACAAGCTAACCATTTTATTTTATGACAATATACTTCTACTATTTTGGTAACAATGGATCCAATTCTTCATGGAAGGACAAAACATATCCGCATTTGGTACCACTTCCTCAAGGAACTTCTAACTAAAGGTGATGTTCATATTGAGTATTGCAAGACGAAGAATCAAATGGTAGATATTTTCACAAAGCCACTTAATAGACAACTGTTGGAGAAAAATGTAGAAAGTGTGGGAGTAAGGAGCAAGTTTAATTTAAAGGAGGCATTGTTGGGGGATTAAATTAACTTGAACACGATTATATTAAAGAGTCGTGTTGTTTAATAAAAAGTCATAGTGAAGATTCGCTGCGTTTAATGAAGAGTAATGTTGTTTAGTGAAGAATCATGTACTTTAGTGAAGAGTCATTGTAGATTATAAATTTCTACATTGTATTTCAGTTAAAATACTGCGGAAATTACTAAGCAGAAACAATCCATTTTTCTCCTTAATTCTGCTTTGTTTATTTTTCAAATTTTGGTTTATCTTAAAAAAAATATAACACATCAAAGAGACATTATACGTGAACAAAAATAATCAAAAGTTTTTTAAAAAAATCTCATGTGTACACGTGTCTTTGATTTAGTGTAGAAGATAAAACATATTTTTGGCTTAATACATTAGGTGCTTTCTGAACTTGTCCCAAAAAACTGATTGGCCCTCTAGATTTACAAAATATCTTGTTAGCATCTTGAACTTTCTTAATATGACATTATTAACCCCATAATGTAAGAATTTTGGGAACTTAAAATGTATATTACTTTAAGCAAGTTTATGGGCTAATAGCATTGTAAACAAGTTCATAGGGGAAATAGCTCACTTTAAACCAATTCAAGAGGCCAGTAGATCATTTCAAACAAGTTCGGAGAGTTAATGAGACACTCTATAAGTTCAGAGAGCCCAATCAGTTTAATGGACCAAGTTTAAGAGTCCTCAAATGTACTAATCGTATATATGTTTTCCACGTATATATACATTTCTTTTGTCAAATTGAACTAAAAACTTAAGCTGATAGGTGAGGCACAATAGTAGTTTTTATATTAATCTCTAACACCATCCACACATAAATTTTTCTAAAGCTTGAAACGTGTACAACACAAGCCCTTCTTACCATGTGTTGAAATTTAATCAATAAATGGGGTTGTCAGGATTCAAACCCTCGACCATTTGGTTTAAGAGTCTATGATACCATACCAAGGAACTAATTAAACTAAAACTTTAAGATAATAGTTAAAGACCAATGCTAGTTTTTATATTATAGTCTCTCACATCTTTGATATGTTGTAGAATAAAAGGTATTTTTTTTTTACTTTTTAAAATATTTTTTTGACATATATATACACATGTTTTTGGTTTGTTATTGATAGTTATAACATGACGTACAAGTAAGGTAGAGATAACGAGATTCATGACTTTGTTACTAATTACTGAAAATTGACCAAACCATCCAAAATCATGCTTAAAATTGATCTAACTTGCAAACATTACGTATATATAATTGTGTCATTTATTATGTTAGAAGTAAAATTGGTCTTAGTTGATAACATTTGCCGTCTTTATGCAACTTATTCCTATATTAAAAATGTTATCTCATGTTAAACGAATTAAATAAGTTAAATGAGTCGTGTTATTTTTGACTCATAATCATGTGGACCTATGATAACACTCCCTACATCACAAAAACAATTCCTTTTATATTCTTTTGGGAAAAGTACAAAAATAAACCTTGTGGTTACACCTGTTTTCGAACAACACCCATGTGGTTTAAAAATTTGCAAAATGGTACCTTGAGGTTCATTCTGTTAGCAAACACATACCAAATTGACTAACGGTGTTAAAAGTCAAAGGAAAAAAAGCTAATTTGGTCCTTATATTTATTTCTTTTATAAATTAAACCTCATTATTATCTAATTATCACAAAAAAAATCCCAAAATAAAAAATAAAAATCAACATAACACCATCTTCTCTATCTCTCTTTACATTTTTTTCCTCTTTATCGCTCCTCTCTCTCCTCTAATTGCTCTCTAAAATCATTGTTAGTATTCATCTGAGAAAGGTATGGCTGTTGAACTTAATAATGCATAAAGCTTTCAAATATTCATCTGAGATATTACTATCAAATTCAAGGAAACTCAATCATTTTGGAGAGAAATTAACAAAGAGAAGAGAGGAGAGAGAAAGAAGAAAAAAAATAAAAAATTAAAGAGAGATGTAGAAGATGGTGTTATTGATTTTTATTTTTTATTTTGAGAGTTTTTTGTGATAATTAGATAATAATGGGGTTTAATTTATATAATAAATAAATATAAGAACCAAATTAGCTTTTTTCTCTTTGACTTTTAACACCGTTAGTCAATTTGGTATGTGTTTGTTAACGGAATGAATCTCAATGTACCATTTTGCAAACTTTTAACCCACATGAGTGTTGTTCGAAAACAGATGTAACCACAATGTTTATTTTTTTACTTTTTTTTTTTTATTGTTGTTTGTAGCAGCCAAACAACAATAAAAAGCGAAATCCCCTACATTCTCTATAACTATTTTTTTATATACTAATGACTCATACCCTAAATACTAGTACTAATGTTTTATACCCAAAATGCCCCTATCCCATAAATCTCACACCTTTCCAGAATGTTCCTATCATTAGTCTGGGCCGTTCTCTATCGAAATCAGTGTTGTTAAAAGCGCCAGAGGTGCTCAGGCGAGACACCAGCACTTCAGACCACCAGGCGCCTTCAATGGGGCGCTGCCTAGGCGAGTGCTTCAGCCCAGGCGCTGGGCATGGAGAAGGCGAGCTTCTGCAATTTTCAAACTACTTCTAGAAATTTTCAATGCTATTCTTGAAAGGAAAGTAGGAAACATTAATGACAGGAGGGATTTGGAAAGAAAACACATAATTTAAAGGAAATAGTATTGTTACTTTTGGAGAAAACTACTCCAATTTATATGTTGAAAAGATAAAGACTTTATATACAAGAATGAGTATAGGAAGTGGACAAATATATTAATCCCTATAATTCTTTTTGTTGCTCCTGAAATTCTTCTATTACAACAAGCTATGTTCACATTTGTTCATACTATAACAAGTATCATAAATATTGATTTAGTTTTAAAAAAATATTCTAGTTTCTGAAACTAGAAGAGTCAGATTGCATAACATTAATTGGGGGAAATAAAATAGCTGTTTCTCTCTATAATTAAGAAAAAAAAAGAAGATTAGGAAAGAAAGCTGCAAGATTTCCGTAGCTTTACAAGAAACATAAAATACAGGGAAAAAAACACACCAAACACTTCCGACATTTGGCAAGAGACCTGCAAGGTTAGTGAAACTTTGCAAGAAACAGTAATATGAGGAATAACAAGGGGAAAAAACCAGAACTAGCTTTGCAAGTAAAAGGGAACATTGATTGGAGAAGATCAAAAGCAACAAGTCTTATTTCTTAGATTGTGAATGCAGATTTTTCTTGGCTTTGTTCATTTTATTTTCATTTTCTTTTGTTTTTTGGATTTTCAGACCCAGAAGTAATCATAATAACTTATGTGATTCAATTTTTATTTCATAAAACTTCAATATTGTTTCCATTTGTGTTTTTTTACCCTTTATTCTTTTAAGTAGTGCCCCACTTCATTGAGGCCAGCGCCTGAGGCGATTTGAGATCTCATCGCCTTAAGAGGGCCTAGCGCATCTGGCAAGAATAGTTAGAAAGTAAAGAAAACTCCATGCCGTTGATTTTGAAACTCTGATGATTTTAAAGCTGGAAGGATTACTAAGATTTATACATAACCCTCCTCTATTTCAATTTTTATGCTTGGTTCATAGACTTTGTTGGTTGGATTAGATTAAATAATTCAATTCATTTTTTTAATCACACGATGGCTTCTGTTAACTGACTTTTCAATTTTTCACTAAATGATGATGCAAAGAGTTTCATATGTATTTAATCCAGTATGTATTGATGTGTGTTGTGTTCGGGGAATTTGATTAAGTTGCTAGGTGATATATTACTAATTGACTCATAACATGTTCACCTACCGGAATCTCAAGGTTCCTATTTCATTTTTCGTTTTCTTTTCTTTAGTATATACATGATTCCTGAGTTTAGATATTATAGATGGTTAGACAGCTTCATATGTGTTTGACTCCTGAATCTAAGTTGTATTAAAATATACATTTATCTGTTATTCATTTGTATTATTGATATAGTCAGTTCCTTATCTATAGCCTAGAATATAGGTTCAGTTGTTACAGAGTGAACTGTATCCTTGTATATATACTACATTACTCATTAATAACAATCACTGAGAATTCACATTGTTAAAAGTTGGAGCAAAGTTATAGGCTGATAATTTGTCAATGAAGCTTCTGCATGGCGATGAACTTCACAGTGCTTATGAGTTGGAAATTGATGTCTCTGTGTAGATAGAATGGAATGTTAAGGGAGGTACCTTAAGAAACATTGAGTCTGCTCGGATATCTGTGCCTACCACTTTAAAGTACGATGATTCAAAGAAATGGTAAGTACTTCTGCTCGGATATTCTTCCTTGAAACTTTTGACGACATGCAAGAATAATATTATCTAGTTTGTAAACTGTTGTCGAGTTTCAAATGGTTTAAATATGTTTGATACATAAATTTAATCTTGAGGTCTTCTCTTTACAATCTAAATCTAGAGCTTTTAAGTTGCACAGTTTTCTTCAAAAAAAAAAAGTTGCACAGTTCTTTGACATCTTTTAACATTTTTTCAAACCAAATTCCAAAATTTGTCTTGGCCACCCTCATTATTATGATTCAGATCAAGATAAATAGGTGTGCTTGTCCACCCCTCTTGGCCAACGAGCAGTGACTTTTGTCCCGATATCCTCACTTACTAACTGGAATTAATTTTTGTGTGCTGCAGTTATGTTTATCGAGCACGTTTGGTGGAGACAGAACAATATTGGAAAGGATGGTATAAGTTATTCTGCAATTAATATCAGTTTCGGTAAAATGACATCACAAGGATTCACTTCTAGAAACTAAACCAAATGCTCTCTAATGATCTTTTGTCTACAATACTGATTCTGCTTTTACTTATATTGCTTTATTAGTTTTTCAACATGTTTTTCTATACGATAATAATTTAAAACCTACAAGTTCAGGGCCAAACGTAGGAAGTTTGGGCTTAAATCTACTTGTAGGGGTTGCTTTTAGTCTGAGCTTTAATGTTCATCTTGATTGGGGTTTGGATTTCCCATTTGATCGATTCGTGACAGACATTTAAGATTGATAGATCGATGACTTAGCTATTTGTATATCTTGCAGGTATGAAGGCCTTTCAGAAAAATTTCTGTCATCTCCTGTTCCGAAACTCCTGCTTCTAGCTGGGACCGACAGACTAGACAGGTGATGTACATGAACTTACCCCAAATTTTTAACAGTGTTATTATGCAAATACTTGCTTTAGCGAAATCGAACAGATCAGAGTCCGTTACATGGAGCTTTTGTTCTAGATCCAGCAACGAAGTGCATGTCGTTGTGCAAATTTTAATTCTTCGGTTATCGGCTGCTTATAAACATAGCATTTGAGTAATTGACTCTGCATATTTAGAAGGTGTAGCTTAGATGGCGGACTAATACGAAAAAAGTAAGTCCATTATCTGAGATTTTCTTTGCATTTTTTCACTACAGAACTCTTACAATTGGTCAGATGCAAGGCAAGTTCCAAATGGTGGTTGTTAGACATACAGGGCATGCTATACAGGTCGACATTAGTAACCATAAGGCGTCTTTTCTTTGTCTTTACTTTCCCGGATCTATCAAAGATCAGAACTGATATAATCTTGAATAACTGCAGGAAGATGCACCTGATGAATTTGCAGCACTCGTAATTAATTTTATATGCCGCAACCGTATAGGCCCTCATGGAGTTGAGGTTTGTATTAATATTCGTCGTAGAAAATCAAGTCTATGGAAACGAAGTTATTATAGAGGCACCATCTAATAGATAATAAATATTGTTGCAGATACCAGTACTTCGTCGGCCTGTACAACCACAGCATTGAACAACATTTGTTAGCATGATAGCCGGTGGATGATGAACCGAAAATGTGCACCATACTTTCTTGTGACTTAGTTTTCGGGTTCTGAGCTTTCCTTTGTGGAATTTTGCCAAAATTCTGACATAATAATCCAGGCATGTAGCTGTGAATCTTGATACTACAGGCAGTAATATAATACTCTAACTTATGTAGTTCTTTTGTGTGATGGTTAATTTATGATCGATATCATAATAGATTTTTTTTTCAACGATAGATTTATCACTTGTGTGTGCTGTGGTTTGTACACTGCTTTTTTTTTTTTTTAAATCAATTTTGTACACTGCTTTGGTATCAAAAGTTTGTCAATTTTGCACCAAAAAAAAAAATCAATTCAATTTTTTAATTTCATGGTTAAGTACAAAATTTGGGAAATTTTAAGGCAAAAAACCATAATTAAGTCTCTAAACTTTGCATGTTTTAAGGATCAAGTCTTTTATCAAATTATTTTTCTATATTGAGCCCTTGATCATTGATCCTGTTATGGATCGGGTTCTTATTTAACTTTTCCGTCGAGCTTGGGCTTCAAGTATTGTTCGGGCGATTCGGTCTATTGATAAATAAAAGTAAGAGTTTTTTTTACTAGGATAGATAAAAATTATAAAGTAAAAAAAATTTATAGAAATTAATATCCAGTATTCTTGCCAATTTTGCGATTTTCAGCATTAGAATCGCCAAATCGATCTTCTTCTCTAGCACCAAAATCCATTTCCAATAAGTTCTTTCAAGCTCGATTTACAGTTTAGAAAAACATACTGGAAATTGGTTTCTGAAATTTCTTTTTACTTTTTACTATCTCCTAACTTATTTTTTTATTTGTTCACATGGAAGTAAAAATGTCCAAATCAATAGGTCCAATCGCCCCAACGATGTATGCAACCCAAATTTGACGCAAAAGTTAAATAAGAGATGAATCCATAATAGAATCAATGATGAAGGGCTTAATGTCAAAAAATAATTGATCAAGAACTTCATTTTTGAAACAGAAAAAGTTCTCACATTAACTAATAAAATATTAACATGTGTAATGAATTCATTAAATATTTTTCAATTAATTATTTACATAAGATTTTAGATTTTTAAAATATGGAACATTATCAAATTATCAGTCCAACGCACCATATTATCTATGCCGAAACTAAAATTTCTCAAAGATTTTTGAGCTTCATCTTAGTAATAATCATACTATTTATGGAAAAATTCTACTATGGTTTCAATTTGACCCGACCAAAGAACTTGCGTGTTCTAAACACAAAACGTCGAAGTACATGTATGAAGTAAGCTTCAACTTCAACTACCAATTGCCGCAAAGCTGATCAGACTGCCCGTGAGCTCAATTACAGTAGCAATTTTACTTTTCCAAACATATATTAACAGTCAAATGGTTGAAATGGCTATTCATTATAAATGGATAATCAGAAACGTTTCATTTCATAAGCTCAATGAAGAAGAAAATAGTTTCCATTGTTAGTCAACTGACTTGACTACTTCTATAAATACTTGCAATGCCCACCACACTAGGCCTCAAGTTCTTTCCGTATCAGTTTTCACGTCTGGCAATTTTGATCAAAACACTCTCAGGATCTGTTTTTCTTCTTCATTCTTGGTTCACTTCCATATCTTCGTTGGTCTCAGGTGCTGCTGGCTCAGCTTCTTCGGCCTCAGGTGCCAGCTCAGCTTCTTCAGCTTCAGGCGCCGCCTCAGCTTCTTCATCTTCGGCTGCAGGAGGAGGTGGAAATATATCCGTTACCAGCTCTAGTAGTTCATTCATATGATCTTCTCCCAAACGCGTCTCCAATTGCTCTACAATCTGTCAAAATAAGAAGCAAAAATCACTAATCCATCCATTAAAGATCATAACTTTTTTCCTCCTAGTGATCACTACAAATTATAAATTGAACATCAACACATAATTCCACAGTTCCCTCGCAACCTCATAACGGTTATAATTACTAGTTATGCGGGATCAAATCATCACATTCCGCAATCATATCACTACTACTGATCCAGCTCAAGTGTCTACATTATCATCACATTCCGCAATCAGTGAGCAGAAAATAGAAATAATTAGTCAGCAGAAAATATAAATAATTAGAAACTGTGGAATATAAATGATCATCAATTAAGAATTTCCAACTAAAGAGAGTTTCAATTAGCTAGAATCGAAAGTGGAATTGGATTGTGTTTGCTGGCGGAAACAGTTTCCCAGACTATAAACAGGTTTCCTATTTTCAATATTCCCGGAAACATATTCCAGGAGTTTCTGTTTCCGAAACGGACATGAAACACGGAAACTCTACCGAAAAGGAGTTTCCGTACAACATAATTTACAAATTGACTTCCTACCTCGACATTTTCAAAATCCGGTACAGTTATGAGACTACTAGAGGAATACAGAAAAGAATATTATGACTATGAGGAGCAGACACTGAGGGAATTGATTTCCCTCTGCACCATGTTTATGAACATTTTCTCCATAAAGAGACAGCTACTCAGGTTCCAACCTTCAAGCAAAATACCTAAAGAGAAAGTTTCAATTCATAGTTTGAATCGGAATTGAATTATGTTTGCCGGCAGAAACAGTTTCCTAAACCATAAATGAGTTTTCCATTTTCAATATTTACAGAAACGCGCCGGGAAACATGTCATGCTGGTTTCCAAGAGTTTCCGTTTCTGAAACGGACACGAAAAGCGGAAACGCTACTGAAAAGGAGTTCCTGTGCAAAAGACAGATTCTTTCACTGAAACAAGAGAACTGGGCACTGCAACATCAGTGGATAATCATAGGAGGAACGGAAATGAATCTTTCAAGAACCAAGTCCATTTTCTGATCTAAATGTAAAACAATAAAAATATGCAAAAAGATTCATATAACAGTTTATAACTTTCATAATTCATCGTTCGCTAATTTCTCTCATCACCCTAAATTAATGATAAGAGGGCGAGCCTTGGCGCCACGGTAAACGTTGTTGTCGTGTGACTGATAGGTCAAGGGTTCGAGTCTTAGGAGCGGCCTCTTGCCAAAAAAAAATTGGCAGGGAAAGGCTTACCCCAGTACACGTTGTGGTGGGACCCCTCCCCGGACCCTCGCTTAGCGGGTACACGTAATGCACCGGGCCGCCCTTACCCTAAATTAATGATAAATTCTTGAACTTTTCAGGCCCTCAACACACCATAACATACTTGAGAGCAGAGCAGTCACCATAAATCAAATGACGAAAGTAAACACCCTAATAAGAGCTATCTTACAATTAAGAGGTAACCTCATAAGCAAATCGAAGAAATATCAGAAACGAAACAAATTGTTGAGGCAACGAATCTATAATTGAAAGGAGAGGCAACGAATCTATAATTGAAAGGAGAGAGATGAATAATGGATTTACCGGATCAATGCCTGTTAGTTCATAAGGCGTTAGGTTAATGATACTCAGGATCTCCGCTTTTGCAAGGCTGTATTTCTTACATTTCAACATGAACTCATTGATTTGCTCTCTTGTTTGCCTGAAAGCAGGAGTCCCAACCAAATAATCATAAACCTAGAACAAAAAAAAAAACAGTAGATGCAATCAAAATTCATATGGTTAAGCTAAATTTATCGAAGTAGAAAACTTTAAAAAATGAAATAAAACCTTATATTCTGATGGTGCTACTGGAGCCATAACCCTTGAAATATCGTTTCCTGCACCTCGGGACTTTAGAAAGTCGAGTACTTCAAAATTGGTAAGCGCCCCAGCGTTTGGATTCTTTCTGCAAATCAGTTTAAAATTATAGAACATGTCTAATCAAGTGCTAAGAAATAAAAACAAGAAGCTACATACATCTTCATCTTAACGTTTCTTTAATTCCCACACCAAGGTGTCAAATGCCAATCATGTACAATTTGCTCCACTGGCAATCCTGCAAAAGCAAAAGAGTAACGTTATAGCAGCCGATTACGGGTGTTTAAAGCAACCAAGTCTGGTTCAAACTAACACAAGAGTAGGGCTGCAATCGATAAAAACTCGACTGTGTTCGGCTCGATTTATAAACAAGCGGAGCTTGATCACGGTGAAACTCGGTTCAAAACCTTGCAAGTAGGCTCGGTTCTAGGTTCATGAACACGCTCAGGAACAAGCTCGATTATAATGTTCAGGCTCATGAGTAAACTAGGTTTGATTATTTTTCTAATAATAGTATTTCTACAAAGGCGAAACAGAAAACTACTTAGTTTTGTGCAAAATTTTAGTTTTGTAAGCTTCGAACCATGTAGTTTGTGTTAAATAAATTTCAAATGAACATAATTAACCAGTTGTTTACAAACAAAGTTGAACTGGTCGGGAGCAAAGTTCGTGAACAAATAAATTAGTTGTTTGCGAGCAACTCATAAACAGATGGTTGAGTTCGAGCTAGTCCATTTTCTGTCGAGCCAAACACGAGCAGGCCAAAGCTCGCCTCGACTAGACTCTTCACAGCTCTAAAAACGAGCCTAGTCGTTTCTATACAGTTGAGTTTCTAGGAAAATAAAAAACATATTTTTCTTTTTCTACAATTTCATATAGGCATTTAATAATCTTTTAGCCAACATATATTTAGTGTGGAAAAGAAAAAAATTATGAAAGCCGAGCATAAAGATGGAAGTTTGAATCATTCAGCTGTTGAAATAGTCACCTCCAATCTGACATAAAAATTAGAATGATAGTTCTTGAATATTCAAATGTTAATAGTCCATCAAAAACCCCATAAATCAGGCATTCTTCAGATAATATAGTAAAACCAATATTGATACTAGGACATAAGAGGCCTGTGATATTCGAAATTTGGCAGCTTACCTTAGAATCTCAGTGACTGAGCACTGAGAAGTTGAGCTGAACAACCAGAAGTCTAGAACAAGCAGTGACGGAGGGCAGACGGAACTTCCGATAACAGAGACAGTCGACGATTTGAGTTCGGAAGGGATGACTAATGAATTTCCGATTCCAGAGAGAAGGATTCAAACTCGATAACAATTTGGGAAGAAGACGGATAAAACTTAACCCATTAAATAAATAGGGAAAAGTTGCCGCCAAGGATTTTAGTATTAGCATGAACGATGTCGTTTAGGCAGGCTTCTTCACGGGTAAATTACATCCATGGCCACTGAACTTTAACCATTTTCATATTATGGCCACTGAACTTCATTTCTTCCCGGTATGACCACTGAACTTTACACTTTTTAACACCGGTGGACACTTAACGCATCAAAACGACCATTAACGGCTAAAAATAAAAAATCCAAAATATTAATGATATTCTAAGGAACTTTAATTCTTGAAAATATTCGTTTTGATGTCATTTAGGTGTTGTTTGGTTAGGAGAGAGAGTGGATTTTTAGAGAGAGAAAGATCCAAAAAATGTGATTTTCGAAAATAAAAAATGTGGTTTCATGGTAAATGTCGTTCTGAACAACTTTAATTTTTGAATATTTTCATTTTGAGGTCATTAACGATCGTTAACTGTCATTTGAAGAAGTTAATTAAAATTGAGTGGCCACCGATGTTAAAAAATGTAAAGTTGAGTGGCCATATCGGGAAGAAATGAAGTTGAGTGGCCATAATATGAAAATAGTTAAAGTTCAGTGGCCATGGTTGTAATTTACCCGCTTCTTCACTCAATTCCTCATTTTGTCTTCTTCACCATGAAACCCCCCTCCCCGTTTGATGTCTTTTGTGTTTGAGAAATTCCACAGACGGAGGGAGCTCTTATTCACCATGAAAATCTCAAGTTTTTCGACCTCCAATTTCAGGTACTTTTCAACTTCTGTTTTCTCGTATTCCACTCTTACTTGTCCTAGTGAAAACTTAGCTTCCATTGAGCCGTTTTCTGGAAATGCAATCCGCTCTAAGTTAACATACTAAATTTTCCCTAATTTTTCTATTTATGTAGGTATCAAATACGCAGGCATGTATGGCCTTCTCTTAGTTCTATAATATACCCTTCAATTTTTTTGAGTTTCAGCAGTTATAACCACAAGTATGATGGTTATACGGGTCAAATTTTGAATCTAATCTTGTATTTAACTCGACCCCCTGTTGGATTTCGATCTTATTCAGCGTTATCTGGTCCTTCCTCTCAGTTCATAAAATTGCCTACTGATAAGTATAGACCAGGAGTGAGTTCAAAGGAAGTCTTAAAGATTGTAAATATACTAACTGGTGATGAAGGTGCTGTAGAATCTAAGTTGAATTTGCTGGATGGAAGACTATCTATTGCTTTAGTTGCTCGAGTTTTTCAGGTTTTAAATAGAAAGAACAGGCCTGCATTGCATTACTTTTATTGGATTAGACATAGACACCCGGATTTGGGATGTAACCCCGAAATCTGTAGTCTTGTTATCGATAATTGTGGGCGTTTAGATGATTATAATGCTATGCGAGGTCTTCTGAATGATTTTAGGTTGAAAGGATTGTCCCTAACCAGGAAGGCATTTGAGTATTTACTTGTTATGGCTGCTGATGAGGCTAAGCTGAAAGAATCAACACAGAAAGTGATTATTATATTGAAAGAAGTCGGGGGAATATGTTACTTTACTGGAGTTCATTCATTGATTGAGATATTCAGCGTTTTAAGATCCTTGGCCATGGAAAAATTTGTTATCGAGAATACAGAGAAGAGATTGTCTAACTACAACCTTTTGTTTAAGGAAATGTGTGGAAGATGTGAGTTTGGGGAAGCGAGAAATCTGATAGATGAGATGAGGAACGAAGGCTATCCATTAGTGCAAAATTACAATCGATTAATTAGTACTTTGCTAAAGAATGGTGAAATTGTGGTTGCATACAAAATGTTTCAGGAAATGAAAGAGAAAGAGAAAGATTGTCCTCCTGATGCATTAACATATGAAGTGTTTATATGTCACTATTGTAATGATGGCAACTTGGAAATTGCTTTCGAGTTTTTTGCCGATATGATGTCAAGGGGTCTTCGACCTAGGCTTTCGACACATGCTGCATTTATCAGAGGATATTTCAACTCGAACAAGTATGAGGAGGCACACAAATATATTGTTGAGTCGGATGATAAGTATTCAAGATCTGTGAATTACAGCTTGCTTGCAAGGCTTCATCTGAAAACAGGAAATGCAGTTAAAGCGGAAAATATTCTTTCTGAATTGATTGAGAAAGGTCTTAAACCAAATCATAAAGTCTACATGGAAGTCAGAGAACGTCTGCAGAAAGCAGGTATGGAAAAGTTGGCTACAGATTTAGAGATGAAGTTGTGCCAGCTTGAACATAGACCTTAGTACAGGTAGCTTTCTGTGTTTTTTCCCTTAATTTTTTCTTTCTTTCTCCTAACCATGTAAAAGAAGCAATTAGGAGCGTCTTCAGTTAAAACAATGAATTTTATACAAAGTACAAGTGAAAGAAAGATGAAGCATACCTCTTTTGACCTTCTAACTCTATAGTATTTGCTTATGAACTTCATTATTTTAGATGTTTACCCCTTTAAATTATATCAAACCTCAAAATGCTTGCAAGTTGTAACAGAGTAGTTGCCATTTATTTGCTAGATTGAGTCTTACCATTCATTTTTGGATTCCTATATATTGCCTAGGTTTGGGATTTGCATTTAAGTTGAGTTTAACTCGTGTTTGTATAATTGTTTGTCCCATCGTGAAATTAATTTGAGATTTATCACACTAATAATATTTTTCTCGTTGTATACTTTCACTTTCTTTTTGTTGTCTTCCCATTTGTGTTTGCTTGATACTTTGAAGAAATAAGCAAGAAAATGATTGGCTAATGGATCCGTTTTTTGGTTCAAAAATTCTGACAGTTAATACTTGAAGAAGAAGATGATTTTATTTATTCAAACTATATGGAATTCATTTGTGAATTTTTGTTTAGGATTAAAAAAAATCAGGGTAGATTCAATTCAACAAAGGATTGTTCAAGCTCTAGTATGAGTATATGCACTGTGTGGTAGAGCACTGTAACATAGTCTTTGGGTCTTTGATTTGAGGGATAAAGTGACAAAGGAGATGAATATTATCCAAAACATGACTTTGTATATATATATATATATGTTTTGTTTTGTAACTTTTCCTTTGTTATGAGCTTTTCATTACATAGTATTCGAGATTTCGTATGAAGTGTATGATATGCTAAAGAAGTTGGCTATTGTTACACACCACACAATCAGCAACCTTTACCAAATGATGAACGCAAAGATAAGAAGCCATTGAATCTGGCAGACAGAAGTTGCCAGTGCTCTAAATTCTGCCTGGAGGAGCTATGGGAGACAGTAGATCGTTTTTTCGAATGCCAGGAGATGATGAATTTGCCCAAGAATATGCAATATCCAGTGAGGGATTTCCTTCTTTCTTCACAGGATGCCCAGTCAGCATCCGTGAAGCCTTTGATGGTTGCTGTGTTATGAACTGGGAAGAATAGACCTTGTCTTGGGGAGCCTTTGAGGTATCGAAGAACACGATGTGCTCTTTGAAGGTCCTCACTGGTGGGAGCATTGAGATGTTGAGATAGTTGTTGAACGATAAGCAAATTTCTGGGCAAGTGTGTGTTAAGTAGAGCAACTTGCCTATGAGTTGTCTATAAGTTGGAACGTCTGCGAGGTTTGGAATCGGGTTGATGTAGCTGGTGTGCTTGCTGGCTTGAATCCCAGAAAGCCTGTTCTTGAATAAGTTCAAGGCAGTATTTTCATTGACAAAGGTGTATCAGACTGTTCCCTCGCAATTTCAAGCCCAGAAAGTATTTGAGGGGGCCAATATTGATTTTGAACAACTATGAAGATATGACTTGATCTTAGTGACCGTGCCTGTGCCTCTGCAATTGCTGGTGACTAAATGTCATCAACGTATACTAAGACATCAAGGAAGGTGTTATCTATGATCTTGATGAATAAGGACGGATCAAATGTGGTCTGTTTAAGACCAAAATTCTTCAAAGCTGTGGATAATTTGACATTCCACTGCCGTGCAGCTTGTCGAAGACTATAGGGTGACTTTCTCAGTCTGCAAACTGCTTAGCCTTGCATAGGAGGAATTGTGCAAGTATCAAGCTGGTCAAGTATCCAGCCATTCATACTTGCTAGAGCAAGGAATAACCTGATTGTTGTTATCTTTGCAACAGGTGCGAAGGTCTTAGTGAAGTCTATGCCTGCTTTCTGTGTGAAGCCTTTGGCGACCAGCCTCGCCTTGTATCTCTCAACAGTACCATCAGCTCTGTGTTTGATTTTGAAGATCCAGCGGCAGCATATTGCCTTTTTGCCCTGTGGCAATGTGGTTATGTACCAGGTATTGTTATCATGTAATGCATTCAATTTTGTTTGTATTGCATTTCTCCAGTGTTCATGTTTGATGATCTCCTCATATCTTGCAGGTTCAGCGTGGCAAGATATATTTATTGAAAATGCTCTCTTGGCTGGGGATAAGTGAGCATAGGAGAGGTGTTTTGACAATAAGTGTGGTGTCTTTGGATATTTGCTCAAGAGAGACTGTTGATCCTGCAAGCTACTGGTGCTAATCCTGAAGATATTTTGGAGGATGTCTAGGTCTGGATGACCTTCTGAGGTGATGTAGTTCGTGTGCTTGTTGCTGCACAGGTTCGGGTTGGTCATTGTCTGTGGCTGTATTTGATCATTTTCATGTATATCTGTATTTTGCTCTTTTGGCTCCTCTTGTGTTTCATCAAATTGAATTGTCTGTGCCTGGTAATGTGAAATATTCTGATGCATCTAGTTCTAGTTGAGTTGGGAATAGGGTATTGGTGGCAGACAGTAGTGTTCACATGGACCCTGGTGACCAAATGAATTTGGTTATTCACCGTTAGATCTAGGCTTATTAAATCTAAGCCTTAGGATGCTTTAAATCTCCACCCTAGGATTCTGATAAGCGTAGATCTAACAATGAATGACCAAATTCATTTGGTTATTAGAGGGTCTTGTATTTGGTATACGTGTTTTAGGTTGAGGTTGATAGGGAAAATTTGTCTCATAGAACTATACAATTCTAGAGACAGATATTCTGTGTGTTTGAAGGTCCATCACCTTGTAACCTTTTACTCCTGTTTTGTATCCCATGAAAATGCATTTGCTGGCTCTAGGTGTGAATTTTGTTTTGTTTCTGTCTAAGGTAGATGCATAGCACAAACAGCGGTAGGGTTGTAAATATGCCGAGCTGCTCATGAGCAGCTCGATAAAAAGCTCGATCGTATTCAGCTCGATTTGTAAACGAGTTGACATTCAACACGGTGAAACTCGGCTCGAAAGCTCGATTTGTAAGCGAGTTGACATTCAACACGCCGAAACTCGACTCGGAAGCTCGTGAGCAACACGGCTAAACTCGGCTAGAAAGCTCGCGAGCAGTCTCAGTTATAGGTTTATGAGTAAGTTCGATTATAATCCCTCCGTTCCACAATACATGTCTTTCTAGAGAAGTTTTTTTGTTCCACAATACATGTCATTTTGTTTCAATCTATGCATATTAATTTACTTTTACCAAATATACCCCTATTTAAGTTGACTTTTTGTCTTGGGAATAGATAAAGTTATTAGTGGATGCAATTAATGCAAGGGTAACAAAGTCTTTTACTTGAAATTAATTGCATTTTTAATTAGTGTGCATTAACCTTAAAAGACATGTATTGTGGAGCAGAGGGAGTAATATTCATGAATGCGCTCGTGAGCAAGTTTGATTTTATTATTATTTTTTAATAATAGTATTTCTATAGAAGAGGAAATATTTGTGTAAATTTCAAATTAACATAATTAATAAGTTATTCGCGAGCGAAATTCATGAACAGAATTAATGAGTTCCGCGTGCAAAGTTTTATTGTGTTTGACTCGATTTATAAACGAGCCGAGCTTGAGTACTATGAAACACGGCTTGAAAGCTCGTGAGCAAGCTCGGTTATAAGTTCATGAACAAGCTCAATTATAATGTTCATTAATGGGCTTGTGAGCAAGCTAGGTTCGATTATTTTTTTAATAATTAGTATTTCTACTATTCTATAAAAGGGAGAAATGTAAAACAAAGTAGTTTTCTATAAAACTTTAGTTTTGTAAATTTCAAAACTAGGTAGTATTTTTATTATGAGCTCGTTCTCGAGCACAATAAATAAGCCATAAACGAAATGTTCGTGAGCAGCTTGTTTATTTGTTGACGAGCTTTACTCGTGAGCTTGCTTATAAATATAATTAATGAGCTGCTCAAGGGTAAAATTCATGAACAGAATTAATGAGTTGCTTGCAAGAAAGTTCATGACCAAAATTAATGAGTTGCTCACGAGCAGCTCATGAACAGGATTTCGAGCTCGAAGCTCAGGTCGAGCTCGTTAATTTTCTGCCGAGCTGAGGATGAGCAGCCAAAGCTCTCGGCTCGACTCAGCTCGATTACAGCCCTATAGCATTAGCAGGAATGGCTAGTATGAGCTTAGTTTGCCTGTCACTGGATTCTAGGGTATGCAATTAGCAGTGACAAGGAAATTGTACATAATCTTGCAGATATGGCACCTTTTCTTTGTCTATCAGTTATTACAGACAGCTTACAATCGGTATTCTCATCTAGGCGAAGTTTCTGTTAAGTTCATTCATTTACGGAAGATTTTTTTAGGTAACATATGATTGCAGGGTTTTCTTGTCTGTATCAGGAATTGCTAGGGGAAGCGGATGGCATAATATAGGAGGTTATGTGAATCTTGGTGCATATCGTGTTGCATGAACACTTCTCGTTACTAGCTTTTCTGCATTTAATGTCCGTGTCTATTTCTGTTTATGTTTTAAAAATAACGTTTCCCGTGTCTGCTTATAGGGTGCATATTATCTTGTTGGGACTCCAGTAGCTGTTGTGCTAGCTTTCGTTACACATTTAAGAGCGAAAGGGCTTTTGATCGGATTGGGGCAACAGGATCATTTTACTCGCTCTCCGGACACTCTTTACAGACTGAGAAAAGCAGGTTGTTCTTTTTAATTAATTCAAAATAAAGGAACCAGATTTTTAAGTGATGATTCCAATTTTTATGTCAATGTGCAGGCAATCAAAGCAAGAGAGAGGGAAATACATAGATCAGTATGCTATCAGTTCTGTACATGAAAGCGAAAATCTGGAACAGTAAGAGGCTTTTTCTTATTCTTCTTTATGCGAATTATGTTACAAATGTGGTTAGATTTGAACGGGACAAAATTATCGTGCCTTATCATTTGGCATCTTTTAAGGGTAATATGAACATTTTATGATTTGCATCATCATAACAGCAATGAATCTCTTAATTCTGGAGCGTCGCCGAAATATGATACTTCAGTCAATCATCTCAGGACTTTTGTCTCATCTCCAGCCTAGCTCCTTCTGTCAATGTACATGAAATGTGTAAGAGGTTAATACAGGATCTATGATTGGGCCTTAACTTTTAGTTCAATCGATTCCATGACAAAATGACTTCATAATAGTTGAAAAAACTGCAGTAACTATGTTTTTTTAAGAATCCATGCTTTCTAATTAGCTTTATTTTTATTGAAACTGTATTTACCTTTTTTTGTTTTGAGAGCCTGGGAGAATTGATTCTTTCCTCAACCTCAGGTCCGATAGCTTGTTTAGATTTGTTATCAGCTGTAGGTTTTATTGTCCTGGAATTCATTGACATATCATTTCCAATTTCAAATTTTCGCACTCGGGGCAAAATAGAGAAACTTGTCAAAATTTCTTGAATAGATCAAAATGGGATATGAATTACATTGATTTTGGTCTTGGGGACTTGGATTCTCCACTGTTTGATCTTCTATGGTGGTTGCTCAATTCCTGAGACTTCTTTACTACTCCAACTCCGGAAGTCCTGAAAAAACACTCTGAGTTATAATCCTAGGAGATTGCGAAAGAGACAGAAGGATGAAGGAGATGAAATCAGGATAACCAACCTCTTGTCTACACTCAATTTTCTCAAATGAACTGTGTTGATGATCTCTTTTGAATTGCTCTGCACAAATAAAGAGCCGTCATTGATAACGGAACCACAACTTTAATGTGATTGCATTAAAGAACCACTTGACCCAAAAGCTTAAGCTGATAGGCGGGTTTGAAGTGTGTTACAAACATAAGCCTACTCTACTCTACTCTACCTTTATGCTGAAATTTCAATTAATAGTAGAGTTGTCTGGATTCGAGCTCTAGACATTTTGGTCTAATAGGCTCGAATACCATGAAAACGAAGTAGTTTTATTATCTCTAGCTGATTGCAAATGTGATGGCCTACCTGAGAAAATTGAGTTAGGACTGATGTTGTTGTTGTTGTTGATGATTTTTCTGCTAAACCTCCATTAATCAAGCTAGCCATAGAACTTGAAGAAAGCGAGAGTCTCTTGTTCTTCGTGAACGAAGAACAAGTAGTTGTACTAGCGCATTGGACTTCTTTTTGTTGTCTATGGGACGAAAATGGGTTAGATGTTGTGTTTCTGGCTGACTTAGGAGTAATGCTTTTGGTGGAAACAAAACCATCATCTACTTCTCTTGTAATTACCCTTAGAGCAGTTAGTTTCGGCTTCTCAATCGCCTTCACCGCATCTTTCCTAATCCTTCCATCAGACTTCGATTTAGGCGAAGAAGTACTCCACTGGTTCAGAGAACAAGTTTAAACTTAGTATGAACAAAATGATCATATGTTTTAATGAATACTTTAAACTTTATAGCTACTTTACCTTAGGCTTTGGAACAGGTGAGAGTTTCTTCAACCGGCACTCAATTCTGTTGACCCGAACTCTGAGGGAAGTATCTGAGCATCTTCTGAAAGATGGAGAGAGTGGAGTCTCTCTTTCTAATACGGACTGTTCTACTAATACGGAATCCCTTTCGCAGCATGTTTCTGATTCTTGCTCTAATCTATCCGTACTTTCTGCTCTCTGCAGGTTATTATGATCATCTGTAGGCCAAATTTGACAGGTTTCGTCGTCTTTTCGGGTTGTATCCAGTATTAAGGCTTTTAAAGTTCTTTTCTTTTTATAACGTTCCTCAAAGTATGCCTTCTTTTGAGCAACCAATCCGGGTTCCTTGAACTTCTCTATCTCCTCTTGAAGCCTGTTGGGAGTAAAAACTGAATATTTTTCCCAAGCAATAGCGTCGTTTTCGTATCTCCCCAGAGAGATTGATCCCTGAACCAGGCTTTCAGAGATGTCCATACCCTTTATTTCAGGAAAATGAAAAGAAGGTCAAAGACTGGAAACACACAAAATCAAGAGGTAATGAAAATACCGACGGATATCTGTTGTTAAACGTATAATTTTCGTCGTAATTTGATTTTTGATTATATTATGTACCTGGGAGTCTTTGCTGTCTAAAGCAAGGTCTGAGCATGACCAAATGCTGCTGGAACCTCCATGATAATAATTGTAATCAGTTTGAATTGCCATTTTTGTTGTGGTTAGAAAAGGTCTCGGATTCGAGTTTCGTATAGAGCTAAAAATAGATGTTCGAAAAGCTTTATCCTCGTAACTCGAATTCGGATTCAACCGGACAGTAAAAAAACCGAAAGAATTTGACCTGTACTAAATGTCACAAACAGTTTCATTCATTTGCAGAATCTCAGAAGTAAAATAAACAAAAATTGTTAGCTAGAAACAGAATTTACATATAAAGCTGTAAAAAAACATGTTCGAGTAAAAGTGAACTAACTTGATCAAAAAGTTTAATTTGAACTTCTTAACCATTGTAAACATTTTTACTCAATCCATTTCTAAAATCTGTAAAATAAATAAATAAAGGAATAAGGTGTAAAAATACCCCTAATGTTTACTGTTAGGAAACTCCGCCTGTGAGGGTCACTTGGTGGCCTTTACAGCCGGTCCCAAGCCCGGACAAAGGAGGAGGGTTGCGGTAGGTTTGTGGCGGCCAGCGTAAAACTTAGCCACATCTTATGACATGAACCATAATATAAATACCGTTGGGGCGTTCCCTACTCAGCGATGCGCTGCACTTCCTAGACCCGGGTGTAGTGATAAATGTGCAAGGGTTGCTAGGTCGTCGCCCCGAAGCGGCGCGCCACCCCAGGACCCGGGGGTGGTGTCAAATATGCAAGGGTTACGCTTTGGGACATGGAACATAGGTTCTTTGACAGGAAGATTAGCTGAAATTGTAGATGTTATGAAGAGGAGGAGAATAAATATATTATGCCTACAAGAAACCAAGTGGGTTGGAGCCAAGGCTAGAGAGATAGCTCCTTGGGGTTATAAGCTTTGGTACTCAGGAAAGGATAAGGGTAGAAATGGAGTAGGTATTCTTATTGATAGGGAGTATATTGATGAGGTAGTAGCGGTGTCTAGGAAGAGCGATAGAATTATGAGTGTTAAGCTAGTGATAGGGGATGAGGTTGTGAATGTCATTAGTGCATATGCGCCACAAATAGGATTAGATGTGTCTATAAGACAAGCTTTTTGGGATGACTTAGAGGAAGTGGTGCAACAGGTTCCTAGGGATGAAAAAATGGTACTAGGGGGTGATCTCAATGGACACGTGGGTTCTAGGCGAGATGGGTTTGAGAGTGTTCATGGAGGGTATGGTTTTGGAGATAAGAATGAAGCAGGAAATGATATTTTGGAATTCGCATCAGCCTATGACTTGAGTATCATGAACACATGGTTTATGAAGAGAACATCCCACTTAGTGACTTATCGGAGTGGCGGTAATGCGAGCCAAATTGACTTCTTCTTAGTAAGGAGTGCTTGGAGAAAGAGTTATATTGATTGTAAGGTGATCCCTGGTGAGAGTACGACAACCCAACATAGAGTAGTGGTGCTAGATTTTCGAAGTAGGAAATGTATAAGAAAACAAACACCTCAAGTAGAGACTAAGATTAAGTGGTGGAAATTGCAAGGGGAGAATCAACAAAAATTTGTGGATGAGATGACCAAAAAAGATATTTGGACTTGCAATATGGATTCAGATATAGATTCAATATGGAATAAGATGGAGCATAGTATAAGGGAAGTAGCGAAGGAAGTTCTAGGGGAATCTAAAGGTAGCATGCCACCGGGTAAGGACACATCTTGGTGGACAGAAGAAGTACGACAAGCAGTAAAGAGTAAGAGAGAATCCTATAAACTATTGGGGAAATGTAGGAGTGACGAGAACTACGAAAAATACAAAGAGGCTAAAAGGGAAGTAAAGAAGGTCATACGAGATGCTAGAGCAAAGGTGAATCGGGATCTGTATACAAGATTGGATACGAAAGAAGGGGAAAGAGACATATATAGAATTGCTCGGATGAGAGATAGGAAGACGCGAGATCTCGGAAAAGTTAAATGTGTGAAGGATGTGGACCAGAAAGTCCTAGTTGGAGATAAGGATATCAAGGAACGATGGAGGTCCTATTTTGATGACTTATTTAATGGAGATCGCCAACAAGATGTTGGAGATATAAGTATCCATCACGATATGATAAATCATGAATGCCTGCGGAGAATTCAAAAGGGTGAAGTCAAAATGGCATTAAGTAAGATGAAGTTGAAGAAAGCAGTAGGACCTGATGGCATCCCTATTGAGATTTGGAGATGTTTGGGAGAAAGAGGAATCGAATGGTTGACGACGTTCTTCAACAAAATTTGGAGAAACAATAAGATGCCATCAGAATGGAGGAAAAGTACCTTAATCCCTTTGTATAAGAACAAAGGCGATGTCCAAGATTGTGCCAACTATCGGGGAATCAAATTAATGAGTCACACTATGAAACTTTGGGAGCGAGTGATTGAACAAAGGCTAAGGAGGACGGTGAAGATCTCGGAAAACCAGTTTGGCTTTATGTCGGGAAGATCAACTATGGAAGCCATCCATCTAATGAGACAATTAATGGAGCACTATCGAAATAAGAAGAAAGACTTGCATATGGTTTTCATTGACTTGGAGAAAGCATATGATAAGGTACCAAGGGAAGTACTTTGGTGGGCCTTGATAAGGAAAGGCATTTCGCGGAAATATATTGACATCATAAAGGACATGTATGAGGGAGTATGCACGAGTGTACGTACTAGTGTTGGGAAAACTGAAGAGTTTCCTATTACGATTGGAGTGCATCAAGGTTCCGCACTAAGCCCATTTCTTTTTGCCATCGTTATGGATGAACTAACAAGTTCACTTCAAGATGGTATACCATGGTGCATGCTGTTTGCAGATGATATTGTGTTGGTTGATGAGACGAAAGAAGGAGTGGAGATGAAGTTGGAACTATGGAGGCAAACTCTAGAATCTAGAGGCTTTAAGTTGAGTCGAAGTAAGACAGAATATTTGGAGTGTAAGTTTAGCGGCCGTAGGAGTAGGGAGGCAGGGACAATCACCCTAGATGGGAGAGTTGTTCAGGCCTCGGATTGCTTCCGGTATTTAGGATCTATTATCCAAACGGATGGAGAAGTAGATGGAGATGTTGCCCATAGGATTAAAGCTGGTTGGTCGAAGTGGAAGAGTGCTACGGGTTTCCTTTGTGATCCCGGCATGCCTAATAGATTGAAGGGAAAATTCTACCGGACGGCAATTAGACCAGTATTGTTATATGGTACGGAGTGTTGGGCAGTGAAACACTGCCACATCCATAAGATGTCGGTGGCGGAGATGCGTATGTTGAGATGGATGTGTGGTCACACGAGAAAGGACCGGGTGCGTAATGAAATAATTAGGACAAAAGTAGGGGTTACATCTATTGAGAATAAAATGAGAGAAAACCGACTAAGGTGGTTTGGCCATGTGAGACGTAGAGCGCTTGATGCGCCGGTTAGGAGAACCGAAGAGTGGCAAAGGGATGTAGTGGTGAGGGGTAGGGGAAGACCTAAGCAAACTTGGAGGAGGGTGATCGAGAGTGATATGAGTTTATTGGGAATTGAGGAAAATATGGTAGTGGATAGGACGGAGTGGAGGGAGCGAATCTGTGTCGCTGACACGACTTGATTTTCACGGTTTTATATGATGGTTCATGTTAGCCGACCCCGAATCATTTCGGGACTAAGGCTTTGTTGTTGTTGTTGTTGTTGTTGTTTACTGTTAGGAGCAATTTTACCAATAACGTCTAAAATGCTGCAATTAACTTTGGCAAGTTAAGAGCAATTTTACCGTAACGTTGACAAGATTTGAGAAATTATTCAACAAACTGTCTCTCGGTCCTGAATCTTGTAATCTAAGCTCCACATTTGTGCCATTTTCACAAACATATGATCAGACATGAATTTTTTTAAAAATAAAATAAAAAATATACTATTTTTTTTACAAGCGGACAAAAAAATTAAATATTTAGCCAAATTTATAAATATTAATCTAATATGAAATATTTTTTTAGAACCAATTAATATGCAATTGATGAAGAATAAGGAACAAAATATATGTGTTTTATAATAATGTCATTGCGAACATTAGGGGTAAAATTGCTTTGGCTGCCAATGTTATGGGTTCAGACATTAGGGTAAAATTGCTCCTAACCCTAAACGTTAGAGGTATTTTTGCACCTTATCTCATAAAAAAATAAATAAATTCTCTAGAAAGACATCTACTGTGGAACGGAAACAATATATTACTGCTACAATAATAAATGATCAGTTTTTTGCATTACTGTACCTTAATGGTCTTTAAAACTCTTGATTATGGTACCTTAATCGTCTTGAAAACTCTTGATTATGGTACTAAATTTATGTTTTCTGGGTGGACATTGTTCTTGTGAGTTTAATTAATGCTAAGCAAAATTAAGTGGAGGTATTAAAAAGGGAAAAAAAAGGAAGGAAAAGGAACAGAATTTGGCTGGGTAATGTAAAAAAAAAAAACGGAAAACCAAACTTTGAAACCATTAATGGTGGAGATTATAAATAAATAAACATGATTAGTGGGTACTTAATTTCTTAATTACATTTCTGGTAGGAGAGTGAACGCGTAGAAGAAAGTTTGTAAAATAAAATCAATCAATCAAAATCAACTATTTAACCACTCTAAGTATAATATTACATTTTTGAGTTACAAAAGTGAAAAGTAAAACAATATTTACTGTACTTCAAAAAAAAAAACTATATTTACTGTCTTACTTTTAAATTATTACTCTTATTAAGATTATAGTTTAAATTCTCTCGCCAAATTCTTACCTAAAAAACAATTAACATAAAAAATTTTACCAAATTGAAATATAGTGTTGAGATTCAGTATTACTATTAAGGGAAATAATTTATTACTTTCTACATTTATCTAACATAATGTTTGTTCCTGGTATTTTAATAATATATTGTAGTGTTCTAAAAATTGGCTAAGGCAGCCGTCTAAGTGGAAATTTTTAGAACATTGTTCCGATTTTTTCAAGTCGGCTGGCATAAACCGATTTTTGCGGTCCCAGGCGGTCCTTTTGAAAAAATTAGCTCTTTTTTTGTAGGAACAGGAAAGAAAAAACAAAAACCGAGCAAAAAACCTAACCCGGGATTAACTTAGGGAAGCTAACCCCCACCACATCATTCAAAAGGAGCGAAGAAAGGTACTCAGGAGGAGAAGAGAAGGTTGTGACCCCCCACATCTCCTCATGGCCAGCAGCCGCCAGACGATCCGCCACCCGGTTCTGCTCTCTAAAAATATCGCTGAAGTTGATGGAAATAAAGGAAGAACACATCCTCCTAATTCCTTTAATCAAATTTTGGCTATTTAAGCAAATAGCATTATTATCGGATATCATTTTGATAGCCTCCAGATTGTCAGATTCCACAAGCAGCTTATCCACACCTGTTAGGCATGAATATGACTGCATTTAAACAGCATGTTAATAACAATTTGTGAGAGTTTTAGGCGAAATATTCCTAAATAAAGAGAACTTATAAGTGTTTTATGCAGATTTGTATTGATTAAGTCAAAGGGCTACCACACAACCTGTTTTGCAACGAACCTTGAGGAGAAGAGCAACTTTTGATCCAGCGGATCTCCGCTGCGTACCTGATGACGGATAGCGATTGGACAAGTGGCAAGAGCGGCGTGGCAGTGGCAGCAGGCAAAGAGAAGGCAGAAAGCAACATGATGACAAGATGGATCACCCCCTTGAGTGTTTAAGGGTCAAATTAGAATTAATCATTTCCTAGTATCTTAGCTAGTGAAAAACAATCTTTTGTAATATTTTGGTGGTACGGCTCGTATTTCTTCCTTTATATAGACATAGTGGAAGGAAGGAGAGCGGTACACCTTTTTGACTTCGGATAATCGTTTAACTAGAATTTTGGCTTCTTTGAGAGGGAAAAAAGCTCTTTAAGGAAGATGACTCCATCAATGGAGGTTTGTGGAATTAGCTCAGGCTGTTCACTCTATACTATGAGTGAGTAGTCATTTTGAATGGGTTTGGCCAGTTAGGGCCGGTTATGTAAGTTTTCTATTACCTTATTTATGAATGAATAATGATATATTATGTTGTGCATGGTGAAACTTTAACTCCATTGCTAATGCATGTATGTTAGTGTTAGATGCATGATAGGAAACTGCTTTCATCTTCACGGAACTATTTGTCAAGCATTCAACCCCGAAACAGAGATGTCAGGAGGTTGTATCAAGGGTTTTCTTAACAGAAATGTTGTTTCGATCGTAATGCAAGAAAGAACCAACTTTAGGGACGCTTAAGGTTGTAGTACGTCTTAGAATCTTAAGAACACACGAGAGTTGACTTAAGTGAGCATTAAAGCAGAGACCTTGACTTCACTTTGCGTCATTCATGAATAAATAGGGTGTTTAGAGACTGAAAGTAACCTGTTCCGTTGTGCTTAACTTGTTCTGCCTTTTACCATCATTAAGTACTTCGTTTAATCAACTAAATCATTGATTGTGCTACTGTTTAAACAACATCTCTCAATTTAAAGAATACACGCACCACGAACACCCTGTGCTACAAAGTATTTCGCATAAGCTTTGGTCCTCAATCCCTGTGGATACGATACTTGACTTATCACTTTATTACTTGTATCTAGTACACTTGCTAGAGTGCATTTTGGAGACAATAAGTTTTTGGCGCCGTTGTCGGGGATTGAAAGCAACAAAGTTTATACGAACTTTTCTGTGAAACAAGGTGTTTTTAATCTGTTTGCTAAATAGTGCAGCCAGAAGGAATCTTTATCGGTTTATGCGCAGAGCTGGACCTCCTGTTTTTCCTATCGATCTCGAATTGGAGAGAACATGTAGACGAAACAGAGCAGGAGCTCGACGTGCAAGATAAAGAGAATGACAAAGAGAGAGAAAAATGGCTGGAAGGGTACCACCCGAACAACCAGTTCAGCCAAACCATGAAGAAGAGGGAGAAAATAATAACCCTCCTGTCATGTGAATCAGAGATTATTCGAGACCAACTACTGAAGAACATTCATCATGCATCGTGCTGCCCAACGAAGGGAACAACATGTTCGAGGTGAAAGCATCTATGATACAAATGTTGCAGGCAGCCGTACAATTCAATGGATACCAGTCGGAAGATCCCAATGGGCATATTCTTGAGTTTATCACGTTGTGCAACACTTTCATATCAAACAGAGGCGTTGCTGACGACATAATCCGACTAAAGCTCTTTCCTTTTTCTCTAAGAGATAAAGCGAAGAATTGGTTGAAAAACTTGCAACCAGGAACGATTACTACTTGGGAAGAAATGGCCAGCGCTTTCTTAATGAAATATTTCCCACCAAGGCAAGCCATTAAGCTCAGAAACGAGGTTTCCCATTTCGTGCAAGAAGAGCATGAATCCTTAGCCGAGGCATGGGAAAGGTACAAGGAATTACTAAGGAGAGTCCCCAATCATGGCATCCCTATGTGGATGCAAATGCAGAACTTTTACAATGGGGTAACCAACATTTATAAGATCCAGATCGAGTCCATAGCCAATGGAAACCCCGAAGATCTGGAACCACAAGCCTTGTACGACCTTATTGAGAGAGTGGTGAGCACAAGTTATAACTGGCACTCTGCCAGAAGTGAGGGAAAAAAGAGCGGGAAATGAAGATGTTGTGTCAAAATTGACAAGCCAGGTAGAACAGCTTGCTAGACAGCTCGGCAAGATAAATGTGTCCTCGATCCACAACGAACCACCATTCAATGACATTTGTGATTTTTGTGGAGGCCTTCATTTCAGCATCAACTGTCCCGGAGTTAAGCAGGGAAAGGGTGCACAGGCAGAGTGTGATTATGCAGGGTATAATCAGAGGAATCCACCTAACTCGTATTCTAACACGTATAACCCTGCCACAAGAAATCATCCGAATTTCGGATGGACAGGCCAGCCCTATCAGCAGGAACAACCGAGATATCAACAACAGCAAGGAGGACACTACCAAAGGCAACCTCATCAGCATTATAAACAACCTGTTCCACCAAAGGAAGATATAGAGCCAGATATGAAGACGATGATGATGCAGTTCATGAAACAGACACAAGTATCAATTAAAAATCTGGAAACACAAGTCCACCAATTAGCTGCGTCTACGTCAAAAGGGAAGGGAATAATGCCAAGCAACACAGAGCCAAATCCAAAGGGCGATGTCATGGCAATCACCCTGAGATCTGGTAAGCAAACTCAACCCATTATATCTACTGATGAAAATGCTGAATGCGCAGAGACATCCGAAGAAACTGAAGGAGAGCAGGAACAGACTATTCCTAGTCAAGAAGAAACCAGGAAGACGAAATCTACTAGTGAGCAGGATCAGAGGGAAAGCGGAAAGATATACAAGCCACCTCCGCCTTATGTTTCGCCTGTGCCATATCCAACACGGTTGATCAACAAAAAGCTGGAAGAACAGAATTCTAAAGTGTTAGACACCTTAAGGAAATTGCACATCAACATTCCGTTCGTAGAAGCACTGGCACAGATGCCGTCGTATGCGAAGTTCTTGAAAGATCTCCTGTCGAACAAGAAAAAGCTGGAAAACATATCCATGATCCAACTCAACAGAGATTGTTCCTCAATACTCCAAAACAAGCAGCAGCTACCGAAAAAGTTAAAAGATCTAGGGAGTTTTTCTATTCCTTGTTCAATTGGGAAGCTAAATATTGAAAATGCACTATGTGACCTAGGAGCTAGCATAAACCTAATGCCTTATTATGTATATACTAAACTTGGATTAGGAGAACCCCAGCCTACTCGTATGTCAATTCAGTTGGCCGATCGATCAGTATGTTACCCTAGGGGAGTGGTGGAAGATGTGTTGGTCAAAGTAGGAAAATTTATATTGCCTGTTGACTTTATCATAATGGACATAGATGAAGACCTGCACGTTCCTATTGTCCTAGGTCGACCGTTTTTAGCCACGGGTAGAGAATTGATAGACGTGGGAGAGGGGCAACTATTCTTAAGGATTAATGGGGAGGAAGTCATTTTCAAAATGAACGAGGCGATGAGATGAGCTAACAATAATGATGACACATGCTGTTTCTTGGATGAGTTTTAAAGTCTTTCTACTTTGCAGGAACATGACACTCCGGTGACTCTATTGGGAGAAGAAGTGAATTTATGTGAAGGAACAGGCTGTTCCATTGAATCCAACTTACCTACACCTCCTTTCGATCCTACTGTTCCTACTCATCAAGAACCACCGGAGATACCAACTGTGCCAGTATCTAAACCAGAATTAAAACTGTTACCTGCACACCTCGAGTATGCCTTCCTGGAACCACCCAGCGGGAGTCCAGTTATTATATCCTCAAAGTTAACTCTTGATCAGAAAGCACAGCTCATGGAAGTTCTGCGAAGGAATAAGGATGCAATCGCATGGAAAATTGATGATATCAAAGGTATCAGTCCGTCAGTCTGTGTCCACAGAATCTTGATGGGGAAGGAGCACAAGCCATATGTCCAGCCGTAGCGCAGATTGAACCCCCACATGAAGGAGGTTGTGCGAAAGGAGGTGATCAAGCTGCTGGATGCCGGTATTATTTACCCAATTTCTGATAGTGTGTGGACCAGCCCTGTTCACGTCGTACCAAAGAAGGGAGGTACAACAGTAGTACTCAACGAGAAAGACGAGTTGGTTCCTATAAGAACCATAACAGGATGGCGAGTTTGTGTGGATTACAGAAAGCTCAACGAAGCCACAAGGAATGATCACTTTCCTTTGCCCTTCATTGACCAGATGTTAGAACGGTTAGCGGGGTATGCATTCTATTGTTTCCTTGACGGTTACTCGGGGTACAATCAGATTGCAATTCATTATGAGGATCAGGAAAAGACAACGTTCACATGTCCATACGGAACCTATGCCTACAGGCGCATGCCGTTCGGACTGTGCAACGCTCCAGCCACGTTTCAAAGATGCATGATGTCTATATTTCATGACATGGTGGAGCGAACAGTAGAGATATTCTGTAACCCCCTCACTTGGATCACATGATATCTCACACAATATCAGTTATAGACATGCTTTCAATTATCAATCATATAAACTTCAATCTCATATAAACTTTACATATTATACATAAGAGAAAGCATTTACAATTTACAATACACGTTTAAGTCATTATCCTACATAGAGGATTTACAAAACAAAAGTATATCACAAGACTCCAAAATGCCTAGATGAGAATGGACTGACACTTCTGGTGCGACCTTAAGCAAGAAGAACTCCACCTAACCTGTAAAATCTATTGGCAAGGGGTGAGCTGCCTACTCAATAAACATATTACGCATATATGTATATACAAAAGTAATGTAAAGAGCACAAATCAAAATATATCATCAATACCAAGTTAGACTTTATTCACCTGTTTCACTTATTATAGTAATACTTATTTTAGAAAGGCCTTGCTGTACTTAGAAAATATATATAAAATGGTCCTTGGGCCCAATCTGTATTCCGGCTCACTAAATTCGAAATACAATCATCTATGCTACGGAGGAGTTACACTCACTCACGTACTCATATATCTCAACACATGTGCTTCCGGCTCACAATATTCGGATAGCACTCTCAACTTGGACCATTTCACATATCCATCTAAGCAAGCTCATATTCATTTATAATCCAACCATTATTCAGTTCCAGTATGTGCACAAGGCTTAACATGCCGTATTTACGCATAACACTGCAACATACTCAATCATAACACTTTCTTATCAATCATGACGTATCATAAACACTCAAACATTATCCACATCATTCACATCAGATTCAACCACATCTCACACTCAACAAGTCACAAGGCACAATACAGTCATACACATATATAAGCAATATGCTTACCGTCGCACTTGGTTCGATCTATTCAACACGATCGGTTGTGCGTTCAATTGCACCTTGCCCTCCTAATGTCACATAACATTGATCCAATTAGCCTTAACATAAACTTAATGAAAATATAAACTAAGGAATGCTATATGATTTACAAGACACTAATGCCACAAAGTTCATGCAATCTAATCCTTTTGTCTTAGATCATCACATGACCTACTTGCACACATTCTGCCATAACTCTCTCTATATAAATCCAGAAAAGATTAGAAACATATTTGACCATTGAATCTAGTCGACATTCTGTGTTCTCAAGTACATCTTCAATCTTGGCCCACCATTTATCAGCTATATCAGGATCTGTACTACCCTCAAACTCTGTTGCGCCCATCTTTTTAAGCCTTTCAAAATTTTTATCAAAGACTGGCGCATCTCGACGAGCTTGAACACGTGGCTGAGGCTGACCTTGAGCCAAATAGATTCCCATCATTTCTTCAAACTGGTTGTAACCCTGTGGATAACCTGCATGTCCTGAAGCTCCTATATGTTCTGAGCCCCCAGACTCATGAACATGACCAACTGAACCATGACTAGACACATTACCGGATTGTCCATTCTCACCATCAGACTCCATAACCCTACATGAAACATGACCATGTTAACATGCTTTAGAATAAGAAAACATGATTATGTGGTCTTAACCTAGGAATCCAAAACAAGTCATACACAACCTAATCCCTAGGAAAGTAGACCCTCTCTGATACCACTAAATGTAACCCCCTCACTTGGATCACATGATATCTCACACAATATCAGTTATAGACATGCTTTCAATTCTCAATCATATAAACTTCAATCTCATATAAACTTTACATATTATACATAAGAGAAAGCATTTACAATTTACAATACACGTTTAAGTCATTATCCTACATAGAGGATTTACAAAACAAAAGTATATCACAAGACTCCAAAATGCCTAGATGAGAATGGACTGACACTGCTGGTGCGACCTTAAGCAAGAAAAACTCCACCTAACCTGTAAAATCTGTTGGCAAGGGGTGAGCTGCCTACTCAATAAACATATTACGCATATATGTATATACAAAAGTAATGTAAAGAGCACAAATCAAAATATATCATCAATACCAAGTTAGACTTTATTCACCTGTTTCACTTATTATAGTAATACTTATTTTAGAAAGGCCTTGCTGTACTTAGACAATATATATAAAATGGTCCTTGGGCCCAATCTGTATTCCGGCTCACTAAATTCGGAATACAATCATCTGTGCTACGGAGGAGTTACACTCACTCACGTACTCATATATCTCAACACATGTGCTTCCGGCTCACAATATTCGGATAGCACTCTCAACTTGGACCATTTCACATATCCATCTAAGCAAGCTCATATTCATTTATAATCCAACCATTATTCAGTTTCAGTATGTGCACAAGGCTTAACATGCCGTATTTACGCATAACACTGCAACATACTCAATCATAACACTTTCTTATCAATCATGACGTATCATAAACACTCAAACATTATCCACATCATTCACATCAGATTCAACCACATCTCACACTCAACAAGTCACAAGGCACAATACAGTCATACACATATATAAGCAATATGCTTACCGTCGCACTTGGTTCGATCTATTCAACACGATCGGTTGTGCGTTCAATTGCACCTTGCCCTCCTAATGTCACATAACATTGATCCAATTAGCCTTAACATAAACTTAATGAAAATATAAACTAAGGAATGCTATATGATTTACAAGACACTAATGCCACAAAGTTCATGCAATCTAATCCTTTTGTCTTAGATCATCACATGACCTACTTGCACACATTCTGCCATAACTCTCTCTATATAAATCCAAATGCCCTGATTCTTGAACCTACTGACACTAGACATATATGGGTATAACATATCCAAAATTCATGTGAAGATCACTTCTACACAATATATGGCATGCAAAATGATTCTGTCCTGTTTCCTGCGAAGAAACAGACTATCCAGATTTGCATCTACCATAATTCACTCAACCTAGCTCATACTAAACACAATGTATTGCCAAATACTTTTACATACATATACTTCAAGTAGTTAGGAACACTTTTGTATAAATAAACTTTCTCAAATTATGACTCTAAGGTCCTCAAAATGCTACATCAACATGGCTGCCTCACATGACATTCAATTTCGAGGCAGTCATGTTCCATCTAGGTTTTCTTCATCTATATATGGAATTAAAGTCCCATATTTTACAGAGGGTTTCATAACACATATAGCAACATATGTTATTCTTTATGTATCTTCAAATTCGAAGAATATCAATATGAAAAACATGCTCCAAAATGACTGAAAGCAGTACCCTAGATTTCTGTTTAGGGCACTTGATACATATCTTTCATTTGGACAGCCTATAACCACTTTAAACAACACAAAAACTCAACAAACTCCATCACAACTCATCCACAACAAATCCTATGATCATACCTAGGTATTTCAGAATCTCAAACTCATAGAAAACAAGCTAAAACAACATACTAACCTTCAACTCGTGTCTATCACCTAGTATGCTTCCTAACTTGACTTGTTTGACTCGAAAATGGAAGAAATTGGAAGAGTTTTCTTTGGAGAGGTTTAGGGTATGAACAAGGAAGGTTTTGCTGAAGCTTTGGTCGAAATTGTGTCTGGAATAGATAAAGAATGAGTTGTGCACATCATTTGGCAAATGAAGAGGTGTATTTTGTCTTAATATTGGGGTGACACCTCGTGCTTGCTCACAAACCTCAAATTCAGCCCTCCTAAAGTGTAACTTAATCAATTTAGGATATATGAATTCATTCATTCATTCATTTAAGTCCTAACTCAATTAACCAATCGTTACATCTTAACGATACACTAATCGTCTACTAATCGCACGGTAATCGCATTATGCATATGAAACTTCTAATGACAATGCGATGAATCTAAAATGTATGTATTCAATCATGAAAACATATATGAATGTGGGAAGATGTATATGTTAGGGTTTTAGGGATGTCACATATTCATAGACGACTTCTCTGTTTATGGAAACTCTTATGAGAGCTGTCTAAACAACCTCGAAGCCGTGCTTGTGCGATGCAAGGAGACCCACTTGGTCTTGAATTGGGAGAAATGCCACTTAATGGTTACCGGTGGAGTTGTTCTCGGGCAGAAAATTTCAGAAAAGGGGATGGAAGTGGACAAAGCGAAGGTGGAAGTGATAGAAAAGCTGGCTGTTCTGGCCAATGTAAAAGATGTGCGAAGTTTTCTAGGGCACGCAGGGTTTTACCGCAGGTTTATCAAAGATTTTTCAAAGATTGCGCTGCCCTTGTCAGCATTACTTCATAAGGATGCGGAATTTTCTTTTGATGCAAGCTGTTTAAAGGCGTTCGAACTGTTGAAAGGCAAGCTGATCAACTCGCATATACTGGCAGGACCCGACTAGGAACAGCCTTTTGAGATGATGTGTGACGCAAGCGATACATGTGTGGGAGCTGTTCTGGGGCAGAGGGTTGAGAAGAAATTTCGACCTATTTATTATGCAAGCAAAACATTAACCGAGACCCAACAGAATTACACCACGACGGAAAAAGAGCTCCTCGCAGTTGTGTATGCTTTCGACAAATTTCGCCCCTACTTGGTTCTATCAAAAGTCATTGTTCACACAGACCATGATGCACTACGCTACCTGTTCGCCAAAAAGGATGCAAAACCAAGGCTGATACGGTGGTTGCTTTTACTTCAAGAGTTCGATCTCGAAATTAAGGATAAGAAGGGAACGGAAAATGTAGCAGCTGATCATTTGTCAAGAATTCCTCACCAGAGCAACCAAGAACAACCTGAGATTTTGGAGAGTTTTCCAGACGAACGTCTCTATATTGCACAGCCTGCTCCATGGTTTGCTGACATTGCCAATTATCTAGCCAGTTCACTTAAGCCTCATAACATGTCCACTAATCAAAGGAGGAAGTTCTATGCTGAAATTAAATATTATTTTTGGGAGGACCCCTATCTTTTCAAGTTGTGTGCCGACCAAATTATTCGAAGATGTATATCTCAAGAGGAGGGACAGGCTATTCTAAGCCATTGTCATGACCGAGAAGCTGGAAGACACCATAGCGCTAGCAGAACTGCAGCAAAAGTACTTCAATCAGGTTTTTTCTGGCCAACACTTTTTAAAGATGCCAATCTGTTCGTTCGCACTTGCAACGAGTACCAACGAACCGGCAATATCTCAGCTAGAAATGCCATGCCCCTCAATAACATAGTTGTTTGTGAAATTTTTGATATATGGGGCATAGATTTTATGGGTCCATTCCCTACATCTTTTGGGCATAAATATATCTTAGTAGCTGTTGATTATGCGAGCAAGTGGGTTGAAGCAATGGCTAGTCCCACCAATGACGCCCGTGTGGTTGTAAAATTCCTGAAAAGGCTATTTGCCAGATTCGGTGTCCCACGAGCGATCATTAGTGATCAAGGAACCCACTTTTGCAATGCCAAATTTGAGAAGCTGATGGGCAAGCTTGGAGTTTTTCACAGAATTGCCACAACTTACCATCCACAAACAAGTGGACAGGTGGAGATTTCCAATCGTGAAATCAAAAGAATTTTAGAAAAAACTATTGGCAATTCTAGGAGAGACTGGGCAAACAAGCTTGACGATGCTCTTTGGGCATATAGGACGGCTTATAAAACACCAATCGGAATGTCTCCGTTTGGATTGTTGTACGGCAAGTCTTGTCACTTGCCGGTTGAAATGGAACACAGGGCCTTTTGGGCGTTAACTTTCTTAAATTTTGAGCAACAGGCTGTGGGAGACCAAAGAAGACTTCAACTCTGTGACATGGAGGAGTTCAGGTTGTTTTCATATGAGAATGCGATGAATTACAAAGACAAGACCAAGATGTGGAACGATAGAAAAATCCAGATAAAGACGTTTCACGAAGGACAAAGAGTTCTCTTGTACAATTTGAGACTCAGGTTGTTTCCTGGGAAGCTTAAATCAAGATGGACGGGGCCTTATCTGGTGAACAAGGTGTTTGGTCATGGTGCAGTTGAAATAGGCAAGGAGGGTCAGGAACCTTTTAAGGTGAATGGGCAAAGATTGAAACCCTATTTAGAGAACGATCACACAAGGAAGATCGATACAGTTCACTTCCAAGACCCCCCAAGCCAGTAGAAGCACAAACAGGGTGTTCGCTACAAACACCAATTGTAGCACAAGTAACTTTGCATTTAAATTAGTTTGCATTTTAAAATTTTGTTAAAATTTTGTTAAAGGTAGTTTAGATCCATTTTGTGTCGTGCAATGGTCCGTATTATGTGTCTCCGGCTCAAGCAAAGATGTAAAACTTACACCTTTCCACAAGGGTTGAGTTTTACGTTTTTACCTGTTCAAATAGGGGGATGATTTACCTTTCTGTGGAAAGGCTATCCTTGGAAACTGGGAGGCGAACTAAAAGTCTGAAAAAGTGAAATGTCTCATCATAGGTCACTAGGTACTTCTTTCACATGCTCTCCTTTCCTCGATACAATCCAACGGATAGGGGAGTCATAAATTCAAATTTTGAAGCGTGACCGTTCATCGCCCTAGGGTCTCTACATAGAAACGCGCCTTTTGCCAACCACTTATCCAGGTGGCATCCTTTGGACCGCTCTCATAAAGGCGGGTTGGCAACAGGACATTTCACTTCCTCTCCCTACTTAAGGAGACCGACCAAACATACGGCCCCTCGTTCGACTTGTATTATTTTCACACTTTTATTTCACGGTTCACCACATGCTCTGCGCTCTTTATCATTGGGAAACCCTATTTAGACTTGAGCGCAGGATGAGAACTCGTGGATCTAGTAAGCAGGTAAAATTCGAAGGATCAACGAAGAAAGAAAGAGCTAAGGGCAAAATGACAGGAACAAGCTCAGTTGCTTTCATCCCTAACAAAAAATTGGTGAAAAAGCTGTCTCAGTTCAAAGATGCAGCAGTGCAGACATACTACGAGGAACTTGCGCAACTTGAATTCGGGCCTGTGAGAACTGTTTGCTGGGAGACCTTGAAGAAGCTCAAACTTGACGTGCGTGTGTAGAGGCTCATGGAGGCAGGCCATTTCAGCTGTTCCTTTGAAATAACAGAGCCGGCCTACAAAGAACTCACGTTGGAATTCCTGGCTACGTTTAAGCACCATCCCGATATCACAGACCCGGACGAGGAAGGCAAGTTTAGTTTCAGGCTAATGACTCACACCCACCGGCCTTCATTGAACATGTTCAACAGTCTATTGGGTGCCACGGATGATGATGACCTTGAGTCGGAAAGTTACAAGGAGGCGTTCACTCAAACCCCTGATGTATTTGACCCACAAACTTTCTGGCAATCTATTTCGAACCAGCCGAGGTATGATGGTAGCGTTTCCAAGGCGTCGAATATTGATGACTATGCCGTCTGTTACCTCCATAAACTAGTCTCTGGCACCATCTTTGCCCATGAAAACCAGGCCACTATTCCCCATGCTGACATTACGGCTTTGTGGAGTATGACAACTGGGCCCAGAATGAATCTAGGCTATTGGTTTGGGGAGTACATTGCCAACTTTGGAAAGAAGAATTCCTCGGTCATTTGCTGTGGGAGTATCGTGACTCGGATTGCAGTCGAGATTGGAGTTTTTAAGCCAGAGGACCGCACCAGGCTCACTGTTGTGAACCACCCTGACCAGATTGATTTAAGGAGTTTACAGAGCATGTGTTTTGGGAAACTGTGTTGAAACACCTTTCCACATGATTTTGATTTGACAAAATTATTTAAGTAAGAAAAAATATTCTAACACATTAAATTTAAATGCTTTGATTTATTTCACTAATGTGTTTGTTCATTATTGAGTTTATTGAATTCATGAGACATTAAGACAAATGGCCCAAAGGCCCAAAAGAGGAAGTCAAGCCCAAGTCAATAAGATCAAAGTTACACGGCCCAAGAAGACACAAAACGCCGTCGTACTGAGTAAGACATTAGCCCAGCACCAAGAAGGATCGAGAAGCCTTCTACTAACAACTTCGGAATGAAGCTGCTGAGTTGAACGACAAGAAGTACAAGTCAACGGCAGAAAATGTTCAACTTGTAGACAAAGTATTTCTACTTTGGGAAATGTTCAGAAGGCGTAGGAAGCTGTCCCGTGGACCTTTCCTTAAATGTCGAAACATTCTGCCATGGACTGACGAAGACAGAAGATACAAGAATTCTATTGGCCAACGACGCTGAGCAAGCCCAGAGTGACAACGACGGGAAGCCGTTTCCCTCCAACGGTTATTTTGAAATTCGAAATGACCAGGTGCCTCAAGTGTCATTATATAAAGGCCATCCATTTGCTTCAATCGATGCAGAACTTCAAGTTGTCGAAACGCTGACCAAATTCATACTCGAAGATTCTGTGAGAAAAGCAAAGCAAATACCTTACACCAATTTCCATATTAGTGTGTAAAAGTCTAGAGTGATTTTCAATCATCTAAAGTGTCTTAGCAATTATTGTTTAGGACAATCTCATTATCATTTCTAGAAGAATAGAAAGGAGAGGCTGAGTACTCGGTTATAGTACTCAGCGTAGATATAGGAGTGAGTAGAGGTATAGAGGAAGATACTCTTGTTATACTCAGCTTCTATTTGTAAAAGGTTTCGTGCTCTACCTTAAAGAGCTCAGTAGAGAATTCAAAAGCTCAGAACGTGTTCCGGGGACAGGACGTAGGCGGAGAGGCCGAACCTGGATAAATCTGCTGAGTAATATCTGTCTAACCCTTTAACTCCTTTTATATATATTGCTTGCTTGAAAACTGACTAAGTAAAGAAGTCACGCTGAGTTGTGTGCATTGAGTATCTGAGTTCAGGAATAGACTCAAGTGCTATCTCCTGACTCAAGGAAAGAAACTGATTTAGTCACCAGTTGACTAAGCTAGTGTCTTAAATTCACTCAGCACGCTGTGTAACCCTTTTCATAAGGAAAAGAAGTCAGCCTTAACGGATAAAATTTTAAATAGTTCCTATCCCCCCCCCCCTTGGAACTATACTTGTCACGTTATAAGGGACCAACAAGTGGTATTAGAGCTTTAAAAGCTCACTGTGCAAGGTTTAACTACCTTGAGCTGATCCCCACTATGGCTGAAAACAACACTCGGTTTCTCCCAGGAAATCTGACAACTCAGATTTTACCTGAGGGTCTGTCCATAACTCGGCCTCCTCTATTCTTCGGGTCTAACTATACCTTTTGGAAGAATATAATGAAGAATTTCATTCAGGCAACAAACATGAGCGCATGGCTATCTATAGTCCAAGGCCCATTTGTTCCTGTTGAAACTATTGATGGCCAAACAGTTGTCAAAGCTGAGACTAGATGGACAGAGGATGATCTCAAAAAGCTACAAAACCATGCTTCGGCTATAAATATGCTTCACTGTGCGCTAGATGCTGCAGAATACAACAAGATTTCAGGTTGTGAGTCAGCGCAGGAGATCTGGAAGAAGCTAGAGGTCACCTACGAAGGAACCAACAAGGTGAAAGAATCCAAGGTGAACCAGCATATGAGATTGTACGAGCTGTTCGAAATGAACGATGATGAAGGAATCTCAGACATGAATGCAAGATTCACAAACATCATCAACGAGCTCAAGAGACTTGGGAAGATCTTCACTGAGGAAGAACAAGTCAAGAAGATTCTTAGGAGTCTTCCTAAAAGCTGGCAAGCGAAGAAGACTGTTGTTGAGGAAGCTCAAGACTTAACCACCTATAAGTACGATGAACTCATTGGCTCACTGCTGACCCATGAGATCTCAATGAAGAATTTCGAGGTGAAGGAAAAGTCTGAAGACAAGAAGCAAAAGTCTCTTGTCATAAAAGCTGACTCCACTGATGGGAGCTCAACAGACGATGAAGAGATGGCTATGTTTACCAGAAAGATGAAAAGGCTGTTCAGAAAGAATGACAAATATTCTAAGAAGCCTTACAAGAAATTTGATAAGTACAAAGCTGACTCCAGCGACAGCAAGTACAAGAAGGACAGCTCAAAGCCCATTACATGCTTTGAATGTCATCAAACTGGCCATATTAAGTCAAGATGTCCCTCGCTGAGGAAAGAAAGGAAGAACGGCAAGAAGGCAATGGTGGCAACCTGGAGTGATAGTGATGATTCATCATCATCTGAAGCTGATGCCACTGTGTCAGCAAAGATTTGTTTCATGGCTGACGAACTTGCTGAGCCATGTGTTTCTGAGCATGATGACCCCTCCATTGCATCGGACGATGAGGAACACTCAACTGAGGTAAGCCTGAGGTGTGCTGAGAAGTCAAAGATGTGGTACATTGACAGCGCATGCTCTAGGCATATGACTGGTGATGAAACTCAGTTCATCACGTTTGTGCGTAAGCGAGGAGGAAGTGTGAGTTTTGGAGACAACAAGAAGGCCACTGACCGAGGATGATCCCCACTCAGCACCGGCTGACCAAGAAACAGCCGCTGAGTCATTTCCTCAAGGGCTGATCAAAGGTAAAAGTGAAACTCAAATCACTTTCACTGACCAATCTACACCTGCAGAGATTGTTGAAACACAGCCAGCGCAAGACATCAATCTACCAAAGGAGATTAGGATACCAAGAGGTCACTCAGAAAGTGCCATTCTTGATGCCGCTGAGAATACCCTGATGACGAGAAATCAACTCAGGAGATACCTTAGCAACGTAGCATTCGTATCAATTCAGGAACCAAAGAATTTCGCTGAAGCTGAGTATGACGAATACTGGATGAATGCAATGCAAGAAGAATTTGATCAGTTCAGACGAAATGAAGTATGGGATCTAGTGCCAAAACCAAGAAGCCAGAAGACCATAGGAACAAGATGGGTCTTCCGCAACAAGCTGGATGAACAAGGGAACGTGGTCAGAAATAAAGCAAGACTTGTAGCTCAGGGCTACAGTAAGCAAGAAGGTATTGACTACGGTGAGACCTTTGCCCCAGTGGCAAGGCTAGAGGCTATAAGAATTTTATGTGCATATGCATCTTATATGAACTTTAAATTGTTTCAAATGGATGTTAAGAGTGCATTCCTTAATGGAGTTATAAACGAGGAAGTTTATGTTAATCAGCCTCCAGGGTTTGAGGACTCCAAGTTCCCAAACCACGTTTATAAACTCAAAAAGGCTCTGTATGGCCTCAAGCAAGCACCACGTGCTTGGTATGAGAGGCTGACCAGTTTCCTGCTGACTAGAAATTATGTCAGAGGTAAAGCTGATACAACCTTATTCATTAAGAGAAATGGTAAAGATACCATGCTGGCTCAGATATATGTTGATGACATTATTTTTGGTGCGACTAACGAGTCAATGTGCAAGGAATTTAGCAAGCAGATGCAAACTGAGTTTGAAATGTCAATGATGGGAGAACTCAACTTCTTCCTTGGACTTCAAATCAAACAAGGGAAAAATGGCATCTTCATAAGTCAAACTAAGTACGCTAAGGAGATATTAAAGAAATATGAACTTGAAAATTGCAAGCCAATATCTACTCCAATGGGCACTGACACTATCCTCTGCGCTGATGAGAATGGTAAGTCGGTAGACAGCAGATTGTATCGAGGTATGATAGGCTCTCTACTTTACTTAACAGCGAGTAGACCGGACATTCAGTTCTCAGTATGTTATTGTGCTAGATATCAATCTAACCCTAAGGAATCTCATTACATAGTTGTAAAAAGAATCCTTAGATATTTGCAAGGCTCAGTGAATGCAGGTCTATGGTATCCCAATACTTCAGATTTCACACTTCTTGGATACACTGACGCTGACTACGGACGAGACAAGCTTGAACGAAAAAGCACCTCAGGAGGATGCCACTTCCGTGGGAGCTTTCTTGTGTCCTGGTTCAGTAAGAAGCAGGCGTCGGTAGCCCTGTCAACCACTAAAGCTGAGTACATTGCTGCTGGAAGCTGCGTTGCTCAAGTCCTATGGATTAAGCAACAGGTTGAAGATTATGGTGTTCAGACTAAAACAATTGAAGTCAAATGTGACCACAAAAGTGCAATTGATCTATCAAAGAACCCAATCCAGCACAGCAGGATGAAGCATGTTAGCATCAGACATCACTTCATTAGAGACCATGTACTCAAAGGTGAGATCAAGCTGACCTATGTCCCAACGGATGAGCAGCTTGCTGATATCTTCACAAAGCCACTGGCTCGTGACAATTCAACATACTTAGAGAAGCCATTGGTATGTTTAATCCTCTTCAGTAAATTCTAAGTAAAATACAATGATATATTCATGCTGAGTGAATTACCATGCTGAATGATTTATGCTATTACTTGCTGAGTAGATAGATATATGCTGAGTGTTCATATCAAACTGGCCCACTAAGCATAAGAACCTTTCCTTTGCACAACATCGACTACACAGAATCTTAAACGTTTAGAATTCCTAACACTGAGTAAAAGGAATCCATTGCGAAATTAGGTTTTGCACGCGTAAGTACATAGCCTCTAGGATGACGTAATCATCATCATTAGTAAATACACGCGTCGTTTCCTAATAAATGCTAGCAATAACTGACTTTAGACGATTCAAATCCCCACCGTTTCATTCAACCTATCAGGTTGCCATCTATCGTCTATAAATAGTGAACGTTTTCTCACCAGTCATCCTCTACGCTTGAAATTCGCACTCAAACTTTTTCTCTCCCTCTCAAATTTCTAAGCATCCTAAAAAGAAATCCTCAAGAACATCATGTCTGATTCCCAGAATCTCTCCGATGACCAATATGACGATAATCGCTCAGACATTAATCCCGAGTCTCCACCAGAGCAAGAATACATTGAGACTCCAGATGATGAGGGCCAAGATGGCCATGGTAAGCATGACCAACCCATGGATGAGGTCAGTATCCTTGGAGTTGATCCTCAAACTGAGCACTCAACGCCTTCTAAAAAGAAGAAGAAGAATAAGGGCAAGAAAGCTGAAGAAGAAGAAACTGAGGAAAGAACCTTCCGATCCGCATTCTCCGACGTTGAAGGGTTAGACGTTGTAGCTTCACGATGGTTCTCAAAAAGCTTCATAGAAACAGTAAAACCCTACAGTGACTGGATATCCAAGAACGGATGGACCAAACTCTTCTCCCTGAGTGGGCTGACCTATCCAAGGCTCGTAACTGAGTTTTACTCCAATCTTCTGGTAGCCACAGACGACGTTGATTTTATGGTCACATACGTCAACAAAAGGCAAATCATCATTGACCGAACATATTTGGCCACTCTGTTTGAACTGAAAGATGAGGGAGCTGAGCTAAGGAGAACAAATGACTACAAAAAGGTTAAATACACCTCCACTTTCTGTAAACCTGAGGGACATGTAGGGGAAGTCTCCTGCACCTCACTCACTCAGCATTAGAGACATGCTCACTACCTTTTGACCAACTATCTCTACCCAAAAGTCAACTCCACATCCTCTGCCTCTAATTTCGAGCAATGTTTTCTATGGCATATGCTCAACTACAAACCGCTGAATATGCCTGTGTTCTTGATCGGAGCTATGCAACGAAGCACTGGAGCACTTCGGTTGGGCTCAATTATTACCGAAATCCTTAGGGATCACAGAATCAGCTTCAGGATGAAGAAAGCATATCTGGCACGGAGATTACTATTGAAGACCTCACCAAACTTGCGTACGGTCTTCCTTTTAAGTCAAAGAAAGGAAAGGATGTTGTAACTAACACTAAAGAGGAAACTGACCAGACAGCCAAAGGAAAGAAAAGAAAGTCAACAACCACACTCCAAACTGTTAAACGACTAAAGGTTATCATGACTAACCCAGCTCCCGCTGAACCACCTAAAACGCAACCTGCTATGACAAAATCTGCCCAGAAATGACCTATCCATCAGGATGCATCTACCGAACCTGAGCAACCCCTAAAGAGGAAGAAGCCTCCTAGCAACAATCCACTCAGCGTACGTCCCCTCGGAGTCGCCGTACCAAAGGATGCCTTCTTCCTGCGAGCTCAGGAACCGGCTAAAGACAAGTCTATCTCTGCTGAGAAGACAAAGCAATGCCCCTCCAGCCAGTCAGTTGCTGAAGATCAAACTGAGGAGAGACCCCCCATCATTCAAGTTGACCAAACTCCATCCCCACAGAAATCCCAAGACTGCAGTGAAAGAATAGTCAAAAAGAAAGCTTACAAACCGCTGGTGTTTGATGTCTTAGAAGACTCTCCTCTGCCTAAGTCAATTGCCAACTTGACGGACTTGGACTTCAACTTCTTCACCAAGCCTACAGCTCAAACCTCGCCCGTTCAAGAAAAATAAGCCTCTGTTTCTAATACTAAGGAACATGCTAATGCTGACACTACTCAGGTTCAACAGTCAGCCGACACTGCCACTCACCCCTCCACTGAGCAAGTGATCAACAAATCGCATGTTCAAGAGGATGAACAAGTACTTGAGCCATCTACTACTCAGGACAACGTAGAGCAGATTCCCCCTCAAGTCCATACACAACTCCAGCCTGAAACGGAGCAGGTAGATACTCCACTTGAATCAGCGAGCAAGTCAGCTCCTGCTGCTGGAGTTAATTCTGAGTCTGCCACTCCTCTTGCTCAACCTTCAACCATTCAAGATGGCACCTCCATTTCTAGTCCACAACCTCAAATGCAATCACCTGCAGCCAGCCAAAGCTCAGTTCCTGAACCTTCTCAATCTGACTCATTGGAGTTCCTAAATTCTTCCCAGTCTAGAAAACGCATCTTATAAGCTGCCCAAGAACTCATTGCTGAAATCCAAAGCATGCATGGAACTAACACTGAGCGCAGTTCGGAGGAGAATACACAACTGACTACCCTCACTCAGCTCCTCTCTGAACTCAAAGGCCTCAAGGACCTTTTAAGCGTCCTGACTGAAATGGTAGCTCAACAGCCAAAGCAAGAGTTCGCCACCAAAATGGCAAACCTTCACTTACAAATGGTGCAACATATGGACACCATTGAAGGCAAGCTCAATGCCATTTCTGCAGGCAACTCGGGTGTTGCTCAGTCTGCTCAAATTGATCACATGTTCACTCAACTCCGTACTGAGCTCACTACAACGAAAGACTTGGTTTCATCTTCTTCTCAGTGCACCATTGAGCAAATAACTGAATCCATCCGCTTGCTGAGCCTATCCCGTGAAGAAATGAAAACTGACCAAGCAAAGCAATCTGAGATCTTTCAACTGTCCAGAGCTACTTATGACTTCGTCTCTCATCAATCTAATCAACACCACCACTATGATGCTGGACTGCTCAGGATGTATCATCAAACCTATGCTAAAATGACTGATTCAATCAGCTGGATGGGCAAATCACTTCAGTTCATCCTCAGCATCCTCAGCTCTCACATGGAAATTCCGTCATCAGAAATGGCTGGTGGCATTAGAGTTTTTGCGGGACTTAAGCAAAGTACTGCTGATCTTCAACACTACTCATCTGCCTTATCTCGTGCTGTTGATCAAGGGAAGTTCTATGCCGCTGTCCCCCAGCCTGTTGATGCTGGCAAAAAGGGGGAGAAAGACAAACATTCAGCTGGAAATCTACAACAACAGAAGTTGAACTTCGGTTCCACTTCGTCCGCTATTCCTCCTAGCACTCAACCTCAGCAACCACCTAAACCCAAGTCGAACCAAGTGTCCTTCAACATTAGGGGATAGATATTGATAGTTATCTGTAAATCTATGTGTTTGCTTATAATAGGTTTTGTGCTAAATCTAATCGCATCTTTATCAATTATGTTGTCTATTCTTTTTGCTGTATTGATCTTAATTTATGACTTGTCTCACATGGTAACATTGAATTAATCATATACTTGGTCACTGAGTAAAATCACTCAGTTATAACTAACTTACTCAGCTAAGACTCTGATATCTGAACTTAATCTTCCGCTTATCCTTACATCGAAACTGAGTTAAATAGAATATGTTCCATGAGCTGACCTTTTTCTGAAAACTGTCCTTAGACTTACTCAATTAAATCTTGAAATGTTTAGAGTAAAACTAAGTCAGTAGCTCAACCCTTACGGGGGAGTTAATTGATAAAATAAGGTCAATCATCATGGGGGAGCTCAACACTGAGTTCTTCAACTGAATATTTTTGCTAACATCAAAATGGGGGAGTTTGTTGAAACACCTTTCCACATGATTTTGATTTGACAAAATTATTTAAGTAAGAAAAAATATTCTAACACATTAAATTTAAATGCTTTGATTTATTTCACTAATGTGTTTGTTCATTATTGAGTTTATTGAATTCATGAGACATTAAGATAAATGGCCCAAAGGCCCAAAAGAGGAAGTCAAGCCCAAGTCAATAAGATCAAAGTTACACGGCCCAAGAAGACACAAAATGCCGTCGTACTGAGTAAGATATTAGCCCAGCACCAAGAAGGATCGAGAAGCCTTCTACTAACAACTTCGGAATGAAGCTGCTGAGTTGAACGACAAGAAGTACAAGTCAGCGGCAGACAATGTTCAACTTGTAGACAAAGTATTTCTACTTTGGGAAATGTTCAGAAGGCGCAGGAAGCTGTCCCGTGGACCTTTCCTTAAATGTTGAAACATTCTGCCATGGACTGACGAAGACAGAAGATACAAGAATTCTATTGGCCAACGACGCTGAGCACGCCCAGAGTGACAACGACATGAAGCCATTTCCCTCCAACGGTTATTTCGAAATTCGAAATGACCAGGTGCCTCAAGTGTCACTATATAAAGGCCATCCATTTGCTTCAATCGATGCAGAACTTCAAGTTGTCGAAACGCTGACCAAATTCATACTCGAAGATTCTGTGAGAAAAGCAAAGCAAATACCTTACACCAATTTCCATATTAGTGTGTAAAAGTCTAGAGTGATTTTCAATCATCTAAAGTGTCTTAGCAATTGTTGTTTAGGACAATCTCATTATCATTTCTAGAAGAATAGAAAGGAGAGGCTGAGTACTCGGTTATAGTACTTAGTGTAGATATAGGAGTGAGTAGAGGTATAGAGGAAGGTACTCTTGTTATACTCAGCTTCTATTTGTAAAAGGTTTCGTGCTCTACCTTAAAGAGCTCAGTAGAAAATTCAAAAGCTCGGAACGTGTTCCGGGGACAGGACGTAGGCGGAGAGGCCGAACCTGGATAAATCTGCTGAGTAATATCTGTCTAACCCTTTAACTCCTTTTATATATATTTCTTGCTTGAAAACTGACTAAGTAAAGAAGTCACACTGAGTTGTGTGCATTGAGTATCTGAGTTCAGGAATAGACTCAAGTGCTATCTCCTGACTCAAGGAAAGAAACTGACTTAGTCACCAGTTGACTAAGCTAGTGTCTTAAATTCACTCAGCACGCTGTGTAACCCTTTTCATAAGGAAAAGAAGTCAGCCTTAACGGATAAAATTTTAAATAGTTCCTATGCCCCCATTGGAACTATACTTGTCACGTTATAAGGGACCAACAAACTGGTGAATGGTAAGTGGGTTTGGATGGCAGACTTTGTTGAAGCAAGGAGAGTCGAAAGCCGAAAAAGGAAGAGTGAACCTACTGTCTCTGTCTCCTCTGAGTCCGAGCAAGTTGAGCACGAAAAAGATCTTGCCTTTTACATGAAATGTGCAAAGCTCACCAATGATGATATTGTCTGTAAGTTCAATGCCCTATTTGCGAAAAATGTAGCTAACCGAGACCAGATCCATGCCCTGGAGCATAAAACTGCTATTCTACAAAGTGAGGTGGATATGCTGAAGCACCTCTGTGTAGAAGAGCATGGGCGGGGAAGTCCTTCGGGTGCCTCGGTCAAAAGTCCGGTAAGAGCGAAATCTGTTGCCCTTGAAACACTTGCCGCTACCTCCTCGAAAGGGGAAGGTACTGCTCCTGCTAAGGATCGAGAGGTTGAGTTCTCTCGTTCTCCTCTTGTCTAAACCTTCACACTTGTCGCTATCCAAGCATCCGGCAACACTTATAACATTTCTTCGCATTTATTGTTACACTCCAATGCGATCATGTTATGATTCTTTTCCTCCCGTTTTTAGTGTAACATTGGGGACAATGTTGATTTTTATTTGGGGGTGGGATGCATGCGTTTAAACTGCAAATTTTTTGTGCATAACATGATAAAAAGATGAAACATGCTGCTGTTATAGACTGATATGTGTAGCAAATTCCATCTAATAAATCTCGACGTCCGCTTTAAGCAATTTGTCTGTTATTTATTTTCTTATAATTATCTCATTCTCTTGTCTTATTCCTAGCTGTTCATGCTTTTGTGATTGCGATTTGAGGTAATAGCTTTGTGTAATTATATAAACTCCCAAATCGAGAAGTTCTAAAAAATTTTAAGTTTTAACTCAATCTTCACTTAAAGAACCTCCTGCTCCAATGCAAAAGCCCTAAAATGTGAGAACTTGAGCCTACATTAGCATCAAAATGCATTGTTTCTTCATAAGAGGGCTAGTGCATATTGTCCTTAGGTAGGTATTGCTTCGGTTGCCTAGTCAAAATGGTAAAATTGTGGAAGAACATAGGAGGAAAAAGGCATTTAGATCCCAATTTCACTCCACAAAAAGCCTACCCGTGCTTTGCACCCACATTTTTAGGATATCCAACTTGAGCCTTAGCCTATTCTTTCTTAAACACTACGTAATGGAACCAATTCCCTTCACTGAAATCCCAAAATACCTTGAATTTGTCTCATGCCTCAGAACAAGCTGCGCGAGTTAATGAAAATTACAAATTTTAAGAAATTCTGAGTGGATAAAAATAAATTTGTTGAAATGGTGACATCTGAGGAATGATGATTGAGTGAAGTTTTGTTGTATGCTCAGAACATATGTTCATATGTAACCCCCTCACTTGGATCACATGATATCTCACACAATATCAGTTATAGACATGCTTTAAATTCTCAATCATATAAACTTCAATCTCATATAAACTTTACATATTATACATAAGAGAAAGCATTTACAATACACGTTTAAGTCATTATCCTACATAGAGGATTTACAAAACAAAAGTACATCACAAGACTCCAAAATGCCTAGATGAGAATGGACTGACACTGCTGGTGCGATCTTAAGCAAGAAGAACTCCACCTAACCTGTAAAATCTGTTGGCAAGGGATGAGATGCCTACTCAATAAACATATTACGCATATATGTATATACAAAAGTAATGTAAAGAGCACAAATCAAAATATATCATCAGTACCAAGTTAGAATTTATTCACCTGTTTCACTTATTATAGTAATACTTATTTTAGAAAGGCCTTGCTGTACTTAGACAATATATATAAAATGGTCCTTGGGCCCAATCTGTATTCCGGCTCACTAAATTCGGAATACAATCATCTGTGCTACGGAGGAGTTACACTCAACTCACGTACTCATATATCTCAACACATGTGCTTCCGGCTCACAATATTCAGATAGCACTCTCAACTTGGAACATTTCACATATCCATCTAAGCAAGCTCATATTCATTTATAATCCAACCATTATTCAGTTCCAGTATGTGCACAAGGCTCAACATGCCGTTTTTACTCATAACACTGCAACATACTCAATCATATCACTTTCTTATCAATCATGACATATCACAAACACTCAAAAATTATCCACATCATTTACATCAGATTCAACCACATCTCACACTCAACAAGTCACAAGGCACAATACATTCATACACATATATAAGCAATATGCTTACCGTCGCACTTGGTTCGATCTATTCAACACGATCGGGTGTGCGTTCAATTGCACATTATCCTCCTAATGTCACATAACATTTATACAATTAGACTTAACATAAACTTAATGAAAATATAAACTAATGAATGCTATATGATTTACAAGACACTAACTCCACAAAGTTCATGCAATCTAATCCTTTTGTCTTAGATCATCACATGATCTACTTGCACACATTCTGCCATAACTTTCTCTATATGAATCCAAATGTCCTGTTTCTTGAACCTACTGAAACTAGACATATATGGTTATAACATATCCAAAATTAATATTAAGATCACTTCTACACAATATATGACATGCAAAATGATTCTGTCCTGTTTCCAGCCAAGAAACAAACTATCCAGATTTGCATCTACCATAATTCACTCAACCTAGCTCACACTAAACACAAGGGATTGTCAAATCCTTTTACAGACATATACTTCAAGTAGTTAGGAACACTTTTGTATGAATAAATATTCTCAAATTCGTACTCTAAGGTCCTCAAAATGCTACATCAACATGGCTTCCTTACATGACATTCAATTTCGAGGCAGTCATGTTCCATCTAGGTTTTCTTCATCTATATATGGAATTAAAGTCCCATATTTTATAGAGGGTTTCATAACACATATAGGAACATAGTTTATTCTTTATGTATCTTCAAATTCGAACAATATCAAGATGAAAAACATGCTCCAATATGACTGAAAGCAGTACCCTAGATTTCTGTTTAGGGCACTTGATACATATCTTTCATTTGGGCAGCTTAAACCAATTCAAACAACACCAAAACTCAACAAACTCAATAACAACTCATCCACAACAAATCTTATGATCATACCAAGGTATTTCAGAATCTCAAACTCATAGAAAACAAGCTAAAACAGCATACTAACCTTCAACTTGTGTCTATCACCTAGTATGCTTCCTAACTTGACTTGTTTGACTTGAAAATGGAAGAAATTGGAAGAGTTTTGTTTGTAGGGTGTTAGGGTATGTCAAAGGAAGGTTTGCTGAAGTTTTGGTCGAAATTGTGGCTGGAAATGAGGAGAAATGAGTTGTATAAATCCTTATTAAAACAAAGAGGCATACTTTGTCTTACTTGAGTGACACCTCGTGCTTGCTCACAAACCTCCAATCCAGCCCTCCAAAATGTAAGTTAATCAATTTAGGACATATGAATTCATTAATTCATTTATTTAAGTCCTAACTCAATTAACCAATCGTTACATCTTAACGACACACTAATCGCACGGTAATCGCATTATGCAAATGAAACTTCTAATGACAATGGGATGATTCTAAAATGTATGTATTCAATCATAAAAACATATATGAATGTGGGAAGACTCATAGGTTAGGGTTTTGGGGATGTTACATCATATACGAGCCTAAAATGAAATGCTTGAATTGGTTGTCTCTTGTGTGTTTGAAGTTTAGTTTGGCCAAGGTTGTAAAATAAACTGTGCAGAGTAATAAAGTGAAACAAGTTCACTAAATGTTTAAAATGTAATTAAGTTGAGTCGCTTCGTATGTGGACATAATTCTTACACTAAATAGCCATTCATTTCCATACCCTGGCCTTAGCTTAACGTTACAACCTATGTGTAAGACCTTTAGACTATGTTCTGGAAACTTTTGATCCATCGAGATAGGGCCAAAAAGCAATGTAATAACCTAACGATGATTGTTCTAAGCTGAGGAGTGATGATCCCTTCCCTTATGGCAAAAAGGCCATTTGAGAGTGAGTGAATCCTCCTGAACTTAGTGAGGATTGGAGCAATGCAGGTGGTTTAAATGATGATTGAGGTTCAATTTGAAGCTTTGAGGAACTTCATAAGAAAGGGATAAAGATTTTAACTCTAGCGAAAAAACCTCTTAGCAATCATGATCTGCTCAAAAAGTCTTCTGTCATAAATTCTTTCTGTTTGAATCATTTTTCTAAATCTGTTTCGGCCGTTCATCTTTGTTCTATAAAAATTCTTCCATTATTCATACCTAATCCCTTGTGATGTTATTCTTATCTCTTTGTTTACTTGAGGACAAGTAAGGATTTTATTTGGGGGTATTTGTTAGGCATGAATATGACTGCATTTAAACAGCATGTTAATAACAATTTGTGAGAGTTTTAGGCGAAATATTCCTAAATAAAGAGAACTTATAAGTGTTTTATGCAGATTTGTATTGATTAAGTCAAAGGGCTACCACACAGCCTGTTTTGCAACGAACCTTGAGGAGAAGAGCAACTTTTGATCCAGTGGATCTCTACTGTGTACCTGATGACGGATAGCGACTGGACAAGTGGCAGGAGCGGCGTGGCAGTGGCAGCAGGCAAAGAGAAGGCAGAAAGCAACATGATGACAAGATGGATCACCCCCTTGAGTGTTCAAGGGTCAAATTAGAATTAATCATTTCCTAGTATCTTAGCTAGTGAAAAACAATCTTTTGTAATATTTTGGTGGTACGGCTCGTATTTCTTCCTTTATATATACATAGTGGAAGAAAGGAGAGCGGTACACCTTTTTTTACTTCGGATAATCGTTTAACTAGAATTTTGGCTTCTTTGAGAGGGAAAAAAGCTCTCTAAGGAAGATGACTCCATCAATGGAGGTTTGTGGAATTAGCTCAGGCTGTTCACTCTATACTATGAGTGAGTAGTCATTTTGAATGGGTTTGGCCAGTTAGGGCCGGTTATGTAAGTTTTCTATTACCTTATTTATGAATGAATAATGATATATTATGTTGTGCTTGATGAAACTTTAACTTCATTGCTAATGCATGTATGTTAGTGTTAGATGCATAATAGGAAACTGCTTTCATCTTCACGGAACTATTTGTCAAGCATTCAACCCCGAAACAGAGATGTCAGGAGGTTGTATCAAAGGTTTTCTTAACAGAAATGTTGTTTCGATCGTAATGCAAGAAAAAACCAACTTTAGGGACGCTTAAGGTTGTAGTACGTCTTAGAATCTTAAGAACACACGAGAGTTGACTTAAGTGAGCATTAAAGCAGAGACCTTGACTTCACTTTGCGTCATTCATGAATAAATAGGGTGTTTAGAGACTGAAAGTAACCTGTTCCGCTGTGCTTAACCTGTTCTACCTTTTACCATCATTAAGTACTTCTTTTAATCAATTAAATCATTGACTGTGCTACTGTTTAAACAACATCTCTCAATTTAAAGAATACACGCACTACGAACACCCTGTGCTACAAAGTATTTCGCGTAAACTTTGGTCCTCAATCCCTGTGGATACGATACTTGACTTATCACTTTATTACTTGTATCTAGTACACTTGCTAGAGTCCATTCTGGAGACAACAACACCCAAACTCTTAGCAAAACTAAGGCCAGAAAAAATTCCCCAAAGCTCAGCCGAAAAGGATGAACCCAAGCCAATATTCTGGGTAAACCCAGACAACCAAGCACCCCCATCATCTCTCAAAACTCCTCCTGCAGCAATTTTACCGTCTTTAAGGCAAGAACCATTTGTATTTAGCTTCACCACTCCTTCCCTAGGCCTACTCCAGCCAAAGAGGTGAATAGCCTTTCTCTGGGTACCTAGCTAGAGAATCCTCTTTGAAGCTATCAGTAATAGAATATAATTTTTTAGCGAAGAATTCAACCAAATTAGGAATAGTAACCGTTTCTGCTCCAAAAATCTCCTTATTTCTCCAATTCCAAATCTGGTGGCAGACAATTGCAAAGAAGATCTCACCATGCTCCAGGTTAGCCAGCAACTTTCCACTAACACCATCAGCAAACCAGTCAAGATCAGAGTGGGACAAGAAAGCAGAAAGCAGGTGGTTAGGGAGAACTTTCCTCCACACCTCTTTACTTCTAGTACAATCTCTAAGAGCATGGCAAATGGTTTCATCATGCCCTCTGCACCTACTACATGCACCAGACTCCACCAAGTGACGCCTTTTTCTATCTAAATTAGTAAGCAATCTATCCTTAACACCAAGTCATAAGAAGCTTCTAATTCGGTAAGGAACTTTCAGGGCCCAAATAATCTTCCAAACTTCAGAGTGTGGACCCTCCTCATTGTGATTAAAGGCCTCAAAGGCAGACTTACAGTTATAAGCTCCATTGTTTGTCAAAGCCCAACAATGACTATCCCTATCTTCCTCCTTGCTACTAATCTTAACCCCTCTAATTCTCAAGAGTGTATCCAAACTGAAAAAAGAATCAAACTTTGACCAAATCCAATCTCCATCAGAATCCACAACATCAGCAATCCTCCAATGACGAGTATTAACAGGGGGCGGGGAGTTACAAACCTCTAACAAAGATTTGTCACCAATCCAGATGTCATTCCAGAAGCTGATCGACTTACCATTGCCACAACCCAACCAATCCCAGAACAAAACTCTGAAAACACAAAACTAAGGTCTTTTCAGAGAAAAGAACAATTGATAACTCTCTCTTTAGGACCTCCAAAAATCCTATATTTTCTATACTTTGCGCATAATAAATGAACCTAAAGAGAAGAAGGAAGTTGCCACATCCTCCAAAGAAGTTTCATTAATAACACTTTGTTATTATCCTTAGCTTGTCTTATCCCAGACCTTCCATATTTTTAGGTTGACAAACCTCCCTCCAAGGAACAAGGTGGATCTTTTTACTCTCTTCTGAGTTCCCCCAAAGAAACCGCCGATTAATTTTATCAAGATCATTGAGAACAGGCTCAGGCAGTCTACAAGCTTGCATAATATGGTTAGGAACCACACAATTAACAGACTGAATCAGAGTCAGACGGCCCGCAAGAGACAAAGTTTTAGCTTTCCAAATGGCACATTTACTAGAAGTTTTATCGAGAGTCTCTTTAAAGGAGGCTTTGGAGACTCTATCATTATGGAGGGGAACCCCAAGATACTTACCCAAAGAGTTGGTCAAAGGAATACCAGAAATATCGCTCATCTTTTTATAGACTCTCTTACTCATGTTTTTAGAGCACAACATCCGGGATTTTTGGATATTGAGCTTTTGACCAGAAGCAGCGCAGAAACAGTTAAGGATATCCATAACCATACCAATTTGCTCCTCATTCCCTTCCACAAAGATCATGACATCATCAGCAAAGAACAAATGAGTAATCAAGGGACAGAATTTATTGATGGACACCGGATGAAAAGTCCCATTATCAACTACCTCTTGGATCATGTGAGTCAACCTTTCCATAGCGATTACAAATAAGAAAGGGCTCATAGGATCCCCTTGACGGATACCCCGGGAAGGAGTGAACTCCTCCGACATATCTCCATTAATCAAAACCTGAAAAGCAGGAAAAAATTAGCTCTTGTAATTTTGTGTCAATTTTTTTAATTTTAAATAAAATATTAAATACTAAAATACTAAAAAAAACCCTTAAACTCTCAAATTTATTTTTAAGAATATTATTTTTATTTTCTTTTTACACCTTTTGTTATTAATATTAATGTGTTGGCCCATCTTTTATTTTTTCAAACACATTAATACAAGTAATATTAAAATATATATATTTTTATTATAAATATTTTATATTATTATTTTTACATAATATAATTATATTTATATACTAACTTATTTAATAAAAAATAATAAAAAAAGACAAAAACACACAAATCCGATTAATCTTCAAGAGCTATGTCTGCCCGACTAGTGTCTAGCGTCTTTGACAACCTTGATACATTGTTTAGTTCTTAAATTCTATTTTATTCAACAGTTTAGTCTCTCATAGGGTCTAAACTGTTTAATAATTTAAATATTGGAAAGATTAAATTGTTGTATAAAACAAAAATTTAAGGACTGAACATTATATTACTATGATACGAGGACTAAACAATGTGTTAAACAGAAAATTTACTACTACTACTATTATTATTATTATTATTATAGTTTGGTATTAGGACCCCTTTCATATCCATAAGATGTGCCTAATAGATTGAAGGGTAAATTCTACCGCACGACAATTAGACCTGCATTGTTATATGGTATGAAGTGTTGGGTAGTGAAACGCTGTCACATTCATAAAATGTCGGTGGCGGAGATTCGTATGTTGAGATGGATGTGTGGTCATACTAGAAAGGATCAAGTGAGTAATGAAATAATTAGGACAAAAGTAAGGGTTACATCTATTGAGAATAAAATGAGGGAAAACCGACTAAGGTGGTTAGGCCATGTAAGATGAAGAGCGATTGATGCGTCGGTTAGAGGACTGAAGAGGGGCAAAGGGGTGCAATGGTGAGGGGTAGGGGAAGATCTAAGCAAACTTGGAAGAGGGTGAGAGTGATATAAGTTTATTGGGGATTGAGGAAAATATGGTAGTGGATAGGACGGAGTGGAGGGAGAGAATTTATGTCGCCGATACGACTTGATTTCACGATTTTGTATGATGGTTCATGTTAGCCGATCCCGAATCATTTCAGGACTAAGACTTTGTTGTTGTTTATTGTAATTAGGACCCCTTTCATTGTATGTTCATGTGCAAAAGGCATAATGCTCGGTTCAAAGTTAATTAGGACCTTAAACTACCAAAATAATCAATCAGATCCCTGAAACTAAGTAAAAATCATCAACCGAGTCCCTATTCTAAACAAAAATCATCAATTGAGGCCTCATCGAAATTCGTTCAGTTAAATAGTTTTAGACCCTCTTTCCCAATCTCATTTTGAACCAACACATAAATTGTTTTTATATCAAATAGTCACAGTTCCTGATTTTAGGATACGATGACTTAATTGATGATTTTTGCTTAGTTCAGGGACATGATTGATGATTTTGATAGTTTAGGGTCCTAATTGACTTTGAAGCTTTAGTTTACGAACCCAAATAAGTGTAATGCCTTTGCAAGATACTATAAAATATTTACTAATTCAAGTTGGGTTGAGTAGTTTAGGATTCCAAATCCCTTAAATTAGTGATCTCGAGTTGGAATCCTAATATATATATGCATCAAATAATAGTGGTGAGTAATACAATCCGCCTAAACGGTATATGATAGGCCTCGAACTGATTAAACAAATTAATTAAAGAAATAAAGTTTAAATTTACTTCTATTGTTTTGAAAGTGCATATTTGCCCATAATGTATAAAATTGTATAATTTTATTTCTAACGTTGCTAAGCAATTCCTAATAAATAATAAATTTGAACCCAGTTATTCGGCAATCAAATAACATTTTAGGTGTTCACAAGTTGTTTATAACTATTTTAATAATACATTAAGCATTTTAGGTAGTTTTGTGTGATCAACTTGTATCTAACAAACTTAAACATTGAGAGGTTGTTTGTAACGGTGTAGTAACATAATAAATACTACCTCCGTCCCATAATATAAGTCATTCTAGAGATTTTCACACAAATTAAAAAATACAATTAATGTAGATTCTAATTAATAAATTTTACATTGGTTAACTTAAAATAAATTCTCTCTCATGTAATGGTTAGGCAATAAGTATTGAAATGTTAAAAAACACATAGTTCAAGACAAAAAATTTAATGCTTGGACAAAAAAAACTAAACTAAAAATTCTTAGAAAACCAAAACGACTTATATTTTGGAAAAAAAATCATTTTCTAAAACGACTTATATAATGGGACGGAATGAGTATTATGTTTGAGATGTTTAATGTGACAAATAACAAATAAAATAATAGTAAACCAGTATTTTTAAATTTTCTATTAGGTATTGATACAATTAATCTTGTTTAGAAATACCAAAAATAAAATTATATTATTTCGTACATTTGTAGAAATTTAGAACTTATTTCTTAGAAGACATTAAAATATTTTGTTTGGCCGAAGAGAGAACTAAACAACAAATAAAGAAAACAAAACAAGAATTTTCGAGGATAATTTTTTTTTAAGATGGAGAGAACTGTCACGTCCGCGCCTAAAATTTCTTTTTCCAATTTTTATAAATTGATATTACATTGTATAACATCTCGAATTTATTACACTACAAGAAAATAACTGTTTACTGACGGAAATTTCCGTCAGTAAAGCATGTTACTGACGGAAATCTGACGGAATGAAAACCGTCAGATAAACACACGTCAGTAAATACATTCTGACGGAATATTGACGGAATAACGTTTTGACAGAATATTGACGGAATAATTCCGTCAGTACATTCTGACGTTTTATTTGACTTTTGAACCGTCAAAATGTTCTGACATTTCCATTGTCATTAAAACCATCAAAATTGTTGCCGTTATGTTACACGAAAATATTTTCGTCAGGATAGTTTTATTTGACGGAACATTCCGTCAGTAAATTTAATTTTTTTTAAAATATATAATAATATATCAGCATTGTTTTTATAATTATAAATTCATTAATTAAAAAAATGATATTATTTGTTAAATATCAACATTTGGATTGAAGGGAGCTAATTATATCTACAAAGACTTTCTATACAACATAGTTAACATTCTCGAGTTAATTGTAAATAAAAAAAGAAAAACCAAAATAACCACAAAATAGGAAATATGAACATAGGTAATAGATGAAGTATGGAATAGATGTGGCTGTTTTCCATTAAGAGCATGGACTCCACTACCTGTTATCAACAATTTTACATAGAAATGAAAAAATCAATTTGGCCATTTAAATAAAAAGTAAGAAAAAGTAACTTACGAAATCAGGGTCGGTATGGAACATAGAAGATGTGTACACATTGATTAGTCTTTCTCCTTGAATTTCTCTATCAGACCCTGAAAAACATTTAATTTGAAATTGAAGAATACTATCACTAGATTAGTGTTTTGCAAGCTTGAATACTATCACTAGATTAATTGACAACCATAATGTCATTCTTTCTCTAATATAGCTATGGGGTTGAGAGCTTACAAGCAGCAAAAATATGCGCTTCTGAAAAGTCAGAAGAAAGCAAATAACAATCGTCTAATAATCTGGACAATCATTCCCTAATGCTAATTTCCATATTTTGTTAACTAGTGCCTTAAAAAATCCCAAGTTTCTTCTCTGTATAGGACATCATTTACAAACAGAACTTGCAAAATTTTAGCCAGATTCTATATGATTAGATGTACAAGCCCAGTTAATTTCGTCCAAAAAGATAACAAAAGCGAAGTTTTTTATTGATAGTAGATATGATAAGACATCAAATGAGCTAATTATGAACAACAATTTATCACTGAAAATTAATGTATTATTATTTCATCAGTTCTTGACCATGCTATAGCTAATTATGTTGATGTACTATTACACTAACTATTCTTAATTGAGCCAACTTGAATAAATTTTGATGACTTACAAAAAGTTGAACCACTAAAGTGCATGGTAAACAATTCAGATGAGAAGCTTATAACAGTTACAAAACTGAAAATAGAACTTCGCATGAAATTTGATAATATAATTAATCCATAGCAATTTCAACATCTTTCCTCATGATTACCAAGCTATATAGGTCATATAATCCCAAAAATTTGATTACTAATGAATCTTATTGATTCACAATTATCAGCTAAAGCTTTAAAATTTCACACTATAAATTTTTCCATCAAAATGAAGACAAAAAACCCAATACCGTCTGTAGTTCAGATCTACAGCATACCCCAAAGGGAAAAGTCAACACATTATGATATTTAGCTCCAGCAAAACCTTAATTCGAAAAAAAAGAATTGCTCTCAAACTTATTTCGGGAAAAAGGAAAGAAACAACTTACTGCATAATAGAGAGCAATAATTACCATGTTGTTATGGTCTGAGCAAGCCTCCCTTCTTCAAGCTCAAAGTCGTCCATCTCTCTCCCACCTCCAAAACCTGATGCTGGATCCTTTCTCGCATCTCTCCTCCTCAAAGAAATCACGAAACAAAAATAATAATAGCCATATCAGCAACTTCCATTAAAATAGCTTGTAAAATAGGTGTTAGAATGAACCCAAAAAGAGGAGAAATGCTTATCTTCTCATCTCCTACATCATTTCCTCCCTGCTTTCACACTTCTAAAAAACGCTTCCCTTTATTCATGTCCTACTAAAGGGCTGTGGCGATAACAGTAGCTTTAAACCTTGCATTCGATCAAATCCCCCAAATCCCAATCTCATCGATGCCAGCCTGGACACCTCTGTTCTGGTAATTTTAGGTGTTAGAATGAATTTAGGAAAATCAATTTCATAGAAAGACCAAAAGAGTAGGTGGAATGGAGCCTTTCCATTCACCATAATCCATATTGAAAGAATTCATTAGAGCACAAATGATGAATATTTGAAAGTATGGTTTCAAAATAAAATTGAAATAAGACAGAAATGAATCCTTACCCAACAACAAAAAAAACTGCATATCCACTCATGATAAATCTGCATTTTTGTGTCATTGTTCTGCAGAATGACTTCCATAAATCCTCTGTATGTTCCATTAACTACTGGGGTTTTCATTTTCGGTGGCCCCATAAGTGGCTTAGTAGAAAAATGAAGCCTTATTGGGCTGGAAGGGTTCACAAATGATATTGCACTTAGAGTTGTCCGTTTCTTCCCATCAATTGTCAGTGGCGCCTTATTTTTCAGCACATAAACTTCAGTGACCTTGATCAAGCTATGTCTAAACGAACCATGAGGGTTAGGATGTGGACCACTTGCAGAAACATTCCATCTGCAGAAATTGACCATAAAAATACCGAAATGAGGAATACAAAATGAAAATTCTTTAATATTATAAGAAGTCCCAAATTCATGAGAAAAATGCAATGCTATTTCAAACAAGATATAAGCCAACCTGATAAATCTTTCCTGGCTCATTGAAATACTGAGCAGGGACAGTTGGAGAAAGCGACTCCACAAGGAGATGGATTTCGAGATGAACCCTCTTCAGACGGAGATGAAATGGGGCTGTGGAGGCGACTCCTCTTGAGACGGAGATGAAACGATGCTGTGGAGGCTACCAACAATTCGGAACAATGGAGAAAAAGTAGAGACCCGTTGAAAACTTAGGACACACTGTTGCCGGCGTTTCAACTGGAAGAAGAAGAAGAAGAAAATAAGGCGGCTAGGGTTGAGACAATACGTTGTTTTCTCTTCTATGAAGAAAAAAGAGAGAAGGCTGTAAACTAAAAGATGGAAAAGTTATTATATATATGGTTTATTTAGGGTTAGACATGGGCTTTGATTAGTTAATGGGTTGCCTATTGAATCGGGCCCAATCCAAACTTACATACATAGTCCATTTATTTATTTCTCTTTAATTTTCTTTACATGGTCTAATAATAATAATAATAATATGATAAAATAATAATTCAAATAATTTTTGAACTTAAAATTAAAATATGGAGTGTTATACGGAAACGAATAGACCATTGATATAAATCTAAATTTATAAATAGCACAATTATGGTGTAAGAATGTTTTGCAATTTTTTTATTTATAGATGTAAGAAAAATTAATTCAAAGCTAATATTTTTTAAGTTTAATATTCATTAATTATATTTGTCAATTTTGTTAATTTATGATATATTTGTCCTTAAATTTTACTTGATCTTATATTTAGTTAAGTTATTAAGCTTAATTAATTCTAAGGTTCTCAGATATTATATTTATTTAATAAAACAATATAATTTTTTTATATATTTGATATATATATATACTTTACTATATATTTAAATAGAAAATTAGATTATTAGGATGAATAAAATGTTAATAAACACATGAATTTAAAATTCATATGGAAAAAGTGTTAAACTTAACTAGATAATTTTGATAAATAAAAAATTATTAACACTTTAAGAAATAAAATATAAATTCAAATAGAGATATTTTTATAAATCTATCTATAATGAAAATAAAATTGAACATTCAAGTTAGAATAATAGGATTTTTTGTTTAAAAAATTTGAAATATATTAAATTTTGACGGAATAGTATTCCGTCAGCAATTCCGTAACAGAATCTGACGAAAAAGTTTCCGTCAATTATATCGTCAAAATTAATGGCGGGGATGTTCCCGCCAGAATATTTTGATAGAATTTTTATTCCGTCAGACAATCCGTCAATCTTTCTGACGGAAACAGTACTGACGAAAATCCGTCAAACTTTACTGACGGAATTTATTCCGTCGAAAATTCCGTCAGCAATCACACATTTTCTAGTAGTGTTATTTGAATTTTTTATTAGACCCGAGATAACACCTTCGGTATAATCAACTTATATTTTACGTGTAATTTTAATAAGAATCAAGATTTGTTATATACGATGAATTTTTGTGATCGAAATATTAAATTGAAATGTTAGAATAAATTAAAAGGGAGGAGAATTGTAACACTAAAGTACCTAATTGCACTTTTTTAATAAATTGGAGGAATAAATTAAAAGGTTATAAAACAAATAAATTATTTTACAATAACTTTAAGCTTTTAGGGATTCATTTGGATATTTGAGGGGAAAAAACGATTCTCGTGGATTCTTGCTCTCTCTCATGGTTTAAAACTGCGGATTAATATCTCGATTTAGATAGAAAGACAGAACTTTTTCTAATTTTCTCTCTGGTTTTAAAAAAAAAAACTGTCCAACCTCCTAATTTTCTTCTCTTCTCCTTCTCCTTCTGATATTCTTCTCTTCTTTCTTCCCCCTCTTTTGTCAAAACCCCCTCATCTATTAGATACATAATTTTTCTTATTTTGTGAATCTACTTTAAAGAGGAAGAGGGAAGTTTGTCTTCCTTCTTCATCCTTCCGCTTGATTAGATTTACTGTGTTTTTTCATTATTGTTACTTTTTTCCTGTTTGTGTTCATATACTTCATCTAATCTCTTTATTCACTTGAATTGTATCAGTTCTCTATTATTCTTTCGTTTATACCTTTTCTGAATTTAGCACGAGCGGAAACGACTTATCTTGTTCGTGGATCAATGGATCTACGTGGTTGCAACAAAAGAAAGGATTTACATCCAAATGTTCAGACTGGCTTAAATGATGATGAGTGGATTGCAGATGCTTTTCTACGGATTTGGATTTATGAGAAGTATTTTTTTTTGTTCTTTTATGTTTTTAATACCTTTTATGGTTATTTCTGCTCTTTGTAGTCGTTTTAGTGCCTTTATGGATCTTGTAAGGTTTTTATTCCTTATGTTTGTTTGTTGTACTTGTTGTTTGCATCTATTGAAGATACAACTATTTCCATAAAAAAAACTGCGGATTAATCCTTTAAATGGGGCAAATTTAATGAAAAATTATTCTATTGGTTGTGGTTGGAAAATATTTTTTCCAAAGAAGTTGTTTTTCGACCACAGTTAATCTTTTTTTATTTTTTTAATATAATACTCATTACAGCGACGCCGTAATGAGCATCAAATGTTGACAGGAATATCAATTACTGTCAACTAATATATTTTGGGCAGTGGCGTGAAGCCACTGCCCAAAATATATAATAAATTTTTTTATTATATTATTAAATAAAAAGAAAATTCTATAAAAATTATTTATTTTATAGAAATTTAATTACTACCTTCGTCCCATAATATAAATCGTTCTAGAGGTTTTCACACAAATTAAAAAATACAATTAATGTTGAGTCAAGTTAATAAATTTGCATTGGTTAACTTAAAAAAAATTCTCTCTCATGTCACTATTGGGCAATAAATATTGAAATGTTAAAAAACACATAGATCAATACAAAATATTTAATGTTTGTACCAAAAAACTAAACTAAAAGTTCTTGAAAAACCAAAACGACTTATATTTTGAAAAAAAATTCACTTTCTAAAACAAGTTAGAGCATCTCCAATAGAGGTGCCAAAAAGAGTGCCAAGATGATGTGTTATTTAGTTTGGCAACTTTTAAAGGGTGCCTACTATTGGAGTGATGGTGGGTGCTAAAAAGGTTGCCAAGAGGTTGCCAATTTTTGGCAATCTTGAAGCAAAGTTGTCAAACATTTTTTAATATATAAAAAATATTGATTTACTTAATACTATTGGTTCACATTTTCTATGACTTTCTCTCTCATTTCACTATTGGATGACAATATTTATAATTAAATAAATTATATATTAAGTAATGATTTGTGGGGCCATTGTAGCAACTTTTAAAGTTGATTTACTATTGGAGTATTTTTAAATAAAGGTTGCCAAAAGTGATGTGAATTACCAAATTAATAAAATATTATATTTTAATATGATGTGTTAATTTTTGGCACTCTTTAGAGCAACCTTTATTGGAGATGCTCCTATATTATGGGACGAACGGAGTAATATTTAAATTTGAATGAAGTCCAGATTTAGTCATATTATGAAATTGCAATGATGTTAGTGAATTTTTATTTTATAAAATTTTGATTAAAATTTAAATTTAATTTGAAAAGTTAAGATTAAATTTGTACAATTTCATATGTTAGGGCTAAATCTGCACTTCACTTGAAATGTTACGGTTAAATATTTAGTGCATTGCTAACCAAAAAATTATTTAGTATATTAATAACAGAGTAAAATATTTTAGACATTTTCAAAGAAATTGTGATTAATTTATGTGTAACAAGTTTAGTTTTTTGAAACTGTCTAAAATATTTTACTATATTATTAATATAGTTACGAAAAAATGTATGAAACTGATTCAATTTATTGACAAACTTGTTTAGAAAGTCTGATGTGACTAAATAACAGTCAAACACATTTTTTTTTGACAACATAGTCAAACACATTTTGTTCAAATTTTCGATAGCATATGGTTAAAATTAATCTTTCTTAGAAACGTTAGTGCTAAATTTGCACGATTTTAGATATTAGAGCTAAATCTGCACTTCGCTTGAAACGTTGCGGTTAAATATTTAGTGCATTACTAATAAAAAATATTTAGTGCATTAATAACATAGTAAAATATTTTAGACAATTTAAAAAAGAAAATTGAGATTAATTTATATGTAGCAGGTTTAGTTTTTTGAAACTGTCTAAAATATTTTATTGTGTTATTAATTTAATTATAAAAATATATATGAAACTGATTCAATTTATCGACAAACTGGTTTAAAAGGTCCGACGTGGCTAAATAACAGTCAAACAAAATTTTTCCAAATTTTCGATAACATATGATTAAAATTGATTTTCCTTAGAAACGTTAATGTTAAATTTGTATAATTTTTTACGTTATGATTGTACTTCGCTTTTAATGTATTACTGCATTAAAAAAAATTATTTAATGCATTACTAACAAAAAAAAAATTTAAAATTAGTGCATTAATAACACATTAAAATATTTAGTACATTAATAATATTGTTGTAATATATAATTTTATTTTTATAAAATTATAAATTAATTTCTTTAGTACATCTACGTCGGATTTACGCTAGAATCTACTGAAAATGACGAGGTGAGCTGCAAGGAAAAAGGAGGAAAAATGAGAAGGAAGTGTAGGATTTGGTGGCCTAAGTACCTTTCGTCAAATGAACCAACTTCTACACATTTGTTATTTGGTTGGTTCATTTCTAGCTCGTCTGCATCTATTGATTTTGTTGTAGGATTCACTTGCAATGAGGTTTCTCTTTCCCGCTGCCAATCTGGGCTCCAGGTACATACCGCAATTCGAACTTACCTCCTTTGTTTAGCATTTAATTTCTTTTATAGTTATTATAATGCTATTTATTTGATTCTTTTATGCTAAAAATGTTAGTTACATCTCCTTTAGGCCTCCCGCCTCCGTTATTTCTTTCCACAGATGATAGCTATGTTTACTGTGGTGAACGAGAAGAGTCTAGGTACAAGCTGGGTTGAACTGAAATTTGTATATGTTGGTTTTGTTATATGACATTATTTTATTAGTTCAACTTTTTGGAACCCAATAAAAAGGTATGGTGGAAGCTAAGCTATTATGACACCTGGCAATGTTTGCAGTGGTTGACTGAGAAGCTGGTTTGATGTATATGGTCTCCCCAATTATGGGATTTTATGAATGATTTTGGTTTATTGTCTTAGCAGTATTGGGAATGCTTGGTATCACAAAGTTTGAGTTACTAAGCATTATGTTTTTCTGGATGGTTGGTTTGTAATTCGTTAGTGAAGGTTACTTGTCAGGAAATAAGCCTCTATGAAGTTCATCCCGGTATAAATATGCTGTTGAACTTCACCTTTCTGTGTAACTGCAATTAAAACATTAAGATTTTTCGAATGTTGAAAGTATCTTACATTTTTCATTATTTATTTAATTAGGAGATCCTTCGCTGCATTGATGGAAAAATGCCTGTATCTCTGCAAGATAAGTCAATGTTCTCTATTCTAGGTCAGGGGAAAATGTTAAAGCTTGGAATGCAAGAACGCAACAGGGAAAAGTCCTGTACGGATGGAATTTCTACTGTGGGAAACATGCAAGATGTATTCGGAGAAAGTTATGGAGGAAAAAGCTGTGAATGTGATACGCTTGATGGATTAGTGATTCCAAGATGTGATGCTTCTGCTAAAGGTGATTACTGGATCCAGCTGGTGTATTATTGTCATAAAGATTATGGTAGAGATGTATGTTGGCTTCCTAAATTGGATCACATTCACTGGAATGGGGTTATTGTAACCCAATTCGATGTCCACGTATGTAAGTGATATCACTTAGACTGCTTGATTCTGCTTGATTCATATTTTGTGGTACTTAATATTTTCATTCTTTCTTTGTGTTTGATAAACTATAGGTAATAGTATATGAAACTCCTGTATATGGCTCGCATCATTTTTCACTAAATTCTTGGAGTCCTGAGCAAATTAGAGCTCCTTCGAAGAAACCCAGATGGGTTGATGAACTTGATTGCAAGCAGCCTCTGTTCGGTTTGGTAAAAACGTGGTCCTCTAGACTCCTTTTTGTACAATCACATTATTTGCCTTGTTTTGATGTTGCTGTTTATGTCCTTCTGTATACAGGAGACAGTCATTATGGGTATCAACAGTGCTGCTGCAGCTAAAATAGTTATGGAGAAACACATGGACTCTGACAGAGCTTCTGCAACCTTTTCAATAATCTACTTGTATTGTCAACTAAACTTTGTTCTTAGAGTTATATTAATTTCTTTTGCGATTTTTGATGACCTTTCTTATGGCTTTTCAGGTGTCTTGATATTATGTGGCATATATTTGCCATTTCAATCGCATCAGTTTCCACTCTATTCTATCTCACTCTTCAATTTTTTTATATCTTTACAAATCTTGGATCAAGAACAAAGATTTATATTATGTTAGCGAGGACATTTCGAAATACATGGACAAATATCCAAATCCGATGTTGTCAGATCTTATATTGGCCAATTTTTCTTCAAGACAATGGACTGAGGTAACTAGAAACTCCCATATTCATATTAAATTTCCCAATATGATTTTAGCCAGATGCCAATTTTATTCAAGTTGGAACATTCTAATATATTGTTTTACTGATAGGCACCTTAAATATTTAGATATGTTTATCTAATAAATGTTTGATTATTTATTGAGAAAATAAGAAAAGAGAATTCTAGCAGTTCTTATTCACTATATTTCTAATTGAAAACTCAAGCTTTTTTCCTTCAATGAACTCTCTGTCCATGTTCAGCTTGACCTACTTGAGGAGCTACAAAAATAATTTTTTCTCGACCTAAGCTATTTTTATGTTATGTTTCTCTGCTAGCTGAGCCTAGAGTTCATGCAGATTGTATAGTTTCTTGAGGTCTGTTTTAGAGGGTAGTATTATATTCCTCCCTCAGTTTTCTTACTTCTATTGCTTTCAAAATTTTATTATAGGTCACAATCATGTGTCAAATATGCTGAGCCTGCTGCATTACGTAGGCATTCCATGTGGTTGAGCGTAACTGTTGATCTTCTTTTGGGGAATGTGCTCGGCCTTTCAGTTTTATATAATGCAGATTCAGTTTGCTCATGGATTTCAACCTTCGCTAATGATGTTACAAATGAGTTGTTGCGTTCGGGTTGTGTGTGGTTGATGGGCGTACCAGCAGGTTTCAAGTTGAATACAGAACTCGCAGGAGTTCTGGGCATGATTTCTCTGAATGCCATACAAATTTGGTCTACGCTGTGGATTTTTGTTAGTTTCCTTTTTGTTTATTTCATTAAAGGTCTTGCTATAGTAGGCATCACTTTTGGGGCGACCATTCCTGCTGCTTTGGTTATCGACACCATTGCTGTTGCAACATTACACGTGTCAACTCTTCATTGTGCAATGTCACTCATATATTCACAGCAGATTCAAGCATTAGCTGCTCTGTGGCGACTTTTCAGGTGAATACTGACTCATCTTTTGCTATATATGAGAGGAATGAGCAGGAGGTTGTGTGTTTGCGAATGTTTATTAAGCTGTGAAGTTGGAAAAATTAGGGGGAATTGTGCTGCATTGATCAACTGCAAATTTGCAAATACCTTGAAATATTTGAAAATTGAAAAGTCCAAGATTTATGTTGATTCTAGGGTTATTATTGCCACAGTTTTTGAGATGCTGTTACAACAAGGGACTTTTTGACGAATACTAGACAAAAATGTTTATTAATTTTCTTGTACTATAAGAAATTTGGGCCTTAATTTATTATGGGAAAATGAATTTTATGATTTGGTTATTGATGATATCATCTGCTGAAATTTGCCTACTTGCTGTTTAATGTTCATTGGAAAAGCGGAATTAGAGGAAAGGCCTAATATTTTTATTTTCTTATGTGTTAGAATTTGCTTAATAATCAGGAAAAGTTCAAATATATATCATTATGTCATTCTACATGCTCTCAATAAGTTAAGCTCTCAGATTTACTGAATTGTTTACAGGGGTCGAAAGTGGAATCCTTTACGTAAGAGATTGGATAGCTATAACTACACGGTTAAACAACATATTGTTGGATCCCTTCTGTTCACACCGCTTTTACTTTTGTTACCTACAACTTCTGTTTTCTATATTTTCTATACTATTTTGGACTCCGCCATCACATTGATTTGTATATTGATTGAAGTCATTATATCAATGATCCATGGTACACCGTACGTAAAAATCTTCCTTTGGTTGGTAAGACGAAGAAGATTTCCGTCTGGGATATGGTTGGAAATTTTATCATGTAAAAGTGATCCTCTGGAGTTTGTATGCTTTGACAAAATGAGCTCATCATCTGAGAGCATGCAGCAAAAGGATGCAGCTGAAAGGGGATCTAGTATAATAGTTTCACTTCTCCACAGCAACTTCTTGAGTATAGGTGAGATCTTGACCTATTTACCATCTTATACTTTTACCATTACTGCTGTACTGATTGGACTGGCAATCTTTTCTCTTTTTTTATTTTTCTTCTTATAAGTGTGGATATGAGCAAACAGCCAGAGCCATACAAGTAATTCTTTTGAAAAGGGATAAGGTGCAAATTTAGCCCTATGGTTATTGGGGGAGAGCGGATTTTAGCCTCCACGTAGAGAACAATGCAATCTTATGCCTGACATTTACTAAAATGAGTTTTTCTTCATGTGTAATTTCACGTTATGGCTACCCTCCAACGTTCTGGCCACCCAATAAGGTTTGAAACTACACATCTTTTGTTAATGAAAAAAAACTCATCGTTCATCCAATTAGGCTTGAAATTGCATCAACTGTTAAACATGTTAGGCTTAAGATTGTACTGTTTTCTACATGGAGGATAAATCCGCTCTCCCCCAATAACCATAGGACTAAATTAGTACCTTTTCCCTTTTGAAAATGGATGTCTTGTTTTTGGGATCCTGCATAGGTGCTAGTATCAGTAGCCAAGCTCTGTGATAAGTCAGTGAACTATGAAATAATATAATGATTACAAGTGTGGAACTCTTAATAGTCTGCTTTGGAGATGACAATTTATTTATTGATATTATAGAAAAGACCGGCATTTTCTTGGGTTTTAGAGAAATTATATAATATGTTGCTATTGATGTCATCAGTTCATCTTGAGGAACTTAAGTAGTGCTTGTTGTTTTTGTGCCATTTTTTTAAATTGCTTCCCTCCTTGTGGTGTTAGACCTTGAAAATTTTGTACATTTGCTTATGTTTCTCCAGCTTGCCTAATTGATATGTTGTAGACTTGGATGAAATTGTAAAAACACAGAACATGACAAACTCAACCTTGCGGTTTCAACCGTTAGCAAATTGAGAAAACTGTGATGACAACATTAAGTTCTGTTGATGTGACGAGTAATGACATGTCATCATGGTCAACCTATTACGTTCCATGTTATCATGTCAATATATTACAGTGCCAAGTCAAGCTGTCATGTTTTGAAGTACAGGGTTAAGATTGTCTTATTTTGAAACACTCTTTGATCTATAAATATGCGAAAAGACATGATTTTTGATATGAACTTTTCCATTGTACAAGTGTCTAACACAAATGACGTGTGAGAAAAATATCATCCAAAAATGTTTCGGCACGCGGTTTCTTTTATATTTGTTGACCTTGGAGTGGCTGTAATTTGAAAAATACATTACAGGACAAGTAGTCTTACCTCACTACAAGAAGATTTTCTGCGGGGTTTCGGGTTTTGTCACTGCATCAGCTTATGGAGCTCTTACTGGTAAAAGGTGAGCTGTATTTTAATGCATTGGTTTTACTTTTATCAGGAAATTTGTTAGTTAGTTCATTGGGATATTTTATATTTAACTTTTATTTTCTCAGAACCGCATTGACTCTAGGCGCTGGCCTGCCTTCAAAAATCCCATGGATGGTTATCCCAGGCAGAGAGTATTGGCTTATCTGCTATAATTCCATTCTCGCATGCAGATTAAGGAGTGAGTAGCGACTATTAATCCCCTCGAGTGACCTGAGCATACATATTTTGCAAAGGTTATTTTTTTTATTGCTTTTGGAAAGCTAGATAGATGCCTTCAGGGTTTGTAATGTATCTACTTGGTTTATTTTGTGGTGGAGATATCAGCCATTTTTGCCACATTTTGGTTTGTAATTTTTGGGGGTAGAGTGTGGGGTTTTCATATGCAAGTGTTTGTTTGGTAGTCACACTTGCCTGTGCTGATTATGGAAGTATGTTGCACGGAAATTCTTCTTCATTAGCGTTTTCGCGTTTCGTGTCCGTTTCTTTTCCGCTTTCATTACCTTTTTCTAACGTTTTCCGGTAACCGTTTCTGTTTGGTTTCCCGTTTCCATTTCCGTACAACGTAGTGGAATTCTCAAGTGTAGGGAACTATGAAACTTGGCAAGTAATCACTGATCATGGAAGGCTCTCATCTTTTAATTGCTTTACATTACTGTCTCTGCCTAAATGTATATTGGCAAACATCATGATTTGATACTGCTGATCATTCTTATTTTGGTGAATCGAGTCTCTGATCTTTTATTTTGACATAATATGTTATTTTAATTATTTTGTGGTCATAATAAGCCTTTGATGACCATAACAGTCAAATTTGAAGATAAAAGTTGGTAATAGTGTATTTTATCTGTTTTCGAAATTTGTATTTTTAACTGTTTGAAAGCAAGTTTTTGTTATAAATTTACATATTATTTTTGTTATAAATTTATGGATTATAATGTGATTATAACCACATTTATAGACTTAATACATCATTTGTCGTCTGAACTTGTCCAAAAAGTTTGATTGGCCCTTGAACTTTCAAAGTGTTCCGATAGCCCTTTGAACTTGTATAAAATGTTTAATTAGCCTCTGAACTTGCTTAAAATGTAATCAATTGATCACTCGGTCGAAAAAAGCAAGTTAAATGTGGAAGATGTATTCCACGAGTCTTAAAAAAAGTAAAACGGTCAAAATTGGGGTATATAATTCTAATATAAGAGAAGACAAGTTGTATAGTTGAGCAAGTAATAACTTCATTTTTAATTTATTTTTGAATTATGTAATAACATTCTAAGATGCGTGAAATATATTTTCTGCATTTAACTTACTTTTTTTACGACCGAGTGATCAATTGATTATATTTTACGTAAGTTCATGGGGTTAACTGAACATTTTATGCAAGTTTAGGGGACAATCAGGACATTTTGAAAGTTCAGGGGCCAATCAAGTTTTTTTTGGACAAATTCAAGGTGCAAATGATGTGTTAAGCCCACATTTATATGAAGATCAATATATACGTGTAGATAATAAAATATAGGGTAAAGTTCAAATAAAACCCTTATGGTTTCACTAATTTTCAGATAAAGGACTGTGGTTTACTTTTTGTCAAAACGAGGATTGAGGTTTTTAACTTTAACAAAATAAGGACTTTTTCGGTTGATATTATTAAAATCACCTTTGATGACTTTAAAAATGACATATTTTAAGAACTACTAATATTTTAAGCAACTTTAATTCTTCAACTTTTTTATTTTGAGATTGTTTAGACGATGTTTGGCAAAGAGAAAGAAAGTTAATGTTTAGAGAGAGAAAGTTCCAAAAAAGATTATTTTCGAAAATCGAAAATGTAGTTCCATAGAAAATATGACGTTGAACAACTTTAATTCTTGAAATTTTTTATTTTCAGGTCGTTAAAGATGGTTTTAAGAGCATTAATCCAAGTTTGAAACCTCAATCATTGTTTTGACAAAAAGTAAACCACAGTCCTTTATCTGAAAATTAGTGAAACCACAGGGGTTTTATTTGAACTTTACCCTAGAATATAATAAAGAACTTAGATTAAAAGAAAACAATAAGAGCATAAAATGTTTTAATCCAGTAGACTTGTAAAATGAATAGTCTTTAACCATCATTTGTGTATAATTAATACATGTTTAGTTGTTGGTGGATATTTATTTAAAGTGTTTGATATTTTATTAAATGTGCATCCATGTGAATATCGTATTGCCTTATTAAAAAGCTTACCAAGTAAAATTTAGTGGGATAATACGATTGGTTAAATGAAAAAATAGTACTCCAGGTTCCATTATATAAGTCATTTTAGGTTATTTTACACAAATTAGAAATGCAATTAATATAGTGTCAAATTAATGAATTTATATTGGTTAGCTAAGAAAAATTTATTCTCAGTAATGGTTGGGGAATGAGTCTTGAAATGTTAAAAAAACACATGAATAAAACAAAAAATTTAATGATTGAACCAAAAAACTAAAATAAAAAATTGTTGAAAAACTAGAATGACTTGGGTACTAAAGATTTTTGAGACTATCATAAACCAACTTAAAAGTTGTAGAACTTAATGTCTTTGTGAATAAATTAGTGAGATTGTCACTTGATCGAATTTGTTGAATATTGATTTCATCGTTCTTATGAAAATCATGTGTAAAGATTTTTTCAGTGAAACGTGCTTTATTTTGTCTCCTTTAATGTAGTAATCCTTCAGTTGTTGAATATTAATTTCATTGTTCTTTTGAAGATAATGTGTAAAGATTTTTTTAGTGCAACATGTTTTATTTTGTCTCCTTTAATGTAATATTTCTTAAGTTAAGAATGCAAGCTGTATTATTTTCATATATTGTAATCGAGTTCCTTTATCTAATGATCTACCATATGATTCTCATATATGCTTGGTTGATGATTTTAGTCAAACATATTCTCGATTTGTTTCATGAATAACTATTAACTCAATATGATTTGAAAAAGTAACTATAATAGTTTGTTTCATAGAGCGCGAGATATAACTGTACTTCTGTATGTGAATAAATAATCTGTTTGTGATTAAACTTTATGTGGATTAGATAAGCAATCCACATCCGCATAACCAACTAATTTAGGTTTAAATTCACATGTATAAAAGAAACTCAAATTTGAAGATAGTAAAATATATGTTTAATTTCATTCCAATGTCTCTCTATATTTTGATAATAAATTAACAGAAAAATTAATATCGAGCCTCGCATTGTTAGCAAGATTTATTAGTACACCTATTACACTAAGAGATGGTGCTTCATGACCAAGAATCTCTTTTATATCTTTTCGATGTCGGAAATGATCTTTATTTACGTTAAGTGATGGAACAACCATTGAACTACTCAATGGATGTGCTTTGTCCATGCAAAACCTCTTAAGGATATTTTCTATGTAACTCAATTGGTGAATACAAATTCTCTTTTTTATGTGATAGATTTGTAAGACAAGATAAAATTGTCTTTGTAAAATCTTTAATCTCAAATTTCTTTTTTCAATAATCCACTACTTTTGAAATCTTTCATGAGTTTCGATAATATTCAAATTATCCATATAAATACAAATGATGGAAAATTTAGTTATAAATTTCTTTATAAAATCACATGGACAAATTTGATTATTTTTATAACCTTCTCTCAGCAAATATTTACTAGGGCGATTATACCACATGTGTCTAGATTGTTTTAATCCATACAAATATTTCTCCAGCAAGCCCAATTAGTCATTTTCTTTCATATGATGAAGTTGATTAAAACATTTAAAAAAAAAGACATGCTTGAAAAACTTAGTAGCCGATCTTCAACTTATCAAATAAGATTCTCGTTTGTCACATTTTCCTTGCAGTTTGAGTTAGACACGTCCACGGGTCCGGATACTTGTCTAGGTCCATGTCTCTTGGACCAGATTTGGACAATGAAAATTAATCTTAGACACAGTCTAATCCGTACCCACTAAATCCCGCCTATTTTTTGAGAGGACTTAGGATTGATAAAAATAGCACGGGTTGCATCCGCCTATTAATATTAATTAATGAATTTATATATTTATATATTACATATTTACTTTTAAGTATAAATTTTATTTTTTATAACTAAAAATTATGTATATATTTTTAAGTGGGCTTATATGGGCTGGGCTTGATATTTGATTTTTAAGCCCAAGTCCAGCCAAATTAATAGCGGGATGGACTTGACTTGGACTTAGTATTTTTACATAAAAAGCCGTTACCGGCTCGAAGTTGACCATGAACAAGTCTAGTTTGAACTATTAAGGGATTTTCATATAAATATCATTATCAAGTGAGCTATATAGATAAGCTGTAACTACATCTGTTAGGCGCATGCTAAATCTTTTATGTACTACCGAACTAATGAGATATCGAGGTTTCTGTAACTTTCTCTTTGTTTCTCCTTCTCCTTCTATTGTACTTTTTTTTCCTTTATTAATAATATTCGGGTTGTTGGCTGTGTTGGAGGTGCCAACCTAGTTGGGATGTCCGGTCTGCCTGCGTCCCAACCTTTATTCAAAAAAAAAATATAATGAGATATCGAAAAGTTATCACATCCACATCATGAAAATATGTCTCCTCATAATCAATCGCAGGTCCTTGGAAAAACAAAGCTAAAATAGGCAATCAAGTAAAAAAAAGGTGATAAAAAGAAAATAAAAGATGAAAAATGGAGAGTAAGAATATTGATAAAATTGACTAAAAGAGTAACTAGTAGTACCGTTGTTTTAATCAAAGTAAACATTATTGAGTAATCCAATCTCCGAATGAGTAGAGGCACCATGATTGTGTAATCTAGCGTCATCCAGAAATCCCTTTCTAGTCTCAGAATGAACAGAATTGCTAGTAACAGCGAAATTATGATGCATGCGGTGCAGAGACACTTCTTTCTCCTCCTCCGCATCTAGTAGTAGTAAATTGTGTTGATTGACTTCCATTGTTTGTTAGCAGAGAGAAAGAGAGAGAGGTGATGGTTGAAGAGACGGAAATGGCGATGACGACTTAAAAGAACATTAAAATCTGATGGTTGAAGAGAAGATGGTGAGTTTGAATTTTGGTTCTTGTCTTGCGGTTTGTTGGTGATAATTATATAATAAGGAGTTAATTTATAAAATATAAATAAATATAAGGATCAAAATAACTATTCCTTTGACTTTGATTAACACCGTTAGTTAGTTTGGAATGTATTTACTAACGGAATCGACCACAAGGTACCTATTTATTTTTGTACTTTTTCCTAATTAAATTATTTAAAATAGGAAACATGCATGCTTTAACCTTTCTTAAGGTCATTTATAATGGTTTTCAATTATACTAAAAATAAGATACATATGTATGTTTGGATATTATTTTTCCTTCATTTGTAAAATGAAAAAAAGGAAAAAATCTTGAAAGAAATAAGAGGATATACAAAGTCAATTTTCTCTAGTAATTAAAGTATTAAACATAGAAAACATGTATACTTTAATATTTCTTTAAAAAAATCAATCAGACTCTTAGAGAGAGAAGAGTTATTTCCTCATTCATGTTTGTTTGTATTTAGAAAGCAATAAAAGATGAAAAATGGAGAGTAAGAATGTTGATAAAATTGACCAAATAAGTAACTAGTAGTACCGTTATTTTGATCAAAGTAAACACTATTGAGTAATCCAATCTCCGAATGAGTAGAGACATCATGATTGTGTAATCTAGCGTCTTCCAGAAATCCCTTTCTAGTCTTAGAATGAACAAATTTGTTAATAATAGCGGAATTATGTCACAGGCGATGTAGATACACTTCCTTCTCCTCCTCCACATCTACTAGTAGCAAATTGTGTTGATCGACTTCCATTGTTTGTTAGCAGAGAGAGAGAGAGAGAGGTGATGGTTGGTTTAGGGTTGGTTGAAGAGAAGGAAATGGCGATGACGGCTAAAGAACATTAATATTTGATGGTTGAAGAGAACATGGTGAGTTTGAATTTTGATTCTTGTCTTGGGGTTTGTTATAATTAGATAATAAAGGTTTAATTTATAAAATATAAATAAATATAAAGACCAAAATAATTATTTTTTCTTTGACTTTTTTTAACACCGTTAGTCAGTTTGGACTGTGTTTGCTAACAGAATCAACCATAAGATACCTGTTTATCAACTTTGAAACCACATAATTTATGTTTGAAAATGGTCTAAACAATAAAGTTTATTTTTTATACTTTTTCATAATTAAATTATTCAAAATAGGAAACATGCATGTTCTAATATTTCTTAAGTAAAATCCAACAAAAACTTCTGGTTTTCAATTACAATGAGCATTATCACAATATTTTTTGTTTTTTTTTTTGAAAACGAGAACAATATCATTTAAGAAGAAACATCACAGTACAAAGTATCAAGCAGAAAATCAGGAGGTCTATGTGAAGCATTATCACAATATTAAGTAAGGTCATTTTGAATAGTATTCAATTACATTAAAAATAAGATACATATGTATGTTTGGATATTATTTTTTCTTCCTTCGTAAAATGAAAAAAGGATAAAATCTTGAAAGAAATAAGAGGATATGAAATCAATCTTCTCTAGTAATTAAAATATTAAACATAGAAAACATGTATACTTTAATATTTTAAAAAATTCAAACGAAATCTTAGAGAGAGAAGAGTTATTAGTTGTATTTAGATAATACAAGCCAATAAATATCAATAAGTAATTGTTATACGTTGTCTAACAACGAAAACTATGCATCTCTCTTTGATTGGTGAGGAATATTAGTCAAGAATAATGTTAAACCGCTCCTCTATATATTTCAAAATACCAATTGAAAATTTCACATTCATCAAAATATATATTTATCAAGCTTCATTGATAGTTACATATCATGGGTCTCTTTGAACTAATTTTGGTGTTGATGATGATGTTCTTTTGTGGATTGACGATGATGTGCACGAAATTGGTGATATAGAAGGTTGGAAGAACGATTTTAATTATGCAAATTGGGCAACTAATAGATATTTTAAAGTGGGAGGCTTTCTGGTTTTCAATTACAATGAACATTATCATAACGTGAAGTAAAGTCATTTTCAATGGTTTTCAATTACATTAAAAATAAGATACATGTGTATACTTAATATATATCAAAGCTGGAAACAAAAATAACACTTGACATAATATTAGAAGTATCACTTTACTAAGTGGCTCATTGTGGAGGCAACTGATGAAGTGTAATTTTCTCCTTAAAAGATGAAATTTAAAAGCTAATGCGTATATTGCTTTTTTTTTCGTTTTTAATAGATTTTCAGAATATTTTCTTTATTGAAATTTAGAAAAACAGGCTCATTTCAATCCATTAGATGACTCTCAATAGAATCCCCACCTACAACAATCTCTTTCGAGATAGATTCAAGCAACTGGTATGTTTTTCTTATCCATTTTCACATTATTCGACTCAGGCTTTTCTTATAGATTTAGGTTTTCTGTTTGCTGTTGTTATCAATTTATTTGGGATTTCACTTCCTACAGATGATAAAGAAGTTCCCATTTGAAAACCCAGAAGCACTGAGCAACAAAGGAAAGAAAAGTTTTGTTCTTTCCATGATTTGACAACCTAATTTTATAAAAGGGTGAAGATGAAACAAATCTTGGTTTCTTCTCAGGAATTTTAATGTCAGCTAAGGATAAAGATTTTGTCTTTATTAGTTGAATCTGAAAAGGGAAAAGTTTTTACAGTACCTCTGTATTAAAACTGACTCCTCTTAACCCATCTTCAATAGCCAAGATGAGTTAAGTTCACTTCTTATTAATTCCTTTGATAATTACATTTTGCTTTATATTTAGTTCTAATTAAGTTGATTTTTAACCTTTTTAAGTGTTCCAATTTCATAATTTTCTAATTTTCAGTCAATTTGGTTTCTGTGTTAGAACAAATATATCATTCAAATTGGTTTCTTTTTAATATACATTTTAGTTATAAAGATAAGACTTATTACTGAATTTCCGTAAAGTTTTGTTTGAATCACTATTGAAGAGTTTCTTCTTGCTTTTACAGCACATCGAATATTATGATATGCTTTTATGTGCACTTAATTTTGGTTCGATTTTGATTTTTCATTTGTGTTAAACAGATGGAGACTTCTTTATCATGGCTTGCATACAAAGGTTCTATCCTGGTGATAACTGGGGATGAATTTCCGATCAACTCTCTTCCTTGTGGGGGCGTCGTTGGGTTCGACGGGGGGAAGCTCCGATGCCAAAGTTAGTATGGTATAAGGAGAATAAACTGTATTGACAAAGGTAGGGTTTAAGGAAGAGAATGAATGTCTACCTCAATAGCTTGGGGTGCAAGCTATTTATAGTCATGTGATCGTAACTCCTAGTAACCAGAAAGTCTCCATTAATGCCCCATTAATGGCGGTTACAGATCTCCTTTAAGCTTGGCCGTTAGCTCAATAAAGGATCATTAATGGCCTTTATTGGGAATCGGTTTTACCGCTCAATGGGCGGATTGGGGCATAACGGCGGGTCATCCATATGTTTGACTATGGATCTCATGTGGCAGAGTTTAGGTGATCCGCCATCCGGATGTCTTACCTGATACGCCATTGCTTCTCGGGCCGTCCCCAATACGTGGTCGTTTTGGAAAATATATCCCGATATTATCAGAAGCCCCCCCAAAGTTCCTTTAAAGTCCTTTAGGGCTTTTAAGCTTCTTCGCGCGTCGTCATGATGAACCGTATTAATGGCCACTTGGTTTGAGGCCATTCATGGAATGACAGGTGTCCTCTGCGCGCTGCTCGAGGTGAGAAGTGTGGCCTTCTTCAACCTCTCTCTCTTCCCTTTTCCGGTTCATTTCCCATTTTCCCTCATTTCCGCTTGAGTTTCTGCGAAGCTCTTTCCAGAATCAAGAACCTTCAAAGCTTCCAATTTTTCATGTAAGTAAATCTTTCCGCCTTGTTTTTTGGGTTTTATGAGTTCTTCGTCTGGGTCTACTACTGAACTGTTTAATTTGACCTCCCCTTCTTCCGAAACCCAAATTAGTTGGACCACTTCCTCTGAGAGTTCGAGTTCTTTCGAAAGTACGTTTAGCTGGGATTTGTCTAACTCAGTGAGGGAGAGTAGGAATCGTAGAACTCCGAATTTTCCTGACGCCGTGACCCGTACTGTTCCGGCGATAGATTCTAGGAGGTTTTTCGGGATGGAGGCTTCTTCTTCTGCCCCATTTAGGAAAAAGGTGCCTCGTGCGGAGTCTACTCCGTCTCGTATGAGCGCCGCGGATCTGGCGGATCGCTATCCGTGGATTAAGAATTACGAGATTGAATTGGCGGCTGCTCACCAGCGACCCGCGTGTCCGCCCGTAGGATATCTGTCCGTGTACAGTTGCCATGTGGAGAGAGGGTTCCGTCTTCCTCTTCCTAAGATGATGGCGGATATCCTGGCGTACTTTGGAATCACTGCCTGTCAGCTGCATCCAAATGGCTGGTTAGATTTGGCCCTGGATTGTTATTTGGCTTCGAACCTAGGGGTAGTCTGTAACCCTCGAATCTTCCGGTCCCTTCTTAAACCAACGAAGCGGAAATCTGAGTCCTTCTACACATTCGCCAAATTTAAATCCTATTCGCCATTCTCTGGGAAGATGTCGAACGTCCATCTCTGGGATGAAAATTTTTTTTACATTAAGGTGAAAGAGGATGAACCCCTGGGATTCCCCTCGGTTTGGAATGCCAAACCTTTGCATATGGCGGGAGATCTACGTATATTGACAGATAGCGATGAAAAGGTGGCGGATCTCATGAAAAGCATCAAGGCAGATGCTTGGACGTACGCTGATGCTCTGGAATTCATGATGAATGATATTCCCCTGATCCGCCGTGACGAGAATGGATTTACTTATGCGAAGTTTTATCAAATTGATGAAGGTACTTTTGTTCTTTCCATTTGATTATTATTTCTTGCTCCCTTGTTAGGGGTTTGTCTAAGGCAAGTCGCGCTCTTGTAGAGATGCGTAAGAAACGGAAGGAGGAAGAGGCTCAGAAGGATAAGCAGGTAGCGGATCCCCATAAGAGCTCTGGGAAGCGTCCTGCTGGTGATATGGTTGATCCTCCCTTGCCAAAGAAGAAGAAATCTGTGTCTTCTAGTGGGGGAAGTTGCTGGCGGATGCCATGAGGGTCGAGAAACCAATGCCGAGGCTTGAACAAGTGTGTTCATTCTATCATTCTCTTTTCTCTTACTGGGATCTTATTTTTTGCCTCTTAATCCTTGCGTAGGTGGTGAAGCCTGATTTAGGAGGTTATTGGCTCGCCAAATATGGTGACAAAGGATCTTTAAGGAATGAATCCGTCATCAATGACCTGGACGAAGCTCTCGGTCAACTAGGCGAGGTACGGGAGAGCTAGAATAAGATCTCGGGATCAGCCCATGTCCAGATGGGAAAAACAGAGCTCCTCACAGTAAGTTTCCTTTATCCTTTTTTGCATTTTTGGATGAAAGAGTGATCTCCTTTAGGGAGAGTTTACCGTTTTTATTCTTTTGTTTGAATCAGCTTTTGCCTTGATAGGTATACACGCGCATGCGTGCTATGGAATTGGATCTCCTTCAAGGAGTGGCGGATAGAGCTACCCTAAAAAGAATGGAGAAAGAGATAGCCACTGCTAATGCAAATGCGGCTTCCGCCATTGCCCTTAACGATAGTAAAGATGCAGAGATCCGTAACCTAAAGGGGAAAATTGAAGAGCTGAAGGGGGATGCTAAGAATCATGAAAGTGCCTTGCTAAACGCGGAGATCCTGGCGGGAGAACGTGCTTATTATTATGGAGAATGGATCATGGCGTATGTCAGGCTCGCCTATCCTGAGATCGACTTTGTAGACCCGGAGTACGTGGTTCCGGATGTTGAAGACTCCCTTAAGTACCGCAAGATCCCTAATGTCAAAGACTTCATCCGTGATCATATTCGGAAGGTGATGAGCGGATCTGTTGAGGAAGCCAAACCTGTTGTGGATCTTGAAGCAGAGGATTTGAGGAAGTATCCCAGGAGGCGGGTGATAAGGATAAGGAGTCAACAATTGATTGCACTGTTCCTCAGGAAGGAACCATTCTTGTAGAGAAGGAGGCCCCTTCGAAGGGCGCATCTGATGAGAAAGATGCTAAGGAGGATGCTCCTATTGATGTTTAGTTTTTGTGAATGTAACTAAGTACAATTTTATTTTAATCCTTGTTACAACCATTTATCTTTACTTTACGCTTCATATCTTTTAGCAAGTAAAGCTATAGGTTTTAGGATTAGTTCGAGGTAGGTGGCCAGCCATACCTCGTAGTGTGAGCCTTTGTGAAGGCTAGGAGCTTTTATTCCTTTAGAGGAAGTTAAGCTGCCTTAGGCGATCGATTGGCTTCCTATCTTTGAGGTGAATCGATCCGCCACTAGGACTTTGGACTCTTCTTTGGAAAGAGTGTGCGAGAGAGTAAAGATCTCACGTCTGAGAAATGTTTTAACTCTATCCCTGACGGGGATCAATTTATTTCCTATCTTTGAGGTAGATTGATCCGCCGCTGAGATTGTTCTCCTATCTTTGAGGAGAAAGTAGTTATGCCATGATAGCATTATCCTACTTGTGGGAATGCGTTTGTTGCCTCCCCATTTTTTCGAATCTGGAATATTTATATTGCTACAAGAAAATACTTAAAAAAGAATTGACAAGATAAGAATTGCTTTTTATTGAACGGCGATGCGCCTTATTACAGCAAACGGGTCTTACATGTGAGCCTCATTAAAACCTTTAATAAGAAAAAACCTCTTGGGATAAAAACTTACTAAAGGAAAAAGAATACTCAAGACCTTGATTATATTCTATTCCCTGGCGAAATACTTGCGGAGGTTTTGAATGTTCCACGTGCGTGGCAACGTGTTCCCCTCCATATCTTGGATTTTGAAAGTGGTTGGGCCGATTTTGTTGACTATTTTGTATGGCCCCGTCCAAGTGATTCCTAGTTTTCCTTTGCCTTCCAAGGACTGAATTTTATCCGCCTTTCGGAGTACTAGGTCCCCTGGGTTCAGATCCACAAGCTTTGCATTTTTGTCGTGATAGGCTGCAATCCTCTGCTTATAGGAGGCCATTCGTATATACGCCCTCTCCCTCCTTGTTTCCAATTGGTCCAGACTCTCCTTTAATCATTGATCATTCCTGGCCTCGCAATAAAACAGGACTCTGTCACTAGGGACTTGGATCTCGATGGGGATCACAGCTTCTACACCATAGGTGAGGGCGAATGGTGACTCACCAGTTGCGGTCCGAGGAGTGGTTCTATATGCCCATAAGACATTCATGAGGTGATCCGCCCACTTTTTATCATGCTCACCCAGTCTCTTTTTTATGCCCTTTACAATCGTTTGATTTGTTAACTCGGTCATCCCGTTAGATTGGGGATAGTAAACTGAGGCGAACCTGTTTTGAATGCCTTGGCTTTCGCAGAATGCTCTGAACCCTCCACAATTGAACTGCGTCCCGTTGTCAGTAATAATCGTGTGAGGAACTCCGAATCTTCCAACTATATTGTCTCTGACAAACTCGATCATCCGCTCGGCATTTATGGAGGAGATAGCTTCGGCCTCGACCCATTTCGTAAAGTGGTCCATAGCTACCACAACATACTTCCTTTGTCTCTTGGTAGGGGGGAATGGGCCAACAATGTCGATCCCCCATGTGGCAAAGGGTCGTCCTTCCATAATGGTTTTTGTAGGTGCTTAGCTGTGTGAGACTCGTTTGCATGGACTTGACAATTATGACAGGACTCCACCAGTTTTTGGGCATCGAGTTCCGCAGTGGGCCAGTAGAACCCTGCCAATCTGGACTTTTTCAAGATCGTGGGAGACGCCTCGTGAGCTCCACAAGTACCTACATGCAATTCTTTGAGGATCTGTTGTCCCTCTTCTGTCCTTACGCACTTTAACCAGGGGTGCCCAAAAGATTTTCTGTACAGTTGATCGTTCATTATGGAGAAGTATGCAGCCTTCATCACCGTCCGTTTAGCCTCTTCTTTGTCTTGAGGCAAAGATCCGGTGGAGAGATATTGCTGGATCGACGATCTCCAATCTCCCACAGCAGATGAAAGATGAGCTATCTCCTTTAGGGCAAACGCCGGCCTGTTTGTTATCTCAAATGGACATTGGAGATCCGTCCACTGACCCTTGCTTGAGGCTAGCTTGGCTAGGTGATCCGCTTCTGTGTTTGATCCTCGTAATACGTGAACCAACTCCCACTTGGTCTCTTTAGACTCTAAATGGTTCAACAGCTTTTTTACCTCCTCGACGTACTTGACCAAAGTTTCGTCTTTTACATCAAAGTTTTTAGTCACCTGATTAACCATTAACTTAGAATCGCTATAGATCACAACTCGTTCTGGCGTAATCTCCTTCAGCAGGCGCAGCCCCAATATCAAGGCTTCATATTCCGCGACATTATTAGTTGTAGGGAATTCTAACTTTGCGGCATAATGCAGTTTGATGTAGTGAGGTCCTTTGATTACCACACCGATTCCCGAACCTTCAGCTGAAGAGGCGCCATCAGTGTACATCGTCCACTCTTCTACTTCTGGCTTCGGAAGGTTTATGCCCTCTTCGGTGAATTCGTTCACAAAGTCTGCTAAGACTTGACTTTTTAAGGCGGATCTGCCTTCATAGCGAACATCAAACTCGCCCAGGCGAATTGCCCACTCCATTAGCCTCCCTGAAGTTTCCGGCTTTTGCAACACCTTCCTCATAGGTATACTGGTTCGAACAATGACCATGTGAGCCTGGAAATAAGGTCTTAGGCGAATTGAAGTGGTTACCACTGCTAAGGCCATTTTGTCTAATCGGGAATACCGGGTTTCCGCATCTTTTAAGACTTTGCTCACGTAATAGACCGGATATTGTTGACCATCTTCTTCCCTGATCATGACAGTGCAGACTGCTTTATCAGTAAAAGAAACGTACATGTATAGATTCTCACCTTCCAAAGGTCTGCTCATTAGGGGCGGTTTAGATAGGAAGCATTTGATCCCTTCAAAGGCCTGCTTGCAATCCTCATTCCACTCGAAACCTTTTTGTTTTTTGATCGCCTCATAAAAAGGTTGGCATCTATGAGCAGAGCAGGAGATGAATCTACCCAGTGCTACGATTCGCCCATTGAGGCGTTGCACTTCTCTGACATTTTGTGGCGCTCTCATGTCTAACACCGCTTTGATTTTATCCGGGTTGGGACCGATTCCCTTCTAGCTGATCATGTATCCTAGAAATTTGCCATAAGTTGCCCCGAACGTGCACTTCTTCGGATTCAGCTTGATGTTATGGTGACGTAAGACACCTAAGACTTCTCTTATGTCTTCTGCATGCCTTTCTATGGTGATGCTTTTAATGATCATGTCATCTACATAGATTGAGAAGTTGTTACCTTTGCTCTCCTCGAATATTTTGTTCATCATTCGCTGGTATGTAGCTCCGGAATTTTTGAGTCCAAAGGGCATGACCTTAAAGCAATAGGTCGCTTGATGTGCTACGAAGGATGTTTTAATTCTGTCGGATGGCTCCATCGGAATCTGGTGATAGCTAGACTTTACATCTGTGAAGGAATACATTACGTGTCCAGCGGTTCCATCGACTAGGATGTCAATACAAGGCAGGGGGTAATTGTCTTTGGGACAAGCCTTGTTAAGATCCGTGAAGTCGATACACATGCGGTACGATCCACCAGCTTTCTTAACTAGGACCACATTTGCCAGCCACTGCATATAGATAACCTCTTCAATGGCGTTCGCCTTCTTCAGTTTAGAGACTTCTTCCTCAATCACTTTCTATCTCTCTGGACCATGATTCCTTCATTTTTGTGCTACAGGAACCGCATCTTCGGCGATATTGAGTTTATGGGTGATCACATCTGGACTGATTCCCGTGAGGATCTCATCATTCCATGCAAACACACCCTCGGACTCTAGAAGAACCTTTGTGATGTCCTCCTTGACCTCTTCTTTCAACCCCCTGGCGATTCGTACCCGCTTGTCTTTCGCTATAAGAATCATTTCTGTATCACCAAGCGCTGTTGTTACGAGCTCTTCCTTATCATCCTCCTTAGACTGCGGGCGAATCGACAGTGATGCCGAATATGTCTCCTGGGCAACCTTTTGGTTCCCTTTGACCATCACACCTACCTTGGCAGTCGGGATGTACATCGTCAAATGGCGAATTGATATAAGAGCCGCCGCTTCAGAGATGAAAGGCCGCCCTAAGATAATGTTGTACGCCAGTTGACCATCCATAATGGAGAACTCCAGATCTCCCATCCATACTTGGTCATCATCAGCTAATTCGCATTCCAACGTTACCTGGCCCTTCGTCTGTACCGTGTGACCCGTCACTCCCAGAATATCTACAATGGTAGTCTTAATTTGAATGGGGTCAACCTTGAGTTTGGCGAACGGACCCCTGGTGATGACATTACAAGAACTGCCAGTGTCTACCATTACTCTCTTCATTTCCCAGCCCTCTACCATCATAGTAATGACAAGGGCATCTGCATGTGGAGAGATAGCCGGACCGACATCCGCGAAGGGGCGGTTGAGCGATGCCCTATCCAAAGCAGTGGTCTTTGCTTTCTTTATCACCGGCTGATATCCTGGTCCGCCAGCTATGACATTAATGACCCCTTTAGCCATTTTCCTTGGCTCGTCTCTGGATTTATCACCATCTCCCCTTCTATCATTCTGGACGAACCTGTCCAGCTTTCCTCTCTCAATAAGCCTCTCGATTTCTCTAGCCAACTCCCAGCATGCGTCAGTATCATGGTCGTTCTTCCGGTGGTATTTGCAATAATTCTTGGGGTTTTTCCCCGTGTTGGTATACTCCCCTCCCTTTGGTTCGGGGTATGAAATGCTCCACTTATGCTGGCTGTTCTCTATCCACATTAGTACTTCACTCTTGGAGGCGTTTAATGGTGTAAACGACGTCATGTATGCCGACTTGTTTTTAGAACCTCTCCGCCTACCTCGGGATGACGAGTCAGGGAGCTTTTCCTTTTCCTTGTCCCGTCTACGAGATTCACCCTTTTCTCTCTTAGGTGGTGATACAGACTCCCTGCGGATGTTATCAACCTCCATGAAATCCTTGCATCTTTCTATCAGCTCTGCCATACCTTTCGGTTTGTTTCTGATGAGATCTTCATGCAAGCTTTTACATGTTGTGTTCTTTACCAGTGCCTCTACTGCCATGGAGACATCCACATCAACAATGTGAATACACAATTTGTTGAAATTGTCGACATATTCTCGAAGGGGCTCATTCTCTTTTTGCTTCAATTCAAAGAGTTTTCGCGATTTAACCACTGGAGGAATGCAACCGGCAAATTTCGCACAGAACTCTCTACTCAACTGATCCCAGCTGTCTATCGATCCCGGGGGGAGAGACTGGAACCAATCGTAAGCTGGCCCTTTTAACGTAGTAATAAACATCTGATATAGCATCGCCTCACTTGCCCGATTAAGGCTGAGCAACATACGATACTTCCTTGCATGGGCTTCGGGATTATCGTCACCTGAATAGACTTGGATGTTGGGGATCTTAAAGTGCCTCTCAGTTTCCTCAGCCTCGATCCATGTAGTGAAAGGCGAATCACGGTTGACGAATGGGTTATGCCTGGCATTCTCCTCGTTTTGACGGCGTATCTCGTCTTTGATCTGATCCGCCATAGAACCTCGATTCTCCCTGGGACGCCTTCTACTCGGAGGTCTACTTTGAGAAGACGAAGAGCTGGAATCGGACGACAAATCTGATGGTGACCTCCTACCACCTCTGCCGCGTCCCCCCCTGAGGAGCTGGCCTATTCCCTTCCTGGTTTGGTGGTGGGTGTTGCCCCTCCCTTTGAGTTGCCTCAACTGGCCTCTTACTTCTCCTTCATTTAGATGGAGGAGATCTGCCCCGCTGGGGCGATCTATGCCTACGATGGGAAGGAGATCGAGATCGCGCCTTGCCATGCATTTTCTTACGCTTCTTATGTCTCCGTCCATCCTGTCCGCCATTTTGTTGATTCAGCACCATGTTATTAGGAGCTCGAGGTCCGCCGATGGTGATCCCAGGATTAGCGGCGCTTCTAAGGTGAGTTTGATCATTCCTTCGACTCCCTTCCGCTCCATCAGTGAATAGTTATCGATTCAGCGGTGGGTTACTGGCGGATACTGGATTAACTACCGTGGAGTCCACAAGATGAGGGAAAAAACATCGAATCATGAACATTTGGTCCTACAGCCGCCGTTTGCCATTATGATGACGCAGGAACCGGTGTAGGACGGCGGAAGTTAAATGGGGGAATCGTCATGTAAGATCGCAATCGACTCTCCATGACGGGTCCATACTCTCGTCCTATGGACCCCGTGCAAATTTCCAAGAAAGAGTCAGGTGACATGCTCCCCTCGCCATGCACAGTGGGTGTATCAAGGTCAGCGCGACCAACGTTTGTTGTAGTAGTAGTTGATGGTGTTATGGGTGGTATTTCAACCCCGGTTGAGGGGTTAGACCCTCCACTTGTCATGTTTTTATAGCGTGAACGAAATCCTTTTTAGATTAGGATTCCACGTTCACCGCACCAATTGATAACTGGGGATGAATTTCCGATCAACTCTCTTCCCTGTGGGGGCGTCGTTGGGTTCAACGGGGGGAAGCTCCGATGCCAAAGTTAGTATGGTATAAGGAGAATAAACTGTATTGACAAAGGTAGGGTTTAAGGAAGAGAATGAATGTGTACCTCAATAGCTTGGGGTGCAAGCTATTTATAGTCATGTGATCGTAACTCCTAGTAACCAGAAAGTCTCCATTAATGCCCCATTAATGGCGGTTACAGATCTCCTTTAAGCTTAGCCGTTAGCTCAATAAAGGATCATTAATGGCCTTTATTGGGAATCGGTTTTACCGCTCAATGGGCGGATCGAGGCATAACGGTGGGTCATCCATAGGTTTGACTATGGATCTTATATGGCGGAGTTTAGGTGATCTGCCATCCGGATGTCTTATCTGATACGCCATTGCTTCTCGGGCCATCCCCAATACGTGGTCGTTTTGGCAAATATCCTCTTTGATCCCTGGGATAATATCCCGATGTTATCACCTGGGAATCATTCTCGAATCCAAAAAGCGGAATGAACTCTTTATAGGCTAAATTGCTACGTGTTAGGATTGCCGGCTACACTATAGCAACTACCTCATTTCAGTGAGTTATTTTTCTCCCTTTTTCTTTTCTTCTCCAGTCTCATTCATTCGCATTTCCAACACATAAGCATTATGCTCTAACTAGAAATTCATTCTCTGTTTTTATAGGATTGACGAGTTCATTCTAAAATGTGCAAAATTTGAGAGTATTTGATGTTCAAAAGCCTTTTATTTGAGTGCATGATGTATTAGTAACATTCTTTTTTTAAACATATGAACAATAAGGAAGCTAAATCTGAATTTTGCTGATTTTAAGGAAAGATTTTATTATATATGGTCCTCTTTTGCTTCTTGTGTGTGAAAAGGACAAAGGAGAGTCATGAGACTCCAACTCACACAAATGGAGAAAATCAACCCAAGCTCACCTAAATAACACGATCATCCACTAAGAGCAATATTAACATGATGAAGAGAAAGAAAAAGGAAATGACCAAGGTAAAAATGCAATAAAGAAAAAAAAGAAATTCCTGTGAGTTTATTAGCAAGTCTAAGATCAAGAGATACTGCAATCATGTTTTTTTTTAAAAAAAAAAATTGCGCAATGCGCTTACATTAAAGAAGAAAGAAAAATCCCCACCAGACCCGGATGTGATTCGAACCCATGACCTCCCTGTTGAATCTAGGGTTAGATAGATGAGAGAATTATGGAGATAGACAGATAAGTAATAGGCACAATAATGAATTGAATCAGCTTAATGATTCTGGCTTAGAGGCCTTGTATTTATAGTGAGCCAATAATAGTTTGTATAGGAATACAATACATAAGTATAGTCGTATTAAAACTCTACCTAGCTAGGAATATAGACAGAGTAAAACTCTAACTAGATAGGAATCTATTTACAGAGATAATTAGAATATTATCTCTAACACTCCCAAGGCATAGGTAAGCTCTCAATCATGTTATTTAATATTGAAATGCAAAAAAAATAATACTAACCATTTGTAAATACTTCCTCTACTTGGTCTAAATGTCTTAGAAATGCAAATTTTTAATAGTGTAAGATGCAGTTGAAATATCCCCTTTTGAAAGGCTATATCATGTTCAGGGACGCTCCTTTGGTAAAGTTCTGAATGTAGATATCGAAAACATATTGAGATTGACTGCCATTATGTGCATGATCAAGTTCAAGCAGGTGCACTCAAAACACAGCATGTTCCATCTTCCTCACAGGTTGCTGACATTTTCACTAAACATTAAAACCCTTCCTGTCAAGCCTCATCTGCATCATCTATCCAAGCTTGGAGCTTCACCTGGTTCTCACTTCAAGGCTTGAGGGGAAGTATTGAGGATTAAATATGGGCTTTACCATCATTCAGTATTTAAATTGTTATTGTCCTTTTTTGTCCTTGTTACAGTTATGATGAGCTAGTGATTCATCATAATTTATTATTTGTTGAGTTTTGCTATTTTGTCTTGTTGCTCTCCTATATATGAGAATGTACACTGATACTGTTTATTAGAATGGAATAATACCCATTCTCATCTTTTCCTCTTTCTTCATCTCTTTTCCTTTGTTCTTCATCTCATTTCTCTGTGTTCATCCTGAAATTCTGCTTCTCACATTGATTAAGATCGATGTTGAGCTCTATCATGCTCAATCGGAAATCAAGACAGGAAGCATGAGAGTATCGACAGTCTATTTAAAGAATAGGATAAGGAGCCTAAGAATTTGAAACAGAAAGGGAACGAGAGGTCAAAAAACACAAATGTGAACATTTTTCACTAGTGAAATGCTTTCAATGCCAACCGTGGGGCATTATGCAATAGATTTCAAATTTGCTAACATTGTACCTTTAACTAACTCATGAATGGATAACATGTATGCATTTAATTCTGTTTTTCAACCGAACCTAATCTTTTTTGTGAATTATTGATTAGGTGTCGTGAACTATGTGATAAAGGATGAAGATTTTCTTTCTCAAATTCCCACAAATCCTAGTTACATCGAAGATGGATATGTGCACAAAATGATAACTCATGGATTGAAGTATGAAAAATCTAAACCTATAAATTAAAGGATTTTACTTATTCCGTAACATCTAAATAAAAAAACCATAAATATATAAAAAGAAACTAATATGAAATTCTAGATTTCCCTATAAATATATTTCCAGTAATTATTATTTTTTTATAAGTTTTCCGATTTATTGGTTCAAGGTTCGTCAGACACCTGTTAAATGGACCTTCTCCTAACTAAAGCTTTTCGCGTACGTTAGGACTCGAACTTGAGATCTACCTTAAACGATTTGGGATCCTTAACCATTCAAACTAATCTTAATTGGTATTCCAATAATTTTTTTTTTGTTGTTGTTGAAATATATCTTAGATTAAAAGAGAGAACTCCAAATAGAATAAATTCAACTAAAAGTCATCTAGTACCTCGCTTTTAACACAATTGATTCTTAACCGTCAAAGAAATATGTCCCAAAACTTTTTCAATACTAAAATATTCCTAGGCAAAATATGTCCCTAACCACACGCAATAGACATTAGCAAGCTGAATCGTTTTTCCAACATCATTTTGGCAAGTCCAGCTAGCAATACGACGCCACCTGTCAACTCTTTCAGGAATACAACAAGGATTTTGTAAAACAGTCCAAATCCCTTTTTATTTGATCACATCTGAAAAATAAATGTCCAATTGTTTCTGGTTCTCTTTATTACAAAGATCACAAGTAACACTAATAGTAGTCTGCTACTTCTTTAAATGAACCCGAACAACAATCTTTCATTGTAAAACAAGTCAAACAATAAAACTCTGTCTCGAAATATGCAAGGGATCCTAAATCATTTCCACCAAATCACATGAGGTTTTTTCTTCCTCAAAACATTATAAGCACTGTTAATAAAAAAAAATGTGAGAACTGTTACCAAGCCAAATACAAATATTTTACTATTGTGATTTGATTGATGAGAAATTTATCATATTCCTGAAATAATTCATTAGATGTATATTATTTTAAAAGAGATTATTAATATTAAAAATACAAATATGTAAATTACATCAATTAATTAGCCAACATATAAACTCTGAGAATATTATAGGATTTTTCTTTGTTTAAAATTTTTCCCTCTTCAGCAAAAATTTGATGATAATTAACACTTTCAAACCATTCTTTTTATTATTATTATTTGATATGGATATTTATGGTAAGCATTGGTAGATGAAAGATAAAGGATAACCTAATCTTACTGTATTAGAAGTTAATTCTAGAATTGTATAAATTTAAGACTCTCTCTAGAACTTAAGTTATCTTCTCATTCAGGTCTTATTCTTCAAAATTGTAAATATTTAGCTTTTTCTTTTTTAAGCTTCTTATTCTAAATTCTAATTGTATTGATAGATCAGTGAATCATGTTCTTACAAAGACTTCTAATTCTGTGTTGTCAGCTATGCCATCCTATTCATCCATATTCATGGATGTTTAATGAAGTTTGTATTTCTCTCAAAAAAAAAATTAAAAATAAAAAAATGGGGTCATAATACACGTATACAGATGTGAATTGAGAGTCCTCCCAGTGATATGGAAGATCGAATACTTTTTTTATAGTAGGAAGATCGAGTGCTTAACATAAGAAGTCATAGATAACACTATGTGAAAATAGAGAAATTATTTTATTATTTTATTAATTTATTGTATCATCCTCAATAATTAATATTTTACACGTTGTGTTCTTCTCCCTAAATTGAGAACAAAAAAAAAAATTCTAGTTTTGAAACGTGCAATTCAGATTTGTATTCACCATGATGCTTTATCCTAAAGGCGCGACTGTTTGCACAATTTCAATATAGTATCATGAACGTCTTAAAAAGAGTGGCCTCGTTTGCGGTTCATCCCGGATTTTTCTTAGTTTGGTAATTTTTTTTTCCAGCATTCAGTTTTAACATTTTCTACTTTGGTCCCATCTCAATTTTTGAGCCTGACATCTTTAAAATGCATTTATTTGTATTATAAATAGACTTTATTAATAAGGCTTATTCACTCCCTTTCTATTTATCATTAGTTTCTCAATCGTCATTCTATAAGACCGTTTCTTGCTCAGACCTTCTGTCCTTACGCCGCCCAGATCGGTCATTACAGGCTCACTAGCTAACTTATATCATATAATTATATGTGGAGAGTTGACTTTAATGTCAATTGTAATAATCTAGTTCAATATCACGTGGTTAATTGCATGCTCTGATCCAACCTATTTCTTGCTTCACACAGCTTCAAAATGTGTTTATTTGTATTAGAAACACCTTTTACTAATAAAGTACATGTGCGCTATTTTCATTTCTGATATAAAATTTAGTTTATTAATGTCCTCATTTCTATCTCTTACGTAGAGTTGCTCCTTATTCGGTCATTCTACCTCAGCACAACTCCCTTTAGACTCGTAGTAGTAGTAGTAATAATAATAATAATAATAATAATAATAATAATAATAATAATAATAATGAGAAATAGAAAGGGACATCTACATAATATTTTCTTGCTACATGCTACATTACTTGTGAAGTGAGTGTACAGTGGTAATCTCTCATTGATATAACAATCTTAAACTCAAAGTTCCCAAATCTTATTCTTAAGGAGTCTTTTCATTTCATATGGATTGGGTTAATGTTTATCAATTTATAATAATCTTTCTATATTTTCATATAACTTGTGAGCCATGTTTTACTCAATTCATTCCGTTATTTTCAATCTTCACGCAATATATAAATTGGATTTATTTATGCACTAAATCGTAAATTCGAACTTTATTTTTTTGCAATAAAATTTTCTGTTATATTTTTTTTTAATGAAAAGCAGGTAGGATGCGAACATTCCAACTAGGTTGACATATCTGTCATTTTTTTTAATAAGATGAGTTCTTATCCACAACCTTCCACTTATCGTTTCAAAAATATACCAACTAAGCTATAAGCTATAATCATTTGGTTTTTTTTATTATATTCTATTATAATCATATAGATCAATAAATGAATTCCTTATTCCTCTAACCTTGATTTTTGGAAAGAAATTTATACATTAAACAAGTTTTTGGCCCGTGCGATGCACGGGTTCATCTCAACATATAAATATTAATAAAAATATAATCTAATAATTACAATTAAAGCTTAATACATCATTTGCCTCCTGAACTTATCTAAAATGATTGATTGGCCCCCTAAACTTTCAAAGTGTCTCGGTAGCTCCCTGAACTTGCATAAAATGTTCAGTTAGCTCCTTGAACTTGCGTAAAATGTAATCAATTAATCACTCGGTTGTAAAAAAAGTAAGTTAAATGCGGAAGATATGTTGCACGCATCTTAAAAACGTAAAACGGCCAAGATCGGGATTTGCGATTATAATATTAGAAAAGAAAATGTTTTATAGTTGAATAAGTAAGAAATTCTTTTTTAACATGTTTTAATCTACTTTGTAAAGTATGTAATAACATTCTAAGACACGTGTAACATATCTTCCGCATTTGACTTACTTTTTTTACAATCGAATGATTAATTGATTACATTTTACGCAAGTTCAGGGGGCTAACTGAACATTTTATATAAGTTCAGGGGGCTATTCAAATACTTTGAAAGTTTATGGGACCAATCAACCATTTTGGACAAGTTCAGTGGGCAAATGATGTATTAAGTCTACAATTAATGATATAAAGGTGATATATAAATTAAATATTATTATTTTATTTTCACATTTACTTTAAATAATCTTTTTATAGATAAATATAATAATATAATTCAAATTAATATATTATATTTTTTATTATATTTTTTATCACTAAAAAAATGAGAAAGTGACACATCAGCTCCATCGTTACTGTTTTATATTATATATAGATATGTAGAGAATTAGTGAGATTTTAGAGATTAATTTAAATTATGTAGAACTCTTACCTTTAGTACAGATAAAATAATCTTTATAGATAAATATAATAATATAATTAAAATTAATATATTATATTATATTTTTTGTCACTAAAAAAGAAGGAAATGACACATCAGCTCCATCGTTACTGTTTTGTAGATATGCAGAGAATTAAAGAGATTTTATGGATTAATTTAAATTATGTAGAACTTTTACATATAGTACGGATAAAACAATCTTTTTAGAGACAAATATAATAATATAATTAAAATTAATATATTATATATTATATTATATTTTTTATCAGTAAAAAATGAGGAAATGACACTTCAGCTCCATTGTTACTGTTTTATATTATATATAAATAGATTGTGAGATTGTACCCAAATCCAGCTAATGTTGCATAACATAAATTAAAATGACCAATAGTGTTTATACGGACTTTGACTGAATTTATTCAGTCACCGTTAAATGTAAGCTTAATAGTGACCGCAAGATCCATGTAACCACTTCTGATAAAATAACTATTTCATACTAATAAAATCTATACTCCCTATGTCCCACAAATATGTGCTATAAATACGATTCATGAATAATAAAATATTAAATATTATTAATATATTACTGATATACCCATAAATTATGAATTTATTTAATGAATAGACTATTTAATTTATTTTAAATTTAGTAATTCCAAATATAATAAAATAAGGATATTGTAGAAAATTAAAAATTATTTGTAGTTCAAAGGTTAATTATGTTTATGTTCATAGAATGAGGAGACTGCATTGATATGAACAAGTTGGATAAATTACATACGTGATATACAACATTTACCCCAAATCACATTTTGGTGTACAATCAAAATTTTGTCACACTAAACTGTACGAACTTCAGGTGACCTCCCACTAAAGTATACAGCCGGTTTTTGTGACCGGTCAACGCTGATCAACTATACCACATCATCATTTTTTAGTTGTAGAATTAAAAAAGTGGGACCCACTCTTTATGGAATGACTAATATAGTCTCATTCCTTATAAAATTACTAAAATACCCTCATCTTCTTCCTTCAACCCCTTTCTCCTATTTCTCTCTCTACATCTTCTCTCTCACTCATCTCTCTACCATTTCTTTCTCACGCCTCTCTCTACCATTTATAAAGAGAACACTGATGAAAAAAAACTCGAACATATTAAGTAATTTTAAGATTGCAAAAGCAGTAGCCAAGGTATTAGGCTAAACGAACTTGTTCGAAGTAGTGCAGCTTTGAACCATCTACCATCTCTGCTATCGGGCACGTAAGCATTCTGCCCACAAAGAATCCCCATAAATATTGAAAGTATCTACAAAACCACTACAAAATAAATTTTTAACTTTCAATAGGAATTTGTTAATCAACAGAAAATACACGCACATCCTATTTCATAGCTGACTAAAAGGAAGAGGAAGAAGTAGAAGAGTACCTGATGTTGAAGAAATTATCGGGATCTCTGGAAGCTTGTTCTCCCGAAAACTAAACCCAACAAAAATTAAACCGCTGCCTTTATAAATGGTAGAGAGAGGAGTGAGAGAGAAATGGTAGAGAGAGGAGTGAGAGAGAAGATGTAGAGAGAGAAATGAGAGAAAGGGGTTGAAGGAAGAAGATGAGGGTATTTTAGTAATTTTATAATGGATGAGGCTATATTAGTCATTCCATAAAGAGTGGGTCCCACTTTTTTAATTCTACAACTGAAAAATGCTGATATGGCATAGTTGACCAGCGTTGACCGGTCACAAAAACCGGTTGTACACTTTAGTGGGAAGTCACTTGACATTCGTACGGTTTAGTGTGACAAAATTTTAGTTGTACACCAAAATGTGATTTGGGGTAAAGGCTGTACACCACATATGTAATTTACCCGAACAAGTTGACAAAATTACCGTAATATATAGTAAATATTTTTTTTTGAAGGTTTTATTTTTATTTTTTTTCTTTATCAGTATAAGTTGGAAATATTTCATTTGAGAGAGAATTTATTTATATTGGAGGCTTTATCAATTGTTGAACAATAAGAACATATATTGAATTCATACATAAAAAAAACTAGTTTAAATAAACAAACTTAGGATCAGCATGGACCAGGCTAAGAAAGGATTCGTGCCTATGCGCCATGGATTGAAACTTGGTAAGAAAGATTATCTTCAGACAAAAGCAGGACAAAGAGAACATGGAAAAGGTCCCATATGCGTCAACTATAGGATTTATCATGTACTCTATGTTATGTACAAGACCAGATGTTGCATTTGCACTTAGCATGACTAGCTGGTACCAGTCAGATCTCGACAAGGAGTACTGGAAGGTAGTTAAGGCTATCCTGAAGTACCTTAAACGTACCAAGGATCTTTTCTTAGTCTTTAGTGGGCAAGACGAGCTGGTAGTATAAGGTTACACTGATGCGAGTTTCGAGACTGATGAGGACCAAAACCATTCACAGTCTGGTTATGTTTTTCTCCTAAATGGTGGTGCTATTAGTTGGAGATCCTCAAATCAGCCTACCATTGCCGATTCTACGACGGTAGCTGAGTAGATAGCTGCATGCGACACTGCAAATGAAGCAGTTTGGATTAAGAAGTTCATAACTGACTTAGGTATAGTTCCCACCATCCTAGGTGAAGTTGATGTTTTCTGTGATAACAATGGTGCCATAGCACAAGCACTGGAGCCCCGATCACACAAGAGATCCAAACATGTACTTAGAAATTTTCACCTTATTCGAGAGATCCAAGCGAGAGGTGACATTACATTACAGAGAGTTAACACCGAGAACAATGTCGCAGATCCGTTTACCAAGGCACTTGCACATAGCCTTCATGATGGTCATACTAGATCTATATGGATTAGGTCAATGCCTGCTTGGAACTAGTCCAAGTGGGAGACTGTTGATGTGCCATATTTCTTAGGCATTGGTTCTGTATATTGTATTATGCTTTTGATTATTCTTGCATAGATACACTATTTGTGTTACATTAATAAAGGCATTAATCTAGTTCATTTATATAGTGTTCTATAACATGAATAGAGAATCCATTGATTGATGATCGTAAAACTATATCACAAGTCTATTCTATCATGGGAATGATTAGTGTTAAGCCCAAAATATACCTAAATTACATTAATATTTACATCAGTTTTGCTATGAAATCGTGCTGTTTATATCTATTTAGAGTAATTTTATGTCTGAATATGTTTCTTTCATGCAAGGTACCTAAATATTTAGTAAAATCCAAATAGGAACGAAAATGGATCAAAAACGAAGGAAAAACCCTAAGTTACGAGCCAAAAGATGAAGAATTCAGCACATCGATACGAGGAAGACGGGAACGGAGTCAGAACCGAGAAGAATATTTCAAATTTCAGTAGAGAATCCAAATTCTCGGTAGAGATTATGGGTCGCGACCGAGAATCCAAATTCTCGGTCGCGACACGCTAAATTCTAGCACCTCTCTCCTTTATTTCGAAGACAAATCAACAGTTCCCCATTCTCGGTATGTTCAGAAATTCTGGCAGCACAACTTACACATGTTCGTTTTCAAAGAAGCGCGTCCGTTCGGGTGGATAAAAACGTCTCTTCGCAGCGGATACGACTCTTCACAACGGATACGACCCTTCAATCACGACTCTTCAACATCTATAAATAAAGAGTTGATTCAGAGTTGAAGATATGAGAGTTAGATTTGTAAGATTAGAGTGCCGAAGTTATGTAGAAACTCTTACTCGGAAAAGAGTCAGAGTTTAGATTTCAATTTTGTAAAAAGCAATCTGATGTACACAAATTGTTCTTAGATTACTTACAAACACAGTAGCATTTAGATTTAGATTAAGATCAATTTATATTAGTTTACATTCTGGTAGTTGACGACCCATCTCTATTCCGAAGATTCAACGAGAAGATTAAGTAGAGGATTCGACCCACGAGCCTGACAAACTCTAACGAGGTTTTCATAAGAGGTTTTCTTCATTATCATGAGGCTGTTGTACCTTAATTCTTCTTATAAATCTTACCGCTTATTTGTTCATTGTGTTTTAGGGATTTATTCTCAATTGATTATTCATTATTTGAATGATAACTGCAGCTTGTTCTTTGAATTGAATTGTCATACGGCTGAATTAGTGAAGTTAGAGTTTCACCTAAGCGAACAATTATGGTAGCAAGCGACAATATAAATTAAGTTAGTTTTGTATTTGAAAGAATAGATTCAGATTTGACAACATGAGATTGTTTTTAACGTGACATTAATACAAAAGTAATTTGGTTTATTTGAGTCGAATGAACATGTAATTTAGTTTTTGAATCGTCAAAGCTGAGAGTCGGTTGGCTAAGGTTGGGTTCTTCTAATTCATAAGGCTATCAATAGATTGAATCTTGACCTCTGAGGCTGGATTATTTATTGATTAGGAACTAGTTATTTGCCGTGTTTGACCAGTTTAATATTAAGAAAGAATACTCCAAAATGATCTGGTGTGTGTATAAGAGTATATTTTATCTGTCAATGATCGATATTGAGCGAATTACCTACATACGAACCCCTTGATCGGATTTCTCCAAACATTGTTTACAAAATCATATTTATTCTTGCTGATTTTATTTAATTCGAAGTTCTCTTTATATATATTTGGTTAAAACATACAAAACAAAACTCCCATGTTGATCTACTTTGTTTGTTTACCAAGTCATAATTGATTTTGAGTCAGTGATATTCCATTGAGTTCGACCTTTACTTGCTCTGTCTATGAATTATTTTGTTAAGGAAAAGTCGAGATTATTTCGGTGATTTCGACACCCATCAATAGGTTTGTATAGAGGAAGTGCGAAAGACGTTCATTCATGCATATTTTCTAATAATATGATTTTTTTAGAATATATTAGGTGCATGTTCAGCGCGTTGCAATTTCATTACTAACTTCTAGCAAGCTTACAACGTTTTTCCATATGTAACAACACAGGAAAAAAGGCTTTGCAATTATATTAACAATATGTAACGGACACGAACTAAGTCTGTTGCAAAATCTATTTCTTGTATCGCGTACTTTGGCATGCCTGTTACTAAAATATGTTATTTTAATGGGTTTAGTAACTTTTCATAGTTTGTAACGGCCTCACATGTTACTTACCATTACTGTTATTGATTTTCTCAGTCCATTCTTTAGGATATAAGGGCTCAAAGAGGTAATAAGATTTGGTGTTAACATGCTAATCTTTAATTCATTTTTTGCCAAATTTTTGTCCCGATAATAGAGAGTATTAATTGGAAGAAGTTTTTGGCAGGGGAGGAAGCTACACAAAATGTTAGGGAGAGAAGTTGGAGTTTCGTACCACAAAAACCTAAGGAGACCTAATTTAATTAAGGGTATTATTGTAACTTCAATTTAGCTGAAGGGCTTACATCAAAATTAATTGGCACAACTTGTGCCAAATAGCATTATTGTTTTATAATATGGATCAACCAAAACATATATGACAAATATTTTAGGCTTTGAAATTTTTGAAAAGCTTGTAAAAATGTTAAAATATCTCTTTAAACAGCATAATAAAATCCACATTGCTTATGTGTATGGTTGTATCCAATTATTAATCTTACACTTTTTAAATTACTAAGCACTATGTGATTATTGTATAATACATGTGTATTACACATACAATAAAAGGAAGGACTTTGGTCACCATTTCCTCTAGGAATAGTCTAATTTTTCTTTTTGATTGAAGGGACAAATGTGCAAACTCTTGCCCTCTTATAAATTTTTCCATGCCTACAAAAATAACCTTTCTCTGGAGCACAATGAACATCCTCAGAACATATACACAATCCTTCCAGAGCACAACCTTCTTTTATAACACTAACATTGCCTTTTAATCCAAGAACTTTATCTGTCCATTCACTAGAAAATAACCCATCCGGATCATACTTCTCTTTCACTTTCAAAAACTCACCTGCATTTTTATATTTCCGAATAGCTCCATCAAATGCCACATTCATATTCTTTCCCCAATGAGGCAATGCTTTATATTTGAAAAAAGAAACTTGCTCAATTTCTTCAATTATGTCTTGATAAAGCCTTGGAATCATTGGATCTTTGCTTCGATAATAGTTTATATCAAAGTTTATTCCATCTTTTTTCCTGCCCAGGTAGGCTGTTGAGGTCTTGACATAGCGCAAGACTATACCTACATACAAGTCTAGTCCACATAAACTTTTAGGTGCTAAATTGACAAGTTTTTGCACGTCTTGTATAAAAAATTTTACTTTTGACAAATTTAAACCGAACGCAGTATTGAAATAATATTGGCCTTTGATTCTTGGATCCCATGAGCAGGCTGTAGCTAATGCATCTTCTGGACTATCTAAACATGTTCCTGCCGACTGAATCCTGTTTTGGTATCCTATTACAGGGTACCCTGTAAACACAGTACCTGTAGTAATTCAATGATTAGTAGTAACATTATTTTACCCCTAACCTTATAAATTGTACAATTATAACCCTAAATTTTACTCCTAAATGCAGTTATATTTTATACAGTCATAAATCTCATTACGTCTACTACACTTGTGTGTCATGTTAATTATAACTCATCAATAACACATCAAAGAGACATTATACATGACAAAACAAATCAAAAGTTTTTTTTGAAACAAAATATCATGTGTACACATGTCTTTGATTTAGTGTAGAAGATAAGATATATTTTTGGCTTAAAACATTAGATGCTCCCTACACACACACATACATACATATATATATTGTCAATGAACTAATTGAACCAAAAACTTAAGCTGACAGTTTAGGCCTAACAATAATTTTTATATTAATCTCTGACACCTTCTCCTCTTCCCCCGCACGTGAATGTCCCCTAGACTTGAAGCATGTACAACACAAGCCCTTTTTAGCATGTATTGAAATTTAATCAATAAATGGGGTTGTCAGGATTTGGACTCTCGACCACTTGGTATAAGAGGCTCTAATAGCGTGTCAATGAACTAATTGAACTAAAAGTTTAAGATGATAATTAAGGTCCAATAATTATTTTTATATTAGTCTCTGACATCTTTGATATGATATAGAATAAAAGATATTTTTGTAGCTATTTCAAATATTTTTTTAACATAGATACATGTTTCTTTGATTTGTTATTGATAGTTATAATATGACATACAAGTAGGGTGGAGATAATAAGATTCATGATTTCGTTACTAATTGCTCAAAATTGATCAAACTTTCAAAAATCATGGGTAAAAATGATCAAACCTATAAAAATTAGGTATATATTAGTATCTCATTTTATTATGTTAAAAGCAAAATTGCTTTTTAATTGATAACATTTGACATCTTTATCTAACTTATTCCTATATTGAAATTGTTATCTCATGTTAAACAAATTAAACAAGTTAATTGATTCGTTATTTTTCACTCATAATCATGTCAACATGTGATAGCACACTCAAATCACCTACATCACAAAAATTTCCCTTTGTATGCTTTTCTTCTTCCCATAAATAATTAGTACAAAAAAAGAGAGTGTTTCTTGTTCAAGTTTTATTTTTATGAAACTTATTATCAACTTGTGTAAACTAGTTTAATAAATAAATTTGTATTATGTTAATATGTTTATTAAATGAACTGTGTCAGTATTGACTTTTAAGGAGTTACAAAAGTATATATCAATATAAATGGTAGATCGACACAACTTGTTTATATTCTATGAACCTGTTTTGACACCTTGCAATAGAATGAATATATCCTTTTAGAGTATATTTTGGAAATGAGTTTCATACCATTGTTTGTTAATCCATAAGCTGATGCTATCTCCATAGATGTGGTTTGTCTTGAAATGTTACACTTTCCCTCGACATTGCTTGTGAATTCTTGATTTTCCTCTAAATGAAAAGCATGATTTTAAAATTTAAGGTTAGAAAGAGGCTAATAAAGAGAAAGAACATAACAAGTATATGGATATAAAATGCACCTGTAGCTCTACTTTGAGCCAATGCCTCGGAAGATGTAGAGCGAAAGATGGTACGATCAAATAAACCGTTACTAGGAGCGTTAGAGGAAACACGATCATCAATTCGATAAACGGCCTTCTTCTGAGCAGGGTACCAAGTTATGTCTGCAAATTCATGTTTACGCCCAAATTTTACTGCTTCATCGCTAAGGTCTCTGTCATTTTTCTCCATATATGTGATGGATCGCTTGAACATGGGTTCTAGTTTTAATGTAACCTGGCTTTAACTAAATTTATTAATTTAAGAGAAAACTAAAAATAAAATGCACGTGGTTTGTCTAAATTGTATATACAAGTCCGTGGTTTAAAAATTTATAAAATATAGGTATGTGGTATGTTTTATCAATAAAACAAGTTATTTTTAATTATATCATTCAATTATTACATATCAACATAATTCAATCTCCCAAATCGAAACCATAAATAGTATCATGAACATTTCACGCTTTTTTACTAATTTGTCAGTTGATTAACTAAAATGACGATTAGTGTCATTTTACACAGCTACAATTCGATTTGGGGGTTGTGCTTTTTCAATATGTTAGTGTATTTTAAAAATTATCATCGTAAATTTATAACGAGGATAACAATTTGCTCTCATTAATAATTTTACTAAGAGACTCTAGTAATGAAGGACGTCATGCGAGTAATTATTGTCACTAAAAACTCTTTAACGAGGATATTTGAGCTTTTAATGAAAATATCTCCAAAACTTAGAAGCCTTTTTTTAGTGTAAAACTTAACTGTGTAATTTAAACAACTTTATTTTGTTTATAGAACATCACAGTAATATATGTTTACAAACTTTTAAATCACATGCATATTCAAAATATCTTATTTGTTTAAAAAGAAATAAACTTGTGTTTGATTTACTTAAAATTAAAATATTATCTTTTTGGTAAAAATTATCAGATAATTCTAAATGAATCTGTACCGAGATGCACCTTTAAATCACACCACATCGAGGAGAAATTATTAGAAGAAGCACATCTCTCATGTCAAATAAAGGACCTCTAATACCTATTTTGTCATGTGTAATATAAACACACCCATGTTATAAGAAATCCCACCTTTTTTTTAGTAAGTGGAGTCTCAATGTACATGTTAAAATATGATTAAAGGCCCTCAATGTAACATTGAATACCTGGTGCCTAATATAAGAACTTCACATTCGGACTGCTTTCTAATTAACATTTTAACTTAGTGAATAACTTAAATTTTAAAAAGATCACTTAATCATTGTAATAATAATATTTTAAAATTTTATATATTCTTCATATATATGTCTATTATCGTTTTTTATATAAAAATTAATGTTTCTATTAAAAAAACTTTGAGTTATTTAAAGTATATATTTTTTTTTATCGTTTATCAAATAACTCTATCAATTAACAATTTTGATATTATGATATTCAAAATTTAAAATTCGTTATTTATTTTTCAACATTTAAGAGGGCTTGGTTTGCCTGTTTTTGTTGTTTGGTGCTACGATTTGCTATTAGAAAAACATAAGTTTCTTGTAATTTTCATGTATGAAAGGTAAATAGTAGTTCCCTAACCAAAAACTTAAAAATCTCATTTTTTATTTTTTTTCTTCGATGCGAATGAGGGCTCACAGAGTCGCAGAAAAAGAAAAAATAAAGAAACACATGTGATATCACTTTACCGCTACGAAAAATCGTCCTAAAACATCGGAGAGATTGGTAGAGTGGGCTTTAAAATTAGCAGAGTTTGAGTTTACTTTTAAGCCAAGAAAAGCATTCAAAGCCCGGGCTTTAACGACTTTCTTAATCGAAAACTCAAGCCAGACGAGAGAGTCAGACATATCTCAAGGGATTTGGGAAGTTCTTATGGACGACAGCTCAAGTAACGAAGGAGCTGGAATATGAATTTTTCATCAAAGGACCCGTATGTTGATAGCAAAACCTGACACCTACTTGCCTTCCGAATTTGTGATGACACCACCTCCTCTTACATTACTTGGATTGCTTTTACTAATTCCTCCATGTTCAGTTTGAAGTAGGGAAGAGCATGAGCCTGCAAACACACCTGGATATCTCTTCGAGTCACAGTAAGACGACTAAGATCATCACCAATCCTGAAAGCGTTAGAGGTCTTGTTTAGAGTGGATTGAGGAAGTCAATCCTTGTTTTAGTCTTCTGCTCTGTCTATTTAAAGATCTTAATGCGACGACATTTCCAGAGCCACCATACCGTGGTCGAGAAAAGAATTTTTGACATACTAATAAACTCAGGATGAACAAAGGATTTAATGTTAAGCAAAATCTCATCTTGCAAATTTAAAGAGGTCCAAAAATTCCAAAGGTTATTTGGAATGAAATGGCTCCAAATTTGTTTAGCTTTATAGGAATGTCTAAGGATATGCAAGGTTATCTCAAAATGGCCATGACAAATAGGGCACATATCAATTTGGGTAAAGTTACGCCTGCTCCGTCCAAAATTTTCCATTAATTTTCCATGAAGCACAATCCATAGGAAGGTGCAGATTTTGTTAGGAAGTTTCAGCTACCAAGTGCTCTTCCAGTCGATGTCCCGTAAATTTGCCAAAGTACTTAATTGGGAACAGTAAGCAGACTTAACTGTAAAGGAGACATTAGGGGAAAGTGCCCAACACATTGTCTAGTTTGGTAGGATCTGTAATTAATTAGCATAAAAGCATTTTAGCAATGTTATCAGTAATATACTTATTAAGAACATCCCACCTCCACCCACTCGAGTCCCAATAAAAAGCAAAAGTGTTAAACCTCTCCACAAGAGGAATCTCTACACTGATGGCAAAAATATTCGGTCTAACCAGCAACCATTTATTAGTCCAAAATAGTGTGTTCTCACCATTGCCCATTCTCAATCACATGTTTTTCTTTTACAATACCTATCCAAGCGTGAGAGACGATCCGTTTGTGCTCTAGGTTGTTGGCTATAGGGTTAGTTGGAACGTATTTGGCATGAAGGACTTAGCTCCAAAATTGACTTGAATCATAGAGGCAATGCCACCCTAATTTTGCTAAGAAGGCTAGGTTCATTTTTTGAAGGTCTAAAATACCCAGACCACCTTGCTCTTTCGACTTAGTCACCTTATGCCAATCAATGATGCTAGTTTTAGTCGAAGTAGCATTGCCCCCCTCCCACATGAATCTTCTTATTATTTTTTTCAATTTCATCAATAATTCATGTAGGCAAAGAGAGAGAGAGAGATTTCGCATGGAATAAAAAAGAATGCTAGTAAAGACTGATTTCACTAGAGTGGAATGTCATATGAGATTTAAAGTCATTGTTTTCCAACCTAATAGGCGTATTCTGAACTCTATCAACAACATGTGAAAAGGAAGAATTCGCCAGACGACTATGAATGGCAGACATGCCAAGGTACAACCCAAGATCAGGCATGATCCGAATACCAGAGATGCTACTAATAATTTTAGCTTGGTCCATGGTTACGTTTTTGCTAAAAAAAATATCAGACTTGGAGAAGTTGACCTTCTACCCTCAGCAGATGCAAAAAGTCTCCAAACATTCCTTGATAACCATCATCTGATCCGGGGAAGCCTCTAAAAATAAGACAAGGTCATCCTAAAAGACAAATATGAGAGCGTCGGGCCTCTCTGAGAAGTCCAAATGGGCTTCCACCTCCCTTCATTGACAGTTAAATTGGTAAAGTGAGAAAGTCTCTCAATGTAAAGCACAAAGATATAAGGTGAAAGAGAGTTTCCCTATCGAATTCCACTAGATGGTTGGAAGTGGTCCAATTTCTTACCATTCCAGAGAACAGAAAGATTAAGACTCCGAATACATTCCATGATATTTCTGTAGGCTAGTTGAAATAAGCCACCTCAAGAGTATCCTCAATGAAGTTCCAATTAAGTTTGTCATAGGCCTTCTCTATGTCAATTTTGATGATCATTTGACCCTTACCATGCTTTCAGTTGTGTATTGAATGAATAGCTTCTTGGAAAATGACAACTTTTAATCTATTGGCCAAAGTTTTTGTGATGACATTGTAAGCCACACTGTAGAGTCCAATATGCCTCAGTTGCTTTATACTCTCTTGGTTTTGTACTTTGGATATCAAGCAAATAAATGTATCATTGAGCTTCTCAGGAAGCTTCCCATTGTTCCAGAAATCAGTAAAGAGTTTAAACTCAGAATTACTGAGGATGGCCCAACACTTTTAATAGAAGCCGACATTAAACCCGTATGGACTAGCAGCTTTAAAAAGACACATATAAAAAGAGTCATCCCCACTTCACTCATGGTGAAATCTGATTCTAAAAGATGTTTGTGTCTTTCTTCAAGTAAGGGAAATCGTGAGACCTGCAACGGACCAAGGATGCATCCTTAGTACAAAGTTTGGTATAAAACTCAAGAGCCATAACTGCAAGTTTGGTTTCATCCTCCGTCCAATTACCCTCCTCGTCATAGAGACCTTTGATACGATTTTTATTCCGACGAATAACAGTTGAGAGATGAAATTTTTTTATGTTCCTATCTCCTGAGGTGATCCACTATTTCCTTGATTTTTGGTACCAATATATTTCTTTTTGCTGGAGAACCAAGTCAAGGACAACTTTGAGGGTTTTCTCTAGTTTAAGCAGAGTAGAATTAAACTTATGAGCTAAACTGATTTGGGTACCTTTAATTCGAGCCAACGTCCTATGTTTTTTCTTGAAAATGTTACAAATAATGTTTGTATCCCAAGCTAAAACAAAATTGGTGATGTGTTCAAAATAATGCATAAAAAATCCCATTGGACCAATTATCTTTGATAATATTTAAGAACTACGGGTGGCAGAATCATGAAAGCTCAGAACGAAACATTTTGGAAGACCTTAAAGGACATTCTTAAGACTAACCATTATCGGACAGTGGTATGAACTTAGGCGAGAAAGGTGAGTAACCAAAGCACTGTCAAAAATTTCGCACCAAGTTGCATTACAAAGGCCCCTATCAAGTTTGGCATCAATATAGATATTTTCTATCTTACCTCTAGTCCAAGTGTAGCAAGCTCCCTTGAAACCAAGATCAATTAGCCCTTCCTTAGGGACCCAATCTACGAACATACCACTTCTTTAAACATAGAATTTAGCTCAATCACTGATGTCTATAGCTGTGAGATCAACATTGAAATAACCAACAATCAACCAAGGCTCAACAGATGATGATCTTTTGATAATGTATTCCATAGGTTTTTGAACAGAGTGGCTGAGGGGCTACCATAAACAATGGATAAAATCCAAAGGATGTGATTATTGGTTGTGATCCTACAGTGAGTAAACTGAGGATTCATATAGATAATATCAACAATGGTGCTTTGGTTCCAGAATAGCCAGATTCCTCCACTGAAACCCAAAGCCTCAACCATGACCCAATTATCGACCCAATCTTTCTACAGATAGTCTCAGCTCTAGAACCACTAATTTCATATTTTCAAGGAGAGCAAGAATTTTGGACTGATGGAAATGAATGATTAATTTCGATGAGCAGATAAAGTGACTCAAAGCCGCTCTTTGGTAATTCCAAATAATGCAAGACATATTATAAAAGAAAAAAAAAAAAACTCAATAAAAAAGAAGTGTAAAAAAAAATCCAGACCAAGCTAAAATGATAAATGAGCAATAAGAGACCATCTCATTTAGAGTAAACAAATACCTTTTTAATATTTATTGTTTATTTAATGATTTTATATTTACTATGAAAATTATTGTTTGCATTTTAATGATTTTATATCTATCACTAGTTTTTGGCCCGTGCGATGCACGGATTCATCTTAATATATAAATATTAATAAAAATACAATCTAATAATTACAATTAATGACATAAATGTGTTATATAAATTAAATATTATTATTTGATTTTCACATTTACTTTAAATAATATTTTTATAGATAAATATAATAATAAAATAAAAACTAATATATTATATATTATATTATATTTTTTATCAGTAAAAAAGGAGGAAGTGACACCTCAGTTCCATCGTTACTGTTTTATATTATATATAGATATATAGAAAATTAGAGAAATTTTAGGAATTAATTTAAATTCTGTAGTACTCTTAAATCTATGGGATAAAATAATCTTTTTATAGATAAATATACATAATAAAATTAAAATTAATATATTAAATTTTTTATCACTAAAAAAGGAGGAAGTGACACCTCAGTTCCATCGTTACTGTTTTATATTATATATAGATATATAGATGTGTAGAGAATTAGAGAGATTTTAGGGATTAATTTAAATTCTGTAGAACTCTTAGATATAGTACGGATAAAATAATCTTTTTATAGATAAATATATATAATAAAATTAAAATTAATATATTAAATTTTTTATCACTAAAAAAAAGGAGGAAGTGACACCTCAGTTCCATCGTTACTGTTTTATATTATATATAGATGTGTAGAGAATTAGAGAGATTTTAGGGATTAATTTAAATTCTGTAGAACTCTTAGATATAGTACGGATACAATAATCTTTTTATAGATAAATATATATAATAAAATTAAAATTAATATATTAAATTTTTTATCAGTAAAAAAGGAGGAAGTGACACCTCAGTTCCATCGATATTGTTTTATATTATATATAGATTATCACCAAAAAAAATTAATGTTAAAGGTAATACAAATTATGTGAAAATCAAAATAATAAAGAGGGTTATATTATTTTATTTTTTTGGCTAATAAAAATGGAGATAGAATTATTGTGTTTTTAAATTATTTTATCCCTGTCTCTCCTGATCGGATCTATGGTGAAAACTAAAATAAAATGAAATCTTGAAATTCATCTTTAATATAAGCCAAAAATAGAAGTACCTGTGAAATAACTCCGAGGACTCCAAGCGAGACTTTCACGGCGTTAAGTTCAGAGTCGGATTGAGTAAGCGTACGAGCTTTCGCATAACCATCTTTACGCCGAGCTGGGCTAACTATTCTCAAAGCCACCACGTAATCATAAACAGAACTTCCTTCCCCTAACAACGTGCTACCATGCGCACCCGTGCTGATTACTCCACCCACCGTTAACCCCCACCAGTACGGCGTCTGAGCCAAAGCCAACCCAGCTTTCGCAGCTTCATCGATTAGCTGCCTGAGCGTGACACCGCTTTCTACCGTAATCGTCAATGATTTCACATCAATTTCGATCACACGGTTCAGATTATTTGTGCTTATGAGCAGCCCATCTTCACCGTCAGGGCAGACTAATTTAGTTGTGCTGTGAGAATGGCGAGTTGTTACTTTCATTTTCGTTTTCTGTTTTGTTGCTTTGGCTACTACTGCGATTAGCTCTTCTTCTGTGCTTGGATACTCCACTTTTGCTGCTTTACATATGGCTCTATCCGAGAAATTCCCATAGGCATTAGTGATGATGCAGTCTTTGTTTTTTGATTTGCATTTTATAGGATCTTCTGGAGGTGAACTGTTTGCTATATGTATTAAAACAAACAGACATGCTGATCGGAGGACTACCCGGAATTTCTCCATTTTCTGATCGTGAAGTGAATATTTCTGGTGGGTAATTTGCTAATTTATGTAGAGAATTAGTAGCTTGAAGACGACGATAAATTGGTTATTCATTTGTTAAAAAGTTGTTGAGATTTTTGGGTGGGCGGACCCATACTATGGTTTGGGGATTTTGTCCCAACCAGTCCATGATGGATAAAACATTTCGGCTCTCGGTCAAAATCTTCGACGAGGGCAGTAAAATTATTAAAATTTTAGTTCTGTATAACTTTATGCTGCATTCCCCTAACTATTCTATTCTTTTCAATTTAAATTAGTTTGTTTTTTAATTTATCAGTGCGATCATGTATAATTTTTTTAAATTAAATTGATTTTAACAACTCATAATTAATTAGATAATTAGTCAATTGTTGTTAACACTTTTATCAAATACTAGTTTTTGACCCGTGCGATGCACAAATTCATCTTAATATATAAATATTAACAAAAATATAATTTAATAATTACAATTAATGATATAAAGGTGCTATATAAATTAAATATTATTATTTTATTTTCACATTTAATTTAAATAATATTTTTATAGATAAATATAATAATATAATTAAAATTAATATATTATATTATATATTATATTATATTTTTTATCAGTAAAAAACTAATGAAGTGGCACCTCAGCTCCATCGTTACTGTTTTATATTATATATAGATGTATAGATATGCAGAGAATTAGAGAGATTTTATGGATTAATTTAAATTATGTAGAACTTTTAGATATAGATATGCAGAGAATTAGAGAGATTTTAGGGATTAATTTAAATTCTGTAGAACTCTTAGACATAGTACGGATAAAATAATCTTTTTATAAATAAATATAATAATATAACTAAAGTTAACATATTATATTTTTTATTATATTTTTTATCAGTAAAAAAGGAGGAAGTGACACCTCAGCTCCATCGTTACTATTTTATATTTTATATATATATATATATATATATATATGTAGAGAATTAGAAAGATTTCAGGAATAATTTAGATTTTGTAGAACTTTTAGATATAGATATGCAGAGAATTGGAGAGATTTTAGGGATGAATTTAAATTGTGTAGAACTTTTAGATATAGATATACAGAGAATTAGAGAGATTTTAGGGATTAATTTAAATTTTGTAGAACTCCTAGATATAGTACGGATAAAATAATCTTTTTATAAATAAATATAATAATATAACTAAAGTTAATATATTATATTTTATATTATATTTTTTATCAGTAAAAAAGGAGGAAGTGACAACTCAGCTCCATCGTTACTGTTTTATATTATATATAGATGATCCGCCGGTAAATAGAATTAAGAAATTACGTGCCATTTATATAAGTATAGCCATGGACAAATCCAGGATTTTCAATTAGTGGGGACAAACTATAATTTATTACCAGATCATAATTTTCAAATCCAAAAGAAAATAATGCATATTTAAATATCTATTTTATTTAATTAGTGATTTTCCATAACGTCACATAATGTGATATAAATCACTAATGTCTAACTTTCTATTTCTAAAATAGAACATGTCATAATATGACGATTTAAAAGCATTCAATGTCAACAATGAATTAAATTAAAAGAGACTCTTGATTGGTTATACAGTAAAACCTCTATATAGGAATACTCTATATAGGAATAACCTCTATTTTGTTATAAAAAAACTCGGTTCCAACTTGGGCCAGTTATAAATAGGAATAACCTCCCAAACGTTATTTGTTATACACTTTTCAAGTCCCACCTTTAGAAATTATGCCTCCATATAGTAATAATTATATATTTATACGTATATATTAAGAATTCAAACTAAATCATAAAATATTAAAAAAAAAACTATTGAAATTATTTACGAGTTGGAAACCCAAACTACAACTTGAAATTATAAATATTTAGTATTCTCATTGATGTTTATATTTTTCCCATAAAACTCTTTCAATTATCTATATATTGAAAACCTAAACTCTAAATTGAAATTCTAAATATTTAATTTATTCCATTAATGTCTATTGTTATACATTATATATAAACCATGTATGCCTATAATAATCTTAACCAATTTCAAGTGGTATTATTTAAAATTTAAAATTATATGTGTTGAAATTTTTTATTATACCAAACTCTATTTAGTAATAACTTCCCAATTGTTATACAAATAGTTCGGTCCAAAGTGTATTTCTATATAGAGGTTTTACTGTATATTGCTAGGGCTCGTAAAATAAAGACCTAATGCTTTCTCAGCCCTCTTAACTTGTCCAAATTGTTCATTTTATCCCCCCAATTCATCGTAAAGGATGCGCTTGAAGTCTGACTTCTCAAATTCTACGTGTCAAATCCGGTCAATTTTTTTTTACAACTCAACAGTTATATTGGAAAAGACAAAAATGACCCTATTATTGAGACTTTTACATTTTCTCTTTTCATCATGAAGAACAAAACACTTAACCCATAAATCAAGTAATGAAGGGGATAGAACATGAATGGAGAAGATTATATTCAACAGGAATGAAGAAGAAAGAAGAGAAGTCAGGAAGGAAATAGATTTGGATGTTAGATTTTAGTGATTTTTAAATTTTTTTTTTACCGTTAGTTCCTAATTTTCCACATCCACACGCTTATCATAGGGGTAAGAAATACTACCTTTATGGAGTTAAAGGGTAAATAGGACATTTAATGAGTTTGGAGGGGGGAGGGGGGGTAAAATAACCAATTTGGACAAGTTAAGGGGGTGAGAAATACCACCTTTATAGAGCTAAGGAGGTAAATAAGACATTTCTCAGTGAAGTCTACTGCCGCCATCAATGGTTTTGGCACTGCAGGCAAATTTTCAAAGTTCCAAAATCATATCACGGGAATCAAAAAAATTCGAAAATTCTGTGGGGGCAAGTGCCCCTATTGTCCCCATGCTGGATCCGTCCCTGAGCATAGCTATATAGATGTTAAGGGTAATGTTGAATATGATTCAGTTAATTTAGTGATGGTATCCTTTCTTTACCTAGTAGTTGAGAGCACATTAAGATGTATCTAACATCAAAAGTTTCGGTGATGTTGTTTGCAGCCTCAAACTCATGGAGGATGGCCCAACATTGATTAAGTTCGATATTGAACTCCATTATGTTAGACATGCTCAATTGAAAATAGTCCCAACAATTAAGGCATGAAGCACGAGAGTTTTCACAGTCTAAGTAAAGAATAGTATAAGGAGTCTAAGGACTTGAAATAGAAAGCGAACAAGAGGTCTAAGAACAGAAAGCTGAAGATATTTCACAAGTGAAATGCTTTCAATGCCAATTGTGGGGCATTATGCATTAGATTTCAAATTTGCTATCAATGTACGCTTAACTAACTCATGAATGGATAACATAAATGTATTTAATTCTGTTTTTTAACCGAAGAAGACGGCTGTCAAGGATGGTGGATATTAGGGACGGATGTTTTGTTGAAACCGATGCAGAAGTCATGGTTTTAGATCTTAATCAACATGTCTTCATGTCTTCATGATTGTAATAGGTTGATTCATTCGTTTAATAATGTTAGTATCATTTTTGCTAGTCGTTTTGCGAATAATGTTGCCCATGAACTTGCAAGGGCATCCTATTCTTGTCAGGACTAATGGAGTGACATACTAGTCATCTAGATTTCATTGTTCAAGTCTTGTATTATGATTCTATTTAATAAATGATATTTTCTTTAAAAAAAACATATAAATATATAGTATTTGGTGGAGGTTACGGATATTCCACTTCTTTATAAAATTTAAAAAAAAGAAAATACAAAAAGAAACTAGTATGAAATTCTAGATTGGCACTATAAATATATTTTCAATAATCATTTTTTTATATATTTTATCTGATTTTTCGGTTTTGATTTTCGTCAAGTATCCTTTAAGTGGGTCTTCTCTTAATTAAAGTTTTTTTGTGTACGTTAGAATTCAAATTTGAAATTTAGATTAAACGACTTGAAACCCTTAAATACTTAAACCAACGTTAATTGGTATTTCAATAATTATTTTACTATCGTGATTTTATTGATGAGAAATTTTATCATATTTCTGAAATAATTCATTTTATAAGAGATTATTAATATTAAAAATAAAAAATATGTAAATTACATCAATTAATTAGTCAATATATAAACTCTGACAATATTATAGGATTTTTTTTTTGTTTAAAATTTTCCCTCTTCAGCTAAAATTTGATGATAATTAACATTCTCAAACCATTCCTTTTTTTATTTGAAAAGGATATTTATGGTAAGCATTGGTGGGTGAAAGATAAAGGATAAAGGAATATTACAGTATTAGAAGTCAATTCTAAAATTGTATATTCTCTACAACTTAAGTTATGACTTCTCATTCATGTCTTATTCTTCGAAATTGTAAATATTTACTTTTTCTTTTTTAAGCTTGTTATTATAATTGTATTGGTAGATCAGTGAATCATGTTCTTACAAAGACTTCTAATTCTGTGTTGTCAGCTATGCCATCCTATTCATCCATACCCATGGATGTTTAATGAAGTTTGTATTTTTTTTTTTTTAAATTTAAAAAAAAATCGCAATATATGTATAAATATGAAAAGAAAAAACTGGATTTTTTTTATTATAACAGTCTAGATAACCGGAAATTATTACAAGCACTCGGTTCTCCATGTCTAACGGAAAACCTTTCATACATATTTTATCGTATATAATATGGACTCACACATATTATAAGAGGGCCAACTATTTTATTTATTTATTGGGTCATAATACACGTATACAAATATGAATTGAGAGTCTGACATGGAAGATCGAGTGCTTAATATAAGAAGTCATAGATACCACTATGTAAAAATAGAGAATTTTTTATTATTTTATTAATTTATTGTATCATCCCTATTAATTAATATTTTACACGTTGTGTTCTTCCTAAATTGAGAACCAAAAAAATTTCTAATTTTGAAACGTGCAATTCAGATTTGTATTCACTGTGATGCTTTATCTTAAAGGCGACTCACAGTCTGCTTGCATAATCTCAATATAGTGTTATGAACGTTTTAAAGAGAGTGGCATCGTTCGCGGCTCATCCCAGATTTTCTTTAGTTCGGTAGTTTTGTTTTTTTCTCCTGCTTTCAGTTTCAACATTTTCTACTTTGGTCCCATGTCAATTTTTGAGCCTAGCATCTTTGAAATGAATTTATTTGTATTATAAATACTTTATTAATAAGGCTTATTCACTCCCTTTCTCTTTCTCATTAATTTCTCAATCGTCATTCCTTAAAGTCGCTTCTTGCTTAGACTTTCTGTCCTTGCACCACCTACTTCAGATCGGTCAGTACAGGCTCACTAGCTAACTTTTATCACATAATTATATGTGGAGAGTTGACTCTGATACCAATTGTAATAATCTGGTTCAATATCACGTAGATATTGCATGCTTTGATCCAAGGCTTATTTTTTGCTTCACACAGCTTCAAAATGTATGTTTTTTTTAATAAAAGGCTGGGACAAAAGAGGGAAGCTTGGACATCCCAAAACAGACCTCAAAACCGAAAATGAATAAAAAAAAAAAATTCATACAGAGGAGCAAAAGTAAAGCATAAAACACCTTTTACTAGAAACACCTTTTACTAATAAAGCACATGTGCTCTATTTTCATTTCTTACATAAGATTCAGTTTATTAATGTCCTCATTTCTATCTCTTACGTAGAGTTGCTCTTTATCCAGACATTCTACCTCAGCACAACTGCCTTTAGACTGATTGTTATAATAATAATAATAAGAAATAGAAAGGGACATCTACACAACATTTTCTTGATTTATGCTACATTACTTGTGAAGTGAGTGTACAGTGATAACCTCTCCTTGATATAACAATCTTAAACTCAAAGTTTCCCAAAATCTTCTTCTTAAGGAGTCTTTTCATTTCATATGGATTGGGTTAATGTTTATCAATATTTAATAATCTTTCTATATTTTCATATAACTTAGTGAGCCATGTTTTACTCAATTCATTCTGTTATTATTCAATTTTAATCCAATATATAAATTCGGTTTATTTATGCACTAAATCGTAAATTCAAACTTTATTTTTTGCAACCATATTTTCTGTTATATTTTTTTAATGAAAAATAGGGACTATGCAAAGCTAGGTAGTAGACATCCAACTAAGTTGGCATCTCTGTCATATTCTTTTATTGTTTTCTATTATAGTCATATAAAATGAATTCCTTATTCCTCTAACCTTGATTTTTGGAAAGAAATTTATACAATTTTTTTTTTATGAAAATGCTTACAACTTCATCATATTAACAAGTACATTAAGAAAACAATGGTAAGGAATCAAAACTTACGAGATTTACAAAGAAACTAAAACGGCTACAGAGAACAAAAAGACCATAAAGACATAAAAAACACAAAACATATATTTATCGTAAATCGAAATCTGCATAAAAGTAGATGCAATCCAATCTTCAGCATTTAGGCAATTCCGATCTATTGATCCACGAACAAGATAAATTGTTTCCTCACTTGCTAAATTCAAAAATGATTAGATGAAAGAATAATAGAGCAGATACAATTCAGACAAATTAAGAGATCTGATAAAATATATATGGAAACTGACCAAAAAGAAAAAAAACAACAAAGTAAAACACATAAAATGTAACTCGGTAGGGTAGGAAGAAGGAAGACATGCAAGAAATTTCTATGGAGCTCAAAATAACAGAATATAACAAAATTGCTTTTGACAACAAGTTTTAGCAACGAACAAAAACTTTCGTTGCGTTCAAATAACTTTAGTAACGATATTTCGTATGAGGCTATCAAAAATTATTGCGGTAAAAAATTTCCATACTCTCCCTGCAAAAAAAAATTGTGGGGAGGATAATTTGTACAGAAGGTAACATGTTTTGCAACAAGATATTTGTTACTTACAATTACGACCGTATGTTTTTACAGTAAACGCAAGCATTTACAACGATGACCTATGTTGTTGCGGTAAATTAATGAATTTACAGCTACGATCATATGTGGTTGTGGTAGATGAAAATATTTACAACAATAAGCTTTTGTTATTTTCAAAAACATTTGTTTTATTAATTAAAAGGTAAATGTTTTGATATATATAGCTACAAAATTGTCGTTATGATATGGTAATTGACCAATTGAATTAGCCTAAAGACTTTTCCCCTCAACAATTTTCAGCCCAATTTTTTTATGGGGGCACAAATGTGAAATTAAGGCATCACGTTTGGCAATAATGTTATTGTTGCAGTAAAGTAATAAATGTAGAGCAACAACAAGCAGTCGTTGCGTTAAAATATAATTTGTGGCTACAACTGCTTATTGTGGCCAAAAATATATAAAAATATTTTTATTTTCTTTAATTATTAAAAATATCCATTTTTTAATGAAACACCTATTACGATTAAATATTTTATTTAATATTTAGAAAATTAGATTTTAAGTGTATATATAAATTTCAGGTATAAAAAAGTGTAAATATATTAATGTTTATGTACTAAAAATATAATTGACCTATAATAAGTAAAGGGAAAATTAATCATTTAGACATGTGGAAGAAATTGTTAAATACGACAAAAGTGAAGGACCTTATGATATATTAGTAAAAATACCACAACTAAACAGTATGTTAAGTAACAATTTATGAGTAATAAATTATTTAACCTTCTCAATTTTTTTTTTGAAAAGCTTGTAATAATGAAGTATGACTTAGCAACACAAATCAAAACTCATTATGAGTATGGTTGTATTCAAAGAGTGTAAGACTAATAATTTAAAGAGTGTAAGACTAATAACTCATTTCCATCATATATTTCGTTCACTTTAAAAAACTCACATGTATGTTTATATCTCTGAATAGCTCCATCAAATGCCATATTCCTATTCTTTCCTGCTTTATACTTGAAAAAAGCAATTTGCTCAACTTCGTCAATTATGTCTTGATAAAGCCTGATTTGTCATTGGGTCTTTGCTTCGATAATATGTTATATCAAAGTTTATTCGATCTTCTTGCTTGCTTAAATAGGCAGTTGAGGTCTTCACATACAAGTTTGGTACACATAAAATTTTGGATGGTGATTTGACAAGTTTTTGAAAATATTGTATGAAGTATTTTACCTTTGATAACTTTAAACTGAACCCGTTTTGGAAAAAATATTGGCCCTTGATTCTTGGATCCCATATGCAGGCCGTAGCAAATGCATTTTCAGGACTATCTAAACATGTTCATGTCGACTGAATCCTGTTTGGTATCCTATTACAATGTACCTTATAAACATAATACATACAGTAATACAATGGAGGAGTAGTAGTAGTATTATATTGAAAGGATAAGGTGTAAAAATACTCTCAATGTAGATAATCACAATAAATCTATCCCGACATTATAAATTGTAAAATTATACACCTAAATCTACAAATTTGGTTCATTAATTGGACCAACAAATTAGGTTCACATGATTGGACCAACCAATTCTAAACTAATTTGTTGAATTTGTGTATCAATTGTCTTCTATAAATACCATATAGTTTCATGGTTTTAAACTTCGAGACAATCAATAAGTGTTTGCCATTTGAAAGAAAATAAGTGAAGTAGTGAAATTTTGAGAGGTTGGGAAAAACCGAGTATAGAATTCTAGGAAAATACTTGGGCTTGTGAGTTTCACGAATTCTTTTGTATATTGTCCTTGATTGCTTAATAAAAAAAATTATCATTTCTTGTAGATGTGGACATGAATGGGCTGAACCACATAAATTATTAATATTAATAAAAATTATATTAATAATAATATTTCTTCAATATCAAATTATATATTTCAAGAAATCAAATTGATAAATTTAATATGAGAAATTAAAATTTATTAAACTTCAATAAATATAAAAATTGAAAAAGAGATATTCTTTTAAAACTAAATAGTTATTTTTTTATTAATATTATTAAGGGTAAAGTTCAAATAAAACCCCTGTGGTTTCACTAATTTTCAGATAAAGGACTGTGGTTTACTTTTTGTCAAAACGAGGACTGAGGTTTTCAACTTTAGCAAAATAAGGATTTTTTCGATTGATTCTATTAAAATCACCCTTAACAAATTCAAAAATGACATAGTTTAAGAACTATTAATATTCTAAGTAACTTTAATTCTTCAACTTTTTTATTTCGAGATTATTTAGATGATGTTTGGTAAAGAGAGAGAAAGTTAATGTTTAGAGAGAGAAAGTTCCAAAAAAGATGATTTTCTAAAATCGAAAATGTAGTTCCATAGAAAATATGACATTGAACAACTTTAATTCTTGAAAATTTTCATTTTCAGGTCGTTAAAGATAGTTTTCATAGCATTATTAAAAATGCGAAACCTCAGTCATCGTTTTAACAAAAAGTAAACCACAGTCCTTTATCTAAAAATTAGTGAAACCACAGGGGTTTTATTTGAACTTTCTCCTATTATTAATACGTAAATATTATAAAATAATAAGATATGTATTTTATAATTTAATTTAAGTATAATTTATTTGATTTTTAATTTTTTTAGTATGTATTTAAAATTTAGATGCTAGTTAAAATTTATTAATATTGAAAAGATAAAATAAATGTTTTTATGATATTTATTTAAATAGAAAATACAAAATAGAAAAATTTCATATTAAATAATATTTTAATTATTTAATTATAATTAAAATATATTAATATTGAGAAGATAAAACAAATGTTTTTATGATATTTATTTAAATAGAAAATAAAAATAGATAAATTCATATTAAATAATATTTTAATTCTTTAATTTATGACATAATTATATATTCTCAAAATGGTTAATAATAATTATAATTGAATTGGTGGTTTAGTGGTAAGTATTATTATTTAAATTAAAAGGTTTAAGATTAGATCTCTACCTTTGTTAAAATTATAATTTTTTTTAAGTAAACTTGTTTGAAATCTAACTAGACCAAACCACTCAATCGGTTTGCGGTTCACCCTACCGTTTTGAATGTATCTTGCCGGTTTTCAAAGAATAAAAATTCAAACCATCTTCGGCACGGAATTGTGACCGATTCTGATCAGATCGGGTTGAACCGGTTAGTCTGGGTCAGTTCTTACAACTATGGTATCCACAGTTTCAATTTTTTCCCTTTTTTTTATCAAGTTTTTAATCTTTTTTATATATATAAATTTCAAATTTGTAATCTAATTGATACCTAACTTTTAGAGTATCCAATAAACTTATAGTCCATTATCGATCTCTAAAAATAGTATAAACAGTTGACTCTTAGTGATTTGAGAAGTGACTAAGATATATCATCTCCAACAATACTGTGCATATTCACTCATTATTTATTATTATGGAGAGACTCTTAGTGATTTGATGAGTCACTAAGAATCTGTTGGAGTTGATTTTTAACTCTTTCTCTCTTTAAATTTTAACTTAAGAGCTCAACTAAAAGGCTGTTGGAGATGCTCTCAGGAAACTATTGGGATAGGGATAAGGATAAAGGTTGGGACAGAGATAAGGATAAATGGTTGGGATAATGGTAAAAATATGATAGTTGACAATTATTATTCAATGTTTGGTACGTGGGATAGGGATAGATATAAAATAATACATTTTACTATTTTAACTTTAGTTAAACTACATAACATTAATTTGGGGGATAAGATAGACTTTTCCATCCTATTAAAATCGTATGAGCTTATTCCACCTCATTATACCACCCTCATCCTGGGTATAGGATTTGAGGGATAAGACTCATATCAATCGCTTATCTCTCTAACCTATTTCTAAAACAAACATGAGATAATTCGTCTCAGTGTTTTTATCCATATCTCGTGTCTTTATCCCCTCTAACAAACACTTCGTAAAACATGATTATTTACTAAAGTTTTGAATTTGTAAAAAGTGTTAGGCTCTCTTCTTTATCGCTGAAAAAAACTGAATTGAACTGGATGTTACTGAACTGAACTGAATTTAACTGGATGCTACTGAATTTAACAATAATGGTGATATTAGACTTTAAAATAATTTTAATGATAATATTAAACATTAATAAGCTTATAATAATAATAACAACAATAATTTTTCTCAAAAAAAAAAAATAAGAGCATCTCCAATGGGTCATACTTACAACCACTCAATATACATGACATATTATCGTTGTAAGACTTTTTAAATAAACTTCAATTTATTAAGTTATTAACTCCAATGGTTAAACTGTATAACCACTCAATAATAAGGGATCCACCAATTACAAGGGATTCACCAATTAATTAAAATGTATCATATTATTTTAAAAATTAAAAATATATTATAAAAATAGTTAAAAGCTTAATAAACTACTCCATATCTATTGAGTGGTTAATAAATGCTCAATATATTAAACTCACAAGCAATGGGAGAGAGTTTAATAAAAGAGTATAATGAGTGGTTTATTATACTCCACCGGAGATGCTCTAATAATAATAATAAATATATATATTATTAAGATAAAACTAAATTGAATATCAAGATAAAAACCTATGAAATTAAATAAAAATGAGTCAAATTTTAACTAAAAATACAAATTACATACAAACACAAATTTACATAAAGGGATAAGGTACCAAAATAGCTTTATGGTTTTTGGAGAAGTATCAATTTAGGCTCCACGTGAAAAATAGCACTAATATATGCCTAATGTTTAAAAATGGATATCAATTTAGGTCTCGATAACGGATTGGACACGTCATTGATTTTACTCCGTTAAGTTCTGATTTCTCTTTCCATGTACAATTGACAGAACTTAACGGAGTAATATCAATGACGTGTCTCGTTCCGTTATCGAATCCTAAATTGGTACCCTCTTTTAAACGTTAAGCTCATATTGATGCTATTTTGTATTTGGAGCCTAAATTGATACTTTTTCAAACACCATATGCCTATTTTGGTACCTTATCCAAATTATAAATAATTTATAAATAATTATAATAATGATAAATTATCGATAAATAATAATAGTAATAATAATAAATAATTATATAAATAATAATAATTATAATAAATAATGATAAATTACTGAATAATGCTGAAATTAAATACTGAAACTGAATAGAACTGATTGCTACTGAACTGAATTAATTGTTGCTGAAATTAAATAATAAAAAACATGAACTTAGTTAGAATCATGTCTGAACAACTTAGAGGAACTTGAGATATAATTGGAGGTAAATTCTATGGTTACTTTATTGAAAAATAAAGTAGCCATACTTTGTTTTAGTATCCAATAGTAATTAGACATGTGTTAATCAAAATAATGTTAATTAAAATTAATAAAAAAAAAGGTAACCTGCTATAGCAGGTAATATTTAATTATGAAAATTTTAAAGATTATTAATTATAAGGTAAATAATATATGAGTCCCTATATTTTAATCTAATCACTATTTAGTCATTATATGTTAATAATATACTATTCGGTCCTTAATTTTAGCTCAATTCAACAGTTTAGTCATTTATAGAGGAACTAATCTGTTTAATAATTTAAAAATTTAAGTGACAAAATTGTTGATCAAAATAAAAAATAAGAACTAAACAATATATTATTAAAATACGAGAACTAAACAATATGTTAGATATTTAACATAGGGATTAATAAAATAAAAGATTTACGTAAAATTCATAGATTTTACGTAAAACTCTATTTTCACAAGCTTTGTGAATTTTTTTCTCCTAAAATAAAAAGGTTACGTAAATTTAGTCAAACTATACGTAAATTATATCTAAAAATAAAAGATTTACGTAAAGTTCAAAGATTTTACGTAAAACTCTAATTTTCATAAGGTTTGTGGATTTTTTTTCTCGTAAAATAACAAGATTATGTAAATTTAGTCAAAGCTTACGTAAATTATGTCTTAAAATAAAAGATTTACATAAAATTCATAGGTTTTACGTAAAACTCTATTTTCACAAGGTTTGTGAATTTTTTTCTCCTAAAATAAAAAGGTTACGTAATTTAGTCAAACTATACGTAAATTATATCTAAAAATAAAATATTTACGTAAAGTTCAAAGGTTTTACGTAAAACTCTAATTTTCACAATGTTTATGGATTTTTCTCCTAAAGTAAAAGAGTTACGTAAATTTAGTCAAACCTTACGTAAATTATGTCTAAAAATAAAAGATTTACGTAAAATTCATAGGTTTTACGTAAAACTCTATTTTAACAAGGTTTGTGAATTTTTTTCTCCTAAAATAAAAAGGTTACGTAAATTTAGTCAAACTATACGTAAATTATATCTAAAAATAAAATATTTACGTAAATTCAAAGGTTTTACTTAAAACTCTAATTTTCATAAGGTTTGTGGATTTTTTCTCCTAAAATAACAAGGTTACGTAAATTTAGTCAAACCTTACGTAAATTATGTCAAAAAATAAAAGATTTACGTAAAATTCATAGGTTTTACATAAAATTCATAGGTTTTACGTAAAACTCTATTTTCACAAGGTTTGTGAATTTTTTTCTTCTAAAATAAAAAAGGTTACATAAATTTAGTTAAACTATACGTAAATTATATTTAAAAATAAAATATTTATGTAAAGTTCAAAGGTTTTACGTAAAACTCTAATTTTCACAAGGTTTGTAGATTTTTTCTCCTAAAATAACAAAGTTACGTAAATTTAGTCAAACCTTACGTAAATTATGTCTTAAAATAAAAGATTTACGTAAAGTTCAAAGGTTTTACATAAAACTCTGATTTTCACAAGTTTTGTGGATTTTTCTCCTAAAGTAAACGATTTACGTAAATTTAGTCAAACCTTACGTAAATTATGTCTAAATATAAAAGATTTACGTAAAATTCATAGGTTTTACGTAAAACTCTATTTTCACAAGGTTTATAAATTTTTTTATGCTAAAATAAAAAGGTTACGTAAATTTAGTCAAACTATACGTAAATTATATCTAAAAATAAAATATTTACGTAAATTCAAAGGTTTTACGTAAAACTCTAAATTTCACAAGGTTTGTGGATTTTTTCTCCTAAAATAACAAGGTTATATAAATGTAGTCAAACCTTACGTAAATTATGTCAAAAAATAAAAGATTTACGTAAAATTCATAGGTTTTACGTAAAACTCTATTTTCACAAGGTTTGTGAATTTGTTTCTCCTAAAATAAATAGGTTACGTAAATTTCGTTAAACTATACGTAAATTATATTTAAAAATAAAATATTTTCGTAAAGTTCAAAGGATTTACGTAAAACTCTATTTTTCACAAGTTTTGTGGATTTTTTCTCCTAAAATAACAAAATTACGTAAATTTAGTCAAACCTTACGTAAATTATGTCTTAAAATAAAAGATTTACGTAAAATTCATAGGTTTTACGTAAAACTCTATTTTCACAAGATTTGTGGATTTTTTTCTGCTAAAATAAAAAGGTTACGTAGATTTAGTCAAACTATAAGTAAATTATATCTAAAAATCAAATATTTACGTAAAGTTCAAAGGTTTTACGTAAAACTCTAATTTTCACAATATTTGTGGATTTTTCTCCTAAAGTAAAAGGGTTACGTAAATTTAGTCAGACCTTAGGTAAATTATGTCTAAAAATAAAAGATTTACGTAAAATTCATAGGTTTTACGTAAAACTCTATTTTGACAAGGTTTGTGAATTTTTTCTCCTAAAATAAAAAGGTTACGTAAATTTAGTCAAACTATAAGTAAATTATATCTAAAAATAAAATATTTACGTAAATTCAAAGGTTTTACATTAAACTCTAATTTTCACAAGGTTTATGGATTTTTTCTCTTAAAATAACAAGGTTACGTAAATTTAGTCAAACCTTACGTAAATTATGTCAAAAAATAAAATATTTATGTAAAATTCATAGGTTTTACTTAAAATTCATAGGTTTTACGTAAAACTCTATTTCCACAAGGTTTGTGAAATTTTTTCTCTTAAAATAAAAAGGTTACGTAAATTTAGTTAAACTATACGTAAATTATATTTAAAAATAAAATATTTACGTAAAGTTCAAAGGTTTTACGTAAACTCTAATTTTCACAACATTTGTGAATTTTTTCTCCTAAAATAATAAAGTTACGTAAATTTAGTCAAACCTTACGTAAATTATGTCTTAAAATAAAAGATTTACGTAAAATTCATAGGTTTTACGTAAAACTCTAATTTTCACAAGGTTTGTGAATTTTTTCTCCTAAAATTATAAAGTTACGTAAATTTAGTCAAACCTTACGTAAATTATGTCTTAAAATAAAAGATTTACGTAAAATTCACAGGTTTTACGTAAAACTCTATTTTCACAAGGTTTGTGAATTTTTTTCTCCTAAAATAAAAAGGTTACGTAATTTAGTCAAACTATACGTAAATTATATCTAAAAATAAAATATTTACGTAAAGTTCAAATGTTTTACGTAAAACTCTAATTTTCACAAGGTTTGTGGATTTTTTCTCTTAAAATAACAAGGTTACGTAAATTTAGTCAAACCTTACGTAAATTATGTCTTAAAATAAAAGATTTACGTAAAGTTCAAAGGTTTTACGTAAAACTCTGATTTTCACAAGGTTTGTGGATTTTTTTTCCTAAAGTAAACGAGTTACGTAAATTTAGTCAAACCTTACGTAAATTATGTCTAAATATAAAAGATTTACGTAAAATTCATAGGTTTTACGTAAAACTCTATTTTCACAAGGTTTGTGAATTTTTTTATCCTAAAATAAAAAGGTTACGTAAATTTAGTCAAACTATACGTAAATTATATCTAAAAACAAAATATTTACGTAAATTCAAAGGTTTTACGTAAAACTCTAATTTTCACAAGGTTTGTGGATTTTTTCTCCTAAAATAACAAGGTTATATAAATATAGTCAAACCTTATGTAAATTATGTCAAAAAAATAAAAGATTTATGTAAAATTCATAGGTTTTACGTAAAACTCTATTTTCACAAGGTTTGTGAATTTTTTTCTCCTAAAATAAATAGGTTACGTAAATTTAGTTAAACTATACGTAAATTATATTTAAAAATAAAATATTTTCGTAAAGTTCAAAGGTTTTACGTAAAACTCTAATTTTCACAAGTTTTGTGGATTTTTTCTCCTAAAATAACAAAATTACGTAAATTTAGTCAAACCTTACGTAAATTATGTCTTAAAATAAAAGATTTACGTAAAATTCATAGGTTTTACATAAAATTATATTTTCACAAGGTTTGTGAATTTTTTCTCCTAAAATAAAAATGTTACGTAGATTTAGTCAAACTATACGTAAATTATATCTAAAAATAAAATATTTACGTAAAGTTCAAAGGTTTTACGTAAAACTCTAATTTTCACAATGTTTGTGGATTTTTCTCCTAAAGTAAAAGAGTTACGTAAATTTAGTCAAACCTTACGTAAATTATGTCTAAAAATAGAAGATTTATGTAAAATTCATAGGTTTTACTTAAAACTCTATTTTAACAAGGTTTATAAATTTTTTTATCCTAAAATAAAAAGGTTACGTAAATTTAGTCAAACTATACGTAAATTATATCTAAAAATAAAATATTTACGTAAATTCAAAGGTTTTACGTAAAACTCTAATTTTCACAAGGTTTGTGGATTTTTCTCCTAAAATAACAAGGTTATGTAAATGTAGTCAAACCTTACGTAAATTATGTCAAAAAATACAAGATTTACTTAAAATTCATATGTTTACGTAAAACTCTATTTTCACAAGGTTTGTGAATTTGTTTCTCCTAAAATAAATAGGTTACGTAAATTTAGTTAAACTATACGTAAATTATATTTAAAAATAAAATATTTTCGTAAAGTTCAAAGGTTTTACGTAAAACTCTATTTTTCACAAGTTTTGTGGATTTTTTCTCTTAAAATAACAAAATTACGTAAATTTAGTCAAACATTACGTAAATTATGTCTTAAAATAAAAGATTTACGTAAAATTCATAGGTTTTACGTAAAACTCTATTTTCACAAGGTTTGTGAATTTTTTTCTCCTAAAATAAAAAGGTTACGTAGATTTAGTCAAACTATACGTAAATTATATCTAAAAATAAAATATTTACGTAAAGTTCAAAGGTTTTACGTAAAACTCTAATTTTCACAATGTTTATGGATTTTTCTCCTAAAGTAAAAGGGTTACGTAAATTTAGTCAAACCTTACGTAAATTATGTCTAAAAAAAGATTTACGTAAAATTCATAGGTTTTACGTAAAACTCTATTTTGACAAGGTTTGTGAATTTTTTCTCCTAAAATAAAAAGGTTACGTAAATTTAGTCAAACTATAAGTAAATTATATCTAAAAATAAAATATTTACATAAATTCAAAGGTTTTACGTAAAACTCTAATTTTCACAAGGTTTATGGATTTTTTTCTCTTAAAATAACAAGGTTACGTAAATTTAGTCAAACCTTACGTAAATTATGTCAAAAAATAAAAGATTTACGTAAAATTCATAGGTTTATTTAAAATTCATAGGTTTTACGTAAAACTCTATTTCCACAAGGTTTGTGAATTTTTTTTCTCTTAAAATAAAAAGGTTACGTAAATTTAGTTAAACTATACGTAAATTATATTTAAAAATAAAATATTTACGTAAAGTTCAAATGTTTTACGTAAAACTCTAATTTTCACAACATTTGTGGATTTTTTCTCCTAAAATAACAAAGTTACGTAAATTTAGTTAAACTTTACGTAAATTATGTCTTAAAATAAAAGATTTAAGTAAAATTCATAGGTTTTACGTAAAACTCTAATTTTCACAAGGTTTGTGGATTTTTTCTCCTAAAATAACAAAGTTACATAAATTTAGTCAAACCTTACGTAAATTATGTCTTAAAATAAAAGATTTACATAAAATTCATAGGTTTTACGTAAAACTCTATTTTCACATGGACTTGACACATCACACATCTTAAAGTTTATTTGCCACATATTTTCGTATGTGAAAATAATTAATTAGATTAAAAAAATTAAAAATTAAAAATAAATTCCTAAACTAAAATTTATGTATGAGTGTCAAAATATTATTAATTGTCAATAAGATAATGATTCTTGTAAATCTCTATTCAAATTAAATAAAATTTCAATAATTAGAATAAGTTAGAGACTAAATGTGATCAAATAATAAGTTAATAATCAAATTAATTTTGTTTGATAGTACAAGAACCAAATAGTAGTTTAAGCCATTGTTTTATTCTTTTACAATCTAGAATTTCAAAAATTCATCTATGATGAGTGGAGAGGAGGGAACGTGCAAAAGAAAAAAAAAATAGAGAAGAGAAGAAAGTTCAATTAAATTGTTACCGGTTTAGCCTGTCCAAATCAATTGATGGATGGATCTATTTTAATTTTAATCAACGGTATATAGAGCAGAGTATATTTACTTTGTTGTAAAAGGAAGTAAGAGTCTAGAATCAATGTCAAAACACCCAAAATCGACCGGAAAATTAAACTTTGATTAGATTTCTTACTTTTTCCAGTGTAGCTCCGATTACCCCTCAAAACTCCTTGCATGCATCAAAATCTAGCATACCCATAGGTATATCGACCCCCTGTGCCCTCTATCTCTTCCTATTTCCTCATTTTCAGCCCCTTCACCTCATAAAAATTTCCCTGCCATCTCTACCTCCAATCCTCCTACACAGCCTTCACCTTCCTCTTCCACTATCCCAAACTCACCGTCCCAATCTTCTCCAATCAGCCCAAATTTGTCTATTTCCCCTTCCTCCCAGTCTGTAGCTTCTACTGAAAACTCACCCTCATTATCGGCTTCCCATTCCGCTGCCAACAGTGTCAATTCACCCTCCTCCTCTAATTCTGCTACCTCAAATTCCGATGATCTGTCAAATTCATCTTCCTTGTCCTCTCCTCCTTCATCAATCCATTCCTCACATCGTATGACTACTCGATTACAAAATAATATCCACAAACCTGTTACCAAACTCAATCTTTCTGCTCAAGTAGCTGATTCTGAATCCTTTCCCAAAACCATTGCTCAAGCTCTAAAAAGTCTTGTGTGATGGATGAAGAGTTCAATGCCCTTGTCCAGAACAACACATGGTCACTTGTACCACCATCCATCTCTCAAAATGTAGTAGGCTGTAAATGGGTGTTTTGCATTAAAAGGGACCCTGATAGAAAAATTACTCAGTATAAAGCTAGGCTTGTTGCACGTGGTTTTCACCAGAGACCCGGGCTCGACTATGATGAGACATTCAGTCCCGTTGTTAAACCGGCAACTGTTCGCCTAATTCATTCTATTACTGTCAGTCAAGGGTGGCCTTTGCGCCAACTTGATATTAACAATGCTTTTTTGCAGGCACTTTATCTGATGAAGTTTATACCATTCAACCACCTGGGTATACTGATGCGACTCATCCCAATTTTGTGTGAAAATTAAATAAGGCCACCTATAGTCTTAAACAGGCCCCAAGGGCTTGGTACAAGGAGCTGCGATAGTTTTTGCTTACTTTGGGATTCAAAAACTCAGTCTCTGACTCTCTATTCACTCTTCACTCAAAAGGTTCAATCATATACTTTCTGGTTTATGTAGATGATATCATTGTTACCAGTGACAATTCCTCATTTCTTGAAGAATTCATCACAAACATATCTTCTCGCTTCTCTTTCAAGGATTTGGGACCCTATCCTATTTCCTCGGAGTGGAAGTTCTCCCTCATCCTGCTGGTTTATTTTAAGTCAGCAAAAATATATAACAGACATCTTGTGCAAGGCTAATATGGATGCTGCCAAACCCATCGGCACACCTCAGGCTACTCATCCTCCTTTGACGCCAGCACTATAATTGGAATATCTTAAAACATTTATAATTAGAGTTTGGTGAATAGCTTCATATAATCTTTGTTCTCATAAATATATATTTATGGGATAATTCAAAAAACAAATCCGTAGTTATATTGATTTACAGATGACGTTTTATGGTTTTTTTTTTTTGGTTAAAAGCAGGACTATATTTGTCGTGGTTATCAAATCGAGGACTTTCGACTAACACTGGTAAAAAAATAACGACATGACAAAGGATAATTTCTTCCAATTTTTTTATCCCTTTGACTTTTCAAAAGTCATAAATATATTTTCTCTTTCATCTTCTTCTTTTTTTCTCTCTTCCTCTTTTTCTCCAAACTGAAATTTATTTGAAATTTATCTAAGATTTCTAGATTTTTTTACCTTGGAAGAAATTCCACTAGCGTAGAATTAAGGAACTCCTGAAATTCTATGGAATTCCTTCAAATATCTGAAATTCCTTAAAGGAATTCCATAATTTCTTTTAGAAGAAGAAAAAAAATTAGACGAAATTGCTTTTTACTATGTCATCATTTTTTACAGTGTTAATCGAAAATCATCGATTTACTAACGGTGAAACCATAGTCTTACGCTTTTGATTAAAAAAAAATACAGAGTGCCATCTGCAAATCATGATTTCTTTCTCGAATTACCGTAAATATATTTTCTCTCAATATGGAATGCAAACTGAACTCAACCATGTAAATGTTTTGTTCTTGTAATTCATGCTTATTGATTTATCTTTTTCCATATTAAATTCATTATAGTTAACAACTACCAGGAGGTCTTTTTAGAAGCTAAATCTAAATCAGTGATATTATGAGAGAAAATCTATGCATCCTCATTTTTTGCTCTCCTTAGAGCAAGTCAAAGGAGTGTAATTTGATTGTTACAAACTAAAACTAAAATTGGTAACAACCAACCACTATATCATCGCATGTACTCATCACCTTCTCATTGATGTTTGATTTTATGGTTATTTATCATGAATTAAATGTGTTATATTTGGTTAGGATTAATGGGTATACTATAAATTTTTAACTCATTTGGATTGTATTTGTGAGATTTATTGGTTTAGAACTTATTTGTGGCTTCAGTATTCATCTGCGATCTATGATTTTGTTGGTTTACAATTACAGGTAAATGCAAATTGTTTTGTTTCACAATTAGTTAAATATGAAGCCTTAAAGATGAAATGCGAAACTGCTCTATTTTATGGTGTAAAATTCAAGTATCCGTAAAGCATAATATATTTATCTACACCCATCAAATAATAATTAAATCCATAAAACTTAAATAAAAACTGGTCGTAGAAGTAGTAGAATAGTTTATTAAGGGTCTGCTTGGATTGAGGTTAGTGGAGGTTAATTAAAGGAAGATTATTTATGTAACCTTGCTTGGGAAGGAGTTTAAATGGAGGTTATTTTTCTAACCTTGCTTAACCTTGCTTGGGAAGGAGTTTAAGTTTAAATGAGGGTTAAATGGAGGTTCAAAAACCTCCAATTTCAGTCCCACCAAATTGGTGGGATCTAGAGGTTCTCTAATCTCCCCTCCCTTCCCTTCCCTTCCCCTCCCTTTAATTAACCTCCCCTCCCTTCCCTTCCGCTCCCTTCCCCTCTCTTTAATGAACCTTACGAAACTTTCATCCAAGCAGACCCTAAAGCTTAGAAAAAGTATCGGCAGCGACTCCAGCAATAGTAGAGAACTTCATGGTGGCAACACCACTTTTGGGTGATTCGGCAGCAAGTCCACCAGCAAAACTGTTTGATGGGTTTGTACGAATAAAATGTACTTTTAGAAAAAATGTATTAAAAGTGTCTAGTTTAAGAGGCTGTATATAAATGAGTAAAAATGTAAATGAGCCTACAGTTTTGTAAAATTCACTTTAAAATAAGGTAGCAAATGGAGTTGAGGGAAGCTGCAGAATGAATGACATAAACAGCTGTATCCAGGTTGGAAGATGCATTATTGGAATCTGAATATTTCCAATTTGACGTCTTACACTATCATATGGAGTCATCATGAATTCGATGATCAATATCAATATCAATTTCAGTGAGAGGATAAGCATCTTATAAATAATACTAGTAGTACTCAATTTCCCTTTCTAAAGCTGCTGCAACTTTTCTTCCAGCACATGGGAAAAAAAAGATGGATAGAAGAACAAGTCAGGCAGCAAACCCATCAATGATAGTTTTCTTGGGGTCCATTTTTCAATATGCTTCTGTTCCTTCCTTGTCTGCCCCTACCAATCCTCTAAAGTTTAATCTATGAATGTCCAAATATCTAACCTAAACTTATCATTACATTACTAATTTTGTACTACAATAAGAATTACTACTAGAAACATAAGATACAAAAGATCTCTTCTATTTGAGATAATAAAGGAATAAAACCCAAAAGAGAAAAAAAGAAATTAAACCACACTACACTTTATGAAACTCAGTTGCAACCACCACCTGTAGGGTCACAGGTTGCAATAAAACCTAAAAGAAGTGACACTTGTGATTAATGAATTAAAAGAGCAATTAAATCATCTCAACCACCTCCTAAGATCAGTAGTTGAAGATGGTGAAACCTCACCTCCAAAGCTTTCAGTGCAGCAAGATGAATAGTTAGATTGTTGTTCTAACCCACCACCAAAGTGTACACTTTTAAAACTTGGACTCCTTAAACCATGCCCATGCCCCATTCCTACTATGCTATAAGGATCAGCTGGGACTGGGAACGATAGCCGTTTCTTCGCGGTCCCAGCTGATCGGTCTCTCTCCGGAGTTGATGGCCTTTGCCTTGGCGCGCTTTGGGATCTAACTCGAGCCTTGGCTGACTCAGTTGCAGCCATGTAGTTAGGCAATGTAGCATTAGCATTGGCTGCAGTATTACTACTGCAGCTGCCACGGGAATGGAAACTGCCCGTGTAGTGATAATTTGACCTTAAGCTTGGAGTTTGAGAGGGATTATTATTAATGTTATAACTTCTATCTTCTCTTATGCAACGTGGACTGGCTGACCTGACCTGAACAGGCCTGGTTTTTGATGGAGAAGGTGTGATTGGAGGGTGGTGAATTGGTGGTGTTTGATGGGTTCTATGGAGAGGACTAGGAGAAGCCATAGAATGTGAATTAGGCCTCTGCTGAGGTTGAGATTGAGGTTGTTGCTGGTTTTGATTTGTTCTTCTAAAATTGGGATTCAAGTAGGAATAAGGCTGGTAAGTGTCAATTTCTACAGTTTTAATTGGGTCTCTTTGGTCAGTTGAAGCTCTTGCTCTACTATTATCCCATGGCTTGGCTGCCATCCAGCGGTCATGCCATTGTGGTCTATCTTGCAACTCATCTTCATTGCCTATTGATGGGCTTCTACGGCTCCTCCATATCTTTAAAATGGGTTACCAAATTTTGAACCAATTAGCTCACAAGAAGGAAAAAAACAAATAGAAGAAACGGTGAATGTGAAAAGGAATCTAAACCTGCTGAGAGAAAGCATGAGACAAAGTCTTTTCACGCTTCATTGCAGCCTCTTTCCTGTGTTGTAACATGGCTTTAACTTCCTCAATTGTGTGTGGCCGTTCATCCCAATCATCTGCAATGCTGCTCCCATCTCTGGACTGTCAGACATCGCAAAAATCAACTCAATAATGGTTTCAAATGTAGTAGTACTATATGGCTGGCTCTATTGGCTTATTGGCATCTTCAGGTATTCACATGTTTTTGAAACCATAAATTTTGTTTTCTTTTGCTTGTGTTAATTACAGCTTCCAAGAATGAAAATGATTTATCTGTAAGTAATTAATTACCATTGATCTTCTGTCTGAAATGTCTTGAAGATATCGGGATTCGATTACACTATTGGTGTCACTAAATGTAGACTTCCTACTGCCTTCATGTGAAAGCCTCACGCGTTGATCCAGCACTCTGGCCTGAACTCTGACTAAAGCTTGCATGCATCGGAGAGTCATCTTGGCTTGTTTTCTAACATTGTGCCCTCTTACTAAAGCTTGCAACTTTACTAACCCTTTAAGCGCACGAAGAGCCCTTCTTGCCTTCATTAATCAGATACTCAAAATCAACCACACGCTATCAATTAATTAACTCTAATTTAATACAGATAGCAAAGAAAAAGTTAATTAATTACCAGGTATCCTCTGAAAGCGGTTTGAATAACAATGACAGCATATTGTTCTCTCGCATGATAAGTAGGTCTAGTGAGCCGAGCTACTTCCGCTGCTGCCTGGGCAGTGGCTGCCGCAGCCTCAGCAGCAGCTGCAGTGGCTACAGCCAATGCAATGGCATGATCATGGTCAGTTGCCGCGGCTGACAAATTGTCTATCAGTGCTCCACTGCCGGAAGCACTAGGTTCTGCCTTATGAAGGGTCTCTTGTGTCGCAGCTTCTTGATTTGTAGTTTTCCGGAAAATCCATCTCCTCTTCTCCCTTTTCTGTGGATAATTTCACAAACAAAAATTATCACAAAGAAAATAAAATCTGGGTTTAAAGTAATGTACAAATGAATGAAATGAAAAAAGAACCTTGTCTTCATCTTCTTCCTGGTCATGATCCTCTCTTCTTCTGCTACTTTTCTTGTCACTGTCTTTAGTAGGAGATCTAAAAGCCCTTTTCACAGCAGTCAACCAAGAGCTACCTCCCTTCTTCCCCATCAAAAGCAAACCAAACCAAGCTACATTTACAGAGCTCAAAAAGCCATAAATGATGAGGTAAAGATAGGGGTATTGGTTCTTGAATATTGATGGAAGAGAGCCCCCACGTTCTTAACTATGACAGCAGTGACAGGGTGTGAGAAGAAGAGATTAATTAATAGAATGTAACATGGAACAGAAGCAAGCTAAAAAAATAAATAGAAGATAATGAACAAGGCGTGATAATAATATGGTAATATATTTTTTTGCTTTTGTGGCCTAGAGGAAAGTGATGGTGTAGTGTCAGAGGAGTACGTCAAAATCTTATTTTTTTGGTTAAAGATTTAGAAAATTTAGAAAGGAAAACAATATAGTATTACAGAGAACGTGAACGTAAGAAAGAGGGTAGTATCGAAAGGAACGTTGAATCGAAACTTGAGAGAGAGAGAACTGTTGCAAGCACAGGCACCATTAACAGCTTTAATGGGGGATAGCTAAACAAAGGTTCTTTCTTTTTCAAGTGGAGCCTTTTCTTTTCTTTTCTTTTTATTTTCTTTTTGTGTTTCTCGCTTTTCAATTAAAATAACCTCTCAACTCACGTGGGCTCACGTGCTTTCACCAAATGGATGGAGAGGGCATCAGGTAGTTGGTTTACATCATTTGGAGTTTTCTACTGTTACATTTCCACCAGGTAATTTACATCCAGCATCACTGATATTTGGGGTTAATTTTAAAAAAGTCACATTTTATGTTGTTTCAATAAAACTATTTAAGTTTTTTTAGGGGATAATTACTAATCTGACCCAATCAATGACCCCAATTTACATATCTAACCCACCTTGCTTCCATTTTACCAAATTAGACATTTAAACCTATTTTGGACAAAACTACCCTTATTCTTATATAACAACCATCTCCTCCTTCCCTTTCATTTACTTTCACATTCTCACAGTAAAATTCATCAACTCAACCCAAGATTTAAGCACATCCATACCTCATTCAAGTTCATGTAAGTATCATTTCTTCATTTTTCATACACATTACTAGAAATACACAGTTGGTATTCGAATGCATCTGTTTGAATCTTGACATTTTTCGATTCCGTCATTGGCGTCCGATGTGTCGCATTCTGGTGCTCAAATGCGACACAGAGAATCAAATGCGACAAGAACTAACATATAGCTTGTCGCATTCATAGCCATGTCGCATTTGCGGTCGCATTTTGGTATAGTTTGTCGCATTTGCGTCGCATTTTGGTGTATCATGTCGCATTTAAGCATCATTTACATATGAATTGGCTTTATTATGTTTTGATCACGTGTCCATTTTACTAAATGTAGAAGTATGTCAACCAAAGAGAGGTGTACGTGTTTTTTTTTTATCTTGGAACGGACTGTGGACCACAGAAGGAACTGTGATGACATACGTGGGTGGTAAAGCGAAGTTGTTGGTTTTGCCAACAGATATTGACTTGCAAAAGTTGAAAGAGAAAGTTTATGGTGCACTTCGCGTTGATTCAAATTCGTATGATCTCCAAATATCCATGCAGGCGACATATGGTCCAAATAAACTGCGTGGTGGGATAGCACATATTGATGACGATGAAGATGTCATGGGATTCATAGAGTATTGCCGAATGAATCCGACCGATTTGATTACATTGTATGTTACTCTAAACATGCGAACAACAGAAGCTTCAGCATTGCGACCTAACAAGGATGGACATGTTAACAAGGATGGACATGTTGGTCAAAGCAAACCAACGGAAGTAGTAAGTAATGATCCCACCATCGAACTAGATGCTCCTATACATGGTAAGGATGACAACGATGGTGGAAATGGTATCGATTATCAGAACTACAATAATGATGATTATCTGAATAATGATAATCATGATCATTATGATGAGCATTATGATAATGATTATTGTTACGATAATGGTGACAATGTGGAGAATGAAGATATCACTCATTCAAAAGTGTTCATGAAACAGCTAAGCAATCTGCATGCGTCCAACGTATCCCATATGAGGATGGTGATGAAGATAGAATGAAAAGGATGACTGATCCATTTCGATGGTGTCCAAAGCCATATGATGCGCCCGTGAATATGATTGCACCTAAGCAATCAAACGGAGGGACTACTTTGAGGGTCAATGATATATTTTCAAACAAAGTTGAATTGCAAGATTCACTTGGAAAATATGCAATTGAAAATTCGTTTGAATGGAAGGTTTACAAATCAAACAAGTCTTTGTTTGAGGTGAAATATAAGGATGTGGACAAATGTAAATGGAGGGCTAGAGGGATCGTCATTCCAGGTTCCAATTTGTTCAGGCTTTCAAGAATGGATGGTATGGACATGCACACTTGTGGGAGAGATCAGATATGTCCGCACCATAGGCAAGCGGGGATACTACTCCGAAATAGGTTTGATTTGGTGTCAAACCCGACCTAAAATAAGATCAGATAAGACGGTGAGACATTACCACTGACTTATTATATAAACCAGTAGCAATATCTCTCAAATAAGGAGAAAAAAATAAATCAAAAACCAAAGTCTAGTTTAAAGCTAAAATGACCAACATATGTCATTTCCAGCATAACTTTTTCATACGGAGTCTGATTAAGACAATTCAAAAACCCCTGGAAACATAAGATAAAAATAAAGAACTTTCATTTAGGACTCCATGACAGATTCGGCCTATATCTGGTCGAAAAATGCATCACAAGATTCAAGTACGAATCTGATTTTCCAGCATCACCTATATAGACAAGTTATGACTTACTCATAACCCATATCACAGTATTCCACAAATTCTCAACTTCAGCTAATTATATATATATATCTACATGTAGACAGTACAAACCAAACAAAAGGACACTGCTAAAAACAAGTTCTTCAAGTGTCCGTATACTATCCACATATATGTACATGAACAAAATGGATGCAATACCCTAGAGACGACTTGCACCTCGTAGCTGTAACCGAACCTCGCCCTAGGATCGAGTACCCCTCTCGGTACCTTGCACTTCCTCGCCTAAAACAAAACAATAAAAACATTTGGAAAACATGAGATAAAAATCTCAATAAGAAACTATCAACTATAAAAATCAACTTTACTTAATATAACTACATATATATACGTTTATAAAGGATTTAATCAAAACCTTGTATTAAACCAAAAACCAAAAATATATAATATTGTATCCATTCTTGAGTTTATCCCTTTATAATTCAAATCACAATTCACAATATATACGAGACGTCTCTTAACATTGCATATCCCATATGGTCTTACCCAACACTTCTGTACCATACCCAATAGGTCTTCAGACTGTGTACACAGGCCATATTTCTCACTAAATATGGTCTTTGAAAATTAAATCCACCATACCGGACTACTCTCAATGGATACCAAACATTTAATTCCATATATATATATAGATTGAAACCAAAAACATATATGTATATATGTATATACTTCACTTGATCATAATCAAGCTCACAAGTGTTCAATTCTCCAAAATATCAATCCTTAATCAAATAAAATTTCCAAAATTAATCAACCAATGAAACCTCAAATCAATATAACTCAATAAAATCTGTAATTCATATATAAACATAGTCAATAGTTCATTTGAACTATAATTTCACAATAAAAAGCAAGATTGTGAAAAACCTCAATTTTACAAAATTCCGGCATAACCCTAAAATATCAATTTCTAGAAATTCTTTGATTATATATATATCTCTATACATAAAACTCAAACTATAGTTGATAGTGACTTACCTTGACTGCTAATTGAAGAAAACAACTCGTTCAATTCGCCTCTAAATCCTGTCTAAGACGTTTTCCTTCCAAACGCTTCCGAAACTAAAAAACTCTTCGGTTAGGATTTAGATCTATGCCTAAGGATGCTATAGTTTAAAGTTCAAGTGATTTGGACGGTCGAATCTCCGTAAATCAAAGAAACTGTGGAGAAACGGCCGAAGAACGGTCTGATAATAATGAAAGAAAAAGAAACACAGAAGAAAAGAAAAGAAAGAAATAAGATGAAGATGATGATCGTAGCTCCTGGAACAATTTGGGATTTATATCCCAAATTTGACAAATATCCATTTTGATCCTCCATCTTTATATAATCTTTTAATAATTACCCTAAACTTTTAATTTACACCTAAACCCATCGAATTAACTCCAAATTTTTCCTATTAATATCTAGACATAAATTCTAGAAATTTAGACACGGACGTGACATTTGGAAAATCGGGTGCATCGACCAAAGGATATTGTTTTTGATTTTGAACGAGATTTTTCTGTTAATCTCTCTTATATGCAAGCTTGGAGAGCAAGACACTGGGCATTGGAAGCGCGGAGTGGTTCGCCGGAAGAATCATTCATGTTGTTACCGGACTATTGTGAGATGTTGAAGAGTACAAATCCGGGAACCGTGACACATATAGAGACAGATGATGATGATCAATTTAAATTTTTCTTTATGGCTATGGGTGCTTCATTGAGAGGTTTTAAACAACATATTCGACCTGTCTTAGCCGTTGATGGAACTTTTCTAAAAGGTAAATATCCCGGCATATTATACATTGCAGTTGCCATTGATGGGAACAAAATGATCTTTCCTATTGCATTTGGTGTTGGCCCGAAAGAAAGTAATGAATCATGGCTTTGGTTTATGAATAAATTGAAAGAGTGTCTGCACGATGTTGAAGATCTAGCCATTATATCAGATCGAAATCAGAGCATTATACATGCAGTTAATTTGGTTTTTCCTAATGCTGTACATGGGGCATGCACTCGTCACCTGCAACAAAATGTGAAGGCCAAATTTCGTGGAATTCGTAAGATAGATGAGGCGTTTTGGAAATGTGCAAAATCCTATCGGGTATCTGATTTTGAGGAAAACTTTGCGACACTTCGTTCACTACATTCTAGTGATGCCGACTATTTACTGCAAGCTGGAAAAGATAAATGGTCACGTGCGTTCTTTTGTGGTCGTCGGTATAACATTATCACCACGAATGTTGCAGAATCATTCAACGCGTTAATGGTGGAGGCTAGACGTCTACCAATAACAATGTTGGTTGAGTTCATACGCATGACACTACAGAAATGGTTTTACGAGAGGCGTACAGAAGCAGGTTATAAACGTGTCTTTTATTTTATTTTATTTTATTTTTATCATACATAACTATTTATGAGATTAATATGTTTCTGCAGAAGAACGTGTGGGGTATTTGGCCAAGTTGCCGGAAAAAAAGATGATAAAGCATGTAGGGGCAGCAGTACGTTGTTCGTATTTCCCTGTGGATAATCACACCTTTCAAATCGGTGATCGGGTAAAGGGGGGACTTGTGTGATTTAAATGCAGGAAAATGTACATGCAGGAAATGGCAACTAGCACAATTTCCATGTGAACACGTATGCAAAGTTGCTTCCAAACATAGGATGGACAACGCCTATAGGTGGGTGCATCGTTACTACACCAACGAGTCACTTAAGTTGGCATGGGGTGACTCGATATATCCACTTGGTCACCAATCGGAATGGAAAGTGAACGAGAATCCTATGAAGGTGCTTCCTCCTAAGAAGGAGGGGCGGTCTGCTGGTCGACCAAAAGGTCAGAAAAGAAGGCCATCCGTGGGTGAAGATGTAATTCGCACAAGGTGTAGCAGATGCGGGAGCATCGGTCATAATCGTTTGAATTTTCCATCCATGCTTCCAAATACTACACGACTTCCTAGTGTAATCTCAAGTTCAGCAAGTTGTTCTAACACTACTACCTCAAAGCATCTATGACCCAGTTGATTAATATCATTTGTCATTAACATTGTGCTTGTTTTAAGACTTTATGATTCTATGGGGCAGCCAACTTTACCTTGTTTTTCAGAAAAATCGTCGCATTTGAGTGTTGAATGCGCTTAAATGCGGTTCAGAAAATTCCCTTTTGGAATATTACTGTCGCATTTTAGCGCATTCCAGTCAAATGCGACAAGGTTAGCAACAAACCTCATCGCATTTGAGTGTTGAATACGCTCAAATGCGGTTCAGAAAATTCCCTTTTGGAATATTAATATCGCATTTGAGCGCATTCCAGTCAAATGCGACAAGGTTAGCAACAAACCTCATCGCATTTGAGTGTTGAATGCGCTCAAATGCGGTTCAGAAAATTCCTTTATGAATATTACTTGTCGCATTTGAGCGCATTCCAGTCAAATACGATAAGGTTTTTAAATGAGACCATAGAACATAATAGACTTACATAAATAAAACATAATATACAACCAAAAACATGCTATTACACTATCATTTGAAATCTAACAATCGTCCATGAAACAACTCAACTGCAAGGCACAAACGGAAGAAAGTGCCATCCGTAGAGTTGTATGGATATACATATGAGTCATCGTGCGGGAGATTATGTAATCCACTTAAGACTTGTGCGTTTATGCAAGTCCAAACACCACAGTCATTTGAGCCGGACATTTGTTATGGCACCCCTGGAACTCTACTCCAAGTGATCATCCGTCTCACATTTTCACGTCCATCTACAAAATAGCCGCTCAATTCCATGACTCTAACAATGACTTGTAAGGGTGTTTGGAGGAACGCATCCAAAGGTTGCTCCGACATGTTTGAGATAAGGCTGTCATATATGTGCAGGTGCATAGACCGCAACTCTAACACTCCTAGGATCCAGTGCTCTTGCTTGTAGCTGATCGGAATGAACACTCTTTTCACTGTGTGCCAAGGGCGAACAAAATTATTTGTATCACCTTTTACTCTTTGTACGAAATAGTCTTCACTATCCCAGTTTGGCTCATTAAACCCCTTCACATACATGGCTTGGCCCATTAATCCAACAAAATCTGTATCAACTGTAGTCCATTCTGCATCCACCTCAGTTTGTACTGACTGTCGTCTCAGTAAATAGAACCAACCAGTGATATGCTGCAACATTGATTATGTAAACCTTTAATACTATAGTAAAGGACACCTAATTACAAATGAAAAGGGAATATTGGATAGATGAATGTTACCTCATTGCATATATACGTCCCAACGGCCCGAAGGGTATTGAAAAACTTTGCATCAAGCAAGTACATATCTAAACCACCCAAACGTATTCCCTCAGTTGATTCAGGCCCGTTGAGCCACGCATCTAGCTCCTCTATCAAACATGCATCTATTCGGTGGCGCTGATCATCAACATTACAAATAACTGGTCTTTCCTCAAACCCGCCAATGTATTGGCCACCATATAAGGCTAATGGATCGGTGTACTGTAATGGATCGGTGAACGGTGAATTCAAATACTTGCTCATCATAGGAACCCGTTTACCTTTTCCACCTGCTCTCCCTCTACCTCTAACTCTGCCTCCACCCCGGGTTGGAACTTTACCTCCTCGGGTTGGACCCTTATCTTCACCTTTTATGGCAACCACCTACAAAAGGAAAAACATGGTAATGAGCTTATCTCCTTGAAGTTTCAGGTAATAGCCTGTCGCATTGGAGGTGAATGCGCTCCAATGCGACAAACATTCAGGTAATAGCATGTCGCATTGTAGGTGAATGCGCTCCAATGCGACAAGCATTCAGGTAATAGCTTGTCGCATTCCATTTGAATGCGCTCCAATGTGACAAGCTTTCATGTAATAGCTTGTCGCATTTGAGCGCATTCCATAACAAAATGCGACCCAGAGATACGATTTCATGTATAAATTCAACCAACTTCTACCTTTTGGACTTCTTGGACTTGCTGCAACTTTGGTTCAACCTCTTTTGGCACTTCATGGACAACCTCCCCTACTTGGGCAACTTCCTCAGGAACAGAATCATCAAGATGGACAACTTCATCGGGCACAGAATCATCTAATACGACAATAACCTCATCGCCCTCCTTCTGAACGTTTCCATCTTTACTTGACTCCTCCTGAACCATAACAGCTGCCTCCTGCTCCTTTCCATCTTTACTAAACTCCTCCTGAACCATAACAGCTGCCTCTTGCTCCTTTCCATCTTTACTTGGCTCATCTTGGACCATACCTACCTCCTCCCGAACAATACTAGGCTGAGCCTCCTCATTCTCCCGATTGGTATTGGGTCGACCCATCGCCTTTAAGTCTTTTATATCCCCCCCAATCAATGATACTCGGTCCTCTAGGCTGCCCAACTTACTACCGACCTTGCTAAATTCTCCCTTGCACCACCTATGATGCCTATCAAGCACATCCGTCAGAACTTTCTGAAGTTGATTTATCTCGGTCGTTTGTGACCGTGATGCAATGATATACCTATCAACTTCATCATCCCCTTCCTCATCATCTTCATCATCACCTCCCTCTTCATCATCACCTCTCTCTTCAACATGTCCCTTCTCACCATCACCCTCCTCATCACCCCCCTCCTCCTCATCACTTTCCTCCTCCTCATCTTCAACCTTCTCCTTACCTTTCTTTATTTGGGCAAATATTTCATCTATATCAGCTTCCCGTCCTTCAACATGGTCCACCAAATACGTGTACCAATCGAACTCTTTCTCTTCCTTCTCGACCACAAGACGCGCGTCTGGAGGATCAGCAACCTTACATTGCAAAAAAATAGCAATGTATTGGTAAACAAATACAAAATAAATTTAAACATACAAATCTCATTCCACTTACAGAAAACGTTTCTCTGACTACTTTGTTTGAGGGGACTATTCTCTGGGTCCATCTCAGCAAACGTGGAAGTGGGTTGCCACTTCTCCTTGTGTAATATGCACGAGTCACATTCCACAACTCAAGAATCCAACTCTGCAAATAAGAGGTATCCCTTGATAAGAATTATAACCTTGTCGCATTCCATTTGAATGCTCTCGAATGCGACAAGGTTAGCAACCCAACCTTGTCGCATTCCATTTGAATGCGCTCGAATGCGATAAGGTTAGCAACCCAATCTTGTCGCATTTGAGCGCATTCAACACTAAATGCGACACAGATGTAAGTTTGGTGATCGCATTCGGGCGCATTCATACACCAAACATATATACACAACACAAATCATACCTGGAATACGTGTGCAAATCCGATCAGTTGATATGGAACACGTTTCCTCTTTCCCGCTGCATTTGCCTCTAATTTCATCAATCTTTTGCTAATGGCCCAGTCCAAGAACCTATATGTCTCCTCCCAAGCCAACGTCCCCCATGGAAACTCATTAAACAGTCTTGGATAATCTGCAAGATCCAAAACCCAATCCTTTGCATACCTATCGTTAGCATTATCCAGTACATTGCCATGCACAAAGTACAACATGGCAATCATCACAGCATCTTGGTTAAATCTGTCAGTCGCATCCTTCTTCTTCCATTGTATACTTTGCAAACCTTCCAAGAAGTTAATGGTCGTTATTGTCTCGTATTGCTTGAAGTACTTATTTCGCAACCTATGCGACATCTCTAATTCATACATTCTTTCCATGAATTCTCCCATGTTTACCCCAAACCTTAAACCACTTATCAGGCTAAACTCCCAATCTCCAAACCGCATATCAACTCCCCTCACCCTGAACCACATCTCCCTGTGTTTACTTTCTTTATGTTTAATCTCCCGCGATAGGACATGATGAACTATTCCAGAAGAGAAACCAGCAACCTTTATATCCAAATATTGACCAAAACATGTTTTCCTATACATTTCTAACTACTTTTCACTCAAATACTTCTTTATCATAACCCCAGAATCCACATTAAACCTCATTGTTACTTGAGCATCCGAATGAACCGCCTTGGGATATTTGAAAATGGAACTATCTCTGCCCTTTTTGGATTCCCTGGGATCATGCTGTAACAATTTTAAACATACACATATTAAATTCACTAACAAATCTGACATATTCTGTGTATAATTCCTTATCTCACTTACAATTTTGTCGCATTCGTCCCTAAATGCGCTCAAATGCGACAATGTTTAAGGGTGTAGCTTATCGCATTTGAGCGCATTTAGGTAACAAATGCGACACCAAGTTCACATATAATTCCTTGTCGCATTTAGGTAACAAATGCGACACCAAGTTCACATATAATTCCTTGTCGCATTTGTCGCATTTAGGTAACAAATGCGACCATATTTACATACAGTTAACATTCGAGCGCATTCGAGCGCATTTAATCTTCATTAATGGCGGTAACAACAGGGAAGAAGATGATGCATGCTTACCTTATGCTTCGTCCGTCCTTCCTCTTCGCTTGCCGCCGCCGTCGCCTTCCGTTTTCTCGCCATCCTCGCCGTGCGCAGCAAATGAAAACGGTCCGCGAGGTAGGAGATGAAAATCAAAATGAAAATGCAGAGAAGAACGGCCCGGATTATATATAGTGATGAATTCAAAACGTAAAATGCAGTTGAAACACACTAAAACTGAAGAAGATGAACCACAATGAAGTTGAATGAGAAATGTCAGGTGAGGAAGTCGAAGTGGAAGCAACGGGAGGTAGGAGATGAACCTTCAAACTAAAATAAGGGTAGTTTTGTCCAAAATGGGTTTAAATGTCTAATTTGGTAAAATGGAAGCAAGGTGGGTTAGATATGTAAATTGAGATCCTTGATTGGGTCAGATTAGTAATTATCCCTTTTTTTAGTTTAATAAAATCATTTTAACCAATTCAAATAAAAAAAATTACTGTTATAGTGATATGATAATCACATTATTTGTCTATTTGCAAACAAAAGCATGTGGTTTAATAGTTCATAAATAGAGGTCTATAGTATGATTTAATTTACAAAATAAGGTATTTCATATTATACAGTTAAGTTCTGATTACAACCAATGACATTTTTATCTTGAAAAAAATTGTTCTTACATATCGACAAAACACGGTCCATCTCACAAAACGCAGCACCATAAATCATATGATGGAAATTTTACGTGTTTTACTAATTTCACGGTTTATGAACTAAAATTGATATTCAAGTTGATTTTACACAAATGCAATTTAATTTTTGGATGTGTTTTGTCAATATGTAAATGTAATTTAAAAAATAAAAATTTTCTTATTTGCATCAAAACATAACGATGTAATCTGAAATACCTTATTTTGTAAATTAAATCATACCACAAACTTTTAATTAAACCATATACCTTTATTTATAAATAATGCAAAACACAAGTATTATTTTTTTTATAGTAATATTATTTTTGTATTTTCCTCTTATATGTATATATATAATAGTCAGTCATTCCCAAGTCACTTTACTATTACTATTACGGTGATTTATTAAAATAAAACAATAACTTTACTAAAATGAAGTGGACTAACTTTTTTTTTTTTTTTAATTGACCATAAACATAAGTTACCATCCTATAATTTATCCCATTTCCACCGCTTGGGTTTCACAAACTGAATAACTCCTTTTCAAATTGACTACTGTACAATTTAGAGAAGATATGTTAATTTTTTGGGCAATGAATACAACGACTAGTCAAACCTGTTTAGATTCCTTGATGAAGCAAGTACCTGCATTAATGAATAAATAATAAAAATAATATTCCTGAAGTAGTATATTACTAATATGGATTATCCAACATTGATAAACCCTCTTATTTTATTTTGCCAGAATATAGATGCAACTTGATTTTGAATATTCCACAACATTTGATGCAATTGAATTACACACATGGAATTCCCAACCATTTATCAAAGTTTTAATAGAATCATTTCAGAAATTTAATAAAACTCAACATGAGCTGATTGGAAGGCAAGTACAGTTATGAGTTAAAATTTTATTTAAATTGGAAACTTCAAGGAAATTGTCAATACATATTTTTGTAAAAGCAACTGCAGTCCCAGGTGTAGCGGTCCCAAGTTCTTTCAAGTTTCAAGCCTAGGGGGTCCATAACCAAAACACTGCCTAATACAACAAAAGAGATTGAAGATGTACAACTCTGTAATTGCTGTACATAAAAATTTACCCAGGTCCATTGAGGATGTACTTCAATATCAGAATTTTGGTTAAACTAATACCTAATTAAACTTCAATACTCTTTGCAAATATGGAAGTTACATAAACTGTTGATGTCTACATATATTTCTGATCTAAAACATAATGTCTTGAGTGTGATCCTACCTCTAAGAAATTGTTTGTTTGTGTTCATACCAAGGTTAAATTTAACATAGTCTTTAGTTTAGGAGACATTGTTAAGGTTGTTGCTGGATTTTCAATAACTGCGAATCCGTATTCACCACTGAACACAGATAATGTTTCCAAAGTTTGTTCAGATAATAGTTCTTTTTTCCTATATTTTCATGTCTCCAACAACTAATGGAGAGCAAGTGCATCCAACAGGTTATCAAAGATTTACCAAAACTGAGTGAGCTAATTGTAGGACCTTTCATTCTTTCACATGATCCACAGTACCGCTTGATGTATGCTTGATGCTTGGAGAAGACTTTCTTGACATCCTAAGAAAATCTCATCACTAGGAACTTTGAGCATCAGTCCAAGGCACCAAAAGAAAAACCAGTCCAGGAAAATAAGAAATCTTATGGGTTCTTCAGACAGTTCAGCATATAAAAATAACAGATAATATATCATCATAGTGTTCTGAGCTTATATATTCTTTGTACAATAAAATTTACCCCTTAAACCTTTCCCTTCGAGCTGTAGTAGTTGATTACAAGTACTGTTAATTCGAAGTAAGCTTTACGTCGCTTTTGTAAAATGGCAATGTTATCATCATCCCTTTCCTTGAATCTTGAGGACAACACAGACTCAAGTTCTGTATTCATCTGCGGAATGGGTCGTGAAGAAATTAGGAAGAAACAGCAGAAATCATATCCTAACATAGCAACAAGAGCAGATATTAAACCTTGGATATTATATGAAATTACAAAGTTTGCAATGCTGTCAAAAGAAGTACAATTTACTTCATTGCGTGGGAACACAACAATGACAATTTTTTTGTTTTCAGATTTCTCCATTGTCTGTTGCAAAAGCTTTACTGTGATCTCAGAAGGAACAATTTTCCTTCTGTCTTGAAGTTCTGGATCATTGTGCCATTGTAAAAATTATAAGAAGGATGCTGAGAACACAATTGGTAAAGATAAAGCAAGGATTAGGAAACAAAAATGCAGCCAAAACATTAAGTCCAACACTGTAATAAGAATATTAGGACAAGCATCAAAACAAAGATAAGGGCAATCTCATGATGGTGTACAAACAAACTACTTAAAAAGTAATTTTTTACTAATAAAAAAAATAAAAATGGAAAAAGTGATGATGCCAACCCATTTTTTCAGATCTATAAACAACTTCCTAATGAAGAAGGTCGCCAACAAAAAGAAGCAAAAACATTTGCATTAATAGAAGCAACAAAACACATGCTTAACTAACAACAAAGCACAACCAGTTCAAATTCATGCCCAACTGCATACACAAAGGCAATGCACGAGAATCTTAAATCATCCAAGCATATGAAAACCATGTTTCCGTCAAATACTAATGGACTGACTTTATTTTTTCCTATTCTTTTCCGTCTCCTCCAAGTTTCTTTTTTCTTTGCACTCTAACTTTATTACATCTACGTGCACAACTACAAAAGAGAACTTCATAACTGGAGTACACCCCATAAAACTCAAAGCTGCAACAGAGCATTGTTAAAGGTTTGAACATAACAGTTTCTGTTTGAGTTTAAAAAACTAATTTTACAATGGAAAATTGCAAAAATCGTGTTAACAGAAGGAGAATTGAAAGGAAAATTGACAAAACAAGGGGAGGAGAATGTGATCCCACAAGCAGATCCTTTTCTGGGTTCCTATTAGAACAAAACTACACAAGGATGGCATCCATAATTAAAATCCCATGCATACATGACAGCATAGTGTCACTGGGGAAAGACTTGGGCTATGTCAAAGTGCCCATGCCGCACCAAGATTTCCCGAAACCTACAGCCAGCAAACCGATACCGAGGGGATTTCTCCCTCATAAGCATTCCCTCCATTCCTACATCTGAGAGTATGGGTGAACCTACACCAAAACTCGTAAACCGCTTCCAAATACCGTCCCACTATATTCCCTTTGTGTATCAAAGTTTGACCTTCGTAGGAGCACCCACTATAGTCCTCGATGGCCCATCGTGCTTCTGAATGGAGACATCCATAAGGCCAGATGCCCACCTCCTAGTGCCTACTTGCTAACTCAGAGGTGGAGGAAATCCCACACCCAAGAGTCCTTGTCCCCTATAGTGCTGCTTATACCGACTTCGGGTCTAGGAGGAACAAACATAGATATATTCCATTCATCACTCCTTGTTGAAGCCTCCTCGGAGCTTTGCCTATGTTTGGGCCAGTTAGCCTACGGGCCAACTGCCTTCCCCTTACAGATAGCAACACAATTGAGGTTGGATAACAAGAGCTATTAGATGCAATTTTTATCCTCAGGAATTTGCGATAGAACACTCAGAGAACATATCAAATAGAAATTCTCATGTGTTCTCCCTTAGTGGGGAGTTTGATATATAAAATTTCCCGTTTGCTTTGTTGATCAACTATGCAGACGGTGGCACTGAGACGCTTAGTTCTGCTGGTATGACTGTGAAAGAGAGGACTTCATTCCTGGGCCTGGAAGCCATCAATAATCAACATTCTTATGGGCTTTGAAGGTCCGGCCTAGGAGTAATTGTAGATTGAGACTGGGCTCTGTTATGTAGATATCCCCTCTTGAGCAAATTACATAGAAAAAATCAGATTTTAATTTTTATTTACAATTATGAAAATCATTTTTATGTATTTTATCATTATATGATTTTATTAAAATATCAGAATATCACAACTTTATTTTTATTTTTATCAATTTTTCAGTTAATCAATTGTAGAAAAAAAATACAGATTTAAAAATAACCACCAAATTTGACATTTAAATAAATTTGTTTAATAGACTGAGACACTTGTAAATAATTGATTAATTTTGACTATTGTGTAATTCACTCATATCTCTTTCCTTCTTGTGTTCATGTTTCTCCAACAAAGCTGAAAACAATTGGGGTTTTAAGTAGAGATGGCAACTGCTAGGGTAGACGAGTAATGTCAATCACAAACCCTTACTCTTTTATTTTTGAATTATCTGTACCCGTCCCATTACCCTAACGGGTATACCTTTTTGCATCCTATACCGTCCGATTTAATTCATGGGTACTCTTACCCGTTAAGAATCAATAAATAAAACAAAAAATATTACAAATTTAACAAAGTATAAATCTAATATAGGGAAAAGTACAAAAAGAAACCTTGTGGTTACATCTGTTTTCGAACAACACTCATGTGGTTTAGAAGTTTGCAAAATGGTACCTTAAGGTTCATTCTGTTAGCAAACACATACCAAATTGATTAAAAGTGTAAAAAGTCAAACGAAAAAGAGTTAATTTGGTCCTTATATTTATTTATTTTATAAATTAGCTCTCCTTATTATCTAATTATCACAAAAATATCCCAAAATAAAAAATAAAAATCAATTATACCATCTTCTCCATCTCTTTTTAATTTTTAATTTTTTTCTTCTTTCTCTTCCCTCTCTCTCCTCTTTTATTTTGGATTTTTTTTGATAATTAGATAATAAGAGGGTTAATTTATAAAATAAACAAATATAATTACCAAATTAACTCTTATTCCTTTGACTTTTAACATCGTTTGTCAATTTGATATGTGTTTGCTAACGGAATGAACGGTACTATTTTACAAACTTTTTAAACCACATGTCCGCCAGGCGGATCTTCATCGTAGCTTCATTCACCGATCGCTCTGTTAAGAATTCCAAAGTATACCAGTCCCGTACTCTGTCCCGCAACCTCTCCATCTCTAGAGAAGTCGATAATCTCATTCTCCTCAGCATCCAACGACAGACCTTGCAAAGGTTGTTCCATAATCCACTAGAATACAACAAACCGCACCACGGGATGCAAATTCCGATTAATTCATAAGAGAAAGGAAGAGAATGTAAGAACACAATCGAAACCTTAGCCACCCCTCTTACGAAGAAGAGACCGGAATTAGAATTTTTATTTTCCTAAAATTAGTAGTATTTAATAAGCTTAATAGTATTATTCCGTTCGGAAAAAGTTATTCTTCTTAATGAATAACTTAAGAATTGTTTTTGGTGGGGGGGGACCTTCGCGTACAGGTGAGCGAATGACCTAAGCTTGTGAATCCGCCGCCGACCTTCGCGTTCGGCATTTGGAAGCTTTGCTGCCGCCGCCACTGAGTTCTGTTTCTTCTGGTTCCTCCGTTGTTGTTGTGCTGATGTTGGAGCGTCGACTCTGTGTTGCGGTTGTGGATCTTGGCCTATTTTCTTCTGTTGCGATAGTTAGGGGATTGGCCTGATCTCCTCCGGCGGTGACTTCTCCTCTTTCCACTCCTCCGGCGGCGACTTCATCTGTGATTCCGATCTTCAGGAGATTTCTGTCTGGTGAGTTCTGCTAAAATACAAAGCTGGTGATTTCTATCTGTTATAGGAATTATTGCTGTTCTTGCTGGTTTTATCCATGTGTGTTGGCTCTTGTAATTAATATGTGAGAGGCAGATTTCATCGTAATTTTGCTGCTATTTGGTTAAATTGTTCTTAGTTGATTGTTGTTTCAATGGATGTGCATTCGGAGGATTATCTAGGGATTGGAGTTCTCTTCAATCCAAATTGAGATATGCTTCTAGTTCTATGCTTCCTAATCTTTCTAATGTTTCCAAGCCATCGTTCTCTGCGGTTCTTACTTCGAATTTACCGGTTGCTCCTTCCTCGTCTGCTAAAATCTCTGATATCATGGGATTAAATTCGATTCGGATTTCTCAAGCTGCGTATGACAGGCGTTTGGCGCTTTGTGCGCATTCTTTGATTGGTAGGCTCATCCTTTCAAAGGGAGATTCCCCATGGAAAAGCTGCGTATGACAGGCGTTTGGCGCTTTGTGCGCATTCTTTGATTGGTAGGCTCATCCTTTCAAAGGGAGATTCCCCATGGAAGGTTGCGGATCTAAAGATATGTCTCTCGAGAATTTGGGGACTTGATGTGCAATGGAGACTTATTGCAATAGGTAGAGGTTATTTTCAGGTTGTTTTGCCAACAAGGGAAGCACATGATTTGGTGGTTGATCGAGGGGTTATTAATGTTCAGCCGGGCACTTTTCGATTGCAACTATGGGTTCCGGATTTTGATCCGTTTACGATGAAATCAACCAATTCTCAGGTTTGGGTTCGTCTTTACTCACTCCCGTGGGAATATTGGGATTCACAAATTCTTGCGGATATTGCTAAAGGAATTGGAGGGCTTATCAGATTTGATAGGGCTACCTTGGAAGGGGATTTTGGCCACTTTGCTAGAATGCTTTTGGATGTGGATATGGCTGGGGACTTGCCGACTCAATTGGGGATTGAGAGGGCGGGTAAGAATTTTTGGATTGATGTGGTGTATGAAAAATTGCCAAGCTTTTGTAAGGTTTGCTCTAATATTGGGCATATGGCATATGAGTGTAAAAAGAACAAAAAACCGGTGGAGCATCGGCCTGTTGTGCATTGTCGAAGGAACTCTCCTTCACCTGTGAAGGTTAGGAATCAAGGAAATTGTGAGCTAGCTCCAGTTTCTAATGCAATTTCCACAGTTGTTACTACTTTGCGTTCCTCTGAAGTTGTTGAAGCTGTTGTTCCTGGTTTGGTGGATCAAGGAAATAGTTTATTTGCTAGAAGTCCTACAGGTGTTAATGATTCACTTGAGGTGATTGAGCGGCCCGATTCCCCGGGTAATGCGAATATTTTGCCATCTAAATCTCTGTTATGGGCGGACTTAGTGGAATTGGATGGGGAACCATGGCATACTGTTGGTGCATCTCGGCCTGGTAAGGAGGTGTGTACAGTTTCAGAGACTTCTTCCACTCGTACTAAACGGGTCAGCAAGCCACCTGCTCGGTTTAAATGAAGGTGATTTATTGGAATTGTAGGGGCCTCCTCGACCCTAATACTCAGAGGTACGTTAGGGATTTATGTAATTGTCACAAGCCTGATTTTTTATGCTTAGCTGAACCTATGGTGGATTTTGTTTCTATTAGTCCAAGGTTTTGGACCAGTATTGGTATGGTTTTGGTTTCTACTAACCTTCGGGATAAGCCTTCTTTATGGATTTTACGGAGTGTCAGCTTATCTTTTTCGGTTTCTGTTCTTCGCCAACATGAGCAATTTGTGGTTGTGAGTTTGGATTTTCAAGGTACTTGTTAGACAAGGTGCCGAACGGCCTCGCCCGGGCGGACCGGGGGGTGGACACCTCATGCCGACGTAAGCGGTGATTGGCGCCGAAAGCAACCAATCGTGGAATCAAGCTGCTCGGCAGGACCGGAGCTCAGAGTATGGAAGAGTCGCCACCCACGAATGGGAAAATGAACACCGATCCCTTACGGGAGACCGGTGAGGGTTCGGGAAACTTAGGTACGAGTCGAGAAGGCTAGCTCCTTTCCGGAGAAAGGCTACTAGGCACCCCGACATCGCCCGGTTATGAACCACCGGCCTCCTACTCAGCGTGTTAGGCGATAATGGACTAATCGCATATTTCTTTAAGTTTAAAATTCATTTGAAACCTTTTCTTTCTCGCTTTGAAAACCGTTTTGAGCATGTCATTAAAAGCCATTTTAGTAAAGAATCACCCATTTTGCATAAATTTAAAATACATAGGAGAGAGAGGGGGAGAAGAGAGAATTGATTTATTCACAGTGTGATTTTATGCCTTAGTCTATACACTAATTCTAAGCTAATCCCATTCCCCCAAAAACGAGTTTATTTACATGGTTCGTACCTTAATCGCCGTTGAAACGATTTAGGTACGTTTCGAAACCCCGTTAATGATGTTCCCTCGAATCGCCGTTGGAACGACTCGAGCGTTTGAAAACATTGAGCAAACCATTTTAATCTAAAAACGTGATTAATCATACAAGTCAATTTATTTTGTACAAAACCATTTAATTAGGAAACGATTCAAAACTCTATTATTTACAAAAAGAAAACGATTTTAATTACAAGGTTCGCTTAATCCGCCGTTGGAACGAATTAAGGTTTCAACACGTGATATTTTAGAAACGGTTTAAAATGACAAAAATCTTTTATTTGTACTTGAAGAATATCTAGAAAAACGTTAATTTAAACAAACAACTTGAAATCCCTTTTTGTCTTTTATTTTCCCCTTTTCACTCAATTAACCTCCATTTGAACATAATTACAACAATTAATGAATTAAACCCAAATTCACCCAACCAAAACACTTTCAAAACATATATATATATATATATATATATATATATATATATATATATATATATATATATATAGGAAATTTAAAAGGAAAAGATGAAATATGTACATATACATATATTTTTAGTAGAAATGGTGATTATACCTATAGATTAAAGAGGAGGTAAAGAGAAAATATATATATATTATGATTATCAATAGGTAAAAATGGTAATGAAAATAATACTAGATATAATATACTTTTATTTTAATTAAACAAACATGTAAGAAATGAATAAGATTCATAAAGAAGAAAATGGTATTTAACCCCCAAAATGGTTTATGATAAGTATATATGGAAAATAACCCATAATAACCCCAAAATAACAAATATGTATAGTTTAAATGAATTAGATGGAAAATCTATAAATATACATATAATCTTATCAAATCAAATTAATGAAAAATAATATCTAAACATGTTAAATAAATATATACAAAAAAACCAAAAATAATTTGAATACATATATTACATAATTATACATATATATATATATATCAAGGACCAAAAGTCTAAAAGTTGAGAAAGAAGGACCAAAACAGCATTTTTTACATTTCAGCAGCTTTTCCGACAGAAATTCCGTCGGTAAACTACCTTTTGTGACAGAAAATGAAAAATTACAGAAACAGTACCTAACATTTTAGATTTGTTCAAACACTTTAAATTAGATCTATTCTATCGTTTTGGATCTCCGAACTACCCAAATAGGATCATAGTCTATAACGGAGACTCTTAAAACGAGGTTTTATTTTTAAAACGTTATTTAGAAATATTTTCAAAACTTATAATTACAACGTTTCTTAATCCCGAACTACCTTTGAATCGGATCATGGTTCACATTGGGATGTTAAAACGAGGTTTTTTATTTCAAAACAAAATCGAATGTTTATTTAATACGAGACAAAGATTAAATAAATACGGAAAATTAAATAAAACGTGATAAATAAATAATTAACTAAATAAATAAAATTATAACATAAAAAAAATAAAGAAAATAAATAAAATAAAATAAAACGAGTCTAGTCCTCGGATAATACCTCAAGATCGGTATTGACAGTTGAAGTCGGTTGATTCCACGAATCATGATTTTTCGGTGTTTTTTGTGTTTTCGGTAAAATTTTAACTTTTAGGAAATTCGAAATTTTTAGGAAAAAAAATGTTTTTTCCCGAAAAATAACTTTCTATCTCTAAAAAATGTTTTAGAGTGAGAAGCTCCCAAAAATCCTCCCTCTAAATGCATGGGGATCCATGCGGACCCCCAACTAATGTTGGGCAAACGCCCAACTTGGTTGGGCGTACGCCCAACCTCTGTTGGACGTTCGCCCAACGTTGGTTGGGCGTTCGCCCAACGTCGTAGGGCGTGCGCCCAACGGATGTCGGGCGTTCGCCCGACGGATGTCGGGCGTTCGCCCGACGGATGTCGGGCGCACGCCCAACGTAGGTTGGGCGCGCGCGCCCCGCCGCCGCTGGGCGTGCGTCCCGCGCTGCCGGGCGCGCGTCCAACTGCCGTCGGGCGCGCGCCGGCTGCCACTAGGCGCTCGCCCAGCGCCGCTGAACGCCCGCGAACCGTCCACTCGACGACCGCAACCCCTACAGATCCTCTCGTGATTCTTATTATTATTTTTGCTTTAAATTATCGGAACCGACCGCTTCAACCGTCTTATTATGGGTTTTCATCACAGGTCCTCCGACTCGGTGTCTATAGTTGCCCCTACTTTCCTATGTTGACAGTGATGTGTGTGTTTTGAAAACGTTTTTTGCTAACGCAACACATGCAATGTAAATATATTAAAGTAAAAGACATGTATAGAGTAGGAGGAACAATACCTGATCTCCATGCTGCATGCTCCGGCTTCGTCTTCGATCTTTGCCTTGTTCGTCCCGCTTTTGCCTTTGAATCGGCCGCAGATGGACGTTCTTTCTAGGGAACTTAGTCTCTAAATCGACTGCTGGTATACCGGCTCAATAGCAACCCCGATCTCTAGATCGACCGTAGGTAAAATGGCTTAAAAGCAACCCTGGTCCACGACCACGGGTAGAACGGCTCAAAAGTAACCCTAGTCTCTAAATCGACCGCAGGCAAAATGGCTCAAAAGCAACCCTGGTCTCCAAATCGACCGCAAGCAAAATGGCTCAAAAGCAACCCTGGTCTCTAAATCGACCGCAGGCAAAATGGCTCAAAAGCAACCCTGGTCTCCAAATCGACCGCAGGCAAAATGGCTCAAAAGCAACCCTGATCTCTAAATCGACCGCAGGCAAAATGGCTCAAAAGCAACCCTGGTCTCTAAATTGACCGCAGGCAAAATGGCTCAAAAGCAACCCTGGTCTCTAAATCGACCGCAGACAAAATGGCTCAAAAGCAACCCTGGTCTCTAAATCGACCGCAGGCAAAATGGCTCAAAAGCAACCTTGGTCTCTAAATCGACCGCAGGCAAAATGGCTCAAAAGCAACTCTGGTCTCTAAATCGACCGTAGGCAAAATGGCTCAAAAGCAACCCTGGTCTCTAAATCGACCGCAGGCAAAATGGCTCAAAAGCAACCCTGGTCTCTAAATCGACCGTAGGCAAAATGGCTCAAAAGCAACCCTGGTCTCTAAATCGACCGCAGGCAAAATGGCTCAAAAGCAGTCCTGGTCTCTAAATCGACCGCATGCAAAATGGCTCAAAAGCAACCCTGGTCTCTAAATCGACCGCAGGCCAAATGGCTCAATAGCAATTCTGAATTTTAAAACACTGTCGTCTGTGTTTTACTAGGGTTATCGTCTCGGGTATTTGAGTTATTGATAGGAACGTGCTTATCCTTTTGCCTGGAACGCTTTTGTCTAAAAATCATTTTTCTGCTGACTGTTATCTGTATTTTGACTGGCGCCACTGTTCTGTAAAATTCTGACTGTCGTCTGGAATCATGTCCTTAGGGTACTGGTCGCCGCCTGGCAGAAACGCAGGCTGAAACGGACTGCGAATCGGAGGTCTGTGCACCTGGTAATTAATTATTTACTTTTCACCTTTATGTCACGTCGTACCTTTTTCACTATTTACGGGAATGCCATTCCCTTCTCCTATATAAGGTGGTGGGGTTTCATTTCAACCCCACACCTTCTCTCTCTTCTCTCTCTCTCTAGCACTAAACTTAGAGCATTCTTGATGGATTCGGATAGGCACGATGGCACGAAGGGCATGGATGCGGGTTTTGAGAACTTGACTAGAGTGGTTCCTTTTCAGCACCCTGCTTCTCATCTGAGCCGGACCAACATCAATCCGGTAAGTACCCCCTTGATCTTTATCTTTTGATAAGACTTCTAGGCCTTAGCAGCCCCATTCTGAACGTCGTTTGCATGCTAACCTTTAGACTGCTTAGAAGACTTTTAGTTAGAAAACGCGAATTTTATGCACGTGAACAATGCTTTATGCTTTTTGTTTGTTGAAAGAATATGAACTATATACATGAGAATAGTAAAAATACGGACAATGCATGCCAACCGTAAAAACGCGAATAATGCACGTGAATAGTAAAAACATGAATAATGCACGTGAATAGTAAAGACATGAATAATGCATGCTAACCGCAAAAAACGTGAATAGTGTACGTGAATAGTAAAAACATGAATAATGCATGCTAACCGCAAAAAACGTGAATAGTGCACGTGAATAGTAAAAACGTAAACAACTAAATTAAACGTTTTTGACTCAAGTTAGAATTAGGTTAAGCTCTTCGCAAGCACGCGGGAGAGTGGAACACCAAAGAATAAAGGATTAACCAAATCTTATACAAATGATTCTACGAACGAAATCTCACAGAGTAACGATCTTAACTGACAGGAACTTCTAGGTTAGATTTAAACATAACCGAAAGAATAGCTAGGTTAACAAACTTTTATTAGACGTATGCATAGAAGCGAGGTTCTCGAGGAGTAATGACTTTAGTTTGGCCCTTTGCCTTACCCGTTCCATTCCTTCCAGGTCATTGGTATTTCAGGGACCACCGAGGGCATTCACATCTGGCATGCCATGCTTAGCCCGACGGCTAAAGCCTGGGTATGAGAGTTGGGCTTCGAGCCTTTCATCCTGGCGCTGCCTCGCGCCAACGGGGTGTGCGACCGGTTCGTCCTGCGCGCCTTATGCGATAGATGGGTAGACTCGACCCACACCTTTCACTTTTCTTTTGGGGAGATGACCGGATTACGGGGTAGTGGCATCCCGGTCCCGCTTTTCGTTGACATGGTGCGTCCTTGGGTTGACCGTGCCGAGATATCTGCTTTGATCAGACCCGGAGTCTATACCGGCATCAAGTCTACCCCGGCGAAGTTCATCACCACCTACGGATTATTGAGTCGCAGGGACTTCTGTGACCGAGATGAGACGGATCAGGCCACTCGCAGCTTCCTTCTGTATGCTTTGGGCGAGACGATCTTCCGCACTAAGAGCGGGACCATACATGCGGGTCTCATCCAGGCTTTCCATGATTTGGATGCGGTGTCGTCCTACGATTGGTCAGGAGCCGGCTTGGCTTTTCTATATAAATTCCTGGACCTGACTTGCCGGAAGCGCAAGGATTTCGGCGGTTACACCTTTGCCCTTCTAGTACGCCTTCTATCATTGGCTTGTCCCTTTATTCTTTCCGCGATTTCTGTTTCTGACATCCGTTTCTACGAGCAGGTTTGGGCCTATGAGAGGCGGATTTTGCTGTGCACTCGTAGGAGTAGGCCACGCACTGTCAGGCTTCCACTTATGGCGAGGTGGAGTGACTTTGATTTGCGTACTGAGAGGAGGCGGACGGTGGCCCGACTCCTATCATGGATCGACACGCAGAGCTTGGGACAGGTGAACATCTCTTAACCATGATGGATTTTGTTTGATCTTGTTTGACCTTTCTTTTGTTTTTTCAGATTTCCTTTAGATGGGACGACCTCGAGTTCGGTCCCGATTATGCTTATGTTACCCGCATTCAGGGGCAGCAGTGTGTGCTCACCGGCCCGTGCATGCGAGCCTGGTATTTGGGGGACCGGGGTTTTACCGGGGTTAGTGCCACACATTGGACGCCAGGTGAGATTCCCGTGTCCATGTTTGCGGTGAGGGTCATGCCTTTGTCGGACATCCGTCGCGATTTGACCCGTCGATTTGCCCCTCGGGATGTGTGGGACCACACAGGGGGTCGTGCCCGCTATTTATCGACTCTGTTGACCCCGTTGGATCCTCCCGAGGTCGCGATGGATGTGGACCCTACAGATGACGTGTTTTCGGCGGAGGCTGTTGCCGCGGTCTTTGGTCAGGAGGAGATTCCGGTGAGTTCTTTGACCTATTTATTCTTTATTTACGAGGTGGTTATGGGTATTTATTGTGTCTTTACGTGCAGGAGGGTTCCTTGAGGAGCGCTCGGACGTCTGACTTTTTTGATGGTGCTCGGGCCCGGACCTCTATGAGCGAGCCTTCCTATTATGCAGGCGAGTCCTCCGGCGTTGCTCAACCCGAGCGGCTTCGCCTCGGCACACCCTTCCCGATCCTAGGGAGAGATTTTCCAGTGATTCATTACGGCGAGGCGGGTGTGGCCTACTCCGGCATCGAGACAGCCCCTTCGGTTTTTACCTCGAGGATGCCGTTCGATCCCCCTGATGCTCTCCATACTTCGAGGGAGACGTGTACTGATTATATGGGATTGTCCGGTTATTTCAGAGAGCAGCTTACTCTACGCTGCGCCGGCCACCTGGTGAGTATTCTTATTCTGTATTAGTGTAGTGAAATGTATGCGTGTGATGCACATATGTATGTATGATATTTTTTTTCCTTTCTTTTTTTTTTATTTGCAGAGCGATCTTCATGCAAATGAGCAGCGGTTCAGTGAGTCGCAGCGGGATGCCGATGCTAGAGTCGGGCATGTCTATCGCGAGAGAGATGCTCATTGGTCGGAGAGGGTGCGAGTTGAGACTGAGGGGCGTCTTGCCGTAGAGGAGATGACGCGAGTGGAGGCCGCGGGGCGCCTTGCCACCGAGGAGGGTCGTCGGGTTGCCGAGGAGGCCTTATCTGCGGAGCGGGCTTCTCATCTGAGGGACTTTGAGGACTTCTGGGGTTTTCCTCCTCATTAGGCTCATTATTTGTAGTTTTCTCATTAGTATTACCCCGATGTATAGTTTGTATATAGGGAGAGGGGTGGATAGGACGTAGGCTTTTTATGTGAAAGAGGTAGGAAATGTATAACTCATGATTCATAATACAATGCATTCAGTAGATTGTAATGATTCCAATCATCCTCTTCGAATATATTCATGCCTTTATTTATTTACAAGCAATAGAAATACTCAGCCGCTTACACATTATTTTCATGATTGCTCAAGATATAACTACTGTTACAAGGACCCGCCTTTTTTCGGTTTTCAGATCCCAGCGATTTTTCATCTCTCCTTTTATTATCCCGGAATTTTCAAACGAGTGCCCTTTCGGGTTTTCACCCATTGGGATGTCCCTTATTATTGCATAGGTCGCCCTTTGCGGGTTTTCAACCTATCGGGAATTTTCATTTCTTTCTCTTTTTTTTTTACGAAAAGTATTTCTTAAGCCTATCCAGATTGGTAGGTTCGGAGAACTCCATGCCGTCCATAGTAGTTAGCTTCACCGCCCCTTTGCTTAGGATTTTCTTCACGAGGAATGGTCCTTCCCAGTTTGGCCTGAACTTGCCCCTAGGGTCGGTGTGCGTCATTCGGATCTGTTTCAGCACCAGGTCCCCTTCTTTGATAGGGCTGGCCTTGACCTTTTTGTTGAAGGCTCGGGCCATCCTTCTCTGATATAAGTGCACATGGTAAAGGGCCTCCATCCTTTTCTCATCCACCAATGCTAACTGCTCATATCGCTTCTTCACCCATTCCGTCTCGGGAATCTCTGCTTCTACTACGATTCTTAACGATCGCTTTTCAATCTCAATTGGGAGGACGGCTTCGGCCCCATATACCAAGGAGAACGGCGTTGCCCCAGTTGACGTTCTAACCGTCGTCCGATAAGCCCATAAAGCGAGTGGAAGCTGCTCGTGCCAATTCCGCTGCGATTCTACTGTCTTTACGAGAATCCTTTTAAGGTTCTTATTAGCCGCTTCTACTGCACCATTAGCTTGTGGGCGATATGGAGAAGATCTATGATGCTCAATACCGTACTCTTGGAAGAGACTTCTCACCTCTCCCTGAAACTGGACCATTATCCGTGATCATGTGATGAGGCACTCCGAACCTGGTGATCAAGTGCTTTTCAATGAACTTCCTCATCTGCTTAGACCCCAACTTGCTAAATGATTCTGCCTCTACCCACTTGGTGAAGTAATCAATGGCGACTGCTATGAATTTGTGTCCGTTCGACGCATTAGGCCTCACCTCCCCGATGATATCAATGCCCCAAGCTGCAAACGGCCAAATGGGTGCTAGCACGTGTAGTTCCATAGCTAGTAAGTGATTATAATCTCCGTGGATTTGACAGTCATGGCATTTCTTTGCATATTCGTTACAATCTCTTTCCATGGTGAGCCAATAGAAGCCTTGCCTCACGATTTTCTTTGCCAATACTGCTCCTCCCATATGGGCTCCACAAATTCCCGAGTGTACTGACTCCATTGCCTCACGGGCTTCTCCCCCATCCAAGCACCTCAATTGTAAACCATCGGCGTGTCTTTTGTAAAGCAAGTCATTGTGGATGACAAATTGCTGAGCTAACCTTCTGATTACGGCCTGATCCCTAAGTTCTGATTCTGCCGGGTATGTTCCACTTTTCATGAAGTTTACGATATCGAAATACCAAGGCTTTTCATCTGCCCCCAACAGCATTACATCTTCGTAGCATGGTTTGTGAGACCTCCTCAATACCAAAGGCTTTGAGGCAAGGTTCCGGGGATTATCCCATACCGACACCAAAGTGGCCAAAGCATCCGCTGCCTGATTCTGTGCTCGAGGAATGTGATAGAAACGACACTCGCTGAATCTCTGCGCCAGTCCTTCCAACTGGTCTAGGTATGGACGCAACCTTTCTTCCCTTACTTCCCAGTTTCCCCGTGCTTGTTCGATAATCAGTTTTGAGTCGCCCCAAATTTCAACATATGATGCTCCCAGTGCTGCTAACGACTCTAACCCGTAGATACATGCTTCATACTCGGCCATATTATTGGTGAGAGGGAAGGATAACTTCTTTGCCATTGGGACCCTTTCTCCTTCTGGTGAGATAAGTAGCACTCCTACCCCGGCTCCATTTGAGTTAACCGCTCCATCGAAGAACATTTTCCACGGTATCACTTCGATTGCGTTCAAGTGCTCATCGGGGAAATCATAGTTTATCTCTTCCTCTTCCGCATTTAGAGGCTGATTGGCCAGAAATTCAGCTACGGCTCTCCCCTTAATAACCTTTTTCATTACATATTCGATGTCAAATTCGGACAAGAGCAACAACCATCGGGCTAGCTTCCCTGTTAGAGACGGAGTTCGGCACAAATACTTCACGGGATCCATCCGGGAAATAATGATCACCTTGTAGGATTGAAAATAGTGCCGTAGTTTCTTTGTTAGCCATACTACTGCCACGCACGTCTTTTCGATCATGTTATACTTAAGCTCGTATTCCAGGAACTTCTTACTCAGATAATACACCGCGTGCTCCACACCGTTGTCCCCTTCTTAGGCCAGCATTGCCTCAATAGATCGCTCCTCGATTGCTACATAGAGGAGAAGCGGTTTTCCAAGTTTAGGCGGTCTTAAAACCGGTGGATTAGACAGATAGTTCCGGACACTCTCCAATGCTTGCTGGCACTTATCATTCCAAACCGTTGGTTGATCTTTCCGTAGCAGCTTAAAGACCGGCTCGCAGATCGCAGTGAGTCGTGCTATGAACCGACTGATATACTGAACCTGCCCCAGAAATCCTCTCACTTCTTTCTCATTCTTGGGTGTTGGCATTTCCTGTATGGCCTTTACCTTGTCGGGATCCACCTCAATCCCCTGGTTACTGATCACATAGCCTAAGATCTTCCCCGATGAAACGCCAAAGAAGCACTTCTTCAGGTTCAACCTTAGCTTGAATTCCGCAATTCGGGCCAAAAACTTCTCAAGTGCAGCGAAATGCCCCTCTCTCGTCCTGACTTGACCATCATGTCATCCACATAAACTTCCACCTCTTTGTGTATCATATCATGGAACAGTGCCGTAGCCATCCGTTGATAAGTTGCCCCGGCATTTTTCAAACCAAACGGCATTACCTTATAGCAGTATGTTCCCCACTCAGTTGTGAACGAGGTCTTTGCCTTGTGCTTTTCTGCCATCTGAACTTGCATGTAGCCCATGAAGCCGTCAACATTCGTGTGCAAGACGCTCGATGCAGCACTGTCGATTAATACGTCGATGTGAGGCAATGCGAATTCATCTTTGGGGCAAGCCTTGTTGAGATCTCTATAATCGACGCACATTCTCACTTTACCGTCCTTCTTCGCGATTGGCACTACATTTGCGACCCAAGGGGGATAGTCAATCACTTCGATGAACCCTGCTTCTAACTGTTTCTTCACTTCCTCTCTGATCTTATCTGCCCATTCCGACCTCATGCGTCAGAGTTTCTGTTTCACGGGCTTAGCATCGGGGTATGTTGGAATACGGTGAGTTACGATTGATTGATCGATTCCTGGCATGTCTTCGTATGTCCAAGCAAACACTATTTCGTATTTTTTAATTATTCTCTCAAATTCTTTCCTCTCTTCAGTAGTTAATTCTTGAGAAATTTGTATAAGTTTAGGATTTTCATCCGTGCCAAGATTGAAAGTTGACATTTCTATTGTATTGATTTCAAATGTAGGCATGTTATATGAATGAGAATGCATGGAATGATCAGAATCAACATCAAGCAAGTAAGCAAAATCAGAATTCATTTCATTGATAGTGTTGGCGAGTACATCATCGGATTCAAATAAAGCAGTAATACAATTATCATCATCGGGGTTCTCGGGTTTCTCATAAGCCTTGGAGGTGTTGGGCTCGTCCACCGCTCCCACAGTTGCTTCAATAGTGATGACATGCTCCTCGGCATTCAAATCTAACATCATGATCTCCTCGACGAAGCATCTAGCCTCTCCTTTTCCCCAGCTGGTGACATCATTGAAGATCTCAAAGCCCGGCAGAATCTTTCCTTCGGCGCTAGTCCATGACTCGGGAGTCCCAGAATAAACCTTCCCGTGCCCCTCATTAACAAAATACTTCATTAAGCCCACCTTTCCTTCACCACCTGTGTTGGACGGACCTCCCAGCTCATATCCCAAACCCCTTCGGGTTTTCTGACTCTTGAAGTCCGGAGATTCTGGCAACCCTTGATGGTGTACTCCCAAGCCCATACCGGGGATGAAACCCACTTTCATCATCTTCACCACATCGGCGGTCATGCTAGACTCGTATATCCCTGAAACTTGGAATCCGGAGAAAACCTGAGGCTCAATTCCCAACGCCGCCACTGAACTCAATTTCTCAGCTCTGATCGTCACTATCTCATCCCCGAAGGGAAATTTGATCATTTGGTGGAGCGTGGAGGGCACCCCTCCTAGCTTATGGAACCATGGGCGTCCTAACAACACAGCAAAAGTCACCGGTATATCCAGCACAGTGAACTCTGTTTCTTCCTCGTGCGGCCCCACTTTCAACTTGGCCTTAAAGACTCCTTCAATGTGCCTACGACTATCATCGTAGGCTCTGATCACGGTTTCAGAGGCAGTCAAGTCTCCTCTCTCCACTCCCAACTTGGACAAAAGTTTTAGCGGGCAAACATTAATGGCCGATCCATCACCAACCATCACACAGCTAGTCTTCTTCCCGTTAATTTCAGCTCGGATGTATAAAGGCTTGTTGTGAGCCTTACCCTCTTCCGGGAGATCTTCGTCGGTGAAAGTGATTTTGGTCTTCTTTCGGGCCATGATTGCCCCTACTAGTGCTGCCGGCTCAGTATCGGTAGAAATGACCAAATTCTGCAGCTCCTTCATCAGATTCTCACGGTGGTACTTGGAATGACATAGGACTTCCCACACCGTAGACTTAGCTTGTGTTTTCTTCAACTGCTCGAGGACTTGGTTATCTGGCTTGGGAGCCGATCCTTCCCCTATTTCTGTCTCAATCATGGGTGCCTTCACCTCGGGCACTCGACCTGATCTTGTCATAACGGCAATCTCCGGCTCATCATCATATTCATCCCAAATATTAATAGGAATTCTCCGATCGGCATCCTCCTCCTCCGAGGAACTTTCCCAAATGTCCACAACCATCAGATCCATTACGTGAGGGACGTTTGAGTTCAAATAAAAGGGATCTGCCGATCCATACATGGCCCAGCCTATCAACTCCTCATAATCCCTGAGGGACACTCTGTTCATCCTTCTTGCCACCATCGGAATGGCGCCTCTCTGTATGCACATGAGCTGCACCTTATCACTCATCGTTTCATGACACTGCTCGTAGCGATACCTCCACCTCCTAGCATAATCCACAAACGGTTCCTCGGGGAATTGCCTGATCCTATCCAGATCTTCCAGGGATCCCATCCATGGAACATACATCTCATACCTCGACACAAAAGCATCCCTAAGAGGTATCCAATGACCCATTTCTTCCTCTGATAGGCCTTGGTTCCACAACAAGGCTTCTCCCATGAGAGTTTCCGGGAAGTGTTCATGTAACTCTCATTGAGGGAACCCAGCGTCATACATATGGTTGCGGAACAACCTTGCGTGCTTAGCAGGATCCCGGTATCCACCATACTTGGGCATTGCTAACACTGCTTCAGGCATCTCGTAAGAGGGCGAGTCGGGTGTTTGCTCCGCAAGCATCCACACCGTATATTCCTTAATGAACCTCTTGGTCATTGCGGCCCAATCGCACTTGATACGCACCGGTAGAGACATATACCACATCAACGGCTCCCCCATCAGTGAATTGCAAAACAGACTGGTGATCTCTTCTTCTTTAAAACCCAACGGCCCCATGGCCGACAAGTAGAAGTGAAGGTGCTCCATTGGATCCTTGTTGCCGTTGTATTTACTGACAGCTGGTAACAGACGCTTAATAGGCCCAATTTGCAGCACAAAACACTCTGCGGTCCTATCCTTAGCTTTCTTGTACTTCTCTAGGAATAAATCAGACAACTGTTCCCAATCATGCTTGCAGGAGTCAGGCAATGAGTGGAACCACCCCAAAGGCTCGCCTATTAACGAATGGTGGAACCATCGAGCAATCTCATCCACCCCAAAGGATTCAACAAACATATCATGCATATACTCACGTAAGTGCACATCGGGATTCTCTCCTCCACTGAATAGACTCAATTCTGGCACAATAGTTTGAGACGACCCTTCCCCGGTCTCTTCAGCACTATCTTCATCATACGGTGCTCCGCCGTCTAACCCTTCATCCATCGGTTCACCCTCCTGCTCCTTGCCAAGGAAGGACATGTATAAACCATTTCCAACATTACTCCTCCCATCGGAGTCCAACAACTCCTCTTCATTTTCCTCGAAGGATTCCATGACTAAACTTGCTCCGAGCCCAGATCCGATCATGCTCACCCTATGGTTAGGCAATGGATTACGCCTAGTGGAAGGGTTCGCTGACGAAGGATCAGCTATCTTCTTTTCCTCAATCAAATCCTGAATCTCGTGTTTCAGCCTCTCGCAGTTCTCAATAGTGTGCCCATAATTACTGTGGAATTCGCAGTATCCCCTAGCTTGCATTTGCGGAGTAGGTGGTGATTTGTTATAAGGAGTGAGGGCTTTCAACAATCCATTCTTCTGCAACCGTTCGAAAACTTTTACATAGGTTTGATCAAATTTGGCAAACTGCCTCTTCTCGACAGCATTAAGATCAAGCACTTTCACTGCGGCCGATTCTGTACTCGCGCTTGGCCCTCCGGCACTATATCCAGACTTTGTCCACTTGGTATAAGCTTTCTTCGGCTCTCCGTCCCCCTCGACTGTCAAGGCGCAGCTATACATCTAATTGAAATTGGTAAAAGGCATATACCGCAGCTCATTCTTAATGTATGGCAACGTGTTGCCAATTACCATTCGGATCTGATCCTGCTCAAGCGGCTTTTGCTTCATAACCGCCGCCTTGGCCCTCCACCTCCTCACAAAATCAGAAAAAGACTCACCAGTTTATTGCTTAGTGCTTTCCAACTCCTTTAGAGTAACCTCAAGCATAGTGTTGAAACTATACTGAGCGATAAATGATTTTGCCAACTCTTTCCAATCTCTCTTCGTCGCCAATGGCAATGCGTGAAACCACACGAGGGCAGCTCCCTCCAGATAGGTATTAAATAGTCCCAGGACTTGATCCTCAGTCAGGATCGTGTGCTTTATTACTGCAACATACTGATTCATGTGGGCAGTAGGATCCCCAGTTCCATCAAACTTCTTCATGTCAGGGAGCCGAAACTTCAAAGGCAAAGCAGTTGCCGACAAACAATTCTTCAAATTATAAAAGTCTTGGCTTCCGGAGCTTCCCCCACGCAGATCATGCACCTCTTGAGTGATGTGCTGCTTCCACTCCTCTTCCTTAGCCTTCTCTTTCTCAAGCTGTTTCTGGATATAATCCTGATAGTCATCCTCGTTCCCGAAGCGGGGACCAGTGTTCACTTCATTCTCAGCGCGCTTACTACCACTCTTGTTATCCTTCAATGCCAGCTCAGCTAGCTGGGCCAAAATTGTGGCCAACTGATCATTAATGTTGTTCACAGAATTTTCTAATTCGGCCACTTTTTCGTCGGTCGTAGACATACTGGCAGAAGACTGGGTATACTCGGACGAAGGTGATTCAGAAGCCACAACTGCCGATTCGGAATTGTCAATCTGTAACTGATCAAACTGCCTGACTAGCCGGTTACTCTCGTGAAACCACAACCGCTTAATGATGAAGTCTGCGCGAACGGCATCCATTAGTATGTATGCATGATTTTATATGCATGATTCGTGGTGTGTGTGTTTATTTATTTACGGATATATAAGATAAGAAGAACAAACGTCAGTCTAATTACACGTATCACATCATCTCTCTTCCACCCTTATTCATCCACACACTCGACGGTCCAAGTCTCTTTCCTAGGATTTTTGGTTTGGGGCTCACATTGCGGTCCAGGGGACGCGTGATGCCGTCGATTATTGCGGAAAAAGTAAATCATCCATCAGACAATAGAGTTCGTTTTGACGTATCAACATCCAGTGACTAAGATATCGACCAAATTGGACTGTCCTTTCGGAGTAACTCGTGCCTCGTTATTTTACGAGATGCATCAGTTCTGGTTTTGACACCCTTCGAACGCATCTCGGTTTTTAGACGTGGTACAAGTTATTCTTCTGGTTCACTCGTTCGTTATTGATAATGACTCGTTCCCTTTCATTCGCGTGGGTTCGTGTCTCGATTTTTGGATTATGACAAGATCTTTTGGATCTATCGAGAGACGTAACCACGTGTTTATTTAGTGAGGAAATCACTTTTTATTTTAGGGAACGGACTCATCGCATAACGTGTTTGTTTTTAGCGTCAAGAATCCGTTTGCTCGTTTTGGCTATATGAGAAGACAGCGAGTCTTATTTGAGCGCACGGTAATCTTTTGGCTAGCAATAAGTTTTCATTTCTTCTCATCTACGGGATATATCACCCTAGCGTGGTTATAGAAAATCAACGTTTCGTTGAATCGCATGCTTATTCGAAGCAGGGATATTACCGTTCTTTTTCAGTTAGGCACGAGTCAAGCAAACACGCAGATCGGGCCATACTTCTTGTAGTTTTGGTAATGGTTGAAATGATCGAGCCATTAGTCAAACCCACAGTCTCGTCCATATGGCGCAATTATGCGGTTTAGCTTAATTCGGCTTTATGATTTTAAACGGCGTATATACCGGCTCGAGGCACGTATTTAACGGCATTTGGTTCATTTTCTTTAACTACTCTCGGGATGGATATATATCGTAGATACAGAATGATTTTGGTCGTTTGTTTATTTTTGCTTTTCTTTTATTTTCTTAGTCACTTTTTGCGGATACGTCCATTTCTCTTTAGAACAACGCAAGGCATAACGTAAGAGCTCGTCTTTTATTCGGAAGGGACGGGCCATGTTTGCAAAACTCTTTACGTTACAATGGGGTCGTTCAAAACAGAAATGTTCTTCGTTTTCGTTTCGTCATAATTTCGCTTTATCCCAACGTATTTAAAGAATGTGAATAACGGCTATCGTTAATATAGTCTTTTGAATCGAGCTATAACTATCCTTAATATCAAACCGACTTGAACTAATACGTGCTTACGCTATAATGCATTTCTTGAACACGTGCCTTCTTCGGGACACGGAAAGGGACCAGGCGGGTCGCACAAGTTCATTCATACGAGATGACTAAGTCGTCTTTAGTTAGAATCGTTTCGATGTTTTGGGGTAGTTTGTATATCGGTTTAAGAGTATATATTAACGTATCGTTTCATTTTCTTTACATATTTTAGGATTAGACACGTATCATGGCAATTTGAAAACACGAACTGATTCATTCATCACATCAAAAATGGTAATGGGTAATCCTATGGCAACTTCTAAGGCTACTATATACTGACACGGCTGATCGCGGGACCTCACAGGACCGCACAAATTCGCCCCTAACGAATGGATGGGGATCCTTTGGCGCCTTACTGTAAGGGGGAACTTACACTAGCCTCTTTCGAGCGACGAATGGACTCTCGCTAGAGGTTTCGCGGAAATTACCCAAAAGGTTTGCAATAATGCTTATGAATGCATACGAAAAGAAATAATACGATCCGTCCCCGTTAAGGGCTTAATACACGCCTTCTGGAATCAAATTTCTCGCTTCCCCAGCAGAGTCGCCACTTGTTAGACAAGGTGCCGAACGGCCTCACCCGGGCGGACCGGGGGGTGGACACCTCATGGCGACATAAGCGGTGATTGACGCCGAAAGCAACCAATCGTGGAATCAAGCTGCTCGGCAGGACCGGAGCACGGAGTATGGAAGAGTCGCCACCCACGAATGGGAAAATGAACACCGATCCCTTGCGGGAGACCGGTGAGGGTTCGGGAAACTTAGGTACGAACCGAGAAGGCTAGCTTCTTTCCGAAGAAAGGCTACTAGGCACCCCGACATCGCCCGGTTATGAACCACCGGCCTCCTACTCAGCGTCTTAGGCGATAACGGACTAATCGCATATTTCTTTAAGTTTAAAATTCATTTGAAACCTTTTCTTTCTCGCTTTGAAAACCGTTTTGAGCATGTCATTAAAAGCCATTTTAGTAAAGAATCACCCATTTTGCATAAATTTAAAATACATAGGAGAGAGAGGGGGAGAAGAGAGAATTGATTTATTCACAGTGTGATTTTATGCCTTAGTCTATACACTAATTCTAAGCTAATCTCATTCCTCAAAAACGAGTTTATTTACATGGTTCGTACCTTAATCGTCGTTGAAACGATTTAGGTACGTTTCGAGACCCCGTTAATGATGTTCCCTCGAATCGCCGTTGGAACGACTCGAGCGTTTGAAAACATTGAGCAAACCATTTTAATCTAAAAACGTGATTAATCATACAAGTCAATTTATTTTGTACAAAACCATTTAATTAGGAAACGATTTAAAACTCTATTATTTACAAATAGAAAACGATTTTAATTACAAGGTTCGCTTAATCCGCCGTTGGAACGAATTAAGGTTTCAACACGTGATATTTTAGAAACGGTTTAAAATGACAAAAATCTTTTATTTGCACTTGAAGAATATCTAGAAAAACTTTAATTTAAACAAACAACTTGAAATCCCTTTTTATCTTTTATTTTTCCCTTTTCACTCAATTAACCTCCATTTGAACATAATTACAATAATTAATGAATTAAACCCAAATTCACCCAACCAAAACACTTTCAAAACATATATATATATATATATATATATATATAGGAAATTTAAAAGGAAAAGAAGAAATATGTACATATACATATATTTTTAGTAGAAATGGTGACTATACCTATAGATTAAAGAGGAGGTAAAGAGAAAATATATATATATTATGATTATCAATAGGTAAAAATGGTAATGAAAATAATGCTAGATATAATATACTTTTATTTTAATTAAACAAACATGTAAGAAATGAATAAGATTCATAAAGATGAAAATGGTATTTAACCCCCAAAATGGTTTATGATAAATATATATGGAAAATAACCCCTAATAACCCCAAAATAACAAATATGTATAGTTTAAATGAATTAGATGGAAAATCTATAAATATACATATAATCTTATCAAATCAAATTAATGAAAAATAATATCTAAACATGTTAAATAAATATATACAAAAAAACCAAAAATAATTTGAATACATATATTACATAATTATACATATATATATATCAAGGACCAAAAGTCTAAAAGTTGAGAAAGAATGACCAAAACAGCATTTTTTACATTTCAGCAGCTTTTCCGACAGAAATTCCGTCGGTAAAATACCTTTTCTGACAGAAAATGAAAAATTACAGAAACAGTACCTAACATTTTAGATTTGTTCAAACACTTTAAATTAGATCTATTCTATCGTTTTGGATCTCCGAACTACCCAAATACGATCATAGTCTATAACGGAGACTCCTAAAACGAGGTTTTATTTTTAAAACGTTATTTAGAAATATTTTCAAAACTTATAATTACAACGTTTCTTAATCCCGAACTACCTTTGAATCGGATCATGGTTCACATTGGGATGTTAAAACGAGGTCTTTTATTTCAAAACAAAACCGAATGTTTATTTAATACGAGACAAAGATTAAATAAATACGGAAAATTAAATAAAACGTGATAAATAAATAATTAACTAAATAAATAAAATTATAACATAAAAAAATAAATAAAGAAAATAAATTAAATAAAATAAAACGAGTCTAGTCCTCGGATAATACTTCAAGATCGGTATTGACAGTTGAAGTCGGTTGATTCCACGAATCGTGATTTTCCGGTGTTTTTCGTGTTTTCGGTAAAATTTTAACTTTTAGGAAATTCGGAATTTTTATGAAAAAATGTTTTTTCCCAAAAAATAACTCTCTCTCTAAAAAATATTTTAGAGTGAGAAGCTCCCAAAAATCCTCCCTCTAAATGCATAGGGATCCGTGCCTTTTATAGGCACGGATCCCAAAAAAATTTGGGCGTAGTCCGAAGGGCGTCGGGCTACGCCCAAAAATTTTGGGCCTACGCCCAAAATGGTTGGGCGGACGCCCAACTAATGTTGGGCGAACGCCCAACCAGCATTGGGCGCGTGCCCAACCAACGTTGGGCGTGCGCCCAACAGACGTTGGGCGTTCGCCCAACGTTGGTTGGGCGTTCGTCCAACGTCGTTGGGCATGCGCCCAACGGATGTCGGGCGTTCGCCCGACGGATGTTGGGCGCGCGTGCCCCGCCGCCGCTGGGCGTGCGTCCAACTTCCGTTGGGCGCGCGCCGGCTGCCGCTAGGCGCTCGCCCAGCGCCGTTGAGCGCCCGCGAGCCGTCCACTCGACGACCGCAACCCCTACAGACCCTCTCGTGATTCTTATTATTATTTTTGCTTTAAATTATCGGAACCGACCGCTTCAACCGTCTTGTTATGGGTTTTCATCACAGGTCCTCCGACTCGGTGTCTACAGTACTCACCATGCATTTGCTTTGTTTATGGCAGTATTTGGGCTAATCTCCGTGCTGGGTTTTTTTCGACTCTTAATGCTTTAAAGTCTGATGTTGGAGGGCAATGGATTTCGATTGGGGATTTTAATGTTGTGCTTGGGGCTCATGAAAAGACTGGTAGGCCTCCGAATCTGAGGCCGTGTCATGAATTTAGAAGTTTTTTGGATGTGGGAGATTGGTTGGATGTTCCGACCTCTGGTTGTTTTTACACTTGGTGCAATGGGAGGCAAGGTGTTGCGCGGATGAGTAGTCGCTTGGATAGGGTGATTATTTCTTCGGATTTTAGGGATGCATGGGATTATAGTTGTGTGGGTCTTATAAAACATCATTCTGATCATCATCCATTGTTGTTTTCTTATGCAATTGCACCCCGTGTTTTTGCTAGGTTTCGGTTCCAAAAGATGTGGATTGGTCATCTGGATCTTCGTTCGGTTATTAGTAATTATTGGGCAGGTTTATCTCCGCCATTGGCTCCTATGCCTCTGATTTGCTATAAGCTTCGGGGGCTTATGCAGGTTTTACGTTGTTGGAACAGAGATGTATTTGGGAATTTCAACGTTAATATTGATTCTGCTCGCATGGATTTGGATAATATTCAGCATGAGATTGAGTTGTCTGGGTGGTCGTTTGATCTTCATGCTCATGAGTTGGAAGCTCATTCGCGTTTGGATATGCACTTACTTCAGAAGGAGGTTTTCTTGAGGGAGAATGTTGGGGTTTAGTGTCCTATAGACAATTGTTCTAGGATACAAACTTAATGTAAATGAAGTGTTCTTTATATCATTTGTTTTAATGAGATATATGTTTTATAACTATATAAAGGCAATCCCTTTTAAGCACTAAATAAAGTCTAATAAAAAAAAGGAAATCCGTGAGTTTGTTTAAAGTGATTATAAAGTGTTCATACAAGCATGAAGTGAGATGAAACTTTATAATAAACTAATAAACTTAAAACCACCCCAAGTCAAGCAATATGTTTGGGATTGACATATCGCGGTTGAGACTTGCATGTAACAATGTCTTCTGTCCGACAGAAAGCTGATCTCACAAGCTTCATATATATAGATATCTGGACAGTTACATGGATCCGATGAAAAGTAGTTCATTAGGATTGGGGACCCGACTTGAGATAACAGGATGGATAGATTCATCCTTGTCACCTGTTCATCTCATTGGTATTAATAGGTATAAATAATCCTCAGACTCAAAGGAATGTTAATTGGTCATTCTGGATTACTGAATGTGACGCTTTGATCCTGTTGTAACACGATCCTTAACAGAGATGACTCTGGGGTGTGAACAGCAGAGGTTGGGTATCACAAGAAGTGATTGCGGGATCGTTATACATTGGATTGAGCATCTATCACTCCCGATAAATGGGAGATATGTCCATGGATCGTTTGTGGAAGTCTTGACTCTAAATCCTTGCAAGGTGATAGCTTAAGATTGAAATGAGATTTCTCTTAACCTATCTAATTGGAGTTGACTCGTCCAGAACAAGTAAAACGAACGTCTCGCTATATGTGACTTGACATTACCCATAGTCATAAGATTCAATTCAAGGACGTAGTTGATAAAGGATCGAATTATACCGTAACTAATACGGAAAGGTCAATGACAGAATCAACCTGTCTTCTTATAGCTCTAGGGGAATGATTATGGACTTGCTAATCACATACTTTGTACATCATTCCGTTATGCAAAGATTAAATATAATTCTTTGAAAATTAATTTAATAAGTTGCATATGACTAGTAGCAATAAGAACCTAATGGGTCACACATAAGACTTGGAACACAAAAGAGAGACAGATGCTAATTAATTAACGAAAGCCTAATTGAGCCCAGTAAGGCCCAATTACTCAAGGGGGGGGGGGGGCGATTTATGTATGTAGATACATAAATAATTAGTTTGATTTTATTAATCCTAATTAGATTAGGATTATGAATTAAATTAATTAAAGGATAAATAAGTTAGGAGTTTTAATTAGATTATATTACTCCTATTATTATCCAATAAGGTTATTGTTATTATCTTTTATATTTAGATATATTAATAGATAATATTTAAGAATTCTATTCCGAATTGAATTCTTATTCAATAAACCTAATTCTATCTAACTAAGGATTAGATACAAGAAAGATTATAAATACCCCCCTATGTAGATTTTCGAAATCTAGCCCCAGTATTCAAGAGAGAGAATTTCGAATTCCAACCCTTAGAAGAAGAGAGAGAATTTCGACCCCTAGCTCGAGGACGAGATTTTCCACCGCTTCCTTCCGTTCAATTGATTTTCATCTCTTTCTCTTTATCCTTGATCTTGTGTTGATTAATTAGAGACAATCTACTTTGGTTGTTAATAAACGGTTGATTCTAACTTGATCTTCTGTTATTTTGTTTTGTGCTCAGGAACTCGAAGTAAGAGTTGTGGGCACTTCGTTTGCAACGGTAGATAGAACATCTAAAAGGTATTTCTTCTTATCCCTCTTTGTATGAAATAGCGGTTAACGGATCTTGGGGTTAATGGAAATAGGTTAAAATTTTTATATTTCCGTTGCTATATGTTAGCCTATTTTCCTTCAGTGGTATCAGAGCTTGCGTTAAATCCGTTATTTCATATATGAAAATTTAGAAGTTTTTCAATTAGATTGAATAAATATTTATAGTTAGGTTAATTAACAAAACTATTTTGATTAATTAGTTCTAAAGATAAATAAGTTTTAATTAATTGTTAATTAAAATAAGTTATGCACATGTTCCTAATAATTTTGGTTGATAATCATTATAACAAAATCTATTAGTTTTATGGTTAGATTGATAAAATCAGTTTTATTTATTCTAAAAGATAAAACGGAAAATCTATGATAGTTTTTCCTATTTTCTGAAAATCGTTTTAAAACTGATATATATATATGTGTTTTATATTTATATAAAAAAATTGTAGCAGTTCGAGTCACGCCTTACGGCCCGACCCGACTGCTATTGCACGGTTGCTGCCGCGCGGCAGCAATCGCGCGCGGCGCCTGGCCGCCGCTGCCGCAAGGCAGCGGCGGGTCAGACGCCTAGGGCTGCTGACAAACGGCAGCAGCCCAACCTCGGGCCCGGCCCGAGACCCACTTAATTTTAAATTGTTTAAAATTAGTTATATATATATATGTATATGTTTCATAAATTAATAGTTTTCTGTTTTGATTATCGAATGAAAATTTATTTAAAAGTTTGTTTTACATATTTGTAAATCAAAAGGTTTTAAATGAATTCAAATCAAAATAATTGGGACGTGCATAATTAAAGTTTTGTATAGTTATATTAATCTAAAAGTTTAATATAAAAGGATACGAAACTGTTAGAAGTAAAATTGGATGAAAGTTAATTTGATGAGTTAATGTGATTAACCTAAATATTACATAAAATACTTATGTAATCAACCAATTAAATTTATTTAATTGAGTCTATGCATGTTTGGAGTTATGGACATATTTGGACCCTCTTTTAGTCTTTTGGTATTTTTGAAATAGGGCCTGCGAGTCCTGCCTATCTACTATCTATTGTAATTTCTCCTCTCATCTAATTCCCTTCAATTCAATTGAAGTTTTCTTTAGTAGAATAGAAATTAATATGTAATTTCAAGGCGCCATGGAGAAGACGGAGGATCTAAAGAGAAATATGTAATAGTTAGTATTTCCCTAGGTTTGGCCTTTTATTCCGTCTCTGGCTCGACAGAATAATTTAGATAATATGTCCATAACGCCAATGTATGTGTCTGATGTATGCTAAAGCAAATCAAGACTAAGTTAGATTATGAGACCTAAAATAAAATCCCTCATTAAAAAGTTAAGTAAATAAACAAGTTATTAAAATCGGATGCCCCTCCCTAATATTATAATTCAGCCGACAGTACTGGGGGCCTTTGGGTTGTTGAGCAAACTCAAGCTCGGGTTCTTACGGTAACACCTGAATTATCGAAAATTACTTTTCATGAATATGGGTTAATACTTAAATTAGATTATGATAATTGGATGAGAAAACTCATGTTGTCATAAACTAATGGGCAATATGGTTGGGATTAATGTGAATAGCATATTAGTTACTAATGTGGTTAGTAACCCAATAACCTAGGAATCACATTAAAGATGTGATTGATTACATGAATCTACCTAACGAATGAGACTAGCTTGTTGAGCAAACTCAAGGCGAAATCTCAGGAGTTAGGATCCTAGCTCACTAAAGGATTTGTGAAATTCTTCGAATTAATATGGAGGGCTATTAATTTGGCAAAATAGTGGGAGCAATCTAAAATAAACTAAAAGGCCTATAAATTTTAGATTGATATACTTTAAAGCAAATGAATAACATACGTTTACTCTTTCTCACTCTCAGGTTTAATTAAACACTCTTAAAATCATGACTAACACCAATCTGCAAAACATACTTACCGATAACAAGTTGAATGGTTCAAAATTCACCGACTGGTTTCGTAACCTCAAAATTGTTTTGAAGTTCGAGAAGAAAGGGTATGTACTTGATACACGGATACCCCCTTACCCAACGGATGATGGTCCCTACCAAGAATTTTATGCTTACTTGAAGCATAAGGCTGATGACGATCAAGCGGGAGACATCATACTTGCATCTATGACACCGGAAGTAAAAAGGCAACTACATGCAGATATGGATGCCTATTCCATGGTCAAACACCTAAAAGAGTTATATGTGAATCAAACTCGGTGCGAACGCTTCGAAATAACAAAGCAGTTATATGGATGCAAGATGCAGGTGGGCACATCTGTAATGGCACACTGTGCCAAGATGATTAGCCTTATCACCAAGTTTTCTAGTATTGGAGATGCGATGGACCATGAACTAAGTGAGAACTTACTTCTTCAGTCCCTCCCCGAGAGTTACTCGCAGTTCATCATGAACTACCAAGTGAGTGGCTTGCAAACCTCTCTTGAAGAGCTTGCAAATATGCTCGAGATAGTCGAGCCCAATATAAAAGAAAACGAGGAGATACCAAGCCTTGCTATTGAAGGATCAAAGAAAAGGAAAGGGAGATCTCCCGATCCAAACCATCCTGAAAAGGGCAATGAGGCAATGCTCACCGAAACAAAGGGAAAGGAAATAAAGAAGCCCAAAGGCAAGTGCCACTATTGTGGTGAAGTGGGGCATTGGAGGAGAAATTGCTTATTGTACCTAGCTACCCTCAAGAAGGGAGAAGCCGGGACTTCAACATCTTATATGTTCTATATTAAAATAAATACAATTTCACAGTCTGAATCTTGGGTACTTGATACCGGATGTGGATCTCATATTTGTACAAATATGCAGGAACTAAATCGGACTAAGGAATTAAAGAAAGGAAGCATAAACTTGCGAGTAGGAAATGGAGCAAGAGTTGTCGCCCTCGCAATTGGAGATTATGTTTTAAATTTGCCCTCTGGGCTTGTAATAGAATTAAGGAACTGTTTATACGTTCCTCAAATGTCTCGCAACATTATTTCTATTAGCCGTCTTGTTGACGACGGTTTTCATATTTCAATAAAAGACAAACATTGCGATTTTTATAGAGATTCGATTTTCTATTTTTCAGAAATATCACAAAATGGGATTTATGTGTTAGATGACAAAATTTATGTTTACGCAATTGATACCAAAAGACATAAGCTAGATAATTCAACTTACTTGTGGCATTGTCGCTTAGGCCATATAAATAAAAGACGCATGCTTAAGCTACATCAATATGGGCTTATAAATTCAATTGATCCTGAATCATTGGAAACATGCGAAGCATGTTTAAAAGGTAAAATGACAAAGACACCCTTTAGCAATAAAGGTGAACGTGTATCAGACACTCTAGGACTCATTCATTCGGATGTATGCGGTCCTATGTCAGTCCAAGCAAGAGGGGGATTCAGATACTTCATAAGCTTCATAGACGACCATACCCGATATGGTTATATCTACTTGATGAAGCACAAATCTGAAGCTTTTGAGAAATTCAAATGCTTCAAGAATGAAGTAGAAAATCAATTAGGAAAGAAAATAAAGACACTTCGATCTGATCGAGGTGGCGAATATCTTTCAGATGATTTTCTGAATTATCTAACTGAATGTGGGATATGCTCACAATGGACACCTCCCTATACACCACAACACAATGGTGTATCTGAGAGGAGAAACCGTACCTTAATAGATATGGTACGATCCATGATGAGCATAGCATTACTTCCAAAGACATTCTAGGGCTACGCCTTAGAAATCGCCCTCTTCACCCTAAATCGAGTACCAACTAAATCCGCTAGTTCCACACCATATGAATTGTTAGTTGGTAGGAAACCCGTGTTCTCATTCATGAGAGTATGGGGTTGTTCAGCATATGTCAAACGCATTGCGTCCGACAAACTAGATTCTAAATCTGATAAATGTTTCTTCGTTGGATACCCAAAGGAAACTGTGGGATATTACTTCTATCATCTAGATGATCAGAAAGTAATAGTATCCAAGCACGCAACCTTCTTAGAGAAATAGTTTCTCGAAGACACGGAAAAGGGAAGCATGATTGAACTTGATGAAGTTCAAGAACAAGAAACACCAACTGAAACAACAGAAGCGGTTAAGGAACCCGATGCAGTCCCATTAGATGAGACTCAAGTGCCACCCCTTCATAGATCACAAAGAGTTCGTGAACTCCCTATTAGATATGGTTTTCTAGTGGGAGATGATAATGAGGTTCCCGTGTTAGACGACGAACCCGAAAACTACGAAGAGGCTCTTAACAGTCCAGATTCTAAAGCATGGCTTGAAGCCATGGATTCTGAAATGGATTCCATGTATACCAACCAAGTGTGGACTTTGGTTGATCCACCCAAAGGGATAAAACCCATTGGGTGCAGGTGGATCTTCAAAAAGAAGACTGACATGGATGGAAAGGTTAGCACCTACAAAGCTAGGTTAGTAGCGAAAGGATATCGTCAGAAGCAAGGAATTGATTATGACGAAACTTTCTCTCCTGTGGCTATGTCCAAATCAATCAGAATAATGCTTGCTATTGCCGCTCACTACGATTACGAGATTTGGCAAATGGATGTAAAAACAGCTTTCCTAAACGGAAACCTGCTTGAGGATGTATACATGATGCAACCTGAAGGTTTCATATCAAAGGATGCAAACAAGGTTTGCAAACTTCAGAGATCCATTTATGGACTCAAGCAAGCATCTAGAAGCTGGAACAAGCGTTTTGACGAAACCATAAAACAATTTGGTTTCGAACAAAATTGTGAAGAAGCTTGCATTTACAAGAAAGCAAGTGGGAGCTCTATAGCATTTCTGATATTATATGTGGACGATATATTGTTAATGGGAAATGACGTAGCTCTACTACAGTCAGTAAAAGTTTGGTTATCTGGTAACTTCTCAATGAAAGACCTCGGTGAAGCAGCTTATATACTTGGTATAAAGATCTACAGAGATAGATCACGAAGACTGCTTGGTCTTTCACAGGCTACATACATCGAAAAGGTGCTAAAGCGGTTTAGCATGCTTGAATCGAAACGAGGTAACTTACCCATGCTACATGGAGTAAAGTTAAACAATCATCAATGTCCTAAAACCGATGATGATAAGAAGCGCATGGCTGTAGTCTCGTACGCCAGCGCAATCGGTTCGATTATGTATGCGATGCTATGCACTAGACCTGACGTAGCGTTTGCGTTAAGTATAACGAGTCGTTACAAGGAAATCCAGGAGACGAGCACTGGATTGCCGTCAAAAACATTCTTAAGTACTTGAAAAGAACTAAAGATATGTTCCTAGTGTACGGAGAAGGGGATCTGAAAATAGAAGGATTTTCAGATGCAAGTCATCTCACAGATGAGAATGATTTTAAATCCCAATCAGGATACCTGTTTATCTTGAATGGGGGCGCGGTCAGCTGGAAGAGTTCCAAGCAAGGAAGCGTAGCTTTCTCTACGACTGAGTCAGAGTATATCACTGTTGCGAAAGCAGCAAAGGAAGCAGTTTGGATTAGAAAGTTCATTACTGAACTTGGTGTGGTGCCTGACATTGTAAATCCCATTACACTATACTGTGATAACAATGGAGCCATTGCGGAAGCAAAGGAACCACGGTCTCATAATGCATCCAAGCATTACCTAAAGCGATACCACATTATAAGAGAAATTATGGCAAGAGGAGATGTGAGAATAGAAAGAGTACCTACAGAGGACAACGTTGCAGATCCGTTGACAAAGCCCTTAACCCAGAAAGTATATGATCGTCATCTAACTTCTACTGGGATAAGTTATAGAAACAATTGGCTTTAGTCCAAGTGAGAGTATGTTGGGGTTTAGTGTCCTATAGACAATTGTTCTAGGATACAAACTTAATGTAAATGAAGTGTTCTTTATATCATTTGTTTCAATGAGATATATGTTGTATAAATATATAAAGGCAATCCCTTTTAAGCACTAAATAAAGTCTAATAAAAAAAAAGGAAATCCGTGAGTTTGTTTAAAGTGATTATAAGGTGTTCATACAAGCATGAATTGAGACGAAACTTTATAATAAACTAATAAACTTAAAACCACCCCAAGTCAAGCAATATGTTTGGGATTGACATATCGCGGTTGAGACTTGCATGTAATAATGTCTTCTGTCCGACAGAAAGCTGATCTCACAAGCTTCATATATATAGATATCTGGATAGTTACATGGATCCGATGAAAAGTAGTTCATTAGGATTGGGGACCCGGCTTGAGATAACAGGATGGGTAGATTCATCCTTGTCACCTATTCATCTCATTGGTATTAATAGGTATAAATAATCCTCAGACTCAAAGGAATGTTAATTGGTCATTCTGGATTACTAAATGTGACGCTTTGATCCTATTGTAACACGATCCTTAACAGAGATGACTCTGGAGTGTGAACAGCAGAGGTTGGGTATCACAGGAAGTGATTGCGGGATCGTTATACATTGGATTAAGCATTTATCACTCCCGATAAATGGGAGATATGTCCATGGATCTCTTGTGGAAGTCTTGACTCTAAATCCTTGCAAGGTGATAACTTAAGATTGAAATGAGATTTCTCTTAACCTATCTAATTGGAGTTGACTCGGCCAGAACAAGTAAAACGAACGTCTCGCTATATGTGACTTGACATTACCCATAGTCATAAGATTCAATTCAAGGACGTAGTTGATAAAGGATCGAATTATACCGTAACTAATACGGAAAGGTCAACGACAGAATCAACCTGTCTTCTTATAGCTCTAGGGGAATGATTACAGACTTGCTAATCACATACTTTGTACATCATTCCGTTATGCAAAGATTAAATATAATGCTTTGAAAATTAATTTAATAAGTTGCATACGGCTAGTAGCAATAAGAACCTAATGGGTCACACATAAGACTTGGAACCCAAAAGAGAGACAAATGCTAATTAATTGACGGAAGCCCAATTACTCAAAAGGGGGGGGGGGGCGATTTATGTATGTAGATACATAAATAATTAGTTTGATTTTATTAATCCTAATTAGATTAGGATTATGAATTAAATTAATTAAAGGATAAATAAGTTAGGATTTTTAATTAGATTATATTACTCCTATTATTATTATCCAATAAGGTTATTGTTATTATCTTTTATATTTAGATATATTAATTGATAATATTTAAGAATTCTATTCTGAATTGAATTCTTATTCAATAAACCTAATTCTATCTAACTAAGGATTAGATACAAGAAAGATTATAAATACCCCCTATGTAGATTTTCAAAATCTAGCCCTATTCAAAAGAGAGAATTTCGAATTCCAACCCTTAGAAGAAGAGAGAGAATTTCGACCCCTAGCTCGAGGACGCGATTTTCCACCGCTTCCTTCCGTTCAATTGATTTTCATCTCTTTCTCTTTATCCTTGATCTTGTGTTGATTAATTAGAGACAATCTACTTTGGTTGTTAATAAAAGGTTGATTCTAACTTGATCTTCTGTTGTTTTGTTTTGTGCTCGGGAACTCGAAGTAAGAGTTTTGGGCACTTCGTTTGCAACGGTAGATAGAACATCTAAAAGGTATTTCTTCTTATCCCTCTTTGTATGAAATAACGGTTAACGGATCTTGGGGTTAATGGAAATAGGTTAAAATTTTTATATTTCCACTGCTATACGTTAGCCTATTTTCCTTCAGAGAAGAGTTGTTAGACAAGGTGCCGAACGGCCTCGCCCGGGCGGACCGAGGGGTGGACACCTCATGGCGATGTAAGCGGTGATTGGCGCCGAAAGCAACCAATCGTGGAATCAAGCTGTTCGGTAGGACCGAAGCTCGGAGTATGGAAGAGTCGCCACCCACGAATGGGAAAATGAACATCGATCCCTTGCGGGAGACCGGTGAGGGTTCGGAAAACTTAGGTACGAGCCGAGAAGGCTAGCTCCTTTCCGGAGAAAGGCTACTAGGCACCCCGACATCGCCCGATTATGAACCACCGGCCTCCTACTCAGCGTGTTAGGCGATAACGGACTAATCGCATATTTCTTTAAGTTTAAAATTCATTTGAAACCTTTTCTTTCTTGCTTTGAAAACCGTTTTGAGCATGTTATTAAGAGCCACTTTAATAAAGAATCACCCATTTACATGAATTGAAAATACATAGGAGAGAGAAAGGGAAGAAGAAAGAATTGATTTATTCATAGTGTGATTTATGCTTTATACTATACACTAATTCTAAACTAATCCCATTCCCAAAAACAAGTTCATTTTCATGGTTCGTACCTTGATCGCCGTTGTAACAATTTAGGTACGTTTCAAAACCCCGTTAATTAACGTGATATCGACTCGAATCGCCGTTGGAACGATTTAAGCGTTTGAAAACATTTGAGCAAATATTTTTAATCTAAATACGTGATTAAGCATACAAGTCAATTTATTTAGTACAAAACCATTTAACTAGGAAAACCTATTCAAAACTCTATTATTTATAACAAAACGATTTTAATTACAAGGTTCGCTTAATCCGTCGTTGGAACGGATTAAGGTTTTAAAACATGACATTTGAGAAAGTTATTTAAAAGTGGTAAAGAACCAAAACTTTTTATTTACATTTGGAACCTCTAAAAAACCCCTAATTTAAATAATCAAATTGAAAAACTCTTTTTGTGGTTTGCTTTTCCCTTTTTCACTTAATTACACCAATAAACAATTTAAACCCAAAATTTACCAAATGAAACCAATTTAAACACATACACCTAAATGTCAAAAGAATAAGAAAAACCAAAGGTTATATACATATATATATATATATATACATTTTGTCTAAAAATAATGATAAAAAATGAGTAAGAGGATAATGAGTAATAAATATATAGGTATAAGAAATGATAGTGAAAATATTAAATAGAGTACATTTTATCCTAATTATAACTATGTGAAAATAATGAAAATCATAAAAACTAGAAAATAAGTTTGATATAATAAGTATACCCTCCCCTAAATAATAGCTAAACCATCTTTTGATAACCCAAGAATATATATACATATATACCAAAACCAAATCAATGAAAATCATAATCAAAAATACAAAATAAGTAAATATATAGGTAATTATTAAGTAAATACCTCAAAAGTAATTTCTACCAACATGTTACATAATTATACATATATATATATAAAGGATTAAAATACCAAAAAACGAAAAAAATGGATTTAAGGGGTGATTTTCGGTTTCCAGCAGATTACCGACGGAAAATCCGTCGCAGATCTGCTATTAGTGACAGAAAAGGGAGAATTACAGCAGCAGTCCAAAACTTTCCAGATTTACTCAAACACCTTAACTTAGATCTATTCTATCGTTTTGGACCTCCGAGCTACCTAAATTGGATCGTAGCCTATAAAGGAGACTCCTAAAACGACGTTTTTATTTTAAAACGTTATTTTGAAATACTTTTAAAACTTATAATTACAACGTTTTTAATTCCCGAACTACCTTTAAATCGGATCACAGTTCGCGTTGGGATATTAAAACGAGGTTTTTATTTCAAAACAAAACCGAACGTTTATTTAACACGTGACGAAATTTAAATAAATACGGAATAATAAATAAAACGTGATAAATAAATAACTAAGTAAAAAACTATAACATAAAAATAAATGAATAAGGAAAAATAAATTAAATAAAATAAAACGAGCCTAGTCATCGGATAATACCTAAGATCGGTATCTGACAGTCGAAGTCGATTGATTCCACGAGTTGTGATTTTTCGGTGTTTTTTTGTGTTTGTGATGAAATATTCCACTTTAGAAAATTTGGATTTTTTTGGGAAAAAAATATTTTTCTCCAAAAAATTGACTCTCTCTCTAAAAATGTTTAGAGTGAGAAAGCTCCAAAATCTCCTTTTTTCTCCCCCTTTTTTTTCTTTTGCATGGGGATCCGTGCCTTAAATAGGCAGCGGATCCCGGAAGCTTTGGGCGACGCCCAAATAAAATTGGGTGTCGCCCAAAGCCGGTTGGGCGAACGCCCAACCTAGTTGGGCGGACGCCCAACTTATGTTGGGTGAACGCCCAACTTTCGTTGGGCGGACGCCCAACATGGTGGGGCGAACGCCCAACCTCAGTTGGGCGCGCGCCCAACGAGCGTTGGGCGTTCGTTGGGCGTTCGCCCAACGAGCGTTGGGCGTCCGCCCAACGTTGCTGGGCACGCTCGCCCAGCGACCGCCGGGCGTGCGTCCCGCGCTGTCGGGCGCGCGCGCCCATCGGTCGTCGAGCGCGCGCTCCGCGCTGCCGGACATGTGCGCCCAGCGGACGTCGAGCATGCGCCCCGCGCTGCCGGGCGTGCGTCCAACTGTCGTCGGACACGCGTCGGCTGCCGCTAGGCGCTCGCACCACGTTGCTGAGCACTTGCAAGCCGTCCACTTGACGACCGCGACTCCCACTAACTTCTTCCCTTTTTATTATATATTTTTGCTTTAAAACTTTCGAAACCAACCGCTTCGACCGTCTTGTTACAGGTTTTCGTCACAGGTCCTCCGACTCGATGTCTACAGTTGCCCCTACTTTCTATTTTGACAGTGATGTGTGTGTTTAGAAAACTTTTTTTGCTAACGCAACACATGCAATGTAGATATATTAAAGTAAAAGATACGTAAAGAGTAGGAGGAAGAATACCTGACCTCTGCGCTACGCGCTCCGGCATCGTCTTCGATACTCTCCGTCCTTGCCTTCGAATCGGCTGCTGGCGGATGTTCTTCTTAAGGACTCTAGCCTAAACTGACTGCGGGTAAAAAGCTCTTTCTAGCGACCCTAGTCTCTAAATCGATTACGGGTAAAAAAAGCTCAAAAGCAACCCTGGTCCATGACCGCGGGTAAAATGGCTCAAAAGCGACCCTGGTCTACAACCGCGGGTAACATGGCTCAAAAGCAACCCTGGTCTACGACCGCAGGTAAAAGGGCTCAAAAGCAACCCTGGTCCACGACCGCGGGTAAAATAGCTCAAAAGCAACCCTGGTCCACGACCGCGGGTAAAATGGCTCAAAAGCAACCCTGGTCCACGACCGCGGGTAAAATGGCTCAAAAGCAACCCTGGTCCACGACCGCGGGTAAAATGGCTCAAAAGCAACCCTGGTCCACGACCGCGGGTAAAATGGCTCAAAAGCAAAAAGGTTCTCTCTAACAATTCTGAATTCTAAAACACTGTCGTCTGTATTTTCACTGGAGCTACTGTCTCGGGTACTTGAGCGGTTTGATAGGAACGTCCTTTTCATCTGGAATGATTCAAACTAATAATTATTTTCCTATTGACTGTTGTCTGTATTTTGACTGGCACCACTGTTCTGTAAAATTTGGCTGTCGTCTGGAGTCATGTCTGGATGTTATCGGTCACCGCCTGGCAGAAACACAGGCTGAAACGGACTGCAAATCGGAGGTCTGTGCACCTGGTAATTAATTATTTACTTTTCACCTTTATGTCACATCGTACATTTTTCACTATTTACGAGAATGCCATTCCCTTTTCCTATATAAGGTGGTGGGGTTTCACTTTTACCCCACACCTTCTCTCTCTTCTTTCTCTTTCTAACTTCTAACTTGGATCGTTCTCGTGATTGATTTGGATAAATACGATGGCACGAAGGGCATGGATGCGGGTTTTGAGAACCTGACTACAGTGGCTCCTTTTCAGGATCCTACTTCACATCTGAGCCATACCCGCTCTAACCAGGTAAGTACTCTCCTACTCTCTCGTCATTTGACTAGACTTTTAGGCTTTAGTAACCCTACTTTGAACATGATTTGCATGCTAACCTCTAAGTTGCTTTAGCAGACTTTAGCTAGAAAACGCGAATTTCTTCGCCCGCAAGTAACACTTTATTTATCTTTTGAAAGAATGTGAATTATATGCATGCGAATAGTAAACATACGAACAATGCATGCCAACAGTAAAAATGTGAATAGCACGTGAATAGTGAAAACGTGAACAGTGCACGTCAATAGTAAAAACGTGAATAGTAAAAACATGAACAGTGCACGTCAATAGTAAAAACGTGAATAGTGCACGTGAATAGTAAAAAATGTGAATAGTAAAAACGCAAAATGTGCATGTGAATAGCAAAAACGTGAATAGTGCACGTGAATAGTAAAAACGCAAAATGTGCACGTGAATAGTAAAAACACAAAACGTGCATGTGAATAACAAAAACGTGAATAGTAAAAACTGCAAAAATGTGCACGTGAATAGTAAAAGAACGCAAAATGTGCACGTGAATCGTAAAAACACAAAATGTGCACGTGAGTAGTAAAAACATGAATTACGCGAAAATGACTAAGTTAATCGCTCTTAACCTAAGTTAGAATTAGATTATGCTCCTTGCAAACACGCGGGAGAGTGGAACACCAAAGAATAACGAATTAATTAAATTCTATACAAATGCTCCTATGAATGACCTCTCATGGAGTAACGACCCTAACTGACCGGTAGTTCTAAGTTAGACCTAAGCATGACCGAAAGAACGACTAGGTTAACAGACTTTTATGTCTCGAAGCGAGGTTCTCAAGGAGTAATGATTTTAGCTGGACCCCCTTCCTTACCTGTCCTATTTTTTCCAGGTCATTGAGATTTCTGGGACCACCGAGGGTGTCCGCCTTTGGCATGCCATGCTTAGCCCGGCGGCCAAAGCCCGGGTCAGAGAGTTGGGCTTCGAGCCCTTTATCCTAGCGCTGCCACGCGCCAACGGAGTATGTGATCGTTTCAGCTTGCGCGCCTTGTGTGAGAGATGGGTAGACTCGACCCACACCTTCCATTTTTTGTTTGGGGAGATGACGATCTCGCCTCGTGACTTCTCCTTGCTGACGGGGTTGCGGGGGAACGGTACCCCGGTTCCCCTCTTCTTTGATATGGTGCGTCCTCGGGTCGATCGCGATGAGCTAGCTGCTTTGATCGGACCAGGAGTCTACACAGGGGTCGGGTCCACCCCGGTGAAGTTTATCACCACATCTGGATTATTGAGTCGTAGGGACTCCTGTGGGCTGGACGACACCGATCAGGCTGTTCGTAGCTTTCTTCTGTATGCCTTGGGCGAGACGGTCTTCTGCACCAAGAGCAGGACGATACACGCGGGTCTCATCCAGGCCTTTCGTGATTTGGATGCAGTGTCATCTTATGATTGGGCAGGAGCCGGCATGGCTTTTCTGTATAAGTTCTTGGATCTGACTTGCCGGAAGCGCAAGGAATTCGGCGGTTACACCTTTGCTCTCCTGGTACGTCTTTCATCCTTAACTTGTTTCTTTATTCTTTTCGCGATTTCCGTTAGTAACTTTTGTTTCTGCGAGCAGGTTTGGGCCTATGAGAGGCGGATCCTTCCATGCGAGCGTCGGCGCAGACCGCGGGTGGTTAGACCTCCACTTATGGCTCGGTGGAGCGAGTTTGATCCGGGCGCCGAGGAGAGGCGAACAGTGGCGCAATTCTTAGCGTGGATCGACTCACAGACTTTGGGGGAGGTGAACATCTTCTAACTACGCTAGATTTTCGTTCGATCAGACCTGACTTTTCTTTTTTTGTTTTCAGATGCGGTTTAGGTGGGATGACCTCGACTTCGGTCCTGATTACGCATACGTCACTCGCATCCAGGGGCAGCAGTGTGTACTTATCGGCCCCTGCGTGCGGGGACCATGCCCTTATCGGACATTCGCCGTGATTTGACCCGCCGTTTTGCCCCTAGAGATGTATGGGACCATACCGGGGGTCGCGCTCTCTATTTATCGACACTATTGACCCCGATGGACGCCCCTGAGGTTGCGATGGAGGTGGACCCCGTGGCGGACGTGTTTTTGGCGGAGGCTGTCGCTGTAGTCTTTGGTCGGGAGGAGGTTTCGGTGAGTGGTTCGACCTATTTATTTTTATTTACGAGATAGTTAGTGGTATTTATCGTGCCTTTGCTTGCAGGAGGGTTCCTGGAGGAGTGCCCACATGTCAGATTTTTTCGATGGTGCCCGGGCTCAGACGTCTGCGAGCGAACCGTCATATTGTGCCGGCGAGTCCTCTGGCACTGCTCGACCAGAGTGGCCCCCTTTAGGCGTACCTATCCCCGACTTTGGGAGGGATTTCTCGATAGTTTGCTATGACGGGTCCGGCGTGGCCTATGCCGGTGTTTGATCCCTCAGATACCCTCCAGACTATCTGGTTACTTCAGAGATCGACTCAGCTTGCGTTGCGCCAGCCACCTGGTATGTATCCTTATTTTATTTTAGTGTATTGGAATGTATGCACATATGTATGTATGACTTCTATTCTTGTCTGTATTTTTTCTTTTTTTATATCTGTTTTTTTTTACAGAGTGATCTCCATGCACATGAGCTGAGACAGAGCGAAGCGCTGCGGGAGGCCGATGCCAGGGTCGGCCAGGTGTATCGGGAGAGGAACGATCATTGGTCTGGGGTGATGCGAGCGGAGACCGAGGGGCGTCTTGCTGCAGAGGAGAGGATGCGGAAGGAGACCACGGGACGCCTTGCCGCCGAGGAGAGAGTGCGAGAGGAGACCACGAGGCGCCTTGCCGTCGAGGAGAGACTTCGAGTCGCCGAGGAGACCCTATCTACGGAGCGGGCATCACATCTGAGGAACTTTGAGGCTTACTGGAATTTCCCTCCTTATTAGGCTCATCATGTACGGTTCGTAGCTTTTTATTAGAATTATCCCGATGTATAGCTTGTGTATAGGGAGAGGGGTGGATAGTACGTAGGCTTTTTATTGTGAAAAGAGAGGTGAGAAATGTATAACTCATGATTTATATTACCATGCATTCAGTAGATTATACCGATTCCAATCATTCTCTTCGAATATATTCATGCCTTTATTTATTTACAAACAACAGAAATACTTAGCCGCTTATACATTATTTTTATAATTGCTCAAAATATAACTATCGTTACCAGGACCCGCCTTTTCGGTTTTCAGATCCCCGCGATTTTTCATCTCTCCTTTTATTATCCCGGAATTTTCAAATGGGCGCTCTTTCAGGCTTTCACCCATTGGGATGTCCCTTATTATTGCATAGGTCGCCCTTTGCGGGTTTTCAACCTATCGGGAATTTTTTTCTCTCTTTTTTTTCTTTTTTTTTTTACGAAAAGTATTTCTTAAGCCTATCCAGATTGGTAGGTTCGGAGAACTCCATGCCGTCCATAGTAGTAAGCTTAACCGCCCCTTTGCTTAGGATTTTCTTCACGAGGAATGGCCCTTCCCAGTTTGGCCTGAACTTGCCTTTAGGGTCGGTGTGCGTCACTCGGATCTGTTTCAGCACTAGGTCCCCTTCTTTGATAGGGCTGGCCTTGACCTTTTTGTTGAAGGCTCGGGCCATCCTTCTCTAATATAACTGCATGTGGTAAAGAGCCTCCATTCTCTTCTCGTCCACCCATGCCAACTGCTCATATCGCTTCTTCACCCATTCCGTCTCAGGAATTCCTGCTTCTACCACGATTCTCAACGATCGCTTTTCAATCTCAATCGGCAGGACTGCTTCTGCCCCATACACTAAGGAGAACGGCGTTGCCCCAGTTGACGTCCTAACCGTCGTGCGATAAGCCCATAAAGCGAGTGGAAGCTGTTCGTGCCAGTTCCGGTGCGATTCCACTGTCTTTACGAGGATCCTTTTAAGGTTCTTGTTAGCTGCTTCTACTGCGCCGTTAGCTTGTGGACGATACGGAGAAGACCTGTGATGTTCAACACCATATTCTCGGAAGAGACTTCTCACTTCCCCTTGAAACTGGACCCCATTATCTGTGATTATATGATGAGGCACTCCGAATCTGGTGATTAAGTGTTTTTCGATGAACTTCTTCATCTGCTTAGACCCTAATTTGCCGAACGACTCTGCCTCTACCCACTTAGTGAAGTAATCAATGACAACTGCGATGAATTTGTGTCCATTTGACGCGTTAGGTCTCACCTCACCGATGATGTCAATGCCCCAAGCTGCAAACGGCCAAATGGGTGCCAACACGTGCAGTTCTATAGCTGGTAAATGATTATAATCTCCGTGGATTTGACAATCATGGCATTTCTTCGCATACTCGTTACAATCTCTTTCCATGGTGAGCCAATAGAAGCCTTGCCTTATGATTTTCTTTGCCAACACTGCTCCTCCCATATGGGCTCCATAAATTCCTGAGTGTACTGACTCCATTGCCTCACGAGCCTCTCCCTCGTTCAAGCATCTCAGTTGTAACCCATCGGCGTGCCTTTTGTAAAGCAAGTCATTGTGGATGACGAATTGCTGAGCTAACCTTTTGATCACAGCCTGATCCCTAAGTTCTGATTCCTTCGGGTATGTCCCACTCTTCATGAAGTTTACAATGTCGAAATACCAAGGCTTTTCATCTGTCCCCAACAGCATTATGTCTTCGTAGCATGGTTTATGAGACCTTCTCAACACCAAAGGCTTTGAGGCCAGATTCCGCAGATTATCCCAAACTGACACCAAAGTGGCCAAAGCATCCGCTGCCTGGTTCTGTGCTCGAGGAATATGATAAAAACGACATTCGTTGAATCTTTGTGCCAACCCTTCTAGCTGGTCCAGGTATGGACGTAACCTTTCTTTCCTCACTTCCCAGTTTCCTTGTGCCTGTTCGATGATCAGCTTTGAGTCGCCCTAGATTTCCACATACGATGCTCCTAATGCCGTTAGCGACTCTAACCCGTAGATGCACGCTTCATACTCGGCCATATTGTTAGTAAGAGGGAAGGATAGCTTCTTTGCCATCGGGATCCTTTCTCCTTCCGGTGAGATGAGTAATACTCCTACCCCGGCTCCATTCAAGTTAACTGCCCCATCAAAGAACATTTTCCATGGTATAACTTCTATTGCGTTCAATTGCTCATCGGGGAAATCATAGTTTATCTCCTCCTCTTCTACGTTCAGCGGCTGATTGGCCAGAAATTCTGCTACGGCTCTCCCCTTGATAACCTTCTTCGTTACATATTCGATATCAAATTCGGACAAAAGCAACAACCATCGGGCTAGCTTCCCTGTTAGAGACGGAGTCTGGTACAGATACTTCACAGGATCCATCCGGGAAACAATGATCACTTTGTAAGATTGAAAATAGTGCTGTAGTTTCTTTGTTAACCATACTACCGCCACGCACGTCTTTTCGATCATGTTATACTTAAGCTCGTACTCCAGAAACTTTTTACTCAGATAATACACCGCGTGCTCCACACCGGTGTCCCCTTCTTGGGCCAGCATTGCCCCTATAGATCGCTCTTCGATCGCTACATAGAGGAGAAGCGGTTTTCCAAGTTTAGGCGGTCTCAGAACTGGCGGATTAGACAAGTAGTCCCGGACCTTCTCTAAGGCTTGCTGACACTTATCATTCCAAATCGTGGGTTGATCTTTCCGCATCAGCTTAAAGATCGGCTCGCAGATTGCAGTGAGTCTTGCTATGAACCGACTGATATACTGAACCTGCCCCAGAAACCCTCTCACCTCTTTCTCATTCTTTGGTGTCGGCATTTCCCGTATGGCCTTCACTTTGTCGGGATCTACCTCAATTCCCTTATTCCCGATCACATAGCCTAAGATTTTCCCCGATGAAACGCCGAAGAAGCACTTCTTCGGGTTCAACCTTAGTTTGAATTCTGCAATTCGGGCCAAAAACTTCTCGAGTGCCGTGAAATGTCCTTCTCTCATCTCTGACTTGACCATCATGTCATCCATATAAACCTCTACTTCCTTGTGTATCATATCGTGGAACAATGCCGTAGCCATTCATTGGTACGTTGCCCCGGCATTTTTCAAACCAAACGGCATCACCCTATAGCAGTATGTTCCCCACTCAGTTGTGAACGAGGTTTTTGCTTTGTGTTTCTCGGCCATCTGAACTTGCATGTAGCCCATGAAACCGTCCACATTCGTGTGTAAGATGCTCGATGCTGCACTGTTGATTAACACATCAATATGAGGCAACACAAATTCATCTTTGGGGCACGCCTTGTTAAGATCTCTATAATCGACGCACATTCTTACTATGTCGTCCTTCTTTGCGATGGGCACTACATTTGCGACCCAAGGGGGATAGTCGATTACTTCGATGAATCCTGATTCTAACTGCTTCTTCACTTCTTCTCTGATCTTATCTGCCCATTTCGGTCTCATGCGCCGGAGTTTCTGTTTCACGGGCTTAGCATCAGGGTATGTTGGAATACGGTGAGTTACGATTGATTGATCAATTCCTGGCATGTCTTCGTATGTCCAAGCAAACACTATTTCGTATTTTTTAATTATTCTCTCAAATTCTTTCCTCTCTTCAATAGTTAATTCTTGAGCAATTTGTATAAGTTTAGGATTTTCATCCGTGCCAAGATTGAAAGTTGACATTATTGTATTGATTTCAAATGTAGGCATGTTATATTAATGAGAATGCATGGAATGATCACGATCAACATCAAGCAAGTAAGCAAAATCAGAATTCATTTCATTGATAGTGTTGGCGAGTACATCATCGGATTCAAATAAAGCAGTAACACAATTCTCATCATCAGGGTTCTCGGGTTTCTCATAAGCCTTGGAGGTACTGGGCTCGTCCACCGCTCCCATAGTTGCTTCAATAGTGATGACCTGCTCCTCAGCATTTAAATCTAGCATCATGATCTCCTCGACGAAACAGCTTGTCTTTCCTTTGCCCCAACTGGTAACATCATTGAAGATCTCAAAACCTGGCAGGATCTTTCCTTCGGTGCTAGTCCATGACTCGGGAGTCCCCGAATAAACCTTTCTGTGCCCTTCATTCACGAAATACTTCTTTAGGCCCAACTTTCCTTCACCACCTGTGTTGGACGGACCTCCCAGCTCATATCCCAAACCCCTCCGGGTTTTCTGACTCTTGAAGTCTGGAAACTCTGGCAGCCCTTGATGGTGTGCTCCCAAGCCCATACCAGGGATGAAGCCTCCTTGCATCATCTTCACCACATCGGTGGTCATGCTAGACTTGTAAATCCCAGAAACTTGGAATCCGGAGAAAAGCTGAGGCTCAATTCCCAATGCTGCCACTGAACTCAATTTCTCAGCTCTGATCGTCACTATTTCCTCCCCGAAGGGGAATTTGATCATTTGGTGGAGCGTGGAGGGCACACCTCCCAACTTGTGGAACCATGGACGTCCCAACAACACGGCAAACGTCACCGGTATATCCAGCACAGTGAATTCAGTCTCTTCTTCATGCGGCCCTACTTTCAGCTTAGCCTTACAAAGTCCTTCAATGTGCCTACGGCTATCATCATAGGCCCTGATCACGATTTCCGAGGCAGTCAAATCTCCCTTTCTACTCCCAACTTGGGCAAAAGTTTCAGTGGGCAAACATTAATGGCCGATCCATCATCGACCATCACACAGCTAGTCTTTTTCCCGTTAATTTCAGCTCGGATGTACAAAGGCTTGTTGTGAGCCTTCCCCTCTTCTGGGAGATCTTCGTCAGTGAACATGATTTCGGTCTTCTTCCGGGCCATAATTGCCCCTACTAACGCTGCCGGCTCAGTATCGGTAGAAATAACCAAATTCTGCAGCTCTTTCATCAGATTTTCACGGTGGTACTTGGAATGGCATAAGACTTCCCATACCGTAGACTTAGCTTGTGTTTTCTTCAACTGCTCGAGGACTTGGTCGTCTGGCTTGGGAGCCGATCCTTCCCCTATCTCAGTCTCAACCACAGGTGCCTTTCCCTCGGCCACTCGACCTGATCTTGTCATGACGGTGATTTCCGGCTCATCATCAGATTCATCCCAAATATTGATAGGAATCCTCCGATCAGCATCCTCCTCATCCGAGGAACTTTCCCAGATGTCCACAACCATTACGTCCATCACGTGAGGGACGTTTGAATTTAAATACAAGGGATCTGCCGATCCATACATGGCCCAGCCTATCAATTCATCATAGTTTCAGAGAAACACCCTATTCATTCTCCTTGCCGCTAACGGAATAGCGCCTCTCTGTATGCACATGATCTGCACCTTATCGCTCATCGTTTCATGACATAACTCGTAGCGGTACCTCCACCTCCTAACGTAATCCATGAATGGTTCCTCGGGGAATTGCCTGATCCTATCCAGATCTTCCAGGGATCCTTTCCATGGAACATACATCTCATACCTCGACACAAAAGCATCCCTAAGAGGAATCCAATGACCCATCTCTTCTTCTGACAGCCCCTGATGCCACAACAAAGCTTTTCCCGAGAGAGTTTCCGGGAAATGTTCATGTAATTCACATTCAGGGAACCCGGCGTCATACATATGGTTGCGGAACAACCTTGCGTGCTCAACAGGATCCCGGTATCCACTATATCGAGGCATTGCCAACACTGCTTTCGGTGTTTCATAGGAGGGCGAGTCCGGTGTTTGTTCCGCAAGCATCCATACTGTATACTCTTTGATAAACCTCTTTGTCATCGCGGCCCAATCGCGCTTAACATGCATTGGGAGAGACATATACCACATCAGCGGCTCCCCCATCAGTGAGTTGCAAAACAGACTGGTGATCTCTTCTTCCTTAAAACCCAAAGGCCCCATGGCCGACAAATAGAAATGAAGGTGCTCCATCGGATCCTTGTTGCCATTATACTTACTGACTCTCGGCAACGGGCGTTTGATAGGCCCAATCTGCAGTGCGAAGCGCTCCGCCATCCTGTTCTCGATGTTCTTGTACTTTTCAAGGAATAGGTCGGACAACTGTTCCCAATCATGCTTGCAAGAGTCGGGTAACGAGTGGAACCACCCAAAGGCTCGCCTATTAGCGAATGGTGGAACCACTGAGCAATCTCGTCCATCCCGAAGGATTCAACGAACATATCATGCATATACTCGCGTAAGTGCATATCGGGATTCTCTCCTCCACTGAATAAACTCAATTCTGGCATAATAGACCGAGACGATCCTTCTCCGGTCTCTTCAGCACTATCTTCATCATACGGTGCTCCACCGTCCAACCCTTCATCCATCGGTTCGCCCTCCGGTTTCTTGCCAAGGAAGGACACATATAGACCATTTCCTACATTGCTCTTTTCATCGGAGTCCAACAACTCCTCTTCATTTTCCCCGAAGGATTCCACAACCATGCTTTCTTTCTTCCCGACTCCGATCATGCTCACCCTATGATTAGGCAGTGGATTGCGCCTAGTGGAAGGGTTCGCTGACGAAGGATCAGCTATCTTCTTCTCCTCAATCAAATCTTGGATCTCGTGCTTCAACCTCTCACAGTTCTTAATAGTATGCCTATAACTGTTGTGGAATTCGCAGTATCCCCTAGCTTGTATCTGCTGAGTGGGCGGAGCTTTGTTATAAGGAGTAAGAGCTTTCAACAACCCCTTTTTCTGCAATCGTTCAAAAACTTTTGCGTAGGTCTGATCAAATTTGGCGAACTGCCTCTTTTCGATAGCATTAAGATCAAGCACTTTCACTGCTGCAGATTCTGCACTCGCACTGGGCCCTCCGGCACTATATCCAGACTTCGTCCACTTGGTATAAGTTTTCTTCGGTTCTCCGCCCCCCTCAACTGTCAAGGCGCAGCTATACATCTGGTTGAAATCGGTAAAAGGCATGTACCACAGCTCATTCTTAATATACGGCAATGTGTTACCGACTACCATTCGGATCTGATCCTGCTCAAGCGGCTTCTGCTTCATAACCGCGGCCTTAGCCCTCCATCTTTTCACGAAATCGGAAAAAGATTCCCCGGCCTGCTGCTTAGTGCTTTCTAACTCCTTCAGAGTAACCTCAAGCATAGTGTTGAAACTATACTGAGCGATAAATGACTTTGCCAACTCCTTCCAATCTCTTTTCGTAACCATCGGCAACGTATGGAACCATGTGAGGGCAGCCCCCTCAAGATAAGTATTAAACATCCCTAGGACTTGATCCTCAGTCAGGATCGTGTGCTTCATTACTGCGACATACTGATTCATGTGGGCGGTAGGATCCCCGGTTCCGTCAAACTTTTTCATATCAGGAAGTCGAAACTTCAAAGGCAAAGCAGTTGCTGACAAACAATTCTTCAAATTGTAAAAATCCTGACTTCCGGAGCTTCCCCCACGCAGATCCTGCACCTCCTGAGTGATGTACTGCTTCCACTCCTCTTCCTTAGCCTTCTCTTTCTCAAGCTGTTCACGGATATAGTCCTGATAGTCATCCTCGTTCCCGAAGCGGGGACCAGTGTTCACCTCATTCTCAGCGCGCTTACTACCACTCTTGTTATCCTTCAATGCCAACTCAGCTAGCTGGGCCAAAATTGCGGCCAACTGATCATTGATATTGTTCACAGAGTTTTCTAATTCGGCCACTTTTTCGTCGGTCGCAGACATACTGATTGAAGACTGAGTATACTTGGACGAAGATGATTCGGAAGCCACAACTACCGATTCGGAACTGTCAATCTGTAGCTGATCAAACTGCCTGACTAACCGGTTACTCTCGCGAAACCACAACCGCTTAATGATGAAGTCTGCGCGAACGGTCATCCATTAGTATGTATGCATGATTTTATATGCATGATTCGTGGTGTGTGCATTTATTTATTTACGGATATATAAGATAAGAAGAACAAACATCGGTCTAATTACACGTATCACAACATCTCTCTTCCACCCTTATTCCTCCACACACTCGATGGTCTAAGTCTCTTTCCTAGGATTTTGGTTTGGAGCTCACATTGCGGTCCAGGGGACACATGATGCCGTCGATTATTGTGGAAAAGTAAATCATTCATCAGACAATACAGTTCATTTTGACGTATCACCGTTCAGTGACTAAGATATCGACCAAGTTGGATTGTCCTTTCGGAATAACTCGTCTTTTGTCATTTTGCGAGACGCAGTAATTCGGGTTTTGACTCCCTTTGAGCGCGTCTCAGATTTTAGACTTGGTACGAGTTATTCTTTTGGTTCAATCGTTCGTTATTGACAATGACTCGTTCCCTTTTATTCGCGTGGGTTTGTGTCTCGATTTTTGGATTACAACGGGATCTTTTGGATCTATCGAGAGACGTAACCACGTGTTTATTTAGTGATGAAATCACTTTTTGGATTTTATTTTAGGGAACGGACTCATCGCGTAACGCGTTTGTTTTTAGCGTCAAGAATCTGCTTGCTCGTTTTAGCTACGTGAAAAGACGGCGAGTCTTATTCGAGCGCATGGTAATCTTTCGGCTAGCAACAAATTTTTATTTCTTCCAATTTACGGGATATACCATCCTAGCGTGGTTATAGAAAATCAACGTTTCGTTGAATCGCATGCTTATTCAAAGCAGGGATATTACCGTTCTTTTTCATTTAGGCACGAGTTAAGAAAACGCGCATGTCGGGCCATATTTCTTGTAGTTTTGGTAACGGTCGAAATGATCGAGTCATTAGTCAAACCCACAGTCTCGTCCATATGGCGCAATTATGCGGTTTAGCTTAATTCGGCTTTGTGATTTTAAACGGCGTATACACTCGTTCGAGGCACGTATTCAACGACATTGGTTTATTTTCTTTAACTACTCTCGGGATTGACATATATCGTAGATACGGAATGATTTTGGTCATTCGTTTATTTTTGCTTTTAGTCACTTTCGCGGATACATCCATTTCTCTTAAGAACAACACAAGGCGTAATGTAAGAGTTTGTTTTTTCAGTCGGAAGGGACAGGCCACGTTTATGAAACTCTTTACGTTACGACGAGGTCGTTCAAAACAGAAATGTTCTTCGTTTTCGTTTCGTCATGATTTCGTTTTATCCTAACGTATTTAAAGAATGTGGATAACGGTTACCGTTAATATAGTCTTTTGAATCAAGATATAACTATCCTTAATACTAAACCGATTCATACTGATACGTGCTTACGTCATAACGCATTTCCTGAACATGTGCCTTCTTCAGGACACGGAAAGGGACTAGGCGGGTCGCACAAGTTCATTCATACGAGATGACTAAGTCGTCTTTAGTTCGAATCGTTTCGACGTTTTGGGGTAGTTTGTATATCGGTTTAAGAGTATATATTAACGTATCGTTTCATTTTCTTTACATATTTTAGGATTAGACACGTATCATGGCAATTTGAAAACACGAACTGATTCATTTATCACATCAAAAATAGTAACGGGTAATCCTATGGCAACTTCTAAGGCTACTATATGCTGACACGGCTGATCGCGGGACCTCACAGGACCGCACAAATTCGCCCCTAATGAATGGATGGGGACCCTTTGGCGCCTTACTGTAAAGGGGAACTTACACTAGCCTCTTTCGAGCGACGAATGGACTCTCGCTAGAGGTTTCGCGGAAATTACCCAAAAGGTTTGCAATAATGCTTATGAATGCATACGAAAAGGAATAATACGATCCGTCCCCGTTAAGGGCTTAATACACGCCTTCCGGAATCAAATTTCTCGCTTCCCCAGCAGAGTCGCCACTTGTTAGATAAGGTGCCGAACGGCCTCGCCCGGGCGGACCGGGGGGTGGACACCTCATGGCGACATAAGCGGTGATTGGCGCCGAAAGCAACCAATCGTGGAATCAAGCTGCTCGGTAGGACCGGAGCTCGGAGTATGGAAGAGTCGCCACCCACGAATTGGAAAATGAACACCGATCCCTTGCGGGAGACCGGTGAGGGTTCGGGAAACTTAGGTACGAGCCGAGAAGGCTAGCTCCTTTCCGGAGAAAGGCTACTAGGCACCCCGACATCGCCCGGTTATGAACCACCGGCCTCCTACTCAGCGTGTTAGGCGATAACGGACTAATCGCATATTTCTTTAAGTTTAAAATTCATTTGAAACCTTTTCTTTCTCGCTTTGAAAACCGTTTTGAGCATGTTATTAAGAGCCACTTTAATAAAGAATCACCCATTTACATGAATTGAAAATACATAGGAGAGAGAAGGGGAAGAAGAAAGAATGGATTTATTCATAGTGTGATTTATGCTTTATACTATACACTAATTCTAAACTAATCCCATTCCCAAAAACAAGTTCATTTTTATGGTTCGTACCTTGATCGCCGTTGGAACGATTTAGGTACGTTTCAAAACCCCCTTAATTAACGTGATATCGACTCGAATCGCCGTTGGAACGATTTAAGTGTTTGAAAACATTTGAGCAAACATTTTTAATCTAAATACGTGATTAAGCATACAAGTCAATTTATTTAGTACAAAACCATTTAACTAGGAAAACCTATTCAAAACTCTATTATTTATAACAAAACGATTTTAATTACAAGGTTCGCTTAATCCGTCGTTGGAACGGATTAAGGTTTTAAAACATGACATTTGAGAAAGTTATTTAAAAGTGGTAAAGAACCAAAACTTTTTATTTACATTTGGAACCTCTAAAAAACCCCTAATTTAAATAATCAAATTGAAAAACTCTTTTTGTGGTTTGCTTTTCCCTTTTTCACTTAATTACACCAATAAACAATTTAAACCCAAAATTTACCAAATGAAACCAATTTAAACACATACACCTAAATGTCAAAAGAATAAGAAAAACCAAAGGTTATATACATATATATATATATATACATTTTGTCTAAAAATAATGATAAAAAATGAGTAAGGGGATAATGAGTAATAAATATATAGGTATAAGAAATGATAGTGAAAATATTAAATAGAGTACATTTTATCCTAATTATAACTATGTGAAAATAATGAAAATCATAAAAACTAGAAAATAAGTTTGATATAATAAGTATACCCTCCCCTAAATAATAGCTAAACCATCTTTTGATAACCCAAGAATATATATACATATATACCAAAATCAAATCAATGAAAATCATAATCAAAAATAAAAAATAAGTAAATATATAGGTAATTATTAAGTAAATACCTCAAAAGTAATTTCTACCAACATGTTACATAATTATACATATATATATATAAAGGATTAAAATACCAAAAAACGAAAAAAATGGATTTAAGGGGTGATTTTCGGTTTCCAGCAGATTACCGACGGAAAATCCGTCGCCGATCTGCTATTAGTGACAGAAAAGGGAGAATTACAGCAGCAGTCCAAAACTTTCCAGATTTACTCAAACACCTTAACTTAGATCCATTCTATCGTTTTGGACCTCCGAGCTACCCAAATTGGATCATAGCCTATAAAGGAGACTCCTAAAACGACGTTTTTATTTTAAAACGTTATTTTGAAATACTTTTAAAACTTATAATTACAACGTTTTTAATTCCCGAACTACCTTTAAATCGGATCACGGTTCGCATTGGGATATTAAAACGAGGTTTTTATTTCAAAACAAAACCGAACGTTTATTTAACACGTGACGAAATTTAAATAAATACGGAATAATAAATAAAACGTGATAAATAAATAACTAAGTAAAAAACTATAACACAAAAATAAATGAATAAGGAAAAATAAATTAAATAAAATAAAACGAGTCTAGTCCTCGGATAATACCTTAAGATCGGTATCTGACAGTCGAAGTCGATTGATTCCACGAGTTGTGATTTTCCGGTGTTTTTTTGTGTTTTTGATGAAATATTCCACTTTAGAAAATTTGGATTTTTTTTGGGAAAAAAATATTTTTCTCCAAAAAATTGACTCTATCTCTAAAAATGTTTAGAGTGAGAAAGCTCCAAAATCTCCTTTTTTCTCCCCCTTTTTTTTTCTTTTGCATGGGGATCCGTGCCTTAAATAGGCAACGGATCCCGGAAGCTTTGGGCGACGCCCAAATAAAATTGGGCGTCGCCCAAAGCCGGTTGGGCGAACGCCCAACCTAGTTGGGCGGACGCCCAACATGGTTGGGCGAACGCCCAACCTCAGTTGGGCGCGCGCCCAACGAGCGTTGGGCGTCCGCCCAACGTTGCTGGGCGCTCGCCCAGCAGCTGCCGGGCACGCTCGCCCAGCGACCGCCGGGCGTGCGTCCTGCGCTGTCGGGCGCGCGCGCCCATCGATCGTCGAGCGCGCGCTCCGCGCTGCCGGGCATGTGCGCCCAGCGGACGTCGAGCGTGCGTCCCGCGCTGCCGGGCGTGCGTCCAAATGTCGTCGGACATGCGTCGGCTGCCGCTAGGCGCTCGCACCACGTCGCTGAGCACTTGCGAGCCGTCCACTTGACGACCGCGACTCCCACTAACTTCTTCCCTTTTTATTATATATTTTTACTTTAAAACTTCTGGAACCAACCGCTTCGACCGTCTTGTTACAGGTTTTCGTCACAGGTCCTCCGACTCGGTGTCTACAAGAGTCGTGTAAGGGTGCTGGCGGAAGGGGATCGCAACACTAGTTACTATCACAGGGTTGTTTCTATTCGCAAGGCTAATGCTGTGATTTCTGCTTTGAATATTGATGGTGGAATTACCACTGATCCTATGATAATTTCTAATCATGTTACTGAATATTTTGCCTCTTTGTTTGCTGCTTCGTCTCAAGCTCCCATGGACTTATCATTAGTTTCCGAGGTGGTTCCAAGGATGGTATCTGATTTGGAGAATGATTCATTAACTGCTTGTCTAGAGGATTCCTTGATTAGGCATACTGTGTTTAGTATGGATCCTTCTAGTTCTCCTGGTCTGGATGATTTTACTGGTCAGTTTTTTCAGTCATTTTGGGATATTATGGGTAAGGATGTGTGCAACATGGTTCGGTGGTTTTTTCAAAATGGGGGTAATTACAACTGGAATTAACTCTAGTCTGATGGCACTCATTCCAAAAGGGGCTGAGGCTTCTTCGGTTGAACAGTATAGGCCAATTATTATGAGTAATTTTGTTTTCAAGATTATTTCCAAAATTTTAGCTGACAGGTTGGCTGTGATTGCTAGAAGAATTGTTTCGGATAATCAATTTGGTTTTATTCAAGGTTGGAAAATTCACCAATGTATTGCTTTGGCTTCTGAGGGTGTTAATTCGCTTAATAAGAGGTGTTTTGGTGGGAATATGAGTTTGAAAGTGGATATTCGGAAAGCATTTGATACTTTGGATTGGAATTTCTTATTGGAGGTTCTTCAGGCTTTTGGGTTTTCTCTGGCATTTCGAGACTGGATTCTTAATATTCTCTCGTCTGCTCGTATTTCAATTTTGTCTGCTTCGGGCAGTAACGAGTATTTTGCTTGTTCTAGGGGTGTGCGCCAAGGAGATCCGCTTTCGCCCATTCTTTTTGGTTTGGCAGAAGATTTTTTGAGTAGGCTAATTTTGAGTAGAGTTTCTGATGGTTCCTTATCCTCAATGGGTTATTCGGCTTCTTTATTGTTTCCATCTCATTTATTATATGCGGATGATATTCTCATCTTTTATCGTGCCAGCATGGCTAACGTGAGGGTTTTAAATCAAATTTTTTCTACTTATGGGACTCTTTCGGGGCAAGTGGTTAGTTGGCAAAAGTCTGAGGTGTTTTTTGGAGATTCGGTTACCAACAGGCGTCGTTTGCGGCATGCTGGTCTGATCGGTGTTAAAATAGGTCATCTTCCATTTAAATATCTTGGTGTTCCTATTTTCCGTGGTGCTCCGCGTGCTCGGTACTTGGCAAGAATGGCAGATAAGGTTTTGAATTGTTTTTCTCGTTAGGCTGGTAAATCTCTTTCCATGGCGGGGAGGCTTGCTTTGGTTAATTCTGTTGTTACGGGTTCTATGGTGCATTCGCTGATTGTTTACAAGTGGCCTGTTAGTTTGCTGTTGAGGATTAGTAGGGGTATGCAGAATTTTATTTGAACTGGGACTTCTTCTGAAAAGAAGTTAGTTTCGGTCCCTTGGCAATCTTGTTTCAAACCTTTAAAGGAGGGGGGTCTTGGGCTAAAGCATTTAAAAACTTTGAATCTGGCACTTTCAGGTAAGATGGCTTGGGGTTTGATCTCTTCTAATGCGCTTTGCTTTAAGACTCTTAGGTCACGTTTTTTTGGGGGGCTCTGGCTTGCTTCGTTCTCGGGTTCTTCCGTCCACAGTGTGGGCTTCTATTAGGTCTGCGTATAGGGTTCTTCGTGATCATTCTTTTTGGATTCTGGGTAATTCGTCTGATTTATTCTTTTGGACTTCGGAATGGATTCTTCCTTCGCTTGTGGATCGTTTGGGCATCTCACTGCCATCGAACCTTTCAGCTAAAGTTTCTAATTTCTTATCTGTTTCTGGCGGCCTGCTAGCAGTGGCGTGTTTTCTGCTAGGCTATTTCATCTTTGGCTTCGTCCTCTTTCTGCAGTGAATTCGGTTTTTTCAGGGATTTGGCGGCCTTTTACCCAACCTTCTCATTCAATGGTGTGTTGGCGTGCATTTTTGGGTTATCTTCCAACGCAAGATGCTCTCCGGGCTAGGGGTTTGCAGATTGTTTCTCGTTGTCCGCTGTGCTGTTGTAATTGTGAGACTTTGGATCATTTATTGGTTCATTGTTCGTTTGATATGCAGGTTTGGGCCAGCGTTTCTTTACTTTTTGGTCGTCGGCTGGATGTAACGCTTTCTTTGTCAGGTTTTATTCAGCATGTTTTTTCTCATCGCTTTAACTCTCAAATAAGATGTTTGTGGTATTATGCAATTGTAAATGCAGTTTGGGTGATTTGGAAAACCAGGAATGATTGTATTTTTGGTGAGCAATTTCCTAATATTCATTTGTGTTTGCGCTCACTTTGGGCGGCTATTAGAGGTGCGGATTCTCTTGGTTTTGGCACCATTTGGAATTCGATGGTGGAGAGGAATATTTTGTTGAATTTGGGTCTGCAGTCTAGGTATAATCGTGCTCCTCAGATTATTGCGGTTCGTTGGCAACCGCCGCCGCCTTTGTGGGTTAAGGCAAACACTGATGCTTCCATTGTGGCTGGCTTGGCAGGTTGTGGTGGGGTTTTTAGGGATCACATGGGTGGTGCTTTGGGATCTTATGCTTTTCCGCTGGATTGTGCGTTATTGCACATGGCTGAACTTCAGGCGGTTTTATTTGCAATTTCTTATGCTTTTTCGCGTGGGTGGCGCAAACTTTGGGTTGAGAGTGATTCTTCTTATGTTATGCATCTGTTTCGTTCTCGATGGATGGTTCCGTGGACTATGAGGGTGGATTGGCAGAACTGTTTGGATCATATGTTACAGATGGAAGTAGTTTTTTCTCATGTGTTCAGGGAAGATAATCAAGTTGCGGATAAGCTGGCTAATTTTGGTAGAGTTAGTTCAGATTTTTGTTGGTGGGATGGAATTCCTGATTTTTGTTATTTTCTCCTTCGCGATAATGCTTTAGGTAGGGATTCTTTCCGTTTTGTTTAGTTGTTGTTGTTTTCCGGATGCTCTGTTATTAATTTTTTGCTTTTGCTTTTAATAATATTGAGTATCACCCAACCTTTATTCAAAAAAAAAGAATTGTTTTTGGCAAAACATGGAACATAAAGGGCTAAATTTCATTAATGGTATAAAACCTTTGTCTAATTTCAAACTTTGATGTATAACTTTCAACTTGTCTCACTAATATGTACGAATTTATAGGTTATCTCCCATTTTGGTGTATAGCCGGTTAAAATAACCGGTCAACTCAAAGTCAACGTGTCAGTTCATCATTTTTTTTATCTTATCCGGATCCACATATAATGTAATTACAAAAATACATTATTTTTTAAATAAATAAAAAAAAGACAATCTCCCCATATTTCCCTCTTTCTCTCTCTCTTTTTTTTTATGGTACTTTCTGTACCTCAAACTCGTCTCTCTTTTCAATACTTCCCAGCTCCAGTTGGTGCTCCAAGGACAAAGAAACATAAAGATAAAAACTTGGTTCGATTTATTAATTAACTCCCCATCTATCTTTTGCTATCTATGAATGTTGGAGAAGATGTTAATCGATTCGATCCACCGTCCATCTTCCTACCTTTCACTTTCCAGGAACGATGGTGAGTATAGTGGCAGTGGAGATGGAAAGGGAAAGGTACTCGCACTCAGGGGCGGAGCCAGAGGGGGCGGGGAGGGTCGGCCGACCCTCCGACCCCGTCGAAAAACCCCAGGAGTGGGGTTTTCTATCCTGGCTCCGCCAGAACCGCCATGGCTGCCGGGACGAAGATGGGAAGGGCAATTTCGCCTCAGCAGCAGGGACGAAGATGGGAAGGGCAATTTCGCCCTTCCCATCTGTTTTATTTTTTTAAACCCTAAAGGCCCAAAACGACGTCGTTTTGGGCCTTTAGGGTTTAAAAAAATAAAACAGATGGAAAGGGCGAAATTGCCCTTCCCATCTGTTGGGAAATTAAAAAGAACGAAAGCTCCCTTCCTCCCCTAATTGTCTGCTTCCACTTTTCTTCTTTCTTTTATTTGTTGTCTGCTGCTTCCACTTTCCTTCTTTTTTTCTTTTATTTGTTGTGCGGCAAACACAAAAAGAAAAGGTGTAGGGTGGAAAAATATCCAAATCAGTCCATTAAAATTCAATTTTTCATCTATTCTTCAATCAACCAATTTCTAAGTAAGTTTTATTTTCTTAATTCTCATTTTGTATTTTATTTCTTGTTCTAGGTTTAGAGTTTTATAATTTCTAAATTAGGGTTTATTATTAGGGGAATTATCAGGGGCGGAGCCAAAGGGGGCGGGGAGGGTCGGCCGACCCTCCGACCCCGTCGGAAAACCCCAGGAGTGGGGTTTTCTATCCTAGCTCCGCCAGAACCGCCATGGCTGCCGACCCTCCAGCCATGGCGGCTGCTCCTGAAGAAGTAATCTTCTTCAGCACCAGGGACGAAGATGGGAAGGACAATTGTGCAAAATTTTCAGAACATGGCAAATCGGAGGGGTAAATTGCCACTTGTTAGGCATTAATTTTCTTACTGTAAGTACACATACTTTTTACTATCATTTTATGATATAATTTGTATATTATATTGTTCATTTTATTTTGATGAATATGTTGAAGTAGCATTTAAATTTTTTTTTGTCCACGATCTAGCCCCTCCGACCTATAGGTCCTGGCTCCGCCCCTGCTCGCACTTGTTTGGAATAAATGAATAGATCCTCATAATAAAGATGGCTTAAATCCTTTAGATGCCTTCTTCAAATCCAAGCTTATTCCTTCCTTCTAACGCCGATCAATGAAAGATGTAAGTATGTTAAATTAATGTTGATTCAAGATTAAACTCTTTCTTAATTCCTTTATCATGTTTGATTCCTCAACCTTTCTATCGAATTTTTAGCATGCCCATAACCTTTTCGATGAAATTACCCTTAGAATTTTACTTAAAATGTTGATATGGAAAAGGTTGAAAACAGTGAATGGAGAAAAATAGAAAGCAAGCACATATATAGACACTGATGAAAGCAAAATTAGATAGGTACAATGACTATCGGCTGCGAGGATTGCTGCCATTAGCCTATACAATAAAGGTAATGAGTTGCTAATTTCCCAAATACAGAGGCAATTAAACATGATAAAACCTAGTATAAATGCAAAAGTATAGGTAAATTTGAAAGCTTTAATTGCTGAAATAATACAATTCTACATTACCATGTGTACAAATTCTACATAGTTAAAAGTTTCTTGCTATATACAGAACTCTCATGTATTAGCTCTGTTTAGCAAATACCAGTGAGTGGTTAGCTGATAGCTCATTACATTAGTTGTTACCGTTAGTTGATAGCTTATTACATTAGCTGTTAGCTAATTACCTTTTTGGTTAGCTGATTTGACTAGTTGGTCTCACTAGCTGATTGTGTAAATGTGTTTGATAAAACTTAGTTGATTGCTAGTAGTTGTTTGTGTAAAATGACAAATAAGAACATAATAAAACATTTATTTAGGGTTAAAGATAGTAATTAGGAGTAAAAATGCATTTCAAAAGAGATAAAACAATAAGCTAATTGAAAAAGCTTATAAAACGAGCTTTTTCAAAATTAGCTTTTTGGATCCAATAAACTCTTTCAAACATCTATTCACTAAACATACTATTAGAGATTTGATTAGTCAAAACCTCTAAAGTGACTCAAACCTCTAATTTTACTCCAAAAAGCTATTTACCAAACAGAGTCACTGTAGTTTACATCTATTTTACTTTTTGTTACTTTCTTGGCACTAAATCTTGAACACGGGGCATCTTTTGTCTCAAATGTCCTGCAACAACTGGTACGTTTACGCGAGTCTTCCAATGATGATGGTCAGTGTAGTGGCAATGGAAATGGAAATGGAAAGGGGAAGGTAGGAAGATTGATAGATAGTGGATCGAATCTCGATTTATATAAATTACAGAACTGAGAAATATTGAATAGAGTGAGGAGTTAAAGAGAAAGGATACGCACGAAAAAGGAAAGAGAGGAAAAGGGAAATATGGGGAGATAGTGTTTTTTTATTTAAAATGCTCTCATTTTTGTAATTACACTATGTGTAAGTCTTGGGTAAGATAAAAAAAATGATAAGTTGGCGTGTTGACTTTGAGTTGACCGGTCGTTTTAACCGGTCATATATCAAAATGGGAGGTCAAATATAAATTCGTACATATTAGTGAAATAAATTGAAAGTTATACACCAAAATTTAAAATTGGACAAAGATTATAAATCATTGATGAAATTTACCTAAAATAAAGGTAAAGGTACTTAAAATGCATATGGTAGCAAAGCAATTTAATTCTTATATACATAAGAAAAAAAGCAAAGCAATTTAATTATTGAGTGTTTTTGTCGGCATATCCCAATCCAAGTCAGGGCTAACACAAGAGGTGCTGTTTGTTTTTATGGGATACCTCTATAAAAGATTTATGATTGCATTTCTTATTTGCTTATGAGATACCCGAAAGCTGGATTCCTTCTATCCCCAATTCAATAAAGGTTTCTAATTGATAATTATATGAGTTGACTTTTCATAAAGAATTCGAAAGCTTTTCCATATGTTTATGATTTTTCTTTTTGATACATATATATCAACAATTAAAGTTTTATAAAGAAAATAAGCATATATGCTGCTCCTCTTTACAAAACATTGCTTTTTTCTCAATTGTATTTTCTTCTCACAATGCACTTGGGTAAACTCCAATGTTAAAGTCGGTAGATTGAAGGATATAAAAGAAAAGTTAATTAAGAGCTCATATAGGTGAGATTAGCTAACGGAAGGACAATTTTGCCCTTAGATTTACTGATGAGACAAATGAGGCGGTTCGAGCCTTGTGCCTGCTGTTTTGATGGGCTTTCTTTTAGAATGAAATGGACTTGAGGAGAATGGATCTGAAACAGATGTCTCTCGTTGTTTGGCCAGTAACATTTTACGTGAGAGGACATAACCGTGGGAGTCTTTTACATTTTTCCCAAGAGCATTTTATCGTTGATAAGGTGTTAAGACATGCCATTTGGTGAGAGTGACCTGGTAGTAGATATGTTCATGGATCCCTAGCCCGTCCAAGCCCGCTTTTATGGGTTCGACTTGGACATACATATTTCATGTTTAGCTTGGTCCGGTTTAGATCCGCTTAAGCTCGCACATGAAATGGGATGGACTTGGAATTTAACTTAAAAGCCCGAAACCGACTCAACCTGACCCAACATATTATAAATATTTATGTTTAATTAGATTATTTATTATTATTATTTTATTAAAAATATTAGTAATATTTTTTTGAAAGTGAAATTATGGGTTGCGCTAAATTTGGATATAGTAATTATGTTAAGTCCTATCTGAGCCCGGTGCAGTCCAACCCATAAATATGTCTAGCTGATAGTGAAAAGATATATAGACTCATAAAACGGTTTCATTTCCGATGGAACTCGATTTAAAGAGGAAAATTACAACTCGACGTTTCATATGTATCCATATCCAATCCGATTTCATTTGAAGACTATTTTATAAAAATTATGTTTTAAAAATAACGTTTTCCAATTTCTATTTCGCATTCGTGCCCGTTTATATATCCATGTACGTGGAACTAGACCTGTCTACGGGCCCGCGTACCCGCTAGGCCCGTGCCCCTTTGGGCTGGGCCTGGACAATAAAAATTGAATTTAGGCTCATTCCGGCCTAGGCCCGCTAAAACTCGTCTATTTTTTAGACGAACTTGGGATTAATAAAAATAACATGGACCGGCCCTTTCCGACCCGCCTATTAATACTAATTAATAAATTTATATATTTATATATTAAATATTTATTTTTTATAATTAAAAATTATATATATATATAGATGAGTTTATATGGATTGGACTTAGGATTTGATTTTTATATCCAAATCCAATCCGATAAAAAACTGCCTAAATTAATAGCGGTCTGAACTGGACTTGGACTGAACATTTTTATTTAAACTGAGGGCCGACCCGGCCCATGCCGAGGTGTAATTGGAAGACAGATTATTCCGGTATAGAAAGCAATAAAAGGGAAAGACAGGAATAGGACGAAAGATGATGAGGTTAGAGAAATAGAAGACTACAAAGGTAGTACGTCATTAATGAAGTTGGTCTTTGTCGGATTACATTCAAAATACTACTTAAATAAAGCCAGCCCCCATTCAACTTTGTCGTATCTCATTCCCTCTTTTCTTTTATTTTTCTGATGGAATCTCTTTGTTTTTTTCTTCATTAACATTACATGCATTCGCTAAAATATAATTATGTATAACATACAAAATTCGAACATACCTTATCTTATAAGGATCTCCCACACTAATTTTTGGACATATATAATATATAATCCAAGGAAAAAACAGTTGTCTTATTTCAATATATAATTATAAATCAAATTGTTAAAACAAACATCATTTTCCTAATTTACCTTTTAGGAAAACAAGGCAAAAACAACTATTATTGCTTTCGTTTTAATTTTCCTCATGATAATATATACTGATCTTTCGAATTTTAAAGAGATCAAGTGTCTAATATATGAAATGTATAGTTTTGACATGATTATCTATCTAGAAGCAAGGTTAAAAAATTACTGCTAGTCTTATCTATTATGTCCCACTGTCTTTTCTTATATTTCATAAAACCGACAAACCATGTGACAACTCTAAAATTATTACACACAGAGACTATATATATATATCTAGGCTTCATCATTATCTTAGAAGAATTAAAACTATAATTATTACCGCAGTTAGCTAGGGAGATATTATCATACCAAACCCATAATTTAAATATAATATATATAGAATTCCCAAATAACGAACTCATTCTTTAGAAAAAGAAAAAGGAAATTATTACTGTAGACAAGTTGACAAAACAAAGAAAATTTCAACCTTATTTTATGCTATAGCACTTGTATATATATATATATAATCCTATGATTCATAATTCTCCTTCTGACTTTTAAGTAAACTAACATGATTATATATATATATAGATGTAAGACTTTTAAGTTTCATCTTCTATACACTATACATATCCTCGGACTGTATGAAGGTTTGAGCACTCACCGGTCATCGAAAACTTTTATAGTAAAAGAACCTAAGCATTGGAGCACCCTCTATCAGTGAATTCTGACTATGATCGCGTGGTGAAATTCCAGAGTTCAATCTCGGTGTTATAATCGTGAAGAATTGCTTGGTTCGGCTCATTGAAGCAAGCCAATTGCCGGGAATTTTCAGTTTGGCCATTCAGCTGAGAAGCTACAAGACGATCAAGGGCGACCCAGTTGGCTAAACCGGAGTCCAAGGTTGGGTTCGGATCCAACGGACTCACCTGGTTTGAACCATCACTGATAATGCTTGAGTTTGGGCTGTCTAGGTTTGGTAGTTTTAAGAATCTGTCATATTGATATGATGATCCATTTATGGTGGTTGATGTGTTAATTGGTGTAAGTAATCTTTTATTTTCTTCCTTGCTTACTCTTCCCATGTGTTCAAGTATTTGATCAAGAGCTCCTTCATTGTAAGAACTTAACATCTCCTGGTTAAAAGGAGTCTCTAGGGTTTTGTAATGATTTTTCTTTTTGAAGATACGGCAAATTACCCATCCTTCCTCTTGTGCACTATCTCCCATAACATCCGAAACCTTTTTAAATAAAAACACGGTCAATTAGAAGTGCGGCCGGGTGTATTATTCCAGAAGTACGATAATAATTAAATAGATATCTTACATTTGTATCAATAGCTATGTCATCGAGTCTATATTCATGCATAATCCAATCAGATTTTTGACCATGTGGAGCTCTTCCTTTGTAGAAAACTAGTGTCTTCCTCATACCAATCCTCATGCCACTACTATGTATTACCTATCATATCATCAAATCATTTTAATCCAAAGTTTCAATGTACTAAAGTTAAAAAAATTAATATGAATTGAAATTTTATAATTAATAAATCACTATTAACAAGAGCTTCTGATACCATATTATCGAATAATTTAATCTAAAACTTATTATAATATATAAGAATAAAAACCCTAATAGCAACCCTTATTTTTAAGGAATACCATACTTGAAGAGTATTTGAATGTTTTTCGTGACATTACCTTATCGCGGCCAGTAGCCTTCCAGAAGCCCGCAGCAGTTGCGCGATTGGTGCGGGTTCCGGTGGGATATTTCTTGTCTTTGTGACTGAAGAAATACCAGTCATTTTGAGGGGTGCTACCAATATTGCAAATTTCTGAAATAAACAAAACAAATAAGAAACGCCATTCTACTATACACCGAGAGTAATATACTGTAAGAACATTCGAAATATGTGATACCTTGAATATCCCAAGGCTCGAGTTTATTAAGATCAACGTCACGAATGACATCCAAATCGATTTTCTCCGATAAGACCTTCTTTTTCAAGTAGTAATGCAAGAGTTCTTCTTCTGTTGGATGAAACCGAAACCCCGGAGGTACCTGGGATTGTCCATTTACAGATATGCTCATGTTCTCGGACATTCGTCGGGGGAGGAGGAGGAGGAGGAGGAGAAAAGTGTGGTGATAATTAGGTGTGAGAGTAAGAGTAAGAATATATATTGGAGAGTGGGAAGTGAAGAAGGAAAAGAGCAGGCTACCTGCAAAGAAAGGGAAAGGGAATTTATTTTGGAAATAGAAATGGGCCCATAAGTGTAGGGTAACAGATATGAAGATGGACTTTGTTAGAACACCACCAGCTACACCCACATCTCTATTAATTGTGACCTTGTAACTTATTATTCCATCTCCCTCTTAAACAACCCTAACTCTCTCTCTCTCTCTCTATTATTCTACTTATATACAACCACCACAACAAGAAACAAATAGCAATATGGTTTCAACAGTAAGGAACCGACTATTGTCTCGCTATAGTTTCGGTTTTCGTTGTCATTGTTAAAAAAATTTACACGTGAAACAATATTTATGTCGTCTCGTATTTCTCCGTAACCTTAAAACCTTCACTAGCTCTGAGCGGGAGATACCCCTCCTCCCAAGAAACATGTGAACAAAAAAATCAAATTGGATAACTATAAACTTTTAGTTTGAATGGTTTGTTGATATTGTACTCGAGCCTTTTAAACTAAGTGGTCCAAGGTTACAATCCTGCAACCCCATTTAATGATGGCACTTGAACACATGGTAAAGTGTGTCTTTATGTACATGCTTCAAGCACAAAGGCATTAACGTGTGGCGGGAAGTCAGGAATAATAAGAAAAACTATTTTTAGATCTGAATTATAAGTTTGAATTTTTAATTAAAATAGTTCACTAATGACAGAGGTTCAATAATAACTTTTATTATAATGTCAAACATCTCCTATCTAGGGATGACAACTGTCAGGATACTTATAGTTAATAATATCATTATTATCAATTTCATGCTTATTATTGAAACTATTGCCCCGTTAAATTAACCTTTACAAACATACATTCTGAATTTCATTCTCTTCCCATTTAATTCATCAATATCCACAAATATTGAAAATCAACGAAAACAATCAAATTAATTATAAATTTAATGAAACATAAATAAAATAATTATTACAAAAATATAAAGAAAAAGTCAAAAGTTCAACAAATAAATTCAAATGCAAACACTTAATTGACTAAGAAAGTAAAATACACATAAAATAAAGGCAAAAAAAAAAAACATCATTAGTCCATGATTTTTCATTTTTTTATTCATTAAACCATCTTTTATTTGGATACATTAAACTCATGATCATTTTTTTTTGTCTCATTAAGTCCTTTGCTTACCAAATTAGTAAATTATAAATATCTAATTATATTAATTAAATTAATTTAATCTGTATTTGAAATTATAAAAAAAAATATTTTTTACAGTTTGAATTAAGGTTTTTATAGTTTTTCTATAGCCAGATTACACATCCAGAACTGTTTTCAAACAGTGAAAAAAATAAAAAATTTCAAATGCATATGCAACGAATAACACTATGTTAACCAAGTTTTATGTTCAAAATTGATTTTTGAGGTCATCAAGGGTTTAGTGGGGCCAAAAATAAATCATCATGGACTTAATGAATCTAAATAAAAGATAAATGGTTTAATGAACCAAAAAGTGAATAATAATAGGCCTAATGATGCTTTTTACCTAAAATAATTCCTCTCCAATTTTATTTTCATCTAAATATGGCGGATAACATGTATCCCGTGGTTATTCTCACATCTGTCTCATACATATTACAAATATTTTTTAAATCACATTTCCATCCCAAACCCTTTTATATAGATAAGAGTTATACAATTATAATTAGAATCAGGCGAGTATCCGCAAAACCGGTACCCTTTCCATAGAGGTGACAATTTTTGACACGAAAATACGATTACAGAGCCAACCCAACTGACATAATACGATTGACACAAATATCATTTTTCTAGCATTTATAACATATAAAACCATATGGAACATAAATATGAGATAACACGATTTTGAAACGAAACACGAAATTGCCACCTCTACCTTTCCATTCCTACCCCTACTCCTAAACTTTTCATAAATAATAATAATAATAATAATGGAGGTGGGTCTCCGTTCTCTCTCTATCTCTCCCTTATATTTCTTCTCCAGCAACCACCGCAACAAGAAAGAGATGATGGGGTAGGCATTGCGCTATCATGGCCCGTTCTTCATTGGAGGAAATAAATAAATATATATATACTATCTTTTACTTTATTCTGAATTAGTCACCTTTAAATCATGAAATCAATTTAAACATGTAACCAAATAAATTAACTTTATTGATGTGTTCGGCGAGATTCATAATTTAATTTTAAAATGCATTATATGTAACATATCATCTAATCAATGCTTCAAAGATGATTTGGGAAAACATTAGTTTCACTATAATCATATAAAATTCTACAATATTGTTTTTATGCTAAGAATTCTAGATCAATTTTATATTCATTTTTTAATGATATTTTAATGGTAATTTTCGTTGTTATTTTATTACAAAAAAAGTAAAATTGACCATTTTTTTTTATCGTGACTCATAGGTAAGGTTAAAAAATAAATTTTATTATTATCTTTTAACACCCCGTACAACGAATATTTCTTAGGTATGAAGCATGATTGATCGGTTGGGGCTGATTTTACACATGCGTGTGTAATTTTTGTTTTTTTTTTTTTTTTTTTTGCTAAATCGAACTTTTTCAAAACAAATTCGTATATATACGTGTTATAATCTGAATGGTCAAGAACCAATTTTTAAATACCAATATAAATTTTCTCAAAATTAAGTTATATTATGTTTAAGATTCTTAACATGTAAAAAAATTGTATCTAATAGAAAAAAATCAGATTTAAGAAGCGGCTAATAGGTCAAAAAATTTAGAAATTTGGATTTAGGAATGACCAAACATGCCAAAAAAAAATAGAAATTTGGATTTAAGAAGGGCCAATTAGATAAAAAAAAAATTAGAATTTTGGATTTAGAGATGAACAAATAGGACTTAGGCTAATTTTGAGGTGCTAATTCAGCATCTCATCATTCTTTTTGGAGACAGTGGGACTGGAATTACCACAGCTTCAAATTTTATGAAGACAAAAGAGCCGAAACTACCACTGGTCATGATGGTTTTGGCTGCTGGAAGGGCCTGAGACCCTTTTATCCACTCCTGGCTTGAAGTGAGTATTGTGTGAAGTTTAATATAAAAGTTGGTATTGGACTTTAACTATCAACTTAAATCGATTGGTTTAAACAATTCTTATATTAGAGCCTCTTAATCTAAGTAATCAATAATTTGAATATTTAATCCAAAAATTTACGCAGAAAGATAAAACCCACAAATAACAATATGTATATCTATCTATCCTTCTTTTATCTTTTTCTTGGTTAAAGTTAATTAAATTCATCAAATTCAGAATTAAGCATGATTAATCTGAGTGTTTATGTCAAAAACTTTTGAGCAAAGGGCAACCATTATTTTGATGGGTTAATTTTGTTAGTGATGTGCCGTTTTTTTCTTCTTTGATTTGTCAATAATTGGTTATTTTGTTATTGTCAAAGAATAATGTCCATATAAATTTTAATTGTTTCAGCAATGAAAATTTCAGTCACTTTTTGGAAAAATAGAGTATCACTTGGAGTTTAAGTCAAACACGCATTTAGAATTAATTTCTTCTTAATTTGTCCTTAATGCATTTTGGGAGAATCACCTCAACTTGGTACTTATTTATTAATATCAATTAACCAATTAATCACATTTCTCCTTTTGAGGACTGCAAGTATAAACATATTCTATTTACACATGCACATTTAGATATTGACATGTACCAAAAAAAATAAAATAGTGAAATTGACATGTGGATTTCATCTTGGTGTAATTCATATTATTCCATTTTTGAAGCTACACGGTGACAGATCGAAGATTCACTTTCTCTTGCGATTTATAGGTACTAAATTAATATTTTTAATGCTTTTACATAAAAATTTAAAAATCCATACACAATTTTTATAGAATTTTTAGAGTTTTCTGACAATTAGTGGGTGTTCAACCCCCCTCTGGACCCGTCCCTAAAACTACATAAAGATGTAGCTATACTGAATGCAGGTAGATTGACAAAGCATGAATTTTTTTCATTTTGCTTCCTATTTATGTTTTTATCTATTATTATTATTGCATTAATGAAAAAAAAAAATCAATATGTACTTTCTTATAGACCTATAAAAACTACTTTCTCTGTTTCATATTACATGTCTTTTAAGAGATTTTTTTTTGTTTTATAATATGTCATTTTGATTGATCAATACACATTATTAAATTGCATTCTTTCTGAGTTTATGGAGAGTAATTAGAATAATGGACTTATTTATATAATAAATAAATAGTGGAATCAATAAATAATGGGCAACACAGTCTTTTTTTCTAATATCTTTAATTTCTGTGAAACTCTCCGTAAAGACATATAATATAAAACAGAGTGAGTATAAGATAGATGAGAATGGAGAGACATGTTATTTTTTTACTATAGAAAGTAGTACGAATAAAAAGTATTTATAGGCAAGTAAAGTACTATATCATGTTGTGTGGATGATTTACTACATCAGCGTAGAACAAATACTCTAATTTCCGTTAACAATCAAGTCAAAACATATGAAAGTTTATACTAACTTCAATACTTTTCACTTAAGTTGTAGCTGAAGTAAAACACAGCCCAAGTTTACATAAAACATATTTCATCTGTGAACTGGATAAGGACTTAGGGCCCGTTTGTTTTATCTACTGTTTGCTGTTGCTGTTTGCTGTTTGCTGTTACGGTTTGCTGTTTGCTGTTGCCATTTGCTGTTACGGTTTGATGTTTGCTGTTACGGTTTGCTGTTTGCTTTTTGAAAAAGCTGCTTTTCCAAAAAACAGAGATTCTCTGCTTTTGTAAAAGGCTGCTTTTCAGGTGTGAAAGGCAAACAGGAGGTCACTAACCAAACATCTAATGCTGCTTTTCAGATTTAAAAGGCAAACAGGAGATAACTAACCAAACACCTAAAACTCTCCCTTTTGAAATGAAAAGGCAAACAGGAGCGTGAAAAGTAGCAACCAAACGGACCCTAAGTTAAGAAGACAATAGATCTAAGCATCTTAGTTATGTGTAAATAAGACCTTCATTTCTCCTTTTGTACTTATTATGTGCATGAGATTGTTATTCAATCAATTTAGGGTTTTCATTCCTTTTTCTTTTTTCAACTTTTTAACAAAAAGAAAATCAATAATATTTAGATTTTTTTATATATAGTTAAAAAAAATTATATATACATGTATGACTAATTTTTTTTCCATACATATAAGGTCAAAATTAACTCTCCGAATAGTTCATTTTCACGTGTTAATTAAAAAATAGTTATTGATAATATCGCACATATAAAACTTCTTCTCATATTTTTTTCCATAATATTTAGATTTTAGGGAAAAGTACAAAAATAAACTTTGTGGTTGCACATGTTTTCAATCGCAACTCATGTGGTTTAATTTTTTTTTTTAAATGGTGTCATATACTTCAATCTGTTGGCAAACATGGACATTCAGTGTAAAAAATGATAAGGTGGCAGTCAAAGTCAAAAGATTTAAAGAGTAATTTTGTCCTTTCATATATACTATATTTTCTGATTTATTGTATTTTTTTAAAATTTTAAATCTTAACCAATAGACAACTGACACCTCATCTTTCTCCTTTTTCCTACCTATCTCCCCAAACTGATCTTTCTTCTACTTGTTACTATAATGGCAGAAGCAAATTTGAGAAAAAAAATCAACAAGCTCACAACTTCCTTTCCACCCACTCTCAAATTTTTTTTGTCTTAAATTTCTGCCATCACTAAACAAGGTAGAAGACGAAGCTAGTTTGGGCGAGATGTGGGAGAAAGGGAAAAGATGAGGTGTCAGTTACCTATTGGTAAGTTTTAAAATTTTAAAAATATAATAAATTAGAAAATAGTATATATGAAAGGCTTTAAACCTTTTGACTTTGACTCCAAGAATCATTTTTAACACCGTTAGATAGAAATATATGTGTTTGTTAACGGATTGAAGTACATGACACTATTTTGAAAATTTTTAACCACATAAATTGCGATTGAAAACATGTGTAACTACAAGTTTTATTTTTGTACTTTCCCCTAAATTTTATATAGTTAATTTTTTTTATATATGTATGACTTTTTTTTCTACATGTCTAAGGCTAAAATTAACCCCGACTTTCAATTCCTATCTCTGCCAACTCATTTGAAATCTTGGCTATTGGCTCTGCTACTGTAAATGATTATATATAAGAGATAAGGTGCAAAAATGCCACTAACATTTACACGTAGGAGTAATTTTATCTTTAACCTCTAAAATGGTACAATTTTAACCCTAACATTCATAGCCAAAAGCAATTTTACCCATAATGTTAGCAAGTTGGATCAATTTTAAACATTATTATAAAATGTAGATATTTTGTTCCTTATTCTACACCAATTGCACGTCTCTTTATTCTAAAAAAATCATATTTTTTTATTATTTAATAATAAAATTGAAAATTAATATTTTTAAATTCAGTGAAATGTTTGAATTTTTTTTCAACTTGTACAAAATACACAGGGGCGTATACAGGGAGGGGCCCGAGGGGGCCCTAGCCCCTCCGGCTGCCTGAACTACCATGACTAGGGGTAGTTCTGGTCCCTTCTGTCTCCACAAAATTTAAGGATTAGGGCGCTAAATTGGTGATTTGATTAAACTGTTATCAGTATTTGATAAATTGGACATTTGGCGTAAAACTTTGATTTTGATTGAGTATTTAATAAATTGGTCTGGCCAGTGGCGGTTGAGATCCTTATCTCCAAGAAATATTAATGGCGTGCTGGTTTAGCACACCAAGATGTTTCGAGAAGTGTTAAACTTTTTCTAAATCCAAATTTATAAATTTTTTTACCGGTTAGACCCCTTAAATCCACATTTTTAAATTTTTTTTGTCACGTTAGGATCTCTCAAATCCAAATTTTTAATTTTTTTTTTTTTTTTTGCCTATTAGGCCCTTAAATCCAAAATTTCTGATTTAACACAGTTATTTTTACATATTAAGGATCTAGCTTAATTTTAAGAGGTTTTATATTGATACTTAAAAATTGATTCTTGACCACTCAGATTATAACACGTATATATATGGAAAAAATTCGAGCAGGTTTGATTTAGCAAAAAAATAAATTTACATACACACGTGCAAAACCAGCCCCTCCAACGGACCAATCTTGTATTCGCCACTAAAAATACAGTATATATATTTTAATTTTTTTTCACGTTTAATCGGATGTTCATGATCTGTTACTAACATGTGATAAAATGACACGTACATGTGAACGGTAGATGACAAGATTCGTGACTGCGAAGACAATTTATGAATTATTTCTCAAATTGACCCAACTTGTTAACATTAGGGGTAATATTGATCTTGACTGTCAACGTTAGGGGTAAAATTGCACCATTTTAAACGTTAAGAATAAAAGTGTTTCCGACTGTACACATTATGGGTATTTTTGCACCTTAGCCCAATATATAATAGCAAATGGACCAGGAATGTTCATATGCACCTTAGTGAGCAAGTGAATTTGATCATTCACCGTTAGATATAGGCTTATTAAATCTAAGTCTTAGCAATGTTTTGACTCTCCATCTTAGGACTCCGAAGCATATTTGAAGATTTTATATGTATCATTTAGAATGTGATATATATAAAAGGGCTTGTTCACCAATATATTAGAACCTGGATTAGTTGAGTAGGAGACGACAAGAAATCTAACAGCATGAAGCTGCAACGTCTCTGTTAATCATTATTCTACCTTTCATTTTGATAAACAACAAAAAATATAAATTGAAAATGACTACACCTCCACTTATATATATACAAGGCGGTTACTAATGTAAGAGAAATAATATTAGTAATTTGTTATAAAAAATTAATAATTAAATTATATTTTAAAAATTAATTTTTAATATATCACTATTTTTTTTATATCATAAATGAAGTATGTTTAATTTATAAATTCTGGATCTCAATTCATAAATTTTAAATCCTAGACCTCCAATTTATAAGCTATAATTTTTAAAATATATTAAAAATAATGATTTATTTAATTTAATATAATTATAGATAATTTTTTAAAATTGAATTTCTATATAAATTTCCCTCGAAATTATAGAGACTTATATCAAACAATCAATCAACCCCAAAACATTAAATTATTATAAATAAAAATCAAAGGTTTTTTTGTAACACATTTTTCAAATGTCTCTTGAACTTCAGAGAAGCACACTTAATAATAGTTTATGTTTATTTTAATTTTCAATACATTTGTTTTTTAGGACTCTTAGGATATTATATTTCTCCTGGAATAAAGTTGAAAACAGTTATTTGAAGAGTTTTATGGGGCGTTTGTTTACCTCATTTTTTCTCTTCATATTCACTTAAAAAAAAAAATTAAGTATTTGGTTAGAGACTTTCCAACAGTAGGTAAAGCAAATGACTCTTAAGTGTTCGTTTGTTTTCATTTTTTAAAACTGTTTTTTTACCTACTAAACATGAGATAAAAAGTGTTAGGTAAATTTCTGAAATAGATGTTTTTTTACAGAAAAAAAAAACAACTAATACCTACTGCCTATCAGGAACAACAAACCGATAAATAGGAATAGCTGAAACAAACGGACCATTAATCTATATAAGAGAAATTTAGGGGTTTATGAAGAGTTTGTTGACTCCTTAACTTTGTGGAGGCTAAAATGTATAAATTTTATTGTTAGAGTTTTTGATAAAATTTGATAGATGTCACATCCACATTGAATCTGCAAAGAAAACTATCTAATTAACATTTTAGGGGAAAAAATAAGATGTTTAATTCGGATTCGTGGAGATTCATTGACTTTTTGAATGGATATATACCTATGCAATTTGTCAAAAAAAAAAATAATTATTTACTTTCACCCTAACCTAAATGGCTCATATGAAGCTACTAGATAAAGGCATTTACATATAATTTAAAAGTGTGATATATATATAGAGAAGAAGAAGCTTTGTTTGATTAATCCGAAGATAGAAGAAAAAGCATGCATGGGGTGGGGGAACAAGTTCCGCATTTCTCTCCTACATGCATGATTTTTTCCAAACAATAAGCATATAATAAAGTTTATATTTATTTCATTTTATTTCTCATGGAATCACACTATATATGGCCTCATCCACATAAGAGGATACACAGTCAGCATATTTCGCAGAGGATACAGTCAGCATTCGGGTCCTTTCTCTTTTCTCTTTTTTGCTAATCAAATGGAGACCTGTGGAGATATTTATCCATTCATCCATCGTTCTAGAAAAACTATGTTTTCTTTTCGGATAATTTTCAACTATTAATTAAAATTAATTGAAGATTAAAAAAAACACTTTCCATTCGTGAAAGCATTCACACGTATAATCTATTGTATATTGTTTGTTGTTGCTGTTTGTCGTTACGGTTTGCTGTACTATTTTTTCTAAAAAACAGTAGTAATTTCTTACTTTTATAAAAGACTACTTTTAGATGAAAAAAGTAAACAAAAGATCACTAACCAAATACCTAAAACTTTTCTTTTTGAAATAAAAAAAGTAAATATAAATATGAAAATGAACAATCAAATACTCTAGAAATAATAAGAAATTCTTTTTTAAAGAAGAAGAAATAAGAATAAATTAAACTTTGGAGTTACAATTGATTGATGGTAAGAGAAAAATTATTCATACAACTCTTATCAATTAATTTACCTTCAATATACTTATAGCAATTGATATATTTATTTGTAATAAATTTTATAAATGCACAATCTTTTCGAAACTTATGTTCTTACACTCAGGTTTGTTAGATATTGGAAGTTTTGTTCCCCTAAAACAAAAGCTAAGTAATTATTTTTGTATGTAGAAATTTCACATATATAATATCATTATTTTGAAAATATTTTGCATTAACTAAATAGACATTTTTCATATTCATAAGTGGAGAATAAATTTCAATAAAAATGGTTAATTAATTAACCTGAATAATACTACCTACTACTTTAAATAACATTTTCTATCTTCACCCGCAAAATAAATAATAGGCATATATTTTATAGGATTTGTATGGTATAGAACTCTAATTTTTAACTAAAAAGAATGAAAAGATAATCATTAAATTCATTTTAAAAATTTTAAATCACCGACCTGTCACGAAAACAAAATTAAATTATGCGTGCCTCATGAGACTGTCTTTTTGGAACTTCTAATTTCTTGAACCAATCTATAATCTTTTTATTAAATTAATCCCCTGGCTGGCATCAAGCAATAGTTGCATACTTACATATAACATCAATTCACAATTTTTGGAGCTATATATCGAGTAGTTTTCCATCTACATATATAGATTGCAAATATATACATATATGCAAAACCAAGACAAATTTCAGAGGGACCACGTGTTACCTTTAAATATTTTTTATATAATAAAATGTACATGTGACAAATAAAATAATTTTCTATAAACTAATAAACTTATAAAATTATCAATAAATTAATGGGATAAGTTTTTAAAAAAAAAACATGTTTTGCTAATGAGGATTTAATCCTCTACTTTTTCTTTAAAAAAGAAACTCTAATTATAGCTTCTTTTTATTGTGATATGAAAGAATCCATATGAAAAGGGTTCTCTAGTGACTAAAGTAAGATAGAAAGATGATTAGTGCAACGAGGTTGATAGATAACATCACTCTGATGCTTAAGTTAGTGAAATGTATAATAAAGTACTAAGAAATTGAGAGGAATTGCAATATATCAGGGTGTAGCTTGACTATAGAATCATATTCTATTTATAGGGACCTCGGAGGTAAAACTACCCGTCTGATTTAATTCCATGGGATGAACGACACATGTCTTTAAGCGTTTTAATCTAGGAAAAAGAAGTAAGAAACATTCACGATTCTCAAGGAGAACTGATGCCAAGATTCTCCAGACCTCTCACTTGCCTTTTCAAAAACCACTATAAATGCAACCCCTCGCAATGGATTTACTTCTCTCCCACCTTTGCATTTCTTTCCAGCGCTCAGAGCTTTCATTTCCCCCACTAACAATCTGTAAGTGTTCCTTCTTTCCTTAGCTTTTTTTGTTGTTGTATGGAAGTTCTAAAACGGAAGAATTCTCGTAAGCATCAAACCTCTGCAAACCTTGATCCAACCTCCTCTAGTGATACTAAAACCATACCTCCACGAAGCTAGACTAAGCAGGAGACTGGAAATGGTAAAAAAGTGACTCTAGATAAGAAGTAGAACCCTAAGGGCTGAGATGAAGGCTCTAGCTTGACGGCCTCCCAGTTGGTGGGTTTGTCGGTCGAATTTCCTTGCCTTGAAAAATTGGAGATGTACCCACCTAGCCCTTGGCAAGCTGTTGGTGATTGGTTCCAGAAGAGTGATAATGATTTTATTGGATTCATGTCCAATTTTTGACCTACGGCATGAGGTTTCCCCTTTTAACTCCCATCGTAGCTGTTTTGGAAGAGTTTCACAATTGCCCATATAAGTTGTTATGAATGCATGGTTGGACCTATTGGCGCTGTATAAGCTCTACTCTGATCTAAAGTTTGTCCTGAATAGAGCAGTTGTTTGCTAGTTCTAAAAGTCTCTAAAGAGATAAGGGGTAGATTTTTGTTATTGGAGTCTTAAGAGTCAATCTTCTAGGCCTTAGTGGCCCCCTCTTGTCGAGCAAGGTAGATAGCATTAGGAGTTTTAAGGACAAATGGTTTTGACTGGGACCAAGGATGGGCTCTCTTGATATCCCATATCTGAAAGCCTTCCCTTTTAAAACAAGCTGGAACCTACCAATTAAGGAACCTGGGTGGCACCTCGGGCTTGAATGGAGGAAGAGGAGAGGCCCACGAGGGAAATTATCACTTTCCTAAGTTTCTAGATCTACACCGACATGTTGGAGATGATTTGTACTTGTCATACGTGTGTGTGTGTTTGCCATAGTCTCGAGACATTATAGTCTAGACAATGCCCTAATCATAAGGAAGCAATTTGTAATGATGATTTACTTGTCCAAATCAATCATACAGTATCCAGAAATTGTTTTATGCCTTTAAAAGCCTGTTGACAATCCAGTGTCCACTTGAATGTTTTTTGCTTTTTGATTACCTCATAGAAAGGTAAACATCTTCTGCCCGAACATGCTATGAAACATCCTAGGGCAATGATCCTCCCATTCAACCTTTGTACTTCTCTAACATTCTACTTAGCCTTCATCTTTAATACTGCCTTTATTTTATCTGGAATTGCGCCTACCCCTTTCTGGCTAATGACATAGCCTAGAAACTTTCCTAAGGTGGCTCCAAATGTGCATTTCTCAAGATTAAGCTTTATGTTGTACTATTAGAGAACCTAGAGGATCTCTTTGACATCTTCGGCATGTCTTTCTAGGGAGGGGCTTTTAATGATCATGTTGTTAGAATATACGGAGAAATTGTGTCCTTTCTGCCCATCAAAGATTTTGTTCATCATCCTTTGATATGTTGCTCCTGTATTCTTCAATCCAAAAGGCATTACTTTAAAAAAGTATGTGGTCTGATGGGTGATAAAGGAGGTCTTGATCTGATCTTTACGCTCCATTTTTATCTGGTGGTGTTTCGTGCCTTTTTGGTGTGGATTGGATCGGATTGCGAGCGTGCCAGTAGCTTTGTCAAAAAACTACAAAAGAGCTAAGAGCTAAGATCTAGCTTCTAATCAAAAGAAAGTGTAAAAAGCTTAAAGGAGATAAAATGCTTAAAGTTCATAGTGGAATCTAGAAAACTGATTATGACTACACTAAGATGTTGCAAAAGAGAGAGAATTCAAAGAGAGAAACATCGCTTGGATCGTATTGAAATGGCTTTGTTGATAAAACTGAAAGACTAGAGCTAGAGCTTACAAGTTAAAAGTTAAATTCGAATGAACAAACTAAAGCTGCAGAATAGCCAGAGTCCGTAATATGATAATTGTTTGAATTCCATTAGGCTTTGGTTTGATTTGATTTCATTTTGTTGAATTGGTTTGAGTTGGATCCTTTTTCTCACTTTTTCTCTCCTTTAAATATAGTGGCTTCATAGTGCTAGTAACCGATGCACCCACGTTCCTGCTCCACTAACCCACGACTCTCTAGCTAGCTCCTTTTGCGCGATGAGCTTTACTTCATTGTGGGTTCCCCGTATTCTTAAACTACCCACGTTCTCACTCCACGTTCTTCCCCCAATGTTCTTCTAGCTTTGGTTCTTGGGGCGAGCTGCTACTCCTTAAAACTCTGTTTTCTCTATCATTTTCGGTCAGCCTGCTCCGTTTCTTGCGAGTGGTATTGATTGAGAAATACTCTCTAGCTCTTCCTCTATCTGGCACTTTCTTTACGTTGATCCCTCTCAAGTAGTTCCAGCGTAATTGTAGGGGAAATAGGTGGTAGTTGGACTTAACGTCCATGAAAGAATATACTTCATAGTCGGCAGTTCCGACTACCAAGATATCAATGCAAGGGTAACATATATTTATCTTTGGGGTAGGCTTTATTGAGATCGGTGAAATCCACGCACATCCAATATCATCTGTTTGCCTTCTTCGCAAGGATGACATTAGCTAACCATTGGGTGTATATCACCTTCTCAATGGCATCAGTGTTGGTCCCGTGTAATGTGACAATATTAGTTCCAAGGGGGGGGGGGGGTTAGGAACAATTTAAAATTTTGTCCGTTAAGGCTGACTTCTTTTTCTTAAAAGACTTTAACTTAGTCTTTAAGCACAGCAGTGCTGAGTAGTTTTAGACACAAGCTTAGTCAACTAGTGACTAAGTCTGTTTCTATCCTTGAGTCAGGAGATAGCACTTACGTCCATTCCTAAACTCAGCTTCTCAGTTCACTCAACTCAGCGTGTGTTCGTTTTAATGTTTTACTAGGCAGTATTTAAGCAAGCAAGATATAAAGGAGTTAAGGGTTAGAAAGATATTACTCAGCAGACGTATCCTGGTTCGGCCTCTCCGCCTATGTCCAGTCCCCGGAATTCCTTCCGAGCTTTTCAGAATCCTCTACTGAGCTCTTTAAAGGTAGAGCACAAACCTTTTACAATAGCAACTGAGTATACAAGAGTACCTTCCTCTATTCCTCTACTCAATCCTATTTCTACGACTGAGTACTATGACCGAGTACTCAGCTTCTCCTTTCTATACTTCTAGAAATGATAAGTGTTTTTGTTCTAAACAACAATTGCTAAGAACACCTTAGATGAATAAGATCAATCTAGACTTTTACACAAAATTAGAATTGGTGTAAGATTTGCTTTGGTTTTCTCACAGAACTTCGAATATCAATTTGGTCAGCGTTTCGACTTGATTGAAGATCTGCATCGAATGAAGCGTTTGAGTGGCCTATTTATAGTGACACTTGATGCACCAGTAATTTCAAATTTCGAAATAACCGTTGGAGGGAAACGGCTTCTTGTCGCTTTCACTCAGTACGTGCTCAGCGTCCTCGGCCAATCAAATTGTTGTATCTTCTGTCTTCGACAGTGCTCAGTAGCTTTTCGTCAAGCTGGACAGAATGTTTCCACATTTATGGCAAAGTCTTCCAGACAGCTTCCTGCGCCTTCTGATCTTTACCCAAAGTAGAAGTACTTTGTCTTCAAGTTTGTTCAGGTCAGCCGCTGACCTGACTTCCTTATCGCACAACTCAGCAGCTTCGTCTTGAAGCTTTTTGGTCGAAGGCTTTTCGATCCTTCTCCTCGATGGGCTTGCGTTTCATTCAGCTTGAGCTGCGTTTTGATCTGCTTGGGCCGTGTGGTTTTCATCCGTTGACTTGGGCTTGACTTTCTTTTGTGGGCCTTTGGGCCTTACAACTTAATGTCTTATAAATTAAATAGCTCAACATTGAACAAACACATTAGTACAAATAAATCAAAGCATTTAAATTTAATGTGTTGGAATATTTTTATCATGGAGATTTAATTCTTGTTAAATAATTTTGTCAAATCAAAATCATGTGGAAAGGTGTTTCAACAAACTCCCCCATTTTGATGTTAGCAAAAATATTCAATGAGGAACTCAGTGTTGAGCTCCCCCATGATAGTTGGCCTTTTCTTAACTTCTTAAGATTCTCCCCCGTAAGGGTTGAACTACTGACTTAGTTTTACTTTAAATATTTTAAGGTTTAACCAAGTAAGTCTAAGGTCAGCTTTAGAGCAAGGTCAGCACTTGGAACATTTTGTCTTTACTCAGTTTTGATACTTAGTTAAGCGGAAAATTAAGTTCAATTATCAGAGTGGAAGTAAGCTGAGTAAATTAGTTGGGGCTGAGTAGTTTTATTCAGTGGCCTAGTACTTGTTTAGTATTTATGTTCACAAGTTTCAGATTACATGGTTCAATGAGTTTTAAGTAAGAAGACATGTGAGAGAGGTCATGCATTAGATCAACACAACAGATAAGCACAAAGTGATAAATAGATAACACATTTATTTGTAAGTGTTGAGTGATTTCCGCAAGTGCACGGTTTCGCTTGTAGTAATAAAAAGATATTGATCCCACAGGGAATGTTTTTCAACAAAAACTTATTTATATGTAGTTTAAATACGACTTAAGGTTTATAAGAATAGATAATCGTTATTTGGAATTGGTTTTGAGATTGATTGAATAAGAATTAGGTTAGAATATATGTAGAACGTTAGAAATCAATTCTGTTTTGAGTATGAATAACAAAACAGAAACGTTTAGTGTTTAAAATAAGAGATTTATTGTGTTCGTTTGCATTAAGTAAAGAAAACAACTTTAAACTTTGTATAAATTATAAAAGTGTAATAACGTAAACTCCTTCAATTAAAAGGCTTTGAACCGCAGACAATCCTCCTACGGTCGGGTTATATTGCTACCTTAACCAAATTAACACTTATTTCCGATAAGCCGACTTAACGGTCATATCGTCCTCAAGAATAAATTTGCCTAAGTGTTAAACAAAGTTTCCTTGTAAAGATATTGAATTTAACTACGTTTTAATGAAAACACCAGAACTCACTCCGGATCATTTACTAAAGTGCTACATAAAATTATATTGAATTGAATGAACTTTATTAGATGAAATGTGAATTTGATACAAGTTTACAGAGAATAAAAAGCATGGAAGCATTCAAGATGACTTAGTGAGTTCCAGGTCGATTTTCCTGTCTTCAAACCTCGTTAGAGTTTGTCAAGCTCCGGGATCGAACCCGCTACTTAATCTTCTCGCTGAATCTTCGGAATAGAGATGGTTCTTCTACTACCAAAATGTAAACTAGCTTGAACAGATCTTAATCTAAATCTAATTGCTACTGTGTTTGTAATTAATTTAAGAACAACTTGTGTACGGCAAGATTGCTTTTACAGAAATGAAATCTAATCTTTGACTCATTTATGAGTCAGAGTTTCTGCATAAATTCTGCACTCTTCTTAATTAATCTAACTCTCTGTGTACTGAACTCTGAAATCAACTCTTTATTTATAGATGTTGAAGAGTCGTGTCTAAGGGTCGTGTCCGCTGTGAAGAGACGTTTCTATCCACTCAAACGGACGCGTTTCTTTGAAATTAAACATGTGAAGGATGTGCTGCAGGAATTTCTGATGTTACCGAGATCATGGAATCCCTACCGATATTAGGGGAGCAATTTTTATCCTTTGAAACGAACAGGCAAAGTGCCTGAAAAAGGCGTGTCGCGATCGAGATTAGGGAATCTCGGTCGCGACCAAGAATCTCTACCGAGATTCGAGATGTTATTCTCGGTTTTGACTCCATTCCCGTCTTCCTCGTATCGGTGTGCTGAATTCTTCATCTTTTTGGCTCGTAACTTAGGGTTTTTCCTTCGTTTTTGATCCATTTTTGTTCCTATTTGGATTTTACCAAATATTTAGGTACCTTGCATGAAAGAAACATATTTGGACATAAAAGTACTCTAAATAGATATAAACAGCAAGATTTCATAGCAAAACTGACGTAAATATTAATGATATTTTAGGTATATTTTGGGCTTAACAGTAAGAAGATACGATTAATATATAAACTCAGCACAACAAGACTCATAGCAGTAAACATCAAGATTTACACAAGTTAAGAAGAAAAAAAAATCTATTCTCTAATGTTGACTTGAACTTGGTTCGATTTGGGTTTTGTTTGTTGACTAGGCTTCGTTGTGTCTTGACGCTGAGTGTGTGTACTGGGAGGGACAGCAGAAGTTGATCCAGAATGTTTCTTCTTTTGAGTTCCTTCTACCGGTTGTTTATCTTTCTCCCCCGTTTTGCCAGCATCAATGGGCTGAGGGGCAGAACCGTAGAACTGCCTATTTTGAACAGCACGAGTCAGTATAGATGAGTAGTGTTGCATGTGACTCGTACTTTCCTTGAGACCTTTGAAGACCTATAGACCACCTGCCATGCTGGATGCGGGAATTTGCATATGAGCACTGATGACACTGAGTATGAAGTTAAGTGACTTCCCCATCCAAGTCATAGAGTCGGTCATCCTCGCATAGGACTGATGATACATCTTGAGCATGGAGGCATCATAGATATGGCACTAAGCATTTTGATGACGAATGTGCTCAAGGGTCGATCTGGCACAGTGCAGGATGTCATTGGTCTTAACCTGGTCAGTTTCCATCTCTTCTCGAGTTAAGCTGAGTAGGCGCATAGCCTCAACGACTTGTTCAATTGTGCATTGAGAGGAGGAGGAAACAATGTCTCTAGCTTCAGTTAGCTCAGTGGTCAGTTGTTTGAAGTTCTGAGTAACTTCAGCAGAAGTGGTGGTTGATGAGTTCATGGCAGATATCACATTAATTTTGCCCTCAATTGAGTCCATATGATGAACCATCATAAGCTGAAGATCCGCCAGTTTGACCAGGAATGCTTGCTTGGGATGCTGAGAGACCATGGAGGTCATAATGTTCATCAGCTCCTTAAGACCTTTGAGTTCGGTCAGAAGTTGCGTGATGGATGAAAACTGAGTTTGCTCAGCAGGAGCGGATCCAGCAGCATTGGCTTGAGACTGATTGATCTCTTGTATCAGTGCATGAGCTGAGTAGATGATTCGACGACCTGACTCAGAGGCATCTAAGAAGTTGTAGGGATCATCTTCAGCATTGATCTGTGAAGTCTCAGGGGCCGTTTCTTTGTCAGCAGCAGGAATTTGTATATTCGCTTGCTGACCAGAAGTTATGGCGCCAACTTAAGTGGATATGGAAGGTTGAGCGATGGGAGTGGCAGACTCAGCGTTGATTCTAGCAGCAGGTGCTGACTGGTTTACTATCTGCACAGTAGGAGTAGGAGGTGTTTGCTCACCAGTAGTATTTTCCTGCTCAATGTCAACCTGGAGTTGAGTTGAGACTTGAGGTTGAGGCAACTCAAGGTCGTCTTTAGCAGGAGTATCCTTAGGTGCAAGCTCGTTGAGATGAGCAGCAGGATCTTCGATCACTTGCTCAGTGGTAGATGGAGCAGTGGTGTCGGTAGGAGTTGGAGCCTTTTGGATTATGGGTTCGGCATGTTCCTGAGTTTTAAAAACAGAGGCTTGATTTTCTTTGACTGGTGGAGTTAGTTCAATTTGTTGTGAGAAGAAGTTGAAATCCAAACCGGTCAGGTCAGTGATTAGGTCCCTAAGCAGAGATTCATCCAGAATGTCAATTAATTAAGGTTTGCGTGATGTCCGTTTGAACCATTTTTCACTGATCTTCTTGTGATGTTTGGATGTTGGAAAGAGGTCAGCAGTGATAGGATGAGTGTCCTCAGTTGCTTCCTCAACATTCATGTTGTTTTTAGGAGACTCGGTTTCTTGCTCATTAGTCTGCACTTTGGCAGCTGAGTTAGAGGGTTCATCAGGTCGGGTCTTCTCAGCAGAGATGGGTTTGTCCTATTGAGCACTGAGTGGTTCCTCAATGTCGAGTTTATGAGCTCAATGGAAGAATGAGTCTTTTAGAATGGAAAAATCCAAGGGTGGAGCATCCAAGGATTTCATTCCAGCAGATTTCTTCCTCTTTAGTGGTTGCTCAGATTCCTCAGGTTCTTCCTCAACCTCTTTCACAGGAGCTGGTCTTTTTTGGGCAGACTTAGTAGGTTCAGCTTTCTTCTTTGCTGACTCAGCAGGATGAGGTTTGGTCAGTACCACTTTGATTCTTTTGGCAGTCTGAACTACCGGTTTAGCTTTCTGTTCAGCGGATGAGTCTGCTTTCCCCTTTTTCCCTTTGCTAGGCAGCTCAGCTTGTTCTTCCTCTTCTATCACTATTTCCTTTCCATTATTTGATTTGGATTTGAAAGGAAGGTTGTGTGCTAATCCAGTAAGGATTTCAACAGTGATTTCCGTGCCTACTGTACTCTCTTCACCCTTGAAGCTGATCTTATGATCCTTAAGGATTTCGGTGATGAGTGAACCCATTCGAAGAGCTCTAGTGCTTCGTTGAATTGCCCCGATAAAAAATACGGGCATATTCAGGGGTTTGTAATTCAGCATGTGCCAGATGAAGCACTGCTCGAAGTTGGACACGGAAGATGTGGTGTTGACCTTTGGGAAAAGGTAGTTGGTCAGTATGTTGTGAGCCTGTCTTTGCTGTTGACTGAGTGAGGTGCATGAGACTTCACCTACATGCCCTTCTGGTTTACAGAACTCTGCATTGTACTTGAATCGTTTATAGTCATTGGTTTTCCTTAACTCAGTTCCTTCCTCCTTTAAGTCTAAAAGTACGGCCAGGTATGAGGGGTTGATAATGATTTGTTTGTCATTAACGTAGGTTACCATGAAGTCAACATCGTCTTTTGCAATCAGCAACTTAGAGTAGAACTCAGTCACTAGCCTTGGATAGGTCAGGTCGTTGAGGGAGAAGAGTTTCGTCCATCCGTTCTTAGAAATCCATTCGCTGTAGGGTTTCTCAGCTTCAATGAAGCTTTTGGAGAACCAACGTGAGGGGATGACGTCAAGGTCCTCAATGTCTGTGAATGCAGAGGAGAAGGTTCTTTCCTTAGGCTTCTTGTCCTTGTTCTTCTTCTTCTTCTTTGAAGGAGTTGAATGTTCAGTGTTAGGGTCCACACCAAGGATGCTGACTTCATCCATGGGTTGGTCGTGCTGACCATGACCATGTTGAGCTTCTTCTCCTGAGGTTTCATCGTACTCCTGCTCAGGTGGAGAAGCAGGGTTGATATCTGATCGGTTGTCCTCGTATTGATCATCGGAAAGATTCTGGGAATCAGACATGGTGTTCTTGAAGGTTTTTTAAGAAATGCAGAGAGATTTGGGATTTCAGAGAGAGAGAGTTCGAGTGCGAAAATCAAGCGTAGAAAGTGAATAGTGAGAAATCTTTCACTATTTATAGCCGGTAAGTGTTGATTTGATAGGTCAGGAAAACGGTGGGAATTTGAACCATCGATAGTCAGTTATTACTGACATTAATTGCGAGAAACGGTGCATGGTTTTACTAATGATGATGCTTACGTCATCCTAGAGGCTACTTAAATACGCGTGCAAACCCTAATTATCCAAGTTGCTCTACTCAGCAACGAAGGTACTCAGCAGTTCAAGTGCTGAGTATATAAGTCAGATTTATAAATTTGCATAGTAAAAGCACTCAACATGCATAGCAACTCAGCATGTAATAATCACTCAGCATGAATAGTACTTGGAATTAAACATACCGATAGCTTCTCTTAGTGTGCAAAACGGCTCATGAGCCAGCGGCTTCGTGAAGATATCAGGAAGCTGCTCATCCGTTGGGACGTAGGTCAGCTTTATCTCACCTTTGAGTACATGATCTCTGATGAAGTGATGTCTGATGCTGACATGCTTCATCCTGCTTTGCTAGATTGGGTTCTTTGATAGGTCAATGGCACTTTTGTTGTCACATTTGACTTCAATTACTTTAGTTTGAACACCATAATCTTCTAGCTGATGTTTGATCCAAAGGACTTAGGCAACACAGCTTCCAGCAGCTATGTACTCAGCTTCAGTGGTTGACAAGGCTACTAACGACTGCTTCTTACTGAACCAAGACACAAGACAACTTCCAAGGAAATGACATCCTCCTGAAGTGCTTTTCCGCTCAAGCTTGTCTCATCCGTAGTCAGCGTCAGTGTATCCGAGAAGTGTAAAATCATGAGTGTTGGGATACCATAAACTTGCATTCACTGAGCCTTGCAAATATCTAAGGATTCTTTTTACAGTTATGTAATGAGATTCCTTAGGGTTAGATTGATATCTAGCACAGTAACATACAGAAAACTGAATGTCTGGCCTGCTGGCTGTTAGATAAAGTAGAGAGCCAATCATACGTCGATATAATTTGCTATCCACTGACTTACCATTTTCGTCAGCACAGAGGACAGTGTCAGTGCCCATTAGAGTTGATATTGACTTACAATTTTCCATTTCATATTTCTTCAATATCTCCTTTGCATACTTAGTCTGACTGATGAAGATGCCATTTTTACCTTGTTTAATTTGAAGTCCAAGGAAGAAGTTGAGTTCCCCCATCATTGACATTTCAAACTCAGTCTACATCTGCTTACTAAATTCTTTGCACATAGACTCATTAGTAGCACCAAAAATAATGTCATCAACATATATTTGTGCCAGCAGGGTATCCTTACCCTTTCTCTTAATGAATAAGGTTGTATCGGCTTTTCCTCTGACATAATTTATAGTCGGCAGGAAATTGGTTAGCCTCTCATACCAAGCACGTGGTGCTTGCTTGAGACCATACAGAGCCTTTTTGAGTTTATAAACATGGTTTGGGAACTTAGGATCCTCAAACCCTGGAGGCTGATTAACATAGACTTCCTCATTTATAACTCCATTAAGAAGTGCACTCTTGACGTCCATTTGAAACAATTTAAAATTCATAAAACTGGCATATGCACATAATATTCTAATTTCTTCAAGCCTTGCCACTGGGGCGAAGGTCTCACCGTAGTCAATACCTTCCTGCTGACTGTAGCCCTGAGCTACAAGTCTTGCTTTGTTTCTAACTACATTCCCTTGTTCATCCAGCTTGTCGAGGAAGACCCATCTTGTTCCTATGGTCTTCTGGCTTCTTGGATTTGGCACTAAGTCCCATACTTCATTCCTCTTGAACTGATCAAGCTCCTCTTGCATTGCACCCATCCAGAACTCGTCGTTCTCAGCTTTTGAAAAGTTCTTTGGTTCCAGAACTGAGATGAATGCTACATTGCTGAGGTATCTCCTGAGTTGATTTCTTGTCATCAGGGTATTCTCAACAACATCGAGAATGGCACTTTCAGAATGTCCTCTTGGGATTCTGATTTCTTTCGGTAGTGTAATGTCTTGAGCTGGTTGTGTTTCAACAATCTCTGCAGGTGTAGATTGGTCAGTGAAAACAATTTGAGTTTCGCTTTTACCTTTAGTCAGCCCTTGAAGTGGTAACTCAGCAGCTGCATTTTGATCAGCGGATGCTGAGTACGGATCATCCTCAGTCGATTGATTGACCTTCCCTGCATGGTTAGTTTTATCGAACTCAATATGTACTGACTCTTCTAAGACCTGAGTTCATTTATTGAAAACTCTATATGCTTTGCTGTTTATTGAGTAGCCTAAAAAGATAGCTTCATCAGTTTTTGAATCAAAATTAGCAAGGTTGTCTTTTGTATTTAGAATAAGACATTTGCAACCGAAGGCACGAAAGTATCCAATGTTGGGTTTTCGTCCTTTCCAAAGTTCATAGGGGGTTTTCTTCAATATGGGTCTGACTAGAGCCCTATTGAGTATATAGCAAGCTGTGTTGACAGCTTCTCCCCAAAAGTACTTTGGAAGCCTATTCTCACTCAGCATTGTCCTGGCTATTTCAACCAAAGTTCTGTTCTTCCTCTAAACTACCCCATTCTGTTGAGGAGTTCTAGGAGCAGAAAAATTATGGTCAATGCTGCTGGCTTCTCAGAACTCAACAAACTGTTGGTTTTTGAATTCTCCACCATTATCACTTCGGATGTGAGCTAATTTTAGGTCTTTATCATTTTCAAGTTTTCTAACTAATCTTGAAAACATCTCAAAAGTTTCATCCTCACTACTCAGCAGGATGACCCAAGTGTACCTTGAAAAGTCATCTACAATGACCAAGGAAAATCTCCTACCACCCAAGCTCAGCGGCTGGACTGGTCCGAAGAGATCCAAGTGTAGCAACTCTAGTGGACGCTTTGTTGAGACCATATTTTTACTTTGAAAAGATTTCTTGGTTTGTTTTCCTTGCTGACAAGCAGCGCATAATTGATCCTTTTCGAACTTAAGTTCGAGCAATTCCTCAACTAATTGCTTTCTTGCTAATTTGGTCAGGAGGTCCATGCTTACATGACCAAGTCTCATGTGCCATAGCCAGGAATTTTCTTCCTTTGACACTAAGCATATATTTTTTGAAAACTTCTTTTCCAAATTCATCATAAAGACATTGTCAACACGAGGGGAAGTTAAAATCAGTTCATTCGTTTTACCCTCGAGTATTTTACATCCAGTGGCATCGAATATAACCTTTTGATAGGTCCATATTTATACATATTTTTATATCTTAATTCCTTGGGGTTTAGTTTTAGTTTTGTTGTTTAGGTGCAAGTTTACCTTGTTTTCTGTTTTGTAGGTATTTTTGAAACTCAATTACAAATTGATGGTTAAAATGGTGATTCTATGGAGTTTAAAGAGAATTTGAAGAAACTTGGCAAGTCATGTGCTGAAAAGGAGTTTCAAATGATGATCTGTCCTAACCTATGCCTGTGGATCAATGAGCATTTAATGGAGAATTGATGACTTATGTTATGAGATTCTTAACATATATAATATTTATAAGATTTTAACTGTATTAGGATTTTCTTAAACAGTCCTAATTAGAGTTTAATCCTAAAGATGAGTTTCTTTTAGAGTTTAATTCTAAAGGAGAGTTTCTTTTAGAGTTTAATTCTAAATGAGAGTTTCTCTTAATATTTTTATGAGGAATTAATAAAAGTCAGTTTTTCTCTCTCTTGAAAACCAAGAGGCACAATTGTGAAAGCTATAAAAAGAGACAATCAGAACCACATTTGGGAAGGAAGGACACACACACAGAGAGAACAATAAAAAATATCAAAGGCTCTTCATGCATCATCATTCTTCCATGGATTCTTCTTCCTCCAATATGAACTAATTTCCAATTTCTAGCTAGAGGTTTTTAGGTCTTGAACAATCAATTGGGAGATCATTATGTACTTAATCTTTTTCATCTATTTCAAGTAATCAATTTCTATTCTGTTCTTGTTCGTATTGCATGATTTAATTGAATCCTTGATTTGATTATTTACTTGTAATCGTTTCGCTAATTAGATGTTTAAATACGTAATCGTTTAATTCATCTAATGAAAGTAGCAAATAACATAGTTAATTGTGGACAAGCTTTTAACCTATGTTGTGAATGTAATTGATATGCTTTAAATAATCCTGCTTTAGTGATTATTGAGTAGAATTGGTATCTCTTTCATACTTTAATGCTTTCAATCAAATTAAATTCCGAAGCTTGTTTGGAACTGTTTAATTGATTAGGGAAAATTAATGAGCTTTTCTTAATTGTCCAATCGGTAAGAAGAGATAGGTTGTTAATGCTTTTTAATAACCATAGCTAATTTATTTGAAGGGTTGAAATTTATATTTTCTATGATCGATGATCAATTTGTTCAATTCAAGACTCAAATCTAACCTCTAGCTGGAATCTTTCTTATATATATTTCTCAACTATTTAATTTTTCTCCTATTTTATTATTATTTGTTATTTTCTATTTATTTCATTCTATAAACCAAAAACCCCCCTTTTACTTTTAATTGTTAATTCTGAAAAGTTATAATTCTACCAGTCTCTGAGGATTCGACCCTACTCCATATTTACTACAGTTTTTGGATTCCAAGAGTAGGTATTTTATTTTTGGTGAATTCGACACTCATCAAATTTTACCGCTATCACACAGCTGAGCTACGCTCAGTAAGTTATATTCAAGTCCTCTGACTAGGGAGACTGACTCAATAGTAGGATTACCACCAACGGTTCCTGACCCTACTATCTTACCCTTTTTGTTGTCTCCAAAACTTATGCTTCCTCTTTGTTTAAGCTTAAGTGTGATGAACTGAGTTTCATCACCAGTCATATGCCTCGAGCATGCACTATCAATGTAGCACAACTTTGACTTCTCAGCACACCTCAGGCCTACCTGCAATATAACTAGTTATCTTTAGGTACCCAAGTCTTTTTGGGTCCTCGTTTGTTAGGCTCAGCAGGTGATACATCATACTTAATTTTATGACGGCACACTTTGGTAGTGTGGCCAGTCTTCCCACAGAAGTCACAGTGGACCTTCCTTTGGGGATGCATTATTGGCGGGTCAGCACCATTGTGCTGAGCATGCCAACACACCTTTGTGGTGTGTCCTTTCTTCCCACAAAAGTCACATTGGACGTTTCGCTGGGGAGTCCATTTCCGCTGACTAGTACCTGAGTACTCAGCGTACTGATGGAAATTTTTCTTATTCGGAACCTTGAGCTAGTTCTGAATAGATGTGATGTCCTTCCTCAGTTTCTTAGAATCTGATTGGACCTCAGTGACATACCTATGCATGATTTTAGATTTTCATCTTGCCTGGTATTGTCCTGGAGGAGATGACGAAGGTCACTGAGTTTGACCTCCTCAATCTCATCACCTCGCCTGCTGAGTGCTCGTACTTTCTTGTTACACTTTTTGACAAGTGTGTAGAGATCACTCAGGGCGTTAATCATTTCATTTCTGAGCAGGGGTAGAGTTGTTACCTCAGTTGATTGTTCCTCATTGTCAGATGCACATGAGGGGTCAGCTTGCTCAGACGGGCAGGGGTCAGCGAACTCATCAGCCATGAAGCAGATATTTGCTGACTCAGTGGCTTCAGCTCCTGATGAAGATGATTCATCGCTATCACTCCAGGTGGCCACCATTGCCTTTCTACTACTCTTCTTGTCCTTCTTCAGGGTAGGACAACTTGACTTGATATGGCCAGGTTGATGACATTCAAAGCATATAATGGGCTTTGAGTTTTCCTTTTTGTATTGGCTGTCGCTTGACTCAGCTTTGTATTTATCACTTCTCTTGAATGGCTTCCTGCTGTATTTATCATTCTTGCGAAACAGCTTCGTCATCTTTCTAGTGAATATGGCCATTTCTTCATCATCTGATGAGTCACCATCAGTTGAGTCAGCTTTCATGACAAGAGACTTTTGATTCTTGTCCTCAGCTTTTTCCTTCACCTCAAAGTTCTTCATTGAGATCTTGTGGGTCAGCAGAGATCCAATAAGCTCATCATACTTGTAGGTGGTCAGGTCTTGGTCTTCTTCAACGGCTGTCTTCTTTGCTTGCCAGCTTTAGGGAAGACTCCTCAATATTTTCTTCACTTTCTCTTCCTCAGTGAAGTTCTTTCCGAGCCTCTTGAGTTCATTGATAATGTTGGTGAACCTTGAGTTCATTTCAGAGATTCCTTCAGCATCATTCATCTCGAACAGCTCATACAGCCTCATGTGCTGGTTCACCTTGGATTCCTTGACCTTGCTGGTTCCTTCATAGGTGACCTCCAGCTTCTTACAAATCTCCTGTGCTGACTCGCAACCTGAGATTTTATTGTACTCTGCAGCATCCAACGCATAGTGAAGCATGTTTATAGCCGAAGCATGATTTTGTAGCTTCTTGAGGTCATCCTCTAACCACTTAGCCTCAGCTTTGACAAGCGTTTGGCCGTCAACAATTTCAACAGGAACAAATGGGCCTTGGACTATAGAAAGCCATGCACTCATATTTGTTGCCTGAATGAAGTTTTTCATTTTGTTTTTCCAAAAGGTGTAGTTGGACCCGAAGAACAAAGGAGGCCTAGTGATGGACAGTCCCTCAGGAAGAATCTGAGTTGTCTGATTTCCTGGGAGGAAACTGTTGAAACACCTTTCCACAAGATTTTGATTTGACAAAATCATTTAAGTTTAAACCATGATTAAGAGACAATTAAATTTAAGTGCTTTGATTTAATTGTACTAATCCGTTTATTCAATATTGAGTATAAATGCAAAAGGAAATAAAGATTAAGACAGGACAAAGTCAACATGAGAACACAATACAAGGTGAGTGAAGAACGACTCAGTATAAGAGAAGATAAGTCATCTTCAAAACAACAGCTCAAGAAAGAAGCTGATCAAAGAAGCTGAGTGGAACGGAACTCAGCATAAAAGAAGTTTGCTTCAGAACTAGATCTTGCAGAACGAAGCTGACCATGGAAGCTGAGTGAAAAAGGACTCAGTATGAGAATTGGTGACAATCAAAGACAATGACTATCGAAGTGAAGCTGAGTGATCTTCAGGACAGCATGAATGATCCGTTAGCTAAAAGACAAATTCGACAACTGTCTGCACCAATAATAGAAGCCTTGGAATTACGCAAAAGCCAAATTCCGAGGTGTATGGGTCAACTGTTCTTTGCTATAAGACAAACTGCCGCAAGAAGACAAAGCCTGTAGGAAGAAGACAAGCCTGACTGTTGGTCCCTAGTAATTAGTTCCAAGGGGGGGTTAGGAACTAATGTAACTTTTTTGCTTTTAATTATACTGACTTAATGTTATTTTAAGAGTTTGATAACTCAGCGTGTTGGTCAGCACGGGCGTTTGATTAGTCAGACAGCTTTAGTTCTATGCTAACTAAGACTGCTTGACTTGAGAGTTGGAAATTGACACTTGAAAGGTCTGCTTCCAACTTAGCACTCAGATTTACTCAGTTTCAGTGTTAACAATTTATAAGCTGAGTAAATACAACAAGCAACACATGCACATATATGTATATATTGAGAGAGAGAGTTTAGAAGTTACTCAGCACGACTTATCCTGGTTCGGCCTCTCTGCCTACGTCCAGTCCCCAGTTCCTCCTGGGATTTTCAATCCAATACTGAGCTCTTTCAAGGTAGAGCACAAACCCTTTACAAGGTAGTGAGTATGCAAGGGTACGTCCTCTATTCGTCTACTCAGCTCCTACTAAGTACTACAACCCAGCACTTAGATTTTTCTACCACTGAATACTTACAACCAAGTACTCAGCTCAACACTCTCAATATTCCTATTGATCACACACTTGTTCTTTTTCAACTAAAGAACACCTTAGATGATTACAAAACAATCAATCTAGCATTTACACAGAGGATAGAAAAGTTGGTGTAAGATCTTTTTTGTAATTGAGTGCTTTCAGAATTTTCTCTCTTGTATTTTTCTTTTGATGCTTGGGCAAATGATCCAAGAACTCTCATTGTCCTTTTATAGATGAATTTCTGAAGATTGGATCATTTTGAATTGGTTTAGCCGTTGTGTCCAAAACGGCTCTTTTAGGAGACAGCTTCTGGTCAGGTTCAGACTGTTCCGCCATTCCCTTCTTCTGTTTTCTTCAGGCGTCAGGTTTTATCTTCTTACATCAGACTTGTCTTTTTGTTCCAGTTGTCTTTTACCAATAATCCACAGACCCATGATTCTTGGAATTTGTCTTCTGTGTGCTTTCGATGCTTCAATTATTGGTGCAGAAGATTGGCAGACTTTGTCCTTTAGTGAACGGATCTTTCGTGATGTCCTGACTGTTACTCAGCTTCATTCGTTATCTTCGAATGTTCAACTTCTATGCTGAGTTCCTTCTTAGTCAGCTCCGTTCTTGTTAATTCTGAAGGAGTCTTCTGATTTAGTCAGCTTCGTTCTGGCAACTTTGAAAGAAGCTTCTGATGCTGAGTTCTACTTCACTCAGCTTCAATCCTTTCATGCTGAGTTCCGTTCCACTCAGCTTTTGGCTTATGCTGACTTTTGACCTGTTATATATTTTTGCACTCAACATTGAACAAACACATTAGTACAATTAAATCAAAGCATTTAAATTTAATTGCCTCTTAATCATGGATGATTTTGTCAAATCAAAATCTTGTGGAAAGGTGTTTCAACAAACTCCCCCATTTTGATATTGGCAAAATACATAATTATGGAACTTAGTTATAAGTTACCCCATGATTGATATATTTTTGAAATGACTCCCCCGTAAGGGTTGCACATATTGTCTTAACTTTATTCTAAACCTTCCAAGATTTAATTGAATTATCTTTAAGACATTTGTGTATACTGACTTAGTTTAATGTTGGATTTTTCAAGATCTGAACTTTTTGAATTTTAAGTCAGCTTTCAAAAATATTAGAAGTATGTTGTTACTCAGTTTATTACCTAAGTGTTTTAGTGTTAATGTATACTGAGTATGTTTTACTTCTTAATTTGTTTGTTCAATTTTATCGACTATATTGAGAAAATAGTACTTGGCATAGATTAAACAAGAAAATAAAGCAAACACATATATGAAGGTTTCTATACTAAGTTCTAAACATTTACTAGACTATATCTAGTTCTTCTTTTTCTGAGCTTGGTGGTCAGCTTTAGCTATTCCTTTGCCTTTGTCTTTACTTCATGAGGCATTTCCTGCAAGTTGAGTTCCTCCTTGACTTGTCTCCCCCGTTTTGCCATCATCGGGTTTATAAATAAATGTATCAGTGTGAGCATGAGCGGAGAGGTGAGTTGAGTAGCGCTGGAGCCTCTTAGTACTTTCTCGCAAGCCATCAATTATAGGAACACTGTCATCTTGGACATGGCGAGGAACTCGAAGAGAACTGCTAATCATACTGAGCAGGTATTCATGGGATTTGCTAAGCCAGGAGAGCGAGCTGGTGTTAGACGAGGTGCCGCGGCCTAATCTCCCGGGCGGACCGGGGGGTGGACACCTCATGGCGACGTAAGCAGTGATTGGCGCCAAAAGCAACCAATCGTGGAATCAAGCTGCTCGGCAGGACCGGAGCTCGGAGTATGGAAGAGTCGCCACCCACGAATGGGAAAATGAACACCGATCCCTTGTGGGAGACCGGTGAGGGTTCGGGAAACTTAGGTACGAGCCGAGAAGGCTAGCTCCTTTCCGGAAAAAGGCTACTAGGCACCCCGACATCGCCCGGTTATGAACCACCGGCCTCCTACTCAGCGTGTTAGGCGATAACGGACTAATCGCATATTTCTTTAAGTTTAAAATTCATTTCAAACCTTTTCTTTCTCGTTTTGAAAACCGTTTTGAGCATATATTATTGAAAAGCCACTTTGGTAAAGAATCACCCATTTACATTAGTTCCAAATACATAGGAGAGAGAGGGGGGAGAAGAAAGAATTGATTTATTTACAATGTGATTTATGCTTCGTATTACACACTAACTCTAAACCAAACTCACTTCCCAAAAATGAGTTTATTTACATGGTTCGTACCTTAATCGCCGTTGGAACGATTTAGGTACGTTTCAAAACCCCGTTAATGACGTTCACTCGAATCGCCGTTGGAACGACTCAAGCGTTTGAAGACGTGGAATAAAGAATTTTAACCCGAAAACATGGTTAGGCATACAAGTCAATTTATTTTGTACAAATCATTTAAGAAAACAATTCAAAACTCTATTATTCACAATGAAAACGATTTTAATTACAAGATTCGCTTAATCCGTCGTTGGAACGGATTAAGGTTTTAAAACGTGATGATTTTAAGAAATGGTTTAAAGAGGTCAAGAAAACGTTCTATTTACATTAGAAGCCTCTAAAAATCAAGCTTAAATAAACAAATTAAATTCTCTTTTTTGTGGTTTATTTTCCCCTTTTCACTCAATTGAAACAATCTTGAACATTATCATAATCACAACAACAAATGAACCAATCCCAAATTCATCAATTGGAAACTAATTTAAAACCTATATCCCCAAATGCCAAAAGGGTGAAAAATGAGCATATACATATATATATCTATATTTGAAAATAGTGATATACATATAATTTAAAAAACCAAGTAAAGGATACCACCTAATATAGCTAAATATATACATAATAATGAAAATGAAAGATACTAAATATAATACACTTTTATCATACTTAAAACATATAAAATAATGAACCAAGTTTATTGTTAATAAGAAAATAAACCTTATATCCCCAAAATAACTATCATAATAAATATATGAGAAATAACTCTCCCAAATATACATTAAACATCAAAATAACTCCTAATTATCCTCAAAACACCTTCTAATTAATAACCCAAGATGCCTAAATAAATAATCCTCTAAAAATAATACCCAATATAGTTTAAATGAATTAAATAGAAAATATATACATATAAACAAACATATGTACAAAGTATTTAAAAATAGTTTGAAAGTATATATTTCATAAATATACATATATCTATAAAGGACCAAAAGCCTAAAAGTTGGGAAAAAGGGACCAAAACAGCATTTTTTACATTTCCGCAGATTTACCGACGGAAAATCCGTCGGTAAACAGCAATCAGTGACAGAAAGAGAAGAATTACAGAAACAGTCCACAACTTTCCAGCTTCGTTCTAAAGCTTTAAATTAAGTCTAATTCAATCGTTTTGGATCTCCGAACTACCAAAAATGGATCATAGTCTATAACGGAGTTTCCTAAAACGACGTTTTTTATTTTAAAACGTTATTCGGAAATATCTTTTCAAAAAAACTTATAATTACAACATTTTTAATACCCGAACTACCTTTTAATCGGATCACGGTTCGTATTGGGATATCAAAACGAGGTTTCTTATTTAAAAACAAAACCGAACGTTTATCTAATACGAGACGAAAACTAAATAAATACGAAAAATTAAATAAAACGTGATAAATAAATGAATAACTAAATAAATAAAATTATAACATAAAACAAAATAAATAAAGGAAATAAATTAAATAAAATAAAACGAGTCTAGTCCTCGGATAATACCTCAAGTTCGGTTTTGACAGTTGAAGTCGGTTGATTCCACGAATCGTGCTTTTCCGGTGTTTTTTGTATTTTTGGTAAAATTTTAACTTTTGGAAAATTTGGATTTTTTTGGGAAAAAAATATTTTCTCCAAAAAATTGACTTTCTCTCTCTAAAAATGTTTAGAGTGAGAAAGCTCTAAGAAAATCCTCCTCCAAATGCATGGGGATCCGTGCCTTATATAGGCAAACGGATCCCCGGAACTTTGGGCGACGCCCGAGTAAAATTGGGCGTCGCCCAAAGGCGGTTGGGCGATCGCCCACCCTGGTTGGGCGAACGCCCAACATATGTTGGGCGAACGCCCAACAGAGTTGGGCGTACGCCCAACTGATGTTGGGCGTCCGCCCAACGTCCTTGGGCGCCTGCCCAGCGGCCGTCGGGCGCTCGCCCAACGGCTGTCGGGGGTGCGTGCCCGACGGCCGTCGAGCGTCCCGGGGACGCCGAGCGCACGCCCTGCGCTGCCGGACGTGCGTCCGACTGTCGTCGGACACATGTCGGCTGCCGCTAGGCGCTCGCTCTATGTCGCGGAGCGTCCACGAGCCGTTCATTCAACGACCACGATTCTCGTTGAGTCACCGTTTTATTATTATACGCTTTTCTATTTCAAAATTTCCCCGGAACCAACCGCTTCAACCGTTTTGTTAAAGGTTTTCATCACAGGTCCTCCGACTCGGTGTCTACAGCTGGTAAGCTGACCAAAAGATTGGTGGTACATCTTGAGCAAGGCAGAGTCATAAAATATGCGCTGGGCATTGTTGATACGCATTGCCTTCATTATTGTTTGGGAAAAGCTCAAGAGTTCACTGTTGGAGACTGGATCAACATCCATCTGTGCTTTGTTGATGTTGAGTAGGCTGACTACTTCACTCAGTTGGTCAATTGTACACTGAGAAGAGGAAGATACTAAGTCACGCGTACTGGTCAGCTCAGCAGTAAGCTTGGTAAAGCATTCTTGAAGTTCGGCAGAGGTGGCAAACTCAGCATTGCCAGGTGCGCTCGATTTGGTCAGTTCTGCAGTTAACTTGGCAAAATATCCTTGAAGTTCAGAAGAAGTGGCATACCATGGATTAACTTCTGATGGTTGGTGGATTTTGCCTTCAAGTGAGTTCAGATGGTTGACCATCGTGAGAACCCAATCAGTCAGCTTTGTGATTTGGTCTTGCCTTGGTTGCTGAGTTTGAATGGTGGTCATAACACTTACCAGATCCTTGAGTCCTTTTAGCTCATTGAGAAGCTGAGTAATTCCAGGCAATTGAGAGGACTCAGTATCAGAAGATCTAGCAGAATCAGCTTGAGGAGGGTTCAATTCTTGAAGCAAGGACTGAGCAGAGGCAATGATGCGTCGGCCCGACTCAGTGGCATTCAAGTAGGTGAATTGAGCCGCAGTTGTCTCAGAGGCTGGAATTGAGCTTGATGGTGGAGGAGTTTGCTCTTTGCCAGATTGATCACCTTGATTGGTGACTGGACTTTGATGCAGATTACCTTCAGGAGCTGAGTTGTCAACATGCTGAGTTGGAGGTGGAGTTTGGTTAGTTATGTTGACCTGCTCATCCTGAGTGGGTGAAGTATTTGTTCCTTCTTGAACAGTTGGATTTGGATCTTCAAGGGTTTTGGGTTGTTCCTCATCCTGAGTAACAGAGGCTTGGTTTTCCTTTGAGGGAGACTCAGGGTCGTTTGCAAAATATGCGAACTGTAGCTCAGACATGCCAGTGAATTGTTCTGGAAGAGGAGAATCTGTAAGAAGATCAATAACTTGAGTTTTATGGGCTTTCTTCTTAAGCCGCTTGAACCTTTGTTCCTTGGGAGGAGAAGGGTCAGCATCAATGTTTTCCTCATCAGTATCAACTGTCTCCTCTACCATGGTTGGATGCTCATGCTGCTCAACATGATCCTCATCAGCAACATTTTCTTCTTCCTCAATTCTTTGCTCAGCATCAGCCTGAGGTTGCTCAACATTAGCAGGTTCTTCCTACTCAGTATTAATGTCTTCCTCAACATAAGTTTCTTTCTCAGCTTCCCTTTCTACTTCAACATTTGTTTTCTCAGCTTGATGCTCAGTTTCTTTCTCAGCTTCCTTTTCTAGGTCAGTTCCATGACCTTTGGACGATACAACCCAATCTAGGGGATCAGCTTCAACTGTCTTTAATGAATTAACCTTCTTCCTTTTCATCAAGGGGGATTCCGGAGTTCCCTCTTCTTCATCCTCAGGCTCTTCTGGCCTTTTTCTTTTCTCGGCCAACTCAGCTTTCTCCTTAGCTTGGTCAGTATCAACATTTTTAGCTCTACTCATGGCCCGCTTCTTCCTGGGCACTGAGTCAATATCTTTTGCGTATGTTGCCAGCGCTTTTCTCTTCTTCTTGTCTTTAGGGGACTCAGCAGGAGCCTCCACTTCTTTCTCGGGCTCATTTTCAGGCTCAATTTCTATCTCAGCTTCATCATGAACAACTTCTTCATATCCCTTCAATGGTTGATTGTACAACAGTCCAACCAGCAGAGCTGCTGTGATCTCACTTCCCAAAGTGTCAATTTCATTGATTGTCTCAATCTGTTTGTCCTCAATGATCTTAGTGATCAGAGAACCCAGCCTGAGCTTCTTTCCACTGCGTTGAAGAGCCCCAACCAGAAAGACGGGCATGTTGAGTGGAGTGTAGGTCAGCATGCAGTGAGCCATCTTCTGGTCTTGCCCCATACACGTGCTGGGTATTTCCCCTTTATGATCTTTGGGTTTGCAGAACCCCTTGATTTTGTCAAGTTTTTCTTTTGGTACTTTCTCTTTTGTTGTCCTAAATTCTATTCCTTCGTCTGGTAAATCAAGCAAAGTAGCTAGATAAGCAGGGGTTATGATGATTTTCTGACCTTTGACTGTAGTCTCCAAGTAGTCAGCATCATCCTCATCAACGAGCATGTTAGAGTAAAATTCTCTGACCAGCCTGGGGTACGTTTTTCCGGCGAGTGAGAAGAGACCGGTCCATTTGTTCTTCTCGATCTAGTCGCAGAACGGTTTCTCTGAAGTGACGAAACCTGGAGAGAACCATCTACATTTCAATACTTCCAAGTTATTGACCTTTTTATGGACCTTGATCATATTCCTTTCGATTTTCCTCGAAGAACCAGCGGGGTCAGCTTGAGTGGGTTTGCCAGAGGTTTGGCCAGGCTGAGTGGTGAGGTTAGGGATTTCGTTCTTGCCGGAAGCCATTGTTACCGAGGAAGGTTTTTAAGATTTAGGGAGAGAGGAGAATTCGATTTCAGAGGATCGTAAGCGTAAAGAGTAATGAGTGGGGATCCTTCCACTACTTATAGAGTTTTGAGTCATTAATGAACTAGCCGTTTTCATCTTGGGACTCTAATCGACAAAGATTCTGCCATTTATGACAGGTTCGGCGCATGGGTATTCATTATTACTTGCGTTTTCCTAGGTATGATTTGTTACACGTGTCATTGTTTATCGGTGCAAGTGGGAATTTACTCAGTTTGCCAGAATATGAATCGTTTATGATACTGAGTATCTAATTCTACGTAAATGGATTTCCTATCTCTTAGTAACTCAACATACGTTCATCACACAACATGTATATTCACTCAGCACAAGGTGATTACTCAATATGTCTATCTAGTCAGCATATAATGTTTACTCAGCATAGACTATTAGGCTTAATGTGCAGTAGTTACTAGATTGATATCAGTCAGCATGACAATCACTCAACATTTATTCAAATACTTAGAATTATTGAAGAGGATTAGACATACCGATAGCTTCCCTTAGTATGTTAAATTGTTCACGAGCCAAAGGCTTGGTGAAGATATCTGCAAGCTGTTCATTTGTTGGTACATAAGTCAGCTTGATCTCACCCTTTAGTACGTGATCTCTGATGAAGTGATGCCTTATGCTGACATGCTTCATCCTGCTGTGTTGAATAGGATTCTTGGATAGATCAATGGCACTTTTGTTGTCACATTTGATCTCTATTGTCTCAGTTCTTACTCCATAATCCTCAAGCTGTTGCTTTATCCATAGGACTTGAGCAACACAGCTTCCAGCAGCAACGTACTCAGCTTCAGTTGTAGACAGAGCAACTGATGACTGTTTCTTGTTGAACCAAGATACTAGACAGCTTCTAAGGAAATGGCATCCTCCTGAAGTACTCTTACGTTCTAGCTTATCCCGTCTATAGTCAGCATCAGTGTATCCTATGAGTGTGAAGTCATTTGAGGCTGGATACCATAAACCTGCATCAACTGAGCTCTGCAAATATCTAAAAATTCTTTTTACAGCAATTAAGTGAGATTCCCTTGGGTCAGCTTGATATCTTGCACAATAACATACTGAGTACTGTATATCAGGTCTACTAGCAGTGAGATAAAGTAAGGAGCCTATCATACTTACTTTTCTCATCTTTGCATAGGACAGTATCAGTACCCATAGGGGTTGATATGGGCTTACAATCTTCCATATCAAATTTCTTTAACATCTCCTTGGTGTACTTGGACTGACTAATGAAGATGCCGTTCTTACCTTGCTTGATCTGAAGTCCAAGGAAGAAGCTGAGTTCTCCCATCATAGACATTTCGAACTCAGTCTGCATCTGTTTGCTAAACTCTTGACACAAAGATTCGTCAGTAGCACCAAATATTATGTCATCTACATAGATTTGTGCAAGTAGGGTATGTTTACCCTTTTTCTTAATGAACAAGGTTGTGTCAGCTTTTCCTCTGACATAATTCCTGGTCAGCAGGAAGTTGGTCAACCTTTCATACCAAGCTCTTGGAGCTTGCTTCAGGCCATATAAGGCCTTCTGGAGTTTATAAACGTGATTTGGAAATTTTGGATCTTCAAAGCCCGGAGGTTGATTAACATATACCTCCTCGTTTATAAAGCCATTAAGAAATGCACTTTTAACATCCATTTGATACAATTTGAAGTTCATGAAACTAACATATGCACACAATATACGTATAGCTTCTAGTCTAGAAACTGGTGCAAAGGTTTCACCATAATCAATGCCCTCTTGCTGACTATAGCCTTGGGCTACAAGTCGAGCTTTGTTCCTGATTACATTTCCATGCTCATCTAGTTTGTTTCTAAAAACCCACTTAGTTCCTATGGATTTCTGATTCCTAGGTTTAGGTACTAAATCCCATACCTCATTTCTTGTGAATTGGTCAAGCTCTTCTTGCATAGCATTGATCCAATATTCATCATGCTCAGCATCAGCAAAGTTCTTTGGTTCATAGACTGATACGAAGGCGACGTTGCTAAGAAACTTCCTAAGCTGATCTCTAGTCATTACTTTGTTGTTTGCATCATCAAGGATGGACTCTTCTGAATGTCCTCTTGGAATTTTTTATCTCATTGGGTAATGTTGAGTTGTTTGGAACAGGTGTTTCTACAATCTCTGCAGGGACAGATTGGTCAGCAATGGTAATTTCAGTTTCGATTTTACCTTTGGTCAGTTCTTGTACTGGTGACTCAGCATGTCCATTCTGGTCAGCAGGAGCTGAGTTGGGTTCTTCCTCTGTGTGTTGAGTTGTTCTTCCTGCAGGGTCAGTTTCATCGAAATCTACATGGACTGACTCTTCTACTACCTGAGTCCTTTTATTATAAATTCTATATGCTTTACTGTTTGTTGAGTATCCCAAAAAGATCGCTTCGTCAGCTTTGGCATCAAACTTTGCCAGATTATCCTTAGTGTTGAGTATAAAGCATTTACACCCAAAGGCACGAAAGTATCCAATATTGGGCTTTCGTCCTTTCCAAAGTTCATAAGGGGTTTTCTTTAATATAGGTCTTACCAATGCCTTATTCAATATATAACATGCTGTATTGACAGCTTCTCCCCAAAAATACTTTGGAAGCCTATTTTCACTCAGCATTGTCCTAGCAATTTCTACTATTGTCTTATTCTTCCTTTCAACAACTCCATTCTGTTGAGGAGTTCTAGGGGCAGAGAAATTGTGGTCAATACCGTTAGTTTCACAGAATTCATCAAACAATTGGTTTTTGAATTCTCCACCATTATCACTTCTAATGTGAGCTACTCTTAGGTCTTTGTCATTTTCAAGCCTTTTGACTAATATGGTAAACATCTCAAATGTCTCATCTTTGCTACTCAGCAAGATGACCCAAGTATACCTAGAGAAATCATCTACAATAACTAAGGAAAATTTCTTACCTCCCATGCTGAGTGGCTGGATAGGTCCGAAAAGATCCAAATGTAGTAATTCCAATGGTCTTTTGGTTGAGACAACCTTTTTGCTATGAAATGACTTTTTAATTTGTTTACCTTGCTGACAAGCATTACAAAGTTGATCTTTTTCATATTTTAATTTGGGTAATCCCTTAACTAATTGCTTTCTAGCTAGTTTGGCAAGGAGGTCCATGCTGACATGCCCAAGTCTCATATGTCATAGCCAGGAGTTGTCCTCTTTTGACACTAAGCATATACTTTTTGAAAATTGTTTTTCCAAACTCAACATGTAAACGTTTTCTACACGAGGGGCTGTTAAAATCAAATCATTTGTTTTTCCCTCGAGTATCTGACACTTAGTATCATCAAATATAACCTTCCTTCCACTCTTGCAAAGCTGAGCTACGCTTAGAAGATTATATTTGAGACCTTTAACTAAGGAGACTGACTCAATTTTAGGGTTACCTCCGATAGTTCCTGAGCCAACTATCTTGCCCTTCTTGTTGTCTCCAAAGCTTACACTACCTCCTCGTTTAAGCTCTAGTGTGATGAACTGAGTTTCATCACCTCTCATGTATCTTGAGCATGCGCTGTCTATATACCAGAGTTTTGATTTCTCCACGCATGTCAAGCTGACCCGCATTTTAAACTATTCGTTTTTAGGTACCCAATTCTTTTTGGGTCCTTTCTTGTTAGTGTAAACAGGTGCAAAGTCATATTTTAACTTGTGACGACATACATTTGTAGTATGGCCACTTTTACCACAACAGCCACACATAGTTACCCTTTGAGGGCGATGTTGAGTGTGGTCAGCATTGTTGTGCTGAGCATGCCAGCATACCTTGGTAGTATGACCTTTCTTACCACAGAAGTCACATTGGACAGTCTGTTTGTTATGCTAGCACACAGCTTTTGTGTGTCCTTTCTTCCCACAACAGCTACATTGAGTAAATTGTTTATGTTGACCAGTACTTGAGTACTCAGCATGGGGTTTATTCTTAGTTGAACCTTTTATTTGGTTCTGTAAAGTTGTGACATCCTTTCTAAGTTTCTTTGACTCAGTTTGAACCTCCGTGACACACTTATGTAAGATTTGCATGTTCGTATGTAAATCTGAGTTGTCCTGGAGGAGATATCGGAGGTCACTCAGCTTGACCTCCTCAATCTCATCACATCGCCTGCTGAGTGCCTTAATCCTTTTGTTACACTTCTTAGTTAGTGTATATAAGTCACTCAGGGCATTTACCATTTCGTTTCTAAGCAAAAGTAAGGATGTTACCTCATTGTTGTTTTCCTCCTGCTCAGAATCTCCAGAGAGATCAGCTTGCTCAGATTGAGATTGGTCAGCTCCATCATCTGCCATGAAACATATGTTGGCTGTTTCATTTTGCTCAACTTCAGATGATGTTGACTCATCACTGTCACTCCACGTGGCCACCATTGCCTTTTTGCTTCCATTCTTATCTTTCTTCAGATTAGGACAACTTGACTTAATATGCCCAGTTTGATGGCATTCATAACATATGACAGGCTTGGAGCTGTCCTTTTTGTATCTGGTGTCACTAGACTCAGCTTTATATCTGTCTCCTCTCTTATATGGCCGCTTACTATTTCTTTCATTTCTTCTGAACAACTTTTTCATTTTTCTAGTAAACATGGCCATTTCCTCATCATCAGTTGACTCACCTTCTGTAGAGTCAGCTTTGATCACTAGTGATTTCTGTTTCTTGTCCTCAGATTTTTTCTTTACCTTCAAAGTTTTTCATGGAGATTTCATGGGTCAGCAAGGAACCGATCAGCTCATCATATTTGTATGTGGTCAGGTCCTGAGCTTCCTCTACAGCTGTCTTCTTGGCTTGCCAGCTTTTGGGAAGACTTCGTAAGATCTTCTTCACTTGTTCTTCTTCAGTGAAATTCTTACCGAGTCTTTTAAGCTCATTTATTATGTTGGTGAACCTGGCATTCATTGCTGAGATGTCCTCATTGTCAGTCATCTCGAACAGCTCATACAATCGCATGTGTTGGTTCACTTTGGATTCCTTGACTTTGCTGGTGCCTTCATAAGTTACTTCCAGCTTTTTCCAGATCTCTTGTGCTGACTCACAACCTGAAATCTTATTGTATTCTGCAGCATCTAGAGCACAGTGAAGCATATTGATAGCCGAAGCATTATTTTGTAATTTTCTGAGGTCATCCTCTGTCCACTTAGTTTCACTCTTGATAACTTTCTCATTATCAACAGTTTTATAAGGTATATGTGGACCTTGAACTATTGCAAGCCATACACTCATGTTTGTAGCTTGAATAAAGTTCTTCATCCTATTCTTCCAGAATGTATAATTAGATCCAAAGAATAGGGGAGGTCTAGTGATTGATAATCCCTCAGGGAGTATCTGTGTTGTTTGGTTTCCTGGGAGGAAACGAGTGCTATTCTCACCCATTTTTAGGGATCAGCTCAAGATTGTTAGATCTTTGAGTAGTGAGCTTAGGCTCTGATACCACTTGTTGGTCCCTAGTAATTAGTTCCAAGGGGGGTTAGGAACTAATGTAACTTTTTTGCTTTTAATTATGCTGACTTAATGTTATTTTAAGAGTTTGATAACTCAGCGTGTTGGTCAGCACGGGCGTTTGATTAGTCAGACAGCTTTAGTTCTATGCTAACTAAGACTGCTTGACATGAGAGTTGGAAATTGACACTTGAAAGGTCTGCTTCCAACTTAGCACTCAGATTTACTCAGTTTCAGTTTTAACAATTTATAAGCTGAGTAAATACAACAAGCAACACATGCACATATATGTATATATTGAGAGAGAGAGTTTAGAAGTTACTCAGCACGACTTATCCTGGTTCGGCCTCTCTGCCTACGTCCAATCCCCAGTTCCTCCTGGGATTTTCAATCTAATACTGAGCTCTTTCAAGGTAGAGCACAAACCTTTTACAAGGCAGTGAGTATGCAAGGGTACGTCCTCTATTCGTCTACTCAGCTCCTACTAAGTACTACAACCCAGCACTTAGATTTTTCTACCACTGAATACTTACAACCAAGTACTCAGCTCAACACTCTCAATATTCCTATTGATCACACACTTGTTCTTTTTCAACTAAAGAAAACCTTAGATGATTACAAAACAATCAATCTAGCATTTACACAGAGAATAGAAAAGTTGGTGTAAGATCTTTTTTGTAATTGAGTGCTTTCAGAATTTTCTCTCTTGTATTTTTCTTTTGATGCTTGGGCAAATGATCCAAGAACTCTCATTGTCCTTTCATAGATGAATTTCTGAAGATTGGATCATTTTGAATTGGTTTAGCCGTTGTGTCCAAAACGGCTCTTTTAGGAGACAGCTTCTGGTCAGGTTCAGACTGTTCCGCCATTCCCTTCTTCTGTTTTCTTCAGGCGTCAGGTTTTGTCTTCTTGCATCAGACTTGTCTTTTTGTGCCAGTTGTCTTTTACCAATAATCCACAGACCCATGATTCTTGGAATTAGTCTTCTGTGTGCTTTTGAGGCTTCAATTATTGGTGCAGAAGATTGGCAGACTTTGTCCTTTAGTGAACGGATCTTTCGTGCTGTCCTGACTGTTACTCAGCTTCATTCGTTATCTTCGAATGTTCAAATTCTATGCTGAGTTCCTTCTTAGTCAGCTCCGTTCTTGTTAATTCTGAAGGAGTCTTCTGATTTAGTCAGCTTCGTTCTGGCAACTTTGAAAGAAGCTTCTGATGCTGAGTTCTACTTCACTCAGCTTCAATCCTTTCATGCTGAGTTTCGTTCCACTCAGCTTTTGGCTTATGCTGACTTTTGACCTGTTATATATTTTTGCACTCAACATTGAACAAACACATTAGTACAATTAAATCAAAGCATTTAAATTTAATTGCCTCTTAATCATGGATGATTTTGTCAAATCAAAATCTTGTGGAAAGGTGTTTCAACACTGACATCTAAGGAATCAGAAAACATGATAGGCCTGCACATCTGAAGCTGACCAGAAGCTTGTCCCCTAAAAGAGCTGTTTTGGATTCAACGGACAAATCAAATTCAAATCATTTGATCCTCAAAGTTCAACTATAAAAGGACAAGCAATTCTCTTGGATCATTGCTGAATTACAGAAAATACAAGAGAGAAAAATACAAGTTCAAAGCACTCAAAAACAAGAAAGAAATCTTACACCCACTTTCTATTCCCTGTGTAAATTCTAGATTGATCGTTTTGTAATCATCTAAAGTGTTCTTTATCCCGAAAAGAGCAAGTTGTATCAATTGTGAATTGAGAGTGTTAAGCTGAGTGTTTGGTTATAAATACTCAGTGGTAGAGAAATCTAGGTGCTGGGTTGTAGCACTTAGTAGGAGTTGAGTAAATGAATAGAGGAAGGTACTCTTGCATATTCAACTGCCTTGTAACCGGTTTGTGCTCTACCCTTAAAGAGTTCAATATTGGATTCTAAAAGCCCGGACGAGTCTAGGGACTAGACGTAGGCAGAGAGGCCGAACCAGGATAAGTGATACTGAGTAATTTCTAACTCTCTTGAATTTATATATATATGTGCATGTGTTGCTTGTTATATTTACTCAGCATATAAATCATTCAAAGCTGACATTGAGTAAATTAGAGTGCTGAGCTGGAAGCTGACCACAAAAGTGTCAATTCCCAACTATCAAGTGAAACAGTCTTAGTCAGCATCTGACTAAAGTTGTCTTACATTAAGATCGGCCAAGCTGACCAAAGCTGAGTTAATAAACTCACCAAAATCATCAAGTCAGCAAGATTAATTAAGCGAAAAAGTTATATTAGTTCCTAACCCCCCCTCCTTTGGAACTAATCACACGGGACCAACAAGTGGTATCAGAGCCTAAGCTCACTACTCAAAGATATAACTATCTTGAGCTGATCCCGATAAATGGCTGAGAACATCACTCGTTTCCTTCCAGGGAACCAAACAACACAGATACTCCCAGAGGGATTATCAATTAGTCGGCCTCCCCTATTCTTTGGATCCAATTATACATTCTGGAAGAATAGGATGAAGAACTTTATTCAAGCCACAAACATGAGTGCATGGCTTGCAATAGTTCAAGGCCCATATGTGCCATATAAAACTGTTGACAATGAGAAAGTTGTTAAGAGTGAAACTGAGTGGTCAGAAGATGACCTTAAAAAACTACAAAACAATGCTTCGGCTATCAATATGCTTCATTGTGCGTTAGATGCTGCAGAATACAATAAGATTTCAGGTTGCGAGTCAGCACAGGAGATTTGGAAAAAGCTTGAACTAACCTACGAAGGTACAAGCAAGGTCAAAAAGTCAAAGGTGAACCAACATATGAGATTATACGAGCTGTTCGAGATGAACGACGATGAGGACATCTCTAGAATGAACGCTAGATTCACCAACATCATAAATGAGCTAAAAAGGCTCGGCAAGAACTTCACTGAAGAAGAGAAGGTGAAGAAAATTCTGAGAAGCTTACCAAAGAGTTGGCAAGCTAAGAAAACTACCGTGGAGGAAGCTCAAGACTTGACCACATATAAATATGATGAGCTAATCGGATCTCTGCTGACTCATGAGATCTCTATGAAAAATTTTGAGGCAAAAGAAAAGTCAGAAGACAAGAAACAAAAATCACTTGTCATGAAAGCTGACTCAACCGAAGCTGATTCATCAGACGATGAGGAAATGGCCATGTTCACAAGGAAGATGAAGAAACTGTTCAGAAAGAATGAAAAGAACAGCAAGAGGCCATTCAGAAGAGGCGACAGGTACAAAGCTGAGTCCAGTGATAAATACAAAAAGGACAGCTCCAAATCTGTCACATGCTTTGAGTGTCACCAAACTGGGCACATCAAGTCAAGCTGCCCTAATCTGAAGAAGGACAAGAAGGGAAGCAAAAAGGCAATGGTGGCCACATGGAGTGATAGTGATGAGTCAACCTCATCTGAAGTTGATGCAAATGAAACGGCAAATATATGTTTCATGGCCGATGATGCTGACCGCACTTATTCTGAGCAAGATGACCTCTCTGATGAAACTGACCAGGAGGAACACAATAATGAGGTAACATCCTTACTTGTGCTTAGAACTGAAATGATAAACGCCCTGAGTGATTTATATGCGCTAACCAAAAAGTGCAATAAGAAAGTAAAGGCACTCAGCAGGCGATTTGATGAGATTGAAGAGGTCAAGCTGAGTGACCTCCGATATCTCCTCCAAGACAACTCAACTTTGCATAGTAACATAGAACTTATGCATAAGTTTGTCTCGGAGGTCCAATTAGATTCAAAGAAACTGAAAAAGGATGTCACTACCCTACAGAGCCAAATAAGAGGCTCAAACAAAAATTCCCATGCTGAGTACTCAAGTACTAGTCAGCATAAACAGTTCACACAGTGTGATTGTTGTGGGAAAAAGGGGCACACAAGAGAAGTGTGTTGGTATAATAAGCGGACAGTCCAATGTGACTTCTGCGGAAAGAAATGACATACCACTAAGGTATGTTGGCATGCTCAGCACAATAATGCTGACCACACTCAACATCACCCTCAAAGGGTAATTCATTGTGACTTCTGTGGTAAAAGTGGCCACACGATACAAGTATGTCGTCATAAATTAAAATATGACTTTGCACCTGTTTATGCTAACAAACGAGGACCCAAAAAGAATTGGGTACCTAAAGATGAATAGTCTAAAATGCAGGTGAGCCTGAGATGCGTGGAGAAATAAAAAATGTGGTATATAGAGAGCGCATGCTCGAGGCACATGACTGGTGATGAAACTCAGTTCATCACACTAGAGCTTAAACGAGGTGGAAGTGTAAGCTTTGGAGACAATAAGAAGGGTAAGATAGTCGGCTCAGGTACTATCGGAGGTAACCCAACTATTGAGTCAGTCTCCTTAGTTAAAGTCTCAAATACAATCTGCTGAGTGTAGCTCAGCTTTGCAAGAGTGGCAGAAAGGTTGTATTTGATGATACTCAGTGTCAAATACTCGAGGGAAAAACAAACGAAGTGATTTTAACTGCCCCTCGTGTAGACAATGTATACATGCTGAGTCTAGAAAAACAGTTTTCTAAAAATATATGCTTAGTGTCTAAAGAGGATAACTCCTGGCTATGGCATAGAAGACTTGGTCATGTAAGCATGGACCTTCTTGCTAAACTAGCTAGAAAGCAACTAGTTGAGGGATTGCCCAAACTTAAATTTGAAAAAGATCAATTGTGTAATGCTTGTCAGCAAGGCAAACAAACTAAGAAGTCATTTCAAAGTAAAAATATTGTCTCAGCCAAAAGACCATTGGAATTACTACACTTGGATCTTTTCGGACCTATTCAGCCACTCAGCTTGGGAGGTAAGAAATTTTCCTTAGTCATTGTAGATGATTTCTCTCGGTACACTTGGATCATCTTGCTGAGTAGCAAGGATGAAACATTTGAGATGTTCACCACATTGATTAAGAAACTTGAAAATGACAAAGACCTAAGAGTAGCTCATATTAGAAGTGACAATGGTGGAGAATTCAAAAATCAACAGTTTGATGAATTCTGTGAAACCAGTGGTATTGACCACAATTTCTCTGCTCCTAGAACACCTCAACAAAATGGGGTTGTTGAAAGGAAGAACAAAACAATTGTCGAAATAGCTAGGACAATGCTGAGTGAAAATAGGCTTCTAAAGTATTTCTAGGGTGAAGCTGTCCACACAGCATGCTACATTCTCAATAGGGCTTTAGTTAGACCTATTTTTAAGAAAACCCCATATGAACTTTGGAAAGGACGAAAGCCCAACATTGGATACTTTCGTGCCTTTGGGTGTAAATGCTTTATATTCAACACAAAAGATAATTTTGCAAAATTTGATGCCAAAGCTGACGAAGCGATCTTTTTAGGGTACTCAACTAACAGCAAAGCATATAGGGTGTATAATAAATGAACTCAGCTTGTAGAAGAGTCTGTCCATATTGAGTTCGATGAAGCTGACCATGCAGGAAAGACAACTCAGCTCAATGAAGATGAACCAAGCTCATCTTCCGCTGAACAAAATGGAGCCTCTGAGTCATCAATACAAGAGCTGACCAAAGGTAAGCAAGAAATTGAAATAACCTTTGCTGACCAGTCTATTCCTGCAGAGATTGTAGAAACACATGTTCCAAACAGCTCAACATTGCCCAAAGAAATAAAAATCCCAAGAGGAAATTCGGAGAAGTCCATTCTTGATGCTGCTGACAACAAGCTGATGACAAGAGATCAGCTTAGGAAGTATATCAGCAACGTTGCCTTCGTCTCAGTGCATGAGCCAAAGAATTTTGCCGATGCTGAGCACGGTGAATATTGGATCAATGCTATGCAAGAAGATCTTGATCAATTCACAAGAAATGAGGTATGGGATTTAGTGCCTAAGCCGAGGAATCAAAAGACCATAAGAACCAAATGAGGTCTTTAGAAATAAATTAGATGAGCAAGGCAACGTAGTTAGAAATAAAGCTCGACTTGTAGCCCAAGGCTATAGTCAACAAGAGGGCATTGACTATGGTGAAACCTTTGCACCCATTGCTAGGTTAGAAGCTATACGTATACTGTGTGCCTATGCAAGTTTTATGAACTTTAAATTATATCAAATGGATGTTAAGAGTGCATTTCTTAATGGCTTTATAAACGAAGAGGTATATGTCAGTCAGCCTCCAGGGTTTGAAGATCCAAAATTTCCAAACCACGTTTATAAACTCAAGAAGGCCCTATATGGGCTAAAGCAAGCTCCAAGAGCTTGGTATGAAAGGTTGACCAACTTCCTGCTGACCAGGAATTATGTCAGAGGCAAAGCTGACACAACCTTGTTCATTAAGAAAAAGGGTAAAAATACCCTACTTGCACAAATTTACGTGGATGACATAATTTTTGGTGCTACTGACGATTCTATGTGCAAAGAGTTTAGTAAACAGATGCAGACTAAGTTCGAAATGTCTATGATGGGCGAACTCAACTTCTTCCTTGGACTTCAAATCAAGCAAGGTAAGAATGGCATCTTCATAAATCAGTCTAAGTACGCCAAAGAAATGTTAAAGAAGTTTGATATGGAGGAATGTAAACCCATATCAACCCCAATGGGTACTGTAGACACTGGAGTCGTAGCCCTATGATGAAAACCTTTTAAAGATGATTGGAAATATGATCAGAAATGGATCACGGAAAAATCCCTCGTTAGAAAGTCAAAGTCAACCATTTTCCATCCAAAACCAAAGTTTTCAGAGAACCAAATTGAATTTTAGGATATCTTAGTGAGTCATGTCCCCCGAGAGTGTCATAACGAACTTTTCCGGGCTCAATTCAGAGGTCTAACGAAGAATCTGTGACTAGTTGAAGTTTTTAAGTCAAAATCGGGATAAAATGGACAATAACCTTAGTTTGGGTCAGTTTTAGCCTTAGGTTATTCGACGTAAAAATGTCCGTCTCGTCAAAACGAGTCCAATGGCACAAGAATTGTCAAAATCGGATATCAAAAAGGTCAAATTTTATATGAAAATGACTGCTGGGGTTTTACCGGCGGAAATTTCCGTCGTAATCCGTCACGTGGCAAGGCCTTGCTTGCTGGGCGCTGGGCCGCGTGCTGGGCCCAGCAATCAGGCCCAACAGCCTACCCTGCGCTGCTCCTTTAATTTCCAATGCCGTAGGTTTTGTTTTTTTAGTTGAAAATTACTCTTAAACCCCTGCCTCATTTCACTTTTACCAGAATTAACCATAAACCCTAATTAAGCTCTATAAATAGCAGCTTTTAGGCAGCCAGAAAAAAAAAAGGGGGATTACACTAAAAATAGCCGCAACTCTGTCTCTACCACTCGAGCCGTCTGAATATTAATTCCGTGTTCCATTATTTGTGATTTTTCCAATCATCCCACAACCTAGGTAAAGGTTTCTGAGGGACAAATCCTGTCTCTTATTTACTTTTTGATACTCTGAAATATAGATTGTTCATCTCTTTCCTTATTTTATTTCTTAGTTTCGATTTTTATCATCAATAGACTGTCAAATATATTTTCTGTATATATTTGATCCCTAAATTGATTTAAATTAACCCTAAAACAATGATTTACCAGTTAAATCACTTGTTTTGAGTCTTTTTATTCATTCCAATTAATCTGCTCTCTTTTTTATACTTTTATTTTTGAATCTGATATTAATAATATTACAAGTTAATATTATTGATCAAATTGGTTCCTTTTTGTTCATAACAATGATTTGGGATAAACGAATCAACTCGAGATAAATTCTATCTCACGATTGTTCAGGCACAAATAGTTATGATAAAACTTTCTTTTCTATTTATTTGATTCCTAATCTAATAACTTTTTTGTTTTATTCACTCTAGTCCATAATTTAGAACTTTTTTTGTTTTATTCACTCTAGTCCCTAATTTAGAATTTTTCCTTTTATTCATTCTAGTCCCTATTTTGGAACTTTATATTTTATTCACTTTGGTCCTTAATTTAAAGTTTTCCACTTTCTTTCAATTAGGTCCTTAAATAAACTTTTTAAGTTTATTCAATTTAGTCCTTTGTCCATTTTTACACCATAACTAATTGTACAACTATGTTATTTGCTTCTAATCTTTTATTTTGGTTGATATGGGTATGGAGAAACATTATTTTGGAGCGGATTGAAGACCCGAGAATGCCCGAATGTAATTGTATTTAATTTTGCACATATATCATTGGTTTTGGGATTGTAATATTTTGTTGTTTGTTTTCTTTTGTATACAACTATGCAATATGACACGAAAAGATGATTTTTTCAAACAAATCATATTCAAAACGAATTTAAAAAGCTTAAAAGAGTTATTAATAGCCTGATTATATTTAGAAATGCTAAGTAGGAGGCCGGTGGGTTCACCGGACGATTTTGGGGGTGCTTAATATTTCCTTTAGAGGAGATATTAACCTTCCCCAAGCGTACCTAACTTTCCGAACCCACTTGCTTCCCGCAAGGAATCTCAGTAACATTCTCGGACCTAAAATCCGGGTGGCGACTCTTTCTCCGACACCGGGCCTGCCGAGCTAGTCGTCTTCTCTAGTGGACCTCGAGTCCAAATAGCACCGTAGTAGTCATGGCGGACCTCCCGCGGGTGAAAGCTCGCGAGGTAGGCTTTCGTCTACAGTGGCGACTCTGCTGGGGATGCAGAGAAGTTGATTCCGAAAAGCATTTTCTTCTGTACACTTGGAACTATTCTTATTCTCTTTTAAGTTCGCATAGAATTTGCATAAAGAAAACCGTTTTGGGCAATTCTCACGAAAGTGCTCCAAGATCCATTCGATACTTTGAGATTACCTAGTGTCAATGCCCCCTTTTAAAAAGCTTTGGACTATTCTAACTCCATTCGAAAGGAATAGTTTGATCTTTTTGCAATGGTCCCCATGTTTCAACCAAACCTCATGTAATGGCTTTAGTTACTTCCCCTAGGATAAAGCATGACCCTAATAATGATTTTGATTTTCCATTGTATTTTGGCCTTTTGTTTGTCTTTTGTTATAGCCTATGACATACCTGAAGTTTCATACCTCTTTCATAGAGATTTTACCTCTTTGTTCAAATCCGAAAGAAGGAGCAAAATTCTAATCTAACATGACCTATTCTGAAAGGAACTAAGTAGTCTCTTTAACCATGACTTATACTAGGCCCAAAAATTTCATGTTTCCCAAAAAGACCACTTTGGCATCTTTTGTCCAAGTCATGTCATATTAGAATTAAAATTTCAGTTTGTTATAATCTATGCCAAAAGAATAGGGTTTCGTGTCTTTTAATATAGTATGTACTACACCCGAAGTCTCCATTTACTCAAAAGAGCTTTTCACCTATTTCAAATCAAAACAGTAATGGAGATCAAGGTTGGTACAACCTATAGTAAAGGAAATGAACATGTCATTTAAGGTAGCACGTGTCATACTTGAAACGAGAGAAAACCCCAATAGAGATTTCAACTCTATCTTAGGGTACTTTCGAAATAAAGCTGACATAACCTATTTTAAAAGACATCGACTTGTCTAAGACGACCTTTGCTATATCCAAGTTTTGGAAATCACCCTAAGGAGACTTAAAACTCCAAATGTTGAAATGGGCGGATTCTACAAACTAGATTGGTATAAGTTTGTCCTAAACAAGACCCTAACCGTTAAGATAGGCCACGTCGTATCCCATGGTCTCACATGACCTAAATTTTTTTGACACGGTCTATCCTAAAGGCGAACTAAGGGCCAATTTTGTATGATGATTGATTTACCTCGCTTTGAGAGTTATGCATGTCGTCGGTTTTGTGCATCCCCAGTTGATGCAAAACGAACCAAAACTAAAAATCCTAGGAAAGGACCTGAACCAATACGTGTATGGGAGGAATAAGGTTGGAAGGAATAATGTTGTGATACGTGTTATGTGTGCTATGACTAACTGTTTGTTTGGTTTTGTTTTCTTTTTCTTTCTTTCTGTAAAAAAAACACACACCACAAATCATGCATAAATCATACATCCATTTGTAGAACGCACAAATAGGTAGGTCCGACATTCAGCTTGTACATGCATTAAATCATCTAAATTCACAATGTCTAGAATGTCTCACTCATGCATCTCTTCCTTTTCCATGTTTAGATCACAGTCATGGCCCAATCTAGTGATTTAGACCATAATCTTGAGAGCAAAGTGCAAAAGAGCTTAGTGAAGTGCCTCCTTTCTGATGAGTTCAAGAATCCTCTTAGCATCCAAAAGGCTTTTGAGAATGATATGACTAATAAAGCAGCTAGTCGAGTTAGAGAATTAAGGAAGGAAGCTCAGATCTCCAAAGGGACAGTAAGAGATCCTGACCTCCGAGAAGCAATTAAGCAAGTCCTCCCTGATATTTTTGCTTCCATTGAATTCAAGACTGAGCTAAAAAAGTTGATCCGAGAGACCCTGAATGAGTCGTTGATTGTTGAGACCCCCAAAGCTGCTAGTGTGGAGCCTATTTCCCAATTCATACCGCAGTCTGCCCCATCAACATTTGCTCCACAAAGACCTGCCTCACATCTACCTACTCCTCAACAACAACAAGTTCCACCCAATTGGGGCAGTAGGTTTAATAAAGTTGTTCACCCGCCATCACACCCTCATCCTGTTAAAGTGAAAAGGAAATTCTCCACTTTTACTCAACCATTGTCTGAAGTGTTCGAGAGGCTACAAAGACTTAATTTGCTCCATCCCTTGCCAGCTAGTGATGCCTTAGCCTCTGTTCGAGCTGAATGTAATGGGTACTGCAATTTCCACCAAAAGCATGGTCATGAGACAAATTATTGTACTAGGTTGAAGCATGAGATTCAAGATCTTATTGACGCAGGAAAGTTAAGTGATCCAAATTCATCCCACAAGTGAATCCTTCAACAATGCCTTGAACAGAGGAACTCCAGAACGAATCAAAGGGAGTTGAAGGGGAAGTCCTCGAGATTGAGGACACTAATGAAGCAGAGGCACCTAAAGCTCCTTGAAGCAACATGAGAATGGAGGATTGCATTTTTAGTCTTCATCTTTTATCTTTGTTTTTGTTCAATAAGACATCATAAATTACTCTTTTGATTTCAATAAAATTCTGTTTTTGTTCGATATTGATAATTTTGTACATTCTCATCTGCCCCACATATCAGCATTTGACATTCACTCATTTGAAACACTTTCCATTGTTATCACGACACGGATGAAAGTCCTAAAAATATACTTATTGCTCAGAACTTAACCACTGAAGAGAGAAAATTAATGAGTGAATAAACAAAATAATTCATGAGAAGGGTTTCATTGGCCTTGCAGCGATAAGCCATACTAAATTCATCAAGAGAAGAGTTCTAACCTACTTTCACACAAAGAAGGTCGAGCAACAATTGACAAAGCTCAATGAAGAAGAGAATAGCAAGCCGAAATCATACTGTTCCCAAGCACCAGGATTTCAGTGAGAAAAGTCATCTCTAATTCCAAAAAGGACACAGTTACCTGGATACACCATTCAGATTGAAGCATGAAGAGGCAACCGATCCATTAGATGACGAGTGACCTTATTCCATAAGGAACAATAAGATCCAAATCCATGATGATCCAAAATATAAAGAAGATGCCAGAAAAGTTCAGGGGCAAAGTCTAGCAATCAGAAATGAGGATAAAGCCATCCAAAGCCATGTTGGAAGAAGATCCTTCAAAATTCGAATGAGATTAAAAGCCAACACAGTCAATTAAGTGGCTTCGAGAAAAAAAATCAATACTGCTTCACAAGTGGCTAATCAAGCCTTCAAGAAAAGCTCACTTTAGTCAAGGAAGAAATTATAGAGTCTATCAATCATGCTCTCAGAAGTTCATATCCAACATGGGAATTCCAAGCCAAGATCAAGAGTGTAGTTAAGTGAAGAGAAGAACGAAGACAAGTTCAGGAAGATGATTACCCTCAGTGAAGCCAAGAAATCCTTCTCATAAAAAATGAAAAAATGAAAAAAAATCCCGATAGGTTGAAAATCTGCAAAGGACGACCTATGCAACCATAAGGGACTTCCCCAATGAGTGAAAACCCGCAAAGGGCATTCATTTGAAAATTCCGGGAACAAAAGTGAGGAAATAAAATAGCTGAAACGTGAAAACCTGTAAAGGCGCACTTCAGTGACAGTGGTTAGGAATCTGAGCAATAAACAATTCAATGTATATTTGCCAAGTGTTTTGTTTGAGTTGCACAGTTAGAAGCTGTATATACGATGAAATGTTTGAATCAATAGGTATCTCACCTCAAGAGAATTTCCAAAAAAAAAATCGAATAAATAAGATCTGGATAGAAGAGACTAATCCTCCCTCTCTATGCTCCCTGAAGCTTGGTCTCTCTGCTCCTTTGTTGTCCTCTCAAGAGCCGACTTTGACAGAAGCATCCTGCGTTTATAATCATCTAGAGTAGTGAACTCCGGTCCAAACTGAGGAATATATCGAGTTCTTCACTCCTCATCTGTATGCACAGACCAATCAGCATAGCGAGTGACAATGGTTCACTCCCAACGGTGGTGTTCCACAATATAAATGCAAATGAGGCCTCACCTCAAGTTTTTTACGGGCATCCACCCAAACTCTGTTTAGCACTCAAGCTGCAATCTTCATCAAGGGTACATCTGCATGACCCGATCACCCTTTAGCCCATTCAGAAGGCATCTCCACTGGTCAAAAGACTGAGAACCAACTCACATTTGATGCTGAGTATGGAAATCAACAAAGAAATGGATATTGGGACCATGCACTCTAAACTATCCAAATTCTCTCGCATCAAGGAAAATAAAGAAAAAAAAATGTTGGATTGAAAACCTCAAAAGAGGCAATCTAGGCAAAAGGAGAGATAGAGAAAAAACTGTGAGATGTTAAAAAGCTTAATTGAAAACCCCTATGGGCAGTTCAGGCAAAAGGAGAGATAGAGAACAATAGAGAGATCCCGCTGAGTTGAAAACCCGAAAAGGGCGACTCAGGCAAAAATTAGGGAAAAAACGAACGTATCAACACTTCCTAAAAAAAGATATGAGCCTCATCAAGCTGAAACCTTGCCCCCAAAACTTCTCATATCACACTTATCTATCATCATCATTTGCAGACAGTATAAGCTCTCACAAACTGGGTCATATCGTCAAAACATCATCCATTGATCCTAAAGACGCACCATCCCTTGAGTCTGGAAAAGTGAATCGGTGAAATCATTTCATCCATGCATGCATAATCTTCACACATGTACCAATGTATCGACATAGAGTAAAATGCACGTGTAGCACACACATTCATTCACACACACATCCTTCCATGCATACATGCATACATTAGGCTACATATGCATCACTACACATTTGTCATTTGATTCAATATCAACTCTACGAGAAAATGGGCATCTTGCTTTATTGCAGGGAATACCTGAAAGCCCAGGGATTGTCACCAAAACAACATCTTCTGAAGCAAGAGAATCTAGGGGCATCGAGTGAGAAAATTTAGTCCTAAGCAAAACAACATAATTGTCAACAGACAGAAAAATTTCTCAACAGCAGCCTGAAGAAAGAGTCAATCCATGAGAAGAATTTCAATAATTCAACAAAGCCAGATGGCTCCTGAAGGGAGAGTGGGGTTTTGTATTCTACAGATCAGATGGCTTCGGAAGGAAGAGTTGGGTCACAGGAAAAGATTATCATCAATCAACAAAGCCAGATGGCTCTTGAAGGGAGAGTGGAGTTTTGTCCTCTGCAGATCAAACGGCTTCCGAAGGAAGAGTTGGGTCACAGAAAAGATTATCATCAATCAACAAAGCCAGATGGCTCCTGAAGGGAGAGTGGGGTTTTGTATTCTGTAGATCAGATGGCTTCCGAAGGAAGAGTTGGGTCACAGAAAAATTATCATCGATAATTCAACAAAGCCAGATGGCTCCTGAAGGGAGAGTGGGGTTTTGTCTTCTGTAGATCAGATGGCTTCTGAAGGAAGAGTTGGGTCGCAAAAAAGATTATCATCAATTAAACAAGGCCAGATGGCTCCTGAAGGGAGAGTGGGGTTTTGTCCTCTGCAGATCAAATGGCTTCCGAAGGAAGAGTTGGGTCACAGAAAAATTATCATCAATTCAACAAAGCCAAATGGCTCCTGAAGGGAGAGTGGGGTTTTGTAGCTCACAAGTGGATTATTTGACAAGAATAATCAACTTTTGGGATAGGTCGTTGAAGACACCTACAGCCAGGATCGTTGAAGACATCCGCAACTATAGGTCGTTGAAGACACCTACAACCTAGGATCGTTGAAGACATCCGGAACTATAGGTCGTTGAAGACACCTACAACCCAGGATCGTTGAAGACATCTGCAACTACAGGTCGTTGAAGACACCTGCAACCCTGGATCGTTGAAGACATCCACAACTACAGGTCGTTGAAGACACCTGCAACCCAGGATCGTTGAAGACATCCGCAACTACAGGTCGTTGAAGACACATGCAACCCATGATCGTTGAAGACATCCACAACTACAGGTCGTTGAAGACACCTCCAACCCAGGATCGTTGAAGACATCCACAACTATAGGTCGTTGAAGACACCTACAGCTAGGATCGTTGAAGACATCCGCAACTATAGGTCGTTGAAGACACCTACAACCCAGGATCGTTGAAGACATCCGCAACTATAGGTCGTTGAAGACACCTACAACCCAGGATCGTTGAAGACATCCGCAACTACAGGTCGTTGAAGACACCTACAACCCAGGATCGTTGAAGACATCCGCAACTACAGGTCGTTGAAGACACCTACAAACCAGGATCGTTGAAGACATCCGCAACTACAGGTCGTTGAAGACACCTACAATTTGAGATCGCTGAGATCAACCACAATAGTTCGTTGAAGACACCTACAACCCAGGATCGTTGAAGACATACGCAACTACAGGTCGTTGAAGACACCTACAATCTGAGATCACTGAGATCAACCACAAAAGTTCGTTGAAGAGACCTACAATCCAGGATTGCTTAAGAGATCCACAATAACAGGTCGTTGAAGAGACCATAATCTAGGATCACACAAGAGATCCACAACCATGGGTCGTTGAAGAGACCTACAAATCAAAGATCGTTCAAGAGATCCACAACAATAGGTCGTTGAAGAGACCTACAATCTGAGACCGCTGAAGAGATCAATAATCAGATATCCATTTGCTCCTAGTTGTTTAAGAGACTGGATCGATGAATCAATCACAACATCCTCCAACTCCATATGAGTATTTACTTTATCATACTTTGTTCCATTACACACATTTTCTTTCTACATCTTCAAAGTAGGGGCAAAAAACTGTTTTTCTCAAAACATTTATTTGAATTCAGTTTTCTAAAAATGCACACAACTCACAATGCATGATAAAGTAGGGGCAACTGTAGACACTGGAGTCGTAGCCCTGTGATGAAAACCTTTTAAAGATGATTGGAAATATGATCAGAAATGGATCACAGAAAAATCCCTCGTTAGAAAGTCAAAGTCAACCATTTTCCATCCAAAACCAAAGTTTTCAGAGAACCAAATTGAATTTTAGGATATCTTAGTGAGTCATGTCCCCCGAGAGTGTCATAACGCACTTTTCCGGGCTCAATTCAGAGGTCTAACGAAGAATCTGTGACTAGTTGAAGTTTTTAAGTCAAAATCGGGATAAAATAGACAATAACCTTAGTTTGGGTCAGTTTTAGCCTTAGGTTATTCGACGTAAAAATGTCCGTCTCGTCAAAACGAGTCCAATGGCACGAGAATTGTCAAAATCGGATATCAAAAAGGTCAAATTTTATATGAAAATGACTGCTGGGGTTTTACCGGCGGAAATTTCCGTCGTAATCCGTCACGTGGCAAGGCCTTGCTTGCTGGGCGCTGGGCCGCGTGCTGGGCCCAGCAATCAGGCCCAACAGCCTACCCTGCGCTGCTCCTTTAATTTCCAATGCCGTAGGTTTTGTTTTTTTAGTTGAAAATTACTCTTAAACCCCTGCCTCATTTCTCTTTTACCAGAATTAACCCTAAACCCTAATTAAGCTCTATAAATAGCAGCTTTTAGGCAGCCAGAAAAAAAAGGGGGGATTACACTAAAAATAGCCGCAACTCTGTCTCTACCACTCGAGCCGTCTGAATATTAATTTCGTGTTCCATTATTTGTGATTTTTCCAATCATCCCACAACCTAGGTAAAGGTTTCTGAGGGACAAATCCTGTCTCTTATTTACTTTTTGGTACTCTGAAATATAGATTGTTCATCTCCTTCCTTATTTTATTTCTTAGTTTCGATTTTTATCATCAATAGACTGTCAAATATATTTTCTGTATATATTTGATCCCTAAATTGATTTAAATTAACCCTAAAGCAATGATTTACCAGTTAAATCACTTGTTTTGAGTCTTTTTATTCATTCCAATTAATCTGCTCTCTTTTTTATACTTTTATTTTTGAATCTGATATTAATAATATTACAAGTTAATATTATTGATCAAATTGGTTCCTTTTTGTTCATAACAATGATTTGGGATAAACGAATCAACTCGAGATAAATTCTATCTCACGATTGTTCAGGCACAAATAGTTATGATAAAACTTTCTTTTCTATTTATTTGATTCCTAATCTAATAACTTTTTTGTTTTATTCACTCTAGTCCATAATTTAGAACTTTTTTTGTTTTATTCACTCTAGTCCCTAATTTAGAATTTTTCCTTTTATTCATTCTAGTCCCTATTTTGGAACTTTATATTTTATTCACTTTGGTCCTTAATTTAAAGTTTTCCACTTTCTTTCAATTAGGTCCTTAAATAAACTTTTTAAGTTTATTCAATTTAGTCCTTTGTCCATTTTTACACCATAACTAATTGTACAACTATGTTATTTTCTTCTAATCTTTTATTTTGGTTGATATGGGTATGGAGAAACATTATTTTGGAGCGGATTGAAGACCCGGGAATGTCCGGATGTAATTGTATTTAATTTTACACCTATATCATTGGTTTTGGGATTGTAATATTTTGTTGTTTGTTTTCTTTTGTATACAACTATGCAATATGACACGAAAAGATGATTTTTTCAAACAAATCATATTCAAAACGAATTTAAAAAGCTTAAAAGAGTTATTGATAGGGGTATTTTACCCCTATCTTTTAGCGTGATTTACGGGTTGATTTGGGATAAAATAAATAAGTTTAATTACAAAAATAGAGTGTTTTAATAAAATAACAAAATTAAATTAAATTCCTTACTTTTGGTTAATTTTCCTTATTTTTGATTAATATTAGAAAATAAAACGTCAAGCTAACTCGGCTCTCAAGATTTGTATTTCAGGTATGAGGAAGGAGTGAAAATCTACTCAAATACGCGGGGCGTATCATTATTTACGTGGGGCGTATCGTCATTTACGCGGGGCATAAAACATGGTGTCAGAAATAATTGCCTTATCCGCAGGCACCATGTGGAAATGACTCAGCATACGCGGGGCGTATGACACATATCAGAAATAATTGGCCTAATCCTGAAAGTCGGACTGCATTGTCTCCCAGAGTCAACTCTCCTTACGCGGGGCGTACCACCATATACGCGGGGCGTAAAAGGCAGTTCTTCAACATAAAAAGATCAGAGACTCTTTTACGCGGGGCGTACTTCAGCTACGCACGGTGTAAAAGTACCAATTCAAGCAAAAAAACTCCAGAGACTCAAACACGCGGGGCGTACAATCCTTTACGCAGGGCGTGCTTGAGACAACAAGACAACGAATTGGTCCACATGCAGGAGATTTCTAACGGAATAGGCATTTACACGGGGCGTAGACCAATTTACGCAGGGCGTATCATTGGATTTCTGCACCAAATAATGTTGCTCCATACTTGTGCTTTGTGAAATTACAAACTTGCCCTTGCTTGATGTCTATAAGTAAGAAGCTCTTGAACTTCATTTGACACCAATTACATACTAGAGAGCTACCCTATACTCTTTTCTTTCCTTGTAATTTAGATTCAGATTTTGTAAGTTAAACTCTCCCCCTCGAGAGCTTGTTCGTTGTTCCGGCGTTCCATTGACGTTCCGTTCCACCATTCGTCACCAAGCTCGAGAGTTCCACCTCCACGACCTAGGAGACGGCTTTGAGTCCGGTTAGCTAGTTCCAAGGGCGGATTCTCCCTTTTTACTTGCTAATTAGCTTGTACTCTTCCTATGTACTAGGCTTGGTTGTATTTCATCTAATCACTTTCCATATTTATAATTTATGATTTATAATCTCTATTTCCCTTTATGTGTTAATGTTTATTGCTTGTTTTGATATTGATAATTGATTATTGTGTAGGAGAACGCGATTACCGCCGCCATTCGGGCTATCTTTAGGGAGTTATATAGGTGTTGCCTTACCGGAAGTGACAAACCGGAAACCGTAGGAATTGACAAGCCACGGAACTTACGGGCCCTAGTTTCTAATTCCCCCGCATTAGACATGCCTTGACTAGGAATCACGTAGTCTAAGTGCTTCACGGGTCGGTTCTACTACACTTGGTCGTCTTTGCAAGAGTAAACTATTATCCGTATACATTTAGAGTCATTATTTATCATGGTTATAACTTATCATATTCATCTCACTTCATAGAGTTTTAGCTACATAAATCTGTGTCGCCAATAGTGAGGAATAGTGTGTAGTTGTGTCTTACTTAACCCCAAAGTAATTACCGCTTAAATAACATACGAAACTGAGTCGTCTAATACTTGTAGTTATAAATCCCGTGGATTCGATACCTGGTCTTAACCGGATTATTACTTGATACGACGGGGTACACTTGCCCCTAAGTAGTCGTGACGTCTAGTAGAATTTAGAGCAATTAGAAAGACCACATCCATAGTCCCATAGCACACTCATATCACACTACATTCGTAAACACAGCTAGACGAACCACACATCAGTTATTAATAGCCTGATTGTATTTAGAAATGCTAAGTAGGAGGCCGGTGGGTTCACCGGGCGATTTTGGGGGTGCTTAATATTTCCTTTAGAGGAGATATTAACCTTCCCCAAGCGTACCTAACTTCCCGAACCCACTTGCTTCCCGCAAGGAATCTCAGTAACATTCTCGGACCTAAAATCCGGGTGGCGACTCTTTCTCCGACACCGGCCCTACCGAGCTAGTCGTCTTCTCTAGTGGACTTCGAGTCCAAACAGCACCATAGTAGTCATGGCGGACCTCCCGCGGGTGAAAGCTCGCGAGGTAGGCTTTCGTCTACAGGTACTGACACTGTCCTTTGTGCTGACGAAAAAGGTAAGTCTGTAGACAGCAGGTTATATCGAGGTATGATAGGCTCTCTACTTTATGTTACTGCCAGTAGACATGACATTCAGTATTCAGTATGTTATTGCGCAAGATATCAAGCTGACCCTAGAGAATCTCACTTAATAGCTGTAAAAAGAATTTTCAGATATTTGCAGAGCTCAGTTAATGCAGGTTTATGGTATCCAAATACAAGTGACTTCACACTGATTGGATATACTGATGTTGACTATGGACGAGATAAGCTAGAACGAAAAAGCACTTCAGGAGGATGTCAATTCCTAGGAAGTTGTCTGGTTTCGTGGTTTAGTAAGAAGAAGTCATCAGTAGCCTTGTCTACAACTGAAGCTGAGTACGTTGCTGCTGGAAGCTGTGTGGCTCAAGTCCTATGGATTAAGCAACAGCTTGAGGATTATGGTGTCAAAACAGAAACAATAGAAGTCAAATGTGACAACAAGAGTGCCATTGACTTATCTAAGAATCCAATCCAACACAGCAGGATGAAGCATATCAGCATAAGACATCACTTCATCAGAGATCATGTACTCAAGGGTGAGATCAAGCTGACCTACGTATCAACAAATGAACAGCTTGCGGATATTTTTACGAAGCCTTTTATCTCGTGAGCAATTTAACATATTAAGGGAAGCTATCGGTATGTCTAATCCTCTTCAATAATTCTATGTGCTTAATTGAATGTTGAGTGATTACCATGCTGAGTGATTTGTGAAAAACTAGTAACTGCTGCATGCTGAGTTAAACATAACATGAAATCACCCTATGCTGTGTAGACATACATGCTGAGTGATTATCCTAAGCTAAGTTACTAAGTCCACAAACAACTCTCCTACGTAAAACTGACTACTCAGAATCTCAAACGTTTGATATTCTTTATGCGGAGTAAAACCTATTTAAAACATTAAATGCTAGCACACGCATCAATAGCCACCTAGGATAACGTAAGCAATAATGAGAAAACCCATGCGCTGAACGTGTCATAAATGCCAGAATCTCTGTCGGTTGATAATCTCGAGGTTAAACGGCTAGTTCAACGAACAGGATCAATTAGCACCTTTATAAATAGTGGAAGTATCCCCACTTATCACTCTTTACACTCGAAATCCTTGGCGTTCAAATCTTTCTCTCTGAAATCCCAAAATCCTCTCAAAGAATTCATAATCATGACGAAATCCCAAAATCCTTCCGGTGGTGGTAATAACGACGACCACACCGACACAAACCCTAAGTCTCCTCCTCAACAAGGTCAGCATGACCAAACTCCAAACAAGAACCCCAAAACTGACCTCGCAACCTCTTCAAAGAAGAAGAAGAAGGACAAGTAGCCGAATGAGAAATTCTTCGTTAAGGTGTACCCAAGTGTCAAGAATCATGAGGTGCTCAGATGTCGTTGGTTCTCTCCAAGCTTCATAGCACATGAGCAACCATTCTGTGAATGGATTGCGAAAAACGAATGGGTTGGACTCTTTTCGCTTGCTGGAAGAACCTATCCTAGGTTAGTACGTGAATTTTACTCAAACCTCTGTGTTGATGGAAGTGATGCTGACCATCTAGTAACTCACGTTAAAGGTAAGAAGCTCACCATTACCCCTTCCTATCTCGCAACCTTACTAAACCTTCCAAACACCGGAACAGAATTCAGGACCACTAAAGAAAAGCTTGACCACATTGTATCATTCTATAAACCAGAAAGTCACAAAGGGGAAATACCCAGTACATGTATGGGTCAAAACCAAAAGATGCTCACTATCTCCTCACTAACTTCATCTTTCCAAAAATCAACTCAGCATCATCAGCTTCAAATTTCGAGCAATGCTTCATTTGGCACATGCTGACCTACAGCCCTCTCAACATGCTCGTATTTCTGGTAGGAGCACTCCAACGGAGTACTATCAAGCTCAGGCTGGGTTCTCTTATTACCAGAATCCTTGAAGATCACCAAATCGACTTGATAAATGAAACAGAAACCATGGGAACTGAAATTACGGATGCGTTGTTGTTTGGGTTAGTATATGACCAACCTATCAAGCCCAAGAAGGGAAAAGGGGTCATCGAGGAAGCTCAAGGTGAAGCTCAGGAGGAAGCTGATGATGAGCAACCTCAGGAAGAAAATATCGTTGTATCCGAAGCTGTTGTCCAAACTAAGCGAGAAAAGAAACACAAAGCAATCCAAACCAGCTCAAAGGATGTTGATGCTGTCCCCAAGAAAATTCGGGTTGTCTCAAAGGGGAAGAAAGTTGATGCTGATCAGGGTAAGTCAGTAGAGAAAAGAAAGAGGCAAGATGAGCCTGATGAACTGGAAGGTGAGGAAACCCCTCTGAAGAAGAAGAAGAGAACTTCTGAGCTGAGTCCAGCTGAAGCTGTCCCTATTGGCTTTGCTGTTCCTGATGATTCTCACTTCATCGGAAGCCAAGAGATTGACTTTGAGCAAATTCATGTTGATCAAGAAGCAGAAGAACAAAGCGACAATGAAGGTCAGCATGATCATGATGAGGATGTTGAGCAACATCAAGAAGCCTATGCTGAGCAAGAACAAACAGAGAATGTTGAGGAAGTTGAAAGTCCAGCTGTACAGAATGAGACAGTTGATGATGAGCTCTCAGAACAAGAAATGGTCAATGAAGGACTCAACACTGATCTCGGCGTAGAATCATCTCTTGATTCCATTCCTGCTGACTCGTCTCCCCCAAAGACCAAAAAGTTGAAAAGGCTTAAGAAGAAGGCCTACAGATCTCCAGTTATTGACCTCCTGGGAGATTCGCCTCTGAGGGATGAAATCACAGACCTTATAGATACTCAATTTAAGTTCTTCTCATCGTATCCTGATCCCTCTACACAGGAAAAACAAGCCTCTGTTACTCATACCGAGCAACATGCCAAAACTCCAGAAAATCCAAACCAAGCCGAGCAAGAGCTCGAAGTCCTAGATGCTCAAGGCGACAAGCACGCTAAGGAAAATCCTGCTCAACCTGAGGTGCTTCTCCCTGCTTCAACTCAAATCCATGTTGAGCAGGTAACTATCTCTGCAGATCCACCTCCTTTCCATCCTATTTCGCAGAACATTGAGCAGTCAGCTCCTGCTGCTCATCAACATCAAAGTCCAGCTGTTGACCATACTGGCACTTCTACTCAAGGACAGCACCAAACACCTCCTCAATCAGGTGCTACTAGAATTCCGGCCACTGAGTTAAATCCTGAGGCACAATTTGCCTATCTTCATGCAACCGAGTCCGGACGTCGCATCATTGACTCGGCTCAACATCTTCTTCAGGACTTAAACAAATCTCATGCCGATGCTGCTGGGTCTGCAAATGCTGAATCACACGAGTTTTCGTCTGTCACTCAGCTTCTTAATGAGATCAAGAATCTCAAAGATTTAGTAAGTGTCATGACCTCAGTCCAAACCCAGCAACCTAAGCAAGAATCCTTTGTCAAGCTGACTGAGCTGATATTAATGATGGTGAATCACATGAATTCACTTCAAGGACAGATCAATGCTTTACCTACAGTCAACACGGGCTACGCTACCTCTGCTGAGTTAGATCATTGTTTTACCAAGTTGTCTTCTGAGCTGACTGGTACTCGTGACCTTCTCTCTTCATCTTCCCAATGTACGATGGATGAAATTAGTGAAGTTGTCCATCTTCTGAATCTGGGTAAAGAGGAGATGGAAACTGATGTGGTCAAAACCAATACTATCCTCCAAACCACTCAAAGCCTATTTCGCCATGTGCGTCACACCAATGCTCATCGTGACATTTACGACAAGGCTGTACTTAGAATGTACCATCAATCTTATGCCCAGCTAGCGGAAGCAATGTTACGGCTAGCTAAGTCACAGGAATACATGCTCAGCATGATCAGCTCATCTATTTGCGTCCCTGGTTCAGTTCTGGATGATGGAGTTCCAGTGCTTGATGGGTTATTTGAAAGCACGAAATGTCTCAAGGCATACTCGGTCAAGCTAACTCGTGATGCTCTCAATGACTGTTGAGCGATTTCCGCAAGTGCACGGTATACGCTTGTAGTAATAAAAGATATCGATCCCACAGGGAACGTTTTTTAACAAAAACTTATTCTGAATCGGTTAAATTTACTTTTAGGTTTATAGTATGGAAAAATCGTTTAATCGGTTTTGGTTTTGAAATTGCTAGAATAAGAATTAGATTAGAGTATGAAGATGTTAGAAAATATCTGATTTAAGAATGAATTTGCAAAACAGGAACGTTTTAGTACTTTAGAAAAGTAAACAAGTATATTTGTTTGCATTAAGCAAAGAAAAAAACTTTAAACTTTGTACGAATTATAAAGATGAAATAAATGACGGAACCTCTAATTAATAGGCTTTGAACGCGACAAAACCCTTATCCGGGATAATTGCCCTTAACCAAATTAAAACTCTACCGAGATAATAATTTGCCTAAGTGTTCAACAAAGTTTCCTTGTAAAGATTTTGAATTAAACTACGTTTTAATGAAAACACCAGCAGTCACTTTAGTGGATTGGTTACCATAAGTGCTGCATAAAAATCTATCGAATAGAACAGACTTTATTAGATGAAATATAAATTGATACAAGTTTACAGAGAACATGGAGCATGGAAACATTCGACGGCGTGCAAGTGAACGGGTTGTCAATCCTTTCCTTGGGTTTCGTTAGAGTTTGTCAGGCTCAGGGGCGGATCCTCTACTCAATCTTCTCGTTGAATCTTCGTAATAGAGACTGGGTCGGCCTACTACCAAAATGTAAACTAAACTGGAACTATGTCTAAAAGCTACTGAGTTTGTTATTATTTAGTAAACAATGTGTGTACATCATATTGCTTTTTACAGAATCGAAATCTAACTTCTGAATCACTTGACTCGGAATTTCTGCATAAATTCTATACTAATCTCTTTCTTCTACACATATCACACTATCCATCAACTCTTTATTTATAGATGTTGAAGAGTCTTGATTGAAGTGTCGTGTCCGTTGTGAAGGATCGTGTCCGCTGCGAAGGATCGTGTCTGCTACGAAAGGACGTCTTTATCCACCCGAACGATCACGTTTCGTTGAAAACGAAAGTGTGTAACTAGGCTTCTAAAATCTCCTGCTCGTACCGAGAATATTAAATTCTCTACCGAGAATGGGGGAGCAACAATTTGGTCTTCGGACGAAGGGAAAGAGGGCTGAGGAACGCGTGTTGCGACTGAGAATGTGGGGGTCGCAGTCACGGCACGGAACGTTTTTCACCTCTCCGGCTTTCGTTCGTGTCCTCGACTTGGCGTTATTAATTTTCGTCGTCTTCGACTCCTTTTGTAGGGGTTTTCTTCTATTTTTGAGCTCTTTTTACTCCTATTTGGATTTTACCAAATATTTATGTACCTTGCATGAAAGAAACATATTCGGGAGTAAAAGTATTCAAAATAGGTATAAATAGCATAAATTCGTAGCAATATTGATGTAATTACTAATGATATTTTAGGTATATTTTGGGCTTAACAAATCTCCACACTTAATCTTTTGCTAGTCCCGAGCAAAATTTCTCTGAATTTATTCTTTAACTAATCTCTTTATGAAAATAAAACATATATCTCTGTATTACTTTTTAAATTAGTCAAGCCGAAAAGACTAACTTCGCATGGCAAATTTATACGCAAAACATCAAACTAACTTAGTATAATATATGATATATCATTCGTCTTGTATCTTTATTTTAAAACTGAAGTATTCGGGACAATATAAGCACGCATGTTATTGAGTCTTTCGTCTCAAGGCATTTCAAAGCACAAAATTTCCTTTCCCAAACCTAAATATATAAGATATATTATTTTTAAATAAGTACTTTGGATTAATTTATTTGCTTAGTTACGCCCGAGATAAGGGTGGTCTTGATCGTAACTTTATACGTATTTTATTGCTTTGTGTTTGCTTAAGAGGTACCGACTATGCCATGGGTGGACGCAATCGTTACTTTAAACTTATACACGCTTTATTTTTTATATTCTTTTAACGTTCCTTCCATACCTCGATTGTGATAAGGGTGGTCGCAACCGTAGCCAAAAGTAAACGGTACTTAATTATTCTTCCCTTTCATACCTCGATTGTGATAAGGTTGGTCTCAATCGTGGCCAAAAGTTAAGAATTCAACTAATTGATTAATTAATATGAAATATAATATTGAAATTGGGAAAAAGAAAGATAGCACATTCATCCTATATTGACTTAAAATTCAACATGTATTATGGCTAAAGTTTCCTTAAAAACTTCAATTGGCGTTAATGTAAGACGAAATCAAACCGAGCTAAAATTGTTAGTTCAATTTAATGCCTATAAACCTAATTGAAAACTTAAAATAAGATTTATTGTATCATGAATTGCATGATATAAAATAGAGATTGAAATAAAGAATTTTTGTTACTTAAATACATTCACTTGAGACAATTTTACTTAAAATCGTATCGGAGATTTGTGAAAAATATGAAAAATATTACCCGTATAGAAATATTATTTCTAACGATAATGATAACCTAAACAAATAATCATAACTTATGGTTAATTTATGAACATATGAAAAATAAAATGTGTTGCATTTGTATAAGATTATTCGTTGCATTTATTCATTTTGCAAAATAATATTTTCGTAGCATTTATTCGTATATGTGGAAATGATATATGTATATCTCCTCCCACACTTAAATTGGACCATGTCCTCATTGGTGCAAAAATGGAGAAAACAAAAAAAAAGAAATACAAAATAAGGCATACGAAACTAAGATTGAAATTGTAGGAAATAGAACATTCAACATGAAATTAAAATAGAAAATGTACCAAAATATGAAAATGAAAAATTGTACCAAATATAACAAGATAAAAAGAAAATAAAGAAAACAACCTAAGCTTGAGGCGGGGAATCCGGAGGTGTAGGTGAAGTCTCCACATTTTGGCGTCGGAAAAAGGAAAGCATCCGATGCCGAGTCGATCTATGCTCACGCCTCAAAAGGCTGAGGTTGTCATTCATCACCATATTATTTTCTACCAAATCATCAATTCTTAAATTCATTTGACGATTGTTGGAATTGATTTGGTTCAAAATTCTACGCAAATCTACCGGATCATCCTCCGCTTGAGGTGCTTGGGGTTGTGCTTGAGCCGGTGGTTCATCCTCCTCGCCTTCCGCCTCTCCGCCGCCTTCGGTACCTACAAATTGAGAACTTGAAGCGCCACCACCCATAGTGCCACGAAGATGGGCAATACGGGTAGCATAGGAAATAAAGACGGGGGGACCTTGTGGTAGCAATAAATGAGCTCGCTCAAGAGCCGAGATGTCCAAAAGTGGAACATACCCACGGTAGGTGGACATGTTATAATCGGCCAACTCACCCCGTGCTCCCAACACAATAGCGGTGATAAAATTACAAAGAGGGATTTGAATGGTAATAGCCCTCGAAGCACGGAACAAATTATCAAACAAAATACCAATGCTATCAATCCGCAAGCCTTTAAACAAACTATCCAAAACATACAAATCCCGAACCTGAACCTTTGAACTCTCCACACGACCAAACAAGGAGAAACTCAGAAATTTGTGAAAGAAGAACACACAATTGTCCTTAATCAACTTGCTTTAAGTGTTCTTGGAATTAAAATAGTCTTGGTCCGAAAGAGTTTGCCAAACCGCATCATTATCAAAATCTTTAGGCTTATCATAAAAATTAGAGGTAGGGAAACCAAACATATTTCCCATTGCATCATAATCAATGGTGTATGTGATACCTTCATTCCTAAAAGAGATGGAAGTTTTCTTCTTGTTCATGGGCAAAGTGACTAAAAATTCCACTACATATTCATTAATACGCGGGAAACGCATATTAACAAATTCTTGCCAACCCAACGCCTTAATAAAAGCATCAATTCGATTAGAGAAAATTAATGTTCTTACCGAATGGAAGTCTAAGAAGTGCATATCTACAAATTGGCGGTCGGCTTGTGAAAAATGTTTGAAACGAGCGGCTTCTTCCTCCGAAGCGATGTCAAAATAAGCTCCACATTGAACCCGAAGGCGATTAGCTTCCGTAACAGCGGGCTTGTTACCAACACGCTTAGTCCTAACCATGGTGATGGTGTTTAGTGTTTTTAGGGTTTGAGAAGAAGAAGAAGAAGAAAAAGGAATTGAGAGAAAGAGTAAAGCTTGAAGATAAGTTTGGAGGTTTGAATTGGAAGTGATTGAAATAAAAAAAGAATATAGGAATGGTAATGAATAAATTGGGAAGAGTAAAAGGTGGTTTATGGGGAAGAGTTTAGAGTAAGAGATTGGGTAAAAATAGAGGTGATGTGAGGTTTGTGTAAGAGGTAGGTTTATATAGGGTTGTATAGGTAGGTGTATAGGTAGAATAGGAATAGGAATAGGCAAAATTTGGTGTCAAAATCGGATTGAGAAATGCCTACAGGCCGCGTGTCGCGATCGAGAATCACAAAGCCGCGACCGCGACACGCGACTTTCAGGCAATTCTTCGTCCTGAAATTGGGCCAGTTTTGCTGCTCATACCGAGAATTATTAATTCTCGGTAGAGAATTGGTCAAAATGGCCTATTTGGGTGCCTAATGACTTGGTTTGTGCAATTTTGTTGATTGAATGGTTCCTGAACTTAATATTAAGTGTTCCTGCACTTAAAACTTAAATAAATGACATTAATTGCAAGGAAAACCAAAGGTTTAACCTTAATAAATTGAATTAAAGTGTAATAAATTGGTTATGAAGAATTAATGAAACTTAAATGTGCATTTATGCGTATAAGTTAAGAGAACCATATTAAATGCATAATAAGTGCATGTTAATACATATTTAATACATGAATTGAATTGATTAAATGAAAACTTAATTCATTAAAAATAAATCGAGTTACAAAAAGAATTAAATGTGGATATATGTGTGGAAAAATAGAAAACCATACTAGTTCATGTGAATCCTTTTTATCTTAATTTGAGTTTAAGAATCGACCCATATGAAATATGCTAAGTATAGATAATGGATCAAATAGATAGTTAAGAATTGAACTAAATAAAATCTTTATTATATCAACATATGTACAAATAAGGAAAACAAAACAATAATTAATACAAAACAAAATATGTACAAAAATAAAATGAAAAACATAAACTATTCTACATATTCATCCCTATCAAACGGGATTCCTCTAGCCTTAATACGCTCAATTTCTAATTGCACGAAAGCTTGACGTTCCGTTGCAGAAAGAAAATGCGGGCCGACACGAAAGACACGTTTCACAAGTCCTTCGTACTCGAGAAACTCATAGTCAATTGTCGGGAAGAATTCATCATCACTCCAAGGAATATCAATTGTACCCTTGGTACCGAGAATTATTCCACAGATTATATTGCCGAACCCAATCTTCTTATCTTTGGATCGAGAAGCGGCGACAAGACCCTCCATCAGAATTTTGGAAGAATCCACTGTATTTCCCTGGAATACATCCCCAAGGACATACAAATCAGTGTCACGGACTACACTACTGAATGTGCGCCCGAATAAACTGTGACATAGAAATTTGTGCAAATACATCATGGAACTGGAGTGAAAAGACTTATTGTAGGCGAGTTTTGAATTGAATCGCTAGAATCCAGTGAGCATTCTCCAAATATCAGTGGATGTCATGTCTCTTCCAGGATGACGTTTGATTGTATCCCTCGGGGGAAAACCAAACCAAGCATGCAACTCGGGATAGCCGAAAGTGAAGATTTCGCCTTCTCGACGAAAATTGAGATGCACTCGTCGTTTATTAGTAAAACGCACGGTACAAAAGAATTCGAGTATCCAGTCGCCTATTATTGGAAATCGCATTTTGGCGAATTTTGTCCACCCTAAACGTTCATATAGCGGCTCATGTCATCACTAATTCCAAGTTGGTTGTTAAGGAATTCATCCATATACAACATTCCGGTGAAGAATTTGTAACGGAGATTGCAATAACGCCTACCTTCATCGTGGTTGAAGATAGGAAAAGGCGCCCCATATCGCTTAGATAAGTCTGGGCGTTTGTTGCTTGAGGCAGTAGTGTGCCTTGAAGCATTGTATTTGGTAGGCATGGTGCAAAGTTTGTGTTACTTTAGCAAAGAACGGTGTTGGCGAAGAAAAAGCAGAGTTCTGACAAAGATGAAATGAATTGTAACAGAACTTGAATCCTCTAGGATTAATTTATAAGAGTTTAAGATGAAAAGAGGTATTGTCTTAATTATGAAAAGGTATAAAATTACACCTTTTGGGAATGAAGAAACTTAAGGTTTCGTTTGTCAAGAGGTTCGTTGAAGGGGTTAGAATGTTTCAGACATGATAGCGCAGGAAACACGCGTGTCGCGACCGAGAATGGCTAAGCCGCGGTCGCGACACGCTGATTTCCTTGCGGAAATCAGGCATCGAAGCTACCTCCCGATTCACGGTAGAGAATTTAAAATTCTCGGTATGAATAGAGAAATCCGAACCTGTTTGGACTATTCTTAAAAAGGGGATTCTCGGTAGGGAATTCTAAATTCTCGGCAGAGAATTTCCTGAAACTTCAAATTCATCTTAATTTCTAAAAATTAAATCTAAAATCATGAAATAAAAATATTTTATGTATTTAAAGCATAACATAACGTCATCTAATCATAAAATTTGCATTTAAAATAAAATAAACAACAATATAAAAAGCAATGAAACAAAATAAACTGTGTAAGAAAAACTGAGTAATTTATACGTCAGACAATCTTGTTACGAACTCAATTCCTAGTTGGGAAATATTTTCGTAATAGATTTTACATCGATTACCATTAACTTTGAATCGAACTCCGGTAGGACCTTCCAGTTCTAAAGAACCATAATCGAATGTTTTGACGACTAAATATGGTCCTATCCATCTGGACTTAAGTTTTCCTGGAAATAAACGAAGTCGTGAATTAAATAACAGCACTTTATCCCCAACATTAAAGTGTTTAACTTTAATTTTGGCATCGTGCCATTTTTTCACTTTTTCTTTATAAATCTTTGCATTTTCGTAAGATAGATGACGTAACTCATCTAACTCATTCAAATTGAGCAAACGTTTCTTACCTGCTTGTTGTAAATCAAAGTTAAGTTCTCTAATAGCCCAATAGGCTTTATGTTCTAATTCGACTGGCAAATGACATGCCTTCCCATACACTAAGCGGTACAGAGTCATTCCTATTGGTGTTTTAAATGCAGTACGGTATGCCCATAACGCATTATTGAGTTTAGAAAACCAATCTTTTCTAGAAGATGAAACTGTTTTCTCGAGAATCCATTTGAGTTCTCTATTTGATATCTCCGCCTGACCATTTAACTGAGGATGGTACGACGTTGATATGCGGTGGCGTACTCCATATTTTTTCATAAGCGTTTCAAAACTCTTGTTTATAAAATGAGTAGCACCATCACTAACGATGACTCTTGGACAACCAAATCTACAAAATATATCGTCAAGAAAACTAATGACAACTTTAGAATCGTTCGTCGGGGTTGCAATTGCTTCAACCCACTTTGAAACATAATCAACGGCAACTAATATGTAAGTTTTACCATTAGAAGGGGGAAAAGGTCCCATGAAATCTATTCCCCACATATCAAAAACTTCAACTTCTAATATGGTTGTGAGGGGCATCTCATCTTTCCTTCCTAGATTTCCTGTTCTTTGGCACTTATCACAACGAGTAATAAATGAACGGACGTCCTTAAACATCGTAGGCCAAAAGAAGCCACTTTCAAATATTCTAGCTGCTGTCTTGTTAACTCCATTATGTCCTCCATAAGAGCTAGAATGGCATTCCGACATTATGGATTCTTATTCATCTTCACCAATGCATCTCCTAATTATCCCGTCACCACAAGTCTTGAACAAAAAGGGATCTTCCCAAAAATATTGTTTAATATCGAAGAAAATTTTCTTCTTTTGTTGGAAATCTAATCCTTCCGGAACAATATTGGCTGCAAGATAATTAGCAATATCTGCATACCATGGTGACATGGCACTTTTTATTTGATAGAGGTGTTCATCAGGGAAATCATCTCGTATACCGATAGTTTCACCTATAGGACCGTTTTCATCTTCAAGTCTCGATAGATGATCGGCGACAAGGTTTTCTACTCCCTTTTTGTCTTTAATTTCTAAATCAAATTCTTGCAATAATAAAACCCATCTAATTAGACGTGGTTTTGCATCCTTTTTAGCAAATAAATATCTTAATGCTGCATGATCAGTATAAATAATAACTTTTGAACCTAATAAATATGACCTAAACTTATCACATGCAAAAACTACAGCTAACATTTCTTTCTCAGTTGTGGTGTAGTTTAATTGTGCACCGGAAAGTGTGTGACTTGCATAATAAATGACATGAAGTTTCTTATCCTTCCTTTGTCCTAAAACACATCCGACAGCTAAGTCACTTGCATCACACATAATTTCAAAGGGTAAATCCCAATCGGGTTTAGCAATAATAGGTGCACTGACTAAAGCCGTTTTCAATGTTTCGAAAGCTTTAACGCATTCTTCATTAAAATCAAAGGTTGAATCTTTCATGAGTAAATTAGTAAGTGGTTTGGAAATTACAGAAAAATTCTTAATAAATCTTCTGTAAAAACCAGCATGTCCTAAAAATGATCTTACTCCCTTAACAGTAGTTGGAGGGGGTAATTTCTCTATTACTGAGGTTTTTGCTCTATCTACTTCTAATCATTTTTCAGATATTTTGTGACCTAAAACAATTCCTTCGTCAACCATGAAATGACATTTTTCCCAATTTAATACCAAATTTGTTTCTTCACACCTAGACAAAACTTTATCCAAGTTTTCTAGGCACGAATCAAAAGAATCTCCATAAAATGAAAAATCGTCCATAAAAACTTCCATGATGTCTTCAATGAAATCATTAAAAATCGCAGTCATACAACGTTGAAATGTTGCAGGTGCGTTACATAGACCAAAGGGCATTCTCCTATATGCAAATGTTCCGTAAGGACATGTGAAGGTTGTTTTATCTTGGTCATCCGGGTAAATGTATATTTGAAAGAATCCGGAGTAACCATCTAGAAAACAATAGAAAGCATGACCAGCTATCCTTTCGATCATTTGATCAATGAAAGGAAGAGGAAAATGATCTTTCCTAGTTGCTTTATTTAGATTTCTATAATCTATACAAACTCTCCAACCAGTGGTGGTTCGTGTGGGTATTAATTCACCTTCTTCATTCCTTACAACTGTTATGCCTCCCTTTTTAGGTACGCAATGGATTGGACTAACCCATTCACTATCCGAAATAGGGTAGATGATTCCATTGTCCAGAAGTTTAGTAATCTCATTTTTTACTACTTCTTTCATATTCGGATTTAGGCGTCTTTGCCTATCCGCTTTAGGTGGCTTATCTTCTTCTAAGTGAATTCTGTGCATTACGATGCTCGGATTAATACCTTTTAAGTCTGAAATTTGCCAACCCATACTTCCTATCCTATTTCTAACAACTTCTTTCAATTTCTCTTCTTGGACTTGTGTTAATTTGTTAGAGATAATAATAGGTAGAGAATCGCCTTCGCCTAAGAAAGCGTACCTCAAATGACTTGGTAATTCTTTAAGTTCTAATTTAGGTGGAACTATAATTGAAGGCGGAACTGGTCCATCTTCTCGAATCAAGGGTTCTAGGTCCTTATCTTCTAGTTCCTCACTCATTATAGGTTCTATTATTTCTTCTTTTTGAGCAATGTCATTTACACATTCTTCAATTAAATCAAGTTTCATACAAGCGAAATCCTCCATAGGATATTTCATCGCTTGATTCATATCAAACTCAATCTTATCATCGCCTATTCTTAAAACTACTTTCCCTTTCGACACATCAACTAGAGCACGTCCCGTGTTCATGAACGGTCTACCAAAGATTAGCGGACAGTTTACGTCATAAGGAAAATCTAAAATAACGAAATCGGTAGGAAAAATAAATTTGTCAACTTTAACTAAAACATCTTCAATTATACCGTATGGTCTTTTAGTGGTTTGATCCGCTAATTGCAAAACCATATTGGTACGTTTGATATCTTCTTCTAAGCCTAACTTATTAAAAATAGATAATGACATCAAGTTAATGCTTGCTCCTAAATCACAGAGACAACTGGGAAATTCAATATCTCCCAATTTACACGGAATGGTAAAACATCCGGGATCCTTGAGTTTTGTGGGCAAATTACTTGATACAATTGAACTACAATCTTCAGTTAGTGAAATGGATGAAATTCCTTCCCAACTGATTTTCTTTGAAATTAAATCTTTGAGGAATTTACCATAATTGGGAATTTGCGTAATCGCATCCATAAACGTTAAATTAATATGCAAATTCTTAAGTTTGTCTAAAAATGTTAAAAGTTGTTTGTCATAGTCCTTATTGCGGACTTTGTGTGGAAAAGGTGGTTTGGGTACAAAAGTTTTTGTACTAGAGTCAATTGGTGCATCTTTTTGTTTTAATGTATCTTCTTTGGGCGTCGGTAAATCAGTTCCAGGTAAGGTCGAATTTCCGGGCATTTCCGGGCCTAAGTAGTTTTTCCCTGAACGAAGAGTGATAGCCTTAACATGCTCTTTCGGATTTTCTTCCGTATGGCTTGGAAGACTTCCCTCTTTGCGGGATGGAATTGATTTAGCGAGTTGTCCAATTTGAATCTCCAAATTATGGATGCTAGATGATTGGTTTTTAATAAGCTGATCGAATTTATTCTCGATCCGTTTAAACCATCGTCGTGATTACTTATTTTTCCACTCATAGCATCAATAAATTTGTCGATTTTAGAAGATAAAGTGCTAATCGAATCTCTTGATTGATTTTGATAATTAGTAGTACGATTTTGATTAGCATTAACATTATTATTGTCTCTCCAGTTAAAGTTAGGATGATTTCTCCACCCAGGATTATATGTATTGGAGTAAGGGTTATTATTTTGGTTTTGCCCTTGGACAAAATTTACATGTTCAATTTCACTCATACCTTCGTAATCCACATCTGTTTGGATTGAGTTACCATTAGAATCACACGGTGCCATAAACCTATCAATTTTGTGCGATAAGGCAGAAAATTGGGCTTGCAACATCGCTACTGGATCAAGATTCACTATACCTTTAACTGATGATGTTGTTGAGGATGATGGTTTCGCTGATGGTACGTGTCCACATTCCGCGGGCCACATACAGCTGTTGATTGCCATTTCCTCCAAAAGTTCTCTTGCTTGGGCAGATGTTTTCTTCATGAATATCCCTCCAGACATAGCGTCCAATGAACCTCTAGTTGTAGGATTTAGTCCATTATAAAATGTTTGCATTAAAAGTTCAGCGGGCAATTGGTGGTGTGGGCATAAACGTTGAAGTTCTTTAAAACGTTTCCAAGCCTCATAAAGAGTTTCATTATCATTTTGAGAAAAAGATGTTAACTCTTTAATGACTCTTGCGGTTTTTGCTAAAGGAAATTTTTTTGATAAAAATGCTTGGGCTAATTGCTCCCAAGTCTCAATTGATGCGGCTGGCATAGAAGTTAACTATTCTTTGGCTCAATCCTTCAAAGTAAAAGGAAAAAGGCGAAGTTTGATTGCTTCTGCAGTTACATCAGTAATTTTAAAAGTGTCACAAATTTCTAAGAAATTTGTCAAATGGGTATTAGGATTTTCGTTAGGTAACCCGTAAAACGATACATTATTTTGCAACATATTAAGCAACGCAGGCTTAATTTCAAAATGATGTGCATTAATTTGGGGTCTAACTATACTGTTTGTTACACCGGCCACTCCTGGCCTAGCGTAATCCATAAGTGTGGCCATAACTTCTGGCTCGGTAATTTTAGTTTTTATTGGGGTTTAGTTTTTGTTTTTGTTTTTCTTTTCTTTCTTGTTCTTTTTAAGAGTTCTTTCAATTTCTGGGTCAATAGGATCTGGTGACGTGCCTGAACTTCGAGAACTGCGCATGAACTTGAAATTTCGCACGAACCGAAACTACCTACAAAACAGAATTTGAAAAATAAATATGTTAGTAATTGAAAATAAATAAAATATAAAAGTTTGAATAAGTATGAATAAACCTAGATTCGTAATAAAACACGAAAAATTTAAAATTTTGTCAAAAATTTTGGCGTTCCCCGGCAACGGCGCCAAAAACTTGTTGAGCGATTTTCGCAAGTGCACGGTATACGCTTGTAGTAATAAAAGATATCGATCCCACAGGGAACGTTTTTCAACAAAAACTTATTCTGAATCGGTTAAATTTACTTTTAGGTTTATAGTATGGAAAAATCGTTTAATCGGTTTTGGTTTTGAAATTGCTAGAATAAAAATTAGATTAGAGTATGAAGATGTTAGAAAATATATGATTTAAGAATGAATTTGCAAAACAGGAACGTTTTAGTACTTTAGAAAAGTAAACAAGTATATTTGTTTGCATTAAGCAAAGAAAACAACTTTAAACTTTGTACGAATTATAAAGATGAAATAAATGACGGAACCTCTAATTAATAGGCTTTAAACGCGACAAAACCCTTATCCGGGATAATTGCCCTTAACCAAATTAAAACTCTACCGAAATAATAATTTGCCTAAGTGTTCAATAAAGTTTCCTTGTAAAGATTTTGAATTAAACTACGTTTTAATGAAAACACCAGCAGTCACTTTAGTGGATTGGTTACCATAAGTGCTGCATAAAAATCTATCGAATAGAACGGACTTTATTAGATGAAATATAAATTGATACAAGTTTACAGAGAACATGGAGCATGGAAACATTCGACGGTGTGCAAGTGAACGGGTTGTCAATCCTTTCCTTGGGTTTCGTTAGAGTTTGTCAGGCTCAGGGGCGGATCCTCTACTCAATCTTCTCGTTGAATCTTCGTAATAGAGACTGGGTCGGTCTACTACCAAAATGTAAACTAAACTGGAACAATGTCTAAACGCTACTGAGTTTGTTATTATTTAGTAAACAATGTGTGTACATCATATTGCTTTTTACAGAATCGAAATCTAACTTCTGAATCACTTGACTCGGAATTTCTGCATAAATTCTATACTAATCTCTTTCTTCTACACATATCACACTATCCATCAACTCTTTATTTATAGATGTTGAAGAGTCTTGATTGAAGTGTCGTGTCCGTTGTGAAGGATCGTGTCCGCTGCGAAGGATCGTGTGTGCTATGAAAGGACGTCTTTATCCACCCGAACGATCGCGTTTCGTTGAAAACGAAAGTGTGTAACTAGGCTTCTAAAATCTCCTGCTCGTACCGAGAATATTAAATTCTCTACTAAGAATGGGGGAGCAACAATTTGGTCTTCGGACGAAGGGAAAGAGGGCTGAGGAACGCGTGTCGCGACCGAGAATGTGGGGGTCGCGGTCGCGGCACGGAACGTTTTTCACCTCTCCGGCTTTCGTTCGTGTCCTCGACTTGGCGTTATTTATTTTCGTCATCTTCGACTCCTTTTGTAGGCTTTTTCTTCTATTTTTGAGCTCTTTTTACTCCTATTTGGATTTTACCAAATATTTATGTACCTTGCATGAAAGAAACATATTCGGGAGTAAAAGAATTCTAAATATGTATAAATAGCATAAATTCGTAGCAATATTGATGTAATTACTAATGATATTTTAGGTATATTTTGGGCTTAACAATGACACCTTCATTGCTCCTCCGCCTGATGGTGGCAAAACGGGGGAGAAAGCACAAGCTGATGGAACTCAGCCAACGGCATGAGAAACTTCAGGTAGTCAGCAAAAGAAAGCCAAAGACAAAGGCAAAGGGATAGCTCAAGTCAATAAGAAATAGATTAGCCTTCAGCTTTAAAGATTGACTTGTGTATTTTGTGCTGACCATTTATATATCAATTTAAGCATTTTTCATTCATACTGTTTTGTTGATAAGTAATGCTTATTTTTATACTATATGATTATCTGTCTAAAAATTGAACAAACAAATTAATTCAAAATATATACTCAGTACACATCAACTCTGATACCAAAACTATTCATATATCAGACTGAGTAAACATTGAACTCTTCTGAAAGTTGACCTAGGTTCATCTGAATTAGATCTTAGAAAGTCTAGGATTGAACTAAGTCAGTATAAAGATGTCTTCCCTAATTACTCAATTAAGTCTTGAGAAGGTTTAGAGTTAAGCTAAGACAATATATGCAACCCTTACGGGGGAGTAATTTCAGAAGAATAAAATGTAATTCAATCATGGGGAATTTCAATACTGAGTTCCATAAATTAAATATTTTGCCAACATCAAAATGGGGGAGTTTGTTGAAACACCTTTCCACAAGATTTTGATTTGACAAAATCATTTAAGTTTAAACCATGATTAAGAGACAATTAAATTTAAGTGCTTTGATTTAATTGTACTAATCCGTTTGTTCAATATTGAGTATAAATGCAAAAGGAAATAAAGATTAAGACGTGACAAAGTCAGCATGAGAACACAATACAAGGTGAGTGAAGAACGACTCAGCATAAGAGAAGATAAGTCATCTTCAAAACAACAGCTCAAGAAAGAAGCTAATCAAAGAAGCTGAGTGGAACGGAACTCAGCATAAAAGAAGTTTGCTTCAGAACTAGATCTTGCAGAACGAAGCTGACCATGGAAGCTGAGTGAAAAAGGACTCAGTATGAGAATTGGTGACAATCAAAGACAATGACTATCGAAGTGAAGCTGAGTGATCTTCAGGACATCATGAATGATCCGTTAGCTAAAAGACAAATTCGACAACTGTCTGCACCAATAATAGAAGCCTTGGAATTATGCAAAAGCCAAATTCCGAGGTGTATGGGTCAATTGTTCTTTGCTATAAGACAAACTGCCGCAAGAAGACAAAGCCTGTAGGAAGAAGACAAGCCTGACATCTGAGGAAATCAGAAAACATGATAGGCCTGCACCTCTGAAGCTGACCAGAAGCTTGTCCCCCAAAAGAGCCGTTTTGGATTCAACGGACAAATCAAATTCAAATCATTTGATCCTCAAAGTTCAACTATAAAAGGACAAGCAATTCTCTTGGATCATTGCCGAATTATAGAAAATACAAGAGAGAAAAATACAAGTTCAAAGCACTCAAAAACAAGAAAGAAATCTTACACCCACTTTCTATTCCCTGTGTAAATGCTAGATTGATCGTTTTGTAATCATCTAAAGTATTCTTTATCCCAAAAAGAGCAAGTTGTATCAATTGTGAATTGAGAGTGTTAAGCTGAGTGTTTGGTTGTAAATACTCAATGGTAGAGAAATCTAGGTGCTGGGTTGTAGCACTTAGTAGGAGTTGAGTAGACGAATAGAGGAAGGTACTCTTGCATATTCAACTACCTTGTAACCGGTTTGTGCTCTACCCTTAAAGAGCTCAGTATTGGATTCTAAAAGCCCGGATGAGTCTGGGGACTGGACGTAGGCAGAGAGGCCGAACCAGGATAAGTGATACTGAGTAATTTCTAACTCTCTTGAATTTATATATATATGTGCATGTGTTGCTTGTTATATTTACTCAGCATATAAATCATTCAAAGATGACACTGAGTAAATTAGAGTGCTGAGCAGGAAGCTGACCATAAAAGTGTCAATTCCCAACTATCAAGTGAAACAGTCTTAGTCAGAATCTGACTAAAACTGTCTTACATTAAGATCAGCCAAGCTGACCAAAGCTGAGTTAATAAACTCACCAAAATTATCAAGTCAGCAAGATTAATTAAGCGAAAAAGTTATATTAGTTCCTAACCCCCCCTTTGGAACTAATCACACGGGACCAACAGAAACGAGTGTTGTTCTCAGCCATTGTGGGGATCAGCTCAAGATAGTTATATCTTGTTCAGTGAGCTGTTAAGCTCTGATACCACTTGTTGGTCCCATGTAACGTGACAATATTAGTTCTAAGGGGGGGTTAGGAACTATTTATAATTTTGTCCGTTAAGGCTGACTTCTTTTTCTTAAAAGACTTTAACTTAGTCTATAAGCACAGCAGTGCTGAGTAGTTTTAGACACAAGCTTAGTCAACTAGTGACTAAGTCTGTTTCTATCCTTGAGTCAGGAGATAGCACTTACGTCCATTCCTGAACTCAGCTTCTCAGTTCACTCAACTCAGTGTGTGTTCGTTTTAGTGTTTTACTAGGCAGTATTTAAGCAAGCAAGATATAAAGGAGTTAAGCGTTAGAAAGATATTACTCGGCAGACGTATCCTGGTTGGGCCTCTCCGCCTATGTCCAGTCCTCGGAATTCCTTCCGATCTTTTCAGAATCCTCTACTGAGCTCTTTAAAGGTAGAGCACAAACCTTTTACAATAGCAACTGAGTATATAAGAGTACATTCCTCTATTCCTCTACTCAATCCTATTTCTAACGCTGAGTACTATGACCGAGTACTCAGCTTCTCCTTTCTATGCTTCTAGAAATGATAAGTGTTTTTGTTCTAAACAACAATTGCTAAGAACATCTTAGATGAATAAAATCACTCTAGACTTTTGGAATTGGTCTAAGATTTGCTTTGCTTTTCTCACAGAACTTCGAATATCAATTTGGTCAGCGTTTCAACTTGATTGAAGATCTGCATCGAATGAAGCGTTTGAGTGGCCTATTTATAGTGACGCTTGATGCACCGGTAATTTTGAATTTCGAAATAACCGTTGGAGGGAAACGACTTCCTGTCGCTTTCACTCAGTACGTGCTCAGCGTCCTCGACCAATCAAATTGTTGTATCTTCTGTCTTCGACAGTCAGCAGCTTTTCGTCAGACTTGACTGAATGTTTCCACATTTATGGCAAAGTCTTCCAGACAGCTTCCTGCGCCTTCTGATCTTTACCCAAAGTAGAAGTACTTTGTCTTCAAGTTTGTTCAGGTCAGCCGCTGACCTGACTTCATTGTCGCACAACTCATCAGCTTCATCTTGAAGCTTTTTGGTCGAAGGCTTCTCGATCGTTCTCCTCGCTGGGCTTGCGTTTCATTCAGCTTGAGCTGCGTTTTGATCTGCTTGGGCCGTGTGGCTTTCATCCGTTGACTTGGGCTTGACTTTCTCTTGTGGGCCTTTGGGCCTTACAACTTAATGTCTTATAAATTAAATAGCTCAACATTGAACAAACACATTAGTACAAATAAATCAAAGCATTTAAATTTAATGTGTTGGAATATTTTTATCATGGAGATTTAATTCTTGTTAAATAATTTTATCAAATCAAAATCATGTGGAAAGGTGTTTCAACAATCTGCCTTTTTTAACTTCGGTATTTCTTTTTCGATGGTTTCTGTCTTTTAGGTCCATGGTTTCGCCTTTTATGTGCAACTGGTGTCTAGTCTTCATCCATGTTCAACCTATGGGTTATAAAATCCGGACTTACTCCAGTTAGGATCTTATTCTCCCATGCAAAACACCCTCACATTTAGAGAGAATTTTAATGATTGCCTCTTTTATCTCAGGTTTTAATCCTTTGGCGATTTTGACTCTCTTTCCAACAGCTATCAGAAGCAATTCTGTTTTGCCAAGAGCTGTAGTGATTGGTTCATCCTCTTCTTCCTCCTTTTCTTGAGGGCGTATGGCTAATAAGGCGAAGTACATTTCTTGAGCTACCTTTTGGTTCCCTTTGGTTATAACTTCCCCCTTGTTTATGGGAATGTAGATCGCCAAGTGTCGAATGGATATTAATGCCACCTGTTCTGAGTGGAAAGGTGTATTGTCATGTCCGTGTCTAAAAAAATTAATATAGATTTTGGAGTATTAATTAATCATCCTAATATATTTACAAGTATTCTTTTTCTATTGTGAGACGTTCCCTCCGACTAGTAAACGTCAGTGTGATGTCTCACCATCATATCCGATTCCGTTTGGGTCGGATGTGACATTTTGGTATCAGAGCCAAGGCTATCTTCCTCGGACATAGTAGTTATATTTTTCGGTTCTAGTTTGGATTGTGATTTAGGAATGTGAATATTTGGGGATAGAAATTTTAAGGGTTATATAGTTCGATAGTGATAAAAAAAATCGATATGAATTTCGAGGATGAAATTCTTTAAGGTGGCTAGAATTGTCACGTCCGTATAAAAAAAAATAATATAGATTATGGAGTATGGAGTATTAATTAATCATCCTAATATATTTACAAGTATTCTTTTTCTATTGTGAGACGTTCCCTCCGACTAGTAAATGTTAGTGGTGATGTCTCATTGTCATATCCGATTCCGTTTTGGATCGAGTGTGACATCTGTTGAGCGAGTTCCGCAAGTGCACGGTATACGCTTGTAGTAATAAAAGATATCGATCCCACAGGGAACGTTTTTTTTAACAAAACTTATTTACAATCGGTTAAATTTACTTTAAGGTTTATACTATGGAAAAATCGTTTAATCGGTTTTGGTTTTGAAATTGCTAGAATGAGAATTAGATTAGAGTATGAAAACGTTAGAAAATATTCTGATTTAAGAATGAATTTGCAAGATAGGAACTTTTAGTACTTTTTAGAAAAGTAAACGAATGTATTCATTTGCATTAAGCAAAGAAAACAACTTTAAACTTTGTACGAATTATAAAGATGAAATAAATGACGGAACCTCTAATTAATTGGCTTTGAACATGACAAAACCCTTTCAGGATAGTTGCCCTTAATCAAATTAAAACTCTTTCGAGATAATAATTTGCCTAAGTGTTCAACAAAGTTTCCTTGTAAAGATTTTGGATTAAATACGTTTTAATGAAAACACCAGCAGTCACTTTAGTGGATTGGTTACCATAAGTGCTGCATAAAAATCTATCGAATAGAACGGACTTTATTAGATGAAATATAAATTGATACAAGTTTACAGAGAACATGGAGCATGGAAACATTCGACGGCTTGCAAGTGAACGGGTTGATCAATCCTTTTCGTGGGTTTCGTTAGAGTTTGTCAGGCTCAGGGGCGGATCCTCTACTCAATCTTCTCGTTGAATCTTCGTAATAGAGACTGGGTCGGTCTACTACCAAAATGAAAACTAAACTGGAACAATGTCTAAACGCTACTAAACTTGTTATTATTGAATAAACAATGTGTGTACATCATATTGCTTTTTACAGAATCGAAATCTAACTTCTGAATCACTTGATTCGGAATTTCTGCATAAATTCTATACTAATCTCTTTTTTCTACATATCTTCAACTCTCCATCAACTCTTTATTTATAGATGTTGAAGAGTCTTGATTGAAGTGTCGTGTCCATTGTGAAGGACCGTGTCCATTGCGAAAGGACGTCTTTATCCACCCGAACGATCGCGTTTCGTCGAAAACGAAAGTGTGTAATTAGGCTTCTAAAATCTCCTGCTCGTACCGAGAATGTTAAATTCTCTACCGAGAATGGGGGAGCATCAATTGGTCTTTAAACGAAGGAATGAAAAGCTGGGGAACGCGTGTCGCGACCGTGAATTTAGGGTCCGCGGTCGCGGCACGGAACCTTTTTCGGTTTTTCAGCTTTCGTTCGCGTCCTCGATTTGGCGTTATTAATTTCTGTCGTCTTCGACTCCTTTTGTAGGGTTTTTCTTCTGTTTTCGAGCTCTTTTCGTTCCTATTTGGATCTTACCAAATATTAATGTACCTTACAAGAAAGAAACATATTCGAGAGTAAAAGCTTCCTAAACAGTTATAAATAGCATAAATTCGTAGCAATATTGATGTAATTAATGATGATATTTTAGGTATATTTTGGGCTTAACAAATCTCCACACTTAATCTTTTGCATGTTCCGAGCAAAATTTTCTGAATTTATTCTCTAACTAATCTTTTTATAAAAATAAAACATATATCTCTGTATTACCTTTTGAATTAGTTAAGCCGAAAAGACTTACTTCGCATGGCAAATTTATACGCAAAACATCAAACTACCTTAGTATAAATACGATATATCATTCGTCTTGTATTTCCAATTTTGAATTGAAGCATTCGGGACGATATAAGCACGCATGTTATTGAGTCTTTCGTCTCAAGGCATTTCAAAGCACAAAACTTCCTTTCCCAAACCTAAACTAATATATGAGATATATTAAATGAATAAGTACTTAGGATTAATTTACTTAGTTACGCCCGAGATAAGGGTGGTCTTGATCGTAACTTTATACGTATTTTATTGCTTTGTGTTTGCTTAAGAGGTACCGACCATGCCATGGGTGGACGCAATCGTTACTTTAAACTTATACACGCTTATAATTTTTGCTTTAAACGTTCCTTCCATACCTCGATTGTGATAAGGGTGGTCGCAACCGTGGCCAAAAGTAAACGGTACTTAATTTTTCTTCCCTTTCATACCTCGATTGTGATAAGATTGGTCTCAATCGTGGCCAAAAGTTAAGAATTCAACTAATTGATTAATTAATATGAATTATAAAATTGAATTGTAAATTGGGAAAAAGAAAGATAGCACATTCATCCTATATTGACTTAAAATTCAACATGTATTATGGCTAAAGTTTCCTTAAAAACTTCAATTGGTGTTAATGTAAGACGAAATCAAACCGAGCTAAAATTGTTAGTTCAATTTAATGCCTATAAACCTAATTGAAAACTTAAAATAAGATTTATTGTATCATGAATTGCATGATATAAAATAGAGATTGAAAATAAAGAATTTATTAACTTAAATACATTCACTCGAGACAATTTTACTTAAAATCGTATCGGAGATTTGAAAAAAATTTGAAAAATATTACCCGTATACGTATAGAAATATTTTTTCTAACGATAATGATAACCTAAACAAATAATCATATTAACTTATGGTTAATTTATAGATATATGAAAATGTGTTGCAATATATTAGTGTTGCATTTGCATAAAAATTAATATTCGTTGCATTTTTTTTCGTTTTGCAAAATAATATCTTCGTTGCATTTATTCGTATTCGTATAGAAATTGATATATGTATATCTCCTCCCACACTTAAATTGGACCATGTCCTCATTGGTGCAAAAATAATGGAGAAAACATAAAAAATAAATACGAAATAAGGCATACAAAACGAAGATGGAAATAGTAGGAAATTAAACATTCAACATAAAATTAAAAAGAGAAAATGTACCAAACATATGAAAAAGAAATTGTACTAAATTATAACAAGATAGAGAAAAAAAATAATGAAATGAAAACAACCTATGCTTGAGGTGGGGAATCCGGAGGTGTAGGTGAATTCTCCACATTTTGGCGTCGGAAAAAGGAAAGCATCCGATGCCGAGTCGATCGATGCTCACGCCTCAAAAGGTTGAGGTTGTCATTCATCACCATATTATTTTCTACCAAATCATCAATTCTTAAGTTCATTTGACGATTGTTGGAATTGATTTGGTTCAAAATCCTCCGCAAATCCACCGGATCATCCGCTTGAGGTGCTTGGGGATGTGGTTGAGCTTGGGGTTCATCTTCTTCTCCTACCGCCTCTCCGCCGCCTTCGGTACCTGCAAATTGAGAACTTGAAGTGCCACCACCCATAGTGCCATGAAGGTGAGCAATACGGGAGGCATACGAAATAAAGACGGGGGGACCTTGTGGTAGCAATAAATGAGCTCGCTCAAGAGCCGAGATGTCCAAAAGTGGAACATACCCACGGTAGGTGGACATGTCAAAATCAGCCAATTCACCCCGTGCTCCCAACACAATAGCGGTGATAAAATTACAAAGAGGGATCTGAATGGTAGTAGCCCTCGAAGCACGGAACAAATTATCGAACAACATACCAATGCTATCAATCCTCAAACCTTTAAACAAGCTATCCAAAACATATAAATCCCGAACTTGAACCTTTGAACTCTCAACACGACCAAACAAGGAGAAACTCAAAAATTTGTGAAAGAAGAACACACAATTGTCCTTAATCAACTTGCTTGAAGTGTTCTTGGAATTAAAATAGTCTTGGTCCGAAAGAGTTTGCCAAACCGCATCATTATCAAAATCTTTAGGCTTATCATAAAAATTAGAGGTAGGGAAACCAAACATATTTCCCATTGCATCATAATCAATGGTGTATGTGATACCATTATTCCTAAAAGAGATTGAGGTTTTCTTCTTATTCATGGTCAAGGTGACCAAAAATTCCACCACATATTCATTAATACGCGGAAAACGCATATTAACAAATTCTTGCCAACCCAATGCCTCAATAAAAGCATCAATTCGAGTAGAGAAATTCAATGTTCTTACCGAATGGAAGTCTAAGAAGTGCATATCCACAAATTGGCGGTCGGCTTGTGAAAAATGTTTGAAACGAGCGGCTTCTTCTTCCGAAGCGATGTCAAAATAAGCTCCACATTGAACCTGAAGGCGATTAGCTTCCGTAACAGCGGGCTTGTTACCAACACACTTAGTCCTAACCATGGTGATGGTGTTTAGTGTTTTTAGGGTTTGAGAAGAAGAAGAAGAAGAAGAAGAAGAAGGAATTGAGAGAAAGAGTAAAGCTTGAAGATGAGTTTGGGGTTTGGAATATGGAAGTGATTGAATAGAAAAGAGGATAGAAATTGGAGTGAATAAATTGGGAAGAGTAAAAGTAGATTTTTGGGGAAGAGTTTGGAGTAAGGGATTGGGTAAAAATAGAGGTGATGTGAGGTTTGTGTAAGAGGTAGGGTTATATAGGGTGATTAGGTGATTGTATAGGTAGAATAGGAATAGGAATAGGCAAAAATTTTGGCAAAATCGGAATCAATAGGGCATAAATCATGCGTGTCGCGACCGCGAATAGCAAAGCTGCAGCCGCGGCACGCGATTTTCAGAGAATTTTTCTCCTGAAATTCGTCCAAGTTTGCTGCTCATACCGAGAATTATCAATTCTCGGTAGAGAATTGGTCAAAATGGCCTATTTGGGTGCCTTTTGACATGGTTTGTGCAAATTTGTTGATGATTTGGTTCCTGAACTTAATATAAAGTGTCCCTGCACTTAAAAACTAAAATAAATGACATTAATTGCAAGGAAAACCAAAGGTTTAACCTTAATAAATTGAATTAAAGTGTAATAAATTGGTTTATGAATAATTAATGAAACTTAAATGTCATTGATGCATATAAGTTAAGAGAATCATATTAAGTGCATAATAAGTGCATATAAATATATATTAATTATAGGAACTTAGTCAATTGAATGAATTAATATTTTAAACTCAATAAATGAAGTTTGTGAAAATTGGATTAAGTGTGAATATATGTGTCAATTAAGAAAACCATGATTTATTCAATATTATAGATTTTATATACATTTAACCATGATTATATAAGAAATGTAATAAAACATATATCTAACCTTGTAAAAAAATAGTAATTGAACTAAAATGAAATAGAACTTTATTGAATAAAACAAAATATAAAAGCAAAGAATGAAATGAAATAATACAAAAACACACAAAATATTTACAAAAAGAAAAATTATAAACCTAAACAATTCTATATACTCATCCCTATCAAGTGGGATATTTCTGGCCTTAATACGATCAATTTGAAACTGCACGAAAGTTTCACGTTCCGGTGCAGACAGAAAGTGAGGCCCTGCTCGAAAGACACGTTTTACAAGTCCTTCGTGCTCGAGAAACTCATAGTCAATTATCGGGAAGAATTCATCATCACTCCAGGGAACATCAATGGTACCCTTTGTACCGAGAATTATTCCACAGATTATATTGCTGAACCCAATCTTCTTATCCTTGGATCGAGAAGCGGCGACAAGACCCTCCATCAGAATCTTTGAAGAATCTACTGCATTTCCCTGGAATATATCTCCAAGGACATAAAGATCTGTGTCACGGACCACACTACTGAACGTGCGACTGTTAGACGAGGTGCCGCGGCCTAATCTCCCGGGCGGACCGGGGGGTGGACAACCTCATGGCGACGTAAGCGGTGATTGGCGCCGAAAGCAACCAATCGTGGAATCAAGCTGCTCGGCAGGACCGGAGCTCGGAGATATGGAAGAGTCGCCACCCACGAATGGGAAAATGAACACCGATCCCTTGCGGGAGACCGGTGTGGGTTCGGGAAACTTAGGTACGAGCCGAGAAGGCTAGCTCCTTTCCGGAGAAAGGCTACTAGGCACCCCGACATCGCCCGGTTATGAACCACCGGCCTCCTACTCAGCATGTTAGGCGATAACGGACTAATCGTATACTTCTTTAAGTTTAAAATTCATTTGAAACCCTTTTCTTTCTCTTTTTAGAAATCGTTTTGAGCATATGATATTGAAAAGCCACATCAGTAAAGAATCACCCATTTATGTTTATACATACACAGATAGGGGGGAAGAAAGAAGTGATTTATTTACAATCGTATTAAATATTATGTCGTGTGTTTATTCTACATTAACTTATTTTCCCAAAGCGGATTTATTTACATGGTTCGCACCTTAATCGCCGTTGGAACGATTCAGGTGCGTTTTAAAACCCCGTTTGATGAAGTTTACCCGAATCGCCGTTGGAACGACTCGAGTATTTGAAAACGTTTGAGGTAAGAGTCTTTTGGTGAGAAAACATGGTTAAACATACAAGTCAATTTTATTTTGTACAAATCTTTTAAGAAAGCGATTCAAAAATTCCATTATTCACAACGAAAGCGATTTTAATTACAATGATCCTTTAATCCGCCTTTGGAACGGATTAAGGTTTTAAAACGTGATGTTTTGAAGATGATTTGAAATATTAACAAGAATGACTCTATTTATTTACATTAGAAATCTAAAAAAAGACTCATTAGTTTAAATAATTCAATTGAAAACTCTCTTTTTGTGAAATAGTTTCCCCTTTTTATTTAATGGACTCTCTACCCATTGTAATTATAATAATAACCACATTTAAGCCCAAAATTAATTTTTCAAAGTGAAGCCCATTAGAAACATGGACTCATAAATGGCCAAAAGAGATAAAGAGAATAATATAGATATATATTTACACATTTTAGCCCAAAAGACATAAAATAAGAGTAAAAGAAAGTATACTATTTAATACATATATAAGAAAGAGTAATGAAAATAATATATTTATACTTTAAATATATGAAAATAGTAGATGAAATTCATAAATAAGAAAATAGCATTTATCACTCAAAATAACTCTATTTATCAATAATTAACATAACCCAAATATACTCCGAAACTATATATATATACATAACTAATATAATCTTAATGTCAAAAAGACTATATGTTTATCCCCTAATATCTACTAATTGTCTCACAAAATACCCAAGTAAATAGCATTTAAAATAGATTTTAATGTGACTTAAATAAATAATAATAAAAAAAGAAAAAATAATACATACATATATAAAAAATAAAATGGAACACCACTCTTCTAAAATAAATACATGTACTAAAGTTCTAAAATAAGTTGAAAAACATGTATTACATAATTATATGTATATATATTAAGGATTAAAAGTCTAAAAGTTAAGAAAAGGGGACCGAAATGGCATTTTTTACATTTTGGCAGATTTACCGACGGAAAATCCGTCGGTAAACAGCCTTTAGTGACAGAATTGGCAAATTACAACAGCACTCCCATATTTTCCAGATTTGTTCAAAAGCATTAAATTAAATCTAATTCAATCGTTTTAGACTTCCGAACTACCAAAGATGGATCATAGTCGAAAACGGAAGTTCCTAAAACGATGTTTTTATTTTAAAACGTTATTCGGAAACCTCTTTTAAATAAAAAAACTTATAATTACAACATTTTCGATACCCGAACTACCTTTTTATCGGATCACGGTTCGTATTGGGATATCCAAAACGAGGTTTTTATTTTAAAACAAAACCGAATTTTATTTAACACGAAACGAAAATTAAATAAATACGCTAACTAAATAAAACGTGACAAAATAAATAAACGACTAAAGGAATAAAAACTATAGCATAAAAAAAAAAAAATAGAAGGAGAGAAATAAATTAAATAAAATAAAGAGTCTAGTCCTCGGATAATACCTTTGATTCGGTATCTGACAGTCGAAGCCGATTGATTCCACGAACCGCGAGCTCCCGATTTTAATAAAAATTTAGTAAAAATTGAACTTAGGAAATTTGGAATTTTTGAGAAAAAAAAATATTTTTCTCAAAAAAATCCACTCTCTCTCTCTAAAAATGTTTAGAGTGAGAAAGTTTTCCCAAAAAAAGGCCCCCCCTTTTTTACCTTGGGATTCGTGCCCTTATATAGGGAAACGGATCCCGGAACAATGGGCGACGCCCAAAAAATTTTGGCGTCGCCCATTGTGGTTGGGCGCCCGCGCCCAACCCTCGTCGGGCGTCCGCCCGACGTGGTTGGGTGCCCGCCCGGCGACCCTCGGGGCGTGCCCCGCGCCGTCGGACGCGTGCACTCCGCGGCCGCCGAGCGCGCGTTCCGCGCAGCCAGACGCTCGCACGTCGCGACCGCCGAACGCGCGCCTCGCGCTGCCAGGCACGTGTGCTCAACGGCCCACGAGGGCGCGCACCGCCAGCGGTCCTAGGCATTGCTCGGACGTTGAGAGCGTGCCACTCGCGGTGCGTCCGACGGACGCCGCGCGCACGTCTCGAGCCGCCAAGCGGGCGTTCGACCATCGTCGTCCGCGTGCGGGATGCCGTTGCGTGCCCGCGCCGTGCCGTTAATTTTCCTCAGCTTATTATTCTTTATATATTTTTCAAAACTTCCGGAATCAATCGCTTCGACCGTCTTGTTTCAGGTTTTCATCACAGGTCCTCCGACTCGGTGTCTACAGCGACCGAATAAACTGTGACACAGGAATTTGTGCAGATACAGCATGGAGTTGGAGCGAAAAGAGTGATTATAGGCGAGTTTTGAATTGAATCGCCAGAATCCAGTGAGCATTCTCCAAATGTCCGAGGATGTCATGTCTCTTCCAGGATGACGTTTGATTGTATCCCTCGGGGGAAAACCAAACCAAGCATGCAACTCGGGATAACCGAAAGTAAAGATTTCGCCTTCTCGACGAAAACTAAGACGTACACGTCGTTTATTAGTGAAACGCACGGTACAGAAGAATTCGAGTATCTAGTCGCCTATTATTGGAAATGGCATTTGGGCGAATTTTGTCCACCCTAGGCGTTCCATATAGCGGCTCATGTCATCAGTAATGCCTAATTGGATGTTAAGAAATTCATCCATATACAACATTCCGGTGAAGAATTTGTAACGGTGATTCCAATAACGCCTACCTTCATCGTGATTGAAGATAGGAAAAGGCGCCCCATATCGCTTGGATAAGTCTGGGCGTTTATTGCTTGAGGTAGCCTTATGCCTTGAAGTTTTGTATTTGGTAGGCATGGTGGTTGTTTGAATGAAACAAAGTTGCTGGTACTAAATAGAAAATGGTGTTTTGAAGAAATCAGAGTTCTGATAAAGATGAAAAGAATTGTAACAGAACTTGAATCCTCTAGGATTAATTTATAAGAGTTTTAGATGAAAAGAGGTGTTGTTTTAATCATGAAAAGGTATAAAATGACACCTTTCGGGAATGAAGAAACTTAAGGTTTCAGTTGTCAAGAGGTTTGTTGAAAGGTTTTGGTTGATTCAGACCTGAGTGTGCAGGAATTTCGCGTGTCGCGATCGAGAATAGCAAAGCCGCGGTCGCGACACGCTGATTTCCTTGCGGAAATCAGGCGTCGTAAGCCACGTCCTGATTCACGGTAGAGAATTTATAATTCTCGGTAAGTTCAGAGAAAATCTAACCTATTTGGACAAATCTGAAAAATAGAATTCTCGGCAGAGAATTTCAAATTCTCGGCAGAGAATTGCCTGAAACTTCAATTTCATTCTAATTTCCTAAAATTAATTCTAGAATCATGAAATAAACATATTTTATGCATATAAATCATAACGTAAAGTTATCTAATCACAAAAATTGGCATTTGAAAAATAAAATAAAATAAAATAAAATAAAATAAAAATAAAATAAAATAAAATGAACAAAAATATAAAAAGAAAACAAAATAAACTGTGATTGAAAAACTGAGTGATTTATACGTCAGAAAATCTTGTTACGAACGAAATCTCTAGTTGTGAAATATTTTCGTAATAGATTTTACATCGATTACCATTAACTTTGAAACGAATTCCGTTTGGACCTTCCAGTTCTAAAGAACCATAATCGAATGTTTTGACGACTAAATATGGTCCTATCCATCTAGATTTAAGTTTTCCTGGAAATAAACGAAGTCGTGAATTAAATAACAGCACTTTATCCCCAACATTAAAGTGTTTGACTTTAATTTTGGCATCGTGCCATTTTTTCACTTTTTCTTTATAAATTTTCGCATTTTCGTAAGATAGATGGCGTAACTCATCTAACTCATTAAATCGAGCAAACGTTTCTTACCTGCTTTTCGTAAATCAAAGTTAAGTTCCCTAATAGCCCAATAGGCTTTATGTTCTAATTCGACTGGCAAATGACATGCCTTCCCGTACACTAAGCGGTATGGAGTCATTCCTATTGGTGTTTTAAATGCAGTACGGTATGCCCATAACGCATTATTTAGTTTACAAGATCAATCTTTTCTTGAGGATGAAACTATTTTCTCTAGAATCCATTTGAGTTCTCTATTTGATATCTCCGCCTGACCATTTGACTGAGGATGGTATGGCGTTGATACGCGGTGGCGTACTCCATATTTTTTCATAAGCGTTTCAAAACTTCGGTTTATAAAATGAGCACCACCATCACTAACGATGACTCTTGGACAACCAAATCTACAAAATATATCGTCAAGAAAATTAACGACAACTTTAGAATCGCTCGTCGGGGTTGCAATTGCTTCAACCCACTTTGAAACATAATCAACGGCGATTAATATGTAAGTTTTACCATTAGAAGGGGGAAAAGGTCCCATGAAATCTATTCCCCACATATCGAAGACTTCAACTTCTAATATGGTTGTGAGGGGCATCTCATCTTTCCTTCCTATATTTCCTGTTCTTTGGCACTTATCACAACGAGTAATAAATGAATGGACGTCTTTAAACATCTTAGGCCAAAAGAAACCACGTTCAAATATTCTAGCTGCTGTTTTGGTAGCTCCATTATGTCCTCCATAAGAGCTAGAATGGCATTCCGACATTATGGATTCATATTCATTTTCACCAACGCATCTCCTAATTATCCCGTCACCACAAGTTTTGAACAGAAAAGGATCTTCCCAAAAATACTGTTTAATGTCGAAGAAAAATTTCTTCTTTTGTTGGAAATTTAATCCTTCTGGAACAATATTGCCTGCAAGATAATTAGCAATATCTGCATACCAGGGTGACATGACACTTTTCATTTGATAGAGATGTTCATCAGGGAAATCATCTCGTATACCGTTAGTTTCACCTATGGGACCGTTTTCATCTTCAAGTCTCGATAGATAATCGGCGACAAGGTTTTCTACTCCCTTTTTGTCTTTTATTTCTATATCAAATTCTTGTAACAATAAAACCCATCTAATTAGACGTGGTTTTGCATCCTTCTTAGCAAATAAATATCTTAGTGCTGCATGATCAGTGTAAATAATAACTTTCGAACCTAACAAGTATGACCTAAACTTATCACATGCAAAAACTACAGCTAACATTTCTTTCTCAGTGGTGGTGTAGTTTAATTGTGCACCGGAAAGTGTGTGACTTGCATAATAAATGACATGAAGTTTCTTATCCTTACTTTGTCCTAAAACACATCCGACAGCTAAGTCACTTGCATCACACATAATTTCAAATGGTAAATCCCAATCGGGTTTAGCAATAACAGGTGCACTGACTAAAGCTGTTTTTAATGTTTCGAAAGCTTTAACGCAATCTTCATTAAAATCAAAGGTAGAATCTTTCATGAGTAGATTAGTGAGTGGTTTGGAAATTATAGAAAAATTCTTAATAAATCTTCTGTAAAAACCGGCATGTCCTAAAAATGATCTTACTCCCTTAACAGTAGTTGGAGGGGGTAATTTCTCTATTACTGAAGTTTTTGCTCTGTCCACTTCTAATCCTTTTTCAGATATTTTGTGACCTAAAACAATTCCTTCGTCAACCATGAAATGACATTTTTCCCAATTTAATACCAAATTTGTTTCTTCACACCTAGACAAAACTTTATCCAAGTTTTCTAGGCACGAATCAAAACAATCTCCATAAACTGAAAAATCGTCCAAAAAACTTCCATGATATCTTCAATGAAATCATTAAAAATTGCAGTCATACAACGTTGAAATGTTGCAGGTGCGTTACATAGACCAAAGGGCATTCTCCTATATGCAAATGTTCCGTAAGGACATGTGAAGGTTGTTTTATCTTGGTCATCCGGGTAAATGTATGTTTGAAAGAATCCGGAGTAACCATCTAGAAAACAGTAGAAAGCGTGACCAGCTATCCTTTCGATCATTTGATCAATGAAAGGAAGAGGAAAATGATCTTTCCTAGTTGCTTTATTTAAATTTCTATAATCTATACAAACCCTCCAACCAGTGGTGGTTCGTGTAGGTATTAATTCACCTTCTTCATTCCTTACAACTGTTATGCCTCCCTTTTTAGGTACGCAATGGATTGGACTAACCCATTCACTATCCGAGATAGGGTAGATGATTCCATTGTCCAGAAGTTTAGTAATCTCATTTTTTACTACTTCTTTCATATTCGGATTTAGGCGTCTTTGCCTATCCGCTTTAGGTGGCTTATCTTCTTCTAAGTGAATTCTGTGCATTACGATGCTCGGATTAATACCTTTTAAGTCTGATATTTGCCAACCCATACTTCCTATCCTATTTCTAACAACTTCTTTCAATTTCTCTTCTTGGACTTGTGTTAATTTGTTAGAGATAATAATAGGTAGAGAATTGCCTTCGCCTAAGAAAGCGTACCTCAAATGACTTGGTAATTCTTTAAGTTCTAATTTAGGTGGAACTATAATTGAAGGCTGAACTGGTCCATCTTCTCGAATCAAAGGTTCTGGGTCCTTATCTTCTAGTTCCTCGCTCATTATAGGTTCTATTATTTCTTCTTTTTGAACAATGTCATTTACACATTCTTCAATTAAATCAAGTTTCATACAAGCGAAATCCTCCATAGGATATTTCATTGCTTGATTCATATCAAACTCAATCTTATCATCGCCTATTCTTAAAACTACTTTCCCTTCTAACACATCAACTAGAGCACGTCCTGTGTTCATGAACGGTCTACCAAAGATTAGCGGACAATTTACGTCATAAGCAAAATCTAAAATAACGAAATCGGTAGGAAAAATAAATTTGTCAACTTTAACTAAAACATCCTCAATTATACCATATGGTCTTTTAGTGGTTTGATCCGCTAATTGCAAAACCATATTGTTACGTTTGATGTCTTCTTCTAAGCCTAACTTATTAAAAATAGATAATGGCATCAAGTTAATGCTTGCTCCTAAATCACAGAGACAACTGGGAAATTCAATATCTCCCAATTTACACGGAATGGTAAAACATCCGGGATCCTTGAGTTTTGTGGGCAAATTACTTGACACAATTGAACTATAATCTTCAGTTAGAGAAATGGATGAAATTCCTTCCCAATTGATTTTCTTTGAAATTAAATCTTTGAGGAATTTACCATATTTGGGAATTTGTGTAATCGCATCCATAAATGTTAAATTAATATGCAAATTCTTAAGTTTGTCTAAAAATGTTAAAAGTTGCTTGTCATAGTCCTTATTGCGGACTTTGTGTGGAAAAGGTGGTTTGGGTACCAAAGTTTTTGTACTAGAGTCAATTTGGTGCATCTTTTTGTTTTAATGTATCTTCTTTGGGCTTTAATAAATCAGTTCCAGGTAAAGTTGAATTTCCGGGTATTTCCGGGCCTGAGTAATTTTTCCCTGAACGAAGAGTGATAGCCTTAACATGCTCTTTCGGATTTTCTTCCGTATGGCTTGGAAGACTTCCCTCTTTGCGGGATGGAATTGATTTGGCGAGTTGTCCAATTTGAATCTCCAAATTATGGATGCTGGATGATTGGTTTTTAATAAGCTGATCGAATTTATTCTCGATCCGTTTAAAACCATCGTCGTGATTACTTATTTTTCCGCTCATAGCATCAATAAATTTGTCGATTTTAGAAGATAAAGTGCTAATCGTGTCTCTAGATTGATTTTGATAATTAGCAGTACGATTTTGATTAGCAGTAGCATTATTATTATTATTATTATCTCTCCAGTTAAAGTTAGGATGATTTCTCCATCCAGGATTATATGTATTGGAATAAGGGTTATTATTTTGGTTTTGCCCTTGGACAAAATTTACCTATTCAATTTCACTCATACCTTCGTAATCCACATCTGTTTGGATTGGCTTACCATTAGAATCACACGGTGCCATAAACCTATCAATTTTGTGCGATAAGGCAGAAAATTGGGCTTGCAACATCGCTACTGAATCAAGATTCATTATACCTTTAACTGATGAAGTAGTTGAGGATGATGGTTTCGCTGATGGTACGTGTCCACGTTCCGCGGGCCACATACTGCTGTTGATTGCCATTTCCTCCAAAAGTTCTCTTGCTTGGGCAGATGTTTTCTTCATGAATAACCCTCTAGACATAGCGTCCAATGAACCTCTAGTTGTAGGATTTAGTCCATTATAAAATGTTTGCATTAAAAGTTCAGCGGGCAATTGGTGGTGTGGGCATAAACGTTGAAGTTCTTTAAAACGTTCCCAAGCCTCATAAAGAGTTTCATTATCATTTTGAGAAAAAGATGTTAACTCTTTAATGACTCTTGCAGTTTTTGCTAAAGGAAATTTTTTTGATAAAAATTCTTGGGCTAATTGCTCCCAAGTCTCAATTGATGCGGCTAGCATAGAAGTTAACCATTCTTTGGCTCGATCCTTCAAAGTAAAAGGAAAAAGGCGAAGTTTGATTGCTTCTGCAGTTACATCAGTAATTTTAAAAGTGTCACAAATTTCTAAGAAATTTGTCAAATGGGTATTAGGATTTTCGTTAGGTAACCCGTAAAACGTTACATTATTTTGCAACATATTAAGCAACGCAGGCTTAATTTCAAAATGATGTGCATTAATTTGGGGTCTAACTATACTGTTTGTTACACCGGCCACTCCTGGCCTAGCGTAATCCATAAGTGTGGCCATAACTTCTGGCTCGGTAATTTTAGTTTTTATTGGGGTTTTGTTTTTCTTTTTCTTTTCTTTCTTATTCTTTTTAAGAGTTCTTTCAATTTCTGGGTCAATAGGATCTGGTGACGTGCCCGAACTTCGAGAACTGTGCATGAACTTGAAATTTCGCACGAACCGAAACTACCTAAAAAAACAGAATTTGAAAAATAAATATGTTAGTAATTGAAAATAAATAAAATATAAAAGTTTGAATAAGTATGAATAAACCTAGATTCGTAATAAAACATGAAAAATTTAAAATTTTGTCAAAAATTTTGGCTTTCCCGGCAACGGCGCCAAAAACTTTTTGAGCGATTTCCGCAAGTGCACGGTATACGCTTGTAGTAATAAAAGATATCGATCCCACAGGGAACGTTTTTTTTAACAAAACTTATTTACAATCGGTTAAATTTACTTTAAGGTTTATACTATGGAAAAATCGTTTAATCGGTTTTGGTTTTGAAATTGCTAGAATGAGAATTAGATTAGAGTATGAAAACGTTAGAAAATATTCTGATTTAAGAATGAATTTGCAAGATAGGAACTTTTAGTACTTTTTAGAAAAGTAAACGAATGTATTCGTTTGCATTAAGCAAAGAAAACAACTTTAAACTTTGTACGAATTATAAAGATGAAATAAATGACGGAACCTCTAATTAATTGGCTTTGAACATGATAAAACCCTTTCGGGATAGTTGCCCTTAATCAAATTAAAACTCTTTCGAGATAATAATTTGCCTAAGTGTTCAACAAAGTTTCCTTGTAAAGATTTTGGATTAAATACGTTTTAATGAAAACACCAGCAATCACTTTAGTGGATTGGTTACCATAAGTGCTGCATAAAAATCTATCGAATAGAACGGACTTTATTAGATGAAATATAAATTGATACAAGTTTACAGAGAACATGGAGCATGGAAACATTCGACGGCTTGCAAGTGAACGGGTTGATCAATCCTTTCCTTGGGTTTCGTTAGAGTTTGTCAGGCTCAGGGGCGGATCCTCTACTCAATCTTCTCGTTGAATCTTCGTAATAGAGACTGGGTCGGTCTACTACCAAAATGAAAACTAAACTGGAACAATGTCTAAACGCTACTAAACTTGTTATTATTGAATAAACAATGTGTGTACAGCATATTGCTTTTTACAGAATCGAAATCTAACTTCTGAATCACTTGATTCAGAATTTTTGCATAAATTCTATACTAATCTCTTTTTTCTACATATCTTCAACTCTCCATCAACTCTTTATTTATAGTTGTTGAAGAGTCTTGATTGAAGTGTCGTGTCTGTTGTGAAGGATCGTGTCCGTTGCGAAAGGACGTCTTTATCCACCCGAACGATCGCGTTTCGTCGAAAATGAAAGTGTGTAATTAGGCTTCTAAAATCTCCTGCTCGTACCGAGAATGTTAAATTCTCTACCGAAAATAGGGGAGCATCAATTGGTCTTTAAACGAAGGAAGGAAAAGCTGGGGAACGCGTGTCGCGACTGTGAATTTGGGGGCCGCGGTCGCGGCACGGAACATTTTTCGGTTTTTCAGCTTTCGTTCGCGTCCTCGATTTGGCATTATTAATTTCTGTCGTCTTCGACTCCTTTTGTAGGGTTTTTCTTCTGTTTTCGAGCTCTTTTCGTTCCTATTTGGATCTTACAAAATATTAATGTACCTTACAAGAAAGAAACATATTCGAGAGTAAAAGCTTCCTAAATAGTTATAAATAGCATAAATTCGTAGCAATATTGATGTAATTAATGATGATATTTTAGGTATATTTTGGGCTTAACAACATCTGCCCAGGATGATGTTATATGCCATTTGCCCATCTATGATGGAGAACACTAAATTACCTCTCCAGGCTTGGTTACTCTATTCTATCTCACATTCCATCATGACTTGACCTTTGGTTTGGATCGTATGTCTAGTTATGCCCAATATATCCATGAAGATTGTCTCTACCCAAATTAGATCAACTTTCAACTTGGCGAATGCCCCTTTGGTGATCACATTGCAAGAGCTACTAGTGTCGATCATTACCCATTTTATGTCCCATCCATCAATGGTCATGACTATAACTAAAGCATCCGCGTGTGGGAAGGTGACATCTGTTACTTCGGTGAATGGGTGATTAAGAGAATCATTATCAATTTGTGTCTTGGACTTATTGATTGGCGGCTGATATCCTGGCCTGCGTACTATGACGTTTTATGGCACCTTTTGACTTCTTCTTTGGATTAGACTTCTGTGTGCTTTCATCCGAATCTCCCTTTTTTCTAGAGGAATCTATCTAGCTTTCCTCTTTCTATCAGCTTCTCGATTTCTTTGGATAATGTTGGGGGTTTAGTGTCCTATAGACAATTGTTCCAGGATATAAACCTAATGTAAATGAATTGTTCTTTATGTCATTTGTTTTAATAAGATATGGTTTCATAACTGTATAAAGGCAACCTCTTTTAAAGAACTAAATAAGTCTAATAAAAGGAAATCCCTAAGTTTATTTAAAGTGATTATAAAGTGTTCATACAAGCATGAAGTGAGAAAAAACATTATAATAAACTAATAAACTTAAAACCACCCCAAGTCAAGTGATATGTTTTGAATAGGGATTGACATAACACTATTAAGACTTGCATGTAACAATGTTTTATGTCGAGACAGAGAGCTGATCTCACAAGCTTCAGATATGCAGATATTTGGACAGTTACATGGATCCAATGAAAGGGTTCATTAGGATTGGGGGCCCGACGTGAGATAACAGGATGGGCAGATTTATCCTTGTCACATGTTCATCTCATTGGTATTAAAAGGTATAAGTAATCCTAAGACTCAAAGGAATGTTAATTAGTGATTCTGGATTATGGAATGTGATGTTTTGATCCTGTTGTAACACGATCCATAACATGGATGACTCTGGGTTGTGTACCGCAGACGTTGGGTATCACAGGAAGTAATTGCAGGATAGTTAACATTGGATTGAGCATTTGTCACTCCTGATAAATGGGAGATACGTCCAAGGATCGCTTTGTGGAAGACTTAACTCTAAATCCTTGCAAGGTGATAGCTTAAGATTTGAAATGTAGATTTCATTTAACCTATCTAATTGGAGTTAACTCGGCCTGTACAAGTAAAACGAACGTCTCGCTATATGTGACTTGACATTATCCATAGTCATAAGATTCTGTTCAAGGATGTAGATGATGAAGGATCGAATTATACTGTAACTAATACGGAAAGGTCAACGACGGAATCAACCTGTCTTCTTATAGCTCTGGGGGAATGTTTCGGATCTGCCAATCACAGTTCGCGTACTCATTCCATTATACAAAGATTGAATGTAATTTTGAGAAATTAATTTAATAGTTTATACGGCTAGAAGCAATAAGAACCTAATGGGTCACATATAAGACTTGGAACCCAAAAGAGAAACAGATGTTAATTAATTGACGGAAGCCCAACTGAGTCCACTAAGGCCCTGTAATAAGGGGGTGATTTTATGTGTTGTGACACATAAAGGAATTAATTTAATTTTAAACAATTATAATTAGATTATGATTATGAATTAAATTAATTATAGGATAAATAAGTTAGGAGGTTTATTAAAGATTAAATTGCTTCTAATTATTATCCTATTAATAAGTTATTATTATCTTTATATTTAGATATAATTATAGATAATAACAATAAGAGTATTATTCCGAATTAAACTCTTATTCAGTAACCTAATTCTATCCGACTAGGGTATAGATGGAAGAGGCCATATTAACCCCCTCTAGTTGTAAATTTCGGCCACCCTTGCCATCCCAGAGAGAGAGAATTTTCGACCCCTACTGTAGTGGATCGTCTTTCACCACTTGCTTCCGAATCAATTGATTTCATCTCTTTCCTTTTACTCTTTGATCTTGTGTTGATTAATTAGAGGCAATCTATCTTGATTGCTATTATACGGTTGAGTTATAACTTCGTTTGATTTGTGTTTTGTTTTGGGCTCGTGAACTCGGATTAAGAGTTGAGGGCACTTCGATTGCAACAGTAGATAGTTCATCAAAAGGTATTTCCTTCTATCCCTCTTTATATGAAATAACGATTAACGGATCTTGGTTAAAGGAAATAGGTTAAAATTTTTATATTTCCGCTGCCAAACGTTTGCCTATTTTCCTTCAGTGGTATCAGAGTCTGCGTTAAATCCGTTATTTCATATATGAAAATTAAAAGGTTTTTCAATCAGATTGAATAAATATTTATTTTTAGGTTAATTAATAAAACTGTTTTGATTAATTAATCTAAAGATAAATAAGTTTTAATTAATTGTTAATTAAAATTGATTTTGCATAAGTTCCTAATTAGTTTGATTGATAATCGTTGTAACAAAATCTATTTGTTTTATGGTTAGATTAATAAAAGTTAGTTTTATTAATTCTAAAGATAAAACAGAAAATCTTTAAAAGCTTTTCTTACATTTTGAAAATCGTTTTAAAATTATTTTAAAACTGATATATATATTTAAATAAAAAAAATTATATTGAACAGTAGTTCGGGTTGCGCCGCAAGGCAGCGATGGGCCAGACGCGATGCTGCTGCCAGACGGCTGCAGCTGTGTGGTCGGGCTCGTTACGGGCCCGGCCCGAGGGTATGTTTGTTTTAAAACGGTTTTAAAATAAAATAGTTTTAAATATATTTGTATATATATAAGTTTCAGAAATAAATAGTTTTCTATTTTGATTATCAAATAAAAGAATTTATTTAAAAGTTTGTTTTACTTATTTGTAAATCAAAGATATTAAATGAATTAAAACAAAATTAACCGGGATATGCATAACAAAAGATTTTGTATAGTTATATTAATCTAATATGTAATTGATCTATTTTAATTGGATTAGATATAGAAGATACAAAACTGATAGAATTAAAATTGGATGAAAGTTAATTTGACAAGTTAATGTGATTAACCTAAATATTACATAAATATTTTATGTAATCAACCAATTAAATTTATTTAATTGAGTCTATGCATGGTTGGAGTTATGGACATATTTGGACCCTCTATTTAGTCTTTTGGTATTTTGGAAATAGGACCTGCGTGTCCTACCTATCTACTATCTATTGTAATTTCTCCTCTCATCTAATTCCCTTCAAGTTAATTGAAGTTTTCTTTAGTAGTATAGAAATTAATGTTGATGTAATTTCGAGGCGCCATGGAGAAGATGGAAGACCTAAAGACAAATATATAATAGTTAGTATTTCACTAGGTTTGACCTTTTATTCCGTTTCTGGCTCAACGGAATAATTTAGATAATATGTCCATAACGCCAATGTATATTGTATGTGTCTGATATATGCTAAAGCAAATCAAGACTAGGTTATATTATGAGACTTAAAATAAAAATCCCTCACTAATTAAAAGTTAAGTAAATAAGCAAGTTATTAAAATCGGTTGCCCCTCCCTAATATTATAATTCAGCCGGCAGTACTGGGGGCCTTTGGGTTGTTGAGTAAACTCAAGCTCGGGGTCTTATAGTAACACCTGAATTATCGAAAATCGTTTTCATGAATATGGGGGTAATACTTAAATTAGATTATGATAATTGGATGGACAAACTCATGTTGTCATAATCTAATGGGCAATATGGTTGGGATTAATATGAATACATATTAGTTACTAATGTGGTTAGTAACCCAATAACCTAGGAATCGCATTGTTGATGTGATTAATTGTACGAATCTACCTAACAAATGAGACTAACTTGTTGAGTAAACTCAAGGTGAAGTTTCAGGAGTTAGGATCCTAGCTCACTAAAGGATTTGTGAAATTCTTCGAATTAATATGGAGGGCTATTAATTTGGCAAAATGGTGGGAGCAATTTAAAATGAAATGAAAAGACCTATAATTTTAGATTGATATACTTCAAAGCAAATGAATAACATACGTTTACTCTTTCTCACTCTCAGTTTAAATTAAAACACTCGTAAAATCATGACTAAAACCAATCTGCAAAATATACTTACCGATAATAAGATGAACGGTTCAAACTTCACCGACTGGTATCGCGACCTCAAAATTGTTTTGAAGTTCAATAAGATAGGGTATGTACTTGATACATCGATACCCCCTACCCCGGCTGATGATGCTCCCATCGAAGAGATCGATCCTTACCAGAAGCATAAAGCTGATGATGATCACGCGGGATGCATCATACTTGCATCGATGACACCGGAATTTCAAAGGCAACATGAGGAGATGGATGCCTATTCCATCATCGTGCACTTGAAAGAGTTGTTTGGGAAACAAACTCGGTGTGAACGCTATGAGATATCAAAACTGTTATATCATTGTAGGATGCAAGAGGGCACATCTGTGATGACACATTGTGTCAAGATGATAGGCTATGTTACCAAGCTTTCTAGTATTAGATTCGCGATGGATCATGAGCTAAGTGTGGACTTACTCCTTCAATCCCTCCTAGAAAGTTATTCACAGTTAATCATGAACTACCAGATGAATGACTTGCAAACCTCTCTTAAAGAGTTTGCAAACATGCTCAAGACAGTTGAGCCCAATATGAAGAAAGACAAGGCAATACCGGCTCTTGTCATAGAGGGATCAAAGAAGAGGAAGGGGAACTTTCCCAATCCTAAACATCCCAAGAAAGGCAAGAGGGCCATGCCCACTAAGGGGAAGCAAGTAAAGAAGCCCAAAGGAGAGTGCCACTTCTGTGGTAAAGACGGGCATTGGAGAAGGAATTGCAAGGAGTACCTAGCATCCCTCAAGAAGGGAAAAGACGGTGCTTCAACATCTGGTATGTTTTATATTGAAATAAATACAATTTCAAAGTCTGAATCTTGGGTATTGGGTACCGGATGTGGATCTCATATTTGTATGAATATGCAGGGACTAAGACGGACTAAGGAATTGAAGAAGGGAAGCATAAACTTGCGAGTAGGAAATGGAGCAAGAGTTGCCGCACTCGCGATTGGAGATTATGCTTTGAGTTTGCCCTTTGGGCTTGTAATAGAATTAAGGAACTGTTTGTATGTTTCAGAGATGTCTAGAAACATTATTTTTATTAGCTGTCTTGTTGATGACGGCTTTCATATTTCAATAAAGAACAAACATTGCGAGTTTTATAAAGATGGGATTTTCTATTTTTCAGGAATATCATTAAATAGGATTTATGTGTTAGATGATAAAATTTCTGTATTCGCAATTGATACCAAAAGACATAAGCTAGATAGTTCAACTTACTTGTGGCATTGTCGTTTAGGCCATATAAACAAAAGACGCATGCTTAAGCTATGTCAAGATGGGCTTATAGATTCAATTGATTGTGAATCATTGGAAACATGCAAAGCTTGTTTAAAAGGAAAAATGACAAAGACACCCTTTAGCAATAAAGGTGAGCATGTATCAGACACTCTAGGATTAATACATTCAGATGTATGTGGTCCTATGTCAGTCCAAGCAAGAGGAGGATTCAGATACTTCATTAGCTTCATAGATGACCATACCAGATATGGTTATGTTTACTTGATGAATGTTGTCCTCAAATGAGACTCTAGCAAGTGCACTAGATACAAGTAATAAAGTGATAAGTGAGTATCGTCTCCACAGGGATTGTGATTCAAATAAATATCGGAAATCGTTGCTAAACAGTGTGTGTTACAACAGTGTCTTCCTTTATCGTTGATTGTTTGATATTGGTTGTTTAATGACTCAGGCAGAATGATAAATCAAGGAAATAAGGTTACTTTTCAAAGATTTAGGGAATAGAACAGGCTCGACATAACCGAACACGGTGTGCTACATCTTACAACATTCCATGAATAAAAGATAATGCCAACGAAGCCAAAGTATCAGTTTTGAAGTGAGTTTGAGTCAACTGTCGTGTGTTCTCAAACTCCTAAGATTTACTAACATCTTTAGCGTCCTAAAGATACGTTCTTTCTAGCATTAAGAACAAAACTGCATTTCTAGATGAGAAAACCCTCGACACAACCTTCTAACTTGTCAGCTTCGAAGTTGGGAGATCAATAGAGATATCGGTGAAGATGAAAGCAGTGTCCTAACATTCATCTAACACATACATACATGCTTACGCAAGAAAGTTAAATCCTCATTGATCACAACATTGGCAAAATACTAAATATTCATAAAAAACGTTGTAAAACTTACATTACCGGGCCGGCCAGGCCATGCCCGTTCAAAATGTCTACTCACTCATATCGAGCAGTGAGCAGAAGAGGATTCTTGTTACAGCTTGAGACTCCATGAGAGCTTTCTTCTTCCTTCTATTCTACTTGTCTAAAAAACTAAAACTAAGAAAATATTCCGATACCTAAACCTTCTCTGCTTTTCCTATTTAAAGGGAAAAGACAGAGACTACCCAAAATCGGTACAACTTTCGTACTCTTTTTCAAACAAAGTCAACTACTTACTACAATTAAAATAAACTAAAATGATTAACTTTTAGATTAACCCTTGAACACTCAAGGGGGTGAGACTTCAAATCATCTTGCTTCTTTGGGCAATCCCAATGCCACACACTTTCACCTGCTGTCCTGCCGCTTTCCTTTCACTGCCACCAACGATCTGTCGCTGTCCGTCATTGGATAATCCGGCGTTTAACCGCTGGACAAAAGTAAGGCTCCACTCCTCATTGGCATTAGCGAAACAAGCTGTTTCCAGCGAGTTTAGCATTTTTCTTTGCTTATCTGCACAAGGACATTAATTAGCCCTTAATCCTTACAAAATGATATAAAAATACCCGAATTCCCTTATAAATTATCTGTTAAACTTAGTCAATTTCATGCCTAACAAATACCCCCAAATCGAACCTTTGCTTGTCCTCAAGCAACAAATTGTAAGAAGGAATCAGAAAAAGGGTTAGGAATGAAATTAGTTTAATGAATGAGAACGAGGAGTAAAGAAACACAGGACGCTTGGCACAATTAGGAGATGAACAGATGCATGCTAAGGTTTCATCGAAGAGTAAAAGCTTGTTTTAAAAATTGTGTCCTTTTTGCTCAAGAAATTCCTCAAATCTTAAAATTTAGAGTTCCTCTTTCACAAAGAGTTACCAACAGCCAGACATGCCTCACTAAGGAATGGAATAATTCACTCACTCTCGCATGGCATCTTCTTGCCATAGGAAAACAAATGCGATTTCACTCCTCAGCTCAGACACCACATCCTTAGGGTGCGAGTTTGCCTATTGGTCCCGAATCTATGGGTCAAAGTTCCTCCAGACATAGTCCAAAGGACTTTATAAAGGTTGTAATGTTAGGCTTGGGCTCTGGTTTGACAGTGAAAAGCTATTTCAGTGTATGAATTCTGTCTTTTTGCACTTTATTTAACATACGCAGCCTATAATGATTGCTGTTTACACACACTTTATCTACACAACCTGTTCCCTCATAACCCAGTACTCTTTTGACTATTAATAAAGGTTCCTTCCTCCCCACATTATATTCCCTAGTTCATTCAATCTTTTCCTTAAGCGATGTTCGCTCAATTGCTTATATTCGCATAACTTAAGCACATGATTTTTATTTTAAACAATTTGCAATTCGAGGCATAAGACAGAACTCAGGGTTTTTTTTAGAGTTATAAGTGAAGGGAGAGGGTTATCATTCGTGGTTATTCAGAAAGAGCAGGTTATGGCTCGACTTGGTTATCCTAATAATTGGGGTGCATAGCACAGGTGCCTTTTGTGTAGCGGAAGGAATAACTAAATGCCTTTTTCCTCCTATGAAAGTCAGAACCAATCACCGTTTCAACAGGGCACCAAGGCAAATTCTCCCTAAAGATAGTGAGTGCTGGCCTACTCATAAATCAATGCATACTATAGATGCATTATAAGGCTCAAGTTCTCACTATTTTCGGGGAAAAATGCAGTAAGGCCATGATTACTAATTTTGACAGAGGAGTTAAAGATTTCAAAATTTTTGGAACTTCCTGAATTAAATAACACGAAGTGCAAACAAGCAATTAACACAACCTAACACCAAATAGCATGCACAGTCTGCTCTATGATTCCTACATAACACCAAGCAATTCCCTAGATGGAACAAACATAAGCGGAAAGAAAACAATGGAAACAGACAATAATTACCAAGGATATGCACAACAATTCTCAAGGGGTATTTGTTCTACATCAAATCACTAAATTAAACAAACCGATTAACAACATTTATCATGTTATTTCCGCATAAATTGTGGTGCACACAATCCCCACCCCCAAAAGAAAACAAAACATTGTCCTCAATGTTATTAATCACGGCAGCAGATTGTAGATAAGGTGACTACAAAATAGGCGGACCAAAACATGATAGAGTAAGGGTGTTAGAGGTTACCAGATGATAGGACAGCGAATATTGGGACAGATCAGGCGTGATGGGAAAGAGAGGAGTTAACCTCTCTTTCCACAGGGGCAGGAATACCGTCCTCCTTTGAGGAGGCAACAGCGTTAGCCTTAACATTGGCACTGGCAGGTGTTTCAGGCACTTGTCTTACCGGACTTTTTACCGAGAAACCAGAGGGACTTTCTTTGGCATGCTCCTCAATGCAAAGGCTCTTGAGCATATCGATCTCGCCCTGTTGCGACGCGTACTTTTGCTCCATGGCGAATATCATTTCGCGGTTTGCCAGATTCTGGGCAAACAGGGCATTGACTCGATCCATTACATCCTCGCAGGTCATCTTTGCACATTTCTTATAAAAGTCCAAGTCTTTCGGCTTCTCGACGTGCTCGGAATCTGACGACACTGATACAGTAGGCTCGCTTTTCCTTTTCCGGCTCTCAGTCTGCCGAGATGTAACAAAGTCAGACATCCAGACCCACTTCCCGTTCACAATTTTTCCGAATAACATCTTTTGGAGGCTCTTGAGATCAATCGGGTCAGGGTGATTCACAATCGTGAGACGAGAGTGGTCTTCAGGTTTAAAAACCCCGATTGACTCCGCAATTCTGGTGACAATGCTTCCATAACAGATGATCGATGAGTTTTTCTTGGAAAAAGCGCTGATGTACTCTCCGAACCAGAATCCCAAATTCATTCTCGGTCCAACTGCCATACTCCACAACGCGGTGAGATCTGCATGTGGCATGGTGGCTTGGTTTTCCCGGGCGAAGATTGTACCGGAGATCAACTTGTGCAAATACCGAACAGCGTAATCATCGATATTGGACGCCTTGGTCGAACTGCCATCATAATGTTTCTGTCCTGAAAGTGATTCCCAGAAGGCTACACGGTCGAAAACATCAGGCGTTGTGGTGAATGCCTCTTTATAGCTCTCGGATTCTAGATCGTCATCATCGGCAGCACCAAGCATCTGGTTGAACAAGTTAAGCGAAGGCCTTTGGGAGTGACCCATGAGCCTGAAGCTAAATTTTCCCTCTTCGTCAGGTTCGGTTATCTCAGCATTGTGCTTAAAGGTGGCCAAGAATTCGAGTGTTAGTTCCCGATAGGCAGGTTCCGTCATTTCAAAGAAACATTCAAAATGACCGAACTTCATGAGGTTGCGTACACGATCCTCGAGCTTTAGCCTTTTTAGGGATTCCCAGCAAACTGTTCGGATGGGTCCGAACTGAAGTTTCGTTAACTCATCATAGTACGCCTGAACAGAGGCGTCTTTAAACTGGGAGAGTTTCTTGACCAGCTTCTCATCTGGGACAAACGCCACAGTGCTAGGGTCCGCCATTTTTGCCTTTGCTTTTTCTTTCTTGGAAGAACCCTCTATTTTCACGTTTTTGCCCGAGCCTCGGGTTCTCATTTCGCTTTCAAGTTTAAGTAGGGTTTTCCAGTGGTATAGGGCACAGATCATGAACTGCCTTTGTGAAAAGAAATCTCAAAGAAAAGAAAGAAATATGGTGATAGACGGACTGAACTGAGATAAATCATCTTTAAGTAGGGGAAACGAGGCGTCTTCTCGCCAATCTGTCATTATGAGGCCGAATCAAAGTCGGCCACCTGGACAAATTAGCAGAAAGGCGCGTATTTTCGAATCAGAATGAGGGTTGATGAACGGTCAAGATTTGATTTTAGCATTTATATCCCCCCAACCGTTCAATCTTATCGAGGAGAAAAATAGGCGGTATGATTGCCTATTTGGCATAGGAGTGGATGTTCCACTTTACCTAGCTTTTAATAAACAAATTTCTACCGCCCTAATTTCTACGATATTCCCTTCCCTACAAAACAGGTACAATTTACTACCTCACCCTTGGAAGGATTTTTAGGTTTTACAATTATGCCTAGGCAGAAATTACTCATGATGAAGTAATCCTAAGACTCAAAGGAATGTTAATTAGTGATTCTGGATTATGGAATGTGATGCTTTGATCCTGTTGTAACACGATCCATAACAGGGATGACTCTGGGGTGTGTGCGGCATACGTTGGGTATCACATGAAGTAATTGCAGGATAGTTAACATTGGATTGAGCATTTTTCACTCCTGATAAATGGGAGATACGTCCAAGGATCGCTTGTGGAAGACTTAACTCTAAATCCTTGCAAGGTGATAACTTAAGACTTGAAATGTAGATTTCACTTAACCTATCTAATTGGAGTTAACTCGGCCTGTACAAGTAAAACGAACGTCTCGCTAAATGTGACTTGACATTATCCATAGTCATAAGATTCTGTTCAAGGATGTAGTTGATGAAGGATCGAATTATACTGTAACTAATACGGAAAGGTCAACGACAGAATCAACCTGTCTTCTTATAGCTCTGGGGGAATGTTTTGGATCTGCCAATCATAGTTCGCGTACTCATTCCGTTATACATAAGACTTGGAACCCAAAAGAGAAACAGATGTTAATTAATTGACGGAAGCCCAACTGAGTCCACTAAGGCCCAGTAATAGGGGCGATTTTATGTGTTGTGACACATAAAGGAATTAATTTAATTTTAAACAATTATAATTAGATTATGATTATGGATTAAATTAATTATAGGATAAATAAGTTAGGAGGTTTATTGAAGATTAAATTGCTTCTAATTATTATCCTATTAATAAGTTATTATTATCTTTATATTTAGATATAATTATAGATAATAACAATATGAGTATTATTCCAAATTAAACTCTTATTCAGTAACCTAATTATATCTGACTAGGGTTTGGATGGAAGAGGCCATATTAACCCCCTCTAGTTGTAAATTTCGGCCACCCTTGCCATCCCGGAGAGAGAGAATTTTCGACCCCTACTGTAGTGGATCGTCTTTCACCGCTTGCTTCCGAATCAATTGATTTCATCTCTTTCCTTTTACTCCTTGATCTTGTGTTGATTAATTAGAGGCAATCTATCTTGATTGCTATTATACGGTTGAGTTATAACTTCGTTTGATTTGTGTTTTGTTTTGTGCTCGTGAACTCAGATTAAGAGTTGAGGGCACTTCGCTTGCAACAGTAGATAGTTCATCAAAAGGTATTTCCTTCTATCCCTCTTTATATGAAATAACGATTAACGGATCTTGGTTAAAGGAAATAGGTTAAAAATTTTATATTTCCGCTGCCAAACGTTTGCCTATTTTCCTTCAGATAATTCCCAACAAGCCACTGTGTCATGGCCATTGATATGGTGAAATTGGCAAGATGCTTTGGAGTTTCGACCAACATTCCCCCCTTCTTTGGTGGCGGGGTAAGTGATGTCCCGTGTATATTGGCTTTTCTCCATCCACATGAGGATCTCTCCCTTTGGAGTATTTAGAGGAGTGTATTTGGTCTTTCTCGTGTGCTTCATTTACTCTTAGGAGGCGTATCTCTGGGAGTGTCCTTCCCCTTATTTTCACTCATGCGATTCTTCAACATTGCCCTTCTTTCTCGTTTGACATCATCTAGATCCATGAATTTATTGGACATGTCGATCAACTTCATGAGAGTTCCAAGTTGGTTCATTACTAGATCTTTTATTCTTTCAAAAGTGGTGGTCGAATCACAACTTCTATGGCGGTATTAAGATGAACTCGTGTGATTTGTGCACACAGTTGGTTGAATTTATATCAATATTCCCTTAAAGGTTGGTCTTCTCTTTGCACTAAGTCATATAATATTCTGCATACCACCGTTAGAGGAATATATCCGGTGAACTTAGCATAAAATCTGCAGCTTAGTTGTTCTTGATGCGTATTGTACGTATAAATGCATGTGAAGGCAAGTGCACCTTAATTGTGTATCAAGTAATAAAGTGAAAGTAGAGTATCATTCCCACGAGGATGGTGATTATAAGTACTAATCTTTTTGCTTACTATATATTATTTAAACAATCGAAAGGTAGAGTTTGTTGGGTAACCAAGTTAAGACTTAATCAACAAGTGAAATTAAAATTAAACAATTTAAGTGAGAGATTACTTATAGTGGAAGAAACTAAGGCTTTTAGCTTCACTTAACCTCTTTGCTTGGTAATAACACTTAACCTTTTTTAAGTTGTTTTATCCTTTTTAAGATGGCGATTTTTCTTAATAACTAATAAATTCTCGAGATTGGCTCCAAACTCTCGATTAATTACTTTATCTTGGTCCGGCTAAAGTAATTAATCTAGAGAGGCATTAATTTTTCTTAATCTAAACCTTTTTAAACTACTTTACCTTGGTCCGGCTAAAGTGATTACTCAAGATTCATGAAAAACCACCCGAGTAATTAGTTCTAAACTTTCGATTAGTTACTTCACTTTGGTCCGGCTCAAGTAATTAATCTAAAGAAGCATTAAGTTTTCTTAGTTACAAACCTTCGATTTATTACTTCAATTTGATCCGACTCAAGTAATAAATCTAAGATTTGTAATAAGATTCATGAAAAACCTTGGAAAACCAATAAGCCACACTAAATGGTTGTTAGGTCCAACTTATGAATTTCGATTAATCAATTTAACCACGGATAATATAAACGATTAACTATATTCGAGTTGGGTTTTGTTCCATCTCTAACAAGCATTAAGAATCATAAGTTAGTTCTTAAAAGGATATACATAGCTTAATTAGGTTAAATGTAATTACCATATAATTAAGGTTAAGATCGATTTTTAGCCTTAGTTAAGGGGGTTTTATCTTATGATTAGAATAAAACACACCTTAGAAAGATAGATAATGGAGTTCATAGTAATAAAAGAGATTAAAGTTTAGAAGAAACCATATTGACGATTGTTGAACGCACTTCCTCGGTGACTTGAAACTTACTTTTATTTGATGAACTTTTGCACAAAAAACACTTTGAGTAACAACAATTATAATAGCAAATACAAGTGATTCTTGAAGAGAAGAATTGACAAACTAACATGAAAAGGGGAAGAATTAAGCCTAAGCTTGGCATGTCTTCAAATGGCTCCCAATGTCTCCTTTTATAGTAAAATGACACATAGGCTTCCAAAGACCAATTCTTCTTATGTGCCCCAACCCCCTAATCTTCTAAATTAAGCTTTAAAGAGGGTGGTGGTAGACTTTGACAATTTAGGAGTTGAAAATGTGTGAAGATGGGAAAGCAATCTTAGGCTTCAACATGTACATCAATTTAGGACAATATTTTGAGCCTATTACACTTCGAATTTGGAGATGATTATTATTAGTAATTATTTCATCTATCTCTTAGCTTTCCAATGCATTTGAATCTCCTCAATTCGATTTTATATGAGAGAGATACGATTAAAATATGAAAATATATCAAATCTACCTGCCATGTGAACATATGACTTTTTAACTTACATCACCTCATCTCGGCTAGATCCTTTTGCATCTCAACGAGATGCATGGCTGGAAGTTAATAAACTTCATTTTTTGCTCTGTTTCACTTCGGCATCCTCGACTTTGGTTATTTGTGACGAAACCTTGCGCAAGTGCCTGAAAACACACGAAAATGACCTAGATATATAAATGATGAAAATATAAGAAAACTATCATTAAAACTTATTAAAATAGTAACTAGTAACTAAGTACAAAAATTGCTATAAATTACGATGATAACAGTTCCCATCCATCAATCGATCCTGGAGTTAACGATTGGAACCAATCAAACGTTGGTCCTTTAAAAGTTGTTGAGAAGTCCATCAATCGATCCTGGAGTTAACGAATGGAACCAATCAAACACTGGTCCTTTAAAAGTTGTCGAGAAGACTCTGTCCATCAATCGATCCTGGAGTTAACGACTGGAACCAATCAACCATGGTCCTTTAAAAGTTGTTGAGAAGACTCTACATATGATCCTTTTATTGGTGTCACAGACATCCATCAATTCTTTATATTAACGTGCATGTGCTTCTGGATTGCCTTCTCCTTTACACTAGGGTAAAGTGGGTGCTTTGAATCTCTAGTCTCTTTCATAACTTAAGATTCACAATGTTAAGGGTGAATCCCTATGTAACAGAGCTTGGTTATTCACTGAATATCCAAACCTAGCTAGAGTGTCCAACACCTGCCTATCCACTTCATCCTCCATTCCTCTCATGGTAGTACGTTGTGGGGTAAAATAGTTGGATGTCCTATTCTTGGATCTAACTAGGGGTTGTGAGTTGATTACGAGGCTATGTGCTAGTGGATCCCTATTATAGGATAATATTTGTCCCCTGATCGGATCAAATTGTCATAACTCTCTTGGGGTTTCGGATCTTCCGAGGTTCCTAAAAAGTTCTCTTCGAAAGGGTCGATCAACAAACTTAGGCTAAACGATCGTTGATTCGACATTTTGAGATAAAAGGGGATTCGATGCTCCTAGAGGCATTAATGAAGGAAAGTCTGCCCTGGATCCCAAAATCTCTCCCCCTTGGAGAACAGTTGGGGTGCTAGTAGTGAGGTAATCGTTAGACCTTGAATTCGGGCAAGCACTGCCAAATCCAAGGAAGACATCTCCAAGTGTCATAGATGTTAGGAGGAGGTTGTGCATCTGGGCGGATGTTACGAGCCTTGCAGCCAGTTCTCCAAAGATGAAAATTATTCAATCCCCTCATTCCTGGCTCATATGGTTCGCTACAACCACTCCGACTTCGTTCATTAATGTACACTGAGAGGCATCATGTAAGTTCTCTATCATGATGGGCTCTATAGTGCGAATGTAACGACCCGGTCCAGAGTGGGTGGCATTGGGGTAGAAGGCCTGAGCAAGGAGCGGCTCTAAGGGATGGCGATGGGGGTAGGAATGAAATGAATCCCACATCGAAAATGGAGAGGGAGTGATTGGGGCTTATTAGTAAGATTTGAATCCAATACATACATATGCGTTTTAAAACCGTGAGGCCCAAGGTGTTGGACTTGGGCCAGATCAGACAATATCTACATAGTATTGGAATATGGTGTTACAATTGGTATCAGAGCCAACTCTCCATGTATGATGTGTGGTTCAGAGATGAACCAGGTGGAAGCTGGTGGGCCTGTAACGACTGTCCGGAGTGGGTGGCGCCGGGGTAGAAGGCCTGAGCAAGGAGCGACCCTAGGGGATGACGATGGGGGTAGGAATGAACTGAATCTCACATCAAAAATGGGGAGGGAGTGATTAGGGCTTATTAGTAAGATGTGAATCTAATACATGCAGACGCGTTTTAAAGCCGTGAGGCCCAAGGTGTTGAATTTGGGCCAGAACGGATAATATTTACATGGTATTGGAACAAGGTTTTACAGCGAAAGTGGGAAGGCATCCTATTTTGGGTTGTTGATGTGACTGAACTCCCAATAATGAGGATGGTTGGGATCCCAGTAGTAAGGATGGTTGACATCCCTGTAGTGAACAGTAATCCTAGTAGTGGGAAGAAATTGATAATCCATCAGATATCATCTTTGTTCGTGGTGAAACTCTATTTTATTTAGAGTTCCACACTCACCACACTAGTTGATAATTGTGTAAACTTTCTTGGCTGGAATCTCTTCCCTCTGAGGTTTTGTTGGGATCAGTGGGGGGACACTCTAATACCTAAGTCAGTATAGTATTTAGGAATAATAAAAACAATTGACAAGAGTTTCGTAAGAGTCAGTAAGCATACCTCAAATACCTCAGAGTTGGGGTATTGATATAGATTTTCGTAACCTTTTGACATTAATGATGTTTCATTCGAACAGGCATGTCATTACTCCTCTTAATGACTATTAATTGCCTTTTAAGGGAAAAACATCTTCTGTCCCGAATTCCCTATCCCCTTCCCAGTCTCCCAGTCAATTTTTGACACGTGTCCCTTTTATCTTACTTTATTGCTACTAACTATGGTTAGATATACTTAACTTTGGTTAAAGTGTAGTTAAAGGGACACGTGTCAAAAATTGAATGGGAGACAGGGAAGGGGACAGGGAATTCGGGACAGAAGATTTTTTTCCCCTTTTAAGTACATTGGTTTCTATCATAAATGATGAGTAACGATAATGCCTTTTAGATTTCTCTTGAAACAATTTGGAGGATATACTATGGCTGATCCTTTTTATCCAATTTTATCTGGCATATATCCCTTTGAATGGTGTATCCTACTTCAAGTCATATGGTATGACATAATGTTGGAGACTATTTCTTTACTCTTATTATTACGATCTTTGCCCCAGGATACATGTGAATGTCATCAACACAATAATACAAAACTTCATTAAAAATATTTTAATTAAATTTGAAAATTAAGGACAAATTTATGTTATCATGCATTCTTAAATGATGATAATATAAAATAATAATAATCTAAAACGTTTAATTAAAACATGACTTTTTTTTTTATGAAATTAACCCGTGACTTTTGAAATATATATGGATAGTGGATTTAACTAATATAATATAATAGGTAGAAATTAATAAACTATTTACCCATGTTATAAAAACAAACAGATATGTTTTAAAAAAAACCAAGGTTTTTAAAATCCGTCAGTTCAATCAAGAACTGACCTGACTTTCGACCCGGTTATAGTATTTTGGGGTTATTGCTAATGATTCCATATAAATCGGGTAAAACCGACGAACCGGGATCAACCCAATGAACCGTTCTCACCTAGGTTCAATTAAAAAAATTAAAAAATTGATTTTAACCCATATTTATTAAATATTTAATAAAAAAGAGTAAAAAAAATTCCAAAAGAAACTATGAAGAAATCTAATTTAAGGCTTCTTGGTGGTTCCCTTATCCACTTGTCTATCTATAAATCCAATTTAAAAGTTTGTAAACCGATAATTTATGGTTCATTCCGTTAGCAAAAACAATCCAAAATGATCAACGGTATTAAAAAAAAATCAAATGATAAAAAATTATTTTTATATGTATTTATTTTATAAATTTTTATTGTCTAATTATCATAAACAAACTCTAAAATAAAAAAATAAAAATCAAACTCGCCGTCTTTTCCATCTTTAACATATGATCTATCACACCTACCATCTCTCTTCCCAACTCACGAAAATAAAGAGAGATAGAGTAAAATCTTATGGTCAAATCACTGATCACAAATTCTATTGTTTTCCTATGGTCAAATTTCAATTCCTACTAAGGAATGTCTGAACTTCCTATAAGAGAAAAAAAAAAGGCTGCATATGGAAATTTCATCCTTGTTTGAGTATTTTACTCGATTGGGAACTACAAAGTTGAAGAAAATTTGAATTTTTCCAATTGGGTTGAGGAAAGATTTGAACTTTTACCAACTGGATTGAAAATAGATTGATTGTCACGAACTGGGTTGTTGTTATTTTCATCTAATTCGTTTTAAATTGTGAGATATGGTGGAGGATTCCAATCTGGAATCCATGAATTTGGTGGAACATGAACACAAAGATGAAAGATGAAGGTTTTGCAACTATTTTTATGCCCCAATTTTTTGGTGTAAAATGCTTGCAAATGAGACTCATTAGAGTTTGGTGTTTGCTGTGTTATCTGTATATGAGTAAATCAAGGACTTTGATGAGCTTTTAACCGTGTGGCCGTCTCCAGCATTTTGGAGGTCCTAGGCGCTTTGTGCATTTTTTTCATATGTAAATCTAATACTATTTTAGAAATAATAAATATTATATAGTAAAATCAATAAATTATTAATTACAATTCAAGTCATATAATAATAACATAAAGCTAAGAAATTATTATTCTTCTTGCTTTTGTATATGTAAAATCAAGTTTTCTTTTATCTAGCAGACGACAAATTATTAATTTCTGGAAATTAATGTTGGACGGCTGAACTCGAACCTAATCGTAAGATTCTATGGAAAGAAAGAGAAGAATTTACCTTCGAGATTAAAAATTGGTTGAGTCGCGTATTTATTATGAATTACAGGTTTAAATCACTATTTGGACATTGATTGATCCAAGGAATCTTGTCATTTGGCGATTGATCTATCCAAAATTTTATCATTTGGCCACTAAACTATCCAAATTGGTGAAATTTCAATCCAATTTGAATGGAAACTTAATAGAATTATTGACATACGATGATATTTTGATAACTAGACTTGATAAATTTTAGTTTATAGATTTGTTTCTTGTTTTAATCTCATTAATTATTTGGGTAAATCAATTTTAAAACGTACGGCATGTCAAGCCCATATATCAAAATATCACCACATATCATAAGGAAACAATTTTATCAAGACTTCATCAAAATTAAGTAGAATTTCATCAATTTGAATAGTTTATGGTCCAAATGTGATCAAATAATAAATTAGTGGCCAAATATTAAAATTTTAAATAAATCAGAGTCTAAATAACATTTTATACCAAATTACAAATTGTAATTTATAAGTGCATTTCGTCTTGTAATTAAAAAAATAAAAAATTTAAAAATCACTACAATAACAAAATAATAGTTTATACATTGTTTCCAAATATGAAAAAAAAATTCAAAAAAAATCAGTACATGTGTTGTTAAAAGAAAGAAAGAAAAAATAAAAGAAAAAATGAACCTATAAATGTTGATCCAAGGAATCATCAAAATTGAGTGAAATTTCATCAATTTAAATAGTTTATGGTCTAAATGTGATCAAATAATAAATTAGTGGCCAAACATTAAAATTTTAAATAAATCAGAGTCTAAATAACATTATTTTACACCAAATTACAAATTGTAATTTATAAAAAAAAAAATACAAAATTTAAAAATAACTACAATAACAAAGTAATAATTTATACATTCGTGTTGTCAAAGAAAGAAAGAAAAAATAAGAGAAAATGTGAACAAAAAAATGCTAATCCAAAGAATCAAACTCTCACCCTTATAAACATCTTCACCATGTCTTCACCACTCAGTCTAGCAGTATTTTTTGTTATATATCTAAATCTATATACCTTTTAACCATAATTATTTTAATAATTATCAAATTTAAAAAAAAATCCGATCGGAGGCCGCCGTAAGTCGGAGGCCCTAGGCGGCCTCCCCTGGAGCCGACCCTGCTTGCAACTAAATATTACCTCAAAGATTTCAAAAATTGCAGCCTTCTGAGTCACAAATTTATCAAGGAATCATTTCAAATGTGAAAAGAGGGATTAAAGAAAGATGAAGTAGGTGCGGAAGAGATTAAAGAGAGACGGAGGCAATAATGAGTTTGATTTTTTATTTTTGTTTTGGGTTTGTTTGTGATGATTAGATAATAATGAGATTAATTTATAAAATAAATAAATATAAGGCCTAATGCATATCCAGCCCTCTAAAGTTGTTCGTTTTGTTCATTTAACCCCCTCACCTTACGGGACAACCCTTTAACCCCCTAAACTCCAAAAAAAACACTACTTTTAACCCCATATGGGAAAGTCCTTAATATTGAAAATTTGGTATAAATATCATTTAGTCACCACTTCTCTTCCACTGTATTTTATACTTCATGTCAAATCAGATTTTAACTCTTCCTTTATATTGCCTTCCACTGTATCTATATACACTGTGGTCATAATTCATACAAAGTTAAAGCATTTTTCACAATTTCAACGTGGATTGAGACCAAAAAAAGCACCAATTAAAAATTAGAAAGACACCAATTAAATCTTCTTTATCTCCAATGCCCGTACTTGAGTTGGAACTAGGAGTTTTTTTGGAGTTTAGGGAGTTAAAGGGTTATCCCGTGAGGTGAGAGGGTTAAATGAATAAAATGGACAACTTTAGGGGACTGGGTATGCATTTTTTTTTACCGTTGGAGGCAAGAACAAAATCCTCCCACGTGCCTCCTGTGTTTGAGACACAAACGTTGACTAGGTCAATGCCACGTCGGACGATATGGGGTTAAAAGTAGCGTTTTTTTGGAGTTTAGGGGGTTAAAGGGTTGTCCCGTAAGGTGAGGGGGTTAAATGAACAAAACGGACAACTTTAGGGGGCTGGGTATGCATTAGGCTTAAATATAAAGATAAAAACAATTCTTTATCATTTGACTTATGACTTTTTTTTTAACACTGTTAATCAGTTTGAACTGCTTTTGCTAACGGAATTAACCACAAGGTGTCAGTTTGCAAACTTTTAAACTACATAATTTATTTTGAAAATGGCACAAACCAACCGGTTTATCTTTATAATTTTCCCTTATTTATCGATAATATTGTCCGGTTCAACCAATCTGAGTTAACCGGTTAAACCTATTGACCTCTGACCCTTTTATCAATCTGGTTCGATGTTTAGTCCGGTTTTTAAACATTGAAAAAAAAACAAACAAAAAAAACAAATAAAATGCCATGGATTAATTTCAAATAAATGATATGGAGTTTCTCTTTATAAAAAACAACGTCTAAATAACCTCAAATCTAAAAAAATTAATAATTAAAATTGCTCAAAATATTATCTAATTTTTTATTTTAAAATTAATATCGATTAAATTTAGAAAAATAAAATTTTCACCAACCACACATCTGCAAAGAATGTAAAGCCACAAATTTTATTTGAAATTAACCTATAATCAAATCATAATGTTAGGATATGCTAAACAGGGAAGCATATAAAGTTTATTTATTGCCTAGATTATCAACCCATGGACCTTCTTGCCAACTAACCTCATTTTCACGTAAAACGATCAACTTACTTTTCCATTTGGGTTACGTTGGCCATGAGGATACTTTTTGTTTTGTTTTTTTTTTTAAGAATTTAATCTTTATTTTTTCTTATCCAATTAATATCTTACGGATGTTTAGTTGTTCCTTTTCATGTTTCTATTTATCTTTTCACTTAGAATTGAAAGTTTTAAACATTTGATTAATAATATCTTATTTACTTTTACATCTGAAAAGCAGAATCTTACGAGAAAAAAAATAGAAAATTGCTTTTTGAAAAATCAGTTTTTTCAACAACAGTAAATAGAACAAATGGCCTACATCTCACTATTTCTCTACCCATTCTTAGGGGTATGCATCGGTTCGGTTTAAACCGCATACCGAACCGAACCAAGTGAATGCGGTTTTTCGGTTCGGTTTTTTTAACAATTCGGTTCGGCATCGGTTTTAATTTTAAGTGTATTTCGGTATTTGGTTTGATAGAAAATATAAAAAAACCGAACCGCACCCATATTTTATATTTTTATATATATACACACATATATTTGATTATATAAGTTTACTTTTTTTTTATTATCGTTGAGATAATAACTCAATATAGATATATTTTGTAAATATTTCAATTTTTGTTGTTGTTGAGGTAAATTTAATGAGAAAATATAGTGATTTTTATTTGTTATTTGTTATTTTTAACTTAATTCGGTTTTTTTTGGTTTAAACCGAACCGAACTGCATATTTCGGTTCGGTTTTAATTCGGTTTTACCTATTATTCGATTCGGTATCGGTTTGAATTATTTTGATCATTTTGATATTCGGTTTTTTCGGTTCGGTTCGGTTTCTTACTTCTCTTTTGTTGAATTCTCTTTCCTCAAACATAACATAGACTTATTCAGATATCTCCCGAAAAGTGCAGCTTGATTTCTCAAACATTTGTTTATGCAGTGCATTCATTAGTAATTCTTTTATATAGATATAAGAATTGATGTTTGATTTAGGAACAAAATAAAAACTAAAAACCAAAAATAAATAATGAAGGGTAAGATAGTGATTGAGTAGGAAAAAATAAAAATTAAATTCTAAATTCTAAAAAATAAAATAGAAAGATAAAAATACTCCGTGACCATTTTCTTTAACTATTACCACGTCAACTTTTTAACACGGTTAGTCAATTTGGACCATTTTTGTTAACAGAATAAACCTCAATATATCTATTTGTTAAGTCTTGAAACATGAGACTGTATTTGAAAATGGCCAAAATCAGAGGGTTTATATTTGTACTTTTCTCTAAAATTTATTCAATTTATATTTTTCATATAAAAGTCATTCAATCTTGATCACTCTAAGTTGGTACCCTCCATTGTAAGATTGATAAAAATGAATTTTAAATAATTTTTTTTTTTATCAAAAACTCATTTAGAAATGAGAACTGGATATTTAAAGAAAATTATGGTTTTGAAAAAAAAAATATATATATATATATATGCTTATATTGTAAATGTGGTTCTAAACAATTTTAATTCGAATTTTAAGGTCGTTAACGGTTATTTTAAGAAACTCATGTGACTGTTTTATAGATGGAGGACTATGCTTGTCGACATTGCCAATTTGCACATTAAAGATCTCAAAATGAAAATTTTCAAGAATTTAATTATATTTTAAGCAACCTGAATTCTTAAACTTTTTTAGTTTTGAGATCATTTAAGTGTTGTCTGGTGAAATGAGAAAAGTTAATGTTTAAAGAGAGAAATCTCAAAAAATGATGATTTTGAAAATTAAAAATTATGGTTTCATAGTAAATATGCCACTAAACAACTTTAATTATTAAAAATTTTTATTTTTAGGTTTTTAACAATCAAATTTAGAAATTTCAGTCCAAAAGTCTTCAATTTGCAAATATTGACAAATAGAATCTTGTTTTGACAAAAAAAAAAAAAGTACAATTATTCATCAGCAAAATTAGTAGAAATAAAATTGAATGGTCATGAATGTAATTTAGCTTAATTATGTTTGACTTCGTCATTTGCTCTGAAAGATTGGTGAACTTTGACGTGAACATTAACTTGGCAGAGTGTATAACTAATAATTTATGTTAAATAAAAGGGTAATTAATTTATTAATCTTTATATTTTGACAAAACATACTGTTTAGTTTCTGTATTTTCAAAAATACATGGTAAGGTCCCTAACCTTTTTCTCAGTAAACTGTTTAGTCCTTTCGTCTGTTTGTTAGATTTTTTACCGTTTATGACTTCGAAAATGACTAAATTACCTTTTACTATTTACCTTCAAACTTCAGAAAAGGAAATCCAATTTAGAAGAAGAAGCTATTTGTATGCAGAACAAGAAAAAGAATAGGCCCAATGTTTACGAATTTGAACGATTAAGAAGAAAATCAAGAAAAAGAACACTCAAAGTTGATTTCAGATGCTTTAGAGTTTAAAGGAAAGGAAAATAAAGGAAAAGAAGAACTCAAATCCAAATTGACTAACAGAATCTTCGTGAGAGTCTAACAACATGGACTAAACAGTTCACCAAGAAAAATGTTAGGGACTAAACAGTTCACCGAAAAAAACGTTAGAGACTTTACCGTATGTTTTTAAAAATACAGGAACTAAACAATGTGTTTTATCAAAATATAAGGACTAATAAATTAATTACCCTAAATAAAATGTTACTAATATGTTTAAATTATCATTTACTTCAAAATAAATAAATAAATTATAATTATAATCTTCACATGGACCTAGTTAATAATTAGGTACAAAAATACAAAATTAAAATGACTTTTTATATAAAAATCATAGTTATAAAAAATTACAATTAAATTATACTATAAAAATTAATTTTAAATATATCATTACTTCAAAAAAAATTAAATATATCATTGTTTTTAAATATCACAAATAAAATATATTTATATACCCTATTTTATAAATTTTAGATCATAATACATAAATTCTAAGTTCGAACTAATTACTCTACAATTAATTCTATTTTTTTTTCTGATACTTGTCGGCTGCAACTCAGTCCATAAATGAAGGATCTTTGGAAAGTCGGCGTATCTAGCATTATCTGGATCAGATGGACTTCATGTAATCGAGTCTGTTTTGAGGCCTAACATACATGTGTTGGGGGCTAATTAAATTTTTGTATTTTTAGCATAGGTTATAATTTTTAGTCTATAGTTATTTTATTTTAATTAAATTCATTTTGCAATCAAATAAAAATGTGACAAAAAAATAGAAAATAATATCAAAAGATGATTATAAAAAAGAAAAGAAAAAGAAATAATAAAAATCAGGGGTAAATTTGCACCATTTTTTCAGTAACCCGTCCAGCAACTTCGACGATGAAAACGAACCCCGAAACAGCAAGATATCAGACAGCTATTATTTTTTCCAGAAAGCTCGGGATGTTAGCTTTCCGGAATGTCAAAAACGGAGCAAAACGGAGCTAAAACGAAGCCGGTAGAATTTTTCAAAGAGAAGTAGTGCAGAAAAACGGGTTTGAACTTGTCTTCACATCCCAGGACATATTCAACGGTATTACCTCCACATTCCCAACTCCCCACTCACCCACTTTCTTTCTTTAACTCATGGGAAGGTAATGGGATCATGTTTGAGAAAAATAAGGGCCACTAACTTGGAATTTGTTATCCAAAATCCTATAAATAGAGCTTAATCCTTTCATTCCAAACCCGACTCAAAAATCAATCAAACTCAATCAAACATAGACAACTCAAATTTTTCTCTCAAATTCTCTACCAAAACCGGCCTCTTTATCAATCCTTAGATTCGTAGAAATCATTCTCTAGCATCTATTTAGTCTAAACAAGATCTCAATTCCCAGAATTAGTTCTTTAATCTTCAGTTCCTCAAAAAAGCTTTCAATTCTTAGAAACTTCAAATCCGAAATTCTCTTAGTTTAATCAACCAATTCTCAAATCCTTTTTTGCAATCTCTTAGTTAAGTCAGTAAAATCATTACCCAATTCTCGGTTCAAGCTTTCTTAGTCTAAACCAAATTTCGCCATTGTTAAGTTCTTCAAAGCTTCAAGCATTTTCCGTGAAACCAAGATCACCGAAACCCCATTTTCGAGTCATTCTTAGTTTACACACCTATTCCAAATCATATTTGGGAACTTTTTATTGATCTCAATCAATTAAAAAGACCGAGAAACAAGCTTTTGAATTTTTCATCATTGAAAAATTCATCAAACAACCTTTCTGGTGAGCCGTTTTCCAAATTTTATTTAGAGTTCGTTAGTTTATCGTTTTAGCCCAAATTAATTTTAATCTCTTTATTAACATCAATTCTAGAACTTTCAATTTTTATTTCGTAAAAAACGACATCCTATAGCCTTCTAAATCGCCCCTAAAGTACCCTCCACGAAACAGAATCAAGCTTTTGGTTTTTTTTCAACCATCAAACAATTATTCTGTCGCCCAATTTTCAATAATTTATTCCGACTCATTTACTCGATCTTTTTCTGAAATTCCAGCTCTAAACCCTTCCTTCGCACACTAACTTTAAATACTAGCCTTCGTTTCGCTATAATCCGACCTCTACAGCTCCCGAAATTGAGCCCGAAAGTCCCACAAAAGCATCAATTTAGTCCCATTTTGCTATTGACTTGGTGGTAAATTTCTGCTCAAGTCCCTGAACTCTCCGAATTACTTCAAATTCGCCCAGCACTACCCGGACAACACAACAGCCCCCGAGCCGATTTTCTGGAGGTCCAATCCTCAATTTCACGCATCCCAACGATATCAAAGTGATCGGTTAATTTTATTTCATCCCGTACATATTTGTTTTTGTGACTTATTTACATTTCTAGCTTTAAAGTTATTATTTCTTTTTAAGTTGTAATTTTCATGCTTTATTATTATTTGTAATAAAAAAAATATTGAAAAATATTTACAAAATCAATAAAAATATAAAAGAAAATTAAAAAATTTATATCTTTGTGTTGTTTTATTGTTTTTATCTTTAGTACTTATCTTAAAAATTATTTTTCCGACCGACCTGTCAAGTAACGTCGGGGCCCAAGACCGTTGTTTTTATTTTCAGTCCTTGTAACGGTCGTCAATCGCTTTTCATTTAGAATTCAAGTAATTTAGGCGCATTTTATTTATTAACTTCATTTAATTACCATTTTACCCTTTGAGAACTAGCTTCTCTGGCACGCCCGCATCATCTTTACATTTTCAATCCCCGCAAACGCGTATCAAGGTTGAAAATTGGGATATTTCGAAAATATCGCCAACAACATGTTATGCTTCGTCAGCTATGGCGTTTCATCAAGGAGTCAAGTCTATTAATTTCCAGTACATCTTTTAGTCGTTGATCTGACACTCATGTTTTCAGACAACTTGGTATTAGGGGTAACTTACCTCGTGCGCCTCGCATTGTGGAGCTCCGTTGGCAAGCTCCTAGTCTCGGTTGGACAAAAGTAAATTCGGACGGCTCTTCTAATGGCCGAGGTTTCCCAAAAGGATGCTTCGCTTTTCCGTAATGGCCGAGGTTTCCCAAAAGGATGCTTCGCTTTTCCGCTCTTTGATACGCCTGCTTTTATTGCAGAATTACGAGGTGCAATTTGTGCGATTTTTATTGCCTGGGATAGAGGTTGGCATCAGCTCTGGCTTGAGGTCGATTCTACATACGTGTTGAATCTTTTCAAATTTAAATTTATGGTGATTCCATGGAGTCTCCGACATGATTGATTACATTGTTTATCATTAGTTTCCAGAATAGAGTTTTTCATTTCCCATGTCTTTAGAGAGGGAAATCGGGTGACGGACACCCTAGCTCAATTTGGATCTTCAACGGACTCCTTCAAATGGTGGCATGGTGCTCCTGAGTTTTGTAATGAGTTATTAAGTAATGATTATTGTAGTAGGGTATCCTATAGGTTCTCTTAGTTCCTTATGATTGTGTTTTTAGGTTTTTTTTAACTCTTTGTATTTATTCATTTTTATTTTTTTATATTTTTTCGGGTGGGTTGGTTTGGCCTGGGTTCGGGTTCCCTATCGGGTTATCCTTCCTTTCACCTTTTCCTTCCCCCGAGCTTACAATAAAAAAACAAATCTTAAAAAATATATTTTAAATCTCTAAATTATAAATGTTAGTATTAATAAAATATATTAAAAATAATAATTTTCTTTACTTGACATACTTCAAGTTATTTTATATATATATATATATATATATATATATATATATCCTTATGGTGAGAACACTCAAAACTACGTCGTTTTGAGTATAAAAATCAATAAAAAAAAATGGAATGCTGCTAGTGGGATTTTAACCCTAGCCACTTAACTTATACTCCATGCTACTTACTACTGAGACAATTGCTTTTCTTGTCCATTATGGAGCGCGCTGCTTAATATACCATTGTCCATATAGCTTCTATTGTTTAATATTTGACACATGCATTTATTAATATCGATTAAATATGCATAATAATAAATTATTAATAGGAAAAAAAAGAAATGTGCATAATAATAAATTATTAATAGAACAAAAAATCCAAAAAACATGCTCCATTTATTTATTTATTTAATTCATCTATATTTTTTGTAATTTATGTTTTAAAATGTTAAGGACGATGTTCTAAATAATGTTACATATGTTCTAAACTTTATAATTTGTGTTTTAAAAGTTAAGTATAATGTTTTAAAAAATCAGTAAATATCTCGATCATTTTTGCATTTGTTCTATAATATAATTTATAACTCATGTTCGAAAAAACGTAAGTCATGTTCTAAAAAACATAACATATGTTCTAAAGTTTATAGTTTGTGTTCCAAAAATTAAGTATAATGTTTTAAAAAAATCAGTAGATATCTGGATCGTTTTTTCATTTGTTCTATAATATAATTTATAACTCATGTTCGAAAAAACATAACACATGTTCTAAAAAACATAACGTATGTTCTAAAAAATATGTCGTACGTTCTAAACTTCATAGTTCGTGTTTGTTCTATAATATAATTTATAACTAATGTTCGAAAAAACGTAATGCATGTTCTAAAAAACATAACGTATGTTCTAAATTTTATAGTTTGTGTTCCAAAAATTAAGTATAATGTTCTAAAAAAATCAGTAGATATCTGAATCGTTTTTTCATTTGTTCTATAATAATTTATAACTCATGTTCGAAAAAACATAACACATGTTCTAAAAAACATAACGTATGTTCTAAAAAATATGTCGTACGTTCTAAACTTCATAGTTCGTGTTTGTTCTATAATATAATTTATAACTCATGTTCGAAAAAACGTAACGCATGTTCTAAAAAACATAATGCATATTCTAAAGTTTATAGTTTGTGTTCCAAAAATTAAGTATAATGTTCTAAAAAAATCAGTAGATATCTGGATCGTTTTTTCATTTGTTCTATAATATAATTTATAACTCATGTTCGAAAAAACATAACACATGTTCTAAAAAAACATAACGTATATTTTCTTATATAACATAAATTACAAAAATATAAAGGAATTAAATAAATAAGAAATTGGAGCATGTTCTTGTATTTTTTATTAATAATTCATTATTATGCACATTTCTTTTTTTTCTATTAATAATTCATTATTATGCATATTTAATTGATATTAATAAATGCATGCGTCAAATATTAAACAATAGAAGCTACTAGCACAATGGTATATTAAGCAGCGCGCGTGATATAATACACAAGAAAATCAATTGTCTCAGTGGTATGTAGTGTCGAGTGTAGGTAGGAGTGCCTAGGTTTGACTCCCATTAGTAGCATTTAGTGTTTTTTTTATTGATTTTTATACTCAAAACGGCGTAGTTTTGAGTGTTCTCACCATAAAGAAGTGTCCTCACCTAAGAGGAGGTTCTCACTTGATCCCTCTCCTATCTATCTATCTATCTATCTATCTATCTATCTATCTATCTATCTATCTATCTATATAGAGAGAGAGAGAGAGAGTATGGACAATGCCTCTCTCTGCCACCATATTTCATCCGGTTGTTTATGGTCTTATACCCCGTTTGTTTAGAGGAAAATATTGTGTTCTGAAAAATTTTATGCAAGGAAAATATTGTGCAGGAAAATAAAATATTTTCCTGTGTTTGGCAACAACACTGAAAAATATTTTCCAACCACTAAAAACGTGAAAAACACAAAAAAACGTGAAAATTTATTAAAAATATAAAAAGTGGAAAAATGCACAAAATTACGAAAAGTAAAAAGAAATATTGAAAACATAGAATAAAAAGTGGAAAAACACGAAAATGTGAAAAAAAATTTAATGTTAAAAACACAAAAAAACGTTTTTTCACATTTTCACAATTTTGGCATTTTTTGTACATTTTCTCGTATTATTAATGCTATTGTGTTTTTTGCATTTTTTTCGTGTTTTCACGTTTAGTTTTTCGGTTTTTCCCTATTTCACGTTTTTTCATGTTTTTCGTATTTTTCACGTTTTCGTGTTTTGTTTGCATTTTTCGTCTTTTCATGTTTATCGCGTTTTTCACTTATTGTCACGTTTTTGTGTTTTAGCATTTTTCGCGTTTTCGCGTTTTTCGTATTTTCGTGTTTTTTGTATTTTCACGTTTTTGTATAATTCGTGTTTTCTCACTTTTTCGCGTTGTTCATTTTTTGTGCTTTTTCAAGTGTTTGTTTTTTTTTTGCGTTTTTGTGTTTTTCATGTTTGTTCACTTTTTCATGTTTTTGCGGGGTTTTTTTATCATATTCTCGTGTTTTATAACGTTTTCACGTTATTCACGTTATTCATGTTTTTTCGTGTTTCATATTTTTTGTATTTTTACATTTTTTAACGTTTTCTCCATTTTTCTCTAAATGCGTATGTTTTGGGGGAAATGTTTTACCCTTTTGAAAAGGGTAAAACATATTTCCTTACTTCTTCCTTCCTTTTCCATTGACTTACCACTTCTTTTCCTTTGACTTATTTTCCTGCCCAAACAAACACTGGAAAATTAGGAAAATATTTTCCTGCAGAATATTTTCCCCCAAACAAACAGAGCCTTAGTCATCAATTAAATTCTTTGGTTAATTCTTTCTTTGCTATAGTATTATAAAGTCTATTAACTAAAGAAGTTCATATCGTTAATTAATTAATAAAATTTCAATAAATATGGAGAAATATGTATTGTACACACTTGAAACATTATGGTGTGAAAGTGTGACAAAAATTATATAAATGAATACTATTATAGGGTGTTGCTGATCAAGTTAAACTCTTGATCAATCACCTCCTTGTCATATAAGCTTCAATTAAATTATATTATGATTTAGGGTTGGCCATGTGTGCGCCGATTTAAGGCCCAGGCTGGAGGAGCCAAAAATTTTTAATAGGTCTCTACAAGAAAAATGCTTTTGGCAACAATAGAAAACGTTGTTGCTAAAAACAAACTTTAGCAACACACTTTTTTGGATTGTTTCAAAAGATTGGTACTGTAAATTTCTTTCGGATTGTGAGGTTTGTGGAAAGCAGGTAAGCACTTTGGCAATGATATAGCAATTACAACACCTACATTATGGCTGTAAATGAAAGCAATTACAACAACGACTACATGTTGTTACTGTAAATTTTATGTTGCTGTAAATGAAAACATTTATTTCAACACCTGCATTATGTTGCTGTAAATGAAAGCAATTACAACAATGACGACATGCTGTTACTGTAAATAAAAACATTTACATCAACGATTGCATGTTGTTACTGTAAATGTAAGTATATACAACAACGACTACATGTTCTTACCATAGATTAAATAATCAACAGCAATGACTATGTGTTGTTGGTGTAAATGAGAGCATTTAGAGCAATAATAGAAAATTGTTACGTAAAAATTGAATATTTTAGCTACAAAAGAAGTCGTTGCGAAACAATTATTCAACTATTTAAGATATAAAATAAATACATTTTTTTTTGTCAAAAAAAATACATTTTTTTTAATATACAAAAATTAAATATTTAAGATAATATAATTAAAATTTATTTATTTTTTTAAAAAAGGAAAAAAAAAGAAAAAATATAATTAAAATTTATAACATACTATTTTATAAATATTATTGTAATAACTATTTTGTTTAAAACTTATATTTTATATTATGAATTAATCATTTTTTCCAACAATAATGTTTTGTTGCCATTAATAATTTTTTTCATTCTCCCTTCAACAATGTTTTTGGTGGGAACCGTAAAATAATCAGTTTTTTATAACAATTATTTTGTCGCTAAAAATTAAACCATTTATAGCCACAACTAAATGTTGTTGCGTTTAAAAGAATTTTTTTAGCTACATCATATGTTGTTGCTAAAGGAAATTATTAGACTAATCAAAATAATTAAAATAAATTAATATATATTAAGCATATAAATGTAGTAATTATTAGACTAACTTTCCCTTAATAATGTATTATGAATTATATATTAAATATATTATTTTAAATTTAATTAAATATATAAAATATTACAATTTTATTATAAATTGGTACTAAAAATATATTATAAGTATTATTAGACACAAAATTATTAAAGAGGTAAGAGATAAAGTGGCAATTTTAAGTTTGATTAAAGGTATTGAATATCAGCTCTTTGATTTCTCTTAGGTGGAATCCAAGTCGTTCATTCAGTATTCTTTTTGTCAAAATCCTATAGAACCAAAATTGAAAAAAGAATAAAAATAGAAATCCTCCACCTCTTTCTACATTTGCTTGTTTAATTTGAAATTCTTCCTTTTCTCTCTTCGCGTTTACCTCATTTCTTTGTTTGTTTTGTTGTTATTTATTGGGTTTCCATTTAATACTCGGATACACCTTTACCCATTCTCTTCTACTCTGTTTCTCTTTGATTTTCCCAGTTGGGCTTATGAAGACTAATATATATAGGCCCAACTGAAGCGATGGGTCCAACTGCAGCGATCCAACAGTAATCTGTTTCAGTTTTTTGGGCGATTAGGGTTTCAGACGATTAGGGTTTCAGGAGTATAAATGTAACCTCTTTCTCTGTAATCTATATCTCATTCATTATAGTGAAATATCCTGGCTTGGTAGTGCCCCCAGACGTAGTCATTCTAATCGAGTGGCGAACTGGGTAAACAATTCTTATGTGTTTGCTTATTTTTCGTTTATCGTAATTTCAATTATTCCTAACATTCCCTTCAATGTCTTCTTCTTCTTCTTCAACGAGTTCTGGTTTCAGAATCTTCTTCAAAGGTGACCATTAGTATATAATTTTAGCAACGACAAGTGTTGTTGCAAAATATCAAATTTTACAGCAATGACATGTGTTCTTGCAAAACGTGAAAATATATAGCAGCTGTTGCAAAAAATCCAAATGTATAGCAATGTTAACGCTTGTTGTGATAGCTTACAATGTATAGTAAATATATTATTGTTGCAAAAGATAAATTGCATTCTCCCATCTACAGTCTAAATTCAGCACCAACTAACATTTTGCAACAAGAGTGTTGTTGCATGACATATTTTTTGCAACAACCAAAAAATCATTGTGGAAACCTTTTTTTAATAGAATATTTCATAACAAACGATTACTGATTGAAAACTATGATTTCGTTGCTAAAAAAAGTTTTCGCAACAACCTTTTTTGTTGCAAAAAGTGCTTTCGTTGCAAAAAAATTGCATTTCGTTGCATAAAAACCACTTTCGTTGCAAACAAATTGCATTTCGTTGCTAAAAATTAATTTTAAAATATATTATTGTTTTTTATATATCACAAATAAAGTATTTACCCTAATTTATAAATTTTAGACCATAATTCATAAATTCGAACCCTAAAAAATATATTTTAGATCTCTAAATTATAAACGTTGGTCCTAAAATATATGAAAAATAATGATTTTCTTTACTTGACATACTTCAAGTTATTATTTGACATATAGTGACAAGGACTCTCTGTGCCACCATATATATATATCATCTGATTGTTTATGGTCTTAGTCATCAATTAAATTCTTTGTTAATTCTTTCTGCTATATTATTATAAAGTCTATTAAATAAAGAAGTTAATATCATTAATTAATAAAATTTCAATACATAATAGAGAAAATATGTGTTGTACATACTTGAGACATTATGGTATGAATGTGTGACAAAAATTATTTAAATGAATACTATTGGTGTTACTGATCAAGTTAAACTCTCGATCAATCAACTCCTTGACATAATAAACTTCAATTTAAATCATATTATGATCTAGGGTCGGGCATGTGTCTAGGTTAGGAGTGTGCTGATTTAAGGCCCGGACTGGAGGGGCCAAAAATAGTTAATAGATCTATTATCTATATATACATACATATATTAATATCACTTAGACTTTAAAATATTCAAATAATTGATATTTTAAATTTAAAAGAGGTTCGATTTTTTGAATATAAGTTAATGGTTAGATAAACAAAAAAAATTTGGTGAATATAATAATACGTGCCTTATACGAAATATTTTTTGTTCACTATTTATTGGAATATATTAAAAAAATACAATTTTTTTTATATTAAAGAAGTTTCTATTGTCTTATGATGCATAACAATTAGCACGATATTCATATTTCCAAGTCTGTTGAAAAAAGATTAGTTAGTAGAGAGTAGTAATCAAGTCTAATCATAGGGGGAAAGTAGAGTTAAATTGAATAAATAAGATGTAGACAAAATTAAAATTAGGTTGTGAAAATGAAAAATTAACTCATGTTTTAAGTTTTTTTTAGATAGTTCAAAGCATATATAATATACCCTGTCATGTCAATTACATAATGGTTTTCTTTTTCTTTGTTCACGTATATTCTCTTTTAGTTAATTCAATTTCAAATGATAAAATTTCAGCAAAATTCTCTCCAATAGAAATCTTGACATATCTTTTAAAAAAAATTCTGACATCTTTTTTTATATTAAAAATAAGAACCAATTAGGTATTAAAATAGTTTTTAAGGTTTTTAGGAAAGAGCCACTTCAACACACATATAAAATAGTACTATTTTAATCATAACGGTGTGCCACTAGATGTATAGATTTTTGTTAGTGAGAGTTTTAATTGTATTGTTTTGTACATGATAGCTAAATTGGCTCAACTTTACAAACTTTGAAACTATTTTGATAGTTTATCTCTTAAAAAATAATTAAGACATATATGCAATGTGGAGTACACTATCAAAATTAAAAGAATTATAAAGTTAAATATTTCAGGTAATTAGTACCAGTGGTCATAAAAGTTGGGACAGTGTCGCTAAAAGGTTAAAAAAGTTTAATTTGTCTTAATAAAATTATTCAAGTTTGTTTTGTCCCAAGTCACTTTGAACGTTTTCCAATCATTTTTCCGCCGGAGTTGATTATGTGATATTTAATAGCATATCCCAACGCCATGTGACATAAAAAAAAATTTAACCACAAATTAACTCACGTAGCTTATTGATGTCAATTAAAATATATAGTTACATTTTTTTTAATATGATAAGTGGCGCTGATGTGACATTGAGCAATTTCGACGAAAAGTCTAAAAAACGTTCAAAGTGATTTTACCGAAACAAAAACAAATTTAAGTGATTTTATTGAGACAAATTGAACTTTTTTAACCTTTTGAGAATATTGTCCAAATTTTAGTAACTGTCAATACCAATTACCCTAAATATTTCGTGCATAATTAAGATTTAGCAACCTTTATTTATTTATTTTAGAAATAGATAGCAACCTTTATCTAATATTAATAATATGCCAGTTCATAAGAAAAGTGTTTATGCTAATTATTTTGGAAATAAGATTTTTTTGAAAGGGTTAATGACAATGGTTAGTTACAGAATAGTCATTAAATATTTACAAGGTCTAATACTAAAAAAAAAAAATATTCTAATTATGTCACTAATTTAAAACTCCCGGAATTTATCAATTTTTTAAAAAAAAATCAATAACTGATAAAAGTATAAAATTCTGATATATTTAAAAAGAAAAAACATAGAATAGTAAAATACAAATATAGAAATTAATCCAATGTAAACTTGATTTTACAATAATTTCCTCTAATGGCAATTGTTAAAAGGCCCCAAAGCCTTTGAGGTTTGAAGATAAAGTACAGCCCATATAATATTAAGAGGAAGAGAAAAACAAAGCCTCTCTACATAAAATACAGTACGGAAATGGACTCAAATGAAAGTGTATTGAGAAGCCGAACAGCAGAGGAACAAATTAAAAACGAAAATTAGAGGAGTTTACAAAATTAACCTTAGCTATATAAATAAAAAAACTTACATTTTTTTTTATTTTTCTAGAGAAAAAACTTATTTTTAATTTTTAAAATTAATTAATATATTCATAATTAAATTTGTGTTTATATACTTTCTGATCTGTCTTCTGATTACCTAAATCAACAGCAAACAGTTACAGAGGGGCCGGAATCCGGCGTTCCCTTTCTGATGTTTAAGTTAATAAGATACTTAGGAGTAAATATAAACTTGAAAGCAGTTAATGAGAGAATGTGAATAGTAAAAATACATTGAGGTATGTTTTCAATCCTATTTATAGATGATTACATATGTAAAGTGTAATGCACTTTACACGTGTCGACTCCTTATTGGGTCCGGTAATGTGTCTTTCCACGTGTAGACTTTTGGTTGGCTTCAGACTCATTTCCCTTTATATCATTCCGTAATGTACGACGTGATCTAGGGAACATGAGTGTAATGCACTATTTATAGATGATTACATATGTAAAGTATAATGCACTTTACACGTGTCAACTCCTGATTGGGTTCGGTAATGTGCTTTTCCACATGTAGACTTTTGGTTGGTTTCAGACTCCTTTCCCTTTATGCCATTCCGTAATGTACGACGTGATCTAGGGAACATGAGTGTACCTTTGAAGTCTGAAGCATCCATTGGTCCACGTGTTAAGCTTGATAACTTTCTGTTGAAACTTCTAATTAGTCGTACAATAACTCTGTCATGTCCGTGTTCGAAATTTATGGAGTTTATACTTTAATAATTAGATTCTATTATATTTTATAGATAATTGATTAATTATTTGGATAGTAAGTTAAAAGTTTAGGGTAATTTTAAAATAAAATATAGGTTAGAAGGATGAATATTGATATTTTCTATTTTATATAAATACCCACATATATTTATACGGTGGAAGTGGTAGTATTTAAGAACAATATTAATAGTAAATGATAATAATATAATAATAATGAAAATAATGAGTGCTTAATTGTGTGTATCTACATATGTAATGACATGTGTATATTAAAATGACATGTGTTTTAAGTCTCTAATTTGTAAATTTGTAAATTGCAAAGTGTCATTAATCTAGGATTTCATGGATGATTCATTTTTTATATGAAATATAAAATAATAATAAAAGGGAAGGGGGTTGGTCGAAGAAGGAAAAAAAAAGAAAAAGATAAGAGATAGGGAGAGTTCGTTAAAACCGAGTTTCGATTTGGCTATCCCTTCACCGTTGGTGAATGGTTTTTCTGAAATTCCATTCGGTTCATTCACTTCACAAATAAATAGCAGGGTCCGTTCAATTTGATCCGATCTCGAGTGCTAAGGACGGGAATGATCTTGTTTAAACTCAATATTCGTGTTCGGTAGATAAAAAGAAAAATTCTTAATTGTCGTTTAATGTATCTGAGACAGTTTTAGATTTAGCTTCCGAGTCTATAGTGGCGGACGAGCTTTTAACGGTTTGATTCTGATTCCCTATCTGAAATTTGACTATGTTTTAACCTTTTCTCTTATGTGGCGTGGGTTGTTTTGATCGATAATCATGTTAATGTTGATCTGCACTTAATTGAATTAAATGTTGATATATGTGAATTTCTGTCTAATTTGATCGGTGTGTGTGTTTGTTTTGGGATGAGATTTGTTAAAATCTGATTTTATGGTAAAAGAGACATATTATAATAATGATTCTTTTGGTAAAAGAGTCTTGTTAGACCTTGTGTTAATTCGTTTGTTAAAAACGGTTTGTTTGGATAAAAATATTCGGGTTAATTAGACTTTGAGTTTGATTCGCTTACCGGTCGTTTCAGAACGTAGAGGAGTTTGAATCGGATCTTTTAGTAGAACTACGTGGCTTTAATTCCCGGTTTAGATATTAAAAGACGTTCGGGATACGTAGGAAGCTTGATATAATTATCAAGTCCAAGCCAAATAATAAATAAATTTTAAATAGTCCGAATAAACGTTTTTTTCCTAGTTGAAGAGTATAATAGCCTTCATGCCTTCTGATGCCGTTTAGGGTCGGGTGTGACAAACTCTTTTAGCTTGCTTTAATATGGGTCCTTGGTTCAGGCCCATATTATTGATTCGGCTAGGCCTTTATCTGGGCCTAGTTATAGATGTCCCCCCCTAAGCTTTAAAAAGCTCTTTATGGCTTCGCTGTCTGAAAAGATGAGCTCATACTCAAAACGTCGATCAAGGATGATGTTTCATTGATACCTCACCTGGGCCGTCATTTCTTAGTCTGCAATTATTACCTTAGGCTTTCAGACAAATGAAAAGCCTAAGGAGTAATGATGGCAAACCGTTCGAAATTCTCCTCCTATATATAATGAAGAAAATGCCTTCCATAATTCACTTTTTGCCTTCGTCTTCTCTTCTGCAATTGATCTTGTAAGTTTCTTTATCATGTTCTTCATGTTCTTTTCTTTAGCTTTTCCTTCCATGGCTCGGAAATCACAAAAGGTCTCTTCTAAGAAAATTCGCATTTCAAAGAAAACCCAATCTTCTTCCTCCCAGAATCTAGAAGAAGCTTATGTGCAAATTCACAAGGTGAATTTGAAGGTTCATGTACAAGTTTCCACCATGACTCCAGAGCTTGTTACCAAAACTGAAGAGCAATTTTCCTAGTTAAAACAAATGACTATCACCATTTCCGAGGAAAATGAAAGAGCAAATCAACCATCGTCAAGGAAACTGGGCATCTTTACCCAATACCTAGAATGGGAAATGAGGTTTCCCTTGCCCAGAGGCATTGTGGCCATTTTAAACGAATTCAACTTGTGCCCATGCCAAATTTTACTTAACTTCAGGCTTGAACTTCTGATATTCAACAAAGTTTGCGATGATCTGGATGTTGATTTGATCGAACCCTTATTTCCGCATTTCTGGCACCATGTGAACAAAGGGGGGCGAAGACATAGTCTATTAGTCTGTCCATACGTTTCGATGTTCCTTCTTAGAGAAGAAAATGTAGACTGTAAAAAACTTCAAACTGAAGTGGTTCTGGATAGAACTGAATGGCATGGATCCTCATAACCCTTATATCCGAGGTTTCCCCTTCGTTACGAAGTGGAACAAAGATCCCATGAGTTCGGCTTCATGGAAACCCTCCAGCATTTTGAGCTCTAAAGAGAAAGATGGAGCTGAACTGATTAAATCTTACAGTTTCAAGTGGACATATCGTGATATGCTAAACTTGATCTAAAGTAATAGTTACTCCGATTTTGTGAGCAAAAAAGGAAAAATTGTGTATCGAGGCTCAAGAAAGTTCAAAAGAGTAGAAGGTGATTTTCTTTTCTTGTTTTAATTTGTGATTTTTTGCTTTATGCAGGTAATTCAGACTCAATGTCTATTCATGCACAATTCGCATCCTGAATCAAGGCTTTGAGCGTTGCTCAAAATCCCTCTAATACCCCAATTGCCTCGGCTGTTCATGGTGCTGCGAAGGGATGAATATTGTACCTGAGGCTAAAATGAACGCAGAGAATAGGACAGAGACTCATCCCGAAGTCCAAGCTGATCAAACTATTACTGCCAAAGTGTAGACTAAAGCTGAAATCAAAGCTCTTCCTACCTATTGTACGGGTGCAATAGAAACTAAAGCTAGGATTGAGACTCCGCTTATGCCTAACGTCCTTACCTCAACTCCACGTTTGAGGTAGAATAAGAAAAAGAAGTTCGTGTGAAAAAAGAAGAATCGCAGAGAATAGGGTGGATTGCTTGGAAATTTGTTATCATGAGAACGAGTGATTCCGCTACGAGTAGTGCTTGTCTTGTTGGATTTCTTTCTCTAATTGCTGGATTTCTTTCTCTGGTTGTGCTTTATTTTTCTTTCTTTCTCCGCCATCTTCAACACTAGTCTTGCTTTTCTTATCACGAGTTTCTCTTATCTCTTCATTCAATTCCCCCTTTATTCACTTTATAAATTTTCCGCTAAAGATCAATTATATGAAAGCTAAAAGAGTTGCCAATATATGGAACCATGTACGGGTCTAGAGGTGAGCAATGGCGCAAGTGGCTTTCCATCTTATGGCTATAGAGGTAGCTTTCAACCTGTTCTATTCCCCGTGGTTCGTCTGAGGGGGGATTCTTTTCAACTGCATAGATATTAACATCTTCAAGTTTTTTACAAGGTTGGACATTGTGGATGTACTGTTGGTCAATAAGAATGGGCGCTTCACATGATAAGCTTTTGTTGTCTTTTCAAGATGACAAGTTAGTTTAGTATGATGCTTTTTTGCTCGATCGATTTCTTTGATTTTGGTTCCATTTCTCCAAAACTCTCTTCCCATTCTATCTTTCTACCTCCTTTTAAGTTTTTCAATTTTTGATTGATTCCAAAGATTGCAGTTCAGTATTGATTGATAAAAAAAATTATTATTTTGTTTTGAGTCTTTTCTTCTCTTCTTTTTTCTAAAGGAAATTGATGTTTTCATCATCTTCTCAATTCAAACCCTAACTCGAATTCCAATTTCGGCTCTCTTTCTTCCATCCACTTTTCTAGGTTATGTTATGTTTGTCTCGGTGAGGTACGGTTTGATGTTTTGGTAGATGAAATTGAAGGCAGTTTGCACAAATTTGTGTACATAGAAGATGTTCAAGAAACGGCCGCATCTCAGTCTGATGATCATAGTGATGATCTAGAAAGTCAAAGGTTTATTTGACTAGTTAGCTGCCTTCCAAAGTCCTACGGAAGCAAAAGATTTGCTTGATTATATCATGGGTGGTCTGAGGACCCTTCGTCCGTTAGTTCGAGCTTTGGAATGCTTGTCTTGAACTCCTAGTGGCCAGAGGCCATTTTCTCTTTCTTCAAGGCAATAGTCATTTTCTGTTTCTTCGGTACAATTTGATAATTCGTCCACTCCTTGTTCATCGTAAGGGGGAGTATTATAAGAATAACAATTGGTTATATAGTTCGTATTTGATTAGGACTCAATCTTGGATTAAGAGTCTAGTTGAATTTGATTTCCTAGTTGAGGTAAGTTTGTTATAGATATTATCCAACAAACCCTACCCACATATACTATGTTTGTGTTGTGCCTCATATCATAAATGGAGTATTGATATTGAATGTGATGAATGAAATTGATTGGTATCTCCTGTGTCACATCATAAATATGAAACCTGTGAATTTGCCTCATATTATGTTAGAATTTTTATAAAGGGCCTACATCATATCTACCATACGATATCGTTTTCACCAAATTGTTTAGGCATTGCATTTATGACATCAAGCCAAGCACCACTCTCACTTAAAAATGTGAAAAAAATGTTAGAGTAGCAAACACAAAATTCAAATTCTATCTAAGTAAACCCATCTATCTAGTGAAATATCTACAAGCCCATGTGATTTCTCTAGCAAAAGTCATGTTCAAAACAGTATTACTAGATCTTTTTTTTTTGGGATGCAAACAAAGTAGTACTGCTATTGATTCACATAAAATAAAATAAAAATGTTATATTGTAAGGATGATGTCCAAATTTGCACTATTGTTTTTGGAAGAGTAAATTTAATGGTAATGTAAGAAATTGTAAAATTTTATGTGTAATGTTTTCAACTAAAATCAATTTACTCTTATCTAACATAAAAATCCAACGGATTGGTTTAACTGTCGACATCATACATTCCAAACAAAGTTTATTAGTAGATTGAAGCAATTTTGTACATTTTGATAGGTTATTTTGTAATTGTGTTAATAACATAGTTAACATTTTAGGTTTGCGATTAACTTATTTATAACAAACTTAGGACGTGTTTGTTTCAACCACAAAACAACAACGATTTTACTGTTTTGATTAGGTTTACAAAACTTTAGATTTTAGCTTTTTTTTATAGATTCACTAGCTTTTTGGAGCTTTTCATAAAAAAAAAACTATTTATATTTATTTAATTCTGACAAAATTATCTTTTTTATTTTCACAAAATACGTTTTTTAACTTTATTTCAATCTTTTTTACTCCATTCAATAACTTACTATTTTTAATTGTTATTTTCTTATTTAGGTTCACTTATTAGTTTTTGTATTATGTTTTTTACTTTTATAATTTATTTGCTATTAATTTTAAAACATGTTGATATTAAACATTTTTATATACTAATAATAATAGCAACTGTTCATCATAATTAATGTACATTACTTATTAATCAGCTAATAGCAAACAATAAACATGTAACAACAACAACATAGCTATCAAATAAAACAGTAAACATTTTAGATATAATTGATATTTAGAATATTTTGTATGAAATTTAATAACGAGTCAAATAACGATAAACCAACATGTTCAAATTTTTTTTTGTTAAGTAAATGTAAAATAGACCCTGTTTGGAAACATTATGAATAAGTTTTTGTCTTTTTGTATGTGAGAGGTAAATTTACATTTCTTCGAAAATGATAGAGAAAATTTGGATATTATTTCTATATTGTATTATTTATTTTACGGTATAAGGTGCAAAAATATCATCAATGCTGACAGCCAAAAGTAATTTTAGCTCTAATCATAAACGTTACAATTATACCTCAACGTTTGAAAGTTTGACCAATTTCATCCCTAACGTTTGAAAGTTTGACCAAACTTCATCCATTATTAATAAAGCACTCTACGCAGTTATAAATCTTATTATTTCAACTCTACACGGACATCATGTTATAACTCATCAGTACTAGTACTAGATCAAAAATATGTGTACACGCGTGAAATAAAATTAAAAAGTTAAAAAAATGATCATATATGTACATATGTTTTTGATTTGTTATTGATGAGAGAAAACATAATGTACATGTGAAGTGGAAATAACGAGATTCTTGTATACAATATAATTATAATTAGCTGTAAACTTAGTCCAACTTGTAAATATTAAAAGTATAATTTTACTATTTATATGATTAGAAGAAAAATTTCGATTAGCTTCAACTGTTGATGGTGTTTTATTTTTGTAAGGATATTGTAATTTTGTTAAGTAGTTATGTTTCGTACCTTCTAGACATCAATTACATTCGATTTATTGATTTACACGATATATTTGTCTGAATATAATTATAAAAAAATTATACTGTGGACTGAGATCAGTAATAATCATTTCACTTAAATGATGCCACGTAATCTCAACTGTTAATATGACATCATCTGAATGGAAAGACTACTACTCATTCCAATCTACAGTAAAATTTCTCTAATTATGGAAATTACATTTATTTAGTTGTTCCATTTTATAATAGTTCAAATTGGCAATGCAACAAAGAATGTATTTATGAAAAAAAATAGTTTTTTATTGCTTTTTCAAGAGAGTTAGGTTTGAACCTACAATGCTATAATCCTTTAGTAAAAGAAATCTCTTTATGAACCCTTGTTTTATACAATCATTAGCTAGGCTGTTCAATACTCCTTTATTCAATACAATTATTTTGTTTCATATATTCTTCCATTATCCTATCATTCAATAACCTCCTTCTATTCATATTTTTTTTTTTTTATCTTTCCATATTTTCGTATTTTTGTGTTTTTCCTTTCTTTGTAATCCTTATCTCGTATTATATCGATCTCTTTTCCATTTGATCTAATAAGAAAAGAAAGTGTTTTTTTTTCACTTTCTTTGATCTAATACATGTCACCCAATTTTTTTTTAATTGGCTCCTTTCAAATTTTAACGAGTGGAAGCGGTTTATCTCGAAAACCTATTGAATCTGCAATGTAGATTATGATATCTATATTAGTTATGTAAGATCAATACAGATTCATTTATTTATCTTGAAGGATTTCAATGATAAAATTTAGATTGTAGTTGTTTTTCAGCAGTTCTAGATATGTGAGAATACTGATATATCATTCAATGTGTGATTTATTTTCTTTCTTTAGATTTACCTTTTATTAAAAAAATATGTTTTTTTTGTAGTATTTGTTCTTCTCTTTATGGGCTTCGTTTGTATGAAGTTTTATTCATTTTTCCAGTTATATTTGTATTTTCTTTTAATAGAACAATTTATTCTTTTATATATATATAAAATTGATAAGAGGTTTTATTGAATGCCGGTGCACAGATGATGTGATGCACCAACCAATAATTTGATAACACGTAACATTTTAATTAGTAAAATATTAATATTATATAATTAATTAAGTCTAAATCTTTTAATTAGTTATTTATATAAAATTCAAAACCCTAATATATTATAAATTTTATATCTTAAAAAATAAACTTTAGAATCTAAATTAACTATAAATTTATTGACCCCTACCATACAGAAAAAATGTCAAATAATGATTTATACACAGGCCAGTTAAGTGAACTAGAATCCCAATTAATCTAAAATCATCATAATAATATATACATATAGCATATGATTAATGAACAATGAAACTAATTAATAAATCAGTCTTGATCACATCCTTTTTTAAATACTAATAATTAATATCAAATCGTTAAGGGTTTCAAGTCGGTTAAGCTAAATCTCAAGTTCGAGTCCTTAATTAACATACGTACCATCTAAAGAATACGTGACGATTCTCGAATCCAGAAATGAGAAAAAATAATTAATATCAGACAGATCCTTTCCAGCTACTACTACACACACTCCATTGATCGGAATTACCCAAAGAAGAAGACGACAATCCATTTCCATTTCCATTTCCACTCCCACACTTAGCCACTGTCCTCACGCTCTCAATCAACTCCTCCGTTCTGGCTTCCTGCGTCAATATCTCCGCCAGCTGCTCCGGGTTTATCACCAGCTTCACCTTCCAAACCCCGCTACTATTATATCTCGGAAACACCTCCGCCTCCGTCGATCGTTTCACCAATTTCTGATTATGAAACGACATCCTATACGGCCCCACTTTCGACAACGCCGGAGAGGAAAAACAAGTATTCGGATTACGATTGTTCGTATTCAACGGGAGGAGGTAGTAAAAATATCCTCCCTGAAGCTCTTCGTTGTGGAGGAGAGGCGGTGAAATTAGATCGTTGTTACGGTATATGGCGTGGCCGGGGAACTCATTTGTTATGATTTCGGCGGTGATTGGTGCGTAAAGCTCCATGATTCCGCCGTTGGTTGTGACGATTTTGACCATTTCGTCGACTTCTACTACTCCGAATCCTTTGAACATGCAGTTCCCCATTTAAATTGAATATTTGGTGATGATGATTTGGGGAGAGATATACTATATAGTATGAGGATGATTAGGTGATGATGAAGTGTGAAAGCGTCGGTGAGAGTTTTCCGGAGGGTTTCTTAGCCGACATAAGTTTAAGTATCCCTTTCTTGGGTACCCAATTATTGCAATCCTAATATGCTGTGGTTTCCTTTTCAGGGTGGGGATATATATTGGTCCCACTTTTCTTCAATGGGTTTGTTATTATGTGCTGCACAGTTTAGGAATCGGTGCAAGGGATTACTTCAATTTAAAACATCAAAATTGCATACAAGGCAAAACTGTGTATTCCATTTTCAATCCCCGGTAGCTGATTACGTTAGCTGTTAATTGATTATATTAGCTGATTTTACTAGACCTGTTTGGTAAAAATTAGCTGATTGATAATAGTGGTTTATGTAAAAAGACGAATAAGGATATTTCTTTTTTTAATACATAAAAATATACATAAAATAATTAGAGTTAAAGAAGTCTATTAATTTTAATATTGCAAAACGCTAATTGAAAAAGCTCCTAAAATGAGCTTTTTCTAAATTAGTGTTTTCATCCTAAAACTCTCTCCCAAGCCTCTCTCCATCAAACACTCCAATCAGCGGTTTCAGTGGTCAAACCGCTAAAGTTTGTCAAAACCACTCTTTTTATCCCAAAATACTCTTTACCAAACAGGGTCTATATCCAACCAATTCTATTGAGTAATATAAAGTTATTAAATGCAATTGAAGAATAATAAAAAAAATTATTTGAAAATTTTAAAAGTTAATGAGAATAGTTAAAATTTTGATCAAGTACAATGATAAAATATATATTAGACCTACAAAAAATATACAAAAATTCAATTCGTCATTTAACTTGATTTCTAAAATTAATTTATTTTAGAGTTAATTAAAAAAAACTCATATGATTTCGCTAATTTACAAATTGGTACTTTTTTTTAGGTTAAAATAAGATGCGTGTTGTTTTTTCCATTTAAGGATTTTTAGATAAACATTGCCAATTTGATCGTTGATATCTTCAAAATAGAACATTCCAATAATTGATTATATCCTAAGCAATTTTAGTTCTTCAGAGAGTGTTTGTTTCAGCTTTTCGGATGAGCGTTTAGCGTTTCACTCCAAACCGCAGGAAATATAGCGTTTGGTTAGGTTTATATAACTGCAGCGTTTAGCATTTTTTCTGGAAACTGCAGCGTTTTGAAGCTTTTCATAAACAATTGTTTGCAGTTATTTGTTATTGACAAAATTATCATTTTTATTTCCACAAAATATGTTTACTCTTTAACATTATTTATATTTCTACAACATAATTACCAGAAAAACAAGGTTTTATTGTTCAATAAATTTTTTATTTTTTATATAGATTATTTTTATTAATTTGTGTAACACATTTTTTATTTTATAATAAGATAAAGTGCAAAAATACCCCTAACATTTATAGCTAAAAGCAATTTTACCCTTAACGTTAAAATGGTTCAATTATACCCCTAATTTTGGCAGCCAAAAGCAATTTTACCCCTAACATTGAGAAGTTGGATCAATTTGAGAAATAATTTATCAAACTGTCTTCTTGGCTATGAATATTGACATCTACACTTCACGTGTGCACCATTTTATTATCGTAGTAACAGATCACAAACATATGATTAGGCGTGAATTTTTTTTTAAGAAAATAAAAAATATATATTGTCTTTTGTATGAGTTGGACAAAAAAATTCAAATATTTTACCGAATTTATAAATATTAATTTATAATTTTATTATTAAATCACAAAAAAAATATGAAAAATCTTTTTTAGAACTACGGATATATGCAATTGGTGTAGAATAAGAAATAAAATATCTATGTTTTCTAATAATATCTGAAATCGACCTAACTCGCCAATAGTAGGGGTAAAGTTACTGTTAGCTACCAGCGTTATGGGTAAAATTACACTATTTTAGACGTTAAGAGTAAAATTATTCCTAGTTGTAAACGTTATGAGAATTTTTTCACATTTTTCCTTTTATGATTTCATCATTTATTAATTTAAAATATGTCAATTTTAGACACTTTAAATCCGAACGGCAACAGTTCAATATAATTTTATCAAACACTAGTAATTAAACAGCTAATAACAAACAGCTAACAGCTTACTACAACTGTGAACAGCTAACAACAACCGCAATAGCTATTGGCTAACAGCTGAACCAAACAAACCCTCAACTTTTTGGTTTCGAATTCATTTAGATGTTAATTACGAAGCAATTGTAAAACAATTACAGTATGAAATATATTTAAAACAATTTTAATATATCATATTCCCTTTTGAACTTTTTAAAGTTGTCCATGTGAATGTGAAGTAATCACTCGGTTGCAAAGACTAAACGACATGCGGAAAAATGTGTTGCATGTAGAAAAAGTCAAACAATCAATCAAGATTGGGATAATAAATTCCAATATTAAAGATGCATGGTTTTTCAATTGAACAAGTAAAAAATAATTTTTAATGTGTTTTAATTTATTTTATAAATTGTATAATAATATAACAAGAGATGTGTAACACATCTTAAACATATGATTACTTTGTTTTGAATGGACTATAAAAATTAAATGGACTATAAAAATATTTTAAAAGTTAGAGAAGGTAAATCAAGTTTTTTTTAAGATAAATTTAGGGCGAATCATATTAAAATTCTGTGTGAAGGTGGCATTATGGAGATACGCTAAGATTGAATTCGTTGTTACCTTCATTATATTTTAGTACGGCCCCTCCCTACTTTGAGTTTTTAAGTTTTTACCCTAGACAGACAGCACTACCTCATAATCGAGTGTTTAAAAACGCCCTTCAATGGTAATTTGACTATAAAATGTTAGAAATATGCCATAATTAATCATAATGATGTGGTTATTAAGGGTCAACGGATGTATGAATATGTTTGTAGTAGGTGGAGCCCGCTTTTATTTAGGACATGAAAAGGATAGAGAGAGAAAGACTTTTACATGTTTATTTTATTGGCTTTATGAATGAATAACAAATCTGTCTGCACTCTGTTATTGGGTGATGGGTGCCATTATTCGCTACCAAACGATACTTTTTTTCATTCCTGAGGAAGGAAAGGATGGGTCAAAAACGAGTTAAAAATATTACACCAGCACTTCAAACTGAAAGCTGGCCTGCCCATTCTGCTCTATCTTCAATTTTCCTCACAACTTTCATCATTAACTTTGGAATCGGTAAAAAGATAATACTGTTATTTTTTTTTCTAAAATATATGTGTTTTCGATAATTTGCATACGAGTATTTGTGATTTTTTTCCTTAAGTTAGGTTAACATTGTCAATTTTATCATTGATTTTGGTGATGTTCTAATCAAATTTAATTCTTCAGCTGATCCAAGGGGTGGCAAAGATCCAGTGCTAAATATAGTTTTTGTTCCCTATAGTGTTTCTTTTACCAACCCGGCCTCATCCACTAGTGTATTGTCCATATGCCCCATTCTCCATTTCATGTCGAAACCTTCTTGTAGCCTTCCCAACATTTGCGGTTGAGTTTGCCTATGGGCCAATTCCCCCCATACACTCTCTCCACTTAGAAAATCAACGTCCCCGGTGATCAGGCTCACCCTCACTAAAGAGAGATTCACTTTCTACTCAAACGCTACCGAGGTTCTACGAAGTTGTCTGTACTCTTGTTTTCTAAGTTGATCCCCGCTTACACATGAACTCTGCTTGAGTTTGCACGCTGCTCGCTTGTCTCAAGAAATGGTTTCAACTGCAATCATCATTCCGTTGTTTCTGCAATCTGCAACTTGAACATCTTCGATCGAAGAACTTTTCTTGCGCTGCAATTGTAAATCCATTCTCAACAATAGCAAAAGTACTTTTCCGAAGTTTTTGAAATCTTGGAAACTTCTTTTCTATTATAAATGATCTTTATCCGAGTCTTCTTATTTTAAGGATCTTCATCCGAGTCTTCTTATTCTAAGGATCTTCATCTGAGTCTTATTTCTCTATTCAGGGTCTTTCTTCCCACTATTCTTCTATAATCCATGTCTTTCATCCCATTCTTCTTCTCTAATCCATCATAATCTAACTTTTTCATCCCATTCTTCTTCTCTAATCCATCATAATCTATCTTACTCTTTAATATATCTACCATAATATACTATAAGGGGGGGTCCATATAGAACCCATTCCCCCATGTACTTTCCCCCACTTGAGGAATCGACATCCCCAGCAATTGATGTCGACTTGCCAAACAAAACATTCACAAACTCTGACTATCTGATATTTGATCCAATTGATGTTTGTTCACATTCTCAATGTTTTGATCCTTTCTTTGTCTTTCAAATTTGCACCTCACAAAGGAACAAAAAGAAATGCCACATCATTTGTAATATAAAAATGTGAATGTTGGTACCCGAATATAATTATCACAACCGTACAAACAGTCATAAGGGAAACAAAACATCAAGTAAAGAACATCGCAAACATTATTCATAAGAAAAAGGTGAGAATTTTTACACGATTTATCAAGTATTTAAATACTTTTATTTATCGAAATGCTAATGTTGATGAAAATCCACTATGTAGAACCCGCTACACAAGTCGTTTGATCAACAGTGAGTTGTTGTCCCTCGTCATCGTTTGTTCTTGTTCACACGATTGGATTTTTGCAATTTTATGCTGCAAAGGTTGAGGAGGAAACATAAGGTCTGCTTGGTCTTGTCTGTCGAGGGTTCAAACTTTGCTTCATTTTTGTCTCCTTTGGTCTCTGACTTGTACCTTGGGTTGCTTCACCTTCTCAACTTTTAGTTTTGGGGCATTTAGATGTTGTTTAGTTAGGAGAGAAAAATTCAATGTTTAAAATGAGAAAACTCCAAAAATAATGATTTTGAAAAATAAAAAAAACGTAGGTAAATATGATACTAAACAAATTAGATTCTTGAAATTTTCTATTTTTAGGTTATCAACGGTGAAATTGGCAATATTAACCTAAAACTCATTAATTTATAAATAGAAAAACCTTCAGTAATAAAAACAAATAGTCATCCATCTACAAATTAGCGAAACTACATATTTTTTTTTAAATTAACCCATAATAAAATTAGGAACTCATTCAAAATTGAACAAGGACAAATCAGATGGTTTCTCAATTTTACTTTTTTTTTATGACTCTTAGATTTTAAAATTTGGACATAAAAAAAATTGAACTTTATTATTTATTTTCATTATGGCTCTTTTTTAATTATTGATGACCTTCAAATAAAAAGTTTCAAAAATTAAAGTTGGTTAGAACCATATTTTATGAACCCATTATTTTTCTTTTCAATTCACCATTTTCCGAGTTTTCTCTCTCTACATAGGCATTTTCTCTCTCTTAACTAAATAAACATAAATAAGCTCAAAACTAAAAAATTCAAGAATTAAAGTTGTTTGCAATACTATTTCATCAGTTCTAGAAATAGAGAGTTACCAAGGTCATGTGCAAAGTTTTTCTCACGACTATGGTAGGCGTAGCTAAGGAGTGGTATAGAGGATTAGAACCTGAATCCATGATCTCGTTTGACTTGTTGAAAGACATGTTCGTTGCCCGATTCGTTAGGGCCGTGAAAGCCAAGAGGACGAGTTAGAACCTGAACAAACGTGAAGCATCAATTGTTGAGTCCATGCATGGATATCTGGACGATTCCACCACATGTCGTCACATGTAAAGTCAATGAATTTGGAGGTGGCCATCAACGCCCTAGCCAAAGGAACGACCTACCAACCTCTCAAACAAAAATTCTACTCAAATCCTCCCTAGTCCTTCCAGGACTTGATGGCCATTAGGCAAAGCTTCGTCTGGTGTTAGCTTTTCCAGATTTTGAGAAGTTGTTTGAGGTGGAATGTGATACCGGTGGAGTAGGACTTGTGGGTGTGTTAATGCAATAGAAGAGGCAAATTGCATGTTTCAGTGAGAAATTATATGAGCCAAGGAAAAAATGGGCTACCTATGATAAAGAGTTATATACGGTGGTCCCAACTTTGAAAACGTGGGAACATTACCTCATAAGTAAAGAGTTCATACGTTACAATGACCATCAAGCTCTCAAATATTTGGGGAGTCAAAAATAGCTCTGGAGTTCCATGCATGCTAGATGGTCCGCTTTTATGGACAAGTTCCTTATAAGCTTCTCTACAAGGCAGGGCAACAAAACAAGGTGGCAGATGCTTTAAGTCGTCGGATAGCGTTTCTCAAAACAGTGGCCCTTAAGCTAGAATGCTCTGAGCACATCAAATGGGACTATCGAAAGGATCTGGATTTTAAGGTTATTTGGGAGAAGTGCAAAAATCATTCCAAAGATGGTGAGTATTAGCTATATGACGGGTATCTCATGAAAGGAACCCATCTGTTTCTACCATGTACGCCTATCCAAAAGCGGGTGATTCAGGATCTATATGGAGGAACCTTGGGGGGGGACATTATGGAAGGGATAAAACTTTCGAAGCAGTGAGTTCCCGCTACTATTGGCTGAAGATAAGGAGGGATGTGTTGAAACACCTTTCCACATGTTTTTTATTTGACAAAATTATTTAAGTTAATCCCATGATTAAAATATCCCAACAATTAAATTTAAGTGCTTTGATTTAATTGTTCTAATAAGGTTGTTCAATGTTGAGTAAGTTAATTAACAAGAACATGAATTGAATATTTATAAGAGAAAGCCAAAAGTCAGCGGATGCAAGTCACACAGCCGGAGCTGAGTAGAATGCAACTCAGCTTTGAGAAAAGAAATGTCTTCTTCAGAAAAACTTCAAGGCGAAGCCGCTGAATCAAACTGAGTAGTCGTCAGGTCAGCGTCAATGATCCGTCAACTTGGAAGACAAGGTCTAAAAATTTTCTGAAATAATCAGAAGTCTCAGAAATCTGTCTGGAAGACTTTTTCGAGAAAGAGCATGGACTATCTGACATTTGCTAGAAGACAAACCTGGCTCCTGATGAAAATAGGAGACAGATTGGCCTGCAGCACTGAGTGCTGACCAAGTGATGACGAATGAAGACCGTTTCCCCACAACGGCTATATCGGGATTCAAATCATTGGCGCCCCAAAGATCACTATAAAAAGACCAATCCATCACTTGAATAACACAAGAAAATAAGACAGAGAAGCAGATCTTCATTAAGTCAAACTATTGAGTGAATACAAATTAGAAGTTCTGTCAAAAAGAAAAAGCAAGTTCTTACACCAACTCCAATCATTGTGTAAAAGTCCAGAGTGATTTTATTCATCTAAAGTGTTCTTCACTCAGTGAGAACAAGTTTTGTATCATTTGTAAAAGGTTAGAAAGGCTGAGTACTCGGTTATAGTACTCAGTGGTAGAAAGAAGCTGAGCACTCGGTTATAGTACTCAGTGGTAGATAGGATTGAGTAGAGGAATAGAGGACGGTACTCTTGCATACTCAGTTGCTATTGTAAATGTTTTGTGATCTACCTTTAAAGAGCTCAGTAGAGGATTGAAAAAGCTCGGAAGGATTCCGGGGACTGGACGTAGGTGGAGAGGCCGAACCAGGATAAGTCTGCTGAGTAACTTCTAACCCTTTCTCTTGATATATATATATGTATGTGTTTCTTGCTTAACATTGCTCAGTAAAATAATCTGTACACGCTGAAGCTGAGTAATCTGAGTGCTGAGTTAGAAACTGACTTTAGTGTTACTTCCCAACTCACGATTGAAACAGCTCTAGTCAGTGTCTGTCTAAAGCTGTCTCACACTATACTCAGCCATGCTGACCTAAAACTGAGTTAAAACATTAAATCTCAAATTAAGTCAGCATTAATTATAAAAAAGTTATAATAGTTCCTACACCCCCCCTTGGAACTAACTCTACTACGTTACACGGGACCAACAAGTGGTATCAGAGCCTAACAGCTCACTATTCAAGATAAAACTATCTTGAGCTGATCCTTGTAATGGTTGAGAACAGCACTCGTTTCCTTCCAGGAAATCAAACAACTCAGATACTCCCTGAGGGATTATCTATTAGTCGGCCTCCGCTGTTCTTCGAGTCAAACTATACGTTTTGGAAGAATAGGATGAAAAACTTCATTCAGGCAACAAATATGAGTGCATGGCTAGCTATAGTCCAAGGCCCTTTTGTTCCCTATAAAATCATTGACGAAGTAAAAACTGTCAAAAGCGAGGCTAAATGGTCAGAGGATGACCTTAAGAAATTGCAAAATAATGCTTTGGCTATAAACATGCTTCACTGTGCTTTAGATGCTGTAGAATACAATAAGATTTTAGGTTGTGAGTCAGCACAAGAAATCTGGAAAAAGCTGGAGGTAACCTATGAAGGAACCATCAAGGCTAAAGAGTCCAAGGTGAATCAACATATGCGGATGTACGAGCTGTTTGAGATGAATGACAACGAAGACATCTCTGAGATGAATGACAACGAAGACATCTCTGAGATGAATGCAAGATTCACTAACATAATCAACGAGCTCAAGAGACTCGGCAAGAACTTCACTAAAGAAGAACATATGAAGAAGATTCTAAGAAGTCTTCCCAAAAGCTGGCAGGCTAAGAAGACAGCTGTCGAAGAAGCTCATGACCTGACCACCTACAAATATGATGAACTCATTGGATCTCTGCTGACCCACGAGATTTCAATGAAGAATTTCGAAGTAAAAGAAAAGTCTGAAGACAAGAAGCAAAAATCTCTTGTCATGAAAGCTGGCTCAACTGATGCTGACTCATCAGATGATGAGGAAATGGCCATGTTCACCAGAAAAATGAAAAAGCTATTTCGAAAGAATGACAAATACAGCAGGAAGTCATTTAAGAAAAATGATAAATACAAAGTTGAGTCGAGCGACAGCAGACACAGGAAAGACAGCACAAAGCCTGTTACTTGCTTTGAATGCCATCAAGCTGGTCACATCAAGTCAAGTTGTCCTACCCTAAAGAAAGACAAGAAAGGTAGTAAAAAGGCAATGGTGGCCACGTGGAGTGATAGTGATGAGTCAACCTCGTCAGAAGCTGATGCCACCGAGTCGACAAATATCTGTTTCATGGCTGACGAGTCTGCTGACATCTGCCACTCTGAGCAAACTGACCTCTCTGGTGGGTCTGGCCATGAGGAACACTCAACTGAGGTAATTGATAGGGGCGTTTCGTCCCTATCTTTTAGCGTGATTTACGGTTTAATTTTAGATAAAATAAATAAGTTTAATTGCAAAAATAGAGTGTTTTAAATAAATTAACGAAATAAAAATAAATTTCGTACTTACGGTTAATTTTCCCTATTTTTGATTAATTTAGAAAATAAAAACGTCAAGCTAACTCGGCTCTCGAGAATTGTGTTTCAGGTACAAGCAAGGAGTGAAATTCCACCAACATACGCGGGGCGTACCTCCCTTTACGCGGGGCATGGAACATTTGGTCAGAAATAATTGAGCAATCCACAGACACCACGTGGAATCTAGTCACCAATACGCGGGGCGTATCAACCACCACGCGGGGCGTGGAACATGTGTCAGAAATGATAAGCCTAATCCTGAAAGTCAGACTGCATGGTCTCCCTGAGTCAACTACCCTACGCGGGACATACCACCTTACACGCGAGGCGTGTAAGGAAGTTCTTCAATGCAAAAAGATCAGAGACTCATTTACGCAGGGCGTGTTTCGACTACGCGAGGCGTAAAAGAGCCAAATCAAGCAATAAAATCTCAGAAACTCAAACACGCGAGGCGCATCCCAGTCCACGCGAGGCGTGATTGAGACAACAATATCTAGATTTGGTCCACATGCAGGAGATTTCTAACGGAATGGGCAATTACGCAGGGCGTACTCCACCATACGCGAGGCGTATTGATAGGGGTATTTTACCCCTATCTTTTAGCGTGATTTACGGGATGATTTCGGGTAAAATAAATAAGTTTAATTGCAAAAATAAAGTGTTTTTGATAAATAAAGAAATAAAAATAAATCTCGTACTTTTAGTTTATTTTCCTCGTTTTTGATTAGTTTAGGAAATAAAAACGTCAAGCTAACTCGGCTCTCAAGATTTGTATTTGCAGGTACGAGAAAGGAGCAAAAATCCACTCAATACGCGGGGCGTATTATCCTGTACGCGGGGCGTAAAACATAGTGCCAGAAATAATTGCCTTATCCACAGGCACCATGTGGAACTGACTCAGCATACGCGGGGCGTATGACACACTATGCGGGGCGTATGAGACATGTCGGCAATAATTGGCCTAATCCTGAAAGTCAGACTGCATTGTCTCCCAGAGTCAACTATACCTACGCGGGGCGTACCACTATATACGCGGGGCGTAAAAGGCAGTTCTTCAACATAAAAAGATCAGAGACTCTTTTACGCGGGGCATACTTCAGCTACGCACGGCGTAAAGTCACCAATTCAAGCGATAAAACTCCAGAGACTCAAACACCCGGGGCGTACCACCCTTTACGCAGGGCGTACTTGAGTCAACAAGACAACGAATTGGTCCACATGCAGAAGATTTCTGACGGAATGGGCATTTACGCGGGGCGTAAACCAATTTACGCGGGGCGTATCATGGGATTTCTGCACCAAATAATGTTGCTCCATAATTGTGTTTTGTGAAATTACAAACCTACCCTTGCTTGATGTCTATAAATAAGAAGCTCTTGAACTTCATTTGACACCAATTACATACTAGAGAGAGCTATACTATACTCTTTTCCTTCCTTGTAATTTAGATTCAGATTTTGTAGTTAAACTCTCCCCCTCGAGAGCTTGTTCGGTTGTTCCGGCGTTCCATCGAAGTTCCGCTCCATCATTCGTCACCAAGCTCGAGAGTTCCACCTCCACGACCTAGGAGACGGCTTTGAGTCCGGTTAGAGAGTTCCAAGGGCGGATTCTCCCTTTTTACTTGCTAATTAGCTTGTACTCTTCCTATGTACTAGGCTTGGTTGTATTTCATCTAAACACTTTCCATATTTATAATTTATGGTTTATATTCTCTATTTCCCTTTACGTGTTAATGTTTATTGCTTGTTTTGATATTGATAATTGATTATTGTGTAGGAGCACGCGATTACCGCCGCCATCCGGGCTATCTTTAGGGAATTATATAGGTGTTGCCTTACCGGAAGTGACAAACCGGAAACCATAGGAATTGACAAGCCACAGAACTTACGGGCCCTAATTTCTAGTTCCCCCGCATTAGACACGCCTTGACTAGGCATCACGTAGTCTAAGTACTTCACGGGTCGGTCTTACTACACTTGGTCGTCTTTGCAAGAGTAAACCATTATCTGTATACATTTAGAGTCGTTATTTATCGTGGTTATAACTTATCATACACACCCCGCTTCGTAGAGTTTTAGCTGCACGAATCTGAGTCGCCAATAGTTAGGAATAGTGTGTAGTTGTGTCTTACTTTACCCCAAAGTAATCACCGCTTAAATAACATACGAAACCGAGTCGTCTAATACTTGTAATTATAAATCCCGTGGATTCGATACCTGGTCTTAACCGGATTATTACTTGATACGACGGGGTACACTTGCCCCTAAGTAGTCGTAGCGTCTAAGTAGAGTCAAGAGCAATTTATAAAGACCACATCCGTAGACATAGCACATTCACCGCAATACACATTTAGTCGTCGTAAGAAACTCTACCACTAGATCTTACGCCCTATCAAGTTTTTGGTGCCGTTGCCGGAGATTTATAATTTTCTACAATATTAGACAAAAACGTTTCATTGTTAGTTTAAGCATTCTTTTTGTATAAATTGTTTATATATACGTTTGCTAACATTATTCTTTTTTGTTGATAATTCTTTTATACTTGTTTCACTTTATGCACACCCGATCTAAAAGTGATTCTCTCGTACCTATTGATCTCGAAATTGAACGTACTCTTTGTAGGATTCGAAAAGAGAGAATGGCAAACCCCAATGCCGAGGTCAACCAACCCAACGGAAACCCAAGGCCACACGTGAACAACATCCGCGGGGCCAATGATACGCGTTCGATGATGGAGATCCTTGCACCACATCGTCCCCAAAATCGTAACGGCATTGTCGCTCCCATGATCCCGGCCAACACATACGAGATCAAGACCGGGATGATCCAATTGATTCAACAATGCGGTCAATTCGGAGGGGAACTCCATGAGAACCCCAACGAACATTTGGATAAATTTCTTATGTGTGCCGATACCTCTCGGCAAAATGGTGTCCCTGTTGAGACTGTGAGACTGAAATTGTTCCCTTTTTCATTGACAGGACAGGCGCTGGAGTGGCTAGACTCATTGGAGGCGGGATCCATCACGTCATGGGAAGAGCTTGAAAAGGAGTTCCTTTCCTACTATTTTCCGCCGTCCAAAACAGTCAAGTTACGGACCGATATCACATCCTTTAGGCAGTTGGAATGCGAGGCCCTTCACGCAGCTTGGGCTAGATTCCGGAAGTTGCTCTGAAACTGCCCCCACCATGACATCCCAAAGCACGACTTGGTAAGCACTTTTTACCACGGATTAACTCCCACTAACCGTGCGACTGTTGATTCCGCTGCAGGTGGGGATCTATTTCGGAAGTCAGCTAGTGAGGCCTACGAGCTCATTCATGAGCTCGTAAGGAAAAGTGTGCAATGGCAAGAGGATCGGCTTGCCGGCCCGTCGCGACACCAGACATTCGCTGTGGAGAAAGAGGCTCCGAAAAGCTCCATAGCTGAAATGAACAAGAAGCTTGACTCGTTGATCGCCCAATTAAGCCTCAATAAAAGTGTACAGGTCATGATGTGCACTCACTGTGGTGGAGACCATGATGCGTTTAATTGCCAAATCGGTAGCCCCTTCGCCGGCGATGCCGAAAACGTAAGTTATATAGGAGGTAACCAAAGGTATAATTCCCATCCGAACTCCTATTCTCACCACAATAATAATAATAACAACGGATGGAGGCCTCGGTACCAACACCCAAACTTATCATATGGCAACAATAATAACGTGTTGAGGCCCCTATCCGGCTTTGAGCAAGAATTTTGGGAAAACGGGCTCCGGCAATCGCAAGCCGCGCCCAGCAATCAAAACGCTCCACCTTCCAACAATGTACACGACCAATCGGTCACGTCCTTGTTGAAGGACATATTAACCCGTCTTTCCGATAGCGAAGTGTTTTGTAGGGATCTTAGCCGCTAGGTGGCCCACCTGAACCGTCAACAACAAGAAAGGCCACTAGGAACCCTCCCGGCAAACACTGAACAAAATCTGCGGGGTAAGAATAGGGAATCCGGGCAAGTGATAACGCTCCTCAACAATAGGAGTTCGGACCCGTCAAGCTCCAACGCGGACGTCTTGCAATAAGCCGCCATACAAGAAAGTCGAGCTACTTCGACTCAAAACGTAGCATCGGTTTGAATCCCTCGAACCATTTGTCTATATGTATTATAAACGTTATTTCTTTCTCTTTATTTTGCATTATTGTGATTTTATTTTCATCTTCATCTTTTGCTTTATTTTATTTTCCCCCATTTTCGTTTATTTTCATAAAATCAAAAGAAAAACAAATCCCACATTAATCCAAAATCTTAAAATACGCGAGGCGTACAACCCATTGCGCCCCACGTAGTTGTGTGTCTGCCCTTTTTACTTAATAAAGGACACACTACGCGCGGCGTACCTAAATTTACGCCCCGCGTACGCTTTCCCTAAAAAACGAACTCTTTTTCATAAATGCCACGTGGAGGACACGCGGGGCGTACCACAGGATATGCCGCGCGTATCCTCGGGGAGTTGTGAATCACAACTCCCCATGGCAACTCCCCATCCCTCAAACTTCCAATCACTCCTCTTCCCTATACACCTTTTCCACTTCCACACTCCACCTCCTCTTCCACCCAATCAAACTCCATCATTTCAAATTTAAATCTTTAACTTCCCTCCATAATAAATTCTCATTAACTACCCTCTTAACTACAAATTAATAAATAAAATTAAAAATCATAAAAATAATTAAAAATCATTAAACACTCATAAATCCAAAAAAACCACAAAAAAACCCTTCATCTTTCGTCCGTCTACGCGGGGCGTAACCTCATTTACGCCCCGCGTCCCTGCCCCTTTTGTCATGAAAAGGGACATGAGGTCCGATACGCGTGGCGTAACCCTGTTTACGCCGCGCGTATCTCACTGATTTTGCATGAAATAACAACAGGGGGAGGGATACGCGTGGCGTGGCCCCTTTACGCCCCGCGTACCCCTCTGGGAATCCGAGCTTTGCTTGGATTCCCCACCCTTCTCCTATATATATCTCTTCTTTCTCCCTCTTCTTCCCTCACTATTATCTCAACTTTATCCCAACCTCCCCCACCTTCTCTCAACCCTTCTCCATTCCTCACCATAATCATGACCCGAAGCAAACGAGCCGCCACTAACACCCCCCTCGACCAACAAATGCAAGCTCACCGAGCTCGCACCTCACGCTCCTCCCGCTCCACCCAAAATCAACCACCACCACCACCCGAACAGGAGGAAACGCCTCCACTCACACGACAATACCGGGCCCCTTTTCACCTTCTCACCGAGGAGGAGGCCACATGGTACGAAGAACTTTGTGCGGCCACCGTCCAAGAGCTTCCATACATCCCCCATAGCGTGCTTGATCAGCACGATCTTGGCACACCCTTCGAAGCCCGTCTCCGTGCCCTCGGATGGTATGACATCTACCATAAACAATACCATGTGTACCCCTCCTTGGTCATCGAGTTCTTCACATCCCTCACCTCCAACAATGTGCCCGGGGCCGCGCTCTTCAACTTTCGCCTCCACAACCGCCCCTTCACCATTGACACTCAATGGCTTCGCACCCACTTCACTCATCAAGCGGAGCCTAGCGTCGCCCATTGGCCCGACGGTGTCTCCGCCCCTGAATTTTGGACCTCCATTACTGGTTCCAATGACTATCATGTGTCCAACCTCCACCCGGCTAGTATTCGTGACCCTATCCTCCAGTTGCTTCACCGTTTCATCTCCTTCTACTTTACGGGGAAATCCGAGTCTACTAAGGTCAACAAACATGAACTGTTGGCCCTCTACTATTGTGCCAACGGGCTCACATACGACCTCGCATATCACGTGGCCGTCCACCTTCGCGCCACACCCATCCGAAAACGGGCCAAGCTTGGGTTCGGCCACCTCATCACCATTTTCGCTCTCTCCAAACTCGGCTCCGACACCGTTGAGTGCCTCCCACGCCTTATGCCTCGGCCGTTGGACAAAAATGCATTTAAAACCTTGAACCGTCCAACTTCTGGCCCGGGCGAAACTTCGGGAGCGGCTCACTTCGATGCGGAAGGCGATTCGGACTCGGATTTGGGTCTCAATTTTAGTCCTCCACCGCTTCACGACTTCAATGCCCTGTACGCCCGGTTGGATATCTTAGAGGATAACCAACGTCGTGATCAGGCCCATTTTGACACCCGCTTCGATACCCTCGAGGCGCAACAACGTGAGGACTGGGCCCATATCGACTCTAGGTTCGATGCTCTCACCGCTTCCTTCGCCTCAACTTCAACCTCCATGGCACTCCACCTCCATCTCAACCATAGTTCCATTTTCTTTGTGTTTTCATTTTCTTTTGTTTTGCTGTTTTGATGTTTCATGTACTATCTTTTTATTTTCTAATATATTAGTACTTTCCGTTTATGTTTCGTGCTGTTTATTTTTGCTGTTTGTAATAAAGCCACGCAGGGCGTACCCCATGGCACGCCCCTCGTCCCCTCGTTTTTATGTTTAAAAAAGGTTCAGAAGCTCAAACACGTGGGGCGCCCAGTTCCTGCGCCCCACGTATTTGACTCTCTGCCCAGTAACACCACAAAAAAGTACTGGTTACGCGGGGCGCCCCTCTGGGCACGCCTCGCGTAACCCCTGACCACTAAGGGTCCTCTTTTCCTTCCTTAGCTTTATTTTTGTTTTTGTTTTAGTTTCTTTTTGCGACGCCCTTGGAATAAGCGTCATTTTAAATAACGCGGAGGGACGTGCAACCCCGCACTTTTAAGTTTGGTTTGCACTAACAAAAACAAAAATAAAAATAAAATAAACAAAATAATTAAACTAATTTATTGACTCTTTTAAATTTTCCCGACATGCTATCCCTCCTTCGGAAAGTAATTAAAGTTCCGTTATTTGTCATCAAAAATAAAAGTGTCGGAACATAAAGGAATGATTCGATGAAGAAATTTTAGTCTTGGTTTTCAAATTAGGGAATTTGTGCAAAGCTTAGGTTAGTACTAAACTAAGGCATTGAATATTAACCCAAATGTTATCTCCATAATGAACTTTGAAAAGGCAATAAAAACGGGATAGTTGAGAATTTAACGAAAACTTGATAGTACACAATTTGAACCCGAATCATTGTGAGGTATATTTGAGCCTAAAAGAGTTCGTACGAGAACTTTAATTCCTTCACAATTTTTCGAGAGCTTTGACTTCACTCGACTCATAGAATTTGCATCCAATACCGGGTTAAGTACACTTATTGTGGTAAAAAGGCAATAGATGATAAACCGAACCCACTTAGGCTAATTTTTCTTAATTTATTTTTCTCGTTTTCATTAAACATTAGAAAACCCCCTCGAGCCTATTAACCAACTCTTTTGTTAATACCCTCCTAACATTTAACCCTTTTTCCTCTTGTTCAAATTACCGACATAATCAAGTTGCACCCGAATTACCTGAAATAAGTCACAGCCTTAGCAAATGAGCACTATTAGCTCTCAAAATATTGTTTTTGTGCCTCTATCAAAACAAAGGATACAATAAAAATAAGAAGGCATTCTCAAGCTCCACCCGAGCAATTTTGAAGTATATTTTGTAAAATTCGCCAAGACTGAAATATGATACGGTGCAATCACAAACGGTATTTTTGAACTCGAGTTCCTTTACACTAACCACTAAAGAAGCCACCCACATTACAACCCCCCTCCGGGTTCATTTTTAATATTGCCTAACCATACTCTAAGAGGAAAAACCCGGATGAAAATGCAAATTCAACATGATCTCGAGTATGTGCAAAGAAGAGTGATAAAACACCGACCCACCTAAAATTGAGCGTAAGAGCGAAATCCTTTGGTGAGGTACTATCGGGTTCTCAAAAGATAATCAACCCCCGTTAATATTGCCTATTAAATCTTGATCATGGAGGTTTCAAACAAGTTTCGTACTCAATTGTTTGCGTAGGTACTTACCGAAACCTTTGCACAAAACCATAACTTTGAAATCACGCACTTGGGAAAACCAACCTTCGGTTTGTTTCTTAATTTTCTCAATCCCTTGTCTTTCGATTTCTTTTACTTGAGGACAAGTAAAACTTTAAAGTCCGATGAGGTTTGATAGGGGTATTTTACCCCTATCTTTTAGCGTGATTTACGGGATGATTTCGGGTAAAATAAATAAGTTTAATTGCAAAAATAAAGTGTTTTTGATAAATAAAGAAATAAAAATAAATCTCATACTTTTAGTTTATTTTCCTCGTTTTTTATTAGTTTAGGAAATAAAAACGTCAAGCTAACTCGGCTCTCAAGATTTGTATTTCAGGTACGAGAAAGGAGCAAAAATCCACTCAATACGCGGGGTGTATTATCCTGTACGCGGGGCGTAAAACATAGTGCCAGAAATAATTGCCTTATCAGCAGGCACCATGTGGAACTGACTCAGCATACGCGGGGCGTATGACACACTACGCGGGGCGTATGACACATGTCGGTAATAATTGGCCTAATCCTGAAAGTCAGACTGCATTATCTCCCAGAGTCAACTATACCTACGCGGGGCGTACCACTATATACGCGGGGCGTAAAAGGCAGTTCTTCAACATAAAAAGATCAGAGACTCTTTTACGCGGGGCGTACTTCAGCTACGCACGGCGTAAAGTCACCAATTCAAGCGATAAAACTCCAGAGACTCAAACACGCGGGGCGTACCACCCTTTACGCAGGGCGTACTTGAGTCAACAAGACAACGAATTGGTCCACATGCAGAAGATTTCTGACGGAATGGGCATTTATGCGGGGCGTAGACCAATTTACGCGGGGCTTATCATGGGATTTCTGCACCAAATAATGTTGCTCCATACTTGTGGTTTGTGAAATTACAAACCTACCCTTGCTTGATGTCTATAAATAAGAAGCTCTTGAACTTCATTTGACACCAATTACATACTAGAGAGAGCTATACTATACTCTTTTCCTTCCTTGTAATTTAGATTCAGATTTTGTAGTTAAACTCTCCCCCTCGAGAGCTTGTTCGGTTGTTCCGGCGTTCCATCGAAGTTCCGCTCCATCATTCGTCACCAAGCTCGATAGTTCCACCTCCATGACCTAGGAGTCGGCTTTGAGTCCGGTTAGCTAGTTCCAAGGGCGGATTCTCCCTTTTTACTTGCTAATTAGCTTGTACTCTTCCTATGTACTAGGCTTGGTTGTATTTCATCTAAACACTTTCCATATTTATAATTTATGGTTTATATTCTCTATTTCCCTTTACGTGTTAATGTTTATTGCTTGTTTTGATATTGATATTTGATTATTGTGTAGGAGTACGTGATTACCGCCGCCATCCGGGCTATCTTTAGGAAATTATATAGGTGTTGCCTTACCGGAAGTGACAAACCGGAAACCGTAGGAATTGACAAGCCACGGAACTTACGGGCCCTAATTTCTAGTTCCCCCGCATTAGACACGCCTTGACTAGGCATCACGTAGTCTAAGTACTTCACGGGTCGGTCTTACTACACTTGGTCATCTTTGCAAGAGTAAACCATTATCCGTATACATTTAGAGTCGTTATTTATCGTGGTTATAACTTATTATACACACCCCGCTTCGTAGAGTTTTAGCTGCACGAATCTGAGTCGCCAATAGTTAGGAATAGTGTGTAGTTGTGTCTTACTTTACCCCAAAGTAATCACCGCTTAAATAACATACGAAACCGAGTCGTCTAATACTTGTAATTATAAATCCCGTGGATTCGATACCCGGTCTTAACCGGATTATTACTTGATACGACGGGGTACACTTGCCCCTAAGTAGTCGTAGCGTCTAAGTATAGTCAAGAGCAATTTATAAAGACCACATCCGTAGACATAGCACATTCACCGCAATACACATTTAGTCGTCGTAAGAAACTCTACCACTAGATCTTACGCCTATCACGTATCATGGGAAATCTGCACAAAATCATGTTCCTCCATGCTTGTATCTTATGAAATTACAACTTTGCCCTAGCTTGATGTGTATAAATAGGGGCTGAATCTATACTTTTGAAACACCTTTGATATACTATTGTTATTATAGTTTAGGTTCTTGTTATTTTTGGAGATTGTAGTTTACATAATAATTCTCTTCCACCTTGAGAGCTTGTTCGTTGATCCCGGCATTCCATCAAAGTTCCGTTCCATCTCCGCTCACCAAGCTCGAAAGCTCCACCTCCAAGTCCTAAGAGACGGTCTTGAGTCCGGTTAGCTATTTCCGAGGGTGAATTCTTCCCTTTTTACTTGCTAACTAGCTTGCACTCTTCCTATGTACTAGGCTTGGTTGTAATTCACATTTACATTCTCCATATTTATAATTTATGATTCATAATCTCTTTCTCTATATTTGTGTTAATGTTTGCTACTTGTTTTGATACTTGTAATTGATTATTGTGTAGGAGAACGCGATCTCCGACGCCATTCGGGCTATCTTTAGGGATTCATATAGGTGTTGCCTTACCGGAAGTGACGCTCTAGAAACCGTAGGAATTGACAAACCACGGAACTTACGGGCCCTAATTTCTGGTCCCAAGCATTAGACACGCCTTGACTAGGAACCACGTAGTCTAAGTACTTCACGGATCGGTCATACTACACGTAGTCGTCTTTGCAAGAGTAAAACATTAACCGTTTGTATATTGAGAGTCGCTATTTGTCATATTTATAACTTATCGCCAACCATATCATTTCGTAGAGTTTTGTTACATAAACTTGTCTCACCCGTAGTTAGGAGTAGTTTGTAGTTGTTCCCTGAACCAACTCAAAGTATTCACCGCTTAGATAACGTATAAAACCGAGTCGTCTAATACTTGTAGTTATAAATCCTGTGGATTCGATACCCGGTCTTAACCGGATTATTACTTGATACGACGGGGTACACTTGCCCCTAAGTAGCCGCGTCTAGTAGAGTCTAAGAACACGTGCATCCCGTACACTTATATATTCTCACCCATCATCCACACTCTATTCACAACCTACTAGGCGTAGCGCACATCAAGTTTTTGGCGCCGTTGCCGGGGATTTATAATTTCTTGCAATATTAGACAAAAACGTTTTATTGTTAGTCTAGGCATTATTTTTGTATAAATTGTTTATATATATTGTTTATATACTTGTTGCTAACAAAATTCTTTCTTGTTTATAATTTATTTCATTTATTTATGTTATGCACACCCGATCTCGTAGTGATACTCTCGTTCCTATTGATCTTGAAATTGAACGTACTCTTTGTAGGATTCGGAGAGAGAAAATGGCAAACCTCAACAATGAAGCTAACCAGCCCGAGGGCAACCAAAGGCCGCCGGTGCAACCCGTGAACAACAACCGTAATGGTGGAGACATGCGCTCGATGATGGAGATCCTTGCTCCGCACCGACCTCAAAACCGCAACGGAATCATTGCCCCCACCATCCCGGCCAACACATATGAAATCAAGACTAGCATGATCCAACTCATCCAACAACTTGGCCAGTTCGGAGGAGAACCTCATGAAAACCCTAACGAACATTTAGATAAATTTCTTATGTGTGCCGAAACTTCTCGGCAAAACGGTGTACCAGTTGAGGCCGTCCGACTAAAGTTGTTTCCTTTCTCTTTGACAGGACAAGCGTTGGAGTGGTTGCACTCGTTGGAGGCGGGTTCGATTACGTCATGGGTGGAACTTGAGAAGGAGTTCCTTTCTTACTACTTCCCGCCCTCTAAAACAGTCAAGTTGAGGAACGACATCACTACCTTCCGGCAGCTCGAACATGAAGCCCTTCATGCGGCTTGGGCAAGATTCCGGAAGTTGCTTCGAAGCTGCCCGCACCACGATATCCCCAAACACGATTTGGTAAGCACTTTCTATCATGGATTGACACCTACTAATCGTGCCACCGTGGATTCCGCAGCAGGTGGGGACCTGTTTAGGAAGTCGGCTAGTGAAGCATACGAGCTCATCCACGAGCTCGCAAGGAAAAGCGTGCAATGGCAAGAGGATCGGCTTGCTGGACCTTCGCGACATCAAACGTTCGCTGTGGACAAAGAGGCTCCGAAAAGTTCTATGGCGGAGATGAATAAAAAACTTGACGCTTTGATAGCCCAGTTGAGCCTTAACAAGGTTGCACAGGTCCTGATGTGCAATCACTGTGGTGGGGACCATGACGGACTCAATTGCCAAGCCGGTAGCCCTTTCGCCGGCGACATCGAGAATGTAAGTTATATAGGAGGCAACCAAAGGTACAATCCTAACCCGAACTCCTATAACCACCACAATAATAATAACAGCGGTTGGAGGCCTCGGTACCAACACCCGAACTTGTCATATGGTAATAATAATAATGTGTTGAGGCCCCCATCCGACTTTGAGCAAGAATATCGAGAAAACGGGCTAGGGCAATCACAAGCCTTGCCCGATAATCGGAACGCTCCACTTCCCGACAATGTGCATGGCCAGTCGGTCACGTCTTTGTTGAAAGATATATTAACCCGTCTTTCCGATAGCGAGGTGTTTTTCAGGGATCTTAGCCGCCAAGTAGCCCAATTGAATCGTCAGCAACAAGAAATGCCACTAGGAACCCTCCCGGCGAACACCGAGCAGAATCCGCGGGGCAAAAATCGGGAGTCCGGATAGGCGATAACGCTCCTAAATAGTGGAAGTTCGGACCCGTCAAGTTCCAACTCGGACAACTTGCATTGAGCCGCCGCATAAGAAAGTCGAGCTACTTCGACTCTAAACGTAGCATCAGTTTGAATTTCTCGAACCACTTGTTTATATGTACTATAACCGTTTTTCAACTTATTTTTATTTGTTTCTACTTTTATTTATTTCTACGTATGTTATTTTTAGTTTTCTCCATTTCATTATTTTCATTTTTAGTTATATTTTTATTTTTATTTTCATTTTTATTTTTATTTCTCATATATCAAAAGAAAAACAAATCCCATTTTTAATCCAAAAATTCTTAATCACGCGGGACGTACAACCCAGTATGCCCCGCGCATATGCGTGTCTAATCCATTTCTCGCAATAAAAGACACGTTACGCGGGGCGTCCCTCCTACCGCACCCCGCGTAACCTTTGGCAATTGACCCCCTCTCGAATAAACGCCACGTCTTGGACACATGGGACGTGCCCTAGGGCACGCCTCGCGTATCCTCGGGGAGTTATGAATTACAACTCCCCATGGCAGCCTTTTTCCTTCTCCACTCTTCCCATCACTCTTCCCACTTCCCCATATATCTTTCCCACTTCCACACTCCACCTCCTCTCACCTCCAATCACATCACCTCCTTTCAAATTCAAATCCTTTCACCTTCCCTCCACATTAATTCTATTTAAACCACCTTCTTAATTAAACTTAAAAATCATAAAATCATTAAATACTCATTAATAAACCATAAACTACCAAATTAAAAACCAAAAAATATCAAAAAAACTGAAAAATTGTTTCAACTTCTATCTTTTACGCGGGGCGTACCCCTATGTACGCCCCGCGTCCTCACCCTTCTCCAACCAAAATAGGGTCAGGAGGTGCAATACGCGAGGCGTGCTCCCCCGCACGCCCCGCGTACTGTGCCATTTGCGTGCCAAATAACGGACAGGAGGTGGGATACGCGTGGCGTGGCCCCTTCACGCCTCGCGTACCCCCTGGGAATCCGAGTTTTACTTGGATTCCCCACTCCTCCCCTATAAATAGTCCCCCTTTCTTTCCCTCTTCTTCCTCACAACTCACTCAAACATCCCCTACTCTTCTTCTACTTCCTTTCAATTCTCCACTCACACCATGGTAAGGTGAAAACAAACCACCGACATGCGCCCCCCGCGGTCCACTCGGGCCCGTACCTCTCGCACACAAAATCAACAACTCCACCAATCACCACCGCCCCCTTAACGGGAGGAAACACCACCACTCACCCGCCAATACCGGGCTCCCTTCCATCTTCTCACCAAAGAGGAAGCCCAAAATTACCAAACACTCTCCGCCGCCCACGTGATGGAGCTCCCTTATATTGATCGTAGCATTCTTGACCGCTACAACGTTGGAGGTGCCTTCGAGGACCGCCTCCGTGCTCTAAATTGGCTCGATCACTATCGGGCATGCCACCACGTCTACTCTTTGTTGGTGGTGGAGTTCTACACCTCCCTAGAATCCAACAATGTTCCGGGAGCTGCCCTCTTCAACTTCCGCCTCCACAACCGACCTTTCACCATTGACACCCAATGGCTCCGCAATCATTTCACCAACCAAGCGGAAGTGGGCATTGCACATTGGCCCTAGGGCATCTCCCCTCATGATTTTTGGACCACCATCACCGGGTCCAAGGATTACGACATCTCCAACCTCCGCCCGGCGTGCATCCGCGACCCAATCCTCCAACTTCTCCACCGGTTCATATCCTTCTACTTCTCGGGGAAGTCCGAGTCCACCAAGGTCAACAAGCATGAGCTTTTGGCCCTCTATTGATGTGCCAACGGGCTTGCTTATGACCTTTCCTATCTCGTGGCCGTCCAACTCCACTCCATGCCTACCCAAAAATGTGGCAAAATCGGGTTGGGCCATCTCATCACCATCTTCACCACCTCCGCTCTTGGCGAAGCCGCCCTTGATCGCCTCCCCAGCTTGGAGCCACGGCCCTTGGAGAAAAATGCTTTCAAAGCACTCAAGCACCCTACCTCCGACCCGAGTGAAACCTCAGGGGCGGCCCATTCAAACGAGGAAGAGGGCTCGGACTCGAATATGGGCCTCAATTTCAGTCCACCACCCCTCCATGACTTCAACTCCCTTTATGCCCGGTTGGATATTTTGGAGGATAACCAACATCGTGATCGGGCCCATTTCGACTCACGCTTCGATGCCATCGATGCTCGCCTCGACGCATCCGAAGTTTAAAGGCGTGAGGATCTGGCCCATCTCGATGCTCGCTTCGATGCCCTCACCAACTCCTTCGCCTCCTACTTCAACATCCATGGAAATCCTCCTCCGCCTCAACCATAGTTTCCATTTTTTTGTTATGTTTTCCTTTGTTTTGTATTTTCCTTTTTCATGTTTATTTTAATTTGTTTCGTTTTAGGTATGTCCTTTGTTATTTTTGCTATCTTTTTATGTTTTTCTTGTACTTTCTTTTCTCTTTAATATATTTCCGATTTCCGTTTACGTTTCGTTCTTCTTCGTGTTTATTCTTCCCAATTTATGCGCCATTAATAACATTCACGCAGGGCGTACTCCCTTTTACGCCCCGCGTGATCGTCATTTTTCTTGCATAAAAAGCCCAGAAACTCAAACACGCAGGGCGCCCCTCATACTGCGCCCCGCGTATTTGAGTCTCTGGCCAAAAATGGCTAAAAATGCACCTCCTACGCGGGGCGCCCCCCTGGGCACGCCTCGCGTAGGACCTGACCTTCAAGGGTCTAGTTTTATTCCATCTTTATTTTTGTTTTTGTTTTTCTTTTCTTTTGCGACGCCCTTGGAATAGGCGTCATTTTAATAACGCGGAGGGCCGTGCAACCCCGCACTCATCGTTTGTTTTGCACTAACAAAAACAAAAATAAAAAGTAAATAAACAACAAAATAATTAAACTAATTTATTGATTCTTTAATTTTTCCGACACACTACCCCCCTCGGAAATTAATTAAAGTTCCATTATTTGTCCTTAGATGTGAAGTCATTCATACAAAGGATCGGTTTTAGTAAGAAATTTTAGTCTTAATTCTGAAGCTCTAGGATTTATGCAAAGCCTAGGTTCGTACTAAACGAAAGCATTGAGTCCTAACCCACAGGTCATCTCCATAATGAAATTCAAAAAGGCAATAAAAACGGGATAGTTGAAAATTTGACGAGAACTTGAACGTACACAATTAACCCGAAATTTTGTGAGGTAATTTTGAGCCTAAAAGAGTTCGTACGAGAACTCTATTTCTTTCATAATTTTTGGAGAGCTTTGACTTTACTCGACTCATAGAGTTTGTACCTAATACCGGGTTAAGTACACCTATTTTGGTTAAAATGGCAATAGATGATAAAATGAATCCACTTAGTCTAATTCTTTTCTTAATTTATTTTTCTCGTTTTCATCAACCTCTAGGAAACCCCCTTGAGCCTACTAACCGACTTTTCTTGTTAATACCCTTTTAACAATTAACCCTCTTTTTCCTCTTGTTTAAATACCAACAAAATCAATTCGCACCTGAAATAAGCCAAGGCCTTAATAAGTGAGCACCATAAGTTCTCGAGATCGTTTTTGTGCCGCTCTCAAAACAAAAAGAAAAAGAAGAACATAATAAAGAGCAAAAAGGCATTCTCAAGCTCCACCCGAGCAATTTCGAATTATATTTTACAAACTTACTAAGGCCAAAATAAAAACGCGGTGCGATCATTAAAATGTTATTTGAACTCGAGTTTCCAAAAAAATTAACCACTAAAAAGCTACCCGCATTACAACCCCCCTCCGGGTTCATTTTTAATATTACCTAGACCATAACATAGGAGGAAAAACCCGGATAAAAATGCAAACTCAAAGTGACTTCGAGTAAGTGCAAAGAAGAGTGCAAAAACACCGACCCATAAAAATTTGAGCGTAAGAGTGAAATCCCTTGGTGAGGTACTATCGGGTTCTCAAAAGATAATCGACCCCCGTTAATATTGCCTATTAAATTTGATCATGGAGGTTTCAAACAAGTTTTGGTCACTCATTTGTTTGCGTAGGTACTTACCGAAAACTTTGCATAAAACTTTAGCTTCGGAATCACGCACTTGGTAAAACCAACCGACGGTTTGTTTCTTAATAATCTCAATCCTTGTCTTTCGATTTCTTTTACTTGAGGACAAGTAAAACTTTAAAGTCCGATGAGGTTTGATAGGGGCGTTTCGTCCCTATCTTTTAGCGTGATTTACGGTTTAGTTTTAGATAAAATAAATAAGTTTAATTGCAAAAATAGAGTGTTTTAAATAAATTAACGAAATAAAAATAAATTTCGTACTTACGGTTAATTTTCCCTATTTTTAATTAATTTAGAAAATAAAAACGTCAAGCTAACTCGGCTCTTGAGAATTGTGTTTCAGGTACAAGCAAGGAGTGAAATTCCACCAACATACGCGGGGCGTACCTCCCTTTACGCGGGGCGTGGAACATTTGGTCAGAAATAATTGAGCAATCCACAGACACCACGTGGAATCTAGTCACCAATACGCGGGGCGTATCAACCACCACGCGGGGCGTGGAACATGTGTCAGAAATGATAAGCCTAATCCTGAAAGTCAGACTGATGCATGGTCTCCCTGAGTCAACTACCCTACGCGGGACGTACCACCTTACACGCGAGGCGTGTAAGGAAGTTCTTCAATGCAAAAAGATAAGAGACTCATTTACGCGGGGCGTGTTTCGACTACGCGAGGCGTAAAAGGGCCAAATCAAGCAATAAAATCTCAGAAACTCAAACACGCGAAGCGCATCCCAGTCCACGCGAGGCGTGATTGAGACAACAAGATTTAGATTTGGTCCACATGCAGGAGATTTCTGACGGAATGGGCAATTACGCGGGGCGTACTCCACCATACGCGAGGCGTATCATGGGAAATCTGCACAAAATCATGTTCCTCCATGCTTGTATCTTATGAAATTACAACTTTGCCATAGCTTGATGTGTATAAATAGGGGCTGAATCTATACTTTTGAAACACCTTTGATATACTATTGTTATTATAGTTTAGGTTCTTGTTATTTTTGGAGATTGTAGTTTACATAACAATTCTCTTCCACCTTGAGAGCTTGTTCGTTGATCCCGGCATCCCATCAAAGTTCCGTTCCATCTCCGCTCACCAAGCTCGAAAGCTCCACCTCCAAGTCCTAAGAGACGGTCTTGAGTCCGGCTAGCTAGTTCCGAGGGTGGATTCTTCCCTTTTTACTTGCTAACTAGCTTGCACTCTTCCTATGTACTAGGCTTGGTTGTAATTCACATTTACATTCTCTATATTTATAATTTATGATTCATAATCTCTTTCTCTATATTTGTGTTAATGTTTGCTACTTGTTTTGATACTTGTAATTGATTATTGTGTAGGAGAACGCGATTTCCGATGCCATTCGGGGTATCTTTAGGGATTCATATAGGTGTTGCCTTACTGGAAGTGACGCTCCGGAAACCGTAGGAATTGACAAACCACGGAACTTACGGGCCTTAATTTCTGGTCCCAAGCATTAGACACGCCTTGACTAGGAACCACGTAGTCTAAGTACTTCACGGATCGGTCATACTACACGTAGTCGTCTTTGCAAGAGTAAAACATTAACCGTTTGTATATTGAGAGTCGCTATTTGTCATATTTATAACTTATCGCCAACCATATCATTTCGTAGAGTTTTGTTACATAAACTTGTCTCACCCGTAGTTAGGAGTAGTTTGTAGTTGTTCCCCGAACCAACTCAAAGTATTCACCGCTTAGATAACGTATAAAACCGAGTCGTCTAATACTTGTAGTTATAAATCCCGTGGATTTGATACCCGGTCTTAACCGGATTATTACTTGATACGACGGGGTACACTTTCCCCTAAGTAGCCGCGTCTAGTAGAGTCTAAGAACACGTGCATCCCGTACACTTATATATTCTCACCTATCATCCACACTCTATTCACAACCTACTAGGCGTAGCGCACATCAGTAATGTCTCTACCTTTGCTCAGAAATGAAATGATTATTGCCCTGAGTGATCTCTATACACTTATCAAAAAGTGTAACAAGAAAATACGAGCACTCAGCAGGCGGTGTGATGAGATTGAAGAGGTCAAACTCAGTGACCTCCGACATCTTCTCTAGGACAATACCAGGCAAGGTGAAAATTTAAAAATCATGCATAGGTTTGTCTCTAAAGTCCAATCAGATTCTAAGAAACTGAGAAAGGACATGACATCCATACAGAACCAGCTGAGTTCATCGGCAAAGAAAATGTTCCATCCAAAAGTTGAGTACTCAAATACTAGTCAGCGAAGATGGAATACTCAGCAGTATGGTCAATGTGACTGTTGTGGAAAGAAAGGACACACCACAAAGGTGTGTTGGTATGCTCAGCACCAACGTGTTGACCAAAAATGGAAATACCCCCAAAGGGAAGTTTATTGTGACTTTTGTAGGAAAAATGGCCACTCCATAAATGTATGCCGTCACAAAATTAAGTATGATGCATCACCTATTGAATCTAACAAACGAGGACCCAAAAAGACTTGGGTACCTAAAGATAACTAGTTACATTGCAGGTGAGCCTGGGGTGTGCTGAGAAGTCGCAGCTATGGTACATTGACAACGCATGCTCAAGGCATATGACTGGTGATGAAACGCAGTTCATCACACTTGTGCATAGACGAGGAGGAAATGTAAGTTTTGGAGACAATAAAAAGGGCAAGATAGTAGGGTCAGGTACTGTTGGCGGTAATCCTACTATTGAGTCAGTCTCCCTAGTCAGAGGACTTGAATATAACCTACTGAGCGTAGCTCAGCTGTGTGACAGCGGTAGAAAGGTTGTATTCGATGCCACTGAGTGTAAAATACTCGAGGATAAAACAAATGAGTTGATTTTAACTGCACCTCGTGTTGACAACGTTTTCATGCTAAACTTAGAAAAGAAGTTTTCAAAGAATATATGCTTAGTGTCAAAGGAAGATAATTCCTGGCTATGGCATGGGAGACTTGGTCATGTAAGCATGGACCTCCTTGCCAAATTAGCAAGAAAGCAATTAGTTGAGGGATTGCCTAAACTCAGGTTTGAAAAGGATCAATTATGCAATGCTTGTCAGCAAGGAAAACAAACTAAGAAATCTTTTTAAAGTAAAAATATAGTCTCAACCAAGCGTCCATTAGATTTACTACACTTGGATCTTTTCGGACTAGTCCAACCGCTGAGCTTGGGTGGTAAGAAATTTTCCTTGGTCATTGTAGATGACTTCTCTCGGTACACTTGGGTCATCCTGCTGAGTAGCAAGGATGAAGCTTTTGAGATGTTCTCAACATTGGTTAGAAAACTTGAAAATGATAAAGACCTAAAATTAGCTCACATCCGAAGTGATAATGGCGGAGAATTCAAAAATCAACAATTTGATGAATTCAGTGAAGTCAGCGGCATTGACCATAATTTTTCTGCTCCTAGAACTCCTCAACAAAATGGGGTAGTTGAGAGGAAGAACAGAACCTTAGTCGAGATAGCTAGGATAATGCTGAGTGAGAATAGGCTTCCAAAGTATTTCTGGGGTGAAGGTGTCAATACAGCTTGCTATATACTCAATAGGGCTCTAGTCAGGCCTATACTTAAGAAAACCCCCTATGAACTTTGGAAAGGACGAAAACCCAACATTGGATATTTTCGTGCCTTTGGTTGCAAATGTTTTATTCTAAATACTAAAGACAACCTTGCTAAGTTTGATTCAAAAGCTGACGAAGCTATATTCTTAGGCTACTCAACAAACAGTAAAGCATATAGGGTGTTCAATAAACGAACTCAGGTCTTAGAAGAGTCTGTACATATTGAGTTCGATGAAATTAACCCTGCAGGGAAGATAAGTCAGCCTGCCGAAGATGACCCATGCTCAGCTTCCGCTGACCAAAATGGAGCCGCTGAGTCACTACCTCAATGGCTGACCAAAGGTAAAAACGAACCTTGTTATCTTGCATTTTCATATAGTTTTTAATATATTTTAATTATAGTAATCATACATTTTAAGATAGTTTTTAATATTTTATAATTGTTTTATGTTTAGTTTTGTGTTTTAAGAAATAATACTTGTTCCATATGTTTTTAGGTATTATTTGAGGCAAAAATGCAATTATGGAATCATTACTGAAGTAAATAAAGTTGCCCGGCCAGAACTCCCTCCAGTTGCGACCTCGTAGCAGTTCAAGAATGAAGAATCCATGACTCTTTAAATAAGTCTTTATTGTCATAAATTCCTCAATAACCATCCAAGTAATGTTATGACTATTTGAAGAGTCTTTTGAATGCACAAGAAGGAGTTACACTACTTAATGATCTCTTTAATTCTATGAAAGTTAAAATGTTGCAAAGAAGAATTGAACTCTCCATTAATCTTCTTTTTAATTACATTAAAGTTAGGAGGTTAGAGCAAAGAATTCAATCCATCATTAACCTTCTCTTTAATGGCATTAAAGTTGGAAGTTTCAAGGAATGCATGAAGGCATGTGCAACTATAAATACCTACATTTGGAAGCATGAAAGCAGACCTGGAAAAAACATGGAACATGCCTCACCACACTCCCTTTATCTCTCTCTTTTAGACTTTTTGTAGTTTTCTTTTCGTTCATTTCCTTACTACCTTTGTAAACGTATTCTAGTTTTTATTTCAAAGTTTATTCTCACTTCATCTTTTCTTCTCTTTACTTTAGTCATGTTTTCTATTAAATTTCTTGTTTTCTTTCCATCTACCATGAACTAACTCCTCCATAGCTAGAACTATGGTGGATCCTAATCGAAGTATATGATTTACTTGCAATCTGATTTCAAGTTTATAATTTATTAATTAGAGAATTAAACTATGGAGCTTAATTTTCTAGTTAGATATTTGGCCAATATTTAGCTAAATTACAATTAATTGTTTTGTTTGACCGACACTAAGATAATTAATGGAACTACATAGTTTAGACCGGTGTCTATGCGGTGCGGTTTTCGGGGTTTAGTTTCACGACATAACTTTGAGGTTATTTCAGAGAACTTAATGCTTTCATTATACCTTTATTCTTGACTGGGCCAAAGCTAGGGTAATTGTATGTGAAATAGGATTACTCTTGACTGGACCAAAGCTAGGTTAATTACTTTAGGAAATAATCACCGTCTCTAGATTAAAACTTAAGAACTTGGATAGGATTGAGTGTGGATTATATATACATTAGGTTAGGTGAAGCCTTGCTCTAGTGATTTACATCATATTTAAACTTAATTTATTTCCTTGCTTACTTCATTTAATTGTTTTAAATTTATTAGTTTAATATCACAACCAATTCAAGTTTTGATTGCTTAGATAATAAAAATTCATAGAAATCAATAGATATAAACACAATCCTCGAGGGAACGATACTCTACTTATTCTTTATTACTTGATCACGATGGGGTGCACTTGCCCTTAGTTTTGCACGATACACATTTCGTCCATTAATTTTTTGGCGCCGTTGCCGGGGATTGTTTGCTTTATAATTTTGATTTAGTTGAAGTTCTATTAATTTAAGCGTTTTTTTTATATATTTAGTTCCTTTTTACTTTTTTTCTTTTATGTTTATTTTGCAAGGTGATGGACCAAAATAGTTATCCATTGTGGTTGAATGATCCAACATTCAACAACCACTTAGAGATGCAAGCTCAAGCCAATGAGGATAAATTTTTGATGTTTATGAAGGATAACTTTCCGGATGTCTCTCTTCGCGATGCGGCATGTATACATTGCGAGGGTTTACATTTTGAATTGGATTGTCAATATCAAAATTCAAATCTTTATACACATTCTTGTTATATGGATGATCAATATAAGCTGCCTAGAGAAGAAATTTCAAGCACGTTTTCTCCATATTGGGAGAATGGTTATGTGTGTCATCAAGATTCTCAAACCATATCACCAAATTTTGAGCATGAGGAGGATCCACAATGGAATGAAATAATCAAAATTGTTGAGCAGATAAATAATAAATCCTCTTCATTCGAGACTTTTACCAAAAATATTGCTGTTTCTCAAAGAAATATAATGAAATGTTTAGAAGGTCTGATTGCAATTACGTCAACTGAAGAGCCATATTCAGATTTTTCAAGTGATGCACTTAACTTGATTGAATCTCAACATGAAGAAGTCCTTAAGGAATGTTCAGAAATATGTTTGGTGATAAGTTGTGAAGATAAATCAATAGAGAAAAAAGAGTTTAAAATTTCAAATGAAGTTGAAAGTACCATCACCCGAATAGATGAGACCACCACACCTGAACGTGTGGTGCAGAAATCCATGATTGAAGAGTTTGAAACTGAAGAATTTTATGTGTTATATGATTTACCAAAAGAGTCAAAAAGGGAGACATCTAAACTCTTACATAACTTTTACAAATTTATGTCATAGATTTTATTGATTTATTTTGAAGCTAAAAATCCAATTTGCATTTATAGAATATTTATTAAAGAATTTGGATTCCTCATAATGCTCCATTCATTTACATAAAAGGGAGGTTTGTAGTTGAGCTAAACGACTATAATCTTAGCGCTTTCGGGAGGGAACCCGAGATTTTTTTCTCTTAGTTTATCTTTTATTAATATTTCTTTAAGTATTATTTATTTGTTTATTTATTTTGCAGGTAAACAAAAAAAATGGAAAAACAAAAAAATTGGCCCAATAGTAGAATTGAACTATCCCATCTCATCTACCACCTTCGGTTTAAGGGAGTTTTTCTTTAACCCTTTTTTATTTTTCCACTTTACCTTTTATCGCATTTTTGGGAGTAAATGCATGATCTAAAGTGTGAGGAATGGTAAAAAGGGTTTTATCTATCTTAGTTCAAGTTTTTATTATTTATCATTTATGTTTATGTTTACTGTTTTTTAGGATAATTTCATTTAGTTACATGCTTCCTTACATGTTAAAATCATTGTCTTTGCTTTTCAAGGATTTGAGATGGACTTAGGAAGAAAACTCGTAATAAATTGACCCTTAATAGGATAAAACTTCACCATGGTAGTCATAAATTTTGAAATTGCATTTTTTTATAGAATTACGAAACTGAGGAACTTTGGATTAAAATGGGAGTTCCGGAGACTACACTTGTGGACTGAAAATAAGCATTGAACTTGTCATTTGGTTAAACTTTTTGGTACAAATATTAACCCGAACATATGTGAGATTTTGAGACCAACTATTTGAGCATTTTATTACACATTGCTCAGTTTATTTTTTGCTTGAGTATGCTCATACTTGCTATTGTCTATAGAATTTGCATCAAATGCTAGTTGAAACCTTGTGCATCCAGTTGGAACTTGGCGTGATCAAGGCAATTAAGTGTAGCTCTTTGTTAATGTTAAAACTTATTTTTCCTTGTTTAAACCCAAAACCCTTTTACATCGTGTTTAGTTAAGCCCCGTTGAAGCCTACGTATACCATTTTCTTTGTTTCACCACATTACAAACCCCTAACGTCTTAAATACCCTTTTCTCACCCGTGAATTTACAATTATTGTGCACAAATAGGAATGATTTAGGGAGCTCAAGATTTGTGGAAAATAGAAAGCCGAGAATTATTTTTGCTACTTAATGTGCTTTTGCAAAGAAAAAAAGAAGAAAAAAATAATAAAAAAAAGCTCAAGAAAAGAAAGAAATTAAAAAAAAAAGTAAAAAAAAAGAAGAAAAAAAAGAGAAAGCATTAGTTGAGTCATTTAGTTCGAGGTGGAGATTCATGCACAATCGATCTAAAAAAAATGCATTTGAAGCAAGGAACTCTAATATATAATCATAAGTTAAGAATAAGGATAAGTGGATGAATACTCAACATTATGAGATTGGTTGCAGTCTCGGAGATAGAAGTTGGTAAGAAAAGAAAAAAAATTGTTTTCTCATCAGTAGCACATCTTATGTTTCCCGGTTAATCTTTAAAGAGCTCTGAGTCTTATTGTATTTATTTTGCACAACTAGTTATTTATTCACTTTCCACATATTTTCCTTATCCAAACCTGTCCCTAAACCAACATTACAACCCGTAAAAGACCTTGGGATCTTGTTTCTGACTAGATAAGCACAATGGTAACGACTGGATGACAATGCAAATTCACCGTAGCCAAAGCTAGTATAGGGCTTGAGAGACAAAGTTTACACCCAAACACTTGAGTGAAATGAGTGACCAATAGTGAGGTACCAAAATAGTTTGCCTTTTGATTTTGTGATATGATTGAAGATACGTCTGCTTGTGTTGGTTTGCGGAGAAACGATTAGAATCTTTTAACGTCCAAACCTTTCGTTTTTCATCCAAACTTGTGAAATCAAGATCTATGAATGCCAAGTGAAGTAAATCATGTTATTGTGTGAATTATTTATAGTGAGTATTCTAGAGTTTATTTTGAGTCTAAGGCTTGCTTGAGGACAAGCAAGGTTCAAAGTGTGAGGAAGTTGTTATCTTGCATTTTCATATAGTTTTTAATATATTTTAATTATAGTAATCATACATTTTAAGATAGTTTTTAATATTTTATAATTGTTTTATGTTTAGTTTTGTGTTTTAAGAAATAATACTTGTTCCATATGTTTTTAGGTATTATTTGAGGCACAAATGCAATTATGGAATCATTACTGAAGTAAATAAAGTTGCCCGACCAGAACTCCCTCCAGTTGCGACCTCGTAGCAGTTCAAGAATGAAGAATCCATGCCTCTTTAAATAAGTCTTTATTGTCATAAATTCCTCAATAACCATCCAAGTAATGTTATGACTATTTGAAGAGTCTTTTGAATGCTCAAGAAGGAGTTACACTACTTAATGATCTCTTTAATTCTATGAAAGTTAAAATGTTGCAAAGAAGAATTGAACTCTCTATTAATCTTCTTTTTAATTACATTAAAGTTAGGAAGTTAGAGCAAAGAATTCAATCCTCCATTAACCTTCTCTTTAATGGCATTAAAGTTGGAAGTTTCAAGGAATGCATGAAGGCATGTGCAACTATAAATACCTAAATTTGGAAGCATGAAAGCAGACCTGGAAAAAACATGGAACATGCCTCACCACACTCCCTTTATCTCTCTCTTTTAGACTTTCTGTAGTTTTCTTTTCGTTCATTTCCTTTCTACCTTTGTAAACGTATTCTAGTTTTTATTTCAAAGTTTATTCTCACTTCATCTTTTCTTCTCTTTACTTTAGTCATGTTTTCTATTAAATTTCTTGTTTTCTTTCCATCTACCATGAACTAACTCCTCCATAGCTAGAACTATGGTGGATCCTAATCGAAGTATATGATTTACTTGCAATCTGATTTCAAGTTTATAATTTATTAATTAGAGAATTAAACTATGGAGCTTAATTTTCTAGTTAGATATTTGGCCAATATTTAGCTAAATTACAATTAACTGTTTTGGTTGACCGACACTAAGATAATTAATGGAACTACATAGTTTAGACCTGTGTCTATGCAGTGCGGTTTTCGGGGTTTAGTTTCACGACATAACTTTGAGGTTATTTCAGAGAACTTAATGCTTTCATTATACCTTTATTCTTGACTGGGCCAAAGCTAGGGTAATTGTATGTGAAATAGGATTACTCTTGACTGGACCAAAGCTAGGTTAATTACTTTAGGAAATAATCACCGTCTCTAGATTAAAACTTAAGAACTTGGATAGGATTGAGTGTGGATTATATATACATTAGGTTAGGTGAAGCCTTGCTCTAGTGATTTACATCATATTTAAACTCAATTTATTTCCTTGCTTACTTCATTTAATTGTTTTAAATTTATTAGTTTAATATCACAACCAATTCAAGTTTTGATTGCTTAGATAATAGAAATTCACAGAAATCAATAGATATAAACACAATCCTCGAGGGAACGATACTCTACTTATTCTTTATTACTTGATCACGATGGGGTGCACTTGCCCTTAGTTTTGCACGATACACATTTCGTCCTCAAATTATCTTTGCTGACCAAAATAATCCTGCAGAGATTGTTGAAACACCTACCCCTGAAGACACTACATTGCCGAAAGAGATCAAGGTTCCAAGAGGATACTCTGAAAGTAGCATTCTTGATGTCGCTGAGAACATCCTGATGACCAGAAATCAACTCAGGAGATAGCTCAGCAACGTAACTTTCGTGTCAGTTCTTGAACCAAGAAACTTCTCAGAAGCTGAGAACGATGAATTCTGGATAAATGCGATGTAAGAGGAACTCGATCAATTCAAAAGAAATGAAGTATGGGATTTACTACCTAAACCAAGAAACCAAAAGACCATAGGAACAAAATGGGTATTTCGTAATAAGCTAGATGAACAAGCGAACGTAATCAGGAATAAAGCAAGACTTGTAGCTCAAGGTCACAGTCAGCAGGAAGGTATTGACTATGGTGAGACCTTTGCTCCTGTAGCTAGATTAGAAGCTATAAGAATACTATGTGCATATGTTATCTTTATGAATTTTAAGTTGTTCCAAATGGATGTCAAGAGTGCATTTCTTAATGGAGTTATAAATGAAGAGGTGTATGTTAGTCAGCCTCCAGGGTTTGAGGATCCAAAGTTCCCAAACCACGTTTATAAACTCAAAAAGGCTCTGTACGGCTTGAAGCAAGCACCACGTGCTTGGTATGAAAGGCTGACCAGCTTCTTCCTGACCAAAAACTATGTCAGAGGAAAAGCTGACACAACCTTATTCATTAAGAAAAAGGGTAAAGATACCCTGCTGGTACAAATATACGTTGATGATATTATTGGTGCTACTAATGAGTTAATGTGCAAGGAATTTAGTAAGCAGATGCAAACTAAGTTTGAGATGTCTATGATGGGAGAACTCAACTTCTTCCTTGGACTTCAAGTTAAACAAGGTAAGAATGGCATCTTTATCAGCCAGACTAAGTATACCAAGGAGATATTGAAGAAGTTCGAAATGGAAAACTGTAAGTCAATATCTACCCCCAATGAGCACTGATATTGTGCTCTATGCTGACGAAAATGGTAAATTAGTAGACAGTAAATTATATCGTGGTATAATTGGCTCTCTACTTTATCTAACGGCAAGTAGGCCAGATATACAGTACTTAGTATGTTATTGTGCAAGATATCAAGCTAACCCTAAGGAATCTCATTACATAGCTATAAAAAGAATCTTTAGATATTTGTAAAGCTCAATGAATGCAGGTTTATGGTATCCTAATACAAATGATTTCACTCATTAGATACACTGACGCTGAATATGGACGAGACAAGCTTGAGCGGAAAAGTACTTCAGGATGATGTCATTTCCTTAGAAGCTATCTAGTATCTTGGTTCAGTAAGAAGCAGTCGTCAGTTGCCCTGTCAACAACTGAAGCTGAGTATATTACTGCTGGAAGCTGTGTTGCCTAAGTCCTATGGATCAAGCAACAGCTGGATGATTATGGAGTTCAAAATAAAACAATTGAAGTCAAATGTGACAACAAAAGTGCCATTGACTTGTCAAAGAATCCAATCCAGCACAGCAGGATGAAGCATGTCAGCATTAGGGATCACTTCATCAGAGACCATGTACTTAAAGGTGAGATCAAGTTGACCTATGTTCCAACAGATGAACAGCTTGCAGATATCTTCATGAAGCCATTGGCTCGTGAGCAGCTTAGCATACTAAGGGAAGCTATCGATATGTCTAATCCTCTTCAATAAATTTCTGAGTAAAATGAATGTTGAGTGATTATAATATGCCGAGTGATTATCACATGTTAAGTAACTGTCATATGCTGAGTAAATATGAATGCTATGAAATCACTATATGCTGAGTTGCTATACATGTTGAGTGATTGCTAAATGATGAGTTACTACGCATTCTGAGTATCCCTTCTACACTAAACTATACACTCAGAACTCCAAACGTCGAATACCTTAGATGGTGAATTAAATAACTTGAACAATAAATGCTTGCACGCGTATTTAAGTAGCCACTTAGGATCACGTAAGCATAATGATTAGAAAACCATGCGCCGAATGTGTCATTAATGTCAGAGTTAAATGCCATTGAATGATTCAAGAACCCACTGCCACTCTGACCTATCAGATCAACACGCACTGGCTATAAATAGTGAACGATTTCTCACTAATCCCCTCTTACACTTGATAATTTCGCACTCGATCTCTCTCTCAAATCCCCAAATCTTCTGCATTTCTCAAGAACTCCTTAAGAACACCATGTCAAACGATTCCCAGAACAATTCTAGTGACCAATATGAGGATAACCGCTCCGATATAGATCCTCTTTCTCCAGCTGAGTAGGAGTATCAAGAAACACGAACCCATGGTCAGCATGACCAACCAATGGGTGAGTTCAGCATCCTCGGTGAAAACCCACGTACTGAACAATCAACTCCTTCGAAGAAGAAGAAGGAGAAGAAGAACAAGAGACCCAAGGAAAGGAAGTTCACCCCTGTCTTCAGCAGTATCAAGAACCTCAACGTCTTCCATTCCCGATGGTTCTCTAAAAGCTTCGTCGAAGCTGAGAAACCCTTCTGCAAGTGGATCTCAAAGAACGGATGGACTTCCCTCTTCTCACTCCCTGGAACAACCTACCCACAACTAGTGACTGAGTTCTATGCTAACCTAAAAATAGCTGACGATGACGTCGACTATATGGTAACTCAAGTCAAGAACAAGGAGATCATCATCTCCCCTTCCTATCTCGCCATTCTACTAGACCTCAAGGAAGAAGGAGTGGAGCTGAGGAGAACAAACGATTATAAGCATATTGATTACTAGGCTGAGTTCTGTAAACCCAAGAACCACGTTGGTGAAGTCTCCAGAACAAGTTTGGGTCAGCCTCAGAGACAAACACACTACATCCTGACCAACTACCTTTTCCCAAAGGTCAACGCTGCCTCCTCTATATCTAACTTTGAACAATGCTTTATCTGGCATATGCTTAACTACCAACCACTCAACATGCCCATCTTTCTCATTGGGGCTTTCCAACGCAGCACCGGGATCCTCAGGATGGGTTCTCTCACCACCAAAATTCTTCAGAATCACAAGATCAGCTTCAAGGGGGAAATAGATGTAGAAGGCACTGAGATCACCTCAGGAATCTTGTTTGGGCTAGCTCACAGCCTTCCTTTCAAATCCAAGAAAGGAAAGGAAACTATGGTTGAAGAAGCACCTGCTGAGCTAGCCAAGAAGGAAAAGAAGAGGAAAGCTGACCCATCCTCAACACCAAAAGCCAAAGACATTAATAAAACTGTGAAGAAGATCAGGCTGGTGGTGAGTGAGAAGAAAGTTGCATATGCTGAGTCAGCTCAAAAGAAACCAGAGTCAGCTGAAAGAAAGAAAAAAAGAGCTGAGCCTGAGGAAGATAGCGAAGATACAACTGAGCAACCCCTAAAGAGGAAGAAAACCTCTAGGATGATGCCGTTGGATGCTGCTCCACTCGACTTCGTCATCTCAAAGGATTCACACTTCCTGCGAGCTCAGGGAATCGATTTGGAAAAGACTCCTTGTGGTCAGGAGGAAGAAAAAACCCTTTATTGAGGAACAACCTGAAGCTGACAAGTCTAAATCTGCTGAACCCAGTAACACAGCTGCTGCTGAGCACGCTGTTGAACAAGGAGCTGAACAAGGTTGTTGAGGACCTCTATGCCGACTTCGGTCTCACCTCTTCTCCTGAGTCCTCAGATCCCATCACTGTTGTCCCTTCTCCTCAAACCAAAAATTCTAAGGGAAGCATAGAAAAGCGGTTCAAGCGGAAGGCACAGAAGCCTAACCTCATAGACATCTTGGACGATTCTCCACTAAGGGACCCCATCACTGACCTGACTAGGCTTCAATTTAACTTCTTCACCAACATCACTAAACCCACTCCAAGTCAAGTCAAGGAAAATCAAGCCTCTGTTCCTCAGACTCAGGAACATGCCGACTCCCAAATCCAAAAAGGGAAGTCTTCTGCCGACACCGCTGCTCTACCTTCAACTGAGCAAGTGCTCGAAGTTCCAGCTGCTCAACACAATGAGCTAGCAAAGGAAAATCCTCCTGCTCAATGTTGAGCGATTTTCGCAAGTGCACAGTATACGCTTGTAGTAATAAAAGATATCGAACCCACAGGGAACGCTTTTTAACTAAAAACTTATTTAATTCGGTTTTATTCACGTCTTTAGGTTTAAATAAAGAAAATCGTTTAATTGATTGTATTGGTTCGGATAAATTAGGATTAGATGAGAATATTATATTGAATTTAGAGAACAATTCTGTCTTGAGATTTTGATTACAAGACAGATGCTTCCGTAGTTGGAATAAATAGAAGGTATAAAACTTATTTTCATTAAGCAAAGAAAGCAACTATAACTTTGGTAAGATTATGAACATGTAATAATACAAGAATTTATGCAATTAAATGGCTTTGAACCGTAGAAATCTCTCAGGATCGGAGCAGATTTCTACCTTAATCAAATTAGTATTTTATATCCGATAAGCCGCGCTAACGATCATATCATCCATAAAAACTAATTCTTTCAAGTGTTCAACAAAGTTTCTATATAAATATGATTGTATAAAACGTTTTAATAAAAACACCAATTTATCATTTTGAAAATCATTTTGTCAGAACAATATCAAAATAATCACAGGAAGAATGTATTGAATAAAATAAATATATTATTAGTGAATTGTGAATCTTCACAAGTTAACAGAGAAGAAGAAACATGGATAGCATTTTAACGAAAACTTTGAGATCCGGGTTGTCAATCTTTCCCTCAAACTCCGTAGGCTTGTCAGACCTCTTTGCGCTTCAGCCGTTAGTTCTTCTCGCTGAATCTTCGGAATAGAGACCGCTAGGTCCACTATCAGAATGAAAACTTGTCTCTGATCAACCTTTGAAACTAAACTAATACTACTGTGTTTATAACTAATCTAATAACAACTTGTGTACATCAAGTTTGTTTACACAGAAATGAAATCTAACTTTCTGACTCTTTCTGAATCAGAAACTCAACATAATAACTCTCTGATTTCTCTAACTTTTCTAACTTAGCCAACAACATTGATTTCTGAAATGGATCACTTATTTATAGTTGGTGAAGGGTTGTAATTGAAGGGTCGTGTCCGCTGGTGAAGGATCGCTTTTATCCAAACGAACAGACACGTTTTTTTGGGATTAAACATGTGAAATCTGTGCAGAATTCTTCGCTATCTCATATGAGATTCCGAGAATCTCAGTCGCGACAGGGGGTGAAGGGGCGAGCTGAAGACTTCGAATTTTCGGTGACTGGTGTTCGTATGTCGCGACTGAGATTCTAAAAATCTCAATCGCGACAGGGGCTTTCTTCCCCGTCTCTCGGCTGCTTCTTGTCTTCTTTGAGTCGATCTCCTGATTGATACATATTCTTGGCACGTAATTTAGGTTTTTCCTCCGTTTTAGCTCCTATTTGGTTTTAACCAAATAATTAAGTACCTTGCATCAAAGAAGTAAATAAAGACGTAAAAGTATTCTAAATGAATATAATTAGCACGATTTCAATGTAAATTTAATGTATTTATATATGATATTTTAGGTATATTTTGGGCTTAACACTCAAGACAACTCTGAACTGATTCCACCAACTATCCGTTTTAGCTCCTATTTGGTTTTAACCAAATAATTAAGTACCTTGCATCAAAGAAGTAAATAAAGACGTAAAAGTATTCTAAATGAATATAATTAGCACGATTTCAATGTAAATTTAATGTATTTATATATGATATTTTAGGTATATTTTGGGCTTAACACTCAAGACAACTCTGAACTGATTCCACCAACTATCCCAATTCAGCCTTAAGTTGACACTGAGCAGGTAAATACTACTGCTGAGCAAACACTTCTGATCTCTACTGAGCAGTTAATAAGCCAGTCAGATCCTGTTGATGGCCTCAATAATGAGAATTCCGCTACTGACCAAGCTGGCACTTCCACTTCTGGACAACACCCAAATGCTTCAACACCTGCTGCTAACCAGAAAACGGCCCCTGAGACTTCGCAGAACAACACAGAAGATGATTCCTACAATTTTCTAAATGCCTCTGAGTCAGGACGTCGAATCATTTACTCAGCTCATATGCTTCTGCAAGAAATCGATCAGTCTCAAGCCGCTGCTACTAGGTCCACTCCTGTTGAGCCAACTCAATTTTCATCCATCACACAACTTCTAACCGAACTCAAAGGTCTCAAGGAGCTGATGAACGTTATGACCTCCTTGGTCTCTCAGCAGCCCAAGCAAGCATTTATGGTCAAGCTGGCGGAGCTTCAGCTTATGATGGTTAATCACATGGACTCCATTGAAGGCAAAATTAATGCCCTATCTACCGTGAACTCATCAACCACCACTTCTACTGAAGTGACTCAACACTTCACGCAATCGCAAACTGAGCTTACTCAGGCTCGAGAACTTATCTCCTCCACTTCTCAATGCTCCATCGAACAAATTGGTGAGGCTGTACGCCTACTCAACCTGAGCAAAGAAGAAATGGAAACTGACCAAGTCAAGACCAACGACATCCTGCACTGCACACGATCAACTTTTGAGCACGTTCGCCACATAAACGCTCAGCGTCATATCTAGATGCTTCCATGCTCAGGATGTATCATCAATCATATGCAAGGATGACAGACTCAATCACCTGGATGGGGAAGTCATTGGAGTTCATACTCAGTGTCATTAGTGCATATATGAACATTCCTTCATCCAGCATGGCTGGTGGTCTCGAGGTCTTTAAAGGTCTTCAAGCCAGTATGAGTCAAATGTAGTAGTATTCATCCATACTGACGCGTGTTGTTCAACGTGGTGAGTTCTATGCTTCTGCACCTCAGCCCGGTGATGCTGGCAAAACGGGGGAGAAAGATAAGCATCTAGTAGAAGGAACTCAATAGCAAACTCACCCAAGCTCAACTTCTGCTGTCCCGGGCAAACAAACTCAGTCACAAGGAACTGCCAGGCCGAGCCAAACCAAACCCAAAGCTAACCAAGTTCAAGTCAACATCAAGAAATAGAACTAGCAATAGTCTTAGCTTGTAACTTGTGTTTTTTTTACATGGCATGTTTCTTGTTGGGCTGAGTATATATATATACAAGCATCTTTTTCACATACTGTCTTTATATATGATGCTTTATATGCTGTGTTTTTCTATGTGCTGACCTTTCTCATTTAACTACTCATTGAACAAAATAAATTAAAACTTGTGAACATAAAAATTATACAAGTACTAGGCCACTGAGTAAAACTACTCAGTTCCAATTAATATACTCACCTTACCTTTACTCTGATGCCTGAACTTAACTAAGCATTAAAACTGAGTAACGAAAAAGTGTTCCAAGTACTGACCTACTTCTGAAGCTGACCTTAGACTCATTTCGATTAAATCTTAGAATGTTTAGAACTGAACTAAGTCAGTAGATTCAAACCTTAGACTCACTCGATTAAATCTTAAAAGGTTTAGAGCTGAACTAAGTCAATGAATTCAACCCTTACGGGGGAGTATCTTCAGAAGCTTTAAAAGGTCAACTATCATGGGGGAGCTCAACACTGAGTTCCTTATTAAATACTTTTGTCAACATCAAAATAGGGGAGTTTGTTGAAACACCTTTCCACATGTTTTTTATTTGACAAAATTATTTAAGTTAATCCCATGATTAAAATATCCCAATAATTAAATTTAAGTACTTTGATTTAATTGTTCTAATAAGGTTGTTCAATGTTGAGTGAGTTAATTAACAAGAACAGGAATTGAATATTTATAAGAGAAAGCCAAAAGTCAGCGGATGCAAGTCACACAGCTGGAGCTGAGTAGAATGCAACTCAGCTTTGAGAAAAGAAATGTCTTCTTCAGAAAAGCTTCAAGGCGAAGCTTCTGAATCAAGCTGAGTAGTCGTCAGGTCAGCGTCAATGATCCGTCAACTTGGAAGACAAGGTCTGAAAATTTTCTGAAATAATCAGAAGTATCAGAAATCTGTCTGGAAGACTTTTTCGAGAAAGAGTATGGACCATCTGACATTTGCTAGAAGACAAACCTGGCATAAGAAGACAAACCTGGCTCCTGATGAAAACAGAAGACAAGATTGGCCTGCAGCACTGAGTGCTGACCAAGTGATGACGAATGAAGACTGTTTCCCCACAATGGCTATGTCGGGATTCAAATCATTGGCGCCCCAAAGATCACTATAAAAAGACCAATGCATCACTTGAATAACATAAGAAAATAAGACAGAGAAGCAGATCTTCATCAAGTCAAACTATTGAGTGAATACAAATTATAAGCTCTGTAAAAAAAAGCAAGTTCTTACACCAACTCCAATCATTGTGTAAAAGTCTAGAGTGATTTTATTCATCTAAAGTGTTCTTCACTCAGTGAGAACAAGTTTTGTATCATTTGTAAAAGGTTAGAAAGGCTGAGTACTCGGTTATAGTACTCAGTGGTAGAGAGAAGCTGAGAACTCGGTTATAGTACTCAGTGGTAGATAGGATTGAGTAGAGGAATAGAGGACGGTACTCTTGCATACTCAGTTGCTATTGTAAACGGTTTGTTCTCTACCTTTAAAGAGCTCAATAGAGGATTGAAAAAGCTCGGAAGGATTCCGGGGACTGGACGTAGACAGAGAGGCTAAACCAGGATAAGTCTGCTGAGTAACTTCTAACCCTTTCTCTTGATATATATATGTATGTGTTGCTTGCTTAACATTGCTCAGTAAAATAATCTGTACACGCTGAAGCTGAGTAATCTGAGTGCTGAGTTGGAAACTGACTTAAGTGTTACTTCCCAACTCACGATTGAAACAGCTCTAGTCAGTGTCTGTCTAAAGCCGTCTCACACTATACTCAACCGTGCTGACCTAAAACTGAGTTAAAACATGAAATCTCAAATTAAGTCAGCATTAATTATAAAAAGTTATAATAGTTCCTAACCCCTCCCCCTTGGAACTAACTCTACTCCGTTACACAAGACCAACAGGATGTTGCTTATATTGTGGAACGATGTAGAACGTGCCAAACCTCTAAGAGGCATGCTACTAATGCAGGTTTACTTATGCCTTTATCGGTGCCGAACTCTATATGGGAGGACCTCTCCATGGATTTTATGTTGGGGCTACCTAGGACTCAACAAGGTATAGATTATATCTTTGTAGTTGTGGAACAATTCTACAAAATGGCTCATTTCATCCCTTGTTGTAAGACAAACGATGCGACTGCAATCGCTAATTTGTTCTTTGGAGAAGTAGTGAGATTACATGGGGCTCCTAAAAGCATCGTGTTGGATAAGGATACAAAGTTCATCAGCCACTTTTGGCGCACTCTCTAGGCTATCTTCGACACTACTTTGAGGTTTAGCACTACTACACATCCGCAAACAGATGGGCAAACCGACGTGGTCAACCGAACCTTGGGTAATTTCTTGAGGAGCAAATATCATGACAAGCCGAAGATGTGAGATTACATGTTGGATCAAGCTGAGTTTGCCTATAATGTAGCCATAAGTTCAACTACGGGGAAGACACCATTTGAAGTAGTGTGCATTAAGACCTCGAACCATATGCTAGACATTAGGGACACCCCGAAGGGAGAGAAAAAAAGTAAAGTAGTCGAACACCTAGCCAATAACTATCGATAAATGCACCAAGAAGTGTAGAATAGCATTGAGGAGCGGAATCTCAAACTTAAGGCTAAGGTGGACGAACACCGAAGGAATCTCCAATTCGAAGTCAGAGATGAGGTAATGGTGCATCTCAATTAGGAGGCTTTCTAGTGCCCCAAGTAGTAAGCTTAAACCCAGGAAATATGGCCATTGTAAGGTCACCAAGAAGGTGAATGTTAATACTTATCACATAGCCCTCCCCAATTAGCTCGGTAAAATGTCAACGTCTTTTAACGTGCGAGATTTAAGCCCTTGGAAACAGGATGGTCCTCTTGCAACTACCGAGGCTTCGTTGGGGTCCAACTCCTTCAAAGAAGGGGAGAATGATGAGGGCATCTTTTCGGCAAGAACATGCTCAGATACGGAAGTTGTAACGCAATGGACTCAGCTTTGGCTACTCTTGAGTATCTTTGCTTCGGCCTTCTTGGAGGTATCTATTCAGCTTCGGTCTTGTATGACTTCAATCTCATATTGTCTTCGACATACTCTCCCAATTACTTGGTCACTCAGGAGACAGGAACTACGTGCTCACCAAAGAGGCGGAGATTACTTGTTCATTAAGGAGACACGTCTGACACCAGTCTGCTCTCTACAATGCACTGTTTTTCCTTTACCACTTAATTTCCACTATTTTTGTCCTTTTTCTTATGGGTATTTAAATCCCTAGGTTGTAAAAGGAAAAAAAAATTTATCAAATCTAATTATAATCTTCTCTTTGAAGTTTGTTAAAGTTTTACACATTCAATAATGGGGATTTAACTATCTCTACAGTTTAGTTCGTGAAACCTTAGGATTAACTCATTCAAGCAAGGCTTGAGAAGAAACTCTTTGTGGGTTTAATATCAAAACCCTCTACTTCGAATGTCATTCTCTATCAATACTAAATATTCTTATGAATTTTCAAAATTTTACGAGATTGTATATATATTTTCATTTTATCCATAAAATTTATTAGAAATAAGAAGTTGACATTTATAATTTTATCTAGCTCGGCTTTTAAATTTATAATTTTTTTTAAAAAAATTATTCATTCTTTTAATGAAATGATTTCTTTTATTTATATATGGCGGGTTTGACAGTTCTTGGGCCATGGGTGCTCTCCCCGCTCAAGGTCCGTCTCGTCCCAATTTCTATCAAAAAAAAAAAAAAGTTAAACTTTATAATTATATAAAAATTAATATATATTAGAGATATTGGAATTACGTGAAAGGAAAAGAAAAAAATATAAACATAAAAAATAAATATTTTATTATTATAAAATATTATTAAAGGTAATTTGGTTATTTTGAATTTAATTTTTTTCAACCATTGATTGATTTTATAAAAATAAATAAAGAGTTGATTTAAACTGTATTCAATTATTTCTAAAAACACCCAAGGCGCAATAATGTAATAGGTAAAACATAAACATTTTTACTGATAAAAAAACATAAACGTTTTTTATAAAAAAAAAAAAAAAAGGAAAAAGTACAAAAAAAAAAAAAAATAAATAAATAAATAATGCTTGCGGTTTGCCCAATTTGCAAATAGAGATATGTGGTTTAAAAGTTTACAAATAGAAGCATGTGGTATGATTTAATTTACAAAATAAGGTATTTTAGATTACTCTGTTAAGTTATGATTACAACCAATGATATTTTTATCTTGAAAAAAAATTGTTCTTACATATCGACAAAATAATGTCCTTCTCCCAAAACGCAGCTCCTTAAATCGAAACCATAAATCATATGATGAGAGTTTTACGTTTTTTACTAATTTCACGATTTATGAACTAAAATTGATATTAAAATTCATTTTAACAACTGCATTTTAATTTTTGGAGATGTGTTTTGTCAATATGTAAATGTAATTAAAAAATAAAATAAAAAATTTCTTGATTGTATCAAAACATAACAATATAATCTGAAATATCTTATTTTATAAATTAAATCATACCACAGACCTCTATTTATAAATTTTTAAACTACAGAACTCTGTATGCAAATAAGGCAAACCACAAGTATTACTTTTGTACTTTGCCCAAAAAAAAAACTTAAACATTAATAAATTATATTACTTGTTATCCAAGAGCTGGCTAGTCGCGTAGGCTATTGGATTTTCAAAATTACAAACCCAACTACATTAGCCTGTGGGCCTGAAAACTAAATGGATCTGTTATTTTCCCTTATTATTATTGTTAGAGGAAATGATCAGATTTAAACTTTTATTTTACATTTATATATAAAAAAAACATTATATATTTTTATTTTTTAAATCCTATTATTTCATAATATCATAATTTAATTTTTATTTTTGTCAAATTTTTAGTTATTCATTTATTAAAAAACAGTTTTTTTTTTAAACCCAACAAATATGATATTTAGATAAATTTATTTGATACTATAACTTCAATTATGACTATTATGTATTACTAAGGTGAGTTAACCCATTTTACTAAAATTTTAATTATGCTTTTAAAATTTAAAAGGTAGAAGAATTATTGTCTTTTTTTTCTAAGAAAAGAAGAACTATTGATAGTGGTTTTTAGGAAATACTAAGAAAAATATGTTTTTTATGCTTAAAAAAGTTGTAATATTAGTGTACAAATAAATCTTTAGTTTTTTTTTTTTGAAATATAGGAAAATTTCATTAACTTAAATCAGAAAATAAAATATAAAAAATGAGAGGCGGTCCACTCACTCACCACGAACAGATCTAGAAATAACAACTTTATCCAAGATATGTTGAACGCTTACAAAGGAGACAGAATAAAAGTTCAAATCTCTTAAAAGATCACAACACTAGACAGATAGGATAATGGGATAGTTATGATGTTGTATGGCACGTACCACTACCAAGCAGTCAAACTGAAATTTAACATGGCTAAAGTTGTAGTCTTAACTCAGGATAATGTCTCTCAAATTGCCAAGGCTTCTGCCAGAGAGGGATCAATGATATCCGCCAAAGGATCCATACTAGCAGCAAAACATATCTTCCCTGGTGATCTAGAAGAAGGAACCCGAATGAACAAAAATTATTTTGAACGTCGACTCCACCATCTATATTACACACGAAGTTGCCAGTATAGGGTCTCTTCCATTTAATCGGAGCATCAGAATTTGGATCGGACGGGATTGAGCGTCAAACTTGAGCAGCTTGCCAAGCCTAGAGTTTCTGATAATGTAGAATCCTTGCCTTTCCATTCATTGATAATGTGATATATATACACAAGATATATGTGTGAACATGATAATTACAAATCAATTATATTCCTAAATTACAGCAGAAATATCCATATCTAATACACCCCCGTAGTCGAAACGGGAGGTGGTCGAACGTTGAGACTAGAGCGGAAGTCGTCGAAAAGAATTTGTGGTAGACCTTTGGTGAAAATATCTGCAATTTGATGACGAGAAGGAACATGAAGTACCCTAACCTCTCCTTTAGCAACCTTTTCTCGAACAAAATGTATATCCATCTCAATATGCTTGGTACGTTGGTGTTGTACAGGATTACCAGTGAGGTAAACTGCACTCACATTGTCACAATATACCAAGGTGGATTTACTAATAGGGCAATGAAGTTCAAGAAGAAGATTTCTAATCCAGCAAGTTTCAGATACGACATTAGCAACACCACGATACTCTGCTTCAGCACTAGAACGAGATAAAGTGGGTTGCCGCTTAGCAGACCAAGACAGAAGATTGTCACCAAGGAAAACACAATATCCTGAAGTAGAACGTCGAGTGTCAGGACATCCCCCCCAATCTGCATCTGTATAGGAGACCAAGGAATCTAGTGAAGAGGTTGTGAATGTAAGTCCGAACTCCAGGGTTCCTTTAACATATCGAAGAATCCGCTTGATAGCTGCCATATGAGACGTTTTGGGATCGTGCATGAATAAACAGACTTGCTGAACAGCATAACTGATGTCTGGGCGAGTGAGAGTCAAATACTGTAATGCACCAGCTAAACTTCGATACTCAGATGGATCATGATAAGCAGAACCAGATGAAGCACTCAGTTTTTGCTTAGTGTCAACAGGTGTTGTACAGGAATTTGCTGAAGAAAGACCGGCTTTAGAAATGATCTCAGTAGCATACTTCTTTTGAGACAGAAAAAGAGAGCCGGCGCTCCGAGTGACAGATATCCCTAAAAAATAACTCAATGGGCCAAGATCTTTCATAGCAAATTCGGAACTCAATTTGTTGATAATTGACTCTCGTAGAGCAGTGGAAGAAGTAGCTAGAACGATGTCATCCACATATAAGAGTAGATATGCCATCTCTGCTCCCCGACGAAAGACAAACAGTGAATGATCAGATTTACTGTGAGAAAAACCCATGGTAGACAAGAAAGAGGCAAACCGTTGGTACCACGCCCGTGGTGCCTGTTTGAGACCATAAAGAGACTTTTGAAGAAGGCATACATGATCTGGATAGTTGGGATCCCGAAATCCCAGTGGTTGATGCATATAAACAGTCTCATGAAGATCCCCATGAAGAAAAGCATTTTTTTACATCCAGCTGATGTAGTGGCCAACCTTTAGAAAGTGCAATACTTAATACAGCTCGAATTGTTGCTGGCTTAACAACTGGACTGAAAGTATCACCACAGTCTACCCCAACAAGTTGATTCGCCCCATTTCCAACAAGTCTTGCTTTGTATCTTTCAAAAGATCCATCTGCATTAAATTTGTGCCTGAGAATCCACCAACTACGAAGAACATTAGCATTAGAAGGACGGGGTACGAGGACCCACGTCTTATTTTCAATAAGAGCCTTATATTCTTCAGTCATGGCTTGTTTCCAATTAGGTTCTTGTAAAGCAAGTGAGGGATTAGAAGGAATAGGAGAAATAGTGGTGGTGTGTAAGTTGAGCTTTCTTTGGGGTTTGAAAATTCCAAGTTTAGCTCGGGTTGTCATAGGGTGAGTCGGTTGGGTTGGGTTGGCGTGTATAGGATCGGGAGAAGGCGGGGAAGTGGGCTGTTGTGGGGAATTTGTGTTTGGGCCGTGTTGAATTGGAGAAGGAAAGGGACTGTCGAGAGGAGAAGGGGGAAGTGCTGGGCTGTTTTGGGAAGATGGGTTGGGACTGTTGGGCCGTGGTGAAACTGGGCTTTGGTTAGGAGTGGACGCATTAGTGGGGAAGGGAATAATGGGTTGGGTTGTTTGTGTAGGTGAGTTGGAAATAGAAGAAATGGGAGGGGAGGCCGAGACATGTTGAGTGGAAAATGGAAATTTGCTTTCATTGAAAATAACGTGACGAGATATAATTATTTTCCGCGCGGAGATGTCGTAACACTTATAGCCTCGATGATTGGATGGATATCCAAGAAACACACATGGAGAGGACCTAGGTTGAAGTTTATTTCTAGAGGAAGAAGGGACAAGTGGGTAACAAAGACAACCGAAAGTGCGTAAGTGAGTATAAGAAGGAGTACGATTGTAGAGAATTTGAGTCGGTGAAAGAAGACTAAGATTTTTGTGAGGGAGAATATTTAAAAGATAGGTCGCATGAGCAAGAGCATGAGGCCAGAAAGAATGAGAGCAAGAAGCATGTGTTAGAAGAGTGCGAATTATATTATTGATTGTTCGAATCGTTCGTTCAGATTTACCGTTTTGGGAGGAAGTATGTGGACATGAAAAACGGAATTGCATACCATTATTGTTAAAAAAATCATGAAAATGACTATTGTTATACTCACCACCATTATCACACTGAAAAGTTTTGATATCTTTTTCAAATTGAGTACGTACGTAATTTCGGAATGTGAGGAACACAGAAAAAACTTGAGATTTATTTGCTAAGGGAAAAGTCCACAGAAAATTAGAATAATCATCTAGGAAAAGAACATAATATCTATAGCCACTAGAACTTAGAACAGGAGATGTCCATATATCACTATGAATAATATCAAACGGCATTGATGACATATTTTTAGAAGCATAAAAAGGCAATTTAATATGTTTCCCAAGCACACAAGAATTGCAAATAGAAAAATCAACATTTTTAGGACAAGAAATAAAATTATTAGTTCGAAGATTGTCTAAAATTTGAGGACCAGGATGGCCCAATCTATTGTGCCAAACTGAAGGAGATAAAACAGAAGCATTTAAAGCATAAGAAGACTCTGAAGAGGAGGATGTGACTGGATATAAATCACCGGTGCTATTACATCTCATAATAGGGATCCCCGTGCGCAAGTCCTTCACAGAGAAACCAACAGGATCAAATTCAACGGACACATTATTATCAATAGCAAATTTCCGCACAGATATAAGGTTTTTGATTAATCTAGGGGCATGTAAAACATTGTTCAATTCTAGGGTTTTGTTGTTTGTTTTTAAGGATGCATTACCAAGACCGATAACAGGAATACAAGTGCCATTACCTACTACGATACTCGTGTTAGGACTCTTATTTAAATAAGATGTGAGTTTACCTCCATCCCCGCTCATGTGAGAAGTGGCGCCGGTGTCCATATGCCAAGGTTCTGCAGGTGGTGTGATTGTCAAGGTGTGCATAGCCGCCTCAATGTTTGTTGGAGTGTAATACTGGGCCAGATGGGCCTGCGGATGGGCTCCCAATATGCCTGGCTAGACTGCAGAAGAATTGTTATTAAAAACAGGCCCGCGAGTTGCACCATGAGTTGCACCATGTGAAGAATTGGGCCAAGAAGGATAAGGACATGGGGGATAGGCCCATTAGGGCGCCTGTCCAGTCCATGGCCCGTACCCCCATGGCTGTTGTAAAGAAACAGCCCCTGACCAGCGAGGACCGCTATTTTGCTGCCATCGTCCGCCTCTGCCCCGTCCGCCTCTGCCACGGCGATAATAACCCCGGCCACCGCGAGCAGCGCCAGAATTTTGAGGGAAAGAAGGCCGAACGTGATTTGAATATGGAGGAGCTTGATTCGACGGGGACTGTTGGGCGATAGTAACGGCGGCAATTTCAGATCCGACGGTGGCGGCTGTGCGTTTTTTACGGGCAGATTCTTCCAATAATAACATGGACCTTGCCTTTGTGAAATTGGGCAGAATGTCATTGTGGCGAATTTGTGTTCCGATTGTCTCGTAGGCGTCAGTGAGCCCCGAAATTAATTGAAGAACGAGACGATCGTTGGATACGGCAGCCCCGACGTTGCTTAATTGGTCCGAGAGGGACTTCAAATGTTGGCAGTAGGCAGAGATATCATCAAAATTTTCAAGTCTAGCATTGGACAGTTCTTGTTGTAAATAAAGGGCTCTTGAATTTTTATTATCGGAGAATTGTTGTTCTAGGAGTTTCCAAGCGTCGGCTGCTGTTAAATTTGGTCCGATGATACTGTTGAGAAGGTCTGAAGATATGGTTCCATAAATCCATTGCAACACGATGGCATCAACACGAGACCATAAACCTGGATTCTTTGCTTTCATAACCGAAGAAGAGGTTTCCGATTTATCGTCGGTTTCAGGAAGGATATGATCAAGAACTTGAAAAGCACGGGCATGTGTTTTAAAAAGTTCAGCCCAAGTGGTATAGAGGCCTTTGCCGGATTCGAGAGGATCACGAATAAAGGAGGTAATGTTGATAATGGAGAGGGCCGGATGAGTTGGTGCGGCGGCGGCACCATTGTTTTGTTCATTGTTTGGCATGGTGGCAGTAGAGTTTTTAGGGATGAAGAACGGCAGAATGAGGAAGAGAGAAAGAAGAGATTTGGGTGGGATTAGGGAGAGAAATTTTAGGAGAGAGTTTTTAGGAAAGAAATTAGGCTCTGATACCATGATAATGTAGAATCCTTGCCTTTCCATTCATTGATAATGTGATATATATACACAAGATATATGTGTGAACATGATAATTACAAATCAATTATATTCCTAAATTACAGCAGAAATATCCATATCTAATGATAAACATGATAATGTAGAATCCTTGCCTTTCCATTCATTGATAATGTGATATATATACACAAGATATATGTGTGAACATGATAATTACAAATCAATTATATTCCTAAATTACAGCAGAAATATCCATATCTAATAATTTCATCGTTGCCGACTAACAAATTTCCACGGGTAAGGTTCCTGTCATTCCAGACTTTCTCGTCACGTGCCTTTAAAATAAATCTTTAGTTAGGAGAGGATGTATTAAAAAATATCTATGAGTTTCAAGCAGAGTAATTAAATAAATTATATATATATATATATATATATATATATATATATATATATATATATATATATATATATATATATATATATATTCTACTTTACAAATATTGTTAGCAGCATGTCAAAAAGCTACTATAGAACTAGAATAATTTTCTTTTACATTTAAAAAAGCATATGTCCCATTATTATTAAGTAAATAGTACTGTAGTAATGAAATTTTGTGATTTTAGTTTACAGAAATTATAGGCTACTCTTATATCATTATTTTTTTGGGTTAATTTTAAATAAATGTTTTGTGGTTTCACGTTTTTCTAGATCAGTACCTATAGTTTTTTATTACAAACTGAATCATTTGGTTTGCAAAATTTTCATTTTTTTATTCATTTTGTCAAATTTGGCCGATAATGACCTCAAAATGAAAATTTTCAAAAATTAAAAGTGGTTTAGTATCATATTTATTAGGGAACCACATTTTTTATTTTTCAAAATCATCATTTTAGAGTTTTCTCTCTCTAAACATTAATTTTCTCTCTCATAAAAAAACAACACTTAAATGACTTCAAACCTAAAAAGTTAAGAATTAAAGTTTCTTAAAATATTATTTAATTCTTGAAAATTTTCATTTTGAAGTCGTTATCTGCCAAATTTTGCAAAATCAACAAAAAAAAATAAAAAATTTGCAAACCACATGGTTTGGTTTGTAACAAAAAAAAAATAATCAAAAGATACCGATCTGCAAAATGTAAAACCACATGGCATTTATTTGAAATTAACCATGTTGTAAGAATAGTTATGTCATTGTTAAAATATCATTTTATTGGTTATTTTGTTAGCCCCGGTCTTATTTATTGTCTACCTAAAATTGTTTAAAGTAATCTATCAGCATCTTATTTATATAGGTAATTAATTTATTAGTCCCTATATTTTGACAAAACACACTGTTTAGTCCCTGTATTTTCATAAACACATGGTAAGGTCTCTAACCTTTTTTTCAATGAACTGTTTAGTCCTTCCTTCTATTTGTTAGATTTTTTTTACCGTTTATGACTTCGGAAATGACTAAATTACCTTTTACTATTTACCTTCAAACTTTAGAAGAGAAAATCCAATTTAAAAGAAGAAGCTATTTGTATGGAGAACAAGAAAAAAAAAAGACCCAATGCTTACGAATTTGAACGATTAAGAAGAAAATAAAAAAGAAGAACACTGAAAGTTGATTTCAGATGCATTAGAGTTTAAAGGAAAGGAAAAGAAGAACGCAAATCCAAATTGACTAACAAAATCTTCATGAGAGTCTAACGACAGGGACTAAACAGTTCACCAAGAAAAACGTTAGGGACTAAACAGTTCATCGTGAAAAAGGTTAGGGACTTTATCATGTGTTTTTGAAAATACAGGGACTAAACAGTGTGTTTTGTCAAAATATAGGGACTAATAAATTAATTACCCTATTTATATTGATTTATTGACTTCCTGAATTTGCTTCAAATGATATAATTTTTAATTTGTCCAAATTTTCTCTTGTCCTGCCACGTAAATTTCACGGATTAATCATACCACTTTAAAAGAAATTTAAGGAACCAACGAGACATTCTATAAGTTTAGGAAGCCAATCGATTTATATTGGACCAATTTCAGAGGGTCATGATGTGCTAAGTTTATTATAGACATGTTCATGGGCTGGGCCGGGCTGGGCTGGGCTTGGGCCGGACTTAGCCAGGTTGAGTAATAATATCTTCTGTCCAGCCCCAAGATAACCCGTAACTTTCGAATTAAGGGCTCGGGCCGGGCTGGGCTCAAGCAAAAAATACAAATCCCAGGTCCAACCCAGCCCGCCCACACTATTAAAAAAAAAATCTATAAGAAAATAAAATGAATAAAACTCAAATTTGTTTCCTATTCTATAAATTTATAACAATTTTATAAAATCATATGTCCAAGGAAAAGAAATTGTAACAATTTATTTCCTATTATACAAAACCAGTACAGAAAAAAAAAAAAGCAAATAACTCAACAAAGTTATTAACAAATCGTGGACTTATATAGAAGCTTTAATATGATTTGGATATTTTTGTGTTTAAAAAATTAATTTTGGATATAAAATTTATCAAACTAAAATTATTATTAAAACTTCGGACCGGGTTGGACTGGGCTTGGGTTTTGAGATAAATCCCAAGCCCAACCCACTCTGTATTCGGGCCTAAACGGGCTTGGGTCAGGCCGGGCTTATTAGAAAATATATATGTCCAAACCCAGTTTTTGAATAGCGGGTTTGGATGGGCTGGGCGGGCCAACGGGTTTTTGAACAGGTCTAGTTTATTATAAACAATATTTATTTATTTTATTTATATACTAATTTCTCCTAAATTTTTTTCCAAGATAATCGAATGGATCAGATTACCAGCTTCATTCAGTGGTTTATCAATCTCCTTAAAGATGCAACGAGCGATTGTAATCATATCGCAATGATATATTGACAATTATGGAAGGCGCGAAATGACAAAGTGAAAGTATGGAACGATAAGCTTCGCACCCCTGAGGAAATATGTCATTCAGCAGCAACAGAACTTGTGGCTTGGCAGGCTGCACAGAATTGTCATCCGAGTCAGGCTACTCCATATTCAAATGCACATAGTAAGTGGAAAAAGCCCAGCGTCGGCAGCTTCATATGTAATGTTGACGCAGGCATTGATAGCCAAAACAATTTATGTTCATATGGTTTTCTTCTACGAGATCACCAAGGACGATGTTTTGCGGCTCGTATGGGCTATCTTGCAGATACAGTTAATCCTCCCTTGGCTGAGGCTATGGCAATCCGCGAAGCGTTATCATGGGTCAAGGATTTCAATCTAAGACACGTCGAATTTCAATCTGATTGTTTGGCGGTGGTTCGGGATATTCAACATCAAAACATTCGATTATCATATTTGTCTGATGTTATTTGTGAGTGTTGTGATTTATTACGAGATTTGAACACTTGTTCTATCTCTTTTGTGAAACGATCAGCGAATTTAGCAGCCCATAGTCTTGCTAAGGCTGTTACTTCTAGTTCTGTTCATGGTGAGTGGGCTTGTCCACCGTCGTTTATACTTGATGTTCTATCTTCTGATTTAAGATAATAATAAGTTATGTTTTATTCCAAAAAATAAAAATCTCCTAAATTACAAAAAAAAAAAAAAAAATCCTTTGGATTTTAATCAATAAAACCAAATATCCATGCAATAGAAAATGTCTCCTTTTTTATTTTCCAGCCCCATTTAATTATTTCATTCCAAAATAATAAAAAAAAAAGAAATTAAATCTTTAACATCATATCCATTTCCTTTAAATCCAAGTATAAAAAATCTCTCATCTCATCTATTCTCATCGTTGGTGTTTTTTTCTTACCAGTATTGTCCGCTCTCAAAAATTTCTAGACCTGTCAATGCTTCTATTGCATATTCTTAAATATAAAAGTACATTTCATTCATATGTTTATAGTTTATGAAGAGGTAGATGTTAACAAAAATCAAAGACGGTAGACTAAACCATTCTCGGTTTGACGATTTCAATGGTAAAGCTTTGGTTGATGTGTTATAGAAAATGTGCATATTCCTTTACATGTTCTATGGTGTTGGGAAGAGGAAACGTATTATTAAGAATGTCGGTTCTTTGAAGAAATAGAAGAAAGAGTTGTTGAAGAAGTTGCATGATGATAATAAAATAGTTAACAAGAGTATTAGAAAGATGAAGCAGAAGAAGTCACTGAAGAAGTTATTGATATAGACTCATTGTGAAGGTGGTAGCAATGAAATTGTGTACAGTAGTAAGTTGCAAGTATGTTGTTTTTTTGTTTGGAATTTTTTATATTGAAAGTTGTTTTTTAAATATTTGTTATCGTCGTAATTTATAGCATTTTTTGTATCTAAGTCATTTTCATGTACTTTTCAGGCACTTTCGCAAGATTTTCGACATAAATAACCAAGTCGGGACTTAAGGTGACAACTCGAAAGCAAAACGAACCAAAAAATGAGTTTTAGTGACTTCTAGCATGCACCTCGTCGAGGTGCAAGAGCACATTGTCGAGGTGGGTGCTGTAAGATGGAAGTCCAATTGTTCACACTATGACAGATTTGATACATTTTCGTATTTTTATCGTATCTCCTTCATACGGACTCAGATTGAGGCGATTCAAAGTGCGTTGAAAAGCTAAGAGAAAGATGTACAAATGATTAATAATAATCATCTCCAAATTCTAAGTATAACAGGATCAAAAAATTGTCCCAAGTTGATGAACATGTTGAAGCCTAGAATTTCTTTCCCACCTTTACACATTTCAACTCCTAAATTGTCAAAATCTTCCACTACCCTCTTTAAAATCTTAATTCAGAAGATTAGGGAGTTAAAGGCCATAAGGAGACTTGGTCTTTGGAAGCATATGTGTCATTTTACTATAAAATGAGACATTTAAAGCCATTTGAATACACACCAAGCTTAGGCTAAATTTCTCCCTCTATAATGTTATTTTGATGATCCTTCTCTTTAAGAATCAGTTGTTTGTGTTGTTATAATTGTGGTTATTGTTCTCAAAGTGTTGTTTGTGCAAAAGGTCATCCAATAAAAGTAAGTTTTAAGTTATCGAAGAAGTTCGTTCAACAATCGTCATTATGGTTTCTTCTAAGCTTCAATCTCTTTTATTACTATGAACTCCATTATCTATCTTTCTAAGATATGTTTTAATCTATTCATGGGCTAAGACCCACTTAACTAACGCTAAAAGCGGATCTTAACCTTAATTATGTGGCAATTACGTTTAACATATTTAAGCTATATTTATCCTTTTTTAGAACTAACTTATGATTCTTAGTGCTTGTATGAGATGGATCAAATTCCTACTTGAATACAATTAATCGTTTATATTGACCGTGATTAAATTGATTAATCGAAATTCATAAGTTGGACCTAATGACCATTTAGTGTGGCTTATTGGTTTTCCAAGGCTTTTCATGAATCTTATTACAAATCTTAGATTTATTACTTGAGATGGATCAAGGGAAAGTAATAAAGCAAAGATTTGGAACTAAGAAAACTTAATGCTTCTTTGGATTAATTACTTGAGCCGGACCAAGGGAAAATAATTAATCGAAAGTTTAGAACTAATTACTCAAACGGTTTTTCTTGAATCTTAAGTAATCACTTTAGTCGGACCAAGGTAAAGTATGTTAAAAAGGTTTAGATTAATAAAACTTAATGCTTCTCTAGATTGATTACTTGAGCCAGACCAAGGGAATGTAATTAATCGAGAGTTTAGAGTCAATCTCGAGAATCTATTAGTTAACAAAAATCGTCATCTTAAAAATGATAAAACAACTTAAAAGGGGTTAAGTGTTATTAACAAGCAAAGAGGTTAAGTGAAGCTATAAGTCTTAGTTTCTTTCAATATAAGTAATCTCTCACCCAATTTGTATAATCTTCATTTCATTTCTTGCTTAAGTCTTAAGAGCATCTCCAAGAGACTCTTAGTGCACTCTCTAAAAATAATATAAATAATTGAATCTTAGTGATTTAAGAGTGACTAAGATATATCATCTCCAACAATAAGAATAATATTAGCTATATCATTTATTCAAAACTAGAAACTTTTATCAATGTGATGTTAATAATGCATTTTTACATAGGCATTTGGATGAAGATATATGACACCTCCATCAGGGTTAGTTTTACCACTGCCTAATTGGGTAAAATGCATCATTGGTCACTCAACTTATATGGTCGTTTCAAAATGGTAAGTCAACTTCAATTTGTCTCAATAAAATCATTCAACTTTAAGTTTTGTCTCAACTAGGTCACTCCAGCCATTTTTCTGATCAAAATACACTGAAATGATGATGTGTTTGACATATCATCCTAAGGGAGGTCAAAATTCTGACTAAAACGATATGTGGCAGCTATATATGTGCCACTTGGCTTCCACGTACATATCATTTATTTTTTATAAAAATATGGTGTGAAACTGTAAAATGGTCAGTAGCAAGCCCGTCCCGAGAATTGGCCATCTTGTCTGAAGAGAATTGTACAATGTGGTGATAAAATAAATGACATGTGGTAGCCAAATGGCGCGTACGAGGCAGACAGGTGTCGTTTTGGTCAGAATTTTGGCTTTGCTCATGATGAAGGGTGCCAGTAATTTTTGTAAGGGACCCCAGTAATGAAGAGAGCCATAAGAGTAATTATTCTCACTAAAAATGCTTTAGTGGGGATATTTGTGCTGATAATGAGAATATATCTCTTATTAAAAGCTGTTTTTTTTTTGTAGTGGTGTCAGACACGTCATCATTCCAGTGTATTCTGATAAGTAAAATTATCAAAGTGGGATAAAACTTAAAGTTGAGTGATTTTATTGAGACAAATTAAAGTTGAATAATCATTTTGAGATAACGATGTAAATTGAGTGACCGTGGACCGCTTCTTAGTTTAGTCTGTAAATGGGAAAAATCCCTTTATGGGTTAAAACAAGCTAGCATATATGGTTTGCTAGATTGTCTATCCTAACTTCACATCGGGAGGAGTAGATGAGGGTGTGCAAGGAGCGGTTCCGCACAGGGCCTCAAAATTATAAGGGCCCCAAAATTTAAGATGTGCTTAGTCAAATATAGATATTAGGTTAAATTAAAAATAATAATAACATAATGTAATAAGATTTATTTACACGTTTTCATTACATTGAGTACGTATGTGATTTAGATATTCAACCATTCAAAATTTACAACCTTAATACACAATTCTATTAATTATTAAGGGTTTAAGAAAAATTTAGCACAGGGTCCCAAAATTTTTAAGACGATCCTGCTCCACATGGTTTTGAACCGTGTGTGTAAGATAATTCTTTATTTACTAGAGTTCAAAATAATTTACATACTATTTTTGTAGATGATATCATTCTAACTAGTACTAATTCTATAGAGATTTTACACATAAAAAAGCTTATGGATAATGAGTTTAAGATCAAAGACCTTACGAACTTAAATATTTTTTTAGGTTTGGTCTTAATCCTAAAATTTCATATAGGAAATACACGTTAGATCTTTTAGCTGATGCAGGACTACTAATAGTCCAACTAGTTTCAATCCAATGGATCCAACATTAAGATTAAAGATGGTACACACACTATTTGATTCTACATCATTGATTGGGAGGTTAATATATTTAACCAATACCAGAAATAACATTTGCAGTACACACTTTTAGCCAATTTCTTGCTATGCCTGCTCACCAATATCTACTCCATTTTTTTGTGACAATTTTTCATCAATGATCAAGCCACAAGAATTATTTAAAGAATGGTCCAGGAAAAGGGTTGTTTTATAATCCAAAATGACTTTTCAAGCTTATTTAGATGGAGATTGGACGACTTGTTTAAATACAGAAAGATCAATTATAGGCTTTTGTGTTTCTTAGGAAGTTCACTTAGTTGGGATAGTAAAATACAACCAACAATATCAAAGTCATTAATAGAAACATATTGAGCAATGTCTTCCATCATAAGTGAATTGCAATAAATTTTATATTTATTAAAAGTTGTTCAATTGCCACATCCATATCATGGAATCATTTTAACTAAAAGATCGAGCTGATAGTTAAGGCTCAATCGTAGATCTTATATTCCACCATTTGTTTTTAATTCCACAAATTAATAAGGTTGTGAGAACTCGAACCATCGACATTTAGTCCAATAGGCTTTTGATAAGTCCTTAATTTATGTATTTATGCATGCATATTCATATTTATATTAATGCATTTAGCTTAGTTTAGGATAGGTTTTGGAAAGATTTCACTTGTTTGTTCATGATTTCTACAAAGATAGATTTGAAATACATAAAAGCTCAATATGAAAGAATATGAGCAAGGAACAGACCAAAGACATAAGAAAAGAGCCAAATTAGGGCAAAATCATCTGTCCCGTTCATGACATGCCTTAAACACTGGAATTGACAGAAGAACATCTATCGCGATCGTGACCTATGTCGCGATTGTGATAGGAGATTTCACCAACTTTGCATGGCAAAGCAAAGTCACGAACGTGACACTCCTGTCTCGTTCGTGACCGACGTCTTCACTGCAAAAAGACATGATTCTTCAGTACAATTGGATCTCTTTTATCCTGAATCATCATTCTTCTTTGCCATGGACTATGACTCTCCATAACAACACTTGAAGAGTTATCATCTTGAAGAGACATGATCCTTCATCCACTATAAGAAGGATACTTCTCTCTCCATTCAAAATACAAAATAATATAGACAATAGTTACAGAAAGTATACTATACAAGACAAGAAGCAAGAAGATTCTATAGTTTCTAAGCTTTTTTGAAGGAAGCAAGATTGAAGGCATTGAGTTTGATTGTTATTTGGTTGGAGAGAAATTTGTAGCTGGAATTATAAAACCAGGCCCGTCCCTGAGCATGGGCAGGAGGGAAGTCTGCCCAAGGTCCAGGGACGAGAGAGGGCCCAATTATAGTAATGTATAGTACTAAGAGTTTTAAACTATACATACTTGATTAAATTAAAAAAAAATATATATTTTGATTAAAAACATTGTCAGATTCTTTCCAAATTAAAAAGGTTGGCATTAGATTAAATTCAAAAAAAAAAATATACTTAATTAAAAACATGGGCATCAATTACCAAATTTTCTAATTTACCTCAAATTCTTTCCAAATTTCCTAATAATAATATTGAACATCAAATCCCTAATTTATCTCAAAATCTTTCCATAATTATCTCTCTCACTCATCAATCATAACAAAATTTCTAATTTATCTTCTCATTCACACTCCCATCCCAAAAAATATTGAATGATATTATCTTTCATCTTCAGTTCATATTCAATTCATTAGCTATATAATCAATTTTGTTCTCTAATCACCCATTGTGAAACTTCCAATTGCTATTAGCATTTTTTTGTCTTTGAAAAACTCTATCAAATTCTGATTTACTTGGTCTTCATAGGCAATTTGGGAGAAACGCATCAAAATCTTCAAATTTCAAGAACTTAGCCCTTAAAACCCGTTAAGTGAGATGATTTTTGGATTTGGTTTTTCATTTTTATGTTACCATACTTTGTGTCCTGAAAAGCATAAAATATATTAGAACTATTTCATAATTTATTAAATTTGAGAATTTTGCATCTAGAAATGATCAGACATCATTTTGTATAAGAAATTTGGTACCTAAAGCAATATAAAATGTTTTTTCATATGCAATGTTTTTATTAAATCGTTTATTAGGGGCCTCACTTAGTAACTCGCCCCTGGACCTCTAAAATATCAGGATCGGTCATGTATAAAACCTCTATCCATTTCTACACATTTTCATATTGAAGACATCTTTACAAAGCCCTTAGTAATAAGAACTTTCTTTTCTTTGCTAAACAAGCTGGTGTTTTGTTTAGTTAAAGCTGTTTCAAAATTACTAAAAAAAAACTATTATTAGAAAAGTTAGTTAGGATTAGTTGGATAAGTTAGTTATAGCAGTTACACTAGAAGGCTATAAAAACATCCTTAAGTTTTGTATTTGAGTTGACAAAAATTTATAGAATTTACTTAATTTCTTTCAATTCAATCTGGAATTGAATAATTAAATTGATCTGTACCACATGTTTAATGGTTGATCAATGGAAATTTTAATCCAACGTTCAGCATTCTTCCTCGTGAATCATGCTTTGCCCGCTGTAGAAGCCAAACTACGATATCCAAACATCATACATCCAAATACATGTACTTTATCTTTCTTTCATTCTTCTTTCATTTTCTCTGTTTTCTTTATTATATATAAAAGGAATTGAACCATATGTTTGCGTGCTAAATCGTACTTAAAGCATAGAAAATCCCTGCAAAACCCAAAATCTGTGCTCTCTGAATACTTATTTTATTAAGAAAAAGAAATAAAAATATGAAACTGCATGACTCTTGAAATGTATTATGTGAATAAATAATATCATACTATATATAAACGTTTCCATCTATAGATAGAAATATCGAAAGTCAGAACTCAATGTTTATTTATTTGTTAAACGTACCCAGACGTTATTTGATGTCATGCCCATCATATATATATTTTAGGTCCCATAAGCTTGCCTTTCATTCATAATCATACTATTATTTTTATTTTTAAAGTGTCTATAAATAAACGACTCTTTATAATACGAGGAAATATTTTAAAATTTTGCTGCAATTAATATTAAATAAAAAAACATATTAAACAGTAAATCAATTTAAACACCTCCCTATTCTTAAATATAGAAGGACGAAACAAACAAATTTTCTCAAACTATTTTTATTATAAATCGGATCAAAATGTATTAATTAACTATTTGTAGGAAGAGTTGCTAATCATTTAAGTGAGATTCCCAATTTAACTTTTAGTATGTGTTCTAAACTTGGATTTGAATTGAATTCTCTAGAAGATCAAGGTGATCAATTTTATTTTCAATCAAGAAAGAAGGCTCAAAGGTCCAGTAAATAAATGAATAAAAACTAAGCTCGGTAAGATCAAAGTGATCAAATTATAGAAAAAAATATGTTTAGAAATAAAAATATTATAAGTACATAATGTCAAAAAATGTTAGAAATTGATATAAAAAATATTATTTGGTTTGATGATATAGTAGTAGAGCTTCTTAGGTCAAATGGCTGAGTGTTCAAGTTCTAACAACCTCATTAATTATTCGAATTAAAGTCAAATGATGAGATAAACATGTATTGTACACATTGCAAGTCTAAGAGACATTCGTGTGCGGACGTATGTCAAAAATTAATATAAATACTATCAGCTTAATTTTTTTAATTCAATTGGTTCTATAGCAAACAACAGCAATACCAAATTGATAGAAGATGAAAATTCTATTGTGAATGAGAGTGAGAGGAGTAGTGGTTCTTCCATTCAGATGATGTCAAGACATCCTAACTGCTGACGTGGCATCATTTGAGTGGAAGGACAACTATTAATCCCGCTCTATAATAAATAAAAAATAAAAAGTGGAAGTTTACCTCTAATAATTTTCAGTAATACCATATCAGATGTTTAACCCAAAAACGATGACGCATATAGGGTATTAAAAAGTAAAAGGTGGAAATAAAGAATGGATGGATTAAAGTTGAAATGAAAAAACATACGTAACCGGCCAATATGAAAACCGTGAACGTCAATATCCATAAGTGTAAAGTAAAGCATGGGACGGCAGCAGCTATTTAATATTACAGGCGTTTGTAAATACTCAAACCTCCATTCCATAGACAAATTAAGAAAAATGGGGAATTCATGTGTTCGTCTAAGGAGGAGGAAGCAGGATATCATAATCAACCCATACCCATTATTATTACAGCACAGCGTAGAAGAACAACAGTTCGAGGATGTTAATGTTAATAGTCCATCTCCAACAAGTAATGGGATAAGGGTTAAAGTGCGTATGACTAAAACACAGTTTCAGGATTTTATGAGTGAAGTCGAAAAGAGCAAACACGAACCGGGTCTTGCCCGGATTATCTTCGAAGAGTGCTTAAACGGTACTAGGTTCACTACTACTACTGCTTCTACTGGAATTACTTTGACTACCATCATGGAAGAATGACTATCTTTATCTTGTAAGTTTTTTACTTTTAACTATTTCTAGTTACATGTATTTATATATATGTTCATGTAATATATCAATTTAGCACCTTTTTCGTTCTCTTTTTGTAGTTTATTTTTATTGAACCAATATCTATCAGCAACCACAACAAATAGCAAGTCGAAAAGGTCCTTAGTCGATTACATTCGAACTGTAAAAATTCTCAAATCAATAACATGTTTCCTTTTAGTTTTTAATATATTTATATATTATAAAAGAATTAACAGGTTCTATAATCACAAGTGATTCAATTTATTATTAAATATATATTTTTCATACATATTGATTAACATGGTTCAAAAAAAATACATATTGATTAACATATAGAAATTAAAATTACATTTTTCTAATAACATATAATATAATTGCATATATTTTATTTAAAAATATATTATAGCTAGCTTAACTAACAATATATTACTTTATTGTATTATATGTACTTATTATTTTATAATTAATAAGTTAAAAATTAAATTAAAAGCTATAGTAGTAAATTAATTTTGAAACAGTATATCATCTAAAAATTAATATTATAAAAATAAAGGCTAAAAAATCTTAAAGTTGAAACTTTTGAATTTTTTTTTTTTTTTTTACTTTTTGAACTGTTTCATCTCTTTGTAGATTTTGTATGAGCTTTTTTATGGATTTTTATTTATCTTATTGCTGAATTTTTTTCTTTTAGTGGAATTATATATGCTTTTTATATTAAAAAGCTCCAGCTAATTCAAAAAATATTAGATATTAAACCTGAAATCATTCTAATTTAAAACCAATAAAATTCGGATTCACTACTTCACTCATGGAAATAATCCAAAAAAGTTGAAGAAATAATTAACGATAACCACAATACTTAACCTGGAAAAAAAAAGAGTAGGTTAGGAGGTCAAGAAAATATGCTATAACAAGGAGATTTTGGAAATATAGTTTGTTTTAGGACTAATATACAACATAGCTTTTTAACTAAATTTGTTTCTTTTAAATAAATAAGAGGAATGAAAATTATATATATATTATATTCTAAAAGAAATGAAGTGGCATTAAGGAAATAGTTCTTAAACAATATTATGACATAAAATATGACTTCATGCTCTTCAAAAGAAAATAAAAAAATATGACTTTTTCATTCAAAAAAAAAAATATGACTTCATGTCTGAATAAATTTATCTTCAGTTGAATGAAGGGATGAGGAAGTATAGGCCTAAGTACTTAATGAGCCCTCCACCATTCTCAATTACTAGGCCCAGCCAAGGTTTAACCTTGCCCACCGCTTCCATTTTTGGGCTCAAATGTCCATTGGGGATAAAAATAGGAAAATTTACATGGGTCAAATACATGAATATCATAATTAATTAAGTATAAAATTACAACTAAGTCATATTACCAAACTTAATTCTTAATATGTCATTATTCTTTATATATTATGATTTTACACTATAATTTAAAAAATCTAGATACCAATTCATAAATCATAAACCCTAGAAAATATAATCTAGACTTCTAATTTATAAATTTCAATCCTTAAAGTATATTAAAAGTACTACTTTTACTAGTTTGATATAATCCAAAATTATGATTTGACATAGTTGTAAATTGTTTTTTAAAGATGAATTTCTGTCTAATTTTCCCATTTTACATGCAAATTCTTTAAAAAATTAATTTTATCTATATAACTGTAGAGTCATATTTCAAACAAATAAAATCATTATTTTTAATATATTTCAAGGATTGAAGTTTATAAATTAAGGGTCTAAAATGTATTGTATAGTATTTAGGATTTATGAATTGAGATTCATAATTTTTAAATTAAAATATAAAAGTATATTTTATTTGTTATATATAGAAAATAGTGACATATTGAGAATTAAGTTTGATAATATGATTTGGATGTAATTTTGTAACGAGTTGTGATAATATGATTTGGATGTAATTTTGTAACGAGTTGTGATATTCATGTAAAAAATCCCATAAAAATAGGACTTTTCAAGAGAATTTTTAAAAAATTAAAGGTTGCAAGCTAGAAGAAAGAACAGAGGCCATAAATTTCATCTAGGCCAAATATTAATAAGGGTTCCTGCGTTAGCTAATAATTGTCGCTGTTGCAGTTAGCTGATTGTGTTTGTTATTGTAATTGGTTATTTGTTGTAGCTGTTAGTTGTTTGTCATTGTCAAAGATTAATATAAAAGATGTCGTTAGAGCTTGACTATCAACTTAAACTTTTAGTTCAATCGATTCCTTCACATGGTATCAAAGTCTCGGAGATCAAATGGTTAGAGTTCGAATCCTGAAATAATTTAATTTGTTCACATCTTTAAATTTTCTATGCTTCACAGTCCGGAAAATTATTCATATGTGTATAGTACTTCATCCTATACATGTTAATCGAGACCATATATATCTCCAACTAGTGTATAACATTATAGCTCTCGATGGTATATTTCAACTATATGCTGGTTGCAAGTATGAAAATAGACAAGATAAATAAATATGTTACATAACGTGTGAGTGTGGGTGTGAGTGGGAGTGGGAGATATAAGAATTATTTGCCCGTAAAAGATTCAGATCAAGTGGATAAATATGGATTCGAGTTTATCTAATTAAATAATTAAAATTTTACTAGTTTGACTTTGATTAGGATTAATCCTATGTTTTTCTATATATAACGAGACTCAGGCAAACATAAAACACACGCAAGAGCAGAAAGTTTTCTCTCTCTACTCAGCACAGCCGTCTCTCTTATCTCTCTCAAAGGCTTTATACTTAATTCGTGAAACGATCGCTTCTCCTTCCAAATGATCTTTGTTGTATAAATTGTGCGACCGGTAATATAAGATTATCATTCCTTTCTCCCATTGTTACTCAACGGTAATCTACTTACAAAAAAAACACAAAAAATAACATGATAAACTGCATTTAAGTGATGTAATTTAAGTGATGTAGATGAAGTCGATATGAACGGTTTTAATTGTAAACCGATACAAAATTCAATCTTCTCAAGCAAAACTTGAAGGTTGAATAAACACAAGGGATAGAAATCCAAGTCCAATGGAGGCTATAAGTTTGATTCAATAAAAGTTGTGTTTTCAATACAAAATGAGAGGGTTTTATACCTTCTATAAATTAAAGGATAAAGACTAAAAGCCAATACTAAGGTTACAAGTCAAGTAATACTTCTAGGGGTAAATTAGGGGTAAGAAACAAGTAATGGCAATAAGGTAAATAAGGAGCAGTGGCAAGACAGTAATCAGAGGCGGTTCAGCCCTTGTCTCCCCATCAAATACTTGGCCAGACTTCCTCTGACCATGCACTCTCGCCCCGCGTGTCTTGAAATACGCTCTGCGTGGATGACTCCTTGAACTTGGCCCCCTACAGATGCATCTTCTCCCTTTCGAGCAAGGTACCCACGCTTCGCGTGGATGACCTCCTGAGTTTTCTCCTCCACAAATGGCTCTCTTCCTCCTCTCCTCGCAACGAGTCCACGCTCCACGTGATCCAACACACGCTCCGCGTGACTCGGCTCCTGCTCCTTCGAACTAGAGATGTCCTCAGTGGTGTAATTATCTAACATAATTCCCTCAGTTTAATACTAATTTTACATTAAACTTTGAAACTTTAAATCATACTAAAAAAACTAAATAATAATATAATAATAATATCCTTAAAAAGTAAAATAAGACAACTAAATATATTAGACTTAGAGGTTTTATTCAACTAAATATAAATCTAGGAAATCACATTTCAATGAACTTGAGACCAACATCATAGTAACTCTCAAATGTTAGCAGAAAATAATTAGAAATTAAAAGCCTCCTGTTATCTTTTAAAAAAAAAAGGCTCCTATTTTTGCGGCATCTCCAGGAGACATTTATTATTATATATTTTTATTAAATTTGTACCAAAAATATATATATTCTTATGAAATCAATATTGTAACCAAAAAAAAATATAGAGGGAAAAACGACAAACAGAAAAGAAAGAAATTGTATTACCCTGTCTGTCATAAATACAATACAACAGAATAGAACGGATAATGCAAGTCCAAGTGAAGGTAATCAAACATAACTGGCCACGTTACGTTACAGTTAAAAAAGAGTCTACGTTGACCGATCACGTGCAGGTCCGACTAAACAAAGAGTACCATTAACCTTGATTTGAGACCGTCTGATTGGGTTAACAGATTTGGCATATAGTGTGGAAATAAAAGTTTCCATATTGAGAGAAGGGTGGTGTAAATTGAAATAAGTAAAGAAGGAAAGGGACAATAATGGAAATAAAATAAGATGGAAAGGGCATGTGCTTAGCTCTGACGGATGCCACTGCCTGCCTGGATTGGCAGCCTTCATGTGGATGGATGGATAGATAGTACGACACTACACTATCTTCATTTTCCACTTTCTCATCCTCGGCTTCATTTTGCTTCTCACCAAAGCTTTAAGCCTTTTATATAGTAAAAGTAGTCACCTTTTTATTTATCAAATTTATGGACTTACTACTATTTAATTACGAGATAGTGGTTCTGTTTGAGGGCGAGCCTTGGCGCAACGGTAAAACGTTGTTGTCGTGTGACCAGAGGTCACGGGTTCGAGTCTTAGGAGCGGCCTCTTGCCAATTAAATTGGCAAGGGAAGGCTTGCCCTCAATACATCCTTGTGGTGGGACCCCTCCCCGGACCCTCGCTCAGCGGGGACGCGTAATGCGACCGGGCCGCCCTTTTTTTTTTATAGTGGTTCTAGTAAACAACTTTTTGTCAAATAAAATTAGAGATTTGACTCGCTTCAGAGGTTTTGACAGTTTTAATAGTAGTATTTAATAAATAAATGTTTAAAAGAGCTTATTGGATCTAAAAAAACTAATTTTGAAAAAATTCATTCAATTAGTTTATTGCTCTATCTCTTTTGAATCACATGTTTACTCTTAATTATTATCCTTCAACTCCAAATAAATGTTTTATCATATCTTTATTTGTCATTTATCCAAACAGCTATTAGCAATCGGTTAAATTTTACTAAACAAATTTACACATTCAGATAATCAAATCAACTAACAGCTAATGTACTATTTACTAAACAGGACCAATATCCAAATTTACTCTTCATTCAATTAGTTTATTGCTCTATCTCTTTTGAATCACATGTTTACTCTTAATTATTATCCTTCAACTCCAAATAAATGTTTTATCATATCTTTATTTGTCATTTATCCAAACAGCTATTAGCAATCGGTTAAATTTTACTAAATAAATTTACACATTCAGATAATCAAATCAACTAACAGCTAATGTACTATTTACTAAACAGGACCAATATCCAAATTTACTCCTAAAATTGCATAAATATTTTAACGGTATCAAATGGTAAAGATTTATTTTCAATATTGAAATATTGGAGCAATTTTAAACTCGGGAGTATGGGGTTTGTTGAAAAGTGAAATAATTTAGTAGTGTTTTAAATATTTTCTTATCTTGGTAGATAACTCATGCATATGTGCTTATAAATATCATCGTAACAAATACTTTCTTTTAAATCAATTAGATTTATCTCTCTTCTTTTCTCAAAATCTAATATGATATAGAACTTGGTTGAGGTTCATCCAAAGGTGGTTGTTCTTCTCTAGCAATTAAAGATTAAGAGAAGAAAGAGCTATGCAGAAGCTCCGCAAACACGAGACGTGGAAGACAAAGTTGATTCAGTTGAATCCACAGAATATGTTGAATCTACAGAAATTCCCGAGTCACGAATAGTGGCACATACAGAATTGATCGGTTGGGGACCGATTTTACACGTGCATGTGTAATTATTTTTTTCTAAATCGAACTTGTTCAAAAAAATTCCGTATATATACGTATTATAATCTGAGTGGTTAAGAACCAATTATGTATTCCCCTAGAGTAATAAGAAGATAGGTTGATTCCGTCGTTTACCTTTCTGTATTAGTTCTAGTATCATTCGATCCTTCATCTGTTATATCCTTAAACGAATCTGTAACTATGGATTATGTCAAGTTACACATAATAAGACATTGGTTTTACTTGTTCAATTAGAATTAACTCTGAATAGATAGGTTAAGTGAAATCTCCATTTCAACTCTTAACCCTATCACCTTGTAAGGATTTCAACTTAATTCTCCACAAACGGTCATTGGATATATCTCATATTTATCAGGAGTGACGAATGCTCAATCTAATATTAACTATCTCACAATTACTTTATGTGATACACAACGCCTGACGCACACACCCCAAGATCATTCCTGTTAATGGATCGCGTTTGCACAGAGTCAAAACATCACACTCCATAATCCAGAAACACTAATTAATATTTATTTGAGTCTGATGATTACTTATACTTACTAATACCATTTGAGGAAAACAGGTGACATAGGATAAATCCATCCATCCTGTTATCTCAAGTCGGGACCTCAATCCTAATGAACTCGTTCACCGGATCCATGTAACTGTCCAGATATCTCCATATCTGAAGCTTGTGAGATCATCTCTCTATTCACAACAGAAGATATTATTACATGCAAGTCTCAACAACATTATGTTAACCCTTTAAACATATTGCTTGACTTGAAGTGGTTTTAAGTTTATTAGATTGCGATAAAGATTTCGTATGATTGTTGTGTTTTGTAGGATCATAGTTCAAGGACAATCCATGCCATAGGTAGTTTATACAAAGGGCTTTATTACCTTACTGGTTCATCTTTTGACCCATAATGTTTTACATGCCTTTTTTTGTTGATGGAAATGTAGATTTTCCTGTAATGTTTATTAATGTTGTAGCCACGGATTTTGATTTGTAGCATAAACGACTAAGGCATATGTTAAATGTAAACAATGCACTATGTAGACATTCTTTCCAAGTTGAATAAAATTTCTAATTGTACTACTTGTCATCAAGGCAAACAAACTAAAAAACCTTTTCAGCCTAGTATTATGCAATCAAAGCGAACTTTTGAGCTTTTACACATAGACTGTTGGGGCCATATCCAGGGACGGATGTAGGGGTCAAAGGGGGCATTTGCCCCCTTCATCCCAAATAATAATAAAAAAAATTAGTCTAAAATGTTTTTTAGCCCAAAAATTGCATTAATTATCATAACAAAAATTAATCTGAAAATGTATTGCTCTATCAATCAATTCCTAACGTTTTGGGTCAGGAGCAATTTTACCCCTAACGTTTAAAATTGTGCAATTTTTTCCCTAATATTGGAAGCCAAGAGCAATTTTACCCCTAACATTGATAAATTGGGTCAATTTGAGAAATAATTCATCAAACTGTCTTCTCGATCATTAATCTTGTCATCTACACTTCACACATGCGTTATTTTATCGGGAACAAATCACAAACATATGTTGGGATATGAAAAAAATATTAAAAATAAACTGTCTTTTGTACGAATTAGACAAAAAATTCAAAAAATTCACCGAATTTATAAATATTAATCTCCAATTTTATTATTAAATTACAAAAAACATTATATCATTTTTTTAGAACAAATTGATATGCAATTGGTGCAAAATAAAGAAAAAAATGACTGTATTTTATAATAGTGTCTGAAATTGATTCAATTTATCAACGTTAGGGGTAAAATTGCTCTTGGCTACAAACATTATGGGTAAAATTGCACCATTTTAGACGTTAGGGGTAAAATTGCTCCTGACCCAAAACGTTAGGGGTATTTTTGCACCTTAACCCTAAAAAGAAGCAGTATAGGTAGAGGCAGCAGATCGTTTTCAAGCTATGACAGATCGTAGATGTCAATTGCCACCTCGTAATCGTCGATCTACTTAGCATTAGAAGTTTTTTTATTTATTTTAAGACATTTTGTATCGAATAGCAATTATGTAATAAAGTATATTTTTTTTAATTAATGTTATTTTATCTAAAAAAAATTTACATAGAGTTTTGCGCCCCCTCCCCCCCCCTCCCCCCTCAAATCATAGATCCGCCACTGACCATATCATAAACCTTCATTCACATAGGATATAGGTATATGCTTACTATTGTAGATGATTATAATAGAGTCATATGGACTATACTTTTTAAACATAAACGCCAAGTATCTAACCTACTAGGTTGTTTCTTTAAAATGGTGAAGACTTAATTTCAATATTATTGAAAAACGAAGCTAAATAAAACAGAATTAATCAAGCAAAGATCGAACAGAAGGATATAAAAGCTATATGTTGAATGTAGTGCCTCACAAAGATAAAGATAAGTTTGATAACAGAGCTTTTTCGCATGTATACTTGGAGGATCACTTGGTGAAAAGAGTTAGAAAGTTTGTAACCTTGAAATGCATACTATTTTGGATTGAATTGGGGGAGAGGGAAGAATTGAAATTTTTTTTTCTATAATTGATAAGTTGGATTTTAAAAAATATATATATAATCTTTTTTATAATAAATCTTTTAAATTTATATACAAAATATATAATTTATGTAAAAAATAATTAATTAAGTTACCATTTGTGAGTTATCTCTCAAACGGTAACATAAGGGTTAAGGTGCAAAAATACATCTAACGTTTGGGGTCAGAAGCAATTTTACCCTTAAGGTCTAAAATGGTGCAATTGTACCCCTAACGTTGGAAGCCAGGAGCATATTTACCCCTAACATTGATAAATTGGGTCAATTTCACCAATTGCATAACTATTCATTCTAAAAAAAGAATTTCATTTTTTTATAATTTAATAATAGAATTGGAGATTAATATTTATAAATTCGGTGAATTTTTTTAATTTTTTTTGTCTAATTCGTACAAAAAGATAGTATTTTTTTTTTTTACATCCCAACATATGTTTGTGATTTGTTACTGGTAAAATGATGCACATGTGAAATGTAGATGACAAGATTCATGACCGAGAAGACAGTTTGATGAATTATTTCTCAAATTGATCCAATTTATCAATGTTAGGGGGTAAAATTGCTCTTGGCTTCCAACATTAGGAGTAAAATCGCACCATTTAAAAAGTTAGAGGTAAAATTGTACCATTTTAAATGTTAGGGATAAAATTGCTCCTGATCTAAAATGTCAGAGGTATTTTTTCCACCTTTAGCCGTAACACAATGGTAGTGTTACCGTTATGGCAGCAAAAATTGAGATATATTACTGTGAATAAGAACATGAAGCAATCAGTGGTTGTTGGTGAGCATGCATATACGGAGTATATATTAATTATCAGATGTGAGAACCCACGGACTATATATGCGATTATACCAAAAGTTAATAAATATATATTCAATCTTGATTTTTCGTTTTTTCAATAGAAAATTCAAATTAAATGGTCAACCATGTGATGATAGTCAGAATAACACTGTGATTACATTAGAAATTAATGTTCCCAAAAGTTCATGACGATGACCCTTATAATTTAGGATGCTGAATGTACACCCATCATTTACCTAACTCATAATTCAATATCCAATAGTTTGATGGATCAATATTTTCTAAATATTATAAGATTTATCCCTATTCCTGTCCCGCGGGAATCCCTGTTCCCACGGAGATCTCCGTTTCCCATTTACAGATATTTCAAAATCTATTTCTCCGTTCCCCATTCTCCGTTTTCCATAAGAAATCACCGTTTATATTTAAAAAATAATAATAAAGTATAAAACTTTTAAAAAGGGATAGGTAATGTGATACAGATCGGTTTTATCTGAATTCGTGACGTGTTAGTTTTAATTGTAAACTAACAAAGCTGTTCTTCTCTAGCTAAACTAGAAGGAGTGAATCCCAAGTTTCATGGACTAAATCCATAGGAATATGAAATCCCCATTGTTGAAGGTGAAAACCTTAACAAAAGCTTCTTGAAGAAGATATAATTTTGATTGATAAAAAGTTTTACTATTACAAAGAGAAAGAGATGAATTTATATCATCTAAAACCTAATTGGCAAATTACATAAAAGGCTAACCTAATATAACTAATTAAAGAGTAAGGTTAGGGATAAAATGGGGTAATAATAAAAGGGTGGCATGGATGGTAAATAGGGAGTGGTATGGATTGTAAATAAGGAGTGACAGGATTGTAAATAAGGAGGAGCTGGAGTAAGGAGCAAGTTCCTGAAAAGTGAAAGTACGCGGGACGTGCCCGAAAGTACGCACGGCGTACTTTGGCTGATGAGCCCTTCTCTGGATCAGTATCCTTTATACGCGGGACGTGCCCAGAAGTACGCACGGCGTACTTTGGCTGATGAACTCTTCTCCGGGATCACCTTCTTTCACGCGGGGCGTACCTTTACACACGCGGAGCGTGTCTGAGCTGCTGGTGATTTGTGTGGCACTGTTTTGAGCCTCCATACTCGTTTGTTGCTCGCGCTTGGTTCTTCCTCCGACTTCCCTCGTTCGGACTCGATCATAGGGAAAGATGCCCCGCATCATACACTCTCTCTTAAAAAGAACTTGACCCCAAGTTGCTTGCTATATATTGGTGAGACGTGTTCGTTGTGAATGAACCCAAGCCCTCAAATCGAACCAAGGTGTTGTTCGAGATGAATTCAAGGAGTCCACTCCAAATATTACCGGACTCACCTTCTCCTCACGAGCTTTTCCCCATACCTCAACAAGTGCTTCACCCCGGACTTCATCTTCCGTGGTGCTCATCTCCCGATCTCCACCAATATCGGATGTTCTACCAACATCAAATGGTATGTCTTGGCGAAGCTTGTCAAACCACTTCCCATTGAATGCTTAGATGGTCTTCCAACGCCCCTCATTTGGTTGCACGGACCACCCATAGACCCTCTTGATCTCCCCATCAACCCGGATGCTAGGCTCAACCTCCACTCGCACATAGCCAACCTCACATAACATGTCTCGACGCCATATATCAACCCAAATTGGAGCGATCCCTTGAGTGCTCTTCACAACCCAAACATGACTTTGAATTGAATATGCCCGGACTTTGCTATCACTCATTCCACCAACTCGGCTATCATGCTCAATCTCTCATTGCCCATGGCCCACGTCAAACGGAATATCCCGGCGACGCTTGTCATCCCACTTCATAGCGAACACAATCACACGTAGATTAGCTCCATCCTCACCTTGGGTTAACAATCCCGGAACTTCAAGACTTGCCACCTTACTAACTTGGCCCTCAATCCCCAAACCTTGAATTTCTTCTACCTTCTCAACACCTCTCGGGCGGCTATCCCCATTCATCAAAGACTTCACAAACCCCACTCTCTTCATCACAAGATCGCTTCTCATTGACTCCTCATAGGGTTGATGCTTCTTCAACGAGCACCACATATACCCCCACACATACATAGCAATAAAGCGCAAAATAATGAGTTCCGAGTTTACCAAGTCTTGACCTCCTTCCATCCTTTCTATGTTCCCCGGGAAGCCATTCCCCTTTAATGAACAATCACCAAAGTCCACCACAAAATCACCCTTCATGGTTCCATCATAGGGAAGGTTCTCCCTCAATATAAAGCTCACACTTCCCACAACAAGATCATCTCCCATAAGCTCATCATCGGGAAGGTCCTCCCTCAACATACATATCCAAGATTCCAACACAAATATCTCAACAAAGCACAAAAGAATAAGTTCAGATTTTACCCAATGAGTGACTCGATTCTTTTGCATGTGGCATGTGCTAGGCATCTCGGTGCTTTCAATAGGCTTCATAGAGCAACCGTCCTCCTCCTCTCTAGAGATCAGCTCACCATGTGTAGAGCTAGGTGCACTATCTCCCGGATCCCATGCTATGTCATGTGGTAGCTTCCTCAAAGGTGGAAGTCCTTTAGGAAGCCCTTTAGGTGGCTCGTTGAAAGACACGTGCTTGTCACCTGATGACTTGTGGAGAAATTCCGATCAGCTTTCGTCCCTGTGGGGCGTCGTTGGGTTCGACGGGGGGAAGCTCCGATGCCAAAGTCAGTAAGGAAGAATAAGAGAGCAAACTGAATTGACAAAGGGTAAGTGAATGTGTACCTTGATAGCCTGAGACGTAGGCTATATATAGTCATGAAGTTGTAACCTTCAGTAACTAGAAAGTCTCCATTAATATCCCATTAATGGCGGTTACAGGTTACCCTTAAGTTGGCGGTTAGCTAATTGATAGCTCATTAATGGTCTTTATTGCCGGATCGGCCCAGCCGTTCTAATGGCGGATTGAGAGCTTATGGAGATTCGCCCACGGGTCTCTCTTGGCGAGTCCTAGGTGATCTGCCCGTCGAATCTCTTTATTTCGATGCGCCACGGAATTCCCGTATCAGGCGACCAACACGTGGCGTTCTTTAGGCGAATATCCCTTTTGATCCTTGGGATAATATCACAATGTTATCAGAAGCCCCCCCCCCCCAAAAGTTCCCTTAAAGTCCTTTAGGGCTTTTGAGCTTCTTTGCGCGCCATCATGATTACTTGCATTAATGAGCACTCTGTTCGATGCCAATCACGGAGTGACACGTGTAGCAGGCGCACTGCCCGAGGAGTGAGAAGGCACCTTCTTTATTCTTTCTTTTCTCTTTCTTCCCCATTCATTCTTCCTCTCCATTTTCCTTTGCGTCTTCTTTGTAGAGCTTTCTTCGGAGTTTTCAGAATCCTTGAAGCTGTATTTTCATGTAAGTTCATCTTCTTCATTCTATTTTTTCTGAATGTTTAGGAGCTCTTCTTCATCCTCCGAATCAACCTCTGAACTTTTTAATTTGACTTCTTCCTCTGAGATTGTATTTAGTTGGACTACTTCGTCATCGGAAAATTCCTTTTCCTCCGAAGGTACGGTCAGCTCCGATTTAGCTGAGTTACACAACTCGGTGTGTAATTGTGATCGAACTCGTCTAGGTAGGAGTCAAAACCTTTCCACTCCGATCACCGGTACTGCTCCGGTCGTAGTTCTTAGGCGTTTTTCTGGGATGATGGCCTCTTCTTCTACCCTACCTAGGAAAAAGAAACCTCGAGCGGAGTCCACTCCGTCTCGTATGAGTGTCGCGGATCTAGCGGATCTGGCGAGTCGCTTCCCATAGATAAATAATTATGAGACTCAGTTGGCGGCGGCTCACCAACGACCCTCCTGTCCGCCAAGCGGATTCTTGTCGGTGTACTGTAGTCATGTGGAGAGAGGGTTCCGGCTTCCTCTTCCAAAGATGATGGCGGACATCCTTTCTTACTTTGATATCACTGTCAGCCAATTACATCCTAATGGTTGGTTAGACATAGCTTTAGACTGCTATCTGGCCTCGAACTTAGGAGTAGTGTACACTCCCCGTATCTTCAGAGCTTTTCATAAACCGTCGAAGCGAAAGTCTGAGTCTTTCCTTACTTTTGCAAAATTTGGAGTGTATTCGCCGTTTAGTGGAAAAATGTCCAACGTCCATTGTTGCGACGAAAAATTCTTCTACATAAAGATAAACGAGGGCGAATCTCTAGGCTTCCCAACATTCTGGAATCCAAAACCTTTGCACATGACGGGAGATATGCGTATACTGATGAATAGTGATGAGGTAGTGGCGGAGCTCATGAAGAGTGTCAAGGCGGAGGCCTGGATATACGCTGATGCCTTAGATTTCATGATGAGTGACATTCCCCTGATTCGCCGGGAAGGGGACAAGTTTATTTACTCGAAGATTGCCCAGTTTGATCAAGGTAACTTTGTGTTTTCTTTCTTTGAACCTTGATCGCTTTATTGTTCTCTTTGGCAGGGGTTTATCTAAGGCCAATCACGCTCTTGCAGAGAAGCGTAGGAAGTTGTTGGAGGATGAGGCTCGCAAGAAAGATCAGGTGGCGAATCCCCAAAAGGGTGCAGGGAAACGTCTAGCTGATACAACGGCCGATCCACCTCTAAAAAGGAGGAAGCCTGCAGCTTCTGGCTGTCCAAAGTTTATGGCGGATGCCATGAAATCCGCCATGCCTGTGGTGGAGATGGAACAAGTAGGTTGTCTTTGTCTTTTATCTGTTTGCTAGGTTCGGAATCTAAGTTTTGATCCTTACATCTTTGTGCAGATGGCGAAGCCTGACCTAGACGGATATTGGTTCGCCAAGTATGGTGTCCATAGATCCTTGGAGAATGAGTCTGTTATCAATGACCTAGACGAGGCTCTAGGTCAGTTGGGTGAGGTACAAAGGAATCAGAACCAGATTCCAGGATCAACCCATGCTCAAAGGGGAAAGACGGAGCTTCTTACGGTAAGTCCCCTTGCTAGAAAGGATCTCTTTTTAGAAAAAGTTGTACCTTTGTTCTTTCATTTTGACAAAACTGTTTGCCTTTGACAGATGTACACTCGCATACGCGCCATGGAAGCTGAGCTCCTTCAAGGTGTGGCGGACAAGGCTACCATAGAAAGGTTGGAGAAAGAAATCACTGATGCTAACGCGAATGTCGCATCCACCGCGTCCGCCATTGCCCTCAAGGATGCCGAGATTAAAAAGCTAAAGGAGAAGATTGAGGCAGATGCCAAGGAGCATGAGAACGCTTTAGGAGAAGCAGAGTACATGGATGGAGAGCAAGCTTTCTTTTACGGCGAACTGATCATGGCGTATTTCGAGCTGGCGTATCCCGAGATCGATTTTACAGATCCGCAGTTCGCCGTTCCGGACCCAGATGATGTTCTCAAATTTAACAAAATCCCGGACATCAAGGACTACCTCCGTGACTATGTTCGGAAATGGATGAAGGGACCCGTCGAAGAAAGCAAACCTTCCACCAATGTCAAGCTAGTGGACCTCGAGGAAGTACCTCCAAAGGCGGGTGAGGAGCTGATAACCGATGGCACATCTGAAGCTGTTAAGAAGGAAGCTTCTCAAGCAGGTGCCTCAGGCGAGAAGAATGCTAAGGAGAATACGCCTGTCAATGTTTAGTGTTGTTGTTTGTAAAACTTAAGTACAATTTTTTAATCCTTATGGTTGCTATTTATTTTACCTTTACGTTTGCGTAAGTAAATATATAAGCTTTTAGGAGTTATTTTGGAGTAGGTGGCCAGCCATACTCCATTGTGCGAACCTTTGTGAAGGTTTGAAGCTGTTTTATTCCTTTAGAGGAAGTAAAGCTGCCTTTAAGGATCAACTTGCTACCTATCTTTGAGGTGAAGTGATCCGCCTTTAGGACTTGTGAACCCATCTTTGGGAAGGGTGCAAGAGAGTGTAAAGACCTTGCGTCCAAGGAATGTTTTAACTCTATCTCGAATGGTGATCATCTACAGATGGATCCGCCCATGAGATTGTTCTCCTATCTTTGAGGAGAAAAAAGTAGCTATAAGATAGCAGTACTTTTTAATGTGGGAAGCGTTGATGCCCCCCTTCTTTTTTAGACTGGAATATTTATATTGTTGTAAGAAAATACTTAAAAAGAATATGGACAATAGTACAATTGCTTTTTATTGATAGAAGATACGCTTTATTACAGCAAGTGGGTCTCATATGTGAGCCTCATTAAAACCTTTAATAAGAAAAATCTCATGGGAAAAAAGCTTATTAAAGGAAAAAGAGTACTCAAGACCTTTGTTTACATTCTATTTTCTGGCGAAGTATTTGCGGAGATTTTGGAGATTCCAAGTTCGCGGCAATGTATTTCCTTCCATGTCTTGAATCTTAAATGTGGCGAACCCAATTTTGTCCACTATTCGATATGGACCTGTCCAGGTGAGCCCTAGCTTGCCCTTCCCTTCTCTAGATTGGATTTTGTCGGCCTTACGGAGCACGAGATCTCCCACATTCAAGTCTACAAGTTTGGCGTTTTTGTCATGATAAGCCGTGATCCGCTGCTTGTATGCCGCCATACGTACATATGCCTTGTCTCTCCTATCCTCCACTTGATCAAGACTTTCTTTCAATCTCTGACTATTTTCATCCTCGCAATAGAATGCAACTTTGTCACTCGGAACCAATATCTCGACTGGGATTACAGCCTCCACGCGATGAGAAAGGGCGAATGGGGTTTCGCCTGTGGCCGTGCGAGGAGTAGTACGATACGCATATAAGACGCTTGTTAATTGATCCGCCCATTTCTTATCATGCTCACCTAGTCTTTTCTTTATTCCTTTTACGATTATCTGATTCATGACTTCGGTCATACCGTTGGATTATGGGTAATATACGGAGGCGAATCTGTTTAGAATGCCCAAGTTTTCACAGAAAGCTTTGAACTCACCACAGTTGAACTGCGTTCCATTATCAGTGATGATCGTGTGTGGAACTCCGTATCTTCCCACAATATTATCTTTGATGAACTCAACCATTCGTTCAGCATCGATGGAGGAGACAGCTTCAGCCTCTACCCATTTAGTGAAATGATCTACTGCCACTACCACGTACTTCCTCTGTCTGCGAGTTGGGGGAAATGGTCCAACAATGTCAATTCCCCAGACAGCAAAGGGTCTACCTTCGATGATGGGCCTCTAGAGATGTTTGGCAGTATGAGATTCATTCGCATGAATCTGACAACTATGGCAAGATTCCACCAGTTTCTGTGCATCAAGTTCCGCTGTGGGCCAATAAAATCCTGCTAGCCTAGACTTCTTCAAGATGGAAGCGGATGCCTCATGGGCTCCACATATTCCCTCGTGCATCTCCTTGAGAACCTGTTGTCCTTCTTCTGGCAAAATGCATTTTAACCAAGGGTGGCTAAAAGATTTTCTGTAGAGGCAATCATTTATCATGGAGAAATAAACCGCTTTCCTGACTATCCGCCGAGCTTCCTCCTTGTTCGTAGGTAGTGCTCCATCTAACAGATACTGGCGGATGGCCGACCTCCAAATCACCTTCTACTGTCGTGAGTAGGGATGCTTCCTCCGAGGCGAAGGCCGGAGCTACTTTAACTTCGAACGGACATTGTGGATCCGCCTAGTTCTCCTTGCTGGAAGCCATTTTAGCTAGATGATCCGCTTCTGTGTTTGATCCGCGAGGTACATGGATCAACTCCCATTTAGTTTCTTTGGCTTCAAGGTGATCCAGTAATTTTTTAACTTCAGCAACGTATTTGGCCAAAACGTCATCTTTTACTTCGTAATTTTTGATCACCTGGTTGACCATCAACTTGGAGTCACTATAGATCACGATCCGGTTGGGAGTGATTTCTTTCAGCAGACGCAGTCCCAATATTAAAGCCTCGTACTCCGTTGCATTGTTGGTTGCAATAAAATCCAATTTTGCTGCGTATCGTAGTTTTATATATTGAGGACCTGTGATTACGATGCCTATACCAGCTCCCTCCGCTGAGGAGGCTCCATCTGTGTACATCGTCCATTCTTCGACTTGAGATTTAGGGAGATTCACCCCTTCTTCCGTGAATTCATTCACAAAGTCTGCCAAGACTTGACTCTTTAAGGCTGACCTGCTCTCGTATCGTACGTCAAATTCACCAAGTCGGATAGCCCACTCCATCAATCTCCCTGAAGTCTCTGGCTTTTGCAATACCTTCCTCATTGGTATATTTGTTCGAACTATAACAGTATGAGCCTGGAAGTAAGGCCTAAGGCGGATTGCCGTGGTGACAACAGCCAACGCCATTTTATCAAGCTTGGAATATCTGGTTTCAGCATCCTTTAATACTTTGCTCACGTAATAGATTGGATACTGCTGGCCATCGTCTTCCCTTATCATGACCATGCAAACAGCTTTATCTGTAACCGAGACATACATGTAAAGATTCTCACCTTTCAAGGGTCGACTCATCAAGGGCGGTTCTGTGAGAAACCGTTTGATTCCCTCGAAAGCTTTTTCGCAATCCTCAGTCCATTCAAACGCCTTTTGCTTCTTGATCACCTCATAAAAGGGCTGACATCTACGGGCTGAACATGAGATAAACCTGCCCAAGGCTACGATCCGCCCGTTAAGACATTGCACTTCCCTGATATTCCGTGGTGCTTGCATCTCCAGAACGGCCTTAATCTTGTCAGGATTTGGGCTCACTCCTTTCTGGCTAATCATGAATCCCAAGAACTTTCCATACGTTGCACCAAAGGTACATTTTTCCGGGTTCAGTTTAATATTGTGACGTCGGAGTATGCCCAGTACCTCCCTTACATCATCTGCATGTTTTTCCACAGTGGTACTCTTGATGATCATGTCATCTACATAGACGGAGTAATTATCACCTTTGCTTTCCGCGAATATTTTGTTCATCATCCGTTGATAGGTTGCACCTGCATTCTTTAGCCCAAAGGGCATGACTTTGAAGCAATAAGTGGCTTGGTGAGTCACGAATGAGGTCTTGATTCTATCTAAAGGCTCCATTGGGATTTGGTGATAACTCGACTTTACGTCTGTGAAGGAGTACATAGCGTATCCTGCGGTTCCATCTACGAGGATGTCAATACATGGCAAAGGGTAGTTGTCTTTGGGACAGGCTTTGTTGAGATCTGTAAAGTCAATACACATGCGGTATGATCCGCCCGCTTTCTTGACTAGCACTACATTCGCCAGCCATTGTGTATAAAGTACCTCTTCAATGGCATCCGCCCGCTGGAGCTTAGTGATTTCTTCCTCTATCACTTTCTGCCTTTCAAGGCCATGGTTTCTCCATTTTTGGGCAACCGGAACCGCATCTTTGTCAATGTTGAGTTTGTGAGTGATCACATCTGGACTAATCCCGGGGAGGATCTCATCTTTCCATGCAAAGACGTCTTCTGCCTCATGGAGAACCTTGGTGATTGCTTCTTTAATTTCTCCCTTGAGCCCTTTAGCCATTCGTACATGTTTTTCATCCGCCATGAGGTACATCTCCGTTTCGCCCAAGGCCATTGTGACCAGTTCTTCCTCGTCCTCATCCTTAGACTGTGGGCGAATCATTAGTGATGCTGAATACGTCTCCTGAGCCACTTTTTGACTTCCTCTGATCATTACACCTCCCTTGGCTGTGGGGATGTAAAGAGTTAGGTGGCGTATAGAAATAAGAGTTGTCGCCTCAGAAATGAAGGGCTGCCCAAGGATGATATTGTAGGCTAACTGGCCATCCAGGATGGAGAATTCCAGATCGCCCTTCCAGACTTGATCTTCGTCAGCTAATTCACAGTCTAATGTTACCTGGCCCTTTGTTTGAATGGTGTGTCCTGTGACTCCTAGGATATCCACTATAGTGGTTTCCACTTGGATTGGGTCGACCATAAGCTTAGCAAATGCTCCTCTTGTGATGACATTGCACGAACTCCCGGTATCGATCATTACTCTTTTCATCTCCCAGCCTTCCACCATCATAGTAATGACCAAGGCATCCGCATGAGGAGAGATCTCTGGGCCAACATCTGCAAAAGGGCGATTAAGTGATGCCCTGTCAAGAGCAGTGGTCTTTGCCTTTTTCAGTACAGGTTGGTACCTAGGTCCGCTTGCTATGACATTGATGGTCCCTTTTCCTTTCTTCTTCGGGTCATCTCTGGATTTATCACCATCTCCCTTCTTGCCATCATTTTGGACGAACCGATCCAATTTGCCTCTCTCGATGAGACGTTCTATTTCTCTGGCTAACTCCCAACATGCGTTTGTGTCATGGCCATTTTTCCTGTGGTATTTGCAATAATTTTTGGGATTTTTACCAGTGTTGGTGTACTCCCCCCCCTTTTGGTTCGGGGTATGAAATGCTCTGTTTATGCTGACTATTCTCGATCCACATTAGCACTTCACTTTTAGAGGCATTGAGTGGCGTAAATGATGAAACAAATGCCGATTTGTTCTTAGAGCCTCTTCGCCGACCTCTAGAGGATGAATCTTGGTACTTATCTTTCTCCCTCTCCTGACGGCGAGATTCGCCTTTATCCTTTTTGAGCGGAGAAACTGATTCTCGGCGGATATCATCCACCTCCATGAAGTCTTTGCAGCGTTCCATCAATTCTGCCATGCTGCTGGGCTTCTTTCGAATTAGATCCTCCTGCAAACTCTTACATGTTGTGTTCTTTACCAGAGATTCTACTGCCATGGAGATATCCACATCAACAATTTGTATACACAATTTGTTAAAATTGTTTACATACTCTCGAAGGGATTCGTTCGCCTTCTATTTTAATTCAAAAAGCTTCCGTGACTTGACCACTGGAGGGATACATCCGGCGAATTTAGCACAAAACTCTCTGCTTAGTTGATCCCAACTGTCTATCGATCCAGGAGGTAAAGATTGGAACCAGTCATAAGCGGGACCTCCTAACGTGGTGATAAACATCTTGCATAGCACCGGTTCCATTGCACGGTTAAGGCGAAGCAGTATTCGATATTTTCTGGCGTGGGCCTCTGGGTTGTCAGCACCCGTGTATATTGGGAGATTAGGTATTTTAAAATGCATATCCATTTCCTCCGCTTCGATCCAAGCCGTGAAGGGCGAATCCCTATTGGCGAATGGATTATGCCTGGCATTCTCCTCATTCATGCGGAGCACCGCAGCTCGAACTCTATCATCAAAATTTTCCGGACCCGCCCTTGGGCATCCTCTCCGTGGAGATCTACTTGGAGAAGATGAAGAGCTGGATCCAGAAGATGGATCCGATGGTGAACGTCCGCCTCCGCTTCCACGTCCGCCTCCTCCTCCACCTCCACCTCCTCCTCCCTGTCCGCCCGGGGGAGCTTGATCGTTACCCCCTCCATGGCCTCCTGAAGGAAGGTGCCTATCATCTCCTTGGTGTGGCGGTGGTGGTGGCCTATTCGAACGTGGTGTCTCTACTGGCCTTTTGCTCTGTCTACGTCCAGTAGACGGGGGTGATCTACCCTTGCGGGAGGATCTCAGTTTCCGAGGCGAAGGTGATTCGGACCGCCTACTTTTCTCTTTTCTACGCTTTTTGTGCCTTTGCCCTTCTGATCCACCCAAGGAGAGATTCGACCGTGGCCACCTTGGGATACTTGATCCGCCCAGGTTTATCCCCTGGCTTGCAGACCCGCCAAGAAGAGTTTGATCGTTCCTTTGACTTCCTCCTGCGCTAGCAGGGAATAATTCCCGATTGAGCGGTCGGTCCCCATGCGCTGCCGTGGAAGTGACCAGGGATTCTGTATTATGAGCTTGGAGAAATGAAGAATTGAGGGCGTTTGATCCTATAGTCGCCTGGGGCCATGAAGATACCATAGACGTGGGCATCATGCTCCAGAACGGAGGAATGATCATGAATGACCGTAGGCGATTACCCATCTCAGGGCCAAACTCCCTTTCTATTGCTTCTGCACACATGTTGATGAATGCGTCTGGTGGCACACTACCTTCGGCTTGTGTTGTGGGAGCACTTGAATCAGCGCGACCAGCACTAGTTACAGGTTGGCTTGATGGTGTTACTAATGGTGTTTCTTCCCCCGATGTGGGGTTCGGTTCCCCATTTGCCATGTCCTTTTAAAGTGAACGAAAAACCCTTTATTTGATTAAGGGTTCCACGATCACCGCACCAATTGATGACTTGTGGAGAAATTCCGATCAGCTTCCGTCCCTGTGGGGGCATCGTTGGGTTCGACGGGGGGAAGCTCCGATGCCAAAGTCAGTAAGGAAGAACAAGAGAGCAAACTGAATTGACAAAGGGTAAGTGAATGTGTACCTTGATAGCCTGAGACGTAGGCTATATATAGTCATGAAGTTGTAACCTTCAGTAACTAGAAAGTCTCCATTAATGTCCCATTAATGGCGGTTACAGGTTACCCTTAAGTTGGCGGTTAGCTAATTGATAGCTCATTAATGGTCTTTATTGCCGGATCGGCCCAGCCGTTCTAATGGCGGATTGAGAGCTTATGGAGATTCGCCTCAGAGGTTCGCCCGCGGGTCTCTCTTGGCGAGTCCTAGGTGATCCGCCCGTCGGATCTCTTTATTTCGATGCGCCGCGGAATTCCCGTATCAGGCGACCAACACGTGGCGTTCTTTAGGCGAATATCCCTTTTGATCCTTGGGATAATATCACAATGTTATCATCACCCTTGAACATCGGCTCTACTTCCTCACTTCTAACTTTGCTACTCCCCTTCTCAACCTCATTCTCCTCTTGGGATTTGACTTCACTAGGAGAGTGGCTAGCTAGCTCAACCATGGAACCCAAGTCAAGATGATTCAAGGTCTCAACCGTTCCACCAATGCACCCATTCACGTTCAACTCCCGAGTTGGACAATCTTCCAAAGTGGTCTCCATTTTCTTACTAGGAGAACTCTTCAAAGGTGTAAGGACATATCGGATTCCGCCTTTGCGTATGGTGTAGGTGTTGCTTCTTCCCGCATGTGAGGCATCACAATCAAATTGCCATGGCCTACCAAGTAGCACATCACAAGCACCCATCTCTACAACATCACACATAGCTTCATCCCCATAAGCTCCAATAGTGAAAGGAACTTTACACCAATGAGTAACTTGAAGCTTCTCCACCTCGTTGACCCAACCAAAGTGATAAGGTCTAGGATGTGGCTCGAGAACCAACCCAAACTTGCTCATGGCGAACCGACTAATGATATTCACTTGGCTTCCTCCGTCGATCACCATCTCACACTTCTTCCCACGAACTAAGCATCGAGTTCTAAATAATCGATGACGTTGGCTTGGCTCCCCTTCACTAGGCATTGGCACCCTAGTCACCAAATACACATTGTGCTCATTGCCATCATCATCAACTTCATAGGTGTCTTCATACTCAACACTTCTCGCTTCATCCTCATCTTGGAACCGATTCTCTTCATCATCATAAGCATCTTCATTTCGGCTCCACTCTTCATTTCCCAACTCATCGCCATAATGGACCCTACCTCCATCATGCTCATAAATATCTTCGTTATAGGAGCGTTCAACATCCTCCAACTCATCATCATAATAGAATCTACCTTCGTTGTCTTCATAAGGAGCCCCGTGTCGATCCCACTCAACACACTGACGCCCATTCTCGTCATAGTAGACCCTATCTTCGTCTTCCTCATAAGCGGCCCCATATTGGTTCCACTCAATGCGTCGACGTTCATCCTCCCCATGGTAAACTCTACCCTCTTCATCATAATCAAACTCATATGCACCATGACAAAGTTCACCATCCTCACTTATCTCATCTACGGAAGCGTGCTCTCTCCTTTCAACCTCATCCTCGAATTCACCTTCACAATAGTCATGTTCAACATTTCTTTCTAGCTCGTTCTCGGATTGGCTCTCCTCTTCATCAATCTCCTCTACTAACTCCTCTTCTTCATGGTTGTATTCAAATTCATTTCCATCTTCATCCACGATCCGTCTCTTCCCATGACCCCTCGTTTCCTCCCACTTCTCTCTATAGTTCAAGCCGACTAACTCATGTGCCAAGCCGCTTGACTCATAAGACATGCAACCACCCAACATGGTTGAACCACCAACATCTCTCCCATCTCCATAGTCATCAACCTCCACACATAATGAAATTTCATCATTCTTCTCAAAGAGATTAATAAGCCAAATGTCATTCTCCCCTTCCTCAAGGATAATGCCTTCCATTTCCTCAAACTTACAAACAAGGTTATGCTTAAGAGGCATTTCATCAAACACTTGGGGAGCATCACTTGCTACACGGGCTTTCCCAACATCCTCACCTACAAACACTCCTTCCTCCTCATCCACACATGAATCCACATTCTCATTCACCACATCATGATCAGATAACCCACAATGAGAATCTAAATCCACTTCAACACTACAAACAACACCACAAACATCCAATCTCTTCCTAGAAATAGGACTATCCACAACTTCAATATGAGAAATTGGAAGTTTAGGATTTACCTCTTCAATGTGTAAAGGAGAAAAGATTGGTGATGGATCTTTAGGAGGGACCTCCATGGTTGGCTGGGAGTGATTTCGGCATTCTTGCTTGAGACCCATTACAGATTCAATAAGCTTCCTCGTTAGCTCGTTCATCACCCGAAAATCCTCCTTACAACTCTCATGATACCTCATCATCTTGGCTTTGAGGTTTTCCAATCCCTTGTTGATGGTTTCTTCATAGCTTGGAGATAAATTTGGTTGAACCATAGTCGAAAGAAGTCTCCATTCAAGGAAAATGATCGGCTCTGATACCAAATGATACAGATCGGTTTTATCTGAATTCGTGACGTGTTAGTTTTAATCGTAAACTAACAAAGATGTTCTTCTCTAGCTAAACTAGAAGGAGTGAATCCCAAGTTTCATGGACTAAATCCATAGGAATATGAAATCCCCATTGTTGAAGGTGAAAACCTTAACAAAAGCTTCTTGAAGAAGATATAATTTTGATTGATAAAAAGTTTTACTATTACAAAGAGAAAGAGATGAATTTATATCATCTAAAACCTAATTGGCAAATTACATAAAAGGCTAACCTAACATAACTAATTAAAGAGTAAGATTAGGGATAAAATGGGGTAATAATAAAGGGGTGGCATGGATGGTAAATAGGGAGTGGTATGGATTGTAAATAAGGAGTGACAGGATTGTAAATAAGGAGGAGCTGGAGTAAGGAGCAAGTTCCTGAAAAGTGAAAGTACGCGAGACGTGCCCGAAAGTACGCACGGCGTACTTTGGCTGATGAGCCCTTCTCTGGATCAGTATCCTTTATACGCGGGACGTGCCCAGAAGTACGCACGGCGTACTTTGGCTGATGAACTCTTCTCCGGGATCACCTTCTTTCACGCGGGGCGTACCTTTAGACACGCGGAGCGTGTCTGAGCTGCTGGTGATTTGTGTGGCACTGTTTTGAGCCTCCATACTCGCTTGTGCTCGTGCTTGGTTCTTCCTCTGACTTCCCTCGTTCGGACTCGGTCCTAGGGAAAGATGCCCCGCATCATAATGATACCAAGTATCAAGAATCATTCTCAAATTTTCTAAACCACAAAAAAATTAAAAATTGAAAACAACCAATTACCTAATAAAATGTACTTAAATCATCAAAAAATCAATTATCACGGAAAATAGTCGGGGATCCCTTATCGGAGATTAACCGGGTGGGGACGGTTATACCCACGGGACGGGTATACATTTCCCCACCCTCATCCCATCCCCACCACGAGGACAAAGCTATCACCATCCCTGTCCCATGGGGATCCTTATCGGGGATTCCTCGTTCCTATCGGGACGGGTCACCAATGGGGACGGAGAATCCCCGCCCCATTTGCATCCCTACTTCTAAACGAATCTAACAGGATGTAGTGCAAATCGGACCCGGAGATTCTCATATTTCGTCCACGTGTCAAAGGAAAGGTGGTGTCCCTATTTAGATGAATTTGACGTCTCTCAATGATCTAATCGCTCTTGGTTTCCTAGGATGGAGACACGTTTACTGATACTAATTCACATGTTATCATATGCCCCCCCCCCCCCCCTTTTGGACTCTAGAAGCTCATTTAGGGCTTCGTCTGTTTGGGAGCGTCTCATAAGGCCCATTTAGTCATTTCGTTTGGGAGAAATGAGACCGACACTTTGTTTTGTACGATCCGTAAATTACAGTGGAGGATTGATAGGGGTATTTTACCCCTATCTTTTAGCGTGATTTACGGGTTGATTTTGGATAAAATAAATAAGTTTAATTATAAAAATAAAGTGTTTTTGATAAAATAAAGAAATAAAAATAAATCTCGTACTTTCAGTTTATTTTCCTCGTTTTTTATTAGTTTAGGAAATAAAAACGTCAAGCTAACTCGGCTCTCAAGATTTGTATTTCAGGTACAAGAAAGGAGCAAAAATCCACTCCATACGCGGGGCATATAAACCTCTATGCGGGGCATGAAACATGGTATCGGTAATGATTGCCTTATCCGCAGAAGCCATGTGGAACTGACTCAGCATACGCGGGGCGTATGCCACTCTACGCAGGGCGTATGACACATGTCGGAAATAATTGGCCTAATCTTGAAAGTCAGACTGCACTGTCTCCCAGAGTCAACTCTCCATACGCGGGGCGTATCACCATATACGCGGGGCGTAAAAGGCAGTTCTTCAACATAAAAAGATCAGAGACTCTTTTACGCGGGGCGTACTTCAGCTACGCACGGCATAAAAGCACCAATTCAAGCAATAAAACTTCAGAGACTCAAACACGCGGGGCGTACAATCCTTTACGCAGGGCGTGCTTGAGACAACAAGACAACGAATTGGTCCACATGCAGGAGATTTCTGACGGAATGGGCATTTACGCGGGGCGTAGACCAATTTACGCGGGGCGTATCATGGGATTTCTGCACCAAATAATGTTGCTCCATACTTGTGCTTTGTGAAATTACAAACTTGCCCTTGCTTGATGCCTATAAATAAGAAGCTCTTGAACTTCATTTGACACCAAGAAATAATTTACACACTAGAGAGCAAACTATACTTGTTTTGTTATTTGTGGTAGTATAGATTCAGTTTTTGTAGCTAAACTCTCCACCTCGAGAGCTTGTTCGGTTGTTCCGGCATTCCATCGAAGTTCCGCTCCACCATTCATCACCAAGCTTGAGAGTTCCACCTCCACGACCTAGGAGACGGCTTTGAGTCCGGTTAGCTAGTTTCAAGGGCGGATTCTCCCCTTTTACGTGCTAATTAGCTTGTACTCTTCCTATGTACTAGGCTTGGTTGTATCCCATTTATATACATTTCATATTTATAATTTCATGATTTATAATCTCTATTTCCCTTTACGTGTTAGTATTTGCTACTTGTTTTGATATTGATAATTGACTATTGTGTAGGAGAACGCGATTTCCGACGCCATTCGGGTTATCTTTAGGGAGTTATATAGGTGTTGCCCTACCGGAAGTGACAAACCGGAAACCGTAGGAATTGACAAGCCACGGAACTTACGGGCCCTAGTTTCTAATTCCCCCGCATTAGACACGCCTTGACTAGGAATTACGTAGTCTAAGTACTTCACGGGTCCGTCCTACTATACTTAGTCGTCTTTGCAAGAGTAAATTATTACCCGTATACATTTAGAGTCATTATTCATCGCGGTTATAACTTATCAAAATTCATCCCACTTCATAGGGCTTTAGCTACACAAATCTGAGTCGCCAATAGTCAAGATAGTGTGTAGTTGTATCTTGCTTCACCCCAAAGTAATCGCCGCTTAAATAACATACGAAACCGAGTCGTCTAATACTTTTAATTATAAATCCCGTGGATTCGATACCCGGTCTTAACCGGATTATTACTTGATACGACGGGGTACACTTGCCCCTAAGTAGCCGTAGCATCTAGTAGAGTTAAGAACATTTAAAAGATCACATCCATATTCATAGCACATTCACCACAATACACATTTAATCGTCCTTAGGAAACTCTACCTAGGCACGCATGCTATCAAGTTTTTGGCGCCGTTGCCGGGGATTTATAATCTCCTACAATATTAGACAAAAACGTTTCATTGTTAGTTTAAGCATTCTTTTTGTATAAATTGTTTATATATATTTTGACTAACATTATTCTTTCTTGTTGATAATCTTTTATACTTGTTTTACTTTATGCACACCCGATCTAAAAGTGATTCTCTTATTCCTATTGATCTTGAAATTGAACGTACTTTTTGTAGGATTCGAAAAGAGAAAATGGCAAACCCCAACGCCGAGGTCAACCAATCCGACGGAAACCAAAGGCCACACGTGAACAACATCCGTGGGGGCAATGATACGCGTTCGATGATGGAGATCCTTGCGCCGCATCGTCCCTAAAATCGTAACGGTATTGTCGCCCCCACGATCCCGGCCAATACATACGAGATCAAGACCAGAATGATCCAATTGATACAACAATGTGGTCAATTCGGAGGGGGACTCCATGAGAACCCCAATGAACATTTGGATAAATTTCTTATGTGTGCCGATACCTCTCGGCAAAATGGTGTTCCCGTTGAGGCTGTGAGACTGAAATTGTTTCCTTTTTCATTGACAGGACAGGCGTTGGAATGGCTGCACTCATTGGAGGCAGGATCCATCATGTCATGGGAAGAGCTCGAAAAGGAGTTCCTTTCCTACTATTTTCCGCCGTCCAAAACAGTCAAGTTGCGAACCGATATCACATCCTTCAGGCAGTTGGAATGCGAGGCCATCCACGCAGCTTGGGCTAGGTTCCGGAAGTTGCTCCGAAACTGCCCCCACCATGACATCCCAAAGCACGACTTGGTAAGCACTTTTTACCACGGGTTAACTCCCACTAACCGTGCGACTGTCGATTCCGCTGCAGGTGGGGATCTATTTCGGAAGTCAGCTAGTGAGGCCTACGAGCTCATTCATGAGCTCGCAAGGAAAAGTGTGCAATGGCAAGAGGATCGGCTTGCCGGCCCGTCGCGACACCAGACATTCGCTGTGGAGAAAGAGGCTCCGAAAAGCTCCATAGCTGAAATGAACAAGAAGCTTGACTCGTTGATCGCCCAATTGAGCCTCAATAAAAGTGTGCAGGTCCTGATGTGCACTCACTGTGGTGGAGACCATGATGCGTTTAATTGCCAAGCCGGCAGCCTTTTTGCCGGTGATGCCGAAAACGTAAGTTATATAGGAGGCAACTAAAGGTATAATTCCCATCTGAACTCCTATTCTCACCACAATAATAATAATAATAATAACGGCGGATGGAGGACTCGATACCAACACCCGAACTTATCATATGGCAATAATAATAACGTGTTGAGGCCCCCATCCGGCTTTGAGTAAGAATTTCGGGAAAACGGGCTCGGGCAATCACAAGCCGCGCCCGGTAATCGGAACGATCCACCTTCCAACAATGTACACGACCAATCGGTCACGTCCTTGTTGAAGGACATATTAACCCGTCTTTCTGATAGCGAAGTGTTTTGCGGGGATCTTAGCCGCTAGGTGGCCCACCTAAACCGTCAACAACAAGAAAGGCCACTAGGAACCCTCCCGGCGAACACTGAACAAAACCCGTGAGGTAAGAATAGGGAATCCGGACAAGTAATAATGCTCCTCAACAATAGGAGTTCGGACCCGTCAAGCTCCAACGCGGACGTCTTGCAATAAGCCGCCATATAAGAAAGTCGAGCTACTTCGACTCAAAACGTAGCATCGGTTTGAATTCCTCGAACCACTTGTCTATATGTATTATAAACGTTATCTCTTTTCTTTATTTTGCATTATTGTTATTTTATTTTCATCTTCATTTTTACTTTTCCCCATTTTCTTTTATTTTCATAAAATCCAAAGAAAAACAAATCCCACATTAATCCAAATCCCTTAAAATACGCGGGGCGTATAACCCCTTGCGCCCCGCGTAGTTGTGCTTCTGCCCCTTTTGCTTAATAAAGGACACACTACGTGCGGCGTGCCTGAATTTGCGCCCCGCGTACACGATACTCATTGACGCTTTTGTTTAAAAAGTGCCACGTAGAGGACACGCGGGGCATACCCTAGGGTACGCCGCGCGTATCCTCGGGGAGTTGTGAATCACAACTCCCCATGGCAACTCCCTCTCTCTCAAACTTCCCATCACTCCTCTTCCCTATACAATTTTTCCACTTCCACACTCCACCTCCTCTTCCACCCAATCAACTTCCATCCTTTCAAATTCAAATTTTCAACTTCCCTCCATAATAAATTTTCATTAACTACCTCCTTAATTACAAATAAATAAAAATTAAAAAGAGTCATAAATAAAACATAAAAATCATAAAATCAATTAAAAATCATTAAACAATCATAAATCCAAAAGTCAAAAAATCAGAAAATTACCAAAAACCACAAAAATCCTTCATCTTCCGTCCTCATACGCAGGGCGTAACCCCATTTACGCCCCGCGTCTCCACCCTTTTTGTCATCAAAAAGGAGCAGGAGGTCCGATACGCGTGGCGTAACCCTCTTTACGCCGCGCGTATCTCACCATTCTTGCGTAAAATAACATCAGGGGGAGGGATACGCGTGGCGTGGCCCCTTTACGCCCCGCGTACCCCTCTGGGAATCCGAGCTTTGCTTGGATTCCCCACTTCTCCCCTATATATATCCTCCCTTTTTCTCCCTTTCCTTCCTCACAACTACCCCAACTCCTCACAAACATTCATCTCCTACTCCCTCTTCATTCCTTCTCCCTTCTTCCTCATATAATCATGACCCGAAGCAAACGAGCCGCCGTTAACACCCCCCTAGACCAACAAATGCAAGCTCGTCGAGCTCGCACCACACGCTCCTCCCGCTCCGCCCAAAATCAACAACCACCACCACCCGATCGGGAGGAAACACCCCCACTTACACGACAATACCGGGCCCCTTTTCACTTTCTCACCGAGGAGGAGGCCACCCAGTACGAAGAACTTTGTGCGGCTACCGTCATGGAGCTTCCCTATATCCCACGAAGCGTGCTCGATCAACACGATCTCGGCACGCCTTTTGAAGCTCGTCTCCGTGCCCTCGGATGGTACGACATCTATAGTACAGAGTACCACGTGTACCCCTCCTTGGTCCTCGAGTTCTACACCACCCTCACCTCCAACAACGTCCCCGGAGCCGCACTCTTCAACTTCCGCCTCCACAACCGCCCATTCTCTATTGACACTCAATGGCTCCAACATCATTTCACTTTCCAAACGGAGGGGGGGAGATCTAGTTGGCCCCCCGGCATTACCGCTCATGAGTTTTGGGCCTCCATTATGGGGTCCGATGACTATCACGTCTCCAACCTCCGCCCATCTCTCATCCGTGACCCTATCCTCCAACTTCTCCACCGCTTCATCTCATTTTACTTCTCGGGGAAGTCCGAGGCATCTAAGGTCAACAAACACGAACTGTTGGCCCTCTACTGTTGTGTCAATGGGCTCACCTATGACCTCGCCTATCACGTGGCTGCTCACCTCCACTCCAGACCCATCCGGAAGCGGGCCAAGCTCGGTTTTGGCCACCTCGTCACCATCTTCGCCCTTGCCGCTCTCGGTGAAGCGGCCCTCGAGCGCCTCCCACGCCTTGTGCCTCGGCCATTGGATAAAAACGCTTTTAAATCCCTCAATAATCCAACTTCCGGCCCGGGCGAGACTTCGGGGGCTGCCAACTCCAATGCGGAGGGTGACTCGGACTCGAGCTTGGGTCTCAATTTTAGTCCTCCACCCCTCCATGATTTTAACTCTCTTTATGCCCGGTTGGATATTTTGGAGGATAACCAACGTCGGGATCGGGCTCATTTTGACACCCGCTTCGACACCATTGAGGCACCACAACGTGAGGACCGGGTTCATATCGACTCTCATTTCGATGCCCTCACCGCTTCCTTCGCTTCCTACTTCAACCTCCATGGCAATCCACCTCCACCTCAACCATAATTCCATCTCTTTTCTTTTTGTTTTTCATTTTCTTTTGATGTTTTGATGCTTTAATGTTTTAATGTACTCTCTTTTTATTTTCTAATATATTAGTAATTTCCGTTTATGTTTCGTACTATTTTTGGCGTTTATTTTTGCTGGTTATAATAAATCTATGCAGGGCATACCCTATGGAACGCCTCGCGTACCCCTCATTTTCATGCGTAAAAAAGTTCAGAAACTCAAACACGCGGGGCGTCCCCTATTACGCCCCGCGTATTTGAGTCTCTGACTCCAAAACCAATAAAAACACCACCTTACGCGGGGCGCCCTCCTGGGCACGCCTCGCGTAGGGCCCCTGACCACTAAGGGTCTTCTTCTTTCCCTTCCTTAGCTTTATTTTTGTTTTTGCTTTAGTTTCTTTTTGCGACGCCCTTGGAATAGGCGTCATTTTAAATAACGCGGAGGGACGTGCAACCCCGCACTTAACGTTTGTTTTGCACTACCAAAAACAAAAATAAAAATTTAATAACAACAAAGTAATTAAACTAATTTATTGACTCTTAAATTTTCCCGACGCGTTATCCCTCCTTCGGAAATTAATTAAAGTTCTGTTATTTGTCATCAAAAATAAAAACGTCGGAATATAAAGGAATGATTCGATTAAGAAATTTTAGTCTTGATCTTAAAGTTAGGGAATTTGTGCAAAGCTTAGGTTAGTACTAAACTAAGGCATTGAGTCTTAACCCAAATATTATCTCCATAATGAACTTTAAAAAGGCAATGAAAACGGGATAGTTGAGAATTTAGCGAAAACTTGATAGTACACAATTTAAACCCGAATCTTTGTGAGGTATTTTTGAGCCTAAAAGAGTTCGTACGAGAAATCTAATTCTTTCACAATTTTTCAAGAGCTTTGACTTCACTTCACTCATAGAATTTGCATCCAATACCGGGTTAAGTACACTTATTTATGGTAAAAAGGCAATAGATGATAAACCGAACCCACTTAGGCTAATTTTTCTTGATTTATTTTTCTCGTTTTCATTGAACATTAGGAAACCCCCACGAGCCTATTAACCAACTTTTTTTGTTAATACCCTCTCATTTAACCATTTTTCCTCTTGTTCAATTACCGACATAATCAAGTGCACCCGAATTACCCAAAATAAGTCACGGCCTTAGCAAATGAGCACCATAAGTTTTCAAAATATTGTTTTTGTGCCTATGTCAAAACAAAGGATACGATAAAAATAAAAAAGGCATTCTCAAGCTCCACCCGAGCAATTTTGAAGTACGTCTTGTAAAATTCGCCAAGACCGAAATAAGCAATGATACGGTGCAATCACAAAACGGTATTTTTGAACTCGAGTTTCTTTAAACTAACCACTAAAGTAGCCACCCACATTACAACCCCCCTCCGGGTTCATTTTTAATATTGCCTAACCATATTTTAGGAGGAAAAACCCGGATAAAAATGCAAATTCAATATGATCTCGAGTAAGTGCAAAGAAGAGTGCTAAAACACCGACCCACCTAAAATTGAGCGTAAGAGCAAAATCCATTGGTGAGGTACTATCGGGTTCTCAAAAGATAATCAACCCCCGTTAATATTGCCTACTAAATCTTGATCATGGAGGTTTCAAACAAGTTTTTGTACTCAATTGTTTGCGTAGGTACTTACCGATACCTTTGCACAAAACCATAACTTTGAAATCACGCACTTGGCAAAACCAACCTTCGGTTTGTTTCTTAATTCTCTCAATCCTTTGTCTTTCGATTTCTTTTACTTGAGGACAAGTAAAGCTTTAAAGTCCGAGGAGGTTTGATAGGGGTATTTTACCCCTATCTTTTAGCGTGATTTACGGGTTGATTTTGGATAAAATAAATAAGTTTAATTATAAAAATAAAGTGTTTTTGATAAAATAAAGAAATAAAAATAAATCTCGTACTTTCAGTTTATTTTCCTCGTTTTTTATTAGTTTAGGAAATAAAAACATCAAGCTAACTCGACTCTCAAGATTTGTATTTCAGGTACAAGAAAGGAGCAAAAATCCACTCCATACGCGGGGCGTAAAAACCTCTACGCGGGACGTGAAACATGGTGTCGGTAATGATTGCCTTATCCGCAGAAGCCATGTGGAACTACTCAGCATACGCGAGGCGTATGCCACTCTACGCGGGGCGTATGACACATGTCGGCAATAATTGGCCTAATCCTGAAAGTCAGACTGCACTGTCTCCCAGAGTCAACTCTCCATACGCGGGGCGTAAAAGGCAGTTCTTCAATGTAAAAAGATCAGAGACTCTTTTATGCGGGGCGTACTTCAGCTACGCACGGCGTAAAAGCACCAATTCAAGCAATAAAACTTCAGAGACTCAAACACGCGGGGCATACAATCCTTTACGCATGGCGTGCTTGAGACAACAAGACAACGAATTGGTCCACATGCAGGAGATTTCTGACGGAATGGGCATTTACGTGGGGCGTAGACCAATTTACGCGGGGCGTATCATGGGATTTCTGCACCAAATAATGTTGCTTCATACTTGTGCTTTGTGAAATTACAAACTTGCCCTTGCTTGATGCCTATAAATAAGAAGCTCTTGAACTTCATTTGACACCAAGAAATAATTTACACACTAGAGAGCAAACTATACTTGTTTTGTTATTTGTGGTAGTATAGATTCAGTTTTTGTAGCTAAACTCTCCACCTCGAGAGCTTGTTCGGTTGTTCCGGCATTCCATCGAAGTTCCGCTCCACCATTCGTCACCAAGCTCGAGAGTTCCACCTCCACGACCTAGGAGACGGCTTTGAGTCCGGTTAGCTAGTTTCAAGGGCGGATTCTCCCCTTTTACGTGCTAATTAGCTTGTACTCTTCCTATGTACTAGGCTTGGTTGTATCCCATTATATACATTTCATATTTATAATTTCATGATTTATAATCTTTATTTCCCTTTACGTGTTAGTATTTGCTACTTGTTTTGATATTGATAATTGACTATTGTGTAGGAGAACGCGATTTCCGACGCCATTCGGGTTATCTTTAGGGAGTTATATAGGTGTTGCCCTACCGGAAGTGACAAACCGGAAACCGTAGGAATTGACAAGCCACGGAACTTACGGGCCCTAGTTTCTAATTCCCCCGCATTAGACACGCCTTGACTAGGAATTACATAGTCTAAGTACTTCACGGGTCGGTCCTACTATACTTAGTCGTCTTTGCAAGAGTAAATTATTACCCGTATACATTTAGAGTCATTATTCATCACGGTTATAACTTATCAATATTAATCCCACTTCATAGGGCTTTAGCTACACAAATCTGAGTCGCCAATAGTCAGGATAGTGTGTAGTTGTATCTTGCTTTACCCCAAAGTAAACGCCGCTTAAATAACATACGAAACCGAGTCGTCTAATACTTGTAATTATAAATCCCGTGGATTCGATACTCGGTCTTAACTGGATTATTACTTGATACGACGGGGTACACTTGCCCCTAAGTAGCCGTAGCATCTAGTAGAGTTAAGAACATTTAAAATATCACATCCATATTCATAGCACATTCACCACAATACACATTTAATCGTCCTTAGGAAACTCTACCTAGGCGCGCACGCTATCAAAGATCGCTATATAGGATGGCATCATAGTTGCAGGTAGGCGTGCAGCCACTTTCCTAGGAGGTATCATTATGTCGCCCTTTTGATTCAACTTGAATCTTGACACGCATTGAAACTCTTTAGGCTAAGTAAGAGTGGGTAGAAGGATTTGCGATTTTCAAGGCGCGCTGATGTAAGAGTGGGCAGAATGCCTATAAAAGGGGTTTTGTTGGGTGTTTAGTTTTTCATTTTGAGATTTCTTCCATTTCCTCCTAAGTGAAGAGCTTCAACCATCTCTACTAACAGTAAGTTATTTTCCTCTTCCATTTCTTCTTTTTATTCCATGGAATCTCCAAAGTAGAAGAATTCTCGTCAACCTTCGTCTTCCGGGCAATCTGTCTCTTCTTCTTCTAGCGAAACTAAGAGTACGACTCTTTGAAAGTAGAGTAAAGGAGGACGCAGTAAGGGGGGTAAGTTATACAATGAAAAGAAACAAAACCCTAAAGCTTGGGACCAAGGCTCGAGTGTGACGGCTATCCAATTGCAAAATATATCCGTAGAGTTTCTATTTCTTGAGTTTTTGGTGAGGCATCTTCCTAGCCCCGAACAAAATATTAATGGTGGTTTCCATAAGGATGATAAGGATTTAATTGATATTTAAACTCGCCACTTGTACAATGTGATGGATTGTGGTAGTGCTAGAATAGTTTCATCTGAGTCTATCGGTTATCGTCAAATGCCTGGCTGGAGCTATTGGCCCTTCACAAATTATGTGTGGATTCGCTCGCGAGAATGATTCTTTTCATTTTATGTTTTGAATTCACCCGACTTTAAGGTTTTGACTTTACCATCGCCGGGTTCATTCCGCTTTCATGGTCATTTTTTCCACCTTCTTCATACTTTGTGGTTTAGAAAATGATCTTCAAGGCTTTTTGAGAATGGGATCTTACGATACCGTGTGATTTGGGTTTCAGTTATGAACGGGATGAACGTCTGTTCCTGAATAGTAATGAGAGTCGCTACTCGGTTTTTTACACTATATACTAAGAAATAATTGGTAAAGTAGACGTTGCAATGGGACTACCATACCCTTCACAGAAAGAGTTTGTGAACTTATTATCTAATTTACCGTAATTCAGGATATCTTAAATATCTCTTAATCAGGTCATTTCATGAAATTCTACTTCACTTTCAGCCTTAAATAATTACTATGATGCTAACGCATTAGATGAATAATTGTTATTTATTTTGAGAAATTGAGGCTTTCCAATTCTCGGGTTTATTCAAATAATTTGCACAATCATGACACGACAATGTATCAATGAATGATGTCGATGAAAACCAAGGTACGATGAATGAAATATATTTAAAGTTTGAATGACGTGGGAAATGGTGTAGAACTTTCCAATGAGGAAATAATAAGATGATATTTTTAATCATTTGTACAATATTTATAAAAAGTGTTGAAGAAGTAGTTTTAGAAAAACCATTCTAGAAAACGTAGTATTACGATAATTACCATTATATTCTAAGGAATATTCTGAAACCTTGTACGTTTGTTACTTCGTTCTGAGAATGCTATAGTAGACGATATAATTTCCGATAAAATACCATTAATTCTGGTGAAAAATCTCAGAAGATTATGATGATTAACTAAGTACCATCGAAGTATATTCCAATGGAAAGAATATTAGATTTGATAATCTTGGAATTCTCGAGAATGAAGATGGGACTTTCGTCGATAAAATTTTGTTTTGATTGAAATGAAAGACTAATGAAAACTTAAAATATCATGATAATTACCTAGATATCCTCAAATTAAAATATGAAATGAAGAATACTCATTTGTATATTCTTGAAATTATTGATAATGAAAATATGACTTTTATCAATAAAAGTTTGTATTATCAAAATAAAGCTAGAAAAAATCTAGAAAATTATAATAATTACTCAAATATTTCCACAATATGCTTCCAATAGTTCAATATTCATTTGAATATTCCCGAAATGTTTGAGAAATAAGTGTGACTTTTATTAATAATATTTATATTTTTAATAATAAAAAGCTTTATAAAAGAATATCCGTGAAACCCTTGAGAATAAAATGAGATTTTTATCAAAAGAATATCTATTTTTCATAATAAAAGATAGAAAAATTATAATAAATACATAATAATCCAAAAAATACTTCAATGAGCACAATATTCATTTAAATTCTACTTACACCTTAGAAAAACAAAGTATAAGATTTTTATTTGCAAATGATCTATTTTTAATAATAAAATCCTAAAAAGAGGCTAAAAAGCAAAAAAAAAAAAAAAAACTAAAAGAAATACCGAATTCAACTTAAAATTTATTTTAAACCCATTTTTCTTGAAAAGTAGAGTTTTTCTTGATTTTAACATAAAAAATTTAAAAACGGACCTACAAATAAAAAAAAATTGCATAAAAAGACCGAAAGGGATGGGGAAGCTCCGACTCTGTTCGTAAAAAATAGGGCATGGTGGCTCTATTCATCTTTGTATAGAGATAGAAAGCTCCTCTTTTTGCCAAAAATAAGTTTAAAAAAAACTAAAAAAAAATAAAAAAAGTCACTTTGTTTCTCAGATATTGTCCGTGGGACGTGCCTCTAGCGTGGTTTTAATTTCGATCCGCCAAATCCTTTTCGGTTCTGATTTCGAGACTCGAACTAAGGTGAAAAGGTTTAGATTATTGATTATTAATTATCAAAACCCATAAGAAATTAGAGAAAAGACGACTTTCTCTCTCTAGAAAAAAGTTTTCTAAAAAAATTTCGTAAGTATTTTTATCAATTAGAGTAATTTCTCCTCTAGTTTTTTTTTTTTTTTTGTCTCTCTAAACACTGAAAATCATTTGGTATTTATAGGAAAATAAATCCATAAAATCCAAGACATATTCAATTTGGTGAAATTGGACCGGAAGGCACGGAAAAAGCAGATTCGGTTCTGTTAGAGCCGATTTGGCTCAAGTTGATCCGAGTCGGCTTTGTTAGCGAGATCGGCTCAATTTTGTACATAATCTCGTACCATTTCAGCGATATTTTCTGAATTTTTTTTCTGACCTTGTGTGAGGACATGCATCTAAATGACAATTTTTTTGTTATTTTTCTCTAATTAGAGCCGACTCAACTCTAATTGAAGCAACTCGGCTCTAATTAATTAAAATTAGAGTTGGAAGCGTGAATTATAGCCACGGAGACTGAAAAATTAAAAAAAAAACTAAAATAAATTGTAAATGCTAGTTAGATTTTCTACATAGAATATAATTTTTTATTTTTGAAAAATAAATTTAAAATTTCTAAGGTCGCATCCGTTCCCGATCTGCGAAGGGGAACACAGTGTTTCAGAGTTCCTTAGAAAAAATTCAAAAAAATTATGAAAAATCTAAATAAATGTGGCACGAAGATACATAATGATATCTTCTCAAAATAAAACATGTGATGTATTAATGTAACCTTTTTGGGAGTTTCAAAGTTTGAAATTTTCTGGGAACCTATATTATAAATTGTTTGACCGAATCAGATGCAAAAGCGTAGTTATATTTCTCATGGAAACGAGATGGAAATTCATGCTCATAGGCTGCCCCTCGCTTGACCTAATTCAGACGCATGGAGATTCATGATTGGGTTCGATCGAATTTGGTCGAGCGGTAACTAGTATGATGAGAAAAATGAAGGAACAATAATACTTGAGCGACATAAGGTCATTGATTAACGACCTTCCTGCTTGGAGTATTAGCGGGTGTACCGTGGGGGAGCACCATTGAGTAGTTGTACAACCTGCTTGTAGTCAGATTCCACAGTTATGAACTTGTAGCCCTGATCAAATGTAATGTTTAGACCACTATATAATCCCCAGAGCTCTACCATGAAGCTATCTCTTTTTCCTATGTTGTGTTCAAATCCTAACAACCAATAGTCATCGACATCTCTTATTAAACCCCCTGCTCCAATAGTATTTGAATCTTGGTTGCAGGATCCGTCTGTATTTAGTTTAATCTAGTGATGTTGGGGTTTCTACCAATTATTCCATATTTTCTGATTATATGGCTTCTGCAAAGAGTAATTATGCATTTCTGCCTAAATAAAGGTCGAGAAATAATTTTTTATCAATTTGGATTTTATTTCTCGAGATGTCGCTTTCCTTGCCAAAGATTAGCGTGTTTCTCCATTTCCAGATGTTCCATTATCTAACAGTGAAGATAGAGTTCCAATTCGCATCCTATAAAGTTGTATCTGAATTGCAAATATTTGACTATAACCATTCCATTCAATTTGACTAAAAAAGATTAGGTTACTGATGGAACTGAAAATGGACCACTAGAAGGTTTTTTTTTTAATTGAAAGCTTGGAGGTCGACCCAAAAGAACCAAAGCATCCTAACAAGGTTATCACACTTCAATCAAATGGAGCCGAGCCCAAAATATTATTAAAATAGAAGAGAAGATCCGTACAAAATAAATAATAAAGGACAAACAAAAAAGCGAAATAAAGTACAAACAAACTAGCGAAATCAAAACCGAGGCAGTCCCGCCAAGTCATCAGACACAAGATGAGAGCAAAAGGAAGGCGAGGAAATCCATGAAATCAACGAAGAAGCAGTTCGACCATGGTTAGTTAAGGAATCCGCCACCCTATTTCCTTCTCTAAAAATATGTGAAACAAAAATTGTTATTTCGGACACAAGGGAAAGGCAAAGCATCCACTCTTGTCGGAAACGCCAAGGAACAGTCTTGGATCTTGATTTTAACAAATTAACAACATAGCTTGAATCTGATTCAATCCAAAGCTTCTTTCGGCCTTTATCCCAAGCTATACGAATGGAGTGCATAACACCCTATAATTCCGCCTCAAAAGGGAGACAAATGCTAAATGGCATCGCAAAAGTACCAGGCGGAAAGCCTCTGCAGTTTCTAAAAATTCCACTTGCCCCTGCTAAATTATCAGCCACAGATCCATCTGAATTTACTTTGATCCAAACCAGCAGTGGAGGACGCCAAATAACTTCCACGCATGAGGGTGCGGGAGGAGGGCGACCAAGTAAAGAGAGTTGCGACAAAACATGGTGATCCTTAGCTGAATGAAACATAACTCCCTTGCTTCCAAATTGCACCTCACAAAGAGCGCTCCAAAGGTCCCGCAAAATGATAGATATATTTGGTTCAATTGAATCAAAGATGGCCTGATTTCTGGCCTTCCAGATTAACCAAATTGTGTTTACAAATGCAGACGCCCAGATGTCAAAAAGTTGAGGACTGAATTTTTGTGATTGAAAACACGCCAAAAGAGAGTTGAGACTGTCAAAAACTCCAAGTCGCAGACCAAACAAAGAAAAAATAGCGTTCTAGATCTGGGTCGTGAAGATACAGCTCACAAAAACATGGTCATGACTTTCTAAATTAAGACGGTAGAGTTCGCACCGTGAAATTAAAATCAAACCTCTTGCACTGATTAAATCATGAGTTGGAAGCTTATTCAAAGTTGCTCTCCAATAGATAAGAGAACGAGATGGTGGCAAGAAGCTTTTCCAGATGAAGTTTTTCCAAGACACCTCAGGCTGAACCCCCTGAATCAAATTGTAAAGACTTCTGACCGAAAAAATGCCATTTCGATCAGCCTTCCAGAAGCACCCATCTTCGGAGTAAAAACCTGCCTTGATATCTTCAATATCACCCCTAAATCTTCCCCCGCAGTCGAGAGATTCGACCAACCAGAACTGTCATAATAATTTAAAATTGAATCTCCACTAAGCTCAATATCATCACAAATATTCAAACGTTCAGCAACCGTTGGGGAGATCCAAGAACTAAACCAGAAATTGACACCAATCCACCAAGAAGAATTTTGCAAGACAAAAGAAAAACAACTCCTGGCGGATGACCAAACCGAGGAGCCAATAGGTGTGGATCGAGGACCCCCCATCTTACTTAGAAAACGTTTCTTCAAAATCCCCATTGGAAAATTATCTAAAGAGATTAAATCCCAACAAAATTTGCCCAGCATGGCAATGTTCATATCTGCAAAGTCTTTTACACCCAAACCTCCTTCAGCAATGGGTTTACAATATAAATTCCAAGAGGGGATGACAAGCTTCTTTTAACCACCAGAAGGTATTTGTCTTTGGGCAATCCCTAAATAAATGACAAGAAGATTCATCAAATTGTTTACACTGGCTATATGTTGCAGAATAGCTTTCGTCTTTCTAATTGGGTTAGAAGACGATCCTGAACCAAAAGCCATAAAAAAAACTCTTGACTCTATAAAGGGCATTGATTTTCCAGATGAATAAGCACTCCTAATTTCTAGTGCTCCCATTTGTCTGAGTCACTATCGAGTATGTTGTTTTCGTAGAAAACTTTTCATCAGAGGTATGCTCCCAAATTAGCTCATCTCAAAAATTACCTAAAACATCTACCTTTATTGATGTGATGTGTAATCGAATATCAATAGGAATATGATTTTCAAGGTTTTCCCAGTCCAATTTTGCTGACAAAGTTTGGCACTCTGAGGTTCAGCTGATAGGATGGAATAGAACTGCAGTGGTCCTTCAAAATTTCATTGCCAAGCCATTTTTCATGCCAGAATGAAACATTTTTCTCATCTCCCAATGCTCCAGCTAGTACCTATCTGAAATGTCTTCATCACTTCTCGGATGCTTCGCGAAACATAGGAGCATCGTTTCTTTCAGGTTGCAGCTTTGAAGAGATCCGAGTCAGGGAAGTATTTTCCTTTTAGCTCTTTAAACTAAAGAGAATTTGGCTCCCGAATAATTCTCCATATTAATTTCATAAGAAAGGCCTTATTTTGGTCCTCTAGTTATCTAACTCCTAACCCCATTTCGATTTTGGTTAGCAGACTTAGCTCCAAGGGACTAAGTGTATTTTCCTTACATTAGGTTGGTCTCCCTAGAGGAAAACTCGGTTCTTACATTTGTTACTGACTCAACCAAAGTAGCTCTCCCTGCTAATGATAAGGTTGAGCATTTCCACTTTGATAGTCTTTGACTAACTTTCTCAACATTCTCTTGGAAATTAGCTTTTTATGCCCTCATATGAAGGATGTTTACCACAAGATCTCTAGACAGTCTTTAATAACTCTCATTTGATCGGTGTTTTCTTCTGCAAAAAGGATCAGATCGTAGACAAACAAGTGAGAGATTTGTGGACTATTTCTAGTTATCTAGATCCCTTTACATTTTCCTTCTTCAACTTTGGCTTTGATCATTTTACTCAAGCAGTCCATAAAGAGGACAAACAAAAACATTGACAATGGGTCTCCTTATTGATGGAATTTAAGGCTAACGTATGGCAGCGGAAATATAAAAATTTTAACCTTTTTCCATTAACCCAAGATCCGTTAATCGTTATTTCATATAAAGAGGGATAGAAGGAAATACCTTTTGATGAACTATCTCCCGTTGCAAGCGAAGTACCCTCAACTCTTACTCCGAGTTCACGAGCACAAAACGAACACAACCCAAAATAAAGTTAGATATCAACCGTATAAAAGCAATCAAGAATAGATTGCCTCTAATCAATCAACACAAGATCAAGGAATAAAAGAAAGAGATGAAAATCAATTGAACGGAAGGAAGCGGTAGACAATCTCGTCCTCAAACTTGTGGGTCGAAATTCTCTCTCTCTTTCTCTGGCTAGGGTTGGCTGAAATTTACATAAGAGGGGGGTATAAATACTCTCTTGTATCTAAACCCTAGTTAGATAGAATTAGGTTACTGAATAAGAATTTAATTCGGAATATAATTCTTATTTATTATCTATTAATATATCTAAATATAAAGATAATAATAATAACTTTATAGGATAATAATAGGAGTAATTTTAATCTCATTAAACCTCCTAACTTATTTATCCTTTTATTAATTTAATTCACAATCATAATCTAATTAGAATTGTTAAAATCAAATTAAATTATTTATGTATTTTCATACATAAAATCGCCCCCCTCTCTCTACTGGGCCTTAGTGGACTCAGTTGGGCTTCCATCAATTAATTAACATCTGTTTCTCTTTTGGGCTCCAAGTCTTATGTGTGACCCATTAGGTTCTTATTGCTTCTAGCCATATGCAACTATTAAATTAATTTTCACAAAATTATATTTAATCTTTGCATAACGAAATGAGTACGCGAAATGTGATTAGCAAATCCGAAACATTCCCCTAGAGCTATAAGAAGACATGTTGATTCTGTCGTTGACCTTTCCGTATTAGTTACAGTATAATTCGATCCTTTATCAACTACATCCTTGAACTGAATCTTATGACTATGGATAATGTCAAGTCACATATAGCGAGACGTTCGTTTTACTTGTACAGGCCGAGTCAACTCCAATTAGATAGGTTAAGTGAAATCTGTATTTCAAGTCTTAAGCTATCACCTTGCAAGGATTTAGAGTCGAGTCTTCCACAAGCGATCCTTGGACGTATCTCCCATTTATTGGGAGTGACAAATTCTCAATCCAATGTATAATTATCCTGCAATTACTTCCTGTGATACCCAACGTCTGTCGTTCACACCCTAGAGTCATCTCTGTTATGGATCGTGTTACAACAGGATCAAAGCATCACATTCCGTAATCCATAATCACTAATTAACATTCCTTTGAGTCTGAGGATTACTTATACCTATTAATAACAATGAGATGAACAAGTGACAAAGATGAATCTACCCATCCTGTTATCTCAAGTCGGGTCCCCAATCCTAATGAACTCATTTTCATTGGATCCACGTAACTGTCCAGATATCTGTATATATGAAGCTTGTGAGATCAGCTTTCTGTCTCGATAGAAGACATTGTTACATGCAAGTCTCAGCAGTGATATGCCAATCCTAAACATATTACTTGACTTGAGGTGGTTTTAAGTTTATTAGTTTATTATAAAATTTCGTCTCACTTCATGCTTGTATGAACACTTTATAATCACTTTAAACAAACTTATGGATTTCCTTTTATTAGACTTTATTTAGTTCTTAAAAGGGATTGCCTTTATATAGTTATGAAACCATATCTCATTAAAACCAATGATATAAAGAACACTTCATTTACATTAAGTTTGTATCCTAGAACAATTGTCTATAGGACACTAAACCCCAACATACTCCCACTTGGACTAAAGCCAATTGTTTCTACAACTTATCCCAGTAGAACTAAGATGACGATCATGTACTTTCTGGGTTAAGGGCTTTGTTAACGGATATGCAACGTTGTCCTCAGTAGGTACTCTTTCTATTCTCACATCTCCTCTTGCCACAATTTCTCTTATAATGTGGTATCGCTTCAGGTAATGCTTGGATGCATTATGAGACCGTGGTTCCTTTGCTTGCGCAATAGCTCCATTGTTATCACAGTACAGTGTAATAGGATTTACAATGTCAGGCACCACACCAAGTTCAGTAATGAACTTCTTAATCCAAAACGCTTCCTTTGCTGCTTTCGCAGCAGCGATATACTCTGACTCGGTCGTAGAGAAAGCTACGCTTCCTTGCTTGGAACTCTTCCAGCTGACCGCGCCCCCATTCAAGATAAACAGGTATCCTGATTGGGATTTAAAATCGTTCTCATCTGTGAGATGACTGGCATCTGAAAATCCTTCTATTTTCAGATCCCCTTCTCCGTACACTAGGAACATGTCTTTAGTCCTTCTCAAGTACTTAAGAATGTTCTTGACGGCATTCCAGTGCTCATCTCCCTGATTACCTTGGTAACGACTCGTTATACTTAACGCGAACGCTACGTCAGGTCTAGTGCAACGCATAGCATACATAATCGAACCGATTGCGCTGGCGTATGGGATTACAGCCATGCGCTTCTTATCATCTTCGGTTTTAGGACATTGATGATTGTTTAACTTTACTCCATGTACCATGGGTAAGTTACCTCGTTTCGATTCAAGCATGCTAAACCGCTTTAGCACCTTTTTGATGTATGTAGCCTGTGAAAGACCAAGCAGTCTTCTTGATCTATCTCTGTAGAACTTTATACCAAGTATATAAGCTGCTTCACCAAGGTCTTTCATGGAGAAGTTACCTGATAACCATACTTTTACCGACTGTAGTAGAGCTATGTCATTTCCCATTAATAATATATCGTCCACGTATAATATCAGAAATGCAACTGAGCTCCCACTTGCTTTCTTGTAAATGCAAGCTGTAGTAATTAATATTTAAGAGTTTGGAACCAACATGAACTTCTATTGAACTTCAGGAAATTTATACAGCAATACAGACATCAGTTACAACTGACTTCCATAACTTCTCCTAAACATAAGAAATAACTGAATAACTTCTCCTGAATTCAAATAATTAAATAAAACATTATCTGTTAATAAATTAACTAAGGCACATTTCCAACACAAGCTTCTTCGCAATTTTGTTCGAAACCAAATTGTTTTATGGTTTCGTCAAAACGCTTGTTCCAGCTTCTTGATGCTTGCTTGAGTCCATAAATGGATCTCTGAAGTTTGCAAACCTTGTTTGCATCCTTTGATATGAAACCTTCGGGTTGCATCATATATACATCCTCAAGCAGGTTTCCGCTTAGGAAAACTGTTTTCACATCCATTTGCCAAATCTCGTAATCATAGTGAGCGGCAATAGCGAGCATTATTCCGATTGATTTGGACATAGCCACAGGAGAGAAAGTTTTGTCATAATCAATTCCTTGTTTCTGACGATATCCTTTCGCTACTAACCTAGCTTTGTAGGTGCTAACCTTTCCATCCATGTCAGTCTTCTTTTTGAAGATCCACCTGCACCCAATGGGTTTTATCCCTTCGGGTGGATCAACCAAAGTCCACACTTGGTTGGTGTACATGGAATCCATCTCAGAATCCATGGCTTCGAGCCATGCTTTAGAATCGGGACTGTTAAGAGCCTCTTCGTAGTTTTTGGGTTCGTCGTCTAACACGGGAACCTCATCATCATCTCCCACTAGAAAACCATATCTAATTAGGAGTTCACGAATTCTTTGTGATCTACGAATGGGTGGCACTTGAGTCTCATCTAATGTGACTGCTTCGGGTTCCTCAACCGCTTCTATTGTTTCAGTCGGTGTTTCTTGTTCTTGAACTTCATCAAGCTCAATCATGCTTCCCTTTTTTGTTTCTTCGAGAAACTCTTTCTCTAAGAAGGTTGCGTGCTTGGATACTATTACTTTCTGATCATCCGGATGATAGAAGTAATATCCCACAGTTTCCTTAGGGTATCCAATGAAGAAACACTTATCAGATTTAGAATCTAGTTTGTCTGACGCTATGCGTTTGACAAATGCTGAACAACCCCATACTCTCATGAATGAGAATGTGGGTTTCCTACCAACGAACAATTCATATGGTGTGGAACTAGCAGATTTAGTTGGTACTCGATTTAGGGTGAAGAGGGCAGTTTCTAAGGCATAGCCCCAGAATGTCTTTGGAAGTAATGCTATGCTCATCATGGATCGTACCTGTAGACACCGACTCGGAGGACCTGTGACGAAAACCTGAAAACAAGACGGTTGAAGCGATTGATTCCGATAGTTTCGAAAAAAATAAAATAAATAAGTTACGGTGGGTCACTGTTGTTGATCGGATGGCTCGCGAATGCTTAACGGCATGGTGCGAGTGCTTAGCGGCAGCCGGCGCGCATTCGACGACAGTCGGACGCCCGCTCGACGACGCAAAGCGCGCGCTCGACGTCCGTTGGACGCACACATCCAACCACGAATAGCACGCGCTCGACGTCCGAGCAATGCACGGGCTTGGCGGCGCGAGGCGTGTGCTCATCGGCCACGAGACGTGTGCGCCAGGCAGTGCGGAACACACGTCCGGCGGTCACGACGCGTGCACACCCGATGGCGCGGAGCGCGAGCTCGACGGCCGCGGGGCGTGCACGCCCGACGGTGCAAGATGCGCCCCGACGGCCGTTGGGCGAGCGCCCAACCGCGTCTGGCGGATGCCCAATGGCAATTGGGCGCGCGCGCCCAACCTCGCGTTGGGCGACCGCACAACAATCGTTGGGCGGCCGCCCAACAATGTTGGGCGGTAGCCCAACGCAAGGTTGGGCGGCCGCCCAACATGCCTTGGGCGGCCGCCCAACCCCCTTGGGCGACGCCCAATTCTCTTCGAGCGTCGCCCATTCCGTCGGGGATCCGTTTGCCTATAAAAGGCACGGATCCCCATGCAAAAAAAGGAGGAGGAGGAGGATTCTTTGGAGCTTTCTCACTCTAAATATTTTTAGAGAGAGAAAGTCAATTTTTTGGAGAAAATATTTTTTTTCCCAAAAAAATCCAAATTTTCCCAAAGTTAAATTTTTACTAAAAAAACACAAAAAACCGGAAAATCACGACTCGTGGAATCAATCGGCTTCGACTATCAGATACCGAACTTGAGGTATTATCCGAGGACCAGACTCGTTTTATTTTATTTAATTTATTTCTTTTTCTTTATTTATTTTTATGTTATAATTTTATTTATTTTGTCATTTATTTATTTATCACGTTTTACTTAATTTTTCGTATTTATTTAATTCTCGTCTCTTGTTAGATAAACGTTCGGTTTTGCTTTGAAGTAAAAAACCTCGTTTTAATATCCCAATACGAACCGTGATCCGATTAAAAGGTAGTTCGGGTATTGAAAACGTTGTAATTATAAGTTTTAACTAAAGAAATTTCCAAATAATGTTTTAAAATAAAAACGTCGTTTTAGGAACTTCCGTTATTGACTATGATCCATTTTTGGTAGTTCGGAAATCCAAAACGATTGAATTAGACTTAATTTAAAGCTTTTGAATAAATCTGGAAACAATTGGAGTGCTGCTGTAATTTTCCGTTTCTGTCACTAATTGCTGTTTACCGACGGATTTTCTGTCGGTAAATCTGCTGGAATGTAAAAAATGCTGTTTTGGTCCCTGTTTCTTAACTTTTAAGCTTTTGGTCCTTTGTATATATATGTATATTTATGTAAGGTATATTTCAAACTATTTTTAGACATTTGGTCTATATAATTATTTGGGATGTTTATATATCATTTTTTTTTTTATTTTAAATATAAGTATATATATATATATATATATCTTTTCTTTTCCTTTTCCTTTACTTAAATGGTAACGAATTTCATTTTAAAAGAATATTTACTTGGGTGTTTTGGGAGTGATTAATTAGTGGATGAATAGATATTATTTTGACATTTAAAATTACATTAGTGATGTATATATATAGTTTTGGGATATTTGGGCTATATTAGTTAGTATTAAATAAAACTATTTTGGGAGATAAATGTTATTTTCTTATCTAGGAGCTTTATTTACTATTTTTACATATTCGAAGTAAAAACGTATTATACTTAGTATTTTCATTATTATTCTTTATATACGTATTATATAGTATCTTTTCACTTATCTTTATTTCATGTTTCCTTTTTTGGCTAAAATGTATATATATACCTATATTATTTTCTTTATTCTTTTGGGCCATTTAGGGGTCCATGTTTCAAATGGGCTTTATTTGGGAGTGAATTTTGGTTTAAATGTGTTTATTATTGTAGTCAAGACAAGTAAAGAGTCCATTGAGTGAAAAGGGGAAAATAAATCACAAAAAGAGTTTCCAATTTAATTATTTGAACTAATGGATTTTTAGAGGTTCCTAATGTAAATAAATAGTGTTTTTTTGACATTTCTAATTGTTTCTTAAAACACCACGTTTTAAAACCTTAGTCCGTTCCAACGATGGATTAAGCGAACCTTGTAATTAAAATCGTTTTTATTATAAATAATAGAGTTTTGAATCGTTTTCTTAAATGATTTGTACAAAATAAATTGACTTGTATGCTTAACCACGTTTTCTTATTAAAGGTTTTTACCTTAACGTTTTCAAACACTTGAGTCGTTCCAACGGCGATTCAGGCGGACTTCATCAAACGGGGTTTTGAAACGTACCTAAATCGTTCCAACGGCGATTAAGGTACGAACCATGTAAATAAACTCGTTTTGGGGAAATGAGTTAGTATAGAATTAACACGCAACACGACATGTAAATCTCGTGGTAAATAAACCACTTCTTTCTTCCTCCCCTCTCTTTGTATGTATATCAAATTGATGTAAATGGGTGATTCTTTACTAAAGTGGCTTTTCAATAATATATGCTCAAAACGGTTTCCAAAAAGAGAAAGAAAAGGTTTCAAATGAATTTTAAACTTAAAGAAGTATACGATTAGTCCGTTATCGCCTAACATGCTGAGTAGGAGGCCGGTGGTTCATAACCGGGCGATGTCGAGGTGCCTAGTAGCCTTTCTCCGGAAAGGAGCTAGCCTTCTCGGCTCGTACCTAAGTTTCCCGAACCCACACCGGTCTCCCGCAAGGGATCTGTGTTCATTTTCCCATTCGTGGATGGCGACTCTTCCATATCTCCGAGCTCCGGTCCTGCCGAGCAGCTTGATTCCACGATTGGTTGCTTTCGGCGCCAATCACCGCTTACGTCGCCATGAGGTTGTCCACCCCCCGGTCCGCCCGGGAGATTAGGCCGCGGCACCTCGTCTAACAGTACCATATCTAGTAAGGTACAGTTCCTCCTCTCGGATACACCATTGTGTGTTGTGGTGTATAGGGAGATGTCCATTGTGAGCATATCCCACATTCAGTTAGATAATTCAGAAAATCATCTGAAAGATATTCACCACCTCGATCGGATCGAAGTATCTTTATTTTCTTTCCTAATTGATTTTCTAATTCATTTTTGAAGCATTTGAATTTCTTAAAAGCTTCGGACTTGTGCTTCATCAAGTAGATATAACCATATCGGGTATGGTCGTCTATGAAGCTTATGAAGTATCTGAATCCTCCTCTTGCTTGGACTGACATAGGACCGCATACATCGGAATGTATTAATCCTAGAGTGTCTGATACACGCTCACCTTTATTGCTAAAGGTGTCTTTGTCATTTTACCTTTTAAACATGCTTCGCATGTTTCCAATGATTCAGGATCAATTGAATTTATAAGCCCATCTTAATGTAGCTTAAGCATGCGTCTTTTGTTTATATGGCCTAAACGACAATGCTACAAGTAAGTTGAATTATCTAGCTTATGCCTTTTGGTATCAATTGAGAAAACAGAAATTTTTTCATCTAGCACATAAATCCCATTTTGTGATATTCCTGAAAAATAGAAAATCCCATCTCTATAAAAATCGCAATGTTTGTCTTTTATTGAAATATGAAAACCGTTGTCAACAAGACGCCTAATAGAAATAATGTTATGAGACATTTCTGGAACATACAAACAGTTCCCTAATTCTATTACAAGCCCAGAGGGCAAACTCAAAGCATAATCTCCAATGGCGAGGGCGGCAACTCTTGCTCCATTTCCTACTCGCAAGTTTATGCTCCCTTTCTTCAATTCCCTAGTCCGATTTAGTTCCTGCATATTTGTACAAATATGAGATCCACATCTGGTATCAAGTACCCAAGATTCAGACTGTGAAACTGTATTTATTTCAATATAAAACATACCGGATGTTGAAGCACCGCCCTTTCCCTTCTTGAGGGAGGTTAGGTACTCCTTGCAGTTCCTTCTCCAATGCTCATCTTTACCACAGAAGTGGCACTCTCCTTTGGGCTTCTTCACTTCCTTTCCCTTAGCTCTAGTGGGCATGGCTCCCTTGCCTTTCTTGGGATGTTTAGGATTGGGAAAATTCCCCTTCCTCTTCTTTGATCCCTCTATGACAAGAGCCGGTATTGCTTTGTCTTTCTTCATATTGGGCTCAACTAACTTGAGCATATTTGCAAGATCTTCAAGAGAGGTTTGCAAGTCATTCATCTGGTAGTTCATGATGAACTGTGAATAACTCTCTGGGAGGGATTGAAGAATTAAGTCTATGCTTAGTTCGTTATCCATCGCGAATCCAATACTAGAAAGCTTGGTAATATGGCCAATCATCTTGACACAATGTGTCATCACAGATGTGCCCTCTTGCATCCTGCAACGATATAACAACTTGGATATCTCGTAGCGTTCGCACCTAGTCTGTTTCCCAAACAGCTCCTTTTGGTGCATGATGATGGAATAGGCATCCATTTCCTCATATTGCCTTTGCAATTCCGGTGTCATCGATGCAAGTATGATGCATCCCGCATGATCATCATCAACTTTGTGCTTCTGGTAAGCATCAATTTATTCGATGGGAGCATCATCAGCTGGGATAGGGGGTATCGTTGTATCAAGTACATACCCTATCTTATCGAACTTCAAAACGATTTTGAGGTTACAAAACCAGTCGGTGAAGTTTGAACCGTTCAACTTGTTATCGGTAAGAATGTTTTGCAGATTGGTTTTAGTCATGATTTTAAGAGTGTTTTAATTTAACCTGAGAGTGAGAAAGAGTAAACGTATGTTATTCATTTGCTTTAAAGCATATCAATCTAAAATTATAGGTCTTTTGATTCATTTTAAATTGCTCCCACTATTTTGCCAAATTAATAGCCCTCCATATTAATTCGAAGAATTTCAAAAATCCTTTAGTGAGCTAGGATCCTAACTCCTGAGATTTCGCCTTGAGTTTGCTCAACAAGCTAGTCTCATTTGTTAGGTAGATTCATGTAATCAATCACATCTTTAATGTGATTCCTAGGTTATTGGGTTACTAACCACATTAGTAACTAATATGCTATTCATATTAATCCCAACAATATTGCCCATTAATCTATGATAACATGAGTTTGCTCATCCAGTTATCATAATCTAATTTAAGTATTACCCCATATTCATAAAAGAACGATTTTCGATAATTCAGGTGTTACCATAAGACCCCGAGCTTCAGTTTTCTCAACAACCCAAAGGCCCCAGTACTGCCGGCTGAATTATAATATTAGGGAGGGGCAACCGATTTTAATAACTTGCTTATTTACTTAACTTTTAATTAGTGAGAGATTTTTATTTCAAGTCTCATAATCTAACTTAGTCTTGATTTGCTTTAGTATACATCAGACACATACATTGGTGTTATGGACATATTATCTAAATTATTCCGTCGAGCCAGAGACGGAATAAAAGGCCAAACCTAGGGAAATACTAACTATTACATATTTCTCTTTAGGTCCTCCGTCTTCTCTATGGCGCCTCGAAATTACATATTAATTTCTATACTACTAAAGAAAACTTCAATTAACTTGAAGGGAATTAGATGAGAGGATAAATTACAATAGATAGTAGAAAGGCATGACTCGCATGCCCTATTTCAAAAATACCAAAAGACTAAAAGAGGGTCCAAATATCTCTATAACTCCAAACATGCATAGACTCAATTAAATAAATTTAATCGGTTGATTACATAAGTACTTTATGTAATATTTAGGTTAATCACATTAACACATCAAATTAACTTTCATCCAATTTTAATTCTAACAGTTTCTTATCTTCTATATTAACCTTTTAGATTAATACAACTATACAAAACTTTAATTATGCATGTCCCAATTATTTTGATTTCAATTCATTTAATACTTTTGATTTACAAATAGGTAAAACAAACTTTTAAATAAATTTTTCATTCGATAATCAAAACATAAAACTATTAATTTCTGAAACATATATATACAAATATATTTAAAACTCAGTTTTATTTAAAAACAATTTTTAAAAATAAAATAGAGGTCCTTGTTGAAACACCTTTTCCACAAGATTTTGATTTGACAAAATCATCCATGATTAAGAGGCAATTAAATTTAGATGCTTTGATTTAATTGTACTAATATGTTTGTTAAATATTGAGTGCAAAAATATATAAAGTAAAGACAGGACAAAAGTCAGCACAAACAAAGCTGAGTAGAACGGAACTCAGTATGACAGAATGAAAGCTGAGTGGAGTAGGACTCAGAAGCAAAACGAGGCTGACTAAAGTTGAAGACTTCTTCAGGAGAGGTTAAACAGAACGGAGCTGACCTAGAAGGAACTCAGCATGAACGTTGAATATTCGAAGAGAACAAACGAAGCTGGGTGACAGTCAGGATAGCATGAAGAATCCGTTCACTAAAGGACAAAGTCTGCCAATCTTTTGCACCAATAATTGGAACCTCGAAGACACCTAAAAGACTAATTCCAAGAGTCATGGGACGTTGGATTATTGGAAACAGACAACTGGCACAAAAAGACAAGCCAGACGCAAGAAGACAAAACTGTCGCCTGAAGAAAACAATGAAAGGGAATGGCGGAGCAGTCTGAAGACTAACCAGAAATTGTTCCCCTAAAGATCCGTTTTGGTGTTAACGGTAACAACAATTCAAAGGATCCAAATCTGCAATTTCCTTCTATAAAAGGACAATGAAGAACCTTGGATCTGTACCGAAGCATCAAGAGAAAAATACAAAGAGAGAAAATCTTGAAAGCACTCAAATACAAAAGGATCTTACACCCACTTTTCTATTCTCTGTGTAAATGCTAGATTGATTGTTGTGTAATCATCTAAAGTGTTCTTTAGCATAAAAAGAACAAGTGTGTGATCAATAGGAATATTAAAAGTGTTAAGCTGAGTGCTTGGTTGTAAGCATTCAGTGGTAGAGAAATCTAGGTGCTGGGTTGTAGCACTTAGTAGGAGTTGAGTAGACGAATAGAGGAAGGTACTCTTGCATATTCAACTGCCTTGTAATTGGTTTGTGCTCTACCATTAAAGAGCTCAGTATTGGATTCAAAAAGCCCGGAGGACTCTGGGGACTGGACGTAGGCAGAGAGGCCGAACCAGGATAATGATACTGAGTAATCTCTGAACTCTCTCTTATATTGTATGTGTTGTTTGCTAAATTTACTCAGCATATAAATTGGCTAAGCTGACCTTGAGTAAATAAGTGGTGCTGAGTTAGAAGCTGACCTCCAAGAGTGCCAATTCTCAACTCACGAGAAAACAAGTTTAGTTAACATCTGACTAAAGCTGTCTTCAAACATATCTCACCAAGCTGACCAAAAGCAGAGTTAATAAACTCTCCAAATTACTTCCAGTCAGCTTAATTAAAACGCGAAAAAGTTATATTAGTTCCTAACCCCCCCTTTGGAACTAATTATCAGGGACCAACAAGTGGTATCAGAGCCTAAGCTCACTACTCAAAGATTTAACAATCTTGAGCTGATCCCTAAAAATGGGTGAGAATAGCACTCGGTTCCTTCCAGGAAACCAAACAACACAGATACTCCCTGAGGGACTATCAATCACTAGACCTCCCCTATTCTTTGGATCTAATTATACATTTTGGAAGAATAGGATGAAGAACTTTATTCAAGCCACAAACATGAGTGCATGGCTTGCAATAGTTCAAGGTCCACATATACCTTATAAAACTGTTGATAATGAGAAAGTTATCAAAAGTGAAACTGAGTGGACAGAGGATGACCTCAGAAAATTACAAAATAATGCTTCGGCTATCAATATGCTTCACTGTGCGTTAGATGCTGCAGAATACAATAAGATTTCAGGTTGCGAGTCAGCACAAGAGATCTGGAAGAAGTTGGAAGTGACCTATGAAGGCACTAGCAAGGTCAAGGAATCCAAAGTGAACCAACACATGCGATTGTATGAGCTGTTTGAGATGAATGAGAATGAAGACATCTCAGAAATGAACGCAAGGTTCACAAATATTATAAATGAGCTAAAAAGGCTTGGAAAGAACTTCACTGAAGAGGAACAGGTGAAGAAAATTCTGAGAAGTCTGCCTAAGAGTTGGCAAGCAAAGAAAACAGTCGTAGAAGAAGCTCAAGACTTGACTACCTATAAATATGATGAGCTGATCGGATCCCTGCTGACCCATGAAATCTCTATGAAAAACTTTGAAGCCAAAGAGAAAGAAAAATCAGAAGATAAGAAACAAAAGTCACTTGTCATGAAAGCTGACTCGACTGAAGCTGAGTCAACTGATGATGAGGAAATAGCCATGTTCACCAGAAAAATGAAGAAGCTGTTCAGAAGGAATGATAGAAACGATAAAAGGTCATTTAGAAGAAATGACAAGTATAAAGCTGAGTCAAGTGACAAGTACAAGAAGGACAGCTCAAAGTCTGTCACATGTTTTGAGTGTCATAAAACCGGGCACATCAAGTCAAGCTGTCCCAACCTCAAGAAAGAGAAGAAGGGAATCAAAAAGGCTATGGTAGCCACATGGAGTGACAGTGATGAGTCAACATCATCTGAAGCTGAGCAAAATGAAACAGCCAACATATGTTTTATGGCAGATGATGGAGCTGGCCAATCCCAATCTGAGCAAGCTGACCTTTCTGATGAAACTAACCAAGAGAATCACAACAATGAGATAACATCCTTACTTTTGCTTAGAAACGAAATGGTAAATGCCCTGAGTGACTTATATACACTAACTAAGAAGTGTAACAAAAAGATTAAGGCACTCAGCAGGCGCTGTGATGAGATTGAAGAGGTCAAGCTAAGTGACCTCCGATATCTTCTCCAGGACAACTCTGACTTGCATACCAACATGCAAATCTTACATAAGTTTGTCACGGAGGTTCAATCTGAGTCAAAAAAAACTTAGAAAGGATATCACAATATTACAAAGTCAAGGGAAGGGCTCAAAAAGAAATAAACCCCATGCTGGGTACGCAAATACCAGTCAGCACAAGCAATTTACTCAATGTGAGTGTTGTGGAAAAATGAGACACACAAAGGATGTGTGCTGGCATAACAAGCGGATTGTCCAATGTGACTTCTGTGGAAGAAAAGGGCATACCACAAAAGTATATTGGCATGCTCAACACAATAATGCTGACCATACTCAGTTCAACCCACAAAGGGTACCTTTTTGTGATTTCTGTGGTAAGCCAGGCCACACCACAAAAGTATGCCGTCACAAGTTAAAATATGATTTTGCACCTGTTTATACTAACAAGAAAGGACCCAAAAGGAATTGGGTACCTAAAAATGAATATTTTAAACTGCAGGTCAGCTTGACATGCGTGGAGAAGTCAAAACTATGGTATATAGACAGCGCATGCTCAAGGCACATGACAGGTGATGAAACTCAGTTCATCACACTAGAGCTTAAACGAGGTGGAAGTGTAAGCTTCGGAGACAACAAGAAGGGTAAGATAGTCGGCTCAGGTACTATCGGAGGTAACCCAACCATTGAGTCTGTCTCCTTAGTTAAAGGTCTCAAATACAATCTGCTGAGTGTAGCTCAGCTTTGTAAGAGCGGCAGAAAGGTTGTATTTGATGATACTAAGTGTCAAATACTCGAGGGAAATACAAATGAATTGATTTTAACTGCCCCTCGTGTAGAAAATGTATATATGTTAAACTTAGAAAAACAGTTTTCTAAAAACATATGCTTAGTGTCTAAAGAGGACAACTCCTGGCTATGGCATAGAAGACTTGGGCATGTCAGCATGGACCTTCTTGCTAAATTAGCTAGAAAGCAATTAGTTGAGGGATTACCCAAATTAAAATTTGAAAAAGATCAACTGTGTAAAGCCTGTCAGCAAGGCAAACAAACTAAAAAGTCATTTCATAGCAAAAATATTGTCTCAACCAAAAGACCATTGGAATTACTACACTTGGATCTTTTTGGACCTATCCAGCCACTCAGCTTGGGAGGTAAGAAATTTTCCTTGGTTATTGTAGATGATTTCTCTCAGTACACTTGGATCATCTTGCTGAGTAGCAAGGATGAAACCTTTGAGATGTTTACCACATTGATCAAAAAGCTTGCAAAATGACAAAGACCTAAGAGTAGCTCACATTAGAAGCGACAATGGTGGAGAATTCAAAAACCAACAGTTTGATGAATTCTGTGAAACCAGCGGTATTGACCACAACTTCTCTGCTCCTAGAACACCTCAACAAAATGGGGTCGTTGAAAGGAAAAATAGAACCATTGTCGAAATAGCTAGGTCAATGCTGAGTGAAAATAGGCTTCCAAAGTACTTTTGGGGTGAAACTGTTCACACGGCATGTTACATACTGAATAGGGCTCTAGTTAGACCTATACTTAAGAAAACCCCATATGAGCTTTGGAAAGGAAGAAAGCCCAACATTGGATACTTTCGTGCCTTTGGGTGTAAATGCTTTATACTCAATACAAAAGACAACCTTGCTAAATTTGATGCTAAAGCTGACGAGGCGATCTTTTTAGGGTACTCAACAAACAGTAAAGCATATAGAGTATTTAATAAAAGAACTCAGGTTGTAAAAGAGTCTGTACATGTTGAGTTCGATGAAACTGACCCTACAGGTAAGTCAGCTCAGCCTGAAGAAGATGAACCAGGCTCAGCTTCCGCTGATCAACCAGAAGCCTCTGTGTCATCTATACAGGAGCTGACCCAAGGTAAGCAAGAAATTGAAATATCATTTGCTGACCAATCTACTCCTGTAGAGATTGTAGAAACCCCTCGTCCAAACAACTCAACATTGCCCAAGGAAATAAAAATCCCAAGAGGACATACAGAACAAGCCATTCTTGATGCCGCCAACAACAAATTAATGACCAGAGATCAGCTTAGAAAATACCTCAGCAATGTTGCATTCGTCTCAATACATGAGCCAAAGAACTTTGCCGATGCTGAGCAAGATGAATATTGGATCAATGCTATGCAAGAAGAGCTTGATCAATTCACCAGAAATGAGGTATGGGATTTAGTACCTAAACCTAGGAATCAAAAGCCCATAGAAACCAAGTGGGTCTTTAGAAATAAGCTAGATGAGCATGGAAATGTGATTAGAAACAAAGCTCGACTTGTAGCCCAAGGCTATAGTCAGCAAGAGGGTATAGACTATGGAGAAACATTCGCTCCTGTTGCTAGATTAGAAGCTATACGTATATTGTGTGCCTATGCCAGTTACATGAACTTCAAACTATACCAAATGGATGTAAAAAGTGCGTTTCTTAATGGCTTTATAAACGAAGAGGTATATGTTAATCAACCTCCTGGGTTTGAAGATCCAAAATTTCCAAACCACGTTTATAAACTCAAAAAGGCCCTGTACGGCCTAAAGCAAGCTCCAAGAGCTTGGTATGAAAGGTTGACCAACTTCCTGCTGACCAGGAACTATGTCAGGGGAAAAGCTGACACAACCTTGTTCATTAAGAAAAAGGGTAAACATACCCTACTTGCACAAATATATGTAGATGATATAATATTTGGTGCTACTGACGATTCTTTGTGCAAAGAATTTAGCCAACAGATGCAAACTGAGTTTGAGATGTCAATGATGGGTGAACTCAACTTCTTCCTTGGACTTCAAATCAAGCAAGGTAAGAGTGGCATCTTTATAAGTCAGTCTAAGTACACCAAGGAAATGTTAAAGAAATTCAGCATGGTAGATTGCAAACCAATATAAACCCCCATGGGTACTGATACTGTCCTATGTAAGGATGAGAAGAGTAAGTCAGTTGATAGTAAGCTCTATCGAGGTATGATAGGTTCTTTACTCTATCTCACTGCTAGTAGACCAGATATTCAATACTCAGTATGCTATTGTGCTAGATATCAAGCTGACCCCAGGGAATCTCATCTAACTGCTGTAAAAAGAATTTTTAGATACTTGCAAGGCTCAGCTGATGCAGGTCTATGGTATCCAACCTCAAATGACTTCACACTTATTGGATATACTGATGCTGACTATGGACGAGATAAGCTAGAACGGAAGAGTACTTCGGGAGGATGCCATTTTCTCGGAAGCTGCCTAGTATCTTGGTTCAGCAAGAAGCAATCATCCGTAGCCCTATCTACAACTGAAGCTGAGTACGTGGCTGCTGGAAGCTGTGTTGCTCAAGTCCTATGGATAAAGCAACAGCTTGAGGATTATGGAGTCAAAACAAAAACAATAGAGATCAAATGTGACAACAAAAGTGCCATTGATCTATCAAAGAACCCAGTCCAACACAGCAGGATGAAGCATGTTAGCATAAGGCATCACTTCATCAGAGATCATGTACTAAAAGATGAGATCAAGCTGACCTATGTGCCAACAAATGATCAGCTAGCAGATATCTTCACAAAGCCCTTGGCACGAGAACAATTCAACACACTAAGGGCAGCAATTGGTATGTCAAATCCACTCTAACTAAATCTGTATCGAATAATTGCCATATGAGTGGAACTTTGAATGATTGTGCAAATGCCATATTGAGTAAAATATCTACTCCTTACTAAGTTTGAAAATGAAAAAGCCACCCTATGCTGAATTGACATATATATTGAGTGATGATACTGAGTAGGCATAAAAGCTGAGTAAACATCCTATGCTGAGTAGATAAACATATTGAGTAATCACTCTATGCTGAGTAAATACACATGCTGAGTGAGCAACGTATGTTGAGTTAATTAGAGATAGAGAAATTATCCTCACAAAAGTTAGGCACTCAATATCGTGTATGCTTCGAATTCTAGCAAAACCTAGTAAAAACCCACTCGCGTAAAAAGAACCTACACGTGTAACCTCTGGCACCTTGGGAAGATGCACATTAAATCCCATGCGCCGAAGATGTCATAAATGATAGAATTTTTATCGGTTGAACGTCCCTAGGTAAAAACGGCTAGTTAATGATTAAGGGCCGCCGTAAATTTATATAAAAAGTGGAAGAATCCCCACTCTTCATTCCTTACCCCTGTAATCTCCTGAAATCGAACCTCTTTCTCTCTCTAAGAACCTCAAAACCTTAAAAAATGGCTCCCAGCAAAAACAAAACCCCTAAAACTCAAACTACAGACAAACCCACTGACCACGCGGGTCCTTCGACGGAAATAGAAAGGAAAATGATCAAGGTACACTCAAAGGTCAACAATCTGGAGGTTTTAAAATGCCGATGGTTTTCTCCAAGTTTTGTCTCATCTGAGAAACCATTCTGTGAATGGATCGAGAAGAACAAGTGGAAAGGTTTCTTCTCTCTTTCAGGAACAACCTATCCCAGGTTAGTACGGGAATTCTACTCGAATCTACGTGTTGATGCAGATGACTCTGACTATTTGGAGACCACTGTTAAAGGTCAGAAAATCATCGTAACCCCTGCCTATCTAGCCACATTACTAGATTTACCAGACGAAGGAATTCAATTTAGAACGACAAAGGAGAAAATACCAAAAGACACAACTGAGAAACTTAAGGGGTTCTGTAAACCTAAAGATCATAAGGGTGAAATACCCAGCACCTGTATGGGCAAAGAACAAAAAATGGTCCACTTCATGCTGACCAACTTTATCTTCCCCAAACTCAGCTCAGCTTCATCCGCATCAAACTTCAAACAGTGCTTCATCTGGCACATGTTGACCTGCACTCCGTTCAATCTTCCCGTCTTTCTGGTTGGAGCGTTTCAACGAAGTGGTAAGAAACTCCGCTTGGGCTCTCTCATTACAAAAATTATACATGACAAGCAAATAGAGACGGTGAATGAAACAAGTACATTGGGAAGTGAAATCACTGCAGTTCTACTGGATGGACTGTTATACAATCAACCCTTGAAGGGATATGAAGGAGCTGGAGATGCTGAAGAAGATGAAGAAGCTGAGCAACCAGAAACTGAGCTTGAAGCTGAGCCTGCAAAAGATGTTGAGGCTCATGCTGAGTCACCTGAGACAGCTTTGCCTGAGAGAAGGAAGAAGAGAAAGGCTGTAGAAACCTGCTCAAAAGACATTCATGTTGTCCCAAAGAAAGTAAGGCTTTCATCAAAAGAAAAAGCTAAAACTGACAAGTTTAAGGAGCAAGCTGAGTTAGCTGAGAAAAGAAAAAGGCAAGAAGAGCCTGAGGATGAGGAAGAAGAAACTTCAGAATCCCCTTTAAAGAAAAGGAAAAAGGGGAACTCCTTAAAAATAGTGGAAGCTATCCCACTAGCCTGTGCTCAACCTGAAGGTCATGGAACTGACCGAGAAAAGGAAGCTGTAGAAGAAACTGAGCAACATGTTGAGCACCAAGAAGCTAATACTGAGCAGGAAGAATCTCCAAATGTTGAGAAATCTCAGAATGATGCTGAGCAGAGAAAAAGAGAAAGTAATGCTGTTGAGGGTCCTGTTGAGCAACTTGTCGAAGAGGAAACAGTCGCTACTGAGTCCAGTGAAGGTATTCGAACTGACCATTCACCGCCAAGAGCTGAGACACGGCGAAGACTCAAAAAGAAAGCGCAAAAGCAAATTGATCTCATGGACGACTTTCCCATTGATGAGCTTGAAACTGACCTCTCTAAAATCCAGTTCCAGTACTTCTCTAATGAGACTGAGTCACCACCAGAAAATCCAGTGGAAAAACAAGCCTCTATTACTCAGGATGAGGAACAAGCCAAAAACCCTGCAGATCCAATTCAAGCTGCTCAAGGTGACACACTTCTTGTCTCCACTTCGACTCTTCAAGCTGAGCAGATTAACTTATCTAATCAAACTCCACCTCCAACACAACATGTTGATGACTCAGCTCATCCGATCAATCAAAGTCCAGGTACCACTCAAGGTACTCAATCTGGCAGAGAACCAACTCCTCCACCACCATCAAACTCAGTCCCAGCCTCTAAGTTTAATGCTGCTAAATTTGCATACTTGAATGCTACTGAGTCTGGCCAACGTGTCATTGCTTCTGCTCAGTCCCTGCTTCAAGATTTACACACTACTCAAGCTGATGGTCACCAATCTACTCAAGCTGAGTCCTCCCACCTGTCAGGTATTACTCAGCTTCTGAATGAACTTCGAGGACTAAAGGATCTGGTCAGCGTTATCACTGCGGTTCAAACTCAGCAACCGAATCAAGGGCAAATAGCAAAACTGACTGAACTGGTGCTTACCATGGCCACCCATATGAACTCGCTTGAAGGCAAAATTCACCAACTGTCAGAAGTCAATCCAGGATATGTCACTTCCACTGAGCTTCAAATCTATTTTGCTAAGCTAACAGCGGAACTGACCACCTCTAGCGCAACTGCCAATCCTGAGTCTGCTACGTCTGCTGAATTGCAAAACTGCTTTGCCAAGCTGAATGCTGAGCTGACCAAATCAAGTCCACCCGGCAATGCTGAGTTTGCCACCTCTGCTGAACTTCAACAATGCTTCACCAAGCTTCATACTGAGCTGACCAGTACACGTGACTTAGTATCCTCCTCTTCTCAGTGTACTATTGACCAATTAAGTGAAGCAGTCAGACTACTCAACATCGACAGAGCCCAGATGGATGTTGATCCCATCTCCAACACTGAACTCATGAGCTTTTCACAAGCTATCATGAAGGCAATGCGCATCAACAATGGCCAGCGCATGTTTTATGATTCTGCTCTGCTGAAACTGTTCCATCAAGCTTTTGGACAGATCACAGGCTCACTCACCTGCCTGAGCAAATCTCATGAATGCCTCCTCAGCATGATCAGTAGCTCTCTTCGGGTTCCTAGGCATATCCAGGACGATAGTGTCCCAGTTATTGATGGTTTGGGTGAAAGCACCAAAAGGCTTCAGCGCTACTCCCATTATCTCTCCTCTACAGCACGAAATGAAACTTTCCTCCACAAACCCGATGATGGCAAAACGGGGGAGACAAGTCAAGGAGGAACTCAGCGTCAAGGAGGAACTCAGCCTCAGCCTGCAGGTAATGCTTCTGGAAGCAAATAGAAAGAGAAAGGAAAAGGAATTGCTCACGCTGATCACTCAGCTCAGAAAAAGAAGAAGTAGAACTTGCTTAGTCAATGTCTAAAACCTTATCCCATTATCATGTCTTTGAATGTTGTTTAGGTCAATGTGTTTTTTTGTTGTTTCAGTCAATATGCCTTCTTGTTGTTTAGATCAATATAACAAGTATTAGTTTCCTTCCTGACCTGACTAATAAAATTTGAACAAACAAATTAAGAAGTTAAAAACACTCAGTATACATTAACACTAAAACAACTTATGCAATAAACTGAGAAACAACATACTTCTAATATTTTTGAAAAACTGACTTCAATCCAGACTAGCTCAAAACTAAAACTGAGTCAGTATATACAAATGTCTTAAGTCTAATTAGATCTTGGAAGGTTTAGAATTAAGTTAAGACAATATGTGTGCAACCCTTACGGAGGAGTCATTTCAAAAATATCAATCATGGGGTAACTTATAACTGAGTTCCATAATTATGTATTTTGCCAACATCAAAATTGGGGAGTTTGTTGAAACACCTTTTCCACAAGATTTTGATTTGACAAAATCATCCATGATTAAGAGGCAATTAAATTTAGATGCTTTGATTTAATTGTACTAATATGTTTGTTAAATATTGAGTGCAAAAATATATAAAGTAAAGACAGGACAAAAGTCAGCACAAACAAAGCTGAGTAGAACGGAACTCAGTATGACAGAATGAAAGCTGAGTGGAGTAGGACTCAGAAGCAAAACGAGGCTGACTAAAGTTGAAGACTTCTTCAGGAGAGGTTAAACAGAACGGAGCTGACCTAGAAGGAACTCAGCATGAACGTTGAATATTCGAAGAGAACAAACGAAGCTGAGTGACAGTCAGGACAGCATGAAGAATCCGTTCACTAAAGGACAAAGTCTGCCAATCTTCTGCACCAATAATTGGAACCTCGAAGACACCTAAAAGACTAATTCCAAGAGTCATGGGACGTTGGATTATTGGAAACAGACAATTGGCACAAAAAGACAAGCCAGACGCAAGAAGACAAAACTGTCGCCTGAAGAAAACAGTGAAAGGGAATGGCGGAGCAGTCTGAAGACTAACCAGAAATTATTCCCCTAAAGAGCTGTTTTGGTGTTAACGGTAACAACAATTCAAAGGATCCAAATCTGCAATTTCCTTCTATAAAAGGACAATGAAGAACCTTGGATCTGTACCGAAGCATCAAGAGAAAAATACAAAGAGAGAAAATCTTGAAAGCACTCAAATACAAAAGGATCTTACACCCACTTTTCTATTCTCTGTGTAAATGCTAGATTGATTGTTGTGTAATCATCTAAAGTGTTCTTTAGCATAAAAAGAACAAGTGTGTGATCAATAGGAATATTAAGAGTGTTAAGCTGAGTGCTTGGTTGTAAGCATTCAGTGGTAGAGAAATCTAGGTGCTGGGTTGTAGCACTTAGTAGGAGTTGAGTAGATGAATAGAGGAAGGTACTCTTGCATATTCAACTGCCTTGTAATTGGTTTATGCTCTACCGTTAAAGAGCTCAGTATTGGATTCAAAAAGCCCGGAGGACTCTGGGGACTGGACGTAGGCAGAGAGGCCGAACCAGGATAAGTGATACTGAGTAATCTCTGAACTCTCTCTTATATTGTATGTGTTGTTTGCTAAATTTACTCAGCATATAAATTGGGGGTAAATTACATACGTGGTGTACAACCTTTACCTGTTATCACACTTTGGTGTACAACCTTTAATTTTGCACACTAAAGTGTACAACCTTCTGGTGACCTCCCACTAAAGTGTACAGCCGGTATTTGTGACCGGTCAACGCAAGTCAACATTGCCACGTCAGCATTTTGACCACTTTAAAAGTCAAAAATTCACCTCCCTAACATGGATTTACTAAAATACCCTCTCTATCTCTCTTATTCTTACAACAAGTTACAGCCCTTAACCTTTTTCAATCATTCAAATTTCAATCAAAGATTAGAAAAAATTAAACGCAGATTAAATTCATTTCCTGCGACAAGCCCTTAACCTTTAATCCCGAATCATCACCAACCGGACTTGCTGCAGTTTCCGACGACAAACTCACCGGAGTAGGACTTGGTGGACTACTAGTAGAAGGGAAAACCATCAGCGCATCCGTCGGTGTTGCTGAACTTGCAGGAACGCTGGCAGACATTTCCGGAGTCGGTGCAGTAGCCGGACCCTCGGGCATTTCTGGTCCAGAGATCGGAGCCATGACCGGAGTTACAGAGGGAGAGGAAACTGACGGTGGTAGACTCATCGGTGATGGAACTGGAGGAGACGCACTTGGAGATGGACTAGCAACAGTCGGAGGCGGCGTTAATGAGACCGGGGCAATTGGTCTAGAAGAAGATGGGGATTTAGCGGGAGAAGTCGATGGAGAAAGATGCGATGATTTTGTAGGAGAAGCAGCAGGCGCATTGTCTGCTTTTACCATAATCAACGAAACTGAGATGCTTAAAGCAAGAAAAACAAGTAGGAGTACTCTGGGCATCATTACGGCGGCGTTTTATGGACTGCAAATCGGAAAGTTAGAAAGTAAAAATATTGAGGCTGCCTATTTGGGTTTTTTTTTCACTGTTTGAGTTTCTGTTGAAGAAGTTGGATCTCTGCTAGTTTTTATAAATATGGGAATTTAATCTGCGTTTAATTTTTTCTAATCTTTGATTGAAATTTGAATGATTGAAAAAGGTTAAGGGCTGTAACTTGTTGTAAGAATAAGATAGATAAAGAGAAAAATTAGAGAGAGAAATGGAAATGGAGAGAGATTGAAAGCTTTTAGAGAGAGGAAACAGTTAGAGAGAGAAATGAAAAGATAAGGAGATTGAAAGCTTCTAGAGAGAGAGAGAAGAGTTAGAGAGAGAAATGGAAGGGAGAGATAGAGTGGGTTATATTTTTTTTTTCAATTTGGAAGGGATGAGGGTATTTTAGTAAATACATGTTAGAGAGGTGAATTTTTTACTTTTAAAGTGGTCAAAATGCTGACGTGGTAACGTTGACTTGCGTTGACCGGTCACAAATACCGGCTGTACACTTTAGTGGGAGGTCACCAGAAGGTTGTATACTTTAGTGTGCAAAATTAAAGGTTGTACACCAAAGTGTGATAACAGGTAAAGCTTGTACACCACGTATGTAATTTACCCTATAAATTGGCTAAGCTGACCTTGAGTAAATAAGTGGTGCTGAGTTAGAAGCTGACCTCCAAGAGTGTCAATTCTCAACTCACGAGAAAACAACTTTAGTCAACATCTGACTAAAGCTGTCTTCAAACATATCTCACCAAGCTGACCAAAAGCAGAGTTAATAAACTCTCCAAATTACTTCCAGTCAGCTTAATTAAAACGCGAAAAAGTTATATTAGTTCCTAACCCCCCCTTTGGAACTAATTATCAGGGACCAACAGTCCTCTCGTGTCGGGCCCATAAAAAGGGGCTCGAGACTCACGGTGCCGCCGCCGTTTGGCAGCAGCGTCGCGGCTGGTCGCCGCTGCCGTTGCTGCCTCGCGGCGCAACCCGGACTGCTGTCCGTTTTTTTATTATTATAATTATATATATATATATATATATATATCAGTTCTAGAACGGTTTTAAAACGATTTTCAGAAAATAAGAAAACCTATTATAGATTTTTCGTTTTATCTTTAGAATCAATAAAACTAACTTTTATCAATCTAACTATAAAACTAATAGATTTTGTTATAATAATTATCAATCAAAATTATTAGGAACATATGCATAAACTATTTTAATTAACAATTAATTAAAACTTATTTATCTTTAGAACTAATTAATCAAAACAGTTTTGTTAATTAACCTAACTATAAATATTTATTCAATCTGATTGAAAAACCTTTTAATTTTCATATATGAAATAACGGATTTAACGCAGGCTCTGATACCACTGATGGAATTTAAGGCTAACGTATGGTAGCGGAAATATAAAAATTTTAACCTTTTTCCATTAAACCAAGATCCGTTAATCGTTATTTCATATAAAGAGGGATAGAAGGAAATACCTTTTGATGAATTATCTACCGTTGCAAGCGAAGTGCCCTCAACTCTTACTCCGAGTTCACGAGCACAAAAGAAACACAACCCAAAATCAAGTTAGATATCAACCATATAAAAGCAATCAAGAATAGATTGCCTCTAATCAATCAACACAAGATCAAGGAATAAAAGAAAGAGATGAAAATCAATTGAACGGAAGGAAGCGGTAGACAATCTCGTCCTCAAACTTGTGGGTCGAAATTCTCTCTCTCTCTCTCTCTCTCTCTGGCTAGGGTTGGCCGAAATTTACATAGGAGGGGGGTGTAAATACTCTATTGTATCTAAACCCTAGTTAGATAGAATTAGGTTACTGAATAAGAATTTAATTTGGAATATAATTCTTATTTATTATCTATTAATATATCTAAATATAAAGATAATAATAATAACTTTATAGGATAATAATAGGAGTAATTTTAATCTCATTAAACCTCCTAACTTATTTATCCTTTTATTAATTTAATTCACAATCATAATCTAATTAGAATTGTTAAAATCAAATTAAATTATTTATATATTTTCATACATAAAATCGCCCCCCTCTCTCTACTGGGCCTTAGTGGACTCAGTTGGGCTTCCATCAATTAATTAACATCTGTTTCTCTTTTGGGCTCCAAGTCTTATGTGTGACCCATTAGGTTCTTATTGCTTCTAGTCGTATGCAACTATTAAATTAATTTTCACAGAATTATATTTAATCTTTGCATAACGGAATGAGTACGCGAAATGTGACTAGCAAATCCGAAACATTCCCCCAGAGCTATAAGAAGACATGTTGATTCTGTCGTTGACCTTTCCGTATTAGTTACAGTATAATTCGATCCTTTGTCAACTACATCCTTGAACTGAATCTTATGACTATGGATAATGTCAAGTCACATATAGCGAGACGTTCGTTTTACTTGTATAGGCCGAGTCAACTCCAATTAGATAGGTTAAGTGAAATCTGTATTTCAAGTCTTAAGCTATCACCTTGCAATGATTTAGAGTCGAGTCTTCCACAAGCGATCCTTGGACGTATCTCCCATTTATCGGGAGTGACAAATGCTCAATCCAATGTATAATTATCCTGCAATTACTTCCTGTGATACCCAACGTCTACCGTTCACACCCCAGAGTCATCTCTGTTATGGATCGTGTTACAACAGGATCAAAGCATCACATTCCGAAATCCAGAATCACTAATTAACATTCCTTTGAGTCTGGGGATTACTTATACCTATCAATACCAATGAGATGAACAGATGACAAGGATGAATCTACCCATCCTGTTATCTCAAGTCGGGTCCCCAATCCTAATGAACTCCTTTTAATTGGATCCACGTAACTGTCCAGATATCTGTATATATGAAGCTTGTGAGATCAGCTTTCTGTCTCGACAGAAGACATTGTTACATGCAAGTCTCAGTAGTGATATGTCAATCCTAAACATATTACTTGACTTAGGGTGGTTTTAAGTTTATTAGTTTATTATAAAGTTTCGTCTCACTTCATGCTTGTATGAACACTTTATAATCACTTTAAACAAACTTATGGATTTCCTTTTATTAGACTTTATTTAGTTCTTAAAAGGGATTGCCTTTATATAGTTATGAAACCATATCTCATTAAAACCAATGATATAAAGAACACTTCATTTACATTAAGTTTGTATCTTAGAACAATTATCTATAGGACACTAAATCCCAACACTTATCTGATACCCTTAGAAGGTCAGAAATTATGGAAAGCTTCCCGTTGAAAGAAATTCAGAAAAAAAGATGTCGTGAGGCATTGTTCGATTAGATTGATCTAGTTCTTGTGGATGTTGATCTTTTGGAGAGTATCAATAATAAAATTTCATCTTAATCTGTCATAGGCTTTTTCCAAATATATTTTAATTGTCATATAGTCTTTCTTACCTGTTTTGGTCCGCATTGAGTGAATAGCTTCTTAGATCAGTATAACATTATCGTGTGTAGCTATCTCCTTCCGATTAAACTACTTTTGACTTTAGCCAATGAGTTGAGGAAGGAGCGTCTTCAAGCGTGAAGTTATAATCTTTTTGAAAATCTTCCTACAAGAGATATCCTCATTAAATCCATAGACATCTATACTATATATAATAGCAGAAGCAGAGAGAAATGAGGATAAGTATTTTAGAAGTCTTTTTGATGAGTTGTCAACGTAGTAAAAAATCAAAATTAAAAAATTTAATTAATTAAAAATAACATGTTTATATTTATAATATATTAAACAATTACTAGCCCATTAATTAAAATAATAAAAGAAAGTAATAGTTACAGAAAGATGAAAAAGCACAAAGCAAAAGAACTTCAAAAGTCACAAATAAACTTCTATATAAAACATGATAGATAATATTCCACCATTATATTCATTGGTCATGATAGATATAGTATTATATTTCTGAAGGTAATTATTCGATTTTTTTCATATGTTGTAGTTATTTTGTTCTTAATTGTGTTGTTGTTTTATTTTTATTAAACAATAGTTGTTATAATTTCATCTTTCAGATCCATTTCTGACATTACCCAGGTTCTATACCGCTCGCTACCTTATCCATGTTTTCTTTTTTTATTTTTATTTTTTTTCAAACTGGTATCTCCAATTGAAGAAATCCGATAGAAATAGAAGATGCATAGACAACTAAAATCGGTAAACACAAAAGTGTCAAAAATTTCAAGAAATTCTTATGTTTCTTAAGGAAATTATTCGATTTTTTTTATATGTTGTAGTTTTTTTTCTCAATTGTGTTGTTGTTTTATTTTTATTAAATATCTGTTGTTATAGTTTTATCTTTCAGAGATAAAATTCCATTTCTGTCGTTACCCAGGTTCCATACCTCTCGCTACCTTATCCATGTTTTCTTTTCTATTTGATTTTTTTTTTTTCAAAATGACTAAAATAAAGATTTTGTATATTTACATTCTTTTTTAGTATATGTTGCTAGATGTTATCGTTTCGATTGTTAACTCTAACTAAAATTTAGATTTTCGGCTTTATATGAACTTAATTTTTAGCTTTAATTGAAGTTAGATTAGTTTTTCTAATTCGGAGCGTGTTGAAATCCACTTATTTTTTTAGTTTGAGCTTATCTAACTGATGTGGATTGTATTTTTTATTTTTATGCATTTTGGTACAAATAGATATAAAAGTTTCATACAAGAGTTTTCATTGAAGTTGAAGACATATTGAATAAAATATTAAAGAGGTATTGAAATCTTATACTTACAATGAAGTTTATTTCAATTAGAAATTATGTTATATTATTATTATTATCAACAAGTTATTTTTTTCCAGTTCTCTAGACAAAGAGATCGTAAGCGTCTAATACACTTGATAAGATGTTTATTCTTGAAGAATTTGGATTATGCTAGATACGAATTCAAAATGAAGGTAAATAAAAAAAAATTGATGACCAAAATCCTAAAAATATACATTAATTATGGGAAATTGAGATAATTGCTTTTGCTACATTGGCTTATATAGTTTTTAACTATTATATTGTGGTTTATATAAAATTGTTAATATTTCAAGAGTTTTTAACAGATGAAAATAAAACATGATCATATTACAAGTTGTTGGAAAATATTAATTAAAAAATATTACTATTTTTTTTCAATTCTTTTGTTTGTTTTTCTTACTTACAAAATTCAAGAATATATAATTATTAGAAAATATTAATGAAGTCAAATAAGTGATATCTCTGAGCGTGACTGATATTCTATATAGTGAAAGAATGAAGAACAAATTGATTGAATTTCTTGATGAGATATTAAGAGATGGAAATAGGAGAAATCATCACCTTAAACTGATTCAATCGGATATATTGGGTTGTTGTAGCAGAATGAATAATTGAATTCGAATACTTGGTGATCTTGAAATCCCATCAAGGAAAATGATTATAAGTTTCTTCATGTGTAACATTAGAAAAGTATTGATTGTAATAGTTTATAGCATAATATATTGATATTGCTTCTATTTTAACATATATTATAATTCTTTTGTATCGTAGATATAATATTTAATTTTAATTGTAGTTTAATTCAATTTTTGTTTAACATAGATTGTAATTATTTTGTATCATAGATATAATATTTAATTTTAATTGTAGTTTAATTCAATTTTTTATTTTTCATTATATTCTAATATATTTCTTAATTAATCTTCTATTTTTATTATTATTGTTTCACAGAATTTCAGTTATAAAAAAAATATGAAAATGTATTAAAATTACTAAAAGTACAAATCATTGAATTTTTTAAAAATAAATAAATCATTCACCTTTAATTAAAATTACCAATCGTTGGTTGGCGTAGTGGTAGCATGGGGTTGCGCTTGGTAGGGCGATCTCAGGATCGATCCCCCACAACGACGATTGGGAGGGGTTTAAATACCGTAATCCTTGGACCCGCCCCGAATCCGGATTAGTCGGCCAATGTGGTTCGGAGTACCGGATGGTTTAACCAAAAAAAAATACTATAAAAAAATTTATCTAACTATTTTCAAAATTAATTTAATTTAATTTGAATTATCAATAAAAATATATATTAACTAGTTTTTGACCCGTGCGATGCACAGATTCATCTTAACATATAAATATTAACAAAAATATAATCTAATAATTACAATTAATGATATAAAGGTGCTATATAAATTAAATATTATTATTTTATTTTCACATTTACCTTAAATAATCTTTTTATAGATAAATATAATAATATAATTAAAATTAATATATTATATATTATATTATGTTTTTTATCAGTAAAAAAGGAGGAAGTGACACCTCAGCTCCATCGTTACTATTTTATATTATATATAGATGCAGAGAATTAGAGAGATTTTAGGGATTAATTTAAATTATGTAGAACTTTTAGATATAGATATGCAGATAATTAGAGAGATTTTAGGGATTAATTTAAATTCTGTAGAACTCTTAGATATAGTACGGATAAAATAATCTTTTTATAAATAAATATAATAATATAAATAAAGTTAATATATTATATTTTTTATTATATTTTTTATGAGTAAAAAATGAGGAAGTGACATCTCAGCTCCATCGTTACTGTTTTATATTATATATAGATTTCAAATATAAATAATATAAAAAAATTTCATAGCATAGCATGATATAAATTTACTTAAAAGTAAATATGTCAATTTATTTATTTATCTAAATTATATAAAAAAATTATATTCCGTGCATCCGGGTTTCGACTAGTCTATAATAATTCCTAAACAACTTGTATCAGATAATTTTTATGCACAAAATTATAAAGTAACAAGCATCTATATATAGAACTAAGTACAAAAATGTATAATAGTGATAGAATACCCATCACTTGAAATAAAAGAAAGAAAAATAAGGTTCTACAAGGAAAAAAAATAAAATGTCCAAATTGTACAAATTAATGTAATTAATAGATAAAACTAGAATTAATTAAAAATGAGTAGTGTGGTGGTTCATTATAAGGCGAATGGTGTAGACATTATTAATATTGAAGACCCAACTAGAAAAGAATGGAGTCCACCTAATGCAATCATTAAAGTTGGAAGTGATAGATTTAAAATCATTTAGAATAACAAGTTTTTTTTAATGATGGATGGAGGTATGGCATTTGCCAGTTTTATTTATCAATTGCTTATTACCTTCCAGGGTCTCCAAGTTGTTGTAACTGCAACTGATCTCCGAATTTAGATTTATGACAACTAACCTCTTCAACTTATTTATTAGAACAAACAATCCTTCAAATTGTAATATTAAAACAAATAATTTCTCAAGTTGCTTATTTTGAACAACTAGCCCTAAATCTAAAAACACATTCAATATAATATTACATCAAAAATGAAATATTTCCAAAGTATTCGTTGTTACATATAAGGAATCTACTGATATACTAACTAAAAGGCCAAAAAAAACTTCCGAATCATAAATGTTAACCTATTTGAAGAGTTATTTGTTCTAAATAAATAAACTGAAAAGGTTAGTTGTTACAAGACTAAGGCTCTGTTCTTTATCGCTGAAAAAAACTGAACTGAACTGAATTGAATTGAACTGAATTGAACTGAACTGAACTGAACTGAATACTACTGAATACTGAACTGAATTTAACTGAATACTACTGAATACTGAACTTAACTGAATGCTACTGAACTTAACTGAATGCTACCGAATTTAACCGAACTTAACAATAATGATGATATTAGACTTTAAAATAATTTTCGTGATAATATTGGACATTAATGAACTTATAATAATAATAATGGTTCTAATAAATTTAATAATATCAATAATAAATAAATATATTATTAAAGATAAAACTAAATTGAATATCAAATAAAAGCCCAGGTTGATAAAATCTTGGCTCGATAAAAGCCTATGAAATTAAATAAAAATAAGTCTAATTTAAATTAAAAATACAAATTACATACAAACACAAATTTATATATAATTTAAAGCCTATGAAATTAAATACAAATCTTCATATAAATACAAACTCTTAACTTTTTTATTTTAATTAAGGGTTAAAGTGCAAAAATAACGTTTTGGGGTAGGAGTAATTTTACCTCTAACGTCTAAAATGGTGGAATTTTATCCCTAACATTGATAAATTGGATAGATTTGAGAAATAATTCATAATATGGATGCAATTCCTAATTTTTAAATATGGATGCATACTTTAGTTTTATTTTTTTTATTAAACCATATATACTTTAATAAACTAGCATTTCTTGACTTTTATTTAATTTATAGATAATGATAAACTATAAATAATAATAATAAATAATGATAAATTATAGATAAATAATAATAATTATTATAATAAATTATATATAAATAATTATAATATAATAAATAATAACAAATTACTGAATACTGAAACTGGATGCTGAAACTGAATGCTGAAACTGAATGCTGAAACTGAACTGAACTGAACTGAACTGAATTGAATTGAACTGAATTGAACTGAACTGAATTGAACTGAACTGAACTGATTGTTACTGAAATTAAGTGATAAAGAACAGAACCTAAGACCCTGTTTGGGAATTAGCTGTTAGCTTATTACATGAGCTGATTTGACTAGCTGTTTGTGTAGATTTGTTTGGTAAAAATTAGCTGATTGGTAATAGCGGTTTGTGCAAAAAGACGAATAAGGGCATTAATTTTGGCGCAGGAGAAGAGGGAGTCTATCTATTAGGGTTGAAAAAGTCCATTAATTTTAATATTGCAAAACGCTAATTGAAAAAACTCCTTTTAAGAGCTTTTTCTAAATTAGCGTTTTCATCCCAAAACTCTCTCCCAAACCTCTCTCCACCAAACACTCCAATTAGCGGTTTCAGTGGTCAAACCTCTAAAGTTGGTCAAAACCGCTCTTTTTATCTCAAAACGCTCTTTACCAAACAAGGCCTAAGTTTGGGGGTCTGTTGTAGCATTCCACAATTTGGAGTCCGAAGGTAATAGGCTTAATAGGCATCCAACCCCCTAAACTTGTAACTTTTTTTCACCTGGCCCCCTCAACTTAGGGGACAACCTTTCAACCTTCTCAACTCTCCAAAAACATCACATACAGCCTCTTACACCCCTATATTCCATCAAAATATTGACCCGTGTAGAAAACGCGCTTGAATATATTGACCCATGTAGAAAACATCCCTATGTTCGGTCAAAATATTGACCCGTGTAGAAAACCTGTGTAGAAAACATCACAAATGGGCTTGCTCGCCGAGCAGGGGTCTCAATGGAAAAATTTAATAAAAAAACTCACACGTGACATTGGTGTTGTCAACAGTCAAGCGCATTTTCTACACGGATCAATATTTTGACCGAACATAGGGGTATAAAGGGTTGTATGTGATGTTTTTGGAAAGTTTAGGGGTTAAGAGAGTGTCTCCTAAATTGAAGGGGCCAGGTGAAAAAAAGTTACAAGTTTAGGAGGTTGGGTTTCTATTAAGCCAAGGTAATAAGCCTTTATCAATTCATTCCTCCACTTGCTACGTGTTGATTAATTGTTTCATGCAAATTTCCACTCACAATTCAATATTTTATAAGAAAATCAAACATTATTTTCCAATTTGGAGTTGGATTTTGGACAACTGCACAACAGTATAAATAACATACAATTAAATAATTAAACCAGCATATGCATAGCTATAATAATGAGTTTCAGTAGAGAAGGAGAAGTTGGGTTCACGTTATATGTAATCTATGTACCTGTAAACACCATATGCATTAAGGAAAAAGGCATACTACTAAGGTCTTCATCTTTTCATTTCTTTTTGGTTAAGGTGCAAAAATACTCCTAACGTTTTGGATCAGGAGTAATTTTACCCCTAACGTCTAAAATGGTGCAATTTTGCCCCTAACGTTGAAAGTCAAGACCAATTTTACCCCTAATGTTAATCAATTGGGTCAATTTCAGACACTATTATAAAACACAAATATTTTTGTCCCTTATTCAGCACCAATTGCATAACAATTCGTTCTGAAAATTTTGGGGGAATTCTATTATAATTTAATAATAGAATTTGAGATTAATATTTATAAATTTTGTGAATTTTTTGAATTTATTTTGTCTAATTCGTACAAAAAGACTGTATATTTTTTTATTATTTTTTTCACATCCCAACGTATGTTTACATTTTGTTACTGATAAAATGACACATGTATGAAGCGTAGATGACAAGATTCATGATCGAGAAGACAGTTTGATGAATTATTTATCAAATTGACCCAATTTATTAACGTTAGGGGTAAAATTGCTCTTGGCTTCCAACGTTAGGGGTAAAATTGCACCATTTTAGACGTTAGGGGTAAAATTGCTCCTGACACAAAACGTTAGGGGTATTTTTACACCTTAACCCTTTCTTTTTTATTCATTAAATTGGCCATATGTTTTTTTATTGAGTTTAATATTCATCTAGTAAATCAATAACTTAGTGTGTAATTATAATCTATCAATAACTTAATGTGCTAAATTAAAACATTATCTAGTTAACTAATAAAAAAATAAAAAATATAAAAAGTGATTCGAAAGAATATGTGAGATAGTACTGAGTTTTATAAAGATATCTTTTCGGTGTCTGAGATTGGATATATATATATAAGTGCAAAACCATTGATCGACGCTCCACTCTGATGTCTAAGCTAGCAGAGTTTTAGACAGAGTATTAAACAATTAGGAGTGGCTACAATAGATGTGTATATCATGTATGTACCTTGATTATGATTTTATATCGTATTTATAGGATGCTATGGGTAAAATCGTTAGTCAATGTTCTCCCTAGATTCCTCGGAAGACAGCTAGATGATGGACGTATTTTAGGTAATTTGCATAATACCTTATTTGGGATTTCTTAATCCTTGACGAGATTGGTGGGTTCAAAATCGAGAAGGTTTCAGATGTCTTCTCATTGGTCTACTTGTCCGAGGAAGTGTTTTATTCATATTTAGTTCAATCTGACGGCTCTAGTTGGTCCAGGCGTCTTTGTTAGTTTAAAATGAGAACACATGTGCAGTAATATTATTTTCATGATATTAAGGGTCTCCTCCCCTTTTTTACCCATGAAGGTCTCATAGGGCTCTATCATTTGAGCAGTGGTTCGCATCCCATAGATATCTAGCCCTCTAGATGTTTTGCTTGAAACGATGAAGGGAATGTTGCATCACATGTTATCTATTACTTTCTAGAATGGGTTGATCGTTGCGTTGCGTGACGTCGTTGCCCTGAGTAGGCTTGATGTCCTCCCTAATAGGCATCATTATGACCGTTGTTTGATTCTATATGACATGTGACATATGTATTTGAGCGCCTTAACCTAGACGAAAGTAGGCAAAAAAGTTTGCAATTTTTCAAAAGTACTGACACCAATAGTATCTTCATTGATGGTGAACTCTCACCTACTTCTTCAAAAAAAAAAAATCTTTCTAGGCTTTTATGTTTTTCCTTGTGTTCGGAACTTCCATTTTCTCCTTACAAAAATATAAGTGTTTTTTCTCTCCTCATTTTTTCCTTTTTATTGTATACAAGTGTTAAAGAGAAAGAATTCTCGCAAGTCCTCAGTAGAAAGTACTTCAGCCTCCTCCAGCGATACTGAGACCATGCCTCCACTAAAACAAACTAAAGATTTTGAAAGATAATAGGAATCAAACTTCAAGGTTGGAGGAGAAACAATAAGGAGAGAAAGGAGTTTGGTGACGTAATGAGAGGGAAGTCTGAATTGCATGCGACGTCGTGTTTGATAAAGTGACATCGATTAGATACCCACCATGAGTGTAATTGCGGGGTGTTTACGGAATAGGCCAACAAATGTAATTGGGTCAATGGTATGTGAAATGACATTCTACGAAACAAGGGTATGACCGGATAAAGAAAGTGGAGAAACGAAAATACCAAAAAAATAAAAAAAACCATAAACAAATTAGATTGATTCAATTGAAATTTTTCAACAATTATGTTTAATTCTACTGTTCCATTTATACATTTTAAAGTATAAACATAATTAGATGCAGTGAGTGAGTAGTGCTGAATTGAATACTAATATTTTATCTATTTTAATCATTTCCGTCTAATGTTTTTGTTCATAGAATTTTCCAAAGGTATTTACAAATTTATGGTAATGAAAACATAGAGACCAGACCAATGCCAAACCATATTCAGTTTGGCGTTACTGAATTGGATATTTGACTTTTTTATACATTAAAATAATCAAAATTGTACTTCAAAACAAAAAAATCAAAATTGTATTGCTGTTATTGTAGAAAATAAAATTTCAGGAAATTAAATGCTTAATAGGGAAAGAGAGCCTGTGAGTAATGGTATATATATTCCAGCCCAAGGAATTCAGTCAAAACGCATCCTATGCTCTTCTTGCGTACTAATTCTTTCATTTCAATATATTATAATTTAAATTTATCATCTTTTATTTTGTTTTTCACATTAAACTTTTGATAATTAAAAGAAATAAAAAGTCACTTTTCAATATAGAAATTGATTAAAATTTGATTAAGAGAGCATTTTCCATTGTACTATATTCCAAATTTGTATTTTTAACAACAGAAAACTTCTCTCCTCCCTTTCTTCTCTTCCATTTTCGGTCAAAGTGCTTCAAATCTTCCTCTTTTGTGGATCTATTTTGAGGAGGAAGAATGGCCATATTTTTCTTTTTTATATTTTCTTTTTAATCACTATTTATATATTTTTATCGAATCTCTTTATCCGTTTGAATTGTATCTGCTCTCTATTATTTTGCTATTTATACCCTTTTCGGATTTAGCAAGAGCGGAAATGATTTATTTTATCTGTGTATCAATATATCTACGCAGTTGCAACAAAAAAAAGGATTTAGATCTGAATGTTCGGAAGGGCCTAAATGATGATGTTTCGATTGTTGCTGCTGCTTTTCTACAGATTTGGATTTCCATGAAGTATATGTTTTATGGGTTTTTTTGTGTGTTTTATTTTTATGGTTTTTTATACTCTTTCTAGTCATTTTCGTCCCTATGTGGATTTTGTAAGCTTGTTTTTCTTACTTGTTTGTTTTTCTTGTTGTACTTGTTCTTTTCTAATCATAGATATAAGCATTTTCAATATAAAAAAAACAATAGAAAACTACTTAAAATTAAAAAAAAACAGTTTTTATATGCATATATTAATTTATATGCATATAGAAACTGGTCTACTACATTTATTGTACTTTTTAAATTGCTTTTTTAAACTTTTAAAAATTTCAAATGATTACATGTTATTTAATTACATTCAATAACTCTATATTTTTTTAATAAAATTTATTGGATGTAGAAAATAAATTCGCCACATGTCAATGTGTTTGTCACATGTCAAAAAGAAAATGCTAAACATATAAAGAATTAGAAACTTTTGGAAATTCATTGGACAGTTGGATTTTTGGGTTACTGAATGCAATTGAACAAAAATGAAAGGATTATTAAATGCAATTGAATAAGAGTATAGGCTTGTTAAAAATTTATTGGATAAGAACAGGAGGTAATTTGAAATTTTTTAAACGTGCCGAACACAGGAGACAATAGATGTATTAAGACTAAACAATTTCTTTTATATCAAAAAGTAAAAAATAGAATTTTAAAATGCAAATGTAAGAAATTCAATTTAACAAATTAGGATTCTCAATATGCCCGTTGCTAAGAATTTACGAGTTAAGTCGATTAAGAAGGTGTTTGTTTCAGCTTTTCGAAAGAGCGTTTAGCGTTTCACTCCAAACTGCAAAAAACATAGCATTTGGTTAGGTTTATATAACCGCAGTGTTTAGCATTTTCTCTTGAAACTGCAGCATTTTGGAGCTTTTCACGAAAAGCTCTTATTTGGTAAACAACTGTTTGTAGTTAGTTGTTATTGACAAAATTATCATTCTTTATTTCCACAAAATATGTTTCTTCTTTCATATTATTTATATTTCTATAACATAATTACCAGAAGAACAATGTTTTGTTGCGTTCAATAATATTTTTTTATTTTTTATATAGATTATTTTTATTAATTTGTGTAACACATTTTTTTATAATAGGAAAAGGTGCAAAAATACCCATAACGTTTATAGCTAGGAGCAATTTCATCCTTAACGTCTAAAATGATGCAATTATACCCCTAATGCTGGCAACCGAGAGCAATTTTACCTCTAACATTGACAAGTTGGTAAATTTGAGAAATAATTCATCAAATTGTCTTCTTGGTCATGACTATTGTCATCTACACTTCACATGTGCATGAGTTTATCATCATTAGTAACACATCATAAACATATGATTAGACGTGAAATTTTAAAAAAATATATATATTGTCTTCTGTATGAGTTGGATAAAAAAATTCAAATATATCGCCGATTTTATACATATTAATTTCAATTTTATTATTAAATCATAAAAAAATATAATCTTTTTTTAACCAACTGATATGTGCAATTGGTGTAGAATAAGAAATAAAATATTTGTGTTTTATAATAATGTATGAAATTGACTCAACTTGCCAATGTTAGGGGTAAAATTGCTCTTAACTGCCAACGTTATAATTAAAAGGAAAAATTACAAAACTAGGTCAAATGGGAGGTCCATTTACATATTTAACCCATTTACTCAACCTACTACATATCTAAACTGATTTTGTGTGACTTTCCCATAATACCCCTAACCTTCCCATTTCCCCAAACGCGAACGGCCTCTCCCCTCTTCTCATTGGTTGCACAAAACGGTGGCAACTCCTCCATTAATGATTATAAGACTTTTGATCTTCCTATCTTCCTTTAAATTGCACGAAATCTGGACCATTTCTCCAAATCACAATGTATTTCTCTTCTTCCTCTCTTCATCTCTTGATTCTGCAACTTCCTAATCCTAGAAAACGAAGCCATGGTTCTTCATCTTCCATTTCCTGCTCGTTCGAAGAAATGGTGATTCTACGTTATTTTCATGGTTTTTCCCAGTTTATCATATTGGGTTCGTCGAAAAATGTAAGTATATACTGTTTTTCTGCGTTTTCTCAGACCAATCCACTTAGCATATGCGGTTTTCGCGATGTCTTCGGGGAGAAATTTATCGATTTTACTTCGCGAAACGATGATTACGCGAAGTTTACGAGGTAATTCGATAAATTTCTCTCGCAGACTCCGCGAAATCATCGTTTCGCGAAGTCAGAGCGTCACATTTCTCCTCGCAGACTCCATGAAATCATTGTTTCGCGAAGTCAGAGCGTCACATTCCTCCTCGCGGACGTTGCGAAATCATTATTTCGCTAAGTAAAATCACCCTCTTCTTTGCACATTTATGTTCGCATACTTAGCGAATCATCGTTTCGCGAAGCCAAATCTTCCTTTTTTCTGACTAACACGATTAAATTTTTCTGAAGGTGGTTGAATACATAATATTCATTCCTAGAAGCCGGCGTGTTAGGGTGCCATGAGAGACATCCATTCAAAAATGTCTGGACTTCCAACCATCGGTCGTGAATAGGAGTCTACACCATGGGACACGTCCATCCATCAGTGGTGAATAAGAGCCTATGTGTCGTAAGACATCCATCCATCGGTGGTGAATAAGAGCCTGTGTATAATGAAGTGATTTGTTAGGAGTTTATCATGGCAATCTTAGTGAATAGTAGCCTATGTATTATGAAGTGATTTGTTAGGAGTTTGTTGTGGCAATCTTATTGTAAATTTTGATAATGTTATGATTTTAATGTTGTTATTGTGGCAATCTTGTTGTAAATTTTGATAATGTTATGATTTTAATGTTAGAATCCGTTGTTGTTTGGCATTTTTTGTTATATACCATTTCGCGAATTATCTTCAAAACGCATCCAAGCTTCGCATATGCTAATTAAATTCATCAAGTAAACCAAACATTAGCTTCGTAGGCTTCGCATATGCTAATTAAATTTATCAAGTAAACCCAAACATTAGCTTCGCATAATATCGAATCTGCGAAGTCAGGCGGGAGGGAGGGGGACGCGCGTAAATATTGAGGGTATTATGGAAAGTCACACAAAATCAGTCTAGATATGTAGTAGGTTGAGTAAATGGGTTAAATATGTAAATGGACCTCCCATTTGACCCATTTTTATAATTAACCCTAATTAAAATTGCTCCTAGTTGTAAACTTTACGGGCATTTTTTCACCTTATCCATTTTATAATTTCTTTGTTGATTAATTTAAAACATGTTCATATTAGCAACAGCTCAATATAATTTTACCAAACACTAAGAATTAAATAGTTAATAACAAACACCCAACAGCAACAGCTAACAGCTTACTGCAACTACAAACAGCTAACTGCAACCGCAATAGTTATTAGCTAACAATTGAACCAAACAGACCCTAAGATTAATTTAGATAGTTAAGAGTTTCAAATCATTTAAATTAAAGAATCTAAATTTAAATCTTAATATGTGCAAAAAAAAAAAAAAAAAACTATAATGGGAGGAGAATCTACCTGAAAATCTCCAATCGAGCAATCATATTTAATGTGGAGTTGGAGTGGCTTTCGACCTGCGTGCTCGGATGACGTCTCTGTATGGGTATCGGTCTCTCTGAAAATACTCTGACGCTCAAGTGAGTATTGGATAGGGAGAGATAAAGTAATTGAGAGAGAGAAAAGTAGATGGACCTTTTATTGGTGGTGATATGGTTCCTTTTATAGTTGAGAGAGATTTCTCTGTCTCCTGGCGGGCTTGTGCCGTAAGTGAGGCTTTGGGCCCACGTCTCATTTGGGTTGGGATTGAATTGGATTCGGTCTGGCCCATATCCCTCATCGATATTAATTACGGATAAAGATTAAATTTAACATTAACATTTAAAAAAAAAGTGTAGATTTAGCTCTAAGATTAAAATTATGTAATTTTAACACTAACATTTTCAAATAATATCAAGTTTAATCCTCTATTATCGAAAATTTGAAAATTTTGGTTTGACTGTTATTTAACTATTACCTCAGATCTTCTAAACAAATTTATCGATAAACTAAAGTAGTTTCTTAAATTTTTTATTGATTTTTATAACTATATTAGTAACTAACATAATAAATATTTTACACGCTTTGACAAAAAAAAACCTTATATCTGATCGATTTGATTGTTAGCATTTTAACATGTTTTTTTTTGTAACTGTGTTACTATAGTAGTAACTAACTCTAATACAATAAACATTTTACACACTTTAACAGAAAAATAATGTCTGAAACCGAGTTAACTTGTCAACGTTATGGGTAAAATTGCTTTTGACGGTTAATGTTATGGATAAAATTGTACCATTTTAGACGTTAGGGTAAAATTGCACGTTAACTGTAAACATTAGAGGTATTTTGCACCTTATCTCCTTAGATATAATTAATATTTGAAATGTCCCATGTTACAGATAAATAAAAACACCCATCATTTTCAAATTTTCGATAATATCCGACTAAAATTGATTTTGATTTGAAATATTAGGATTGAGTTTGAACCATTTTGCAGTTCACCACTGAGGATCAAATTTGGTGTTAATCTCTGTATTATATGGAAAATTTATAAATTTGGTCCAATAGAGAGATCAATTTACATTTTTAAACTCTTCCAATATATTTTTACAAAAATAACCTCACAAACCTCTCATTTTCTTCAAACCTCTCATATTTTTTCCCCGACATGCACTTCCTGAAGCATTATCACAAAATTAACATATAATTTAACTATAAAAATTATCACAACAATTTAATAAACAATTTAAACCGAAGAAAAAAGCAAACAACATTTGAAATGACCATGTTTTAGCCTTTGATCTAGAGATATAAATTAACCTTTTTAAAGACTTAATTTTGTAAATTTCTCATATTATATTATATAGTATATAAAGAATTGAAGAGGTCATAGAAATGTTAATTAAGGAAAAGGGAGTAGAAATGATTGTAAATTAAAGATTTTATGATGTATAATCCCATTCCCATCAGATTAAACAGAAAAGAATTAAGGTCCGGATCAGCAGTCACTGTCAATCAATATATTTTCAAAACAATTTCTTTAATTTCAGAATTCATTCCAATCAGTGATCGACATCTGTAAAATATATATAAGAAAGGGCAGCGCAAGTAGCCGCCGCCATTAGAGCCGACAAACCAACGCCCATACGAAACCTTTGACCGATCTCTTCGACAGTCCAAGTCCAAGGGCATTTTGTGGTGGTAGCGACACTCATGATTCTGTTCCAGTCTCTTAATTTTTAATTCTTAATTACCTACTTCTAATTACTATTTTACCCTTCTCCCCATCATACACGCCGCTTACTCCGCTCGCCCACTGGTTAATTTTTATCCCCATCTTATCTTTATTTTTAATTAATATTAATTACCATTCATTAATTATTGTTGTTTATCCTATTAAAGGTTTAAAATACTAAAATGGTGGGTTCCCGGAGAAGAATTTGATTTTGATTTTATCACAATGACGATGTTGCCCCTCGCTCAAATAAAACCCCCTGTAATTCATTACAGCTGGGTGGGTTTTAATTAGAATAGATTAGGTACCCTAATAATGATGGTTATGATAGTAATATGAGAAAGGACTCTAGAATCTACAGCCATTAATGAAAAAATACCCATTTTGGTTAATAATGAGAAATTTTAGGGCAGTGATTGATTTTAGGGTAAACAAAAAGAAGGGTAGTTTAGGGTGTTTGTATGTAGTGATGAGATGAGAATTAATGGCGGTCTTAAGTTAAGGGTTTGTTTGTTTAATTAAAGAGAGATTTAGAAGGTCGTGCCAGAAAGCTTAGGCCCCACCAAACAGACCCTGTACTTTTTCGGTTAGCATATCAGAGAGGAAGTTAAACGGAACCGAACCGGAGGAAAAAAGGGTCAAGGTTGAGTACAGCGAAGCAGGTCCTTCTGCTTGTGCTTATGTTTATGCTTATGCTTGTGCAGTGCAGACCCATTTATAAAATCTTCTTCTATGTATAATAATAATATCGAAATGTGTAAAATTTGAGAGAAAAAGTGCTGATACAGCGAAAAAGGTATAGTCTTTGGTTCTCCAAATTTTCTTTGGACAACCTTTGTGGGTACCCACTTGCAGCTTTTTTGTCTGCTCCTCTTCCTCTTCTTCTTCTCCTTGTTCTTGTTCCTCTCTTCATCTTCTACAAAGATTTCTCCTTTTTGCTCTCTCGTTGAGGAATCTTAGGAGGGGTGTGGATGTGGAAAAAGTAGCAGTTATAACATTACAAACACACGAGTGTTAGATGTGATCATCATAAAAAAAAAAACGGCTCTTTTTCTAGCTTTATTTGTGTAATTTCTTCTGTTTGGAAGGGAGGCAAAAGGGTTTTGTTTTTCTTCTTCTTATTTTGGGGGTATGTCTATGTCTCAACAAAGACAATTTCAGATGATGGGTGGGGGGCAGCAGGGGCAGCAGTACAATGACACAACATTTACCAAAATATTTGTGGGTGGTTTGGCTTGGGAGACTCAGAGAGACACCATGAGACGTTATTTTGAGCAGTTTGGGGATATTTTAGAAGCAGTTGTTATCACAGATAAGAACACTGGGAGATCCAAGGGTTATGGCTTTGTAAGCATCCCCAACCCCCTTTCAAAACACATTATCTTCCTATTATATTACTACATATGTTTCTTAAAAACTGGGTCTTTTTTTTTTTTTTTATAGGTCACATTCAAAGATCCTGATGCAGCCATAAGAGCTTGTCAAAACCCATCTCCAGTCATTGATGGAAGAAGAGCAAATTGCAATCTTGCATCTCTTGGTGCAAACAAAACTCGCCCTCCTGCTTCTCAACATGGTAGGATTCTAATTTGCTCATTTGGGTTCATAAGTAAAGATCAATTTGAACAATGCAGATAAGTTAAAAAAAAAACATTGCAGGCGGCACAGGACGGTTTAGAGCAGCAGCAGCGCCAAGTTTGGTGGCTCCACCTGGTGGTGGTGGTTATCATGGTTCATCATCATCATACATTCATCAACAACCGGCTGGGCAGTACACATTTCCTTATTCAGCTTATGGGTAAGCAAAGCAAAAAGAAATGTGTTGGAGGAATAAAATGTCTCTGTTTTTTTTATGATCCATGTCTTTAATGTGCATTCAATTATTCATTTGATGCTTAAATTCTTAAATTCTTAAATTCCCTTTTTTCTGTTTGGTCAACAACTAATAACAGGTACACTGGAGGATATTCTCAGGACAACATTTATCCTCTGGTCAGTTTGATTTTTCCATAGCCAATAAAAAGTTGAGATTTTTTCATTTGGTTTTGTTAAATTGAAGGCATTGTTTGTTTGTTTGGTTACATATATACAGCAGAATTATTATGGGGTATACGGAAGTCAGCAAATAACGCCTTATTACACAGCTGGGGGGGCATCAGGAGGAGGGATGTTCCACAATTATTACCCATTTGTTGCTCAGTATGCACAAAATAGCCAATCTCATCATGCCTACGGTCTTCAATATCCTCAAATGGTACACTACCCCTATTTGCCTCATAACTATGGCTCTTCCGGAATTTTATCACTCCCTTCTTCAATGCCAGTGCCTACTAATTCTACCGCAGGTGATTCTTTCCACTGCCTCTCATATTATATCCGCTAGCTAATTTCCGTTTCCATACAACATAGATAACTACTTATAAATGCCACAATGTTTTTATAATTATGTCACGCTCCATAAGTCCATTTCTAGACGCGTGGTTAACTAGAAAGGCAATGTGTCGATTATAAGCGAGTTAAAGGAGTTTTTTCTAATTGAGTTAGATCTAAGTTTGGTAAATTCTATTTCTTATAAAGGATATACTATTAACATTTTGTAGTAAGCACGTGTATACCTTAAATGGGATCAGTTTCTTTTTCACCTACCCAGACAAAAATGACATAGTTTTAGGCAAAAAAAAATGCAGTCTTCTACCATTAAGGGTGAAATTAGAAGAATAAACAGGGATAGAACCACCCCTAACTATAAGTAGTGGTCTTGACCGTTAGGTGTGCCTTGTCACCTTTTTTCCCTCTCAAATCTGACTCTGAGTTTAGATAAGAGTTTCATTTTATATATTTGTTATCTGGATTCAACGATCCATCTCCAAGTAAAAAACGTTTTTAGACTCCGTCTCTGAGTTTAAATAAGTCTTGTCGTATTATGTTACATACGTTCAAATTTATTTCAAAAATCTAATATTGCTTCAAATTAAAAACATGAAGAATAAGTTTTTATATTTTTTTTCTGTTGTGTCCGTACTTCCCAACAAATGTTAAGTTAAAATTTTAACCTTCTGAAAAATGTAACACGTTAAAATTGAAACTGCAACAGGTGCAACAACAACAATAATAACGACTACTTCAGCTACTCCAGTTTTGGGGACACCAGTAGCAACCTCCACCACGACAGCAGCCGCGGTAGGGGTGGTCGGAGAAGGAGAAGTTGCTTCTGAAAAGACTTCATCAACCTAGCTAATAAGGAATTAAATTGGAGTGTCTTCTTACAAGACTAACAACATATCAAAGAAGCAAGCAAAATGGGAAGAAATTAATGAACATTGAAGAAACAGATGGAGCTAGCTAGAGAATTAATTCAAAAATCATATCTTTTTCATCCATGGAGATCGTTCATTCCCCGACACTAGAAAAAGGTTCATCATCATCGTCATCATCATAATGCTTGGTTAATTTAGGAGGAGCTTTAATTAGTCATCAATTAGAATTGTAGGAGCAAATTTAAAAAAATCATATTCATGTATTAGCATAATTTGAAGGTGGAAACCAAAATTGGCATTGGATTCTTACCTAAGAAGACACTAATTAGCAGATGATTATTATATCTCGGAAGCAGAGAGCATCCGATGATGTATAATCTTGTTTATAATTTTGAATTTGGGGTTTAAAGATTGATTTTATATCTTTTTAACCCCTAATTATTGGTCAATTAGGGAAGAAGATGGGGTGAGATGGGATTTTGCTCATCCAATAACTTGTAATTTTTTTGTTTGTTCATTATTTATGATATAAATATATTTTTTCCAAATCCTTCTTTTGCATTATGTTAATATTATTAATTAATTTTGATTGGATTCTGGAATCCAAGGGAGATGGTGTTGTTGTTGTCTACTTTTTATGTTTAAAAAGTTAGGCATGCGAGGTGTATAATTGGTTGAAATCCATATAAAAGTGTAAAGAAGGTTCTTCCCAAAACATTTCATTATGCAGGTGAATCAAGCAACATCATTGCTATTGGCTACTAATTTTATGGGGAAATTAAATTAGACCTATAAGGAAAAAAAAAAGTGTAGCTCTCTAATTCTCATTAAATATCTCCAAGAAATAAAACTTTTTCAATAAGAGAATAATGTTCTTAAATTAAATTAGAGATTTAATTTATGCCACATGAATCAATGTCAAGCTACAACCCAGACTGTAAGTGACGACCGACAATATCCAGGGCCAGCCCTGGCCTAGGACTCGCCTAAGCCCAAGGCTTGAGGGGTTCTAAAAAAATTTATTAGAGGTATATATATGAATTATACAAATATTCATATTATTTAGGTTTTTATCGGATTCAAATAATTAATGTTTTTAAATTTAAAAGAAACCCATTTCATTTTTTAAATATAGGTTGAGGTTTAATTTTAAACTCATATTTGGTCTATATGGTATTATTTGGTAACATTTGTTCATTCAAGTATTTCTGTAAGTGACATTTAACCCATTTTGAATAGAAAATTAATTGATTTCTTAAAAAAATTTACCATATGACATAATTTTTGACACGTGATATATACACGTAGCAATTGATTTGATTTTTTTGTCATATAGATTTAATATGTTGAAAAATAAGAAATTAATTTTTTTTCTTATTTATCTACGTATTAAGTCTGAGAGCGAGTCTTGGCGCAATGGTAAACGTTGTTGTCGTGTGATCGAGATGTCACATGTTCAAGTCTTAGGAACGGCTTCTTACCAAATGAGTTAAATATCCTATATGGAAATACTCCAATAGGTAAGTTATCAAATAATATCATATTAGCCAAAAAGACAAAATTGTGGATACCACGAGGGCCAAATAAGGGTTTAATTCTTTTTTTTTAAATAAAAGAATCAATTGAATTAATGAGCCAAATCGGCTAAAAGAACATCGTTTAGAAAGGGAGGTGGACATGCCCACTCCCCACGAACAGACTCCGACATAACCGCCCAGGCTAACCTCTAGGTTGCTATGTTTGCTGAACGTTTAACAAAAGAGACTGAAACTGAACCTAACTCTTGTAACAAAATAGAAATAGATGAAAGAATATCTGATAAGTAAGAATTGTGTAGCTGCTGATTCTGAAGTGCTTGGACGATAGATAGAAAATCTGTGCGAATATCTATATTACTGAAATTATGTTCCTTTATCCAAGATAGCACTTCCTTTAGTGCTAGAGCCTCTGCCACGATTGGTTCATATAGACTATCCAACGCTCCATGGAAATCATAGGTGCATCTCCCCGTAGCATCGCAGACAATGAATCCCATAGAGCTGTATCCGGCCTCCTCAAAGGTTCATGCGTCAATGTTGCATGCTAGGCGGCCCTCCTCCGGCTGAAGCCATATTGTTGGAGCAACTGGTACGAGCTGCTGCTGCTGATAGGTCCTGGCTTCCTTCGCTAAATTCCATTCCCTCGACTCGTTACGGATCCGCAAAATCATGCTCCTAGCACTGTTTCTGGTAAGACTCCAAACCACTTCATTCCTATTTTTCCATATTCCCCAGACGCCCACTACGACCTCCCGAACTGCCTCGCCACTATTATTGATTAGAAATTTTTTGAACCAGATCAAAAAGTCGTCAATTAACGACATCCTATCGTTCCCGAATAATAGTTTCCAGACTTGCCTCGCAAAATCGCATTCCACAACGAGGTGCTGTTCCGTTTCGTCCTCCATACCATAAACTGGACAAATGTTTTACAGGCTGTTGTGTCTTACCGCCAGGTTATGCATCGTGGGTAGAACTCGAGATAGCAGCCTCCAGATGCAATTTTTTATTTTAGGCGCAGCATCTATAGACCAGATATACTTCTAGAAATTTTGAGTACCTGCAAATTTACCTTCAATTTCTCCTACACTTAGCCTGTACCCACTCCGAACAGAGTATTCTCCTCGCGTCTCTGGTCCCCAGAACCATCCATCCTCCTGTGTAATTCGGCTTCTCGGGATAGCTAGAATAAGTCTTTGATCGCGCTGATTGAAGGTTCGTTGTATCAAGCTTCTGTCCCACTTACCATCACTGCCGATCAGATCACGTACTATTCCCGTAGGAAGACTAAAATCAATGGGGCTAGTTGGCTTAGGATTCGTCTAGTCAGGTAACCACGAGCTCTCCCAAATGTGAATCGATACGCCATTACCAACTTTATTTCTTAAGCCTTTCAACAACAAATCATGGCCTACTAACAGGCTTCTCCAAATGTACGACGGATTGTGCCCCAGACTTGCTTCTTGAAAGGAGAGGTGGGGAAAATACCTCGCTTTTAACACTTTAGCCATTAATGAATATGGCTCATGTACAATTCTCCATCCCTAGTTAGCCAATAGCGCTAAGTTGAAGTGCTTAATATTTCTAAATCCCATCCCTCCTTGACTTTTTGGTCTGCAAAGTCTCGACCATTGTTGCCAATGAATGCCTGAGTTGTTTCCTCCTGAAGCCCTCCACCAAAACCGATTCAACATTTTATTAACTTCATCGTAGAATTGTTCTATCATTTGGAATACGCTCATGATGAAGGTCGGAATGTCTTGTAGAACCGCATTGATAAGTATCTCTTTTCCCGCACGGAAGAGAAACCTTTCTTTCCAGTTATTAATACGGTTCCAAATCCTCTCTTTAATATGTCCGAATGCTTGTGTTTTGCTTCTCCCAACCGTAATTGGGGCCCCTAAATACATTCATATCTCCGACACCTCCTCCACTCCCAGTCGTGATACTATTAGTTACTTGGTGGCTGATGTGACCCCCTTACTGAACCCCAAAGAAGATTTCTGATAATTAATTACCTGCCCTGATGCTTCTTTATAATCCTTTAGGCACTTGAAAATTGTGTCAGCTTCCTGAGGTTTGGTTTTGAAGAAGAGAAAACTATCACCGGCGAAGAAAATGTGAGAAACTGGGGGTGCTGAGTGGGCTACGGAACAACCATGAAGCAAACCCGCCCTTTCATTCACCTATAAAAGAGCTGAGAGGCCTTCCGCACAGATCAGAAACAAGAAAGGAGAGAGCGGATCCCCCTGTCGAAGTCCTCTTGTCGGAATAATCGTGCTACTCGTTCTCCCATTATGAAGAATTTTATAGGAAACCGAACCAACACACATCATCATCCAGTCTATCCACTTATCTTGAAACCCCAATTTTCGTAGCATACTACTCAAGAACTCCCACTCAACTTGGTCGTACGCCTTACTCATATCGAGCTTAAGGGCAGCCATACTCGACCCCTTAGCTATCTTCAATTTATGCAAACATTCGAAGGCAACGATGACGTTATCTGAGATTGCTCTATCGGTTAGGAAAGCACTCTGATTATCTGAAATTACCTTTGGTAGGATTTTTTTGAATCGATTAGCCAACATCTTAGAGAGGATCTTAAATAGGACGTTGCATAGGGCAATTGGACGAAGATCCGTTACCTTTGTCGCCTCTTTCTTTTTTGGAATTAGGACAATGAATGTTTCATTCAAGTTTGATGGGATGCTTGAAGAATTGAGGTATGATAAGCAAGTGGATACTATATCATCCCCGATGATGCTCCAGAATCTCTAAAAGAATGCCGGATTCATCCCGTCTAGTCCAGGACTCTTATCCGAATGCATAAAAAAGCACGCCAATCGCACCTCCTTGGCTGAGAACCTCCGCGTCAGTAACTCATTATCGTTATCTGAAATTCTGGTATTAATCACGTTGAGCACACTTGCCGCTGCGCATCCCTTACTCAAAAAAATGTCACTGAAATAATTAACTAGCAGCTCCTCGAGACCTCCTCCCCAACTACGTTTCACCCTATTCTCGTCTTCAAGCTCAGTGATCGCATTATTCCTCTTTCTGGCGGAAGCATATTCGTGAAAATAACGAGTATTACAGTCACCCTCACGCAGCCAGAAGATTTTGGCTCTTTGTTTCCGAAAGTCTTCTTGTTGAGCCAAGACGTTGTTGTAATCTAGCGTCACTTTCCTGAATAGTGTTAAGCCTGCTCGGTCCGTCCAATATCTCAGTTCGCCTACAAGACCTCGTAACTCTACAATTCATTTGTTAAAATTGCCTTGACAGGTTTTACTCCAAATCTGCAGTGCAGCAGCACACTCTGCAATTTTCATCTCGATTGAGGCTCCGTCCTTGCGATTCCACGCTTGGGATATGATTTCACTGCACCACTCGTCTCGGAGCCAAATCTTTTCAAAACTGAACCTTCGGGGGTGCACACTCCTAATCCATATTTTTATTTGCAGGCAAATGGCAGTATGATCGGAACATATTGTGTTGAGATTCTTAATTTAAAGAAATTGTGAAACATCTTTTGGATTTTGAATAAATAATGATATTTAGTGAACGTAATAATACGTATCGTATAATTATTAATGAAATACTTTTTTATTTATCATATAATTAAATATAATTTTAATTTTTTTACGTACAATGTTTTTATTAAAGGGTCCCTTATTTATTATTCTGCATAAAGCCTATGAATTATCAGGACCGACCCTCGCTATACCATATGGATCAATGTCATGCCAAAACCTAAAAGTTATCATTGCCCTCACATTGCGTGAGGTCGTGACACGCTAAACCCATGTGGTTCGTTTGATAGCGCATCCCAACCCTTTTTTATTTTGTCAATTTCAACCATTGCCATTACATCACCATGAAGAAGTGGAAGATAATATTGTGATACCTTAAACTTGTACCTAGGATCTAAAACTGTAGCTATACTCAAAACAATGTTAAAATCAGTCCAATATTTATCAAATTTTTGTATCATTCTTACTGCCATATCTCTGATATATGATACATCAGAATTGGACCACTGTCTCAAACTCATTCTAATATCACAAATCTTTGGCAAAAAAAGGTTAGCAGTAGCATGTATGGTTCGAGAGAAAAATTCAGTGGCAGCATAAAAAATACTTAACTTATCACAAATATTTTGAGCAATTTCGCAATCTCCATCAGATGGATTACATTTAAAAAGAGGCTCTCTTAGATTCAAACGCTTAAAACTTCTTAATAAGAGATCGCAACTTTAAGCATAAGGTAGGTCGAGTTCCACTTAGTCTTACAATCTAAGGGCAACTTTTTTTTTGTCAAAAGGACCTTTAATAAGTTAGCTTGTGCTTGAAACCTCTCATACCTCTTAGGTGTAGTAGTCCAAAAAGAGACAGTATCACGAACATTCTCTATAAATGCATCAATAATTTCTAAGCATTGCTTTACTATCAAATTCAAAATGTGTGCAGCACAACGTACATGCTACATCTTTCCATCCAACCAAAGAGAATTAGATTGCAACTTACTACCAATCAAATTTGTCATTGCATCATTTGTTGAGCAATTATCCAAAGCTAAAGCAGATAACTTGTGCTCAATATTCCAATCCAACAAGCTACTACAAAGCATATCACAAATAACTTCAACAATATGTGGACATAGCATGTGTATGAACCTAACAAAATTAAATGACAATAAAATCAAAATTATCAATGTGCTACAAACTTCATAATCGAAAGTAACCAAAATAGATATATAATCATAATCAAAAGTAATAGTAGACAAATTCACCTAAAAAGGCAGAAAATAAACATGAAAATAAAAATGGAAATAAAAAAGTACCCGATGATTCGGCTTTGTAAACTCCATGATTCATTAATAAAATGTCTTGTTATTGCCATAAAACCCTTCTTTTTATGTGTAGATGTCAACATGCCAGTTGTGATGGTAATTTTACTATCATTCATTTGAAGCAATTTTGCCAATTTTGTCTTTTCTTGGTCATATACCTTGAAAATGTCATTTTTCACTGTATTTCGTGCAACGGTCTTATACAGTGATTGAACAACACCCATGAATCGGCGAAACCAATAATGCTCCACCATTGTTAACGGGTATTCATGAAATACAATCATACAAGCCAACTCTTGTCTTACTAATTCAGCATCATACTCCCAATTTGCAAGCGACTTTCCTTTTTCATCTATCTTAGACCCCAAAATACTTTGCCTTACGTCCTTATTTTTTCGTAGTAGGCATTTTTTAGAATGAGTACGCAAATGGGTCATTCCATCCCTTGACTCTCCACCAAGTTTCTTGTGGCAGTAATTGCATATTACCTTCCATTTGTCATCAATTTTTCGCCTCTTAAAATGATCTCATACATCAGATTTTCGAGTTCTCTTGGATCCCATGCTTACTTTTTCATTTGAATTAGAAGCAATTTTATTAGGATCTTTCTGTGTAGACACCTCATATAACACCCGGTTCTCAAAAGACATTTATTACTCCCCAAACATATAAATACGTCTTATTAAATACTAGTCAAAACTCATAGCTCAATCATTAAATTCTAAGTCAAAAATTACAAATAAAATTCCAAATAAATCCTCCAAACCAATTAAGCACATACTATAGTCCAAAGCTATAATTTAAATCTAAAAGAAAATTTCAATGCCGCTGGTCCACCTAGCACGGTCAATAGAAACGGAAAAGAACTGGAGAGGAAAAGAATTGAACCGCTAAACTTTGTCTCCTAAAAAATAGGTGGCACATGCAACATATATATGTCACATGCAACATATAAATCACCAAAATATTTTATGCATGAATATAATTACAAGAAAATAAATTATCACATAAATAACGTTGTATAGCTCATACTATAATTTCATACATGATTTCGTGTTAGTTTATTAATTAAGGGCCCTGCTTGTCAAGTAGAAGTATACTCAATGGTTCACCGGTAACCTCAGTCACAAACTTATCATATTATATATTAACAGCACAGAATACCACTCACCGCCAGGTATCCCCGCACCATCCCAGTGCGTAGCAAAAACAACACAGAGTATCTCCAAACATCCTGAGATACTCCGACACTGGCCACAATGACCAGTGTCTAGCAAATCATATCTCATCTCAACCATATATACCAACATCAGGAAATGACCATTGAATATAAATCCACTATGACAAGCTATTAATTAACCATTATTCTCTATTTGTCATGTTTATCTCCTAACACAACCCATATCAGACATTCCAGCACCATATCATTACACATGTCCATAGCATTCATAAATTCCAACTCAAACCAATGTCACAAGGATCTCAAACACTCAATTTACACAACACATCATAATCCTTTCAACGTCAAGTCCATTGTATCAATCCCTGACAACTTAATTATGTAAAAACATATAGAACCCCATAATCAAACAAATATATATCAACTATCACTTACTTGGTAATTCAAGCAACTCCAACGAAACGCTAAGTCCTGAGTGCTACCCGTCAACTCTTTCACCATCGTCTAAAAATAACAAATAATTTGTTTTATTATCTTATTAAACGCACTAATTTATATAAATTAAAACAAATGCTATTCGACAAATTTAATGTAATATTTCCATAAATTAATCTTTTAAAACATTACAGAAGATAAAATAACATTTAATCAGATATGAAATTTATTAATTCATCATATGCCCATAGCACCTACAACTATCATAGCATGAGACAAAACAATTTGAAAAATCTTTTTCTAATGTTAAATAACTAATATGAATTTCAGAAGTTGCAACTTCAACCTATGGTTCAAACTTAACTAAATTGTAATATTTGGAACCCAAATGGAAGGTTTGGGTTTTTTTTTTGTACATAGTGATGAAATACTAACCAATAAAGATATACTTAATTGGCTCTATATACAACTTGTGTAAATATAATAGCTTTATCATATTTCTTTTCTTTGTGGAGAAGAAAAGAATTACAACTACAATATATGCGGATTCCAAAATCAATAACCCTTTTTTTTAAAATAATATTTGAAACCAAATGGAAATAAAATCATTGTGATGTTAGAACAAAGAAGTAGCAAAAGACAAACTTAAAACAATAATTTACAAATATGAAAAATACCCATTAAAGAAATAGTCTTACCTCTTTAAAATCTTTGAGTTTTGCACAGAAATAGAGAAGAGTAGACAGTAGTGCGGCTCCAACAAAACAAAATCATAGGGTTTTCTACTATTCTCTCTAATATACACGGCAACTTAATATAATTACTGTTATACCCTTTTTATTTTATCCATTTAAAATAATTAACCATTACCATTTATATACTAACTTTATTTACCTTTATTACCCTTTCTTTTTATTTGACTTTTATCAAAAAGTAGTTCTATATTTTTTTTAAACACTACTCTAATTAAATATATATATATATTTTTTTGGGATGTTACACCTCATGTCCTGTAGCAACAGATCCTTGACACTTAGTGACACTTTTAATAGTGTCATTATTTGACGATGAATTTAGATTAGTAACTCTGTCCATTTCACCTAGAAAAAATAGCAAAATGGTAAACCTAATAATACTTTGTGTAATTGACAATTAAAATAAATCCAATTTAAATAAACTAATTGACATAACAACAATTGAAATTATTCATAATTCCAAAAAGCAACAAGCCTCCCACCAGAAACAAAGGACTAGCTGTTCCAATAAAAAAATATCATTTGAGCAGCAACCATAGCTAATTTTCAACAACTTATCATTTGAGCAGCAATCATAGATTCATATTCATACCATCACAAACAATCACAAAGCAAAACTAGTTACCATCCAAACAATCACAAACAATGACAAATCACAAATCACAAACAATTTCAGATATTAATATGAAAATTTCACAAACAATTCACTAATCACAAATCACAAACAATTTCACAAATCTAACCATAACAATTTGTTTAAGAAAATTTATCAGTTAAAAGTACTTCTAAATAAAAGAGCAGCATACACAAACTGAGTAAGCGGTACTGTTGAGCATGAACAGTTCTAGACGCAGGATGCAGGTTGAGTGAACAGAGTGAGCAACATAGACGGAGACGCAACGTAGGCGGAATAGATGTAGATTATCTGTGTTCGTAAAGAAGAGAGAGTAGCGGCTGTGCTGTGTTTGTAAAGAATGAAAGCGGCTGTTTCATAGAAAGGGCAAGGGTTTCTTTTGATTATTAGGTTATTATTTTACAAATAAAGTTCAATATTGCCTCTACAATTTCTGTACATATATTTTTTTTTATAAAAGCCCCAATGCTAATTTATTTTGATTAATTGATATAAAATAATAGTTAAAAATTAAAATTAATAATTTTATTCGAGGATCCCCACGGAAATTTACACGGTAACGGGACGGGGATCCCCACGGGACGGATATAGTCATCCCCATCCCCATCTCCATCCCCATTTAGGTTTCGGACAAACAAATTTCCCGTCCCCATCCCATCCCCATTGCCACCCCTAGTCATATAACAATACAACTGCAAAAATAAGTGTTTGTTTGTGATTATTAACACCAACAAAAATTGCAAATGGTCTCTCTTCTTTATTTTTCCTGTAAGTGGTGTCAAAACATACTACATCACCAAAGTAATCATAATCTACATTCATATTTGCATCAGCCCAGAAAATATTAGTTATCAAATCATCTGCATCAACTTGTATAGCATAGGTAAAACTAGGATCATTTGATTGCATTTTTTTGTAGATATTCTAATACACCACACGTATCCTCTGACTTCGTTTCTCTTGTTCTTTTTAAACGCAAATAGTTTCTATAATCTTCTGTAATAAATCTAAAATGATCACGTCCACCAGCTTGTCTACTCAATAACTTAAGAGATTCTTTTAGATCTAGTCTTGAATCATTAGCCATGTCAGCGATAATATTTTGTACTAAAGATATTTTTCTATGAGATCGAAATCGACGTGTCTTACTAGGAGTTGAAGTCAAATGAGTATGATTAGCAACAAAGTCTGAAACAACATACTTTAAGACAACAGATCATACCAAATCTCCATTCTTGCTCCACAACCAAAATCTTGTCTCTGCACGATGAAATTTTACATACATGCTTCTCTTGTCTTTTACACGGTTACCTTCAGTTGAGCAAACAAATATTCTGTCACAAAGCTAGTGGATGATGTATGTGCTTTTACTTAGCCTAGTACCGAAAACGAATTTATATGCATATCGATTATAAAAATCATGTGCATTTTTTTCTGTTTCAAACTCCATACCAACAACAAGGATTAGTTCTTAATGCATTCTTGAATGAATAGAATCAGTATCTTCCAATCCTTTGCATTTATTTGATTCTTCTTCACTACATTCATAATTAAGTTTGCTAGATATTACATCATCATTAATAACTGTACTTTCAACCTCCTTCAAAAAAATATATAATCAATATGTTAGGCACTCAAAAGTACAAATCTTTGTTTTAACTTCAACTTTTGAAGGTTAAATAATATTAACCTATAGTTCAAATAAAAAATAAATTACTATTTGGCCATAGAAAGCTAAATAAATATTTATGTTTATTTATTTTACACTTAAGTAATTTGATATCATTTCAATAACTAGCTAGATTAACTTGTATTTCCACTTTAAGAATTTTATTTTTTTTAATAAAAACAATCCTAGTTACATGAAATTAGCCTTTGTATTTAATCTCATTATCTTAGCTTGTTGTTAAATATATATGCCTAATTTGAGTGTTGTTATTCCACATTAACACTTAGGAGGCCTATGGATTGAAAGTGCAACAAGTCCAAATTATAATAAGAAACTAGAAGTTACATATGAATCCTATGGTAACTAGGAAGTATACAAATTAAAAAGATTCTAATATTATATACACAACACTCTATCTTACTTAGACATGGATATAAACATACAATAATAAAATAATCTAAAACTATTTCTGCAGATTGCAAAACATAAACAATAATTTAGTGTAGGTTGCTTCTATATTATGATCAAACAAAGATAGAAAATGTAGGTTGTTTATATATTATGATCAAACAAAGATAAAAACAATCGGACGAAAATCAATAATTTAGTTTAGATTGCTTCCATATTACTCTATTAATTAGATTCCATTGGAATTTTTTTTATATCCAATTCTATAACTTTAGAATAACAAAAAAAACAAACAAAATTCCCCATGAAACTCTTGATACTTTTGATGCATTAAACCATTGATATTTCAATTTGACATACTGAAACCTTGATCAATTATAATGTAAAATATGTAAATGGTGTCTTCTAAATACCTCTATTGATTCTGTCATTTTGCTTGAGTTTAATGACACATAATTTCCATCTTCCATGAATTATAAGCTCTATCTATCACACCTCTACCCTAATAATGGTTAAAGTCGAATTGGTTTCGACTAGGTGGAGTTGGAAACAGTAGGGACTGAAATTGGAAAGAGAGAAATTTGAAGAGACCAAATATTTGATCGGAAGAAACGACAATGATCCGAATTGGAAGATGAAATTTTGATTGAAAGAGAAACGTCAACAATGATCGGAAGAAGAAAATTTGATTGATGAGAAAAGTTAGAAATAAAAAAGTATCAGCAACGTAAAGGAAGCAGGAGTACTATTTAACAAAGTTCCATTCAATCGATAACAAAAGCAAAACTGTGTACTATTCAATGGAAAATTGAAAAAAATTGGTAATCAAATCCCTATGAATATGGATGATGGTTAAGATAATAAAAACTAAGTGGAATATGATTTTTGTTGAGGTGATATAAAGAGATTCCAAGAGAAAAAATTGATAAAAGAGAGAGAATGAGAGTCCTATTTATTGGATAGAGCTTTATTAAATGGTTTGTTAAACAAGAAACATGGGTAATTATAAATTCAAAATTTTAGTAGTTAACTAGAGTTAAGGAGATTTTAAAATGTTAAATGGTTAATAGATAAAAATTAGACATGTCAAAAATTAATAGAGGGGCATATAAGGGGACATATAGGTTGGGACATCATATTTTTTTCCTAACTAATACCATCAAAATTTGTATGGGTTGAGAAAAACATGAAGAATATATATGTGGATGAAAAAATCATATATGACTAGACTCAAAATATTAAATTTAAATAAATAGGAAAGACTGCATTTAAGTCTTGATTAAGCCCTCCATCATTTATATGGATAAATTAACCTCCTCATCAATTATTTTTTGATGTTTCTCACAGAAGGACAAAGAATTGTGGCCGTAAGAGAATTGAGATTAACTTGGATCGATTTCGTGAAATCCCTTTACAGCAACGGATAACCCTTACCTCTTTAGCATTTGCTATGAACATGACAAAGACTATAATGTTTAGACGTCTATAACCAGGAGATAGGTGACATTCAAATGCTATAAAGCCACTTTTAAAAGAATAGAATAAGAGACCTCGTTTGCAATTTTGCATATCAATGCTTCAAGAAAGCAGCATACCGCATGATCCAACATTTATTGACATATATAACATTATCCATATTGACGACAAATGGTTCCAGATGACAAAGAAAAATCAGAAATATTACTTACTGCCATATGAAGAAGATCTATTACGCACTTGTAAAAGCACAAATTTTATTGGAAAGGTCATGTTTCTAGTTGCCTTAGCTTGTCTGAGGTTTGATATTGACTATAAAAAGGGAATTAAGAACCCAAAGCAAACCAAATCGTGCACGAGGTATTCCAAGTGTTAGCAGTTATTTCTACTCCTGATCACGAGATAAGAGATCAATTTAAAACAGTAAACCAATGACATACATTAGAAAAATTAAATGTATACTAATCAATCATACATTGTATCTCATGGTAAATTCATCAGTATTACAACTTCACATCTTTGTTATATTTTACCTCAACTCATTGAAATTAATTTCACAGTATATGCTAATAGAATTAGCTTCTCCACCCATATATGACAACTAACAATCACTGGTCGATATGAACTTTCCAACTGACTGAGATATAACAATGAGCTTATCTATAGACATGGCTTTGCAGTAAGTACCAGTAATTGAAATTCAATTAAAACTCTATATTTTAGAGGATCAATCAGTTTTGGAAAAATACATTTGCCTACCTAGAATAAAGACACAAATATACAAGAAACTTTAAACTAACAAGAGCAATTTAAACAAGGAATTAAGTACATCCGAGAAGAGATGCAGACCATCCAACAAGGAATATCCATAATAAAATTACTAAAATTCATAAGATAACAAATTACTACAATTTGTATGCTAAAAAACAATCAAATACTCTAGACATCCATAAAACAATCAATTTCCACCAGTCGAGCAAAAAACGGCAGATGCAGCAATTAATACCTACAAGTATCAGACAAAAATATGTAAGGATTAATTAATTTGAATTGTCTAAAGTTCAAAATGTATTTAATTGACAACTAATGCTCAACAAAAACACTACAACCACATACCTGTAATCAAGTCGTAGTATTAAGATAATTAAGAACTTTTTGTACTAACTCAATTGTGCATTTCAGCCTTTTTCATATGTGGAATTTTGTATTTTATAGAACCTTGAATTTTCATTGTTTCTATCATGCACTGTTGCAATGTCAAAAATATTATGTTGGATAATGTTGAAGAAAAATTCTCATAAGATTTCATCATAGCTTGTACAAGCTCGTCAACATTACTTGGTGCCTCCTTATGCTGTAAAGCTTGAATTGCACTAAAAAACCCGAGATCCAAGACATTTATATCTGGAGAATTAGCAGGTTGACATAGCAAACGAATATTAAAACCATCTTGGGCAGCAGTTTGACAAAATTCTTAAATGTTTCGATCAATGTGTGTTCTTGCATTGTCTTGTTGAATAAATATTGGATATCCACAATCTTCTCTTGGCCATTTTTCCTTAATTGCAGGTAGTACTTTTTCGATCAAATAAGACCTTATAACGTCTCTAGTAATTGAAGTTATTAGCTTTGTCTCCAAAGTCTATACATCTCTATTAACACTATTCCTTTTCGCTGGAACTTGTGTAACCAATGGAAAACACCAATTTTCCTAGAGAAAAATTATAATCAACATCAAACCTCAGACGAGCTAAGGTAACGAGAAACATGACATTTCCAATAAAATTTGTGCTTTTACAAGTGCGTAATGGATCTTCTTCATTTAGCAGTAAGTAATATTTTTTATTTTTCTTTGTCATCTGGAACCATTTCTCATCAATATGGATAATGTTATACATATCAATAAATGCTGGATCATGCGGTACGTTGCTTTCTTGAAGCATTGATATGCAAAATTGCAGACGAGATCTCTTATTCTATTCCTTTAAAAGCGGCTTTATAGCATTTGAATGTCATCGTATATCTCCTGATTGCAAAAGTCTAAACATTGTGGTCTTTGTTATGTTCATAGCAAAAGCTAAAGAGGTAAGGGTTGTCCGCTGCTACAAAGGGATCTCACGAAATCGATCCAAGTCAATCTCAATTCTCTTACAACCATAATTCTTTGTCCTTCTGTGAGAAACATCAGCATGTAATCCATCATTTTTCCACCGTTTCCAAATGCGTTGAACAACTCGAAGACTAATCGAAAACAATGATGCCACTAACTTGATCGTCCCTTTAGGAAATTTCCCATTATTGCTTTTCTGTAAAAGCATATCGTATATTTCCTAGCGTTGAGTATTTGATAAATTTTTCCTCTTTCTTTTTTCAAATGATGTGTGATCACTTTCTGTACCTGCAAACATAAAAGAATATGTTTAAAAACTAAATTAACCACAATAACAAAAAAAAAAAAAATCTAAATTAACCACAATTATAGAGGTGAATTTAGAAATGGACAAACAACCAAATTACAAATTCTAAGAAAATAATACTTTGTTTTTTTTTATTGAAAGTAACTACCACTCTTTACGAATTAATCTAAATATATATATAAGCAAGTCGGATACAGATTTAAGAAGATACTTTCTCATGAACTTGGTGCTTTGTTTTTAATTCAAAATAGCTAGCACTCTTCCTAATTAATCTATATATATATATAAGCACTAAGGAAAATTAAAAATAAAATTCTAAGAACATACAAATTTAGAAAAAACTATTTTTTTCATTGTTTATCAAACAATTGTATATCAAACAAACATTGGCATCTATATTCAAAATGTGATTCAGTGAAATAAGGTTTGTTTCTAATTAATCTAAACTATAAAACACAAGATTTTATTATCAACCACACAATTGTCTATCAAGTAAAAAATAAAAATCAGAATGGATCAAACTAAAATCAATACCAAGGTTTTCTGCAGAAATATTAAGATTTGGCAAAATATGCTCTGTTTCCTCGTCTCCATTACTAATCTTCATTACCATCTGATCCACGAAAATTCATCACAGAATAATAAAAAACAGAGAAAAAGGAAGAAGATATATGAATTGAGTCTCTTCAATCCTCGTCTCAATTACTAATCTCCATTATCAGGACGCAACGTTGAAGATAGGTTCTGTAATTTATTTCTACATGAATTGAGTCTCTTTAATTCCATTTTTTGGTGGCAAAGTTCAAAACTAAAGCATGTGAAAATTTAGCGGAACTTTAAATTTCAAAGAGAAAGCGGAGTATTTATGAGTTTAGAGAGAGAAATGATGAATTGTTGAGAGAGAGATTTTTTTTAGGAAGCCAACGTGTTTTTTGTTGTATTAATGAGATAGAGTTTTTTTAAGTTAAGCGTTGATTCTTTTTAGAGAATGATTAATTACGGGATCAAAGGGTAAATTAGTATTTTTTACCTATATTAATTGTCTTTCTTATTTTTTGTGAAAAAACTAGAATGGCCTATATAAGGGAATGGATGAAGTAATGTATTTCATTGTTGTATTTTCTTGTCACAAATGCATTAATTACATTGTTTATATATTATGTATATTAATAATTGTATTTTATCATCAAAGGCCCTACCATTTTACTTATCACGTGCTGCTAAATGGTCTTTTATGAGCTAGTAAGCTATCGATCGCTGTTTGGAAGCTCTTTCATGGATTAAAGCGTTTAATTATTGTAAAGTAATTATCTTGTCCGTTTGTCTTTTAGCAATCCAAGTCATTCTTCAGTATTTGTATCATTTATCTTTTTTGTCTGATGTAATGTTTGATTGTGTTTCGTTACTTAGAGATTTAAATAATTAAAGATTCATTAAGCGTTCATTAAATTCAGTGATTCATTGTTTTGCTCGAGCTATTAGTTATAGGTTGGTTCTAGGAGGGTGGACAATTTCTTAGTGACGTTAATGAAGTTTGTTTTGATGTATTCCTAATTTCAATGTTCATGAATTCCTTTCTTTTTTTTAAAAGAAAAAAATGAATTCCTTTCTTAAAAAATATATTTAGAGTATCTCCAACAACTTTTCAGTTTGGCTCTTAAGTTAAATTTTGAGGAGGAGGAATTAAAAATTAGTTTCAACAGTTTCATAGTGCCTCTTCAAACTACTAAGAGCTTCTTCATCCTCTGAGTCTCTCCATCTCTTAATACATTTTAAATTCATTTTTATTAATAATTTACTACTGAGGAATCTTTTCTAATTTTAGATACAATAATAATTAATAATTTTAATAATAAAATAATAAATAAGAAGTGAATACAGTACGGTAAGAATCACATGAATTTCCTATTATTATTGTAAGTAAAATAAAATAAAGGGTAAATTTCAAATAAAACCCCTGTGGTTTCACTAATTTTCAGATAAAGGACTGTGGTTTACTTTTTGTCAAAATGAGGACTGAGATTTTCAACTTTAGCAAAATAAGGACTTTTTCGATTGATACTATTAAAATCATCCTTAACGACTTCAAAAATGACATATTTTAAGAACTACTAATATTCTAAGCAACTTTAATTCTTCAACTTTTTTATTTTGAGATTATTTAGATGATGTTTGGTAAAGAGAGAGAAAGTTAATGTTTAGAGAGAGAAAGTTCCAAAAAATATGATTTTCTAAAATCGAAAATGTAATTCCATAGCAAATATAACATTGAACAACTTTAATTCTTGAAAATTTTCATTTTCAGGTCGTTAAAGATAGTTTTAATAGCATTATTAAAAGTGCGAAACCTCAATCCTCGTTTTGACAAAAAGTAAACCACGGTCCTTTATCTGAAAATTAGTGAAACCACGTGAGTTTTATTTGAAATTTACCCTAAAATAAAATACAGTTAAGTTTCATCAATCCCATAGTAAAATCCGATGAAAGGAGGCAGCGGAGAGAAGAAAGCAGGCAGAAAGGCAAGTCAAAAACCGACTTTGCAAGCTAACGAGAAGAGAAGCAAACAGCAAAGTCTATCGTCTATGCAGAGAACAGAGATGATGGGATAATTCTTATTCTTCTTTCACAATATGACTATGAAACTCTCCACTGAACTTGACCTAGACTCCTTCCTCAGTTTGCACTCCGGCTCCGACGAAGATTCCACATCTGTTCCTCACCGCACGCTCGACGAGATTCTCAACCAGTCTGATTCTTCCACTTCACCTTCCCCTCCATCTTCCCCATTATCTCTGCAACTCCACCACCGTCGACTTTCTGATCTTCCTCTTCCCCAATCTGATGCTGTTTCGGACGATTCCACAGAATCCCTAAAGCTCACTCACTCTCAACTTTTTCCGGATAATCGCGCCAATTCCTTTGCCAGGGTTAATTCCGCTGGGTTTTCCGGGGATCCGATATGGAGGGTTCCTTCCTCTTCGAGACCATTGCCGTCTTTGTTCGGTGTGGTGAGATCGAATGCGAAGCCAGGTGCTGCTCTTGCAGCAGCTGCTGCAGCATCTCGATCAGTCCCTACCCCGCATGCTGCTGCGATCAAGTCCAGGAGAGCGGTCACTCTCAAGAAGGCTTTGGATACTGGAGAATTGAGTTCCCTTCTTGGTGATGATAATGAGACAGTTTCAAATTCATCCACTGGAGACTCTAATGGAATTGTTATTGAGAGAACTAGGTCAAATGGTAAATTGGCGGAGGAAGATGATAACGTTGGTGATTTTCAATCAGCTGTAGATAATGAAGTTTCTATAAGAAAAACAAATTTAGAGAGTACGAGTGAGGTTTTTTCTAATAAAGGTTTGGATGGTGAATTAGAAGCTCCACATGAAATTGAGGAACTGAGGCCCACTAGCGACGAGCAAGATCTGTTAAATACCGTTACATCAACTTCCAGTCAGAATGTTAGCTTGGATTTTGATGCTAGCTCGACAAATGTGGGTTTGAGTGAGAGAAAAAATGAAGTGATTTTAGCTGTTTCTGATGATGTCGATTCAAATTTTTTGTATTTGAATGATTCCTGTAAAATAGGTGCTACGGCCTCTTCTGGGGATCATGATGATGGGAAGATCCAGGTTCATTCCACAATGGTGTCCTTAGCAGAGGCAGATAATTTGGAGGACGGTATGGGGAGCTTTAAAGATGACGAGACAGGTCTTGCTGCTGCTGTTGATGACGAGACAAGTTCATTAAGTGACATTGCTGAGCTTGTGGAAGAGAGAATTGGGCAGCTGGAGAGTGAAAGGATTAGTAAAAGAGCCGAGAAGAAGCATAGGCCCACTATGAAGCCTCTTGAATTGGCAGAAGAACTTGAGAAAAAACAGGCTTCTACTGGTTTGCATTGGGAGGAGGGTGCAGCCGCTCAGCCAATGAAGCTTGAGGGTGTTCGTAGGGGGTCTACCACTTTGGGATATTTTGACATTGATGTTAGCAATACCATTACAAGGACTATTGGATCACAAGCATTTAGGCGAGATCATGGTTCCCCACAAGTCCTGGCAGTTCATCCTAACTACATTGCAGTGGGAATGTCAAAAGGTGTCATAGTAGTTGTCCCAAGTAGATACTCTCCTTATAATGTTGACAACATGGATGCAAAGGTGGCTTCACTTTGCCTGAATACTTTACTTTTTGGGGCTTCTCCAATCTGCTTGTTTTCAATTGCTGCTTTTGTCTTCTTTTTATCTTGGTTTTTTATTAATGAAAATAATAAATTGATGGTATATTCAATATACATTCTAAATGTTAATTAACTCTAGAAGTACTGAATTTTGCCGAGGAAGCATATAGTGGTTTTAGAAATACACTGTTTTTAAGAACCAGTGAATACTTCATGAATTATACCCCTCTACAAACCTAACTGGCACAGGAATAAATTTATTTTTTCAATAGTGGATGCCCAAACGATGTAGAGTTTCAGCATGAAAAATCATTGATCCGACAGTATCAAGTTTCAGCATTTAGGTTTCTTATTCATCATTAAAGGTAGTCAATATCATGTACTCAAACATCCTATGACTATACAGATGCTAATACTTGGTCTGCAAGGAGATAGATCACATGCACTTGTAACTTCCATGTGCTTCAATCAACAAGGTGACCTGCTCTTGGCTGGATACGGAGATGGTCACATTACTGTTTGGGATGTCCAGAGAGCAACAGCAGTGAAAGTTATAACAGGGGACCATACAGCACCAGTAGTACATGCATTATTCCTTGGCCAGGATTCTCAAGTTACTCGCCAATTTAAAGCAGTTACTGGTGATAGTAAGGGTCTGGTTCTTTTACATGCCTTCTCCGTAGTTCCCTTGCTTAACAGGTTCACCATCAAAACAACGGTAAAACATTACTTTTTGCTTGCACCTGTTCCTTCTTGGAATCCATGGTATATGATTGCCAAATCAATGACCTTTAGTTAATTGATTTTATTAGTGTCTTCTTGATGGACAAAAAACCGGCACTGTACTATCAGCTTCACCCCTCCTTTTTGATGAATCGTTCGGAGCTGCTTTGTCATCATCACAGGGAAATACTTCACTTACATCAGGCAGCATTAGTAACATGATGGGAGGAGTAGTTGGAGGAGATGCAGGATGGAAACTATTCAGTGAGGGCTCTTCTGTGATTGAAGAAGGTGTGGTCATACTCGTCACCCATCAAACTGCTCTGGTGGTATGAGGTCCTCCGATGATTGCACAAAACTGCATGTACCTTGTGCTATGAATTTGTTGATGCTTGTTTCTTTATTAATATTTATTAGTTCGAATTTGTTGAAACCTTCATTTATTACAGGTTAGGCTTACTCCCACTTTAAAAGTCTATGCACAACTCTCCAAACCAGATGGAGTTCGGGAGGGTTCCATGCCGTACACTGCATGGAAATGCACTATGCAATCATGCAGTTCATCATCAGGTAAGTTTTGACTGGATTTCTTTATCTACAAGTGGGATTTTGCCTAAAGAATTGACTTTGTTGCAGAAAATGCTACTGTGGATGCAGCAGAGCATGTTTCATTTCTTGCAATTGCATGGGACCGGAAAGTTCAAGTTGCAAAGTTGGTCAAATCAGAATTGAAAATATATGGAACTTGGTCAGTGGACAGTGCAGCCATAGGTGTGGTTTGGTTGGATGCTCATGTATGTTTTGAGTTTGTATTGCTGTATGTCATGCCAAGTGTTCCTTTTAAATTGTGTATTCAGTGTTATCCTTGTTTATGAGCTCAGTTTTTCTTCAAATGGAGGCTAATTTTGTTTCATGTTTGAGCAGATGCTGGTGGTCCTTACGTTGACTGGACAGCTTTATTTGTTTGCCAAGGATGGTACCATAATTCACCAGACTAGCGTAGCTGTTGATGGCTCAGGAGGTGATGATCTTGTTGCATATCATACCCACTTCATGAATATTTATGGGAATCCGGAGAAAGCCTATCACAATTGTCTAGCAATAAGAGGAGCTTCTTTATACATACTTGGACCAATGCATCTTATAGTTTCACGTCTTCTCCCATGGAAGGAACGGATACAAGTTCTTCGAAGAGCAGGGGATTGGATGGGTGCCTTGAATATGTCTATGACACTTTATGATGGCCAAGCTCATGGTGTTATTGACCTTCCGAGATCTGTAGATGCCGTACAAGAAACTGTAATGCCCTATCTGGTAGAGTTGTTATTGTCATATGTAGAGGAAGTATTTTCTTATATTTCAGTGGCTTTCTGTAACCAAATTGGAAAAGTGGAACAAGATGACTTGAAAAGTGGAAGCAGTTCTGTGCGCTCAGAAATAAAAGAACAGTTCTCTCGTGTTGGTGGGGTTGCTGTAGAGTTTTGTGTCCATATAAAACGGACTGATATCCTGTTTGATGAAATTTTCTCCAAGTTTGTGGCCATTCAACATAGAGGTACCCTTTTAGAACCCACATAAATTAATGAATAGGTATTGTTGAGATTCATGAAAGAGTGAGTTGTTAGAGTTGTATGTTTCACGTATAGTAATGCAATTCAAATGAGCATTTCTCAGAAGGCAGATATTATGGGTTGTGGAAATGTTCTGTTCCTCTATATTCATGAGACACTATTCTACAGTTTTGATCCCATATAGTTACCCTCTTGGGTGAGGCACTGAGAATTGCTTGATTTGTTTAGATACATTTTTGGAGCTTTTGGAGCCATACATATTGAAGGACATGCTCGGGTCCTTACCTCCTGAGGTATTGCTTAAGGCTAAATTTTTGGCTGCTTTCTTTTCCCAAGAAAAATATAATTAAGAGAGTACCCGTGGCTTTCTAACACATTGTAATTTGTCTTTTCTATTCTCTTCCTCTATCCTCCTTGAAAGATTATGCAAGCACTGGTAGAGCATTATAGCAGCAAAGGGTGGTTGCAGCGAGTAGAACAATGTGTTCTGCATATGGACATCTCTTCCTTGGATTTTAATCAGGTGTCTGTTATTCATGTTCTTCTTCAACTGGTGCAATTGTTTCTGTTTTTTCCTCCTAGAACAGTGAATCCTTATTGTAATTTCTCTTTAGGTTGTCAGGCTCTGCCGTGAACATGGATTATATGGTGCTTTGGTGTATCTATTCAATAAAGGATTGGATGATTTCAGAGCACCTTTAGAGGAATTATTAATAGTATCACGAAATAGTGCAAAAGAAAGTGCTGCTGCCCTCGGGTAAAATTTCCTGACATGTGTAACTGACTCTTAATGTTGCATGCTGAATGCTTGATACGTTCTCTTGGTAAAATGTGACTGATTTCGAAGCTTTTACTTTTTTTATTTAAAGTTGTATTGATGGATTTTTGTGTCAGGATATTTAATGAGGAACATTGTGAAGTGAATATAATAACTTTGAAGTTAAATCACAGGACTTTATCATCATAATTACATCTAAACAAAAGAATTAGATTACTTTTAGTATCATAGTCTGTCATGAAAATACCTTTTGACATTTGTATTTTTACCACTTCACTGGATCAGTTCCTCACCTTTTGCTACTCTACTCATTAACAGGTATAGAATGCTTGTTTATCTGAAGTATTGCTTTTCAGGTCTTGCCTTTCCACCAGGTATTCTTCCTGGTCATCATAGCTTTTATCCAATTCAAATATTAGCAGGGAATGCTTTTGCATGCAAGTTGCTAGTGTGTAAATTTTGAACAAACAAACCTGCAAATGACTGATTATACTCATGGTTGTCCTTTAAAAGATAGTATATGATTAAGTAGTTTATTGAGATTGAGCTTTGGATATTCTGAACTTCCTGGTAGTTTTTAATCACTCGACTGGTGTCAGATACTAGATAATCCTTGTTGTTTAAAAACTCCTTCTGTGATATCACATCAGCCATAACTACTTGGTTAGATGTGCTAATCGCGCTCACAATTCTATGCAATGTAGTTTAAACTTGGGAGGTGAAAGTGATGGTACAAGGGAAATAGGTTCTTGTTTGAAATTTATATGAACTTAGGTTTTATCGGAAGAATATGAATAAAACGAAGAATGATGTCTGGAACTTTTGTTATGTAATGCTACTGCTACAACCATGTCTCTGTGATGTTGGTAACTTATTCTAGTCCTACTTGGGTTTTAAGAGGGTAAGATAATTTTATGAGGAGAGAACAAAGATAACAAAGATTCGGCCAGTGGGCAGCTCTGAAGCATGGACACGCCATAGACCCAACGTATCGCGTGTCGGATACGTATCCGATACGGAAACGGCCGGAAACGCCTGGGACACGGTGTCGGGGCCATTTCCGTAATATCGGAAAGTTGGACACGCGTAACTGATACGCTTGTCCCAGAAAAAAAAACAAGCGATTCTTCAAATGTGAAAAAACAGCCGTTCAACTTCAATCACCGATCGTCGTTATTCCAAATAGATTTGGAGAGCCAGAAACTCCAAAGGACAGGGGGAATTAATGCCAGAAACTCCTAATTAATACAAAAACTCTCAAACTTCTCCATCCATCTATATAAATAGGGCTGCTAACAATCTTTCACAATTCATTCACATTCGTTTATATGTATTTATTTAGTTATATTACAAAAAATCATATATAAAAATATATTTTTAATATTTATAAATGTGCCCCAATATTTTTAATATTTACACGTGTCCCCCACGTATCCGTGTCCTGTGTTTTATAGAAATGACGTTTCCCGTATCCGTATCCTGTCGGATACCGTATCGGTGTCCGGGCAACATAGTTGGGCAGTTTTTCTGGTGAAATGAGCTAGAAAACTTTAAGCAAAGTGCTTGATAAAAATAATTCCTGAATACTAAATCTAGGTATTCCAGCCCTATTAATATCTTCCAGAGCCCTCATGAAACCAGATTTAGTCTTGAAGAAAAGTGTACTTCTTTGTGATACATCCAAAGCGTAAAGAATTATATGATATCTTTGAATTTTGTCTGCAACAGGAGCATTACTCAAACAGCTTGATGCTTGTTGCACAACTGTGTTGGTGAATTCATGCAATTATATTTATGACTTGAATATATCTGTTACCATATGTTTTTCACTAAATTTATTGTTTGACAATATGTACTTCAGCCTCAAGTCCTCAACAGCTCGATCGACCTTGAAGTTTCTGCATAGATTAAAAATTTGCTTTCTAACTTGATGAGCATCTATTTTCAGGACATGGAGCTCTTTCAGCTAAACGTTTGCCATCTGTTAGGACAGAACTTATTCAGTTTTTATTAGAGAATTCCAGTGCCCCGAATTCTCTAGTAGCTTCAAGATTGTCAGCAAGAGGAATGTATCTAAACTTGTATCATCTTTTAGAATTGGATACTGAAGCTACTTTGGATGTTCTGAGGTTGGCTTTTCTAGATGAAGGAAACCCAGCACCACAGGGCTCTTCAAATTTTAGTGCCAATGTACATATGGAGACTGAGCAAGAAAATGCTACACTCTTTGAAGTTGAGAATTTTCTGGCTCAAGATACTATAGATGCTCTTGTTAAAATCATTGAAGTAGATGTTTCTGAAGCAGCTGAAACTGCTACAGCTGATGATGATACTGGATCAGTTGAAGCATGGCCTTCAAAGAAAGACATGGGAAACGTGTTTGAATTCATTGCAGATCATGTTGCACGTAGAAAAGCTCATGTTCCAAGCAGTGTTCTGAGTAAAATTTTGGAGTATTTGACTTCGGACAGAATTTTCTCAGCAAGTAATCCTGAACATGTTGTCAAAACACTAAAACAGAGAGAGAAACAGATGCTCGCCCTTTTAGAAGTAGTGCCTGAGACTGAATGGAATTCAACTTATGTGTTAGATCTATGTGAGAAAGCGAGCTTTCACCAGGTATCTGCGCCCTATACAAATTTGTGACCCAGAGAGTTCTTTTTAATTTACATCATTTCTGATGTGGCTTTCAGGTTTGTGGTTTTATTTACACCATCAGAAGCCAGTATGTTGCTGCTCTTGATAGCTATATGAAAGATGTGGATGAACCAATACATACCTTTTGCTATATCAACAATACATTGCAGCAGCTCAGTATCACGGAGCAAAAAAGTTTTCTATCAGCTATCATGTCTAGAATTCCGGAGTTGGTTGTCTTATGCAGGTATTGCCTTTTCTTATTTTGAGATATGCCTTCTATCCCAATTATTCCTATGCCATTTCAAAGCAATCTTATTTTATGCCATCTTTCATTTTTCTATCTGCTGGATTTCTCTATTCTATGCCATTTTTCATTTTTCTCTAATCAATCTTTTATGATCTTCTGCAGAGAGGGAACATTTTTGTTGGTCATTGACCATTTTAGTAGCTACACTGCACAAATTCTCTCTGAACTACATTCTCATCCAAAAAGCCTTTTTCTCTATTTGAAGACTGTTATTGAGGTTTACCTGTCTGGAACCCTAGACTTTTCGGGTTTAAATAAGGATGATATACTAGATACTTTTAGTGGAAGAAAAGTGAAACAGGAATTGACAGGGCTTCAAGCATACTTGGAAAGAATCTCTGAGTTTCCTAAGTTCATACGGAATAATCCTGTCCATGTGACTGATGATATGATAGAGCTTTATATGGAGGTGAGTTCATGTAAAGAAAATCTGTCACAAAGACTAATCAAAGTTTGCTTTGTTCTGTCTTGTGATGCAGCTCACATCGACATGAAAAGCAAACTTGCAAAAATACGCTCAAATGTTAGAAGGAAAAAGAAAAATACCTGTTTTTCCAATTATATTCTGTCCATTTAGTTTCATCAAGCTTGGTCCAAATTATATCACTCGATATTTATTTTATTTTTACTGAAACAGCATTTCTGTTAAAAAAAAAAAATTCTAGTAATTATTTGAAGAAATATTAATTTATTTTGAAGGAAACAATTTAGAAACTACAGTTGCATTCACATGGACCCTAATGACCACGTAAATTTGGTCATTCACCGTTAGATCTAGGCTGATTAAAATTCTAAGGTGGAGATTCAAAACATCCTAAGGCTTATATTTAATCAGCCTAGATCTAACGGTGAATGACCAAATTTACGTGGTCATTAGGGTCCATGTGAACGCAACTGTTAGAAACTAATGTCAATTTGCTATTAGTGTTGCAAAGAAAGAAAAATCATAGTCATGTTGCTAGTTTAGGTACTTTTGTATGCTTGACACCTATGTAATAGTTTTAAGATAATTGGCTAAACTTGTTGATAAATGTTATAGATCAGAATACTAATTGATAAAAATAAAAGAATTGGAATGTACCTGGAAAAAAAGAAAAAAGAAAAGTCCAGCATTGGAATTAAGTTCTCGAGGGGCTTGAATTTAGCTTTCTCATTTGTGTGTGCTTAAGGGGTTTATTTCAGTATGTGCCTTGCTGTTATAACTAATGTTTACGTTTTTGTGCTTTTTTTTTTTTAATTATTAAGATACCCTCTGAAAACTGTCTCATCCTTTACAAATACTAGATTCTAAATATTTGTATTATCTTTCTGCAGTTATTGTGCCAATATGAGCGAAATTCCGTACTCAAATTCCTAGAAACTTTTGATAGCTACCGGGTAGAACACTGTTTACGCCTTTGCCAGGAATATGGAATAACAGACGCTGCTGCATTTTTATTGGAGAGAGTTGGTGATGTAGGAAGCGCTCTTTTACTTATAATTACTGCCCTCAACGATAAATTCCCTGACCTTGATACAGCTGTGGAAAATGTTATTTCAACTATGGCTTTACATGGCTCTACTGGCATTGACCTTTACAACACTGTTTCACAAAGAATTGAGGTCTGCAGATCGCTTTACATGGTTTAGCTTTAATTTTCTCTAATATTGCTTATTGTGGAGTCCTTGGAAAGTCTATTCATTTTCCGATCTTTATTCCACAGGTTGATGACATCCGGAATATATTGAATGCCTGCATCGGATTGTGTCAGCGGAACACCCCTCGTTTGCAACCTGAAGAGTCAGAGACACTCTGGTTCAGATTACTTGACTCGTAAGTTATAACAGTGTCTGGTTTCTAGCAAACTTTGAATGTTATCATTTCTTTTACATAAAATCTAAGTGGCTTTTAATAGACAAGTAGAGATTATTGTGGTAAAATTTGACTAGTATAACAATCAGTAGGTTCTCATTTTTGAAAGAAGAAATTATTTAAAGTTTCTTCCGGGCTCTCATTTTTATTATTTCTGACTTTGATGTTTTCCAGTTAATTTAGCAGATTGGCATGCTTAGAAACTCAATCTCTAAATGGAATACTTTGTTCTTAAAGAGAAAATTTTGTTGGATGAATCACTGTTTAAACGCTGAAGTCCTTGATTTTTGCTAAGCTCTAGAGCTTAAAGGGACTTTTTAATATCTTCCGCTTCCGTAGTACTTTCAAGAACTCGATGCACCTGCACTAACATCTGTTCTATTTGATGGAATTTGACATATATGCTTAAGGAACAACTGATGCTCTGCTGGATAAATCTCCAGTGTTCTGATTTAGTTTTCCCATCAGTGATTATGATATTTCATTTTTTTTTTCTTGATTATGTGTGATATATTTTTTTCCTTTCAGAAACAACCATACTTACATCAAGAAAATGTGTGCATGCTCATTAAGGATCATGTTCGTACTTTTTATATGCATTGGGTTCTAAAATACATAGATCTCCAATCTCCATGCATAACTGCACCTTGAGGTTCTTGCATTGTCACGGATTCACATGTGTTGTGGTCGTCTTTCCTGATGCTGACAATCCCCGAAAACTAATACAGGTTTTGCTCACCTCTGATGGACTCGTATGCTGATAAAAGGCTATCAAAAGGGGATAATCATGTTGGAAAGCTAGATGGTACATTGGGTGACCAGGCAAATGAAGATGCTGTCATCAAGTGGAAAATCTCCAAGTCCCACAAAGGTGCCCATATACTGAGGAAATTGTTCTCCCAGTTCATCAAAGAGATTGTTGAAGGAATGATAGGATACGTTCGCCTTCCAACAATCATGTCAAAACTCCTCTCTGATAATGGCAGCCAGGAATTTGGTGACTTCAAAATTACGATATTGGGGATGCTTGGAACTTATGGCTTTGAGAGGAGAATTCTGGTAATAGTTTTGGTCATTGAATTTGCTTTATATCCTTCTTTTGGAAATTTTCCTATATGTGGGGTTCTTTTTATTTTTATTTTTATTTTTGCTGTTTATATGCTGTAAAAGTTTACTGGCGTCTGTTTTTGGTACTCCTTTTGTGTTGTAAATTACTAATAATTGATTCAAATTATTTACTCTGTTGCTTAGGATACCGCCAAGTCCTTGATAGAAGACGATTCGTTCTATACCATGAGTTTACTCAAGAAGGGTGCATCTCATGGGTATGCCCCTCGGAGTCTGATGTGTTGTATATGTACCTGCCTTCTCACCAAAGATTCCCCTAGTTTTCAGATCCGAATTTTCAATTGCGGCCATGCAACTCATCTTCAATGTGAATATGAAAGCGAGTCAAGTAAAGGTTCGTTGTCAGGTTGCCCACTTTGTATGCCTAAGAAGAACACTCAGAGACCTAGAAATAAATCAGTCCAGCCTGAGAATGGGTTAGTAAATAAAGTTCCATCAAGATACAAAAGAGCACAAGGAACTGCCACTTTACATCCATATGAAGATTCATTAGACAGTTCATATGGCCTGCAACACATATCACGGGTAAGTCACTGCCTTATTTTATTGCTGATATCAAATAATAATAGGAATTCGAAACATAGACTGCAACTCTTTATGCCGAATTCCTATTGACATTGTAGTAGCTTAAAAGAAAATATAAAGCTAGATAATGGTAATTAACCTAAAGAGTACTTGGATACTGCAGTTTGAGATCTTGACTAGCCTACAGAAAGACCGGAGATTAGTCCAGATAGAAAATATTCCTCAGTTGAGGCTTGCTCCGCCAGCTGTTTATCATGAAAGGATAAAGAAAGGACATGAGCTTTTGGCCGGGGAGAGTAGCAGTAGTATAGCGAAAGTTGAAAAATCGAGCAAAGCAAGGGCATCGTCTCGCCGTTTCCAATTTAAATCAAGTATATTTGGTGAGTGTATCCCTTGATGTTAAAGTTTGTTTCACCCAAAATTCTCCAATTTAACACCTGCATTGCATCATTTTTTGGTAGGCAAAGAGAGAACAAGCAGACGGTGACACCAGTCTCTTACGGGTTTAAAATGGTAGAAATTTCTACCTCAGCTACTTTGAATTTGCTGAGTTTTTTACCCTACCTCAGCAATTCAGTTTTTATGTACAGAATGTAACTTAATATATCATTTTTGATGTCCATATTGATAATATCATATACACCATGTACGTATAACAGTCTGTATCTTTTTAATACGCTACAGGAAAGTTAGAGTAATTAATTGAAGGAATAAATGATAATCATCTCCTTTTTCAAACCTAGTAATTCTAATGTGATTGTTTATATTGCCAAGAATGATACATAATTTTGTTTTTTAGGTATTTTATTTGCGCTTTTCTAATTTGCTATTTACTTCCAACTTCCAAATCGTTTGTTCTTTTTCTTTATCTTTCATTGATTGTTTGAAAATTTCTGTTTTACTTCTCTTTTGCTCCTCATTTCCTTTTCTTTTCTAATTCTGAAACTATACTTCGCTCTATAGTGCATATAAATTCTGCTTTAGTAGGGTTTCGTGTCCGTTTCTGATACTTTTTACATGCATTATTTGATAACATATCAGGAAATTCCGTTATAATGGATCTGATCAATATTGTTGGTGGATTCAGGATGTGCTTCCCAAGATAAAGTTTCGTAGATAAGATAGGAATGATTTTCGTGAATGTTCTGCAAAACGAACTTTGGTTGGATTCTCAACAAAAGATCTTTCGATGTTATGCTCAAGTCAACTGTAAAGAGAAAGTAAGAATTCTTTACTTACTTTTAGAGAGAGATTAGATAATACCTTGTGGAAGGAGTTTGGATTTCTCTATATAGGAGTGGGGCTCCTAGTCTAACAAAAGAAAACTAACTCCATATTTAATAAGAAAAAGATACCGAACAAGTTGACATTCCTTATCGTGGGACGCTATTTATACGTGCTGAAGATTCCTAATTAGGAGAAAATTTCTTATTTTGGTACGATAAAGAAGGGAGTTTCTAGAAGCCTAGATGTGACATCTAACTCAACGTAAAGGGGAGATTTTGGCTTGTTGAAATCGAATCTCAATATTTACTTATGTTATCTGAAACTTCATTTTAAACCGAGTTTAACTTTTTACGGATAGAGCAGGTTGCTAATGCTTATGTTTCCCCAAAAGGTTTAATATTTGCTAATAAGTTTTCTATCAAACGGTAAATCTATGATTGGGAGTTCATTCAAGGAGTTTGTTCGCATCCGTTCTCTTTCCCTAAACATGAAGTGTTGCTATTAACTATGATGTTAATGCAAGCATGTATTGGGGTGAATATGCTTCCCAATCATGAACAAACATGTCATCTTGAACATAGAGTGCCATGAAACGAATTGAACTAAAAGGTTAAGTTGATACTTAAAAGTTCAATTCATTTTAATATTTGACACACTTTACGCGAATGCTCACTGAGCTTAAAGCGTGCACAACACATGTTCATATTATCATATCCTGAAATTAAATCAACAAATGAGCTTGTTAGGAATCAAACTCTTGATTACTTGGTTAAAGAGACTTCGACACCATATACTGGAACTGGTTAAACTAAAAGTTTAAGCTGATATTTAAAAACCAATTCGTATTAACATCTGACATAGAAAAATGGCTATTACTAACATTCATATAAGGGGGAAGTTCTCAAGTGGCTACTATTGTTTTTATTTGTGTGTTTCGAGATTCTAAGTATCTTCTTTCTTCCAATCTCCTTTCTTTAGAAGTCATCATTTTCCCAATGTAAAATTTTCTCAACGATCACCTGAAAACAACATCGATCCATGGAAAAGGTTTTCTTTCTAGAGAATTCAAAGGAGTTATGGCCAAAGTTAAAGAGACTTTGTCAGAACATGGTTATCTCATCCATATCTCTTGAAATCCTATGTAAGATACTTCAGGAACTTCTCAAAGCATGCCATCTGACCCCACCTTCCCTCGCCACCCTAGAACAAGTAGAAGTTCTGAGGGTAGATCTCACTGCACGGGATGCAATATCAACGACCTCACTAGTTAACATGACTCACATGACTTACGATTTTCCCTGTTTGTCCCAATGCACCATCATATATCCTCGTCTTGAAGAGATGGTGGACAGAGCTCTTGATGGACATTTTTCCTTGTACAATTACCAAATCTTGGTGGATTCACTTAACCCATGTCTAGCACCATATCTTCCATTCTCAATCACTTCAACATATACATCATAACGCATGGAGAGAGTATTCCATTTCTTTGCCCATCCGGGTAGGCAGGGGCGGAGCCAGCCCAGGGTTCGGGGGGCCGGAGCCCCCTCGGCCATCGGCTCCGTCCCTGAGTACGGATCGATTTTTCCCATGTAGCCCCCTCCAAAATTAGTATATATTGACTCTACGTAGTATTATTTGAATGTTTAAAGGTAGATGGGATGATTAAGGATGCATACTCCTATTTGAGATGTCCTATTTGAAAATTTACCCTCAACCGCTCGACTAAAATTAGCCCCTCCAATTTTAAATTCCTAGCTCCGCCACTGCGGGTAGGAAGGATACAGAGGATCATTTGTCTTTCTATAAGAATGAGGATTATCGGTTTTTTGGTTACTCGTCTACACTATTGATGGGCCGTACCACCAAGTTCTTCTTTATAAAAGAGAATGATAACACGGATTTTCAAATTCAATGGAACCTTAAACAGATCTAACAATTTTTGGAAGGAGAAACTGACCAGGGCAGAACGATAATCAATCACCGAATTATTAACTATATCCGCCTCTCAATAAAGTTTGGATTTTGCAAATGAGCCATATCTGAACCATCTTTCCTGGCAGAGTGGGATCCCATAGGGTAGAGATATCACTTTTACAAAGAATCCGAATATTGAGTTAAGTATCCTTTATTCTTCTACTGATAGGGTTTTGATATGTCTACTGTAATGCCTCCATCTAATTCGGAGCTAGATATGCTAAGAGCCAAGTACAACTTTCAGGAGATATAATGCATACAATTTTTTAATGCACCTCTTGTTTTTGTCGCATGTATTTTGATTTGATTGATAAAAATTCTTTCTTTTTATATCCGGGTGAAGTTTTCTACTCCATAAATATATGGTTCTAATAACTTTTTTACTCTCATTTTTAACAACTTTAATCGCGTATGTCCTAGACACCCTAAATTGTCCCAACTTATTTTGCAATATAGAGTTTTGAGATATTGTGAACCTTGGTGGTCCCTTTTGAGACTCTATCTAGACACTCCATATTCCGTAAAATATGATTCTTGTGTGGTCTTTGAACTCTATCTGAAAACTTTAAATTCTACAAAAGACGGATATGTGCACATGTGCTATAGTGGGTTTTGGCCCAACTTGACCATTCATATTTAGGATATGTTCTTTTTCTATCAAGTGTTGAAGGTACATCTACCTTATCCAAAGAGTCTTTTTTATAGTATGCTTAAGACTGTTTTTGGCTTAATGTCAGATTCAAAGTAAAAAATGCAATGCAAGTATTTGAAAGAAATTGCTTTGGGATAAAGTGCAAGCCATCAATAATTTTACCCTTAATATAAAAAATGATGAAATTTTAACGTTAGTAGCCAAAAACAATTCTATCCTTAACGTTGGCTAAGTTGGAATGATTAGAGAAATAATGCGTTTTCTCAATCATGAATCTTATCATCTATATTTTATATTTGTGTCATTTTATCACTTGTTAATAAATGATCACAAATATATTAATACACATGAAAAAAATTAAAAAATTATAATATATTTTATACGAGTTGGATAAAAAAATTCAAATATTTCGTTGAATTTTTAAAAATATTAATTCCTAATTCTATTGTTAAACCACAAAATATATATATATTTTTTAAAACCAACTAATATGCAACTGGTGTAGAATAAGGAACAAAATATATGTGTTTTATAATGATGTCTAAAATTGGCTCAACTTGCCAATGTTAGGAGTAGAATTGCTCATGACTGCCAACGTTAAGGGTAAAATAACACCATTTTAGACGTTAGAGTAAAACTGCTCATAGCTGTCAATGTTAGAGGTATTTTGTACTTATCCCAATCTATTTTATTTATCTGAATTCAAGATATATCAAAGTATATAACATGTCTATTATATCTTCTCATAATACTTGCGAAGGTTCAGAAGGTTCCAAGTTTCAGACATGTTGTGTCCTTCCATATGTCTTAGAGCTTGAATGTACTCGAACCCATGACTTTAGTGACTCGGTATGGTCCTTGTCAGCTAGAGCCAAGTTTACCCTTCCCTTCTTTAAACCATGAGGCTTTATTATTGCAGGGAACGAGGTATTTTTCTTGCAAAAGAGTTATCTTGACCTTCTTATCGTGGTATGCAGCTATTTTTTGCTTATATGTTTTCATGACCAAATAGGCCTTATCCCTTCTACTCTCGAGACTGTCCAAATGTTGTTGCATGTTTAATGTGTTCTACGCATCACTGTAATATGTAACTCTATCACTTGGTGCCCCTATCTTTACTAGAATCACAACTTCCACCCCATAAATTAGAGCGAAGGGAGTTTCTCTAATTGTTGTTCTTAGAGTGGTTCTATAAGCCTATAACATATTGTATAAGTAGAGAAAAGCCATATAGTATAGATGGGTTTCTGATTGGTTATGGAAAAGTGAGATACATTGGCATGGAATTGGCAGTTGTGACACATTATACTAGTTGTTTAGCGTCATTGTCCATGTCTATATAGTAGTGTCCAGAGAGCATTGCCTTTCAGATTAAAGACTGGGCACCTTTATGTGACTTACATATTCATTCTTGGAGATCTTTCAACATATATTTCTCAGTTCTAGAGGATATGTATTTCAAATAAGGACGTCTAAATGTCCCCATATATAACTATACAAGATGAAGTTCCTAGACACCCTTCGTACAATCTAGCCATCTTCTGCCGTATTCTCGGGAAAAGTTCCATTTATCAAGTATTCTTGAATATGGGTCTTTCTGTCCTCTTCTACTTCTTGGGCCAACATTATCTTTTAGACTTATATCCTAGGGACGATTTGGATTTTGAATGGGCAAGCCAGGCACTTCCATCCATCTGCTGGCTGTGGATTTGGCCAATCTATCTACCTCCACATTTTTTCCCTTGGTATGGTCACAACCTCCCATTTGGTACCTTAGTTTTATTAATTATAGAGAAATTCCTTTACCTCTTCAAGGTACCAAACCATAGATGCATCTTTTGTTTCATAGTTATTATTAATATGGTTCACAAACAACCGAGAATCACTAAAAATTTATGCTTTCTCTAGCCTCATTCTCCTAGGATATGTATACCTCGGATGATGGCCTCATATTCAGTTGCATTGTTAGTTATGGGGAAGTCTAGTTTAATGACATAGAGAATTCTAATAACTGATGGACCTGGAATTCAGATCCCAATATTGACTCCTTATGTAGAGTATACCCCATCTACGAACTTTTCCCAGCCTCTTGTTGCACTAGGATTTTCGGTGATCTTTCCTATAAAATCAAGCAAAAACTCAGCTAAAACTTGACTTTTGGTTATTGTATGATGTTCATACCTTATGTCAAATTCTCTCAGTTTTCCTTCCTATTCAGCAACCCAACTATATGTTCCTAGCCTAAAAAACACCTTTCGCAAGCGAAAAGTAGTTCTGAATACTATAGTGTGTGCTTGAAAGTAAGGCCTCAACCGAATAGAAGTTGTTAATACAACTAGAGCCTTTTTCTCTATCTTTGGGTGTTGGAGTTTCACACTCATTAATATATTGTTGGTATAATAGACTGAATATTGCTAGCCGTCTATTTCCCTCACCATAATTGAGCATACCATCACATCAATAGCTAATAGGTAGAGGTGTAAGGTTTCTTTATTTTCTAGGCAGTTAAACAGATTGTACCTGAAATTTGTAAGTCATTTTTAAATCTATTCTAGGGAGAACTAGATGTTGAAATATAAAAGTAAGTTTTAAAACATTTTCTGAAGTTTCCAATATTTTTATAATCACCACATTTGGACTCCAAATGAAAGAGTTATTATGCAAACAATGGATATATGTCGTTTTACTCATTATTCAAGTTTAAGCTGGAAAGTCGACTCTTTTATTTATTAAAATCCAGTCCCAAGGTTATTAGTTTATATTTACCCCTATGTCTTAAGTTTCAAAAGAAATTGGAATTACTTAAAATTTAATCGTGAGGCATTGGTTCTGACTCGTAGACATCTATGATGATGTCTTACCGTCATATCTAATTCTATTTTGGATTGGATATGACAGAAAGTCAACATTCAACATTCCTTATTGTGTGATGCTATCTATGCAGGTTAAAGACTTCTAATTAGGATAAAATTTCTTATTTCGGCAGAATAAGGAATGAATCTTCTAGAAATCCGGATGTGACATCTGACTCGGCATAAAGGGAGATTCCAATCTGCTCAAGTCTAATTGTTAAGCCCAAAATATACCTAAAATATCATTAATATTTACATCAGTTTTGCTACGAATTCATGCTATTTATACCTGTTTAGAATACTTTTACTTTCGAATATGTTTCTTTCTTGTAAGGTACCTAAATATTTGGTAAAATCCAAATAGGAACGAAAAGAGGTTAAAAACAGAATAAAACCCCTACAAAAGGAGTCAAAGACGACGAAGATCAAACACGCCAAAACGAGGACGAGGACGAAGTCAAAGACAACGGAAATTACTCCGTGTCGCGACCGAGAATCCTCCATTCTCGGTCGCGACATGCGTCGTCAGCTTCTCCCCTTGACATTTCGAAGGCTAAAATATTTGCTCCCCCATTCTCGGCCGAGAATTTACATTCTCGGCAAGTTCAGAAATTCCTAGAGACCTATTCATACATATTCGTTTTCGATGAAAAGCGTTCGTTCGGGTGGATAGAAACGTCTCTTCGCAGAGGATACGACCCTTCACAACGGACACGACACTTCAATCACGACTCTTCAACATCTATAAATAAAGAGTTGATGGAGAGTTGGAGATATAGAAAATTGAGGAGAAGATTAGTATAGAATTAATGCAGAAATTCTGAGTCAAGCGATTCAGAGTTAGAAGTTCGATTCTGTAAAAAGCAATATGATGTACACACATTGTTTATTAAATAATTACAAACACAGTAGCGTTTAGATTTGTTCATATTAGTTTACATTTTGGTAGTAGCCGACCGTATCTCTATTACGAAGTTACAGCGAGAAGATTTAGTAGAGGATCTGCCCCGGAGTCTGACAAACTCTAATGAAACCCAAGGAAAGGATTGACAACCCGTTCACTTGCAAGTCGTCGAAAGTTTCCATGCTTCTTGTTCTCTGTAAACTTGTATCAAATTCATATTTCATCTAATAAAGTTCATTTTATTTGATAGATTTTTATGTAGCACTTTGGTAAATGATCTGAAGTGAGTTCTGGTGTTTTCATTAAAACGTAGTTGAATTCAAAATCTTTACAAGGAAACTTTGTTGAACACTTAGGCAAATTGATATCATTAGTAGAGTATCAATTTGGTTAAGGTAGCAATCTAACCCGACCGTAGGAGGATTGACTGCAGTTCAAAGCCTTAAAATTAGAGGAATCGACGTTTATTTCATTGTTATAATTTATACAAAGTTTAAAGTTGTTTTCTTTGCTTAATGCAAACGAATACATTTGTTTACTTTTCTAAAGAACTAAACGTTTCTGTTTTGTAAATTTATCCTTAAATCAGAAGTGATTTCTAACATTCGTTATACTCTAATCTAATTCTTACTCTAGCGATTTCAAAACCAAATCCAATTAAACGATTTTCCATATTATAAACCTTAAAAGTAAATCTAACTGATTCAAAATAAGTTTTTGTTAAAAAGCGTTCCCTGTGAGATCGATATCTTTTATTACTACAAGCGTATACCGTGCACTTGCGGAAATCGCTCAACAAGTTTTTGGCGCTGTTGCCGGGGAACGCCAAAATTTTTGACAAAAATTTAGATTTTTCATGTTTTAATTCGAATCTAGGTTTATTTATACTTATTCAAACTTTTATATTTTATTTATTTCAAATTACTAACATATTTATTTTTCAAAATTCTGTTTTGAAGGTAGTTTCGGTTCGTGCGAAATTTCAAGTTCATGCGCAGTTCTCGAAGTTCTGGCATTCCACCAAAACCGCTCGACCCAGAAATTGAAAAAATGGTTAAAAAGAACAAGAAAGACAAGAAAAACAAAAACAAAAACAAGACCCCAATAAAAACCAGAGTTACTGAGCCAGAAATTATGGCTACACTTATGGATTACGCTAGGCCAGGAGTGGCCGGTGTAACAAACAACATAGTTAGACCCCAAATAAATGCAAACCAATTTGAAATTAAGCCAGCATTGCTTAATATGTTACAAAATAACGTAACATTTTTCGGGTTGCCTAACGAAAATCCTAACACCCATTTGACAAATTTCTTAGAAATTTGTGACACTTTTAAAATAACAGATGTGACTGCGGAAGCAATCAAACTTCGCCTTTTTCCTTTTACTTTGAAGGATCGAGCCAAAGAATGGTTAACTTCTATGCCAGCCGCAACGTTTGAAACTTGGGAGCAATTAGTCCAAGCGTTTTTATCAAAATATTTTCCTTTAGCAAAAACCGCAAGAGTCATAAAAGAGTTAACATCTTTTTCCCAAAATGATAATGAAACTCTTTATGAGGCTTGGGAACGTTTTAAAGAACTTCAACGTTTATGCCCACACCACCAATTGCCCGCTGAACTTTTAATGCAAACATTTTATAATGGATTGAATCCTACAACTAGAGGTTCATTAGATGCTATGTCTGGAGGGTTATTCATGAAGAAAACATCGGCCCAAGCAAGATAACTTTTGGAGGAAATGGCAATCAACAGTAGTATGTGGCCCGCGGAGCGTGGACATATACCAGTGGCGAAACCATCATCCTCAACTACATTATCAGTTAAAGGTATAGTGAATCTTGATCCGGTTGCGATGTTGCAAGCCCAATTTTCTGCCTTATCGCACAAAATTGATAGGTTTATGGCACCGTGCGATCCTAATGGTAAGCCAATCCAAACGGATGTGGATTATGAAGGTATGAGCGAAATTGAACAGGTAAATTTTGTCCAAGGGCAAAACCAAACTACTAACCCTTATTCCAATACATATAATCCTGGATGGAGAAATCATCCTAACTTTAACTGGAGAGATAATAATAATAATACAAATGCTAATCAAAATCATACCACTAATTATCAAAATCAATCAAGAGATACGATTAGCACTTTATCTTCTAAGATCGACAAATTTATTGATGCTATGAGCGGAAAAATAAGTAATCACGATGATGGTTTTAAACGGATCGAGAATAAATTCGATCAGCTTATTAAAAACCAATCATCTAGCATCCATAATTTGGAGGTTCAAATTGGACAACTCGCTAAATCAATTCCATCCCGCAAAGAGGGAAGTCCTCCCAGCCATACGGAAGAAAATCCGAAAGAGCATGTAAAGGCTATCACTCTTCGCTCTGGGAAAAATTACTTAGGTCCGGAGATGCCCGTAAATTCAACTTTACAAGGAACTGCTTTACCAAAATCCAAAGAAGATACATTAAACCAAAAAGAAACACAAATTGACTCTAGTACAAAAACTTTTGTACCCAAACCACATTTTCCACACAAAGTCCGCAATAAGGACTATGACAAACAACTTTTAATGTTTTTAGACAAACTTAAAAATTTGCATATTAATTTAACGTTTATGGATGCGATTACGCAAATTCCTAATTATGGTAAATTCCTAAAAGATTTAATTTCAAAGAAAATCAGTTGGGAAGGAATTTCATCCATTTCGCTAACTGAAGATTGTAGTTCAATTGTGTCAAGTAATTTGCCCACTAAACTCAAAGATCCCAGATGTTTTACCATTCCTTGTAAGTTGGGAGATATTGAATTCACAAGTTGTCTTTGTGATTTAGGAGCAAGCATAAACTTGATGCCATTATCTATTTTTAATAAGTTAGGCTTAGAAGAAGATATCAAACGTACCAATATGGTTTTACAATTAGCGGACCAAACCACTAAAAGACCATATGGTATAATCGAGGATGTTTTAGTTAAAGTTGACAAATTTATTTTTCCTACCGATTTCGTTATATTAGATTTTGCATATGACGTTAATTGTCCACTAATCTTTGGTAGACCGTTCATGAACACGGGACGTGCTCTAGTTGATGCGTCGGAAGGGAAAGTAGTTTTGAGAATAGGAGACGATAAGATCAAGTTTGATATGAACCAAGCAATGAAATATCGTATGGATGATTTCGCTTGTATGAAACTTGATTTAGTTGAAGAATGTGTTAATGACATTATTCAAAAAGAAGAAATAATAGAACCTATAATGAGTGAAGAATTAGAAGATAAGGACCCAGAGCCTTTGATTCGAGAAGATGGACCAGTTCCGCCTTCAATTGTAATTCCACCTAAATTAGAACTTAAAGAATTACCAAACCATTTGAGGTACGCTTTCTTAGGCGAAGGCGATTCTCTACCTATAATTATCTCTAACAAACTAACACAGGTTCAAGAAGAAAAATTAAAGGAAGTTGTTAGAAGTAGAATAGGAAGTATGAGATGGCAAATTTCAGACTTAAAAGGAATTAATCCTAGTATTGTAATGCACAGAATTCACTTAGAAGAAGATAAGCCACCTAAAGCGGATAGGCAAAGACGCTTAAATCTGAATATGAAAGAAGTAGTCAAAAACGAGATTACTAAACTTTTAGACAATGGAATCATTTATCCTATTTCGGATAGTGAATGGGTTAGTCCAGTCCACTGTGTACCTAAAAAAGGAGGCATAACTGTTGTAAGGAATGACGAAGGTGAATTAATACCTACACGAACCACCGCCGGTTGGAGGGTTTGTATAGATTACAGGAACCTTAATAAAGCAACTAGGAAAGACCATTTTCCTCTACATTTCATTGATCAGATGATTGAACGAATAACTGGTCATGCTTTCTATTGTTTTTTAGATGGCTATTCCGGATTCTTTCAAATATATATTTACCCGGATGACCAAGACAAAACAACATTCACATGTCCTTATGGAACATTTGCATATAGGAGAATGCCCTTTGGTCTATGTAACGCACCAGAGACATTTCAACGTTGTATGACTGCGATTTTTAATGATTTCATTAAAGATATCATGGAAGTTTTTATGGATGATTTTTCCGTTTATGGAGATTCTTTCGATTCATGCTTACAGAACTTGGATAAAGTTTTGTCTAGGTGTGAAGAAACGAATTTAGTATTAAATTGGGAAAAATGTCATTTCATGGTTGACGAGGGAATTGTTTTAGGTCATAAAATATCTGAAAAGGGATTAGAAGTGGATAGAGCAAAAACTTCAGTGATAGAAAAATTACCCCCTCCAACTACTGTTAAGGGAGTAAGGTCGTTTTTAGGACATGCAGGTTTTTACAGGAGATTTATTAAAAATTTCTCTGTAATTTCCAAGCCACTTACTAATTTACTCATGAAATATTCGACCTTTGATTTTAATGAAGATTGCGTTAAAGCTTTCGAAACATTGAAAACAGCTTTAGTCAGTGCACCTATTATTGCTAAACCCGATTGAGATTTACCTTTTGAAATCATATGTGATGCAAGCGACTTAGCCGTCGGATGTGTTTTAGGACAAAAAAAGGATAAGAAACTTCATGTCATTTATTATGCAAGTCACACACTGTCCGGTGCACAGCTAAACTACACCACAACCGAGAAGGAAATGTTAGCAGTAGTTTTGCATGTGATAAGTTTAGGTCATACTTGTTAGGTTCGAAAGTTATTATTTATACTGATCACGCAGCTTTAAGATATTTATTTGCTAAGAAAGATGCAAAATCACGTCTAATTAGATGGGTTTTATTGTTACAAGAATTTGATATAGAAATTAAAGACAAAAAGGGAGTAGAAAACCTTGTCGCCGATCATCTATCACGACTCGAAGATGAAAACGGTCCTATAGGTGAGACTATCGGTATACGAGATGATTTCCCGGATGAATATCTCTATCAAATAAAAAGTTTCATGTCGCCATGGTATGCGGATATTGCAAATTATCTCGCAGCCAACATTGTTCCGGAAGGATTAAATTTCCACCAAAAGAAGAAATTCTTTTTTGACATTAAACAGTATTTTTGGGAAGATCCTTTCTTGTTCAGAACTTGTGGTGACGGGATAATTAGGAGATGCGTTAGTGAAAATGAATATGAGTCTATAATGTCGGAATGCCATTCTAGCTCGTATGGGGGACATAACGGCATTAGTAAGACAGTAGCCAGGATATTAGAATGTGGATTCTTTTGGCCTACATTGTTTAAAGATGTCCGTTCATTTATTATTCGTTGTGACAGGTGCCAAAGAACAGGGAATTTAGGCAGGAAAGATGAGATGCCCCTCACGAACATGTTAGAAGTTGAAGTCTTCGACATGTGGGGAATAGATTTCATGGGACCTTTTCCCCATTCTTTTGGTAAAACTTACATATTAGTCGCCATAGATTATGTTTCGAAGTGGGTTGAAGCAATTGCAACCCCGACGAACGATTCTAAAGTTGTTGTTGGTTTTCTTGAAGATATATTTTTGTAGATTTGGTTGTCCTAGAGTCATTGTAAGTGATGGCGGTACCCATTTCATAAACTGAACTTTTGATATACTTATGAAAAAATATGGAGTACGCCACCGCGTGTCAACGCCATACCATCCTCAATCGAAAGGTCAGATAGAGATATCAAATAGAGAACTCAAATGGATTCTAGAGAAAACAGTTTCGTCTTCAAGAAAAGATTGGTCTTGTAAACTCAACAATGCGTTATGGGCATACCGTACTGCATTTAAAACACCAATAGGAATGACGCCATACCAATTAGTTTATGGGAAGGCATGTCATTTGCCAGTCGAATTAGAACACAAAGCCTATTGGGCTATTAGGGAACTTAACTTTAATTTACAACAAGCAGGTAAGAAACGTTTACTCAACTTAAATGAGTTAGATGAGTTACGTCATCTATCTTACGAAAATGCGAAAATATATAAAGAAAAAGTGAAGAAATGGCACGACGCCAAGATTAAAGTCAAAAGCTTTAACATTGGGGACAAGGTGCTGTTATTTAATTCACGACTCCGTTTATTTCCAGGTAAACTTAAGTCCATATGGACAGGACCATATCTAGTCATTAAAGTATTTGACTATGGCTCTTTAGAACTTGAAGGACCTAACGGAGTTTGTTTCAAAGTTAACGGTAATAGATGTAAAATCTATTACGAAAATGCTTCAAACGAAGAAATTGCGTTCGTAACGCATTTTTCTGAAGATTAATTCATTTAAATCTAATGTGCTTTACTTTTATTTTATTTTGTTTTATTTTGTTAATTTTAATTTAGTTTAATGATTTTTGATTTAGTTTAAATTTTTACACATGCCAATTTTATGATTTTTAATTATTAATAGACTTTATATTAAGATTTAGATGCATAAAAATATGTTTAAGTCATGCTTTTATTTTAATTTTAGGTCATTAGTTCGTATTAGGAGGAATTTGGTGATTCTCAGCCGAGAATTTGGAATTCTCAGTTGAGAATTCACATTTTCAGAATTGTCCAAACAGGTAAGAAATTTCTAAACTTACCGAAAATTTATATTCTCGGCCAAGAATCAGAAATATAGGGTTTCGACGTCTTATTTCCGCAAGGAAATCAGCGTGTCGCGACCGAGAATTGGGATTCTCGGTCGCGACATGGGTGTTTTCTGCACCATCAGACCTGTTTCTTCTTTATCCTGCAGACATAGCCTTTCAAACTCGAAAAATTGAGTTTCTTCAACATTTTGAGGTATGATTTTATGCCTTTTCGCATCAAAACAACACCTTTTTTCGTCCTAAAATTCTATAAATAAATCCTAGAGGATCAGAGTTCTGTTACATTATTTTCTTTTCATCTCTGTCAAAACAAAATTCTGATTTTCTCAAAACACCATTATTAACTAAGTTACAGACACATTTGTTTCTTTAGTTCCTCACAAAACCATGACTACTAAACACAAATCCCCTAAGAAAATTGATGCTTCAAGCAATAAGCGTCCCGACTTATCCAAACGATATGGTGCGCCATTTCCTATCTTCAATCATGATGAAGGCAGACGCTACTATAGGCTTCGTTACAAGTTCTTCGTTGGAAAGCTATATATGGATGAGTTTTTTAATAAACAACTCGGCATAAGCGATGACATGAGTCGCTATTTGGAACGATTGGGATGGACAAAATTCGCCAACATGCGGTTTCCTATAATTGGCGATTGGATTCTCAAGTTTTTCTGTACCGTTCGTTTTGTTAACAAACGAAGGGTGCGTCTCAGTTTTCGTCGAGATGGCGAAATATTTACTTTCGGATATCCCGAGTTGCATGCCTGGTTTGGTTTTCCCCCGAGAGATACAATCAAACGTCATCCTAGCAAAGATATGACATCCACAGATATATGGAGAATGCTCACTGGATTTTGGCGTTTCAATCCTCGACTAGCCTACAATCAATGCTTTCACTCCAATTCAATGCTGTATCTACACAAATTTTTGTGTCACAGTCTGTTCGGTCGCACATTTAGCAGTGTTGTCCGAGACACCGACTTATATGTCCTTGGAGATATATTTCAAGGGAATACAGTTGATTCTTCAAAGATTCTAATGGAGGGTCTTGTTGCCGCTTCTCGATCCAAGGATAAAAAGATTAGATTCGGGAATATAATTTGCGAAATAATTCTGGGTACCAAGGGTGCTATCACTGTTGCTTGGAGTGAGGATGAATCTTTTCCGACACTGGACTATGAGTTTTTAGAATATGAAGGTCTAGTGAAACGTGTTTTTCGAGCAGGCCCGCATTTTCTTTCTGCACCAGAATGTCAAGCTTTCGTGCAATTGAAAATTGAACGATATAGGGCTAGAGAAATCCCGATTAATAGGGATGAGTATATAGAATAGTTCAAGTTTATAAGTTTTTCTTTTAATATTTTGTAAATATTTATGTATTTTGTGTTCCTTAATTTCATTCTTTGTTTTTATGTTTTGTTTCAATTTTTGTACATCTATGTTGATTCAATAAAAATTTCTATTTATTTTTGTTCATTTCTTGATTTGACTATAGTTAATATAAATTTGTTCCATTTCCTATGTGATCATGGATCAATCTATACTAACTCACTTCATGTTGACCAATTCTAATCATTCTTGCTCAAATAGAGATAAAAATGGTTATAATGAACTAATATGGCTTTTATTAATTAACAAATATGTTCATGCTTTCCTCACATTATACATTTAATCCATTTTCATTATAACTTAAGGTTTAACTCAATTAATTAATACATGAACTTGTATTTATTTCATTTAACATGATTCATTTAACTTATATGCATAAATGTACATTAATGTTTCATTGATTCTTATTAAGACATTTATTTTTCTTTATTTTTACAATTAATAAAGATAAACCTTTGGTTTTCCTTGTGTTTAATGTTTTTCATTTAAGTTTTTAAGTGCAGATACAGTTTTAATTCAATTCAGGACGCAATTAATCAGAAAATTGCACAAACCAAGTCAAAATACACATATAACAGCCACTAGGGACCGATTCTCGGTCGAGAATTATGAATTCTCGGTAAGTCCAGCAAAAACAGGCCGATTTCAGAGCGAAATGTTCTCTGAAATTCGCGTGCCGCGACCGCGGATCGGTATTCTCGGTCGCGACACGCGACCTATAGGCCGATTTAATCCGGATTTTTGACATATTTTTAGCCTATTCCTATTCCTACTCTACCTATACATCTCCCTATTTCATCCTATATAACCCTACTCCTTACACAAACCTCACATCACCTCACTTTTTACCCAATCCCCTACTCTAAACTCTTCCTCATACATTACTTTTACTCTTCCCAATTTATTCATTACCCTTTCTAATCACTTATCAATTCATTCAATTACACATTACAACTCCCAATTCATCTTCCACCTTTGATTTTCTCTCTTTTCATCTCTTCTTCTTCTTCTTTGCAAACCCTAAACACCATTAACATGCCTAGAACAACGCGTGTTGGTCACAAGCCACAGGTTACGGAAGCTAATCGCCTTCGTATACATTGCGGAGCCTATTTTGACATGGAAACGGAGGAGGAAGCCGCTCGATTCATTCATTTTTCGAACTCTAAGAGGGAGTTTGTGGATATGCACTTCCTTGACTTCGATTCGGTAAGAGAGTTAAATTTCTCTACTCGAATTAACGCTTTCATTGAGACTTTGGGTTGGCAAGCTTTTGTTTCTATGCGTTTTCCCCGTATTACGGAATATGTAGTAGAATTTTTGGTCACTTTGACCATGAATAAGAAGAAGACATCAATCTCCTTTAGAAATAATGGAGTGACTTATACCATAGATTATGAGGCTATGGGGAATATGTTTGGTTTCCCTACTAGTGATTTCTATGACAAGCCTAAGGATTTTGATAACGACTCTATTTGGCAAACTCTTTCGGATCAAGATAATTTTAACTCGAAAAATACTTCAAGCAAGTTGATTAGGGACAATTGTGTGTTCTTCTTCCATAAATTTCTGAGTTTTTCATTATTTGGTCATGTTGAGAGCTCAAAAATTCAAGTTCGGGATTTGTTCGTTTTGGATTGTTTGTTTAAGGGTTTGAGGGTTGATAACATAGGTCTGCTATTTGATAATTTATTTCGTGCTTCGAGGGCTCATACAATTAAAGTACCTCTCGATAATTTTATCACTGCTATTGTTTTGGGAGCACGGGGTGAATTAGCCGATTATGACATGTCCACCTACCATGGGTATGTTCCGATTTTGGACATTTCGGCTCTTGAGCGGGCTCACTTATTGCTTACTTCGGTTCCTCCCGTTTTTATTTCATATGCTTCCCGTATTGCCCATCTTCGTGGCACTATGGGTGGAGGAGCTTCTAGTTCCCAATTTGTAGGTACTGACGAAGGAGGCGCGGCGGAGGAAAAGGAAGATGTACCGCACGCACAACCACAACCCCAAGCACCTCAAGATGATGATCCGGTGGATTTAAGGCGGATTTTGAACCAAATCAATTCCAATAATCGCCAAATGAATTTAAGAATTGATGATTTGGTGGAGAATAATATAGTGATGAATGAGAGAGCACAAGTCTACTCGGCATCGGATGCTTTCATTCTTCCGTCGCTGAAATGTGGAAACTTCACCAACCCCTCCGGATTCCCCGCCTAATGCTTAGGTTTTATCTTTTCTTTTTATCTTATTATGTTGTTTTTCAATTTCAGTATGGTACAATATTTCTATTTATTATGTTTCGTACAATTTTATATTATGTTGGATGTTTTTCTTTTGCTAAATTTCTCTATTCTTTCGTATGCTTTATTTCGTGCTAATTTTTCATGTTATATCCTTATTTTTGCACCAATGAGGACATGGTCCAATTTAAGTGTGGGAGGAGATATACATATATCATTTTATTTTATTTTTTTAGTACGAATAAATGCAACGAATAATTTTTATACAATGAATAAGAATAATTTATAAATGTAACACTTGTTTTATACAAATGTAACATATATTGCAACACAATTTATTTAACATTATTTTTATAAAACATATATTTTCATATGTTTAAAATATTTTAACTTATGATTATTTTTAGGTTATCATTATCGATAGAAATAATATTTCTATACGGGTAATATTTTTCAAATTTTTCACAAATCTTCGATACAATTTTAAGTAAATTGTCTCGAGTGAATGTATTTAAGTTAATAAAATTCTTTATTTCAATCTCTATTTTATATCATGCAATTCATGATTCAATAAATTTCATTTTAAATTTTCAATTAGGTTTATAGGCATTAAATTGAACTAACAATTTTAGCTCGGTTTGATTTCGTCTTACATTAACACCAATTGAAGTTTTTAAGGAAACTTTAGCCATAATACATGTTGAATTTTAAGTCAATATAGGATGAATGTGCTATCTTTCTTTTTCCCAATTTACAATTTAAATTTTATAATTCATATTAATTAATCAATTAGTTGAATTCTTAACTTTTGGCCATGATTGAGACCAACCTTATCACAATCGAGGTATGAAAGGGAAGAAAATTAAGTACCGTTTACTTTTGGCCACGGTTGAGACCACCCTTATCACAATCGAGGTATGGAAGGAACGTTTAAACAAAAATTAAGCGTGTTTAAAGTTTAAAGTAACGATTGCGTCCACCCATGGCATGATCGGGACCTCTTAAGCGAACACTAAGCAATAAAATACGTATAAGGTTACGATCAAGACCACCCTTATCTCGGGCGTAACTAAGCAAATAAGATTAACCCAAGTACTTATTCATTTAATATATTTCATATATTAGTTTAGGTTTGGGAAAGGAAATTTTGTGCTTTGAAATGCCTTGAGACGAAAGACTCAATAACATGCGTGCTTATATCGTCCCGAATACTTCAGTTTTAAAATAAAGATACGAGACGAATGATATATCGCCTTTATACTTGTTAGTTTGATATTTTGCGTATAAATTTACCATGCGAAGTTAGTCTTTTCGGCTTAACTAATTTAAAAAGTAATACAGAGATATATGTTTTATTTTTATAAAGAGATTAGTTAAAGAATAAATTCAGTGAAATTTTGCTCGGGACTAGCAAAAGATTAAGTGTGGAGATTTGTTAAGCCCAAAATATACCTAAAATATCATTAATATTTACATCAGTTTTGCTACGAATTCATGCTATTTATACCTGTTTAGAATACTTTTACTTTCGAATATGTTTCTTTCTTGTAAGGTACCTAAATATTTGGTAAAATCCAAATAGGAACGAAAAGAGGTTAAAAACAGAATAAAAACCCTACAAAAGGAGTCAAAGACGACGAAGATCTAACACGCCAAAACGAGGACGAGGACGAAGTCAAAGACAACGGAAATTACTCCGTGTCGCGACCGAGAATCCTCCATTCTTGGTCGCGACACGCGTCGCCAGCTTCTCCCCTTGACATTTCGAAGGCTAAAATATTTGCTCCCCCATTCTCGGCCGAGAATAGTTCAGAAATTCCTGGAGAGCTATTCATACACATTCGTTTTCGACGAAAAGCGTTCGTTCGGGTGGATAGAAACGTCTCTTCGCAGAGGATACGACCATTCACAACGGACACGACACTTCAATCGCGACTCTTTACCATCTATAAATAAAGAGTTGATGGAGAGTTGGAGATATAGAAAATTGAGGAGAAGATTAGTATAGAATTAATGCAGAAATTCTGAGTCAAGCGATTCAGAGTTAGAAGTTCGATTATGTAAAAAGCAATATGATGTACACACATTGTTTATTAAATAATTATAAACACAGTAGCGTTTAGATTTGTTCATATTAGTTTACATTTTGGTAGTAGCCGTGTCATGTCCGTGTCCAAATTTCTAGAATTTATATCTAGATATTAATATATATTATAATTATGGGGTATGTGATTTTTATGTGGTATTATAGGAAAAATTTGGAGTTAATTCGATGGGTTTAGGTGTAAATTAAAAGTTTCGGGTAATTATTAAAAGATTATATAAAGATGGAGGACCAAAAGAGATATTTGCCAAATTTGGTATATGTATCCAAATGTTCTAGAGGATACGACGACCACCATTATCTTTTCTTTTTCCTTTTCATGGTACGTTCACTTTGACCGTCAGTCTGTGGATGGAAAGCTGTACTGAAATTCAATCTTGTGCCTAATGCATCTTGAAAACTAGGCCAAAACCTTGATGTAAAGCGAGGATTCCTGTCAGAAACAATAGAAACTGGTACACCATGAAGTCTAACAATCTCCTTGATATACAACTGTGCCAGCTTCTCTAAAGAAAAAGTCACTTTCATCGGAAGAAAGTGGGATGATTTTGTTAATCGATCCATAATTACCCATATAGAATCATTACCATGTTGTGTACGAGGTAATCCACTGACAAAATCCATTGTAATATGTTGAGAGCTAGCATTTTGAATTTTCAAAGTAGTTGGGATGTACATTTGCCTTTAATGGAGTTTGCATATAATAAAAGTTATCAATCTAGTATTGATATGGCACCTTATGAAGCCTTATATGGAAGAAGATGTAGAACTCCATTATGTTGGTCTGAAGTAGGTGAGAGACAGTTATTAGGGCCTGAGATAGTGCAGTTGACAACAGAAAAGGTGCAAATCATACAACAGAAGTTAAAAGAAGAACAAGACAGACAAAAGAGCTATGCGGATCTGAAACGGAGACCAATTGAATATGATGTGGGAGACAAAGTATTTCTGAAAGTATCACCGTGGAAGGGTTTACTTCGATTTGGCAAGAAAGGGAAGTTGAGTCCTAGATTCATTGGTCCATATGAAGTTGTGGAAAGAGTTGGACCAGTTGCATATCGATTACAATTACCTCAGAATCTCTCTAATATACATGATGTATTCCATGTTTCAATGCTACGGAGGTATAGGAGTGATCCGAATCACATCATTCAAGAGCAGCCAATTGAATTGGCTGAAGACTTGTCCTATAAAGAGGAACCAGTAGCTATCCTAGCTAGAGAACAGAAAGTCCTCAGGAACAAAACCATATCACTTGTTAAAGTCATGTGGCACAGACACTCTCGTGAGGAAGCAACCTGGGAAAGAGAGGAGAATATGAGACAATAATATCCCCATTTATTCACCTAGACGGGTAAGTACAATTTCATGGACGAAATTTCTTAAGGTGGGTTTAGGTGTAAATTAATTCGATGGGTTTAGGTGTAAATTAAAAGTTTCGGGTAATTATTAAAAGATTATATAAAGATGGAGGACCAAAAGAGATATTTGCCAAATTTGGTATATGTATCCAAATGTTCCAGAGGATACGACGACCACCATTATCTTTTCTTTTTTTTTCTTCTTCTTCTTCTGCAAATTCACCGTTCTTCGACCGTTTCTCCACTGTTTCTTTGATTTACGGAGATTCGACCGTCCAAATCACTTGAAACTTAAACTATAGCATCCTTAGGCATAGATCTAAATCCTAATCGAAGAGTTTCTGAATTTCGGAAGTGTTTGGAGGGGAAACGTCTTAGACTGATTTAGCGGAGAATTGAACGGGTGTATTTTCTTCAATTCATAGCTAAGGTAAGTAACTATCAACTATATTTTGAGTTTTATGTATATAGATATATATATAATCAAAGAATTTCCAGAAATTGATATTATAGGGTTATGCCGGAATTTTGTAAAATTGAGGTTTTTCACAAGTCAATTGATGATACCCGGTTCTCAAGTCAATTTTTGAAAATATGGTTGCTCCTTGCAAATTCACCGTTCTTCGACCGTTTCTCCACCGTTTCTTTGATTTACGGAGATTCGACCGTCCAAATCACTTGAAACTTAAACTATAGCATCCTTAGGCATAGATCTAAATCCTAATCGAAGAGTTTCTGAATTTCGGAAGTGTTTGGAGGGGAAACATCTTAGACTGATTTAACGGAGAATTGAACGGGTGTATTTTCTTCAATTCATAGCTAAGGTAAGTAACTATCAACTATATTTTGAGTTTTATGTATATAGATATATATATAATCAAAGAATTTCCAGAAATTGATATTTTAGGGTTATGCCGGAATTTTGTAAAATTGAGGTTTTTCACAATCTTACTTTTTTATTGTGAAATTATAGTTCAAATGAACTATTGACTATGTTTATATATGAATTACAGATTTTACTTGGTTATGTTGATCTGAGGTTTTCGTTGATTGATTAACTTTGGAATTTTATTTGATTAAGGATTGATATTTTGGAGAATTGAACACTTATGAGCTTGATTATGATCAAGTGAAGTATATACATATACACATATATGTTTTTGGTTTCAATATATATATATATGGAATTAAATGTTTGGTATCCATTGAGAGTAGTCCGGTATGGTGGATTTAATTTTCAAAGACCATATTTAGTGAGAAATATGGCCTGTGTACACAGTCTGAAGACCTATTGGGTATGGCAGAGAAGTGTTGGGTAAGACCATATGTGATAGGCAATGTTAAGAGACGTCTCATATATGTTGTGAATTGTGATTTGAATTATAAGGGGATGAACTCAAGAATGGATACAAGATTATATATTTTTGGTTTTTGGTTTAATACCTTGATCCTATTACGAACTTTAGTTTTGAGTATATTTTACAAGGTTTTGATTAAATCCTTTATAAATATATATATATATGTAGTTATATTAAGTAAAGTTGATTTTTATAGCTGATAGTTTCTTATTGAGATTTTTATCTCATGTTTTCCAAATGTTTTTATTGTTTTGTTTTAGGCGAGGAAGTGCAAGGTACCGAGAGGGGTACTCGATCCTAGGGCGAGGTTCGGTTACAGCTACGAGGTGCAAGTCGTCTCTAGGGTATTGCATCCATTTTGTTCATGTACATATATGTGGATAGTATACGGACACTTGTATAACTTGTTTTTGGCAGTGTCCTTTTGTTTGGTTTGTATTATCTACCGGTATATCTATAATTAGCTGGAGTTGAGAACTTATGGAATAGTGTGATATCGGTTATGATTAAGTCATAACTTTGAGCTAGTGATATAGAGAATGGTCTATATAGGTGCTGCTGGAAGATCAGATTCATACCTGAATCTTGTGATGCATTTTTCGACCAGATATAGGCCGAATCTGTCATGGAGTCCTAAATGAAAGTTCTTTATTTTTATCTTATGTTTTCAGGGGTTTTTGAATCGCCTTAATCGGACTCCGTATGAAAAAGTTAAGCTGGAAACGATATATGTTATTCATTTTAGCTTTAAACCAGAATTTGGTTTTTGATTTGATTTTTCTCCTTAATTGAGAGATATTGCTACTGGTTTATATAATAAGTCAGTGGTAATGTCTCACCGTCTTATCTGATCTTATTTTGGGTCGGGTTTGACATTTTGGTATCAGAGAATAGGTTTAATCTATATCCATAAGTGGATATATAGGTAATATAATGTGATTCTTTGTATTTCTTGTGTTGCACACATGACATTCATGCATATCATATATCTACATATAATTATAATGGTGTCTTTATCATATAGATGCATCCGAGACGACCGCGTGGCCGACCGCCTCTAAATAGAGGTAGAGGTAGAGGTAGAGATGAGGAAAGAAGAGAGTTAGGATGGGGTCTTGAGGGCATAGGGGATAGTGAAGCCTCTGATGCAAGAGTTCCACCCATTAACCAACCTCAAAGACAACAACGACCATCACCTCCACGTCGACCTGTTAATCTTCAAGCTGAACAACCTGCACCATATGTGGCTCCACAAGCTGCAATGCCACAAGTAGTACAACTTGAGCCCCGAGCTTTAGTTGAAGCTTTTGTTACCATGATGGAAACACGGGAAGCACATAGAAGGCCCAGTGAGCTGATTGAGGATGCCAAAAATTGTGGGGCATTTGATTTCAAAGGTACAATTGACTCTGGGGAAGCTGATAATTGGTTAAAAGCTACAGAAAAGGCCTTTAGTACTATGCAGTTACGGGATGAGGATAAAGTCAGGGTTGTGTTTGGTTTATTACATGGACCAGCAGATGCATGGTTAACTCGAGTTAGGGGTTTGTATCCTGAAGGTTTGAATTGGGGAGTTTTCAAACGTGAGTTTATGAGAGAATATCTGACTGAAACATTCCAGAAAGCGAAGAGAAATGAGTTCTTTAATTTGAAATAGGGGACTATGTTTATATGAATTACAGATTTTACTTGGTTATGTTGATCTGAGGTTTTCGTTGATTGATTAACTTTGGAATTTTATTTGATTAAGGATTGATATTTTGGAGAATTGAACACTTGTGAGCTTGATTATGATCAAGTGAAGTATATACATATACACATATATGTTTTTGGTTTCAATCTATATATATATATGGAATTAAATGTTTGGTATCCATTGAGAGTAGTCCGGTATGGTGGATTTAATTTTCAAAGACCATATTTAGTGAGAAATATGGCCTGTGTACACAGTCTGAAGACCTATTGGGTATGGCAGAGAAGTGTTGGGTAAGACCATATGGGATAGGCAATGTTAAGAGACGTCTCGTATATGTTGTGAATTGTGATTTGAATTATAAGGGGATGAACTCAAGAATGGATACAAGATTATCGTCAATTCTAGGTAATGGATACTTGTTACGAATAGTAACCTTGTTTAGTTGACGATAATCAATGCATAACCGCATTGTACCATCCTTCTTTTTTACAAACAAAACTGGAGCTCCCCATGGTGATACACTAGGTCGAATATATCCCTTATCCAATAACTCCTGCAACTGCACTTTCAATTCTTTCATTTCTGCCGGTGCCATTCTATATGGTGCAAGTGATATAGGAGCGGTACCAGGCTGCAAATCAATTGCAAACTCTACTTCTCTTACTGGTGGTAACCCTGGTATTTCATCCGGAAAGACATCTGGATACTCATTCACAATTGGCACATCTTCTAATTTGGGAGATTCTTTATTACTATCTACCACATATGCCAAGAAAGCGTCACATCCTTTCCTTAGCATTTTCATAGCTGTCATAACTGTGATTATACTTCTACGTACACCTCTCTCACCATAAAACACATATCCCTCCCCACTAGCTAATACTAGATTAACTTTCTTTTTAGAACAATCTACCATTGCTTGATATTTAGATAAATGCATCACAAGATTCAGGTATGAATCTGATCTTCCAGCAGCACCTATATAGACCATTCTCTATATCACTAGCTCAAAGTTATGACTTAATCATAACCGATATCACACTATTCCATAAGTTCTCAACTCCAGCTAATTATAGATATACCAGTAGATAATTCAAACCAAACAAAAGGACACTGCCAAAAACAAGTTATACAAGTGTCCGTATACTATCCACATATATATACATGAACAAAGTGGATGCAATACCCTAGAGACGACTTGCACCTCGTAGCTGTAACCGAACCTCGCCCTAGGATCGAGTACCCCTCTCGGTACCTTGCACTTCCTCGCCTAAAACAAAACAATAAAAACATTTGGAAAACATGAGATAAAAATCTCAATAAGAAACTATCAGCTATAAAAATCAACTTTACTTAATATAACTACATATATACATTTATAAAGGATTTAATCAAAAACTCAATCCATCTCCTTTGCCTCAAATTCAATTCCTTTTGAGTCATTATGTATTTCAGACTTTTATGATCAGTGAATATTAGACACTTTTCACCATAAAGATAATGTCTCCAAATCTTTAAAGCAAACACCACAGCAGCTAATTCAAGATCATGTGTCGGGTAATTCAATTCGTGTGGCCTTAATTGTCGTGATGCATAAGCAATAACGTTATCATTCTGCATCAATACAATCCCGAGACCTTGCTTTGATGCATCACTGTACACTGTATAACCTTCACCCACTATAGGTAGTGCTAACACAGGAGCACTGATAAGTCTTGACTTTAATATATTAAAACTTTCTTGACATTCAGGTTTTGACCAGATATAGGCCGAATCTGTCATGGAGTCCTAAATGAAAGTTCTTTATTTTTATCTTATGTTTCCAGGGGTTTTTGAATCGCCTTAATCGGACTCCGTATGAAAAAGTTAAGCTCGAAACGATATATGTTATTCATTTTAGCTTTAAACCAGAATTTGGTTTTTGATTTGATTTTTCTCCTTAATTGAGAGATATTGCTACTGGTTTATATAATAAGTCGGTGGTAATGTCTCACCGTCTTATCTGATCTTATTTTGGGTCGGGTTTGACAAGCCGACCGTATCTCTATTACGAAGTTACAGCGAGAAGATTTAGTAGATGATCCGCCCCGGAGTCTGACAAACTCTAACGAAACCCAAGGAAAGGATTGACAACCCGTTCACTTGCAAGTCGTCGAAAGTTTCCATGCTTCTTGTTCTCTGTAAACTTGTATCAAATTCATATTTCATCTAATAAAGTTCATTCTATTCGATAGATTTTTATGTAGCACTTTGGTAAATGATCCGAAGTGAGTTCTGGTGTTTTCATTAAAACGTAGTTGAATTCAAAATCTTTACAAGGAAACTTTGTTGAACACTTAGGCAAATTGATATCATCAGTAGAGTATCAATTTGGTTAAGGTAGCAATCTAACCCGACCGTAGGAGGATTGACTGCAGTTCAAAGCCTTAAAATTAGAGGAATCGACGTTTATTTCATTGTTATAATTTATACAAAGTTTAAAGTTGTTTTCTTTGCTTAATGCAAACGAATACATTTGTTTACTTTTCTAAAGAACTAAACGTTTCTGTTTTGTAAATTTATCCTTAAATCAGAAGTGATTTCTAACATTCGTTATACTCTAATCTAATTCTTACTCTAGCGATTTCAAAACCAAATCCAATTAAACGATTTTCCATATTATAAACCTTAAAAGTAAATCTAACTGATTCAAAATAAGTTTTTGTTAAAAAGCGTCCCCTGTGGAATCGATATCTTTTATTACTATAAGCGTATACTGTGCACTTGCGGAAATCGCTCAACACTAATCTTAATATTTACTTATGTTATTATTATTTTTATTTAGCACAAGATGGACATAAGTTCTAAATTTATAGTAAAAAATTTAGGAAAGCGGAACAATTTTGGATTTAGACAGTTGTGGATTCAACATCTAACTTTTTGGAGTCCAAAAAATAAATTCAGTCTATTTGATTGAGTTTTTTTTGTTCCTATCCCAGCAAAAAAGACACCGTTTGACCTAGGTCGGTGCAGAAAAAAATACAACCTTTTATCTACTGGGGGTGCAATCAACCTCCCATAGATAAAAATAGATGGGTGGACAAGGGGAACTATCCTTATAAAGGATGGTCTTCGTTAGTTGAAGATGTATTAACACCTTTGTATCCACTGGTTCCATCTTCATGCAAGCTCAAAATTGCTTTAAGAGTGTAGTTCTTAAAATTATTAGTTGTAAATGTGCTTTTGCTTTGACTGTAAATGATGAGACTTTTATCGCATTTCAAGAATACAATAGTATTCATATACTCTTGACTGGCCAAATGAAGTTGGTCAATTATCATATGCCAATTAGATTTAAGTTTTATGATAATTTTAATCTCTATCGTATAATTCTAATAAAGTTCAAATCTAACAGATTTGATTAGTCAAAATCCATATGAACACTACTATTCAGGAATAATATATCTTATAGAAAATACATACCCATTCATGAAAATACTCCATCCGCTCCATAGTAAATATATTTTTAATTTTTTTAAATAATAAATAAAGTTTTGATTCAATGCATATACATTTAATTGATTTTTACCAAATATAAAATAATTTAAATTATCCTTTTATTTTAGGAATAAATAAAAAATTATTTGTGGATGACATTAATGCTAGAGCTTTAGTTAAAATTAATTATATGTTTTTGAATAAAGTGTAAATATATCCTTAACATTTACAATTATTTACCATTTTACTTCTAATATCTAAAATGGTGCAATTTTACCTTTAACATTGTCAGCCAAATATAATTTTACCCCTAACGTTAGTAAGTTTGGTCAATTTCAGACATCATTATAAAACATTGATTTTTAATTTTATTTTTTCCACGTATATTCATATATTTATAATATGTTATTAATAAGTGATAAAATGACGCATATGTGAAGTGCAGATGACAAGATTCATTGATTAAGAAAATAATTTGATGATTATTTTTCATATTAACTCAACCTGGGTAAATTTACTCTTTGCTTACATTACATCATTTTTAGATGATAAAATTACTCTTGCTTCCATTGTTAGAGGTTATTCCTATATTTATTTATTTTAACTTTGATGCATTCTCATTACACCTGTTCATGGGCCGGTTGGGCCAGACTCGAGCCCAAGTCCAGTCCAGTCCAGTCCAGTTCACTGTTAATCGGCCGGACTGGGCCGGACCAGTCCGTGCTATTTTTATAAATTCCAAATCCGTCTAAAAAAGAGACGGATTTTAACGGGTCTAAACCGGACTGGACCTAAAGATAAATTTTCATGTCCAAACGCAGTCCAGAAGACACGGCCCCGGCCGTGAAGAGGTATAATTCTCACGAAAGAGAGGTATGGTGAAAAGGAGGAAGCAATTGACAAGTGACATGAAGAAAAAAAAGCCCAAAGTGGAAACGAAAGAGAGTTCCACATGTTAACTGAAAACTCCATAATAACAATACCAGACGAAATATGTATAGATTTTAATTCTAGAAAACTACAACCAATCCAGAAATTATCACCTAGGATAGAAGGAGGAAGGTTAAGTTTTAAGAAAGAAATAATAAGACAACCGAGAACCTTAGATTTATTACATACATATTATGAAGATAAGTTACGAATAAAAGTAATATTATTTAATGAGCTACGAGCAACTGACTGTATAGCTGAAATTAATACAGGAACCAAAAGTTTAGTACATATTAGCCAAATAAATGAGAATAAATGTGAACTAATCGAACCACAAACTTATAACTGTCCAAATAGTACTAGAGAAATAATCATAACTAAAAGCATAAGAATTAGATTTAAAATTCAAGATCTAGAATATGAGATAATTGTAGGAGTAACAGAATATGATAGTACATATGCACTATTATTAGGATACGACTTTTTAAATAAAATAAAATATAAGATAAATAATGAAGGAATTACGATAGAGGACCAAAACAAAATAAGGTATATAAATAAAATATGAACATACGACAACAACTTGATAAAAAAGAGAGAAAATTACAAGCAATAAAAACTATTATGGCGGAGACAATCATAGAATCTCAAATAAAATATTTAGAAATTGAATCTAAACAACAAAGATTAGAATGTGAAATCAAACGATTAAAATCTTTATTAGAAACACCTAAGAAAGAATGGATCAAACTTGAAGACGAATGGATAAAAAGAATCTACAAAGATGAGTGATCCTAACCAAAAATTGGACCAAATATGGATAGAGATTGTAGCAAAAGAACAATTAAAGAATACTCTTAGTTTAATACAAGAAAATCATATTCAAATCCAAGAAATGATAACACAGGAATTAACAAAACTGTGGAATACATCGGAAATACCAACGTTTAAGATAATTTTGAAAAAATTAAACATGTTAGTAGCTAATATAGACAAAAGAAAAAGACCCATAGAAGAAAGCTGTAGCATTACCTCAGGAGAAAATCTAAACATTACTATAACACAAACTAACACTCCAGAAATAGTACCCATAGATGCTTGGAGACGAAACAAGGAACCAATAATGATGGATATAAGTGAAATAAAACCTAAAATCCCTACAACCGTAAATAAAACCTTAGATCTGTTAACAGATTTACACAAAAAAGGACAATTCTAATCTAATGGCAGAACAAGAACATAGTGTAATAACATTTCTTAAAAATCACGCCCAAGAAATTATTGAAAAGGAAAAATACAAATATGAACCGCTAAAAACCAGAAAACTCAAAGACAATGATGCTAAAACATCCAATGTAGACGTAAGCACCGAAGCCGAATACCTTCAACTAAAAATAGAAAAACAACATAAAGAAATCAAAGACCTGCAAAAAGAAAACATAAAATTAGTCATAAATTCGAGTACAGAATGGGTCGAAAAATATAAAAAATATAAACACAAATTTAAAAATACTAAAAAAGAATTAAAAGAAACAAAGCTAGACTTAAAACAAACAAAAACAGAGCTAATCCACATTACAGATGAATTAAAAGAATTAAAGGAAGAAGTAAGAGTTTTAAGAACAATGGTTAAAGAAGTAAAAGGGAAAACTATTCACATCAGTAACAGTAGTAGTGATAGTTCAGATACGCAAAGTGAAAATAAACTAAAAATCATTGGGTATATAGAAGAAGAAAATAAAGATGAAACAAAATTACTAGAAGAAAATCATCAAATAATGAAAGCATTAGAACAAATGAAGAACATTAATGCAATAATAGAAGAAGAACCAGAAAGTGATATAGAAAACAACGAATACAACAACAAATACACTAGGTATGAAGAATCAGATATAGGATCAGAAAATATAGTAAACGAAGATGCCGATAATTATCCAGAAGAAGAAATGATAGACCCCAATTTAGACGTAGTAACTAAAAAAGTACCTACAATTCCACGACATATACCTATAGGCCAACAAGGAGACTTTAAAGAATTTATAGGATCTATGTCTTAAGGATTAAATCCAAATGGATATTTTTTAGACTTAGATAATGTCTATGATGAACAAGAAATAAGTAGACGAATAAATGATTGGAATTTAGGAATGTACATAGCCTTAATGAATTCATCTCACACTGAAAATTTAGATTATATGTATGACCTAATCTCTAAAACAATGATAGGAAAAGTAGGATTTTGGATGGAATCTATAACTCATCAGTTAAGACCACAAATAGAAGCTTGTGCTCATGATTGGAAATCAATGTTATTATTATTCGATATGGTATTAAAAAGAGAATTTTTAGGAGAAAGATGGTTAGTGGCTAGAGAAACAGTATTTGCTGAAAGAAAAGCTGAAATAATAATGAATTTGAATAACATGAAATGTTGTAAAATTAGTAAATTACCAGAATATACTATCAGTTTTACTAAGTTCTTTTATGAAGCTAGATTTTTACCACAAGAAGGATTGATATACCAACAACTATATTATGACCACTTACCAACCCCATACAACGTAGAAGTTTCAAAAGAATATACTCAATTAGAACCAAAAGAAAATACATTAGGAGAAAGAATTAGAGTACTACGAGCTTATCTTATGTGAAAATGTGAAGAATATAGAGTTCAACAAAAGGTTAAAAAGGATAAGAAACTCGGATTACGAGAAATATGTGGATTCACGGAGAAACGGTTAGTTTTTGGTTGTGATAATAAAGTTAGGAGAAAATATAGACGATATACTCCTAATCGCACTTATAGACATAATCCTACATATAAGAAGTCTTATACTAACAAGTATGATAATGGACGATTTCGACGAAAACGATTTAGACGATATAAAAATAATCCAGAAAATAGGAACAGATTTAGATATAAACGAAAATTTAGGAAAAGACGAGAAAGACCACTAAGGGATAAAAATACTAAACTTACAGAATGTAAATGTTGGAATTGTAATGAGAAAGGACATTATGCTAATAAATGCCCTAAATTAAAACAAAAAGGTGTCAAATATATAGGAACAACAGAATTTATAATGAGTCTAGAACAAATAAGAGCCAGCGATGATAAATGGCATACAGAAGATGAATTTTATATTACTGAAACAGAAGGTGAGAACTCAGAAGAATTAGAACCAATAGAATATGAAGATAGTGACACTGATAACTAATGGTAGCCATATATGTAGAAGCACCGGTAGAATATAAACCTAATAAGATTATAAAACGCCGCATATTTATAGATAGTGGAGCTGATATATGTTTAGCGAAGCAAGATGTACTAGTTCCCCATAAATGGAAAAGATCTAAAGGACATAAGGTCAGAGTTACAGGATTTAATGAACAAATGAAAGAATTAGATATTATAGCCGAAAATATGAGATTAATACTCAACAAGACAATCTTTCGATTACCCATAATTTATCAAGAAAATAATATGAAACAACATATATTATTAGGAAATAATTTCCTTGATTTCTTTAAAGTCCAGCTAATCAAACCTGAAACCATAAGTCTTTTAACTCCTTGTAATAAATGGATTATCCTTCAGCGAGTCCTACCTTTATATCCACTCACAATACATAATATCAAAACAAACAGAGATAATAATTTAGAACTTTTAAAACAGAAATATTTAGACCATTTAAAGATCAACTTTGGAGAAAACCCTATAACGTTGTGGGAAAAAGAAAAGATATATGCTAAGATAGAACTCATAAACCCTAATGATGTTGTTCGCACTAGACCAATAAGATATAGTCCTGATGATCAAAAGGAATTTGAAATACAAATAAAAGAATTATTAGACTTAAAATTAATTCAAGAAAGTAAAAGCCCTCATAGTAGCCCGGCATTCTTAGTAAGAAAACATATCGAACAAAAGAGAGGCAAAGCAAGAATGGTAAATCGAGAACTAAATAAGAAAACGATTTTTGATGGATATTTTTTACCTTATAAGAGAAATTTAATTAATAGATTATCAGGAAAAAAGTGGTTTAGTAAATTTGATTGTAAAAGTGGCTTTTGGCAAATTAAGCTTACTAAAGAATCAAGACCTTTAACAGCATTTAGTGCACCACAAGGACATTATGAATGGATTGTGTTACCTTTTGGTTTGAAAAATGCACCCCAGATATTTCAACGATGAATGGATACGATATTTAGAAAATTAAATGAATTCTGTGTAGTTTATGTCGATGATATATTAATCTACAGTAATAATATAGCAGACCATTTACAGCACCTAGATGCATTTATAAAAACAGTAAGACAACATGGAATCCTTTTATCTGAAAAGAAATCAGAAATCTTTAAAAATAAAATAGAATATTTAGGATATATAATAGATAGTGAAGGATTACAACTACAAGATCATATCGTAACTAGAATCGAAAATTTTAAAGAAAAATTAGATACTAAGAAAGAAGTCCAACAATTTCTAGGAATAATAAATTATGCATCAGATTATATAAAAGACTTACCAAAATTACGACAACCCTTGCAAGAGCTAATTAAGAAACATAAAGTATTTGAATGGACGACAACTCATACTGATACTATAAGAAAAATAAAAGAAGCAGTAAAAGTTCTCCCAAAATTAAGGCTACCTAAAGATAATGATCAATTAGAATTATATACCGATGCTAGTGATATCGGGTGGGGCGCAGTACTCATCGCATATAGAAAAGAAGATATAGACAAAGAAACTCCTTTAATATGTGGCTATAGATCAGGAACTTGGAAACCCTCAGAGAAAAATTATCATATCAATGAAAAAGAATTACTAGCTGTTAAAAATGGAATTAAAGGATTTAGGTATCATTTGTTACCCATAGAATTTATCATAAGAACATATAATACACAAGTATGAGCATTTATCAGAAATAAAATAGATCCCCTACCAGAATTAAACAAAAGAAGGCATTGGCAAAGTTTTTTCAATTGCTATAATTTTGTTGTTAAACCTATCTCTGGAAAACGAAATATCTTAGCTGATTTTTTGAGCAGGAATGGAGATAATGATCCAGCGAATATCAGAAATCAGAAATCAGAACCGCCAGATGCTGGCAATGATCAGAAATCATGAGAACTTTCTGGACAACCTTGAGGAAGAACTTAAGAAACTCCAGTCTCAGAACAATCAGAATATAAGAACCATGGCTCCTAGATCATCTTATGAGTTGTTAGGAGATCTTCATAAGAAGCCAATTGAGATGCCAACTTCATCGAGTGGACTCTCAGGAGCCACCACCTTAAACCATTCTAAGCTGATTAATCAGAACTCATCAGAAATCACAACCTCCCAGGTTATACAATTCCCTCCCGAAATGACAGAAGCATATAAGAATATCATGAAATTTTTTACATATAAGAAGAGTCAAACCGTATATAGAACCATTAAGATGACCAAATACCCTAGGTATATATGCTCAGAAGACTGCAGTCCAGATGTTGTTCAGAAACTATTTCGATATGGATTTCTGGACAAAGTCATGACTGATGAGAGCCTTAATAGTGTTTCAAAACTACCATCTATCATACCCAGATCCATTGACGAACTTGGATTAAGATTTGGAAGAGGAATATTTTGTGTTCAAATTTTTGATGCTGCTATGGACTTAGAAGGGAAACCAATAATAATTGCTCAGATCTTTAAGACTGGTAGAAACACTAAGATTGATGTAGATAATTCCGACCATCAATGGGACATTCCATGCAAATTAGAAAATTTTAAATCTTGGTTAGGAGAAAAACGAGCACATGGAATCCATACGATCAAATGTAGACTCGAAGACTATATTAGAAATAAAAAGGTGGCTATAATAGCCAGATCGAATCATGGAGAAGTTGAAGAAATGATAACTATCAACTATTTAATGGAAATGGGTGATGAAACGAGTCAACAAATTTTGATAGAAATGCATACGAAATTGATGGATAAGAAATATAAACATAGTTCAGATACATTGGCCCATTATGAATCCATATATGGCCCAAGAAAATCATGTTTAATTAGAATTGAGCCCATAAGACCTGAGCCCATGAATATTAACTCCATAAGGCCCAAAGAAGAAGCCCATCCAGGAAAAGAGGAGGATCCATTTATTTAGAAAATGAGATAAAAATGTATAAGAAAAATAAGACATATAAGAACGAGGTGTCAACACCTAAAGAAAAGGTGGCAATAAGATCAACACGTGGCAAGACATGAAGATATGAAGAGACATGTGTCCAAAGAAGAAGCATGAGGTGGAAACATTAGAGATTAGTGGCAAGATGTAAAGCTTGAGGTGGAAGAGCAAAATAAGAAGGATTCGACACGTGTAAAAGTTAAAAGTACAAACTTTTAGGTTACACGTGTCGAATCCTTCTTATTTTGCTCTTCCACCTCAAGCTTTACATCTTGCCACTAATCTCTAATGTTTCCACCTCATGCTTCTTCTTTGGATACATGTCTCTTCATATCTTCATGTCTTGCCACGTGTTGATCTTATTGCCACCTTTTCTTTAGGTGTTGACACCTCGTTCTTATATGTCTTATTTTTCTTATACATTTTTATCTCATTTTCTAAATAAATGGATCCTCCTCTTTTCCTGGATGGGCTTCTTCTTTGGGCCTTATGGAGTCAATATTCATGGGCTCAGGTCTTATGGGCTCAATTCTAATTAAACATGATTTTCTTGGGCCATATATGGATTCATAATGGGCCAATGTATCTGAACTATGTTTATATTTCTTATCCATCAATTTCGTATGCATTTCTATCAAAATTTGTTGACTCGTTTCATCACCCATTTCCATTAAATAGTTGATAGTTATCATTTCTTCAACTTCTCCATGATTCGATCTGGCTATTATAGCCACCTTTTTATTTCTAATATAGTCTTCGAGTCTACATTTGATCGTATGGATTCCATGTGCTCATTTTTCTCCTAACCAAGATTTAAAATTTTCTAATTTGCATGGAATGTCCCATTGATGGTCGGAATTATCTACATCAATCTTAGTGTTTCTACCAGTCTTAAAGATCTGAGCAATTATTATTGGTTTCCCTTCTAAGTCCATAGCAGCATCAAAAATTTGAACACAAAATATTCCTCTTCCAAATCTTAATCCAAGTTCGTCAATGGATCTGGGTATGATAGATGGTAGTTTTGAAACACTATTAAGGCTCTCATCAGTCATGACTTTGTCCAGAAATCCATATCGAAATAGTTTCTGAACAACATCTGGACTGCAGTCTTCTGAGCATATATACCTAGGGTATTTGGTCATCTTAATGGTTCTATATACGGTTTGACTCTTCTTATATGTAAAAAATTTCATGATATTCTTATATGCTTCTGTCATTTCGGGAGGGAATTGTATAACCTGGGAGGTTGTGATTTCTGATGAGTTCTGATTAATCAGCTTAGAATGGTTTAAGATGGTGGCTCCTGAGAGTCCACTCGATGAAGTTGGCATCTCAATTGGCTTCTTATGAAGATCTCCTAACAACTCATAAGATGATCTAGGAGCCATGGTTCTTATATTCTGATTGTTCTGAGACTGGAGTTTCTTGAGTTCTTCCTCAAGGTTGTCCAGAAAGTTCTCATGATTTCTGATCATTGCCAGCATCTGGCGGTTCTGATTTCTGATTTCTGATATTCGCTGGATCATTATCTCCATTCCTGCTCAAAAAATCAGCTAAGATATTTCGTTTTCCAGAGATAGGTTTAACAACAAAATTATAGCAATTGAAAAAACTTTGCCAATGCCTTCTTTTGTTTAATTCTGGTAGGGGATCTATTTTATTTCTGATAAATGCTCATACTTGTGTATTATATGTTCTTATGATAAATTCTATGGGTAACAAATGATACCTAAATCCTTTAATTCCATTTTTAACAGCTAGTAATTCTTTTTCATTGATATGATAATTTTTCTCTGAGGGTTTCCAAGTTCCTGATCTATAGCCACATATTAAAGGAGTTTCTTTGTCTATATCTTCTTTTCTATATGCGATGAGTACTGCGCCCCACCCGATATCACTAGCATCGGTATATAATTCTAATTGATCATTATCTTTAGGTAGCCTTAATTTTGGGAGAACTTTTACTGCTTCTTTTATTTTTCTTATAGTATCAGTATGAGTTGTCGTCCATTCAAATACTTTATGTTTCTTAATTAGCTCTTGCAAGGGTTGTCGTAATTTTGGTAAGTCTTTTATATAATCTGATGCATAATTTATTATTCCTAGAAATTGTTGGACTTCTTTCTTAGTATCTAATTTTTCTTTAAAATTTTCGATTCTAGTTACGATATGATCTTGTAGTTGTAATCCTTCACTATCTATTATATATCCTAAATATTCTATTTTATTTTTAAAGATTTCTGATTTCTTTTCAGATAAAAGGATTCCATGTTGTCTTACTGTTTTTATAAATGCATCTAGGTGCTGTAAATGGTCTGCTATATTATTACTGTAGATTAATATATCATCGACATAAACTACACAGAATTCATTTAATTTTCTAAATATCGTATCCATTCATCGTTGAAATATCTGGGGTGCATTTTTCAAACCAAAAGGTAACACAATCCATTCATAATGTCCTTGTGGTGCACTAAATGCTGTTAAAGGTCTTGATTCTTTAGTAAGCTTAATTTGCCAAAAGCCACTTTTACAATCAAATTTACTAAACCACTTTTTTCCTGATAATCTATTAATTAAATTTCTCTTATAAGGTAAAAAATATCCATCAAAAATCGTTTTCTTATTTAGTTCTCGATAATCTATTACCATTCTTGCTTTGCCTCTCTTTTGTTCGCTATGTTTTCTTACTAAGAATGTCGGGCTACTATGAGGGCTTTTACTTTCTTGAATTAATTTTAAGTCTAATAATTCTTTTATTTGTATTTCAAATTCCTTTTGATCATCAGGACTATATCTTATTGGTCTAGTGCGAACAACATCATTAGGGTTTATGAGTTCTATCTTAGCATATATCTTTTCTTTTTCCCACAACGTTATAGGGTTTTCTCCAAAGTTGATCTTTAAATGGTCTAAATATTTCTGTTTTTTGTTTTGATATTATGTATTGTGAGTGGATATAAAGGTAGGACTCGCTGAAGGATAATCCATTTATTACAAGGAGTTAAAAGACTTATGGTTTCAGGTTTGATTAGCTGGACTTTAAAGAAATCAAGGAAATTATTTCCTAATAATATATGTTGTTTCATATTATTTTCTTGATAAATTATGGGTAATCGAAAGATTGTCTTGTTGAGTATTAATCTCATATTTTCGGCTATAATATCTAATTCTTTCATTTGTTCATTAAATCCTGTAACTCTGACCTTATGTCCTTTAGATCTTTTCCATTTATGGGGAACTAGTACATCTTGCTTCGCTAAACATATATCAGCTCCACTATCTATAAATATGCGGCGTTTTATAATCTTATTAGGTTTATATTCTACCGGTGCTTCTACATATATGGCTACCATTAGTTATCAGTGTCACTATCTTCATATTCTATTGGTTCTAATTCTTCTGAGTTCTCACCTTCTGTTTCAGTAATATAAAATTCATCTTCTGTATGCCATTTATCATCGCTGGCTCTTATTTGTTCTAGACTCATTATAAATTCTGTTGTTCCTATATATTTGACACCTTTTTGTTTTAATTTAGGGCATTTATTAGCATAATGTCCTTTCTCATTACAATTCCAACATTTACATTCTGTAAGTTTAGTATTTTTATCCCTTAGTGGTCTTTCTCGTCTTTTCCTAAATTTTCGTTTATATCTAAATCTGTTCCTATTTTCTGGATTATTTTTATATCGTCTAAATCGTTTTCGTCGAAATCGTCCATTATCATATTTGTTAGTATAAGACTTCTTATATGTAGGATTATGTCTATAAGTGCGATTAGGAGTATATCGTCTATATTTTCTCCTAACTTTATTATCACAACCAAAAACTAACCGTTTCTCCGTGAATCCACATATTTCTCGTAATCCGAGTTTCTTATCCTTTTTAACCTTTTGTTGAACTCTATATTCTTCACATTTTCGCATAAGATAAGCTCGTAGTACTCTAATTCTTTCTCCTAATGTATTTTCTTTTGGTTCTAATTGAGTATATTCTTTTGAAACTTCTACGTTGTATGGGGTTGGTAAGTGGTCATAATATAGTTGTTGGTATATCAATCCTTCTTGTGGTAAAAATCTAGCTTCATAAAAGAACTTAGTAAAACTGATAGTATATTCTGGTAATTTACTAATTTTACAACATTTCATGTTATTCAAATTCATTATTATTTCAGCTTTTCTTTCAGCAAATACTGTTTCTCTAGCCACTAACCATCTTTCTCCTAAAAATTCTCTTTTTAATACCATATCGAATAATAATAACATTGATTTCCAATCATGAGCACAAGCTTCTATTTGTGGTCTTAACTGATGAGTTATAGATTCCATCCAAAATCCTACTTTTCCTATCATTGTTTTAGAGATTAGGTCATACATATAATCTAAATTTTCAGTGTGAGATGAATTCATTAAGGCTATGTACATTCCTAAATTCCAATCATTTATTCGTCTACTTATTTCTTGTTCATCATAGACATTATCTAAGTCTAAAAAATATCCATTTGGATTTAATCCTTAAGACATAGATCCTATAAATTCTTTAAAGTCTCCTTGTTGGCCTATAGGTATATGTCGTGGAATTGTAGGTACTTTTTTAGTTACTACGTCTAAATTGGGGTCTATCATTTCTTCTTCTGGATAATTATCGGCATCTTCGTTTACTATATTTTCTGATCCTATATCTGATTCTTCATACCTAGTGTATTTGTTGTTGTATTCGTTGTTTTCTATATCACTTTCTGGTTCTTCTTCTATTATTGCATTAATGTTCTTCATTTGTTCTAATGCTTTCATTATTTGATGATTTTCTTCTAGTAATTTTGTTTCATCTTTATTTTCTTCTTCTATATACCCAATGATTTTTAGTTTATTTTCACTTTGCGTATCTGAACTATCACTACTACTGTTACTGATGTGAATAGTTTTCCCTTTTACTTCTTTAACCATTGTTCTTAAAACTCTTACTTCTTCCTTTAATTCTTTTAATTCATCTGTAATGTGGATTAGCTCTGTTTTTGTTTGTTTTAAGTCTAGCTTTGTTTCTTTTAATTCTTTTTTAGTATTTTTAAATTTGTGTTTATATTTTTTATATTTTTCGACCCATTCTGTACTCGAATTTATGACTAATTTTATGTTTTCTTTTTGCAGGTCTTTGATTTCTTTATGTTGTTTTTCTATTTTTAGTTGAAGGTATTCGGCTTCGGTGCTTACGTCTACATTGGATGTTTTAGCATCATTGTCTTTGAGTTTTCTGGTTTTTAGCGGTTCATATTTGTATTTTTCCTTTTCAATAATTTATTAGGCGTGATTTTTAAGAAATGTTATTACACTATGTTCTTGTTCTGCCATTAGATTAGAATTGTCCTTTTTTGTGTAAATCTGTTAACAGATCTAAGGTTTTATTTACGGTTGTAGGGATTTTAGGTTTTATTTCACTTATATCCATCATTATTGGTTCCTTGCTTCGTCTCCAAGCATCTATGGGTACTATTTCTGGAGTGTTAGTTTGTGTTATAGTAATGTTTAGATTTTCTCCTGAGGTAATGCTACAGCTTTCTTCTATGGGTCTTTTTCTTTTGTCTATATTAGCTACTAACATGTTTAATTTTTCCAAAATTATCTTAAACGTTGGTATTTCCGATGTATTCCACAGTTTTGTTAATTCCTGTGTTATCATTTCTTGGATTTGAATATGATTTTCTTGTATTAAACTAAGAGTATTCTTTAATTGTTCGTTTGCTACAATCTCTATCCATATTTGGTCCAATTTTTGGTTAGGATCACTCATCTTTGTAGATTCTTTTTATCCATCCGTCTTCAAGTTTGATCCATTCTTTCTTAGGTGTTTCTAATAAAGATTTTAATTGTTTGATTTCACATTCTAATCTTTGTTGTTTAGATTCAATTTCTAAATATTTTATTTAAGATTCTATGATTGTCTCCGCCATAATAGTTTTTATTGCTTGTAATTTTCTCTTTTTTTTATCAAGTTGTTGTCGTATGTTCATATTTTATTTATATACCTTATTTTGTTTTGGTCCTCTATCGTAATTCCTTCATTATTTATCTTATATTTTATTTTATTTAAAAAGTCGTATCCTAATAATAGTGCATATGTACTATCATATTCTGTTACTCCTACAATTATCTCATATTCTAGATCTTGAATTTTAAATCTAATTCTTATGCTTTTAGTTATGATTATTTCTCTAGTACTATTTGGACAGTTATAAGTTTATGGTTCGATTAGTTCACATTTATTCTCATTTATTTGGCTAATAAAAAAAAAAAGCCCAAAGTGGAAACGAAAGAGAGTTCCACATGTTAACTGAAATTACCAAGTTGTAAGAAAGCAGCGCAGTTGAGAGTTGGGTGGCTTCTTCTCCGTTTTCAATCAATCAATCCAAATCCAATTAAAAAGACGGTTACTTCCACGCCCACTTTCCTTGTTTCCTCCGCCCCCATTTCTCCTCTTATACTCCCTTTTTCCCTTCTCTTTCTTCTCCACTTCTCCCTTCTTCCCCTCCCTTCAGAGAAAGCTCAATGGCTTCTGCTTTCTCTGCCGCTAAGTTCATCCTTCCTCCCCCTTCCAGTTCCAGATCTCACGACCCCAAGCTTCTCCCTCTTCAAACCACTTCTTCTTTCCTCGGATCCACCCGCAAGCTTCGCTGCACTTCTTCTTCCTCTTCCAATCATGTCAATTCTATCCGTCGATCTGCTGTTGTTTCCGTCTCCGAAACCATCAAGGAAAAGAAGGTCAAATCCTCCTCTAATCTGGTAATTCACCTATCTATTTTTATCCTTTTGTTTACAATTCATTTTGATTCTATTGAGAAGTCAATTCTTCGGGGTTTTCATTTAGATTTGGTAGCTGTCAGTGGTCATGCATTACTTCTGTATCTTAATAAGCTTAATTGAAACTGATTCCTTTGAATTCTCTAATATTTTGCCATTAAAAGGAATAAAGATGCAAAATTTGAAATCTAATGTTATCTTCCTTTCCGTATCTGTATTTGTAATCGCTGTAATACTTACACCTGTCTTGTCTATCTAAAGCTTCTAGGTGCCTTATGATTACTTTAAAATTTCTTCTTTTATGAACTGAACGGAGATTCTGAACATTAATTTGTAACTCTTCACTTGTTTGTGCATTTAGTTGATCACTAAAGAAGAAGGTTTGGTGCTATATGAGGATATGGTATTAGGCAGAGCTTTTGAGGACATGTGTGCACAGATGTATTACAGGGGTAAAATGTTTGGTTTTGTTCATCTCTACAATGGGCAAGAAGCTGTGTCAACTGGATTTATCAAGCTTTTGAATCAGGCTGATTCAGTTGTCAGTACATATCGTGATCATGTGCATTCATTGAGTAAAGGGGTGCCTGCTCGTGCTGTAATGAGCGAGCTCTTTGGCAAGACAACTGGTTGTTGTCGCGGCCAAGGTGGATCCATGCACATGTTCTCCAAGGAGCACAATGTGCTTGGTGGGTTTGCTTTTATTGGTGAAGGAATTCCAGTGGCCACTGGCGCTGCTTTCTCCGCAAAGTACAGGAAGGAGGTTTTGAAGGAAAAGGATACTGAAGATGTGACATTGGCCTTTTTTGGAGATGGAACTTGTAATAATGGCCAGTTCTTTGAGTGTTTGAACATGGCAGCTTTATGGAAATTGCCCATTGTGTTTGTTGTAGAGAACAACTTGTGGGCAATTGGAATGTCACACTTGAGATCAACTTCAGATCCTGAAATTTGGAAGAAGGGTCCAGCATTCGGGATGCCAGGTGTTCATGTTGATGGAATGGATGTTTTGAAGGTGAGGGAGGTTGCCATAGAGGCAGTTGATAGGGCTAGGAGAGGAGATGGACCAACATTGGTGGAATGTGAGACTTACAGGTTTAGAGGACACTCATTGGCTGATCCTGATGAGCTTCGTGACCCTGGTGAGCATTTCATTGACCTGTTTATCTGCTTTATTCTTGCCTTATTTATGGTGTGTTGCGTTTTGTTTATCTTAGCCGTTTATGTGTTATCTACTTTTCTAATATACTTGACACGAGCATCAGGATGAAATGTAGTCCCTTTTCCTTTTAGAAACATGAAACCCAACATCAGGCTTCTAATTCTTTTCCACTTCCATTTGAAGCTTTAGTATTATTAGACGCATTCCATAACGCCGTAGCTCTGTAATTGGAGAGTCAAATTTCATAGATGTTCCTGGTATATATAGCATTTTCTGATCTGTGTTCGAGTCAATGTAGCCTCATTTTGTATAATTACAAGTTACAACTCACCTACTGCTTACCCGTATGCTCTTGTATCGTCATTTAAGAAAATTTCCCTTTCCTTTGCAGTGCTTTGCCTGTGCCATAGGATTAGGATAGACTTTTTCATGAATATTGTGATGTGATATCTTTTTTTATCAGAATTAATAGCACAGTGTAGCTTGTATTGATCACGTAGTGGTCAGGCACAACATTTGTACTGTCAAAACTTAAGTGTTGTTAGAGCATCATGAACATGTCCAGGAGATGCAATAGTCTTAAAATATATTCCGAAGTTTATGTGTCCTATAATTATTGGGTTTATTTTGGCAGCTGAGAAGGCTCACTACGCTGCAAGAGATCCCATCACCTCTTTGAAGAAGTATATAATCGAGAACAGCCTAGCTAGCGAAGCGGAATTGAAGGCTATTGAGAAGAAGATAGATGAAGTGGTTGAGGATGCTGTTGAGTTTGCAGATGAAAGTCCTCATCCATCTCGTAGCCAACTTCTCGAAAATGTATTTGCAGACCCTAAAGGGTTTGGAATAGGACCAGATGGGCGATACAGATGTGAGGATCCGAAATTCACTCAAGGGACTGCACATGTCTAGGTTTCAAAGTTTGGATTATTCATTAATTTAACTCTACTTGTTGTGGCTTTTAGTTGGTCCGAATGAGTCCATATTAGTTGTTGCTAGCAGTCATCAGTTGTGCCCGTGAATGTAATTGGTTATTTATGTATGCAGGCTATGTTAATTTTTGGAAGTGCTTTCAAATCAAAACCTCATGTCTCAAAGTCTCAAAGTTTAATGAGTTTCAATCATTGGATGTTTATTTTTCTTTTCTTTTTTGGCATTATAACCAACCATGTTAGATTGTAACTGGCTTTGCTTTGATGTGTCTCCTTTCTCAGTTTAGTTTTTCAAATTTGAGAGCAGTTATGTTTTTATGTTTTGGCAATCTTTATAATAAGTTATTAGGAGTTGAAAGAAATCTGTTAATCCTGAGGGAAATAAAATACTGTGAAACTGGGAGTAATAGTCTAATAGGGGAAGAAAGAGAGGAGAATGAACCCCGAAACTTCACTTTTGGAGTCCTCAAACTCAAGCAACTAGCATAACGATGTTTGGGAATCTATTACATTGAACGATTTCACTTCATATGAGAATCTAAGATGCACAATTATAGATGCAGTATAAGGCATCTATCAACAATAAACACCAGATCCAACTGGTGAAGTGCTCGTTAAGAAATTTATTGCATACCTTAAACTATTCCAGTGCATGCAAATATCAATACCAGCGGCGGAGACAGAAATTTAGACTTAGGGGGGCTAATTTTAGCCGTGCGGTTGAGGGTAAATTTTCAAGTGTAAAAAATGTTTATTGCATACCTTCAACGCGTTAAAACTATACAAATGTTGTCATTTTTTAGAAACTAGCATTGAACTAAATAGGGTCAATATATACTAATTTTAGGTGGGGCTACAAGGGACAAATCATCGAGTACTCAAGGGCGGAGCCAGTGGCTGGGGGGCTCCGCCCCCCGAGCCCTGGGCTGGCTTCGCCCCTGATCAATACTAACAAACATTTCAGAAAATCCATGGTGTTCCTAAATATTGTACATCGCCAACATTAAACCTCGTAGTATGTATGAACCTCGATAACAGCATAATAATAAAGAAATTCATATTTTCTGAAGTAACTTTGATATATTAATTAGTAGCATTAGCAAGAGATCCATAGGTAAGTGTCTGCATAGCTGCAGTGACTATTCAAAACCAATGTCGTATGGACCGTTTAGGCGCTCGAAATTGAAAATCCGCTCCAATTTTCTCCAATTAGTGTCTTAAGGCGTTTTTTGGCTCCTAAGTAGTTTTTAACCGCTTGAGCTCCGCTTAGGTCGCCTAGGCAACGATAAACAAATGATTTTTTTTATTGTGAATTTGTTTTTTGTTTTATTATACTTCACATTTGAATTGTTTCAATGATAGTGTTTTGAAATGTTAATATTTGCATATTTTTAAAGATATATGGTATATTTATATACGTATTTTTCTATATTAAATAATTTTATATTATTATTTTTAAATAGTATAATATACATTTTAATTGAATTTTATATAACAATTTATTAATTAACAAATAAAAAAATTTACAAAAATCCAATTAATCCTCGAGTGTCATGTCCATCTGACTAGCGTGTAACGTTTTTTACAACCTTGATTGCAATGCATTTTTTTTAGTGGAAACATACTGTTTCTTTTTGCAGCATTAACCTATGTTGGAAATATATTATAGGATTTTCTAAGTCATCCACTATAAGTTGGAACTAATTTCTACTCATCCAGAACCGTCAGCGAAATATTTCATCCAAATAAATTGGTTCAACTGAAAAGTAGTCATTGTATAGATGTTCTCTTCCGAGATTCAAAAGATTAGGGTGCTTATTATTGTGCTTGTTGAATGAAATAGAGATTCAGTTATTCATCCTCCTGATTTATTTGGATCATCCTCTAGCTTTGATCATCAAATTATGCACTACTATTTGAAAACATTTTGGTTTGAGATTGTGAAGTTTCCTTGCTTGTGAAGATTTATATATATATATATATAATGTAAACTTTACTGCCTAGATACAACTTATAGTCTAAATACAACTGTACATTTTTACCCTTTGGATACAACTCATAGCTTGAAGGCAACTCATATCAATAATGTTAAATTTAACAGTCTGGATACAACTCTTTACTGGAAAGTTAATGATTGGAATTAATGATGATAAAGTTGAAAGATATGCCAATATCGATGATGATAGAGTTGAAAGATATGTCAATCCCGTGATGATAAAGTTGAAAGGTATGCCAATTTCATATCAATAATGTTGACTTTCACATCCTGTAAGATACAACTCGTGGCCTGGAGACAAATCAAATAATGTTAACTTTAACAGTTTGGATACAACTCTTTATTGAGGGAGTTAATGGTTGGAATTAATGATGATAAAGTTGAAAGGTATGTGAATCTCAATGATAATAAAGTTATGATAAAGTTGAAAGGTATGTGAATCCCAACGATGATAAGGTTGAAAGGTATGTCAATTCCATATCAATAATGTTAACTTTAACATGATACAACTATTTATTGGAGGAGACAGATAATAAAGTTGAAAGGTATGTCAATCTCAATAATGATAAAATTAAAAGGTATGTTAATCTCAATTAGTGAGTTCGAGACATATAACATATAAAGATCCTATTGATAACTATGTGAAATGAGTGGGATCAAAGATATATGGGAGTTGTATATGTTTACAATAGATTTTGGAGTTTTGATTTTCTATGTCTTGAGAATTTACAATGTAATAGTAATATTAATTGTACTCATCATGAGAATCCATTTAAAAAACTAACAAAATATAAGAAATGTTGTAATTTGTTTTAGGGTTAAAAACAGATGGATATATAGAATTTTAGAATAACCATTGTTAACCAAAATAAATCTGCTTTTTCTCTAATTTTGTATATACATATTTATTAGACTTTTTTTTATTATTATTAAAACCAATTGAATATTTTATGTAAACATTTCAAAAACTTAATAACTTAAAAAAAACTTAATATTATCATTAATATTAAAAAGTGGAGAGAGACAGATTTTGAAAATTAAAAAGTTCTTCCACATGTCAGCTAATAAATAATTCCGATATTCAAGAGATTCAAGCACTTGAAAGAGAGTGCATGTGATGTGACGCATCTCTCATTTCCTAAACAACTCGCCCAATCTGGCAAACTCTTCCAACTTGAGGACTCTCCAGCCTTTTTCTAGAATGGTTGGTTACTCTCACTTAATTACAAACTGATCCTTATTTATCTCCACTAAGAGTTGATCTTATGAACTTTTGACAGATTCAGTACAGAAAAAGTCCATGTCAAAATTACAATAAATTCCAAGTATAATTACCCTGGTTGAGACAAAGAAATGGATGCTTCATCTTCTAAGTACTAGCACTACTCTATAAAGTGATATACTTGGATTTTGCTTCCAAATTTTTACAAGCAAAAGTTGCTATATTCCTCTTCATAGTGTTTCAGACTTTCTGTTCTTGACGTTTGACAAGTGAACTTCAGAAAACATGGGAGCGAATGAACCCAAGTGTTTTCAATTATGTATCAAAAGCAAATAATAAAAGAATATAATCATGTCTCAGCACCTCAGCACAAGATTCTAGTAAAGGACCAACCCCAATTCTGAATTTCATGGCGCCATTGGATAAGAAAAATGAGCAAAATTTGGAATTACAACTTGAGAGCAGCAATAGCTTCGGACTTGAAATCAACCCGTAGACCTAGCACTCTCCTAACCTCAGCAGGGGTTAACCTCCAGGTCATAGGTCCTGAATTCTCACCCCAGAAATCGAGGATCTCGGATACCTTTTCTAAGTTAAGGATGGTTGCCATTTGAGTTAAGCGAGCGAACTTGTCTCGAACTGTTCTCTGAGTCATGCTTGAGAAATGGCTTACCAGAGATCTTACATCTCTGTCAAGCTGAAGGCCTCCAAGTTGACTAAACCTTTTCTGCATCATTATTACTTCGAGCCTCTTCACTAGGAAATCGATAACTAAATGTACAAATGAATCATAGTTGTTGGCGGTCATTAGTGATTGCAACCATGAGACATTTGTCTCAACAGCATGGAGAAGCCTCTGCACCCATGGGTCATTCACCTCATTATCTGCATATTCTGCCTCAGATAACTCGTAGCTGATGGTTGCTACAGTGTCTAAAACTGGACGGATTCGGGGTGTCACAGTTGCTACAAGTTGTTCTGTTCCAGCATTCAGGGTCTGCTTTAAGCTATTGCTCATATCACCCAACTCAGACAAACAAGATTTCACCTTTTCTCTATCTGCCGGTGCAGGGAATACCTGTAGAAAATTATTGTCATCTGTTAAATGCCTAAAGATTGAGATGATTTTTACAAACTAGAAGGCTAGAAAACTGCATGAGGCATCAAAATTAACAAAACAAATACAGAAATAAGCTCAGGAACATAGCCAAATTCCAGTTGGCTGGACCAAATTTAATTAGTATGACCATGCTTCACAATCAAGCTAGAGATATTTTAAGAATTGGACATAAAATTACTTGATTTGCTCAAAATTACAGCATGTTGCCTATATGACAGACATGCATTTCATGTAAACACTGCAGCATTAATTCAATAAGTAGGTAAAAACATATTACTAAAAAAATGTCCTCTACCAAAAAATAAAATTCATCAAAAGAATCCTGCAAATAACCTGAAGTAGAAACTTGCTGGTTTAGATACAATAGAGTGCAAATTAAGTTCCACTGCACTAGTTATGTCTACCAATAGAAAAGATGAGGATCAATCTGTTTCCTAATCATAGTTGTTAAAGGCGCACCTCGAGCAAGGCTCAAGGTCTTGCGCCTTAAACCTTGAAATTGACGCGCTGTTCAAAAGGCTCTCGCCTTGTGCGCTTCACTCGCGCCTTGAAGCCTGGTGCGCCTAGCAGTTTTACTTAGGTTTCTTTTACATTTTTTGATTTTTACAGTTTTTTTTTTTAAATAACTGCTTTACTTTTTTGAAATACTGCCTTTTTAAATAACTGCTTTACAATCTTAGTAGCATTAATTATAGTTAGGTACTTTAAGCTAAGACATTAAAGTATATGTTAGTGCCTTTATGAAGTATGAACTTAATTTGGTGTTTTTGACATTTATGATTTAGTATTATGTTTTTATATGGTTTTATTTTGTTTGTGTGGTCATAAATGTGTTTTTTTGGTTTACTCTTAACTAGTAAAAGAGTATATATTTTTATCTTATTTTATGCGCCTCGTGTTTCCAAGGCGCACACCTAGGCTCCATGACCCCTTAGCGCCTTAGTGCGCCTTGCGCCTTTAACAACTATGTTCCTAACAGATTGTTTTAATAAGAATCCACAGTGAAAACACTTTGAACAAATTCTTCAGTACAAGAAGAGTGTAAAACCACTCACTGCAAACACTTTTCAAATCAAAGGAGGCAGAATAAACTTACAGAAACAGATACAGCACAGGCCTGGGGTCAGAATTTTGCATCTCCCCACAGGTTAGGACTTAAATGCCTATCTAAAACAGTCAAGTGATAAGCTAGAAAATAAGGAAGTTATCAACAGAGCCTGAGCATTTGATGGCTAAATGTGGCCTACAAAAGATGACTCACATTAAGTTCTGGGATTGAACTCTTTTGATGAGGATTATGCGTCCTAGCACATCCAGGATTCTGACCTCAAAGACATTGTAAGAGAAAAACCATTAGGTATGCAGATTTCTGATAAATCTTCGAAAACTATTCAGAAGAAAGCCTTGAGTAATCATGGACTAGACAGTAATGTTTGTGTAAGGCAAGTAATGAGGCAATGACCTTCAAACCACTGAATTCGGCTTGAAGATTCATGCCACTGGAAATGTCAACATAAACACACAAGCTCATGGCTGATTAAACCAATCCATATTCCATACTCTCTTTCTCTTCTGTAGCACTAGTAACTGACCAAACAAGTAAGCTTCTCTGGGAAAGCAGAGTAATAATACTTGTTCCTATATACTTGTTCCTAAGGAGCATAATACTTGATAAAAAAAATGAAAAGGGAAATGAACACGGAACACTATCATATGATTATGTATATATTTAGCACATTAAGATGTAATCTACATTCTCGTGTGAAAGACTGTGAACTGCCAGCAACTACAAAGACGTAAAGTGACAGAACATGTCATTCCCATTTTCTGTTTTTCTAATGTAACAATAATTGTGTTATAGCTAACTATTCATTTTCTAAAGCCAATCCATGCATCTGAGTAAAATATTGATCTTCTCACAATATTTAATGAGCATCAAAAAACTTAAACTAACTTCTCCTGTCACCAAAAAGCTTAAATGTGGAAAAAAAGAACAGTTATCAAGCCATTACTAACCTAGTGGTTGCTACTGCTATTGAAAAACAAGAGTTATTACTCACCTCTACACATTGTTCTTCAATTTCATGCTTTAGCTTCAGCACATACTCACTGCTCACATCCATATTGTTCAATGCAGTTGCAATCTCTGTCCCAGTCTTCTGCACACCAACACCTCCCAAAAACAGCTTTGCACCCAGGTTTGGTTCTCTCATTTTTTGTTGCAAAGCTTCATGGTATTCGTTACTCAACAGACTACTCGCACCACTCAAGACTGCAATCACAGAACTGATATTTGAAGTGGATATTGCCCTCCTCAAACAACTTTGCAAAACATAGAACACATCATCTACCATTGAAGTGGTAAGGCTATCAGGAACATGCTCATCTATGTTAATAGCTTTTCTTACATTTTCAACCATAAAGAATCCCTCCAAAATAACATAGAACCCAGTGATATCTTGAGCTACTTTGCTAAAACTTCCACTCCTAAATGACTTAGTGGCCCTTGGAACTAAATCTGGGTCGACGGAACTCAACCCTTTGATTTTTGAAACCATAAATTCGGTGTAATCCTCACCTAATTGCATGAGCGATAAGATTTCTTCTAGATACAACTCTACATCTCTTGGATCAGGACCTTCTGGTCCTGCAACAGCAAGCAGATTCTTGTTTTGGGCATTAATCTCAGACGACAACTTTGCCAATTTTCTGTAATCCATATATTTCTTCAAAATCAAAGAACCTCTGGAATCACACTCCTCTTGCAACTCACAGATGGCATAAACAATTGCATCCTCGCCACAAAGACTCCTCAAGATTTCATCATTTTCCTCAATTGCCAACACAATATCTTTAAACAAGTTTGTTAAACAGGAGACGAAATTAACCTGATTCTGGTTATGACTGTGCTCCATCAACTCCACCAAATTCTCAAACTCAAGCCTAGATCTCATTGAAATTACTTTCTTCAAGTAACCCACATACACCTGCAACCCCTCCTCCTCCAATCCTAGAGGCGAAAACAACCTAATAAATCGAAGAATTGTCGGGTGATCCCTCTGATCCACGGAAGCTGAAAGCCGTTTCCTCACTATCCCTTCCAGCTGCTTCTTTGAGGCTAGCAACTGATCTCTCTGGTCCGATCCGGTGTCCTTATATTTTGCATCAATTTGCAGAAATGTCTGCACATAATTCGCTGCAGACTCGTAATCCTCTGCTTCAAGAGCGTTTTTCACTCCCTCAATGCAATTTCCTCTTTCCACAATAGCATCAATTCGTGAAACCGTAGAGTTAACACGCGATTGGGCAAGGTCAAGTTCCCGAACCTTGGCACTGACGTGGTCGGCTAGGTCACATGTGGAGCGGACATTGGAAAGCATATGGTCAGAATCCGCCTTGACGATGTCGAGGACCTCCGCTGATTTCTGTAGATGGAAGAGGTGTTTGTCCAGATCACTCCGTTGGGCAAGTAGGTTATCGAGGTCAAGATCAAGAGCCCGCTGGTAAGCAATGCATTCATGGAGAAGACGCGTCATGGCTCCGACATCGGTGAGGTTTCGCACGCGATCCAAAGCCTCCGCCGTGCCAAATTTGATTGAGGAATGACTGGGTGAGGATACTGTGAATTCATCTTCTTCTTGAGATTTATGGAGTGATCCATTGGGTGTTGACGGCATTTTCAGTTTTCTGCTAGCGAGAAATGATACAACACTGCATCCAATCAACAGAGAATTTCGATCCACAAGGAAGAAGAAGAAGAAGATTGTCACTCTAAACCCGATGGACCTTGGCTTGTTATGTAGATGTCCCACCCGTTTACCCGACCCGGTTCCAAATTATTAGTATTAGCGGGTTTATGGTTATGACATTATCCTCTTCACATGTAGAAACCAAACCTCCTCCTCTGCTCAATGGCCACCACTCGCTTAGTAGCTTCTCTTCCTTTTTCATCAACAAGAACGCCATTGTTCTCCTCATTTCCGTTGCATCCCTCAGTTCAATTTGCGTGCCCTAAGTTTTCTTGCTTGCTCCCGTCTCACTCTCGTGAAATTTCTCTTCTTTCTTCTTTGTCTCCTCTGCAATGGTCAGCTAATAAAGGGAGGAGATTTTTCACATTGTTAGCCGTTGTAGACGAGGAATCATTGGTCTCCGAAGAAATTGATGGGGAACAGAATGCAATTGAAAGCGGCGACGATGATTTGGCCCGTCAATTGAAGAAGCAGCAGCCAAGACCATGCGAACTATACGTCTGTAATCTTCCAAGAAGCTGTGACATTCCAGAGCTTGTGGAGATGTTCAAGCCCTTTGGTACTGTTCTTTCAGTAGAGGTAATCTAAATACTTATATCCTTTCATTTTGTTAATAACAACTAAACAAAAAAACATTGAAGCTTAGCCAGTATAATAGTATGTTAGTTCAGGGTGATGTCAAGATCAAATTTTTATCATTCAACTGGATGTAATACTTCAGGGACTTATTTTGGTTTTGGCTAAATAACTAAAAGATTTGCATGAAAATTCAACAGTTTGGGCTTGTTCTGAGTCTCCATTGAATTTTAGGGCAGTCATGACAACACGATTTATATAAGATTCATTTAATTCTTAGACTGGAGACACAATCCATTTGACACTATGTTGCATGGAAACTCAACATCATTAGCATTTCCGTTTCCGTTTCTTTTCTGTTTCCATTTCCATTATGGTTTCCTAATTAATTTTTCTTAGTTTCCCTTATCCGTTTCTGTTTCCATGCAACATATTATATCATATATAATCACTCAGATCATGATTATCACACAATAACCCGTCAACAATTAATTGGTCGGATTTTTGGCAGGTCTCGCGAAACCCTGAAACTGGCGTAAGTCGAGGATGTGGCTATGTAACCATGGGCTCTATAAACTTCGCAAAGAATGCAATATCTGCACTTGATGGATCTGTTGAGTGTTTCTATCCTATTTATCAGTTTTGTATCTTGTTGTTCTAGCATTTTGCCTGAAATTATTAAAAGATCTGAGCTTTATAGGATGTTGGTGGCCGAGAAATGCGAGTGAGGTTTTCCGTTGATATGAGTTCTAATCGGAACAACCACATTGCACTGAATTCAACAACCACAAAAAATCTCACTTATGAGAGTCCATATAAGATTTACATTGGCAATATTTCCTGGAAGATAAAACCTGAGGATTTGAGGAATGAATTTAGCCAATTTGGCACTGTGGTTAGTGCAAGAGTGCTGTGTGATCGTAAATCCGGGAAGAATCGTGCTTATGCCTTTCTGTCCTTTTCGTCTGTTGCAGAGCGTGATGCTGCACTTTCTTCAAATGGGAAGGTTGAGTCCATTTCAATTACATTTATAACTTCATCCACATAAATCCTTTATTAGTTGTATGTTACTCATTTGAATCTCTTTTGCAGGAATTCGGGGGACGCGTATTAGTTGTTAGAGAAGGGGTTTTGAGAGAGAAGATTGAGCAGCTTCAATAGAAATTTTGATTGCTGCATTAGAGATAATATAGCTCAAAGAATCTTAGGTAGTCAATCCATTATTTATGAGCCTGCTACCTTATCTCCACATCCACGTTTTCGAAAGTTGAATATTTTGCACTGCAATTCAGGTATCCTTCAAAGTTTTGTATGAAAATTTACATTTTATGAGGAAGTTCTCCAGATTTTGGTTGATCTCGTTAGAGTTTTAAGCTTGATTTGTAATTTTTCATGTTATGGTATATCCTTTAATTGAAGCTTAACTTGTTATGTAGTTTTGTCTCTTCAATCATAACATTCATAATCAATCATAACATAACAGAAGAGTCATGTAAGGAGAATGATATATTGATGTTTTACACATTGATTTGCAACTTTCCTTGAATATAGCTCAATTAGGTTACAGTAACAGTTGCTTCCTGTTTTGTCTCATCTTGAATTATACGCATCAGATACATTTTTGTCACAAATTTGGCATGATGTTGGATAGTTAACTAGGACAAGGGTTTTAATCTTGTCTTGTCCAACCAGGAATCTTACTGTCATTTTAAGCCTGGAAAAACAGACTTTAACACCTTATCAATTCAAATTTTACTGATTAAGTACCTATCTTTTAGATAGACACATAAAGCTATTGATTAAGTATTTTTGAAGTCATTAAGCACCTCTTGGACTGTTTTGTGATTCAAACTCCATTTAGTTTGTAGAATTACCATCATGTGTTTTAACACGTTATCTAACTTATACCCTAACCGCTAAAGTAAAACAATCAAGCTCATTTAGTTTAACCGTTTTACTTTTTAGAAGCATTGACATGCTAATAGTTACACGTGTTTTAAATAGAATTTGAATCACGCATATAAATGGGCCATCCAATAGGAATTTAATGTGTTCAAAGATAATTGATCAACTATTCATTTACAAAATTAGTGACTTAATCAGTAAAAATTGAATCAGTCAGGACACAAATATGCATTTTGCCTTTAAGATATCCTATTATGGAGGCATGGTTTGCAGTCATTGATGTATGTATCCAAATAAATCATGTTACGGACACTCACATTAGGTAAAGCTTTCGACAATCTGCAATAACAGAGATAAAAGGGGAAAACCCAACACACTGATTATAAACTGCTATATACATGAGTTGGCAATCAACTTAGATCACAACTCAGCCCCATCCTTTGTCCCGTAACCAAAAGAGTCCTGTCGGAAACCCAAGACTTTCGGCAATAAGAGGATCGGTTATGCCATGGAAAATTGCAGAGTGTGTAGCGAACAGTGATCTAACATAACACAACCAAGCGAGGCAAGGTCTTTCTCCCAGAAATAGCAGCATCAATGTTTAGTTTCCAAAATGAAGGCAGAGGAACCCGCTGCACCTTAGAAAGCCCAGCTTGCACATCACCAACAGACAATTAGCTGCAATTTCATTGCTCGCCAAAGTTCCCTAACCATCAGTAGATATGAAAGGAAACACATAATCAGAAACAGATTCAGTAGAGGGAGGTGATGTTTGCTGCGTTGGTGAAGCTGTTATTCCAAACCCGGTCATTACAAGATCTCCAAATTCCCCAAAGAAGAATCAGTGCTTCCTGTTCGTGAATATCAGAGAGTTGCAGATACACACCCTACCACCAATCCTGGACAGAATCAAATCAACTCTAGTCCGGTCTGAAATAAAAGAAATTCCAAAGCAAAGGGGCAATGGAGAAAGAGATGACCGTGCTTTCCAGTAACTCAAGGCACAAAGATGAAGGCGTGTCAATATTTAAACGCCTTTGAAACAAAGCACAACGAGTTGGAAGGGATGAGCTGAATAAACGCCAAGCAAATATTCTGACATTTGGCGGTACAGCAGTCGACCAAATCGATTGCCAAAGCACACGGTAGCCACTTCACCTGTATAAACGCCATTCCTCTCGTGTGGCCAATAAAGCCTGTCCTCAGTAGGATGTAACAGAAGAGGAATTGATCAAATCAGTCTCACATCTGCATCAGGTAATAAATCTGCTAAAACATCAGAGTCCCAACTCAAACAACAGTGAGACCTGGTGGATCAATGCCCTACCAGGGCAAGCTTAGTAATTAATCTCCTGGGGAGCAAAACCGCTGCAAAAGAGGAAGTAGAATCTATTGAGAAATCTTGCTATTCAGGCTGGTGAGGATGCCACTACTCTTACATTAGTACCTGGTGAAACTAGAGAATTTAAAACTGACAAGGGGAGATCAGAAACACTAGATGGTTGAGAAAAGGATGGTAGCCATTCATCTCCGTGAAGTTTGACTGTACAACCGTCCCCAATAGGCCAACGAAGTTCGTCCCTGAAAAGCTCTTGAACAGAGAAAAGAGAAAGCCAAGTAAAACTTGGACATCTACCCAACGAAGTATGGAGGAAAATATTTGGCTTTATAAATGATGATAGTACAGTATATATAATACAACCATTTTGCTCAAAACCTGTATGAGACTCGTTAAATTATAACATTGCTCACAGAGTTTAGCAGCACCATTCCTTTTGTCCATTTGAACTCCAAAACAGATCTCAAATTACAACTAAATTTCTAACATCATGGAGTCTAAAGTTCATTGCTTCACTAGTTCAAATTTCCTTGAGTAGCAAACATACTAATATATCCAACTGAAAAAAAGAAAGAAATTGCTGTCGGAGTTTCGGCCCTCTTGAGTTAGCGACTTGCTGCTGTGTATTCCAATTTCCAAGCTGTTTCGTTGGTTACTTCGTATAAAAGCAGCTCTGTTCAAATGGATGGTAAATCCTGTTGCTACAACTCCCCAGTTGAACAATGAAACTCATTGCCACAGGACCTAATTAGTAAGAAATATGCCAAAAGCACATTCAAACTCGCCATTGTCTTTTTATCTTCTTAATCAAGTAATCCTCTAAACCAATACCCGCCTCAACAATTCTCGTGTCACGCTTTATTTCTACCCTCATAACCTTCTCCAGAATTTCCCCAACTCTACCCGAGTCCTCTGCTTCACATATCCTAGGTACCATCATCATCCAAGTATCTGTATGTGGAGCTTCTCCATGCTTCAGCAATTCACCTAACAAGTCATTAGCTTCTTCAATCTTACCAACATCACAAAGCCCCTTAATCAAAGCATGAGAAACTGAAAAATGTGGAGAAAACCCTTTTGATATCATTTCCTGCAAATACTTCTTTGCCTCATCAATCATCCCTTGATCACATAACCCACCTACTAAATTCCTGTAAGACACCAAATTGGGCAAGCACCCATTTGACTCCATATCAACAAGAACCTTACAAGCATCCATTGCACACCCTTCTCTGCAAAATCCCAATATAACCGTATTATAATGAACTATATCAGGATTACACCCTTTCACTTTCATTCTACAAAGAAGCTTATATGCCTCTCTAAGCTTCTTCTTCCTGCATAAACTATTCAACAATGTGGTATAACTCAAAGTATCAGGCACATAACCTTTATTCAACATATCCTCCAATAAATCAACTGCCCCATTAACCTGACTTTTCCTGCATAATCCCTGCATCAATATTCGATATGATTCAACATCAGGCAAAACTTCTCTCTTGAACATTTGATTGAACAGCTTGTATGCAATACTAATATTGCCACTGAAACAACATGCTCGCATCAAAATGTTGTAAGATTTTGTATTGGGTGAAACACCATATCTATGCGTACTATTGAAAAGATCCAAAGCAGGTTTGATGTAATTACGGTCAGAAACAAGAAATTCAAGAATGCGGTTTAACTGTTTGGGCAAAGGCTTGCAGTTAAATTCAAGCATTGTGTAGAAAGTTTTAAGGACCTTACCTGGCAGATTGGCCTCCCCATAGATTTTAATTATGTAAGAGAAAAGGGTCGGGGTTACTGAGTAATTTTTGGATTTTAAATCAAATAGAAGATCATCAACGAAAGAGAAGTATTTGGATCGACCGAGTTTAAGAATAAGGACGAGATATGAAGAGTAGGAATGGCGAAAGTTAGGCTGTCGAGAAGCGTAATCAAAGATTTCTTTGGCAAGGAGAGGATCTGATTGAGAAGCTATTAGCTTTTGGACTCGAGATGGCGACCCAATTGGGGATTTTGAGATGTCATTAGAATTTGAAGGTTCTCCATTGAATTTGTGTCCCTTCTGTTCTTCCCCTTGTTGTTGGCTCTGCTGCTGGAATCGGTGGGATGGCAAGGAGTGAAAGAAGAGCGCATGCGATTTTGGGAGGAAGATAACGGATCGAGTGACAGTTATAGAAGTTAGTGCTGATTTGAAGCAACGAAAAAATGGTTGATGCATTCTAGTTTCGATTCAGCTGTGGCTACTGGGGAGAGGAAACTGGTGAAATGACGAGCTATTCTATTCGAATGAGTACTATTGGGCTAAGATTCGGACCCAAGATTGTACCCTCTGCCCCATCCAAACTCATCCTTCGTAGAATTGGATTTTGACATATATATTTGAAGTCTGATCCGGATACATTTAAGCCCGTATATAAAACGAATTAGATTTAAAATTCGTTAAAAGCCCGAGCTGAGACTAGGCACACTCTTATATTTATACATTGTAAAAACTGTTAAGCGCTAGGTGGACAGATAGACCTCTTAGAGAGTAACCGTACGTAGTCGCTTTAGTGAAGCTTATAGAAGGAAGATTCCGTTTTCCAAGAAAGGGCACCATAAAAAGCGAGACCGGAAATGACTAAAGAAGCGAAGGAAGATTCGCCTTTTACTCTCAGTAAAGAGGAAAAGTTTTTACGACAGGGTAGAAATACTTGATAGGCGGAGAGAAGTTTGATACGTAGGAAGGAAAGAAAGTCATTCGATACAAATGGATTGATCTCGGCAGGTAAGCTAATAGAAATGGATAATTTGTAAAAGGCATCTCCTACGAAGACGATCGGGAAGGGGGATAGACTGTAATCTTTGGAAAGCTGTGAATCCTTAAAACGATTTGTATTTTTGTATTTTCTTATTTGTAAATAAACAATTTATTATATAAATGTAATTAAAATATGTATTATACTATCGAAAAAATATAAAATGATTTTTTTTTTTTGGTAAGAAGGGAAGAAAAAAAAACAAACAAACAAAAACCTAACCCGGGATCAGTCTAGGAAGACTGACCCCAATCCTATCCTCAAGAAGAGAAGGTAACAGAAAAGAAGGAGGAACGGAAAGGGTAGAAACACCTAACATCCCCCCATGCCCAGCAGCTGCCAAGCGATCCGCCACGCGGTTTTGCTCCCTATAAATATGGGAGAAGGTAAGAGAATCGAAGGCAGGACGAAGCCTCAAGATGGCTTTAATGAGATTCTGACTCTTAAGACAAACAGCCTGTCTATCCGAAATCCTGTTGATAGCCTCCAAATTGTCAGACTCCACCGAAAGTCTTTTAACACCCATGCGAATGACGAGTTTAATGCCAGACAAGATCCCCCAGAGCTCTGCAGTAAAGGAGGAGCCCGTACCTAAGTTATGGGTAAACCCAGCCAGCCAGGCGCCACCAGCATCCCGAAGAACTCCACCAGCAGCAATTCTGTCATTACTAAGGCAGGAGCCATCCGTATTCAACTTGACAACCCCTTCCCTGGGCTTCCTCCAACCAACTAACTGGACCTCTTTAACCGGGGAGGGGTGAACCAGGGGCTCTCCTTCAAAACTCTTTGTAATAACAGAGAGTTTTTTCGAGAAGTAAAACCGGAGGTCAGGAATAAAGACAGTCTTCTCAGCAAATAACTCTTCATTCCTCCATTTCCACATTTGGTGACAAATAATAGCGAAGAGAATAGCCTCGTGCTCCATACTGGCCAACAAATTCCCATTAACGCCTTCAGAGAACCAGTCAATATCAGAGAACCCCATAAAGGAAGGAAGGATGTGGTGAGGAAGGACCCCTTCCCAAACCTTTCTACTATTCGGGCAATCCCTCAAAGCATGGCACAAGGTAAAATATAAAATGATTTAATATAGAAAAACATTGATATTTATAAAATATGTCTTGGAAATTAATTTTTTTAGTCTGGTTCAACTCGGTTCAAACCTGATATAAATATAATATGGGATAAGCTGAGTTTAGATAAAATAATTATATGTTGAACCCGACTAGACTTGGTTCAATCCAACCGATGAACAAATTTACCTATACATATATTCATGGATTGTGTGAAGCTAAATTGAGTTGTTTATGTTTTCAAGATAATCATCCAAACTCAGATCACATTTATTAATCGAATCGAAGTCAAATTCATCACGGCTCATTTTCATTTTTTTTTTTTTGAGAATTATTAAGGATCTAAGGTTCTTCATATCGCTTTTTATAGAAAAATAAGAAGAAACAAAATTGAAATCGCGGTTTTAAATTGTGTTTTTTACGAGATGTAAATGAGACAAGAAAATAATTGTATTGGAGTTTAGTGTTTGATGTTTAGGGAGTCTTTATTTACTCCATTTTCTTCTTCTATTTGATTTTTCATATAAAAAATGAGAGATTTAGATGTTGGTGAAGGCTACTGTTACTTTGTTGGAAAACAAAGTAGTCTTTTACTTTGCTTACATCACCCTTGATTATATTTTGAATTATCTCTACCATTCAATTACATTAATAGATAATTAATCAATTTAACCGGTTAATGGGTTCTTTTCTACTCTCTCCATGCTTCTTCTAGACAATTACTCTTCTCTCGTTGTTTTGAATTATCTCTCTTCTTTCTACCAACTTTTCCCATCCATTGTCCTCTGCTCTCGTTTTGCTTGAATTATCTTTTTTTTTCTACCAAATTTTCCCAGACTGTGGTCGCACTCGCACTGGACATTCATGTGAAGGTTTGAAGGAAGAAGATCGAAGGTAATTATACTCATATATTATTACTTTCTTATTTTCTTTTCCAGTTTGAATTTGGGGATTTCTTCCCAATCCCCTCATCAATTGCAGCCTTTTTCCCAATACGCTCATCAAATTGTGTTGGAGGCTGCAACTTTTTCTTCCCCTATACATCAAATAGAGTTGTGCCCATATTTGATTTTGCCAATTTCTCACAATTCCCTTATCCAACTGCAGTTGCAAGTTTTTCTTTTATACCCTATGCTCGCTTGGCCCAGATTGAATTGAAGTTCTGCCTTCTTCAAGTAAGCTGACCTTATTATTCTCTTCCTCTTTGAGCTTCTTATAATGTTGTTTCGTTTGAGCTCGCCATTAATGAGCATATTTTTCTCTCTTCTCATGTTTGATTCCAAGGTTTAGAGTGTATTCCATTTTCTTCTTCCTATTCTGGTTCCTTGCTAGTTACCAAGTTCAGGTACGCTAGACCCTTTCTCTCAATTTTTTGTTTTTAGGAAGCTTGATTGGGAGTTAAATGCAAATAATTGCTAAGAATTTATATTATTCTTTACTGAAAATTTCGAATAACTTGCTGGTTTGAAGATTCAGAACTGAAATTGGGAAATCGAAAATGAGTATATTCACAATTGACTTTGAAAGCATCTTTTGGGTGTTCTTAACGCTATTGCTAGGGCATTTAGGGGTAAGCAAATTGAAATAAGGGTTGATGATCAGGAACAAACTAGGAGGAGTAAGAGGCAAAGAACAGAAACGAGTTCGCAAATGATAGTGATTGTATCTTGTATAGGTTATGATGGTATCTTGGAAAGTCTTCTTTCTTTTCTTTTCCGTATGCCGTCTTTCATTGCCTCGTTCCAATGTGTTTTGTTCCTCGTTATCTCACTCTATTTTGTCACTTCGTCTTCTCCTTCTGGTATCCACTGAAACTGAAGTATCCATTTTGTCACTTCTCCTTCTATTTTGGCTAGTCCTTGCATAGCGTAATCCCCTTGCTTGCTTGCTTGCTTGTCCTTTCTCAGGCTTTTCTTCCCTACGGAAGTGATCCTACCATGTATAACTTTTTATACTTGGTTTTAGTGGATCTCACATCCTGAAAGAGAAATCTATCTCAATATAGATGAATTCTCTCTACAGCATTTAATTTCATTTCACACTACAAGAAATTAATGAACAGATAGAAAGTCGAGTCGTTTTGTCCCAAATATATGCTATTAGAAAGAAATATGTGTGGTATCTATATACTTTGAGATTGGATCTTTGATCGCTAACTAGAAATTTCGTAAGAGAAGCAAAAGCAAAGAAGAGAAAAGACACTTCTTAGTCAGAAAGTGAATCAAGAACGCGGCGGGCTCAGCAGTGCGGATCTAGGATTTGAGGGAGGGGGGCAATACTCTTATATATAAACAATTTAGACAAAATGATATTAATTGAAAAAAATATACTTTAGTGAGGCCAATATGTAAAAAATATGAAACAATATGTAAAAATCTTGAATTAGTATAGCATAAGAATTCCAACTTGGAACTAATTATCCTCCAATATTTTCAGACATCCAAAAGAGTAAAAACTGTCTTTTAGATAATAGCTAAACAGAATGAAAATGGATTTTCACAAACCAAAATATCAGTTGAAGCTTATCCCTACTTTACTTCCACTTGAAAGTGTCCTATGATCAGGTCCCCAAAACAGTCTCTAACCAGATTCCGGCATGAGAATAATAGAGAACGGAAGATGGATAAATAGCTAAAAATTGGATGACAGCATTTCAGCTAAAATACCATTAATAAGTAAAAGCAGACCATTTGTTAATAATATGACTCAAAACTATTGTGACAACCAATCAATTCAATCAAATTTCTTAAAACAAAAACTATCACCTCTTGCCATTGTCAATCCTACTCTGAGCTTTATCAAGTCACAGCTTCAACTTGAAGCCCGTGGATAGAAATTCATCCCTGAGAAACAAAAAAATAATCAGAATCATCTCCATATTTAGTAACATATGCATATTCTTTGAGGAGAGCTTCATTAGGACAATTACACATTGTATAAGAAAAGTACCTATTCTTCTTATTTTTCTTTCCCTTGCTACTAGCTTTCTTGGAACTGGCTTTCTTAGTGTCGGTTTGTTTGAGAGGAACAAGACTTCCATGAAAAGATTCAGCTTTAAATATTGGAGTGTTCACATCAGACATGTCCATAACCTTGGCAATCTTCTTTTTCAGATTGTACCACACAAGGTTTGTGCCCTGCAATCCTATTAGAAATTCATATCCATTGTTCTTGGAGAAAGGTGATCCTCTCACACATTTAAAAGCTGAGATAAGGTTTGGTGTGACAGAAACAAGTTTAGTCCAAAACTCTTTAAAAGCTGGGGGTGGATAAAATCCGATCTCAACCCACTAACCAATGCAAAGCATTATCAGAGATTAATATAAGACATGATTGGGCTTAATATAAGACTCTTGTGCTTAATGTTCTCCACTATTCATTCATTTCATCTTTCTTTTCTTGATTAATTGTAATATCTAGGAATACCATTCGTTTGCCAATTTTTTCTTGGAATTTTACATCTTATATTCATTTTCCGTTCTGTTTAATCAACGTTCTGAGAAATGAGGCATAATTATTTGGTTTTCTTAATCCATGCTTCTTGTTTTTTTTTTAATCTGGTGGCTACTTAGCTAGTCGCATTTTATCTTTTGCTTCCTCTATGCGGATGGTAGTATGATTACCTACAACAATGTTTTATAGCCTTCTGATTCGTAACACAATGCTTTTGCTTCCAAGAACATTTTGGCAATGGTAATTATGCTACAGCTCCCATTGTGTACTCTATATATGACCTCTCCTTGTGCATAATGTTCTCCACTATCCATTCCTTTTAAGAAAGTTAACTTGGTTGAGAAAAGACAATTTCAAATGGCTTTCACTCATATCAAGATTCTGAATGAAGAAAGGTTCGATACTCTTTTATATGCAGCTGATGCATATATAACTTTTTGTCACAGATGAATCCCACTTATAGGCCGAGCTTGTTGGAAAAAGATGGTGGTGTAGTTTCTGTTCTACCATTTGCTGGGTCAGACTTGGTTCTGAGCCCCTCTCAGTGGAGCAGTCATGTTGTGGGTATGAACTCTTATGGACCAAATCTTGAACTTAGGCGTGCTACTTTATGCTCTGATACCATCAGGGACGGATCCAGGATTTGTGTATAGTGGGGGCAAACTATATATGCCGGTATAAAAAAAATTATACAAAAAAATTTGCTAAATTGAATTAGATAAATTGGATTTGTTAAATGTTAAATTTCTTCAAACTTTTGCTAAATTGCTTAAATTGCTAAAAATGAAATGGTAAATAGCTAAATTACAATTGATTATAATTTACATCAAACAAAACACATAAAATATCAAGTTGTCCACTGTAGCTTTTCATCAACGAGGTTAACATGCTCTTAGTATCTAATGAATAATCCAATATTTGAAACCCAAACCCAAGCAACTGCCAATAGAAAATTTAAAAAATATTTGTTTATCTCACCATATAGGTCCTGCATGTATCAGAGTTTGCTCATCCTAACTAATCTATATTTATCCCCATGCTATTGATCTTCTTCCAACTAGCTTGCATATTTCTTTCAGGGTCATTGGTCGTTTCCACGCGGTAAACTACACAAGGATATGCATATATTTTGACTCAACGTGGAACAGTAAGTTCTGATAGATTGATTTTTTTGCCCAGGGTCTGTTAATGCATATTTGCTCCGAAAGGCAAGCATACTCTCTTTTAAGAGCTGATAGATGAGGGGACTGCATTTTGGGAGCTGCCCTCTTATTAGAACAGCTATTTTGTATGTTGGAATTGTCACGGAAAGCATAACATTTTAACTGGTTGCTGGGGTTCCTTCATTGCTCTGTTTTTTTTGCTGTCTGCGTCTATCAGGCTGTCCTGTTCTTTGCTTTTCCTGTTCTGCTGCTGGCTGGCTATGCTTTAGGGATGATGTTGAATTGAAACTGTTGCTTTTCAGAATGTGGTGGAGCAGCTTGAATGCGATTGATTTTGAGCTGTAATATTAGCCTTCTGCTTCATTGTATAAAGATACATTTTCCTTTCTCTTGTATATCTATTCCAGTCGAACAGATAGTTTGTTCACATACTGTGTATATGGAGTGTAATTGAGGATCCCAAGTCGTTAAACTGGATATAACGATACTGAGTTCAAGTATATGTAAAATAAATTAATTAAAAAAATAATGTAGTAGAATTGGGACTGATTGTTTCCTACATGCTAAAAAATGTAGTAGAATTGTCCAAATTATTGATCAATGAAGATGATTTATGATATGAATCTTTGAATATCCCTTATAATTCGAGCAATATATATAGACTGTTTACACTTGTGCTATTTTCTAATTTGATTTCAACTTTGACAAGTATGGAACTTATGAAACTCTTAAGAATCTTCTTTTTTGTAATTAACAATGGGGTTTTCTTGTAATATATGATTTGATAGATAGTGGCAGATTTTCCAAGTTTGAAATACATATTATTAGGAAGGGAAAGGGATTCATTCATGTGTCAAATTGTGGATTCATGTGGCTGACATGTGGCAAACATATATTTGATAAAAAAAACTAAGATTAGCCACATTAACAATTGTGAACAACTTATTGTGGTTCAATCAAACCATAGAATATGGTATTATGATAGCAAAAACCAAGTTTCAGAATTTTGATCCACCTAGATAACCAACTTCACGGCTTCAATTTGCTGGTTTTACAGGAAGATCCCAGGATGAGGGGTCATTTATATGTTCTAATGAATTTGCTTAACTTATACAAAAAAGTGATTGAACAGTTTATTCACTCAAAATGGAGAGGATTGATATGCAAAATTACAACATTTAAAATGGTGCAATTTTACCCCCAATGTTTGTAGCCAAGAGCAATTTTATCACTAACGTTGATAAATTGGATCAATTTCAGACAATATTATAAAATACAGTCATTTTTTTTCTTTATTTTGCACCAATTGCATATCAATTTTGTAATTTTGCACACTCTAATGTTAATAAATTGGATATCATAATTTACGTAGGATTTAGCTAAATTTACGTAACCCTTTTACTTTAGGAGAAAAATCCACAAACATTGTGAAAATTAGAGTTTTACGTAAAACCTTTGAACTTTGCGTAAATATTTTATTTTTAGATAAAATTTACGTATAGTTTGACTAAATTTATGTAACCTTTTTTATTTTAGGAGAAAAAAATTCGCAAACCTTGTGAAAATAGAGTTTTACGTAAAACCTATGAATTTTATGTAAATCTCATATTTTTACACATAATTTTCGTAATGTTTGACTAAATTTACATAACCTTGTTATTTTAGAAAAAAAATCCACAAACATTATGAAAATTAGAGTTTTACGTAAAACCTTTGAACTTTACGTAAATATTTTATTTTTAGATATAATTTACGTATAGTTTGACTAAATTTACGTAACCTTTTTATTTTAGGAGAAAAAAAATCACAAACCTTGTGAAAGTAGAGTTTTACGAAAAACCTATATATTTTACGTATAGTTTTACCAAATTTACGTAACCTTTTTATTTTAGGATAAAAAAAATTCACAAAACTTGTGAAAATAGAGTTTTACATAAAACCTATGAATTTTACGTAAATATTTTATTTTTAAATATAATTTTCGTATATTTTGACTAAATTTAGGTAACCTTTTTATTTTAGGAGAAGAAAATCCACAAACCTTGTGAAAATAGAGTTTTACGTAAAACCTATGAATTTTACGTAAATATTTTATTTTTAGATATAATTTACGTATAGTTTGACTAAATTTACGTAACCTTTTTATTTTAGGAGAAAAAAATCACAAACCTTGTGAAAGTAGATTTTTACGTAAAACCTATATATTTTACGTAAATCTTTTATTTTTAGATATAATTTACGTATAGTTTTACCAAATTTACGTAACCTTTTTATTTTAGGAGAAAAAAATCACAAACCTTGTGAAAGTAGATTTTTACGTAAAACCTATATATTTTACGTAAATCTTTTATTTTTAGATATAATTTACGTATAGTTTTACCAAATTTACGTAACCTTTTTATTTTAGGATAAAAATATTCACAAAACTTGTGAAAATAGAGTTTTACGTAAAACCTATGAATTTTACGTAAATATTTTATTTTTAGATATAATTTACGTATATTTTGACTAAATTTACGTAACCTTTTTATTTTAGGAGAAGAAAATTCACAAACCTTGTGAAAATAGAGCTTTACGTAAAACCTATGAATTTTATGTAAATATTTTATTTTTAGATATAATTTACGTGTAGTTTGACTAAATTTACGTAACCTTTTTATTTTAGGAGAAAAAAAATCACAAACCTTGTGAAAGTAGAGTTTTACGTAAAACCTATATATTTTACGTAAATCTTTTATTTTTAGATATAATTTACGTATAGTTTGACCAAATTTACGTAACCTTTTTATTTTAGGAGAAAAAAATTCACAAAGCTTGTGATAATAGAGTTTTACGTAAAACCTATGAATTTTACGTAAATCTTTTATTTTTACACATAATTTTCGTAATGTTTGACTACATTTACGTAACCTTGTTATTTTAGGAGAAAAAATCCACAAACATTGTGAAAATTAGAGTTTTACGTAAAACCTTTGAACTTTACGTAAAGATTTTATTTTTAGATATAATTTACGTATAGTTTGACCAAATTTACGTAACCTTTTTATTTTAGGATAAAAAAATTCACAAACCTCGTGAAAATAGAGTTTTACGTAAAACCTATGAATTTTACATAAATCTTTTATTTTTAGACATAATTTACGTAAGGTTTGACTAAATTTATATAACCTTGTTATTTTAGGAGAAATAATCCACACACATTGTGAAAATTAGACTTTTACGTGAAACCTTTGAACTTTACGTAAATATTTTATTTTTAGATATAATTTAGATATAGTTTGACTAAATTTACGTAACTTTTTTACTTTAGGAGAAAAAAATTCACAAACCTGGTGAAAGTAAAGTTTTACGTAAATTTTTTATTTTATCAGTCCCTATGTTAAATATCTAACATATTGTTTAGTTCTTGTATTTTAATAATATATTATTTACTTCTTATTTTTTATTTTGATTAACAGTTTTGTCAGTTAAATTTTTAAATTATTGAACAGATTAATCCCTCTAAAAGGGACTAACTGTTGAATTGAGCTAAAATTAAGGACTGGATAGTGTATTATTAAGATATAATGACTAAATAATGATTAGATTAAAATATAAGGACTCATATATTATTTACCTTATAATTAATCTTTAAAATTTCCATAATTAAATATTACCTGCTATAGCAGGTTACTTTTTTTTATTAATTTTAATTAACCTTATTTTTATTAACACATGTCTAATTATTATTGGTTACTAAAATAAAGTATAATTACTTTTTTTTCAACATAATAACCATAGAATTTACCTTAGATGTTTGGTTAGGAAACTTTTGTTTGTCAACGTTAAGAGTAGCTTTTTACTATATATTTGGCATATAATCCATTTTTTCATGAATGCTCAAAACACACAGAAATCAATTATCACTTTATTAGTGAAAGTTATTTAATTATTGCATATAAATACAACTCAGCACATGGAAAATATTCTAACTAAACCACAACCTGTAAAGTTATTTCGATAAATGACCAGCAAGTTAGGCATTATTAATCTCCATCGTCCAACTTGGATGGGGTATTAGAGTTAGGATTAACCACAGTCAAGTTAGCTCCTTGGTAGGTAGTTAAAATTAACTATCTATAGTTAAGTACTTACTGTTTTACTCTAGGATTAGTCTATATATACATAAGGTGTAACCAACCGTATCTCTACATAATTGATTGGCTTAATGCATATTTACACCCTTAACTTGGCAAGTTTTGCCTATTAGTACCCTGAACTTTTAAAATAACTTATCACACACTTATAATTAACTTTAAAACCTATCACATACATATAGTTGGCTTTAAAAACTTGTCACATACCTATAATTGGCTCATTCGGACCTCCTGCACACGAAATCGTTGATATATCATTTTTGACAGATGGGGCGACATATAAAACGAACTCACACGCTTTTCTTTTTTTTCTTTCTATAACATGTATTCCACCTCATTTGTCAAAGATGATAGATCAACGACTTCTGAATGAGCCAACTACAAGTGTGTGTTAGATTTTTAAAGCCAACTATAGGTATGTGATAGATTTTTTAAGCCAACTATAAGTGTGTGATGAGTTGTTTTAAAAGTTCAAAGTGCCAATAACAAAACATGCAAACCTAATTGACTCAATGTGATTTGTTTTTCATTCAATCTCAAATATTGTTATCCTTTTAGAAAGAGACATTAAACGTCTAGTGAATCCACCGACCTTTTACTTAACATTTTTAAACACATTCGGTCCATTTTATTATGGAAATTTACAAAATTAGGCATTTGGAGAGGCTCATTTATATTTCTAAATCTATTTCAACACATGCTACCAAACTAGATACTTTCAACTCGTATACCTAAAATATCCTTAGACTCTTCAACTTCTTATCTCAAACTCAATGCAAGCTTCCAAAACATGATAAGTTCCATTGATGTTCACCTCATCAACACGACCAAATGACACGGCCTTAGAATTCTGATTCTAACACCTCCAAGGAACATAGACATTTCATAATTGGTTTGCATCACAGACATACTATAATTGATTCGCATCCTAAAATTTTAAACTAAGCTCGAAATAGTTGATATCTATGGAGAACCAAATATAGCTTCGCAAATCATAGATGAGTCCTTAGACCCAAAGTGACTATGGGACCTAAAAAGGACACATTATACTTAGATCATTCACCTAATGGGTCCATGACTGGGTGCCAAGTATAGGTTGGTTGGGTATACTCTGAATCATGCTTAGCAATCATGAGTGGAGTATGAGAGTTACTACTCTCCTATAGGAGATGAGATATCATTGACCACTTGATTAGTGAAGCTGAGAAGTGTGTGGCCACTCCCGAGTGAGACAATCAGAGTTATTGCTTATTCTATCTTATTAGTTCACCTAGAGATCAATAAATGTTTGAGCACTAGATGAGGGTGACAATGTCGTGCCTCGTGATGAACTTGATATCAAATAGTAGGGATCACCTTGAGCTTATTAGGTTTTTGGTATTTTGATTTAAGATATCGACCTAATTTGGATTGTCAAAACAGTTTGCTAGAGTCTGCTTTCGTGGGATGAAAGTATATTTCGGGCCCAATAAGAGGATTAGGTAGACCTACAGGATCACACACTTAAAAATTCTGGGTGGAATGCACATTTAGGGTAGCTTGGAATGTATATAATAGTTATGTACATTCAAGCATGAATATATATCTGTGATGAATCGGGTTTGAGTGAACTAGAATTTGATTGGATTAAAATCGAGGTCAGTCCAAGCCTAGTAAATTAATATCAATAGAGAAATTATCTGATAGAAAATTATATTTGAATTGGTTGAAATATAAATTAGATAATAAATAATATTAGATATTATAAATTATAAATTATATTTTTCAATTTAAGTTGAGATATAAATCCTATGATTATGTTTATAAAATATTAGATATTATAAAGATGAAAATTAAACATTAATTTTTCGATTAAGAATAAAAATTTGATTTAATCTGATATAGGAATCCATAATTTATATATGATATTAGAGGTGTTTTCTATGTTTATTTTATTTTTAACAAAGTAAGCTTATTTTATTTTTTCTATAATTTGATGAGTTTATTTTGTCAAACCCTGATAGTAGATATTGTAATTAGATATATATATAATTATTTATTATTATCTATATTATGAAAATGATAATAATTTAATTAAATTAATTAAATGGAAGATATTTTGTACGATTGGAAATGAGAGTTTAAAAAATTTTAAAAACTCCCTCTCCTTTATCCTATTGGGTGCCGCCCCTCCTAGGTTATTTAGGTGAATTTTATTTGTTTTAATTATAATAAGGAATTAATTAAATTAATTTCTAATTGGTTGAATCTAAGGCTAACCCTAATCATATACACGCCCATAATTATTCTATGGGAGAATTCTGAAGCCATAGCCTCCATCTTGAAGCAAGAATATTGGTAGTTTGATTATACGGGGGAATAAAGGGGCTAGCATTCTTGCAATTCAATCGAGAGGACTTTTGCGTGTGTGAGGATAGAAGAGGTTATCGTTAGTGATCTAAGATCTTAAGCTCGATTCAGAGACTCGTAAAATATTCTTACCATTAATTGATGCATGAGATCATAGGGATCATTTTTTTGTTAGAATATTTTATTCTGCACTATTTTGACAGTAAAACTCAATAGACATCACACCAAAAAACATGAGGTAAGCTAACTTTGGCACGTTTGATATTCACCACCCCTTCTATTAGCTTATCTATCAGTTGCGTACCTTGTTGTGAGATACATATTGGAATATTCATTTTGTTCACATTTAGAGGGAGGGTAACAGAATTGTTAACTGGCTAGTGAAGTGTGCAGGTTCTTGTTTTTTGGATTACCATAATTTTAGTGAAGTCTCCAAGATATTATCTGGAAAGCTCATCATTCCCTCCTCATTAGATTAATTCGTTTTTTAGATTATTATTTTTTCGTTTCTTTATTTCTTTTAGGATACGTTTGGTAAGACGTAATGGAATGCCCATTACATCAAAAGCCCATTACTATGTTTGGATGCAATTTTTAATTTTATTGAAATGTAATGAGAAAACCATAGGTTACATTTTATTCAATAAAACTTGTAATCCCCATTACATAGAAAAAGGAGTTGAATTCTCATTACATCCAAACTTAATTGTTACTCTCAAAGCTTCTCTAACCTCTCATTTATCAAATTTCACATCTCAATCTAACCTCTTATCATTCTCAAAAACGCAAAAAGTAGAAAAACATGAAAATTTAAAAACGAGAAAAAAGTAATTTTTTTTATATATATGCACTAATTAAATTGATTTCAGCTAATCTAATTTTGTATTTGATTTTGATTCTTTTTTTTTTTTTTTTGCATTTTTCGTGTTTTTCGTTTTTCCCTTCATCTCATTTTTCACGTTATCATGTTTTTCGTTAATTTTAATTGTGCAAATAAAATTTTATGATTATATTTATTTAGGCAAACATAAATATTGTAATAGTAATTACATTTCTTCATTTTCTTTTTATTTAGGGAAAATTACAAAACTAGGTCAAATTGGAGGCCCATTTACGTATTTAACCCATTTACTCAACCTACTACATATCTAGACTGATTTTGTGTGACTTTCCCATAATACCCTCAATATTTACGCGCGTCTCGCCCCCTCCCGTCTGACTTCGCAGATTCCATATTATGCGAAGCCTGCGAAGCTAATGTTTGGGTTTATATGTGAAGCCTGCGAATCTAAAGTTTGGTTTACTTGATGAATTTAGTTCGCATATGCGAAGCCTGCGAAGCTAAAGTTTGGTTTACTTGATGAATTTAGTTCGCATATGCGAAGCCTGAATATATTTTGAAGCTAATTCGCGAAGTGGTATATAACAAAAAATGGCAAACAACAACGGATTCTAACATTAAAATCATAACATTATCAAAATTTACAACAAGATTGCCACAATAAACTCCTAACAAATCACTTCAAGGTGAACCTAACTAATCCGGTACCAATTTTGAAGCGGATGAGTAATCTTGGTGTGCACCGTGGGACACATCCATTCCAAAAGGACTGGACTTCCATTTCTCATCCCAAAAATTGCAGTCCAGACCTTTTGGGATGGACGTGTCTCACGGTGCACACCAAGATTGCTCATCCGATTCAAAATTGGTACCGGATTAGTTACGTTCACTTTGAAGATTGGCACCATGGGATGGACGTGTCCCATGGTGCACCCCAAGATTGGCACAATCTCTCCACACGAACCATTTCAGGAGTGAATGTGTCAATCTTGAGGGAAGTTCATCCATGTACAGGAAGGAAAATCATCTCCCCTGCAGCCCAATACGCCGCCTTCCAGAAAGGGATGTTACGTATTCAACCACCTTCAGAAAAAATTAATCGTGTTAGGCAGCGAAAAAGATGATTTTGGCTTCGCGAAATGAAGATTAGCGAAGCATGCGAATGTAAATGTGCAGGGAAATAGGTGATTTTACTTTGCTAATCGATTTTTTCGCGAGGTATGCGAGGTCTGAAACATGACGATCTACGTCGCATATCGATGCTTCGCGAAGTCTGCGAGGTCTGAAACGTGACGATCTATTTGCAGACTTCGCGAACTAATTGATTCGCGATGTAGATCCATACGGTTTAGACTCTTTCTCTTCGCAGATCTTCGCGAAATCATCGATTCACGAAGTAGATCGTCACTTTTCAGGCTCTTTCTCTTCGCAAAGCTTCGCGAAACCATCGATTCACGAAGTGTATTCATGAAAAAACGCAGAAAAAACAACAGATACTTACATTTTTCGCCCCTTTCACCCCCAAAAGCGACAATAACAATATGATAACATGGGAAAAACGAAGGAAATAACGTAGAATAACCATTTCTAACATGGTAAGAAGAAGAAAGAAACCAAGTAACGAACAGGAAGATGAAGAACCATGGCTTCGTTTTCTAGGGTTAGGAAGTTGCAGAATCAAGAGATGAAGAGAGGAAAAAGAGAAATTCATTGTGATTTGGCGAAATGATGCAGATTTCGTGCAATTTAAAGGAAGAAAGGAAGATCAAAAGTCTTCAAATCATTAATGCAGGAGCCAACTTTTTGCGTAACCAAGGAGATAGGGGGAGCGAGCGGTCGTTCGCGATGTGGTGGGAAGTGGGAAGGTTAGGGGTATTATGGGAAAGTCACACAAAAACAGTCTAGATATGTAATAGGTTGAGTAAATGGGTTAAATATGTAAATGGGCCTCCCATTTGACCTAGTTTTGTAATTTTCCCTTTTATTTAACAATCAAACATGGTAATGGAATCACCATTCTATTACATACAAGTTTGATTACATTATGATTCGGAATATCACTTAGGCCCATGAAGGCCCAACAATGTCCGACCAATGAATGGGCCAGAACAACAGGAGGCCCACGGGCCCAATTCAATCCACTATAAATACAAGAATGAAGGAAGAAGAAGGGATCGGGTAACTAATTTCCTACCTCACTCACATTTGATTACTAAACTCTCTTGAACCACTAACTGTCTTAATCTTCGGAGTGTCCGTAGGGACCGTTCCCCGTGCAAAGCCGATCCCCGAAGAGGCCATACCTGCCCGACGAAGATCCAAATCACTGTTCCGCATTCCCAAATTATTTGGTGCGGTGATCGTGGAATACAAGTGACTTCGGAGCTTCAAACAAAATGCAGACCCCGACTGACTCTGTCCCGACGATAGTACCGGAAGTAGGAGCAACTAGCTCCATGACTAACATCGAGTGTTCCACTCCGAACATTCCAATTTCCCCCAGAAACCTGGGGCCACTGATGGAGGAGGTGAGCCCTCAAGAAGAAGAAACTTACAATACCACACAACTCCTTAGTGCAATCCAAGGTTTTCAAACAACCCAGGCTATTCATACGGCAGCTCAGATGAAGATCATAGACCAACAAAGGAGCCTGCAGGAGGAGAACGCCAAAATCTGGCAATACCTTAAAGAAGCAGCAGAAATACAAAGAGAAGGGGCGTTGCCAGGAGAGCCCGCGGGACCCGGGGTCCTCGAAGGAAGAGGGGTCGGGGCCGCCTCGACCGATGAGGGCGGTGCGCGGCGCGAGGAGACAGCAGCCGTGAATAGCGAAGACTTGTTAGAACTAAAGATCCAGCGTTTTCTGGACAAGAGGGCCCTCGAGGGCGTCATGGGAGGAAGCATCACCTCCAGCAAAACGCCACTAGTACAAAGGATCATCGAGACAAGGTTCCCACGGGACTGGAAAGCTCCTCAACTATCCCAGTATTCAGGGATCGAGGACCCGAACGACCATATGGCATCGTTCATGAGCACCATCAACTTATACTCGAAAGACGAGGACATCATGTGCAAGGTTTTTCCAACCACACTCTCGTCTAGTGCGCAAGAGTGGTATCGAGGACTTGCTCCAGAGTCAATTGACTCATTTGATCTCCTAAAGGATCTTTTCCTCTCCCGGTTTGCCGCAGCAGCAAAAGTTAGGAAGATCAGTTCGGACCTCAACGGGCTCAAGCAGCGAGCAACTGAACCGCTGCGTAACTTTCTCTCTAGGTTTCACCATATGGCTTCATAGGTTAAAGGCCTCAACCTGTAGGTGGCTCATGACGCTCTGGCAAAAGGGACCTCATGCGAGCCTCTAAAGCAGAAATGTTTCCGAAAGATGCCAAGATCTTTCGAAGAGCTCATGACCATGGCACAAACCTTCGTCAGATACGACGACTATGACCGGCCCGCAGGATACGAGAAGTCAGACAGGGACAAAGCCGGAGGAGACACGCACAAGTAGGAAAAAGGCAGACTGATCGCAGAAGCACGTGAGGAGGGCCGAGCCCGCAAGGAGGCCCCAATGCCTTTTCCGGCTCGGACTGAGTGAGAAAACCTGGAGCGTAGGGGAGATCGATTCCACGGGAAGGAAGTGCATTACGCTGCTCAAAGCCAGCCTCGCCGATTCACGCAGCAGATCCCATCCACCGACAAGAGCAAGATCCGTGCCGAGAAAGAATACTACAAATATCATAAATCCTCCGGACATTCCACGGAAAACTGCTATCAGCTGCAGAAGGAAATTGAGCGGATCACGGAGCAGGGCGCGCCACCAAAGGCGATCAGGTAGAGGGAGCAGACCCCAAAGCAGCGGGAAGCGGGTCGAGCAGATGAGCCAAAACGGCCAAGGTACCACGGGGAAATACACGTCATAAGGGAGGGGGCACCAGCACTCTGCGTGTCTCCGGAGAGCTCCCGTAAAAGGAAGGCAATCAGACAGACCCTGACGGTGCAACCACCGCTCCGGACCAGCCATTCGGAGGCTCTTGTTGTCACCATCAACATCGCCGGCTTTAAAATGCACCGAGTGCTAGTAGACACAGGAAGTTCGATGAACTTGCTCACCTGGACGGCACTCCGTGCAATGAAGAATACTCACACTGCCCTCCGAGCCGGGACTTTCCCCCTGGTTGGCCTGTCGGAGATTGAAGTCCCAGTGAAGGGAGTTATCGCACTGTCGACTATCTTCGCCGAACGGGTCGAGGAGATCGAGGACACCGCAGAATGGGTGGTGGTCGATATCCCCCTGGCCTATAATGCCATCATCGGAAGGCCTCTGCTGGCTACCTTGAAGGCCACGGTTGATATCTCCGGTCTATGCTTGACCTTGCCGCTTCAGCACGGAAGGATCACCATCCAAGGAGATCGCATGCTGGCCAAAAGATTGCAATGGGAGGTGACTCAGCCTCGGACAGCACTTTACCTGGAGGATGGCTGATGCGTGGTTCGTCTAGCTATGTTTACGGATGTAGTGTGATATGAGTGTGCTATGGGACTATGGATGTGGTCTTTCTAATTGCTCTAAATTCACTAGACGTCACTACTTAGGGGCAAGTGTACCCCGTCGTATCAAGTAATAATCCGGTTAAGACCAGGTATCGAATCCACGGGATTTATAATTACAAGTATTAGACGACTCGGTTTCGTATGTTATTTAAGCGGTAATTACTTTGGGGTTAAGTAAGACCCAACTACACACTATTCCTCGATATTGGCGACACAGATTTATGTAGCTAAAACTCCATGAAGTGGGATGAATATGATAAGTTATAACCATGATAAATAATGATTCTAAATGTATACGGATAATAGTTTACTCTTGCAAAGACGACTAAGTGTAGTAGAACCGACCCGTGAAGTACTTAGACTACGTGGTTCCTAGTCAAGGCATGTCTAATGTGGGGGAATTAGAAACTAGGGCCCGTAAGTTCCGTGGCTTGTCAATTCCTACGGTTTCCGGTTTGTCACTTCCGGTAAGGCAACACCTATATAACTCCCTAAAGATAGCCCGAATGGCGGCGGTAATCGCGTTCTCCTACACAATAATCAATTATCAATATCAAAACAAGCAATAAACATTAACACATAAAGGAAAATAGAGATTATAAATCATAAATTATAAATATGGAAAGTGATTAGATGAAATACAACCAAGCCTAGTACATAGGAAGAGTACAAGCTAATTAGCAAGTAAAAAGGGAGAATCCGCCTTTGGAACTAGCTAACCGGACTCAAAGCCGTCTCCTAGGTCGTGGAGGTGGAACTCTCGAGCTTGGTGACGAATGGTGGAACGGAGCGTCAATGGAACGCCGGAACAACGAACAAGCTCTCGAGGGGGGGAGAGTTTAATTTACAAAATCTGAATCTAAATTACAAAGAAAGAAAAGAGTATAGTGTAGCTCTCTAGTATGTAGTTGGTGTTAAATGAAGTTCAAGAACTTCTTATTTATAGACATCAAGCAAGGGCAAGTTTGTAATTTCACAAAGCACGAGTATGGAGCAACATTATTTGGTGCAGAAATCCCATGATACGCCCCGCGTAAATTAGTCTACGCCCCGCGTAAATGCCCATTCCGTCAGAAATCTCCTACATGTGGACCAATTCGTTGTCTTGTTGTCTCAAGTACGCCTTGCGTAAGGGATTGTACGCCCCGCGTGTTTGAGTCTCTGGAGTTTTATTGCTTGAATTGGTACTTTTACGCCGTGCGTAGCTGAAGTACGCCCCGCGTAAAAGAGTCTCTGATCTTTTTATGTTGAAGAACTGCCTTTTACGCCCTGCGTATATGGTGGTACGCCCCGCGTAAGGAGAGTTGACTCTGGGAGACAATGCAGTATGACTTTTAGGATTAGGCCAATTATTGCCGACATGTGTCATACGCCCCGCGTAAAGTGGTATACGCCCCGCGTATGCTGAGTCAGTTCCACATGGCTTCTGCGGATAAGGCAATCATTACCGACACCATGTTTCACGCCCCGCGTAGGGGATTATACGCCCCGCGTATGGAGTGGATTTTTGCTCCTTTCTCGTACCTAAAATACAAAACTTGAGAGCCGAGTTAGCTTGACATTTTTATTTCCTAAACTAATCAAAAACGAGGAAAATAAACTGAAAGTACGAGATTTATTTTTATTTCTTTATTTTATCAAAACACTTTATTTTTGTAATTAAACTTATTTATTTTATCTAAAATCAACCCGTAAATCACGCTAAAAGATAGGGGTAAAATACCCCTATCAAACCTCCTCGGACTTTAAAGTTTTACTTGTCCTCAAGTAAAAGAAATCGAAAGACAAGGGATTGAGAAAATTAGGAAACAAACCGAAGGTTGGTTTTGCCAAGTGCGTGATTTCAAAGTTATGGTTTTGTGCAAAGGTTCCGGTAAGTACCTACGCAAACAATTGAGTACAAGACTTGTCTGAAACCTCCATGATCAAGATTTAATAGGCAATATTAACGGGGGTTGATTATCTTTTGAGAACCCGATAGTACCTCACCAAGGGATTTCGCTCTTACGCTCAATTTTAGGTGGGTCGGTGTTTTTTCACTTTTCTTTGCACTTACTCGAGACCATGTTGAATTTGCATTTTTATCCAGGTTTTTCCTCCTAAAATATGGTTAGGCAATATTAAAAATGAACACGGAGGGGGGTTGTAATGTGGGTGGCTTCTTTAGTGGTTAGTTTAAAGAAACTCGAGTTCAAAAATACCGTTTTGTGATTGCACCGTATCATTGCTTATTTCGACCTTGGCGAATTTTACAAGACGTACTTCAAAATTGCTTGGGTGGAGCTTTGAGAATGCCTTATTATTTATTGTATCCTTTGTTTTGATAGAGGCACAAAAACAACATTTTGAGAGCTAATGGTGCTCATTAGCTAAGGCCGTGACTTATTTCGGGTAATTCGGGTGCAACTTGATTATGTCGGTAATTGGACAAGAGGAAAAAGGGTTAAATGTTAAGAGGGTATTAACAAAAAAAGTTGGTTAATAGGCTTGAGGGGGTTTCCTAATGTTTAATGAAAACGAGAAAAATAAATTAAGAAAAATTAGCCTAAGTGGGTTCGGTTTATCATCTATTGTCTTTTTACCACAATAAGTGTACTTAACCCGGTATTAGATGCAAATTCTATGAGTCGAGTGAAGTCAAAGTTCTCGAAAAAGTGTGAAAGAATTAGAGTTCTCGTACGAACTCTTTTAAGCTCAAAATACCTCACAAAGATTCGGGTTTAAATTGTGTACTATCAAGTCTTCGCTAAATTCTCAACTATCCCGTTTTTATTGCCTTTTCAAAGTTCGTTATGGAGATAACATTCGGGTTTAAGACTCAGTGCCTTAGTTTAGTACTAATCCTAAGTTTTGCACAAATTCCCTAACTTTAAGATCAAGACTAAAATTTCTTAATCGAATCATTCCTTTATGTTCCGACACTTTTATTTTTGATGACAAATAACGGAACTTTAATTAATTTCCGAGGGAGGGATAGCATGTCGGGAAAATTTAAAAGAGTCAATAAATTAGTTTAATTATTTTGTTGTTATTAAATTTTTATTTTTGTTTTTGGTAGTGCAAAACAAACGTTAAGCGCGGGGTTGCACGTCCCTCCGCGTTATTTAAAATGATGCCTATTCCAAGGGTGTTGCAAAAAGAAATTAAAACAAAAACAAAAATAAAGCTAAGGAAGGGAAAGAAGAAGACCCTAAGTGGCCAGGGGCCCTACGCGAGGCGTGCCCAGGGGGGCGCTCCGCGTAGGGTGGCGTTTAAATCCTTTATTTGGGCAGAGACTTAAGTACGCGGGGCGCAATAGGGGAGGCGCCCCGCGTAAGTTGTTGTTTTTATTATTGATGGAGTCAGAGACTCAAATACGCGGGGCGCAATAGGGGATGCCCCGCGTGTTTGAGGTTCTGAACCTTTTTTTGTGTATGAAAATAAGGAATACGCGAGGCATACTATGGGGTACGCCCTGTGTGCAGTTATTATAAACAGCAAAAATAAACACAAAAATAGCACAAAACAGAAACGGAAATCACTAATATATTAGGAAAGAAAAAGATAGTACATCAAAACATGAAAACATCAAAACATCAAAAGAAAATGGAAAACAAAAAGAAATGGAACTATGGTTGAGGTGGAGGTGGATTGTCATGGAGGTTGAAGTAGGAAGCGAAGGAAGCGGTGAGAGCATCGAAACGAGAGTCGATATGGGCCCGGTCATCACGTTGTTGCACCGCAATGGTATCGAAGCGGGCGTCAAAATGGGCCCGATCACGACGTTGGTTATCCTCCAAGATATCCAACCGAGCGTAAAGGCTCTGAAGTCGTGAAGAGGTGGAAGGCTAAAATTGAGACCCATATCCGAGTCCGAATCCCCTTCCGCATCGGAGTGGGCTGCCCCCGAAGTCTCTCCCGGGCCGGAAGTTGGACGGTTCAAGGTTTTAAATGCATTTTTGTCCAAAGGCCGAGGCATAAGGCGTGGGAGGTGCTCAACGGTGTCGGAGCCGAGTTTGGAGAGAGTGAAAATGGTGATGAGGTGGCCGAACCCGAGCTTGGCCCGTTTCCGGATGGGTGTGGTGCGAAAGTGGACGGCCACATGGTAGGCGAGGTCGTATATGAGCCCGTTGGCACAACAGTAGAGGGCCAACAGTTCATGTTTGTTGACCTTGGTGGACTCGGATTTCCCCGTGAAGTAGAAGGAGATGAAGCGGTGAAGCAACTGGAGAATAGGGTCACGAATACTGGCCGGGTGGAGGTTGGATACGTGATAGTCATTGGACCCGGTAATGGAGGTCCAGAATTCGGGGGCGGAGACACCGTCGGGCCAATGGACGAAACTAGGCTCCGCTTGATGAGTGAAGTGGGTGCGAAGCCATTGAGTGTCAATGGTGAAGGGGCGGTTTTGGAGGCGAAAGTTGAAGAGCGCGGCCCCGGGCACATTGTTGGAGGTGAGGGAGGTGAAGAACTCGATGACCAAGGAGGGGTACACATGGTATTGTTTATGGTAGATGTCGTACCATCCGAGGGCACGGAGACGAGCTTCGAAAGGTGTGCCAAGATCGTGTTGATCAAGCACACTATGGGGGATGTACGGAAGCTCTTGGACTGTGGCCGCACAAAGATATTCGTACCGTTGGGCTTCCTCCTCGGTGAGAAGGTGAAAAGGAGCCCGGTATTGGCGGGTAAGCGGGGGTGTTTCCTCCCGGTCGGGTGACAGTGGTCGTTGGTTTTGGGTGGAGCGGATGGAGCAAGCTCACCGGGCTTGCATTTGGTGGTCTAAGGGGGTGTTAATGGCTTCTCTCTTCCTTGCCATGGCAATGGTGAGGAATGGAGAAGGGTTGAGAGAAGGTCGGAGGAGGTTGGGATAAAGTTGAGATAATAGTGAGGGAAGAAGAAGGAGAAAGAAGAGATATATATAGGGGAGAAGTGGGGAATCCAAGCAAAGCTCGGATTCCCAGAGGGGTACGCGGGGCGTGAAGGGGCCACGCCACGCGTATCCCTCCCCCTGATGTTTATTTTACGCAAAAACGGTGAGATACGCGCGGCGTAAACAGGGTTACACCACGCATATCTGACCTCCTGCCCCTTTTTATGACAAAAAGGGCGGAGACGCGGGGCGTAATTGGGGTTACGCCCCGCGTAAGCGGACGGGAGATGAAGGATTTTTGTGGTTTTTTGGTAATTTTCTGATTTTTGATTTTTTTTTAATTTATGAGTGTTTAATGATTTTTAATTATTTTATGATTTTTATGGTTTATTTATGAGTGTTAAAAAATTTTCATTAATTTGTAATTAAGGGGGTAGTTAATGAAAATTTATTATGGAGGGAAGTTAAAGATTTAAATTTGAAATGATGGAGTTTGATTGGGTGGAAGAGGAGGTGGAGTGTGGAAGTGGAAAAGGTGTATAGGGAAGAGGAGTGATGGGAAGTTTGAGAGATGGGGAGTTGCCATGGGGAGTTGTGATTCACAACTCCCCGAGGATACGCGCGGCGTACCCTGGGGTACGCCCCGCGTGTCCTCTACGTGGCATTTGTTAAAAAGAGCTTGTTTTAAGGAAAGCGTACGCGGGGCGCAAATTCAGGTACGCCGCGCGTAGTGTGTCCTTTATTAAGTAAAAAGGGGCAGACACACAACTACGTGGGGCGCAATGGGTTGTACGTCCCGTGTATTTTAAGATTTTGGATTAATGTGGGATTTGTTTTTCTTTTGATTTTAAGAAAATAAAAGAAAAAGGGAGAAAATAAAATAAAGTAAAGATGCAGGCAATAATGCAAAATAAAGAAAGGAGATAACGTTTATAATACATATAGACAAGTGGTTCGAGGAATTCAAACCGACGCTACGTTTTAAGTCGAAGTAGCTCGACTTTCTTGTATGGCGGCTTATTGCAAGACGTCCGCGTTGGAGCTTGACGGGTCCGAACTCCTATTGTTGATGAGCGTTATTACTTGTCCGGATTCCCTATTCTTACCCCGCGGATTTTGTTCAGTGTTCGCCGAGAGGGTTCCTAGTGGCCTTTCTTGTTGTTGACGGTTTAGGTGGGCCACCTGGCGGCTAAGATCCCTACAAAACACTTCGCTATCGGAAAGACGGGTTAATATGTCCTTCAACAAGGACGTGACCGATTGGTCGTGTACATTGTTGGAAGGTGGAGCATTTCGATTACCGGGCGCAGCTTGTGATTGCCCGAGCCCGTTTTCCCGAAATTCTTGCTCAAAGCCGGATGGGGGCCTCAACACGTTATTATTGTTGCCATATGATAAGTTCGAGTGTTGGTACCGAGGCCTCCATCCGCTGTTATTATTATTATTATTGTGGTGAGAATAGGAGTTCGGATGGGAATTATACCTTTGATTACCTCCTATATAACTTACGTTTTCGGCATCGCCGGCGAAGGGGCTACCGATTTGGCAATTAAACGCATCATGGTCTCCACCACAGTGAGTGCACATCAGGACCTGCACACTTTTATTGAGGCTTAATTGGGCGATTAACGAGTCAAGCTTCTTGTTCATTTCAGCTATGGAGCTTTTCGGAGCCTCTTTCTCCACAGCGAATGTCTGGTGTCGCGACGGGCCGGCAAGCCGATCCTCTTGCCATTGCACACTTTTCCTTGCGAGCTCGTAGGCCTCACTAGCTGACTTCCGAAATAGATCCCCACCTGCAGCGGAATCAACAGTCGCACGGTTAGTGGGAGTTAACCCGTGGTAAAAAGTGCTTACCAAGTCGTGCTTTGGGATGTCATGGTGGGGGCAGTTTCGGAGCAACTTCCGGAACCTAGCCCAAGCTGCGTGAAAGGCCTCGCATTCCAACTGCCTGAAGGATGTGATATCGGTCCGTAACTTGACTGTTTTGGACGACGGAAAATAGTAGGAAATGAACTCCTTTTCGAGCTCTTCCCATGACGTGATGGATCCCGCCTCTAACGAGTGTAGCCATTCCAACGCCTGTCCTGTCAATGAAAAAGGAAACAATTTCAGTCTCACAGCCTCAACGGGAACACCATTTTGCCGAGAGGTATCGGCACACATAAGAAATTTATCCAAATGTTCGTTGGGGTTCTCATGGAGTTCCCCTCCGAATTGACCACATTGTTGTATCAATTGGATCATTCCGGTCTTGATCTCGTATGTGTTGGCCGGGATCGTGGGAGCGACAATGCCGTTACGATTTTGGGGATGATGCGGCGCAAGGATCTCCATCATCGAACGCGTATCATTGTCCCCGCGGACGTTGTTCACGTGTGGCCTTTGGTTTCCGTCGGGTTGGTTGACCTCGGCGTTGGGGTTTGCCATTCTCTCTTTTCGAATCCTACAAAGAGTACGTTCAATTTCAAGATCAATAGGAATAAGAGAATCACTTTTCGATCGGGTGTGCATAAAGTAAAAAGAAGTATAAAAGGTTATCAACAAGAAAGAATAATGTTAGTAAGAGTATATATAAACAATTTATACAAAAAGAATGCTTAAACTAACAATGAAACGTTTTTGTCTAATATTGTAGGAAATATAAATCCCCGGCAACGGCGCAAAAAACTTGATGCGTGGTTCGTCTAGCTGTGTTTACGGATGTAGTGTGATATGAGTGTGCTATGGGACTATGGATGTGGTCTTTCTAATTGCTCTAAATTCACTAGACGTCACTACTTAGGGGCAAGTGTACCCCGTCGTATCAAGTAATAATCCGGTTAAGACCGGGTATCGAATCTACGGGATTTATAATTACAAGTATTAGACGACTCGGTTTCGTATGTTATTTAAGCGGTAATTACTTTGGGGTTAAGTAAGACTCAACTACACACTATTCCTCGATATTGGCGACACAGATTTATGTAGCTAAAACTCTATGAAGTGGGATGAATATGATAAGTTATAACCATGATAAATAATGATTCTAAATGTATACGGATAATAGTTTACTCTTGCAAAGACGACTAAGTGTAGTAGAACCGACCCGTGAAGTACTTAGACTACGTGGTTCCTAGTCAAGGCGTGTCTAATGCGGGGGAATTAGAAACTAGGGCCCGTAAGTTCTGTAGCTTGTCAATTCCTACGGTTTTCGATTTGTCACTTCCGGTAAGGCAACACCTATATAACTCCCTAAAGATAGCCCGAATGGCGGCGGTAATCGCGTTCTCCTACACAATAATCAATTATCAATATCAAAACAAGCAATAAACATTAACACATAAAGGAAAATAGAGATTATAAATCATAAATTATAAATATGGAAAGTGATTAGATGAAATACAACCAAGCCTAGTACATAGGAAGAGTACAAGCTAATTAGCAAGTAAAAAGGGAGAATCCGCCCTTGGAACTAGCTAACCGGACTCAAAGCCGTCTCCTAGGTCGTGGAGGTGGAACTCTCGAGCTTGGTGACGAATGGTGGAACGAAGCGTCAATGGAACGCCGGAACAACGAACAAGCTCTCGAGGGGGGGAGAGTTTAACTTACAAAATCTGAATCTAAATTACAAAGAAAGAAAAGAGTATAGTGTAGCTCTCTAGTATGTAGTTGGTGTTAAATGAAGTTCAAGAGCTTCTTATTTATAGACATCAAACAAGGGCAAGTTTGTAATTTCACAAAGCACAAGTATGGAGCAACATTATTTGGTGCAGAAATCCCATGATACGCCCTGCGTAAATTGGTCTACGCCCCGCGTAAATGCCCATTCCGTCAGAAATCTCCTGCATGTGGACCAATTCGTTGTCTTGTTGTCTCAAGCACGCCTTGCGTAAGGGATTGTACGCCCCGCGTGTTTGAGTCTCTGGAGTTTTATTGCTTGAATTGGTACTTTTACGCCGTGCGTAGCTGAAGTACGCCCCACGTAAAAGAGTCTCTGATCTTTTTATGTTGAAGAACTGCCTTTTACGCCCTGCGTATATGGTGGTACGCCCCGCGTAAGGAGAGTTGACTCTGGGAGACAATGCAGTCTGACTTTCAGGATTAGGCCAATTATTGCCGACATGTGTCATATGCCTCGCGTAAAGTGGTATACGCCCCGCGTATGCTGAGTCAGTTCCACATGGCTTCTGCGGATAAGGCAATCATTACCGACACCATGTTTCACGCCCCGCATAGGGGATTATACGCCCCTCGTATGGAGTGGATTTTTGCTCCTTTCTCGTACCTGAAATACAAAACTTGAGAGCCGAGTTAGCTTGACGTTTTTATTTCCTAAACTAATCAAAAACGAGGAAAATAAACTGAAAGTACGAGATTTATTTTTATTTCTTTATTTTATCAAAACACTTTATTTTTGTAATTAAACTTATTTATTTTATCTAAAATCAACCCGTAAATCACGCTAAAAGATATGGGTAAAATGCCCCTATCAATGGCCTGATGGATATGAGGGGTTACAATCCCGTACCGATCGAGCCGGTCAGTGACTGTGTTCTCGGGGACACCAGGACAGTGAAAATTGGGACCAGTCTCACGTCCCCTTTGGCCGACGAAATCAAGGCTGTCCTATCAGAGCATTCGGATGTATTCGCTTGGTGCACCGAAGACATCACAGGGGTCTCACCTGATCAAGCAGTGCAAAAACTGAGCATCGACCCCTCCGTGGAGCCCTTGAAGCAGAAGATGCGAGTACAAGCGAAGGACAAGCAAGCCGCAGTGAAGGTAGAGGTGGACAAGCTCCTAGCTGTAAAATCTATTCGCGAGGTCCACTATCCGGACTGGCTTTCTAACGTTGTACTTGTAAAGAAAGCCAGCGGAAAGTACCGCATGTGTGTAGATTTTACAAATGTTAATAAAGCTTGCCCTAAGGATTCTTACCCGCTGCCTAATATAGATCAGCTCCTCGACCAAACTGCTGGTCGCAAAATCCTGTCTCAGTTTGATGCCATCGCTGGGTTTCAGCAAATCCCTCTGGACCCAGCCGACGCCGAGAAAACCTCCTTCATTACACATGAAGGCACTTATTGCTACAATGTCATGCCTTTCGGGTTAAAAAATGTGGGGGCCACGTATCAGCGGTTAGTAGATAAGATGTTCGCCCATCTCATCGGCAAGACAGTGCAGGTGTACATAGATGATATGGTGGTCCTAAGCACTGAAGAGGGCGACCACCCGCGAGACTTGGCGGAGGTGTTTACGATTTTCAGAGCTTACAACCTTAAGCTGAATCCGGAGAAATGTTTCTTCGGATTTCGCAGCGGCAAGTTCCTGGGATGCGTGGTGCCAGAGAAAGGCATCGAACCTAACCCCGCGAAGATCGAGGCAATCTTAGCAATGGAGCCACCGCGTGACTTGCAGGGGGTTCAAAGGCTCAATGGGCGGATCATCGCCTTGGGACGTTTCATCTCTTGCTCGGCACATCGGTGCTTGCCTTTTTACAAAGCAATCAAGAAGGAGCATCCCTTTAAGTGGTCTACGGACTGTCAGGCCGCGTTCAACGCCATCAAAATCTTCCTCGCCACACCCCACTGTTGTCGGTGCCAATACCAGGGCGGGACATTCATTTGTACTTCACCATCGCCGATGAAACGGTAGGAGTCGTTTTAACTCAAGAAGAGAGAACGGAGCTTTATCCAATCTACTTTCTGAGCAAAGTTCTGAAGGGAGCCGAAATCCGATACTCCGAGGTTGAGAAGGCTCTGTTCACCATAACTCAAGCATCCGAGCGTCTAAGACCGTACTTCCAAGCGCATACGGTTGTGGTCAGGACCAATTACCCTCTGAAAAAGGCCGTCCAGAAACCGGAGGTCTCCGGTCGAATCACCAACTGGTCCATTCGACTATCCTAGTTTGACGTACGATTTGAGCCCCGCACGACGATCAAGGCTCAGGTATTGTCCGATTTCATCGTAGAATTCACCGGATTGTCTACTGCCAACCCCACGACAACAAAAGCTCGCAACAGCGACGTCTGGACCATGAGTATTGATGGGTCCTGCACTCCAGGATGGGCAGGCGCATGCGTAGCTATTCAGGGACACAATAATCTCCACATACGATATGCCGTCCGGCTCGATTTCCCAACCACAAATAATCAGGCAGAGTATGAGGCCTTGATCGCTGCTCTTCGATTATCGAAAACAATAGTGAACGGACAGCTGACGATATACTCGGACTCAAAGCTCATCGTCAGCCACGTCAGCGGTACCTACAAGGCAAAAGATCCGATTATGTGCCAGTACTTGGCCCTCGCCACCTCCTTGCTCAATGACCTCAAAGCAAAAGGAATAACCCTCGACCTCATACTGGTGCCACGAGAGGAGAACGAGGAGGTGGATGTTATCACCGCTCTCACAGCAGGCGAACAGTCCAGTGACCCGCATACCCTCATCGAGATCGCCGTGGCCCCGACCATTCGCGTAGAGAGCTCGCTACAGATCGACTCGGCGGACGCTGCAGCTAGCGGGTGGAGAAGTCCAATTATCAGATATCTTCAAGATGGAACACTCCCCGCAGATCGGACACAGGCGTCCCTCGTAGTTCGGCGTTCCTGGCATTATGCAATGCATGGTGGCTTACTCTATCGGAAGTCCACCACGCATCCCTGGTTGCGCTGTATATCCGAAGAGGAAGGGGATCACTGTCTAAAGGAGATACACCAGGGCATCTGTAGCTCGCATCAGGGCGCCCGGACAATTGCGAAGAAAGCCCGGCTCTAGGGGCTTTACTGGCAGACCATGGATTCCGATGCGACGCATCTAGTTCGAAGTTGTCAGGCATGTCAGCTACACGCCAATACTCATCACGCCCCGGCGGCTCCATTCAAAGGCATTATCACACCTTGGCCATTTACAGTATAGGGCATTGACTTGCTCGGCCCTTTTCCGATGGCTTTAGCACAAAAGTGCTTTGTAGTAGTGGCAGTCGATCACTTTACCAAATGGATCGAGGCTGAGGCAATCGCCAAGATAACCGCCGATAACGTAATCGGTTTCCTCAAGTGGACAATCATATACCGTTTCGGGGTCCCTCACTCCTTCATCACTGATAACGGGAGGCAGTTCGACTGCAGTCAATTCCGCGAGTTTTGCGCAGAATGGGGTATCAAAGGGTGATACACCTCGGTGGCACACCCTCAGAGCAACGGCCTCACTGAGGTAAGCAACCGAACACTCCTGCAGGGAATTAAAACGCGCCTATCCGACCAAGGCCGAATATGGTCTGACCACATCGCGGCGATATTATGGTCATACCGCACAACCCCTCATTCGGGTACAGGGCGCACTCCTTTTTTCCTCACGTATGGGGCAGAAGCAATGGCACCATCTGAGGTCATCCTTCGTTCCCCTCGACAAACCACTTTCGAAGAGACCAACAACAACGCGGAACTTGCGACAGCTAGTGAATGGCTTGAAGAAGAGCGCCTTAATGCTTTATTACACATCACGGCCCATAAGCAGAACATAGCGCGTTACCACGATAGGAGGGTTCGTCCCCGCACTTTTCAAGTCGGAGACCTTGTGCTCAGAGACGCCGCAGCTGCACAGTCCCCATTAGCTCAAGGCAAGCTCGGCCAATCATGGGAGGGACCATACAAGGTCGACACTGTCCTCCACAATGGAGCTTACAAAATCGCCTCTTTAGACGGCTTGGTCTATGACAATAGCTAGAACATCCAGATGTTAAAGAAGTATTATCAATAGCTTTTTGTAAGGAAAATCATGAATAAAGGGTTTCGTTTCTTTTTTCCTTCGCCTAACAATCCCATATTGTTATCGATTGCTTATAAGCGGGCACCACAATGCGTTCTTCGCTACAAAAGCGTCAAGATGCTACCCAAAGGCTTATCGAGCATCTCGACTGCCTTCGTAATCGCCTAACAATCCCATATTGTTATCGATTGCTTACAAGCGGGCACCATAATGCGTTCTCCGTTACAAAAGCATCACTATGCAACCCAAAGGCTTATCGAGCATCTCGACTGCCTTCATAATCGCCTAACAATCCCATATTGTTATCGATTGCTTACAAGCGGGCACCATAATGCGTTCTCCGCTACAAAAGCATCAATATGCAACCCAAAGGCTTATCGAGCATCTCGACTGCCTTCGTAATCGCCTAACAATCCCATATTGTTATCGATTGCTTACAAGCGGGCACCACAATGCGTTCTCCGCTACAAAAGCATCAATATGCAACCCAAAAGCTTATCGAGCATCTCGACTGCCTTCGTAATCGCCTAACAATCCCATATTGTTATCGATTTCTTACAAGCGGGCACCACAATGCGTTCTCCGCTACAAAAGCATCAATATGCAACCCAAAGGCTTATCGAGCATCTCGACTGCCTTCGTAATCGCCTAACCATCCCATATTGTTATCGATTGCTTACAAGCGGGCACCACAATGCGTTCTCCGCTACAAAAGCATCAATATGCAGTCCGAAGGCTTATCGATTGTAATCGCCTAGCAATCGCATATTATTATCAATTGTTTGCAAGCGGACACCATATCGCGTTCTCCGCTACAAAAGCATCAAAATGCTATCCGGACAGAAATCGAGTACCTCCAGTGATTTCATAGTCACCAAAACAACCTCGTATTATCAACAACGGTTCATGGGTAACTATTTCGATTCATGCTCCGGTAAGCAACACTACACGAGCACCTAAAACATTCACTGAAGAAGGAATTTTCCACGCCATTCAGAGCAAAAAAGGCTAAAAAGCAAAGATGCATAAACGCATAAAATTTTATAACAGGAAGCGCACCAAACTTCATTACAAAAAAAAAAAGAACCACAAACACGTCCAAAACACTATAGGTAAAATACATCACAATCACTCAAGAGAAGCACGGACACTATCGGGGTTCGGGATAGCCTCCGCATCCATGAGGGCCTGGTGCACTGCTCGCCAATTGATACATTCGTCGGTGTTATGCCCATTCTGCCTATGGTATAGGCATGCTTTCCCGACATGCGTCACTCGATGTGTCGGATCGGCCGGAATAGGCCCAAGAAACCCTTGTCTCAAAAATTCAAGGAAAACCACACTACGAGGTTTCAGCGGATCGAGAAACGTCGCCCCGTGGGAACGGCTCGGTGAAGCATGGCACCTAGGACGGCGGTTCTCCAGCATAGGAGGAAGGTTCATAACCCTGTCTAGTTCATCAGCAAGAAGTCTCCTTACCCAGGTAGGATGCGGATTCGTCACGGGAACCACTGACTCGTCGGGATTCAGGTACCCAATCCCGTCCTGCGACCATGCTTTCTTCTCAGTAGAAGAAAAGGCACTAATAACCACGTCACAGGAGTCCGTCATAGATCCAGTGTAAGGCGTGGAACTCTCACTGTCTCCATTTCGGCTTCTCCGCGAGAAACCCCGGTTCATCCACACCGGGGAAGCGTACCGCACTTTCCTATCCAACTCATGATCATCCATTGGGGGACAGTACATGTAGGGATGAGGCATCGCCGAGATGGCCTTTTGCACTTCGAGCACCTTGGCAGAGTCCACCACATCCTGAAGCGACATCACAAAGACAGGTGCAAGCAAATCGCGGAGGATACAAGCAAGAATGGAGTTTTTGAACGAGAAGCATAAGCAAAAAACCAACTCCTATTTATAGTGAGAATGGAAAAGACTTGACAAACACATCATGAAACATCAAATCAAATCAAGAGTGCAAGATAATGATCAAAATAAAACTGCCAAAAGATCCTTCAAGATATAAACCGTACAATAAAATTATTACATATTTGAAAAACAAGGCGTCATGTGGAGCAATACGCCTTCATCTCCAACTACTTCTTCTTAAAGCGACCACAGAACTCTACGGCCTTTGCCTGGGCAGCTTTGTCATAGACATTCGGAGAAAAGATGACCTCCGGAGGAATTTCATGCCCCGCAGCATAGGCAGCAGTGATAATCATCATCCGGTCTATCTTGATCAATTTCGCCTCGCGATCTCCCGTGAGGGCCCGCAACTCCCTGGCCTCCTTTCGAGCTGCCTCAAGATCCTGCCTAAGCTTTTCGTTCTCAACCGATAATGCAGTTGCTCGCTTCGCCCTCTCATCCACCTGCTCATTCACTCGGTGAACCCATAGTGTGGCCGCCCTAAACAGAACTTTATAGAAATGGAGTTCCTCAACTGCACGTGCCAACTTTCTTGACTGCTCCAATCGGCACCCCGTCTCCACTTTTAGCTTCTCGCCCAGCACAGCAATCTCGCCTTCTCGGCGCCCCAACAGCTCCCCGGCAGCGGCTACTTTTCCATTCGCCGTCTCCAGATCCTTCACTGCATTACGCAGGCCTTGCTCCATGTCGCGAAAGAGGTTTTCATCGTTCACACACATGTCGAACACCTTGTTAGCATTTTGAACGGCCTGCGTAAAATTTGGACAAATTCAGGGCACAGTTGTCAGAAACAAATCTAAGCAAGAGGATCAGAAAAACTTACCACACCGAGCGCCGATAGAGTCTCCACCCCCAGGTTCATCTTGGACACACCGTCCATCTGCATCACTTCACCGGGCACCTTTACGACGCGAGCCATCGCCCTCGCAAGGTCGGACGTCACCATAATGGAATGCACCGATAAGCCCATCACATATTCTTGGAACTTAGCAATTTTGGCATCCATTCTTTTCATCATCTCCGGGTGATCGCCCAGCCGATCCATCATCCCCGCCTCCAGTTCATTCCCACCATCAGTACACGCTCGCTTAGAGCCTTCGTGCCCCCCAACAGCATCCTCTCCAGCACGCACCTTCTCGTTCTCAATCCCAACAACAGCCTTACCTTTATCCTTCTACCGTTTCCGGGTAACAGGTCCTTGCATTTGCTGCTCGCTTTCTTCCTTCTCCGCAGCAGTCACCTCCGCAGTTTCTTCGGCCTCACCCCCTTCAATCGGCATCCCTTGCGGTATGTCGCCAGTAACATCAATGTCAGCATGCACGGCCAGCACGCCCCCCATACTCTGCACCACCTGGTTCGCATCTTCAAGCGATGAGAACGAGGCCAAGGATCCAGATGGCATAGCGAAGGCTTCCTCCGCAGTCTCAAGGCCAACACCAAACTCGTTCGGATCAAAATCCATGCTTACACGAGGATTACCTAGACCTTGATAGGGGTATTTTACCCCTATCTTTTAGCGTAATTTACGGATTGATTTTGGATAAAATAAATAAGTTTAATTACAAAAATAAAGTGTTTTGATAAAATAAAGAAATAAAAATAAATCTCGTACTTTCAGTTAATTCTCCATGCTTTTGATTAGTTTAGGAAATAAAAACGTCAAGCTAACTCGGCTCGCAAGATTTGTATTTCAGGTACGAGCATGGAGCAAAAATATAGTCAAATACGTGGGGCGTATAATCCTTTACGCGGGGCGTGAAACATGTTGTCAGCAATAATTGCCTTATCCGCAGGCACCATGTGGAATTGACTCAGCATACGCGGGGCGTATGCCACCCTACGCGGGGCGTATGACACATGTCGGAAATAATTGGCCTAATCCTGAAAGTCAGACTGCACTGTCTCCCTTAGTCAACTCTTCATACGCGGGGCGTATAACCATACACGCGAGGCGTACCAGGCAATTCCTCAATGATAAAAACTCAGACTCTTTTACGCGGGGCGTACTTCAGCTACGCACGGCGTAAAAGCTCCAATTCAAGCAATAAAACTCCAGAGACTCAAACACGCGGGGCGTACCTTAGCTACGCAGGGCGTGCTTGAGACAACAAGACACGGAATTGGTCCACATGCAGGAGATTTCTGACGGAATGGGCACTTACGCGGGGCATAGACCACCTCACGCGGGGCGTATCATGGGATTTCTGCACCAAATAATGTTGCTCCATACTTGTACTTTGTGAAGTTACAACATTGCCCTTGCTTTATGTCTATAAATAGGAAGCTCTTGAACTTCATTTGACACCAAGAAATAATTACACACTAGAGAGCTAACTATACTTGTTTTGATTATTGTTGTAGTATAGATTCAGTTTTTGTAGCTAAACTCTCCACCTCGAGAGCTTGTTCGGTTGTTTCGGCATTCCATCGAAGTTCCGCTCCACCATTCGTCACCAAGCTCGAGAGTTCCACCTCCACAACCTAGGAGACGGCTTTGAGTCCGGTTAGCTAGTTTCAAGGGCAGATTCTCCCCTTTTTACATGCTAATTAGCTTGTACTCTTCCTATGTACTAGGCTTGGTTGTATTCCATTTATATACATTTCATATTTATAATTTCATGATTTATAATCTCTATTTCCCTTTACATGTTAGTGTTTGCTACTTGTTTTGATATTGATAATTGATTATTGTGTAGGAGAACGCGATTTCCGACGCCATTCGGGCTATCCTTAGGGAGTTATATAGGTGTTGCCCTACCGGAAGTGACAAACCGGAAACCGTAGGAATTGACAAGCCACGGAACTTACGGGCCCTAGTTTCTAATTCCCCCGCATTAGACACGCCTTGACTAGGAATCACGTAGTCTAAGTGCTTCACGGGTCGGTCCTACTACACTTAGTCGTCTTTGCAAGAGTAAATTATTATCTGTATACATTTAGAGTCGTTATTTATCGTGGTTATAACTTATCGATATTCATCCCACTTCATAGGGTTTTAGCTACACAAATCTGAGTCGCCAATAGTTAGGGATAGTGTGTAGTTGTGTCTTACTTTACCCCAAAGTAATCGCCGCTTAAATAACATACGAAACCGAGTCGTCTAATACTTGTAATTATAAATCCCGTGGATTCGATACCCGGTCTTAACCGGATTATTACTTGATACGACGGGGTACACTTACCCCTAAGTAGTCGTAGCGTCTAGTAGAGTTAAGAGTAATTTATAAAGATCACATCCATAGATTTAGAGTCCGCACTCATGGTAAATACATATTTCAAAGTAGAAAAGCATGTTAGAACTACAGAATGAAACTTGCAACCCGAACCCCTCACCTGCGATGGCAACATTTACGGTTATCGCCTCCAACTCCGCTAGCTCTCCGTCCGAGAAATTATACCCGCGTTTCCATTTTTCGAAATCCGCTTGCGACCAGCCAGCTAGCTGGGCCATTCGCCATTGTTTCCAAATATAATATCCAGCGGCCAGAAAATGTCCCACAAGCTCATCGACATCTTTCTTACTTTCTTCGTCCGTCGGCAACCCCTTTAAGTACTTTATCAGAAGCTCCTCCGATGGCAACATTTGTCGCATTTTTAGCCACCTACCAGAATCCATGGGATCGTCATTCCATGTCACGCGGAACGGAAAGTCGCCATCCAGTTTCCGCACTAAGAAGTACCGATGCCTAAACTCAGAGATCTTATCCTTCAAGCCACCGAGTACCTTGAACTTCTGGTGAGAGAAGGTCACGTGTTGAGAGCGGGGTCCTTTATTCGACCGAAAGAACTCGCGAAACACCAGCCCGGTAGCTCGGTATCCGGCCGACCGACACAAAGAATAGAACGCCACCATCATCCTCCACCCGTTCGGATGAATTTGGCCAGGACACAAGTCATACTCTTTTAATACCTCAACAAAGAAGGGAAGCAGAGGTAGCCGCATCCCCGACTCCAACTGCTCCTCATAGACAACCAGCTCGTTTGCCCCGCCAACATGATGAGCTCGATCATCTTCCTCCAGCGCCACCAACTCATAAGGCTGCCCTAGCCGATACACGGTAGAAATAGCGGCCAAGTCTGCCGACACAATAATACTATAGGCATCGTCCACCGCAAAGGATTCCGGCCTCTTCGGACGGTGCCTCCCCTCAAAGCGTTTACCGTCTACACTCGTCACACCTGCCGACCTTGTCCATACCTTTTTCCGCATTTGTTCGTAGATCGAAGCCAAAGGTCTCTCTTCGGTAATCACTCCCTTGGGTACAACCACAACTACTTCAAGAACACCAGCGGCGGGCCCTCCAAGGGGGCGCTCAACGCTGGGCGACGCGCGTACCATGACGGTTTTCCTTTTCTTTCCAGCGGCAGCACCGCCCTCCTCCGCCGTCCCTACTCGTCTTTTTCGCTTTATAGATCGTTTTTGGGAAGCGTCACGGAGTGTAAAGTCGCCCGGTGTCACTAGCGGCAGTCGCTTTAGGGCTCCCCGCGAAGAACCCTCTGACATACTCCCCCTCCCCAGAAAGAAAACAAACTAGACACAAGAACTAAAAACAGGAGAGATAAGCGTTTCGACTGACCTCGAAAAGGTTACGACAAGCGTCGTGGAGAATCTTCAGAAGAACGCCGCCAAATCAGTATACCCGGTGCCCAGCAAGCGCGAGCAAACGACGAAGCACCAACGAAACGGTCGACAAAAAACAGCGGCTCCAAAGGGAAAGCACAACGGCCAAATCGTAATGGGAGGAGAATGTGACGAAATAAGGCAGAAGTAGCGCCTGCCCCTGCATTTTATACCTAAACAAAAGCGGAGGCGCCGGCAAGGCACGACATTCAAAGCCTTTTTTACGGCGCGTGCAGGAGCATTTAATGAAGGGGCAATAAATTGCGCACTAAAAACCACAAGCGCATGCATCAATCTGAAAGGTCTCTATGACGAATTCGAGCACCTTTCATCCAGCTGTCCACCACTCATTAAGAAGAGAATAATCCTATTAAATCTGCACCTCCTCGCATACAATACTCGGCTATCCTCGCCGGGAGGGACTACTTGATTCGGAATATCACTTAGGTCCATGAAGGCCCAACAATGTCCGACCAACGAATGGGCCAGGACAACAAGAGGCCCACGGGCCCAATTCAATCCACTATAAATACAAGAATGAAGGAAGAAGAAGGGATCGGGTAACTAATTTCCTACCTCACTCACATTTGATTACTAAACTCTCTTGAACCACTAACTGTCTTAATCTTCGGAGTGTCCGCAGGAACCGTTCCCAGATTACATTATATTGCATTACGGCATACCAAACAGACTCTTAAGTGTTTAGCCTTTCTGTATATAAAAAAATTATTTACACATTTGGGATTCTTACTTTTAAAAATATATCACTCGTTGTACAAAAATATGTTTACAAACAAAAAAAACATCAAATATTATTGATATTTTACTTATAAACCCTTAAAAAAATTATATATATTTTATGAGATATGGAAAATAATTATTTTATATGTATTTATGAAATGGATAAAGTATTAATAGTGAATGATGAATTTCATTTAGGATTTAAGTGAATGTTTACCGATAGACAGAGTACAATTTTTTATTGTTCTTATATCTTCTTTTGTTATTTTTATACATTATGCGACGTGGATCTGTGGTCATATATTATATTTTAAGCAAATATTATTAAAGTTGAAATGATGAATCAACCTATTTGGATAAGTTTAATGAACTTCATAGGTATTAAACCTATTTTTATATTCAAAAGTTGTGATAAGCTTGTGCTGCTGTTCACATGCTTATGTTTTTTACATGATAAAAGTTGCCCCTCAAATCAATGCCCAGAATTTTAATTTATTTTATGGACTTACATTTCTCCAAAATCCACTATCTTAAAACATTATCCTAATCTAAGGATCTACTACTAGATTACTAATTAAGTTCATTGAATAATAAAAGCATATAAGTATTATTGATGATGTTCGGATGGAGCTCATTTTCATATACTAATATAATAAAAATATAAAACATAATCAGATGGGTGACGTGTCCAAGATAAAATCAAGAATAATATCCATATCACCATCAACCTAATGGATGGTCCTCATTCCTATATGCAATCCATCGGTGATTCATATTCATATATATATTTCTTAACAAAGAAACTAAAAAGAAATAGCAAAGATATTTATAAAGAGCAAGTCAAGCAACAACTTGAGCAATCTCATTCACTGTCCGATGAGAAAAAAAAAATACTAAACAATCGTATCGATTATTAAATAATTCTTGATAATCTTAAAGGATCCTTCCGAAAACGGACAAGTCTTTAATATTCGAGCTAAAACTGTCAACAACTTTTTCAGTGTTATACTTGAAAAGAATATTGTGGTAATGAAGAGATAAGGTTCAGAGAACGGCCTTACACAAAGCTAACGCCTCTACATCAGCATCAACAATATTGGTAGTTCAAGAATTGTAACAGATGGAATTACGGAGAACAACACACATTCCACTTTTATTATCGTTGTTGAAAATAGATGCATCGATATTTCACTTAATAAAACCTTGACTAGGCTTCTCACAACACACCACACGATTGGACTGAGGAAGCTGAATAGTAGATTTCCTCGATTGGTAAAGATTCTAGTCAGCGACAAAACGTAGTGATAAATTCACAGCAGACCCAACCTACACCAAATATATTACTCCATAAAATATTATTCTTTTGCTGCCATATGGTCCAAAGAGTGACAACAAATCAACAAACAAAAACTTTAGGTAAGGAAGATCACAAATGTAAAAAACGGTCATTAAGAAACTCAAGGTTAAAGACATCAAAGTTGATACCAATATGAGCCTAACACGATGTAACATACACACATTCTAGAAGCTTTTTATCCAGGTAAGGAATTCTCTCCTAAGTAGTCTAAAACAATGCTCATCAATAACTTCACCCATTATAAAAATACCAACTTTCTCAATATCATTTCCTTAATAGATACAAAGTCAGTTTTCTTTTATTTAGACTAAGAGTCTCTACTTCTATATAAAGAGATCCAACTTCCTTCATAAGGTATTATCTTATCTCTCTAAGTATAACGATTTCTCATTTTTTTTTTACTTTATATCTTCAAGATTAGAACTGACTTAAGTGTGAAGTATCATTGGTCGGGATTCGACCAATGTTTGTTTTGTAGGAAGTTTACTTGGAGATAGTCAGCAACCCCAAACACTCGTTTTCCCCCACTCCCTACTCTGGTGAAAAGAACACACTTCCAAATCATATTCCTTTTAACTCTGGATCTCTCAACCATAAATTTTCATTTTATGTTATCATTCTTGTTTGGATATGTCACTAAAATGTATCGATGATCACTAAAGTTTAAGGTTGATTTCAAAAAGGTCACTTAACTTCATTTTGTTTTAACAAAGTCACTGAACTTTTCTTTTAATTTAAATAAAGTCATTCTGGCAATTTCTGATAGAAAAAAATTACTGGAATAGTTACGTGACAGTCATGTTGGAAATGAATAACTCTCACGTATGGCATGACAACCACGTTGCAATAAAAAAATTATATTTTTTATTTACTTAATTCAATTGCTTGAAAGTGTCACGTGACAGTAAAAAATGTATTTTTCTTTTTATTTTTTTTTGTTGTGACATGACATACTCGTGGGTCGCCACATGATTGTCATGTTATACGTAAAGTAAGTTATATCCAACGTGGTTGTCATGTCATTATTCCAACGATTTTTTTCTGACTGAATTTGTTGGAATGATTTATTAAAATAAAAATGAAAATTTAATGAATTTATTGAAATAAAATGAAGTTTAATGACCTTTTTAACCTAATCCCAGACTTCAATAATATAGTGCAATTTACCCATATTTTGTTTTATAAATATTCTAATGAATATGCTTTTGCCTATATCAGATGTTCGTTAGGGGTAAATCTGGACTTCTCCAATTATACGAATATTCGATAAAAAAAATATTTTTGGTCCAACTGATATCTTGGTTGTAGTGTGTGGATAACCTTACCGTCTAGTGAGAGAAGCTCTCACTTTTCTCTAGCTTCTCTACCTATTTTCTCTTCTAAATAATATGAAGCTCTCCATCACCGTGATTGTTGTTCAACATTTCCGATCTTGCTTTCTGATCAGGTTTATTTAGAGGAGGAATAAGGAAGCTTGTCTTCCTTCTTCGTCCTCCCATTTATGTTTAGATTTAGTTTTTAGTTTCAGATATGTTTTCTTGTTAGTTTAAATCTATTTTCCTTATTGAACTTCTTTTCCGTTAGATCTACATCTGTTAGCTATATTTCTTTCATTTATTATATTTTCGTTCTTAGCAAGAGCGGAAAAGATTCGTCTTGTCCGTAGATCAATAGATTTACGTGGTTGTAAAAAAAGGACTCAGATCCGAACGTCCGAAAGATCGTAAATGATGAAGTATGAACTACAACATTTTTTCAACAAGATTGGACTTACGATAAAGATATAATTTCTATTTTTGTTGTATTTATACTTTTTATTTTATTTTATTGCTCTTTGTAGTCCTTTTATTGCTCTTTGTAATCTCTTTTCTTCCCTGTACGGATCTTGTACTAGTTGTAGCCTGTATGGATGAGAGGTTTTATTCCTCTTAATTTTTATGTTGTATTTGTACTTTTTTAATCTAATGGAATGATGACATATATATATATATATATATATATATATATATATAAAATTTAAATTTTCTTATAAAAAAAATTCATATATAGCTTAACATAAAAAATAATAAATTTATCCTTAATTTTTTCAATTTGAACAATTTTGAATTCATATAAGAGGTGCCTAAAAGATGTGCCTAAAAGAGTATCTCCAATAAGAGCATCTCCAATAGAGGTGTCTAAAAGAGTGCCAAAACTTACTAAAATATAGTATTTTATTGTCTCTTTCATCCACATCATTTTTGGCAACTTTAATTTAAAAAATGCTCCAATAGAGATTGCTTGAAAAGTTGCCACTATAATCCTACAAATTATTATTTTATTATAAAAAAAATGTTCCAGGTTTATTATTTCTAGGAGAGTATATTAAAAAATAATTAAACAAGGTTGTCAAGAGGTTGCCAAAAATTGGCAATTTTCCTTGGCACCCACAATCACTCCAATAGTGGACACCCTTTAAAAGTTGTCAAACCTGATGCCACATCAGCTGGCACTCTTTTGGGCACCCTCTATTGGAGATGCTCTAATGGCACGCATAGAAATTTTCGACTTAGATAGTAGAATCTATAAAACAAGACACTCGGCCCTAGACGCGAATGCAAATAGTAAGGGAGTGTCGGTGCACCCTCGACCTTAGGAACCATTCCTTATAGTTATGCCACCATCCACCCTTCATCTTCATTTGTGGGTACTGTTAGCACTCCAATAAATGAAGGATTGTGCATTTTTTTTCTCAATCTTGGCTAAAATGACGTAGTTTTGTCTTGGGTATGCATATTAAGAAAAAAAAACCAATCTATATAGGTTGAGTTTTTTTGTTTTTTACACTCTAACAGCATCTACAACTGTCTTTTAATTTGGTTCTTAAATTAAATTTTAAGGAGCGAGAGTTAAAAATCAACTTCAATTTTAGTGCACTCTTTAAAAATATTATAAATAATTGACTCTTAGTGATTTAAGAGTGACTAAAATATATCATCTCCAACAATACTCCTATATTCACTCCTTATTTGTTATTTTATCATTAAAATTATTATTATTGTTCTATCTACTAATATTGAAAGGAGATAGACTATTCAATAGTAAATTATTAATAAAAAATGAATTAAGAGGGACTAAGAGGTGGAGAGGCTCTCTATTAATAGAGATGATGGAAAGACTCTTAGTAATTTGAGGAGCCACTAAGAAACTGTTTGAGTGGACGCTTAACTCTCTCTCCTCAAATTTTAACTTAAGAGCTAGTTTAAGAGGCGGTTGGAGATGCTTTTAGTGGCTCCTCAAATTACTAAAAATTTCTCCATCATCTCTATTAATAGAGAGCATCTCCCTACTTTTAGTGCCCTCTTTATTTTATTTTTTGATTAACGATTTATTATTAAAAATTAAAGTTAAATAAAAAAATATTTTTGTAAACCAAAATATTTAATTTAAAGTTTTAAGTTGAATATTATCAACTACTATTTCAGTTGGATAAGGGCTAAATTTGATCATATATAAGATTTTTATGAAAGTGCAGATTTAGTCCTAACGTACAAAATTGTCCAAATTTAATCTTAATATATCTAAACAAGATCGATTTTAGTCATAGATTACAAAAAATTTAAAATAGCTACTATTATTTAACTGCAGCATCAGACATTCTAAATATTAATTACGTCTAAAATATTTAATTGTATGTCACTAATACAATTATAAAAAAAAAAAAATTGTTAAAATACTCACAACTAAATCTCCACATGCAAATTAATTACAACTTTTTTTTTCAATATGTCTAAAAAGTTTACTGTATTACTAATATAGAGACAAATAATCAATAAAAAAATGGTAAATAATTTATTAGTTCCCTAGTTTTTACATAACATACTGTTTAGTTCTCCTATTTTAAAAAATACATTTTCAAGTCCCTATCTTTTGCCAATATTAACCCTTTGGTCCTTTTGTCTAGTTTTTTAAGACTTGTAACCGTTATATTTTAGCATAAATAGACATATATAAAATAACAGAGTAACATGGTCAACTTGTATTGTACTGTGGTTGTCCTAAAAGCTAAGATGTATTCGGTTAAAAATATAAAAATATAGATAAAAGAACCACATGGTTAATATTGGTAAAAGATAGGGATCTTAAAATGTGTTTTTCAAAATAGATGGGCTAAACAGTGTGTTAGGTAAAAACTAGAGAACTAATAAATTATTTACCCATAAAAAAATATACTCAACATATAATAAAATTGATATTATTTAAAAATATTAGAATTATATTTATAATAGGGTTAAGGTGAAAAAATACCCCTAACATTTTGGACAAGGAGTAATTTTACCCCTAACGTCTAATATGGTGCAATTTTACCCCTAACGTTGGAAGCCAAGAGCAATTTTACCCCTAACGTTCATAAATTGGGTCAATTTGAGAAATAATTCATCAAACTGTCTTCTCGGTCATGAATCTTGTCATCTACACTTCATACGTGTGTCATTTTATCAGTAACAAATCATAAACATATGTTGGGATGTGAAAAAAAATAAAAAAATATACTGTCTTTTTATACAAATTAGACAATAAATTCAAAAAATTCACCAAATTTATAAATATTAATCTCAAATTCTATTATTAAATTATAAAAAAACATGAAATCCTTTTTTCAGAACGAATTGTTATGCAATTGGTGCTGAATAATGAACAAAAATATATGTGTTTTATAATAGTGTCTGAAATTGACCCAATTTATTAACGTTAGGGGTAAAATTGCTCTTGACTTCCAACGTTAGGGGCAAAATTGCACCATTTTAGATGTTAGAGGTAAAATTGCTCCTGACTCAAAACGTTAGAGTTATTTTTGTACATTAACCCTTTATAATATATTCATACTTTTAACATTAAATCTGCACTTTTAAAAACATTAGCTCTTTTAAGAATGCATTGAGCTATTTAATTAGACAATAATCAACTACCACATCCAGAACTGCATTTATTTAATAGCTGCCATTATGGATTGTTTTGTAAATTTATATCCTTTTGTTATTTGTTCCATATTTAGTTGGTTTACAACATTTAACTGTGGACCATCCATTAATTATACAATAAATTAATTTTAGAAATTTGATCGTAATAACAAATTTTAAGATTATTGTAATTTTGTTATCCCAGTCTCAAACTCAAATACAAGCTGCTTATATTAGCGGATTAAGATTGTGATACTGATTAAAATGTTAAAATGATAAATTTGAAGGTTTCAATTTTAAACTAATAAAGAGGATACCATTTCTCAATCTAAATTTGAAAGAGAAAAATTTCAAACGGATAAAAAAATTTAGTCTTCATTGGAGATTTGTATATTAGATTGAAAAAAGATGTATACAACTTAAAATTTGGAGTTCATATACTCTCAAAACCCTAAAAAATGAAAATATATTAAAACCTCTTCGAATAAAAGGGCAAAAAGGACAAATTACAACTCAATGGTAAACTAGTAAATAACGGGGTGGTCGGAGTTGTAATTAAATAGTTGCACAATTGTGAATAGGAGGTAGTTTGAGCAAAACGGCAAAGTTTGTTTATGCCGGTCATATGACGTGTTACCAACCTCACACACCGTGTGAACTAAATTTAGAGAAACAAAGATTTTGCTTCTCCTCCACACTATAGCTATTCAAAGCAGAGAGGGATCGAGTCTTGGCCCCAGCCGGGAAGTTCTCTAAAAAAGTCTATTACCTGGGGATCGATGCAAGCTCTTGTTCTTCTTCCACATGGCGTGTCTTCCTTCCACACGGCGTATCTGAGACATCTGAGGCACTCCTAATGGGCTTAATGCCCTCATCATTCTCTCATTTTCAAGAAGAGTTGGACCCCAAATCTTGGATGGGATAACCAAGAGAGCATTTGATTTGAATAAGCTCAAATCATGCACATTGAATGATGGAGATGCATTTGTCAACCAATTCGGGAGTGCCACGTGATATACATTTGCACTAATTTCCTTCACGATCTTAAATGGACCATAGCTCTTAGGTTGGAGCTTGCTACTTAGAGCACTTGATAGACGCTCCTTGCTAAAGTAAACCATCACTTCATCCTCCACCTTGAATTGCACATCCCTACGGTGCTCGTCTACTTTAGATTTCAACTTGGCATTCCTTTCTTCAAGCCTCGTTTTGACCTCTTGATTCATTTGTTGGATCTCTTAAGCTAACTTTTGGATGGGGACACTAATCTTTTCTCCCCTCGGGTGGTTCACAAGGTCAAGATCGTGGTTGGGCATCTTTGTTTAAACAATCTCAAAAGGTGACTTCCCGGTTCCCGAATGGATGTCCCCATTGTAAGCAAATTCTGCTTGAGGCGCCACAAAATTCCACATCTTCGATTCACAACTTTCGTTTGGCCATCAGTTTGGGGGTGGGTTGTGGTATTAAACTTCAATGGTGTATCAAACAATGGTAAAAACCTAGCCTCCACTGGAGATTTGTATAGTAGATTAAAAAAAAGATGCATACAACTTAAAATTTGGGGTTTACGTACTCCCAAAACCTTAAAAAAGAAAATACATAAAACCCCCTAAGAAAAAACTACTTTAAGATAACTTAAAGGGCAAAAAGTTCAAATAACAACTGAATGGCAAACTAGTAAAAAATTAGGTGATAGTAGTTATAATTAAACAGTGGTATAATTAAGTGCATAACAATAGAATAGGCATCCATTTCCTCATGTTGCCTTTGCAGATCTGGTGTCATCGATACAAGTATGATGCACCCAACGTGTTCATCATCGGATTTATGCTTCTGATAGGCATCAATCTCTTCAATGGGTGCATCATCAGCCGGAAGAGCGGGTATCGATGTATCGAGTACATACCCTATCTTTTCGAACTTCAAAACAATTTTGAGGTTACGAAACCAGTCGGCGAAGTTTGAACCATTCAACTTGTTATCGGTAAGGATATTTCTTAGATCGGTTTTCGACATGATTGTTTTTAGAGTACGAAATCAATAACCTGAGAGTGAGAAAAAGGTGACGGATGTTATTCATTTGTTTAATTCACTTACAATTTAAATACGTTGGACTTTTATGTTTTTAAATTGTTCCCACTATTTTACCAAATTAATAACCATCTATATTAATTCGAAGGATATTCACAATTCCTTTAACGAGCTAGAATCCTAACTCCTGAAATTTCACCTTGAGTTTACTCAACAAGCTAGTTTCATTCATTAGGTAGATTCATGTAATCAATCACATCAAAACATGTGATTTCTAGGTTGTTGGGTTACTAACCACATTAGTAACTGATATGTGTCGTTTATCAATCCCAACCATATTGCCTATTAGGTTAGAACAACATGAGTTTACTCATCCAATTATTCTATCCTAATTTAAGCATTACCTCATTATTCGTGAAAAATAGTTTTTCGATAATTCAGGTGTTACCATAAGACCCCGAGCTTGAGTTTACTCAACAACCCAAAGGCCCCCAGTACTGCCGGCTGAATTATAATATTAGGGAGGGGCAACCGATTTTAATAACTTGCTTATTTACTTAACTTTTGATTAGTGAGGGATTTATTTAAGTCTCATAATCTAACCTAGTCTTGATTTGCTTTAGCATACATCAGACATTCATACATTCAACATTGACAATTATGGACATATCTCTAAGTTTATTCCGTTGAGTCAGAAACGGAATAAAGGGTCACCCTAGGGAAATACTAACTATTACATATTTCTCTTTGGGTCCTCCGTCTTCTCATTGGCGCCTTGAATTACAACAATATTCAATTTCAAAGAAACTTCAATTTACTTGAAAGGATTTGGATGAGAAGAGAAATACAATAGAGAGTAAGAGAAGGCAGGACACGCATGTCCTATTTAAATACCAAAAGACTAAATAACTATTAAAGAGGGTCTAATATGTCCATAATGCCAAACATGCATAGACTCAATTAAATTAAATTTAATTGGTTGATTACACAAACTATTTGTGTAATATTTAAGTTAATCAAATTAACAACTTAAATTAATTTTCATCCAATTTTTAATTATGCATATCCTAATTAATTCGAATAATTCATTTAATACTTTGAATTAAATATATCAAATATTTAGGTAAAACAAACTTTTAAATAAATTGATTTTGATAATCAAAACAAAACTTTTAATATTCTGAAACGTATATATATATATATATATTAAAAACCCGAGCCTGTTTTAAAACGATTTTAAAACGGTATCCGTTTGGGTCGGGCCGATTTTAATCGGCCCACCCGTTGCGACAGCTGCTGCCTTGCGGCAGCAGCAAATCACATGGAGCCGCTGCCTTAACGGCAGCGGCGTCTCTGCTGTCGGTTGCTGCGCAAAGCAGCAACCGCCTTGCGACAGCCGCTCGGGGTTGCCGCCTCGAGGCAGTGACCCCGAACAGCTGTTCGTATTTATTTATTTATTTTTTATTAAATAAATACATATTAATATATATATAATTATTCTAAAACAATTTCAAAACAATTTTCAGAATATCAGAAATCAGTTTTATCTTTTAGATTTAGTAAAACAAAAGTTTTAATTATCTAACCATAAAACCTTCAAGTTAAGTTTAAACGATTATCAACCGAAATAATAAGGAACTATGCATAATCAGTTTTAATTAACAAGTAACCAAAACTTATTTATCGTTAGGTTAATTGAACTAATCGATTAATTAATTTAACCTAACAATAAATCTATTCAATCCGATTGAAAAACTCTTTTATTTACATATATGAAATAACAGATTAACATAGGCTCTGATACCAATGTAGGAAAATAGACAAGCCTAGGCATAGCGGAATAATAAAATTTTATCTATTTTATCTATTTCCCTTTTCCAAGATCTGTTAATTGTTATTTCATATAAAGAGGGATAGATAGTAATACCTTTATTGATGAACTATCTACCATTGCAAACGAAGTGTCTCGTGAACCACGAACGTTTGATTCAACACAAAACCAAAAGATAATCAGTAATCAACCTTCAATGAATAGCAATCGCAATGATTGCCTCTAACAGAAATCGATACGAGATCAAAGAGGGAGTAAGAAATAAAGTAATTAGCCGAGACGAAAGACGGAACGATTCCTCCTCTCCTATTTTGTGTGTGTCGAAATTTGGGGTTAGAGAAGTCTATTTATAGACTTTTCTTAACCCTAATTCCAGTTGTGTTAGGTAATTAAATAATTGGAATCTTATACGGAATAGGATTCCTAATTAGATAATTAAATAAACACTTTACTATTATCTAAATAATAACTAATTATATCTAGATAATTATTATTAATCAAATTAATAATTAATTAATGTTATGGATAATTAAATAGAGTTTCAATCACATAAAACTTCTAATTGATATTATCAGATAATCTTTTAATTTAATTGATAACCATAATCAAATTATAATTATTAATCAAATTAATTTATCCCTAAATTAATGTAAATTTCGGCCCATATGTATATATCCCACTAATTACATTTTCGTCCTCCGATTCCAAGTCCCATATGCGACCCATTAGGTTCTTTATTGCCACTAGTCGTATATATCATTTGAAATTATTCATCACGATTAATTCCAACATATATATAACGGAATACCGTCGAGAGCTGTTACTAGCAGAACCTATGATATTCCCCCAGAGCAATTAAGAAGTCAGGTTGATAACTGACATTAACCTTTCTGTATTAGGTACATTATAATACGATCCTTCATCAACTATATCCTTTCGGTCAATTCCTTATAACCATGGAACGTGTCAAGGTTACATATAACGAAGAGTCTGGTTTTACTTGTACAGGTTGAATTCACTCTGAAAGATAAGTTAAGTGAAATGTTCATTTCTACTCTTAACTGTATCACCTTGTAAGGATTTCAGTCAATTCACTACAAGCGGCCCTTTGGATATATCTCCCATTTATCGGGAGAACGAATGCTCAATCTGACATTAACCATTCTGTAATTACTTCGCGTGATACCCAACCCTGCTCTCACACACCCTAGGCTCTCACCTATTGGATCGTGCTCGCACAGAATCAAAGTATCAGACTCCGCAGTCCAGAATTACTAATTAATGAATGTTTGAGTCTGAGGATTAGTTATACCTACTAATACCGATGAGATGAACAGTTGACACATTAGATAAATCATCCCATTCTGTTATCTCAAGTCGGGTCCCAATCCTAATGATCTCCTTCATCAGATCCATGTAACTGTCTAGATATCAGAATATCTAAAGCTTGTGAGATCAGCTTTCTGTCTCGACAGAAAACACTGTTACATGCAAGTCTCAACAGCAATATGCCAATCCCTATAACATATTACTTGACTTGGGTTTACTTTAAGTCTATTAGTCTATTATAAAGTATAGTCTCACTTCATGCTTGTATGAACACTTTATAACTACTTGAATAAACTTAGGATTACTTCCTTTGCAAAAGATTTGTGCCTTTATATATAGTTACATATTAATGCTTTATATTTGATTAAACAAATGACCAAATAAACAATTTATTCATTAATATTAATATCCAAGACAATTGCATTTAGGACACTAAATTCCAACAGGCGTTAGTTGGTGCCTCCTTAATAAATCAAACACAACACGAAAATGCATCATATGCTCTTCTAAAGTTTTGCTAGGTATAAGGATATCATCAAAATATACAACAATAAACTTAGCAATCATCGGGCGGAGGACTTGGTTCATCAAACTTATGAACGTGTCAAGAGCATTGGTCATCCCGAGCGACATCACGGGCCACTCATACAAACCATCTCCAGTCTTGAACATTGTCTTCCATTAATCTCCCGCTCTTATATGAATTTCATGATATCTTTGAAAACACCTTGGAACCGCTCAATCGATCTAAACATGTCATCAAGGCATAGAATAGGAAATCTGTACTAGATGGTGTGAAGGAAAATTAGGCTAAGATATAGCAGCGGAAATATAAAAAATTTAGCCTACTTCCTTTTAACCATAGGATCCGTTAATCGTTATTTCATATAAAGAGGGATAAGAAGAAATACCTTTTGAAGAACAATCTACCGTTGTTAATGAAGCACCCACAACTCTTCTCCGAGTTCCCAAGCACGAAGTAAAACACGGTGAGGTTAAGTTAGAATCAACCGTATGAGATGCAACCAAAATAGATTGCCTCTAATTAACCAACACAAGATCAAAGAAAAAGGAGATAGATGAAATTAATCGATCGATGGAAGCCGTATGAATTCTTGTCCACGAACTAGGGGAGTCGAATTCTCTTTCTCTCTCTAACTTGCAAATTTCGAAAATCACAAAGGGGAGTTATCTTGGCTTAGTCGAAATTCATGTAGTAGGGGGTATATATAATCACTTGTATCTAAACCCTAGTTAGATAGGAATAGGTTACTTAATAGGAATTCAATTCGGAATAGAATTCCCAATTATTATCTTATTATATATCTAATATATGTAGGATAATAATAAATAACCTAATTGGATAATAATAGGAGTATATTAATCTAATTAAAACTCCTAACTTAATTATCTCTTAATTAATTTAATTCGTATTCCTAATCAAATTAGGATTAATAGAATTAAAATAATTCCTTATTTATTATATATAAATTCCGGCCCCCTCTATTTAAATGGGCCTTACTGGGCTCAATTGGGCTTCCATCAATTAATAACATCCATCTCTCTTTTAGTTCCAAGTCTTATGTGTGATCCATTAGGTTCTTACTACTTCTGGCCGTATGCAACTATTAAATTAATTTCTTCAAGAATTATATTTAATCTTTGCATAACGGAATGATGTACTGAGTATGTTATTGGCAAGTCTGTAATCATTCCCCCAGAGTCCGTTAAGAAGACAGGTTGATTCTGTCGTTAACCCTTCCGTATTAGTTACAGTATAATTCGATCCTTTATCAACTACATCCTTGAATTGAATCTTATGACTATGGGTGATGTCAAGTCACATATAGCGAGACGTTCGTTTTACTTATACAGGCCGAGTCAACTCAAATAGATAGGTTAAGTGAAATCTGTATTTCTTACTCTTAAGCTATCACCTTGCAAGGATTTAGAGTCGAGTCTTCCACAAGCGATCCTTGGATGTATCTCCCATTAATCGGAAGTGATAAATGCTCAATCCAATGTATCACTACCCTGACATTACCTCCTGTGACACCCAACCTTTGCCGTTCACACCCCAGAGTCATCTCTGTTAAGGATCGCGGGACAGCAGGATCAAAGTCTCACATTCAGTAATTCAGGATGACCAATTAACATTCCTTTGAGTCTGAGGATTAGTTATACCACTACAAAAAAAACCCTTTTTGTGACCAAAAAATTCGTCATAATATGTCCATATTTCGTCACAACATACTTACGGTGACAAAAAAATTCGTCATAAGCTTCGTAGCAATAAGCTCGTCTCGAGAAGTTTCTTGTGACGAAATTATTGTTTGTCTCGTTTTGCAATATTATATTGTGACAAAATTCTGTTTGTCATGTTTACATTGTATGTTGTGACTAATAATTTGTCAAAAAAAACATTACATTTAGTTGCTAGAAGTCTATATTAGTCACAAAAAGTGAGAAAATTTGACAAATATTAGATACTTATTGTGACGAAATAAATTAACGTGACTAAGTATATTTGTCACAATTAATTGATTACTATATTGTGACGAATGTAGTATTTGTTACAATTATTGGGAAGAGTCTCGCCTTCAGGTAGAGCATCCTTAAACAACTCTAAGTTCAAATTGAATGACTTGATGGTAGAATTAGTCATTATCTTATTATGCATCAACCGCAATATAAACGACAATGTGGAGTACTTTATACATCCTGGGTATAATTCCCGTTGAGCATCACTAACCAATCTAGTGAAGTTGTTATGTATGACATCAGTTTCAACATTATTATGACTATTCGACCCTTCTCCTATATGAGGATCTAGTATGTTGGCTCTCTGTATATCATCCAACATTATTGGAATATCATCGTTCATTCCATCCAAATCATCATTATCATTTATTTCATAACTTTGATATATGTTAGTCTGGATAAAAGGCTCGCCATGATGTATCCATTGAGTATAATCAATGGTCATTCCATGCCTAAGCAAATCATATCTCACCTCAACTACCTTCTTCAAATAACAATTATTGCAGTTTTGACATGGGCAACGAATTCTACCAATAGAGTCAATGTGAGAGCTAGCAATATCTATAAATTCTTGAACGCCTTTAATATATAACGGATCAAGTCTATTTTTAATTTGTATCCAACTTTTATCCATCTGTTAACATAGGTAGCCAAAAGAACGCAATCAGAAATAAATGAGACAGGAACTTGCATATTTCATTCTCCAATTTTAAGGCTAAACGTTATATAAGCTAAAGTTGCTAAAATATTTGATCAGGAAAACACGTGTAACCAAGATAACTAATATATAAGGAAACACATACCTTATTTCGCTGAAAAAACAAAGTATTTGCTGAATGATTGCTATAAGGTCACTGTTGGATTGTGTTCCCTGGAGGTACTTTTGGCGGCTAATTTTTGTCCTTTTACAAGCAACAAACACATTCTTAATACATGGCAGCCAATAAGATATTTACAAACAAATAAAAAAGAATGAAATAGCAGCACATATGGTGAACTGCTATATATACTTGTTCAACTAATTAAGACACTGATAGAAAAATACATGTAACTGAACCAATAGCATATATGATTAAGGCTAAGGTGGAAACAAACAACATTAACTTGTAAAAAATTATATTTTTAACCGTGCATTGATTTCCTTTATTTTAACACCTCATATGTAAACAACGAAACAAGTGAGTAGTTACAAATATAATTCATACTGATGTATTTTATTGAATCCATTCCTTGCAAATGATATGTACATATTTCGAAAAATACTTAAATTCTCTACAAGTTAAAATCTAAAATAAAAAAGCATCATGATGGAGAAGAGTACAATACAAAGTATCCCATATCAACATTTTGTTTAAGCAAATGATATGTACTGAATATTAATTATGTTCCACTTAACAAATGATATGTACTCAATATTAATTTTGTCCTTTAAATATGTATGACCTTTTTCATAAAAAGCATGTGACTCTTGTTACCAACTTACCAATCACGTAACATGCTTTGGTTTGATGTGTTTTCTCTTATTCAATGTTACTCGTAAAAATAACGGGATTAGGTGTAAAAATACCCTTAACTTTTGCAATCAGGAATAATTTTATCCTTAACGTCTAAAATGGTGCAATTTTACCACTAACGTCTAAAATGATGCAATTTTACCACTAACGTTTAAAATGGTGCAATTTTACCCATAACGTTTGAAATGGTGCAACTTTACCTCTAACGTCTAAAATGATGCAAGTTTACCCCTAACGTCTAAAATGTTATAATTTTACCCCTAACGTTTATTAATAGAGAGAAAAACTAGTACTTTTTCTTTTGTTTTTCTTGTGGGAGAGGAATAAATTAAAGAAAGGCTTTGAACTCTTTCTTCTTCCTTCTTGTTGCTTTCATATAGTACAAAATTGAGCATGACAAAGAGGATATTGGTTTTATAATTGTGCCTTTTCCTGCTCGGTGGCATTTTATGTTGTTTAATTTGTTCATCACCACACTCATTTTTAAGGTTCCATTTTTATTGTTTTTCTGTACTGTAGGTTCACATTTCATATTATATCAACTTGTAACATTTTAATTAGTTTAATTGGTATTGTCTTCTTATTTCCTATTTTCATTTCTTTTTCATAGAAATTGCTCCCTTATTGTAATTTTACTGCCTAAGCTCAGCTCGAAGACTGCTCCCTTCTGCTCAAACTTGTTCTACAACCATTATTATTCCTACTTACTAACACAACTTTTTTTTAATGATTTCATTACCTTTTGATATATATCTATTTTAATTTAGATTAGGCATGGGGTTTAGACTTGGCTAATTGCTCTCCTATTCAAAACAATGGTGTGTGTTATCAACCAAACACACTTCTCTCACATGCACCTTATGCTCTCAACAACTATTACTAGTAAAGTGGGAATTCTAATATTGCTTGCAATTTTGGAGGAACCGGTACTCTTACTAAATATAACCCTATTATGTACTTTATTTTCACCAAATCAAATCAAATGGCTTATTTTGTTTTTGGATGCAAAATTAAAACAATAGAAGTTAAAAAAAGAGGGATGTTTGTTCAAAATCTGGGATTGCTGTGTCTCTGTGCTACTTAGTCTGCTGCTAAATTTGGGAAACTATACTCACTAGGGGGCTAATCTATTAAGGGCTTGCTAAAGAACACACCTCATGAAATCATATATAAACAAAACACACCACTTGCAACATATAATAGGCAGCAACTATCCCTTCTACTATAACCAAAGACCCTAAATAGCTAAATTCATTGTAAAATAGAAAATTTCATAACACCTAAAAGCACACAATAAAAGTTTTCAAATCAATAATAAGTTGCAGAATCTCAAATAGATCCAATAAGCAGTTCTTTGGATGAAGTAACATTAAGATATTGGAGACTCTTAGAAGATCTTTGAAAAGTAGTGGTTAATTATACCCAAATTTATTGATGATAATAAAACCATAATCCTTTCAATTAAACTGTTTAATATGATTTAAGTTATCAACCCAAACCCAAATCACTAACTTCCCAGGAAATAGCAGAGTGAAGCAAAGGCATGGCAGAAAAGGAGATGCCTTCAATAAGGAAAACCTAATAATTATCTTTGGGTAAAAATTAAATTGTTCAATGGAAAGGAAATAGAAGCACAAAAGAAACAAAATAATGGACAAAACTGACCTGCACAAGAAATAAAAAGCACAGTGAAGGAAAGCCATGGCGGAGAAGGTGGTGAGTTCGATCCCAAATATCAGTATCGCACAAAAGAGAAAAACTTGTGTTTCTTTTTCTTTTATAGGTAATTGAAAAAACCAATAGCTAAAAAGAATAGAACATCCCCGCAACTAAAGGGATGGACCAAATCAGCCTCTCTTTAATTATTCATAGCATGAATAAGGACAAAAAAGAAGTATATGGAAAGTATAAACAATTACAGTAATGAACAATTAAGAAGTATAAACAAGTAGAAAGTACCATAAATTTGGAAAAGAGAGATGCAAGTAGAAAGTACCTGGTTCAAAAATGTGGAAAAGAGAGAGAAGCGTAGAAGATGATAAAAAGGAAAGGTATTTGATGTACCGTTTAGGGTTTAGAGATAATCTTTTAGTAATTAGTTGATTTAATTAAAAAATTATAAAATTAGAGAAGATAACCAAGAGTCCAAAAAATTGGCGCCAAAATATGCCAAAATATCCCTCCAAATTATTTCATTTATTATGGAGACAAAATAGTGTTTTGTCACAACAAAATCATTTTGTTATGACAAACAATGGTCATAACAAATATTTAATTGTAATTTCAAAATCTATTGTGGCAAATACCATTTGTTGCCCTAATTATCAATATTGTGACAAAACTCAAAATTGCAGAAGTATGTTATTGTAACAAAACTATTAGTCATAATAAAATAGCTTTTTGCGACAAAATAATTGTCTCCACATGTGCTTAATTTCGCACCAAATTTTCCCGGCATATATATTACTACAAACTATTGTGACAAATCAAATTTGGTCACAATATATATTCGTATAGTGACAAAACTTTGTCAAAATAAGTATTTTATCACAATCTCATGTAGCTTGTTTATCTATTGTGACAAATATTTTATTTTGTCATAATAACCATGTTTATTGTGACCAACTTATTTTGGTTACAATAAAATTAGTCACAATAACATGAATTTTTTGTAGTGTACCTATTAATACCAATGAGATGAACATGTGACAAGGATGAATCTATCCATCCTGTTATCTCAAATCGGATCCCCAATCCTAATGAACAACGTTTCATCGAATCTATGTAACTGTCCAGATATCTGTATATATGAAGCTTGTGAGATCAGCTTTCTGTCGGACAGAAGACATTGTTACATACAAGTCTCAACAGTGATATATCAATCCTAAACATATCACTTGACTTGGGTGGTTTTAAGTTTATTAGTTTATTATAAAGTTTTGTCTCACTTCATGCTTGTATGAACACTTTATAATCACTTTAAACAAACTTACGGATTTCCTTTTATTAGACTTTATTCAGTGCTTAAAAGGGATTGCCTTTATATAGTTATAAAACATATATCTCATTAAAACAAATGATATAAAGAACAATTCATTTACATTAAGTTTGTATCCTAGAACAATTGTCTATAGGACACCAAAACCCCAACATGGTGATCTTGTTAATTTCCCTACTATCCATACATATCCTCCAAGAACCACCATTTTTCAGAGTAAGCAACATCACAACTACATAAGGGCTCATGCTTTCCCTAACATACCCCATCTCAACTAGCTCATTCATATTCACCTTAATAATCTTACTCTTATAAGGGCTCATCTGATAGTGAGGATGACTATGTAAACTAGCCCCGGGTACCAATTCAATGTGATGTTGAATGTCCCTCAAGGGTGATCACCCATCTAGAAGTTCTTTGTTGAAAAGATCTCGATACTCCTCTAGTATAGAACTCACTTCAATGGGTAACTCCTACTCTTCTTCATCCTTCCTACTACTAGCTTTCACCATCACAACATACATTAGGTGGCTCTCTTCATATTCCTCCATAAAGAACTGATGGGTGGGACACACAATAAGGGCAACATTCTTCTTCTTTCTAGGTTCCCCCAACATAGAAGTGAGAATGTACTTCACCCCATCTTTCACGAACTTGTAAGTGATACGCCTTCCTATATGTGTAGCATCCATATCATATTTCCAAGGCCTCCCAACAACATATATCACGCATCCATATCTACCATACCATAATAGAGTTCATCTTTATAATCCCCAATAGTAATGGGTACTTTGCATCTTTGGTTGACTCTAAGTTCTCCCACATTATATGGGCTAGGTTGTGCTTCAACGGTCAACCCAAATCTCTTCACGATGGCTTGGTTAATGATTTTCTATTGGATCCCACTATCAATTCCCACCTTGCATTAAACACATTGTTTGGAACAATTGGTGCCTTTGATCCTTTTTAACTCGATTGGACACAAGCAATCTCCTCACAACATGCACGATATGGTATCCTCTAACTCCTTATCATCTTCATCATCAAGAGGTTCATAATAGACACCTACTCGCTTGTACACTTTTGATAAGAGCTATAGATATATTCTTAATAATCCGGTGGTAAAAACCTCTCTCTCAATATTGCTCTCATCTGTGGCCAAGATCGAATTGGATTCCATTCCCCCTCTTCTCCGATCCTACCCAAGTTGATCCCACCAAATCGAGGCTCCTCCCTTAAAACGGTAGGCAACCAATTCTATGGCCCAAGATCCTCGTATATTAGAAGAACCTCTCCACTTCCAATAACCAATCAATAACCCCTTTAATATCTAAATCTCCCCGAATGCGGGCAAATCCACCTTCAACTTAAAAAGCATCATCCATATCAAAGTTTGCCTAGGTGGATTCCTCACATTCTCATTCCCATCCTAAGATTCATCTCCACAAAACCCACATCTTTATTCCCTCTATGCTCATTATTCCCATACACATCATCATCATCATAAGCATCATCATCAAACTCATCAACTAGCATAAATTTAGGTCCCTTTACCTCTTGATGTCTTGGACCTCTAGGGTTTAGGTATGATTGAAATGGATTCCTCCTAGGTGGAGGTGGTGGTGCTGGTACAAGGCATTCCTCTTCCCTTCTTGGATTGCCTCTCAAGGCTTGTTGAATCATACATTGGACTTATACACTCATTTGCTCCTTAATTTGCTCAGCTAAAGCTCCCACTTCTAGCCTCCAATATTCAAGCTTCTTATCATATGCCTCTATTTGTTCTTGAGATATTCTAGATTGAAACATGCTAAAGAAGTTTCGAGTTAGGAAATGATTGACTCTCATACCAACTGATATAGATAAAAATGTTGAAGATGAAATTGAAGGTTTTAATTTTAAACCAACAAAGAGGATACAATTTCTCAAGCTAAATTTGAAGGAGAAGAACCCCCAAATGGGTAAAAACCCTAGCCTCCATTGGAGATTTGTATATTACAGTAAAACCTTTATATAGGAATACACTTGGTACCGGGCTATTTGTATAACAATTGGGATGTTATTACTAAATAGAGTTTGGTAATAGAGGTTATTACCAAGTTGGGACCGAGTTGTTTTATAACAAAATAGAAGTTATTCCTATATAGAGTATTCTTATATAGAAGTTTTACTGTAGATTGAAAAAAGATGCATACAACTTAAAATTTAGGTTTATATACTCTCAAAATTCTAGGAAAGAAAAAATATAAACCCCTACGAACAAATTACTTTAAGATAGTTTAGGGCAAAAAAGGACTAGTTACAACTCAATGGTAAACTAATAAACTGAGTGACAGAAGTTATAATTAAACAGTGACACAATTATCAATAGGAGGCAGTTTGAGCAAAAAGGTAAAGTCTGTTTTATGTCAGCGACATGCCGTGTCACCAACCTCTCATGTTGTGCGATTTAAATTTGAAAAGGCATAGATTTTACTTCTCCTCCACACGATGTGTCGCCCTATTTTTCTTTCACATGTCGTGTCTGAAACTTCCGAGATACTCCTAATGGGCTTGATGCCCTCATTATGTTGTAAAGAAAGTTTGATGAATAAAGTTGATTATTATTTTCATTAATTTTAAAGATAAGGTATAAAACACTTTTTAATATTTAATTTTATCCCTAATATTTTAAATAATTCAATTATACCTTTTACGTTTTTACAAATTGGATTAATTGATTTTAATTATATTAAATATTCCACAAGCTTTTATTAGGCATAATACATCACCTGCTCCCTGAATTTGTTCAAAATAGTAGATTGACTCCCTGAATTTTACAAGTGTCTCACCAGTTTCTTAAATTTGCTTATTTCGTATCACCGGCTCCCTAAATTTGTCCATAAAAATATATTAGCTCTTTGAACTTTGCAAGTGTCTCACCAACTCCCAAACTTGCTTATTCTGTACAAAAATCGTAATACTAATCATCCATTCAATCTCTCAAACCTGCAACACTAACTGTTATAATAAATTGAAAGGTAGGAGAAACGAAAAAAAAAACTACATATTGAATAGATGAAGATGTATTTTTAAGATTTAGGTTTAATAAGCTTTTGTATTTAGTTGTTATAAAATAAGCAAGTTTAGGGCGTTGATGAGACACTTATAAAGTTGGGGGAACTAATCTACTTTTATGGACAAGTTTAGGGAGCTGGTGATACGAAATAAGCAAGTTTAAGAAGCTGGTGAGACACGTGCAAAGTTTAAATAGCCAAACTATTATTCTAAGACAAGATCAGCTGACAATGTATTAGGCTTTCTGTTAATTCCAACCTAAACGATTGGATTTGAGACCATGAAACACACTAAAGTCACTCAAGTGAACATTGGTTGTGTTTTTGTCCATTTTCCAGATTTTTTCAAAATTTGAAAAAGAAATAAAAATGAAAATAAAAATAAAAATAAAGACAGTCGCTTTAAGAAAACAAAGAAAAGTAGGAAAAATGTAATAAGTAGAGAAAAGAATATCAGGGTGAGGCCGAGTCTCTTTTAAGCCACAAAGAAGATTCGCTTCAAAGTTCCACGTGTCAGGCTCCTAACCATGAGATCATCAAGTGGTGGTCTCTCGAAGCCAGCATGGCACTTGTTCAAAAATATCAAGGAGTACAATCCCCTAATGGCCCAACACGTGTCGAATAGAAGGACCGCATCACAAAATATGATACATACCTGAGACCTCACCAACCAAATGAAAAATCAAAAACAGTGGTTGAAATGGTGCCACCTCATCGTCACATCCATAGGCCAATGGCGTTCCACCTTTTGATCAACCTCCGATAACAGTGAGAAAATCTCGCGTCACAAAAGTCTTCTCTCCGTAGGCGTCTAGATATTTTCCGCAGTTTCCACGGTCCTCATCTAAAGTTGCCCATTTTGCTTTCTCTCTCTCTTTTCTACTCAGCAGACTTTCAGATATTTTATTTTTATCCTGTTAAAGATGAGGTTAAGTTTCATTTAATCTTTTAGGCAAAAAAAAAAAAAAAAAATCTCTGATTGCTTGATCTTATACTGCTGCTACTGTGTAGCAAATTTGCTACTAATTTTACCAAACTGGTGATATTTCTTACTTTTTCTGTTTGATCTGTGGTTTTTGTTCGATTTCTTTTCACTATTAGAGTGTTTGAGAATGGGTGAGGTGGTGAGATCCGGTGGAGGCCGGATGGAGGCGGATGTGGTGATGGGGAAAGAGGAGCCAGGAAATAATGAGCAAAGGAGAGGAACAGATGACAAGAACGGCTCATCGGAGGTAGTCCGATGGGAGAAATTTCTTCCGAGGATGGTTCTTAGAGTTCTTTTAGTTGAAGCGGATGATTCTACTCGCCATATTATCTCTGCGCTTCTTCGAAAATGCAGTTACAAAGGTCAGTTTCTTTAACTTCTATCTGCTTTTTGGCTCTCTTCATTTCTGATTTAAAGTATTCATGGTTCTTTAGGAAAATCTGCTCCTTACTTGGCTTAGGATCTTACTTTTTGTGGCAAGTGGTTGATGTTTTTGATTTATCAGGCGATTTTTATTTTTCAAAAGTATGTTTATATATAAAAATTTATTATTCTTCGTAAGCAAAATACAATGTTTTTCATTGCGGTTTGTAAATTTTCGGTGGTTGTGCTCTTTTTATTTTGGATCTCTTGTGGGCGGTGATGTCATTTTATTCTGTGACCAAACTTAATTAGTTTTGCTGCATCCGGCCATGTGAACTTCTTTATTTAGACCATTGACTTATGTTGAAAATTTCTTGAGTTTAATTTTGTCAGTTACTCCAATTTTGGTGTTCATATTCCTTATAGCACATGCTGTGGGCTCCTTAGACTAAATCGGATCATTTTTGTAAGTCCTGGCTTGAATCAATCCAATATGCAGTTGTGCTAACTTTTGGTGGCTAAATCCGTTAGATTTAGCTTAGTTTCTCAGTTTGCCTTCACCTTCGATGTAATTGAATTGGGTTGTTATCATGCCAATTTTAGGTTTAGTTGTGTGTAGTTGGTTGAATTAAGATATGTTCTTCCTGTTCTTGACTAAAAAATATTTTCCAGTTTATAGAAGTCTGCTAACTGTGTACAAATTATTAAATTGGGTTTTACTTAATAAAATCTGTCCATCGAAATAGGTAACCTGGTGAATATAAGGTATTTCACCTGTTAGCTTCTTATCCACCTACAGACTCGCTCACCACCTGTGTGATCTACTTGATCAATAAGGCTTCGTTTATGTTTATTGCATTGCAGTAGAAGATATTTACTTTTTCATTTGATTTCTAGTCTGAAGCTTCTTCCTCTGTTTTTTTTAGTTAGTTTCCCATGCTTACATGTAGTCATTTTCTTCTTTCTGATTGCAGTTTCTGCTGTTCCTGATGGATTAATGGCATGGGAGACCTTAAAGGGTGGACCCCATAACATAGATCTCATATTAACAGAAGTCGAGTTGCCATCAATATCAGGATATGCACTGCTTACACTGGTCATGGAGGATGATATTTGCAAAAAGATTCCGGTTATAAGTATGTTGTTGCAAACAAATTGTTCTAGTTTGTCTTCATAATATTGAACTTTGTTTTGTTGAGGAACTGAACATGTTCGCATTTGCTTTTCACTTGTGTTTTTACAGTGATGTCCTCGCAGGATTCAATTAGCACGGTTTTGAAGTGCATGTTAAAAGGCGCAGCTGATTTTCTTATTAAGCCTGTGAGGAGAAATGAGCTGAAGAACCTGTGGCAGCATGTTTGGAGAAGGCTAACTGTAGGTTTTGCGTTCCTGTGCATTTTTCCATATCTTAAGTTTTCTTGTTTAAAAATTGTACTAACCATATGTACTTTCTTAAATACTTCATCAGTTAAATGCTGGGCATAATCCTCAAGATTCACCCAATGCACAAGGTAAAATTGAAGCCGGCTCGGAGAACAATTCAACAAGTGATCACTCAAGTGATTGTGCAACTTCTTCACGTAAAAGAAAGGAACGCAGTGATGAAGGAAGCGATTTCCAAGTAAGGATTACTTGTAAGATTATAAACAAATTGTGCATAGAAAATCTTTATTGCAGGTGCTGTTTTGTACATCAATTCTTAAATTCCTGTCTCAGCTGAATGTGATACAGATAGGCAGGAAATTAATGTTCCCTAGACTACAGTGATTCGTTGTTATCTTCTAGTCTTTAGCCCGTGTCTTTTGAATTAAAATTGTGTTTTAATCTTTATCCCATGTCTTGTGAATTGATCGTTATCTTCTATTCATCATCTCATTCTTTTTGGCTTACTTGTCACACAATCTACATGCAAGTAAGCGAGTGTTAGATGTATCAATAGCCATAAAAAATGGATGACTGAAGCCACGTAATTGTAGAAGTGAATTTTCATTTCAGATTAGGATAGCTTCAGGAAGTTTTACACTGAAACTGCATGCTTTGCCACCACTTTTGCTACATTATTTTGGGACCTGAGAGTGCTAATGCAAATTATGCATGTTCTTCACAGATGGAGTGTAGGATTGGTTCAAATCCAAGTAACACTGAAAAAGAGACATACAAAGAAGGTCTCATATCGGATGAAAAGCCAGTTATTCCTGATACCAAATCTAGAGGTATGTGTTCTCTTATTTCTTTTACATATTCTTTGATGAGAAAAATGTACTTTTTCTTCTGCTGCCATTTAACAACAGGCATCTTGAATTTTGCTTGTCGCAGATTGGTCAACCAGATTGGAATCAGTGGGTGCATCACACAATGAGGATCATAATCCAGCAGCTCTGGAACTGGGTGAAGAATTTACTTGCAACAAGATAAGAATTCAAGATGAAAATGTGAAGCCAGAAAATAATAGAGAAAATGTTATCAGCTCTCATGGTCCCAACAGTGAACTGGTCCAATCTTCTGGTGGAGTTATTGATCTGATAGGTACATTTGTTGATGGCCCAAAGTGCACATATGGACATCTGAATATGCATGATGGTATAAACAAGTTAGAATTTACTCCACAACTAGAACTTTCTCTTACAAGATTTAATCTCACCGACTCCAACAATCAAGAGGTTGAGGGATGGCATGCACTAAACCATTCTAATGCCTCAGCTTTTTCATGGTGAGTTTGTTGTAGTAACATCTTTCTGCTTCTGAAATTTAGATACTGAAGAATTGATGATATTTAAGACAAACTTTTCTCTGTGAAATTCATAAGCAAGAGAGTCATTGGTATTCAGTTTTCTCATTGCATTTCTCATCTGTCAAATTCTTTTTATTTTTGGGCTTCATGGTGCTTATTCAATTTTTTTTTCACACCAATAATAGATTAGGCTCATAGATAATATGGAAGTAACAGTAATGGTGCTGGGGATAGTGGATTTAATGGTAGAGGTGACTGGTTTGGTGTAGGTGACAGATTATCAAGGGGTATATGCTCCACATTTACAGCCTCCAGAAATGCATAGCATCCTCACAATCTTAATATTTGTAATCCACAGTGTATTTACACGCCTTTGAATTTTGCCCGACTGAATCAGAATTGATTTTTGTGTTTCTTTAGTGTGCGTGAAAATTTTGATTTATGATCTACCTTCTCCCAGAAAACTGAACTTGGAACATGATCTTTTTTTTTTTTCCATTTAATACTATATGTTGAAAAGTTCCTCTGAGTTTGTGATTAATCATTGGATTTTTCTGCAGGTATAACAATAAGACATTGCAACCTCTTTTCCCAATTGAAACCAGTAAATCCACCGAGTTCAAGGAAAACGTAAGCAAGTCTCTGAAGCAGTCATCTGATGCAGTTTGTCAAAATGCTAATGGTGATCCTCAAGAAAGTGGTGCCAATTTGAATGGCAGTCAGGAAAGTGAGACCACTCTAGTCATTGGTCAATCTGCAGAAGCTCAACTAGCGTACCAAAATAATCAGAAGCTGATTCCTGTCTCAGGAGTAAGGCTTGACGATACCTGTAACGAATATATCCATGATACTCCTCCTGCATGTCATGCACAAACCGTTTTACCAGAAAGATGGAGTCCCAAACCTGCCAGCGAACAAGAAGATTCTCCATTTTCTATTAGTACATCAATTCATCCAAATCCTGAAACTCAAAACCATGAAAACAAGGTTGATGAAACCGCCATCAACTCTGCAAGCCAAAATATGCATCAGCATAACAATGTGGAAGTTGTGGAGGAAGTAAGACACGACTCACCTGCTTCTTGTTATAGTAGGAGCAGTAGCATGTCTAACAGTGTCGCAGATCACAATAATAGCAGCGCTTATGGAAGCTTTAGCGGTAGAAGTGATGGAAATGCTAGTTTTGCAGCAACATCAGAGAAGGCAAATGTCCCCGAGAGCTTGAATGATAGTGGTCGTCCCTTTGTTCGAGATGGATTCAGAGGGATGGATGCTCATCGATCCAGCCAAAGAGAAGCAGCTTTAACCAAGTTCCGATTGAAGCGAAAAGATCGATGCTATGAGAAAAAGGTATAATAGCCATATAGCATGTCACATATATTCAAATGGATGGAGACTTTTATTAATAATTATTTCATATGCAAATGTTGATGTTGATGTGCTCACAAGCCTCTACTTCTTACGGGAAGCGTAAAATGGTTTAAGTTCTGCTGATTCTAATGATGTTGATCATTCGTTGAATGACATGGACATGTTTTTGAATGCAGGTTCGATACCAGAGCCGGAAAAGGCTAGCAGAACAGCGGCCCCGGGTGAAAGGCCAATTTGTTCGTCAAGTGCAAAATGATGCCTTAATTGCTGATGCTAATGAATGACATATGAAATATATATATGAGTTCAACTAGTGTAGTGTCTGTGAGAGTGGTGAACATATGTTTGCGAGATTCTTTAGTGAGGACTCCTATGGGCTATACTATATCTGTAAGTAAGTTTGGGGTGTACCTAAAGAAGGTATCCCTTGTAACTATGTAGCTGCTTCAACTGTTGGTTAATTTGTTTGCTTGCTAAATAGAAGACTGACTCATAGTTTTTGGAAGAGTAGAATGCTCATCCATGATTTGAATTAAATAGAGTAAAAGCTTTGAATCTTGTATTAGATGACCTCTGGATAACAGCACCCATCCCATGCTTATCTTCTTCCTGCATCTACATTGCATTTCATCGTACCATGGACTCGGTTTTGACCAAAGAGCAAGCCTCGCCACAGGAACAGTAGCAGAAGCGTGGGAATGAGCTTGCAACTTTTCCAATCATCGAGGAAACAGGCAGCAGCAGCAGAAATAGTTACCCCATTCCATACTGATTATTATGTTGCAGCCAAACACACAGCACAACCGTAGCTGACCCCACTCTGTTACTTAATTTCGAAGCACAGAAAGAACAACTGTAACTCCTCAAAATCACCAGACGGGTAGTCGAGACCATGGACTAACCAGCAATCGAGAGCAAGCAGGCAACAGATGAATAAATGCCAATTATGTTCCACGTCTCCCGTTACATAAAATGCAACACATCGGAACATTCACTCTTTTATAAAGAGCCAAGGGGAAGGCATTTGGAACAAAGTTTCCAAAAGAAGGATTTAATCTTATGTAGCAAATTCAAATCCCGTTTGCCTTCAAAACTAAACTTTTTGAGCATTCTTAAATTTGTATTCAACTTCTTAACATGATAATAAGATTAAGGGGTTCTTTGTTTATATGGTCCAGAAGTATTTTTGGTTGTTTAGCTTCAAACAGTTTGTAGAGGGGTATTTGATTAGGATTTGAAAATTCCTGTTGAAAATAATAGTTGTTAAGCTCTCAGCAAGGTAAATAACAGGTAACGAGGCAGAACCCAATAAAAGAAGAAGCATTTGTAAAAGCAGATTGCAGCCACCTCATTTTTTCCCATGAACAATAAAACGATTTCTTCTCCTCTCGTCATATATATATCCGAAAGTTCTAAATATTACATACCTAGTTTTAAATCCGAAAGTTCAACTTATAGTCATTATTATTATTATTTATAAATATAACTTTCAGTCGGTCCAATTCCTCCCGTACTCTGCCTGAGTTATGTAGATGTACCATCTGGACAAAAGAGAAATTGAATTGCTGTGTAAAAACGCAGCAAGCAATGATTTTGATCCCAGACTTTAAAAGACTAAAAAGTCCAGATCATATTTGAGAATATTCTGCAAATAGAGGAGGACTTCCAGTCTAAAACCCCCGATCATACACAGATATCACTCCCTTCGCTAACACGTGAGCTAAGTGATTCGCTGACCCACCGAAAAAATTGGTCTTATAATTTCCTATATCTCTTAATAGAGATTGACCCTCACCTATCATAACATCAAGAACTGAGTTACTGTCAGAATTCGCTCTAGCATTTAGGAATCCAGTTCAATCATAATAACCTACCAATCTTTATCTTTGATCCAACTTAGAGCTTCTCGACACAAGTTGGCACGTTAATTGTGTTGGGAAATTAACTATTAATTTAAAACAATTAAATAAAAAGGGAATTAGTGTAAAATCCTAATTAATAAGGGATTATATTTGAAATTTGTAAGGAATTGATTTTGTAATTTATAATTATAAATAAATAAATAAATAAATAAATTGATGGAAGTTGACCACCGAATTTGGTGGTCAACTGAACAATTAATTGTGCCAGCACTAGTGCTGGCACAATTAATGAGAGAAGGTGATCCTTGGCTAAGCCAAGGATCCTTAAATTCAAAGAACACAATTGAGAATAAGGGAAAAAAGGAAAAATGTGAGGGAGTTGAGAGCTTTGAGAGAGGGGCAAATATAATGTTTGTATTTGCTTGTGAGTTTTGAGAGTTTATTTTAGAGGGTAGTTTAATTATTTTGGAAAAAGATAAAAATAGTAAAGATAATTATTTTGGGTATTTTTGGGAAACACTCGAGTGCTACTATTTTTGTTTTATCTCATTGTAACTCTAGAAAGTTTCTAGAGAACACCCTCTTGTAAACCTCATAAATTCAATAAAATTGTTTTATCACTTCCGCTGAATTATCGCAGTCAGAAAATTTTCCAACAGTGGTATCAGAGCTATGGTTCAATATAGCGTCACCCACCAAATCAATTGGGCGTGAGAAAATGGAGAAAATGAGCAAGCAGTTGAGGGAAGGACTGCTGGCATGGGGAAGTCCAAATGTTTCGTGTAAGAAGTTTGGGCGCGTGCAATGGAATTGCAGAAATAAGAGAAAAGAAAGTGTCAATGTGACAGATCATGTTGACGAAAAAGAATTTGCTTAATTTGGAGAGAAGTGCTCCAATAGGTGTAGGTTGATGAGAAGTGCATCAACAAATTGATTCGGTGAGAAGTGCACCGAGAAGTTGTTTGCGGAGAGAAGTGCTGCGGTGATGATGGGAAAGTACATCATTGATTCGGTGAGAAGTGCACCGAGAAGTTGTTTGCGGAGAGAAGTGCTCCGTTTACAAGGTGGTGATGGGAAAGTACATCATATATATATTAAAAGAAAAAAAATGAAGATTTTAAATTAATAGTAAGGGAAAGATTGTTGGGAAATTAACTATTAATTTAAAACAATTAAATAAAAAGGGAATTAGTGTAAAGTCCTAATTAATAAGGGGTTATATTTGAAATTTGTAAGGGATTGATTTTGTAATTTATAATTATAAAATAAATAAATAAATAAATAAATTGATGGAAGTTGACCACCGAATTTGGTGGTCAACTGAACAATTAATTGTGCCAGCAACTAGTGCTGGCACAATTAATGAGAGAAGGTGATCCTTGGCTTTATAAAAGCCAGGGATACTTAAATTCAAAGAACACAGTTGAGAATAAGGGAAAAAAGGAAAAATGCGAGGGAGTTGAGAGCTTTGAGAGAGGGGCAAATATAATATTTGTATTTGCTTGTGAGTTTTGAGAGTTTATTTTAGAGGGTAGTTTAATTATTTTGGGAAAAGATAAAAATAGTAAAGATAATTATTTTGGGTATTTTTGGGAAACACCCGAGTGCTACTATTTTTGTTTTATCTCATTGTAACTCTAGAAAGTTTCTAGAGAACACCCTCTTGTAAACCTCATAAATTCAATAAAATTGTTTTATCACTTCCGCTGAATTATCGCAATCAGACAATTTCCCAACAAATTGCCCATTCCCAGCAGCAATGAATCTTCCTTCGGAATCTTGGGCAACAAAGTCGTACCCAGCAAAGCCTAAAGTTTGGAAGATTGTGCACGTTGAGTTTCATGAAACTTGGGGCGACACTGACCATCGAACCTCACTTTCAGTCGGGCGAATTCCTCCCGCACTCTGCCTGAGCTATGCAGACTTCCATCTGGACAAAAGAAAGATTGAATTAATGTGTAAAAACCATGGTGGTCAAAACCGGACTGGTCAAATAACCGGAAGACCCAAGGGTTAAAGGGTTAGAAGTTCAACGGAATTTTAACCGGAGTCCAATTGGTGTTTAAAAGATTATGTGAAAATTTTATTTTATTCACATTTAACATTATAACATAATACAATGTTAATAAAAATTATACTAATAATAATAATTCTTTAATATTATGATATTTGGAGATATCAAATTAATAAATTTAATATGATAAGACTCTAATGGTGAGTGGGTGTATGAAGATGAGGAGATTCAGAATTTGGCCCTGAGATCTGTTTAAAGAGGAGCCTGTTCATCATGAGGAGATTCAGGATGCCTTTCACCCTATCTCCCTGAAGGAAATTGACCAAGCCATTTTTAGTATTGGGGCTACTAAAGCTCCTGGGATTGATGGTCTGCCTGCTGGTTTTTACCATAAGCACTGGGAGGTCGTTAAGGAAGGTATCTATAATTTTATCATAGGTGTTTTTAATGGTTCTCAGGATATAGAGCTGGTTAATAGAACCCTTCTGGTTCTGATTCCCAAAATTGAGAAACCTACTTCCTTTTTGCATATGAGACCTATCAGTCTTTGTAATGTTCTTTATAAAACTGTTACAAAGATTGTGGCCAATAGAATCCGTTGCATTCTTCCTGAGATCATTTGTCAGAATCAGGGTAGTTTTGTGCCTGGTAGACAAATGATGGATAATGTGGTGATTGCCCAAGAGATGGTCCACACTATGAAGATCAAGAAGGGGAAGAAAGGCATTGTTGCTCTTAAGTTGGATTTGGAGAAGGCCTATGATCGGATCAACTGGAGTTTCATGATGGAGAGCCTAGAGAGAGCTAGGATCCCTGACAGTTGGAGAAGGTTAATCAAGGTTTGTATCTCTTCTCCTGTTTTTCAGGTTTTGATTAATGGGGATATGTCGAAAGAGTTTTCGCTGGGCCGGGGTATCCGTCAGGGTGACCCTATGAGCCCTTTCCTCTTCGTTATTGCTATGGAGAGGTTGTCTCATCTGATTCAAGATGCTATTGATAATGGGAGTTTCCATCCTGTGGCTATCAATAGTTTCTGTCCCCAGGTGACTCACTTATTCTTTGCAGATGATGTCCTAATCTTTTTGGAAGGTAATGAGGAGCAGTTGAGTATTATTATGGATATTCTTGACTGTTTCTGTTCGGCCTCTGGGCAAAAACTTAATGTCCAGAAATCTAGGATGATGTGCTCTAAAAACATGAACCATAGAGTCTGTAAAAGGTTAAGTGATCTGTCGGGTATTCCTCTGACTGGCTCCCTCGGGAAGTATCTGGGGATTCCCCTCCACATTGAGAGAGTGTCTAAAGGGTCTTTTAAAGATACTTTGGATAAAGCTAATATGAAGTGTGCAACGTGGAAAGCCAAGACTCTCTCTCTTGCTGGTCGTCTTACGTTAATTCAATCGGTTAACTGTGCGACTCCCAATCACACTATGTAGGCTTGTAAGCTTCCGGAGCCTGTGCTGAAAGATCTTGATAAAATTAACCGTAGGTTCCTGTGGGGGGAAGCTGAGGAGGGGAAGAAGATCCATCTTGTGCCCTGGAGTGAGGTTTTCCAGCCTAAAGATTCTGGAGGTTTGGGTATTAGGAAAGCTAAAGACAATAATAAAGTCTTATTAATGAAGCTCATGTGGCGAATGTGGCAGAATCCTTCTGCTCTGTGGATCCGGCTCCTTTGCGGGAAGTACCAGAAGGATAAGGTGTCTGGGGGGCCTAAGGAAAGAGTGGTTAATTGTTCATTTCTTTGGAAAGGCATTAGTGCAGTGTTCGCAAAATTTTGTTCTGGGATTGGGTGGAATGTGGGTAATGGCAGGTCCATCAGGTTCTGGAAGGATATTTGGGTTGGTGAGAAGCCTTTATTGGAAGTTTGTATTTCCTTGCCTCCGGTGGACGTTCAAGACTGGAGGATTGCTGATGTTGTGAACTCCGAGGGCGAGTGGATTTGGGATAAGTTTGATTCTTATCTCAGTCTGGATTTACTCCTGTCTATTAGAGGTATTCACATTAGTAATTGTTAAGCCCAAAATATACCTAAAATATCATATATAAATACGTTAAATTTACATTAAAATCATGCTAATTATATTCATTTGGAATACTTTTACGTCTTTATTTACTTCTTTGATGCAAGGTACCTAAATATTTGGTAAAATCCAAATAGGAGCGAAAACGGAGCTAAAACGGAGCTAAAATGGAGGAAAAACCTTAAAAACGTACCGAGAATGCATATCAGCCAGAAGAACGCTCGAGGAGGACAAAAAACAGTCGAACGCCAGGGAGGAAAACTCTCTGTCGCGACTGAGATTCTCAAAATCTCAATCGCGACTTACGGAGGCCAGACCGGGGGAAAACAACGTATTCAAGCTCGCCCCTATACCCCCTGTCGCGACTGAGATTTTCAGAATCTCAGTCGCGACAGCAAGTCTTCCTGCACACAAAACACATGTTTAATTCAGAAAAACGCGTCTGTTCGTTCGGATAAAAGCAACCCTTCACTAGCAGACACGACCCGTCATTTACAACCCTTCACCAACTATAAATAAGTGATCCATTTCAGAAATCAAGGTTGGTTAAGTTGGAAAAGTTAGAGAAATTAGAGAAGAAAGTTGTTATGTTGAGTTTCTGATTCAGGAAAGAATCAGAAAGTTAGATTTCATTTCTGTAAGCAATCGTGTTGTACACGAATTGTATTTAGATTAGTTATAAACACAGTATTAGTTTAGTTTTCATTCTGATAGTGGACGGGACCAGTCTCTATTCCAAAGATCCAGCGAGAAGAATTGACGGCTGAAGCGCATATGGTTTGACGAGCCTACGAAGTTTGAGAGAAAGATTGACGACCCGGATCTCAAAGTCTTCGTTACAATGCTATCCAAATTTCTACTTCTCTGTTAACTTGTGAAAATTCACATTTCAATTAATGATATACTTATTTATTCAATATATTCTTACTGTTGTTATTTTGATATTGTTCTGACAAAATGATTTTCAAAATGATATATTGGTGTTTTTATTAAAACGTTCTATTCCATCTTATTCTTATAAGAACTTTGTTGAACACTTAACAAATTTAGTTTTTATGGATGACATGATCGCTGATCGCGGCTTATCAGAAGTAAAACACTAGTTTGATTAAGGTAGGAATCGTCTCTACGCTAGAGGGATTTCTATGGTTCGAAGCCATTTAATTGAGTAAATTATTATATTGTTACATGTCCATAATCTCACAAAGTTAAAGTTGTTTACTTTGCTTTATGAAAATAAGATCTATTTCATTCCGATTACGGAAGTATCTGTTTTGTAATCAAAATTCCAAGCGGAATTGTTCTCTAAACTCGATATAATCTTTCTATCTAATCCTAATTTACCAAAACCTATTCCATCAACTAAACGTATTTCTTTTATTAAACCTAAACACGTGATTAAACCGAATTAAATAAAGTTTTAGTTAAAAAACGTTCCCTGTGGGTTCGATATCTTTTATTACTACAAGCGTATACCGTGAACTTGCAGAAATCGCTCAACAAGTTTTTGGCGCCGTTGCCGGGGAACGCCAAAATTTTTGACAAAATTTTAAATTTTTCGAGTTTTATTTCGTATCTAGGTTTAAACATATTTATTCTAACTTTTATAATTTAAAAGTTTTCCTATACTAATTTATTTATTTATCAAATTCTGTTTTGTAGGTAGTTTCGGTTCGTGCAAGATTTCAGGTTCATGCGCAGTTCTCGAAATTCAGGCATTGCACCAGACCCTATAGACCAAGAAATTGAGAAAACCATTAGGAAGAACAAGAAAAATAAGAAAAACAAAAATAAGACCCCAGTAAAAACACATACCGAGCCAGAAAAAATGGCAGACCCACCAACACTTATGGAATACGCTAGGCCAGGTGTGGCCGGTGTAACCAATAGTATCGTTAGACCCAGAATCACCGCAAACCAATTTGAAATTAAGCCAGCTTTGCTTAATATGTTGCAAAATAATGTAACATTTTACGGGTTACCTAACGAAACTCCTAACACCCATTTAACAAATTTCCTAGAAATTTGTGACACATAAAAAATTCCAGATGTGACTGCAGAAGCAATCAAACTTCGCCTCTTTCCTTTCACTTTGAAGGATAGAGCCAAAGAATGGTTAACTTCTATGCCAGCCGCAACTTTTGCCACTTGGGAACAATTAGCCCAAGCGTTTTTATCTAAATATTTTCCTTTAGCAAAAACCGCAAGAGTCATAAAGGAGTTAACATCTTTTTCTCAAAATGATAATGAGACCCTTTATGAAACTTGGGAACGTTTTAAAGAACTTCAATGTTTATGCCCACACCACCAATTACCCGCTGAACTTTTAATGCAAACATTTTACAATGGACTGAATCCTACAACTAGGGGTTCATTAGATGCTATGTCGGGGGGGCTATTTATGAAGAAAACATCAGCCCAAGCGAGAGAACTTTTGGAGGAAATGGCAATCAACAGCAGTATGTGGCCCGCGGAACGTGGACATATGCCGGTGGCAAAACCATCATCCTCAACCTCATCGTCAGTTAAAGGTATAGTTGAACTTGATCCAGTCGCGATGCTACAAGCCCAATTTTCTGCTTTATCGCATAAAATTGACAAATTTATGGCACCATGCGATACCAATGGTAATCCAATCCAAACGGATGTGGATTACGAAAATATGAGTGAGATTGAACAGGTAAATTTTTTCCAAGGGCAAAACCAAACTAATAATCCTTATTCTAATACTTATAATTCTGGATGGAGGAATCATCCTAACTTTAATTGGAAAGATAACAGTAACAATAATATTAGTGCTAATCAAAATCGTACCACTAATTATCAAAATCAGTCAAGAGATACGATTAGCACTTTATCTTCTAAAATCGACAAGTTTATAGATGCTATCAGTGGAAAAATAAGTAATCACGACGATGGTTTTAAACGGATCGAAAATAAATTCGATCAGCTTATTAAAAACCACTCATCTAGCATCCATAATTTGGAGATTCAAATTGGTCAACTTGCTAAATCAATTCCATCCCGAAAAGAGGGAAGTCTTCCCAGCCATACGGAAGAAAATCCGAAAGAGCAGGTGAAAGCTATTACTCTTCGTTCAGGAAAAAATTATCAAGGGCCTGAAATGCCCAAAGATGCAACATTATCAGGAAATGATTTACCGAAGTCCAAAGAAGATATCTTAAACACAAATATTTCACCATTTGACACAGGTACTAAAACTTTTGTACCCAAACCACCTTTTCCGCACAAAGTCCGAAATAAGGACTATGATAAACAACTTCTAACGTTTTTGGATAAACTTAAAAATTTGCATATCAATTTGACATTTATGGATGCAATAACACAAATTCCTAACTATGGTAAGTTTTTAAAGGATTTGATTTCAAAGAAAATCAGTTGGGAAGGAATTTCATCCATTTCATTAACTGAAGACTGTAGTTCAATAGTATCAAGTAATTTGCCCACTAAACTCAAAGATCCCGGATGTTTTACTATTCCGTGTAAATTGGGAGATATTGAATTCCCAAGTTGTCTTTGTGATTTAGGAGCAAGTATAAACTTAATGCCATTGTCTATTTTTAACAAGTTAGGTTTAGAAGAAGATATCAAACGTACCAATATGGTTTTGCAATTAGCGGATCAAACCACTAAAAGGCCGTATGGTATAATTGAAGATGTTTTAGTCAAAGTCGATAAATTTATTTTTCCTACCGATTTTGTTATATTAGACTTTGCATATGATGTAAATTGTCCTTTAATTTTTGGCAGACCGTTTATGAACACGGGACGCGCTCTAGTAGATGTGTCGGAAGGGAAGGTAGTTTTAAGGATAGGAGAAGATAAGGTCGAGTTTAACATGAACAAAGCGATGAAATACCCTATGGAGGAATTCGCTTGTATGAAACTTGATTTAGTCGAGGAATGTGTCAATGATGTAATTCAAAGTGAAGAAATAATTGAACCTATAGTAGACGAGGAATTAGATGATAAGGACCCAGAGCCTTTGATTAGAGAAGATGGACCAGTTCCGCCTTCGATTGTAACACCCCCTAAATTAGAACTTAAAGAGTTACCCAGTCATTTGAGGTACGCTTTCTTAGGCGAAGGCGATTCTCTACCTATAATTATTTCTAACAAATTAACAAGCGATCAAGAAGAAAAATTGAAAGATGTTGTTAGAAATAGGATAGGAAGTATGGGATGGCAAATTTCAGACTTAAAAGGAATTAATCCTAGTATAGTAATGCATAGAATTCACTTAAAAGAAGATAAGCCACCTAAAGCGGATAGGCAAAGACGCTTAAATCCGAACATCAAGGAAGTAGTCAAAAATGAGATTACTAAACTTTTAGACAATGGAATCATTTATCCGATCTCGGATAGTGAATGGGTTAGTCCAATCCATTGTGTACCTAAAAAGGGAGGCATAACTGTTGTAAGAAATGGTGAAGGTGAACTGATACCTACACGAACCACCACCGGTTGGAGGGTTTGTATAGACTATAGGAACCTAAACAAAGCAACCAGGAAAGATCATTTTCCTCTACCTTTCATTGATCAAATGATCGAAAGGATAGCCGGTCATGCATTTTACTGTTTTCTAGACGGTTATTCCGGATTCTTTCAAATTTACATTTACCCGGATGACCAAGACAAAACAACCTTCACATGTCCTTACGGAACATTTGCATATAGGAGAATGCCTTTTGGTCTATGTAATGCACCAGCAACTTTTCAACGATGTATGACAGCAATATTTAATGACTTCATTGAAGACATAATGGAAGTTTTCATGGATGATTTTTCAGTTTATGGAGATTCTTTCAATGCATGTTTACAGAAGTTAGATAAAGTATTGTCTAGATGTGAGGAAACGAATTTAGTTTTAAATTGGGAAAAATGTCATTTCATGGTAGATGAAGGAATTGTTTTAGGTCATAAAATTTCTGAAAAAGGTTTAGAAGTGGACAGAGCAAAGACTTCAGTTATAGAAAAATTACCCCCACCAACCACTGTTAAGGGAGTAAGATCATTTTTAGGTCATGCAGGTTTTTATAGACGGTTTATAAAGAACTTTTCTATAATTTTCAAACCACTTACTAATTTGCTTATGAAGGATTCAACTTTTGATTTTAATAAAGATTGTTTACAAGCTTTCAATACTTTGAAAACGGCTTTAGTCAGTACACCAATAATATCAAAACCCGATTGGAATCTACCTTTCGAAATTATGTGTGATGCGAGTGACTTAGCTGTAGGATGTGTATTAGGTCAAAGGAAGGATAAGAAACTTCATGTTATATACTATGCGAGTCACACTTTGTCCGGTGCACAGCTAAATTACACCACAACTGAAAAAGAAATGTTAGCAGTAGTTTTTGCATGTGATAAGTTCCGATCTTATTTGTTAGGATCTAAAGTTATTATTTATACTGATCATGCAGCTTTACGATATTTATTTGCTAAGAAAGATGCAAAACCACGTCTTATTAGATGGGTTTTACTATTGCAAGAATTTGACATTGAGATTAAAGACAAAAAGGGAGTTGAAAACCTGGTCGCCGATCATCTGTCAAGACTTGAGGATGAAAACGGTCCCATCGGTGAAACATCAGGCATTCGAGATGATTTCCCCGATGAACATCTCATGCAATTACAAAGTGTCATAACTCCATGGTATGCAGATATAGCCAATTACTTAGCTGCACATGTTGTGCCAGATGGATTGACTTACCAGCAAAAGAAGAAATTCTTTTCAGAAGTTAAGAAATATTTTTGGGAAGATCCATTCTTGTTCAAAACATGCGGCGATGGAATATTTAGGAGATGTGTTAGTGAGTTTGAACATGAGTCTATAATGATAGAATGTCATGCTAGCGCTTACGGAGGACATAATAGCGTAAGCAAAACAACAGCTAGAATACTTGAATGCGGATTCTTTTGGCCTACTCTGTTTAAAGATGTCCGTTCATTTATTCTCCGCTGTGATAAATGTCAAAGAACGGGGAATATAGGAAGGAGAGATGAGATGCCTCTTATGAACATATTGGAAGTTGAAATCTTCGACGTATGGGGAATTGATTTCATGGGTCCTTTTCCTCTTTCTTTTGGCAAAAATTATATATTAGTAGCCGTAGATTATGTTTCAAAGTGGGTTGAAGCAATTGCAACCCCGACAAATGATTCTAAAGTAGTTGTTAAGTTTTTAAATTCAATATTCTGTCGATTTGGAGTTCCTAGAGTTATGGTAAGCGACGGTGGTACCCATTTCGTAAATAGAGCTTTTGAGTCACTTATGAAAAAATATAGAGTACACCATCGTATCTCTACACCGTACCATCCTCAAACGAATGGTCAAGCAGAAATTTCAAATAGAGAACTCAAATGGATACTTGAGAAAACAGTTTCGTCTTCTAGAAGAGACTGGGCACATAAACTTGACGATGCATTATGGGCATACCGTACTGCATTTAAAACACCTATCGGGATGACACATTATAGATTAGTCTATGGTAAAGCTTGTCATTTGCCGGTTGAATTAGAACATAAAGCATATTGGGCTATAAAAACCCTTAATTATGATTTGCAGAGCGCAGGGAAAAAGCGTTTGTTTGACTTAAACGAGTTGAATGAATTATGCTATTTGTCCTACAAAAATGCGAGCATTTATAAGGAGAAAATTAAAAAGTGGCATGATGCCAAAATCAAAATTAAAAACTTTAATATTGGAGATAAGGTCTTACTTTTTAATTCTAGATTAAAATTATTTCCAGGTAAGCTAAAATCTAGATGGGCTGGACCATTTTTGGTTGTTCAAACATTTGATTACGGAACATTGGAGCTAGAAAAGTCTAATGGCGACCGATTTAAGGTCAATGGTAATCGTTGCAAAATTTATTTCGACGGAGCTCCTATTCAAGCAATTGAATCCGTGGATAAATTTTATAAAAATAAATTTCTTTGATTTTTATGTTTTTAATTTATAGCTTTTCTTATTTTCATTCTTTTTCTTTTTAATTTATTGTTTTCTTTTTAATTTATTTACTTTAATTTTTATTTTTATATATTTATCATTAAGTACAAATGAGTTTTATTCACATTAAAATTTTAATTTAGTCATGTTATGAAATTTTCATTAAGTGTTAAGTGTTATTGAGAAATTATATATGCAGAAATCTCAGTTGAGATTTTCTATGTTCCAGGATTTGGAAATCTCAGTTGAGATTCCGAAAATCTCAGTTGAGAAATTTTCTGTCTTTTTACATTTGAAATAACTGTAAGTGATTACAGTCTTCTTTCTTTAAAATTTTCTGTCAGTTAAATCGAAGAGGTATCACTTTGACACCTATTTGTTTCTAACAGACATAACCTTTCACTTATAGTTCTTATATATTCCTGTAGGATCAGACTTCTTCCATTTCACTTCATCTTTCTACATTTCTTTCTCAAGTTCTCAAATCCTACAGACTTCATTTTTCTTTTCTATCACAAACATGACTAAGTCTTTGAAGAACATTCAAAAACAAAATTCTTCTCGAAAGGAGAAAGTTGATATCTCCGATAGATATGGAGCATGGTTTCCCATTTATAACCATGACGAGGGGAAACGTTTTATGCAATTCAGATATGCTCAGTTCTTTGGCATGATGTATCTGGACGAGTTTCTGAACGAGGAACTCGGGATAAGCGAAGACATTGATCGCTATCTGACTAATTTGGGTTGGACCAAATTTGTTTCTATGAAATTTCCTATTATTGGAAATTGGGTTCTGGAATTTTTCTCCACAGTTAGATTCGTCAACAAGAGACGTGTTCGTCTCAGTTTTCGTTGTGAGGGGAAGGTATTTACTTTTGGCTATCCAGAACTTCACAATTGGTTTGGATTTCCACCCCGAGACACAACTCAACACCATCCTGGAAGGGATATGACTTCTAGAGACATATGGTGGATGCTAACAGGATTTAGGCGATTCAATCCACGTCTTGCCTTCAACAAATCCATTAATTCTAATTCCATGTTGTATCTGCATAAGTTCCTATGTCACAGCCTTTTTGGTCGAGTCAGTAGCAATGTTGTGAAAGATACTGATCTTTATGTGTTGGGCGACATTTTCCAAGACAACTCAATTAACTCCTCAAAGATTTTAATGGAGGGGTTAGTTGCTGCTTCCCGTTCGAAGAAACGGAAGATTGGGTTCGCCAACATCATATGTGGAATAATTTTAGGAGCCAAGGGAACCATTTCTGTTCCTTGGACTGATACAGAACCATACCCGATTTTAGACTACGAGTTCTTGGAGAACGAGGAACTTGTTAAACGAGTTTTCCGTTCTGGTCCAACGTTCCTTTCTGCACCAGAGAGGCAAGTCTTCGTTCAAACGAAGATTAAAAAGGCTAATGCACGTCATCTGTCATTTAGTTAGGGATATATATATTTTATGTGTTTCTGTTTGTTGTTTTTAATATATATATGAGTGCTTGATTGTAAATTATGTTTTTATAATGTTTCTATGTAGATGTATATTATGGTATTGTTTACAAATGATAAATAAAAGTGCATTAATTCTTTAGTTTATTTCTTTTATCTTAAGGAACAACCTTTGGGTTTCCTTTAATTTAATGTTTTAGTTTTGTTTATCTCAGTTTCAGGGATTAATGTTCACATTTTGGTACTTAATTTTAAGAGGAATTGGTTTAGAACTGTTAAAATCTTCAAAAACAGTCCCAATTTTACCCAGATTTTTCAAAATCTCAGTTGAGATTTCGAATTCTCAGTTGAGACAGCAGAGGAAAATTTTTTCAGCAAAAATTCGCCCCTTCCCTTCTCTCTGTCGCGACTGAGATTTTGAAAATCTCAGTCGCGACCTGCGACATGTAGGTGCGGGATTGGGCGAAATTTTCACCATCTTTTCCTATTCCTACTCTATTTACTACCCTATTCAACTATCCTAAATCAATACCTATTACTTACACCTATATATATCACCTATTTTTACACCAATCAATCATCTTTTCTCTTCCCAATAACAAGATTCACTCCTCTTCCCCATAAATTTTTACCCTATTCATCTTCTTCCCCAATTCACCACCATTATCTTTCATTCTAACTTTCATCCTTTCAAAAAAAAATTTTCACCTATTTCACCCAAATTTCATCTATTTTCACCCTAAATTCACAAACCAAAACAATATGCCTAGACAAAAGACCGTTGCAAACAAAGCCAAGGCCACCGAGATCAATAGATTACGGGTTCAATATGACGCACCGTTCGATATCACGTCGAAAGCCGAAGGACGCAAATATCGCCGATTTTCTAATGTCCTCGTAGAGTTCGTGGACATGCTTTTTCTTGACACCGATACGGTAAATACACTTTCTTTTACCGAGCGTATTGATGAATTTCTTACCGTTCTTGGTTGGAAACGATTTGCTAGTATGCGTTTTCCTAGTCTTAAAACGCATATTATTGAGTTTTTGGTTACTCTAACCTATGACAAGAAGAAAGGAGTTATCTCTTTTCGGAGTGATGGAGTTCGTTATGATGTTAATTATGCGGCCATGAACCGTTGGTTTGGTTTTCCTACTCGAAATTTTTATTCAAAGCCAAAGCCTTTTGATTCCCACACGGTTTGGAATACTTTAACCGGTTTAGATGTTTTTAGTCCAAAGAATACATCTAGTAAGCTAATTAAGGATGATTGTGTATTCTTCTTTCACAAGTTTTTATCATTCTCCTTATTTGGTCGGGTTGAAAGTTCAAAAGTGCAAGTTCGTGATTTGGTTGTGTTTGATGCTATTTTTAAAGGTTTGACAATTGATAGTATTGAGATGATATTTACTAATTTAGTTCGAGCTTCGAAGTCCCGCAATCAGCAAGTGCCTATGGGTAATTTGATTACCGGCATTGTTTTGGGCGCTCGAGGTGAATTAGCGGATTATCAAAATATGCCTCATGTTGGTTTACCATCATTGGATCTCACGGCACTTCAAAGGGCCAATTTATTGAAGAAGTTGGGACCACCCGCTTTTATATCTTATGCGGATCGCACGAGACGTGTTTTTGCTACGATGAGTAGTGAAGCCTCGGGTTCTCAAGGTTTAGGTGCCCAAGATGATAATGAGGAGGATGAAGAGGAATTTGATGAAGAAGAAGAAGAAGAGGAGAATGTTGATGTTAATGCCACCGAGCAAGCAAATATGGAACCGAATGAAGAAGAACAAGTTGGATGGCAACGTGTTTTGACACAAATGAATGAGCATAACCGTCACATGAATTTGCGGTTAGATGACGTCGTTGCCAATAATGCCGAAATGAGTTCAAGGATCACTACGTTGAGTCGTGAGCACAAGTCTACTCGTCACCGGATGCTCTCTTTCTTCCGACGTCAAGGAGTTGAGACTACGCCTTCTCCACCACCATCACCTTGATAGGTTTTATCGTTTCTCTCTTTAACTCATTTTCGTTATTATTATTATGTTTTATTCGGTTTGGTACAATATTTTTACTTATGTTTGGTACAATTCTCTTTATTATTAATGTTTGAATGTTATGGTATTCTATTTTTCATTTCTAATTCGTATGGTTTATTTCGTACTATTTTTCGTGTTTTATCGCTTTTTGCACCAATGAGGACATGGTCCAAATTAAGTGTGGGATGAGGTATTTCATATTCATTTTAATTTAAAGTACGAATGAATGCAACGAATAAGAATGAATGCTATTTATTTAAGTATAAATGCATATTGTTATTCAAGTTTAAGTAAAGTATAATGCAACATTTTCATATAATGTGCAACACTTTTCAAAAATAATAGCAATTTTTCATAAAGGATAAATTTTTGTTAAAGAAAATATTTCATATGTTTTCAAACATTTTAACTTTCAAAATAATGTTAAGCATATTTTAAGGTTATCATTATTGATAGAAATAAATATTTCTATACGAGCTATATTTTTACAAATATTTTTACAAATCTCCGATACGATTTTATCAAAAACGTCTCGAGTAAATATATATAAGTAAAATTTCTTTAGTTTCAAATCTCTATTTTATATCATGAATTCATGATAAATATAAATCTTATTTTCAATTTTCAATTAGGTTTATAGGCATAAATCGAACTAACAATTTTAGCTTTTTAGCTCGATATTATTTTTCGTCTTACATTAAAAACCAATTGAAGTTTTTAAGGAAACTTTAGCCATAATACATGTTGAATTTCAAGTCAATATAGGATGAATGTGCTATTTTTCTTTCCCAATTTTATTTTCATATTAAATCAAGTAGTCGTATTCTTAACTTTTGGCCACGATTGAGACCAACCTTATCACAATCGAGGTATGAAAGGGAAGAAAATTAAGTATTGTTTACTTTTGGCCACGATTGCGACCACCCTTATCACGGTCGAGGTATGAAAGGAACGTTAAAAAATTAAAGCAAAAATTAAACGTGTTTACAGTTTTAAGTAACGATTGCATCCACCCATGGCATGGTCGGTACCTCTTAAACGAACACGAAAGCAAATAAAATGCGTATAAAGTTACGACCGAGACCACCCTTATCTTGGGCGTAACTAAGCAAATATATTAAACCTAAGTCCTTAAATCCATATTTGTAATAGTTTAGGTTTGGGAAAGGAAATTTTGTGCTTAGAAATGCCTTGAGACGAAAGATTCGAAAACATGCGTGCTTACACCGTCCCGAATACTTCAATATAAAAATTAAAATACAAGACGAGTAATGTATCTCTTTTATTAGCTAGTTTGATACCTTGCGTATAAATTTACCATGAAAAGTTTATCTTTCGGTTTAACTAATTCAAAGAGGAATATATGGGTATATATTCTATTTATAAAGAGATTGATTAAAGAATAAATTCAGTGAAATTTTTGCTCGGGACTAGCAAAAGCTTAAGTGTGGGAGTTTGTTAAGCCCAAAATATACCTAAAATATCATATATAAATACGTTAAATTTACATTAAAATCATGCTAATTATATTCATTTGGAATACTTTTACGTCTTTATTTACTTCTTTGATGCAAGGTACCTAAATATTTGGTAAAATCCAAATAGGAGCGAAAACGGAGCTAAAATGGAGGAAAAACCTTAAAAACGTTCCGAGAATGCATATCAGCTAGAAGAACGCTCGAGGAGGACGAAAAACAGTCGAACGCCAGGGAGGAAAACTCTCTGTCGCGACTGAGATTCTCAAAATCTCAGTCGCGACTTACGGAGGCCAGACCGGGGGAAAACAACGTATTCAAGCTCGCCCCTATACCCCCTGTCGCGACTGAGATTTTCAGAATCTCAGTCGCGACAGCAAGTCTTCCTGCACACAAAACACATGTTTAATTCAGAAAAACGCGTCTGTTCGTTCGGATAAAAGCAACCCTTCACCAGCAGACACGACCCGTCATTTACAACCCTTCACCAACTATAAATAAGTGATCCATTTCAGAAATCAAGGTTGGTTAAGTTGGAAAAGTTAGAGAAATTAGAGAAGAAAGTTGTTATGTTGAGTTTCTGATTCAGGAAAGAATCAGAAAGTTAGATTTCATTTCTGTAAGCAATCGTGTTGTACACGAATTGTATTTAGATTAGTTATAAACACAGTATTAGTTTAGTTTTCATTCTGATAGTGGACGGGACCAGTCTCTATTCCAAAGATCCAGCGAGAAGAATTGACGGCTGAAGCGCATATGGTTTGACGAGCCTACGAAGTTTGAGAGAAAGATTGACGACCCGGATCTCAAAGTCTTCGTTACAATGCTATCCAAGTTTCTACTTCTCTGTTAACTTGTGAAAATTCACATTTCAATTAATGATATACTTATTTATTCAATATATTCTTACTGTTGTTATTTTGATATTGTTCTGACAAAATGATTTTCAAAATGATATATTGGTGTTTTTATTAAAACGTTCTATTCCATCTTATTCTTATAAGAACTTTGTTGAACACTTAACAAATTTAGTTTTTATGGATGACATGATCGCTGATCGCGGCTTATCAGAAGTAAAACACTAGTTTGATTAAGGTAGGAATCGTCTCTACGCTAGAGGGATTTCTATGGTTCGAAGCCATTTAATTGAGTAAATTATTATATTGTTACATGTCCATAATCTCACAAAGTTAAAGTTGTTTACTTTGCTTTATGAAAATAAGATCTATTTCATTCCGATTACGGAAGTATCTATTTTGTAATCAAAATTCCAAGCGGAATTGTTCTCTAAACTCGATATAATCTTTCTATCTAATCCTAATTTACCAAAACCTATTCCATCAACTAAACGTATTTCTTTTATTAAACCTAAACACGTGATTAAACCGAATTAAATAAAGTTTTAGTTAAAAAGCGTTCCCTGTGGGTTCGATATCTTTTATTACTACAAGCGTATACCGTGCACTTGCGGAAATCGCTCAACAGTAATCATAGTGAGGATAAGGATAGTTATTGTTGGGCGCTGACAAACAATGGGGCCTATTCGTGTAAATCGGCTTATCAGGCGTTCTATCAGGGCTTGGATCCTTCTTCCCCAGGTGTGTGGAAGACGATTTGGGGCTTAAAAGTGTCGTACCGCATTAGGAGTTTCCTGTGGCTTGGGGCTAGGAATAGGTTGCTTACCAACTCGGATAGGAAAAGGAGGCACCTGGTGGACTCTGGAGCCTGTGGTAGATGCAGAGGATTTGAGGAGACTGTTGAAACACCTTTCCACAAGATTTTGATTTGACAAAATCATCCATGATTAAGAGGCAATTAAATTTAAATGCTTTGATTTAATTGTACTAATGTGTTTGTTCAATATTGAGTGCAAAAATATATATAAAGTTAGACAGGACAAAAGTCAGCATAAGCCAAGCTGAGTGGAACGGAACTCAGCATGAAAGAATTGAAGCTGAGTGGAGTAGAACTCAGTCTCAGAAGTCTCCTTCAAAGTTGCCAGAACGAAGCTGACTAAATTAGAAGATTCCTTCAGAATTGTATAAACAGAACGGAGCTGATTAAGAAGGAACTCAGCATGGAAGTTGAACATTCGAAGATAACGAATGAAGCTGAGTGACAGTCAGGATAGCATGAAGGATCCGTTCACTAAAGGACAAAGTCTGCCAATCTTCTGCACCAATAATTGAAGCCTCGAAAATACACAGAAGACTAATTCCAAGAAACATGGGTCAATGGATTATTGGTAAAAGACAACTGCCACAAAAAGACAAGTCTGTAGGAAGAAGACAAGGCTGACACCTGAAGAAAACAGATGACAGGATTGGCCTGCAAAACTGAAGCTGACCAGAAGCTGTCTACTAAAAGAGCCGTTTTGGAATCAACGGACACACCAAATTCAAACGGTCTAATCTCCAGAATTCATCTATAAAATGGACAAGGATTTCACTTGGACATTTGCCGAATTACAAAGAAGAAGAATCCAAGAGAGAAATCTTCAAAGCACTCAAATACAAAGATCTTGCACCAAATCTTCTATTCTTTGTGTAAATGCTAGAGTGATTCTGTGTAATCTTCTAAAGTGTTCTTTACTGAAAAGAGAACAAGTGTTTATCAATTGTAATATTGAGAGTGTATGCTGAGTGCTTGGTCGTAAGCATTCAGTGGTAGAAAAATCTAAGTACTGGGTTGTAGTACTTAGTAGGAGCTGAGTAGACGAATAGAGGACGTACTCTTGCATACTCACTGCCTTGTAAAGGGTTTGTGCTCTACCTTGAAAGAGCTCATTATTGGATTGAAAATCCCAGGAGGAACTGGGCACTGGACGTAGGCAGAGAGGCCGAACCAGGATAAGTCGTGCTGAGTAACTTCTAAACTCTTTCTCTCAATATATATATATATATATATATATATATATATATATGTGTGTGTGTGTGTGTGTGTGCATGTGTTGCTTGTGATATTTACTCAGCATATAAATTGTTAAAACTGAAACTGAGTAAATCTGAGTGTTGAGTTGGAAGCTGACCTCTCAAGAGTCAATTGCCAACTCGCAAGTCAAGCAGTCTTAGTCAGCATAGAACTAAAACTGTCTGACTAATCAATCGGCCGTGCTGACCAACACGCTGAGTTAACTAACTCTTAAAATAACATTAAGTCAGCATAATTAAAAGCAAAAAAAGTTACATTAGTTCCTATCCCCCCCCTTGGAACTAATTACTAGGGACCAACAAGTGGTATCAGAGCTAAGCTCACTACTCAAAGGTCTAACAATCTTGAGCTGATCTCGAAAAATGGGTGAGAATAGCACTCGTTTCCTTCCAGGAAACCAAACAACACAGATACTCCCTGAGGGACTATCAATAACTAGGCCTCCCCTATTCTTTGGATCCAATTATACATTCTGGAAGAATAGGATGAAGAACTTTATTCAAGCCACTAACATGAGTGCATGGCTTGCAATTGTTCAAGGTCCACATGTGCCATACAAAACTGTTAACAATGAGAAAATTGTTAAAAGTGAAGCTGAGTGGACAGAGGATGACCTCAGAAAATTACAAAATAATGCTTCGGCTATAAATATGCTTCACTGTGCTCTAGATGCTGCAGAATACAATAAGATTTCAGGTTGTGAGTCAGCTCAGGAGATTTGGAAGAAGCTTGAAGTAACCTATGAAGGCACAAGCAAAGTTAAGGAGTCTAAAGTCAATCAGCATATGAGACTCTACGAGTTGTTTGAGATGAATGAGAATGAAGACATCTCAGAAATGAACGCAAGGTTCACAAACATTATAAACGAGCTCAAAAGGCTTGGAAAGAACTTCACTGAAGAGGAACAAGTGAAGAAAATCCTAAGAAGTCTGCTTAAGAGCTGGCAAGCAAAGAAAACAGCTGTAGAAGAAGCTCAAGACTTGACTACCTATAAATATGATGAGTTGATCGGATCCCTGTTGACCCATGAAATTTCTATGAAAAACTTTGAAGCTAAAGAGAAAGAAAAGTCAGAAGACAAGAAACAAAAGTCACTTGTCATGAAAGCTGACTCGACTGAAGCTGAGTCAACTGATGATGAGGAAATGGTTATGTTCACTAGAAAGATGAAGAAGCTGTTCAGAAGAAATGACAGAAACGGCAAAAGGTCATTCAGAAGAAGTGACAAATACAAAGCTGAGTCGAGTGAAAAATACAAGAAGGACAGCTCCAAGTTTGTCATATGTTTTGAGTGCCATCAAACTGGGCACATAAAGTCAAATTGTCCCAACCTTAAGAAGGAGAAGAAGGGAAGCAAAAAGGCTATGGTAGCAACATGGAGCGATAGTGATGAGTCAACCTCATCTGAAGCTGATGCAAATGAAACAGCCAATATATGCTTCATGGCTAACGATGCTGACAATTCTCAATCTGAGCATAATGACCTCTCTGATGAAACTGACCAGGAAGTACACACTAATGAGGTAACACCCTTACTTTTGCTTAGAAATGAGATGGTAAATGCCCTGAGTGATTTAGATAATCTAACTAAAAAATGCAATAACAAAATAAAATCACTCAGCAGGCGATGTGACGAGATTGAAGAGGTCAAGCTGAGTGACCTCCGATATCTCCTCCAGGACAACTCAGATTTACATACCAACATGCAAATCTTGCATAAGTTTGTCGCGGAGGTTCAATCTGAGTCAAAGAAACTTAGAAAGGATGTCACAACCTTGCAGAGTCAAGTGAAAGGCTCAAGTAGAAATAAACCCCATGCTGAGTACGCAAGTACTAGTCAGCATAAGCAATTCACTCAATGTGAGTGTTGTGAAAAAAGGGGGCACACAAAAGATGTGTGTTGGCATAACAAGCGGATTGTCCAATATGACTTCTGCGGAAGAAAAGGGCATTCCACAAAAGTATGCTGGCATGCCCAACACAACAATGCTGACCATACTCAGTACAACCCTTAAAGGGTACCTTTTTGTGACTTCTGTGGTAAGCCTGGCCACACTATAAAAGTATGTCGTCACAAGTTGAAATATGACTTTGCACCTGTTTACACTAACAAGAAAGGACCCAAAAAGAATTGGGTACCTAAAAACGAATAGTTTAAAATGCAGGTCAGCTTGACATGCGTGGAGAAATCAAAACTTTGGTATATAGACAGCGCATGCTCAAGACACATGACAGGTGATGAAACTTAGTTCATCACACTAGAGCTTAAACGAGGAGGTAGTGTAAGCTTTGGAGACAACAAGAAGGGCAAGATAGTTGGCTCAGGAACTATCGGAGGTAACCCTAAAATTGAGTCAGTCTCCTTAGTTAAAGGTCTCAAATATAATCTTCTAAGTGTAGCTCAGCTTTGCAAGAGTGGAAGAAAGGTTATATTTGATGATACTAAGTGTCAAATACTCGAGGGAAAAACAAATGATTTGATTTTAACAGCCCCTCGTGTAGAAAATGTTTACATGTTGAGTTTGGAAAAACAATTTTCAAAAATTATATGCTTAGTGTCTAAAGAGGACAACTCCTGGCTATGGCATAGGAGACTTGGGCATGTCAGCATGGACCTCCTAGCCAAATTAGCTAGAAAGCAACTAGTTGAAGGATTACCCAAACTAAAATATGAAAAAGATCAACTATGTAATGCTTTTCAGCAAGGTAAACAAACCAAAAAGTCATTTCATAGCAAAAATATTGTCTCAACCAAAAGACCATTGGAATTACTACATTTGGATCTTTTCGGACCTATCCAGCCACTCAGCATGGGAGGTAAGAAATTTTCCTTAGTTATTGTAGATGATTTCTCTAGGTATACTTGGATCATCCTGCTGAGTAGCAAAGATGAAACATTTGAGATGTTTACTGTTGAAACACCTTTCCACATAAATTTTGATTTGACAAAATTGTTTAAGTATAATTAAAATACATATTCTAAACACACTAAGTTTAAATGCTTTGATTTATTCTACTAATGTGTTTGTTCAATGTTGAGTTAAATTGTTTATAAGACACAAGAATTAGAAGGCCCAGAGCCCAATACGGAAGTTAAGGCCCAAGTCAAACAACTCAGTACAACTCGGCCCGCGTTTGTCAAGACGTTGCCGTTTTGAACAAAACGCAACTCAGCAAAAGAAGGATCTAGAAGACCTTCGGGAACAACTTCAAGATGAAGCTGCTGAGTAGTCTCGACAAAGCGTACAAGACAGCAGCTGGCAAATGAAAACTTCCAGACAAAGTATTTCTACTTTGGGTAAAGTTCAGACGACACAGTATGCTGTCCAGTTGACTTTACCATAAAAGGAGAGACAGTCTGCTGAGCTGACCGAGGACAGAAGATACATAATTCTGATTGGCCGAGAGCTCTGAGCAAGTCAGGATGACAACGACATGTAGCCGTTTCCCTCCAACGGTTATTTCGAAATTCGAAATGACCGATGCCCAGACGTCTCTATAAATAGTGCCATCAGAAGCTTCACTCAACACAGAACTTGATCAAGCCATTACGCTGACCAAATTTCTACACAAGTTCTGCAAGCAAAGAAGCAAAGCAAATCTTACACTACAATTCTTATATCTGTGTAAAAGTCTAGAGTGATTGTTTCAATCGTCTAAAGTGCCTTAGCAAATCATTGTATAGGACAAAACACTTATCATTTCTAGAGATAGAAAGGAGAGGCTGAGTACTCGGTTTTAGTACTCAGTGAGAGATTAGGATTGAGTAGAGGTATAGAGGAAGGTACTCTTGTCATACTCAGTTGCTAAGATTGTAAAAGGTTTGAGGCTCTACCTTTAAAGAGCTCAGTAGAGGATTCGAAATCTCGGAACGTGTTCGGGGGACAGGACGTAGGCTTAGAAGAAGCCGAACCTGGATAAATCTGCTGAGTGAAGTATTTCTTACCTTTAACTCCTTAAATACATTGCTTGCTTAAAATAACCAAAAACTGACCAAGTAAAGAGGTCAAGTTGAGTTGTGCGCGTTGAACGTCTGAGCTCAGGAATAGACTCTAAGTGCTATCTCCTGACTCAAGCTAAGAAACTGACCTAGTCACCAGTTGACTAAGCCAGTATCTTACTGTTTACTCAGCGCCGCTGTTAAAACCTTTTTCCTTAGAAAAAGAAGTCTGCCCTAATTGCGAAAAAGTTTAAATAGTTCCTAACCCCCCCTTGGAACTATACTTGCAACCTTACAAGGGACCAACAAGTGGTATCAGAGCTCTAAAGCTCACTGTAAAAGGTCTAACAACCTTGAGCTAATCCCTACCATGGGCGAAAACAGCATTCCGTTTCTCCCTGGAAACCAAACAACTCAGATACTGCCTGAGGAGCTGTCCATTACTGGGCCTCCCCTATTCTTCGGGTCAAACTATACCTTCTGGAAGAATATGATGAAAAATTTCATTCAGGCTACAAACATGAGTGCCTGGCTATCTATAGTCCAAGGCCCATTTGTACCTGTCGAAGTTGTGGCTGGCCAAACAGTTGTAAAAGCTGAGGCCAAATGGACAGAGGATGATCTTAAGAAGCTTCAAAATCACGCTTCGGCTATCAATATGCTTCACTGTGCGCTCGATGCTGCAGAATATAATAAAATATCAGGTTGTGAGTCGGCACAAGAGATCTGGAAAAGCTGGAAGTCACCTACGAGGGAACCAATAAAGTAAAGGAGTCCAAGGTGAATCAGCAGATGAGACTGTACGAGCTGTTCGAGATGAACAATGATGAGGGCATTTCAGACATGAATGCAAGGTTTACCAACATCATTAATGAGCTCAAGAGACTTGGGAAAATCTTCAATGAGGAAGAACAAGTCAAAAAGATACTCAGGAGTCTTCCTAAAGATTGGCAAGCAAAGAAGACAGCAGTTGAGGAAGCTCAGGATTTAACCACCTACAAATATGACGAACTCATCGGTTCATTGCTGACCCATGAGATATCCATGAAAAACTTTGAGGTGAAGGAAAAATCTGAAGACAAGAAGCAGAAATCCCTTGTCATGAAAGTTGACTCCACTGACGGGAGTTCAATTAACGATGAGGAGATGGCTATGTTCACAAGGAAGATGAAAAGGCTATTCAGGAAGAGTGACAAATACTCTAAAAAGCCTTACAGAAAGTTTGATAAGTATAAGGCTGACTCAAGTGACAGCAAATACAAAAAGGACAGCTCAAAGCCCATTACATGCTTTGAGTGCCATCAAACTGGCCATATTAAGTCAAACTGCCCCACGCTGAGGAAAGACAAGAAGAGTGGGAAGAAGGCAATGGTGGCTACTTGGAGCGACATCGATGAGTCTTCATCTACAGAAACTGAGGCCACCGAGTCAGCGAAGATATGCTTCATGGCTGACGAACTTGCTGAGCCATGCGTCTCTGAGCATGCTGACCTATCAGATGACGAGGAGCAATCAAATGAGGTAATTTCTCTTCCCCAGCTCAGAAATGATATGGTTAATTCCCTGAGTGATCTCTATACACTTGTCAAGAAGTGTAATAAGAAAGTTAGAGCACTCAGCAAGCGCTGTGACGAAGTGGAAGAGGTCAAACTGAGTGACCTCAGATTCCTTCTTCAGGAAAACTCAACTCTGCATGATAACATGAAGATCATACATGAGTCTGTCTCTGAAGTCCAGTCAGTTTCAAAGAAACTGAGAAAGGACGTCACAACTATCTAGAACCAACTAAAGGTCCAAATAAAAGAAACAGTCCTCTGAGAACCCAGTACCAAGGTACTCAGCAGAGATGGAATCCCCAGCGAAAAGTCCAGTGTGACTTTTGTGGGAAGTTAGGACACACCACTAAGGTGTGCTGGCACGCTCAGCACTGGGGTGCTGACAAGTCAGTGAAACATCCTAAACAGAAGGTTAGTTGTGACTTCTGTGGAAAGAATGGCCATACTGTCCATGTATGTCGCCATAAAATAAAATATGATGCTTTACCTGTTGCACCTAACAAGCAAGGACCCAAAAAGAATTGGGTACCTAAAAGTAACTAGTTACAATGCAGGTAAGCCTGAGATGTGCCGAGAAGTCAAAGATGTGGTATATTGACAGCGCATGCTCAAGGCATATGACGGGTGATGAAACTCAGTTCATCACGTTTGAGCGTAAACAAGGAGGAAGTGTAAGTTTTGGAGACAACAAGAAGGGTAAGATAGTAGGGTCAGGAACCATCGGAGGTAATCCTACTATTGAATCTGTCTCCCTAGTCAGCGGACTCAAATATAACTTACTCAGCGTAGCTCAGCTATGTGACAATGGGAGAAAAGTTATATTTGATGCTACTGGATGTAAAATATACGAGGGTAAAACAAATGAGTTAATATTAACTGCCCCTCGAATAGATAATGTCTTTATGCTAGACTTAGAAAAAAAGTTTTCAAAAACTGTGTGCTTAGTATCAAAGGAAGAAAATTCCTGGCTATGGCACAGGAGACTTGGTCATGTAAGCATGGACCTCCTGGCCAAACTAGCAAGAAAGCAATTGGTTGAGGGACTGCCTGAACTTAAGTTTGAAAAAGATCAATTATGCCACGCTTGCCAAGCTGGAAAACAAACCAAACAATCTTTTCATAGCAAAAATATTGTCTCAACTAAGCGTCCGTTAGAGTTACTACACTTGGATCTCTTCGGTCCAGTCCAGCCGCTGAGTCTGGGTGGAAGAAGATTTTCCTTGGTCATTGTAGATGACTTCTCTCGGTATACGTGGGTCATCTTGCTGACCAGCAAGGATGAAGCCTTTGAGACATTTTCAAATTTGGTTAGAAAAATTGAAAATGAAAAAGACCTAAAATTAGCTCACATCCGTAGTGATAATGGTGGAGAATTCAAAAACCAAAAGTTTGTTGAATTCTGTGAAGCCAGCGGCATTGACCATAATTTTTCTGCTCCTAGAACACCTCAGCAAAATGGGGTTGTAGAAAGGAAGAACAGAACTCTGGTTGAAATAGCCAGGACAATGCTGGATGAGCATAGGCTTCCAAAGTATTTTTGGGGAGAGGCTGTTAACACAACATGCTATATTCTTAATAGGGCTCTAGTTAGACCTATATTAAAGAAAACCCCCTATGAACTTTGGAAAGGACGAAAGCCCAATATTGGATACTTTCGTGCCTTTGGCTGTAGATGTTTTATTTTAAATACCAAAGATAGCTTAGCAAAGTTTGATTCAAAAGCTGATGAGGCTATCTTTTTGGGCTACTCAACAAACAGCAAAGCATACAGAGTTTTTAATAAGCGAACTCAAGTTTTAGAAGAGTCAGTACATGTAGAGTTCGACGAAACTGACCCTGTAGGTAGATACCAGCCGCTGACCGAAGATGATCCACACTTAGTAACCACCGCTGACCAAGATCCAGCTACTGAGTCATTCACCAAAAGGTTGACCAAGAGTAAGAGTGAACCTAAGATTACTTTTACTGACCCATCTACTTCTGCAGAGATTGTTGAAACAGAAACAGCACAAGACATGAATCTACCTAAAGAGATAAGGATCCCAAGAGGGCACTCAGAGAGTGCGATCCTTGATTCTGCTGGGAATACCCTGATGACGAGGAATCAACTCAGGAAGTACCTCAGCGATGTTGCTTTCGTCTCAGTTCAAGAACCAAAGAATTTCACTGAAGCTGAGTACGATGAATTCTGGATGAACGCAATGCAAGAGGAGCTCGATCAATTCAGAAGAAACGATGTATGGGAGCTAGTGCCTCATCCAAAGAGTCAAAAGACCATCGGAACAAGATGGGTCTTCAGAAACAAGATGGATGAACAAGGGAATGTAGTCAGGAACAAAGCAAGGCTTGTAGCTCAGGGCTACAGTCAGCAAGAAGGTATTGACTACGGTGAGACCTTTGCCCCAGTGGCAAGGCTAAAGGCAATTAGAATTCTATGTGCATATGCATCTTACATGAACTTTAAATTATTCCAAATGGATGTCAAAAGTGCATTTCTTAATGGAGTTATAAACGAGGAGGTTTATGTAAATCAACCTCCAGGTTTTGAGGACCCTAAGTTCCCAAACCATGTTTACAAACTCAAAAAGGCTCTGTACGGCCTCAAGCAAGCACCACGTGCTTGGTATGAGAGGCTGACCAGTTTTCTGCTGACTAGAAATTACGTCAGGGGCAAAGTTGATACAACCTTATTCATTAAGAAAAAGGGTAAAGATACCCTGCTGGCCCAAATTTATGTTGATGATATAATATTTGGTGCAACTAATGAATCAATGTGCAAGGAGTTTAGCAAACAAATGCAGACTGAGTTTGAAATGTCCATGATGGGATAACTCAACTTCTTCCTCGGTCTTCAAATTAAACAAGGAAAGAATGGCATCTTCATCAGTCAAGCCAAGTATGCCATGGAGATATTAAAGAAATATGATTTGGAAAATTGCAAGCCAATATCCACTCCTATGGGCACTGACACTGTCCTCTGCGCTGACGAGAATGGTAAGTCAGTAGACAGCAAATTATATCGAGGTATGGTAGGCTCTCTACTTTACTTAACAGCCAGTAGACCGGACATTCAGTTTTCAGTATGCTACTGTGCTAGATATCAATCTAACCCTAAGGAATCTCATTACATTGCTGTAAAAAGAATCCTTAGATATTTGCAAAGCTCAGTGAACGCAGGTTTATGGTATCCAAATACTCATGATTTTACTCTCATCGGATACACTGACGCTGACTATGGACGGGATAAGCTAGAACGTAAAAGCACCTCTGGAGGATGTCACTTCTTAGGAAGCTGTCTTGTATCCTGGTTCAGAAAAAAGCAGGCGTCAGTAGCCTTGTCTACCACTGAAGCTGAGTACATTGCTGCTGGTCATTGTGTTGCTCAAGTCCTATGGATTAAGCAACAGCTTGAAGACTATGGTGTTTAAACCAAGACAATTGAAGTCAAATGTGACAACAAAAGTGCAATTGATCTTTCAAAGAACCCAATTCAACACAGCAGAATGAAGCATGTCAGCATCAGACATCACTTCATTAGAGACCATGTACTCAAGGGTGAGATCAAGCTGACCTTTATCCCAATGGACGAACAGCTTGCGGATATCTTCACGAAGCCACTGGCCCGTGAGCAGTTCAGCATACTGAGAGAAGCTATTGGTATGTTTAATCCTCTTCAGTAAATTCTTGAACTAAATGAATTTGCATGCTGAGTGAATTATTATGCTAAATGATTAATTGTTTGCTGAGTAACTCATCGAAACTGACTGAACATCAAATACTGAGTAAACTTGCACACTGAGTAAGTTAGTTTAAACTTGAACTTAGAAATCATCCCTTCATGCAATACTGACCACTCAGAATATCAAACGATTAGTATTCTAAACGATGAGTGTTAGATCCGTTAGAATAAATGCAATAGCACGCGTATAGCCCTAGGATGACGTATACGCCGTATGTGTCATAAATGCCAGGATCTTTGTCGGTTCAAAATTCCGAGGCAAAACTGACACATGGATTCGATTAAATCCTCACCACACATTACCTCTATAAATAATGGGAAATTCCCCATTTTTATTCTTTACGCTTATCGAATTCTCAAGCAAAGAATTTATCTCTCTCTAAAAACCCATCTAAGCTTTCCCATCCTCAATGATGACTAAGGTTACCTACAATATCTCCGGTGCCGGCCACCAAAAGTCCAGCTCCGATGAACCTACTGGGAATCCTCCCACACCCAGCAAAGGACAAGCTGGCCAAACCTCTGGTCAGGGAAAACCCGTAAAGGTCAGGACCTACTCCAAGGTCTTTGAGAATGTCCGCGAATGGAAAGTTGAGCCCTCAAGATGGGTCTCTGAAAACTTCATGCAAAATGAACAACCGTTCTGCGAGTGGATCTCACAGAATGGATGGACTGGGCTATTTTCAGTTAGGGATTATACTTACCCTGACCTTGTGAGGGAATTCTACCACAACCTCAAAGTTGCAAATGACAACGCTGACTACCTGTGCACTGTGGTTAAAAAGAAAACCATCTTCATCAACCCTCTCTACATAGGAAATCTGCTCAAGTTGAAAACTGATGGAGTAAGGCTGAGGAGATCTGGAGATCAGGATGGCACTGGGTATGAACAAAACTTCTGCAAACCTGAAGGTCACTCAGGAGAAGTCTCAGCTTCCTCTATGGGTCAGCACCAGAAAATGGCTCATTACCTGCTGACCTACTTCATCTACCCAAAGATCAACTGCACCACATCAGCAACAAATTTCGAGCAGTGCTTTATATGGCACATGCTGACGTACACTCCCATCAACATGCCGATCTTTCTCGTTGCTGGTTTCCTTCGAAGCACTGGCACGATGCGGCTTGGATCACTCATCACCAGAATCCTCATTGACCATAAGGTTGATCTTGAAGGTGAGGAGAAGACTCGAGGAACTGAGATCACAGCAGTCTCGCTGAGAGCTCTAAAATTTGGACAGCCTTTGAAGAAAGGAAAAGTTGCTGCTGCTGCTGGCCAAGCTGAAGAAACTGCTGAGCCTAAGAAAGGAAGAAGGACTAAGGCCCCAGCTTCCTGCGAAAGAAAAACTGCTGAGACTCCTTCCCAAAACATTGAGTCTCCAGCAAAAAGACAGAAGTCTGCTGGTAAGTCAGCTCAGAAACGAAGCAGGCAAGGTGAGCCTGGAACTGAGGAAGCTGCTGAGCAACCTCAGAAGAAGCAGAAACCTTCTACACTGACTCCCCTCAACGCTATACCAACTGATTTCATTGTACCGGGTGACTCTCACTTCACCCAGTGTCAAGGTACTGTAGCTGAGCATGATGAGCACGATGTACAACTGGATGATCATTTTATCTCCCAAGTTGAAGAAGAACTTGATGGTGATTGCTCAGAGGAAGAAGAAGAAGAAGCCAGCGGTCAGGATGACGCTGAGGACTCTGAGGAAACAGCCAGTGAGAATGAGGTTGAGCATGCCGATACTGAGTTGGCTGCTGAAGTTGAGCAAGTACTCGACCAACACACTGTTGATCCAGCTGAAGAGCAAGCTGACCAGCCTCATACTGAGCAACAAGAATCTTCCCCTTCTCACTCAGGAGATCCTACTCAGATTGTAACTCCACCCCGTAGAAGGAGAAAGTTGGTTAAGGCCAGTGAGAAGTTCGTCAGTGAAGATTTTGTGCCACCACCAACTCTTCCTGACTTTACAATTTCAAAGACAACTAAGGACCCCTCCTCAGTAAAGCTGAAATTTTTCAAACGCCAAGCAACCTCCACTACATCGGCGCCATTAGAAAAGCAAGCCTCTGTTTCTTCTCAACAGGAACATGCCGAACCAAATGCTTCTGCCACCTCAACCAGTCAGGTTGAGCCGCTTACTGTTCATGCCATTTCTTCAAGCATGGTGCTGACTCCACACACTTCTGCCGTCAGCACAGACAGTATTCGGATCACCACTTCTCCAACTCAACTCTCTGCCGATCAATCAACTATCCCTAAAACTCAAGTGCAGATTGAGAATACTATTCCAGTCACTGACCAGGTCACTCCTTTCACTCCTCTTCCTTCTGGTCACACTGATGTCCCTGAAGGCTCTCAAAGCTATGTGAATGCTACTGAGTCCGGCAAAAAGCTCATTGACTCAGTTCAAGCATTGATCAGAGACCTTCAACATTCCACTCCTGCTGCTGCTGGGTCTTCATCTATTGAGACGAATCAGCTCTCCCAGGTCACTCAGCTTCTCAACGAAGTTAAGGGACTCAAGGACTTGCTGAACGTCATCATATCTTTTCAAGCACAGCAAGCTAAGCAGGATTCAATAGCCAAGCTGGCTGAGATTCAGCTGACAACCGTACAACACTTGAACTCTTTGCAAGAACAAGTTCAGAAATTGTCAGCTGTGCACACCGACTATGCCACCTCATCTGAAGTGAAGATGCTTTTTGCTCAGCTTCACACCGAGCAACTTAAGACAAATGAGCAAATGGTCTCTTACAATCAGTGCTCCATCGAGCAAATAGGTGAGGCTATTCGCTTGCTCAATCTGAATAAGCAAGAGATGGATACTGACGCATTGAAGCAGACCGAGATGCAATCTATCATCCAACAAACCTTCAACCATATTCGTCACAACAACATTCAACGTCAGTATTACGACACAGCTCTTTTGAAGACCTTTCACCAAATCTTTGCTGGCCTTACTGAAGCTCTCATTTGGAAAGGCAAAGCTCAGGCATTCAGCGTCAATATGCTCAGTGCTGCTGAACTCAACATACCCCCAGAGGTATCAACTGATGGAGTTGCAATTTTTGACGGCGTAAATGAAAGCGCTGAGAAACTTAAGGAGCTGTCCCAAGAACTGACTCGAGCTGCCTTAACTGATGCCTTCAGACTTCCTCCTCCTGATGCTGCCAAAACGGGGGAGAAAGAACATGCAGCTAGAGCTCAGCATGAGCGAAGTCAGTCTCAACACAAGAAAAAGAAATAGATAGGCTAGCTCAGTATAGACTTAGTCAGATGTAATCTTTATGCCTTATCTATAAGTTTTGCTGTGTAAACACTGACTTCCATCAATATATCATATCTGCATCTTTTATTCTTATTCTTGAGCTATGATATATGTTAATACATGTTACTGTGTACTGAGTCATTACGTATCTTCAATTAAATCAGCTTTTATACTTATAAATTTTATTGACTAAATCAAATGCTGATAACATGTTTGACATTGTCCTATGTGCTTATAAAACATTGTCTGTTAAGAATCCATTGAACAACAAAAAACTCAGCGCACTCTATATGATCAAACCTTCCGCTTAATACTGAGTAAATGGAATATGTTGAATTAGCTGACCTATCTGAAAACTGACCTTAGACTTACTCGATTAAACCTTAAATGTTTAGAACTAAGTCAGTAGCTCAACCCTTACGAGGGAGTTTGCCAAGTTATAAAAGGTCAACTATCATGGGGGAGCTCATACTGAGTTCCTCGCTGAATAGTTTTGCCAACATCAAAATGGGGGAGTTTGTTGAAACACCTTTCCACATAAATTTTGATTTGACAAAATTGTTTAAGTATAATTAAAATACATATTCTAAACACACTAAGTTTAAATGCTTTGATTTATTCTACTAATGTGTTTGTTCAATGTTGAGTTAAATTGTTTATAAGACACAAGAATTAGAAGGCCCAAAGCCCAATACGGAAGTCAAGGCCCAAGTCAAACAACTCAGTACAACTCGGCCCGCGTTTGTCAAGACGTTGCCGTTTTGAACAAAACGCAACTCAGCAAAAGAAGGATCTAGAAGACCTTCGGGAACAACTTCAAGATGAAGCTGCTGAGTAGTCTCGACAAAGCGTACAAGACAGCAGCTGGCAAATGAAAACTTCCAGACAAAGTATTTCTACTTTGGGTAAAGTTCAGACGACACAGTATGCTGTCCAGTTGACTTTACCATAAAAGGAGAGACAGTCTGCTGAGCTGACCGAGGACAGAAGATACACAATTCTGATTGGCCGAGAGCTCTGAGCAAGTCAGGATGACAACGACATGTAGCCGTTTCCCTCCAATGGTTATTTCGAAATTCGAAATGACCGATGCCCAGACGTCTCTATAAATAGTGCCATCAGAAGCTTCACTCAACACAGAACTTGATCAAGCCATTACGCTGACCAAATTTCTACACAAGTTCTACAAGCAAAGAAGCAAAGCAAATCTTACACTACAATTCTTATATCTGTGTAAAAGTCTAGAGTGATTGTTTCAATCGTCTAAAGTGTCTTAGCAAATCATTGTATAGGACAAAACACTTATCATTTCTAGAGATAGAAAGGAGAGGCTGAGTACTCGGTTTTAGTACTCAGCGAGAGATTAGGATTGAGTAGAGGTATAGAGGAAGGTACTCTTGTCATACTCAGTTGCTAAGATTGTAAAAGGTTTGAGGCTCTACCTTTAAAGAGCTCAGTAGAGGATTCGAAATCTCGGAACGTGTTCCGGGGACAGGACGTAGGCTTAGAAGAAGCCGAACCTGGATAAATCTGCTGAGTGAAGTATTTCTTACCTTTAACTCCTTATATATATTGCTTGCTTAAAATAACCAAAAACTGACCAAGTAAAGAGGTCAAGTTGAGTTGTGCGCGTTGAACGTCTAAGCTCAGGAATAGACTCTAAGTGCTATCTCCTGACTCAAGCTAAGAAACTGACCTAGTCACCAGTTGACTAAGCCAGTATCTTACTGTTTACTCAGCGCCGCTGTTAAAACCTTTTTCCTTAGAAAAAGAAGTCTGCCCTAATTGTGAAAAAGTTTAAATAGTTCCTAACCCCCCCTTGGAACTATACTTGCAACCTTACAAGGGACCAACATTTACTACATTAGTCAAAAAGCTTGAAAGTGACAAAGACCTAAGAGTAGTTCACATTAGAAGTGATAATGGTGGAGAATTCAAAAACCAAATGTTTGATGAATTCTGTGAAACTAATGGTATTGACCATAATTTATCTGCCCCTAGAACTCCTCAACAGAATGGTGTTGTTGAAAGGAAGAATAGGACAATAGTTGAAATTGCTAGGACAATGCTGAGTGAAAATAGGCTTCCAAAGTATTTTTGGGGAGAAGCCGTCAATACAGCATGTTATATGTTAAATAGGGCCTTGGTAAGACCTATATTAAAGAAAAATCCTTATGAACTTTGGAAAGGACGAAAGCCCAATATTGGATACTTTCGTGCCTTTGGGTGTAAATGTTTTATACTCAACACTAAGGATAATCTGGCAAAGTTTGATGCCAAAGCTGACGAAGCGATCTTTCTGGGGTACTCAACAAACAGTAAAGCATATAGAATTTATAATAAAAGGGCTCAGGTAGTAGAAGAGTCAGTCCATGTAGATTTCGATGAAACTGACCCTGCAGGAAAAACAACTCAACACACAGAGGAAGAACATGTTGGTCCCTAGTAATTAGTTCCAAGGGGGGGATAGGAACTAATGTAACTTTTTCGCTTTTAATTATGCTGACTTAATGTTATTTTAAGAGTTTGTTAACTCAGCGTGTTGGTCAGCACGGCCGATTGATTAGTCAGACAGTTTTAGTTCTATGCTGACTAAGACTGCTTGACTTGAGAGTTGGGAATTGACTCTTGAGAAGTCAGCTTCCAACTCAGCACTCAGATTTACTCAGTTTCAGTTTTAACAATTTATATGCTGAGTAAATATCACAAGCAACACATGCACACACACACACACATATATATATATATATATATATATATATTGAGAGAAAGAGTTTAGAAGTTACTCAGCACGACTTATCCTAGTTCGGCCTCTCCGCCTACGTCCAGTCCCCAGTTCCTCCTGGGATTTTCAATCCAATACTGAGCTCTTTCAAGGTAGAGCACAAACCCTTTACAAGGCAGTGAGTATGCAAGAGTACGTCCTCTATTCGTCTACTCAGCTCCTACTAAGTACTACAACCCAGCACTTAGATTTTTCTACCACTGAATGCTTACAACCAAGCACTCAGCATACACTCTCAATATTACAATTGATAAACACTTGTTCTCTTTTCAGTAAAGAACACTTTAGAAGATTACACAGAATCACTCTATCATTTACACAAAGACTAGAAGATTTGGTGTAAGATCTTTGTATTTGAGTGCTTTGAAGATTTCTCTCTTGGATTTTTCTTCTTTGTAATTCGGCAAATGTCCAAGTGAAATCCTTGTCCATTTTATAGATGAATTCTGGAGATTAGACCGTTTGAATTTGGTGTGTCCGTTGATTCCAAAACGGCTCTTTTAGTAGACAGCTTCTGGTCAGCTCAGTTTTGCAGGCCAATCCTGTCATCTGTTTTCTTCAGGTGTCAGCCTTGTCTTCTTCCTACAGACTTGTCTTTTTGTGGCAGTTGTCTTTTACCAATAATTCATTGACCCATGTTTCTTGGAATTAGTCTTCTGTGTATTTTCGAGGCTTCAATTGTTGGTGCAGAAGATTGGCAGACTTTGTCCTTTAGTGAATGGATCCTTCATGCTATCCTGACTGTCACTCAGCTTCATTCGTTATCTTCGAATGTTCAACTTCCATGCTGAGTTCCTTCTTAGTCAGCTCCGTTCTGTTTATACAATTTTGAGGGAGTCTTCTAATTTAGTCAGCTTCGTTCTGGCAACTTTGAAGGAGACTTCTGATACTGAGTTCTACTCCACTCAGCTTCTATTCTTTCATGCTGAGTTTCGTTCCACTCAGCTTGGCTTGTGCTGACTTTTGTCATGTCTAACTTTATATATATATTTTTGCACTAAATATTGAATAAACACATTAGTACAATTAAATCAAAGCATTTAAATTTAATTGCCTCTTAATCATGGATGATTTTGTCAAATCAAAATCTTGTGGAAAGGTGTTTCAACAGAACCCAACTCAGCTTCTGCTGACCAGAATGGACATGCTGAGTCATCAGCACAAGAGCTGACCAAAGGTAAAAACGAAATAGAAATTACCTTTGCTGACCAATCTGTTCCTGCAGAGATTGTAGAAACACCTGCTCCAAATGACTCAACATTGCCTAAGGAAATAAAAATTCCAAGAGGACATTCAGAAAAGTCAATTCTTGATGATGCTGACAACAAGCTGATGACAATCAGCTTAGGAAGTTCCTCAGCAACGTTTCCTTTGTATCAGTACATGAACCGATGAACTTTGCTGATGCTGAGCATGATGAATATTGGATCAATGCTATGCAAGAAGAGCTTGACCAATTCACAAGAAATGAGGTATGGGATTTAGTACCTAAGCCCAGAAATCAAAAGTCCATAGGGACTAAATGGGTTTTTAGAAACAAACTAGATGAGCATGGAAATGTTGTTAGGAACAAAGCTCGACTTGTAGCCCAAGGCTATAGTCAGCAAGAGGGCATTGATTATGGTGAAACCTTTGCACCAGTTGCTAGATTAGAAGCTATACGTATATTGTGTGCATATGCCAATTTCATGAACTTCAAATTGTATCAAATGGATGTTAAAAGTGCATTTCTTAATGGCTTTATAAACGAAGAGGTATATGTTAATCAACCTCCTGGTTTTGAAGACCCAAAATTCCCAAACCACGTTTATAAACTCGAGAAGGCCCTATATGGCCTGAAACAAGCTCCAAAAGCCTGGTATGAGAGGTTGACCAACTTCCTGCTGACCAGGAACTATGTCAGAGGAAAAGCTGACACAACCTTGTTCATTAAGAAAAAGGGCAAACATACCCTACTTGCACAAATCTATGTAGATGACATAATATTTGGTGCTACTGACGAATCCTTGTGTCAAGAGTTTAGCAAACAGATGCAGACTGAGTTCGAAATGTCCATGATGGGGGAACTCAGCTTCTTCCTTGGACTTCAGATTAAGCAAAGTAAGAATGTCATCTTCATTAGTCAGTCCAAGTACACCAAGGAGATGTTAAAGAAGTATGATATGGGAGACTATAAGCCCATATCAACCCCTATGGGTACTGATACTGTCCTATGCAAAGATGAGAAAAGTAAGTCAATAGATAGTAAACTTTATCGAGGTATGATAGGCTCCTTACTTTATCTCACTGCTAGTAGACCTGATATACAGTACTCAGTATGTTATTGTGCAAGATATCAAGCTGACCCAAGGGAATCTCACTTAATTGCTGTAAAAAGAATTTTTAGATATTTGCAAAGCTCAGTTGATGCAGGTTTGTGGTATCCAACTTCAAATGACTTCACACTCATAGGATACACTGATGCTGACTATGGACGGGATAAGCTAGAACGTAAGAGTACTTCAGGAGGATGTCATTTCCTTGGAAGCTGTCTAGTATCCTGGTTCAGCAAGAAGTAGTCATTAGTTGCTCTGTCTACAGCTGAAGCTGAGTACGTTGCTGCTGGAAGCTGTGTAGCTCAAGTCCTATGGATAAAGCAACAACTTGGGGATTATGGAGTAAGAACTGAGACAATAGAGATCAAATGTGACAACAAGAGTGCCATTGATCTATCCAAGAATCTTATCCAACACAGCAGGATGAAGCATGTCAGCATAAGGCATCACTTTATCAGAGATCACGTACTAAAGGGTGAGATTAAGCTGACCTATGTGCCAACAAATGAACAGCTTGCAGATATCTTCACTAAGCCTTTGGCTCGTGAGCAATTTAACATACTAAGGGAAGCTATCGGTATGTCTAATCCACTTCAATAATTCTAAATACTTGAATAAATGTTGAGTGATTGTCATGCTAACTGATATCAATCTAGTAACTACTGCACATTGAGCTTAATAGTCTATGCTGAGTAGATACAAATGTTGAATAAATATTCTGTGCTGAGTAGATAAACATATTGAGTAATCACCTTATGCTGAGTAGATGTACATGCTGAGTGATTAACGTATGTTGAGTTACTAAGAGATAGAAAATCCATCTACGTAGAATTAAATACTCAGTATCATAAACGATTCATATTCTGGCAAACTGAGTAAAAGCCCACTTGTACCAATGAACAATGACACGTGTAACAAATCATACCTAGAAAAACGCAAGTAATAATGAATACCCATACGCCGAACCTGTCATAAATGGCAGAATCTTTGTCGATTAAAGTCCCAAGAAGAAAACGGCTAGTTCATTAATTAGCAATGATTCAAGACTCTATAAGTAGTGGAAGGATCCCCACTCATTACTCTTTACGCTTAAAATCTTCTGAAATCGAATCCTTCTCTCTCCCTAAACCTTAAAACCTTCATCTGTAACAATGGCTTCCGGCAAAAACGAAATCCCTAACTTCACCACTCAGCTTGGCCAAACCTCTGGCAAACCCACTCAAGCTGACCCCGCCGGTTCATCAAAGCCAGTAGAAAGGAACATGATCAAGGTCCATAAGAAGGTCAACAACTTGGAGGTTCTAAAATGCAGATGGTTTTCTCCAGGATTCATCACTTCTGAAAAACCGTTCTGTGACTGGATCGAGAAGAACAAATGGACCGGTCTCTTCTCACTCACCGGAAAAACATACCCTAGGCTGGTCAGAGAGTTCTATTCCAACATGTTTGTTGATGAAGAAGATGCTGACTATTTGGAGACCACGGTCAAAGGACAGAAAATCACCATAACCCCTGCCTATCTAGCTACTCTGCTAAACTTACCAGACGAAGGAATGGAGTTTCGGACAACAAAAGAAAAGGTACCAAAGGAAAAGCTTGACCAGATCAAGGGGTTCTGCAAACCCAAGAATCATAAAGGAGAAATACCCAGCACCTGTATGGGGCAAGAACAGAAGATGGCACACTACATATTGACCAACTTCATCTTCCCCAAACTCAACTCAGCCTCATCTGCCTCCAACTTTGAGCAGTGCTTCATATGGCACATGCTGACCTACACCCCTCTCAACCTTCCGGTATTTCTGGTTGGTGCGCTCCAGCGAGGAGGTAAGAAACTTCGGTTAGGTTCTTTAATCACTAAGATCCTCGAGGATAAACAGATCGAGACCATAAATGAAACTGATACCTTGGGAAGTGAGATCACAACAGCTCTGCTGGTTGGATTATTATACAATCAACCATTGAAAGGATATGAAGAAATTGAAGATATTGAGGAAAATGATGAAGCTGAACAGGAAGATGTGCCTGAGCATGAGCCTGAGAAAGAAGTGGAGGCTCCTGCTGAGTCCCCTAAGAACAAGAAGAAGAGAAAAGCGCTGACAACGTGTGCAAAAGATATTGACGCAGTGCCCAGGAAGAAGCGGGCTATGAACAGAGCTAAGAATGTTGATACTGACCAGGCTAAGGAGAAAGCTGAGTCGGCAGAGAAAAGAAAGAGGCCAGAAGAGCCTGAGGATGAAGAAAAGGAAACTCCGGAATCCCCTTTGATGAAAAGGAAGAAGGGTCATACCTCAAAGACAGTTGAAGCAAATCCCGTGGATTGGGTTGTACCTCCAAAAGGTCATGGAATTGACCTAGACCAAACTCATGCTGAGCCGGTCAAGGATGCTGAGCAAGAAACTCATGTTGAGGAAGAAGTCAATACCGAGCAAGAACAACCTACTGATGTTGAGCAACATCAGGATGATGCTGAGCGGAGAATTGAGGAAGAAGAAAATGTTGCTGTTGAGGATCACGTTGAGCAACATGAGAATCCAACTGTGGAAGAAGAGACAGTTGATACTGATGCGGAGGTTATTCATGCTGACCCATCTCCTCCTAAAGAAACAAGGTTCAAGCGACTCAAGAAGAAGGCACAAAAGCACATTGATCTTCTGGATGATTCCCCTCCTCAAGATATTGATGCTGAACTCTCCAAAATTCAGTTCAAATATTTCTCCCATGATGCTGAGCCTGAGTCTCCTCCAACGGATCTTGTGCAAAAACAAGCCTCTGTTACTCAGGATGAGGAACAAGCCAACACCTTTGAAAATCCAAATCCAACTGCTCAAGATGGAACAAATCCTACTTCAATTTCACCCACTCAAGTTGAGCAGGTCAACATGACTAACCAAACTCCACCTCCAACACAGCATGTTGATAAATCAGCTCCTGAAGCCAATCTGCATCAAAGTCCTGTCACCAATCAAGATAATCAAGCTGGCAAACAGCCAACTCCACCACCATCAAGCTCAATTCCAGCCTCTGAGACAAATGCTGCTCAATTCACATACTTGAATGCTACTGAGTCAGGCCGATGAATCATTGCCTCTGCTCAGTCCTTGCTTCAAGATTTGAACCCTCCTCAAGCTGATGCTACTAGATCTTCTCATGCTGAGTCCTCCCAACTGTCTGGTATCACTCAGCTTCTCAATTAACTAAGAGGACTCAAGGATCTTGTAAGTATTATGACCACCGTTCAAACTCAGCAACCCAGGCAAGACCAAATAGCAAAGCTGACTGAATTGGTACTCACAATGGTGAACCATCTGAACTCGCTTGAAGGCAAAATCCAACAACTGTCGGAAGTTAATCCAGGGTATGCAACTTCCACTGAGCTTCAAGGCTATTTTGCTAAGTTAACTGCAGAACTGACCAAATCAAATGCAACTAGCAATCCTGAGTATGCTACCTCTGCTGAGTTACAAGACTGCTTTGCCAAGCTAACTGCTGAACTGACCAGTACGCGTGAATTAGTGTCTTCTACCTCTCAGTGCACCATTGACCAACTGAGTGAAGCGGTAAGTCTACTTAACGTCAACAAGGCTCAGATGGATGTTGACCCAGTCTCCAATGGTCAACTATTGAGCTTTTCCCAAGCAATTATGAAGGCAATGCGCATCAACAATGCTCAGCGCATGTTTTATGACTCTGCCATACTAAAGATGTACCCCCAATCTTTTGCTCAGCTCACCAGTGCGCACACCTGGCTTAGCAAATCACATGAATGCCTACTCAGCATGATTAGCAGCTCTCACCGGGTTCCTCGCCATGTTCAAGATGACAGTGTCCCTGTAATTGATGGCTTGAGTGAAAGCACAAAGAGGCTCCAGAATTACTCATATTTCCTCTCCACTGCAGCTAGAAACGAAACCTTCCTTTATATACCCGATGATGGCAAAACGGGGGAGAAAAGCCAAGACGGAACTCAGCTTGCAGGTAATGCCTCAGGAAGTAAAGATAAAGGCAAATGAGTATATCAAGCTGACCATCAAGCTTAGGTCAATATGAAGGAAAAGAAGAAGAACTAGATATAGCTTAGTCAATGTTTAGAACTTAGCATAGAATCTTTCCTCATATGTTTTTGCTTAATCTATGACAAGTACCATTTTCTCAACCTGGCTGATAAAATTGAACAAACAAATTAAGAAGTAAAACATACTCAATATACATTAACACTAAAATACTTATGTAATAAACTGAGTAACAACATACTTCTAATATTTTTGAAAACTGACTTAAATCCAATTAGCTCAGATCTTGAAAAATTTAACATTAAACTAAGTCAGTATACACAAATGTCTTAAGGTTAATTCAATTAAATCTTGGAAGGTTTAGAATTAAGTTAAGACAATATGTGCAACCCTTACGGGGGAGTTATTTCAAAAATAAATCAATCATGGGGTAACTTATAACTGAGTTCCATAATTATGTATTTTGCCAACAACAAAATGGGGGAGTTTGTTGAAACACCTTTCCACAAGATTTTGATTTGACAAAATCATCCATGATTAAGAGGCAATTAAATTTAAATGCTTTGATTTAATTGTACTAATGTGTTTGTTCAATATTGAGTGCAAAAATATATATAAAGTTAGACAGGAAAAAAGTCAGCATAAGCCAAGCTGAGTGGAATGGAACTCAGCATGAAAGAATAGAAGCTGAGTGGAGTAGAACTCAGTCTCAGAAGTCTCCTTCAAAGTTGCCAGAACGAAGCTGACTAAATTAGAAGATTCCTTCATAATTGTATAAATAGAACGGAGCTGACTAAGAAGGAACTCAACATGGAAGTTGAACATTCGAAGATAACGAATGAAGCTGAGTGACAGTCAGGATAGCATGAAGGATCCGTTCACTAAAGGACAAAGTCTGCCAATCTTCTGCACCAATAATTGAAGCCTCAAAAATACACAGAAGACTAATTCCAAGAAACATGGGTCAATGGATTATTGGTAAAAGACAACTGCCACAAAAAGACAAGTCTGTAGGAAGAAGACAAGGCTGACACCTGAAGAAAACAGATGACAGGATTGGCCTGCAAAACTGAAGCTGACCAGAAGCTGTCTACTAAAAGAGCCGTTTTGGAATCAACGGACACACCAAATTCAAACGGTCTAATCTCCAGAATTCATCTATAAAATGGACAAGGATTTCACTTGGACATTTGCCGAATTACAAAGAAGAAAAATCCAAGAGAGAAATCTTCAAAGCACTCAAATACAAAGATCTTACACCAAATCTTCTATTCTTTGTGTAAATGCTAGAGTGATTCTGTGTAATCTTCTAAAGTGTTCTTTACTGAAAATAGAACAAGTGTTTATCAATTGTAATATTGAGAGTGTATGCTGAGTGCTTGGTCGTAAGCATTCAGTGGTAGAAAAATCTAAGTACTGGGTTGTAGTACTTAGTAGGAGCTGAGTAGACGAATAGAGGACGTACTCTTGCATACTCACTGCCTTGTAAAGGGTTTGTGCTCTACCTTGAAAGAGCTCAGTATTGGATTGAAAATCCCAAGAGGAACTGGGGACTGGACGTAGGCAGAGAGGCCGAACCAGGATAAGTCGTGCTGAGTAACTTCTAAACTCTTTCTCTCAATATATATATATATATATATATATATATATATATATGTGTGTGTGTGTGTGCATGTGTTGCTTGTGATATTTACTCAGCATATAAATTGTTAAAACTGAAACTGAGTAAATCTGAGTGCTGAATTGGAAGCTGACCTCTCAAGAGTCAATTGCCAACTCTCAAGTCAAGCAGTCTTAGTCAGCAAAGAACTAAAACTGTCTGACTAATCAATCGGCCGTGCTGACCAACACGCTGAGTTAACTAACTCTTAAAATAACATTAAGTCAGCATAATTAAAAGCAAAAAAAGTTACATTAGTTCCTATCCCCCCCTTGGAACTAATTACTAGGGACCAACAGAGACTGTGTGCCATGCTCTCAGGGATTGTGAGAAGAGTTTAGAGGTTTGGAGAAGAATTCTCCCTAGGGATGTGCTCCATTCCTTTTTATCCCATTCTGAAAATGACTGGTTCATTGATGGTATTAACGGGCTTCTTTTGCCTGGGAATCAAGGTGTTCTTCTTTTTGTGGTGGTGTGCCATCAGATTTGGAGGTGGCAGAATGAGGAGATCTTTGAATGAAAAATTGTTTCTATGCCAAATGTCCTTGATTTCTTTTCTAAAAAGGTTAGTACCTTGGTGGAGAGTTTTGGTGAAGATCCCTTAGCTAGGATGGTTCAGAGGTAGGAGGTCAATCTTTTAGGCTGGTGTAGGCTAAGCGAAGGTGTAATTAAGCTCAATACTAATGGATCTTGTCTGAGAGATGGGAGAATCGCCGCAGGAGGAGTCCTTAGAGACGATGGAGGCAGGTGGATTTCTGGCTTCTATCAGAATTTGGGTATTGGTTCTTCCTTTTCTGCGGAGCTGTGGAGGATTTTCTCTGGCCTGAAGATGGCTAAGAATCTTGGGGTGAAGAAGCTTCTGGTTGAGTCAGATAACCAAGAAGCGGTGAAGATGATTTCTGAAGGCAAGTCTGTTTGCCGGAATAGCTTAAACATTATTAGTGGCATTAAAAGGATTGGTTCCTCCTTTGAGTCTATTAAGTTCACTCATATTTATAGGGAGAAGAACCGCGTCGTGGACCGTCTTGCTTTGGAAGGGCACTCTGGCTTATTGGGTCTTTCTACCTTTTCTTCTCCACCAGTCTTCATTTCTTCCTTGATCTTGGAGGATGCTGTGGGGGTCAGTTTTCCTAGACTGATCCCGGGTTGAGCTGTCTTGTTTGCTTGTTTTTTTTCTCTTTCCTTTTCTACTAATTATGCTGACTTAATTAATTCTTTAAATTATTTTACTCAGTTTTGGTCAGCACGACCGAGAGAGATGTAAGACAGCTTTAGTCAGAGGCTGACTAGAACCGTTTTACTTGTGAGTTGGGAATTAACACTTAAGGTCAGCTTCCAACTCAGCACTCAGATTACTCAGTGTCAACTTATACAATTTATATCCTGAGAAATTTAAGCAAGCAACACATACATATATATATTGAGAGAAAGAGTTAGGAATTACTCACCAGACTTGTCCTGGTTCGGCCTCACCGCCTATGTCCAGTCCCCAGAATCCTTCCGGGTTTTTTCAATCCAATATTGAGCTCTTTAAAGGTAGAGCACAAACCGTTTACAAGGAAATTGAGTATGCAAGAGTACCGTCCTCCATTCGTCTACTCAACCCTACTGAGCGCTATAACCCAACACTCAGATTTCTCTACCACTGAGTACTGAAACTGAGTACTCAGCACCACTCTCTCAATCTTTACAATTGATACAGATTTGTTCTTTTCTAGATCAAGAACACTTTAGATGAATACAAATTCAATCTAGACTTTTACACAGAGATAGAATTTGGGTGTAAGTATTTGCTTTTCTTGTTTGTATGTGCTTGTATGTATGCTTTTCTTTTTGTACTTCGGCAAAGGATCCAAGAGGTGAACTTGTCCTTTTATAGTGAAATCTGATGCCTCAATCATTTGAATTCGGATCTATCCGTTGAATTCAAACGGTCTTCTTGCGTCATTCATTGGTCAGCATACAGTTTTGTAGGCCAATCCTGTCGTCTGAATTTAGCAGGCGTCAGGCTTATCTTCTTCCGCCAGGTTCGTCTTCTAGCGCCAGTTTTGTCTTTTAGCCAAATGCCAGTTGACCCATGCATCTCGAAACTGTCTCCTTGCGTAATTCCAAAGCTTCTGAATTGGTGCAGATCTCTGTCGGATCTTGTCTTTTAGTTTAACGGATCATTGGCGCTGTCCTGTTGAACACTCAGCTTGACATAATAGACATTGCCTTCAATATTTGTCTTTGGCGAGGTTGAGTTACGTTCTACTCAGCTTCTTCGGTCAGCTTTGTCTTCAAGCGTTTTGTTCTGAAGAAGACTTTTCTTCTATAATGCTGAGTTGTGTTCTACTCAGCTTCTGTGGCTCATGCTGACTTTGTCCTGTCTTACTTTTTATTTCTGTTCTCATTTATAATTATACTCAACATTGAACAAACACATTAGTACAATTAAATCAAAGCACTTAAATTTAATTGTCTTAATCATGGATTAACTTAAATAATTTTGTCAAATCAAAATCATGTGGAAAGGTGTTTCAACAAACTCCCCCATTTTGATGTTGGCAAAATTATGGAACTCGGCATTAAAGTATCCCATGATTGCTTTATCTTTTATTTTTCTGAAGTTACTCCCACGTAAGGGTTGCATCTATTGACTCAATTTAACTTCAATCTTTCTAAGATTTAATTCAGATGAGCCTAGGTCAGTTTTCAGAAGATGGTCAATACTTGGAACATATAGTTTTTACTCAGTGTCGCATATAAGTATCAGAGTTGTGTGCTGAGTAAATTTTACTTGTATATTTCTTATGTTCACAAGCTTTAATTTGTTGTTCAATGGATAGTTAAGTATGACGGATCAGCATATAAGCATAATAAGTAAGCATCGCATATAGATACGTCAGTTTGGATAAAAAGATGCTTATATAGATAGTCAGCATAACAAAATAGAACATGCCACATATAAAGTTACAAGTCTAAAACAATTTCTAATCTATCTCTTTATGTTGACTTGAACTTGGTGGGATTTGCCTTTTCCCTTGGCAGTTCTTTGTTGCTGACTGGGATTATTTGGGTCAGCAGAAGTTGAACCAGGCTTCTGCTGAGTTTCGGCGGCAGGCTTAATTATCTCCCCTTGTTTCTGCTGAATTCCAGCAGCTTGCTTTTCGTTCTCCCCCGTTTTGCAAGCATCGGGAGGAGGAGGATAGAAGGTTCCCTGTTGAACAGCACGAGTCAGTTTTGATGAGTACATTTGGAGTTGACTCGTACTCTCCCTAAGACCTTTGAAGACTTGCATGCCATCGGACATAGTGGAAGCGGGGATCTTGATATTGGCACTGAGCATGCTAAGCAAATACTCCTGAGATTTCCCGATCCAAGGTATGGATTCTGTCATCCGGGCATCTGATTGATGATACATCCTGAGCAGGGCTGTGTCATACTGTTGATGTTGAGTGTTGGTTTGCCGAACCTGAAGGAAATTAGGGCTAAGGTATAGCAGCGGAAATATAAAATTTTTAGCCTATTTCCTTTTAACCATAGGATCCGTTAATCGTTATTTCATATAAAGAGGGATAAGAAGGAATACCTTTCGATGAACAATCTACCGTTGTTAAAGAAGCGCCCACAATTCTTCTCCGAGGTTCCAACCGCAAAGTAGAATACGGTGAGGTTAAGATAAAATCAACCCTTATGAGATGCAACCAAAATAGATTGCCTCTAATTAACCAACACAAGATCAAGGAGAAAGAGGGATGAATAAGATTAATCAATCGATGGAATGCCGTATGAATTCTTGTCCACGAACTTGGGGAATAGAATTCTTTTCTCTCTCTCTCTAAGCAATTTCGAAAATCACAAGTGGGGAGGCTTAGGGCTTGGTCGAAATTCACTATAGGGAGGGGTATATATATTAGCTTGTATCTAAACCCTAGTTAGATAGGAATAGGTTACTTAATAGGAATCCAATTCGGAAAAGGATTCCTAATCATTATCTCACTATATATCTAATATATTTAGGATAATAATAAATAACCTAATTGGATAATAATAGGAGAATATTAATCTAATTAAAACTCCTAATTAAATTATCTCTTAATTAATTTAATTCATAATCCTAATCAAATTAGGATTAATGGAATAAATCAATCCTTTACTAATACATACAAATTTCGGCCCCCTCCTTGTATTTGGGCCTTACTGGGCTCAATTGGGCTTCCATCTATTAATCATATCCATCTCTCTTTTGGTTCCAAGTCTTATGTGTGATCCATTAGGTCCTTACTACTTCTGGCCGTATGCAACCTATTAAATTAATTTCTTCAAGAATTATATTTAATCCCTTGCATAACGGAATGATGTACAGAGTATGTTATTGGCAAGTCTGTAATCATTCCCCCAGAGTCCGTTAAGAAGAAAGGTTGATTCTGTCGTTAACCCTTCCGTATTAGTTACGGTATAATACGATCCTTTATCAACTACATCCTTGAACTGAATCTTATGACTATGGGTAATGTCAAGTCACATATAGCGAGACGTTCGTTTTACTTGTTATTGGCCGAGTCAACTCAAAAAGATAGGTTAAGTGAAATCTGTATTTCTACTCTTAAGCTATCACCTTGCAAGGGTTTAGAGTCAAGTCTTCCACAAGCGATCCTTGGATGTATCTCCCATTAATCGGGAGTGATAAATGCTCAATCCAATGTATAACTACCCTGAAATTACTTCCTGTGACACCCAACCTTTGCAGTTCACACCCCAGAGTCATCTCTGTTAAGGATCGTGGGACCACAGGATCAAAGTCTCACATTCAGTAATTCAGGATGACCAATTAACATTCCTTTGAGTCTGAGGATTAGTTATACCTATTAATACCAATGAGATGAACAGTTGACAAGGATGAATCTACCCATCCTGTTATCTCAAATCGGATCCCCAATCCTAATGAACAACGTTTCATCGGATCTATGTAACTGTCCAGATATCTGTATATATAAAGCTTGTGAGATCAGCTTTCTGTCGGACAGAAGACATTGTTACATACAAGTCTCAACAGTGATATATCAATCCTAAACATATCACTCGACTTGGGGTGGTTTTAAGTTTATTAGTTTATTATAAAGTTTTGTCTCACTTCATGCTTGTATGAACACTTTATAATCACTTTAAACAAACTTACGGATTTCCTTTTATTAGACTTTATTTAGTGCTTAAAAGGGATTGCCTTTATATAGTTATAAAACATATATCTCATTAAAACAAATGATATAAAGAACAATTCATTTACAATAAGTTTGTATCCTGCAACAATTGACTATAGGACACAAAACCCCAACATACTCCCACTTGGACTAAAGCCAATTGTTTCTAAAACTTATCCCAGTAGAAGTTAAATGACGATCATGTACTTTCTGGGTTAAAGGCTTTGTCAACGGATCTGCAACGTTGTCCTCTGTAGGTACTCTTTCTATTCTCACATCTCCTCTGGCCACAATCTCTCTTATGATGTGGTATCGCTTTAGGTAGTGCTTGGATGCATTATGAGACTGTGGTTCCTTTGCTTGCGCAATGGCTCCATTGTTATCACAGTACAGAGTAATGGGATTGACAATGTCAGGCACCACACCTAGTTCTGTAATGAACTTTCTAATCCAAACTGCTTCCTTTGCTGCTTCCGCAGCAGCGATGTACTCTGACTCGGTCGTAGAGAAAGCTACGCTTCCCTGCTTGGAACTTTTCCAACTGACCGCGCCCCCATTTAGGATAAACATGTATCCTGATTGGGATTTAAAATCATTCTCATCTGTGAGATGACTAGCGTCTGAAAATCCTTGTATTTTCAGATCTCCTTCTCCGTACACTAGAAACATATCTTTAGTTCTTCTCAAGTACTTAAGAATGTTTTTGACGGCAATCCAATGCTCGTCTCCCGAATTCCCTTGGTAACGACTCGTTACAGATAACGCGAACGCTACGTCGGGTCTAGTGCATAGCATAGCATACATAATCGAACCGATCGCGCTGGCGTACGGGACTACAGCCATGCATCGTTTGTCATCATCAGTTTTAGGACATTGATGATTGTTTAACTTTACTCCATGTACCATGGGTAAGTTACCTCGTTTTGATTCAAGCATGCTAAACCGATTTAGCACCTTTTCAATGTATGTAGCCTGTGAAAGACCAAGCAGTCTACGTAATCTATCCCTGTAGATCTTTATACCAAGTATATAGGCTGCTTCACCGAGGTCTTTCATTGAGAAGTTGCCGGATAACCATATTTTCACTGACTGTAATAGAGCAATGTCATTTCCCATTAACAGTATATCGTCCACATATAGTATGAGAAATGCTATAGAGCTCCCACTTGCTTTCTTGTAAATGCAAGCTTCTTCGTAATTTTGTTCGAAACCAAATTGTTTTATGGTTTCGTCAAAACGCTTGTTCCAGCTTCTAGATGCTTGCTTGAGTCCATAAATGGATCTCTGAAGTTTGCAAACTTTATTTGCATCCTTTGATATGAAACCTTCAGGTTGCATCATGTATACATCCTCAAGCAGGTTTCCGTTTAGGAAAGCTGTTTTCACATCCATTTGCCAAATCTCATAATCAAAATGAGCGGCAATTGCAAGCATGATTCTGATTGATTTGGACATAGCAACGGGAGAGAAGGTTTTGTCATAATCAACACCTTGTTTTTGACGATATCCTTTCGCTACCAACCTAGCCTTGTAGGTGCTAACCTTTCCATCCATGTCAGTCTTCTTTTTGAAGATCCATCTGCACCCAATGGGTTTTATCCCTTCGGGTGGATCAACCAAAGTCCAAACTTGGTTAGTATACATGGAATCCATTTCAGAATCCATGGCTTCAAGCCATGCTTTAGAATCTGGACTAATAAGAGCCTCTTCGTAGTTTTCGGGTTCGTCGTCTAATACGGGAACCTCGTCATCATCTCCCACTAGAAAACCATATCTAACTGGGAGTTCACGAACTCTTCGTGATCTACGAATAGGTGCCACTGGAGTCTCATCTAATGGGACTTCTTCGGGTACCTCGACCGCCACTAGTACAGAAATGGCCTGTGGCCACGCCTTATTAGCTACGGTTATTTGCAAAACCGTGGCTACAGATAATTAGAGTCGGTTATTTAAAAAACGTCTCAAATAATTAGAGCATTGGAGTTGGTTTTTTAAAAAAACCAACTCTAAATGTAATTTTAAAAAATGACGTACGATTTGAGCGGTCATTGGTGTCGGTTCTTCTTAAACTGAAGCTAATGACTCAGTAATTAGCATCGGTTTAAATATAAACCGAGGCCAATTACTCTTTAGAGTCGGCCGTTCCTATTGGTCTCCCCCTTTCTCTTTCTCTTTCTCTCCTTTGCGCAACCTAGATATTAGCAACTTTCTCCTCCTTTCTCCGGTTTGCGTCGAAAACAGCCATTCTTACTAATCAAAGGAACACACAGAATCCCCTTTCTCACAACTTAACCCTAGCCGCCAACCACACTATCACCGCTTGACTCACAGAAGGAAACAAAGAGGAAGTAGATACTGCAGATTTTGTTTACCTCCAACTGTCGATCACTTTCAACACCGGAACCCAGAAACACCTACTGCCGCTCTCCTGCAACACCGATTCGAGAAGCTCGGCCTTCCGATCAACTGTCGCACTGGATCAAGAACCGTTAGAGAAACGAACCGGAATCACCTGTCGCACCCGAACAAACACCTTCAGAGAATCACCGAAGACGGAAAATAACCGATCAAACTTTGTAAAAACCCTCACTCTCACATTCGGAAGAGACGAAAGGAGAAATAAAAACGTAGTAATTTATGGATGGGGCTTCTTTGCCAACAAAGGATTCAGATGAGTTCAAGCCTTTCATTCGCCGCCTTCTTGAGTTCAAATTCTGGTAACGGATAAATTCACTGTGCGTTCTTACTCTGAATGTGTTAGTTTGCTATTTTTGTTTATTTTGCTTCATTAAGTTATTTATAGCATGATCCTCAAATAGATGTTAAAATTAAAATTCTAATTGGTCATAATTAAGTTAGAGCAACCCATTTTTGCTTTTGACATTGAGCTTTGATTTTAGAGGATGTATTGTTCAGATTTAGTATTTAGATGCTTCTCATGTAGCCAAACAGAGAAAGTTGTTTTTATTTGCATTCATATATCAGTTCATATCACTGAAATGCATGCTTGGTAAATAAGGATAGTATTTGTCTATTATGAAATAGCACTTTCTTTTGGTAATTCCAGTCCGTTGTCTATCCCCTTAAACTTTCTTTTGGTGATTCCAAGACCATTTTCATTTTGAGGATCCAAGTAATTATGATCACCCAATTTCTATGATCTTAGTTGATGAGGGATTGGATATTTTTTATGTCAACAATGACTATAACTATAATAGCAGTTAAGATAGCTATTATATGGAACTTCAATATAGTGAAGAGTCATATATGAGACTTTCTTTTGATTTTAGTCCCATGCTAAAAGGAGCCTTTAAGCTTTTCTTTTCTATTATTTACTAAGCTAAATTAATGGATTCATTTATATTTATTTAATCCTGAAGTGATAAAATCATTTCTCTCCTCTTACTATTTATTCATTTATTTTCTTTTCTTTTTTGTGGTTTCAGGATTAATTCATCAACGGATTTAGAGTATTGTGTACCATCAGGATTTAGGTTTCATCCAACTAAGGAAGAACTTGTAGGTTATTACCTCAAGAGGAAAATTAACTTACACAAATTTGATTTAGATGTGATCAGTGACATTGATCTTTAAAAAATTGAGCCATTGGATATCCAAGGTAATCAAAAGGATAAACTTGCACTTAATATCTCTTTGGTATGGTTAATATAATAGGAAATGTTATTTTTATCCTTGTTATTGTATAAACTAACGTATTTAGTAGAAATTTTACTTCAATTTACTCTTTCTATATAAATACAAATGAAGACTATTTGATTTGAAAAGGCAAAACTTGATTTGCGTTTTCTACCATATATACTTACAATGTCATGGCCTCCATCCTATCACGTGCTCGACAAAATGCCTCACTGAAATTCTTTGATATCTTGAATTCTCGTTGTTCAATCACTCCTGGCTCTCTTGGTTTCTTGATTAGGTGTTTGGGTAGTGTAGGATTGGTTGATGAAGCTAATTTGTTATTTGATCATCAAGTGAAAATGATGGGCATTTGTGTGCCCAATAGTTATTGTTATAATTGTTTGTTAGAAGCTATTTATAGGTCCAAGCCTACTTCTTTTGGTTTGCTCGAAATGAAACTGAAAGAAATGCGTGATCAAGGGTGGGAATTCAGTAAATACATGTTGAAACATGTGCTACAGGCTTATTGTAACGAGGGGGTGGCTTTTGTTATGTAAACTATGCTTTTTTTCAATAATGTGAACTTAGTGGAACTGAATGGGTTGACGAGTCTGGCATTAAATTGCGTTGATTGCTTGATATAATTGAACTTGAAAATGATGAGTGATTGCTTTGAAGGTTAATTTGATATTACATTCCCGTTCTTTTGGCGACGATTTTAAGATGATTGTTTTTTTATAATGTGAACTTCAAGTGGATCTTATGCGGAGTAGATGTATGAAAATTTGTACAAGTTTTATGGATATTTAGTGGGTCTTTGCAGGAACAAAACGTGGAGATATATGAAGCAGACAATATAGATCCTTTAACAGTGTCACTTTACTAGATGGATCTCGACATGACCCAGATTCTGTTGAGATCATATTTCGGTGTTCGCCTTCAAAAGGTATTTAACTTTAATGTTCTATCAAGGTGCGATTGGATGGTGGAAGTTTGTCATTTTGTCGTATTGTTTAAGCTTTTGCAAAAACAAGATCTTGTAACAACTAACAAGTTGCATATTGGAAGTTCCAGTATTGGCTCTAGATGTATCACGGTTTACCTATTTCTTTCTGTGATGAGATGCATGGTATTAGTATTAGAAGTTCCAGTATTGGCTCTAGATGTATCATGGTTTACCATGTTTTTCTCTCCCATCAAAGATCTTTAGTAACTTGGCCTACTGGTTCAGTTGCTCTGTATTCATTGGGTCCAGATTGATTGATAAATTAATTGATGTGCAATTATATTTTGAGAATAAAATAATACCTTTAAATTGAGCATGAATTATTTCTTCTGATGTTAGTTTGTTGCCTAATATTGTTTCTTCAAGGAAAGTGACATCTCACATAATCAGAAATTGTTGATACTCATAGATGACCAAGTAGAATTTCCTATGCTTCTTCCTATTTAGATGCTGAATTATAGCTATGGAATTGTATATTTGTTTTATTAGAAGACATTTTTGGTCATTTGATGGAACTTTGCATCAGATGCAGGAATGAAACCCATGAAGTTATCAAATATTTGGAATGTTGGGTTCATCGTTTGCATAATGAAGATCCAGGAATTCATAATTTGCTTTTGTCTCTTTATGCCAAGCAATAACATAATTTGCTTTTGTCTCTTTGTTTAATATTTTTTTGTTTCCCTTTTAATGTAGGTATCAGATGTGTGTAAATTGGACTTCAAGAGATGTGTGTAAATTGGACTTCAAGATCCATTCTTGTTCGATGATAAGAAGATATTTTGGGTGCTTTTTTTTGATCTTTTTGTTATTATTTAGAGATAATTTTCTTAACTCTCTATATTGTTATAATTTTGTTAACTCTCTAGATTATGGGGTCTTAAATCTCTAAATTGGACTTCAAGATCCATTGTTGTTCTATGATAAGAAAATATTCATGATATATATATATTTAGTTTCCGTAGAAGTTAAAGATTTTGATTTTTCTATACTTCTAGAGTAGCTTGTTTACCGTTAATTACAGTAATACAAAAAAAATAGAACTGGTTTAATTTGGATGTAAAATTGTTTTTAACAATAACATTAGGGTCGTTTGTTTGTAACAACCGACTCTAATATAATTAACATTAGCGACGGTTACAAAACAACCGACTCGAATGGTTGGAGCATTGGAGTCGGTCGTTACAACAACCGACTCCAATGCTTTTATCATTAGCCACGGTTCTTCTACAACTGACTCTAATGATCAGAGTATTAAAGTCGGTTGTTACGAAAGACTGTGACTAAAGACCCTTTTAGTCACGGTTTTTCGTAACAACCGTGGCCTAAACATAGGGCATTAGAGTCCGTTATATGTAAAAACTGACCCTAATGCCCCTTTGGTCACGGTCGAACAACCGTGGCTAAAGATGCCAAGCATTTGCCACGTCTCTTTTGGCCACGGTCGCGAAACCGTGCCTAATGAGGGTAAACGACTGTGGCCATAGGCCATTTCTGTACTAGTGCGCCTCCGTTGTTTCAGTCGGTGTTTCTTCCTTTTGAACTTCATCGAGTTCAATCACGCTTCCCTTTTGTGTTTCTTCGAGAAACTCTTTCTCTAAGAAGGTTGCGTGTTTGGATACGATCACTTTCTGATCATCTGGATGATAGAAGTAATATCCCATAGTTTCCTTAGGGTATCCAATGAAGAAACATTTATCAGATTTAGAATCTAATTTGTCGGACGCAACGCGTTTGACATATGCTGAACAACCCCATACTCTCATGAAAGAGAACACGGGTTTCCTACCAACGAACAATTCATATGGCGTGGAACTAGCGGATTTAGTTGGTACTCGATTTAGGGTGAAGAGGGCAGTTTCTAAGGCATAGCCCCAGAACGTCTTTGGAAGTAAGGCCATGCTCATCATGGATCGTACCATATCTAATAGGGTACGGTTTCTCCTCTCGGATACACCATTGTGTTGTGGTGTGTAGGGAGGTGTCCATTGTGAGCATATCCCACATTCAGTTAGATAATTCAGAAAATCACCAGAAAGATATTCGCCACCTCGATCAGATCGAAGTGTTTTTATTTTCTTTCCTAATTGATTTTCAACTTCATTCTTGAAGCATTTGAACTTGTCAAAAGCTTCTGATTTGTGCCTCATCAAGTAGATATAACCATAGCGAGTATGGTCATCTATGAAGCTAATGAAGTATCAGAATCCTCCTCTTGCTTGGACTGACATAGGACCACATACATCTGAATGAATGAGTCCTAGAGTGTCTGATACACGCTCACCTTTATTGCTAAAGGGTGTCTTTGTCATTTTACCTTTTAAACATGATTCACATGTTTCCAATGATTCAGAATCGATTGGATCTATAAGCCCATCTGAATGTAGCTTTAGCATGCGTCTCTTGTTTATATGGCCTAAACCACAATGCCACAAGTAAGTTGAATTATCTAGCTTATGTCTTTTGGTATCAATTGCAAAAACAGGAGTTTTATCATCTAACACATAAATCCCATTTTGTGATATTCCTGAAAAATAAAAGATCGAATCTTTATAAAAATTGCAACTATTGTTCTTTATTGAAATATGAAAACTGTCGTCAACGAGACGGCTAATAGAAATAAAGTTACGAGACATCTCAGGAACGTATAAACAATTCCTTAATTCTATTACAAGCCCAGAGGGCAAAAGTAAAACATAATCTCCAATTGCGAGGGCGGCAACTCTTGCTCCATTTCCCACTCGCAAGTTTATGCTTCCTTTCTTTAGTTCCTTAGTCTCTTTTAGCTCCTGCATATTTGTACAAATATGAGATCCACATCCGGTATCAAGTACCCAAGATTCAGACAATGAAACCGTATTTATTTCAATATAGAACATACCAGATGCTGAAGCACCGTTATTTTCCTTCTCGTGGAAGGTTAGGTACTCCATGCAGTTTCTCTTCCAATGCCCTAAGTCACCACAATAGTAGCACTTTCCTTTGGGCTTCTTTGGTTCCTTTCCCTTTGTTTCGGTGAGCACAGCCCCCATGCATTTATCAAGATGGTTTGGATCGGGAGCGACCCCTTTCCTTTTTCTCGATCCTTCAATAGCAAGGGCCAACATTTCCTCGTTTTCTTTTATAATGGGCTCGACTGACTCGAGCATATGTGCAAGCTCTACAAGAGAGGTTTGCAAGCCACTCATCTGATAGTTCATGATGAACTGTGAGTAGCTCTCAGGGAGGGACTGTAGAAGTAAGTTTTCACTTAGTTCATGGTCCATCGCATCTCCAATACTAGAAAACTTGGTTATGAGGCTGATCATCTTGGCACAATGTACCATCACAGATGTGCCCTCCTGCATCTTGCTTTTATATAACTCTTTGGTTATTTCGAAGCGCTCGCACTGAGTTTCTATCACAAATAGCTCTTTAAGGTGCTTGACCATGGAAGAGGCATCCATATCTGAATGTAGTTGCCTTTTAACTTCCGGTGTCAATGATGCAAGTATGATGTCCCCCACTTGATCATCATCAGCTTTATGCTTCAAGTAAGCATAAACCTCTTGGTAGGGAGCATCATCCATTGGGTAAAGGGGTATCGGTGTATCAAGTACATACCCTTTCCTTTCGAACTTCAAAACAATTTTGAGGTTACGAAACCAGTCGGTGAAGTTTGAACCATTCAATTTGTTATCGGTAAGGATGTAACGCAGATCGGTGTTAGTCATGATTTTAAGAGTGTGTGTTTAAACAAAACCTGAGAGTGAGAAAGAGTAAACGTATGTCATTCATTTGCTTTAAAGTTTAACAATCTAAAATTATAGGCCTTTTAATTTATTTCAGATTGCTCCCACTATTTTGCCAAATTAATAACCCTCCATATTAATTCGAAGAATTTCAGAAATCCTTTAGTGAGCTAGGATCCTAACTCCTGAGATTTCGCCTTGAGTTTACTCAACAAGCTAGTCTCATTCATTAGGTAGATTCATATAATCAATCACATCTCTAATGTGATTCCTAGGTTATTGGTTACTAACCACATTAGTAACTAATATGTTATTCATATTAATCCCAACCGTTTTGCCCATTAGTTTATGACAACATGAGTTTACTCATCCAATTATCATAATCTAATTTAAGTATTACCCCATATTCATGAAAAATGATTTTCGATAATTCAGGTGTTACCATAAGACCCCGAGCTTGAGTTTACTCAACAACCCAAAGGCCCCCAGTACTGCCAGCTGAATTATAACATTAGGGAGGGGCAACCGATTTTAATAACTTACTTATTTACTTAACTTTTTAATGAGGGATTTTATTTAAGTCTCATAATCTAACTTAGTCTTGATTTGCTTTAGCATACATCAGACATACATACATTCACATACATTGGCGTTATGGACACATCATCTAAATTATTCCGTCGAGCCAGAGACGGAATAAAAGGCCAAACCTAAGGAAATACTAACTATTACATATTTCTCTTTAGGTCCTCCGTCTTCTCCATGGCGCCTTGAAATTACATATTAATTTCTATACTACTATAAGAAAACTTCAATTGAATTGAAGGGAATCAGATGAGAGGAGAAATTACAATAGATAGTAGAAAGGCAGGACGCGCAGACCCTATTTCAAAAATACCAAAAGACTAAAAGAGGGTCCAAATATGTCCATAACTCCAAACATGCATAGACTCAATTAAATAAATTTAATTGGTTGATTACATAACCGGCTTATGTAATATTTAGGTTAATCACATTAACTCGTCAAATTAACTTTCATCCAATTTTACTTCTAATCGTTTTGTATCTTTATATTAATCCTTAGATTAATATAACCATATAAAACGTTGATTATGCTCGTCCCATTTATTTTGATTTTAATTCATTGAACACTTTGATTTACATATTGGTAAAAACAAACATTTAAACGAATTATTCATTCGATAATCAAAACAGAAAACTATTAATTTCTGAAACATATATATACATTTAACATAAAACGATTTTAAACCTATTTTAAAATCAAGTGGGTATCGGGCCGGACCCGAGGGCGGGCTGCTGCCGATTGGCAGCAGCCCTTAGGGCACGCGGGGCGCTGCCGCCTTGCGGCAGCGGTGCCCCTGCGCCATAGGATAATCTACAATAGATTTCCGTTTTATCATTTAGAATTAATAAAACTAATTTTATCAACCTAACTATAAAACTAATAGATTTTGTTATAATGATTATCAACCGAAATAATTAGGAACATAAGCATAATCAGTTTTAATTAACAATTAATCAAAACTTTATTTATCTTTAGAATTAATTAACCAAACAATTTGTTAATTAATCCTAACCATAAATATTTATTCAATCCTATTGAAAACTTCTATATTTTCATATATGAAATAACGAATTTAACGATGGCTCTGATACCACTGAAGGAAATTAGGGCTAAGGTATAGCAGCGGAAATATAAAAATTTTAGCCTATTTCCTTTTAACCATAGGATCTGTTAATCGTTATTTCATATAAAGAGGGATAAGAAGGAATACCTTTCGATGAACAATCTACCGTTGTTAAAGAAGCGCCCACAATTCTTCTCCGAGGTTCCAACCGCAAAGTAGAATACGGTGAGGTTAAGATAAAATCAACCCTTATGAGATGCAACCAAAATAGATTGCCTCTAATTAACCAACACAAGATCAAGGAGAAAGAGGGATGAATAAGATTAATCAATCGATGGAATGCCGTATGAATTCTTGTCCACGAACTTGGGGAATAGAATTCTTTTCTCTCTCTCTCTAAGCAATTTCGAAAATCACAAGTGGGGAGGCTTAGGGCTTGGTCGAAATTCACTATAGGGAGGGGTATATATATTAGCTTGTATCTAAACCCTAGTTAGATATGAATAGGTTACTTAATAGGAATCCAATTCGGAAAAGGATTCCTAATCATTATCTCACTATATATCTAATATATTTAGGATAATAATAAATAACCTAATTGGATAATAATAGGAGAATATTAATCTAATTAAAACTCCTAATTAAATTATCTCTTAATTAATTTAATTCATAATCCTAATCAAATTAGGATTAATGGAATAAAATCAATCCTTTACTAATACATACAAATTTCGGCCCCCTCCTTGTATTTGGGCCTTACTGGGCTCAATTGGGCTTCCATCTATTAATCATATCCATCTCTCTTTTGGTTCCAAGTCTTATGTGTGATCCATTAGGTCCTTACTACTTCTGGCCGTATGCAACCTATTAAATTAATTTCTTCAAGAATTATATTTAATCCCTTGCATAACGGAATGATGTACAGAGTATGTTATTGGCAAGTCTGTAATCATTCCCCCAGAGTCCGTTAAGAAGACAGGTTGATTCTGTCGTTAACCCTTCCGTATTAGTTACGGTATAATACGATCCTTTATCAACTACATCCTTGAACTGAATCTTATGACTATGGGTAATGTCAAGTCACATATAGCGAGACGTTCGTTTTACTTGTTATTGGCCGAGTCAACTCAAAAAGATAGGTTAAGTGAAATCTGTATTTCTACTCTTAAGCTATCACCTTGCAAGGGTTTAGAGTCAAGTCTTCCATAAGCGATCCTTGGATGTATCTCCCATTAATCGGGAGTGATAAATGCTCAATCCAATGTATAACTACCCTGAAATTACTTCCTGTGACACCCAACCTTTGCAGTTCACACCCCAGAGTCATCTCTGTTAAGGATCGTGGGACCACAAGATCAAAGTCTCACATTCAGTAATTCAGGATGACCAATTAACATTCCTTTGAGTCTGAGGATTAGTTATACCTATTAATACCAATGAGATGAACAGTTGACAAGGATGAATCTACCCATCCTGTTATCTCAAATCGGATCCCCAATCCTAATGAACAACGTTTCATCGAATCTATGTAACTGTCCAGATATCTGTATATATGAAGCTTGTGAGATCAGCTTTCTGTCGGACAGAAGACATTGTTACATACAAGTCTCAACAGTGATATATCAATCCTAAACATATCACTCGACTTGGGGTGGTTTTAAGTTTATTAGTTTATTATAAAGTTTTGTCTCACTTCATGCTTATATGAACACTTTATAATCACTTTAAACAAACTTACGGATTTCCTTTTATTAGACTTTATTTAGTGCTTAAAAGGGATTGCCTTTATATAGTTATAAAACATATATCTCATTAAAACAAATGATATAAAGAACAATTCATTTACAATAAGTTTGTATCCTGCAACAATTGACTATAGGACACAAAACCCCAACAGAACCTGCTTAAGTGTAGATTGAGTGTATTGCAGAATTTCATTTGTCTTCACGAGGTTAGTGTCCATTTCCTCTTTATTCAGATTGAGTAGGCGAATGGCTTCACCAATCTGCTCGATGGAACACTAGGAGGAGGAGGAGATAAGATCACGAGCGCTGGTCAGCTCAGAGGTCAGCTGGGAAAAATGTTGATTAACCTCAGCAGAGGTGGCATATGTTGAGTTCACAGCTGATAAGGCATTGAGTTGACCTTGGATGGCGTTCATATGATTTACCATCATCAACTGGAGTTCGCCAGCTTCACTATTGATTCTTGCTTGGGCTGTTGAGAAGCAAAAGATGTCATGACACTCATCAGGTCTTTGAGACCCTTGATTTCAGTTAGAAGTTGAGTGCCAGAGGAGATTTGTGTTGGCTCAACATGAACAGACCCAGCAGTATCAGCCTGAGTTTGATGAATTTCCTAAAGTAATGCTTGAGCTGAGTCGATAATCTTCCTGCCAGACTCAGAAGCATTTAAGTAAGCATAGGATTCATTAGTTTGTGGTTCAGAGGCCGGAATCTTGTCAGCACTGGGTAGAGGAGGTGTTTGATGCTGAAAAGTAGAGGTGCCAACGTGGTCAGCAGCTGCACTTTTGGCCAGGTCAGCATCAGGAGCTGACTGGTTATCATTCTGCGTTGAAGGATTAGGAAGAGGTGGATCAGCAGAGTTATTGACCTACTCAGTATCAGCCTGAAGTTGAGTGGAATGTGAAGGTTGAGGTAATTCAGAGCTGACTTGAGCAGGATTTTCCTTTGCTAGCTCGGTGTCTTGAGTAGCATAGACTTCGAGCACTTGCTCAGTGGAAGGTTGAGCAAGGATGTCGGCAGAAATCGGACCCTTAGGAGTTTTAGGGTCGGCTTGTTCCTCAGCTTGAGAAACAAAGGCTTGTTTTTCCTTGAGTTGTTCCGGAGTAGGCTCAGTGACAGTAGAGAAGAATTGAAACTGAAGTTTGGTGAGGTCAGTGATAGGATCCCTTAGTGGAGACTCATCCAATAGATCAATGAATTTTGGTTTCAGAGCCTTATACTTGAGCTGTTTGCCTATGCTGTCCTTGTTTGTTTGAGGAGAGGGATCAACAGCAATAGAGTCAAAGGACTCAGAGGCGGAGTTAGGACCAAGGTCAGCATCAAGACCTTCCACAACCTTGTCCTTCACTGGTTGCTCAGCTTGGTTCTCAGTTTGCTGCTCAGTATGGTTCTCAGTTTGCTCAGCAGCAACTTGTATACTCGGTTCAGCGGATCCTATCTTATCAGCCTGAAACTGACCTCCAATATTACCCAGTTCTTCCTCCTGGTCAGTAGGAGTCTTCTCAAGGTCAATTTCTTGACTCCTCACAAAGTATGATTCGGGAGCAACCACGAAGTCAAGAGGGTTAGCTTCGATCGGCGTCAACCTAGAGGTTTTCTTCCTCTTCAAAGGCATTTCAAGGGTTTCCTCACTTTCTTCTTCAGGCTCAACTTGCCTTTTCTCCGCTGACTTAGGTTCCCCTTGAGCTTGCTCAGCAGCAGCTCTCTTCGCACTAGAGATAATCCGAATCTTTTTCGGAGCTGTGTTAATATCTTTGGAGGAGGATTGGTCAGCTTTTCTCTTTTCATCCTGTCTGGTGCGATCAGCGGGTTCTTTGACACCCATCACTTTCTTTCCTTTCTTGGTCAGCGCATCCTGTGTAGCTTCAACCATATTATCCTCTTCTTCATTTCCCTCAGCAGGTGCTTCTTCAACCACAGCCCCCTTTCCTTTCTTGGACTTGATAGGTTGGTCATAAGCTAGCCCAAACAGCAGTGCCGCTGTGATTTCTGTACCCCAAGTCTCAATTTCTTCGACCGTGCTTACTTGGTGGTCCTGAAGAATTTTTGTGATGAGGGAGCCCATCCTGAGTTTCCCCGGTACTCCGTTGGAATGCGCCGATAAGAAATACGGACATGTTGAGTGGTTGGTAGGTCAGCATGTGCCAGATGAAGCACTGCTCAAAGTTTGAAGCCGATGAGGAGGAGTTGACCTTGGGGAATATGAAGTTGGTCAGGATGTAATGAGCCATTTTCTGAGGCTGACCCATGCAAGTGCTAGCTATTTACCCTTTGTGGTCCTTAGGTTTGCAGAACTCAACAGGGTAGTCAATTTTTGAGTAGTCATTCATGGTCCTGAGTTCTGAACCTTTGGCCGTCAGTTTTAGCAGAGTTGCGAGATAGGACGGAGTGATCGTGATGTCCTTGTCCTTGACCTTGGTCACTAAGTGGTCAACGTTGTCCTCGTCAACTCTGAGATTTGTGTAAAATTCTCTTACCAAGTGTGGATAGGTGTTACCGGGAAGAGAGAAGAGTTCGGTCCAGCCGTTTTTGGAGATCCACTCACAAAAAGGTTTCTCAGCCGTTACAAAGCTTGGGGAGAACCAACAGCAACGAAGTACCTCACAGCTCTTTACGTTGTTGTATACAGGAATGAATACCTTTGATAGGGGTCAAAAACCCCTATCTTTGGGTACGATTTTAGGATGATTTTTAGCGTTATTTCGTGAATAAGCGAGCAATTCTCGCATTTATATGCTTTTGTGTGAGTTAGTTAGAAATTGGAAATGTTCTATTAACTTTTCGTTGTTTAGGCTCGTTTTCTGGTAATTTCAGGCAAATATGGCCAAAATAACATGTACGTCAGATTTCCATTATCTTTTATAGCTAATTGATCCGCCAAAAGTCGCACCAAATGGAGTTTTTACTCAAAATGAGCGATTGACGGATCAATTTAGCCTTTGGACTAATGTTGTTTGGAGTTTCGTGCATGTGCAGGGACGAATTCGGGTGAAAAATGCGTTTTGGGAAATTCGGCAGATACGCACGGGCGTTCTGGGCATTGCCGCACGACGAACTGGCCTTTGTAGGCCAGCTCGCCGAGCAGGCCTTCAGGGGCCTGCTCGGGCGAGCTGGCATGGCCAGCTCGCGATGAGCTGGCCTTCATAGGCTAGCTCACCGAGCAGGCCAGGCTAGCTCGCCGAGCAGGCCTCCAGGGGCCTGTTCGGGCGAGCTGGAGGCCAGCTCACCGAGTTGGCTCGCCCAGCTCGGCGAGTTGACCTGCGAGAAACAGTCAAAAGACTGATTCCCGGCCCAACGAATTCCCGATCGGCCCCATGTCTTCCCACCTGCAAAAGGACACGAATTAGGTCAGAAAGAGGGCCCGAACCGCGTCTATAAATAAGAATTTCCAATTGTAAAATAGACATCTTTTATCTCTGTAAAAACCTAAGCTTCCACCTTGAGAAATCCTCTCCACCTCCTCCGTCTCCTTCAACCTCCATTGAAGACAGCTCCGAAGCTCCGTTCACCGAGGATTGCTCAAGTTCCATCCTTAAGGCATAGGAAGACGCCTGCATTGGTAGACAGGTTCCCTGAAAGGGATTTTTCTTCTTTTATATTCTGTCTAGCCTCTGATCCATGCTATGAATCCTAGGCTCATTGTATCTTCGTGACAATACTTTTCATCTTTGATATATATTATAGTTTTGTTTATTCAATTGCTTTATTACTTTAATCTTTGTCTTACGCTTTGTCTGATTGGTTTAACTCATTCGATAGTCCCAAAATTAAGTTGGCACATATTGCGAGCTGAATCTGACCTAGTCAGTGCCTATAGGATTGACGACCCTATAGAAGATTAAGCCCAAATTGCTGAGCCTTAGAGCTAGTTTCGGCCTTACAAGGGAATCACGAACTAGGGACCTCAAGAGGATAGGTAGGGTTAATCGCCTCGGACACAAGTGACTTAGATTAGGTTTTAATTCCGTTGTCTAAACAATCTATTTTCATTATCATCGTATCCCTTCATGTTCCCTCGGATAATTACATTGGTAAAAGATCAATTAGGAGTAGAATAACTTAATTAGGAGTAGAATAACTTAGTTCGAATTAGTATAACTTAGCTAGGAGTAGCGTAATTCAACTAGGAGTAGTTTAACTTAATTAGGAGTAGAATAACGTAATTAGAATTAGATAACTTAGCTAGGAGTAGCATAATTCAACTAGGAGTAGATTAACTTAAACAAAACCAACTCAAAACCCACACAGCCTAGATAACACCTGAGACCAAATAGCTCGATACTTGTAGTAAATAAATCATGTGGATTCGATACCTGGACTTTCCAGAATTTTATTACTTGATAACGACGGGGTACACTTATCCCTTAGTCGGCCTCAGCGGTGAACGACGCCGCTGGGGCGCGTCAACCTTCTCCTTAGGTTGCTTGTTCTTCCTCTTTTTCCGTTTCTTTGATGGAGTTGCCTGGTCAGCTTGAGGGTTTTTGTCAGAGGTGCTGACCTTAGATTGGTCATGCTGACCATGTCCTTGAGACTCAGTTGAAGTCTCTGTTGGTCCCTGGTAATTAGTTCCAAGGGGGGGGGTTAGGAACTAATATAACTTTTTCGCGTTTTAATTAAGCTGACTGGAAGTTATTTTGAGAGTTTATTAACTCAGCTTTTGGTCAGCTTGGTGAGATATATTTCAAGACAGCTTTAGTCAGATGTTGACTAAAGTTGTTTTCTTGTGAGTTAAGAATTGACACTCTTGGAGGTCAGCTTCTAAATCAACACCACTTATCTACTCAAGGTCAGCTTAGGCAATTTATATGCTGAGTAAATATAGCAAACAACACATACAATATAAGAGAGAGTTCAGAGATTACTCAGTATCACTTATCCTGGTTCGGCCTCTCTGCCTACGTCCAGTCCCCAGAGTTCTCCGGGTTTTTTGAATCCAATACTGAGCTCTTTAACGGTAGAGCACAAACCAATTACAAGGCAGTTGAATATGCAAGAGTACCTTCCTCTATTCGTCTACTCAACTCCTACTAAGTGCTACAACCCAGCACCTAGATTTCTCTACCACTGAATGCTTACAACCAGGCACTCAGCTTAACACTCTCAATATTCCTATTGATCACGAAACTTGTTCTTTTTATACTAAAGAACACTTTAGATGATTACACAACAATCAATCTAGCATTTACACAGAGAATAGAAAAGTTGGTGTAAGATCTTTTTGTATTTGAGTGCTTTCAAAATTTTCTCTCTTTGTATTTTTCTTTTGATGCTTCAGTGGTGATCCAAGGTTCTTCATTGTCCTTTTATAGAAGGAAATCACAGATTTGGATCATTTGAATTGTTGTTACCGTTAACACCAAAACGGCTCTTTTGGGGAACAATTTCTGGTCAGCTTCACACTGTTCCGCCATTCCCTTTCTCTGTTTTCTTCAGGCGTCAGGTTTGTCTTCTTGTGTCTGGCTTGTCTCTTTGTGCCAGTTGTCTTTTACCAATAATCCAATGACCTATGTCTCTTGGAATTAGTCTTTTGTGTGTCTTCGAGGTTCCAAATATTTGTGCAGAAAATTGGCAGACTTTGTCCTTTAGTGAACAGATCTTTCATGCTGTCCTGACTGTCACTCAGCTTTATTTGTTATCTTTGGATGTTCAACTTCTAAGCTGAGTTCGTTCTTGGTCAGCTTCGTTCTGTTTATACGCTGCTGAAGAAGTGTTTTGTTTTAGTCAGCTTCGTTCTGGCATCATGGACTAAAACTTCTGATACGGAGTTCTACTCCATTCGGCTTCCATTCCTTCATGATGAGTTTCGTTCCACTCAGCTTTGCTTCCGTTCCACTCAGCTTTGCTTATGCTGACTTCTGTCCTGTCTTACTTTATATATATATATATTCTTGCACTCAATATTGAACAAACACATTAGTATAATTAAATCAAAACATTTAAATTTAATTGCCTCTTAATCATGGATGATTTTGTCAAATCAAAATCTTGTGGAAAGGTGTTTCAACAAACTCCCCCATTTTGATGTTGGCAAAATACATAATTACGGAACTCAATTATAAGTTACCCCATGATTGATATTTTAGAAATGACTCCCCCGTAAGGGTTGCACATCTTGTCTTAACTTAATTCTAAACCTTTCAAGATCTAATCGAATTAGACTTAAGGCATTTGTGTATACTGACTTAGTTTTAGATTTTGAGCTTGTTTGGATTTAAGTCAGTTTTTCAAAAAATTATTAGAAGTATGTTGTCTCTCAATTTATTGCATAAGTTGTTTTGGTGTTAATGCATACTGAGTGTGTTTAACTTCTTGATTTGTTTGTTCAAGTTTTTATTAGTCAGGTCAGGAGGAAAATTAATACTTATCATATATTGACCTTTTAAAACACATATATTCAAAGACAGGATATAAAGCTAAGTCCTAGATAATGACGAAGCTAGTTCTTCTTCTTTTTCTTCAAGTTGACCTGAGGTTGATGGTCAGGTTGGTATACTCCCTTCCCTTTATCTTTGCTCCCAGACGCACCAACTGCAGGCTGAGTTCCCTCTTGAATGTTCTCCCCCGTTTTTCCATCATCGGGTTTGTAGAGAAAAGTTTCATTGCGAGCGGCATTGGAGAGGTAGTGAGAATAGCGCTGAAGTCGTTTAGTACTTTCACCCAAACCATCAATTACAGGAACACTATCATCCTGGACATGCCGAGGAACCCTGAGGGAGCTGCTGATCATGCTAAGTAGGCATTCATGGGATTTGCTTAGCCAGGTGAGCGAGGCGGTGATCTGACCAAACGATTGATGGTACATTTTGAGCAAGGCAGAATCATAGAACATCCGCTGGGCATTGTTGATGCGCATGGCTTTCATAATGGCATGTGAAAAGCTCAGAAGTTCACTGTTGGAAACTGGATCAACATCCATCTGGACTTTGTTGACATTGAGGAGACTCATAGCTTCACTTAATTGGTCGATGGTGCACTAAGAAGTAGAAGATACCAATTCACGTGTATTGGTCAGCCCAGCATTCAGCTTGGTAAAGCATTGTTGAAGTTCGGCAGAGGTGGCAAACTTAGCATTGCCGGGTGCACTCGTCTTGGTCAGTTCTTCAGTTAACTTGGTAAAATAGTTTTGAAGCTCAGTGGAAGTGGCATACCCTGGATTGACTTCTGACAGTTGGTGAATTTTGCCCTCAAGCGAATTCATATGGGTTGCCATTGCCAGCATCAGTTCAGTCAGTTTGGCTATCTGGCCTTGATTGGGTTGCTGAGTTTGAACCGTAGTAATAATATTGACCAGATCCTTAAGGCCTCGGAGTTCATTTAAAAGCTGAGTAATACCTGAAAGTTGAGAAGACTCAGCTTGAGTGGATTGGTGTGCATCAGCTTGAGGAGTGTTTAAATCTTGAAGCAAGGACTGAGCAGAAGCAATGACACGGCGTCCTGACTCAGTAGCATTCAAGTATGCGAATTGATCAGCATTAGGCTCAGAGGCTGGTATGGAGTTTGATGGTGGTGGAGGAGTTGGCTCTCTGCCAGATTGAGTACCTTGATTGGTACCTTGACTTTGATTGATGTCATGAGCTGAGTCATCAACATGTTGAGTTGGAGGTGGAGTTTGATTTGACAAGTTAATCTGCTCAGCTTGAATAGGTGAATTGGAAACAGGAAGTGTGTCACCTTGAGCAGCTTGAATTGGATCTGTAGGGTTTTTGGCTTGTTCCTCATGCTGAGTAACAGAGGCTTGTTTTTCTACAGGATTTTTTGGTGGTGACTCAGTCTCATTCGAGAAGTAATGGAACTGGATCTTGGAGAGGTCAGTTTCAAGCTCATCAATAGGAAAGTCGTCCATAAGATCAATTTGCTTTTGCGTCTTCTTTTTAAGTCTACGTCGTGTTAGAGCTTTTGGGGATGAAGGATCAGCTTGAATTTCGTTGCTAGACTCAGTAGCAACTGTCTCCTCTTCTACAAGTTGCTCAACATGACCCTCAACAGCATCACTTTCTCTTTCTCCCTGCTCAGCATCCGCCTGAGATTTCTCAACATTGGTATGTTCTTCCTGCTCAGTATTAAATTCTTCCTCAGCATGAGTTTCATCTATAGCTTGTTGCTCAGTTCCTTTCTCAGCTGCTTTGTCAAGGTCAGTTCCATGACCTGTAGAGATAGCCTCATTTAGAGGTGCAGTTTCAACTATTTGTAAGGTGTTAACCTTCTTCCTTTTCATCAAAGGGGATTCAGGAGTTTCCTCTTCATCCTCAGGCTCTTCTTGCCTTTTTCTCTTCTCTGCTAACTCAGCTTGCTCTTTAGCCTTGTCAGCTTTAGCTTTTTCCTGAGACATAAGTCTCACCTTTTTGGGGACAACATGGATGTCTTTAGAGCAGGTTTCAAGAGCCTTCCTCTTCTTCTTCTTCTGCTCAGGCTGAGCTATCTTAGGGGACTCAGTATGAGTCTCCACTTCTTTTTCAGGTTCATGTTCAAGCTCAGCATCTGGTTGCTCAGCTTCTTCATCTTCCTCAGCATCTCCAGCTCCTTCATATCCTTTCAAGGGTTGATTGTATAACAGTCCATCCAGCAGAACTGCAGTGATTTCACTCCCCAAGCTACTTGTTTCATTTTTCGTCTCGATCTGCTTGTCTTCGAGAATTTTTGTGATTAGAGATCCCAAGCGGAGTTTCTTACCACCTCGTTGAAGAGCTCCAACTAGGAAGACGGGAAGGTTGAGTGGAGTGTAGGTCAGCATGTGCCAGATGAAGCACTGCTCGAAGTTGGAGGCGGATGAAGCTGAGCTGAGTTTGGGGAAGATAAAGTTGGTCAGCATGTAGTGGACCATCTTTTGTTCTTTACCCATACAGGTGCTGGGTATTTCACCCTTATGATCCTTGGGTTTACAGAACCCCTTGAGCTTCTCAGCCGTGTCTTTTGGCACTTTCTCCTTTGTTGTTCTAAAACTCAATTCCTTCGTCTGGTAAATCTAGTAAGGTGGCTAGATATGCAGGGGTGACAATGATTTTCTGACCTTTAACCGTGGTCTCCAAATAATCAGAGTCATCTTCATCAACATATAGATTTGAGTAGAATTCCCGTACTAACCTAGGGTAGGTTGTTCCCGAGAGAGAGAAGAGACCAGTCCACTTGTTCTTCTCGATCCAGTCACAAAAGGGCTTCTCAGAGGTGACGAATCCTGGAGAGAACCATCTGCATTTCAGAACCTCCAGATTGTTGACCTTTTTGTGTACTTTGATCATTTTCCTTTCTATTTGCGTCGAAGGACCCGCATGGTCAGCCTGAGTGGGTTTGTTTGAGGTTTGAGTTTTAGGGGTTTTGTCTTTGCCGGAAGCCATTGTTGAAGGTTTTGAGGTTTTAAGGAGAGAGAGAGAAGTTCGATTGCAGGAGATTACAAGCGTAAAGAGTGAAGAGTGGGGATTCTTCCACTTTTTATATAGATTTACGGCGGCCCTTATTCATTAACTAGCCGTTTTACCTAGGGACGTTCAACCGACAAAGATTCTATCATTTATGACATCTTCGGCGCATGGGATTTGCCATTAATGTGCGTCTTTCCAAGGTGCCAGAGGTTACACGTGTAGGTTCATTTTACGCGAGTGGGTTTCTTTTTTATTTTTCTAGAATTCGAAGCATTCGTGATGTTGAGTGCCCATGTTTTGTCTATCTCTAAATAACTCAGCATACGTTTGAGCACTCAGTATGTGCTTCTACTCAGCATAAGATGAAGACTCAATATGTCTATCTACTCAGCATAGGATATTTACTCAACATTTGTATCTGCTCAGTATAACCACTCAATGTTTATGTCTATTTAGCATGAGGTTATTTTTCTATTTTTTTTAAACTTAATAGAGAGTAGATATTTATTGTTAATTTACTTAGCATGGCATTTGCACATTCATTCAAATTTCCACTCAGTATAGCAGTCATTCAATCATACAGAATTATTTAGAGTGGATTTGACATACCAATGGCTTCCCTCAGTATATTGAATTGTTCTCGTGCTAAGGGCTTAGTGAAGATATCTGCAAGCTGATCATTTGTTGGCACATAGGTCAGCTTGATCTCATCTTTTAGTACATGGTCTCTGATGAAGTGATGCCTTATGCTAACATGCTTCATCCTGCTGTGTTGGACTGGATTCTTAGATAGATCAATGGCACTTTTGTTGTCGCATTTGATCTCTATTGTCTTTGTTTTGACTCCATAATCCTCAAGCTGTTGCTTTATCCATAGGACTTGTGCAACACAGCTTCCAGCAGCCACGTACTCAGCTTCAGTTGTAGATAGAGCTACGGATGATTGCTTCTTGCTGAACCAAGATACTAGACAGCTTCCAAGGAAATGACATCCTCCCGAAGTACTCTTCCATTCTAGCTTATCTCGTCCATAGTCAGCATCAGTATATCCAATGAGTGTGAAGTCATTTGAGGTTGGATACCATAGACCTGCATCAACTGAGCTTTGCAAGTATCTAAAAATTCTTTTCACAGCAGTTAGATGAGATTCCCTGGGGTCAGCTTGATATCTAGCACAATAGCATACTAAGTATTGAATATCCGGTCTACTAGCAGTGAGATAGAGTAAAGAACCTATCATACCTCGATAGAGTTTACTATCAACTGACTTACTCTTCTCATCCTTGCATAGGACAGTATCAGTACCCATGGGGGTTGATATTGGTTTGCAATCTACCATGCTGAATTTCTTTAACATTTCCTTGGTGTACTTAGACTGACTTATAAAGATGCCATTCTTACCTTGCTTGATTTGAAGTCCAAGGAAGAAGTTGAGTTCACCCATCATTGACATTTCAAACTCAGTTTGCATCTGTTGGCTAAATTCTTTGCACAAGGACTCGTTAGTAGCACCAAATATTATATCATCTACGTATATCTGTGCAAGTAGGGTATGTTTACCCTTTTTCTTAATAAACAAGGTTGTGTCAGCTTTTCCTCTGACATAGTTCCTGGTCAGCAGGAAATTGGTCAACCTCTCATACCAAGCTCTTGGAGCTTGTTTCAGGCCATATAAGGCCTTTTTGAGTTTATAAACGTGGTTTGGAAACTTTGAGTCTTCAAACCCAGGAGGTTGATTAACATATACCTCTTCGTTTATAAGGCCATTAAGAAATGCACTTTTCACATCCATTTGGTATAGTTTAAAATTCATAAAACTAGCATAGGCACACAATATACGTGGAGCTTCTAGCCTAGCAACAGGTGCAAATGTTTCTCCATAGTCTATACCTTCTTGCTGACTATAGCCTTGGGCTACAAGTCGATCTTTGTTTCTAATCACATTTCCATGCTCATCTAGTTTATTTCTAAAGACCCACTTGGTTCCTATGGGCTTTTGATTCCTAGGTCTAGGTACTAGATCCCATACCTCATTTCTGGTGAATTGATCAAGTTCTTCTTGCATGGCATTTATCCAATATTCATCTTGCTCAGCATCAACAAAATTCTTTGGCTCAAGCATTGAGACGAAGGCAACATTGCTAAGGTATTTTCTAAGCTGATCTCTGGTCATCAACTTGTTGTTGGTAGCATCAAGAATGGCCTATTCTGTATGTCCTCTTGGGATCTTTATTTTCTTGGGCAATGTTGAGTCGTTTGGAAGAGGTGTTTCTACAATCTCTACAGGAATAGATTGGTCAGCAAATGATATTTCAATTTCTTGCTTACCTTGGGTCAGCTCCTGTATAGATGACACAGAGGCTTCTGGTTGATCAGCGGAAGCTGAGCTTGGTTCATCTTTTTCAGGCTGAGCTGGCTTACCTGTAGGGTCAGTTTCATCGAACTCAACATGCACAGACTCTTCTACAACTTGAGTTCTTTTGTTAAATACTCTATATGCTTTACTGTTTGTTGAGTACCCTAAAAAGATCACCTCGTCAGCTTTAGCATCAAATTTAGCAAGGTTGTCTTTTGTATTGAGTATAAAGCATTTACACCCAAAGGCACGAAAGTATCCAATGTTGGGCTTTCGTCCTTTCCAAAGCTCATATGGGGTTTTCTTAAGTATAGGTCTAACTAGAGCCCTATTCAGTATGTAACATGCCGTGTGAACAGCTTCACCCCAGAAGTACTTTGGAAGCCTATTTTCACTCAGCATTGTCCTAGCACCGCCTGCTGAGTGCTTTTATTTTCTTATTACACTTTTTAGTCAGTGTATATAGATCACTCAAGGCATTAATTCGCCCTAATAAACAATCTGATCGTATATATATAAGCACTAAGAAAATTTCTATAAAAAATATGCACCTTGTTTAGATGTGGAAATGATCAATATTCCATATGGAATATTAAAGAACATAGAAAAAAAAATTCCAGTGTTCAATTTTCAGAATCTCAATTATACACTTGTAGATCTGCAAAATATATATTTTCAGATAAAATGGGAATTAGTAAATTCATAGTTGTTCAAGGCACCCCTCGAGCGCGCCTGAGGCAAGGCTCAGGGGTCAGCGCATCTCTCTGTATGAGGCAGGCGCGACAATAGTTCTATTTTTCCTTTCAACGACCCCATTTTGTTGAGGTGTTCTAGGAGCAGAGAAGTTGTGGTCAATACCACTGGTTTCACAGAATTCATCAAACTGTTGGTTTTTGAATTCTCCACCATTGTCGCTTCTAATGTGAGATACTCTTAGGTCTTTGTCATTTTCAAGCTTTTTAATCAGTGTGGTAAACATCTCAAAAGTTTCATCCTTGCTGCTCAGCAAGATGATCCAATTGTACCGAGAGAAATCATCTATAATAACCAAGGAAAATTTCTTACCTCCCAAGCTGAATGGCTGGATAGGTCCGAAAAGATCCAAGGTAGTAATTCCAATGGTCTTTTGGTTGAGACAATATTTTTGCTATGAAATGACTTTTTAGTTTGTTTGCCTTGCTGACAAGCTTTACACAGTTGATCTTTTTTCAAACTTTAATTTGGGTAATCCCTCAACTAATTGCTTTCTAGCTAATTTGGCAAGAAGGTCCATGCTGACATGCCCAAGTCTTCTATGCCATAGCCAGGAGTTGTCCTCTTTAGACACCAAGCATATGTTTTTAGAAAACTGTTTTTCTAGGTTTAACATGTATACATTTTCTACACGAGGGGCAGTTAGAATCAATTCATTTGTATTTCCCTCGAGTATTTGACACTTAGTATCATCAAATACAACCTTTCTGCCGCTCTTGCAAAGTTGAGCTACACTCAGCAGATTGTATTTGAGACCTTTAACTAAGGAGACAGACTCAATAGTTGGGTTACCTCCGATAGTACCTGAGCCGACTATCTTACCCTTCTTGTTGTCTCCAAAGCTTACACTTCCACCTCGTTTAAGCTCTAGTGTGATGAACTGAGTTTCATCACCTGTCATATGCCTTGAGCATGTGCTGTCTATATACCATAGTTTTGACTTCTCCACGCATGTCAAGCTGACATGCAGTTTAAACTATTCATTTTTAGGTACCCAATTCCTTTTGGGTCCTTTCTTGTTAGTATAAACAAGTGCAAAATCATATTTTAACTTGTGACGGCATACTTTTATGGTGTGGCCTGGCTTACCACAGAAATCACAAAAAGGTACCCTTTGTGGGTTGAACTGAGTATGGTCAGCATTATTGTGTTGGGCATGCCAACATACTTTTGTGGTATGCCATTTTCTTCCGCAGAAGTCACATTGGACAATCCGCTTGTTATGCCAACACACATCCTTTGTGTGTCCCCTTTTTCCACAACACTCACATTGAGTAAATTGCTTATGCTGACTAGTATTTGCGTACTCAGCATGGGGTTTATTTCTATTTGAGCCCTTCCCTTGACTCTGTAACATTGTGATATCCTTTCTAAGTTTCTTTGACTCAGATTGAACCTCCGTGACAAACTTATGTAAGATTTGCATGTTGGTATGCAAGTCAGAGTTGTCCTGGAGAAGATATCGGAGGTCACTCAGTTTGACCTCTTCAATCTCATCACAGCGCCTGCTGAGTGCTGTTAAGCCCAAAATATACCTAAAATATCCTATATAAATACGATAAATTTACATTGAAATCGTGCTAATTATATTCATTTGGAATACTTTTACGTCTTTATTTACTTCTTTGATGCAAGGTACCTAAATATTTGGTAAAATCCAAATAGGAGCGAAAACGGAGCTAAAACGGAGCTAAAATGGAGGAAAAACCTTAAAAACGTACCGAGAATGCATATCAGCCAGAAGAACGCTCGAGGAGGACGAAAAACAGTCGAACGCCAGGGAGGAAAACTCTCTGTCGTGACTGAGATTCTCAAAATCTCAGTCGCGACTTGCGGAGGCCGGCTCGAGGGAAAAACGAAGTTTCAAGCTCGCCCTATACCCCCTGTCGCGACTGAGATTTTCAGAATCTCAGTCGCGACAGCGAACCTCCCTGCACACTAAACACATGTTTAATCCGGAAAAACGCATATGTTCGTTCGGATAAAAGCGACCCTTCACCAGCAGACACGACCCGTCATTTACAACGCTTCAACAACTATAAATAAGTGATCCATTTCAGAATCAAGGTTGGTTAAGTTGGAAAAGTTAGAGAAATTAGAGAAGAAAGTTGTTATGTTGAGTTTCTGATTCAGGAAAGAATCAGAAAGTTAGATTTCATTTCTGTAAGCAATCGTGTTGTACACGAATTGTATTTAGATTAGTTATAAACACAGTATTAGTTTAGTTTTCATTCTGATAGTGGACGAGACCAGTCTCTATTCCAAAGATCCAACGAGAAGAATTGACGGCTGAAGCGCATATGGTTTGACGAGCCTACGAAGTTTGAGAGAATGATTGACGACCCGGATCTCAAAGTCTTCGTTACAATGCTATCCAAGTTTCTACTTCTCTGTTAACTTGTGAAAATTCACATTTCAATTAATGATATACTTATTTATTCAATATATTCTTACTGTTGTTATTTTGATATTGTTCTGACAAAATGATTTTCAAAATGATATATTGGTGTTTTTATTAAAACGTTCTATTCCATCTTATTCTTATAAGAACTTTTTTGAACACTTAACAAATTTAGTTTTTATGGATGACATGATCGCTGATCGCGGCTTATCAGAAGTAAAACACTAGTTTGATTAAGGTAGGAATCGTCTCTACGCTAGAGGGATTTCTATGGTTCGAAGCCATTTAATTGAGTAAATTATTATATTGTTACATGTCCATAATCTCACAAAGTTAAAGTTGTTTACTTTGCTTTATGAAAATAAAATCTATTTTATTCCAATTACGGAAGTATCTGTTTTGTAATCAAAATTCCAAAACGGAATTGTTCTCTAAACTCGATATAATCTTTCTATCTAATCCTAATTTACCAAAACCCATTCAATCAACTAAACGTTTATCTTTTATTAAACTAAACACGTGATTAAACCGAATTAAATAAAGTTTTAGTTAAAAAGCGTTCCCTGTGGGTTCGATATCTTTTATTATTACAAGCGTATACCGTGCACTTGCGGAAATCGCTCAACAAGTTTTTCGCGCCGTTGCCGGGGAACGTCAAATTTTTAACAAAAAATTATATTTTTCTTGTTTTATTCCGAACCTTGGTTTATAGTATATGTATTTATTTATTTTATAGTTTTTTTTATTGAGGATGGTCACTAGGACTAAATCCTCGTTATTTAACGTTTGCAATTAGATGTTTGCAGATAAAAAAAATTCAAGTTTTTTCAAAGATAGACTGGAGATTTGATTATCAATGAAATTCACAGAAGGAGTCTACAGGAAAGAAATTCAGCATGCAGATACATCCGAAGGGAAAACAAAATTTTTGAAGCAACATGTCAGACGTGACATATTATTTTTTCCAGCAAATTTACCTTTTCCCAAACACCTTTACCTCTTTTCTATACACTCAATCCTTCACCAAAACATCATATCTCTTTGTTAAGAAGATATCAATTCCTACACTAAACCCAAATAATTTCCCTTTTTATCATTTCCTTACAAACACCTACACTTATCTCTCTAAGAAACAGCTGATCAAAGAAAGATATATCAGAAGTAGGATGAAATTATCTTATCCGCCAGGAAGGAATTGTATACTTTTAATATAGTTTTGAAAGTTTCGGTTCATGTGCGTAGTTTTTGTTCGTGGCCAGAACCAGAAGTTCGGGCATTCTACCGAAATCATTAGATCCTTAAATTGAGAAAACGCTAAAAACGAAAGCGCTTAAAAAAATGCAAAAAAAAAGAAAAAAAATATATATAATAATAATTTCAAGTTGGGGGTACATTTCTACTTTCTTTTATTCCTGCTTGAAGTTATTCCCAGGTAAGTAAACAGAACCATTATTTAGAACCGGTCTAGGTAATTGACTCTGTCCACAATTTTGATTCTCCTTGAGAATTTTTAAGGATTATCACATTTTTAGTTTTTAATATTTCATATTCTAATTTTTATATTTCATTTTAGTTTAATTTTTATATTCATCTTTAGTTTAGCAATAATGATTAGATTAGGAAAAAAAATTTCATTGAAAGATATTGAAAATATGCTATGTATCTTAAATATTTGTACTTAATGAGGAAAGTGTCTTTTGATTTAAAGAAATCTCAATTGAATTAAAATCACATGTAATTTAAGTTTTTGATTGTATAGAGATTTTTAAACAAATCTCTACAGTGATTTTTATTAGAAGTTTTATAAATTTCTGAACTTACTGAGAATTTTTAATTCTCAACTAAGATTTTACAATTCTCTATAGAACTAGGGAGGACCAATGCAAAGCATTCCTTGCTAATTGGCAAGACGTGTCGCGATCGATATTCCAATTTCTCGACCATGACACGCATAATTTTCAATAAGATGTCTTTTGTTCTATGAAAATTAATTTATTTAGTTTTCATATTTTTAATTTTTAGTTTTTCTTATCTTATGTTCATAATTTTTATTTTTCTTTTTAATTTATATATTTTTATTTTTGTTTTTATTTTCATTTTTAGTTTTGTGTACAAATAAGTTTTGTCAACATTAAAATGTTAATCTAGTCATGTTTTGAAAATGATTTCATTTAAGTGTTTGAATTATTGAGAAATTAAATATGCAGAAATCTCAGTTGAGATTTTCCATGTTTCAGGATTTGGAAATCTCAGTTGAGATTCCGAAAATCTCGGTTGAGATTTTCTGTCTTTTCCAATTTGAAATAACTGTAAGGGATTACAGCCATCTGATTTTTAAAATTTCTGTCAGTTGATTCGAGGAAGTATCACTTTTTGCATCTTTTCTTTTTAACAGACACAACTTTTCTTCTCTCTCACAGACATGACTACGTCTTTAAAAAATGTTCGAAAACACACTTCTGCTCATAGCAAGCGTGTTGACATTTCTTCACGCTATGGAGCATGGTTTCCAATCTACAATAATGATGAGGGGAAACGTTATTTATAGTTTAGATTTGCACAGTTTTGTGGAATGCTGTATATGAGTTCCTGAATGAAGAACTCGGGATAAGCGATGACATGAATCGCTATCTGACAAACTTAGGATGGGCCAAGTTTGCATCAGTAAAGTTTCCTATTATTGGAAACTGGGTCTTAGAGTTTTTGTCTACTGTTCGGTTCGTCAATAAGAGGCGTGTTCGTCTCAGTTTTCATTGTGAAGGGAAGATATTCACTTTTGGATATCCTGAACTTCATACTTGGTTTGGATTTCCACCCCGAGACACAACTCCACATCATCCTGGCAGAGATATGACTTATACTGATATCTGGAGAATGTTGACAGGATTTTGGAGACTTAATCCAAGTCTTGCCTACAACAAATCAATATATTCTAAACTCCATGCTGTATCTACATAAATTCCTCTGTCACAGTCTTTTTGGTCGAGTCGAGTCAGTAGCAATGTTGTGAAAGATACTGATCTTTATGTGTTGGGCGACATTTTCCAAGACAACTCAGTTAACTCCTCAAAGATTTTGATGGAGGGGTTAGTTGCTGCTTCCCGTTCGAAGAAACGGAAGATTGGGTTCGCCAACATCATATGTGGAATAATATTAGGAGCCAAGGGAACCATTTTTGTTCCTTGGACTGATACAGAACCATACCCTATTTTAGACTACGAGTTCTTGGAGAACGAGGGACTTGTCAAACGAGTTTTCCGTTCTGGTCCAACATTCCTTTCTGCACCAGAGAGGCAAGTCTTCGTTCAAACGAAGATTAAAAGGGCCAATGCACGTCGTCTGTCATTTAGTTAGGGATATATATATTTTATGTGTTTCTGTTTATTGTTTTTAATATATATATGAGTGCTTGATTGTAAATTATGTTTTTATAATGTTTCTATGTAGATGTATATTATGGTATTGTTTACAAATGATAAATAAAAGTGCATTAATTCTTTAGTTTATTTCTTTTATCTTAAGGAACAACCTTTGGGTTTCCTTTAATTTAATGTTTTAGTTTTGTTTATCTCAGTTTCAGGGATTAATATTTACATTAATGTCACTTACTTCACGGAGGAATTGGTTTTGAAGTGTTAAAATCATCAAAAACAGTCCCACTTTTACCCAGATTTTTCAAAATCTCAGTTGAGATTTCGAATTCTCAGTTGAGACAGCAGAGGAAAATTTTTTCAGCAAAATTTCGCCCCTTCCCTACTTGCTGTCGCGACTGAGATTTTGAAAATCTCAGTCGCGACTTGCGACATGTAGGTGTGGGATTGGGCGAAAATTTCACTCTCTTTCCTATTCCTACTCTATTTACTACTCTATTCACCTATCCTAATCAATACCTATTACTTACACTTATTTAAATTATCTTTTTTTTACACCAATCAATCATCTTTTCTCTTCCCAATAACAAGATTCACTCCTCTTCCCCATAAATTTTTACCCTATTCATCTTCTTCTTCCCCAATTCACCACCATTATCTTTCATTCTAACTTTCATCCTTTCAAATTTTCTTCACCTATTTCACCCAAATTTCATCTATTTTCACCCAAATTTCACAAACCAAAACAATATGCCTAGACAAAAGACCGTTGCAAACAAAGCCAAGGCCACCGAGATCAATAGATTACGGGTTCAATATCGTCGGTTTCTAACGTCCTAATAGAGTTCGTTGACATGCCTTTTCTTGACACCGACACGGGTTTGACAATTGATAGTATTGAAATGATATTTACTAATTTAGTTCGAGCTTCCAAGTCCCGCAATAAGCAAGTGCCTATGGGTAATTTAATTACCGGTATTGTTTTGGGCGCTCGAGGTGAATTAGCGGATTATCAAAATATGTCTCATGTTGGTTTACCATCATTGGATCTCACGGCACTTCAAATGGCCAATTTATTGAAGAAAATGGGACCACCCGCCTTTATATCTTATGCGGATCGCACAAGACGTGTTTTTGCTACCATGAGTAGTGAAGCCTCGGGTTCTCAAGGTTTAGGTGCCCAAGATGATAATGAGGAGGATGAAGAGGAATTTGATGAAGAAGAAGAAGAAGAGGAGAATGTTGATGTTAATGCCACCGAGCAAGCAAATGTGGAACCGAATGAAGAAGAACAAGTTGGATGGCAACGTGTTTTGACACAAATGAACGAGCATAACCGTCACATGAATTTGCGGTTAGATGAAGTCGTTGCCAATAATGCCGAAATGAGTTCAAGGATCACTACGTTGAGTCGTGAGCACAAGTCTACTCGTCGCCGGATGCTCTCTTTCTTCCGACGCCAAGGAGTTGAGACTACGCCTTCTCCACCACCATCACCTTGATAGGTTTTATCGTTTCTCTCTTTAACTCATTTTCGTTATTATTATTATGTTTTATTCGGTTTGGTACAATATTTTTACTTATGTTTGGTACAAGTCTCTTTATTATTAATGTTTGAATGTTATGGTACTATATTTTTCATTTCTAATTCGTATGATTTATTTCGTACTATTTTTCGTGTTTTATCGCTTTTTGCACCAATGAGGACATGGTCCGAATTAAGTGTGGGAGGAGGTATTTCATATCCATTCAATTTTTAATTACGAATGAATGCAACGAATGAGAATGAATGCTATTTATTTAAAGTATAAATGCATGTTGTTATTCAAGTTTAAGTAAAGTATATAATGCAACATTTTTTATATAAAGTACAACATTTTTCAAAAATAATAGCTATTTTTCATAAACATATATTTTTGTTAAGTATATATTTTTCATATGTTTCAAACACTTTAACTTTCAAAATAATGTTAAGCATATTTTAAGGTTATCATTATCGTTAAAATAATATTTCTATACGGGCTATATTTTACAAATATTTTTACAAATCTCCGATACGATTTTATCAAAAAAACGTCTCGAGTAAATGTATATAAGTAAAATTTCTTTAGTTTCAAATCTCTATTTTATATCATGAATTCATGATAAATATAAATCTTATTTTCAATTTTCAATTAGGTTTATAGGCATAAATCGAACTAACAACTTTAGCTTTTTAGCTCGATATTATTTTTCGTCTTACATTAAAAACCAATTGAAGTTTTTAAGGAAACTTTAGCCATAATACATGTTGAATTTCAAGTCAATATAGGATGAATGTGCTATTTTTCTTTCCCAATTTTATTTTCATATTAAATCAAGTAGTCGTATTCTTAACTTTTGGCCACGATTGAGACCAACCTTATCACAATCGAGGTATGAAAGGGAAGAACATTAAGTACCGTTTACTTTTGGCCACGATTGCGACCACCCTTATCACGGTCGAGGTATGAAAGGAACGTTAAAAAATTAAAGCAAAAATTAAAACATGTTTAAAGTTTTAAGTAACGATTGCGTCCACCCATGGCATGGTCGGTACCTCTTAAACGAACACGAAAGCAAATAAAATGCGTACAAAGTTACGATCGAGACCACCCTTATCTTGGGCGTAACTAAGTAAATATATTAAACATAAGTCCTTAAATCTATATTTCTAATAGTTTAGGTTTGGGAAAGGAAATTTTGTGCTTAGAAATGCCTTGAGACGAAAGATTCGGAAACATGCGTGCTTACACCGTCCCGAATACTTCAATATAAAAATTGAAATACAAGACGAATAATATATCTCTTTTATACTAGCTAGTTTGATACCTTGCGTATAAATTTACCATGAAAAGTTTATCTTTCGGTTTAACTAATTCAAAGAGGAATATATGGGTATATATTCTATTTATAAAGACATTGATTAAAGAATAAATTCAGTGAAATTTTGCTCGGGACTAGCAAAAGCTTAAGTGTGGGAGTTTGTTAAGCCCAAAATATACCTAAAATATCCTATATAAATACGATAAATTTACATTGAAATCGTGCTAATTATATTCATTTGGAATACTTTTACGTCTTTATTTACTTCTTTGATGCAAGGTACCTAAATATTTGGTAAAATCCAAATAGGAGCGAAAACGGAGCTAAAACGGAGCTAAAATGGAGGAAAAACCTTAAAAACGTACCGAGAATGCATATCAGCCAGAAGAACGCTCGAGGAGGACGAAAAACAGTCGAACGCCAGGGAGGAAAACTCTCTGTCGTGACTGAGATTCTCAAAATCTCAGTCGCGACTTGCGGAGGCCGGCTCGAGGGAAAAACGAAGTTTCAAACTCGCCCTATACCCCCTGTCGCGACTGAGATTTTCAGAATCTCAGTCGCGACAGCGAACCTCCCTGCACACTAAACACATGTTTAATCCGGAAAAACGCATATGTTCGTTCGGATAAAAGCGACCCTTCACCAGCAGACACGACCCGTCATTTACAACGCTTCAACAACTATAAATAAGTGATCCATTTCAGAATCAAGGTTGGTTAAGTTGGAAAAGTTAGAGAAATTAGAGAAGAAAGTTGTTATGTTGAGTTTCTGATTCAGGAAAGAATCAGAAAGTTAGATTTCATTTCTGTAAGCAATCGTGTTGTACACGAATTGTATTTAGATTAGTTATAAACACAGTATTAGTTTAGTTTTCATTCTGATAGTGGACGAGACCAGTCTCTATTCCAAAGATCCAACGAGAAGAATTGACGGCTGAAGCGCATATGGTTTGACGAGCCTACGAAGTTTGAGAGAAAGATTGACGACCCGGATCTCAAAGTCTTCGTTACAATGCTATCCAAGTTTCTACTTCTCTGTTAACTTGTGAAAATTCACATTTCAATTAATGATATACTTATTTATTCAATATATTCTTACTGTTGTTATTTTGATATTGTTCTGACAAAATGATTTTCAAAATGATATATTGGTGTTTTTATTAAAACGTTCTATTCCATCTTATTCTTATAAGAACTTTTTTGAACACTTAACAAATTTAGTTTTTATGGATGACATGATCGCTGATCGCGGCTTATCAGAAGTAAAACACTAGTTTGATTAAGGTAGGAATCGTCTCTACGCTAGAGGGATTTCTATGGTTCGAAGCCATTTAATTGAGTAAATTATTATATTGTTACATGTCCATAATCTCACAAAGTTAAAGTTGTTTACTTTGCTTTATGAAAATAAAATCTATTTTATTCCAATTACGGAAGTATCTGTTTTGTAATCAAAATTCCAAAACGGAATTGTTCTCTAAACTCGATATAATCTTTCTATCTAATCCTAATTTACCAAAACCCATTCAATCAACTAAACGTTTATCTTTTATTAAACTAAACATGTGATTAAACCGAATTAAATAAAGTTTTAGTTAAAAAGCGTTCCCTGTGGGTTCGATATCTTTTATTACTACAAGCGTATACCGTGCACTTGCGGAAATCGCTCAACAAGTGCCTTAATCTTTTTGTTACACTTCTTAGTTAGTGTATATAAGTCACTCAGGGCATTTACCATTTCATTTCTAAGCAAAAGTAAGGATGTTACCTCATTGTTGTTTTCCTCCTGCTCGGAATCTTCAGAGAGGTCAGCTTGCTCAGATTGGGATTGGTCAGCTCCATCATCTACCATGAAACATATGTTGGCTGTTTCATTTTGCTCAGCTTCGGATGATGTTGACACATCATTGTCACTCCATGTGGCTACCATAGCCTTTTTGCTTCCCTTCTTCTCCTTTTTGAGGTTGGGACAGCTTGACTTGATGTGCCCAGTTTGATGACACTCAAAGCATGTGACAGACTTCGAGCTGTCCTTCTTGTACTTGTCACTTGACTCGGCTTTATACTTGCCATTTCTTCTAAATGACCTTTTGCCATTTCTATCATTCCTTCTGAACAGCTTCTTCATCTTTCTGGTGAACATGGCTATTTCCTCATCATCAGTTGACTCAGCTTCAGTCGAGTCATCTTTCATGACAAATGACTTTTGTTTCTTATCTTCTGATTTTTCTTTCTCTTTAGCATCAAAGTTTTTCATAGAGATTTCATGGGTCAGTAGGGATCCGATCAGCTCATCATATTTATAGGTAGTCAAGTCTTGAGCTTCTTCTACGGCTGTTTTCTTTGCTTGCCAACTCTTAGGCAGACTTCTCAGAATTTTCTTCACCTGTTCCTCTTCAGTGAAGTTCTTTCCAAGCCTTTTTAGCTCGTTTATAATATTTGTGAACCTTGCGTTCATTTCTGAGATGTCTTCATTCTCATTCATCTCAAACAGCTCGTAAAGTCTCATATGTTGATTGACTTTAGACTCCTTAACTTTGCTTGTGCCTTCATAGGTTACTTCAAGCTTCTTCCAAATCTCATGTGCTGGCTCGCAACCTGAAATCTTATTGTATTCTGCAGCATCTAACGAACAGTGAAGCATGTTTATAGCCGAAGCATTATTTTGTAATTTTCTGAGGTCATCCTCTGTCCACTCAGTCTCACTTTTAACAATTTTCTCATCGTTAACAGTTTTGTATGGCACATGTGGACCTTGAACAATTGCAAGCCATGCACTCATGTTTGTGGCTTGAATAAAGTTTTTCATCCTATTCTTCCAGAATGTATAATTTGACCCAAAGAATAGGGGAGGTCTAGTGATTGATAGTCCCTCAGGGAGTATCTGTGTTGTTTGGTTTCCTGGAAGGAACCGAGTGCTATTCTCACCCATTTTTAGGGATCAGCTCAAGATTGTCAAATCTTTGAGTAGTGAGCTTAGGCTCTGATACCACTTGTTGGTCCCTGGTAATTAGTTCCAAGGGGGGGGGGGGGGTTAGGAACTAATATAACTTTTTCGCGTTTTAATTAAGCTGACTGGAAGTTATTTTGAGAGTTTATTAACTCAGCTTTTGGTCAGCTTGGTGAGATATATTTCAAGACAGCTTTAGTCAGATGTTGACTAAAGTTGTTTTCTTGTGAGTTAAGAATTGACACTCTTAGAGGTCAGCTTCTAACTCAGCACCACTTATATACTCAAGGTCAGCTTAGGCAATTTATATGCTAAGTAAATATAGCAAACACCATATACAATATAAGAGAGAGTTCAGAGATTACTCAGTATCACTTATCCTGGTTCGGCCTCTCTGCCTACGTCCAGTCCCCAGAGTCCTCCGGGCTTTTTGAATCCAATAATGAGCTCTTTAACGGTAGAGCACAAACCAATTACAAGGCAGTTGAATATGCAAGAGTACCTTCCTCTATTCGTCTACTCAACTCCTACTAAGTGCTACAACCCAGCACCTAGATTTCTCTACCACTGAATGCTTACAACCAGGCACTCAGCTTAACACTCTCAATATTCCTATTGATCACGAAACTTGTTCTTTTTATACTAAAGAACACTTTAGATGATTACACAACAATCAATCTAGCATTTACACAGAGAATAGAAAAGTTGGTGTAAGATCTTTTTTGTATTTGAGTGCTTTCAAAATTTTCTCTCTTTGTATTTTTCTTTTGATGCTTCAGTGATGATCCAAGGTTCTTCATTGTCCTTTTATAGAAGGAAATCGCAGATTTGGATCATTTGAATTGTTGTTACCGTTAACACCAAAATGGCTCTTTTGGGGAACAATTTCTGGTCAGCTTCAGACTGTTCCGCCATTCCCTTTCTCTGTTTTCTTCAGGCGTCAGGTTTGTCTTCTTGCATCTGGCTTGTCTCTTTGTGCCAGTTGTCTTTTACCAATAATCCAATGACCCATGTCTCTTGGAATTAGTCTTTTGTGTGTCTTCGAGGTTCCAATTATTGGTGCAGAAAATTGGGAGACTTTGTCCTTTAGTGAACGGATCTTTCATGCTGTCCTGACTGTCACTCAGCTTTATTTGTTATATTTGGATGTTCAACTTCTAAGCTGAGTTCGTTCTTGGTCAGCTTCGTTCTGTTTATACGCTGCTGAAGAAGTGTTTTGTTTTAGTCAGCTTCGTTCTGGCATCATGGACTAAAACTTCTGATATGGAGTTCTACTCCATTCGGCTTCCATTCCTTCATGCTGAGTTTCGTTCCACTCAGCTTTGCTTCCGTTCCACTCAGCTTTGCTTATGCTGACTTCTATCCTGTCTTACTTTATATATATATTCTTGCACTCAATATTGAACAAACACATTAGTACAATTAAATCAAAACATTTAAATTTAATTGCCTCTTAATCATGGATGATTTTGTCAAATCAAAATCTTGTGGAAAGGTGTTTCAACAGTCTCCTCATAGTCCTGCTCAGCAGGAGACGAAGGATTTTCATCGGAGCGATTGTCGACGTAATCGGCAACGGAGATGTTTTGAGAATCGTTAGACATGATTCTTTGAGAGATTTTGAGAGAATTTGGGATTTGAGAGAGAGAGAGAGAAATTGAATGCCAGTGATTTCAAATGTAAAGATGGATTAGTGGGAATTCGTTCACTATTTATAGAAGTGCCGAGTTGATCTGATAGGTCAGAATGGCGGTTTGATCTCGAGATGATCAATCGACAGTTATCTCTGGCATTTATGACACATTCGGCGCATTTGTTTTCTAATTATTGTGCTTACGTCATCCTAGGTGGCTATTTAACGCGCGTGCTAGCATTAATTGTGCAAGAGAGTTTACTCAGTTTCTAGAATACTAATCGTTTGGAGTTCTGAGTACTCAGTTTTACGTAGAAAGGATTTCGTCATGCTTAGTAACTCAGCTAATGATAATCACTTAGTATGTATGTCTACTCAGCATAAGATGATTTTATATTATTCATATTGGCTCAGCATGCAATAGTTACTCATTAAGCATAAATCACTCAGTATGTGATAATCACTCAGCATTCAATTAAATATAGAATTTTATTGAAGAGGATTAGACATACCGATAGCTTCCATGAGTATGTTAAATTGCTCACGAGCCAAGGCTTCGTAAAGATATCCGCAAGCTGTTCATCTGTTGGAACATAAGTCAGCTTGATCTCACCCTTGAGTACATGATCTCTGATGAAGTGATGCCTTATGCTGACATGCTTCATCCTGCTGTGTTGGATTGGATTTTTGGATAAGTCAATGGCACTCTTGTTGTCGCATTTGACTTCGATTGTTTCTGTTTTTACGCCATAATCCTCAAGCTGTTGCTTAATCCATAGGACTTGAGCCACACAGCTTCTAGCAGCAATGTACTCAGCTTCAGTTGTTGACAGGGCCACTGACGGTTGCTTCTTACTGAACCAAGATACTTGACAGCTTCCAAGGAAGTGACATCCTCCTGAAGTGCTTTTGCGCTCTAGCTTATCTCGTCCATAGTCAGCGTCAGTGTATCCAATGAGTGTGAAGTCATTTGAGTTTGGATACCATAAACCTGCATTAACTGAGCTCTACAGATATCTAAAAATTCTTTTCACAGCAATATAGTGAGATTCTCTGGGGTCAGCTTGGTATCTTGCGCAATAACATACTGAGTACTGAATGTCAGGCCTACTAGCAGTAAGATAAAGTAGAGAGCCAATCATACCTCCATATAACTTGCTATCTACTGACTTACCTTTCTCGTCAGTGCAAAGGACAGTGTCAGTACCCATTTGGGTAGATATGGGCTTACATTCTTCCATATCGAATTTCTTCAACATTTCTTTGGCATACTTAGACTGACTAATGAAGATGTCGTTCTTCCCTTGCTTAATTTGTAGTCCAAGGAAGAAGTTGAGTTCGCCCATCATTGACATCTCGAACTCAGTTTGCATCTTTTTACTAAATTATTTGCACATAGATTCATTAGTAGCACCAAAGATTATATCATCTACGTAAATTTGTGCCAGTATGGTATCTTTACCCTTTTTCTTAATGAATAAGGTTGTGTCAGTTTTTCCTCTGACATAGTTCCTAGTCAGTAGGAAACTAGTCAACCTTTCATACCAAGCACGTGGTGCTTGCTTCAGGCCGTACAGGGCCTTCTTGAGTTTAGAAACGTGGTTTGGAAATTTTGGACCTTCAAACCCTGGAGGCTGACTAACATATACCTCTTCGTTTATAAATCCATTAAGAAATGCAATCTTGACATCCATTTGAAATAGTTTGAAGTTCATGAAGCTATCATATGCACATAATATTCGTATGGCCTCTAACCTAGCAACGGGAGCAAAGGTCTCACCGTAGTCAATGCCTTCTTGCTGACTATAGCCTTGAGCTACAAGTCGGGCTTTGTTTCTGACTACATTACCTTGCTCGTCTAGCTTATTTCTAAAGACCCACTTAGTTCCAATGGTCTTTTGATTCCTAGGTTTTGGTACTAAATCCCATACCTCATTTCTCTTGAATTGATCAAGCTCTTCCTGCATAGCATTGATCTAGAATCTGTCATGCTCAGCTTCGGTAAAGTTCTTTGGTTCATGGACTGAGACGAACGCAACATTGCTAAGATATCTCCTGAGTTGATTTCTAGTCATCAGGTTGTTCTCAGCAGCATCAAGAATGGACTTTTCCGAGTGTCCTCTTGGAATTTTGATCCCTTTGGGTAATGTTGAGTTGCCAGGAGCAGGTGTTTCAACAATCTCTGCAGTTTTACATTGGTCAGCAAAGGTAATTTCAGGTTCGTTTTTACCTTTGGTCAGCCCGTGTGGTAATGACTCAGCGGCTCCATTTTGGTCAGCGGAAGCTGAGCATAGGTCATCTTCGGCAAACTGACTTGACTTTCCTGCAGGGTCAGTTTCATCGAACTCGATATGGTCAGACTCTTCTACGACTTGAGTTCGTTTATTAAACACCCTATATGCTTTACTGTTAGTTGAATACCCTAGAAAGATCGCTTCGTCAGCTTTAGAATCAAATTTGGCAAGGTTGTCTTTCATATTGAGTATAAAACATTTACAACCAAAAGCACGAAAGTATCCAATGTTGGGCCTTCGTCCTTTCCAAAGTTCATATGGGGGTTTTCTTAAGAATAGGTCTAACTAAAGCCCTATTGAGTATATAGCATGCTGTGTTGACAGCTTCACCCTAGAAATACTTTGGAAGCCTATTCTCACTCAGCACTGTCCTAGCTATTTCAACTAATGTTCTGTTCTTCCTCTCAACTACCCCATTTTGTTGAGGAGTTCTAGGAGCAGAAAAATTGTGGTCAATGTCGCTAACTTCACAGAATTCATCAAACTGTTGGTTTTTTTAATTCTCCGCCATTATCACTACGGATGTGAGCTAATTTTAAATCTTTGTCATTTTCAAGTTTTCTGAGCAGTGTTGAGAATGTCTCAAACGCTTCATCCTTGCTACTTAGTAAGATGACCCAAGTATACCGAGAGAAATCATCTACAATGACTAAGGAAAATCTCTTACCGCCCAAGCTGGGTGGCTAGACAGGTCCGAAAAGATCCAAGTGTAGTAATTCCAACAGACGCTTGGTTGAGACAATATTTTAACTCTGAAAAGACTTTTTGGTTTGTTTACCTTGCTGACAAGCATTACATAATTGATCTTTCTCAAATCTAAGTTTGGGCAAACCCTCAACTAATTGCTTTCTTGCTAATTTGGCAAGGAGGTCCATGCTTACATGACCAAGTCTCATATGCCATAGCCAGGAGTTATCTTCCTTTGACACTAAGCATATGTTTTTCGAAAAATTCTTTTCTAAACTCAATATGTAAACATTGTCAACACGAGGGGCAGTTAAAATCAAATCGTTTGTTTTTCCCTCCAGTATCCGACACTCAGTGGCATCAAATACAACCTTTCTACCGCTGTCACACAGCTGAGCTACGCTCAATAGGTTATATTTGAGACCCCTGACTAAGGAGACTGACTCAATAGTAGGGTTACCTCCGATAGTACCTGATCCTACTATCTTACCCTTTTTGTTATCTCCGAAGCTTACACTTCCACCTCGTTTATGCTCAAGTGTGATGAACTGAGTTTCATCACAAGGCATATGCCCCAAGCATGCGCTGTCAATATACCAAAGCTTTGACTTCTCTGCGCACCTTAGGCTCACCTGCATTTTAAACTATTCATCTTTAGGTACCCAATTCTTTTTGGGTCCTCGTTGGTTAGCATAAACAGGTGACGCATCATATTTTATTTTGTGACGGCATATATTTATAGCGTGGCCATCTTTACCACAGAAGTCATAATAAGTTACCCTTTGAGGGTGATTTTGTTTTCGGTCAGCACAATTGTGCTGAGCATGCCAGCATACCTTAGTGGTATGGCCTTTCTTTCCGTAGAGGTCGCATTGGACATTCCGCCGAGTATACCAACACACATCTATGGTGTGTCCTCTTTTTCCACAATATTCACACTGACTGTTTTGCTGAGTGTACCGTCTATGCTGACCAGTACCTTGATACTCAACATTGGGATAGAACCTTTTCTTAGCCGATGTACTCAGCTGGTTCTGTATAGTTGTGATGTCCTTTCTCAGCTTCTTAGAGTCTGATTGGACTTCAGAGACAAATCCATGCATTATTTTTAAGTTTTCATCTTGCCTAGTGTTGTCCTGAAGGAGATGTCGGATGTCACTCAGTTTGACTTCCTCGATCTCATCACATCGCCTGCTGAGTGCTCTAATTTTCTTATTACACTTTTTGGTCAGTGTATAGAGATCACTCAGGGGATTAACCATTTCATTTCTGAGTAAAAGAATAGATGTTACCTCATTGGAGTGTTCCTCTTGGTCAGATCCATCTGAGAGGTCAGCTTGCTCAGATAGGCAGTGGTCAGCAGATTCGTCAGCCATGAAACATATATTTGCTGACTCAGTGGCATCAGCTTCTGATGAGGTTGAGTCATCACTATTGCTCCATGTCGCCACCATTGCTTTTTTGCTACCTTTCTTTTCTTTCTTCAGAGTTGGACAACTTGATTTAATATGCCCATTTTGATGGCATTCAAAGCACGTGACAGGCTTCGAGCTGTCCTTCTTGTATCTGCTGTCGCTAGACTCAGCTTTGTACTTATCGCTTCTTCTGAATGGCCTTTTACTGTTCTTGTCATTCTTTCTGAACAGCTTCTTCATCTTCCTGGTAAACATGGCCATTTCCTCATCATCTGATGATTCAGCTTCTGTTGAGTCAGCTTTCATGACAAGAGATTTTTGCTTCTTATCTTCTGACTTCTCTTTAGCTTCAAAGTTTTTCATGGAGATCTCATGGGTCAGTAGAGATCCGATCAGCTCATCGTATTTGTACGTGGTCAGGTCCTGAGCTTCTTCCACAGCTGTTTTCTTAGCTTGCCAGCTCTTGGGTAGACTTCTCAAGATTTTCTTCACCTGTTCTTCTTCTGTGAAGTTCTTGCCAAGTCTCTTCAGCTCATTTATAATGTTGGTGAATCTTGCATTCATTTCAGAGATGTCTTCATTGTCATTCATCTCGAACAGCTCGTATAGTCTCATGTGTTGGTTCACCTTCGATTCCTTGACCTTGCTGGTACCTTCATAGGTCACTTCCAGCTTCTTCTATATTTCTTGTGCTGACTCGCAACCTGAAATTTTGTTGTACTCTGCAGCATCTAATGCACAGTGAAGCATATTGATAGCCGAAGCATTATTTTGTAATTTTCTAAGGTCATCTTCTGACCACTCAGTTTCACTCTTAACAACTTTCTCGTTGTTTACCATTTTGTAAGGCACAAAGGGGCCTTGGACTATTGCAAGCCACGCACTCATGTTTGTAGCCTGAATAAAAATTTTCATCATGTTCTTCCAAAATGTATAATTCGATCCGAAGAACAAGGGAGGCCGACTAATAGATAATCCGTCAGGGAGTATCTGTGTTGTTTGATTTCCAGGAAGGAAACGAGTGTTGTTCTCATCCATTTACAGGGATCAGCTCAAGATAGTTTTATCTTTGAGTAGTGAGCTACTGAGCTCTGATACCACTTGTTGGTCCCGTGTAATTAGTTCCAAAAGGGGGGGGGGGGGGGGGGTAAGGAACTAATGTAACTTTTTCGTTTAATTATGCTGACTTAATTAATTCTTTAAATTATTTTACTCAGTTTTGCTCAGCACGGCCGAGAGAGATGTAAGACAGCTTTAGTCAGAGGCTGACTAGAACCGTTTTACTTGTGAGTTGGGAATTAACACTTAAGGTCAGCTTCCAACTCAGCACTCAGATTACTCAATGTCAGCTTATACAATTTATATCCTGAGCAATTTAAGCAAGCAACACATACATATATATATTGAGAGAAAGAGTTAGGAATTACTCAGCAGACTTATCCTGGTTCGGCCTCACCGCCTACGTCCAGTCCCCAGAATCCTTTCGGGATTTTTCAATCCAATACTGAGCTCTTTAAAGGTAGAGCACAAACCGTTTACAATGCAATTGAGTATGCAAGAGTACCGTCCTCTATTCGTCTACTCAACCCTACTGAGCGCTATAACCCAACACTCAGATTTCTCTACCGCTGAGTACTGAAACTGAGTACTCAGCACCACTCTCTCAATCTTTACAATTGATACGGATTTGTTCTTTTCTAGATCAAGAACACTTTAGATGAATACAAATTCAATCTAGACTTTTACACAGAGATAGAATTTGGGTGTAAGTATTTGCTTTTCTTGTTTGTATGTGCTTGTATGTATGCTTTTCTTTTTGTACTTCAGCAAAGGATCCAAGAGGTGAACTTGTCCTTTTATAGTGAAATCTGATGCCTCAATCATTTGAACTCGGATATATCCGTTGAATTCAAACGGTCTTCTTGCGTCATTCACTGGTCAGCATACAGTTTTGCAGGCCAATCCTGTCGTCTCAATTTAGCAGGCGTCAGGCTTGTCTTCTTCCGCTAGGTTCATCTTCTAGCGCCAGTTTCGTCTTTTAGCCAAATGCCAGTTGACCCATGCATCTCGAAACTGTCTCCTTGCGTAATTTCAAAGCTTCTGAATTGGCGCAGATCTCTGTCGGATCTTGTCTTTTAGTTTAACGGATCATTGGCGCTGTCCTGTTGAACATTCAGCTTGACATAATAGACATTGCCTTCGATCTTTGTCTTTGGCGAGGCTGAGTTACGTTCTACTCAGCTTCTACGATCAGCTTCGTCTTCAAGCATTTTGTTCTGAAGAAGACTTTTCTTCTATAATGTTGAGTTGTGTTCTACTCAGCTTCTGTGGCTCATGCTGACTTCGTCCTGTCTTACTTTTTATTTCTGTTCTCATTTATAATTATACTCAACATTGAACAAACACATTAGTACAATTAAATCAAAGCACTTAAATTTAATTGTCTTAATCATGGATTAACTTAAATAATTTTGTCAAATCAAAATCATGTGGAAAGGTGTTTCAACAAAGGTGTCTTCGTCAAAATAAACTCATTGCATAGGATGATAAGGACTAGATAACAGATTTGAGCAGAACTTCCTTGCCTGCATGGGAGAGGATGTTTTCTTTCCAACTTCTTAACCTTTGTGCCACTCGATCATGAATGAAGTTAAGTACTTGAGCTTTGTTTTGCCCAACTACATAGGTCAAACCTAGATGCTTCCCTGTAATAGAGACTATAGCTTTTGTCATAGTTCACTTTTTGACATGACGCTCTCGCATATTGAAGCATGCATTTTTTGACCATCATACTCTCTTCGTTATTCACTCTAAAAAATATATAGTTGTAGTCGGTAAAAAAACAAACGGGAAATTGGAGGGGCTAGTCTAGCAATATGGTATCCATGCATTTAACCCATTTTCTTCTAGTTTTGACAAGGAAGGAGATAGACCCTCTACACATATAAAAAAATGGGTATGGGGATATCGGGTCACCCTGTCATATCCCTCTCTACCTAAGAAGATAGGACCAACATTATGGTTTTAGTTACACACTCCATTACCAAATTGATCCAAATGTATGCAAAACCAAGTTTATCCATAATCTTTCGCAAAAAGTCTCAGTCCACCTTATCATACGCTTTAGTCATGTAAGAGAAGCAAATCCAATCTGACCATGTGTTTTCCTGATAAGATAATAGTTACTCTCATATGTAAGCATAATATTATAAGTAATAAGTCTTCCAGGGAAAAATGGACTCTCATGTTGGGAGATAATGAGCTCGAGGACTCCTTTTAGCCTTTTTGCAATGGCTTGTGAAAGGATTTTGTAAATCACATGACTTTTTTCTGGTTTGGACTTCTTCAGGATTAGGATTTGGGTAGTGTTATGAATATCATCCATGTTTATTTCATAGAAGACACGATATAACAACGTTAGGGCTAACCAAGTCCTAGTAGTGCTGATAGAAACACATGTTAAATCCATCCAGACTCGGGCTTTTATCCAGATTCATTAAAAACAATGCAACTTTAATTTCCTCAGCTGAGAATGGGATCAGTATTGATATCCGAGGATGCATTTTTCTAGACATTCTCGAGAATGGGATCAACATCATTGCAACCAGAAGTAAAAGTATTAGTAAAATAATTATGAATCGGAGGGCTCAAACCTAAATTCTAGTCGACCCAAACACCATCATCGTTTTTCAGTTGTCTGAGACAGTTTTTCTTTCTCCTACTGTTGGTTGTCGCATTCAAATCCCCCACTTGGAGCTATAATTTCTTCGATCTGTCTAGAATATTTCATATTGAAGGAGGATGTCATCTAGTTCCAATCGGGTAGCCATAAATTGTTCTTGTGCAGTCGAATCTGATCAAGGGTCTATACATATGCAGCTGTTATCTATAAGACTTTATTCGAAAAAGGGCTTCACCACACTTACATTGTCTTTGTAAGAGATGAGCATTACTCGACTTGTCCTAAACTGCCTGGACTGTTAAGTTACACGTTGCCTCGCCTAACTGTGAGTTTTCGAATCAAAAGCCTCGCCTACAGAAAACTATAGACTTAACTAAGGAAAAAAGGGCGGAGTGATTCAAATAGGCTTCGTCTTCATTGAGAATAGACGCCAATGGAAACAAGGATAACCAGTCCGATAAGGCTAAAACTCAGTCTAGTTTCTCTTTAATGTAGTTAACAGAACCTCGTCCTCTATCCCACGTAAACGGTCTAGTATGAGAACCCCTGTAAAAGTGAAGGCGGATGACAGTTACCACCCCTTTTCTCTGCATGTGATAATAAATCATTGAATTCTCCTATAATGACTCATGGATGGGTGGACGAGTCACTTAGAGATTTAAGAAGCTGCCATGAATCTCTTCTTTGAGCTCTTTCAGGAAATGCATAAAAATCGGTTAATCAATACCGACAAACCTTGAGTGCAAACATTAACATAAATGAAGTTAGAATAATAAGCTCGTAAACTGACTGAATCTTTATGTTTCCAAAAACGAGCAAGAACTCCCCTGAATTAACGGGATCCACCAAAAATAAACCATTATAAAAAATTTGCTTCTTTATTAACTCAACTTTAATAAGGTTACATTTTACTTCCATAAAAAAAATAGCATCAAGATTAAAACGGGACACACGATGTCTTTCAAATGTCGAACCGTACCGTACGAGCGTTCCCTAGACCCCTACAGTTCTAGATCAAAACCTTCATGACCCCAAGCCGGTCTGGACCCTAGATCCCACTGTAAAAGCAATGTTATGATCCACCTCTAGAACTGCACTCATTTCCTCGTCCTTTATCATCAATTCAGTAATGTTTATGAGGGCCCACCATTCTGTATACACTTTTGCCTTCTTCTCTTCGGTTCCACTATTTCAACCCTTCATGTCTAATTAGGAAATCTCTGATGGGTTCTGGCCTGGCTAAAGTTTCTTCAAAATCAAATGGTGTTGATCATATGTCCATAGTCCATACCCTTCAATGCCCTATCCCTTTCATTAGAGTGGAAAAACTCAAACCTGAACATGTTAGGTCCTAACTTCAGCACACACATGCCTTTGGTAGGCCTTCAAAATTCAGCAAGGGTGCTCTTCGTGAATGGAACTTTTATGTTGAGATAAGTGACAAACGTATCAAGAAAATTTCAAATGTGTGATAGGTTTTTAAAACTAACTATAAATATAAATATGTAATAAATTATTTTAAAAGTTTAGAGTGTCAATAAACAAAACGTACTAGGATTTTAAGGATGTAAACATATATTTAACTATGATATCGTATTATTTTAACTATATTTAACTATGATATTTAACTGTACAATATTAGTTATGGTTTACTATAGAATTTTTCTATATGTTGGATTTATAATTAAAAAACTAGCATTGCTAGTATTTTTTTTTTTTTTTCTATCTTTACAAATCACTTACCTTCTTTTTATATATATAATTCCATTCATTTGCAAATTCATTTGCAAATTACTTGTTAGAAGTTATATCAACTTTTATTTTACTTTTGTATTTTATAAAGTAAGTCTTATATGTATGTTTTGAGCATCAATGCATAGTTTTTAAAGTTTTCATTTCCCTAATATTTATCCATCCAAAGATCAGTCCATATTTGTATACTAATATGACGTCTATGAGTTTCATCTTTTCCTCATTATTCTTTTTGTCACTCCCACCTCTTCTTCCTTATTAATTCCCCTTTTATTCCACCACACAACACATCTCCACTTCTCTCTCTGTTTTTCCTCCTTTTCCCCCAACAAAAACACCCTCTCAATCATGGATGAAAAACCTCTTAATAATCATCCCAATCCCAAACCTATGGCAGAAGAACCCTCATACACACCCAGAAATTACCGCCGCCCCCTCTGCACTTTCATCACAGTCTTCCTCCTATTAGCCGCTCTCACAGCTCTCATTCTCTTTCTAATCTACCGACCCCATAAACCCCAATTCACCGTCGTCGGCGCCGCGGTTTACGACCTCAACACCACCTCCCCACCGTTCATCTCAACCTCCATGCAATTCACTCTTATCACAAGAAACCCCAACAAAAGAGTCGCAATCATATACGAAAAACTCTCCGCCTATGTTTCCTACCGGAATCAACCTATAACTCCTAGGGTGGTTTTGCCACCGCTTTATCATAGAAAGAAGAGCACGGTTGCAGTGTCGCCGGTTCTCGGTGGGAGCCCGGTGCCGGTGTCGTTGGAGGTGGCGAATGGGTTAGTTATGGATGAAATGTACGGAGTGGTGGCGTTGAGGGTTGTTTTGTTGGGGCGGTTGAGGTGGAAGGCTGGGGGTATAAAGACGGGGAGGCATGGGGTTTATGTTGAGTGTGATGTTTGGGTGGGTTTGAAGAAGGGTTTAGTTGGTGAAGTTCCTTTGCTGGGATCAACTTCTAAGGACTGTGATGTTGATGTATGAGTATGAATATTTAAATTAATTTGTACTAATACAATGTAATAAGGCTGTAATTAGTCTCTTAAACTTGATTTGTGTAAATCTATACTTGTTTTTAATGTTGTTCTTATTTTGGAGATTTGTATATTCAATTTAAGATTGGATCGAAGGAATGAGAATGAAGAGGCAGAGGAGCAACCATGATGTCAATCAAAGGAAAAATTGGTGAATTGTTTGCAATTGGTGGAGACACGTGGCGTTGCATGCATGTAATATTCCACACCTGTCTTTATAACTAAGTAGACACATGTGCATATAGGGCATATTTTACGCTTAAAGCTTTATTTGGTCCTGACTTATCTAAAATTTTGTCATTTGGCTCCTAACCTATTATTTGGTCACAATCTATCTCATTTGGTGAAATTTCATCCAATTTGTATTCAAACTTTAACCGATTCTGAAATTTCATCCAATTTGTATTCAAACTTTAACCGATGAAATGAATCGTTATTTCATTAATAAGTAATGATATTTTGACACTTGAACTTGAAATGTGATATTTATTAAAGTGTTTTTGTCACATTATGTGAAAATAATTAATTTGATTAAAAAAGAAAAAAAAAGAAAAACAAATCTTAATTAATATCTATTAAGTTTAAGTGTTAAAATATCGTTACTTATCAATGAAATAACGATTCGGTTTAAGTTTGAATATAAATTAGGTGAATTTTTACCAATTGGGATAGATCATGAACCAAATGTGACCAAATAATAGGTCAGGGGTCAAATGATAAAATTTTGAATAGATCAGGGGGATTTGAAGCCCAGATTTTATGAATTTCTGATACACCAAATTAATCAAATTACTAGTAGTTTATTACATTGATATTCATCGTAACTTTAACTGCTCAATGGGCTTCGCTCCATTATAGATATCCATATTTCTTTAATGGGTCGGAAAGTATAAATTGACTGAATGAATATAGAGATGAGGAGGATGGAATAGCTCATGGAGTACCCCCATCCCACAATTATTGTTAGCAATCATCTCTGCCATATGTTTATATGAAATTTTTACCATTTTTAGATACTATAAAAATATTAGAAAAAATATAAAGAAACATTTATGTAGTATATTTTTTTGGTAAAAAGTTACAAAGTTTTACAAAGTTGTCTATTTGGTAAAGAGTTTTTTTTTTTTTGTTTTGTAAAATTAAAAGTTTTAAGTCACTTTAAACGTTGTGACTAGTCAAATCTTTAATACTGTGTTTGGTGAAAAGATATTCAAAAGAGTTTATTGAGTTTAAAAAACTAATTTTGAAAAAAAGTGGTTTTAACAGTTTTTTCAATTATCTTATTGTCTATCTTTTTTGAAAGATATTTTACAATAAATTAACTATTAGCAATTAGCTGAGTTTTACAATAAATTTATACAATCAGCTAGTTAAATCAACTAACAAAAAAAAAAGTAATCAGATAACAGCTAATTGCCATACAGGACCAAAGTTAGCAGCTAAAAGAGATTTGATTATACGGTTTAACACATCGTCAAGCCAAAGCCAATATGTCATGTAAGTAAAATTCAATTAAAATTTCATTTAGGCCATGTAAGCAAAGTTAGCAAATCATGTGCTATATACCTTTAGTTAAAAGATTTTTTTTTATTTTTTTGTAATTTTTCTTAAAATATTTAGCAGTCTGATGATAGATCATCTTGCATTAAAATTCTAATGCATAAGTTTATATATTAATTTAAATTCTAATTAATGCTTCCTCAATTAACTCAAACTTTATGTAATTTAATTAACATGTGGAAAATATTCAAAAATTGAGTTAATAAATTTAAATGTAATTAGTGAGCATATCTTAATCTTTCAGTCTGCCCACTGAACCACAACTTTTAGAGGTATATTCTTTGTAAGATATATAGAACTAAAAGGATGTATTGATATATGCAACTTTTACTGGTTGGTTATAAATCAACCCACTTAATAGAATATGTTCTTCCATCAACTGGAAAAAAAAAAAAAAAAAAAAAAGAATCTGTTCTTTTGGCTTTTACAGTGCTATCCACTACATATATTACATGTATATCTGTAGGTTCCCCTTTTAAAACAGAAATATTCTTTCTTCAATATGAATGCCTACCTCCTACGCTACACATACCTTAATTAATTACAACTTAATTGTTTTTTTATGGTAAAATTAGGTCCGTAAAAAAGTTCATTGTATACCAAACTCAAACATATGCATGCAACTCGAGCTGACTCACCTTCCAAGACCAAGAGTACACTGTTAGAATCATTAATATGCACCAAATATAACATCTTCACATTGTAGAGGGGTAAAAATGGATAATTGGTTGACCCAACCCATTTAATAAATGGATCAGTCCAATCCATTTATTAATAGATGGATTGAGATAATCCATTTCATTTATTAAACGGGTTATATGGGTTGACTCATTTAACTTAATTAATTAAATTTAATTAAAAATTGAAAAAAAAAATAAAAATATTGTAAAAGTATAAAAACATAATTTTTTTTTTAATTCCAGTGGAATTTCACAATTTTGGGATTCCAAAAAATACTCCATAAATTTGTAATTCTAAAATTCTAGAAAATACTAGAATTTCATCATTCTAGAAAACATTGGCATCCCAGTATTTTAATAACATAGTAAGTATTTTATACAAATTTTTTTAGTGATTAACTTGTATCTGAAAGACTTGAATATTGTTATTTCGGCAGGTTATTTTTGTTACTGTAAACAGAATAAATATTTTAGACATAATTGATACTTGCAATGTGTGATGTGATTTCTTTTTTTTTTGCTTATAATTAAATAACAATAAAACAATCTGTTTAAATTTTATGTTAGATAATCGTAAAATTAATCTTATTTGATAATATTAGAGATAAAATTATAGCATTCCATATGTTAGGAATAAATCTACACTTTTTAAAAAAATGCTAAGAGTAAATTTGAACCTTATCTAAACTCGAAAATTTAAAAGTTGAATACTATAAAAGTGACTAGTGTTGGGATTTTCTTTTTCCTTTATGTGAGATGAATAAATTTTGAAGTTTGACTTTGGAATTATACATGTCCCACTAGTGCAATTTTCTTGTAGCCTATGTCAAAAGTTTCTTTCAAGGTTGGCTAATTCTAAGATTCTCACGTATATATATGTACATGCTTTCAGGTCCATATCTATTTTCCTGGTCAACGTATTCAATATACCCTTAGATTAGTTATAACTTAATACATGTTGATCAAAAAAAAATATATATATATATAACTTAATACATATATTTTCTTAGAAAAACGTACATGAATGTTTTTTTTAAAGGAAAAACGTACATGAATGTTGATAAAATAAAAAAAGAGATAACAAAAGTTCTGATTCGGTCCCTTCATTTTTATTAGCTTATTTAATTTTCAATTTTTAAATTGGTTTTATTTGGAGTTTTTTTTCCTTCCATAAAATTAAATGATATACATTAGTTTGAATAGTTAAAAATTTTAAATGGCTTATCTTTGTATGAACATAATTATATAATCACATGTACAATTCACAGTTAAATACAAAATTAGCTAGGAACTTAATGTAATTAATTACAAAAATTCAGAAGTTTAATATATCCAATTAAAAACCCATGATTTTATAAAACCAGCAAAGTATAGAGATTTCAAAATGATTTAGATATACAATTACAATTAATAAAAAAAGCTAGAAAGTAAAATTAACATAATCCTCACCAAAGAGATAAACAATCCTCTCTTCTCTCCATGGATCTACCTTCCCTTTTTCCTTCTCAACAGGCAATAACTTAAGTCTGCATAGAGGGCATGTAGCGTGTTGATGTTCCACCCATCCATCTATACATTTTCTGTGAAATAAGTGACTGCAATTTCCAACCAATCTTATCTCCTCGCTTTCTTCTATCCAATTCAAGCAAATAGCACACCAAATAACTTCGGAGATACCTTCCCTTCTCCATTGAAACTCGCCTAATGACATCGCCGGTAGCTTTTCCTTTATCATCTTTGACATCGAATCACTCATGTATGGTACTGGAAACATTGCTGCTGAATATGGCCACAAATGATCTTCTGCTTCATCATTTTGCTTCTTTTCTCTGTAATATATAATTCCATGGAGGTAAGAAATTAGTGGTATAACAAATGTGACATTGATGAATGCAACCAAGGAACCCATTAATGTTTTTTAAAGGAGGACAACGATTTATGCAACTTTGTTATTAGGTGCAATATTTTAGTAGAGGGATTTTATTAATTGGAATAGTCCATATTGATACTTACAATTAATGATTATTAATGGCAAAAACAAAACAACTTGAGGCCTCTTACTGAAGTTTTTATAATTTCTTTATAATTACATGTATATTTAAAAAAAAAAAAAAAAACTAAATTTTTTTCGAATTGTTAAAATTATAAATTTCAATCAAATTAATAAGGATATGTTAAAGTAAATTCTTTATTTGTTCTTCTGTACAAATTTCATAATCTATCAAACTTTAAATTTTTATCTTTTTGACCATTTACTTTGAGGAAAAAATGACTCCCACCAGATTAGATTATGACCCTCCTTAATATTAGAAGTGTGAAGATTAGTAATCAGGAGGAGGATAAGGACAGACACTGCTGGGCCTTGACTAATAATGGTTCTTATTCTTGCAAATCGGCCTATGAAGCTTTTACCCCTAATAGGGCTGATCCTCCTTTGGAAATTTGGAATTCCATTTGGGCCCTCAAAGTCCCCTACCGCATTAGGAGTTTCCTATGGCTGGGAGTCAAAGACAGGCTCCTCACGAATGCAGATAGACACAGAAGGCACTTGGCTGTATCTGGTGCCTGTAGCAGATGCAACGACCATGTGGAAACATTGTGCCATGCTTTGAGGGATTGCCCGAATAGTAGAAAGGTTTGGGAAGGGGTCCTTCCTCACCACATCCTTCCTTCCTTTATGGGGTTCTCTGATATTGACTGGTTCTCTGAAGGCGTTAATGGGAATTTGTTGGCCAGTATGGAGCACGGGGCTATTCTCTTCGCTATTATTTGTCACCAAATGTGGAAATGGAGGAATGAAGAGTTATTTGCTGAGAAGACTGTCTTTATTCCTGACCTCCAGTTTTACTTCTCGAAAAAACTCTCTGTTATTACAAAGAGTTTTGAAGGAGAGCCCCTGGTTCACCCCTCCCCGGTTAAAGAGGTCCAGTTAGTTGGTTGGAGGAAGCCCAGGGAAGGGGTTGTCAAGTTGAATACGGATGGCTCCTGCCTTAGTAATGGCAGAATTGCTGCTGGTGGAGTTCTTCGGGATGCTGGTGGCGCCTGGCTGGCTGGGTTTACCCATAACTTAGGTACGGGCTCCTCCTTTACTGCAGAGCTCTGGGGGATCTTGTCTGGCATTAAACTCGCCATTCGCATGGGTGTTAAAAGACTTTCGGTGGAGTCTGACAATTTGGAGGCTATCAACAGGATTTCGGATAGACAGGCTGTTTGTCTTAAGAGTCAGAATCTCATTAAAGCCATCTTGAGGCTTCGTCCTGCCTTCGATTCTCTTACCTTCTCCCATATTTATAGGGAGCAAAACCGCGTGGCGGATCGCTTAGCAGCTGCTGGGCATGGGGGGATGTTAGGTGTTTCTACCCTTTCCGTTCCTCCTTCTTTTCTGTTACCTTCTCTTCTTGAGGATAGGATTGGGGTCAGTCTTCCTAGACTGATCCCGGGTTAGGTTTTTGTTTGTTTGTTTTTTTTTCTTCCCTTCTTACCAAAAAAAAAAAAAAAAAAGATTATGTATTTTTATTTATTATTATTTTTTTTTTAGTCAGTGTTAATATATTTTATCGGATTTCATTGTATCTGCTCTCTATTATTTTTTCATTTATCTTTTTTTTCGGATTTAGCAAGAGCGGAAATGATTTATTTTATCTCTGCATCAATAAATCTATGTGGTTGCATCAAAAGAAAGGACTCAGATCCGAATGTTCGGAATAGTCTAAATGCTGAAAATTTTATTACAATTACTTTTATATGAATCTCCATTTATAAGAAGTATATGTTTTATTTTTCTTTTTGTGGTTTTTATATATATCTTTTATGTTTGTTTTTGCTCTTTATAATCGTTTTAGTATTTTTATGGACTTTCTAAATATTTATTTCTTATCGTTTTTTGTTGTACTTGTTGTTTGTTTATCTAGGTCCCGTTTGTTTGGGGGAAAATATTCTGCAGGAAAATATTTTTCCAATTTTCCAGTGTTTGCTTGGACAGGAAAATAAGTTGCAAGTCAATGGAAAAACAAGGAAGAAATAAGGGAAAATGTTTTACCCTTTTCAAAAGGGTAACACATTTTCTCCAAAACATACGCGTTCAGAGAAAAATTGGGAAAACGTTAAAAAATGTAAAAATATGAAACATGAAAAATATAAATAATATGAAAACGTTACAAAACACGAGAATATGACAAAAAAAACTCGCAAAAAATATGAAAATGTGAACAAATGCGAAAAATACAAAAACGCAAAAAAAAAACATTTGAAAAAGCACAAAACATGAACACGAAAAAGTGACAAAACACGAAATATACAAAAAACACAAAAACGTGAAAAAATATGAAAAACACGAAAACGCAAAAAAATGCTAAAACACAAAAACGTGACAATACGTGAAAAACGCGATAAACATGAAAAGATGAAAAATTCAAACAAAACACGAAAACATAAAAAACACAAAAACGTGAAAAATACGAAAAACATGAAAAAAAACGCGAATAACACGAAAAAGTAACAAAATGCGAAAAATAAAAAACGCGAAAAAAAGAAAACGTGAAAAAGGGAAAAACTGAAAACCGAAAAGCTAAACGTGAAAACACAAAAAAGAAGAAAAAGTGCAAAAAAATATAATAGCGTTGAAAACGTACAAAAAATGCCGAAAATGTGAAAAAATGTTTTCGTGTTTTTATATTTATTTTTTCATATTTTTGTGTTTTTCAACTTTTTTCCATGTTTTTAATATTTTTTTACTATTCGTAATTTTCGCATTTTTCCACTTTTTGTGTTTTTAATAAATTTTTATATTTTTTGTGTGTTTTTTCACGTTTTTCTTTTTTCCATATTTTTGCATGTTTTCGTGTTTTTAACGTTTTCGTGTTTTCCACATCTTTTCAAGTTTTTTATGTTTCGTGTTTTTTTTACATTTTCTTATTTTCATGGGTTTTTTTACATTTTTTTTCTATTTTTTACGTTTTCACAGTTTTTCACGTCTCTACATATTTTTTGTGTTTTATATATACAATTGAAAATAAAAAAATACAGAAAATCTATATTTAGTGGTTGGAAAATATTTTTCGGTGTTTTCCAATGTTGTAGCCAAATACCGGAAAATATTTTCCAGTGTTGTTGCCAAACACAGGAAAATATTTTATTTTCCTGCACAATATTTTCCCTGCATAAAATTTTCCAGAACACAATATTTTCTCCAAACAAACGACCCCCTAATGAAATTAGAAGTATTTCTATAAAAAAATATTAATTTTTTTATAATAGAAAAAAGTTAACTTTTCTTAAAATAAGCAACAAAAATGATTAATATATATGTTGAAATGGAAGATAAAAAACGCAATCCATTGAGGAAATTTTATGGCATTATAATTTAAAAATAGTATCTAAAAATATTCATAAAATAAGAGCTGACCTTTGGTGCGTACGTAATTAATATTATTATATAATATGGAGTTTTAATTTTATTATCCTAAAAAAGGAAACATTCAATTTTGTGCCGATATATACAAAGAAGGATTTATAATACTGATTGTGTATCATTGTTTTATCCAACAAATCTTCCACAAAAGAGTTTTCATCCAATAAATAGTTTTTCTGTTTGTTGGTTTGAAAACGAAAAACAACTGACAAATATATATCATTTTCTTATGGCAAGTGGGTAATGGGGGGGGAGAAGAGATGATGAAGGATTTTAGATTTTTTAAATAAAAACTAATTGTTATATTTATTTGAATCTTAATCCTTCATATTAAAAGGAGGGTTAGGATTCATTCATCTAACAACTTCAATTATGAGAGAACCAAAAACTAATAAAATTTTAGATTTGAGGTTTTGATATTGTTACATTGTTTCTGCATTATAACTTTTTTATATATATAATTTAGTTATTAAATTTTAATTTATTGAATCTATGATTACTTTCCCTCTGGCAGGTCGCATTTCTCAACGCTGTTTGGTTGATCTAGTCTGTAAGAAATGCTGCTATTTTTTAGAGCAAGCCACCAAACATTCATGAGGAATTACGCTATCTTTGGTCTGCAATTCGTAGCTCTGATAGAATCAGCAACGGATCGGCATGGAATTCTGTTGTGGAGTTATCTATGTTGGTCCCGTGTAATGTAACAGGATTAGTTCCAAGGGGGGGATTAGGAACTAATGTAACTTTTTCGCTTAATTACTGACTTAATTTAATTCTTTAAACAATTTCACTCAGTTTAGGTCAGCAAGGCTGAGCGCGATGCAAGACAACTTTAGTCAGAGGCTGACTAGAATTGTTTTACTTGTGAGTTGGGAATTAACGCTTAAGGTCAGCTTCCAACTCGGCACTCTAATTACTCAGCGTCGGCTTATACAGATTATATACTGAGTAATTTAAACAAGCAACACACACACACACACACATATATATATATATATATATATATATATATATATATATATCAAGAGAATGGATAGAAGTTACTCAGCAGTCTTATCCTGGTTCGGCCTCACCGCCTACATCCAGTCCCCAGAATCCTTCTGGACTTTTTCAATCCACTACTGAGCTCTTTGAAGGTAGAGCACAAACCGTTTACAAGCAATTGAGTATGCAAGAGTACCGTCCTCTATTCGTCTACTCAACCCTACTGAGCGCTATAACCAAACACTCAGATTTTCTCTACCACTGAGTACTAAAACCGAGTACTCAACACCACTCTCTCAATCTTTACAATTGATACAAATTTGTTCTTACTAGATGAAGAACACTTTAGATGAATATAAATTCGATCTAGACTTTTACACAGAGATAGGATTTGGGTGTAAGTGTTTGCTTTTCTTGTTTGTATGAGCTTGTATGTATGCTTTTTCTTTTTGTACTTCGGCAAAAGATCCAAGTGATGAACTTGTCCTTTTATAGTGAAATCTGATGCTTCAATCATTTGAATTCGGATGTATCCGTTGAATTCAAACGGTCTTCTTGCGTCATTCACTGGTCAGCATACAGATTTGCAGGCCAATCCTGTCGTATGAAATTGGCAGGCGTCAAGCTTGTCTTCTTCCTACAGGTTCGTCTTCTAGCGCCAGTTTCGTCTTCTAGCCAAATACCAGTTGACCCATGCGTCTCGAAACTGTCTCTTTGCGTAATTCCAAAGCTTCTGAATTGGCACAGATCCTTGTCGGTTTTTGTCTTTTAGTTAACGGATCATTGGCGCTGTCCTGATGAACACTCAGCTTGACTTTTATAGACGTTGCCTTCGATCTTTATCTTTGGCGACGCTGAGTTACGTTTTACTCAGCTTCCTCGGGCAGCTTCGTCTGCAAGCGTTAGTTCTGAAGAAGACTTTTCTTCTATGGTGCTGAGTTGTATTCTACTCAGCTTCTGTGGCTCATGCTGACTTCGTTCTGTCTTGCTTTTTATTTCTGTTCTCATTTATAATTATACTCAACATTGAACAAGCACATTAGTACAATTAAATCAAAGCACTTAAATTTAATTGTCTTAATCATGGGATTAACTTAAGTAATTTTGTCAAATCAAAATCATGTGGAAAGGTGTTTCAACAAACTCCCCCATTTTGATGTTGGCAAAAATATTTAATTATGGAACTCAACATTGAGATTCCCCATCATTGTTCTACCTTTTATTCTTCTGAAGTTACTCCCCCGTAAGGGTTGCATCTATTGACTCAATTTAACTCTAAACCTTCTAAGATTTAATCGAGTGAAATTAAGACATGCTTTTACTGACTTAGTTCAGTTCTAGACCTTCCAAGATCTAATTCAGATGAGCCTAGGTCAGTTTTCAGAAGAGGGTCAATACTTGGAACATTTAGTTTTTACTCAGTGTCGCATATGAGTATCAGAGTTGTGTGCTGAGTAATTTTTACTTGTATATTTCTTATGTTCATAAGCTTTGATTTGTTGTTCAATTATTAGTTAAGTATGACAGATCAGCATATAAGCACAATAGGTAAGCATCGCATATGTAAAGTCAGTTTGGACAGAAGATGCTTATATAGATAGTCAGCATAACACAATAGAACATTCCACATATAAAGTTACAAGTCATAAGCTAAGACTATTTCTAATCTATCTCTTTATGTTGGATTTGCCCTTGCCCTTGGCAGTTCTTTGTTGCTGACTTAGATTGGACGGGTCAGCAGAAGTTGAACCAGGCTTCTGCTGAGATGGCTCCCCCATTTTCTGCTGAGTTCCAGCAGCTTGCCTTTGGCGGTCTTTCTCCCTCGTTTTGCCAGCATCGGGAGTTGGAGAAGGAGGATAGAAAGTTCCCTGTTGAACAGCACGAGTCAGTTTGGAGGAGTACATTTGGAGTTGACTCGTACTTTCCCTAAGACCTTTGAAGACTTGTATGCCATCGGACATAGTGGAAGCGGAGATCTTAATATTGGCACTGAGCATACTTAGTAAGTACTCTTGAGATTTCCCGATCCAAGTTATCGATTCTGTCATCCGGGCATAGGATTGATGATACATCCTGAGCAGGGCAGTGTCATATTGTTGACGTTGAGTGTTTGTGTGCCGGACCTGCGCAAGGGTGGTTTGAGTGCATTGCAGAATCTCATTTATCTTCACTAGGTCAGTGTCCATTTCCTCTTTATTCAGGTTAAGTAGGCGAATGGTTTCACCAATCTGTTCGATGGAACACTGAGAGGAGGAGGAGATAAGATCACGAGCTCCGGTCAGCTCAGAGGTCAGCTGGGAGAAATGTTGATTGACCTCAGCAGAGGTTGCATATGTTGAGTTCACAGCTGATAAAGCATTGAGTTGACCTTGGATGGCATTCATATGATTCACCATCATCAACTGGAGTTCGGCCAGCTTTACTATAGACTCTTGCTTGGGCTGTTGAGAAGCAAAAGATGTCATGACACTCATCAAGTCTTTGAGACCCTTGATTTCAGTCAAAAGTTGAGTGACAGAGGAGATTTGTGTTGGCTCAACATGAACAGACCCAGCAGCATCGGCCTGAGTTTGATAAATGTCCTGAAGTAGAGCTTGAGCTGAGTCGATAATCTTTCTACCAGACTCAGAAGCATTTAAGTAAGCATAGGACTCATCAGTTTGTGGTTCAGAGGCCGGAATCGTGTCAGCACTGGATGGAGGAGGTGTTTGGTGCTGAGAAGTAGAGGTGCCAGCATGGTCAGCAGCTGCCCTTTTAGCCAGGTCAGCAGCAGGTGCTGACTGGTTGTCATTCTGCGTTGAAGGAGTAGGAAGAGGTCGATCAGCAGAGTTATTGACCTGCTGTTGAGCGATTTCCGCAAGTGCATGGTATACGCTTGTAGTAATAAAAGATATCGATCCCACAGGGAACATTTTTTAACAAAACTTATTTACAATCGGTTAAATTTACTTTTAAGGTTTATAATATGGAAAATCGTTTTAATCGGTTTTGGTTTTGAAATTGCTAGAATAAGAATTAGATTAGAATATAAAGATGTTAGAAAATATCTGATTTAAGATTGAATTTGCAAAACAGGAACGTTTTAGTACTTTAGAAAAGTAAACAGGTATATTTGTTTGCATTAAGCAAAGAAACAACTTTAAACTTTGTACGAATTATAAAGATGAAATAAATGACGGAACCTCTAATTAATTGGCTTTGAACGCGACAAAACCCTTATCCGGGATAATTGCCCTTAACCAAATTAAAACTCTACCGAGATAATAATTTGCCTAAGTGTTCAACAAAGTTTCCTTGTAAAGATTTAAATTAAATACGTTTTAATGAAAACACCAGCATCAATCCACTTCGGCTCATTTACCAAAGTGCTGCATAAGAATCTATCGAATAGAACGGACTTTATTAGATGAAATATAAATTGATACAAGTTTACAGAGAACATGGAGCATTGAATTCTTCGACGGCGTGCAAGTGAACGGGTTGTCAATCCTTTCCTTGGGTTTCGTTCGAGTTTGTCAGGCTCAGGGGCGAATCCTCTACTCAATCTTCTCGCTGAATCTTCGTAATAGAGACTGGGTCGGTCTATTACCAAAATGAAAACTAAACTGGAACAATGTCTAAACGCTACTGAATTTGTTATTAATTTGTAAACAATGTGTGTACATCATATTGCTTTGAACAGAAATGAAATCTAATCTCTGACTCATTTTTGAGTCAGAGTTTTTGCATAAACTCTGCACTAATCTAATTCTCTCAATATTTATTCAACTCTTAATCAACTCTTTATTTATAGATGTTGAAGAGTCGTGATTGAAGTGTCATGTCCGTTTGTGAAGGATCGTGTCCGCTGCGAAAGGACATCTTTATCCACCCGAACGATCGTGTTTCGTCGAAAACGAAAGTGTGCAACATGCTTCTAAATCTCCTGCTCGTACCGAGAATTATCAAATTCACTACCGAGAATGGGGGAGCATCAATTGTACTTCGGACGAAGGGAAAAAAGAATGAAGGACGCGTGTCGCGACCGTGAATAGGGGAAGCCGCGGTCGCGGCACAGAGCTTTTTCGGTTTTTCAGCTTTCGTTCGTGTCCTCGACTTGGCGTTATTAATTTTCGTCGTCTTCGACTCCTTTTGTAGGGCTTTTCTTTTATTTTCGAGCTCTTTTTACTCCTATTTGGATTTAACCAAATATTTATGTACCTTGCATGAAAGAAACATATTCGAAAGTAAAAGTATTCTAAATAGGTATAAATAGCATAAATTCGTAGCAATAGTGATGTAATTATTGATAATATTTTAGGTATATTTTGGGCTTAACAAATCTCCACACTTAATCTTTTGCTAGTCCCGAGCAAAATTTCACTGAATTTATTCTCTAACTAATCTCTTTATGAAAATAAAACATATATCTCTGTATTACCTTTTAAATTAGTTAAGCCGAAAAGACTAACTTCGCATGGCAAATTTATACGCAAAATATCAAACTAACTTAGTACAATATACGATATATCATTCGTCTTATATTTTCAATTTTGAATTGAAGCATTCGGGACAATGTATAAGCACGCATGTTATTGAGTTTTTCATCTCAAGGCATTTCAAAGCACTAAAATTTTCTTTCCCAAACCTAAACTAATATATAAGATATATTAAAATGAATAAGTACTTGATTTTATTTGCTTGGTTATGCCCGAAATAAGGGTGGTTTCAACCGTAACCTTATACGTATTTTATTGCTTTGTGTTTGCTTAAGAGGTACCGACCATGCCATGGGTGGACGCAATCGTTACTTTAAACTTATACACGCTTATTTTTTTGCTTTAAACGTTCCTTCCATACCTCGATTGTGATAAGGGTGGTCGCAACCGTGGTCAAAAGTAAATGGTACTTAATTTTCTTCCCTTTCATACCTCGATTGTGATAAGGTTGGTCTCAATCGTGGCCAAAAGTTAAGAATTCAACTAATTGATTGATTAATATGAAATATAAAATTGAATTTGGGAAAAAGAAAGATAGCACATTCATCCTATATTGACTTAAAATTCAACATGTATTATGGCTAAAGTTTCCTTAAAAACTTCAATTGGTGTTAATGTAAGACGAAATCAAACCGAGCTAAAAAATTGTTAGTTCAATTTAATGCCTATAAACCTAATTGAAAATTTAAAATAAGATTTATTGATCATGAATTGCATGATATAAAATAGAGATTTAAAATAAAGAATTTATTTAATTAAAATACATTTACTCGAGACAATTTTACTTAAAATCGTATCGGAGATTTGTGAAAAATAATAAAAATTATTACCCGTATAGAAATATTGTTTCTATCGATAATGATAACCTAAACAAATAATCATAGGTTAAAATATTTTAAACATATGAAAAATGTTATATAAAAATGTTATTGAAAATGTGTTGCAAAATATGTTGCACTAGCACAAAAACAAGTGTTGCGGTCATAAATTTTGGTTTAAAAATTATTCGTTGCATTTATTCGTACTAAAAATAAAATGATATATGCAATATCTCCTCCCACACTTAAATTGGACCATGTCCTCATTGGTGCAAAAATTGATAAAACACGAAAAATGTGTACGAAATAAATCATAAAAATAGATAAATATGAAATGGATTTTATCCAATCAGAAATAGAAATTATACCAAACGTAAGCAAAAAGAACATAAAGGATAAATGAGTGGAGAAAAGATAAGATAAAACCTATTCTGGAGAAGGGGAACCCAGTGGAGATGGTGTAGTCACTACGTTTGGACGACGGAAACATTGATAATAACTAGCGTCATGTTGACGTGTGATCTCTCCTCAAAGTATGGATATGTGTATCCACCGCATTTAATCATGAACTCATCTCTTGATTATTCTCCATAATAGCATCGAACCGCAAATGCATAGGCCGATTGTGTGGAGGCATATGGTTCAAAATTTGTGGCAAATTAACTAGATCATTAACATTGTGCTCTTCCTCAACATGTCCTTGTGCTTGTGTGGAGGCATCAACATGCGCATCTTTCTCACCTTCTTCTTCATCATCAGAATGTATATCGTCATCCGCACAAAAATATGTCTTCGCATTACTATCCTCTTGAATACTATTACCATGTGAACTGGAAGTACCAACTTTGAACTTGCAAAACTAGCCAACAGTGGCTAACCACTATGGATGTGTAAAAGTTGTGGCATAATCCAATATCGGAAAATAAGTAGGAGTAAGTGATTAGAAAACTAGTCCATAATACTCGTAGCATCCAAAACAAAACCAGTATTCCAAGGACGCATATGAACGTGCTTAGTGGTTAAAAATGGAAACATGGACCTAATTTGTCAAAAGGTAATCCAAGTGAATCTACCACGAAATCCTTTGCTTAATCCAAAAGGAACAAATATACCCTCACTTCAAAACTTGAGATTAATTGCATCCAAACTAGGCAAATTATGTCCAACCCGGATTGGTTAGAAAATTGAGGGCTTAACAATAACCTATTTTTGTATGATATCCAAACCAAATACTCATCTTGTCATCCCCAACTTCATAATATTAACCTAAATCCCTAAATGTAATCCTCTCATTCCCTTTTAGAAAAAGAAAGAGTAACCAATACAATAATGTTTGTTTCACTATCCATTATGCCCATAAAAGTGCTTGTACCACTACCCGTTCCCATCTGAAATAATGTTGAATGGAGATAGAGGAAACCTGATGAGTAACCTTTTTATGTTTAGGCATGGTGTGGAAAAAGGGTTAGGATATGGAGGTGGTGTTTGGGAAAGATGTATTTTGGGGAAGTAAAAATTGGTAAAAAGTAAAGGTGGTATGGTGTGGAATTGAGTTGTGAAAAAGAAAATGTGTTTGAAATAGAGTTGATGGAATGTGTGTATAAGGGATAGGCGAATAGAGGTATGAATTTAGGGGTGAAGAATAGAAAAAGGTAAAAATTTGTTCAAATTCGAGCAAAACCCCGCCTACAGGTCGCGTGTCGCGACCGAGAATCGCAAAGCCACGGCCGCGGCACGCGACTTTCATGGAAATTTGGCCCTGAATTGTGGTCCATTTTTGCTGCTCATACTGAGAATTATTAATTCTCGGTAGAGAATTGGTCAAAAGTGGCTAAATTTGTGTATTTGGACCGAGTTTGAGTAATTCCTTGATTAGTTGTGCCCGAAACTGAATGTGAATTGTACCTGCACTTAAATACTGAAATGAAAACATTAAATGCAAGGAAAACCAAAGGTTTAGCCGTATTGATTGGGAAAATAATAAAACATTAATGCTTGTAAGTAGAGTTCATGTAGAATCAGTGTTCATGAATTCACATAAGTTGAATGAATCGTCCAAAAGATAATAAATGGAAGTGCATGTAGGTATTTATTCATGCTTAAAACTGAAACATGATCTCTATTCAAATTAAATAAGAATTCAAATAATGAAACTTTTAACCTTAGACATTAATCTTATTTAATTGGTACAGAGTCATATGAAAAATTTGTAGGCTTTATTTTAAGAAGTTCATACTGATATATGCAATAATCAATACGATATAAGTTCATAATTTCATAATTAAGATTAAACTTAATGGTTGCATGAAAAAATTATTATCATGTTCAAAAGTTAATAATGATTATAACTTATTAGCATTGAAGATATATATGAACAGATTCATTTGCTGATAGTTTATAAATTTTAACAGACATAACCCAGAACATTAAGATTAAAGTATGAAAATGAAACAAAGTTTTATGGCACAACACATATTTGCATAAATGAATAGTAACATATGTACAAGAAAGATTAAAAATAAACCTATATACAAAAGCAAACAAATGAAAATTAAACAAATCAAATTATTAATCACTTATTCATAAATGAACAAGAACATAAATGAACAAGGAATGTTTAGGCAAATCTGAATGCTTCAGATTAATGAAATAATAAACAGATTCATTTTAACATCATATACACATTCATGTTGAAGGCTATACTGTTTCATTTTACAGATTCAGTCTAATAACTTGCACAGATAACATTTACGAATCAAAAATAAATAAAGAATCAAACTTGATATGCTATCAAAATTTAAAAGCATATGTACAGAACAAAACTTATATAATTAATGTTCATGAACTTGTTCAATAGTTATGAATGATGATACCGTATCAGTATGTAATCTATATGAAAAGTCAGATGTGTGGAAACATTTCTGAAATTGAATACAGATGCATGAAAAATAACTACAGATTCATGTTAAAACTTAGATTCAGATGTATTCGTATAACTTGTATGGTTAACGTATTTTTAAGCAGAAAGAATCAAAGAATCAAACTTGATAGTTTTATTAAAATTAGAAGAACACATGTACATAATAACACAAAGAACATACATATTTAAAAATGAAAACAAACCTATTTACAAACTAAACACACAAAAAGTAAAATTAAACAGAACAAAACTAAATAAACTAAATTTTCATCTCGTTGAATTGGGATTTGCGTAGCCCGATAAAGATCAATCTTCGCTTGCACGAAGATCTGTCTTTTGTCAAAAGAAAGAACTCATGGGCCAACTCATATGGTGTGCAGCAGTAATCTTCTTGGAAGATTAATGCTTGGAAATCATGGTTCTAAAAGAAGAAAAAGTTTCTGTAACTTTGTTTTTTTTATGTGTGATAACTGAGAAGAAATCAGATTTTGTCTGATAGAGATGAATAGAAAATGTAAGCAACAAAAATCTGATCATTGCCAATTGTTTATAATGATGTGAAGAGGAATTAAAGTTTCTGTTGGTAACGAAAAGGTACAAATTCACACCATTTGAACATGAAGAAACATAATTTTTCAAAATGGTGCAGGAACTGAGGAAGAAAGAGAAGATACAGGTCTGATATAAACCCGTGTCGCGACCGTGAATGGTGATTCGCGGTTGCGGCAAAGTTTTTTTTTTTGTCTGAAGTTACAGAGAATTTTAAATTCTCGGCAGGGAATTTCAATTCTCGGTAAGTTCAGAAATGTTTTTCCTCTTCCTTTACTTGGAAATCCTGAATTCTCTACTGAGAATTCATATTCTCAGTAAGTTCAGAAAAAAAATTTTGTGCAAAACATTTAGAAAGATGATTTTAAAGAATTTTTATTGGATAAAACTTGTTTATACACAAATCAAACTTATGAAATAAAAATAAAACAAAAATAAATTAAACTAAAAACAAATAAACATAAAAATTATGAACAAGAGATAAGAAGTATGAAAATCTAAACGTAAAACTAAGCGAATTAATTTTCAAAGAACTTGTTCGCAAATTCAATTGCTTGAATTGGAGCTCTTTCTTATTCAAAATATTTTTATCAACTAAATACGAACTTGTTCATTTAAACTTACCTGGAAATCATTTCAAGTGGGAATTAAAAAGTAGAACTATACCCCCAACTTGAAATTAGTATTGTACATATTTTTTTTTCTCTTTTTTTTTAACATTTTTTTTTCTAAGCGCTTTCTTTTTTAGCGTTTTCTCAATTTAAGGATCTAATGATTTCGGTTGAATGCCCGAACTTCTAGTTTTGGCCACGAACAAAAAACTACGTACATTAACTGAAACTTTCAAAACTATATTGAAAGTATACAATTCCTTCCTGGCGGATAAGATAATTTCATCCTACTTCTGATATATCTTTCTTTGATTAGCTATTTCTTAGAGAGATAAATGTAGGTGTTTGTAAGGAAATGATAAAAAGGGAAATTATTTGGGTTTATATAGGAATTGAATAAATTTCTTAACAAAGAGATATGATGTTTTGGTGAAGGACTAAGTGTATAGAAAAGAGGTAAAGGTTTCTGGAAAGATTTTTTTCTGGGAAAAATTATCTGTCTTGTTCCTGATACTGCAGTTGCGGAACCCGATATGCAATTTGAAAAATTTCCATTCCCTTCTGATGTATTTGCTAGCCGAATTTCTTTTCTGTAGACTCCTTCTGTGAATTTCATTGATAATCAAATCTCCAAGTTATCTTTGAAAAAACTTGAATTTTTTTATCTGCAAACATCTAATTGCAAACATTAAATAACAACGAGGATTTAGTCCTAGTGACCATCCTCAATAAATAATAGAATTATAAATATAAATAAAAATGAATAAGTACATATATTATAAACCAAGGTTCGAAATAACACGAAAAACATAACTTTTTGTTAAAAATTTGGTGTTCCCCGGCAACGGCGTCAAAAACTTGTTGAGCGATTTCCGCAAGTGCACGGTATACGCTTGTAGTAATAAAAGATATCGAACCCACAGGGAACGTTTTTTAACAAAACTTATTTACAATCGGTTAAATTTACTTTTAAGGTTTATAATATGGAAAATCATTTTAATCGGTTTTGGTTTTGAAATTGCTAGAATAAGAATTAGATTAGAATATGAAGATGTTAGAAAATATCTGATTTAAGATTGAATTTGCAAAACAGGAACGTTTTAGTACTTTAGAAAAGTAAACAGGTATATTTGTTTGCATTAAGCAAAGAAACAACTTTAAACTTTGTACGAATTATAAAGATGAAATAAATGACGGAACCTCTAATTAATTGGCTTTGAACGCGACAAAACCCTTATCCGGGATAATTGCCCTTAACCAAATTAAAACTCTACCGAGATAATAATTTGCCTAAGTGTTCAACAAAGTTTCCTTGTAAAGATTTAAATTAAATACGTTTTAATGAAAACACCAGCATCAATCCACTTCGGCTCATTTACCAAAGTGCTGCATAAGAATCTATCGAATAGAACGGACTTTATTAGATGAAATATAAATTGATACAAGTTTACAGAGAACATGGAGCATTGAATTCTTCGACGGCGTGCAAGTGAACGGGTTGTCAATCCTTTCCTTGGGTTTCGTTCGAGTTTGTCAGGCTCAGGGGCGAATCCTCTACTCAATCTTCTCGCTGAATCTTCGTAATAGAGACTGGGTCGGTCTACTACCAAAATGAAAACTAAACTGGAACAATGTCTAAACGCTACTGAATTTGTTATTAATTTGTAAACAATGTGTGTACATCATATTGCTTTGAACAGAAATGAAATCTAATCTCTGACTCATTTCTGAGTCAGAGTTTTTGCATAAACTCTGCACTAATCTAATTCTCTCAATATTTATTCAACTCTTAATCAACTCTTTATTTATAGATGTTGAAGAGTCGTGATTGAAGTGTCGTGTCCGTTTGTGAAGGATCGTGTCCGCTGCGAAAGGACGTCTTTATCCACCCGAATGATCGTGTTTCGTCGAAAACGAAAGTGTGCAACATGCTTCTAAATCTCCTGCTCGTACCGAGAATTATCAAATTCACTACCGAGAATGGGGGAGCATCAATTGTACTTCAGACGAAGGGAAAAAAGACTGAAGGACGCGTGTCGCGACCGTGAATAGGGGAAGCCGCGATCGCGGCACGGAGCTTTTTCAGTTTTTCAGCTTTCGTTCGTGTCCTCGACTTGGCGTTATTAATTTTCGTCGTCTTCGACTCCTTTTGTAGGGCTTTTCTTTTATTTTTGAGCTCTTTTTACTCCTATTTGGATTTAACCAAATATTTATGTACCTTGCATGAAAGAAACATATTCGAAAGTAAAAGTATTCTAAATAGGTATAAATAGCATAAATTCGTAGCAATAGTGATGTAATTATTGATAATATTTTAGGGATATTTTGGGCTTAACACCTGCTTAGTATCAGCCTGAAGCTGAGTAGATTTTGAAGGTTGAGGCAATTCAGAACTGACTTGAGTAGGAGTTTCCTTTGCTAGCTCGTTTGGTTGAGCAGCATGGACTTCAAGCACTTGCTCAGTGGAGGGTTGAGCAGAAGTGTCGGCAGAATTTGGACCCTTAGGAACTGTTGGGTCGGCTTGTTCCCCAGCTTGAGATACAGAGGCTTGTTTTTCCTTTATTTGGTCCGGAGTGGGCTCAGTGACAGTTGAGAAGAATTAAAACTGAAGCTTGGTGAGGTCGGTGATTGGATCCCTTAGTGGAGATTCATCCAGTAGATCGATGAATTTTGGTTTCAGAGCCTTACGCTTGAGCCGCTTGCCTGTGCTGTCCTTGTTTGTTTGAGGAGAGGGATCAGTAGTAATAGAGTCAAGGGACTCGGAGGCGGAGTTAGGTCCAAGGTCAGCATCAAAGCCTTCCACAACCTTGTCCTTCATTGGTGGCTCAACTGGGTTCTCAGTTTGCTCAGCAGCAACTTTCACACTCGGCTCAGCTGATCCTATCTTATCAGCTTGAAACTGACCTCCGGTATCACCCAGTTCTTCCTCCTGGTCAGTAGGAGTCTTCTCAAGGTCAATTTCTTGACTCCGCACAAAGTGTGATTCAGGAGTAACCACGAAGTCAAGTGGATTAGCTTCGATCGGCGTCAACCCAGAGGTCTTCTTCCTTTTCAGAAGCATTTCAGGGGCTTCCTCAGGCTCAACTTGCCTTTTCTATTTCTCCGCTGACTTGGGTTCCCCTTGAGCTTGCTCAGCAGCAGCTTTCTTCGCACTAGAGATTATCCGAATCTTCCTCGGAGCTGTGTTAATATCTCTTGCGGATTGGTCAGCTTTCCGCTTCTTGTCCTGCCTAGTGCGGTCAGCGGGTTTCATCATTACTTTCTTCCCTTTCTTGGTCAACACATCCTGTGCATCTTCAACCATATTATCCCCTTCTTCATTTTCCTCAGCTGGTGCTTCTTCAACCATAGCCCCATTTCCTTTCTTGGGTTTAATCGGTTGGTTGAAAGCTAGCCTAAACAGTAGTGCCGCTGTGATTTCTGTACCCCAAATCTCAATTTCCTCGACCAAGCTCACCTGGTGATCCTGAAGAATTTTTGTGATGAGGGAGCCCATCCTGAGTTTCCCGGTACTCCGTTGGAACACGCCGATGAGAAAGACGGTCATTTGAGCGGTTTATAGTTCAGCATGTGCCAAATGAAGCACTGCTCAAAGTTAGAAGCTGAGGAGGAGGCGTTGATCTTAGGGAATAGGAAGTTGGTCAGGATGTAATGAGCCATTTTCTGAGACTGAACCATGCAAGTGCTGGCCATTTCTCCTTTGTGGTCCTTTGGTTTGCAGAACTCAACAGGGTAGTCAATTTTCGAGTAGTCATTCGTGGTCCTGAGTTCTGAACCTTTGGCCGTCAGCTTTAATAGTTTAGTGAGATAGGACAGAGTGATGGTGATGTCCTTGTCTTTGACCTTGGTCACTAAGTGGTCAACATTGTCCTCGTCAACTCTAAGATTTGGGTAAAATTCTCTTACCAACTGTGGGTAAGTGGTACCGAGGAGAGAGAAGAGTTCAGTCCAGCCGTTTTTGGAGATCCATTTGCAAAAAGGTTTCTCAGCCATTACAAAGCCTGGGGAGAACCAGCGGCAATGCACAACCTCACATTTCTGTACGTTTTTGTAAACAGGGATGAATACCTTCTCCTTAGGTTGCTTTTTCTTTTTCTTTGATTGAGTTGCCTGGTCAGCTTGTGTTTTTTTTGCTAGAGGTGATGACTTTAGTTTGGTTATGCTGACCTTGCTCTTGAGACTCAGTGGAAGTCTCTTCACAGTCCTGCTCAGTAGGAGACGAAGGATTTTCATCGGAGCGATTGTCATCGTAATCCGCACCGGAGATGTTCTGAGAATCGTTAGACATGATTCTTTGAGAGAGTTTGAGAGGATTTGGGATTTGAGAGAGAGAGAGAGAGATTGAATGCCAAAGATTTCAAATGTAAAGAGGGATTAGTGGAAATGCCGAGTTGATCTGATAGGTCGGAATGGCGGTTTGACCTCGAGATGATCAATCGACAGTTATCTCTGGCATTTATGACACATTCGGCGCATGTGTTTTCTAATTATTGCACTTACATCATCCTAGGTGGCTACTTAATGCGCGTGCTAGCATTTATTTTGCAAGTGGCTTCACTCAGTATCTAGAATTCTAAGCGTTTTTTACTTTCTGAGTGCTCAGTTTTACGTAGAAGGAATATTTGCATGCTTAGTAACTCAGCTTATGATAATCACTCAGTATGTATGTCTACTCAGCATAAGGTGATTTTATGTAATTCATATTAGTTCAGCATGCAATAGTTACTAATCACTCAGCATGTAAAAATCACTCAACATTCATTTAAGCGCAGAAAACTATTGAAGAGGATTAGACATACTGATAGCTTCCCTTAGTATGTTAAATTGCTCACGAGCCAAGGGCTTTGTAAAGATATCCGCAAGCTGTTCATCTGTTGGAACGTAGGTCAGCTTGATCTCACCCTTGAGTACATGGTCTTTGATGAAGTGATGCCTAATGCTGACATGCTTCATCCTGCTGTGTTGGATTGGATTTTTGGATAAGTCAATGGCACTTTTGTTGTCGCATTTGACTTTGATTGTTTCAGTTTGTACACCATAATCCTCCAGCTGTTGCTTAATCCATAGGACCTGGGCCACACAGCTTCCAGCAGCAATGTACTCAGCTTCAGTTGTTGACAAGGCCACTGACGATTGCTTCTTGCTGAACCAAGATACTAGACAGCTTCCAAGGAAGTGACATCCTCCTGAAGTACTCTTACACTCTAGCTTATCTCGTCTATAGTCAGCGTCAGTGTATCCAATGAGTGTAAAGTCATTTGAGTTTGGATACCATAAACCTGCATTAACTGAGCTCTGCAAATATCTAAAGATTCTTTTCACAGCAATATAGTGAGATTCTCTGGGGTCAGCTTGGTATCTTGCGCAATAACATACTGAGTACTTAATGTCAGGTCTACTAGCGGTTTGATGCGCCCTCACCTAACTCGAGATGAGAACTCACTAAGGGATAAGTGTACCCCGTCGTTATCAAGTAATAAATTTCTGGTTTAAGTCCAGGTTATCGTCCACAGGATTTATTTCTGCAAGTATCAAGCTACTTGGTCTCGGATGTTATCCAGGCTTAGGGGGTTTTGAGTTTGGTTTGTTTAATTAATCTACTCCTAGGTTGAATTATACTAATCCTAGCTAAGTTATCTAATTCTAACTAAATTATCTAAGTTATTCTACGCCTAACTAAGTTACTCTACCCCTAATTGATCTTTCATTAATGAAACTATTCGAAGGAACATGGTATGAACGATAATAATGAAGATAGATTATCAAGTCTATTGAATAAAAACCTAATCTGAGTCACTTGTATTCAAGGCGATTAACCCTACTTACCCTCCTGAGGTTCCTAGCGCGTAATTCCCTAAGGCCGAAACTAGGTCTAAGGCTCAGTAAATTGGCGCTTAATCAACTAAGAGGTCGTCAATCTCCTAGGCTCTGACTAGGTCAGATTCAGCTCGCAATATGTGCCTACTAGATTTTGGGGCTTTTGAATGAGTTAAACCAATTGAATAAAGCGTAAGACAGAGATTAGACAAATAATCATAGAACAAAACAAGAGCTAAATTATTATTAAAGGCGAATATAATTGTCACAAGATACAATAAGTCAAGTTCGGCAACTGTATCAAAGAGTACAAACATGGAAAGATAAAAGGAGATACAAAAATCCCTTTCAGGGAACCTGTTTACTCTGCAGCCGTCGACTTAATCTTAAGGACGGACCTTGGTAATTCCTCGGGAGAAAGCTTTGAAGGAGCTTCAATGGAGGTTGAGGAAGATGGAAAAGATGGAGAGGAATTACAAGGGGAAAGCTAAAATAATTTACAAAAACGAAAGATATCTAATTACAATTGAAAAATCCTATTTATAGACGCGTCTCGGGCCTCGTTTTGACCTATTTTCGTGTCCCATTTGGTGTAGGAAGACGTGGGGCCGAACGTGGCTTCGTGGGGGCGGAATTGGTCTTTTTGACCAATTCCCGCAGGGCTGCTCGGCGAGCAGGGAAGGCTGCTCGGCGAGCAGGGCTGCTCGCCGAGCAGGCCTCCAGGGGCCTGCTCGGCAAGCAGAAATGGCCCGTGGGGCCCTGCTCGCCGAGCGTTTTCGCCCGAAGCGTGCTCGATCCAAGCTCGATGAGTTCTGCGACCTTTTTCGTCCGACTTCACACCTGCATACGCATAAAAACTCCGGAAAACATTAGTCCAAAAAGCCAAATTGATCCGTCAATCGCTTATTTTGAGCAAACGCTTCGTTTGGTGCGACTTTTGACGGACCAATTAGCTTCAAAAGATAACAGAATTCTAATACGCATGCTATTTCGGCCGTATTTGCCTAAATTGATTACAAAACGAGCCTAAACGGCGAAAAGTAAATAGAATGTTTTCAATTCCTAACTAACTCACACAAAAGCATTTAAATGCGAGAATTGCTCGCTTATTAACCGAATAACTCTAAAAACCGTCCTAAAACCGTACCCAAAGATAGGGGTTTTTTACCCCTATCAAACCTCCTCGCACTTAAAACGTTACTTGTCCCCAAGTAAACTAAAAAAAACTAAACCTGCCATCACAAGCAAGCTAGAAAACTTCCCAGTTTGACTAGGTGCTTGACACAATTTCGAGCATCTGTAATTACATGCATTCGGAAATATAAAGTAGAGACACGATATCCAAAAGCTGCATTTCAATTATCATGGGTCATAGTTTTAAGCAAATGGACACATGTTCAATTAAACGAATTTAAGGGGATCGCTAGGTAAAACACCTCACCATAGGTAGTTCACTCATTCACACAATTTTGGTGGCTAAAGTGTTTACTCTCGGCTTATGTTCTTGCTTAGGATTACGTTGATTTTGCACGTTCATCCGAGTTCCTCTACTATGCTATATGACCCCGATGATATCAAAAACAGCCTCTAATTGGGGTTGTAATGTGGTTAGAGGGTTAAAGGTACAACAAGGGTTAAAAGTTCTAGCGCTACAAAAACAAAGTTAAAATGGCTTTAGCAAATACGAAGTGACTGAGCTTTTTATTCATCCCTTATATTTATATTTTTTTTTCTTTTGGGATGTTTTCTTGAGACGTTTTTGATTTTTAGGAACTGGGGAATGAAGTTTTTCCCTTTTTGTTCGTCTCTTTTCTTTTCTTTTTCTGTTTCTGTTTTTCTCTTTTTCTTTTTGGGGTAGTGATGCTCATTCACTTCTTAGCCTTTTGGCTTGCTACTGAAATGCCATAAACAAAGGTAAAGCGCTAGAGGAAAGCAAAGGCTCAATTTCGAGCTTTGCAAAAACAAAGGTTAAATAGCGAACCAAGTTGTGGTTTGCAAAAACGGGTTAGAACGAAAGAAAAATCTACAAACTACAAAAATGTCGGCTCAAAGGGGCTTCCTAGAGTTGATGAAACAAAAATAAGGTAAAGAAAAGGATTAATTCTAATGAGGCTGATTCATCGTTTATCATCTCAAATCATTGCATGTAGGTTCAACACAGTATTAGGTGCAAAATCTGTAATCTTCCACAAGTCAAAGCATTCACACAAAAATGTCAAAAAAAAGAGCTTTTTGATGTTCGCTCTTAGGCTCAAATTCAGCTCACAATTCTTTGGGTTTCGATTTTGTGTTTACTAGTTTTCCCTAAACTCAAGTTTAATATCACATGCCTTCAATTCTTAAGTTATCTACCTAAGTAATGATTTTAGCATTTCTTCAAAAGTAGGGTCTAAATGCAAACTGTAGCTCATGCTTTTACAGATACAAGAGTTGTATCCTACGCCTAAACTAGTTGTCATGCAATTTTAGATTCGGTTCTCAGCCCTCAAAGACAAATAACGAAGTTTAGATTCGAAGGAGGTTCACGGTTTTAGGTCCTAAACATGCAAAAACATAAGTAAAGCAAAAATAAAACACCAAAACGCAAACCTAAACTAGACACGACGCAACAAAAATTAAAAATTTATACAATTTTTGTAAGTTTGTCTACCCCTCCTCCTCACACTAAAACATGCAATAAGTTCCAATATTGCATCACAAATCATGAAGTACGAGTGTAAAGAGTTAGGGTGGAGAAGACAACTTACTGATCGGCTGGGGGGTATGGCCAAGGCATGTTGTAGCGCTCGCAGTAGTCTGCTGCTACGTATTCAAGACCCGAAAGCCTTCGGTCCATGTTCTGCTCAAAGTTGGTGAACCGTTGGTGCATATGCTGAACAGTGTTAAAGGTCCGTAGGTTAAGATCTCGCATTTCTGCCATCATAGTGTTGATGGCTTGGAATTGGGCCTCCATCCCCGACGCTTGGTGTTCCCTTTGGTCTCCTGCTATCGCAGGTTCTTCATCCCTTTGCTGTTGTGGAACTCGTGCTCTTTTTCTTCCCCCTGCGCTAGAGCTTGCTCCTCCGGTTGGGTTCCTGTTTAAGACTTCTTGAAAAGTAGATTTCCCCAAAAACTTGGAGTTAAGCAAAGTGGGGTAAATAGCAATTTCGGGATTGTCCAAATTTTTGAATTGGCTCTCAAGTAGGTTGGTAACTAAGTGCCCAAGGCCTAGGGAACCGCGTTTTCTACTTGTTTGGCTTGAGAAGCCTTCAAATATGGTCTTGACATTGTCCACGTGTTTGTGGTTGGCCACGCACCATAGTATGAGCAATTCCGTCTTTGAGACTTTATTGCTCTCGTTTTTGCCCAATAAGTTGTGGGTCACAAATTTGTGAACAAGATTGAGAAGTGGGTCTAGGAGAGTGACTGGGCTAGCAGTCTGGGAGTTAAAGTCTGATATGCTTGTGAGTTGTTCCCAAGCTATATCTTTTGTTATAGGCTTCTCAAAGTCTGAGATTGCCTCTGGGTCGTTATAAACTCCCATTAGGGCTGCTAGTGTGGTGCCATCGAGACGGTAGGGTTTACCGTTTAGTCTAAAAGAGTGTTTCCCACCGCCCAAGGGTAGCTCTTTTTTCCAAGTGGTCAAGAATTCCATGGTAAAGTTGTGATAAACTGGAGTCTGTTTGGTGGCTAGTCTATACCAACCGTGGAATTTGAGGATTTCATTGAAATCCTTCTTTAAACCTATACTCGATAAATAAGTTTGATCAACAACTATGTGTGTGGCAAGGTCTTGCTTGGAAAACCTATCGTACAATATTCCCTCACGTTCATCAATAAGACCAAAGGGTGGATCATACTTAGCTTGGAGGCTTTCGTCGAACTCGACCTCAGATTCGGCTTCATTCTCGACGACGACCGTAGCTTTGCCTTTCCGACCCATAGTTCCTGAGGAATAGACCAAAAATGGAAGAGTTAGAACATATTTACAAGTTCCAACATAAACCCCCAAACAACCATTCATAGGCAAAAAAAATCATAGCTTTAGGAACTTAGGGACTAAACCATAAGTATTTGGTCCCTAAGTGTTTCACCCGAAATTCACAAATTCATGCAAAATTGGAGATATCCAATGACTAAAACATAAAAAGAATGCAATTCACAACTCTATTGATACGTTTCTAACTATAATTTGAATAGTTGAATTTTGAGCTAAAATGGGGATTTTACCCAAATTGAGCAATTTCTCCAAATATCCACAAATTGAGAATGGAAATCACACCCAAGCTATAAATTAATCATCATGTCAACACAAATTGCAAGGAAATCAAGAATTTAAAAGCAAACAAGAGATTAATTTGAGAAAAGAGAGAGAAACCTAAAACTAGGTTTTTCTTAAAACTCAAAAATTATCACCCTAAGCTAAAATCTAAGCCTGGAAACATGTTAGAAATCAAAAATAGGTAAAGATTCATACCTTAAATCTTGAATTCGGGTTAGAATGGTGGATTTGGGGGGTTAGGTTTGGAAGAAGCAAAAGGGGAAGGAGAAGGGAAGAATGGAAAAATAGAATAAAAAGAAAGAAGAGAGAAGGGAAGAAGAAGGTGGGGAAGGGGATGATGAGTCACCCCCCCCCTTTCTTTTCTTACTCTTTTCTTTTTCTTTTATTTATTTTCTTCTTCTTTCTTTCTTTTTTTTTTTTGGTTCGGGATTTTTTTTAAAATCCCAAACAGCCCGTGTCGGCCTAGCCGGCTGACTCGGCCGACCAGCCCCGCGAGCTGGGCATTGCCTAACTCGCCCGGGTTGGGCGAAATTCGTTTTTTTTTTTTTAGAGTGCGGGGGAACAAAGTTTGACAGTGTAAATAAACAAACGAGATCAAAATTTAATTAACCAAAATAATAAAAGAAAATAAAAGCAAAATAAAAACAAAAAGAAAAGAAAACGCAGAATCAAATTGTTCAAACTTTGAATTAAAAACCGAGGAGAACCCGATTTCTCCCCCTTACTCAATCCTTTCTCAGGATCTTTGGGTTCTTCTCCGTTGTGCTCGGGAGAGAACCCTGTGGCCTTTCCTGCCTGTCCCTATTAATCTGAGCCACCTGATTGCTCAAATCCTTGCAGAAGGCTTCGTTGTTGGCAAGCCTAGCCGAGATCTCCTTTAAAAGAGTGATCACTTCGTCGGATTCCTTAGGGTGTTGCACTGGCCCTTGATTTTGCTGTTGGTATGGAGGCATGCCAAGCCCCTGCTCTCTATGCTCTTGAACAAATCCGCTAGGAGGTCGAAGCACATTCTGATTTGAATTCCCGTAAGAGAGGTTCGGGTGCTGAGGCCTCCTATAGTTGCCATTGTTGTTGTTGTTGTAGGAGTTGTAGTTGTTGGGGTTGCCGCTGTTATAGTTCTGATTGTATCTCGGCTTCCCCCCAACATAATTGACCATCTCCACCCCATCTCCAGTGAAAGGGCTACCTGCTTGACAATCCTTTCCATTGTGGTCGTCGCCACAGTGCACGCAGGTGGGAGGTCGGCTAAGCGTAGCCAACAGTACATCCATCTTCCTACTCAAATCCGCAACAACTGGATTTTGTTCCTGCTCTTCCACAGCAAATACCTGCTGCCTTGTGGGGCCGGCGAGCTTCTGTTCTTGCCACTGCACACTCTTTCTGGCCAGCTCCTTAATCATGTCATATGCCTCTGTTGCTGTCTTTCTAAACAAATCTCCACCCGCTGCGGAGTCGACAATGGCTCTATTGGTGGGTGTCAGTCTGTGATAGAAGACGCTCACTAACTGATGCTTAGGTATGTCATGATGAGGGCACATGCGCAGCATTTTCCTGAATCGAGTCCAAGATGTGTGGAGCGCCTCATGCTCGGGTTGGTGGAAGGATGTGATCTCACCCCTGAGCATTGCTGTCTTCGAGGGAGGGAAGTAGTAGGACAAGAATTCCTTCTCCAACCCTGCCCATGTTGTGATTGAACCAGGCTCCAGTGTTCTCAGCCATTCCAAAGCTTGCCCCGTCAGAGAGAATGTGAACAGTTTCAGTCTAGCAGCATCTTGGGGGACCCCATTGGTCCTTGCAGTGTCTGCGCACATTAGGAAGCGATCGAGATGATCATTCGGGCTTTCATGTGCTTCTCCTCCAAACAGTTCGGTCTGTTGGATCAAGTGAATTATGCCAGACTTGATTTCGTATGTATTTGCCTGAATGTTTGGAGCAGCAATGCCTGACAGATGCTGATGTCGGTGCGGTTCCAGGATCTCACTCATCAGACGAGTGTCGGTTTCTGGTCCGGTGTTCTCAGGGTTCCGCTCATTGTTCCGTTCATTGTCAGTCATCTTGAGAGGCTTGATAGGCTCGATGATCTCGTCTTGCTTCAGCTTTCCGATCTGTTTGCTCCTGCAAAGAGTACGTTCAAGTTCAGGGTTAAGAGGGACAACCGGTATTTTCGCTGATCTCGTGGGCATACGCTGAGAAAAGATAAATACAGAAATAAATGAAAGCTGAAGGGAAATCATACAAATCATACAGTTTTATACAAGTATAAGAATGGTATAGATAGACACGTATAGATGAAGTTGATAGCTACATGTTCGTACAAATGAATATAAACAAGCGTAAGTATAAACAAGGATGGTTATCACAAATGAGTATATATAAATATGTGTATATAAACAAGTATAAACGGTATAGATACGTAATAAAAAGAATCATGATTATAAACAAGTATATATGATATTAACAAAGAAAGTATTCACAAAGAATGCCTAAACTAACAAGTCGACCTTTGGTTCGATATTGCAGAAGAAATAAATCCCCGGCAACGGCGCCAAAAACTTGATGCGCCCTCACCTAACTCGAGATGAGAACTCACTAAGGGATAAGTGTACCCCGTCATTATCAAGTAATAAATTTCTGGTTTAAGTCCAGGTTATCGTCCACAGGATTTATTTCTGCAAGTATCAAGCTACTTGGTCTCGGATGTTATCTAGGCTTAGGGGGTTTTGAGTTTGGTTTGTTTAATTAATCTACTCCTAGGTTGAATTATACTAATCCTAGCTAAGTTATCTAATTCTAACTAAATTATCTAAGTTATTCTACGCCTAACTAAGTTACTCTACCCCTAATTGATCTTTCATTAATGAAACTATTCGAAGGAACATGGTATGAACGATAATAATGAAGATAGATTATCAAGTCTATTGAATAAAAACCTAATATGAGTCACTTGTATTCAAGGCGATTAACCCTACTTACCCTCCTGAGGTTCCTAGCGCGTAATTCCCTAAGGCCGAAACTAGGTCTAAGGCTCAGTAAATTGGCGCTTAATCAACTAAGAGGTCGTCAATCTCCTAGGCTCTGACTAGGTCAGATTCAGCTCGCAATATGTGCCTACTAGATTTTGGGGCTTTTGAATGAGTTAAACCAATTGAATAAAGCGTAAGACAGAGATTAGACAAATAATCATAGAACAAAACAAGAGCTAAATTATTATTAAAGGCGAATATAATTGTCACAAGATACAATAAGTCAAGTTCGGCAACTGTATCAAAGAGTACAAACATGGAAAGATAAAAGGAGATACAAAAATCCCTTTCAGGGAACCTGTTTACTCTGCAGCCGGCGACTTAATCTTAAGGACGGACCTTGGTAATTCCTCGGGAGAAAGCTTTGAAGGAGCTTCAATGGAGGTTGAGGAAGATGGAAAAGATGGAGAGGAATTACAAGGGGAAAGCTAAAATAATTTACAAAAACGAAAGATATCTAATTACAATTGAAAAATCCTATTTATAGACGCGTCTCGGGCCTCGTTTTGACCTATTTTCATGTCCTAGTTGGTGTAGGAAGACGTGGGGCCGAACGTGGCTTCGTGGGGGCGGAATTGGTCTTTTTGACCAATTCCCGCAGGGCTGCTCGCCGAGCAGGGAAGGCTGCTCGGCGAGCAGGGCTGCTCGCGCCGAGCAGCCCCCTGCTCGCCGAGCAGGCGCCTGGTGGCCTGCTCGGCGAGCAGGCCTCCAGGGGCCTGCTCGGCGAGCAGAAATGGCCCGTGGGGCCCTGCTCGCCGAGCGTTTTCGCCCGAAGCGTGCTCGATCCAAGCTCGATGAGTTCCGCGACCTTTTTCGTCCGACTTCACACCTGCATACGCATAAAAACTCCGGAAAACATTAGTCCAAAAAGCCAAATTGATCCGTCAATCGCTTATTTTGAGCAAACGCTTCGTTTGGTGCGACTTTTGACGTACCAATTAGCTTCAAAAGATAACGGAATTCTAATACGCATGCTATTTCGGCCGTATTTGCCTAAATTGATTACAAAACGAGCCTAAACGGCGAAAAGTAAATAGAATGTTTTTAATTCCTAACTAACTCACATAAAAGCATTTAAATGCGAGAATTGCTCGCTTATTAACCGAATAACTCTAAAAACCGTCCTAAAACCGTACCCAAAGATAGGGGTTTTTGACCCCTATCACGGTTAGATAAAGTAGGGAGCCAATAATCCCTCGATATAACTTGCTGTCTACTAACTTACCTTTCTCGTCAACGCAAAGGACAGTGTCAGTACCCATTGGGGTAGATATGGGCTTACATTCTTCCATATCGAATTTCTTTAGTATTTCTTTGGCATACTTAGACTGACTAATGAAGATGCCGTTCTTCCCTTGCTTAATTTAAAGTCCGAGGAAGAAGTTGAGTTCACCCATCATAGACATCTCGAACTCAGTTTGCATCTGTTTACTAAATTCCTTGCACATAGATTCATTAGTAGCACCAAAGATAATACCATCTACGTATATTTGTGCCAGTAGGGTATCTTTACACTTTTTCTTAATGAATAAGGTTGTGTCAGCTTTACCTCTGACATAGTTCCTGGTCAGCAGGAAACTGGTCAACCTTTCGTACCAAGCACGTGGTGCTTGTTTCAGGCCGTATAGGGCCTTCTTGAGTTTATAAACATGGTTTGGAAATTTTGGATCTTCAAACCCAGGAGGCTGACTAACATATACCTCTTCGTTTATAACTCCATTAAGGAATGCACTTTTAACATCCATTTGGAATAGTTTAAAGTTCATGAAGCTAGCATATGCACACAATATTCATATAGCCTCTAACCTAGCTACGGGTGCAAAGGTCTCACCATAGTCAATGCCTTCTTGCTAACTATAGCCCTGAGCTACAAGTCTGGCTTTGTTCCTGACTACATTGCTTTGTTCATCTAGCTTATTTCGAAAGACCCACTTAGTTCCTATGGTCTTTTGATTCCTAGGTTTTGGTACTAAATCCCATACCTCATTTCTCTTGAATTGATCAAGCTCTTCTTGTATAGCGTTGATCCAGAATTCGTCGTGCTCAGCTTCGGTGAAGTTCTTTAGTTCATGGACTGAGACAAACGCAACATTGCTAAGATATCTCCTGAGTTGATTTCTTGTCATCAGGTTGTTCTCAGCAGGATCAATGATGGACTTTTCCGAGTGTCCTCTTGGAATTTTGATCTCTTTGGGTAATGTTGAGTTTTCAGGAGCAGGTGTTTCAACAATCTCTGCAGTTTTAGATTGGTAAGCAAAGGTAATCTCAGGTTCATTTTTACCTTTGGTCAGCCCGTGTGGTAATGACTCAGTGGCTCCATTTTGGTCACCGGAGGCTGAGCATGGGTCATCTTCGGCAGACTGACTTGACTTACCTGCAGGGTCAATTTCATCGAACTCGATATGGACAGACTATTTTACAACTTGAATTCGTTTATTGAACACCCTATATGCTTTACTGTTAGTTGAGTACCCTAGAAAGATCGTTTCGTCAGCTTTAGAATCAAACCTGGCAATGTTGTCTTTCGTATTGAGTATAAAACATTTACAACCAAAGGCACGAAAATATCCAATGTTGGGTTTTCGTCCTTTCCAAAGTTCATAGGGGGTTTTCTTAAGTATAGGTCTAACTAAAGCCCTATTGAGTATATAGCATGTTGTGTTGACAGCTTCACCCCAGAGATACTTTGGAAGCCTATTCTCGCTCAGCATTGTCCTAGCTATTTCAACTAACGTTCTGTTTTTCCTTTCAACTACCCCATTTTGTTGAGGAGTCCTAAGAGCTGATAGGGGTCAAAAACCCCTATCTTTGGGTACGATTTTAGGACGGTTTTTAGGTTTATTTGGCTAATAAGCGAGCAATTCTCGCATTTAAATGCTTTTGTGTGAGTTAGTTAGAAATTGGAAGCATTCTATTTACTTTTCATCGTTTAGGCTCGTTTTGTGATCAATTTAGGCAAATACGTCCGAAATAACACGCATATTAAAATTCCGTTATCTTTTGAAGCTAATTGGTCCGTCAAAAGTCGCACCAAACGAAGCGTTTGCTCAAAATAAGCGATTGACGGATTAATTCGGCTTTTGGACTAATGTTTTCTGGAGTTTTTATGCGTGTGCAGGTGTAAGTTCGGACGAAAAAGGGTTTGGAAGTCATCCGGCACGGATCGAGCGCACTTCGGGCGAAAACGCTCGGCGAGCAGGGCCCCCCGGGCCATTTCTGCTCGCCGAGTAGGCCTCTGGAGGCCTGCTCGCCGAGCAGGCCGCCAGAGGCCTGCTCGCCGAGCAGGAGCCTGCTCGCCGAGCAAGGTGCCAGGCGCCTGCTCGGCGAGCAGGCCACCAGGCGCCTGCTCGGCGAGCAGGCCACCAGGCGCCTGCTCGGCGAGCAGGGGCTGCTCGTCGCAATTCTGCTCGGCGAGCAGCCTTTCCTGCTCGGCGAGCAGACTTGCGGGAATTGGTCAAAAAGACCAATTCCGCCCCCACGAAGCCACATTCGACCCCACGTCTTCCTACACCAACTAGAACACGAAAATAGGTCAAAACGAGGCCTGAGACGCGTCTATAAATAGGGTTTTTCAATTGTAATTCATTATCTTTCGTTTTTGTAAATTATTTAAGCTTTCCCCTTATAATTCCTCTCCATCTTCTCCATCTTCCTCAAACTCCATTGAAGCTCCTTCAAAGCTTTCTACTGAGGAATTATCAAGGTCCGTCCTTAAGATCAAGTCGCCGGCTGCAGAGTAAACAGGTTCCCTGAAAGGGATTTTTGTATCTTCTTTCATCTTTCTATGTTTGTACTCTTTGATACAGTTGCCGAACTTGTCTTATTGTATCTTGTGACAATCATCTCGCCTTCAATAATAATTTAGCTCTTGTTTTGTTCTATGTTTATTGTCTAATTCTTGTCTTACGCTTTATTCAATTGGTTTAACTCATTCAAAAGCCCCAAAATCTAGTAGGCACATATTGCGAGCTGAATCTGACCTAGTCAGAGCCTAGGAGATTGACGACCTCTTAGTTGATTAAGCGCCAATTTACTGAGCCTTAGACCTAGTTTCGGCCTTAGGGAATCACGCGCTAGGAACCTCAGGAGGGTAAGTAGGGTTAATCGCCTTGAATACAAGTGACTTGGATTAGGTTTTACTCAATAGACTTGATAATCTATCTTAATTATTATCGATCATTCCATGTTCCTTCGAATAGTTTCATTAATGAAAGATCAATTAGGGGTAGAGTAATTTAGTTAGGCTTAGAATAACTTAGCTAGAATTAGATAACTTAGTTAGAATTAGATAATTTAGCTAGAATTAGCACAATTCAACCTAGGAGTAGATTAATTTAACAAAATCAAACTCAAAACCCCCTAAGCCTAGATAACATCCGAGATCGAGTAGCTTGATACTTGCAGAAATAAATCCTGTGGACGATAACCTGGACTTAAACCAGAAATTTATTACTTGATAACGACGGGGTACACTTATCCCTTAGTGAGGTTTCGCGAGAAACCGCATCAAGTTTTTGGCGCCGTTGCCGGGGATTTATTTCTTCTGCAATATCGAACCAAAGGTCAACTTGTTAGTTTAGGCATTCTTTGTGAATACTTTCCTTGTTAATATCATATATACTTGTTTATAATCATGATTCTTTGTACTACATACCTATACCGATTATATTTGTTTGTATACACTTATTTATATATATTCATTTATGATAGCCATCCTTATTTATACTTACGCTTGTATATATTTGTTTGTACGAATATGTAGCTATCAACTTCACCTATACGTGTCTGTATATGTTTATCTGTACCATTCTTATACTTGTACAAAACTGTATGATTTGTATGATTTTCTTTCAGCTTTCATTTATTTCTGTATTTATCTTTTCTCAGCGTATGCCTACGAGATCAGCAAAAATACCGGTTGTCCCTCTTAACCCTGAACTTGAACGTACTCTTCGCAGGAGCAAACAGATCGGAAAGCTGAAGCAAGACGAGATCATCGAGCCTATCAAGCCCGTCAAGATGACTGACAATGAACGGAACAATGAGAACACCGGACCAGAGAGCGACACTCGTCTGATGAGTGAGATCCTGGCACCCCACCGACATCAGCATCTGTCAGGCATTGCTGCTCCAAACATTCCGGCAAACACATACGAAATCAAGTCTGGTATAATTCACTTGATCCAACAGACTGGATTGTTTGGAGAAGAAGCAAATAAAAGCCCGAATGATCATCTGGATCGCTTCCTAATGTGCGCAGACACTGCAAGGACCAACGGGGTCCCCCAAGATGCTGCTAGGCTGAAACTTTTCCCATTCTCTTTGACAGGGCAAGCTTTGGAATGGCTGAGAACACTGGAGCCTGGTTCAATCACAACATGGGCAGGGTTGGAGAAGGAGTTCTTGTCCTACTACTTCCCTCCCTCGAAAACAGCAATGCTCAGGGGTGAGATCACATCCTTCCACCAACCTGAACATGAGGCGCTCCACACATCTTGGACTCGATTCAGGAAAATGCTGCGCATGTGCCCTCATCATGACATACCCAAGCATCAGTTAGTGAGCGTCTTCTATCACGGACTGACACCCACAAACAGAGCCATTGTTGACTCCGCAGCGGGTGGAGATTTGTTTAGGAAGACAGCAGCAGAGGCATATGACATGATCAATGAGCTGGCCAGAAAGAGTGTGTAGTGGCAAGAACAGAAGCTCACCGGCCCCACTAGGCAGCGGGTATTTGCTGTGGAAGAACAGGAGCAGAATCCAGTTGTTGCAGATTTGAGTAGGAAGATGGATGTACTGTTGGCTACACTTAGCCGACCTCCTACCTGTGTGCACTGTGGCGGCGACCACAATGGTAAGGATTGTCAAGCAGGTAGCCCTTTCGCTGGAGATGGGGTGGAGATGGTGAATTACGTCGGGGGACAGCCGTGGTACAATCAGAATTACAACAACGGTAACCCCAACAACTACAACTCCTACAACAACAATGGCAACTACAGGAGGCCTCAGCACCCGAACCTTTCTTACGGGAATTCAAACCAGAATGTGCTTCGACCTCCTAACGGATTTGTTCAAGAGCATAGAGAGCAGGGGCTTGGCATGCCCCCATACCAACAGCATAATCAAGGGCCAGTGCAACACCCTAAGGAATCTGACGAAGTGATCACCCTTCTGAAGGAGATCTCAGTTAGGCTTGCCAACAACGAAGCCTTCTGCAAGGACTTGAGCAATCAGGTGGCTCAGATTAATAGGGACAGGCAGGAAAGGCCACAGGGTTCTCTCCCGAGCACAACGGAGAAGAATCCAAAGATCCTGAGAAAGGATTGAGTAAGGGGGAGAAATCGGGTTCTCCTCGATTTTAATCCAAAGTTTGAACAATTTGATTCTGCAATTTTCTTTTCTCTTCTTTTATTTTGCTCTTATTTCCTTTTGTTATTTTGGTTAATTGAATTTTGATCTTGTTTGTTTTAACTGTCAAACTTTGCTTCCCCCGTACTCTATAAAAAAAAAAAAAAAATTCCCAGCCTAGGCGAGTTGGGCACTGCCCAACTCACCGGGTTGGTTGGTCGGCCGAGCCAGCCAGCTCAGCCGACAAGGGCTGTTCGGGATTTTAAAAAAAATCCCGAGCCAAAAAAAAAAAAAATGGAAAAAGGAAAAGAATAAGAAAAGAAAAAAAAAAGGGGGGGATGACTCATCATCCCTTTCCCCACCTTCTTCTTTCCTTCTCTCTTCTTTCTTTTCTTTTTATTCCACCATTTTTCTTCTCCTTCTCTTTTGCTTCTTCAAAACCTAACCCCCCAAATCCTTCATTCTAACCCGAATTCAAGATATAAGGTATGAATCTTTACTTTTTTTTATTTCTAACATGTTTATAGGCCTAGATTTTAGCTTAGGGTGATAATTTTTGAGATTTAAGGAAAACCTAAGTTTTGGGTTTTTTTCCCCTTTTCTCAAATTAATGTCTTGTTTACTTCTAAATTCTTGATTTTCTTGCAATTTATGTTAACATAATGATTAATCTATAGTTTGGGTGTGATTTTTATTCCTAATTTGTGAATATTTGGAGAAATTGCTCAATTTGGGCAAAATCCCCATTTAAGCTCAAAGTTCAACTATTCAATCTATAGTTAGAAACTTGTCAAAAAGGTTGGGAATTGCATTCTTTTTGTGTTTTAGTCATTGGGTATCTCCAATTTTGCATGAATTTTGTGAATTTCAGGTAAAACACTTAGAAGACCAAATGCTTATGATTTAGTCCCTATGTGCCTAAAGCTATGATTATGCCTATGAATGATTTATTGGGGGTTTATGTTGAAGCTTGAGAATATTTTCTAACTCTCCCATTTTTGGTCTATTCCTCAGGAAATATGGGTCGGAAAGGAAAAGCTAAGATCGTCGTCGAGAACGAAGCCGAATCGGAGGTCGAGTTCGATGAAAGCCTCCAAGCTAAGTATGATCCACCCTTTGGCCTTATTGATGAGCGTGAGGGTCTTTTGTATGATAGGTTTTCCAAGCAAGACCTTGCTACACATATAATTGTCGATCAAACCTATTTATCGAGTCTAGGTCTAAAGAAGGATTTCAATGAACTCCTCAAATTCCACGGCTGGTATAGACTAGCCACAACCCAGACTCCGGTTTATCACAATTTCACCATAGAATTCTTGACAACTTGGAAAAAGGAGCTACCCTTGGGCGGTGGGAAGCATTCCTTTAGGTTAAACGGTAAACCTTACCGCATTGATGCTACCACACTAGCAGCCTTAATGGGGGTTTATAATCACCCAGAGGCAATCTCAGACTTTGAATTACCTCTAACAAAAGATATAGCTTGGGAGCAACTCACAGGCATATCAAGCTTTAACTCCCAGACTGCTAGCCCGGGTGCTCTCCGAGACCCGCTTCTCAATCTCGTCCACAAGTTTGTGGCCCATAACTTGTTGGGCAAAAACGAGAGCAATAAAGTCTCAAAGACGGAATTGCTCATATTATGGTGTGTGGCCAACCACAAAACCGTGGACACTGTCAAGGCCGTGTTTGAAGGCTTTTCGAGCCAAACAAGTAGAAAATGTGGTTCCCTAGGCCTTGGGCATCTAGTGACCAACCTGCTTGAGAGCCAATTCAAGAACTTAGATAATCCCGAAATTGCTATTTATCCTACTCTGCTAAACTCCAAGTTTTTGGGGAAATCTACTTTTCAAGAAGTTTTAAACAGGAACCCAACTGGAGGAGCGAGCTCCAGCGGAGGAGGAAGAAAAAGAGCACGAGTTCCACAACAGAGAAGGGATAAAGAACCTGAGGAAGAAGAACCTGCAACGGCAGGAGACCAAAGGGAACACCAAGCGTCGGGGACGGAGGCCCAGTTCCAAGCCATCAACACCATGATGGCAGAAATGCGGGATCTTAACCTTCGGACTTTTAACACTGTTCAACAGATGGACCAACGGTTCACCAACTTTGAGCAGAATATGGACCGAAGGCTTTCGGGTCTTGAATACGTAGCGGCTGATTACTGCTAGCGCTACAACATGCCTTGGCCTTACCCCCCGGCCGATCAGTAAGTTGTCTTCTCCACCCTAACTTTTTACACTCGTATTTCATGATCTATAATGCAATGTTGGAACTTATTGCATATTTTAAGTGTGAGGAGGAGGGGTAGACAAACTTACAAAAATTGTATAAATTTTTAAATTTTTGCTGCGTCGTGTCTAGTTTAGGTTTGCGTTTTGGCGTTTTATTATGTTTTTGCATGTTTAGGACCTAAAACCGTGAACCTCCTTCGAATCTAAACTTCGTTATTTGTCTTTAAGGGCTGAAAACCGAATCTAAAATTGCATGACAACTAGTTTAGGCGTAGGACACAACTCTTGTATCTGTAAAAGCATGAGCTACAGTTTGCATTTAGACCCTACTTTTGAAGAAATGCTAAAATCATTACTTAGGTAGATAACTTAAGAATTGAAGGCATGTGATATTAAACTTGAGTTTGGGGAAAACTAGTAAACACAAATTGAAACCAAAAGAATTGTGAGCTGAATTTGAGCCTAAGAGCGAACATCAAAAAGCTCTTTTTTTCTTGACATTTTTGTGTGAATGCTTTGACTTGTGGAAGATTACTGATTTTGCACCTAATACTGTGTTGAACCTACATGCAATGATTTGAGATGATAAACGATGAATCAGCCTCATTAGAATTAACCTTTTCTTTACCTTGTTTTTCTTTTTCATCCACTCTAGGAAGCCCCTTTGAGCCGACATTTTTGTAGTTTGTAGATTTTTCTTTCGTTCTAACCCGTTTTTGCGAACCACAACCTGGTTCGCTACTTAACCTTTGTTTTTGCAAAGCTCAAATTGAGCCTTTGTTTTTCTCTAGCGCTTTATCGTTGTTTATGGCATTATAGTAGCAAGCCAAAAGGCTAAGAAGTGAATGAGCATCACTATTCCAAAAGAAAAAAAAGAGAAGAAGAAAAACAGAAAAAGAAAAAGAAAAGAAAAGAGACGAACAAAAGGGAAGAACTCCATTCCCCAGTTCTTAGAAAAATAAAAAACGTCTCAAAGAAAACATCCCAAAAAGAAAACAATAAGGGACGAATAAAAAGCTCAATCACTTCATATTTGCTAAAGCCATTTAAACTTTGTTGTTGTAGCGCTAGAACACTTAACCTTTGTTGTACCTTTAACCCTCTAACCACATTACAACCCCAATTAGAGGCTGTTTTTGATATCATCGGAGTCATATAGCATAGTAGAGGAACTCGGATGAACGTTCAAAATCAACGTAATCCTAAGCAAGAATATAAGCCGAGAGTAAACACTTTAGCCACCAAAATTGTGTGAATGAGTGAACTACCTATGGTGAGGTGTTTTACTTAGCGATCCCCTCAAGCTCGTTCAATTGAACATGTGTCCTTTTACTTAAAACTATGACCTATTGTAATTGAAATGCGGCTTTTGGATATCGTGTCTCTACTTTGTATTTCCGAATGCATGTAATTACAGATGCTCGAAATTGTGTCAAGCACCTAGTCAAACTGGGCAGTTTTCTAGCTTGCTTGTGATGGCGGGTTTAGTTTTTTAGTTTACTTGGGGACAAGTAAAGTTTTAAGTGCGAGGAGGTTTGATAGGGGTCAAAAACCCCTATCTTTGGGTACGGTTTTAGGACGGTTTTTAGGTTTATTTGGCTAATAAGCGAGCAATTCTCGCATTTAAATGCTTTTGTGTGAGTTAGTTAGAAATTGGAAGCATTCTATTTACTTTTCGTCGTTTAGGCTCGTTTTGTGATCAATTTAGGCAAATACGGCCGAAATAACACGCATATTAGAATTCCGTTATCTTTTGAAGCTAATTGGTCCGTCAAAAGTCGCACCAAATGAAGCGTTTGCTCAAAATAAGCGATTGACGGATCAATTCGGCTTTTGGACTAATGTTTTATGGAGTTTTTATGCGTGTGCAGGTGTAAGTTCGGACGAAAAAGGGTTTGGAAGTCATCCGGCACGGATCGAGCGCACTTCGGGCGAAAACGCTCGGCGAGTAGGGCCCCCCGGGCCATTTCTACTCGCCGAGCAGGCCTCTGAAGGCCTGCTCGCCGAGCAGGCCGCCAGGCGCCTGCTCGGTGAGCAGGGGCTGCTCGTCGCAATTCTGCTCGGCGAGCAGACTTGCGGGAATTGGTCAAAAAGACCAATTCCACCCCCACGAAGCCACATTCGACCCCACGTCTTCCTACACCAACTAGAACACGAAAATAGGTCAAAACGAGGCCCGAGACGCGTCTATAAATAGGGTTTTTCAATTGTAATTCATTATCTTTCGTTTTTGTAAATTATTTAAGCTTTCCCCTTATAATTCCTCTCCATCTTCTCCATCTTCCTCAAACTCCATTGAAGCTCCTTCAAAGCTTTCTACCGAGGAATTATCAAGGTCCGTCCTTAAGATCAAGTCGCCGGCTGCAGAGTAAACAGGTTCCCTGAAAGGGATTTTTGTATCTTCTTTCATCTTTCTATGTTTGTACTCTTTGATACAGTTGCCGAACTTGTCTTATTGTATCTTGTGACAATCATCTCGCCTTCAATAATAATTTAGCTCTTGTTTTGTTCTATGTTTATTGTCTAATTCTTGTCTTACGCTTTATTCAATTGGTTTAACTCATTCAAAAGCCCCAAAATCTAGTAGGCACATATTGCGAGTTGAATCTGACCTAGTCAGAGCCTAGGAGATTGACGACCTCTTAGTTGATTAAGCGCCAATTTACTGAGCCTTAGACCTAGTTTCGGCCTTAGGGAATCACGCGCTAGGAACCTCAGGAGGGTAAGTAGGGTTAATCGCCTTGAATACAAGTGACTTGGATTAGGTTTTACTCAATAGACTTGATAATCTATCTTAATTATTATCGATCATTCCATGTTCCTTCGAATAGTTTCATTAATGAAAGATCAATTAGGGGTAGAGTAATTTAGTTAGGCTTAGAATAACTTAGCTAGAATTAGATAACTTAGTTAGAATTAGATAATTTAGCTAGGATTAGCACAATTCAACCTAGGAGTAGATTAATTTAACAAACCAAACTCAAAACCCCCTAAGCCTGGATAACATCCGAGACCAAGTAGCTTGATACTTGCAGAAATAAATCCTGTGGACGATAACCTGGACTTAAACCAGAAATTTATTACTTGATAACGACGGGGTACACTTAACCCTTAGTGAGGTTTCGCGAGAAACCGCATCAGGAGCAAAAAAAATTGTGGTCAATGCCGCTGACTTCACAGAATTCATCAAACTGTTGGTTTTTGAATTCTCCGCCATTATCACTTCTGATGTGAGCTAATTTTAAATCTTTGTCATTTTCAAGTTTTCTGATCAGTGTTAAGAACATATCAAAGGCTTCATCCTTGCTACAGAGCAAGATGATCCAAGTATACCGAGAGAAATCATCTACAATGACCAAGGAAAATTTCTTTCTGCCCAAGCTGAGTGGCTGGACAGGTCCGAAAAGATCCAAGTGTAGTAATTCCAATGGATGGTTGGTTGAGACAATATTTTTACTTTGAAAAGTCTTTTTCGTTTGTTTACCTTACTGACAGGCATTACATAATTGATCTTTCTCAAATCTAAGTTTGGGCAATCCCTCAACTAATTGCTTTCTTGCTAATTTGGCAAGGAGGTCCATGCTTACATGACCAAGTCTCCTATGCCATAGCCAGGAATTATCTTCCTTTGACACTAAGCATATGTTTTTCGAAAACTTCTTTTCTAAACTCAACATGAAAACATTGTCAACACGAGGGGCAATTAAAATCAGATCATTTGTTTTTCCCTTAAGTATCCGACACTCAGTAGCATCAAATACAACCTTTCTACCACTGTCACACAGCTGAGCCACGCTTAATAGGTTATATTTGAGACCCCTGACTAAGGAGACTGACTCAATAGTGGGGTTTCCTTTGATAGTATCTGATCCTACTATCTTACCCTTTTTGTTGTCTCCGAAGCTTACACTTCCACCTTGTTTACGCTCAAGTGTGTTGAACTGAGTTTCATCACCAGTCATATGCCTCGAGCATGTGCTGTCAATATACCAAAGCTTTGACTTCTCCGCGCATCTCAGGCTCACCTGCAGTTTAAACTATTCATCTTTAGGTACCCAATTCTTTTTGGGTCCTCGTTGGTTAGCATAAACAGGTGAAACATCATATTTTGCTTTGTGACGACATGCGTTTATGGTGTGGCCATCTTTACCACAGAAGTCACAAAAAATTACCTTTTGAGGGTATTTCCTCTTTTGGTCAGCACGATGGTGCTGAGCATACCAACACACGTTTATAGTGTGTCCCCTCTTTCCACAACATTCGCACTGACTATTCTGCTGAGTGTAATGTCTATGCTGACCAGTACCTTGATACTCAGCATGTGGGTAGAACCTTTTCTTATCCGATGTACTCAACTGGTTCTGTATAGATGTGATGTCCTTTCTCAGTTTCTTGGAATCTGATTGGACTTCCGAGACAAACTGATGCATGATTTTTTAGATTTTCATCTTGCCTGGTGTTGTCTTGGAGCAGATGTCGGAGGTCACTTAGTTTGACCTCTTCAATCTCATCACACCGCCTACTGAGTGCCTTTATTTTCTTGTTACACTTTTTGGTCAGTGTATATAGATCACTCAGGGCGTTAACCATTTCATTTCTAAGCAAGAGAAGAGATGTTACCTCATTGCGATGTTCCTCTTGGTCAGATTCACCTGAGAGGTCAGCTTGCTCAGATCGGCATTGGCCAGCAGATTCGTCAGCCATGAAATATATGTTTGTTGACTCAGTGGCATCAGCTTCTGATGAGGTTGACTCATCACTATCACTCCATGTAGCCACCATTGCTTTTCTGCTACCTTTATTTTCGTTCTTCAGAGTGGGACAGCTTGACTTAATGTGCCCAGTTTGATGGCATTCAAAACATGTGACAGCCTTCGAGCTGTCCTTCTTGTGTCTGTTGTCGTTGGACTCAGCTTTGTATTTATCGCTTCGTCTGAATGGCGTTTTGCTGTTTTTGTCATTCTTCCTGAACAGCTTCTTCATTTTTCTTGTGAACATGGCCATCTCCTCATCATCAGATGAGCCAGCTTCTGTTGAATCAGCTTTTATAACAAGAGATTTTTGCTTCTTGTCCTCTGACTTTTCCTTGGCTTCAAAGTTCTTCATTGAGATCTCGTGGGTCAGCAGAGATCCTATGAGCTCGTCATATTTATATGTGGTCAGGTCCTGAGCTTCTTCCACAGCTGTCTTCTTAGCTTGCCAGCTCTTGGGGAGACTCCTCAAGATTTTCTTCACATGTTCTTCTTCTGTGAAGTTCTTGCCGAGTCTCTTCAGCTCATTTATAATGTTGGTGAATCTTGCGTTCATTTCAGAGATGTCTTTATTGTCATTCATCTCGGACAGCTCGTATAGTCTCATGTGTTGATTCACCTTTGATTCCTTGACCTTGCTGGTACCTTCATAGGTCACTTCCAGCTTCTTCCATATTTCTTATGCTGACTCACAACCTGAAATTTTGTTGTACTCTGCAGCATCTAACGCACAATGAAGCATATTGATAGCCGAAGTATTATTTTGCAGTTTTCTAAGGTCATCCTCTGACCACTCAGTTTCACTCTTAACAACTTTCTCGTTGTTTACCATTTTGTAAGGCACAAACGGGGCTTGGACTATTGCAAGCCATGCACTCATGTTTGTAGCCTGAATAAAAATTTTCATCATGTTCTTCCAAAATGTATAATTTAATCCGAAGAATAAGGGAGGCCGACTAATAGATAATCCCTCAGGGAGTATCTGTGTTGTTTGATTTTCGGGAAGGAAACGAGTGCTGTTCTCAGCCATTTACAGGGATCAGCTCAAGATAGTTTTATCTTTGAGTAGTGAGCTACTGTGCTCTGATACCACTTGTTGGTCCCGTGTAATGTAACAGGATTAGTTCCAAGGGGGGGGGGGGGTTAGGAACTAATGTAACTTTTTCGCTTAATTGCTGACTTAATTTAATTCTTTAAACAACTTCACTCAGTTTAGGTCAGCAAGGCTGAGCGCGATGCAAGATAGCTTTAGTCAGAGGCTAACTAGAATTGTTTTACTTGTGAGTTGGGAATTAACACTTAAGGTCAGCTTCCAACTCGGCACTCTAATTACTCAGCGTCGGCTTATACAGATTATATACTGAGTAATTTAAACAAGCAACACACACACACACACACATATATATATATATATCAAGAGAAGGGATAGAAGTTACTCAGCAGTCTTATCCTGGTTCGGCCTCACCGCCTACATCCAGTCCCCAGAATCCTTCCGGGCTTTTTCAATCCACTACTGAGCTCTTTAAAGGTAGAGCACAAACCGTTTACAAGCAATTGAGTATGCAAGAGTACCGTCCTCTATTCGTCTACTCAACCCTACTGAGCGCTATAACCAAACACTCAGATTTTCTCTACCACTGAATACTAAAACTAAGTAGTCAGCACCACTCTCTCAATCTTTACAATTGATACAAATTTGTTCTTACTAGATGAAGAACACTTTAGATGAATACAAATTCGATCTAGACTTTTACACAGAGATAGGATTTGGGTGTAAGTGTTTGCTTTTCTTGTTTGTATGAGCTTGTATGTATGCTTTTTCTTTTTGTACTTCGGCAAAAGATCCAAGTGATGAACTTGTCCTTTTATAGTGAAATCTAATGCTTCAATCATTTGAATTCGGATGTATCCGTTGAATTTAAACGGTCTTCTTGCGTCATTCACTGGTCAGCATACAGATTTGCAGGCCAATCCTGTTGTCTGAAATTGGCAGGCGTCAGGCTTGTCTTCTTCCTCCAGGTTTGTCTTCTAGCGCCAGTTTCATCTTCTAGCCAAATGCCAGTTGACCCATGCGTCTCGAAACTGTCTCTTTGCGTAATTCCAAAGCTTCTGAATTGGCGCAGATCCTTATTGGTTTTTGTCTTTTAGTTAACGGATCATTGGCGTTGTCCTGATGAACACTCAGCTTGACTTTTATAGACGTTGCCTTCGATCTTTATCTTTGGCGACGCTGAGTTACGTTTTACTCAGCTTCCTCGGTCAGCTTCGTCTGCAAGCGTTAGTTCTGAAGAAGACTTTTCTTCTATTGTGCTGAGTTGTATTCTACTCAGCTTCTGTGGCTCATGCTGACTTCGTTCTGTCTTGCTTTTTATTTCTGTTCTCATTTATAATTATACTCAACATTGAACAAGCACATTAGTACAATTAAATCAAAGCACTTAAATTTAATTGTCTTAATCATGGGATTAACTTAAGTAATTTTGTCAAATCAAAATCATGTGGAAAGGTGTTTCAACAATCTATTCTCCATAATCTCGGGTTAAACGCTCGTCGTCATAGGGCCCCTCGAATCACTGAAGTTAGATGGCAGCCCCCTTCATCTGATTGGATTAAAGCTAACACTGATGCCTCCGTGATCTCGGGTAGAGCTGGTTGCGGTGTGGTTTTTCGAAATAGTCAAGTGCATCTTCTTGGGTCATTTACCTTCCCCTTGATTGTGCTTTGATACACATGGCGGAATTGCAAGCTGCTATTTTTGCAGTTTCGATTGTGAGATCACGTGGATGGACTCGTCTCTGGATTGAAAGTGATTCGACTTACGTTATTCGAATTTTCCGTGCCCGTGCGCAGATCATTCCCTGGACAATGCGTGTGGATTGGTTAAATTGTTTAGGTTCAATGACGCATATTCAGGTGGTTGTCTTCCATGTGTTCCGTGAGGGAAATCAAGTGGCGGACGATCTTGCTAATTACGGACGTCTGGCCTCAGATTTACAAATGTGGAATACCCTTCCAGACTTCTGCTCCCTTCTTGCTAGAGATAATGCCCTTGGTAAGGATATGTTTAGATTTTCTTAAAACATTCTTTGTACTGGTTTCATACTTTTTTTCATCTCTTCATTTATATATTTGGTTCTTTGCCTTTTCGAGGGTGCCAACCTGGTTGGGATTTCCATTGGACTAGGTCCGTATTTCAATAAAAAAATAAAAAAAAAATTAGACAAATTATACAGTTTTCAAAAATATAAAATATTTATAAATAATAACTTTATAAATAGAAATCTATGTAACTTAAAAAAAAAACTAACACCTTTTGTTTCATAAAATATAAAAAAATACTATATTATTTATTATTTGGTGGTGAAAATCCGAAATCACTTCAAAAAAAAAAATGAAACACATTAAAAAAAAAAATTGAAAGAAACACCCATTTAATTATAAGAGCTCTTTTTTTCTTTAAAGAAAAATATAAGAGTTTGTACTCGTAATTTAACAACCAATTGACCATATCCACAGAATAAATAAATGATTTTTCCATTTCATCCTACTCAAGTGGTTGCAATATGTTATTAAAAACATATGGCTTAATACACCATTTGCTCTTGATCAAAAAATTTGATTGGCATCCTAAACTTTCAAAATATTCCAATAGTTCTCTCAACTTCCATAAAATATTCATGCTTCTTGAATTTATATAAAATGTAATAAACTGATCATTCGGTTGTAAAAAAGAGTTAAATACAAAATATATATTGTACGCAGCTTATTAAAGTAACCCAATCAAGATCGGGGTATGCGGGTCTATCATTAGAGTTGACAAGTTTTATAGTTGAGAAAGGAAGAACTTTATTTTTAATTTAATTCTCTGAATTATGAAATAACATTCTAAGACTCGTACAATACATATTCCGCATTTAACTTACTTTTTTACAATCGGGTGATCAATTGATTACATTTTATACAAGTTCAGGAGACTAACTGAACATTTTATGCAAGTTGAGGAAACTACTAAGACACTTTGAAAGTTTAGAGGGTCAGGGAGCAAATAAGGTATTAAGCCAAAACATATTGATTGATAAAATACTTTTAAATTAAATAATAATAATAATAATAAGAGATAATTCTAAAATAGCTCATGTAGTTTTATGTTTTTTTTTTTTTTTTTGAAAAGATGTAGTTTTATGTTTTTATAGATAGGTTTAATGTGGATTTTTTTGAGCGAAATTACAAAACTTAGTAAATTTGGAGATTCATTTACATATTTAGACCAATTACCCAATATATTACATATCTAGACTATTTATTTATGACTTTTTCAAAATACCCCAGTCGTTTCATTTTCCTCTCTTCATTTCTATCGTTTCATCTTCCTCTCTTCCTTTTTTTTATTGTGCGAACCAAAGGCATTCTTTCATCTTCCTCTTTCTTCTTGTGCAAACCGAATGCGTTCTTTCATCTGCCGTTTGTGTAAACAATGATATGCTCCATACAGATATCAACATAACACGATATTGGTTCACATGGTTATGCTCTATATAAACATGAACATCTCTTGGTTCTACCAGAGTTCTAGAGAACTAAGACACATTAGTCTCTTTTGAAGAGACCTCACTTCACCTTCACATAGGTGATTTATTTGCTCGGAATACTGCGCACAATGTATCATTAAAAACATAATTTAACATTTTTCCATTTTTATATCACTGTTTATATCATAGGAATGGACTTAGGTTTAAGCCCCACATTGACCACACAACGTTTATGCAATCAAGTTGTTCCTTTAAACCTAGATCGTCACATCTCTAGTCAACAAAGTAGGGTTGTCCTTCACATAATGCATTAATTCTAGTAGGTTTTACTCTCATTCCTTTCGATTCTTTTTCAACTTGATTTCTGTTTAACTCTTTGGTTAGAGGATCTGCGGTATTATCCAAAAATAACATCTGAGATCAATTGTCTAATGAAGTTATATCAACGATGCATGTGTCGATGTTTACCATTATATATCTCATTATGGGCCTTCATAATCGTTGCTTGATTATCACAATGTACACAAATCATAGTCACAAGTTTTGGTCATATGGGAATATCCTCCAAGAAGTTTCATAGTCACTTCTCCGGCTTTATTCAAGGCTACAAACTCAGAATCCATAGTGGATCTCGTCATAATTATTTGCCTTAAGGATTTTCAAGACATTACTCCTCCTGCTAGAGTAAACACATATCCATTTGTGCCTTTTGAATTTTTTATATCATATATCCAACTTGCATTAGAGAATCCTTCTAATACAGCAGGTTCTCTCGTATGGTGTGATCTGTAATCACGAGTATACAATAAGTACTGAAGTATTCTTACAATGGCTTTCCATTGGATTTCCCTTAGATTACTCGTGTATCCACTTAAACTCCTGGCAATAAAAACAATATCAGGTCGTGTACAACTCATAAGATATATTAGACTGCCCATAACCTTTGCGTATTCCACTTGGTCAATGTTTTCACCTTTATTTTTACATAGATGTTGGCTAGTGGCAATTGGAGTTCTGGCAATACCAAAATCATTTTTACTAAACTTGCCAAGAATTTTATCCATATAGTGTGAATGAGTCAAGATTAGACTGTTAGGTGAACGTTTGATTTGGATGCCCAAAATCACATTTGCGAGTCTCATATTTTTCATATCAAACCCTAAGTTTAACATGCCCTTGGTACTTTTTACCATCTTGTCATTACGTTCCACAATAAGTATACCATCAACATATAAACATATAATAATATTTTATAGTTTTGGCATAAATACATTGGTCACACTCGTTTATTTGATAGTCATTTGCCATAACGATACGATCAAACTTTTTATGTCATTGTTTTGGTGCTTGCTTTAATTCATATAAAGACTTCACCAATTTGTAAGGTATTAAAGTAACATTTCTGAGGGTTTCGGAGTTCAGAATTTGTCTGGGAACCTAGATTTTGGCTCATCTAATCGAATCAAATGCAAATGCCTAATTATATTCATCATGGAAACCATACAAAAATGTGTTCTCATAATAAGACTTCTTAGGGTTTACTTATTAGGAGCCATGACCGGAAAGGAAAAATGGAAAAGAAACAAAAGTCAAAAGTATTTATGTTTAAAATGAAATCGAGAGATAGAGGAAGAAAAACAAGAAGTAAAAATGCGCTCTGACGGTTGCATTTAAAAGCATACCAAACGACGGGTAAAAATCGTCAAGAGTCCGCATAACCTCCTTATCGGTCCCTCATTTATCAAAAAACTTCAAAATTATCAAAGATCAATTCCCCTCTTTCAACCTATCAGAAATCAACAAGCACAACGCTTTCCAAAACTAATGCTTTCTCATCCTAAAGAATGACAAATTAGACCCGGAACTGATATCATGCGAATATAAACTCACCCACGTGACATTTACGAAGCCCGCACCATCACCTGGGAAAGAGGACACATGAAGTCACCATAACAAAGCTGCTCAATACGACCCGTCTTAACGACCTTGGCTCGGGAAGTCTCAAAAGACCCCGTCAAGGATCCACCTATTATAGCAATCACATCTGATTCCGTAAATCACAGACTTAGTGGGCTTAAAGGATATCAGGCCCCGATATACAGGCACACATTCACCTATCAACAAGTGACATTTAGCATGTCTCGCTCATAACAGTCTTCTATAGCTCGATTACATTGTAAATAGAGTAAGCACAGATCAAAGTACACTACTTCATTCATTAAGTTTATATTTTAGTTTTGATTTATTGTTGGGTTCAACCTTTAAAACTAATTTGGGCATGTGAGTGTTTTAGCCGGACAATGGCCCCTCTTTGAGCTTGTTTATGTTCAATTACATTACATGTTTACAACCGGGTTTACAGAATTCAACATATCACTTAGAATTTTAATATCTAAAGAGATTTTGGGCCCGTTTGTTTTACTTATTGTTTACTGTTGCTGTTTGTTGTTTGTTGTTACGGTTGCTGTTTACTGTTTGCTGTTGGAAAGAAACTGTTTTTCCAAAAAGCAGAGATTCCCTGCTTTGTAAAAGGCTGCTTTTTAGGTGTAAAAGGCAAATCGGAAGTCACTAACTAAACACCTAATGCTGCTTTTCAGATGTAAAAGACAAACATGATGTCACTAACCAAACAACTAAAATCTATCTTTTGAAGTGAAAAGACCAAAAAGAGTATGAAAAGGAGCAACCAAACACCCCTTTATTTTATTTTTCAAATAGGAGTGAGTGTGTGAAATTTTACTGGCATTTATATGAAGAATCTAACAAAGTTCCACTAAAAAAAAAGATTCTAGCAAAGCGATATTTATGGTACGTGGTTCCCTTCAAAACCTCACAAGTAGGACCAAACAAAAATCAAATACATCAACCAGTCAACTGAGTCAAACAATTACTCATAAATTTATATTGATAATGACAAAATCATACTAGGGTTTAGGAATTAGATCGATTTTGCATTGATGATTATGAGATGTTTCCCAGACTGGCGAGTAATTAGGAGTTGGGTTAAAGAGAGTGACAGTCCGGTAGGGATAGTTTAGTCATTCTAAGTGAATCCACCTCCAATACGAATAAAGAATGAAATCAATCACAGGATATTCCACATTTCTCCCAACTGATAGCAAAAGCTCCGTGCAGGATTATGAGCAGGATTCACTGGTATTTTGTTTCATTTCATTATATCTCTCCTTTATTGCTCAACCGATTCTTCTTTCTTTATCCTTATTTTTATGGTGATTTTTCATGCCCCCTGGGTTTACTCGTTTGATTAGTTTTTGCTTTGTTTGGTTTACGTCTCCTGCTTCTTTTTATATAGTTATTGCTTTTTCTTTATCTAATTCATCTGCATTGTTTCTTTTTCCGGGTTAGGCAAGGGTTTGAAGAGTTCCTTCTAACGTATTCTCTCTTTCTATTTTTTGGTTTGTTATTTAGCTTTTGTAGCTATGTTTACCTGTTGCTGATTGAATTTTTGGAGTTTTTCTGTTTTTTAATGAAATTTTGTTTTTCTTTTCTACTCCTTCGTATGTATACTGTCCCGCAGTTGCAAAAATCAAGTTTGCTGATGTATTCAATGATGGAAATCTATTGATTTAATAGTAGCTGCGTTTGTGATACAGGGGACTGTTTTGTTTGGTTTTGAATTAGATGAAACAGAACTATCTGGGATCCTTTTGCCGACAATAACAGTTTATTAAGTTGATTAGTCATGATTATGATCATTATTATTGTTATTTTAATCTCCTTGATTAAGGGGATTACAAATAAACTATTAGTGGACCAATTGACCAGCCTCCCGCATGCGCAAATATGTTTAATCTTAATGCTATTTAAGGATCTTATTGGTGCAAATTTTTGCACTGGTCTTTGGTAGTTGTTGTAATTCCGTACTCTATGATTGTCATGGGCCACGGCCTCTAGATTTTCCACTTGTTAATGAGAAATTTTCTAACAAGGGATTGATCTGTCAGGGGGTGACTATCATGGATCCATATTTAAATTGTACATTTCATCTTGAATTTGTATTCATGAGATTTGAGCTTCCTTCAGTTGATGTCCGCTCTAGGATGTATCAAAGGAGAACAATATAAATTATTATTCACTTTTCTCCTAGAAAAGCATTTCATAAGTAGTTCTTTACTTCTACTGAATTAGAGGGAGGAATTCCCTTCTGCATTGTATTGTGGTCGTTCTTTTTATGTTTTCTGTTTATTAATATAGCAGGTTGTATTCCTCTTTCTGTGTTTGATTTTCTGTTAGGCTGAATGCTTGAGGATGCAGTCGTTGTACTGGAGGTTCAGATGCCGAAACTAGTCTTGCCCATAAATGTTGCCCAGAGATGCTATTATGTTGAAAATACGTTTTGTTTGGCAGTCTACAATTGTCTCGTATAGGTTTTAGATTGCCAGAGTTCATATTTTACCAATCCACAAGCTTCAGTTTTGAAGAGTACTTCATTAAGTCCTAAGAAGTTTCCCTTTATATGTGATTTTGGAGTAATGGTACTATTATTAATTGTTCTCTCTTTTCAATCGCTCTAACTATTGTAAATTTGTAGGAATGATAATTGCTCTGTTACTTATTTCCTGCTTCTTATTGGTTGGATTTTGTCATGCTACCTTTACCTTAATATTGCTACTAAGAAATCTGGGTATGAAACAACAGAAAATTTCTCTTTGGTGTACTACAGTTGCTCAGAGTTCTGATTTTTCAACACAAGCTTATTTATTTGGTGATGCTACAATTTATAAACGCTTGTGTATAACAACTTTTAATTTGATAGTTTAATATTCATAGCTAATCATGGTGTCCTTGTACTGAATTTTAGATGGAAGCACAAAATCCTCAACCTGGCCAAATCATTGAAATAAGTGTTGATGTTCCTGATGGGGAAACCAGAGTTGTTGGGAGCAAGGTATGCGGGGAAGCACCTTGTGGATTCTCAGATGCTGGAGTTATCTCCAAGGATGCCAAAGAACGATCAGCCTCCATGCGGAAGCTCTTGATGGCAGTGGCACTTTGTGTGGTCTTCATGAGTGTTGAAGTAGTTGGAGGCATAAAGGCGAACAGCCTTTCAATATTGACTGATGCTGCACATTTGCTTTCAGATGTTGCAGCTTTTGCTATCTCCTTGTTCTCTTTGTGGGCAGCTGGCTGGGAAGCAACACCCCGTCAATCATATGGATTTTTCAGAATTGAGATTCTTGGTGCACTTGTTTCCATACAGCTCATATGGTTGCTTGCTGGGATTTTGGTATATGAAGCTATCGTTAGGCTCATTCATGATACAGGGGATGTGGATGGCTTTTTAATGTTTCTGGTTGCTGCATTTGGTCTTGTGGTGAATATTATCATGGCTTTTCTGTTGGGTCATGATCATGGGCATGGCCATGGCCATGATGATCACAGTCATGGGTTTGGGCACAGCCATGGAAGTACAATTATCACTCATCATGATCACCATCATCATGGCCATCACCATCACAAGGAGCAATCGAAAGATGAACACCATGATCATGAAGAGCCATCCCATGTTGAGAAACATCCTGCTTCTGAACATGCTAAAGAACATACTGAGACATTACTAAATGAAGGAAAAGGCAAGGGTGAAAAAAAGAAACGAAACATAAACGTACAAGGAGCTTATCTCCATGTACTTGGGGATTCAATCCAGAGTATTGGGGTAATGATTGGAGGTGGAATCATATGGTATAAGCCTGAGTGGAAGATAGTTGATCTGATCTGCACCTTAATTTTTTCAGTTGTTGTTTTGGGTACAACCATTCAAATGCTGAGGAACATACTTGAAGTCTTGATGGAAAGCACACCAAGAGAGATAGATGCTAGAAAGCTGGAAAAGGGATTGTTGGAGATGGATGAAGTGATGGCCATTCACGAGCTGCACATATGGGCCATCACAGTTGGTAAGGTTCTCCTTGCCTGTCATGTGAAAATCAGGCCAGAGGCAAATCCTGACATAGTTCTAGATAATGTGGTAGACTACATCAGAAGGGAGTACAATATCAGCCATGTCACTATCCAGATAGAGCGTTAGTGTCTGTGATAAACTGCCTTGTTATATTTGGAACTGCTGTTTCTGAAATTTCCAATTTCCTTCTATACAGGTGTATATGTATTCTTTGCTGCTAGATCTTTAAAATTGATATTTTAGTCTCTTTAATTTCGCATTTTTTTTTTATCTAATATCTATATTTGGTCCGCAATTAGTTGCCTTGGCTTAGAAAGGCTTAATACATGAAGGGCTCCATGTATTTTTCCATATTATCCGACCGAACCCTGAACTTTAAAGATGTTTCATTAGTCCCCTGAACGCACTTACAATGGTTTATTGGCCTCCTTAAACTTACTGTAAACCTATTGGCCTATTGAACTGGCAACAATGATCTATTAGCTCCTGCACTTGCTTAAAGTGATACATGTTTTAACTTTTTTAAAATTCTCCTTGTTCTGTTACATGGATTGGGGCTAACCAAATATTTTGAGTAAATTCAGGGCCAATCGGATAATTTGGAGAAGTACAGGTATAGATGTATCCGCTTAAAAATGTCAAATGTATGTATCTGCGTGAAACCATTTTTACCAGGGTTGGAAAGGAAACCACATGATGTTGAACCACTTGTCGGGTCTACCACCGATAATTTTGAGTCACAAGAATCTTTCAGTTAAAATCACAAACGGGAGCATGATGTTTGTGAGTGGGGGCACTTGTGTCATCCAAGGGAGGGAGTATAAAATTGTTACTAACCATGGTTGACTCTGTTCTTACTGTGAGATTCTATGTAAATTGAGCTGGCATTGCAGATGGATAGGAGGAATATAATTACTGGTCCAGAAGATCTCCACAACATGTGAAGAGTGGATAAGGTTAATCTCACTGGTATGTTTTTTCTTTCGTTCTTTAGATATGCTATAATTAATCAGCCAGCTAGTGGACAAGTTGAAATTACTGAAAAAGTTTCTTAAGAATGAGTTTGTTTGCTTGTGTTTTTGTTTATGTGGCTAAACGTATGCCTTAGTTTCATTTCTTATAGCTATGGATTGAAAATAGGTGCAGCATGGATAACATTCTTAAATGTTATCGGAAATTTATTTGTCTTGTGTGTACATTTTGAGATTCATATAAAACATGTTCATCCATGCGTAAGATTTGAGGCTTTTTGATGAAAATTGTCAAATATTTTGATGTGTTAGCATGATGGAGAAAGGAGGAAGGCTAACATGTGAGTGTAGAAACTATTTTAAGGGAAAAAAACAATTAAAACCTTGTTATAGGAAATGATTGAAGCAAGTGAGAAAGAGGACTCAGACAGAGTGAAAGGTGTGAAAGCGACCTCTAAGGTTAAAAAAAAAAATTGGGTATGGCCCTTCATAAGATTGTCTTTGTTAGGCTTATGATTAGACTACCGAGACACGGTGCCTTGAGCATCAGGTAATCTATCTGTCAGTTCAAACCACCATGTAATGCTGTAAATGGTTATTTGTTCCATGTACCTGAAATTACTTTTCATATGGAAACAATAGGCTCTCTCTTGGGGGATGCTTTTAGTGCTTTTCACCTGTATAAATAATGCCAGACTTGCTTCAAACCGAACAGAAAAAACAAAATGCACAACTTACCAATATACATATATGACAATATCATTAAACATCGAAAATGATAGCACTAATCAGCAGCACGAGCTAGCATGTCAGCAGTGTAATTCACAAACTTAAGGACAAAAGAAAAATGTAATAAATCCTAGTCTCTTTAGTAAGAATGGTGACGGGTACCGATTTTTCGGATATCTAGTATTACTCAATTTTAATGTGACTATATGAATTCTATATATAAACGTTTGATGGGAATGAGATTCTCATGACATGTGTATTTGCTAATTTGTATTTTTTACTCTTTTGAAAGTGTAGATGTATATGAAAAAATGGAAGGATGAAATAAAGAATTTTAAAATTAACATTGATGATTTGTATTTGCTGTTAAATTGTGTCATGTTAATTAGAAGTTTAAATATTTGAATTGGAAGTTCGATTTGCTTTTCTTTGGAGTCTAGTCTGCAGGAAAGCTTTACTTTTTTATTTTTTATTTTTACTGTGGAACGGCTATGATTTGCAAATCTTTCATGTTGAAGATTCGTTTTTGTTCAATTTGTGGAATATTAATTTTGAAGTTCATTTCATATTAATATCTGGCACATCTTCATACACAAATGCTCACCGGTTTGAAGTGTGCATAACATAAGCTCATATTACCATATCCTGCAATTTAATTAGCAAAAGAGATTGTCAGGAATCGAACCCTTCATCACTTGATCAAAGAGGCTCCGATACTATGTGCTCAAGTTGATAGTTAAAGGTTCACTATCCGACAAATTCTATTTGGGTTTTCTTTTAAATTATTTATGTATTATTCAATTTATATATTTAAACAGATAAAGGGTACCTATCTATGAATTATGTGGGATGGAAATGAAATTAGAATCATGTATCTGTTAAGGAAACGGGATAGTTAATTCATAAAACTACGTGTATGATATAAACTCTATTTGTTGTGATTCCTACTCTTTAGCCATGTTGCAATAGTTATTTGTAGACTAGATGAAATGGAAATTTTTTATTTTGGCATAATAAATGTAGATGTATAAACATATATTGCTTATGTTTTTGTATGATTGCGAATCTCATCAAATAAATTTATATATTTAATTTTTTATAAAATTTTAAAACTTCATGCCTGTAATAAAGAGATAAGTTAAAGCTTAGATTTTATAAACTAAATTAAACTCCACGGGTTTTCAAAAACATTTTGAAAAAAAAAAATTAGAGAAAAAAATATCAATGGTAAAAAAAAACGGACTTCTAATCCTTATATGCTTCAGTTATACTTTTATAAAATGTAAGTGAATTTTTTACAGGGTTAAAGAGAATACCGTTAACGTATTGGTTCAGGAGCAATTTTACTTTTAATGTATAAAACTGTGTAATTTTATCCCTAACGTTTGTAGTCAAGGGCCCTGTTTGGGAATTAGCTGTTAGCTGATTACATTAGCTGATTTGACCAGCTGATTTGATTAGCTGTTTGTGTATACCTGTTTGGTAAAAATTAGCTGATTGATAATAGCGGTTTGTGCAAAAAGACGAATAAGGGCATTAATTTTGGCGCAGGAGAAGAGGAAGTCTATCTATTAGGGTTAAAGAAGTCCATTAATTTTAATATTGCAAAACGCTAATTGAAAAAGCTAGCGTTTTCATCCCAAAACTCTCTCCCAAACCTCTCTCCACCAAACACTCCAATTAGCGTTTCAGTGGTCAAACCTCTAAAGTTGGTCAAAACCGCTCTTTTTATCCCAAAACGCTCTTTACCAAACAGGGCCAAGAGCAATTTTATTCCTAATGTTGATTATTTGGATCAATTTCAGAAACTATAAAATAATCAAGCCAATAAAAAAAGTGATTGGAAGAAGGTATAAATGATTCAAACGAATTCTAGGAAAAAGATCTTTTAGATCTCTTTACCCTTTTTTTTACTATTTCTTTAGATTCGTTATAAACCCCTTTTTCTATTTATGTGTATATTTATGTTCACTAAGTAGATTATCTTGAACAAGACATAGATTGCCTTAGACTAAGATAAAAAAAAAAAAAAGCTATTTCAAAACAAAATTAGTTAATGATGCCCCTCCATGGATTTGCCTATATAAGCCGTAGCTAAAGTTGCAAAAATAAGAGCTTGAATACCACTTGTAAATAGTCCAAGGAACATGACAGGTATAGGAACCACTGAAGGTACTAAAGAAACAAGAACAACAACTACTAATTCATCCACTAATATATTTCCGAAAAGTCGAAAGCTAAGTGATAAAGGTTTTGTGAAATCTTCTAAAATGTTAATGAGTAAAAGAATTGGAGTTGGTTGAATGTATTTACTGAAATAACTTAATCCTTTTTTGCTAAGGCCGTAAGTAAAGCTAAAGCAACGGTAGTATTTATATCATTCGTAGGTGCAGCTAACTCCCCATGAGGTAACTCTATGATCTTCCAAGGTAAAAGTGTTATCTCTCTAATTTTGACCACTAACTTGCCACCTCACTAACTTCCTCAACCTCCAAAAACCACCACTAACTTCCATGCCACATCACTCCACTACATTATGGTTAGAGAGACTTTTAAGGCTAGGCACAGGTGTGGGGATGAGCTAAGCTTCATGGGTTAGCTCGTGGTTCTGTTCGGATGTCTTTGGAGAAGTCGGATGGACCGAAACGGCTTCGGGACGAGGACTGGCCTCCAGGTCGCCGAGCTGACTGCCAGCTCGCCGAGCTAGATGTTAATATATATATATATATATATATATATATATATATATATATATATATATATATATATATATATATATATATATTTCATCCTTTTTATTTCTTTTATTTAGAAAAATAGAAACTATACCCTAAAATTAAATATAAGCTTTCTATATACATGAAAATAAAATTTATTTATTTTGGGCCAACAATTGTCCCCCTCTTTTGTGTATAAATTGACTATGATTGAAAATTTGTACACAAAAGAATGTATTTAGGATTTTTGAACCAATTTTTTTTCTTTTTTTTTCTTTCCTTTTTTTTCTTGATTTTGCTTCATTTTTTTTTCATAAGAGCCTTGTTTGAGCTCATGGATTTTTTTTTTTGTGAAAATGTGAGAAATAAAGCATGAAAATTACAACTTAAAAACGTAATTTAAACGAACAAATTGTGAAAACAAAGCAATATGTACGAAGAAATTAATTGAGATAATTGTGCAAAAATGAATAAATATTAACAAACTTGACCTCGTGACTGATGAATGGTCTTAGTGGTCAGAATAAATTTAAGAAAATAGTTGTTCAGAACAGTTGTTTGATGAGATTAAATTTTATTTGAGATCAAATAAATACCAAAAACTTGGTTCTGAGATAATTGATACTTTAGAATCAGGGATTGCTTCTGAGAATGATATGGAAATGGTTTGTTACAAGAGAATGGCTCGTAATTTGGAGTTCGAAGGATTTCAGGTTAATGAAAAATAACTTGGTATAATAATGATGAAATTTAATTTGGACACAGTTGGCTCGAATTGAGGAGTGGATAATGTTTATCTAAGCTAAATGGACTTCTAGAATAACCAGATTGGAATTTGTTGAATTAGATGTAGAAATTGGACGTGTTGGAATCATTTTAAAATTTGAAAGACTCAAATGAAATTTTGCCAATCAATTGAAAAAGAAATACACGAGTTATTTGATGTAAGACAAATCAAATGACAATGGGGCGATTTCGAGTGAAAAATTGAGGTTATACGGAATCGTTTTGAATTAAATAAAAGTTGAGAGTTATAATTTGGATATCAACGGAGAGATTGAGATTGGTTTTGAAGGAAAAGGTGGCTTATGGCGGCCGAAATCAATTTTGAAAAAAAAAAGCTAAACCAGAACAGTTGTTTGATGGAAATTATGATTTTTGAGATCAATAATTTTCAAAATCTTGGTTCTGGGTATTTTAATTAATTGGAATCAACTAATAGATTGCAAACACGATATAGAAATGGGTAATAATTGAGTGTTCCGGTTTGTGAGCTAGAGCTCGAAGAAAATGAAGAAGATGACAATGGCAAATTATGAGATGGGTAAAATTAATCGAAATGAATGATTAGGTATCGTGTATTAGACTTAAACTAAGATATTTGACAATTATATAGAATAGAATTGGAGAAAAAGTTTATTGGAAGATGTGAATTTGACTGATCTTTTGAACTAAATTTGAGAAACTGGGATTTGAAGATTATGAACTTGAACCTAGAATTGAAGGTTGTCTTTGTTGAGGAAGAAATAACGAAAGTACTCGTATCCACCTTCAAACTGGCTTTGTTTTCTGTTTTTTTTTCATATATATATGCTTTTTTTAAATAAACGCAAAAATAACAATATATTTACTAGTTAATTAACCTATTTACAAAGCGAACAACTAACGAGATGAAAAAATAAGAGTAGAAAAAATGAACAAAATGAAAACACGAATATAAATAATTTATTTTGAAAACTGAAATATTTTTTCATTTTTTCTTTTTGTGCCGAAAGAAATGCCAACTTATTTTAGCCACGAATGGTCTTATGAGCTATGTTGCAAGTACGAATCATGTTATAGCCTCATATAATAAGATGCTCAACAACATTTCTGCAAGAGGGATGCGAGTTTCCATGCCGATGATCTTATTTTCATGACTTTCCTTCCGCATAATAAAGTATAATTGTAAACTAAGGTCTACATAAATAAACAAGGTTAGGAAGTTAAAACCTCGTGACTTGTCCGGATGGTAGGAAAGTTGAAATAGACTGCCGAAAAGAATAATCATGGTCTGTAAACTTGGTTCTCCGTTTGAGTTAACAAACTCCGTAGTGATTATAGGTTCTAGAAAAACATGAGTTGTTAGAGGTACTTTAGGGGCAAATTCTTGTTGAATCTCTTGATCTTGACTGCCCCCAAAACCATGACCATAGAAGTTTTCTTCATCCTGGCTGACTTGCGGATTACATTCGTAGAAAATATCTTCATTATTTTCTTGAGTCTCTGAAGCTACTTTTTCTTCCATATCACCACTTCCCAAAAAATATTCTGATTTTAAAGACTTCACAAGAATAAGGGATTCTTCTAGAATAAATTCTTGTTGAACCTCTTCCGGTTGGATGCCTCCCGGGTTGGATACCTCATCCTCTTGACTAGATTCTGAATCATAGCTCCAAGGAACATCTTCCTCATCTTCTTGAGTTTCTACATGTGCTTCATGGATGCCCTTCGGGTTAGAAGTATCTAACAGGTCATCACCCTCCCTACTGAAATCGAAATTGAGGTCATGAGATATATCTTCCTCCTCTTCCTGGGATTGTACAGCTGTCTTCTTGTTCACGTCAGGACTCCATGGAAATTCCATTGACTTCGAGGGATTTGCATATATGGGAAATACTTCTAGAGTGGGTTCTTGCTGAATTGTTTCTTCTTTGCTACCCCCCGAATCAAGATCATTGGACACGACATCATCATCTTTGCTGGATTCTGAAACATAGCTCCTAGAAATACCTCCTTCATCTTCTTGAATTTCTATAGGTTCTTCGTGGATGCCCCCCGAATCAAGATCATTGGAATCATTTTCATCCTCTTCCCTAGACTCAGAATCATATTCGTAGGAGTCATCTTCATCCTCTTGACTTTCTATTGTCGTCTAATTGTTAGGAATCTTTGTTTTTGGAGGAGTTGGGCATGTGGGAGATGGAGATGCCTCTAACTTCGTATTGTGATGAAATTCTCCCTTTTGGATGCCCCCCAAATAGCTTTCCATGCAGGCTCTTAGAGAAGCCACTAAATTAGTCGTCTGTTTCTCGAGTTGATCCATTCTTTGATGATACTCATCGTCCGCTGATTGCTTCTCCTCCATAAGTAATGATTCAATTTCTCCATCATCCTCAATAACTTGGACTGCTTCCACCTCTGCCACATGACTGGAATCCTCGAAAGAATTCTGGTCATAGCTCATATTAGAGCACATGACATGTTCATATGTCTTATGCTCGACTGGAGCCATGACCGTACTTCTTTCAAAGCAAGATTGCCGACAAGCACGATGAAAATGGAGGTTTTCATCCCTATAATTACAAATATAACTATTTCGGCAATAAGGATTACTCATCCGTAGATGCTCCCATACTTCAACATAATCAGGACCATGTGGATTCTTATGGGACTCCTGGACTTGCTCCACATAGCAATCATATTGATCATCATAAAATGACGCAGTTTGAACGTAAGTACCACACTTGCAGTCAATATTATGTTTGTCACTATGAATAAACTGGACATAGCCATCATCGTAGCATCTAAAGGCGGTGTACCAATGGACCCAAAATCTGGTTGCACTTATTGTAAAATGTCGATCTCGATTGAAACCACCAAAATACACCGGTATTGTAACATCCCTTACATCTTCGTATGTTATCCTCATCATGGTTTGATTGCTTTGCACTTATTGATATTCAGAGGCATTCTTCGTAATTAATAGAAAAAATGATTAAATTAAATTTATTATGAAAATGAAGTAAATAAAGCGAATAGATAAAATTGCATAAAGTAAGAGCATGGAATGATAATAAGCTAAACTGAAAAGTTGAGTGTGAGAAAAAAAAAAGAATCGTGTTTATAGGGAAAAGGGCATTGAAATTTTTGAGAAAGCTTAAATAAAAGGTCCCACTGGGCATGCCAAAAATTGTTAGCGATATTTTCGAAATATGCTAATTTCAACCTTGTCACGTGTGGTTAGGGTGCGGGCGTGCCAGAGAAATTATTTCTCAATTACGAAAGACGGTTAAGTTTGTGAAATTGTGCGCCGAAAACATGAATTCTAATCGAAGCGATTGGCGAGGGACGCAAGGATTGAAAAAGTCCCTCTTGGGTCTCTAGCGCCATTATAAAACTTTGCTAGATTAATTATTTTTATTTAAGCTAAGCGTATAAATTGAAGACGGGTAAAATAAAGAAATTAAAAGTGCGAAACTGACACGAGATTTGGTGAAAAATTTGGTATTTTATTGATTTGATCAAGGTTTGAATACATATGTTCAAAAAGTATGAAATTGAAAATGAATTACAATTGAAAAATTTCTATACTAAACATATAGACAATTAATTGAATTGGAAAACAAATCAATACAAGGAATTGAAATGCAATTAAAATAAAATTGAAATTCAACGACAAACTCGGAGCCACAATATCTATCTTGGCTGGACGTTGAACTTTGATGTCGGCTTGAAATTCTCGGATGCACCACAGTCGGTTGGGCCCGTATGGAATACGGTCTTGGCAATATCAAAACGTGTGGTAGGTAAATGGGGCAGATTTAACCCTCGACTTCGGTGGGCTCAATTGAGTGCTTAAGAACCCGGAATTGGACGAGTAAACAGGCCAAATTTAACTTCGGGAGGTCAAGAATAAATTTTTATAAGGGATCTAAGGCAAAAACGAATTCTAAATGGATGAAATTGAGTTTTGAAAACAACTAGGCGAATCTGGGAAATTCTGGGAACAGACTAGCTAAAAGAATTTGGGCTGTAAAGATTGTCTTGTAACTTTAGTTTTTGAGCACGGAATTGGGAAAATAAATATACTAGATTGAACTTCTGGACATCAGGAACAACTTTGTTGAAAGGGTTGAAAGCAAAAAATAAATCTAAATGGACGTAATCGAGCTTCGAAAGTAATTGGACGAACATGGAAAATTAATTCAGAAATAGAATTCTAACTAGGGATTGAACAAGCTAAGGGCTTAGGGAGGCTAAATTGGATTGGAAAAACTTGGAAAAAGACTACTAAAACTTGAATTAAAGCTAAGGAAAGCTCAAAAAGAATTAAAGCTAGAACCAAATTAAGAACAAAGGAAGAATTCAATAACTAAGAGCTTAACATAGAGCATTGAGAGAGATACCTTAGGAGGGGATTTGATTGTGATGAGTGAGTGTTTTTTTTATGAAGAATGGAGGGTCTATTTATAGTATTTTGAGGGGGCATGTTGAGTAATTAATCACCAACTAGCCCTTATTTTTCTCTCTAATTTTGACCACTAACTTGTCACCTCACTAACTTCCTCAACCTTCACAAACCACCACTAACTTCCATGCCACATCACCTCACTACCTTGTGGTTAGAGAGACTTTTAAGGCTAGGCATAGGTGTGGGGATGGGCTAGGCTTCATGGGTTAGCTCGTGGTTCTGTTCGGGTGTCTTTGGAGAAGTCGGATGGACCGAAACGACTTCCGGACGAGGACTGACCTCCAGGTCGCCGAGCTAGAGGTTAATTTATATATATATATATATATTATTTTTCATATTTTTCATCCTTTTTATTTCTTTTATTTAGAAAATGGAAATTATACACTAAAATTAAATATAAGCTTTCTACATACATGAAAATAAAATTTATTTATTTTGGGCCAACAGTTCTGTTTGAGTGTGTTAAGTTTTTCCCTTTTATTGTGATTTCTCTCTCCCTTTTTTTTATTTCCATTCGACACAACTAACCTATTAAAACATGATAACCTTCAAACGTGAAAAAACAAAACAAAAAATACGATAAACCGAAAAGCAATGTGAAAAACGAGAAAAAAAATCTGTGAAAAATAAAAAACATCGTAAAAACAAAACGTGAAAAAAGAAAAAAGCTTGAAAATGGAAAAAGAAGAAACGCAAAAAAAAAAAAAAAACATGATAAAATGAAAAAGATTGGAAAATAGAAAGTGACAACAAAAATAGTGAAAAATAGGAGAACTTGAAAAATAAAAAAGAAATATGAAAAAAACTCGAAAAACATAAAAACAAAACCGAGAGAGAAAGAAAGAAAGAAAGAAATAAATAAATAAAGTTAGCATCATCTATAGTTTTGGATCTTCATTTAATAAAGGATAAAGTTCAAATAAAACACATGTGGTTTTACTAATTTTCAGATAAAGGACTATGGTTTACTTTTTGTCAAAACGAGGATTGAGGTTTCACACTTTTAATAATGTTATTAAAACTATCTTTAACGATCTGAAAATGAAAATTTTCAAGAATTAAAGTTGTTCAATGCCATATTTTTTATGGAACTACATTTTCGATTTTAGAAAATCATCTTTTTTGGAACTTTCTCTCTCTTTACCAAATATCATCTAAATAATCTCGAAATAAAAAAGTTGAAGAATTAAAGTTGTTTAGAATATTAGTACTTTTTAAAATATGTCATTTTTGAAGTCGTCAAGGGTGATTTTAATAGTATCAATCGAAAAAGTCCTTATTTTGCTAAATTTGAAAATCTCAATCATCGTTTTGACAAAAAGTAAACCACAGTCCTTTATCTGAAAATTAGTGAAACCACATGAGTTTTATTTAAACTTTACCCTTTAATAAATCTCCTTTGATCCCTAAAGGTGAGAGGTACTTTCAACTGTATAAAAAGAGGAAATAGGAAAATGGGATTTTGGAAACATTAGAAGGACATACAATACAATGCAAACTCTAATTGGGAACAAAAACTATATCCCGACACATTTAATGAATTTTTTTTCCCTTTTCCATTTTCACTATACCCTACCAACTTTTTCCCTAACCAAGCCAGCCAACGCCCTACTAATTTTTTCACAAATCATTTATGTTTTTATTAATTCAACAAAATAAATCCATTTTTCTAACGTATTTTAATAATATATATACACAATAAATTTTAGGGTTAAACTATACTTACTTTGTTTTTAAGAAAGTAAGGCTTATTTTGTTTTTCCCACCATTGGATGGTGATGAACTTTGACCTCATCCAATGGTAGAAAAAACAAAGTAAGCATAGAAGACTGATGTAGATTAAAATCGACTGGAGGTTTTAATCGTAAACCAACAAAGATTACAAACTTCTCAAGCTTAACTTGAAGGTTGAATAAACCCAAAAGGAATGAATCCTTGCTCCAATGGAGGCTTCAAAATATAATATTCATCAAAAAAGTTCTTCAACATTACAAAAGATGGAGAATATATACTCCTTCCAAATAAAAGATAAGGACTAAAAGGCCACCCCTAGGGTTACCAACAACTAAGGAGCCCTAGGGGTAAGTTAGGAAATGCATAAAGATAGATATTAGGGTAAATAAGTTCAATGGCAAAGAGGTAAATAGTAGAGTGGCAAAACAGTAATAAAGAGGTGGCAGATATTGTCCTTAACAATAAGAACTTGGGGAGGAAGTATTCCCCCAACCCAGGTACGCCCCGCGTGTCCTCCCTCACGCCCCGCGTGGATGTGTCCCTGGACTTGGTGGTTCCTGTTGGGCACTCTTACGCCCCGCGTCTTGAGGCATACGCCCCGCGTCTTGAGACATACGCCCCGCGTCTTGACCTCCTGATCTGAACTCTCATCGGAGGCTGGTTCCACGCCCCGCGCCTCGCCATACACGCCCCGCGTGTATGACCTCTTGGGTTGTTCCCCCGACTTCGAGTCCTTCACGCCTCGCGTCCCAATGGACACGCCCCGCGTGCTCTGTTCTTCGCCCTTTTCTTCCTCCCACTCGGTTAGCTTTCTACGGGTCCCATCCTTCAACTCCGGTTCAACCTTTAGGGACTGGATGTCCTCATCATACTCTCCTTCTTTAGAGGAGTTGGACCCCAACTCAATGATAGTACAAGGATGACTCACCCCCAAGGTTGATGCTCCGCTCTCCCCACTAGCAATGCTCGTCTCTTGGGTCGGCTCACCCACACCTAACAATCCGACGGGCTGCTCAACGCGGGTATCTCCTAGCGGCGTCGGTTCCCGGCTAGGATACGCAATCAATGCCGCTTTCTTTTCTCCCTTTGTAGGACCCGTCAACGGTATGAGAATATACTTGACCCCATCTTTGAAGATGGTGTACATGTTGTCCCGTCCGGCATGTGAGGCGTCACGGTCGAATTGCCAAGGCCTCCCAAGAAGCAAGTGATACACATCCATATCAGCCACATCACACATAACCTCATCTTGGTAGGCCCCAATAGAGATAGGAACCTTGCACCGGTGGGTGACATTAAGCTTCTCCCCCTCTTTGATCCAGCCCACTCGGTATGGCTTCGGGTGTGGCTCGGGCACTAAGCCAAATTTGCTCAAAACGGCTTTGCTAAGGATGTTCTCTTGGCTTCCACCATCAACAATCAATTCACATTTCAACCCGTGGATTAGACCTCTAGTCCTAAACAATTGGTGCCTCGGATCATGCTCTTGTTCAACCGACATCAGTACCCTCTTCACTACATGGACCTTCCGCTCATCCCCGGATGATCCACTATCAATGGGCTCACAATACAACTCATCATTACCTCCATAATCACCATCATCACATCGCTCAACCATATTAGCGCTCCTCCTCCTTGGACACTCATTCGAACGATGGCCCGGTTCGTTGCATCGGAAACACTTAAACGGAGCCGGTTTTGTGTACGGGTTGTTGCCCTTAGGAAGGGCGACTGTCCTAAAGGGTCGCACATCTCCGCTAGGTGATTTTCCCCCGCTCAAGATCTTGGTTCCACTTGAACTAGCACGATTCTTATCCTTGCCCACCTCTTTGGACTCTTCGCCCTCTCCACAAACTTCCTCAATCCTCGGCCTCCGGTATCCGTCACGTGCCCTAACATTCAGTTGAGACTCGGCCTTCAAAGCTAGGTTCCTTGCATCTTGAATCCGGATTACCATTTGTGTCCCAATTCTGTCTTGAATATTATACCGTAGCCCCTCTAGATACCTTGAAGTCTTTTGGCTTTCGGTTTCCGACAAGTTAGCCCTTGCCGAAAGCCTTAAGAACTCTGAAGTATACTCGTGCACGCTCCTTGGTCCTTGCGAGCAATTCCGGTAGGAGCTGTAGATATACTGCTCGTAGTCGGGTGGTAAAAACCGCTCTCTCATCATCGATTTCATCCTCCTCCAAGACCTAATCGGTTCCCTTCCTCCTCTTCTCCGCTCTTCCTTCACATTATCCCACCATACCGAGGCTCCCCCTTTCAACCTATACGCCACTAACCGAACCCTCCTATCTTCCGGTATCCCCGCATAGTCGAAGAACCTCTCCACCTCAAGCAACCAATCAAGGAACCCCTCAATGTCAAGTTCCCCTCCAAACGAAGGTAGATCAACCTTGAGTTTGAAAGCATCATCCCTATCATAGTGTCCTCCATACTCCACTCTCCCATTCATTCCGTCTCTATATCCGCCCCTATCAATAGCATGACCCCCATACGGATCATTCATTCCATAATTTCCCCTTCCATGACCACCTAAATCATCATCATTCAAAATATCCAAATTCCCGGCACGCACATGCACGGGACCAACAACATCATGCATATTCATATCATTCACATGCCTAACATTCCCAATACCGACATCATGCTTAATACCCATGTTTCTAGCAATCCTATTCAAGTCGAAATCATCAAATAGGTTGCCGTCACTATCACTATCGGCATTTCTAATGACCATGGTGTTAGGATGCCTTACCTCATGAACCCGAGGGTCCACTCGTTGTGGTGCTTGGTTTCTCAAAGGAGGTGGCGTCGGGTGTCTATCTGGTGGAGGCCGGATCGCCTCTTCATTTTTCCGGTGAAGGACTCCGGTGGGTTGAGTGTGGGTATTCCGAATCTCAAGAACAAGTCTCTCCATAGCAAGTTGCATTTCTCTTCTACCCGCTTCTTGCTTCTCTTCAAACTCCATCATCTTGTCATTCATTGCCTTCATATTTGCTTCTAAGGCTTCAAACCTTTGATCATTGGCTCCAATGGCTTCGGTGGTGATACGTGGTTGAACCATCTCCGAGAAGAAGTCTCCGGTCAAGGAAAACGACTCGGCTCTGATACCAAATGATGTAGATTAAAATCGACTGGAGGTTTTAATCGTAAACCAACAAAGATTACAAACTTCTCAAGCTTAACTTGAAGGTTGAATAAACCCAAAAGGAATGAATCCTTGCTCCAATGGAGGCTTCAAAATATAATATTCATCAAAAAAGTTCTTCAACATTACAAAAGATGGAGAATATATACTCCTTCCAAATAAAAGATAAGGACTAAAAGGCCACCCCTAGGGTTACCAACAACTAAGGAGCCCTAGGGGTAAGTTAGGAAATGCATAAAGATAGATATTAGGGTAAATAAGTTCAATGGAAAAGAGGTAAATAGTAGAGTGGCAAAACAGTAATAAAGAGGTGGCAGATATTGTCCTTAACAATAAGAACTTGGGGAGGAAGTATTCCCCCAACCCAGGTACGCCCCGCGTGTCCTCCCTCACGCCCCGCGTGGATGTGTCCCTGGACTTGGTGGTTCCTGTTGGGCACTCTTACGCCCCGCGTCTTGAGGCATACGCCCCGCGTACTTGACCTCCTGATCTGAACTCTCATCGGAGGCTAGTTCCACGCCCCGCGCCTCGCCATACACGCCCCACGTGTATGACCTCTTGGGTTGTTCCCCCGACTTCGAGTCCTTCACGCCTCGCGTCCCAATGGACACGCCCCGCATGCTCTGTTCTTCGCCCTTTTCTTCCTCCCACTCGGTTAGCTTTCTACGGGTCCCATCCTTCAACTCCGGTTCAACCTTTAGGGACCGGATGTCCTCATCAAAGACACCTAAACTTTTAATATATTTTAAAGATTAGAATTTATAAATTGAAAGTCTATAATATATTTTCTAGGATTTATGAATTTGAGTTTTTTTTTTCTAAAAAAAAATTTGCGCACGATGCGCTTACATTAAAGAAGAAAGAAAAATCTCCACCAGACTCGGATGTGATTCGAACCCATGACCTCCCAAGGCATAGGTAAGCTCTCAACCACTAGGCTAAAAGCTTCACCACCAGACCGGATGTGATTTATGAATTGGAGTTTAGAATTTTTAAATTATGGTGTAAAATCATAATATATAGAAAATAATGAAATATTAAGAATTAAGTTTGATGATATGACTTAATTATAATTTATACTTAATTATGATATTCATGTATTTGATCCTATTTTAATCGTGAATAGAGATTAATAATCCAACTAATAATAATAATAATAATAATAATATTATTATTATTATTATTTAACAAAATGATTGGATTATAATGGATGTAAATTAACCAAAAAAATATCGAATATCTGAACCCAAGTGGGACATAACAAAAACAAATATCGTTAGCATTTCTATTGTTTTTTTTTTTTAAATATCATGTTAGTATATTTGAAATATCATATCTTAAAATCTTTGTAATTGTTTTTTAATTTTTTTTACGTATTGATCTTGCAAAAGAATTATTTGTGCAAAATTCCGACTTGAAATATTTCAAATTTGATAATGTGTGGATTATGTTATATGATTTCAAATAATTTGTAGATGTGTAAAAAATGATGAAAAATAACTTTAGGAACTTTGTTGTAATTTGTTTTATGTTTTAGCTATTAAAATATATGTGATTAGTATGTGTTAGTTGAGTGTATGAATATAAATACTCAATATATCCGTTGCATTCAATACATGACATATAATATATTTTTAATTCTTCTTCAATCTTTCTTCCTTCCTTCAATTTACATGGTATTAGAGTTTAACGGAACGGTCCGTTGATGTTTGTGTAATTGAAGCGTCCTGAGTTGAAATGACAAAAAAACAAAGATCGTATGTAGAAACTTTCAACGAAACTAGGAGAGAAGAAGTTGAATATGAGATCATGAGTTAGAATAAGAACAGAGTTTGCAAAATCAAAAGAAGGAGAATCAACAATGAGTTTGAATCACAACTCGAATTCATCTAATCAAGTCAATGATAATCCAAGACTGGTGCTTGTTAGCATAGTTCTAAGTGGAAAGAACTACATACCTTGGCATGGATCTATGATGTTTGCACTCGGCCAAATGCAAATAAAATCACATTCTCAAACATGATTCTCTAAAGGATATGAGGTCAGATGAGTTTACGAATTGGAAGGAAATTGATGATCTCATTTTTTCCTGGATCATTAATGCTTTGACAAGAGATTTGGTAGAGGTGTTTCTATTGCATCGACGGTAAGAGCACTATGGCAAGATATGAAGGAACGGTATGGCAAAAGCAATGGCTCGTTGATATTTCATATGTGAGGGAGGTTTGTTGATTAACTCAAGAAGGTATGTCTTTAGTTGTGTTTTTTAATAAACCGGAGAGAATGTGGGATGATTACATAGTTATTAGACCTGCTACATATTGCACTTGTGGAGAGTCAAGGAAAATTGCTCAGGATCTGATGCAAGAAGACCAACTTATGCAAATTATTGTCTGGATTGAATCCAGAAGTTAATAATGTCAAAGATCAAATCATGTTGATGGATCCTTTACCACAAGTAAATAAAGCGTAATGAGAATTGTTAAGTAACAAAACGTAACTGAAACTGCATCAAATGATTTTGTTGAAATGTATGGTGTCAGATCACAGAATAATAGGAATGAATGATAACTATTGTTGGAATTTAGTGTCCTAAATACAATTGTTTTGGATATTAATATTAATGAATAAATTGTTTATTTGGTCATTTGTTTAATCAGATATATAGCATTAATTTGTAACTATATATAAAGGCACAAATCTTTCGCAAAGGAAGTAATCCTAAGTCTATTCAAGTAGTTATAAAGTGTTCATACAAGCATGAAGTGAGACTATACTTTATAATAGACTGATAGACTTAAAGTAAACCCAAGTCAAGTAATATGTTATATGGATTGGCATATTGCTGTTGAGACTTGCATGTAACAGTGTTTTCTGTCGAGACAGAAAGCTGATCTCACAAGCTTTAGATATTCTGATATCTAGACAGTTACATGGATCTGATGAAGGAGTTCATTAGGATTGGGACCCGACTTGAGATAACAGAATGGAATGATTTATCTAATGTGTCAACTGTTCATCTCATCGGTATTAGTAGGTATAACTAATCCTCAGACTCAAACATTCATTAATTAGTAATTCTGGATTGTCTCGGCGTTGGTTTGTTTTCTTTCCTGTTTCTACAAAAAAAAAAGTAATTCTGGTGCAGAGTCTAATACTTTGATTCTGTGTGAGCACGATCCAAATAGGTGAGAGCCTAGGGTGTGTGAGAGCAGGGTTGGGTATCACGCGAAGTAATTACAGAATGGTTAATGTCAGATTGAGCATTCATCACTCCCAATAAATGGGAGATATATCCAAAGGGCCGCTTGTGGTGAATTGACTGAAATCCTTGCAAGGTGATACAGTTAAGAGTAGAAATAAACATTTCACTTAACTTATCTTTCAGAGTGAATTCAACCTGTACAAGTAAAACCGGACTCTTCGTTATATGTAACCTTGACACGTTCCATGGTTATAAGGAATTGACCGAAAGGATATAGTTGATGAAGGATCGTATTATACTGTACCTAATACAGAAAGGTTAATGTCAGTTATCGACCTGACTTCTTAATTGCTCTGGGGGAATATCATAGGTTCTGCTAGTAACAACTCTCGACGGTATTCCGTTATATATATGTTGGAATTAATCGTGATGAATAATTTCAAATGATATATACGGCTAGTGGCAATAAAGAACCTAATGGGTCGCATATGGGACTTGGAATCGGAGGACGAAAATGTAATTAGTGGGACATATACATATGGGCCGAAATTTACATTAATTTAGGGATAAATTAATTTGATTAATAATTATAATTTGATTATGGTTATCAATTAAATTAAAAGATTATCTGATAATATTAATTAGAAGTTTTATGTGATTGAAACTCTATTTAATTATCCCTAACATTAATTAATTATTAATTTGATTAATAATAATTATCTAGATATAATTAGTTATTATTTAGATAATAGTAAAGTGTTTATTTAATTATCTAATTAGGAATCCTATTCCATATAAGATTTCAATTATTTAATTACCTAACACAACTGGGATTAGGGTTAAGAAAAGTCTATAAATAGACTTCCCCAATCCCAAATTTCGACACACACAAAATAGGAGAGGAGGAATCGTTCCATCTTTCGTCTCGGCTAATTTACTTTATTTCTTACTCCCTCTTTGATCTCATATCGATTTCTGTTAGAGGCAATCATTGCGATTGCTATTCATTGAAGGTTGATAACTGATTATCTTTTGGTTTTGTGTTGAATCAAACGTTCGTGGTTCACGAGTTGATGATAGCAAGTTGTGGCACTTCGTTTGCAACGGTAGATAGTTCATCAATAAAGGTATTACTATCTATCCCTCTTTATATGAAATAACAATTAACAGATCTTGGAAAAGGGAAATAGATAAAATTTTATTATTCCGCTATGCCTAGGCTTGTCTATTTTCCTACAACTATAGCAGACAATGAAATGGAAACTATGGCTCCATATCTAATTTAGCTATTAATAACTTTGATGGAAACAATAAGAATATTAATAATTTTCTAAACAAGGAGGAGAAGTTTTGTAACTATCACAGAAAAAGAGGACATGAGAGGTTTGAGTGTTTTTGAATTAAAGGTTATCAGATTGGTTCAAGGGAAAGAGAGTGTTCGGACCAGCCAAATACCAGGCTAACATGACTCAAGAAAAAGAAGAATTTTCTTCTTCGCTAGATGATTTTGATGCATATGTAGAGACATGATGCAAGAGTGATTCTGTGTAGGAAATTATGTAGAGAGAAGTTCAAAGAGCTATAAAGGAAAACTTGTCTCAAGAGAGTGGTTGTTCGCAAGATTTCTCCGTTTTGTTAGGGTCTTGTGCAGGTAATGCTTCTTATAACATTGATTCAGTTATTGATGAGTGGATAGTGTTGGTCCCGCGTGATTAGTTCCAAAGGGGGGGTTAGGAACTAATGTAACTTTTTCGTGTTTAATTTGATAAGCTGACTTATAAAATTTTTATGAGTTGGTGAACTCAGCTTTTGGTCAGCTTGGTGAGATATGTTTCAAGACAGCTTTAGTCAGATGTTGACTAAGGTTGTTTTCTTGTAAGTTAGGAATTGACACTCTTGGAGGTCAGCTTCTAACTCAGCACCACTTATTTACTCAGGATCAGCTTAGGCAATTTATATGCTGAGTAAATAAAACAAACAACACATGCGATTTATATATATATTAAGAGAGAGTTTAGAGATTACTCAGTATCACTTATCCTGGTTCGGCCTCTCTGCCTACGTCCAGTCCCTAGAGTCCTCCGGGCTTTTTTAATCCAATACTGAGCTCTTTAATGGTAGAGCACAAACCGATTACAAGGCAGTTGAATATGCAAGAGTACCTTCCTCTATTCGTCTACTCAACTCCTACTAAGTGCTACAACCCAACACCTAGATTTCTCTACCACTGAATGCTTACAACCAAGCACTCAGCACGACACTCTCAATATTACAATTGATAAACACTTGTTCTCTTTTCAGTAAAGAACACTTTAGAAGATTACAAAGAATCACTCTAGCATTTACACAGGGAATAGAAAGTTTGGTGTAAGATCTTTCTTGTATTTGAGTGCTTTGAAATTGTTTCTTTCTCTCTTGTATTTTTTTTATCGGCAATGATCCAAGGTTCTTGATTGTCCTTTTATAGATGGAAATCTGCAGATGGATCATTTGAATTGTTTTAGCCGTTAACACCAAAACGGCTCTTTTAGGGAACATCTTCTGGTCAGCTTCAGACTGTTCAGGCCATTCTCTTCCTCTGTTTTCTTCAGGCGTCAGGCTTTGTTTTCTTGCGTCAGACTTGTCTTTTTGTGCCAGTTGTCTTTTACCAATAATCCATTGACCCATACATCTCGAAATCTGTCTTCTGTATATTTCCAAGATTTCAATTATTGGTACAGAGGGGCGGTAATCATTGTCCTTTAGCAAACGACTCTTTCATGCTGTCCTGAAGATACAGTCAGCTTTGTTAGACGAATGTTAACGCGGCTTCTTATGCTGAGCTTTATTCTCTTTGTGTTGGGTTGTTATGACTTGGTATTTTGGTGCTAAGGTTAATTTCACTCAGCTTGATATTTTAGGCTTCCATGCTGACCTTCATTTCACTTAGCTTATTCTGTTCATCTCATGCTGACATTGTCCTGTCCTTATCTTTATATATGTATTTGTACTCAATATTGAACAAACAGATTAGTATAATAAAATCAAAGCACTTAAATTTAGTTATCCCTTAATCATGGATGATTTTGTCAAATCAAAATCTTGTGGAAAGGTGTTTCAACAAACTCCCCCATTTTGATGTTGGCAAAATACATAATTATGGAACTCAGTTTTGAAATTTCCCATGATTGAATCATTTTTCATATTTCTGAAGTTGCTCCCCCGTAAGGGTTGCATCTATTAATTTAACTCTAAACCTTCTACGATTTAATTGAGATAAATTAAAAAGACTTGTACTGACTAAAATTACTTCTACACCTTTTAAGGTCAAGTTTATTAGAGTTCAGGTCAGCTTTCAGAAATGGTCAATTTATGAAACATTTTATTACTTCAGTTTCGTTATGGTTTGTTTGTTCAAATTTGGACAGTTCAATATATATAATATATACTACTAAGCATGATATGAAGATAAGGTGGATAAAGTAATGCTTATCATAAATTTGCCCAGCAAAAACTATAAATATTAAGCATAGAATGAGGTATGAGCTAAGTTCTAGACTAGTCTATAGTCTACTTCTTCTTCTTCAAGTTGACTTGTGCTTGATGGTCAGCTTTATATACTCCTTTACCTTTATCTTTACTCCCGGATGCACCACCTAGAAGCTGAGTTCCTTCTTGGCTTTTCTCCCCCGTTTTGCCATCATCGGGTTTATAAAGGAAGGTATCGTTGCTAGCAGCAGTGGAGAGGACATTTGTGTAACGCTGGATCCTCTTTGTGCTTTCACGCAAGCCATCAATTACAGGTACACTGTCATCTTGGACATGGCGAGGAACCCGGAGAGAGCTGATAATCATGATGAGTAGGCATTCATGTGATTTGCTAAGCCAGGTGAGCGAGCTGGTGAGCTGAGCAAAAGATTGGTGGTACATCTTCAGTATGGCAGAGTCATAAAACATGCGCTGAGCATTGTTGATGCGCATTGCCTTCATAATTGCTTGGGAGAAGCTCAAGAGTTGACCATTGGAGACTGGGTCAACATCCATCTGTGCTTTGTTGACGTTGAGTAGACTGACTGCTTCACTCAGTTGGTCAATTGTACACTGAGAGGAGGAGGAAACTAACTCACGCGTACAAGTCAGCTTAGCATTGAGCTTGGTAAAGCATTCTTGGAGTTCAGCAGATGTGGCATACTCAGTATTAACCGATGTGCCAAGGTTGGGCAGTTCTGATCTCAGTTTGGCGAAATGTTGATCTAACTCAGCAGAAGTTGCATAGCCTGGATTTGGAGCAGAGAGATTATTGATCTTGCCTTCAAGGGAGTTCATATGGTTTACCATCAGAAGCAGCAGCTCAGTCATTTTGGCAATTTGGTCTTGCTTGGGTTGCTGTGTTTGAACTGACGTCATAACACTCATAAGGTCCTTGAGCCCTTTGATTTCATTCAGAAGTTGAGTAATGGCAGAGACATTGGGTGACTCAGGATTAGCAGACCTAGCAGCATTAGAAGTCGTGAACTCCTGGAGAAGAGATTGTGCAGTTTCCACGATGCGATGACCAGACTGAGTTGCACTTAGATAGGCAAACTGACCAGCTTGATTTGGCTCAGAGGTAGGGATGTGAGTTGGGCTAGATGGTGGTGGAGTTGGCTGCTTGTCAGCTTGAGTTGAGTGGTCAGGAGTGGGTCCTTTAGGGATCTCAGTACCAGGAGCTGAGTTCTCATGACTCTGTGGAAACTGAGTTTGGAGAGATGGACTTACAGAAGTATGGACCTGAGGAGGTGGAGTTGGATGTTTAAGAGCTTGCTCGCCTTGTTGAGTAGCTGCGACTTCGAGCTCTTGCTCGGCAGTTTTTGGATTCTCCGGAGTCTTAGCTTGTTTCTCAATATGAATAACAGAGGCTTGGTTTTGCACAAGATCCGTTGGAGGAGACGTAGGCTCACCATCATGGGAGAAATATTTAAACTGAATTTTGGAGAGTTCAGCATCAATATCTTGAGGAGGGGAATCTTCATCCTCAATGTTAAGCTGAGTAACATCCTGTCCTTGTTCTGCTTCTGCATTAGTTTGATCAACCTCTTCTACTTCCTCAGACTCAACCTGAGTTGTATCCTTTCTCTGTGTTTGCTTTTCTTGCATACGGGGTGATTTTTCAAGGTCAATCCCACGGCTTTTGGCGAAGTGAGACTGAGGGGTGACGACCTTGTCAAGGGGATCAGCTTCAACAATTTTTAAACCAGAACTTCGACTCTTCTTCCATAGAGGCAGTTCTGGAGATTCCTCATTTTCTTCTTCGGGCTCAGCTTGCCCTTTCCTTTTCTCTGCTGACCTAGGTGTACTTTGAGGTTGGTCAGCATCAACATTCTTAGCTCTGTTCATAGCCCGCTTCTTCCTGGGCACTATGTCAATATCTTTTGCACATGTTTCCAGCGCTTTTCTTTTCTTCTTGTCCTTAGGGGACTCAGTAGGAGCCTCCACTTCTTTTTCAGGCTCATCCTCAGGCACAACTTCCTGTTCAGCTTCATCATTTTCTTCAATATCTTCAACTTCTTCATATCCTTTCAATGGTTGATTGTATAATAATCCAACCAGCAGAGCTGCTGTGATCTCACTTCCCAAGGTATCAGTTTCATTTACGGTCTCGATCTGTGATCTTAGTGATTAAAGAACCTAATCGAAGTTTCTTACCTGCTCGCTGGAGCGCTCCAACCAGAAATACCGGAAGGTTGAGAGGGGTGTAGGTCAGCATGTGCCATATGAAGCACTGCTCAAAGTTGGAGGCAGATGAGGCTGAGTTGAGTTTGGGGAAGATGAAGTTGGTCAATATGTAGTGTGCCATCTTCTGGTTTTGCCCCATACACGTGCTGGGTATTTCTCCCTTGTGATTTTTGGGTTTGCAGAATCCCTTTATCTGGTCCAGCTTTTCCTTTGATACTTTTTCCTTTGTTGTCCTAAACTCAATTCCTTCTTCTGGTAGGGTGAGTAAAGTTGTTAGATAAGATGGGGTTATGATTATCTTATGGCCTTTGACACGAGTCTCCAGGTAGTCAGTATCATCTTCATCAACATACAAATTCGAGTAAAATTCCCGTACTAACCTGGGGTAGGTTTTTCCAGATAGAGAAAAGAAACCTGCCCACTGGTTCTTTTCAATCCATTCACAGAATGGTTTCTCAGTGGTGATGAAGCTTGGAGAGAACCATCTGCACTTGAGAACCTCAAGGTTGTTTACGTTTTTGTGAACCTTGATCATGGGCCTGACCATTGGTTGCTTGTCTTTCGCAGGCTTGTTCTTCTTAGAGGAGCTCGTTGGGTCAGCATGGGTTTTGTTAGGAGCCGGAGATTTTGGGTTTTCATCGGTGTGACGCTTGCCGGAATCACCACCGGAGATATTTTGAGAGTTCGACATTCTCAGAGATTTTAGGGATTTTGAAATTTTGAGAGAGAAGAATTCGAATATCAAGGGTTTTAAGAGTAAAGAGGACTAAGTGGGAAATCTTCCACTATTTAAAGAGATTTATGGCGGCCCTATTCATTTAACTAGCCGTTTTACCTAGGGACGTTCAACAGACAAAGATTATGTCATTTATGACACCTTCGGCGCATGGGTTTAGCCATTAATGTGTGTCTTTCCAAGGTGCTAGTTGTTACACGTGTAGGCATTTATTTGATGCAAGTGGGTTTCTACTCGGTTTTGCTAGAATTCGAATCATTCGTGATATTGAGTACCTAGTTTTTGTGAATATGATTTTCCTATCTCTAGGTAACTCAGTATATGTACTTACTCAGTATAATCACTCAATATGTATGTCAACTCAGCATAGGGTGATTTTTCTACATTTCAAGCTTAGTAAGTAGTAGTTGCTTATTGTTAATTTACTCAGCATGGCATTTGCACAATCATTCAAATTTCCACTCAACATGGCAATCATTCAACATTCAATTTTTCATAGAGATTTATCTAGAGTGGATTTGACATACCGATGGCTTCCCTTAGTATGTTGAATTGTTCTCGTGCCAAGGGTTTAGTGAAGATATCTGCAAGTTGTTCATTTGTTGGCACATAGGTCAGCTTGATCTCATCTTTTAGTACGTGATCTCTGATGAAGTGATGTCTTATGCTAACATGTTTCATCCTGCTGTGTTGGACTGGATTCTTAGATAGATCAATGGCACTCTTGTTGTCACATTTGATCTCTATTGTCTTTGTTTTAACTCCATAATCCTCAAGCTGTTGCTTTATCCATAATACTTGTGCAACACAGCTTCCAGCAGCCACGTACTCAGCTTCGGTTGTAGACAGGGCTACGGATGATTGCTTCTTGCTGAACCAAGATACTAAACAGCTTCCGAGGAAATGACATCCTCCCGAAGTACTCTTTCGTTCTAGCTTATCTCGTCCATAGTCAGCATCAGTATATCCAATAAGTGTGAAGTCATTTGAAGTTGGATACCATAGACCTGCATCAACTGAGCTCTGCAAGTATCTAAAAATTCTTTTTACAGCAGTTAGATGAGATTCCCTGGGGTGAGCTTGATATCTAGCACAATAACATACTGAGTACTGAATATCAGGTCTACTAGCTGTGAGATAAAGTAAGGAACCTATCATACCTCGATAGAGTTTACTATCAATTGACTTACTCTTCTCATCTTTGCATAGGACAGTATCAGTACCCATGGGGGTTGATATGGGTTTGCAATCTACCATACTGAATTTCTTTAACATTTCTTTGGTGTACTTAGACTGACTTATAAAGATGTCATTCTTACCTTGCTTAATTTGAAGTCCCAGGAAGAAGTTGAGTTCACCCATCATCGACATTTCAAACTCAGTTTGCATCTGTTGGCTAAATTCTTTGCACAAAGATTCGTCAGTGGCACCAAATATTATATCATCTACATATATCTGTGCAAGTAGGGTATGTTTACCCTTTTTCTTAATAAACAAGGTTGTGTCAGCTTTTCCCCTGATATAGTTCCTGGTCAGCAGGAAATTGGTCAACCTCTCATACCAAGCTCTTGGAGCTTGCTTTAGGCCGTACATGGCCTTTTTGAGTTTATAAACGTGGTTTGGAAACTTTGAATCTTCAAACCCAGGAGGTTGATTAACATATACCTCCTCGTTTATGAAACCATTAAGAAATGCACTTTTTACATCCATTTGGTATAATTTAAAATTCATAAAACTAGCATAGGCACACAATATACGTATAGCTTCTAGCCTAGCAACTGGTGCAAATGTTTCTCCATAGTCTATACCCTCTTGCTGACTATAGCCTTGGGCTACAAGTCGAGCTTTGTTTCTAATTACATTTCCATGCTCATCTAGTTTATTTCTAAAGACCCACTTGGTTCCTATGGGCTTTTGATTCCTAGGTTTAGGTACTAGATCCCATACCTCATTTCTGGTGAATTGGTCAAGTTCTTCTTGCATGGCATTGATCCAATACTCATCTTGCTCAGCATCAGCAAAGTTCTTTGGTTCATGCATTGAGACGAAGGCAACATTGCCGAGGTATTTCCTAAGCTGATCTCTGGTCATCAACTTGTTGTTAGCAGCATCAATGATGGACTTTTCTGTGTGTCCTCTTGGAATCTTTATTTCCTTGGGCAATGTTGAGTTGTTTGGAAGAGGTGTTTCTACAATCTCTACAGGAATAGATTGGTCAGCAAATGATATTTCAGTTTCTTGCTTACCTTGGGTCAGCCCTTGTATAGATGACACAGAGGCTTCTGGTTGATCAGCGGAAGCTGAGCTTGGTTCATCTTCTTCGAGCTGAGCTGATTTACCTGTAGGGTCAGTTTCATCGAACTCAACATGTACAGACTCTTCTACAACCTGAGTTCTTTTATTAAATACTCTATATGCTTTACTGTTTGTTGAGTACCCCAAAAAGATCGCTTCGTCAGCTTTGGCATCAAATTTACCGAGATTGTCTTTTGTATTGAGTATAAAGCATTTACACCCAAAGGCACAAAAGTATCCAATGTTGGGCTTTCGTCCTTTCTAAAGCTCATATGGGGTTTTCTTAAGTAAAGGTCTAACTAGAGCCCTATTCAGTATGTAACATGCTGTGTGAACAGCTTCTCCCTAGAAGTACTTTGGAAGCCTATTTTCACTCAACATTGTCCTAGCTATTTCGACAATAGTTCTATTTTTCCTTTCAACAACCCCATTTTGTTGAGGTGTTCTAGGAGCAGAGAAATTGTGGTCAATACCATAGGTTTCACAAAATTCATCAAATTGTTGGTTTTTGAATTCTCCACCATTGTCGCTTCTAATGTGAGCTACTCTTAGGTCTTTGTCATTTTCAAGCTTTTTAATCAATGTGGTAAACATCTCAAATGTTTCATCTTTGCTACTCAGCAGGATGATCCAAGTATACCGAGAGAAATCACCTACAATGACCAAGGAAAATTTCTTACCTCCCAAGCTGAGTGGCTGGATAGGTCCGAAAAGATCCAAGTGTAGTAATTCCAATGGTCTCTTGGTTGAGACAATATTTTTGCTCTGAAATGACCTTTTAGTTTGTTTGCCTTGCTGACAAGCTTTACACAATTGATCTTTTCCAAATTTTAATTTGGGTAATCCCTCAACTAATTGCTTTCTAGCTAATTTGGCGAGAAGGTCCATGCTGACATGCCCAAGTCTTCTATGCCATAGCCAGGAGTTATCCTCTTTAGACACTAAGCATATATTTTTGGAAAACTGTTTTTCTAAATTTAGCATGTATACATTTTCTACACGAGGGGCAGTTAAAACCAATTCATTTGTGTTCCCCTCGAGTATTTGACACTTAGTATCATCAAATACAACCTTTCTACCGCTCTTGCAGACCTGAGCTACACTTAGTAGATTGTATTTGAGACCTTTAACTAAGGAGACTGACTCAATGGTTGGGTTACCTCCGATAGTACCTGAGCCGACTATCTTTCCCTTCTTGTTGTCTCCAAAGGTTACACTTCCACCTCGTTTGAGTTCTAGTGTGATGAACTATGTTTCATCACCTGTCATGTGCCTTGAGCATGCGCTGTCTATGTACCAAAGTTTTGATTTCTCCACGCATGTCAAGCTGACCTGCATTTTAAACTATTCGTTTTTAGGTACACAATTCTTTTTGGGTCCTTTCTTGTTAGTGTAAACAGGTGCAAAGTCATATTTCAACTTGTGACGACATACTTTTATAGTGTGGCCAGGCTTACCACAGAAGTCACAAAAAGGTACCCTTTGAGGGTTGTACTAAGTATAGTCAACATTGTTATGTTGAGCATGCCAGCATACTTTTGTGGAATGCCCTTTTCTTCCGCAGAAGTCACATTGGACAATCCGCTTGTTATGCCAACACACATCTTTTGTGTGCCCCCTTTTTCCACAACACTCACATTGAGTGAATTGCTTATGCTGACTAGTACTTGCGTACTCAGCATGGGGTTTATTTCTACTTGAGCCTTTCACTTGACTCTGTAAGGTTGTGACATCCTTTCTAAGTTTCTTTGACTCAGATTGGACCTCCGTGACAAACTTATGCATGATTTGCATGTTGGTATGTAAATCTGAGTTGTCCTGGAGGAGATATCGGAGGTCACTCAACTTGACCTCTTCAATCTCGTCACATCGCCTGCTGAGTGATTTTATTTTGTTATTGCATTTTTTAGTTAGCTTATATAAATCACTCAGGGCATTTACCATCTCATTTCTAAACAAAAGTAAGGGTGTTACCTCATTAGTGTGTACCTCCTGGTCAGTTTCATCAGAGAGGTCATTATGCTCAGATTGAGAATGGTCAGCATCGTCAGCCATGAAACATATGTTGGCTGTTTCATTTGCATCAGCTTCAGATGAGGTTGATTCATCACAATCGCTCCATGTTGCTACCATAGCCTTTTTGCTTCCCTTCTTCTCCTTCTTAAGATTGGGACAGCTTGACTTGATGTGCCCAGTTTGATGGCACTCAAAACATGTGACAGACTTGGAGCTGTCCTTCTTGTATTTGTCACTCGACTCAGCTTTGTATTTGTCACTTCTTCTGAATGACCTTTTACCGTTTCTGTCATTTCTTCTGAACAGCTTCTTCATCTTTCTAGTGAACATAGCCATTTCCTCATCATCAGTTGACTCAGCTTCAGTCGAGTCAGCTTTCATGACAAGTGACTTTTGTTTCTTGTCTTCTGACTTTTCTTTCTCTTTAGCTTCAAAGTTTTTCATAGAAATTTCATGGGTCAGCAGGGATCCGATCAACTCATCATATTTGTAGGTAGTCAAGTCTTGAGCTTCTTCTACAACTGTTTTCTTTGCTTGCCAGCTCTTAGGCAGACTTCTCAGGATTTTCTTCACCTGTTCCTCTTCAGTGAAGTTCTTTCCAAGCCTTTTGAGCTTGTTTATGTTGTTTGTGAACCTTGCGTTCATTTTTTAGATGTCTTCATTCTCATTCATCTCAAACAGCTCGTAGAGTCTCATATGCTGATTGACTTTAGAGTCCTTAACTTTGCTTATGCCTTCATAGGTTACTTCAAGCTTCTTCCAAATCTCCTGAGCTGACTCACAACCTGAAATCTTATTGTATTCTGCAGCATCTAGAGCACAGTGAAGCATATTTATAGCCCAAGCATTATTTTGTAATTTTCTGAGGTCATCCTCTGTCCACTCAGCTTCACTTTTAACAACTTTCTCATTGTTAACAGTTTTATATGGCACATGTGGACCTTGAACAATTGCAAGCCATGCACTCATGTTTGTGGCTTGAATAAAGTTCTTCATCCTATTCTTCCAGAATGTATAATTTGACCCAAAGAATAGGGGAGGTCTAGTGATTGATAATCCCTCAGGGAGTATCTGTGTTGTTTGGTTCCCGGGAAGGAAACGAGTGCTATTCTCACCCATTTTTCGGGATCAGCTCAAGATTGTTAGATCTTTGAGTAGTGAGCTTATGCTCTGATACCACTTGTTGGTCCCGCGTGATTAGTTCCAAAGGGGGGGTTAGGAACTAATGTAACTTTTTCGTGTTTAATTTGATAAGCTGACTTATAAATTTTTTATGAGTTGGTGAACTCAGCTTTTGGTCAGCTTGGTGAGATATGTTTCAAGACAGCTTTAGTCAGATGTTGACTAAGGTTGTTTTCTTGTAAGTTAGGAATTGACACTCTTGGAGGTCAGCTTCTAACTCAGCACCACTTATTTACTCAGGATCAGCTTAGGCAATTTATATGCTGAGTAAATAAAACAAACAACACATGCGATTTATATATATATTAAGAGAGAGTTTAGATATTACTCAGTATCACTTATCCTGGTTCGGCCTCTCTACCTACGTACAGTCCCCAGAGTCCTTCGGGCTTTTTGAATCCAATACTGAGCTCTTTAACGGTAGAGCACAAACCGATTACAAGGCAGTTGAATATGCAAGAGTACCTTCCTCTATTCGTCTACTCAACTCCTACTAAGTGCTACAAGCCAGCACCTAGATTTCTCTACCACTGAATGCTTAGAACCAAGCACTCAGCACGACACTCTCAATATTACAATTGATAAACACTTGTTCTCTTTTCAGTAAAGAACACTTTAGAAGATTACAAAGAATCACTCTAGCATTTACACAGGGAATAGAAAGTTTGGTGTAAGATCTTTCTTGTATTTGAGTGCTTTGAAATTGTTTCTTTCTCTCTTGTATTTTTCTTTTTTTTTTTTATCGGCAATGATCCAAGGTTCTTGATTGTCCTTTTATAGATGGAAATCTGCAGATGGATCATTTGAATTGTTTTAGCCGTTAACACCGAAACGGCTCTTTTAGGGAACATCTTCTGGTCAGCTTCAGACTGTTCAGGCCATTCCCTTCCTCTGTTTTCTTCAGGCGTCAGGCTTTGTCTTCTTGCGTCAGACTTGTCTTTTTGTGCCAGTTGTCTTTTACCAATAATCCATTGACCCATACATCTCGGAATCTGTCTTGTGTATATTTCCAAGATTTCAATTATTGGTACAGAGGGGCGGCAATCATTGTCCTTTAGCAAACGACTCTTTCATGCTGTCCTGAAGATACACTTAGCTTTGTTAGACGAATGTTAACGCGGCTTCTTATGCTGAGCTTTATTCTCTTTGTGTTGGGTTGTTATGACTTGGTCTTTTGGTGCTAAGGTTAATTTCACTCAGCTTGATATTTTAGGCTTCCATGCTGACCTTCATTTCACTTAGCTTATTCTGTTCATCTCATGCTGACATTGTCTTGTCCTTATCTTTATATATATATTTGTACTCAATATTGAACAAACAGATTAGTATAATAAAATCAAAGCACTTAAATTTAGTTATCCCTTAATCATGGATGATTTTGTCAAATCAAAATCTTGTGGAAAGGTGTTTCAACAGATAGTAGACTTAAGAACAACAACACACATGAATTGTAGCTTTAAGGCATTGAAGAAAATTGTTGTTAAACTTGATACACCAAAACGAGTTTTTCTTCCAACTAGAGAAGCCTAATTAGTAACCCCTAAAGGAGAAGTGATATTCAAGAAAAGTTTCAAGTATAATTTAGTAAATTGCTACAGTATCATAACATCTCACTGTGTGTTTTTAGCCACTTATTGTGTTTTACAGGGTAAGTAATGTGAAAATCCAATTCTTGTTGGTATATTAAAGTAGGGATTGTATTTCTTAATTGTCGTCTTTTGATAATGAAGTGGTTAAGAACATTGTTGATACATGTGCAATTTTGATTGTTAACAATGTTAATATGTTTGATGTGAGACTATGGCATAAAAGATTAGGGCACATGTCATAGGAAAAAATTATCATATAGTTCTTGCATTTCTAATGTTCATCTTGACTGATCTGAACATTGTGGTGTATGTTTGAGATCGAAGCAAGTAAGGAAGCCTTTTAATGATAGTTTTATTAAGAGTTCTAAAGATTTTGATTTATTGCATATTGACTGTTGGGGGCTTATAAAAAGGTATCCTTAAGTGGTGACAAATATATGTTAACAATAGTGGACGATTTCTCTAGAGTAATATGGACTATCCTATTCAAAACTAAAGATTAAGTGGCCTTGACAGAACACTTCATTATTCTCATGAGCAACATTTTAGTAGTTCTGTAAGATGTATTCTAACAGGTAATAGAACTGAGTTTTTAAGTCAAAATACTCAATTAGGGATGTAAACGGGGCGGGGTGGGGATTTGGTTTTCCATCCTCGTTCCCGCCTAAATGGGGATTCCACGTCCCCGTCCCCGCCAGCTAAACGGGGACAAAAACTGTCCCCATCCCCGCCCCATGGACAAACCGCGGGTATGGGGAATCCCCGTTTACCTGTTTATTCATAATTCCAAAAAAAATCCAATAAAATTATCCATAATTCATAATTCCATAATCATCTAAAAATAAAAACAAAATTATCCATAATCCTTTACATATTCTGAAAAATGGTTTAACTAGTCCAACTCAAGATAAATCATTAGATAGAAAGTAAAACACATGCACTGATATGTTATTCTATGTTGCTAAATTGATATCTCACTTCTGTCAATATTAACATCAAACCTACGCTTCATGTACTATTCCTTTAGCAACTGACTTTTTGGCAATTCCATATCTGCAGAAATGCTCTACTGCATGAGGCTTCTCTATAGCGCATTCTAGAATCAAATATTTACAGCATTGCCTTACATTTAAAGACTAATTATTGTTGGGGACTCTGCTAACAAACTTCATATTGCATTAGATATACGGGGCTTAAACGGGGATTAATCCGGGATTATTCATTGGAGCTTTACGGGTATGGGTATGGGGATCCCCGTGGGGCTGGGATACCATTTTCCGGTCCCGTCCCGTACCCGACTACGGGGACCATATTGGTCCCCATCCCAGTCCCCACAAAAATGGGGCGGGGCCCCGGCGGGTACGGGTATTCCCCGTCCCAGTTGCATCCCTATACTCAATATGTACTTAAGAAGTATGATGTGCAACATCAAAATACATGTGTTTACACTCCTCAATAGAACGAGGTAGTGGAAACAAAACACATGAGTATTACATGTAGCAAGAGCTTTGTTGAAACATGCAAATTTACATGTTATTTTTTAGGGGGAAGCTATGTTACATGCCACGGTCTTACTGAATTTGTTTCCAACAAAAGTATTGGATTGGAAAATTCCACATTTTTGTGTTGTGTAGTCAATAACCTAGTGTTTATCATTTGAGAATTTTTTATTGTCAAGGATATGTAGTTGTGAGCGCCCATCTCTCTTTTTTGGAAGAAAATGCGGTTTTATATGTTGTACACCATCACTTACCGTTGTCTTAGGAAGCTACTTGGTGTGACCCTTCCAATGTGGCCTTATTTTGCAGTTTAAGCCGCTTTTAATTAACATTTTTATCATGTTTTAGGTTTGCTACACTTATGAGAGTACCCACCTAGGATTTAAGTAAAGGAAAAATAATACAGATGACACTCGCGCTCACATAGTATCATCTCTTCAAAGATGGGTTCGTGAATTGTTATATGAGTAAGGGTTTAATATACAAACTTGTGGATTTGACTTTTCATTAAAATATTAATTATAATATAGTCCATTTTTCGTTTTATATACATTTATCATGTAATTGCAGAAAGCGGTAAATAAATGCGGAATTATAAATTACATTTCAAATTTCACGTAAAAATCTTATATAACCATTCTAATCCTAACATTCATCTGTTAAACCTACATAAGTGGTATTCCTCCTAAAGGTATACGAGTGACTCCATAATTGGTCGACTCCTTCTCACGATTGAACAAAAATAAAGGCATGTCCTAAGTTCTATAAAACCTAGCATGGCTGCACACAATGGGTTAGCGTGCGACCGTCTATATGGTAGGACTTGAATGATTATCTGACTCGTAATGAAAGGGTAAATAACAAGAACAAACGATGTCAACAATCACACATAGCTTGCAATAAAAGAGCACTCTCTTCCAACCTTATTCCTCCATAAGTGTATTAGTTAAGGAATTCCTCTGTTCCTAGGTATTGGCTTAATTTATTTTTCAACAGGGGGAAAATAAACTCGTCTCTCAAAGTAACCAGTGCAACGTTTTGGTATCCTAAGGGAAATTACTATGGCTACTTATATGAGCTTGGGTCTTGCCTGGCTTGCGGTACAAAAAGGTTCTCAAAGCACAATATATTTACCTAGGCTCTCTTTGTTTAAGAGTTCTAGCGATTTGTCGGGGTACTGCTAATGAGTGTTTTATACATATGCACACCTAAGGCTCTAGGAACGTATGAAATATACACATATGTAAAACAAGACTAATTGGGGACCAAAAGTGTGTCACTATACAAGAGTTGTGGTGCAATGCAACAATAATATTTTAAAGAAAAGTCAATTGCACATTTTTATTTTTCAAACCTTTAAGTATGTGTAATTCGTTTTAGAACTTTCCCAACATCGCCACTATGAGCTTCCGCCTCTATTTTTTCGAAGAAAGGACGGTTTTACATGCCGTACACCGTCACTTACCGTTGTTTTAGGACGTCACTTGGTGTGTCCCTTTTGGCATGGGCTTATTTTGCAGTTTAAGCTGCTTTTGATTAACCTTTTCATCATGTTTTATGTTATTACACTTATGAGAGTCTCCATCCAGGATTTAAGTCCGGGAAAAAAAATACATATGACGCTCGCGCTCACATAGTGTCATCTCTTCAAAGATGAGTTCGTGAATTACCACATGGGTAAGGGTTTAATTAAAAAAACTTGTGCATTTGACCTTTCGTTAAAATACTAATTATAATCTAATCCATTTTTTGTTTTATATACATTGATCACACAATTGCAGAAAATGGCAAATAAATGCGGAATTATAAATTACATTTCAAATTTTATGTAAAAATCTCATACATCCGTTTTAATCCTAACATTCATCTATTAAACCTAAAAAACAAATAAACGTTAGTCGCAGGATATGAGGACCCGTCTTCAGATTTATACTAAAACGCCAGACTCGATAAAATAGGACTCAAACATGTCCTATAATCCTAGCACATCAATATGGTAGGCGAACCGTGATCTATATCTGCCTATCTATAGTGTATTTGTTTTATGCCTAAACTACCTTTTATCCCTTTTGTTAATTAAATATTACATTTAGGGTATTTTAATAGTTATTCTAATCTACTAGAATTAAAAATTAATGAAAACAATAACTATAGTCCAAACCCAGAATAAACAGAAAAGAAAAGAAATTTTTGAAAAACAATATGCAATCGAAATAAAATTAAAAACACATAAACACCTCAAGGAGGGCTTTAAAACCCTTCAGAAAATTATCTTCCGAACTTAGATCTAGCGTTTGAGTAGAGGTCGACTCCGACAAATACAACGAACGAGATCCGATAGCCGAAACTCGTGAACAACGAACCTTGAAAAAAACCTAAACTTGGGTTCTTAGTTCAAAAACTGAGTGCTTAATTGAATCTTTTAATTGATTTAAAAGCCCCTCTTTTAATTGAGTGCTTAATTGAATTCTCAAAATTTCCTTAAATTTTCCTCCACTCAAATGAATGCAAAGGCCTCTATCTATAAGCTTAAAATGGGGTTGAAAATCGGAATTATCAAATGAACAGGGAACAAGGCAGCACTGAATAACAATTACAACATTCATTCATATGATTTTATTTCAGTGGATTGTTAATTATTAAGTTTTAGTGGATTGTTAATTATTATTTAAGTTTTAGTTTAAGAATTCATTTTTTTTAATATTTTTAATTAATCTAATTAATTATATCCACGTAAAAAATTTACATGACAAATAAACTTTAAAACATGACACATATTAAGTTCAAATGTGAAAATATCACCATATGTTGGGGGTATGAGGCAGGCGTCGAGTATTCCCAACACCTCATTGGATTATGCCATGTGGCACAATTCCAATGAGAGGTGTTGGGAACACCCAATGTCTACAATAAGTTTTCTTTCGGATGATAACGGTTTTATCAAATTGGATAACATTTTACTAATTATAATAGATTAGAAGTCAAATGTAACTAAATAATAAATCATTGACCAAATTATGAATAAATAATAGATCAAATAGTAATTTAATCCTTTTATTTATTTATTGGGATAAGGTGCAAAAATACTTTTAACATTTGCACCTAAGAGCAATTTTACTTCTAACGTTGATAAGTTGGGTGATGCGGAGCATTTCTTCTTGGGTTCGAATCCAGGCTAGGGGAGTCAGAGGGGGAACGAAGCACGGGCGAGCTCGCAAGGAGAAGGGAAAAAATAGCCCCACACAGCGTGCCAATCCTTCCACACGCCGTGTGGATTAGGTTCTGGCCCGAGGGAAGTGGCAAAAGGAGCTGCACGACGAATTCAGGCACAAGAGTTGGCAGAAACTGACCCACACGGCGTGTGGGTTAAGTGACACGGCGTGTGGGGTGATTCCTGCACCTTAAAATTTGTTTTGAGCCAAAGCTGTCATTTTTGTCCTATTCTAGAATTACGGTTTTGTCACTCATGTAATTACTCTTTTTCCATTTAGGGTTAATAACCTAAATGTCATTGTATTCTCTCCCCATGCTACCTTTATCACTCTTCAATTGTGTGTAACCCTAGTTTGATTTTTTAGTCTTTTACATTTTATTTTGATGAGCTATATAAGCTCATTTCTTTATAACGATAGACAACTTTTATCAATACAAATTATATCTTCTTCTTTGTGAAGCTTTGTTAAGGTTTTCAACCTTCAACAATGGGGATCTTTGATTTCCTACGGTTTTAGTCCGTAAACCCGGGATTAACTCCTTCTAGTTTAGTTAGAGAATAACTTCTTTGTTAGTTTACGATCAAAACTAACTCGTCCTGAAACCGATTCGTATCATTGGGTCAATTTGAGAAATAATTCACCAAACTATCTTATCAGTCATGAATCTTGTCATCTACACTTCCTACGTGTGTTATTTTTTTTATCACTAATTAGTAATAGATCACAAACATATGATTAAACGTGAAAAAAATTAAAAAAGAAATTAAAAAATATACTGTATTTTGTACGAGTTGGACAAAAAAAATTCAAATATTTCACCGAATTAAAAAAATATTAATCTCCAATTCTATTATTAAATCATAAAAAATATGAAATCTTTTTTTAAAAACAATGATTATGCAATTGGTGCATAATAAGAAACAAATTATTTGTGTTTTATAATGGTGTTTGAAATTGAGTCAACTTGTCAATATTAGTGGTAAAATTATTTTTAACTACTAACGTTAAGGGTAAAATTGTACAAGTTTAGACGTTAGGGATAAATATTGATCCTGACCGTAAATGTTAAGGGTTTTTTATTCCTTTATTTAGTTATTTTTATTAGAAAAGGTTTTTGTCTTTTGCATTGGAGAATATAAATTGTGAAAAAAGAAGGGTTGTCCAACGGAAGATTCATGTTTTCCATAAAATTATTGACTATCTTTAGAAAAAATGATTACCTTTTGTTCACTTGAATATTGATGATGTAGAAACATTTAAAGATAACTTGGATTTTGTTTTGTTTTGTTTTCTTATAAATTTCTGGTATTTTATATCAACAATTGAAAAAAGAGTGATTGAATTCTTGACATTTTAACATTGAAAAAAGAGTGATTCAAAAATTTATCCATGTTACTGAAAAAAATAAAATAATAAAAATATTTAAATATCTTTTTATGGAGATGCCAAAACAAACTTTTTTTTTTAAGTTAAAAATTTCGATAAGGATAAGTATATCTAGGGGCTCAGCGACCCCAGAGTCTGGAGAGCCTGAAGCCTCTCCGGATACTGGTTCCGTCCTTGAGTATTGTTAGTTTTGCCCTAAATATTGGTTTATATTTAACTTATATTTCAATAGTTTAAAATGGTTGAATTTATTTAAAAGGCTTATTTTAAGGTAAGATATAATGAGTTCCATCTCCACCAAGAAAAATTCTACTAAGGTCTCGATCCACCAAACTCATTTTGTGTTTTATATGAACTTTACATTTCTTTTTAACATAATATTTTTTAACTTATTTTTATTATATCTCCTTTTTTAGAATTTATTATATTTCTTTTTCAGAAAAAAAAAATAACTTTTTACTCTTACTTTACTCAAATAACTTAATTTATTAAATTTTATGAACAGTATAAACAATTTATAGCTAAAAATGTAAACTCTTCCAGAGAAAATGTTATAATTTTTAGTTAATATACCTAAACGACAAAGTTTTAGTAGGTTATAGGCTAAAATATATAAATGTTATAAATTTTAGCTAACATACCTAACATTTTGAATTTCGGAAAATTAACTAAAATTAATCCCTCCAGATATTGATTCCTAACTCTACCACTGAATCTATCCACTTTTTTTTTTGTAGGGAAAAGAAAGTAAAAACAAAACACCACAACAAGTTAGTCCGGGATTAGCCTAGGAAAGCTAACTCCCACATTATCTTCAGAAAGCAAAGACAAAAGGAAATCAGGGGGAGATGAGAAAATAGAGACGCTCAAAGCCCTCTCATGACCTTCTGCAGCAAGCCGATCTACCACCCGATTCTGCTCTCTATAAACATGGCAAAAGTTGATATTATCGAAAGAGGAGCAAATCCTTCTAATAGCTTTAACTAAATTCTGGCTCCCTAAACACAGAGCCCTTTTATCAGAAATCAAATTGACTGCTTCGAGATTGTCTGACTCCACGAGCAGCTTCCTGATCCCCATATCCTCTGCCATCCGAAGCCTAGAAAAGATACCCCGGAGCTCAGCAATAAACGAAGAGCCCAAGCCCAGATTTTGAGCAAAACCTGACAACCAAGCACCTCCAGCATCTCTCAAAACACCGCCGACAGCAATTCTTCCATTCCCTTTACACGACCCATCGGTATTCAACTTCACCACCCCCTCACCTGGTCTTCTCCAGCCTATCAGATCTACAACCGTCCTTTGGATAGAACCTGTTATACTATCAACCTTAAAACTCTCAATAATTGATTTAACTTTTCTGAAGAAGAATTCCAGCAAATTAGGAATGACAACCGCTCCTTCTCCAAACACCTCTACATTCCTCCAATGCCAAATTTGGTGGCAGACCACAGCAAACAGAATTTCTCCATGCTCGAGCTCAGCCAACATCTTTCCTTCAACACCATCCCTAAACCAGTCTTGTTCCGAATAGGAAAAGAAGGCAGAAAGACACTATTCAGGAAAAACTTTTATCCACACGGCCTTACTCCCAGTACAATCTCTAAGAACATGGCAGCTGGCTTCCGCATGAGCTTTACATCTACTACAAGCATCAGAGTCTACCAAATGTCGTCTTTTTCTTTCAACATTCATCAGGAGCCTATTCTTAGCACAAAGCCAAAGAAAACTCTTAATACGATAAGGAACCTTCAAGGACCAAATAACCTTCCAAAGGTTTGAAGGAGGAACATCCATATCATGATTAAAGGCCTCAAAAGCAGATTTACAAGAGTAAGCACTGTTATTAGTAAATGTCCAACATCGAGTATCGCCATCTTCCTCCATGCTGCTAACTTTAACTCCTCGGATTCTCAGGAGAGTTTCAATACTGAAAAACAGATCAAATTTAGACCAATCCCACTCTCCATCCTCAGCCGCAACATCCGCAATTTTCCAATTTCGAAACTCCTGAGGCGGAGGGATAGTACAAATCTCCAACAAAGGCTGCTTCCCTAGTCAGGCATCATTCCAAAAACTAATCAATCTCCCATTGCCAACCGACCATCCAATACCAGTGCAAAACTCAGAAAAAACTGCATTAACCCTTTTCCATAAAAAGGAACAAACCTGAACTTTTTATTTATGCCCCCCAAAAATCCTATCATTCCTATACTTCCCACGGAGCAGACAGAGATTGCCACATCCTCCAAAGGAGTTTCATTAACAACACTTTGTTATTATCCCTAGCCTGTCTAATCCCAAGGCCACCCATACCTTTAGGTTTGCAAACCTCCTTCCAAGTAACAAGATGAATTTTCCTTCCCTCCACCGAGTCCCCCCACAGGAAACGCCGATTGATTTTATCTAAACCGTTAAGTACATGTTCAGGAAGACGACAAGCTTGCATAATATGATTAGGTGCCGCGCAGTTCACTGACTGAATCAAAGTAAGACGACCCGCAAGAGAAAACGATTTTGCTTTTCAACTAGCACACTTACTATTAATTTTGTCAAAAACATCCTTGTAAGACGCTTTAGACACTCTATCACTATGGAGAGGTATCTCAAGATAGTTGTCCAAAGATTTTGTAAGAGGAATGCCTGACAACTCACTCAACCGTTTACAGAAACCTTATTCCATATTATTAAAACAAAGCATTCGGGATTTTTGGATATTACTGAATCTATCCATTTTTAATATCAGAGTAAACCACAGACCTTGATAAATAATAATTAGTCTATTTTTAATAATATAGTATGTAACAGGGAATTATTTGTTATAAATAATAAACCAATAAGATGAATTAATGCAGAATAGGCGAAACCGAAATGGAAAATAGAATAATGAGGAAGTTTTAATATAATAATGAGAAGTAAAAAACACCAGCTGGTCATAATCGTACTGTTAAGGCTCCCATGTGCCTTTTTTTATCACTTCTACGATAAAAACAAATTACAGTGAACATGCAAGTAAAACAACTGTCTCTATTGTATTGTATATACTTCAATTAATAACGTATTCTACTTAAGTAAATATTACTTAATTTTAATATATCAAAAACCTACTATATATAAATGGTTTAATTGAGTGCATAATATCATTTTTGTATTTTAGTTGAAATTAGTCTAAATCAAACATATCATCTTAAGATATCAATCACATGCCTATATGTCATTTTAGTAATCACATTAATTTCACCTAAAATATCTAATTAGTTATGAGAGCCTGCTTCAATAGTAAACATTTCATTCTAACCAATTCTAATAATTAGGAGGCTTTTTGTTTAGACATTCTATTCCGATTATCGTTTTGGAGTCCGAATATTCACAATGAAGAATTCAAGAAAGCGAAGAGATTTGAGCACTCACTAATAGTTGAAAAACTCCACAAACTGTATGCGAAATATTATTTATTTTATTTTTTATGAGTATCCCAAAACATTCAAAGTACTCATATATATATATATATATCAAACATCATCTATCAAAAATCCGTTATTAAATAGCTAGAATTCATTTTAGAATAAATTGACTATTTAATCCAAGTTTAGGGAGCAATTTAACATATCCATAAAAAAAAAAGTACGGGAATGCATCATTTACCCCTTGAATTTAAAAAAAGAAAAATGGATTAGTCCTTAGAATTTTAAGGATGTGGAGTTTGTCCCTTGAGTTGAACTTTCTTACAATGACTTGTTACTTTTAAACTCGTTTAAATTAACTTATTGACTCATGATGTGGTTATAATTTCTTGTTAGCGTATTGAATTTATTCAAAGTAATATACGTTTTAAGTTGTCCAAATTTTTTATTATTCTGTCACCTAAATTTAGAGCTCATAAAATATTTTAGGGTTAATACACATATATATCATTGTATTTATCTATATTGTCACATATGTTCTTATATCAAATAAACAACCAAATATATCCTCGTATTTTTCAAATGATACAAAAAATGTCTCTACATCAACTTCAAATCACCCGACACTTCACCTATATCAAATAAACAAACATATTTAACTCTTTATTTAATATATGAACATATGTGATAAAGACAGATAAATACGATCGTGAGAATTAAACCAAACACTCTTAGAATTTAGGGAATAAGAAAGAAGAGTAATTTAGTTAGAAGATTAAGTTAATGGAAGAAGGTGATAGTGGAAAGATGCAGGAAAAGAAAAGACCTATCATTAGACTGGGTGACACAATCCATAGGAGGACTTTCCAAAGCTTTTCAATCTTAGCTTAGAGATAGAAAGAGAAATAGAAGAGTCCCCACAACTGTCTGTCCCCGCTGCCGGACAAAACTGCCACCGCCAATAATGCTCCGGACCTTGTTTTCTAAACCAGACCCTCTCTCTCTCTCTCTTCTCTGTTATCTCTCACCAACTCTCTGCACCCCCCCTCTCTCTCTATCCTTCACACCATAGCCATTTTCCTTGCATTTTCTCTCTTTTTTTAACCATCTCCACATTTTGATTTCACCCCTAACCTAACCTGGGCTCCATTACTAGCTGGCTCTCTCTCTCTCTCTCTTCTCTACTGTTGAGTTCTGGAGAAGCATTTAATATTATTCTATTTAAGACTATACTATAACCAGCAGCATCAGAATCAAAGGAATATATTTAAGAGTGTGCCTTTAATTTAATTTGTATAATGGGGTCTCTTCCTTCTGCTTCTTTGGGCTTACATTTATTACCATTCTTCTGTTAGCATCACAATGGAATGTTTGTAGTAGTTACACAGACAGACAACTTAAAGCTTTGTTTTTCCAACTTCTCTTTACTGTAATGGAGAGCTTACAAGGCCCCATTGATCCTTCTGTATGCTTCCTTTCCTCCTTTTTAGTACTTTTCTTAAATCTTCCTTTCCTTTACTTTATTATTCTAAGAATTCCCACTGCATTTACTTCTCCCTTAGCTATTCAATGCATTGTGTTGTTTTGCTTCAAATGTTCATATCTGCTAAGCTGTTTTTCCTCTTTAACATTCTCTTCTTATGCTTCTTTTGTTTTCAAGTATTTCTTCCCTTTCTCTCTTTTTTCACGCAATTGTCTAATTGGGGTTTAGCTTTTCTTGCAGTTCTTTGGTGGTAACCATTTGGATGTGGAGGGCTGCTTCTCAGGAGAAGAAGAAGCACATTTCTTAATGTCAAGTTTGGAAGATAAAATCCCTTTTCTACAAATGCTTCAAGGTGTAGATTCAGATTCACCTCAGTTTGAACCAAACTTTCAGACATTGTTGAAACTTCAACACCTTCAAAACCCTTGGGAGTTTAACATTAACTCCTACGTCACTGAAACGGAAACTCAAGCTCAAGCGTTGGAGCTCGAAAGCTGTGTCACTCATGACATAGCTGATTTACAATCACCAGTCAAATCTGAAAGCCAAGACCTTCATAACCCACATTCCAATTCTTGCATTGAAGGTGTAAGCCCCAACCCTAGCAAGAAACGAGTCAACTTCAGCAAAGAGAGCAACTCAGGCTCTTCATCATTTCCATGGAATCTACCGCACAACCAAACTAACTTCTCCAATTCCAAATCTTCCCCACTAGTCCCCAGAGAACGGAAAAAACGAAAGCGAGCAAGACCAGTAAAGAACAAAGAAGAAGTAGAGAGCCAGCGTATGACCCACATTGCCGTTGAACGCAACCGCCGTCGACAAATGAACGACCACCTCAACTCTCTCCGTTCACTCATGCCTCCTTCCTATGTTCAAAGGGTAATTAATCAAACACTTCCACAAATAATCTCCCACTAAATTAATTCAAAACCCCATATTACTTGGTGTTAAAAATTCGATCTTTACTGACATAAATAATGTATTCACCATTTCAGGGAGACCAGGCCTCGATTATTGGAGGTGCAATTGACTTCGTGAAGGAACTAGAGCAACTTCTAGAATCCCTTGAAGGTGAAAGGAGGATAAGAAAAACAGAAGAAGCTGAATCTCTCATGGGCATTTCATCGAACGGGTTATTTGCACTGCAACCAGACTGCAACATTGAAATCGACAACAGCAATTCTGAAGAGGCGGCAGCGAAGGTAAAAAGAAAATCGGAGACGGCGGAGATAGAAGTAACCGCCGTACAAAACCATGTAAATTTGAAGATACAATGCAAAAGAAACCAAGGCCAATTACTGAGAGCTATAATTGCATTAGAGGATCTCAGACTTACTGTTCTACATCTTAATATCAGTTCATCCGATACAACAGCTCTTTACTCATTCAATCTCAAGGTATTAGTTAGTCAACCAGTTTGACTTTTGTTAAAATCTCTCAAAAAACCCTAATTTTGATTTCAATTTTGTAATCCAGATAGAGGAAGATTGCAAGCTGGGCTCAGCAGATGAGGTGGCAGCAACGGTTAATCAAATATTTAGCAACAGTTGATTAGTCAGCAGTATTTGAGAAAGCAAATTGAGCTCCGTAATTATAACCCGGATAAATGACGTGGTGCACTGAGCGTATAATACGGATGACATGGTGCGTGGAACGAGTAATATAAATTCCCGGGTTTTGAAAGATGGTTGATGGGGAACATTTGTTTAGAATTTATATTAATTGCGTGATTAGAATAGAATGCGGGTGTAATATGAGAGAGAGGTATGCTATGGATGGAGGAAGAAAGAAGGGTGGTCCAGCTAGTAAAGTTGGGGGGTATGTATATATTTAAATAAAAATAATAAGTTTATAATAATGACAGAGGTGATGCTTCTCTTTTTAAATTGACTTTACAATTTCATCATCATATCATAGGCCTGCTTTATTTATTTATTTATTTGTTGGTAATGTATCCTTATTGTTTGGGGTTCTACTACTTGTGGATTATTAGCTTTTAGTTGCAACTAAATAGTGGAGTAGTAGTAGTAAATACAACTCTTTTGCTATCAGAATTGGCTAATTAGATAAAGGTAAGCAGGGGATGGGTCCAACCTTTTCAGATGGTACTTTAGTTGTAACAAAACAAAATTAAAAGCAGGATATTCAGGATTCACATATAAAGGAGGTTTCAATGCTTTTTGAGTTTAAGCGTCCGTTTGTTTCTACTTTTCAAAATTATTTTTTTACCTTTTAATATTAAACATAAGATAGAAAGTTTTTGGTAAAATTTCGAAATTGCTCTTTGTTTTACAGAAATTGTTTTTTGCCTTTTAATACTAAACGGGTCCTAAAGGCGGTTTATTTCGGCTGTTCTTGTTTGTTGTTTGCTATTACTTGCTATTAGCTATTTTCTGTTACTGATAGACAGCAGGTTTTTTCTCCAAAAAGCTATTGTTTTGGAATTTTACCTAACATTTTCTATTTCGTGTTTAATATTGAAACGTAAAAAAAAAAAAACAGTTTCGAAAAATGAAAACAAACATACGCTAAACATAAGTGGTTTAATTTACTTGTTCTTTACTGTTAGAGTTTCCTATTAGAAAAGGAGAGATTCTCAAAAGGTAGGAAGTAAAAATGTAATAAATAAACACTCCCTGATTATATTATTTTAGTTGCCTTTATCCCAAAAAAAAAAACAAATGTTAAAATCCAGACCGGTCGAACCAACAACCGGTCAGGAGTCCGGTCCGAAGTAGGCTGGTTTGTTGAATCTTCAACAAACTGAACTAGTTTGTGGGTCAACCGGAAACCGGTGCAATCCTGGTTTTTTTGAACATTTATTTAAAAATAAAAATTATTAAATTAAAAAATAAAAATGGAACGAAGTAAAAGTAGGTTGGTATAAGGGTCTACATTTTGGTGCAGTATTCGCATTGCTTACATCTTGCGGGTGCACCCCTGTAATCCAATTGTATTTCGACTGTACCCTTGCGCGTGAGAGATGTGGAAAGTAATTGGTTAAAAGAAAAGCTTGTAAAGATTCTATACCTATAAATTAGTGAAAATTCTTATTTCCTTCTTATATGGAATATGGAAGCTTAATTTCCTTTTCTCCTCTTCAAAACCATTTTAAGTGGTTCATTTTGAACATCAATTTCTCAATAATCACTTATCGGTTTTGAGTTTATAATACATTGTTAAAAAGATCTAATTACATAGAATAAGTTCACATATTTTAAGTTATTCTAAACTTCATTTATCTATTATGTATTTGAGCCTCAAGTTGATAAAAAAAAATAACAAACTAAAATTTGTGTTGGATATATATAATTTAGAAAAATAATTTTAAATTAATTATATATATAAATATTATTTATTTATTATGTCATCCGGTCTAACCAATTCCAACCATCCGATCCGACCAAATAACCTCTCTATAAATCTGGTTTGATGTGGTGTCTGATTTTGATAATATTGCAAAAACAGTAATGCTTTGTATAATGGTCTACTGGAGTTTTTCAGCACTCGGTGCTTGAGCTCTCGCGCGAACCCAACCCAACGCTGCTTCAATCCATTTCTGAATTGTACTTTTAAAATAATACAATTGATAATTAAGTGATATTACATGTATGTATTTATTTTCAAGACAAATTATTTCTCATGGGGTGTGGTATAAATACTTTTATTATTATTATTATTATTAGTTGTATATATTGTTCCAACAAAATGGTTAAAGTTTGCATATATATCATCAATCTTGACTTGCAAAAACAGTAGCTGACTGTATTGATTCTGTCTCGAATGACATCTCCAAATTTAGTATTATTGTTTTAGATTGTAAACATTTTTTGTCCAGTTGCACCGGTTGTTGGGTGATTTTTGTCCTAGATTAGCGAATAGAGCGACTCATTGTATAGCTAGGAGAGCTCTTTCCGATGCTAATTCTTTTATTTCATTTATTATTCTTGATTTTTTGGAATCTGTACTGAATTCAGCTTTCTCCTAATTAATAATATTTCATATTCTCTTAAAAAAAAAAAAAAAAAAGTGAAAATTGCTATAATTGTTACCAACCATGATCAATTTGGTAGAGATATGAAATACAGTTACTAATCTAAATTTATGCATTTAAAATATTAAAAAGTTAGTATATTTACGTTAATTTATTAAAAATTGTGAACTTGAGAGCTGATTTAGAAAAATATATGGAGTTGACTTATTAAGGCGATATGCAAAATAAGAAGAGATTGAGGAGGACCAGTATGACAGACTCAACTTGCATAACAAGATGCACATTATGGAGGGGAATAGCTGATTGGTCCATGTGACCTTCGGTCTTAAGGCTTTTAGTCTGTTAGTGTTACAAATATTTGGTTGTTATGAATATCTAAAATTTATTTTGATTAAATTGAGTATCAACGAGAAATTTAGAGACTAGTAATTTAATTCATATATAAATGCAGCTCCTCCAATTAATCGTTTTTAAGGCGTAGAAAAAAAAAAAAAAGATTTATGTAGCAATTGACATGTTGTTGAAACGGAAGAAGAAGAGAGGGGAAAAGGAGAAGTCAAAGGAAAAAGGTAAGCCACGTTCCCAAGTCTCTGAAATGTCATAAAAGGCTCAGAAAAAAACAGATGCAGAAGACACAGACAGAGAGAAGAGAAGAGTAGAGTAGCTCATTGCACTTGTACACATCCCCATGTGCTCAACTACCACCACCACCACATTTCTCATTTCTCCCTTTCTTCTTCTTTCTTGCTTTTTTATTTTCAATTTTAAGTTGCTTTTTTCAGCTTTTTACTGGACTATTGTTTTGATTTTACTAGTAATAAAAAAAAAAAGAAGTTGATTAGTCCCAACTCCCTATATATCATCTGCCACCCCACCCTACCCTAGCTCTATCAATTCTATTGTTTTCAATTTTGTTTCCTCTTTGTACTAAATAATGCCCACAATTTTTTATTTTGTCTCCAATCTCTATTACTTGGGTTACTCATTATTATAAATTTATCATTGTTTTCTTTAATAACTCTACTCAACAACACTGTTAAAGAAATTCTCTTGCAACTATGGATATGACAATGGAAAGGGAACCTACGATAATGTCAATCTCAATCTTAGAGCATCTCCAACCCTCCCCATACGACGACGGAGGTTTGGAAATGAGGAATTGGAGAGAGTTGGCAGTCCAACCCTCCTCATTGTCTTCCCTAATTAAGAATAAAGTAGTTCGGTGATATCACTCAATGATTGAAGAACAAAAGGCTAGGATTTAAATCTCATATCTAAAAAAACAATAATATTTTTAAATATATAAAAGAGTTATGACGGTAACGGATACCGGGTACCCTGGAGGTATTCGCGGAGACAATATCCGTTGTCATCCCTACTTGGCATGGAGCTTTAACGTATAAAATGATATAAATTTAATTTTAATTTTTTTATTATTGAAAATTTAAAATAACTGAATTCGTTGTTATTTTATCAACAAACTTATATAAAAGACCTTAAATAACAGTGAATTCAGCTTTTTAAAATTTTTAATAATATAAAATTAAAATTAATCTTTTTTGAAAACATTAAACCAAATTCAAACTTCACCCAAAACGTTAAGGACACATTTGTCAAAAAAAAAAAAAAAAAAAAAAGTTATAACTACTTTGAGCTTTCAAATCAATGTTTATAAACATAATAAACGTTGAGAATTGTGTTAAATAAATATAGATACTACACAATTGAATAGCCTGAATTCTTTAAATTAATTATTCTTAATGCAAGGGAGTAAATCTGTTATGCTAGTTTGATATTGACATGAACATTTGAAGTGTGATGACACTCGCACTAGTGATTTCATTTATGGATATGGAATTTGTGTGGTTTATTTTAGTTAGTAATCTTTTGAATAGTAATAATTGAATGTTGATAACGATGGATCCAAAAACTTTAATTACTTTCAGAATTTGGAATAAAGGAGTGTTTTATTTTGGAATCCGGTCCGGGCCTCTAAGTTTGGGCTGCCATTGGATTAAGTAAATTGATCTCTTATTTCCAGGTAGGTTACATACATGATTAGCATTTAAAATATAGAAAATTGGCATTTCCCATAGATTAGTGTACAGTAATTAATTGTTTATGTATGAAGAGGGAAGAGAGAAAAGCGTGAGGTCTGAAAATACAAACAAAAGAAGAGAAACAAAATAGTAAAAAATGAAAAAGCTGAGAGATTGATTAACTGCACTGATTCTTCGTTTTCTCTCTGTAAAGCCTGCCTCGACTTCCACGACCGGTTTTGGAAAAGTATGGCGTAACACTATTTTCACACTTTTCCTTTTTCTTGATTTATATTGTTGTTATTACGGCAAAATAAAGATGGAGACCAACAACTTTCAAGTTAGTATAATATATTGAACTCATATGAAAATTAGAACTATAGGGTAACTCAAGTTTAAGCCCAGTAATATTTGAAGGGATTAAACCTTTGTTTGGGACAGATTTAGAAGATAAATAGGGAGATAGGGATAGTTGAAAAAAAATTACAAGGAATGGGCTGTTTTTGACTGTGGTTAAGGAAATATAACCATTCCGGCACCTGCAATAGGTGCCGGAATGGATAGTTTTAATTTTTTTTTTAAATTGTTTTACTCATGACGGCGCCATAAGTGGACAGGAATCCCAGGATTCCTGTCCGCCCCCAACAAATATTTAAATTTTTTTTTATTTTATAAAAATAAAAATAAAATGTATAAAATAAATAAAAATAAATTAATTTATCATTTCATAATTATAAAATTATATATTATAATAATATTATTGACTTTTTATTTTATAAAATTTTGATTAAAATTTGAATTTAATTTTGTTTGGAAATGTTAGACTAAATTTATACAATTTTATACGTTACGGTTAAATCTGCATTTACTTAATATTTAATGCATTACTAACAAAAAAAAAATATTTAGTATATTAATAACAGAGTAAAATATTTTAGACATTATTAATATAGTTACGAAAAAAGAGTATGAAACTGATTCAATTTATCGTCAAACTGGTTTAGAAGGTCTGACCTGGCTAAATAACAGTTAAACAAATTTTTTCAAAGTTTCAGTAGCGTATGGTTAAAATTGATCTTCATTGGAAACATTAGTGCTAAATTTCCACAATTTCATACATTATGGCTAAATCTACATTTCACTTGAAATGTATATATTAGATATTTAGTGCATTACTAGCAAAAAAAAATATTAAGTGAATTAATAACACAGTAAAATATTTTAGACAATTAAAAAAAACGAAGTTTGCAAACCCGAAATCGGAAATGGGAAAAAAAATTGTGATTAATTTATATATAGCAGGTTTATTTTTTTTGAAACTGTTTAAAATATTTTACTGTGTTATTAACAATTACAAAAATATGCATGAAATTGTTATTAATTTTTTTTTTGTTAGTAATGCACTAAATATTTACTCGTAACGTTTCAAATGATACAGATTTAGCCATAACGTATAAAATTGTACAAATTTAATCCTAACGTTTCTAAATAAAATAAAATAAAATTTGAATTTCAATCAAAATTTTATAAAATAAAAATTTAATAACATTATTATAATATATATTTTTATTTTTATAAAATAATAAAATAATTTCTTTTTATATTTATTTTACAAATTTTATTTTTTATAAAATAATAAAAAAAAATATTTGCTGGGGGTAGTGGCTTCGCCACTGCCCCCACTTGTGGACAGGAATCCTGGGAGTAATGAGTAAAGCAATTTAAAAAAAATTAAAACTATCCATTCCGGCACCTATTGCGCCGGAATGGTTACGTTTCCTTAACCATAGTTAAAAACAGTCCCTCCCTTGTAATTTTTTTTCAACTATCCCTATCTCCCTATTTATCTTCTAAATCTATCCCAAACAGAGGTTTAATCCTATTTGAAGTGTGTACATACTTACTATGTGTTCAATAAAAAATGAGGTTGACAATGTTGGAAGCCTCGATTATTATTTGGTGTAAGAGGTTTTGATAACATATTAGAGTTTTATAGAACCAATTAAATTAAAAATTTAAGCTAACGGTTAAAACAATTTATAATTATAGGTGACACACCTCCACATAACAAGAACAAAAATCTTATATGGAACAAATGAAATTTTTAAGATTCGAACTATCAACGAAGACTTGATATCATGTAATAGAACTTATTGAACTAAAAAATTTAGTTAAAAATTAGGCTAAATAATAATTTTTATATTAATGTCTCGTAAAACTTTGTAGAGTCAATGATTAACCCCTCAATCATTTGAATTTTATTCAAATTTTGAACTAATAATTATGTTGAAATAATAATTTCTATATAATCTCTAAATAAGGAATTTCCTACTCTCTGAGTGGATGCAAGATTCGGGATCTAATGTGAATAGGTATGTAATCGAACCGAGCCGAGTTTTGGCTTGCTCAGTCTCGGTTCATCATAATGTTAACGAGCTTATTTACGACCTTCTATCGAGATTGTTCACAAGCTTATTTACGAGGTTCTATCGAGATTATTCACAAGCATCTATTGAGGCTATTCACGAACATTATGATCGAGTTTGTTCATGAACTTATTCACGAACCTATAACTGAATTTTCGAGCCGAGTTTTGTCATGTTCAAGCTCAGCTCGTTTATCAATCGAGCCTCTAAATCTTGTTCATGAACGACTCGTTTATAAAATCGAACCAAACCGAGCTTTTATCGAAAGACCATTGAACCGCTTTTTAGTGGTTCGGTTCGTTTACAACACTAGATGTGGATAATAAGACTCACATTTAGAATTCCCACATTGTAAGAATATAAGACTCGGTGAAAAGTGTATAGTTTAAAATCACTCATTATACATAATTAAATTACATATTTAATATTTATATAACGTGGGATCCATTAAAATAGTACGTAATTGTCCAACCACTAGAGATGATTTTTATTGAAAGTGTTTTATAATTGGAGTGTATTTTTTTCCTATGATGTGGCAGGGTTGGAGGGTTTGGGTTAAAAACCCTCTAACCATTAAAAATGCTCTAACTTTATGAAATACATGCCTCTTTTGCAAGAAAAATATAGGTTGAATATATTTGTTGTCTTTATGTACTTGACTTAAAACTTCAAGTGTCTTTTTGAACTTTTAAAAGTTTCAAATTATCTTCTATTCTTATTCAATTATATTAAATAACCATGTATTTTTATAGATATCTCAATAGAATTCGTTATATAGAGAAAACGAGAGACGTGTTTCGCCACGTGTGAAAGTGCTCATCACATGTCAAAAAGAAATGTTAAATAGAAAAATAATTAAGAATTTTTTAAAGTTCACGTGTGAATTGAAGTTTTGAGATTATTAAATATAATTGGACAAAAGTAAGGGTTATTGAATATAATTGGAGAAAAATATGAGTTATTGAATGTATCCAAATAAATCAGTGAAACTAAGGAGATTTTTTTTTTTTTACTTTTCTCTAAAAAAAGCATTTATCTAACGTTTTAAAAATTGAATCGAAGTCGAATCGGATTGATAATTGAATTTAGAGTTGGGTTCAACTGATTGACTCGGATTGATTAAACCGGATGATCTCATAAATAATGGGTAAATTACACACATGGCCACTGAACTTTATCCATTTTCACATTATGGCCATTGAACTACATTTCTTCCCAGTATGACCACTGAACTTTACATTTTTTAACACCGGTGGCCATTCAATTTTAACTAACTTCTCAAAATGACCGTTAATAATCGTTAACGACTTTAAAATGAAAATATTCAAGAATTAAAGTTGTTCAGAACGACATTTATCATGAAATCACATTTTTTATTTTCGAAAATCACATTTTTTTGGAGCTTTCTCTCTGTAAAAATTCACTTTATCTCCCCTAACCAAACAACACCTAAATTACCTCAAAACGAAAATTTTCAAGAATTAAAGTTTCTTAGAATATTATTAACGCTTTAGATTTTTTATTTTTAGCCGTCAACAGTCGTTTTGAGGCGTTGAGTGGCCACCGGTGTTAAAAAGTGTAAAGTCCAGTGGCCATACCGGGAAAAAATGAAGTTCAGTGGCCATAATATGAAAATGGGTAAATTCAATGGCCATGGGTGTAATTTACCCCATAAATAATATATCTATATAGTAATATAATTAAAATTATGAAATTTACTATACTTTTAAATTTGATCTTTTTTATTTTCAAAAATTAAATACTAATTAAACCTTATTTATATTGTAAAAATAGATTAAATTTTAGTAATATTTATCAAAGCATAAAAAATACTAAATACTATTTTAAATTTTTAATATTTAAATATTAGTTTAACATATAAATATATTGTTTTTATTAGTCACAAATGAAAAGTGGTAAACTGTTTACAGTACTACTTAGTAATTCAAGTTTGAATTCTACTTTATATATACACAGTAAAACCTCTATAAATTAATACTCGATAAATTAATAAACTCCTTAAAATAATAATTTCTTCTGGTCCCGATTTGGGCCAGTTCAAAAAATAATCAATTTTAATAAATTAATAAGATAATAATTTTCTAGAACAACCCTTTATAAATACATTGTATTATTACCTTTATAAATTAATAATTTCTCAAATACACATGCGAAATATATATAGATATACATACTTAGGATAATTTAGCAAAAATATGAATTTATAGTATTTTTGTTTTTTCTTGAAATTTAAATCTAGTTGAATTTCATCTCTAACTATTCTCAGTGCATTCAAAAGTTCCGGCGTGTCCTTGTCAAATTGTCACAAAATATTGTAAAAAATGGATGATGCTATAATTGTTTCCTTTCTTGTGACTGGTTTCAAAGGTACCGAATCATCCACAGCTTCATCCTCAATTGAATTTTGCATAACGCTCGACATAATTTATTCTAAACTTTGGACTTATGAGCATTCATTGTTTTCACCTGGATAATCCAATATGTATTTGATTGACATTCATTTGATTGCGGTAACCAAGCTAACCAATCATTCTCTCAAGTTTATGAATGTCTTCTTCAGTGATTGCTTCCTCTAAATTCGTTGTGACAAATTCATCCCCTATACGAATTTTGCAGTAATTTAAAATTTATTTTTAAAAAAATTTAAAATCACTCTATAAATTAATAATTATTAATTTATCGATTAATTAATATCTCTATAAATTAATAAAATTCTATGGTCCCAACATTATTAATTTATAAAGGTTTTACTGTATATGGCAAAAGAATAGTTAAAGTCATGGCCCCTGTTTGGTAAAAAGTGTTTTGGGATAAAAAGAACGGTTTTGACCAACTTTAGCGGTTTGACCACTGAAACCGCCGATTGGAGTGTTTGGTAAGAGGTTTGGGAGAGAGTTTTGGGATGAAAACACTAATTTAGAAAAAGCTCCTTTTAGGAGCTTTTTCAATTAGCATTTTGCAATATTAAAATTAATTGACTTTTTTAACCCTAATTATTTTATGTATATTTTTATGTATTAAAAAAAGAAATGCCCTTATTCGTCTTTTTGCACAAACCGCTATTATCAATCAGCTAATTTTTACCAAACAGGTCTACACAAACAGTTAGTCAAATCAGCTAATGTAATCAGCTAACAGCTAATTCCCAAACAGAGCCATGATCTTTCATTTTATGATTAATTAAGTCTTCGATCTTTTATTTGGGTACATTAAGTCCTTGATCATTTATTTTTTATCTCATTAAGTCTTTTATGACCAAAAAATAATAATTTTGAACATAAAATTCGGTTAACTGACTGTTATTCATTGTACCTACATTTGAAATTTTTAAATTTTCACTGTTTGAAAGCAGTTTGGATGTGTAATGTGGTTGTAGGAAAACTGTTAAAACCTTAATTCAAACTCTAAAAAATATTTATTTTAATAATTTCAAATATAGATGAAGTTAATAACGTATTTTTAACACAATTAGATATTCATAACTTACTAATTTGGTCATAAATGGCTTAATGAGACAAAAAATAAATAATCTGGAACTTAATGTATCCAAATAAAAGATCAGGGGTCTTTTATATATATATATATATATATATTAAATGTGAGTAAAAAACTAACCGGATCGAACCACCTCAACCAAACGGTTTACCGTTATCCCAATCAGTTTAAACAGTATAGTCCGATTTTTTGAACATATAAATAAACCAATTAAATAGGACCGGACAATTGAACCGGTCGGTACGATCCAGTTTTCCAGTTTTCATAACACAAGTTATTACACTTATTATTATTCTTCTTCTTTTTAATTTCAAAATTATTAACGTCGATTATTATATCCTGTTTATAGAATTATTTTGTTTATGTACTGTTAGATTAACAAATAATATGATTTTGTTGATTAAAATAAGTTATATGATACCTTTGGTAAAAACTAAAAAGCGCCAATCGATATGTTCCTTATGAATCTCAATATTTTTATTTTAATAAATGTTTATGAGACTTCCAAAGAGGATCTATATTACATTATGTATAGTTTTTCCAACCAAATTTTGTTTGTATTATGTATCTAATTAAACATCTGCAGTATGTATTGTTCTAGAGAATCTAAACTAATAAATAAATAACGAAAAGGGAATGTTGAAATCAAAGGGGTATCTATCTTTTCAGGCTTACCTTACCTTACCTCCTGCTTTGAGTATTCAATTCATTCACCAACTGCATATATTATATTTTATATTTACGGAATCAGTAAAAAGTAAAAATCTAAAATAAATTACCTATATCTTGGGCATGTAGTGGTGTAGGTCCTAAAATTCAATCAATCAAATCCAGAAAAATATATATTTTATTTTATTTGAGCCAGGAATTATTGGAATGAAGTTAGGAGGACCAATAGTGAATTAGGATGAGCTATCTTCTTCAGAATTTATCCATGATTTCAATTCTCATAATTTTCTTCAAAAAATGATGTATTTTGAATAACAAGTCAAAAAAGGGTCAAAAAAGAGAATCCTTGGTTTTGTTTTGTATAGTCAATCACGCATTCACTGACAGCGCGTGTGCGTTCTGAAAATCTTTTTATTTCTTAGAAATATCAAATTCTATTCCAGACCTCAGTTCAGTCGTACTAACTATATAGACTAAATTTTGAATAATATGTTAAACTAATTGATAATTTTTATATTTTAGTTTAGATCAACCCAAGCTTATTTATCTTTAATATATATTCTTTTTTAGGGAATCTTTAAATATATAGTTTATAACAATATGAAATTCTCAAGCTAAACAATATGAATTTCGCGAACAAGAAGTCTTCAGGAAAGAAAACGATTCGACTCTGATACCAATTGATACAAATTAGTAATAAACAAGTTGATTTTAATCGTAATTCAATAAAGAAATTTCTTCTCAAGCTAAACTTGCACGAGTTAATCCCAATAGGTATGAAAACCTTGTTCCAATGGAGGTTTTTTTTTTATATAAAATGATTATAAAAGTTGTCAATCCTTACAAATAATGAGGTTTAAATACATCCCCTAAAATAAAGGTAAAAGACTTAAATGCCCTAACTAGGGTTTCACAACATAAAGAAAAAGATAAGGATAGGATGGAATAAAGTGGTTAAATGGTATAAATGTTAATAGACCTAAATGGCAAGATAGTAAATAATACAATAGCAAAACAGTAAATAAAAAAGAGGAACAATTATGGCAGCCTTGTCCATTTGTTCTCCTTACTAGCTAAGTCACCTCACACGACGTGTGGATGTTGTGACACGCCGTGTGGCCTGAATTCTCCGACCGTGAGGTTCGTCGAAGCCTTGATCAAATCTCCCCCTCTAATAGATCACACGACATATGAGAATAGATACATGCCATGTGAACTAGCAAGTTGAGTTCCAGGGGCTCAGCAACCAGTCGTGTACCCTTGATGACATGTAACCAATCGTCTTCATACAACTCTTGTCTCACACCCATGTGGCTGATGGCACACGTCATGTGAGACACAATTCCACGCTAATTTATCTTGTTTTTTTTTGTCTGATCGTATAATAGATGCTGTACATCTTCTCAATAGTTTTTCAAGTACTATAATTGATAATAAGACCACACATGAGAAATTGTTTCAAAAATCTCATTCATATACAAATATTTTAAAGGTTTTTTTTATTATTATTGTTTAGCATTTGCTAAACAGTTGGCAAATATGAAGCATAAATTTCATATGAAATCAAGGGCATGCATTTTTCTGGTATTTACTCTTCATACTAAAGGTTATAAACTTTTTTATTTGCGTACTAGAGCTTATATCACATCAAGAGATGTTCTTTTCCATGAAAATATTTTCCATATCAGTGCCATTCTTCTACTAATTTTACTTATCCATATCTATTGCTTTCTTGTTATATATTCAAAATTCAAAATTAGTTGACTCAAGTTTTTTTTTTTAATAAGAAAGCTTAGATTTCATTAATTAAGCAAATACATTACATCAGTTAATACAACAGTAAAATAAGAGCTAGGAAAATTTTCAAAATGAAGACTCCTGAGGTTGTTACTTTGAGCCGTGGAAGCTAGAATATGTGCTGGGATATTAGCCTCTCTTTTTTCATGGACCCACTTGACTGTGTCCAACTCTTTAGCCTTTTCCTGGATGTCACCCACTAGAATTCCAACCCAGTTGGGACTTTCAAGTTGCCCTTGAAGGAGATTCACCGCTTCTACACAGTTTGACGCTATGAATACACGATTCAGTCCGGCATTCCGTGCAGCGGTAATGCTATTTGCTATTGCTTGCAATTCGGCATGGAGGGCATTGATAGACTGTCCGATTATGCCACCGCCCGCAAGGTGTACGTTACCCTGATGGTTGCGAATCAAGAAACCGAAAGAGCTTTGATGCTTGACTGGATCGAAGGCTGCATCGCAGTGGATTTTGAGAACCCCATATGGAGGTGGCTGCCATGTACGTTTTTGATACTGCATCCTCGGACGTTGGGCTTGATCGCTGCTCTTACTATTTTCCTTCCTTTCCAGTCCCTCAAGAATGTCTGATACACACCTCATGGCTTTTATCTCCCTCATCCGTTTCTCCCCGTGTGCTACACGATTTCGTTCAAACCATAATATCCAAATGATGCAGCAGGCCTCCACCATTTCTTTCATAGTTGTCTGTGTAGAGATGTTATAGAACCAGTCAGTTGCTTTGCTTCCTCCGACTTTATAGGCTTTGACATGGAGATTTGATTTTTTCCAGTACCATTTGGATATATAGCAGTCCCGAAAAATATGTAATATCGTTTCAGGAGCGCTTTCACATAGATGGCAAGTCGGGTTTACCGAGATTTTCTTTTGATTCAGAACCTCAGCACACGGGAGGGCATTATTCAGCATACACCAGATTGTATGCGTGATTTTTGGTGGCAGTTGTAACTTCCATAAATATTTCCATATTGAGTGCGAATTGTTTGAGGTTGAAGCTCTCCTTTCCATCTCTGGATCAAAGGCCTTTGCGACGCCATAGCCAGTTTTCACTGTATAATCCCCCCACTTTGACTTATTCCAGAAAATAGAATCAGGTACTCTTCTTGGACTCAGAGGTAGGCGTAAGATTGCTGCTGCGATATCCCTATCAAAACAGAAATATATTAGCTCTTCCTTCCATGTGAATGTCTCGTGATCAATTAAGCTGGCCACCCATTTAGAAGGGGGTTCATGCAAGACTCGTAGTGGCTTATTGCAGGGAACATCAGGTTACCATTTGTGGGTGAGTATTTCGATTGATTGACCGTTTCCTACCCTCCAGCAACTCCCATTCTCTATGACATGTCTTGCTTGTAATAGGCTTCTCCATACGAAGCTTGGAGCATAACCCATCTTTGCTGACAGTAACTCATTCCTGGGGAAATATTTATGTTTGAAGACTTGGGCACATAAGGACTCCGGGTTTTGAATAATTCGCCAAATTTGTTTTGCAAGGAGTGCTTGATTGAAAGCGTACAGATTGCGGAAGCCAAGCCCACCATCCTTTTTTGATAAGCAAAGTTTATCCCAACAGACCCAGTGAATTTTCTGCCCCTCTGTAGTATTGTTCCACCAAAATCTGGCTATCATCTGCTGGATCTTGATGCGCCCCCACCTAATCTGGGATGAAGACTCGCTAAGGGATAAGGGTACCCCGTCGTTATCAAGTAATAAATTTCTGGTTAAGTCCAGGTTATCGTCCACAGGATTTATTTCTGCAAGTATCGAGCTACTCGGTTTCAGATGTTATCTAGGCTTAGGGGGTTTTGAGTTGGTTTGTTTAAGTTGATCTACTCCTAGGTTGAATTATACTAATCCTAGCTAAGTTATCTGATTCTAACTAAGTTATTCTACGCCTAATTAAGTTACTCTACCCCTAATTAAGTTAAACTACTCCTAATTGATCTTTCACTAATGCAATTATCCGAAGGAACATGGTATGAACGATAATAATGAAGATAGATTATTAGGTCTATTGAATAAAAACCTAATCTGAGTCACCTGTATTCAAGGGGATTAACCCTACTTACCCTCCTGAGGTTCCTAGCGCGTGATTCCCTAAGGCCGAAACTAGGTCTAAGGCTCAGTAAATTGGCGCTTAATCAACTAAGAGGTCGTCAATCTCCTAGGCTCTGACTAGGTCAGATTCAGCTCGCAATATGTGCCTACTAGATTTTGGGGCTTTTGAATGAGTTAAACCAATTGAATAAAGCGTAAGACAGAGATTAGACAAATAATCATAGAACAAAACAAGAGCTAAATTATTATTAAAGGCGAAGATAAATGTCACAAGATACAATAAGCTAAGTTCGGCAACTGTATCAAAGAGTACAAACAAGGAAAGATAAAAGGAGATACAAAAAATCCCTTTCAGGGAACCTGTTTACTCTGCAGCCGGCGACTTAATCTTAAGGACGGACCTTGATAATTCCTCGAGAAAAAGCTTTGAAGGAGCTTCAATGGAAGTCGAAGAAGATGGAGGAGATGGAGAGGAATTACAAGGGGAAAGCTAAGATAATTTACAAAATTGAAAGATATCTAATTTACATTGGAAAAACTCTATTTATAGGCGTGGCTCGGCCCCTTTTTTGACCTATTTTCGTGTCCTTATTGGTGTAGGAAGTCGTGGGGTCCATCGTGGCTTCGTGGGGGCACAATTGGTCTTTTTGACCAATTCCCGCAGGTCTGCTCGCCGAGCAGGGCTACCCGCGACGAGCAGCGCCCTGCTCGGTGAGCAGGCGCCTGGCGGCCTGCTCGGCGAGCAGTCATCCTACTCGCCCGAGCAGGCCTCTGGTGGCCTGCTTGGCGAGCAGGCATCCTGCTCGCCCGAGCAGGCACAGTGCCGGGGCAGTGCCTGGGCTGCTCGCCGAGCAGCGCCCGGGCTGCGCGCCGATGCTCAATTCGCCGAGCGACTGCCGGGGGTCCCCGAGACACGATTTTTTGCCTGAAATTGATCATGTTTTAACATGCACATGCACATAAACTCCAAACAACATTAGTCCAAGGGCTAAATTGACCCGCCAATTGCTTATTTGAGCAAACGCTTCGTTTGGTGCGACTTTTGACGGATCAATTAGCTTCAAAAGATAACGGAATTATGATATGCATGCCATTTTGGCCGTATTTGCCTAAATTGATCATAAAACGAGCCGAAACAACGAAAAGTAAATAAAACGTTTCCAATTTCTAACTAACTCATACAAAAGCATTTAAATGCGAGAATTGCTCGCTTATTAACTAAATAACGCTAAAACCCGTCCTAAAACCGTACCCAAAGATAGGGTTTTTTGACCCCTATCAAACCTCCTCGCACTTAAAACTTTACTTGTCCCCAAGTAAACTAAAAAAACTAAACCCGCAATCACAAGCAAGCCAGAAAATCTCCCGGTTTGACTAGGTGCTTGACACAATTTCGAGCATCTGTAATTACATGCATTTGGAAATACAAAGTAGAGACACGATATCCAAAAGCCGCATTTCAATTATCATAGGTCATATGTTTTAAGAAAAAGGACACATGTTCAATTAAACGAGCTTGAGGGGATCGCTAAGTAAAACACCTCACCATAGGTAGTTCACTCATTTCACATAATTTTAGTGGCTAAAGTGTTTACTCTCGGCTTATGTTCTTGCTTAGGATTACGTTGATTTTGCACGTTTATCCGAGTTCCTCTACTATGCTATATGACTCCGATGATATTAAAAACAACCTCGAATTGGGTTGTAATGTGGTTAAAGGGTTAAAGGTACAACAAGGGTTAATAGTTCTAGCGCTAGAAAAAACAAAGTTAAAATGGCTTTAGCAAATGTGAAGTGACTGAGCTTTTTATTCATTATTCTTTTTTTTTCCTTTTTTTTTCTTGAGACATTTTGATTTTAAGAACTGGGGAATGAAGTTCTCCTTTTTGTTCGTCTCTTTTCTTTTCTTTTTCTGTTTTTCTCTTTTTTTTTTGGATAGTGATGCTCAATCACTTCTTAGCCTTTTGGCTTGCTACTATGATGCCATAAACAAAGACAAAGCGCTAGAGGAAAACAAAGGCTCGATGTGAGCTTTGCAAAAACTTAGGGTTAAGTAACAAACCAAGTGATGGTTTGCAAAAATTAGGTTAGGACGAACGAAAAATCTACAAACTACAAGAATATAGGCTCAAAGGGGCTTCCTATAGTGGATCAAAAAGAGAAAATAAGGTAAAGAAAAAGGGTTAATTCTAATGAGATTGATTTCATCGTTTATCATCTCAAATCATTGCATGTAGGTTCAACACAGTATTAGGTGCAAAATCTGTAATCTTTCCACAAGTCAAAGCATTCACACAAAAATGTCAAGAAAAAGAGCTTCTTGATGTTCGCTCTTGGGCTCAAATTCAACTCACAATTCTTTGGGTTTCAATTTTGTGTTTACTAGTTCTCTCCAAACTCAAGTTTAACATCACATGCCTTCAATTCTTAAGTTATCTACCTAAGTAATGATTTTAGCATTTCTTCAAAAGTAGGGTCTAAATGCAAACTTTAGCTCATGCTTTTACAGATACAAGAATTGTGTCCTACACCTAAACTAGTTGTCATGCAATCTTAGATTCGGTTCTCAGCTCTCAAGGACAAATAACGAAGTTTAGATTCGAAGGAGGTTCACGGTTTTAGGTCCTAAACATGCAAAACATAAATAAAACCCGAAAAACGCAAAACTAAACTAGACACGACGCAACAAAAATAAAAAATTATATAGTTTTTGTAAGTTTGTCTACCCCTCCTCCTCACACTAAAAATGTGCAATAAGTTCCAACATTGCATCACAAACCATAAAGTACAAGTGCAAAAAGTTAGGGTGGAGAAGACAACTTACTGATTTTATCGCAATCGCCAAAAATTTGATGATTTGCGGTGCCAATTTTCAGCCCTCAAGGACAAATAACGAAACCTTAACTTCGGATAGAGTGTACAATTCTTGGGATTATAACAAAATAAAACAACGCGACAATTTATTTATTTATTTTTTTAAACGAACACTTTAAAAAACTAAAAAGAAAACTAAAAAGACTAAACTAAAAGATCAATGTATAATCTAAATAAAATAAACCTGAAAAGTTTTATTAAAACTTGGGTTGCCTCCCAAGAAGCGCTACGTTATAGTCGGTGAGCTCGACATAGAATTCCCGCCTAGGTGTATGCTGACATTCGCGTTAGGAATTCAAATTCCTGAATAAATAATCCGTACCTGCAAAACGGATTATCAGTTTCAAGGAATTTTAATAAAAACAAAGGATCAAATTTAAATAAATTATGAAAAAGTTTAGTTTGCTCCATTTTTTATTCTCTAGGTAGATCGAAGAGAATGAAATCTTCTGGACATGGAGCAAAACCGAACTCTTCTATTTTTGGATTCTTCTCTAGAGGCTCAATTAGGGATCAGTTCTTCATTGTTAATGGAAAAAGATATTACCTTATCAATCTGACCTACCAAATTGGGTTCTTTAATTGATTCGTCCGCGGTTTAATCAACTAGGATCCCTTTTTGTATGCATAAATTTTTAATTGAGGCATACAAATCGTCAGTTTGATCTTCGTGAGTAGATAGAAAGTTAAGCAAATGCGTAATAGACTCCTTATTTCCATTGTTTCTAGTCATTTTCTCAAAAAAGAAGAATCATTAGAAATAACAATAAAAATTAAAAACAAATATTCACAAAAAGAAAAGTATAAAGGATTATATATAAACAAGTATAAACGATTATAAACAAAGGATAATAACAAGGAATGCCTAAACTAACAAATCGACCTTTGGTTCGATATTGCAGAAGAAATAAATCCCCGGCAACGGCGCCAAAAACTTGATGCGCCCCCACCTAATCTGGGATGATGACTCACTAAGGGATAAGTGTACCCCGTCGTTATCAAGTAATAAATTTCTGGTTAAGTCCAGGTTATCGTCCACAGGATTTATTTCTGCAAGTATCGAGCTACTCGGTTTCAGATGTTATCTAGGCTTAGGGGGTTTTGAGTTGGTTTGTTTAAGTTGATCTACTCCTAGGTTGAATTATACTAATCCTAGCTAAGTTATCTGATTCTAACTAAGTTATTCTACGCCTAATTAAGTTACTCTACCCCTAATTAAGTTAAACTACTCCTAATTGATCTTTCACTAATGCAATTATCCGAAGGAACATGGTATGAACGATAATAATGAAGATAGACTATTAGGTCTATTGAATAAAAACCTAATCTGAGTCACTTGTATTCAAGGCGATTAACCCTACTTACCCTCCTGAGGTTCCTAGCGCGTGATTCCCTAAGGCCGAAACTAGGTCTAAGGCTCAGTAAATTGGCGCTTAATCAACTAAGAGGTCGTCAATCTCCTAGGCTTTGACTAGGTCAGATTCAGCTCGCAATATGTGCCTACTAGATTTTGGGGCTTTTGAATGAGTTAAACCAATTGAATAAAGCGTAAGACAGAGATTAGACAAATAATCATAGAACAAAACAAGAGCTAAATTATTATTAAAGGCGAAGATAAATGTCACAAGATACAATAAGCTAAGTTCGGCAACTGTATCAAAGAGTACAAACAAGGAAAGATAAAAGAAGATACAAAAAATCCCTTTCAGGGAACCTGTTTACTCTGCAGCCGGCGACTTAATCTTAAGGACGGACCTTGATAATTCCTCGAGAAAAAGCTTTGAAGGAGCTTCAATGGAAGTCGAAGAAGATGGAGGAGATGGAGAGGAATTACAAGGGGAAAGCTAAGATAATTTACAAAATTGAAAGATATCTAATTTACATTGGAAAAACTCTATTTATAGGCGTGGCTCGGCCCCCTTTTTGACCTATTTTCGTGTCCTTATTGGTGTAGGAAGTCGTGGGGTCCATCGTGGCTTCGTGGGGGCGGAATTGGTCTTTTTGACCAATTCCCGCAGGTCTGCTCGCCGAGCAGGGCGAGCTGCTCGGCGAGCAGGGCTACTCGCGACGAGCAGCGCCCTGCTCGGCGAGCAGGCGCCTGGCGGCCTGCTCGACGAGCAGGCATCCTGCTCGCCCGAGCATGCCTCTGGTGGCCTGCTCGGCGAGCAGGCATCCTGCTCGCCCGAGCAGGCACAATGCCTGGGCAGTGCTGGGCAGTGCCTGGGCTGCTCGCCGAGCAGCGCCCGGGCTGCGCGCCGATGCTCAATTCGCCGAGCGACTGCCGGGGGTCCCCGAGAATTGCTCGCTTATTAACTAAATAACGCTAAAACCCGTCCTAAAACCGTACCCAAAGATAGGGGTTTTTGACCCCTATCAGATCTCAAAGCAGAATGACTTAAGTAGAAGGAAGCAACTCATTATATATTGCGGTATTGCTTGAGCTATGGACTTGATAAGGACTTCTTTTCCCCCTCTAGATAGCCATTTCTCTTGCCACCCACATACCCGTTTCCATATTCTTTCTTTGAGGAAGCCAAAGATGGATTTTTTTGATTTTCCTATAACTGCAGGAATGCCTAAGTACTTTGAGAATTGACGGACCTCCCTGGCTCCGAGACAATCAGTGAGTGTTTTCCGCCTGTCTGTATCTACCGCGGAGCTGAAACATATCTCAGTTTTATCAAAATTGATATGTTGGCCAGATGCCTTCTCATACTGCTGTAAAATCCTTTTGAGGTTGTTGCATTCCGTTAATGAGGCTCTACAGAAGATAATCGAATCATCGTCAAAGAACAAGCGTGAGATGGACAGACTATGCTTGCTTACCTTGATCCCGTGCAAAGACCGATTAACCTCAGCTCTCCTTATCAATGCTGAAAGCCCTTCGGCACAAATAAGAAACAAATAGGGTGACAAAGGATCACCTTGACGAAGACCCCTGGTTGGCTTCACATAGCCTTTCTGAACCCCATTTATTAAGAAAGAGAAGGATACTGAAGTTAAACAGTTTTGAACCACATTAATCCATTGAGTTGGGAAGCGCATAACAGTCATCATATCTTTCAGAAAAGACCACTCCACTCTGTCATATGCTTTGCTCATGTCAAGCTTTAGTGCACACACCCCTTTTTTCCCCTTGATTCTGTATTTCATTGAGTGGAATAATTCAAAGGCAATCAAGGCATTGTCTGTAATAAGTCTACCTAGTACAAATGCGCTTTGGGATTCATGAATGATGGATCCCAAGGACTCCTTCAGCCGATTAGCTAGAGTTTTTGTGACCAATTTGTATATCACATTGCATAGGCTAATTGGTCTAAGATCTTTTAGGTTGGTGGGATTTTTTACTTTCGGGATTAGGGTGATTAAAGTGTGGTTCATCCCAGGTGGAAGTGGCATTCCGTTCAGAACCTTGAGGACTATTTTTGTGGTCTCGTCTCCAACAATGTCCCAAAAAGCAGTGTAGAACATACCTGACATTCCATCCGGGCCTGGTGCTTTAGATCCGTCCATTTGTCGGAGAGCCTCCGTTACTTCATCTGCTTCAAAAGGTCATGAGAGATTTTGAATATGTTCCACTGAGAGAACCATGTCCACTGCACCCATGATATCATTTGGTTCCTCCGGGTGGGACGTGGAGAAAAGTCGGTGTAGTACTGAACCACCATCTGTGCTATGTCTTCCTCACCTTCCTTCCATACCCCATTTTGATCCTGTAGCTTTCGGATTGTGTTGGATTTTCGCCTTGATGAAGCCTTTGAATGGAAGAATTTGGTGTTCCTATCCCCATTTTGTAGCCAGTTAATCCGAGCTCTTTGTTTCCACATTATTTCTTCAGCTTCTTGACACCGTGTAATTTTGCTCATCAAGTTGTTGATGCGTTCTGCATTTTGAAGGATCCTAGGTCTGCTCTCCTCCTCCGCTAATTTTCGTGTGAGGGATCTTAGCTTCGAACCTAGATGACCAAAGTGCTCCTTATTCCAGATGTTAAGATTACGGCCGCAAAGCTTGATCCGTTCATAGATAGGTGCATCCACATCAAGGGAGGGATTATGCCATGAAGTTTGAACAATCTCTCTATATTGCAGTTCCCTCAACCACATCTCCTCGAATCGAAATAGCCTCTCTCGTCGACGGTGAGCTCTTTTCGTCTCTACTAAGATTGGTGTGTGGTCCGAGGCCACTCTTGTAAGGTGATGAGTGACTGCATCAGGAAATAGCAATTCCCATTCGACTTGACATACAGCTCTATCCAACCGTTCTCTTACTAACTCCCCGTGTTTCCTCCCGTTCGTCCATGTGAAGAGTGATCCCATGAATTTGAGGCCGAAGAGGTCACAATCATCAAGGCAATTACGGAATGCTTCCATGTTCTTGTAATCTGGGTCAAGTCCGCCTTCTTTTTCTTTTGAGTACATTATTTCATTAAAATCTCCTATACAGAGCGAGGGGAGTTTTTCTCTAGAATGTAGTTCACACATCAATGTCCATGTAAGGTGTTTTCTTGACGTCTCCGACCATCTATAAATCCCTGTGCCTCTCCATACCATATCTCCAGCTTCATTTTCAATACCAAAGTCTATGCAATGTTGGCTGAAACCAAGAATGCGCACCCCGATCTCTTTTTTCCATAATAGTAGCAATCCACCTGATCTTCCAATTGAGTTAACAACAAAAAAATTGTAGCCTTGGAATCTGATCTTTAATCCATGAATCTCATCTCGTCTCATTTTTGTTTCCATCAAGAAGATCACTTCTGGGCAGTTACGTCTCACTAGGTGAGATAGTGCACGGACCGTCCTAGGGTTGCCCAGCCCTCGGACGTTCCAGCTTAGTAGATTCATGATGCTAGGCGGGGTTGCCTTGCAACCTCCGCCTCTGTGTTCATAGTGTCCTCCTCATAGTTGTAGCGAGATTTCTTTCCAGTAGCATCTGAGTCCGTGTCAATATCTTCCTGATTGAGTTTCCTTTTTCTGGGATCCTTAGAGGAGGTTCTGGCTTTCTCATTTTCTTCAAAGTGTATAATGGAATCACTGTTGCTTTTTGAGGTGGGATTTGGTAATTTTCCATTTGAAGATAGGATGGGTTTTTTTGTTTTTTTGCCTGGCGTGGGACGTGTTTTGCATGGTTGCAAATTACTTTTCTTCGTATGGAAATCCATCCCTGCATATTGTAATTCAAAAAAATTTGTATGAGTTGAAAGCAAATTATTGGACCTCACATAAACTTCATGTAGATTGTTTTCCATGCCAATAAATGCATCGGTTGTGGGGCGGCTCATGATAGCCTCATCATCAGACATTGTTTGAGTCAAAGCTAAGGCTTTTGTATATCCTGTGGATACAGAAAAATTGGGTGATGTGTTCATAGCCATTATTGTAGCCGTTGAAGAGATGGACCCACAAACTGCTGTCTGCGGATTAGAATTATGTGTCTCCTTGAATAAAAAGTCTTCCCTGGAATTGTGATTAATATTGGCAGCTCTTTTGTCTGTTGGACCCACTAAGAAGAAACCGTGTTCTCCTCCACCATCCTCCTGGACAATTGTGTCGCACTGCATCAAGTCCGATTCTTCCCGACAGTCGTCGTCTTCAGTATGCTGCTCCACTGTAATTCCTTCTTTTGCTGCACTGGTTTCCTGGTTTGAAATAATTTCTTCATTTATTCCCGCATTCGCCGTCGGCTTTTCGATGTTGGATCTTGTTTCTCCATCGTCAGGTCCTTTGAACAATTGTCTGCATATATCTCTCGAAACTTCTACGTGTTCAGATATGAGTTTCACCGTGGTGACGTCTACTCGTACCGTTTTCAATTTACTCGGAGTTGCCCTTAGAGTCTGATCATAAGGCCATTTAGTATCATGGAAATCCTCCGGAACTTCACCGCATTCCTCATGAACGTGTCCGAGCTTTCCGCACCAATAGCAGAAATTTGGAATTTTCTCATATTTTATAGGAGCCCAACACACTTCGCCCTTTCCGTTTCTTATTTTAATTCCTCTGAGCAGGGGATTACATACGTTAATGCTGATCCGAACTCGAACTTAACTGCACCATGATCCTGTAGTTTCCTGGTCTAAGTGGATTATTTCCCCAACATTCCCTGCAACTCTTTTAGGGAGTGTTTGGTTGGGTGAAAATAGAGTATGGAATGGGAATGGGAATGAATTATTCTCTTTGTTGGTGTTTGGTTAGACAAATATAGCTAGGGAATGAGATTCCCATTCCTCCAACTACGAGAACTATTGATTCCCACTCTTCCACACCTCAATCAACTTTCATTCCTGTTGTTATGGATTTATTAAAGAAAATAAAAAAAAAAAATAATAACATATACGATTTTCTAATTTGCCAATATATACCCACCATCACCCACGTTGACAACCATTCAAATTATGGTTATGTTATAATTTTTATACCAATTACATGTGTTATATACAAATATATGTTTCCAAATAGTTTACAATATAATTTTATTTTGTTTACAATAAAAAAACGATAACAAACCATTAATTTATTTTGTGGTTTTAAAAAAACCATTAATTTATTCTTCTGGTTGATAAATCTTTTTTTTTTATATTTTTTATATTTATTTTGATTGAATATATAATTATTATTTATTAATTTTTAATAAATTTTATATTCATTCCGATTCTGACAGTTAAAGAACCAAATAACTTTAAAAGGAATCAGATTCCGATTCCAGATTGAACCAAACATATCAAATAAATAGTCATTCCGATTCTGATTCCGTCACATTCTGTTTCCGATTCCGATTACGATTCCGTAGTTCAAACCAAACACCCCCTTAATGGAATCAGCATCCCTCCTGTTCAAAGGCAAATTGAAGATGCGGATCCAAAAGTCACACCGATCTAGCGGGAGGTCTGCCGAATGCTCATCCCCAGTGACGCTTCCGAGTATAACAAGGTTTCTTTCAAAATGTCAGGGAGCATCTCGTAGAATTCTCTCCTTATCCCGTTTTGATTCAAACTCGCAGAGAAACAAACCGTTGCCGAGTTCCTTTAGTTTGAAGGTTCTGATCCTCCAAGCCACCATGAAGGCTTGAGCCATGCCTTTGATGTTAGGGGGCTTGTTAGATAAGACCCTGCCTACCAAACTTGGTTTGCTAGGTTTCGTACAAATCTGGCCATATTCCCCACATAGATCAATCACTTTTTCTTCAGAGTCTGTAAGTTTGATGTTGGCCATCTGTGCCTCTAAAACACACATTCTCAAGTTGTCAAAAGCCATTGAAGATGAAATTCTTGCTTTACAGCAAAATAACAAATGTTAATTGACTGAATTGCATGGCGGAACCAAAACCTAAACTTGGGGAGAGGGTAGACCGTATAAAAAAAATGGTACTTCAACATATTTATAAAAATAAAACAAACAATGTAAAATACAAATTTATCATAAAATGAAAGTGAAAATTATTTGTTTAACTATAATAAGAAAAATTAATGCTTATCATGAGTAATTTAACTCTCTGAGATGCCATATTCTAAATTAGAAATCCCTAACCAAGTAGCGAATTGGAAATTCTAAATTAAAAATACTAAATTGGAATTTCTAACCAAACAACATATTAGAAATCCCTAAATTAGAAATCATAAAACAAACCTAGAAATAAATAATGGAAGAGAAATAGAACTTAATTGAAAGTTGAAAGTTAATAGAAAAGAAAAGTCTTGGGGTGAATTTGCAAATTAATGGATTAAACGAGTGTGGAAAGTGAAATTAGTGGTGGTTTCCTTCTCCCATTTTTTTTTAAGTCGTGGGTAATCCACGCAATGAAATTTACATTAAAGACAAAGAAAAACTTTTAACAAACCCCATCCCAACCCGTGTGATTCAAACTCATAATCTTTACAGTTATATATAAGTTCTCAACCAATAGAGGGGGCGTTTGGTTTGGGGGTTTCAGGAAAAGGTAAGGGAAAAGGGAGGCTTCATTCCCCTTATTGGTGTTTGTTTTGCTAATTCAATGATTTCTTTTGCCCTTTTTTAGTTTTGGGTTTACCCCTAACTCCTCTAACCCATTCTCTACTCCTCCTAAGGTTTTCTATTCTCTTTCCCCTCTCTTTCTAACTTAAACTTCTACACTCTTTATAAAATTCTACTTTACTCTCTATTTTATTTTTTTATTTTTATTTTAGTCTCTATATTTTTTTTATTTTTACATTTCTTTATCTTTGGATTAATTTCATTTTCGTTATATATTTTTAATTTTTTTTACTCAAAAAATATTTTTGACTAAATTTTACTTTTATTTTATTTTTATTTAATCCTTATATTTATTTATTTATATTTTTTATCACTAGATTAATTTCACTTTTGATCCTTATACTTATTTATTTTTACCTTTTTACTCCGAAAAATAATTTTGACCAAATTTTTTTCTTTTATCATATTATTCAGTTTTATTATTTATTTTTAATTATTTTAAAATAATTATTTTCTTTTTAAATATAATGTTTATTCATTTTCTTTGATTAATTTTATTTCAGTTTCCTCTATTTCATTATCTTTTGATTTTAATTCTTATATTTTATTAATAGATGCACATATATGTATAAAAATTGTTGTCAAAGATTTTCTTGGTGAAAAGGACAATGAAGATGCTTAAACTCTTTCCGGTGATGAAGTATTATGCTTAGAAGACTATTGGCTTTTGTTTTTGTTTTTTTTTTTTTTTAATTTGTATGAACTTTGTTAAGTTTAAATTTTAACTTTTATAAACTTTATATTATTATCAATAAGGGTAGCAAGTGAGTGACGTTTTGGATTGTTTGAGATTATATATGAAGTTATTTCACGTTTTATAGAAACTATAGTAAAAGAGTTGAATTTTTTTTTATTATATATGAAGTTAAAAAAAAAATAGTTTTGATTACCTATTTGAACCAAACATCCACAAAGGGAATGGGGTGGAATTGCATTCCATCTCCTAAACATATCCAAACACATAGGGTATCAATGCTTATTCCTTTCCTTTTCTTTAGTTTCCCTTTCTTGATTCCTTTTTCCTTACCCCTTGTGAACCAAACGCCCCCTAATAGTTTCACCCCTAAAAGATAATATTCTTTCTCCCATTTTAATTTTAATGAAAAATGAGAAAGAAAAACTTATTTATTTATTAAGAATGGAAAGGTCATTTATGCTCCATCTATTTTTAAAATTACCATTGTACAAAATGAATCGTGTTGATTAGTGGTAATTCAAAAATTTAAACCCCATCTTCTGCAATAAGCCATGGCTGGAGAGGGGCTCCAGCCATGGAAGAAAACTCTTGGCTCCGCCTTTGCCCGTAAGTAGGATATAAATAAGTTTTTAAAGTTAAATTTAAATATGATGAGACTTTAGAATGGTAAAAAGTCTCTCTTGTTGCTAAAGATTATATGCAGATAAAAAGTATTCGATTATTTTTAGACCTATTTAACTTGTAGTTAAAATGACTACAGTTAGATTGGTCTCAGTAATAAAAAGAGTGAAATTTATACCAAATATTTGAACAATGTGATTTGCATGGTAATCTAAAGGAGGATGTCTATATGACGTTACCTCACTTTAAAGGAAAAAAAAAAAAAAAAAAAAAAAAACAACATAATTAAGCCCTGAAATCTCGTTGTTTTAACGATTAATTCCCTCATCATTTATTTTTCCACATTGAGTCCTTGATCGTTGATTCTATTATAGATCAGACCCTTATTTAACTTTTTCGTCAAGTTTGGACTCCATATATCGTTAGGGCAATTCGGCTTGTTGACATGGACAAATAAAAATAAGAATTCATTGACTAGGAGAGATAAAAATTAAAAACTAAAATGAAATTATAGAAATTAATTTCCAGTATATTCTTCCAAACTCGATTTTCTCCTCTCCCATTTTGTGATTTTCAACATTAGAATCGTCAAATCGATCTCCTCATCTCCTAAACTCGGTGAAAAAGTTAAATAAAAGTCAAATCAATAACAAAATCAACGATGAAATGCTTAATGTGAAAAAATAATTAATCAAAAGTTTGATCCTTAAAACATATCAAGTTTGAGAGATTTAATTATGCTTTTTACCCACTTTAAATCTAACAATTATAATCAAGTCTCGCCTCAAAAAGTGGTTTTCACAGCCAATTCCCTAGAATTTTTAACCGAAAAGATGATAGATTAGACATTTTTCAATTAAAAAAAGAAACTCAAACTTATCGGTCCTGGCATTTTATAAGTCTCACACGAAATAAGAGATAAGAAGTACTTACTAAAAAAAATATACTTAAAATTTGAAATAGAAATTTAGATCCAATTTTGGGTCTAAAATATCATATTAATTGGTTTCTTTTAGGTCTCAATAGACATTTTTTTTTTGAAACTAGGTTCTAATAGACATTGTAACTACATTTATAATAAAAAAATATATACATACTAAAAATAATTGAGCTTTTTTTGGGGTTAAATGCATTATTGGTGACTGAAACTTACATGGTTGTCTCAAAATGGCCACTCAACTTCAATTTGTCTCAATAAAATCACTCAACTTTGAGTTTTATCTCAATTAGACAACTCTGCCGATTTTAGTGGTTAAAACGCATCGAAATAATGACATGGGTGACACATCAACATGAGTTAACTCAAATCTCTGACCGAAACGAAATATGACAGCCACATAACGAGTATTTTTATGAAAAAGCTAGATTTTATTTATCTTTTCATAAAAATAATCGACATGCGATAGCCAGGTGACACATATGTGGATGTCATGTGTCATTTCGGTTAGAAATATGAGTTGTCTCATATTGACATGTCACTTATGCTATCATTCGAATGTTTTTTAATCACTGAAATCGCTAAAATAACCTAATTGATACAAAACTCAAATATAAATGATTTTATTAAGATAAATTAAAGTTGGGTGACTATTTTGAGACAACTATATAAGTTCAGTGACTAATAGTGTATTTAACGTTTTTTTTTTTTTTTTTTTGCCATGGATCCCGAGCAGTCGCACTTGTAATGCCCAGGATCGACCCTGAAACTTATCATGAAACTAAGATAATGCTGAAATGGTGTTAGATTTCATTTCTGATTATCAAAACAAAATTTATGCCAGTTATATAATTAAAGTAAGAACTTTTTGCCGGAAGAAAAATTAAAATTATTAGTTAGAGCAAGCTATAATTGAACCTTTAGGACGATTGATTCTGAAAAATCGTGGACAATATAGAGGTTTTTGGAGTTGGATCCAAAGACAAATAAGTGTTTCTTTTTCCAATAATTATTCACCTTGAATTTATCCCCTTTACCTCCTTTTTATGCAACTTTTACCTTTAAGCTATTCAGATTTACCTTTTTACTGTTTCTCTTAAAAAAATTCACTTCTGTCCATGCATTCTACTTTCTTTCAAGTGCTTGCAATTAAATAGTTCATTTCCTATGAATTGAGTTGCCCTCATTTTACTTTACCTTGTAATCTTATATTATAAATTCTAAAATATTTGGGGAAATTTATTAGTCTCTTTTGGCACTTAGATTTATGAGATCATTTTTTGTTTTTTTTAGTAAGAATGGAAGGCTTACAAGCCCGGGCAAGCAAACAGAAAACAAAAGCGAAAACAAGAAAGCGAGGAGAGAAAACTGAGCTAGATACTGATCATCCTACCCGAAGCTCGGCCAGTCCGATCTGCATAAAGAATATCCTGGAGGTCTGCAGGAGGCGCACCACACTCGTGATGACCCAAGGCGAAAGAACCTGCGAAATTTGCCATCCAGTCAGCTGCTTTGTTTCCTTCCCTGTAAGTATGAGTGAAACGAACAAGCCAATTACGATCCCGAATCTCCTGACATCCGCGGATTAACCATCCTAGAGGATGGTGAGCACTCGAACTACTGGTCATAAGCATAAGAGCGAGGCTTGAGTCTAATTCAACAACAACTTTCTTGTATCCCCGGTTCCACGCTATCTTTAAACCAAAATAAAGCCCCTATAGCTCGGCTAGGAAGGCAGTATAGATTCCAAGGTTAACAACAAACCCTCCTAGCCAATTCCCATGGAACCTCCCGCAGCTCTAGGGCCCGGGTTTCCTTTGCTGGCGCCATCCGTGTTCATCTTAACCCAGTCCCCGTCGGGTGGCCTCCAACAGATCCATCTCTCCTCTTTCCCTCTCATGCCAGAAGTCGAGATTAAATTAATAGCCATACAGTACTCCCGTGCCCGTCCTACGATGAACTCCGATTCCAACTCCGAACCTCCTCTACTGTAAAAAATTCTATTGTTTCTGGTTTTCCAGATCCACCACATTGCAAACCCGAAAATCATATTCCATTGCCAAAGCACATCGGTGTGAGTATTAATATTCACTGTTAGCCAATCTTCACACGATAAGGCAAAGAAACTATTTCGCACCGTCGTAGGCACAAGATTCAGCCAAATCTTCTTCGCCTGATCACAATCCCGCAGAATATGGAGAGTAGATTCAACTTGCCCACAGACACCACACGACAGATCGTTCGAAATCTTTCGTCGAACCCTATTTTTGTTACACAGTATCTCGTTGTGTATCGCTAGTCAAATGAAATACCGAATTCTTTCCGGAACCGCAACCTTCCAGCAGTTCGCCCAAGAGCTGTCATTTACCTCAGCGCTATACTGATTACAGATTCTACGGTAGCCTGAACTGACCGAGTATTCCCCTGAGTTGGTTCCTCTCCACGACCAACAGTCCGCTTCTTCCATTTGCGGAAACCATTTCAAAAGGTGAATAAAAAACGATTATATAAAAAAAGGTGAATAAAAAATTTCTAAAGTATAGATTAGATCATTAAAATATCATTTTATGAATTAGTTACAAAAATTGGGCCGCATAGTATTTAAAAGAAAATGTTTTTTTTTTTTTTTTTAATAGAATTGCAACTTTATTAGATAGTAGGACTAGCGTCCTCACGAATAACATCTGCTAGCCATATAGGCAAAACACTGAAAAGACTATCGTTAGCATTGGAATAAGCCCGCCTAGCCATAACATGAGCGGCCTTATTCGCTGAACGATGAATAAAACACAAATTAAAACCAGAATGCGAGTTGATGATATCCCTGCAATCTTGAACAATCAAACCGAACTCCGAATTATCTTGTTTGTCAGAATTAACCGCATCCACAACTAATTTGGCGTCCGATTCAAAGACAACATTTATGAAATGTTGGCTAGCAAGCCAACTCAAACTCGTACGGACCGCAAGTGCTTCGATGATCTTTGGTTCCTTTACAGCTTTAATTAAGCAACTGCTCCCAAACAAAAAATGGCTCGTCTCATCCCTTACAACCGCTCCCAATCCACAGCTTCTGATTTTTGCAAAGCTCGCCCCATCTGTGTTGCATTTTATTGAACCAGCCGGTGGCGGACTCCAAGTCGAAGGTGTGGCGATCACTGAATCAGCTCCTATAGGTGCAGAAAACGCAGAAGTAGCTACAGGTGGCCCAGTTCGCTTACACATAGACGAGAATGCTTTCCAGTCCCTAGTGTCGTCAAGTATAGTATGCCAGCTGATATCCGTTGGCCACCATTCTTCTCGCCAAAGCACTCTATTCCGGTGTTCCCATATCGCTTTTAAACCGCAACAGATTCTGACTAATCTTTCTGATGGTGCAGTTTCTAGCTCCTGTAATAACCATTGTGAGAACGACAAACTTCCAATATGAGGGACCCTTAAACCAGCAACTCGCCATAGATCACCTGCAAAAGAACAAACTGTAAATAAATGTCGGTCAGACTCGTCATCCTCCACACAAATCGGGCACTCAAGTGATACTGGGACTCTTCGTTGGACTAGCCTAGTCCGAGTGGGCAAACAATTAGAGCATACCCTCCATATAAACATTTTTAATTTTGGCGGGATTTCCAGATTCCACAATTTCTTCCATCCCCCATAACCCACTTCATTATTCGCCATATTCATTCCTGTGAGATACCCAGATCTAACATTATAGAAAATGTTAATTATGAAAATTAGTAATTTATTTTAAATTTTAAGATATTAATTAAATATTCAATAATACAATTGGGCCGAAATTGGGTTACTAAACCTAAGCCCCTTAACCTAACTAGAATAGACTCTTATACATGGGCTTAGCTCAATTTACGTCTATGGATTTGTGAGGAATGCTACTTATAAGTGAAAAAAAAAGTTTATGAGGAGGCCTTTTAATATTTTAATTTGACGTATTGAATCATTAATAAAATATAATTGCACGTATAAAATCCTTGATAATTACAAAAAGTGAATTACTATACATAGTCACATTTTCCCACCTCTAGCCCCGTGAATAGACTGAAATACCTTTTGGTTAAATTTGCAAAAATCTCAAAACCTCTCAAACATCCTAAACTCTATTCGATCAAATCCGGACTAATTTCTCAACCAAAGCATGGATCGTGAGAGGGGCGGTAAAGACAAAGCACTAATGGTACGATTTACGGTTTTATTTTGTCGATTTTTACTTCATTTTGTGAATCTGTTCGGATTAAGAGAAATTTGCGGAATCGGGGTGGGGCGTGATAGCCTCATGCCCGCACCTATGGTGCGGCGTGATGTTTATACGCCGCACCATAGGTGAGGGCATGAGGCTATCACGCCCGCACCATAGGTGCGGCGTGATGTTCATACATCCGTCCTTATTTGGGGCTTTTTTTTTAAAAATTTAAAATAAATTTAATTTAAGTTAATTGTTTGTTATTTGTTTACATTAATTTGATTATAATTTATATGTTATAATTTTTATTTTAATAATTGTTAATTGTTTAAATTAAATTAATTTAATTTGTATGTATGTATGTAAATTTTATTTTGTTTAATTATAGTTAAATTTAGTTGTTGTAAATTTTATTTTGTTTAAATTTTTATGTTGTAAATTGTATAATGTTATTTATACGTAAATTTAGTTATTGTAAATTATATTTTTTTTTAATTTAATTTTAGTTAAATTTTTATGTTGTAAATTATATTCTTTTCTAATTTAATTTTAGTTAAATTTTTATGTTGTAAATTGTATAAGTAAATTTAGTTATTGTAAATTATATTTGTTTTTAATTTAATTTTGTTTAAATTTTTATGTGTAGATGGAGTGGGAGACTGTCGCGGGGACATCTATTCCGTCATCAGCTCGTTGTCTAGATATGGACGTGGAGGAGGATACACCACGTCATACGAGACTGCGTGGTATTGATGTATCAGGTCGTAGACGGAGAGGGGTTGCGACGCAGCAGGTGCGGAGGGCTTCGATTGAGCAGGCTGTGTTGGATCAGCCCGAGATTGGGGGAGCGGAGGCAGAGGCGGATTCTTCTGATGACTGAGATCATGATCTTGATATTGTGGATGAGTATTTCCAGGAGCTAGCCGAGGCACATCGACGGCCAATATCTGGTGGTGATGGTGAGGGTGGCGATGTGCAGCCGACCCAGGGCTCGAGCAGACAGCACAGAAGTGATCGCTTTGTGAGTACATATATTATTTATAGTTTTAGTATTATTTAAATTTTTAGTATTATTTAAATTTTTAGTATAGAATTTATAATTTTAGTATAGTATTTTTGATTTTAGTATAGTATTTAAATTTTTAGTATAGTATTTTTAATTTTAGTAAAGTATTAAAAAATTTAGTATATTATTTATAATTTTAGTATTATTTAAATTTCTAGTATAGTATTTTTAATTTTAGTATAGTATTTTTAATTTTTTAGTAAAGTATTAAATTTTTAGCAAAGTATTAAAAATTTTAGTATAGTATTTATAATTTTAGTATTATTTAAATTTTTAGTATTATTTAAATTTCTAGTATAGTATTTATAATTTTAGTATAGTATTTATAATTTTAGTAAAGTATTAAATTTTTTTTTGTAAAGTATTAAAAATTTTAGTATAGTATTTATAATTTTAGAATTATTTAAATTTTTAGTATTATTTATAGTATGTTATTATTTATTATTGAGTATTATTTTTTTCAGATGACGTGGTTGTCTTATGGTCCTGTCGCCGATGATGATCAGCTTCGAGTGTCCTACGCCGGTTAGATACGATGTAAACTAATAATAAATAATAATAAACTTACATATTCGCTGTTGGAGCGAGCAAGCTGGACCGGTCCATCCTGTGGGGCATGAAGGAGATGAGGATGTGAATATTGCATGTACCAGTCCATGTATGCCGCATCACAAGCAGTAGGATCGTATCCAACTGGACGACATCTCCTCTGATCAATGCCCCGAGCCGATGGAAATCTCCGCCAGGTATCATCGACTGTGACAGATGAATGTGTGAATTTGTACGATAAAGACTTCCATGGCCGTATTGCAATATCAGGTCTAATACGCTCAGCCGAGATAGGCTGAACATATCCGACCTGACGTAAGACTCGATCAGGCATATACGTCTGTTTTTTAATATTTATTTTTCTACAGTGGGTTAGCTGGTTGTGGCGTATCACTCAGCGATCGGCCGTCGGCCGACATGATGAGGAGGCTCCACTTATTAGGAGAGAGATGGATGAGTTTATGGACGCGTAGCGCCAGACGAACTGATATCTGTTTTTATTTACTAGAACTTATTGTATACCCTCACATTTTAACACTTTTGAGATTATATGTACTATTTTATGTTCATTAATTAATTTTAGTGTTTATGTTGTTAATTTTTATTTCTAAATGGTTAATCCGAGTAAAAGCTTATTTGTAAAAGGTTATTTTTTATTTGTAAAAGGTTAATTCGAGTAATCCGCAATAAACCGTTCATTCCGCGATAAGCCGTATAATCCGTAAAACCCTTTTTGCCCCTCTCAGCCACGCGGGCGTGAGATAATCACGCCTCACCACAAGGTGAGGCGTGATAGCCTCACGCCTCACCTTGTGGTGAGGCGTGATATACACACTGGTGAGGCGTGATTGCCTCACGCCCGCGTGCCGGGAGAGGAAAAAAGCCTCAATTGAGACTATGTTTAACAACACTCCTAGAAAAATCAACTCTTAATATAAAAATCCATTACCACAGCGTTATAAATTTTATATGCATGCAAAATTTATAGTTTTTAATTGTTTGAAAATGCTTTTTTCTATTTGATTTGATGAGGAATATAGTTACTGTTAACATTTTAGTCAATTTGTAAAATTAAAATTTCAGATACATTATCAACACTAGTTTATCTAATTATAAATGTTTGTAATTAATTAATTTGACAAACAGATACATATGCAATCATATTTATTCAAATACTCAATATGTCAAAATTTAAAAATAAGGACTCAATCAATAAAATTTGCAAAAAAAAAAAAATAAAGGCTTCAAAAATATTTTTTTCCATGATGAATTATGAGTTGTAGCACAAAAGCTTAAAAATACTTTTTTTTCACCTTTATAAATTATGAGTTGTAGCATATGATGGTGTGGCAATTTGCAGCTGGACTCATTTGCATAAGAATTATCAATCACTCCTATGGCATAAAACTTCTCATATAGTACTGACCGTGGTTGTCAAAACCAGACAGATCAAAGAACCGAAAAAGATAAAAGGTCAAGGATAAGTTTAACTGGGATCCAACCGGTATTATAAAATCATGTAAAAGTTATAGTTTTGTTCATATTTAATCTTATAATAGAGTATAATATTACCTATATTCATAAAAGTTATACTAATATAATAGCATTTATTTAATATCAAAATATGATATCAAATTAATAAATTTAATATGACAAATAAATATAAAAAAATTAAAAAAATATATACTTTTAAAATTAATAGCGATTATTTTTATTAATAACTAACATGTAAATATGCTAATAGGATATGTATTTAAATTTTTTTTTTGGTAGGAAAAGGAAAGAAAGAAAAAACAAAACACCAAAGAAATTAACCCGGGATTAGCCTGGGAAAGCTAACCCCAACACGATCATCAGAAAGCATAGAAAAAAGGAAGTCCGGGGGCGACGAGAAATTGGAGACTCCTAACATCCTCACATGGCCTTCAGCAGCAAGGCGGTCAGCAACTCTGTTCTGTTCCCTGAAGACATGACCAAAGTTGATGGTGTCGAAGGAAGAACATAATCTTTTGATCCCTTTTACTAGATTTTGGCTGCTCAAACATAGAGCTTTATTCTCAGAGATAATCTTGACTGCTTCTAGGTTGTCAGATTCCACGAGCAGACTCTTAACACCCAGACTTTTGGCGAGTCTAAGCCCAGAGAAAATTCCCCAGAGCTCAGCGGTAAAGGAGGAACCAACACCTAGGTTCTGAGCAAAGCCAGACACCCAAGCACCACCAGCGTCTCTCAAGACCCCACCAGCCGCAATCCTTCCATCCAACAGACAGGACCCATCAGTGTTTAACTTCACAGTCCCTTCACCAGGTCTATTCCAACCTACTAAGTGGACCTCATTCCTTTGGCTAGTATTAGATAACCCCTCCTCTTTAAAACTCTTAATAAAACTCTTAATTTTTTTGGAGAAAAAAGCAAGTAAATTAGGAGAGATAACTGCCCCTTCCTCAAAGATATCAGCATTCCTCCACTGCCAAAACTGGTGACAAACAACGGCAAAGAGAATAGCACCATGCTCTAGCCCAGGAAATAATAAACCCTTAACACCATCAATAAGCCACTTATGGCTAGGATAGGCCAAGAAATTAGGAAGCAAATGATCTGGCAGAATTTCCCTCCACACATTCTTGCTCTTAACACAATCCCTAAGAGCATGACAGATAGTTTCAGACTGGGCTCTATACCTACTACAAGTATCAGCCTCCACTAAATGGCGCCTTTTCCTATCCACGTTAGTAAGTAACCTGTCCTTAGCACCAAGCCACGGGAAACTCCTAATGCGATAGGGAACTTTTAAGGCCCAAATATTCTTCCAATCGACAGAAGGAGGAGAATCTAAATTAATATAGAATGCCTCAAATGCAGATTTACAAGAATAGGTCTCGTTATTTGTAAGGGACCAACAGTGAATATCCCCATCCTCCTCCTTACTGCTCACTTTAACTCCCCTAATCTTCAGGAGCGTTTCCAGATTAAGGTAGGCCTCAAAATTCGACCAAATCCAATCATCCTCTGAGTCCACCACATCAGCAATACTCCAATTACGAATCTCCAGAGGTGGCACCGAAGTACACTCCTCTAGTAAAGGCTTCATTCCCAGCCAGGTGTCGTTCCAAAAACTAATAGACTTGCCATTGCCCACCGACCAACCAATCCCAGAGCAGAATTCTGAGAATACTGCATTAACTCCTTTCCATAAGAAGGAACAATTAAGAGCTCTCTCCTTTGGGCCCCCAAAAACCTTATCCTTTCTGTATTTCCCACACAATAACCGGACCCAAAGAGCCGACGGGGATTGCCACATTCTCCAAAGGAGCTTCACTAACAGAACTTTATTATTGTCTCTGGCTTGTCTGATCCCTAAACCTCCCCTATCCTTAGGTTGGCATACTTCCTTCCAAGGTACCAGATGAACTTTATTTCCCTCTTCCGAGTTACCCCATAGGAACCGACGATTGATTTTATCAAGGCCATTAAGAACAGGTTCCGGTAATTTACAAGCTTGCATTAAGTGATTGGGAGCAGCACAGTTCACCGATTGGATTAAGGTAAGCCGGCCCGCCAGAGAAAGGGTTTTAGCTTTCCAATTAGCATACTTCTTATTAGTTTTATCAAAGATCTCTTTAAAAGAAGCTTTCAAGACTCTATCATTATGGAGAGGAATCCCCAAATAGTTTCCAAAAGCCTTGGTAAGAGGGATACCGAAGATCTCACTCAAATTCTTACATACTCTTTGGTCCATATTATTAGAACAAAGCATCCTAGACTTTTGGATGTTACGCTTCTGACCTGAGGCAGAACAAAAGTTAGTAAGGATATCCATGATCACACCAATCTGCTCCTCACTCCCTTCCACAAAGATCATCACATCATCTGCAAAGAACAAATGAGTGATAGGGGGACATAATTTATTAATGGAAATCAGATGAAGCCTCCCAGTGCTAACAACATCTTGGATAAGATGGGTAAGCCTTTCCATGGCGATAACAAATAAGAACGGGCTCATTGGATCCCCCCGACGGATCCCCCGGGACGGAGTAAAATCCTCAAAAAAATCCCTATTAATCAAAACTTGGAAGACAGGAGAGGAGACATGACGCGCCTCAGCGACGTTCGGTACCGCTGAGGCCGACTAAGGGATAAGTGTACCCCGTCGTTATCAAGTAATAAAATCTGGAAAGTCCAGGTATCGAATCCACAGGATTTATTTACTACAAGTATCGAGCTACTTGGTCTCAGGTGTTATCTAGGTTGTGTGGGTTTGAGTTGGGTTTATTTAAGTTAGTCTACTCCTAGTTGAATTATGCTACTCCTAGATAAGTTATACTAATTCGACTAAGTTATTCTGCTCCTAATTAAGTTATTCTACTCCTAATTAAGTTAAACTACTCCGAATTAAGTTAAACTACTCCTAGGTGATTTTTCACTAATGCAATTACCCGAAGGAACATGGTATGAATAATAACGATGAAGATAGATTATTTGGTCAATAGATTAAAAACCTAATCTAAGTCACTTGTATTCAAGGCGATTAACTCTACTTACCCTCCTGAAGTCTCTAGTGCGTGATTCCCTTGTAAGGCCGAAACTAGGTCTAAGGCTCAGCAATTTGGGCTTAATCAACTAAGAGGTCGTCAATCTCCTAGGCTCTGACTAGGTCAGATTCAGCTCACAATATGTGCCTACTAGATTTTGGGGCTTTTGAATGAGTTAAACCAATTGAATAAAGCGTAAGACAAAGATTAAACAAATAATCATAGAACAAAACAAGAGCTAAAATATCATTAAAGGCGAAGAATATTGTCACGGGATACAATTAGCCTAGGATTCATAGACTGTATCAAAGGGTACAAACATAGTAAGATAAAAGGTGATACGAAAATCCCTTTCAGGGAACCTGTCTACCCTGCAGCCGGCTTTCTAGGTCTTAAGGACGGACCTTGAATAATTCTCGGTGGATGGAGCTTCAGAGCTTCGGAGCTTCTTCAATGGAGGTTGAAGGAGATGGAGAAGGTGGAGAGAATTCTTCAAGGGTGAAAAGCTAAGGTAATTTACAATAATGAAAAATATCTAATTTACAATTGGAAATTCTTATTTATAGACGCGGTTCGGGCCCTCTTTCTGACCTAATTCGTGTCCTTTTACAGGTGGGAAGACGTGGGGCCGATCGTGACTTCGTGGGGCCGGGAATCAGTCTTTTGACTGATTCCAGGCCAGCTCGGCGAGCTGGCCTACGAAGGCCAGTTCGACGAGCGGTTTTGCCCAGCACGCTTTTACGCGGTCGCTGGACGTCCCGAAATGTAATTTTCGCCTGAACTCATTCCTGCACATGCACGAAAACTCCAAATAGCATTAGTCCCAGGGCTAAATTGACCCGCCAATCGCTCATTTTGAGCAAACACTCCGTTTGGTGCGACTTTTGGCGGATCAATTAGCTATAAAAGATAATGGAAATTTAACATACATGCTATTTTAGCCATATTTGCCTAAAATAACCAGAAAACGAGCCTAAACAACGAAAAGTAAATAAACATTTTCAATTTCTAACTAACTCACACAAACGCATATAAATGCGAGAATTGCTCGCTTATTCATGAAATAACGCTAAAACCCGTCCTAAAACCGTACCCAAAGATAGGGGTTTTTGACCCCTATCAAGACACAAACCTCAATTAAATTCCTCTAATTCTCCGGAATCCCAGCTCTCTCCAAACAGTCCTGAAAAAAACTCCAGTTAATCTGATCATAAGCTTTTTCTAGGTCTAACTTCAGAGCCACAAAACCACGCTTACCCTTTTTGACCTTCATCGAATGCACCATCTCCTTAGCGATAACAATGTTATCCATCATCTGTCTCCCCAGGACAAAACTCCCTTGATTCTGGCTAATAATCTCAGGGAGGATACATCGAAGTCTATTACCACTTTATAGATCACATTGCAAAGACTAATGGGTCTCATTTGTAAGAAAGATGAAGGTTTTTCTACTTTAGGAATCAGGACCAGAAGAGTTTTATTTACAAGCCTAATATCCTCAGATCCATCAAAAACCCCTTTAACAAAACTGTAAACACCCTCCTTTACAGTTTCCCAATGCTTATGATAAAAACCAGCCGGGAGCCCATCAATCCCAGGAGCTTTAGAAGCGCCTATGCTAAACATAGCTTGGCCAATCTCTTTCAGATCAATGGGGTGGAAAGCTTCAATAACCTTATCCTCATAAATCGTCGTAAACGTAGCCCTAGATAGAGCTCCATCCAAGTCAACCAGTTCTTCTTTAAATAGATCTTTGTAGAAATTGAGGGCTAAAAGACGGATCTCCTCTTCCTCGTAAACCCAATTACCACTAGGATCTTTGATAGCATCAATCCGATTTCTCTGTCTTCTGATAACCGTAGAAAGGTGAAAATTCCTTGTATTTCAATCACCATCCTTAATCCAAGTCTTCCTTGATTTTTGAAACCACAGTAACTCGTTTTGCTTCAGCACCGCTTCCAACTCATTCTGGAGTGATCTAAGAAGACAACTCAAACTATGATCGAACCTGATTTCTAAGATACGTTGGATGCCTTCCATTCTTCTCAGAAGTTTCTGTTTCCTCCTGGTAATATGGCAAAAAATGTTCTTGTTCCAGCTCACCACATTACTTCTAAACCCCTCAGCAGCTAGTAAGACATTAGAATGAGGCTTCCAATTATCATGCACAAAGTTATTGAACTCCGGGTGGGTTTTCCAAGCCACAAGATATCTAAAAGGTCTTTCCCCTCTCGCATGAGGAGCCCTCACCAACCTGCCAAGGATAGGACAATGATCTGAATGAGGGAAGGGAAGATTCAACACAGCTGCATCCGAAAACCTGCTCTGAACCACAATATTAGCATAGACTTTGTCCAAACGAACAAAAGTACTATTACGCTTCCAAGTAAATTTATGGCCAACAGCCCTAAGATCAGTAAGACCACACAAATCCATATCCTTCTTATGATTAAGACACCTATTAATATAGTGGTTCCCTCCCCCTCTTTGATCACTCATGACTTCGATATCATTAAAATCTCCGGCAACAAACATGCCTCCACCATACTAGTACTTAATGACAACAAAACCTCCCAAAGACGTTTCCGATTAGCCAGAATAGGATCAGCATACACAATAGTGAAAAAGAGGGGTTTATTCCCAGGATAAGTAACTTTATAATGAATAAATTATTTATCCATTTTAACGATATCAATTTGAACCAGATTAGGCTTCCAAAAAAGCCAAATGCCACCAGCACGGCCAATCGCTTCCGACCTGACACACTTCCAACTTTTAAAAACTTTAACCACATCATCAGCTTTAGCTCCACTGATCTTGGTTTCCAATAAAGCAAAATAAGATGGGTTGAACTGTTTAATCAAATCCTTAACATGGATACGGGTCCCCATGCTTGCCGCTCCTCTAACATTCCAAACGAACAAATCCATCAAGAGAGGACGGCAAACACAGGCCCAGCCAAACTAAACCAGATATTTGTTTGGGGCTCCTACGAGTCTAGAAGAGGTACCTGCAGCCCCCCTTTTTTCTATGAAACCGAAAGAAGATTGGCTAGTCTTAAGACTACCCTTAAGCTTCTTCATACTCATCTTATTAACCCCCATGGTTTTCACATTTTTAGCGTCAATACTGAGTTTAGAAAAACTAACCTCTTTATTCAACTCTGAATCTTGAGGCATTTGAACCAGAGGATCAACCTGGGAGACCTCTTTGGATTCGAAGAGAGGGTTGACTGTATCCACTTTATTATCAGCAGGGTCAGCAGGTTCTAAGTCCGGCATTTCCAACTCTGCTTGATCATCAGAAGGTGCAGGGTCTTGCTCTTCATCCACGGGCAGAACCCCAAATCTGGAACCAGAACATACCTCTGACGGGTTGCTGGGAGTCCCACCTTTCTTTGAACAAGCTAACTCCTTACTTCCATAATCACTCTGGATTAGGGTTTGATCATTAATGATGCCAGGAGGGAGATTACTGGCCACCAGAGCGCGAGTCCTTCTTCGTCCAGAACGCTTTGCAACCATCCAGGGTCCGAAATTCCTCCCATCCCCTCGGATACCCTCATCATCTGCTATGACAGCCTCAACAACATCCTCCTTGGCCTTCCTCTTCTTAGGACAACCCTCAAAAGTGTGTCCAAATATCCCACATTCATAGCAGATATTATGGATCCCTTCATACTCAATAAAATAAATAGTGTGTTCTAAGCAAAATTTAGACAGAAGGGTTTAACTAGGTCAATTTCAATACAAACCCGAGCAAATTTGCCTCTTTCAGCTCCAATAGTAGTTTTATCAACATGATGGACTTTCCCAACAAATTCTGCTAGAGAAAGTCATTCCTAACTAATTTCAGCTAGTTAATCACATGTATTTAAATTTTAATTTATTAGATTTTTAAAATTGATTTATATATATTTAAAATTAAAATGTTAATTTTTTTGGTAAGATAAAATAAAATAATTTTTAATGATATTTATCTAAATAGAAAAAATAAGAATAAATCATATTTTAATTATTTAACTTATAATATTATTATTTATTCTTAAATAGTTAATAATAAATATGAGTGAAATGGTAATGTAGTAGTGACATTAGAGTTTATAGATCAAGGGTCCAAGATTCAAATTCTAACTTTGTTAAAAAAAAAATTAGATAAACATATCTAAAAGCAAACCGGACCAAACTGCTCAACCGATACTGGATCAACCGGCCGGTTTGAGCAGTTCTGAATAGTTTTCATAGATTTAAAAACCGGATCACATCCTGTCCGGAATTATGATCGGTTTCAGTCAAATCGGCCGGTCCGGTCCGGGTTTGATAACATTTGATACTGACTATGGTTTTCAAAATCGGTCGGCTAAAAATAAAATAAAATAAAGATAGTCCAAACTATGGAACAAAAGATTATATCAGACATACCTATACCGAGGTATTGAGGATGATTCTCAAATATCTTTTGTTCAATTAGCATTCTAAAAATAATATAAAATACAATTATTTTTATTTAATATTTTAACATACTAAATATTAATAATATTTATAAAAAATTATATTGATATTTAAAGATATCAAATGAATGAATTCAACATAATAAATTAAAAATATAATAAAATTTAATATAAATTAAAAAAAACATACCTTTTTAACTGAATAGTTATTATTTTTAACATATAAATAAATAAATAATACTTTATATATATTATAATTAAATTTGAATTATGTAATTTATTAGTCTTTTAAAATTTATTTTATATATATTTAAAATTTATTAATATTAAAAAAAGAAAACAATAATTTTTTATAATTTTCGTGAAATAATTTTTTATTGCTAAATGATATTTTAACTATTTATATATACTTTTTTTTTTGAAAGAATTTATATATATTATTATTTTATTTTTTAAGTTGTGCGTAATACACTTACATTAAACAAAGATTAATAGCAAAGTGTGCACGATTTAAAAGCTGGAGCTTTCATATAGTGTGAATTCCTTAATACACATATTTCTTTATTGTTTTTAAGTGAATAGGATTGATCTTATTAGTTTGGTTCGAACATGATAATTGTGGTGTTAAAGCATCGTTCCATACTCTTTTTAAAAAGTAAAATCATTGCTTGATAACAAGACTGATGGATTGCTTATGCACTCAAATTGAGAATCTATTTCGATTTCTCCGCTAGGCCCCCTAGACGTTTTTTTTATCATTGGGCTATTTTTTGGCCGCTTGGGAGGATGCCTTGAAGCCATCTGAAAGCTGCTTAGGGGCGCTTGAAAGCTGTCAATGCAACGATCAAAATAAATAAAATTTAATTATTATTTTAAGTTTTTTGTTTTATTATAATTTACTTTTGAACATTATCGCATAGTTTTTGATAAATTGTGTTTATTATTTTCAGATATTTTTGTTTACTTGCGCTTTCTGCTTATTTCCATAATATGATTGAAGACTTTAAAGACATTGTTTCATAGTTTTTGGTTAATTATATTACTTATAAATATTATTTTTTACTTGTTTTAGTTGTTTCAATGATTTTATTATAACTCCGCCTGTGAGGGTCACTTGGTGGCCTTTACAGCCGGTCCCAAGCCCGGACAAAGGAGGAGGGTTGCGGTAGGTTTGTGGCGGCCAGCGTAAAACTTAGCCACATCGTATGACATAAACCACAATATAAATATCATGGGGGCGTTCCCTACTCAGCGACGCGCTGCACTTCCTAGACCCGGGTGTAGTGATAAATGTGCAAGGGTTGCTAGGTTGTCGCCCCGAAGCGGCGCGCCACCCCAGGACCCGGGGGTGGTGTCAAATATGCAAGGGTTGCGGGTAAATAAGCTAGTCCACGGTAATGGTAGGGGTAGGGGTAAGGGTAGTAGGTTACGCTTTGGGACATGGAACATAGGTTCTTTGACAGGAAGATTAGTCGAAATTGTAGATGTTATGAAGAGGAGGAGAATAAATATAATGTGCCTACAATAAACCAAGTGGGTTGGAGCCAAGGCTAGAGAGATAGCTCATTGGGGTTATAAGCTTTGGTACTCAGGAAAGGATAAGGGTAGAAATGGAGTAGGTATTCTTATTGATCGGGAGTATATTGATGATGTAGTAGCGGTGTCTAGGAAGTGCGATATGTTGGTCGCGTGTAATTAGTTCCAAGGGGGGGGGGGGGTTAGGAACTAATATAACTTTTTCATTTTAATTATGCTGACTTAATATAATTCTTTGAGTTTCACAACTCAGTTTTGGTCAGCACGGCCGAGTGAGGCGTAAGACGGCTTTAGTCAGATACTGACTAGAGCTATTTTACTTGCGAGTTGGGAAATGACACTTTTGTGGTCAGCTTCCAACTCAGCACTCTGATTTACTCAGTGTCAGCTTAAACAATTTATATACTGAGTAAATATAGCAAGCAACACATACAGATATATATTGAGAGAGAGTTAGAAGTTACTCAGTACGACTTATCCTGGTTCGGCCTCTCCGCCTACGTCCAGTCCGCAGAATCCTCCGGGCTTTTTCAATCCAATACTGAGCTCTTTAAAGGTAGAGCACAAACCGTTTATAAGGCAGTTGAATATGCAAGAGTACCATCCTCTATTCGTCTACTCAACTCCTACTAAGTGCTATAACCGAACACCTAGATTTCTCTACTGCTGAGTACTTAAAACCGACTACTCAGCACCACTCTCTCAATTTTACAATTGATACAAACTTGTTCTTTTTCAGACAAAGAACACTTTAGATGATTACACAATCAATCTAGCTTTTACACAGAAATGGAAATTTGGTGTAAGATCTTTTTCTTGTTTTGGTGTGCTTTGTATGTTTGCTCTTTTTCTCTTGTATTTTCGGCAAAGGATCCAAGAAGTTTACTTGTCCTTTTATAGATGAAATCTGAAGACACAATCATTTGAATTTCGGATCTATCCGTTGAAATCAAACGGCTCTTTGCTTGCGTCATTGTTCTGGTCAGCTTCAGACTTGCAGGCAATCCTGTCGTCTGAATTCGGCAGGCACCAGGCTTGTTTTCTTCTCGCAGGTTTGTCTTCTAGCTCAGATTTCATCTTTTAGCTAGGGAACAGTTGACCCATGCATCTCGAAACTGTATCCATGCATATTTCCAAAGCTTTCTGATTTAGCGCAGATCTCTGTCGGATCTTGTCTTTTAGCAAACGGATCATTGGTGCTGTCCTGAAAAACACACAGCTTGACTTTGATAGCCGTTGTTGCTATTTCTGATACTGAGTTGCTTTTTCACTCAGCTTCCAAGGCCAGCTTCATTCTGCAAGATATAGTTCCGAAGAAGACTTTTCTTCTTTCATGCTGAGTTGCTTTCTACTCAGCTTCTGAGATCAGCTTCATTTGTAAGCTTCGATACTAAAGAAGACTTTCCTTCTTTCGCACTGAGTTATTCTTTACTCAGCCCGTGCTATGTTATCATGCTGACTAAGTTCTATCTTACTTTATTCATGTTCTTATAAATATTTTTATACTTAACATTGAAAAACCCATTAGTACAATTAAATCAAAGCACTTAAATTTAATTGTCTTAATCATGGATTAACTTAAATCATTTTGTCAAATCAAAATTATGTGGAAAGGTGTTTCAACAAACTCCCCCATTTTGATGTTGGCAAAATATTTAGTTATGGAACTCAGTTTTGAAATTCTCCATGATTGAATTGTCTTTCATTCTTCTGAAATTACTCCCCCATAAGGGTTGCATCCATTATCTTAACTCTAAACCTTCTAAGATTTAATCGAGTAAAAGGTAGGACATGCCTATACTGATTTAGTTCAATTATAGACCTTCCAATATCTAATTCAGATGAGCCTAGGTCAGCTTTCAGAAGAGTTTAATACTTGGAACATGTATTTACTCAGTTTGATACACGGTCAGTTTAGGTATGAGAGAGATTACATAAATGTATTCATGTATCAGAGTAAGTGTGTGTTGAGCATTTTGCTTATGCATGATCCCTTTTAATTTTAGTATGGTTGTTCTTTTAAGATAGTTCAGCATATAGCACAACAAATAAGCATCACAAGTAGATAAGTCAGTTTGAAATAAAAGATGCTTTAGGATAAATAGTTAGTCAGCATACAAAAAGATAGAATGCGCCAACTAAACATTACAAGCCCAGTTCTATAATTTAACTAATCTATTTCCTCCTGTTGACTCGGGCTTGGTTAGTGATGCCTTTTCCTTTGGCATTTCGTTGTTGCTGACTACCGGATGCTTCCCCTAAGTTTTGCTGAGTTCCATCAGCTTGGTCTCTCTCCCCCGTTTTGCCAGCATCGGGCTGAGGAGGAGCGAAGGTATCATTAAGAACAGCACGAGTCAATTTCACTGAGTACGCCTTAAGTTGTTTCGTGCTCTCCCTGAGACCGTCGAAAACAGGAACGCCATCGTCTATAACAGATCCGAGGACTCGAATGGATGCACTAAGCATACTGAGAATATATTCTTGTGATTTCCCAATCCAGGTGAGCGTGTCAGTCAGCCTAGCATAAGCTTGATGATACATTTTGAGTAAAGCCGAATCGTAAAACTGACGTTGGGCATTGGTATAGTGGACATGTTTGAATGTGGCTTGTGAGTATTGCAGAATTTTATTTGTCTTCACCAGGTCAGTATCCATCTCTTCTTTACTTAAGTTGAGTAAACGGATTGCTTCGCCAATTTGCTCAATGGAACACTGGGAAGAGGAGGAAATTAACTCACTAGCTCTGGTCAGCTCAGAGTGCAGCTTTGTGAAGTGTTGATTTAACTCAGCAGAAGTTGCATATGCTGAGTTCACAGCTGAAAGATTGTTGATTTGTCCTTGGAGGGAATCCATGTGGTTTACCATCATTAACTGGAGTTCAGCCAGCTTCATTATTGAGTCTTGCTTGGGTTATTGAGATTGAACGGTGGTCATGACACTCACAAGATCTTTGAGACCCTTGATCTCGTTCAGGAGCTGAGTGACAGAAGAAAGTTGTGTTGACTCAACATTAACAGACCCAGCAGCATCGACATGAGATTGGTTAAAATCTTGGAGTAGGGATTGAGCTGAGTCAATGATTCTGCGCCCAGACTCAGTTGCATGTAGGCAAGCATAAGTTGTCTCAGGATTTTGCTCAGCTGCCGGAATTTGAGTAGAACCAGATGGTGGAGGAGTAGGTTGTTTTCCAAAACCAGATGGGCCAGCTTGGTCAACAGCTGGACTTTTGTTTAAGTCAGCACCAGGAGCTGACTGTTCAACATTCTACAATGCTAGGTTAGGAAGAGGTGGATCGGCAGAGATGTTGACCTGCTCATTATCAGGCTGAAGTTGAGTTGGTGCAGGAGGAGACACTTCAGAACTTACATGGACATGATTTTCCTTTGCTCGCTCACCTTCTTGAGCAGCTTGAACTTCGAGCTCTTGCTCGGCAGAAATTGGATTTTCAGGAGTCTTGGCTTGTTCCTCAGTATGAGCAACAGAGGCTTGCTTTTGTGTGAATTGATCCAGAGTTGGCTCTATGATGGAGGAGAAGAATTCGTACTGAAATCCAGTTAGGTAAGTAATTGGTTCTCTAAGTGGAGAATCAGCCAATAGGTCTAGGGAGTTGGACTTGTGAGCTTTGCATTTAAAACGCTTTTCAGAACTGACTGTTGGAGGTGAGGGGTCAGCAACAATTGAGTCAAGAGACTCAGATGAAGAATTGAGCCCTAAGGCAGCATTAAGGCTTCTCATAGCTTGAACTCTCACTGCTTGGTCAGCTTGTAGTTCAGTTGGCTCAGCATCGACTGACTTAGTTTGCTCAGCAGCATCCTTATCTTTCTCATCATCAATGTTGGCTGTTCGCTCAGCTTCAAACTGTCCTCCAAAATCTCCCAATTCTTCTTCCTGTTCAGAGGGTGTTTTCTCAAGATCAATCTATTAACTTCTCACAAAGTGTGAATCTTCAGAGATTACACAACCAAGAGGCAGTGCATCGATCGGGTTTAGACCAGATACTTTCTTCTTCTTCTTCAGAGGTGTCTCTGGAATTTCCTCACTTTCGACTTCCTCAGGCTCAACTGGCCTTTTCTCTGCTGACTTAGGTACCTGCTGACCTTGCTCAGCATCAACTTTCTTAGCACTAGAGATTATTCTCAGCTTCTTTGGAGCTGTGTTGACATCCTTTGCTGACTGATCAGCTTCCCTCTTTTTATCCTACTTAGCGCGGTCAGTGCGAGCTTGGTTTACTTTCTTTCCCTTTCTAGTCAGCATGCCCTTTGTCCCTTCAGCCACATCATTTGCTTCCTCTGTTACAGTCCCCTTTCTTTTCTTGGGTTTAATAGGTTGGTCATAGGCCAAACCGAACAATATGGCCGTAGTAATTTCTGGACCCCAAACATTTATTTCCTCAACTAAGTTCACCCTGTAGTCTTTCAGTATCTTGGTGATTAGTGAACCTAACCTGAGTGTGCCCGTACTTCGCTGGAAAGCACCGATGAGGAACACCGGCATGTTGAGTGGCTGGTAGGTCAGCATGTGCCAAATGAAGCACTGCTCCAAATTAGACGCTGAGGATATGGAATTGACCTTTGGGAATAAGAAGTTTGTCAGAATATAATGGGCCATCTTCTGATTCTGACCCATAGAAGTGCTAGCGATTTCTCCTTTGTGATCTCTCGGTTTACAAAATTCCACAGGATAGTCAACTTTGGTGTGGTCATTCGTGGTTCTGAGTTTGGTGCCTTCAGTGGTCAGTTTGAGGAGTTTAGCGAGATAGGGAGGATTGACGAAGATTTCTTTCCCTTGGACCTTGGTGACCATGTAGTCACGGTCATCATTAGCAACCCGTAGATTTGAGTAAAATTCCCTTACCAGTTCTGGATAGGTGGCTTCGCGAAGGGAAAATAGTCCGGTCCAACCATTTTTAGAGATCCATTCATAGAAGGGTTTTTCAGCTTCAACAAACCCCTTTGAGAACGAGCGAGAGTGGTCGATCTTGTATCCCCTCACACTGTTGTAAACTGGAGAGTAGGTCCTTTCCAATGATTTCTTGCCCTTTTCCTTTTTCTGCTGTTTCTTTGATGGTGTTGCGTGGTCAGCGTGAGTGTCTTTTCCGGAGATGCTGACCTTAGCCTAGTCATGATGACCATGTCCTTGAGACTTGGTGGGAGTCTCGACGTATTCCTGCTGAGCAGGAGATGGGGTATTTTCGTCGGAGCGATTTTGGTCATAATCGCCACCGAAGATATTCTGAGAGTCCGACATGATCTTCTCAGGGATTTTTTGAAAGAGTTTGAAGATTTAGGGATTTAGAGAGAGAGAGATGGAAATTAGATGCCAGAGATTTCAAATGTAAAGAGATGTGAGTGGGAATTCGTCCACTATTTATAGGGATGTCGAGTTGATCTGATACGTTGGAGTAGTCATTTTACCTCGAGATGATCGAACGACAATAATCTGGCATTTATGACATGTTCGGCATATTTGTTTTCTAATTATTGCACTTACGTCATCCTAGGTGGCTATTTATGGCGCGTGTGCTAGCATTTAATGTGAAATGGATTTTACTCAGTATTTGGAATTCTAAACGTTTGAGATACTGAGTGCTCAGTTTTATGTAGAAGAAATTTTCATACAAAAGTAACTCAGCCTATAGTAATCACACAGCATGTATGTCTAGTCAGCGTAGGGTGATTCTATGTTATACAATTTAGCTCAGTTTGAGTGAGTTACTTAGCATGCAATAACTACTCGGCATATAGTATAATCATTCGTTTGATCAAGAATTTATTAAACATGATTACACATACCGAAAGCTTCCCTTAGTATGCTGAATTGCTCACGAGCCAAAGGCTTAGGAAGATATCCGCAAGCTGTTCATCTGTTGGTACGTAGGTCAGCTTGATCTCACCCTTGAGTACATGGTCTCTGATGAAGTGATGCCTTATGCTGACATGCTTCATCCTGCTGTGTTGGATTGGATTTTTGGATAGGTCAATAGCGCTTTTGTTATCGCACTTGACTTCAATTGTTTCTGTTTTGACTCCGTAATCCTCAAGTTGTTGCTTAATCCGTAGAACTTGGGCGACACAGCTTCCAACAGCAATGTACTCAGCTTCAGTTGTAGATAGGGCAACTGATGACTGCTTCTTGCTGAACCAAGACACTAGACAGCTTCCAAGGAAATGACATCCTCCAGAAGTACTCTTACGCTCTAGCTTGTCCCATCCGTAGTCAGCATCAGTGTATCCAATGAGTGTGAAGTCATTTGAGTTTGGATACCACAAACCTGCATTAACTGAGCTCTGCAAATATCTAAAAATTCTTTTCACAGCTATAAGGTGTGATTCTCTGGGGTTAGCTTGGTATCTAGTGCAATAGCATACTGAGTACTGAATATCAGGTCTACTAGCAGTAAGATAGAGTAGAGAGCCAATCATACCTCGATATAACTTACTGTCTACTGACTTACCTTTCTCATCTGTGCACATGATAGTGTCAGTACCCATTGGGGTTGATATGGGCTTACAATCTTCCATATCGAATTTCCCTAACATTTCTTTGGCGTCCTTAGACTGACTAATGAAGATGCCGTTCTTCCCTTGCTTGATTTGAAGTCCAAGGAAGAAGTTGAGTTCGCCCATCATAGACATTTCGAACTCAGTTTGCATCTGTTTACTAAATTCTTTGCACATAGATTCGTCAGTAGCACCAAATATTATATCATCTACGTAAATTTGTGCCAGTAGGGTATTTTTACCCTTCTTCTTAATGAATAAGGTTGTGTCAGCTTTGCCTCTGACATAGTTCCTGGTCAGCAGGAAATTGGTCAACCTCTCATACCAAGCACAAGGTTCTTGTTTCAGGCCGTACAAAGCCTTTTTGAGTTTATAAACGTGGTTTGGAAACTTTGGATCTTCAAACCTAGGAGGCTGACTAACATATACCTCTTCGTTTATAAATCCATTAAGAAAAGCACTTTTGACATCCATTTGATATAGTTTGAAGTTCATGAAACTAGCATATGCATACAATATATGTATAGCCTCTAACCTAACAATGGGAGCAAAGGTCTCACTATAGTCAATGCCCTCTTGCTGACTATAGCCTTGGGCTACAAGTCGGGCTTTGTTTCTGACCACATTGCCTTGCTCGTCTAGCTTATTTCTAAAAACCCACTTAGTTCCTATGGTCTTTTGATTCTTAGGTTTTGGTACTAAATCCCATACCTCATTTCTTTTGAACTGATCAAGATCCTCTTGCATAGTATTGATCCAATGTTCGTCGTGCTCAGCTTCAGCGAAATTCTTTGGCTCATGAACTGAGACGAATGCAACATTGCTGAGATATTTTCTACGCTGATCTCTTGTCATCAGTTTGTTGTCAGCAGCATCAAGAATGGACTTCTCCGAATGTCCTCTTGGAATCTTTATTTCTTTGGGTAATGCTGAGTTGTCTGGAATAGGTGTTTCTACAATATCTGCAGGAGTAGATTGGTCAGTAAAGGTAATGTCTGTTTCGTGTTTACCTTTGGTCAGCCCTTGTACTGATGACTCAGCGGCTCCAATTTAGTTAGCGGAAGCTGAGCTTGGTTCATCTTCGGCAGACTGAGTTGTCTTTCCTGCAGGGTCAGTTTCATCGAACTCGATATGGAAAGACTCTTCTACAACTTGAGTTCGTTTATTATACACCCTATATGCTTTACTGTTAGTTGAGTACCCTAAAAAGATCGCTTCGTCAGCTTTAGCATCAAATTTAGCAAGGTTATCTTTTGTATTGAGTATAAAACATTTACACTCAAAGGCACGAAAGTAGCCAATGTTGGGCTTTCGTCCTTTCCAAAGTTCATAAGGAGTTTTCTTGAGTATAGGTCTAACTAAAGCCCTATTTAGTATATAACATGCTGTGTGGACAGCTTCACCCCAGAAATACTTTGGAAGCCTATTTTCGCTCAGCATTGTCCTAGCAATTTCGACTATTGTTTTGTTCTTCCTTTCAATAACCCCATTTTATTGAGGCGTCCTAGGAGCAGAAAAGTTATGGTCAATGCCACTGACTTCACAGAATTCATCAAACTATTGGTTTTTGAATTCTCCGCCATTATCACTTCTAATATGAGCTACTCTTAGGTCTTTGTCATTTTCAAGCGTTTTAATCAATGTTGTGAACATCTTAAATGTTTCATCCTTGCTACTCAGCAAGATGATCCAAGTATACCGAGAGAAATCGTATACAATGACTAAAGAAAATTTCTTACCTCCCAAGCTGAGTGGCTGGACAGGTCCGAAAAGATCCAAATGTAGTAATTCCAATGGTCGCTTGGTTGAGACAATGTTTTTACTTTGAAAAGACTTTTTTGTTTATTTACCTTTCTGACAAGCATTGCATAATTGATCTTTTTCAAACTTTAATTTGGGCAATCCCTCAACTAGTTGCTTTCTAGCTAATTTGGCGAGGAGGTCCATGCTTACATGACCAAGTCTCCTATGCCATAGCCAGGAGTTGTCCTCTTTAGATACTAAGCATATATTTTTGGAAAACTGTTTTTCTAAACTCAACATATATACGTTGTCAACACGAGGGGCAGTTAAAATCAAATTGTTTGTTTTTCCCTCGAGTATCCGACACTGAGTGGCGTCAAATACAACCTTTCTACCGCTGTCACACAGCTGAGCTACGCTCAATAGGTTATATTTGAGACCTTTAACTAAGGAGACTGACTCAATAGTAGGTTACCTCCGATAGTACCTGAACCTACTATCTTACCCTTTTTATGGTCTCCAAAGCTTACGTTTCCACCTCGTTTAAGCTCAAGTGTGATGAACTGAGTTTCATCACCAATCATGTGCCTCGAGCATGCGCTGTCAATGTACCACAATTTTGATTTCTCCACGCATCTCAGGCTCACCTGCATTTTAAACTATTCATCTTTAGGTACCCAATTCTTTTTGGGTCCTCATTGGTTAGCATAAACAAGTGCTATATCACGTTTTAACTTGTGACGACATACATTTATGGTGTGGCCTTATTTACCACAGAAGTCACAATGAGTTACCCTTTTTGGGTGACTTTGTCTTTGGTCAGCACCATTGTGCTGAGCATGCCAACATACCTTAGTGGTATGACCTTTCTTTCCGCAGAAGTCACATTGGACAATCCACCGATTATACAACACACATCTATTTTGTGTCCTCTTTTCCCACAACAGTCACACTGAGTGAACTGTCTACGCTGACCAGTACCTGAGTACTCAGCATGGGATTTATTTTTAGTTGAACCTTTTATTTGATTATATAGGGTTGTAACATCCTTTCTCAGTTTCTTTAAATCTGATTGGACTTCCGAGACAAACTTATGCATAATTTCCATGTTGTCATGCAAAGTTGAGTTGTCTTGGAGAAGATATCGAAGGTCACTAAGTTTGACCTCTTCAATCTCGTCACACCGCCTGCTGAGTGCTTTTATTTTCTTGTTACACTTTTTAGTCAGTGTATATAGATCACTCAGGGCGTTAACCATTTCATTTCTAAGCAAGAGTAGAGATGTTACCTCATTGGAGTGTTCCTCTTGGTCAGTATCATCCGAGAGGTCAGCTTGCTCAGATTGGCATTGGTCAGCAGTGTCATCAGCCATGAAGCATATATTTGTTGTCTCATTTGCGTCAGCTTCTGATGAGGTTGACTCATCACTGTCACTCTATGTAGCCACCATTGCCTTTTTGCTTCCCTTCTTTTCTTTCTTTAAGTTAGGGCAGCTTGACTTAATGTGCCCAGTTTGATGACACTCAAAGCATGTGACAGGCTTAGAGCTGTCCTTTTTGTATCTGCCGTCGCTGGGCTTAGCTCTGTATTTGTCGCTTCTTCTGAATGGCCTCTTGCTGTTCTTTTCATTCTTTCTGAACAACTTCTTCATCTTCCTTGTGAACATGGCCATTTCCTCATCGTCTGATGAGTCAGCTTCGGTTGAGTCAGCTTTCATGACAAGTGACTTTTGTTTCTTGTCCTTTGACTTTTCTTTTGCTTCGAAGTTTTTCATAGAGATCTCATGAGTCAGCAGAGATCCGATCAGCTCGTCGTATTTGTACGTGGTCAAGTCCTGAGCTTCTTCCACAACTGTCTTCTTAGCTTGCCAGCTTTTGGGAAGACTTCTCAATATTTTCTTCACCTGTTCCTCTTCGGTGAAGTTCTTTCCGAGCCTCTTAAGCTCATTTATAATATTGGTGAACCTTGAGTTCATCTCCGAGATGTCTTCATTTTCGTTCATTTCGAACAGCTCGTACAGTCTCATATGTTGGTTCACTTTGGACTCCTTGACTTTGCTTGTGCCTTCATAGGTCACCTCGAGCTTTTTCCATATCTCCTGCGCTGACTCACAACCTAAAATTTTGTTGTACTCTGCAGCATCTAGCGCACAGTGAAGCATATTGATAGCCGAAGCATTATTTTGTAATTTTTTAAGGTCATCTTCTGACCACTCAGTTTCACTATTGACAACCTTTTCGTTGTCAACAGTTTTGTAAGGCACGTATGGGCCTTGAAATATTGCAAGCCACGCACTCATGTTTGTAGCTTGAATAAATTTTTTCATCCTGTTCTTCCAGAATGTATAATTTGATCCGAAGAACAAGGGAGGCCGACTAATTGATAATCCCTCAGGGAGTATCTGTGTTGTTTGGTTCCCTGGAAGGAAACGAGTGCTGTTCTCAGCCATTTATCGGGATCAGCTCAAGATAGTTATATCTTTGAGTAGTGAGCTATTATGCTCTTATACCACTTGTTGGTCCCATGTAATTAGTTCCAAGGGGGGGGGGTTAGGAACTAATATAACTTTTTCGTTTTAATTATGCTGACTTAATATAATTCTTTGAGTTTCACAACTCAGTTTTGGTCAGCACGGCCGAGTGAGGTGTAAGACGGCTTTAGTCAGATACTGACTAGAGCTATTTTACTTGCGAGTTGGGAAATGACACTTTTGTGGTCAGCTTCCAACTCAGTGGCCTTTACAGCCGGTCCCAAGCCCAGACAAAGGAGGAGGGTTGCGGTAGGTTTGTGGCGGCCAGCGTAAAACTTAGCCACATCTTATGACATGAACCACAATATAAATATCGTGGGGGCGTTCCCTACTCAGCGACGCGTTGCACTTCCTAGACCCAGGTGGAGTGATAAATGTGCAAGGGTTGCTAGGTCATCACCTCAAAGCGGCGCGCCACCCCAGGACCCGGGTGTGCTGTCAAATATGCAAGGGTTGCGGGTAAATAAGCTAGTCCACGGTAATGGTAGGGGTAGGGGTAAGGGTAGTAGGTTACGCTTTGGGACATGGTGTTGGTCCCTTATTTAGTTGCAAGTATAGTTCCAAGGGGGGGTTAGGAACTATTTAAACTTTTTGCAATTTAGGCAGACTTCTTTTACTAAAGGAAAGGTTTGAATAGCGGCGCTGAGTAAACAGCAAGATACTGGCTTAGTCAACAGGTGACTAGGTCAGTTTCTTAGCTTGAGTCAGGAGATAGCACTTAGAGTCTATTCCTGAGCTCTTACGTTTTAATGCGCACAACTCAACTTGACCTCTTGACTTGGTCAGTTTTGATTGTTTAAGCAAGCAATATAAATAAGGAGTCAAAGGTTTAGAAATACTTCACTCAGCAGATTTATCCAGGTTCATCTTCTTCTAAGCCTACGTCCTGTCCCCGGAACACGTCTGAGATTTCAAATCCTCTACTGAGCTCTTTAAAGGTAGACCCTCAAACCTTTTACAATATCAGCAATTGAGTATGACAAGAGTATCTATCTCTCCGCTGAGTACTTAAAACCGAGTACTCAGCCTCTCCTTTCTATCTCTAGAAATGATAGGTGTTTTTGTCCTAATACAAAGATGTGCTAAGACACTTTAGACAATTTACAATCACTCTAGACTTTTACACAGATATGAAAATGTAGTGTAAGAATTTTGCTTTACTTCTTGCTTGCAGAACTTGTAGAGATTTGGTCAGCGTAATGGCTTGATCAAGTTCTGTGTCTTGTGAAGCTTGTGATTGCACTATTTATAGATACGTCTGGTCATTCGGTCATTTCGAATTTCAAAATAACCGTTGGAGGGAAACAGCTATGTGTCGTTGTCATCCTGACTTGCACAGAGCTCTTGGCCAATCACAATCGTGTATCTTCTGTCCTCGGTCAGCACAGCAGATGGTCTCTCCTTTTATGGTAAAGTCAACTGGACAGCATACTGTGTCGTCTGAACTTTGCCAAAAGAGGAAACACTTTGTCTGGAAGTTTTCCTTTGCCAGCTGCTGTCTTGGACGCTTTGTCGAGACTACTCAGCAGCTTCATCTTAAAGTTGTTCCCGAAGGTCTTCTAGATCATTCCGATTGCTGAGTTGCGTTTTGAACAAAACAGCAACGTCTTGATATACGCGGGCCGAGTGTACTGAGTTGTTTGACTTGGGCCTTGGCTTCCGTATTGGGCTTGGGCCTTCCAATCCTTATGACTTATAACATTTATACTCAACATTGAAAAAACACATTAGTAGAATAAATCAAAGCATTTAAACTTAGTGTGTTTAGAATATGTATTTTAATTTATACTTAAACAATTTTGTCAAATCAAAATTATGTAGAAAGGTGTTTCAACAAACTCCCCCATTTTGATGTTGGCAAAACTGTTCAGCAAGGAACTCAGTATGAGCTCCCCTATGATAGTTGACCTAGTATAATTAAGCAAACTCCCCCGTAAGAGTTGAGCTACTGACTTAGTTTTTTTTTCTTAAGACATTTAAGGATTTAAATGAGTAAGTCTAAGGTCAGTTTTCAGATATAGGTCATCTATATCACATATTCTATTTACTCAGTGTTAGGCGGAAGTTTTTAGACATATAGAGTGCGCTGAGTAATTTGTTGTTCAATGAGTTCTTATCAGAATATTTCATAAGTGTATAGGTTCATGTCAAACATGTTATCAACATATCTTTTAGTCAAATATTATAAGTGTTAAACGAAGCTGATATAAATGAAGATACATAATAACTCAGTACTTTTTAGCATATATCATAACTCAGTATTTGAATAAGAAAAGTAAGTATGATATATAAGTTGAAAGAAGTCATCAGTTACACAGCAAAAGAAATAAACAGCATAGATTACAAATGTTAAGACCTAGCCTATCTATTTCTTTTTCTTGCCCTGTGACTGACTTCGCTCCTACTGACGTCGCTCATGCTGAGCTCTGGCAGCTTGCGCTTTCTCCCCCGTTTTGTCAACTTCAGGGAGCTTGAACGCATCGGTTAAGACAGCACGAGAAAGTTCTTGTGAAAGCTCTTTTAGTTTGTCAGCACTTTCGTTTACGCCATCAAAAATGGCAACTCCATCAGCTGATACTTCTACTGGTATATGAAGATCAGCAGCACTGAGCATATTTACACTGAAAGCTTGAGCTTTGGCTTGCCAGATGAGAGCTTCAAAGAGGCCAGCAAAGACTTGGTGGAAAGTTTTTAAGAGAGCTGAGTCATAATGATGACGTTGGATATTATTATGACGGATGTGATTGAAGGATTGCTGTGCGAGAGATAGCAACTCATTCTGTTTCAACGCGTCGGTATCCATCTCTTGTTTGTTGAGGTTAAGTAGCCTGATGGCCTCACCGATTTGCTCGACTGAGCACTGACTATAGGACACAATTTGCTCATTTGTCTTAAATTGCTCAGTATGAAGCTGAGCAAAAAGCATCTTGAGTTCTGAGAAAGTGGCGTAGTCAGTGTTCACAGCAGATAACTTCTGAACTTGCTGATGGAGAGAGTTCAGATGTTGAATTGTTGACAGCTGTATCTCTGCCAACTTGGCAAGTGAATCCTGCTTAGCTTGCTGGGCTTGGAATGACAAGACTACATTCAGCAGATCCTTGAGTCCCTTGACTTTGTTGAGAAGTAGAGTGACCTGGGAGAGCTGAGTTGTCTCCGGAATTGAAGATCCAGTAGCAGGCGAAGCGGAATGTTGAAGATCGTGGATGAGTGCTTGCACTGAGTCAATGAGCTTTTTCCCGGACTCAGTGGCATCCCGATGTACATCAGTATGACCAGAAGAAAGTGGAGTGAAAGGAGTACCCTGGTCAGTGATTGGATGACTTGGCTCAATCTGCACTTGAGTTGGAGGTAAGGTTGATTGATCAGCAGAGAGGTTGGTGATGGAAGTCATAACCCGAACACTGTCTGTGCTGACGGCAGAAGGATGAGGAGTCAGCACTATGCTTGAAGAAACAGCATGGATAGTGCTTGGTTCAACCTGACTTGTTGAAGTGGTGGAAGTGGTATGCTCGGCATGTTCCTGTTGAGAAGAAACAGAGGCTTGTTTTTCCAACGGCGTTGTAGTAGAGGAAGTTGAGGGCCGTTTGAAAAATTTTAATTGGACGGTAGAAGGATCCTTTGTTGTCTTGGAGAGGACAAGTTCAAGAATAGATGGTGATTGCACAGGGGGTTCACTGACCATTTTCTCACTGGCCTTAACCAGCTTTCGCCTTCTACGTGGTGGAGTGGTATGATGAGCAGGTTCTTCTGAGTGAGTAGGAGTAGGTTCCTTTTCCTCAGTATGGGTCTGGTCAGCTTGATCAACTTGCTCAACTCCAACAGCTAACTCAGTGTCAGTCTGCACAGCTCCACCAGCTAACCCAGTGTTAGCGTCCTCAGCTTCAATTTCGCTGTCATACTCTTCAGACTCCTCAGCGTCATCCCGACCGCTGGTTTCATCGTCTTCTTCTTCCTCCTTAGTATTATCTCCATCAAGTTCTTCCTCAACTTGGGAGATGAAGTGGTCATCTAACTGGACCTCAGGTTCGTCAGCATCAGCACCTTGGCATTGAGTGAAATGAGAATCACCCGGTACAATAAAATCTATCGGCATGACGTCGAGAGGTGCCAGTGTTGAAGACTTCTGCTTCTTCTGAGGTAGCTCAGCAGCTTCCTCAGTGTCAGGCTCATCTTGCCTGCTTCTCTTCTCAGCTGACTTTCCAGCTGACCTCTGCCTCTTTGCTGGAGACACAACATTAGGTGCCTCAGCAGATTTTCTCTTGCGAGAAACTGGGGCCTTAGTTCTTCGCCCTTTCTTAGGCTCAGCAGTAGTCTCCTCAGTTTGATCAGCTTGGCCAGCAGCAGCAGCAGCTTTTCCTTTCTTCAAGGGCTGTCCAAATTTAAGTGCCCTCAGCAAGGCAGCTGTGATTTCGGTTCCTCTGAAAGATTCCTCACCTTCGAGGTCAATCTTGTGGTCGATGAGGATCCTGGTGATGATTGATCCCAACCTCATTATACTCGTGCTGCGTAGGAACCCAGCAACTAAGAAAACCGGCATGTTGATGGGGGTGTACATCAGCATGTGCCATATGAAGCACTGTTCAAAGTTGGTTGCTGATGTAGTGCAGTTGATCTTTGGGTAAATGAAGTAGCTCAGCAGGTAGTGAGCCATCTTCTGATGCTGTCCCATCGAAGATGCTGAGATCTCTCCTGAGTGACCCTCAGGTTTGCAGAAGGTATGGACGTAGTCGGTTTTGTCCTGATCTCTTGACTTCCTCAGCCTTACTCCCTCAGTTTTGAGCTGGAGGAGATTTCCTATGTACATAGGGTTGATGAAGATGGTTTTCCCTTTTACTTCAGTGCTTAGGTAGTCGGCGGAGTCACTGGCAACCTTGAGGTTGTGGTAAAATTCCCTCACTAGGTCAGGATATGTCTCATCCCTGATCGAGAACAGCCCAGTCCATTCGTTCTTGGAAATCCACTAACCAAATGGCTGTTCGTTCTGTACAATGTGCTCCGAAACCCATCTGGAGGGTTCTACCTTCCATTCTCGTACATTGTCGAAGACCTTGGAGTAGGTCCTGATCTTAACAGCTTTCCCTTGGCCAGAAGTTTGGCCAGTTTTACCCTTGCTTGGTGTAGAAGGGTTTCGTGACGGTTCATCGGAGCTGGACTTTTGGTGGCCGGCACCGGAGACGTTGAAAGACAACTTAGTCATTCTTCGAATATGGAGGAATTAGAGGAATTTGAGAGAAAAGAAGTTCTAAGTGATTTCTTTGCCTTAAGAATTGATTAAGCGTAAAGAGTAAAAGATGGGGAAATACCCATAATTTATAGACGAAATGAACGGTGTGGATCTTAATCGAATCCATGTGTCAGTTTTGCCTTGGGATCATGTACCGACAATGATCCTGGCATTTATGACACATTACGGCGAATACGTCATCCTAGGCTATACGCGTGCTTTGCATTTATGCTAACGGATTAATCACTCAGTATTTAGAATGTCAAGCGTTTGATATTCTGAGTGGTCAGTGCAGTATTTAAGGATGATTTTAAGTTCAAGTTCTAAACTAATTTACTCACTATGCAAGTTTTACTCAGTTATTGTATATTCAGACAGTTCCGATGAGTAACTCAGCAAACAATAAATCATTCATTATGTAATTCACTCAGCATTCATATTCATTTAGCACAGGAATTTACTGAAGAGGATTAAACATACCAATTGCTTCTCTCAGTATGCTGAACTGCTCACGAGCCAGTGGCTTCATGAAGATATCCGCAAGCTGTTCGTCCGTTGGGACAAAGGTCAGCTTGATCTCACCCTTGAGTACATGGTCTCTAATGAAGTGATGTCTGATGCTGACATGCTTCATTCTGCTGTGTTGAATTGGGTTCTTGGACAGATCAATTGCACTTTTGTTGTCACATTTGACCTCAATTGTCTTCGTTTGAACACCATAATCTTCAAGTTGTTGCTTGATCCATAGGACTTGAGCAACACAATGACCAGCAGCAATGTACTCAGCTTCAGTGGTGGACAAGGCTACTAACGCCTGCTTTTTGCTGAACCAGGATACAAGATAGCTTCCTAAGAAGTGGCATCCTCCAGAGGTGCTTTTACGTTCCAGCTTATCTCGTCCATAGTCAGCGTCAGTGTATCCGATAAGTGTAAAATCATGAGTATTTGGATACCACAAACCTGCGTTCACTGAGCTTTGCAAATATCTAAGGATTCTTTTTACATCAATGTAATGAGATTCCTTAGGGTTAGATTGATATCTAGCACAATAGCATACTGAAAACTGAATGTCCGGTCTACTGGCTGTTAAGTAAAGTAGAGAGCCTATCATACCTCGATATAACTTGCTGTCTACTGACTTACCATTCTATCAGCGCAGAGGACAGTGTCAGTGCCTATAGGAGTGGATATTGGCTTGTAATTTTCCAAGTCATATTTCTTTAAGATCTCCTTGGCATATTTGGCTTGACTGATGAAGATGCCATTGTTTCCTTGTTTAATTTGAAGACCGAGGAAGAAGTTGAGTTCTCCCATCATAGACATTTCAAACTCAGTCTGCATTTGTTTGCTAAACTCCTTGCACATTGATTCGTTAGTTGCACCAACTATTATATCATCAACATAAATTTGGGCCAGCAGGGTATCTTTACCCTTTTTCTTAATGAATAAGGTTGTATCAGCTTTGCCCCTGACATAATTTCTAGTCAGCAGGAAACTGGTCAGCCTCTCATACCAAGCACGTGGTGCTTGATTGAGGCCGTACAGAGCCTTTTTGATTTTATAAACATGGTTTGGGAACTTAGGGTCCTCAAAACCTGGAGGTTGATTTACATAAACCTCCTCGTTTATAACTCCATTAAGAAATGCACTTTTGACATCCATTTGGAATAATTTAAAATTCATGTAAGATGCATATGCACATAATATTCTAATTGCCTCTAGCCTCGCCACTGGGGCAAAGGTCTCACCGTAGTCTATACCTTCTTGCTGACTGTAGCCCTGAGCTACAAGCCTTGCTTTGTTCCTAACTACGTTTCCTTGTTCGTCCATCTTGTTCCTGAAGACCCATCTTGTTCCGATGGTCTTTTGACTCTTTGGATGAGGCACTAACTCCCATACATCATTTCTTCGAAATTGATCGAGCTCCTCTTGCATTGCGTTCATCCAGAATTCATCGTACTCAGCTTCAGCGAAATTCTTCGGTTCTTGTACTGAGACGAAAGCAACATTGCTGAGGTACTTCCTGAGTTGATTCCTCGTCATCAGGGTATTCCCAGCAGAATCAAGAATTGCACTTTCGGAGTGCCCTCTTGGAATCCTTATTTCTTTGGGTAGATTCATGTCTTGTGCTGTTCCTGTTTCAACAATCTCTGCAGAAGTAGATGGGTCAGTAAAAGTAATCTTAGGTTCACTCTTACTTTTGGTCAGCCTTTTCGTGAATGACTCAGTAGCTGGTTCTGAGTCAGTGATGGTTACTGAGTTTGGATCATCTTCGGTCAGCGGCTGGTATCTACCTGCAGGGTCAATTTCATCGAACTCTACATGTATTGACTCTTCTAAAACTTGAGTTCGCTTATTAAAAACTCTGTATGCTTTGCTGTTTGTTGAGTAGCCCAGAAAGATAGCTTCATCAGCTTTTGAATCAAACTTTGCTAAGCTATCTTTGGTATTTAAAATAAAACATCTACAGCCAAAGGCACGAAAGTATCCAATATTGGGCTTCCGTCCTTTCCAAAGTTCATAGGGGTTTTTTTTAGTATAGGTCTAACTAGAGCCCTATTAAGAATGTAGCATGCTGTGTTAACAGCCTCTCCCCAACAATACTTTGGAAGCCTATGCTCATCCAGCATTGTCCTGGCTATTTCAACCAGAGTTCTGTTCTTCCTTTCTACAACCCCATTTTGCTGAGGTGTTCTAGGAGCAGAAAAATTGTGGTCAATGCCGCTGGCTTCACAGAATTCAACAAACTTTTGGTTTTTGAATTCTGCACCGTTATCACTACGGATATGAGCTAATTTTAGGTCTTTTTCATTTTCAATTTTCCTAACCAAATTTGAAAATGTCTCAAAGGTCTCATCCTTGCTGGTCAGCAAGATAACCCACGTATACCGAGAGAAATCATCTACAATGACCAAGGAAAATCTTCTTCCACCCAGACTCAGCGGCTGGACTGGACCAAAAAGATCCAAGTGTAGTAATTCTAACGGACGTTTAGTTGAGACAATGTTTTTACTGTGAAAAGATTGTTTGGTTTGTTTTCCAGCGTGGCATAATTGATCTTTTTGAAATTTAAGTTCAGGCAGTCCCTCAACCAATTGCTTTCTTGCTAGTTTGGCCAGGAGGTCCATGCTTACATGACCAAGTCTCCTGTGCCATAGCCAGGAATTTTCTTCCTTTGTTACTAAGCACACAGTTTTTGAAAACTTTTTCTCTAAGTCTAGCATAAAGACATTATCTATCCGAGGGGCAGTTAAAATTAACTCATTAGTTTTACCCTCGTATATTTTACATCCAGTAGCATCAAATATAACTTTTCTCCCATTGTCACATAGCTGAGCTATGTTGAGTAAGTTATATTTGAGTCCGCTGACTAGGGAGACAGATTCAATAGTAGGATTACCTCCGATGGTTCCTGAGCCTACTATCTTACCCTTCTTGTTGTCTCCAAAACTTACACTCCCTCCTCGTTTACGTTCAAACGTGATGAACTGAGTTTCATCACCCGTCATATGCCTTGAGCATGCGCTGTCAATATACCACATCTTTGACTTCTCGGCACATCTCAGGCTTACCTGCATTGTAACTAGTTACTTTTAGGTACCGAATTCTTTTTGGGTCCTGACTTGTTAGGTGCAATAGGTATAGCATCATATTTTATTTTATGGCGACATACATGGACAGTATGGCCATTCTTTCCACAGAAGTCACAACTGACCTTCTGTTTAGGATTTTTTACTGACGTGTCAGCACCCCAGTGCTGAGCGTGCCAGCACACTTTAGTAGTGTGTCCTAACTTCCCACAAAAGTCACACTGGACTTTTCGCTGGGGATTCCATCTCTGCTGAGTACCTTGGTACTGAGTTCTCAGAGGAATGTTATTTTTCTTAGGAACCTTTAGTTGGTTCTGGATGGTTGTGACGTCCTTCCTCAGTTTCTTTGAAACTGACTGGACTTCAGACACATACTCATGCATGATCTTCATGTTATCATGCAGAGTCGAATTGTCCTGAAGAAGGTATCTGAGGTCACTTAGTTTGACCTCTTCCACTTCGTCACAGCGCCTGCTGAGTGCTCTAACCTTTTTATTACACTTCTTAACAAGTGTATAGAGATCACTCAGGGCATTAACCATATCGTTTCTGAGCTGGGGAAGAGAAATTACCTCATTTGATTGCTCTTCATCATCTGATGCGATGGATGGGTCAGCATGCTCAGAGACGCATGGCTCAGCAAGTTCGTCAGCCATAAAGCATATCTTCGCTGACTCGGTGGCCTCAGTTTCTGTTGATGAAGATTCATCACTGTCACTCCAAGTAGCCACCATTGCCTTCTTCCCACTCTTCTTGTCTTTCCTCAGCGTGGGGCAGGTCGACTTAATATGGCCAGCTTGATGGCACTCAAAGCATATAATGGGCTTTGAGATGTCCTTTCTGTATTTGCTGTTGCTTGAGTCAGCCTTATACTTATCAAACTTTTTGTAAGGCTTTTTAGAATATTTGTCGTTCTTCCTGAACAGCCTCTTCATCTTTCTTGTGAACATGGCCATCTCCTCATCATCAGTTGAACTCCCGTCAGTGGAGTCAGCCTTCATGACAAGTGACTTCTGCTTCTTGTCATCAGATTTTTCCTTCACCTCAAAGTTTTTCATGGATATCTCATGGGTCAGCAATGAACCGATGAGTTCGTCATATTTGTAGGTGGTTAAATCCTGAGCTTCCTCAACTGCTGTCTTCTTTGCTTGCCAGTCTTTTGGAAGACTCCTGAGTATCTTTTTGACTTGTTCTTCCTCAGTGAAGATTTTCCCAAGTCTCTTGAGCTCATTAATGATATTGGTGAACCTTGCGTTCATGTCTGAAATGCCCTCATCATTGTTCATCTCGAACAGCTCGTACAGTCTCATCTGCTGATTCACCTTGGATTCTTTTACTTTGTTTGTTCCCTCGTAGGTGACTTCCAGCTTCTTCCAGATCTCTTGTGCCGACTCACAACCTGAGATTTTGTTATATTCTGCAGCATCGAGCGCACAGTGAAGCATATTGATAGCCGAAGCATGGTTTTGAAGCTTCTTGAGATCATCCTCTGTCCATTTGGCCTCAGCTTTTATAACTGTTTGGCCAGCCACAACCTCAACAGGTACAAACGGCCCTTGGACTATAGATAGCCAGGCACTCATGTTTGTAGCCTGAATGAAGTTTTTCATCCTATTCTTCCAGAAGGTATAGTTTGACCCGAAGAATAGGGGAGGCCTAGTAATGGACAGCCCCTCAGGCAGTATTTGAGTTGTTTGGTTTCCAGGGAGAAACCGAGTGCTGTTTTCGCCCATGGTAGGGATCAGCTCAAGGTTGTTAGACCTTTTATAGTGAGCTTTTATGCTCTGATACCACTTGTTGGTCCCTTATTTAGTAGCAAGTATAGTTCCAAGGGGGGGTTAGGAACTATTTAAACTTTTTGCAATTTAGGCAGACTTCTTTTACTAAAGGAAAGGTTTGAACAGCGGCGCTGAGTAAACAGCAAGATACTGGCTTAGTCAACAGGTGACTAGGTCAGTTTCTTAGCTTGAGTCAGGAGATAGCACTTAGAGTCTATTCCTGAGCTCTTACGTTTTAATGCGCACAACTCAACTTGACCTCTTGACTTGGCCAGTTTTGATTGTTTAAGCAAGCAATATAAATAAGGAGTCAAAGGTTTAGAAATACTTCACTCAGCAGATTTATCCAGGTTCGGCTTCTTCTAAGCCTACGTCCTGTCCCCGGAACACGTCCGAGATTTCAAATCCTCTACTGAGCTCTTTAAAGGTAGAGCCTCAAACCTTTTACAATATCAGCAATTGAGTATGACAAGAGTACCTTCCTCTATACTTCTACTCAATCCTAATCTCTCCGCTGAGTACTTAAAACCGAGTACTCAGCCTCTCCTTTCTATCTCTAGAAATGATAAGTGTTTTTGTCCTAATACAAAGATGTGCTAAGACACTTTAGACGATTTACAATCACTCTAGACTTTTACACAGATATAAAAATGTAGTGTAAGAATTTTGCTTTGCTTCTTGCTTGCAGAACTTGTAGAGATTTGGTCAGCGTAATGGCTTGATCAAGTTCTGTGTCTTGTGAAGCTTGTGATGGCACTATTTATAGAGACGTCTGGTCATTCGGTCATTTCGAATTTCGAAATAACCGTTGGAGGGAAACGGCTATGTGTCGTTGTCATCCTGACTTGCACAGAGCTCTTGGCCAATCACAATCGTGTATCTTCTGTCCTCGGTCAGCACAGCAGATGGTCTCTCCTTTTATAGTAAAGTCAACTGGACAGCATACTGTGTCGTCTGAACTTTGCCAAAAGAGGAAACACTTTGTCTGGAAGTTTTCCTTTGCCAGCTGCTGTCTTGTACGCTTTGTCGAGACTACTCAGCAGCTTCATCTTAAAGTTGTTCCCGAAGGTCTTCTAGATCCTTCCGATTGCTGAGTTGCGTTTTGAACAAAACGGCAACGTCTTGATATACGCGGGCCGAGTGTACTGAGTTGTTTGACTTGGGCCTTGGCTTCCGTATTGGGCTTGGGCCTTCCAATCCTTATGACTTATAACATTTATACTCAACATTGAAAAAACACATTAGTAGAATAAATCAAAGCATTTAAACTTAGTGTGTTTAGAATATGTATTTTAATTTATACTTAAACAATTTTGTCAAATCAAAATTATGTAGAAAGGTGTTTCAACACATGGAACATAGGTTCTTTGACAGGAAGATTAGTCGAAATTGTAGATGTTATGAAGAGGAGGAGAATAAATATAATGTGCCTACAATAAACCAAGTGGGTTGGAGCCAAGGCTAGAGAGATAGCTCATTGGGGTTATAAGCTTTGTTACTCAGGAAAGGATAAGGGTAGAAATGAAGTAGGGATTCTTATTGATCGGGAGTATATTGATGATGTAGTAGCGGTGTCTAGGAAGTGCGATATGTTGGTCCCGTGTAATTAGTTCCAAGGGGGGGGGGGGTTAGGAACTAATATAACTTTTTCGTTTTAATTATGCTGACTTAATATAATTCTTTGAGTTTCACAACTCAGTTTTGGTCAGCACGGCCGAGTGAGGCGTAAGACGGCTTTAGTCAGATACTGACTAGAGCTATTTTACTTGCGAGTTGGGAAATGACACTTTTGTGGTCAGCTTCCAACTCAGCACTCTGATTTACTCTGTGTCAGCTTAAACAATTTATATACTGAGTAAATATAGCAAGCAACACATACAAATATATATTGAGAGAGAGTTAGAAGTTACTCAGTACGACTTATCCTGGTTCGGCCTCTCCGCCTACGTCCAGTGTTGGTCCCTTGTAAGGTTGCAAGTATAGTTCCAAGGGGGGGTTAGGAACTATTTAAACTTTTTTGCAATTAGGGCAGACTTCTTTTTCTAAGGAAAAAGGTTTTAACAGCGGCGCTGAGTAAACAGTAAGATACTGGCTTAGTCAACTGGTGACTAGGTCAGTTTCTTAGCTTGAGTCAGGAGATAGCACTTAGAGTCTATTCCTGAGCTCAGACGTTCAACGCGCACAACTCAACTTGACCTCTTTACTTGGTCAGTTTTTGGTTATTTTAAGCAAGCAGTATATATAAGGAGTTAAAGGTAAGAAATACTTCACTCAGCAGATTTATCCAGGTTCGGCTTCTTCTAAGCCTACGTCCTGTCCCCGAAACACGTTCCGAGATTTCGAATCCTCTACTGAGCTCTTTAAAGGTAGAGCCTCAAACCTTTTACAATCTTAGCAACTGAGTATGACAAGAGTACCTTCCTCTATACCTCTACTCAATCCTAATCTCTCGCTGAGTACTAAAACCGAGTACTCAGCCTCTCCTTTATATCTCTAGAAATGATAAGAGTTTTGTCCTATACAAAGATTTGCTAAGACACTTTAGACGATTGAAACAATCACTCTAGACTTTTACACAGATATAAGAATTGTAGTGTAAGATTTGCTTTGCTTCTTTGCTTGCAGAACTTGTGTAAAAATTTGGTCAGCGTAATGGCTTGATCAAGTTCTGTATTGAGTGAAGCTTCTGATGGCACTATTTATAGAGACGTCTGGGCATCAGTCATTTCGAATTTCGAAATAACCGTTGGAGGGAAACGGCTATATGTTGTTGTCATCCTGACTTGCTCAGAGCTCTCGGCCAATCAGAATTGTGTATCTTCTGTCCTCGGTCAGCTCAGCAGACTGTCTCTCCTTTTATGGTAAAGTCAACTGGACAGCATACTGTGTCATCTGAACTTTACCCAAAGTAGAAATACTTTGTCTGGAAGTTTTCATTTGCCAGCTGCTGTTTTGTACGCTTTGTCGAGACTACTCAGCAACTTCATCTTGAAGTTGTTCCCGAAGGTCTTCTAGATCCTTCTTTTACTGAGTTGCGTTTTGTTCAAAACGGCAACGTCTTGACAAACGCGGGCCGAGTTGTACTGAGTTGTTTGACTTGGGCCTTGACTTCCGTATTGGGCTTGGGCCTTCTAATTCTTGTGTCTTATAAACAATTTAACTCAACATTGAACAAACACATTAGTAGAATAAATCAAAGCATTTAAACTTAGTGTGTTTTAGAATATGTATTTCAATTATACTTAAACAATTTTGTCAAATCAAAATTATGTGGAAAGGTGTTTCAACATCCAGTCCCCAGAATCCTCCGGGCTTTTTCAATCCAATACTGAGCTCTTTAAAGGTAGAGCACAAACCGTTTACAAGGCAGTTGAATATGCAAGAGTACCATCCTCTATTCGTCTACTCAACTCCTACTAAGTGCTATAACCGAACACCTAGATTTCTCTACTCCTGAGTACTTAAAACCGAGTACTCAGCACCACTCTCTCAATTTTACAATTGATACAAACTTGTTCTTTTTCAGACAAAGTACACTTTAGATGATTACACAATCAATCTAGCTTTTACACAGAAATGGAAATTTGGTGTAAGATCTTTTTCTTGTTTTGGTGTGCTTTGTATGTTTGCTCTTTTTCTCTTGTATTTTCGGCAAAGGATCCAAGAAGTGTACTTGTCCTTTTATAGATGAAATATGAAGACACAATCATTTGAATTTCGGATCTATCCGTTGAAATCAAACGGCTCTTTGCTTGCGTCATTGTTCTGGTCAGCTTCAGACTTGCAGGCCAATCCTGTCGTCTGAATTCGGCAGGCACCAGGCTTGTTTTCTTCTCGCAGGTTTGTCTTCTAGCCCAGATTTCATCTTTTAGCTAGCGGACAGTTGACCTATGCGTCTCGAAACTGTATCCATGCATATTTCCAAAGCTTTCTGATTTAGCGCAGATCTCTGTCGGATCTTGTCTTTTAGCAAACAGATCATTGGTGTTGTCCTGAAAAACACACAGCTTGACTTTGATAGCCGTTGTTGCTATTTCTGATACTGAGTTGCTTTTTCACTCAGCTTCCAAGGTCAGCTTCATTCTGCAAGATATAGTTCCGAAGAAGACTTTTCTTCTTTCATGCTGAGTTGCTTTCTACTCAGCTTCTGAGATCAGCTTCATTTGTAAGCTTCGATACTAAAGAAGACTTTCCTTCTTTCATACTGAGTTATTCTTTACTCAGCTCGTGCTATGTTATCATGCTGACTAAGTTCTGTCTTACTTGATTCATGTTCTTATAAATATTTTTGCCACCATTGCCTTTTTGCCGTTTTTCTTATCTTTCCTCAGCGTGGGGCAACTTGACTTGATATGGCCAGTTTGATGACATTCAAAGCATGTAATGGGCTTTGAGTTGTCTTTCTTGTATTTGTTGTCGCTGGACTCAGCTTTATACTTATCAAACTTTCTGTAAGGATTCTTAGAATATTTGTCATTCTTCCTGAACAGCCTTTTCATCTTCCTTGTGAACATAGCCATCTCTTCATCATCTGTTGAGCTCCCATCAGTGGAGTCAGCTTTCATGACAAGAGATTTTTGCTTCTTGTCTTCAGACTTTTCCTTCACCTCGAAATTCTTCATTGAGATCTCATGGGTCAGCAGCGAGCCGATGAGCTCATCATATTTGTAGGTGGTTAAGTCCTGAGCTTCCTCAACATCGGTCTTCTTTGCTTGCCAGTCTTTGGGAAGGCTCCTGAGTATCTTCCTCAGTGAAGATCTTCCAAAGTCTCTTGAGCTCATTGATGATGTTGGTAAATCTTGCATTCATGTTAGATATTCCCTCATCATTGTTCATTTCGAACAGCTCGTACAGTCTCATCTGCTGGTTCACTTTGGACTCCTTTACTTTATTGGTTCCTTCGTAGGTGACCTCCAGCTTCTTCCAGATCTCTTTCACCGACTCACAACCTGAGATTTTATTATATTCTGCAGCATCGAGCGCACAGTGAAGCATGTTTATAGCCGAAGCATGATTTTGTAGTTTCTTGAGATCATCCTCTGTCCATTTGGCCTCAGCTTTAACAACTGTTTGGCCAGCCACAACTTCGATAGGTACAAATGGACCTTGGACTATGGATAGCCAGGCACTCATATTTGTAGCCTGAATGAAATTTTTCATCCTATTCTTCTAGAAGGTGTAGTTAGACCCGAAGATAGGGGAGGCCGAGTAATGGACAGCCCCTCAGGTAAGATCTGAGTTGTTTGGTTTCCTGGGAGAAACCGAGTGCTGTTTTCGCCCATAGTGGGGATCAGCTCAAGGTGGTTAAACCTTTTACAGTGAGCTTTTAAGCTCTGATACCACTTGTTGGTCCCTTATAACGTTACAAGTATAGTTCCAAGGGGGGGTTAGGAACTATTTAAAAATTTTAAGCTAGGGTAGACTTCTTTTTCGTGAGAAAAAGGTTTGGACAGCGGCGCTGAGTGAATAGCAAGATACTAGCTTAGTCAACTAGTGACTAGGTCAGTTTCTTTACTTGAGTCAGGAGATAGCACTTAGAGTCTATTCCTGAGCTCAGATATTCAATGCGCACAACTCAGCTTGAGCTCTTTACTTGGTCAGTTTTTATTTAAGCAAGCAATAAATATATAAAGGAGTTAAAGGTTAGAAATATGTTACTCAGCAGATTTATCCAGGTTCGGCCTCCAAGCCTACGTCCTGTCCCCGGAACACGTTCTGAGATTTCGAATTCTCTACTGAGCTCTTTAATGGTAGAGCATCAAACCTTTTACAATCTTAGCAACTGAGTATAACAAGAGTACATTCCTCTATACCTCTACTCAATCCTAATCTCTCGCTGAGTACTATAACCGAGTACTCAGCCTCTCCTTTCTAATCTCTAGAAATGATAAGTGTTTGTCCTAAACAATGATTGCTAAGACACCTTAGATGATTGAATAATCACTCTAGACTTTTACACAAAAGATATGAAATTTAGTGTAAGATTGCTTTGCTTTTTCTTGCAGAACTTTGCGTAGAAATTTGGTCAGCGTAATGGCTTGATCAAGTTCTGTGTCGAATGAAGCAACTGAAGGGCTCTATTTATAGAGACGTCTGAGGTGTCGGTCATTTCGAATTTCGAAATAACCGTTGGAGGGAAACGGCTTCCTGTCGTTGTCATCCTGTCTTGCTCAGAGCTCTCAGCCAATCAGATTTGAGTATCTTCTGTCCTCGGTCAGCTTTTGGTCAGCTCGGCAGAATGTCTCTCTATTTATGGTAAGGTCAACTGGACAGCATTCTGTGTCTTCTGATCTTTACCCAAAGTGGAAACACTTTGTCTGGAAGTTGTTCTTAGCCAGCTGCTGTCTTGTACTCTTTGTCGAATCAACTCAGCAGCTTCGTCCCGAAGTTGTTCCTCGAAGATCTTCTAGATCCTTCTTCCGCTGAGCTGCGTTTTGTACATAATGACAGCGTTTTGACATACGCGGGCCGAGTTGCCTTAAACTGTTTGACTTGGGCTTTGACTTCCATATTCGGCTTTGGGCCTTTTAATCTTTGTGTCTTATAAACAATTTAACTCAACATTGAACAAACACATTAGTAGAATAAATCAAAGCATTTAAACTTAGTGTGTTTAGAATATTTTTACTTACACTTAAACAATTTTGTCAAATCAAAATTATGTGGAAAGGTGTTTCAACAAAAGAGGCATATATAGAATTGCTCGGATGAGAGATAGGAAGACGCGAGATCTCGGAAAAGTTAAATGTGTGAAGGATGTGGACCAGAAAGTCCTAGTTGGAGATAAGGATATCAAGGAACGATGGAGGTCCTATTTTGATGACTTATTTAATGGAGATCGCAGACAAGATGTTGGAGATATAAGTATCCATCACGATATGATGAATCATGAATGCCTGCGGAGAATTCAAAAGGGTGAAGTCAAAATGGCATTAAATAAGATGAGGTTGAAGAAAGCAGTAGGACCTGATGGCATCCCTATTGAGATTTGGAGATGTTTGGGAGAAAGAGGAATCGAATGGTTGATGATGTTCTTCAATAAAATTTGGAGAAACAATAAGATGCCATCAGAATGGAGGAAAAGTATCTTAATCCCTTTGTATAAGAACAAAGGCGATGTCCAAGATTGTGCCAACTATCGAGGAATCAAATTAATAAGTCACACTATGAAACTTTGGGAGCGAGTGATCGAACAAAGGCTAAGGAGGACGGTGAAGATCTCGGAAAACCAGTTTGGCTTTATGCTGGGAAGATCAACTATGAAAGCCATCCATCTAATGAGACAATTAATGGAGCACTATCGAAATAAGAAGAAAGACTTGCATATGGTTTTCATTGACTTGGAGAAAGCATATGATAAGGTACTAAGGGAAGTACTTTGGTGGCCCTTGATAAGGAAAGGCATTTCGCGAAAATATATTGACATCATAAAGGACATGTATGAGGGAGCATGCACGAGTGTACGTACCAGTGTTGGGAAGGCTGAAGAGTTCCCTATTATGATTGGAGTGCATCAAGGTTCTGCACTAAGCCCATTTCTTTTTGCCATCGTTATGAATGAACTAACAAGTTCACTTCAAGATGGTATACCATGGTGCATGTTGTTTGCAGATGATATTGTGTTGGTTGATGAGACGAAAGAATGAGTGGAGAGGAAGTTGGAACTATGGAGACAAACTCTAGAATCTAGAGGCTTTAAGTTGAGCCGAAGTAAGACAGAATATTTAGAGTGTAAGTTTAGCAGCCATAGGAGTAGGGAGGCAAGGACAATCACCCTAGATGGGAGAGTTGTTCAGGCCTCGGATTGCTTCTGGTATTTAGGATCTATTATCCAGACGGATGGAGAAGTAGATGGAGATGTTGCTCATAGGATTAAATCTGGTTGGTCGAAGTGGAAGAGTGCTACGAGTTTCCTTTGTGACCCCGACATGCCTAATAGATTGAAGGGAAAATTCTACCGCACGGTAATCAGACCAGCATTGTTATATGGTACGAAGTGTTGGGTAGTGAAACACTGTCACATCCATAAAATGTCGAGAGAAAACCGACTAAGGTGGTTTGGCCATGTGAGACGGATGTGTGGTCATACGAGAAACGATCGGGTGAGTAATGAAATAATTAGGACAAAAGTAGGGGTTACATCTATTGAGAATAAAATGAGAGAAAACCGACTAAGGTGGTTTGGCCATGTGAGACGTAGAGCGCTTGATGCGCCGGTTAGGAGGACCGGAGAGTGGCAAAGGGATGTAGTGGTGAGGGGTAGGGGAAGAACTAAGCAAACTTGGAGGAGGGTGATCGAGAGTGATATGAGTTTACTGGGAATTGAGGAAAATATGGCAGTGGATAGGACGGAGTGGAGGGAGCGAATTTGTGTCGCTAACACGACTTGATTTCATGGTTTTATATGATGGTTCATGTTAGCCGACCCTGAATCATTTCGGGACTAAAGCTTTGATGTTGTTGTTGTGTTGTTAAAGATATATGTTATAAATATACATGTTTTTCTATATTATATTAGATTACTTTATATTATTATTTTTAGATGGTATAACACATAGTTTAAATAAATTTATATAAGAAAATAACCATTTTAGTTGATTTGTTTATCCTTTTCAAATTATATGTATTTTTATTAGGATAATTTTCACCGAAATTCAGTTAGCATTAGAGTTCTTCGTGTTTTCTTTCTTTTGTACTCGAATATGAAAACTAGGGGTGGCAATGAGACGGGACGGGGGCGGTTTTGCATTCCCCATTCTGTCCTTAATATTTTCGGGGGCGGTTTCAGGGAATCCCAAAACAATGTTTGGGGATTTTGTAATACCCACATCCGCCCGCACGGTTCCCCACGGATAACGGGGAATCCCTTGTCCCCAAACCTAAAAAAATTCCTAATCCCCAAATTAAAAAATTATTATTTTTTTAGTCATATTTAAATACTAATTATTTTAGATATATATAATATTTTATTTTATTGTCCGGGGATTTTACGGGCGGTTTTTCGTGGGAGGTTTGCGCCGCGGTTCGAGAATAGTAAAACACACACTCGCCCAATTTTAACGTTCGGAGCTAAAATTTCCCCACCTCCAACCCCGCATCCAAAATTTTCAGTTTTTCCTCAGTCCCATCGGTTCAGATCCCCATGGTTTCCGTTTTTTCCAGTCCCATTGTCACCCCAAATGAAAACTCTTCTCTAAACTCAATTTGTTTGCTAATTGATCTACAACATATAGGTGATTTCGGATTTTGCCCCACTTTAGGGCTTATAATGAAATTTTTATCCTATTAAGAGCCCAGTTAAACATTTTGCCCACTGTAAGGTTGGTTTAACTGGGTTCGAAACCGGAAGGCTGGCTTCCGGTTTCATTTTGTAAAGAAATCGGAAGCCAGCCTTCCGGTTTCTCAATTTTTTTTTAAATACAAAAATTCCGGTTTGTATTTATATATATATATATATATATATATATATAAAGCTTTCAAATCCATCTCCGCTGTTCAAAATTTTTTAAAGTTAAATTTCAAAAAAGTCCCTCTATTCTTTTTAAACTTTTAATTTAACTTCAATCTTTAATTATTTATTTTTAAATTTATTAATTAAACATTTTCTTGCCAAATTAGTTAGTAGTAAACATCTAATTCGGTTAAAAATGTTTTATTCTTTTTAAATGTGAGTTTGAAATTATAATTTTGACAGTTTAAATTACAGTTTCTTTGTAGTCACATTACAGTTTGAAATATGGTTTTTATACTTCAAATATTTAACTGTCACTTAGAACATTTAATTGTCACTTCAAACAGTTTAAATTACAGTTTGAAATGACAGTTACGGTTCGAAGTGACAGTTAAATAACAGTTAAACCATTTCAAACTGTAATTTAAACTGTTCAAAGTGACAGTTAAATGTTCGAAGTGATAGTTAAATGTTCAAAGTGAAAAACCATATTTCAAACTGTAATGTGACTATAAAGAAACTGTAAAAACCGTAATTTAATTGTCAAAATTATAATTTCAAACTCATATTTAAAAGAATAAAACATTTTTAACCGAATTAGATGTTTACTACTAACTAATTTGGTAAGGAAATGTTTAATTAATGAATTTAAAAATAAATAGTTAAAAGTTAAAGTTAAATTAAAAAATTAAAAAATATATAGACTTTTTTGAAATTTTACGCTTTTTAAAAAATTTTAAAAAGCGGAGACCACCGCTTCAAAGTTTAAAAAAAATTATTATTTTAAATAGAAACCGGAAGATGCACTTCCGGTTTCTATTTTTATAATAAAAAAAATTAAAAATTGAGAAACCGGAAGACTAGCTTCCGACTTGCAAATTAAAACTGGAAGCTAGTCTTCCGGTTTCAAGCCTAGTTAAACAATCCCATAGTGGGCAAAATGTTTAACTAGACAGAATAATCTTTATTATGAGTCCCATTTTGGGGCAAAATCCGGTGATTTCGTAGTCTTTAAAAAACTCTGATTGGACAATTATAACTGTTTCATGATTGGTCCTCTGTTTTCCCACATTGGCAATTTTTGTACAAAGAAATGTGAAAGAAGATGTTATTTTGGCAAGTAATAGGAGGAAGATATTTTGAGTCCATTATCAATTATGATTTGAGGAGATAACATAATAATGAAGTGTGGTTTTGGCTCCACTATTATCCAATGAAATACAATCAACTGCCTCTCCAACAGCCACGTCAGCTCTATCTTGATTACACAAATGACTGGTTCCCCAATCTCCACATTTCCAATGTCAAATTATCAATAACACTCTTCAATTCTCCTTAACCTTCAAAAATACCCTTAACACCAATTCGAAAAACAAACAAATAAATTACAACTCAATTCAAACATTTCTGCATTTGTCCACCGCTCAACAGAATATAATCTGTTGGGATTCACTATACCTATGGCTTCTACTTCTTCTTCAACCTTATCACTCTCTTCATCTTCAACCCTAATTGATGCCAAGGCTCCTCGCCAACCGGCCGCCGCTTCACCGCAATGTGTTTCCCTCCCTACTCTTCCTCCCCCGTCTTTGCAATCTCAGAGTCGCCCGTCGAAGACCACTGTTTATTGTGAGTCTGCTGGGACATAAATCCCTAATTTCATGATGATATACATTGTGAATTGCTTTGTATCTAATTCAGGTCTTCGTTTTCTTTCTCTTCAGGTCGGAAGATAGCTCGCAATGTTATGGCCATGGCTACTGGAGAAGCTGCACCGGAAGTTGCTACCACCGAGCTGCCGGAAGTTCTCAAGACAGTTCAGGAAGCTGTAAGAAATCAGCGTAAATTTTCATTAATTTTGATGGATTTTGGAGTAATTCAATTCTATTTCTCATGAAATCTGAAGGAAATTAAATAGTTTCCTTTAGAAGATAAGATCATTCGTAGGAATTGCAAAACATTGGAGAATAAGTGTAGTTTTGACCTGGAATTTGTTGGTGATATGACAGTGGGATAAGGTTGAAGATAAGTATGCAGTGAGTTCACTTGCAGTGGCTGGTGTGGTTGCCCTCTGGGGATCCACAGGGATGATCTCGGTGAGATTAATACCTATAACTCAATTTGTCTTTAATTGGATTCAAGTTATACTAAAATCTTCAATTTCTTATACTTGTATTACTTTACTTTAACAGGCAATTGACAGGCTTCCTCTGATTCCTGGTGTTCTTGAGCTTGTTGGCATTGGTTACACTGGAGTAAGCTAGATTTCCCTTTATTTCAATCCCTTATTAAATACATCAGTAATGAAGATCCCAAAACTATATCTGTTCCTGATTTGCCGCACCACCTAATATTTTGTTGCAGTGGTTTGCATACAAGAATCTCGTTTTCAAACCTGATAGGTAAGCTTCTATTTGCTACTCTGCAGGAATGTATATCTGATTTGTGATTTAGGAAGAAGTAATATATGATCTGGTAAAACTGCAGGGAAGCTTTGGTAGAGAAAATAAAATCCACATACAGTGATATAATTGGGAGCAGCTGAAGGAAGATAACTGGAGGGGGAAGTTTTCTTCTTTCGAGCAAATAAATATGCAGCAATGGTGCACAAGGATTTCAACTTGCTTCATTTTGTTTGCATAAATTTCTAACCTGAGTAAATTCATGTCATGTCATGTACGTCTCTCTCTAAGATAAATGTAATTAAATTGTTTCGCTGCTCTACCTTTTGTAATACATGCCTATTTATATCATTGCTTCTTTAGTTGGATCAAGAACCTACCCTAAATATGAGAGATGAATTTATACTACAAATGACGTTGAGGATTTTGAGTAGCGAACTAAACCCCAAACCTAGCAAGTAGGTGTATCAACTCATTAGCACTCGGATCCATCCTTATTGATATAACAAATCATAACTCATTATACATTTTTTTCAAATAGTTTTCAATATAAATTAATGATGGACTAAAATCTAACGTTAGTGACGGATAAATGTCTTGAAAATAGTGTAAGATTTTCAACTATGAGGGTAACGTTGCACCTTTATGGAGAAATTTTATTACATGTACATGACATTAAATTATTATTATTAGCTTGTGTAAGAATTTCTTAATACCTTTATGATATATATTGCTTGCTCTCAATAATGTATGTTGGGATAAACTTGAACCATATTCCTACTTTTATTAGACATTTGAATTAGTATGAATTTTCCAACAAAAGTGATGATCTGTTCAAAATTTAAAATGAGAAATGAATCAATCTGGGAGACATTACAAGCATTAATTGGAAACAAAAACATTACAAGTAGAAAGTCTTGCATTTTCTAAATCCAAAACTTATGAGTTTTTTTATTACAAAAGAGACATGAAGGATACTATGATTCCTAACCACACTGGTTCGGGATCGCTCAAATGCTGATACATAAGAACCATTGCTGTCATGTCAGCATCTGAGCAGTCCTGTACCACAACAGAATCACTCCATATGAAGGGCCTTCAAATAACTGGGAAATGAATTGATGCCCTCATTTTAGAAGAGATAGAATAGAATTACTTGAAGAACTCCATAACCCAAAAATTACAGACAAAGCACTCATATCTAATGCCTCTAAACCCAGCTTTGATAGCCAATGTCAAGAAATCATGCTCTGTTCGTTCCTTTCCTCCTTCATAAACAGTCAGACAGATAACATCAGTTTGGAAGTTGGCTTTAGCAGCAGCACTAGAGTTTGGCATAACTGGAAGAACTGCATCAACAACTATCACTTTTCCATCATCAGGTACAGATTCATAGCAGTTCTTTAACACTCTCAAACAGTGTTCATCACTCCAATCGTGAAGTATCCACTGAAACAAGAATGTTCAAATCATGTTACATTGTTAGCTTGATTTACATAGCAAAACACAATCATTTATTTACCTTCATAAAAATGGCATCTCCTTTTGGAACACTTTCAAACATGTCTCCTCCTACATGTTCCACACCTGCAATAAAAGCTCTCTTTGTTATTCAACTTGCTAGCTAATATGTCATCTGAGTCATTGTTGACGATCTGAGTCTCACCAGGGCAGGCAGGGGCATTCTGTATAACATGTGGCAAGTCGAAATTAATGCCATTTATGTAAGGGTACTTGGAGGTTATGGCCTTGAGAGTTTGGCCTAGTCCTCCACCAACATCAACAAGCTGCTTCAAGCTTTCAAAACCTCTGTAGGACTCTAGGATTTTCTCCATTACTATATTAGTATGGTGAAACATAGCCGAGTTGAAAACTTGGTTGAACCTTTCATCCATTGCACAATATCCAAATGCATGCGTCTTATGATACCTCTTAAACGGACTTCCACCTTCAAGAACTGCATCTTTCAATTCAGACCTGCAAAAAATGATAAATTTTAGCCATTCCTCTTCCTTTATTTATTTATTTTTATTTTTTAGCCAAGAAAGATTTGAATGTACCAGCTTTCAAGGAACACTTTGTCCTGAACCAATGTCATTAAAGGAGCCAAAGACATACCAGATTGGTTGGGGACAAAGTATTTGGACACAGAGTTCAAACCATATACCCTGTCCAACCCATTCAATGAGCAATCAACAACTTTGTGGCTAGCCAAAAGCCGAAGTATACGATCGAGCATCATGGCTGCATCTGGGTTCGTTGTGGGCATTTTGGCTGCAATCTCTGAAGAAGAAAGCTTGGCATTGGCTATGATCTCAAAAACCCCAAGTTGGATTGCTGAATGAAGAGCCATAGGAAGTGCTGAACTCAAAGCAAGCTGAATGGCATACCCAAAGTTTTCCTCTTTCTCTTCATCGGCATGATTAAGGTGAATTTCAGCTGGAGAATCCATGGCTAGCTGCTCAATTCTGATGCCTTTCATCAATCCTTCTTTTGTGTGGTTTTTATAGCTAACAAATCCTTTGATGAGATGCATTGGACATGGAATAAATAAAATGTCTACTTGCGTGTCATATTTTAATTAGTCTTATCTACTTCTATCCACTTATAGAAAACTGTTTCTCTATGTTTTGAAAACGTCTCGTTTATCTCCATGAACCAGGGTTGTAAATGAGCCAAGCCGCGTCGCTCATACGGTGTTCGGTTCGATAAAAGTTCGATCGTGTTTAGTTCGATTGTAAACGAGCCGAGTTTGAGCACGGCGAAGCTCAACTCAAAAGCTCGATTATAGGTTCATGAATAAGCTCGATACAATGTTCATGAACTTATCGTGAGTAATGCTTGATTCGATTATTTTTTTAATAATAATATTTCTATAAAGGGAGAAATGTAAAACAATATAGTTTTGTTTAAATTTTGGTTTTGTAGATTTCATGTTAAAGAAATTTCAAATCAATATAATTAATGAGTTGTTTGCAACAAAACTCATGATTGAATTAATGAGCTGCTCGTGAGCAAAGGTCGTGAAGAGGCTCGTGAGCTGCTTACAGACAAAATGTCGAGCCGAACTCGTCAATTTTCTGACTGAGCAGGCCAAAGCTTGGCTCGGCTTGGATCGGCTCGGCTCGATTGCAGAACCTACCGTGAACTTGCTTAAATTGACTTATTAAATCTCTCAACTTTTTTAAAGTGATCTATTTGTCTTCTGAACTTGATTACATAATCTATTGTGTAGAAGTATCAACTTATTTAAAATCCATTCTTGTTTTGTGACATGATTTTAAACGGTTAATAAATCCATTTTAACATCTTAAATAAGATGTTTTTAAAATATAAGGCAACAATTAACTTTTCTAAAGAACTAGAGATAGAGATGTATATCAAGTGATTGGAAGTCTGAGTAATTATATCCATATATGATTAGTGCATCTCTACTATCCCAATTCGCAGTGTTTGGTCCAACAACCACTGACAGTTTTGGAGATTATAATATTAATTTTTTTTTAAAATATATTGATATTAATATAAAGACTATGTTTGTTTGGGAGGAAAATATTTTCCTAATTTTCCAGTGTTTATTTGGGCAGATAAATCAGTGGTAAGTCAATGAAAAAGAAAGGAAAAAAATAAGAGAAAATATTTTACCCTTTTCAAAAGGGTAAAACATTTTCCTCAAAACATACGCGTTTAGACAAAAATGTGGAAAACGGTAAAAAATGTAAAAATACAAAAAATATGAAACACGAAAAACATGAATAGCGTGAAAACGTTACAAAACACGAGAATATGAAAAAAAACCCACAAAAAACATGAAAATGTGAACAAACGCAAAAAATGCAAAAACGCAAAAAAAAACCCCAAACACTTGAAAAAGCACAAAACATGAACAACGCGAAAAAGTGACAAAACAAAAAATATACAAAAACGTAAAAAATACAAAAAGACGAAAACGTGAAAAAATACGAAAAACACGAAAATGCTAAAACACAAAACCGTGACAATACATGAAAAACGCGATAAATATGAAAAGACGAAAAATGCAAACAAAACACGAAAACGTGAAAAATACGAAAAACATGAAAAAACGTGAATAACACAAAAAAGCAACAAAATGCGAAAAATAAAAAACACGAAAAAAAAAGAAAAAGGGAAAAATCGAAAAACTAAACTTGAAAACACGAAAAAATGAAGAAAAAATGCAAAAAAACACAATAACGTTAATAACACGAGAAACGTACACTTTATAGTAATAAATTTGAGGGTAATGTTGTCTTTTGAATGAAAAATTATATATTCTATTCTATCTTATTCCACCAACCAAACATATGAATAGTTATTCCTAAAGAATTTATATTCCATTTTTTTTTTTTGCTATTCTATTCCTTTGGAATAGCGATTCTATTCCATTTCATTTCATTCCGCGAACCAAATGACACCTTACAGTTTATGTGTATTTTTGGTGCTTAATTTGTACTTAGTACATGTGAATCTCTTTTTTGTGTTTTATATATACAATTGAAAATAAAAAAATACAGAAAATCTATATTTAGTGGTTGGAAAAATATTTTCAGTGTTGTAGCCAAACACCGGAAAATATTTTCTAGTGTTATTGCCGAACACACAAAAAATATTTTATTTTCCTACTTCTCTGCATAAAATTTTCCAGAACACAATATTTTTTCCAAACAAATAAGGCCTAAGGTAATACAGTATAGAAATAAGAACAATTTTAAATCCTTAATATATAAAAAAAAACAAGTTGGCATATATTTTTATTACATACAAAATGCTAATTGAGCCCAATTTATAAGTCGAGTGACTTCCACACATAATAATAAAAAAAGGGTGTTGTTATATTTTGCCTAGATTTTCCACATGTAGCCTAGAAAAATAACGAAACTGCCCTTTCTAGTTTTGGGGAACCAAAATTCTATTTTTTTTTTCTCTCTATAAAACGCGGACGTGTGAACATCACGCCTCACCACATAGTGAGACGTATGGCTTATATGCCTCACCATGTGGTGATGCGTGTTGCTTATATACCTCACCACGTGGTGAGGCATATTAGCCTCCACCACAGGTGGGGCGTATGAACATCACGCCCTATCACAGGTTGAGGCATATGAACAATATGCCTCCACCTGTAGTGGGGCGTGATGTTTATACACCCCACTTGTGGTGGAGACATATTGTTCATATGCCCCGAGATCAAAAAAATTGATTTTTTAGAAATCATTCGATTTTAAACAACCGTAAATAAAACATATTTTCGAACGAAATTATGTACCATTAGTCCTTTCCAGTGGTTGCTCCTCCCCCGATTCATGTTTTTGTTTACTAAATTAGTCTGAATTAGATTTTAAAGAGTTTTGGGGTTTTGAGAATTTGAAAGGATTAGTGAATTTGTTGAAATGACAGTTTCATCTTTTTACAAGGCTAAGTGTAGGAATTTGTGGCTAAATTTAGTAATCCACTAAACAATAGAGATATTACATTGTTTTGTTTTACATTTTTTTTGCATATTAGGTGGTTTAGAAAAGAAAAAAAATACTCTTAACACTCATAACTTGATGACTTGTGGAGAAATTCCGATCAGCTTCCGTCCCTGTGGCGGCGTCGTTAGGTTCGACGGGGGGAAGCTCCGATGCCAAAGTCAGTAAGGAAGAACAAGAGAGCAAAACTGAATTGACAAAGGATAAGTGAATGTGTACCTTGATAGCCTGAGACGTAGGCTATATATAGTCATGAAGTTGTAACCTTCAGTAACTAGAAAGTCTACATTAATGTTCCATTAATGGCAGTTACAGGTTACCCTTAAGTTGGCGGTTAGCTAATTGATAGCTCATTAATGGTCTTTATTGCCGGATCGGCCCAGCCGTTCTAATGGCGGATTGAGAGCTTATGGAGATTCGCCTCACAGGTTTGCCCGCGGGTCTCTCTTGGCGAGTCCTAAGTGATCCGCCCATCGGATCTCTTTACTTCGATACGCCGCGGAATTCTTGTATCAGGCGACCAACACGTGGCGTTCTTTTGGCGAATATCCCTTTTGATCCTTGGGATAATATCACAATGTTATCAGAAGCCCCCCCAAAGTTCCCTTAAAGTCCTTTAGGGCTTTTGAGCTTCTTTGCGCGCCGTCATGATTACCTGCATTAATGATCCCTTTGTTCGATGCCAATCAAGGGATGACACGCGTCACAGGCGCGCCGCTCAAGGAAAGAGAAAACGTTTTCTTCATTTCCCACTTTCTCTTTCTTTCTCATTTCTCCATTTTCCTTTGCGTTTTCATTTACAGAGCTTCTCTCAGAGTTTCAGAATCCTCGAAGCTTCTTTTTCATGTAAGTTCATCTTCTTCATTCTACTTTCTCTGAATGTTTAGGAGCTCTTCTTCGTCCTTCGAATTAACCTCTGAACTCTTTAATTTGTCCTCTTCCCCTGAGATTGTATTCAGTTGGACTACTTCGTCGTCGGAAAATTCTTTTTCCTCCGAAGGTACGGTCTGCTCCGATTTAGCTGAGTTACGCAACTCGGCGTATAATTGTGATCGAACTCACTTAGGTAGAAGTAAAAACCTTTCCAATCCGGTCACCGGTACTGCTCCGGCCGTAGGTTTTAGGCGTTTTTCTGGGAGGATGGCCTCTTCTTCTGCCCAACCTAGGAAAAAGAATCCTTGAGCGGAGTCCACTTCGTCTCGTATGAGTGCCGCAGATCTAGTGGATCTGGCGAGTCGCTTCCCATAGATCAATAATTATGAGACTCAGTTAGCGGCGGCTCATCAACGACCCTCCTGTCCGCCAAGTGGTTTCTTAACCTTATACTGTAGTCATGTAGAGAGAGGGTTCCGACTTCCTCTTCCAAAGATGATGGCGGACATCCTTTCTTACTTCGATATCACTGCCAGCCAATTACATCCCAATGGCTGGTTAGATATTGCTTTAGATTGCTATCTGGCCTCGAACTTAAGAGTAGTGTTCACTCCCCGTATTTTCAGAGCTTTTCATAAACCGTCGAAGCGAAAGTCTGAGTCTTTCCTTACTTTTGCAAAATTTGGAGTGTATTCGCCGTTTAGTGGCAAAATGTCCAACGTCCATTGTTGGGATGAAAAGTTCTTCTACGTAAAGCTAAACGAGGGCGAATCACTAGGTTTTCCAACATTCTAGAATCCCAAACCTTTGCATATGGCGGGCGATATGCGTATATTGATGGATAGCGATGAGGTAGTGGCGGAGCTCATGAAGAGTGTCAAGGCGGACGCCTGGACATATGCGGATGCTTTAGTCTTCATGATGAGCGATATTCCCCTGATTCGCCAAGATGGGGACAAGTTCATTTACTCGAAGATTACACAATTTGACCAAGGTAACTTTGTTTTCTTCTTGAACCTTGATTACTTTATTGTTTTCTTTGGCAGGGGTTTATCTAAGGCCAATCATGCTCTTGCAGAGAAGCGTAGGAAGTTGTTGGAGGATGAGGCTCGCAAGAAAGCTCAGGTGGCGAATCCCCAAAAGGATACTGGGAAACGTCTGGCGGATACAGTGGCCGATCCGCCTTTGAAAAGGAGGAAGCCTGCAGCTTCTGGTGGTCCAAAGTTTATGGCGGATGCCATGAAATCCGCCATGCCTGTGGTGGAGATGGAACAAGTAGGTTGTCTTTATCCTTTATCTGTTCGCTATGTTTGGAATCTAAGTTTTGATCCTTACTTCTTTGTGCAGACGACGAAGCCTGACCTAGGCAGATACTGGTTTGCCAAGTATGGTGTCCAGGGATCCTTGGAGAATGAGTCTGTTATCAACGACTTAGATGAGGCTCTGGGCCAGTTGGGTGAGGTGCAGAGGAATCAGAATCAGATTCCAGGATCAATCCATGCTCAAAGGGGAAAGACGGAGCTTCTTACGGTAGGTCCCCTTGCTAGAAAGGATCTCTTTTTAGAAAAAGTTATACCTTTGTTCTTTTATTTTTTGACAAAACTGTTTGCCTTTGACAGATGTATACTCGCATACGCGCCATGGAGGCAGAGCTCCTTGAAGGTGTGGCGGACAAGGCTTCCATAGAAAGGTTGGAGAAAGAAGTAGCTGATGCCAATGCAAATGTCGCATCCGCCGCGTCCGCCATTTCCCTTAAGGATGCCAAGATTAAAGATCTAAAGGAGAAGATGGTGGCGGATGCCAAGGAGCATGAGAATGCTCTAGGAGAGGCAGAGTACATGGCGGGAGAGCAAGCTTTCTTCTACGGCGAACTGATCATGGCGTATGTCCAGCTGGCGCATCCCGAGATCGATTTCACAGATCTGCAGTTCGCCGTCCCGGATCCAGATGATGTTATCAAATATAATAAAATCCCAGACATCAAGGACTACCTCCGTGACTATGTTCGGAAATGGATGAAGGGACCCGTCGAAGAAAGCAAACCTTCCAACAACGTCAAGATAGTGGACCTCGAGGAAGTGCCTCCAAAGGCGGGTGAGGAGTCGATAACCGATGGCACCCTTCTTCCTGGGGGAACACCTTCCGTGGAAAAGGAGGTCTCCTTGGTGGGCGTATTTGGGGCTACTGAGAAGGAAGCTTCTCAAGCAGGTGTTTATGGCGAGAAGAATGTTAAGGAGAATGCTCCTGTTGATACTTAATGTTTATTGTTTGTAAAACTTTAAGTACAATTTTTAATCCTTATGTTTGCTATTTATTTTACCTTTACGTTTGCGTAAATATATATAGGCTTTTAGAATTTATCTTGGAGTAGGTGGCCAGCCATACTCCATTGTGCGAACCTTTGTGAAGGTTTGAAGCTGTTTTATTCCTTTAGAGGAAGTAAAGCTGCCTTTAGGGATAAACTTGCTACCTATCTTTGAGGTGAAGTGATCCGCCTTTAGGACTTGCGAACCCTTCTTTGGGAAGGGAGTAAGAGAGTGTAAGACCTTGCGTCCAAGGAACGTTTTAACTCTATCTCGAATGGGGATCATCTACAGATGGATCCGCCCATGAGATTGTTCTCCTATCTTTGAGGAGAAAAAGTAGCTATGAGATAACAGTACTTTTTAATGTGGAGAGCGTTTGATGCCCCCTCTTTTTGAGACTGGAATATTTATATTGCTGCAAGAAAATACTTAAAAAGAATATGGACAATAGAACAATTGCTTTTTATTAATAGGAGATACGCTTTAGTACAACAAGCAGGTCTTATATGTGAGCCTCATTAAAACCTTTAATAAGAAAAACCACATGGGAAAAAAAGCTTATTAAAGGAAAAAGAGTACTCAAGACCTTGTTTACATTCTATTTTCTGGCGAAGTACTTGCGAAGATTGTGGAGATTCCAAGTGCGTGGTAATGTATTTCCGTCCATGTCCTGTATTTTAAATGTGGCGAACCCAATCTTGTCCACTATGCGATATGGACCAGCCCAGGTGAGCCCTAGCTTGCCCTTCCCTTCTTTGGATTGGATTTTGTCGGCCTTGCGGAGCACGAGATCTCCCACATTCAATTTTACAAGTCTGGCGTTTTTGTCATGATAAGCTGTGATTCGCTGCTTGTAAGCCGCCATACGCACATATGCCTTGTCTCTCTTATCCTCCACTTGATCAAGACTTTCTCTTAATCTCTGACCGTTGTCCTCCTCGCAATAGAATGCAACTCTGTCATTCGAAACCAATATCTCGACTGGGATTACAGCTTCCACGCCATGAGAAAGGGCAAATGGGGTTTCGCCTGTGGCCGTGCGAGGAGTAGTACGATACGCCCATAAGACGCTTGTTAACTGATCCGCCCATTCCTTATCATGCTCCCCCAGTCTTTTCTTTATTCTTTTTACGATTGTCCGATTCGTGACTTCAGTCATACCGTTGGATTGTGGGTAATATACGGAGGCGAATCTATTTAAAATGCCCAATTTTTCACAGAAAGCTTTGAACTCGCCACAGTTGAATTGCGTTCCATTATCAGTGATGATTGTGTGAGGAACGCCATATCTTCCCACGATATTATCTTTGACGAACTCTACCATTCGTTCAGCAGTGATGGAGGAGACAGCTTCAGCCTCTACCCACTTGGTGAAGTGATCTACTGCTACTACCACATACCTCATTTGTCTACAAGTGGGAGGAAACGGTCCAATGATGTCAATTCCCCAGAGGGCAAAGGGTCGACCTTCAAGGATGGGCCTTTGGAGATGTTTTGAAGTATGAGATTCATTCGCATGAATCTGACAACTATGGCAAGATTCCACCAGTTTCTGTGCATCAAGTTCTACTGTGGGCCAATAAAATCCTGCTAGCCTGGACTTTTTTAGGATGGAGGCGGATGCCTCATGGGCTCCACATGCTCCTTCGTGCAGCTCCTTGAGGACCTGTTGTCCCTCTTCTGGCAAAATGCATTTTAACCAAGGATGGCTAAAAGATTTTCTATAGAGGCAGTCATTTACCATGGAGAAATAAGCCGCTTTCCTGACTATCCACCGAGCCTCCTCTTTGTCCGTAGGTAGTGCTCCATCTAACAGATACAGGCGGATGGCAGACCTCCAATCACCTTCTACTGTCGTGAGTAGGGATACTTATTCCGAGGCGAATGCCGGGGCTGCCTTAACTTCGAATGGACATTGCGGATCCGCCCAGTTCTCCTTACTAGAAGCCATTTTAGCTAGATGATCCGCTTCAGTGTTTGATCCGCGAGGTACATGGATCAACTCCCATTTAGTTTCTTTGGATTCAAGGTGATCCAGCTGTTAGACGAGGTGCCGCGGCCTAATCTCCCGGGCGGATCGGGGGGTGGACACCTCATGGCGACGTAAGCGGTGATTGGCGCCGAAAGCAACCAATCGTGGAATCAAGCTGCTCGGCAGGACCGGAGCTCAGAGTATGGGAGAGTCGCCACCCACGAATGGGAAAACGAACACCGATCCCTTGCGGGAGACCGGTGAGGGTTCGGGAAACTTAGGTACGAGCCGAGAAGGCTAGCTCCTTTCCGGAGAAAGACTACTAGGCACCCTGACATCGTCCGGTTATGAACCACCGGCCTCCTACTCAGCGTGTTAGGCGATAACGGACTAATCGCATATCTCTTTAAGTTTAAAATTCATTTGAAACCTTTTCTTTCTCGTTTTGAAAACCGTTTTGAGCATATATTATTGAAAGCCATTTTGGTAAAGAATCACCCATTTTGCATAAATTTTAAAATACATAGGAGAGAGAGGGGGAGAAGGAAGAATTGATTTGTTTACAACGTGATTTATGTTTCGTATTACATACTAATTCTAAACTAAGCTCACTTCCCAAAAAACGAGTTTATTTACATGGTTCGTACCTTAATCGCCGTTGGAACGATTTTGGTACGTTTCAAAACCCCGTTGATTTACATGGTATCTACTCGAATCGTCGTTGGAACGACTTGAGCGTTTGAAGACGTGGAATAAAGAATTTTAACCCAAAAACGTGGTTAGGCATACAAGTCAATTTATTTCGTACAAATCATTTAAGAAAACGATTCAAAACTCTATTATTCACAATGAAAACGATTTTAATTACAAGGTTCGCTTAATCCGTCGTTGGAACGGATTAAGGTTTTAAAACGTGATGATTTTAGGAAATGGTTTAAAGAGGTCAAGAAAACATTATTTACACTTTAAGAATATCTAGAAGACTTTAAATTTAAATAAGCAAATTAAACTCTCTTTTTGTGATTTTATTTTTCCCTTTTCACTCAATTAACCCTTAACATTATCATAATCACAACAATAAACCAACTAAACCAAAATTTACCCAATCAAATGCATTTGAAAGAATATACATATAAATAGGAAAATAGAGGAATATATATAAATATATATGTATACAAAAATAAGTAATAATATCCATTAAAATACAATAGAGAAAATATTATACAAAAATAAGTAAAAATGGTGATATAAATGTTAATAAGTATAATGAAGGGAAAAGTACAAAAATAAATCTTGTGGTTTGACCCATTTTCGAACTGCACCCCTGTGGTTTAAAAGCTTGCAAGTTGGTACCATGAACTTCATTCCGTTAGCAAACATATATCAAATTGACTAACGGTGTTAAAAGTCAAAGGGAAAAGAGTTAATTTGGTCCTTATATTTATTTATTTTATAAATTAACTCCCCTTATTATCTACTTACCACAAACAAACCCCAAAATTAAAAATAAGAATCAAATACACCATCTTTTTCACCTCTCTTTTGATTTTTTTTTTCTTTCTCTCTCCTCTCCCAAAATTAAACATATTATGAGCAAAAATTATGAAACAGAGATTATTTCGACAATTCTATTCTATTTATAATTCTACATCAAATTAATTTGAAAAAAAATGGGAGTTGTAAGTTATGAAACAGAAATTATTTCGACAATTCCTCCATCCAGAATATTCAAACCTGTAGTGTTGGACTTTCCCCAACTTCTCCCCAAAGTTTTGCCTCAGGTTATCAAAAGTATCGACATCATTGAAGGAGATGGCGGAGTTGGATCTCTCCGGCAGATCAACTTCGGCGGCGAAGGTTTTCAATCCATTCTTCTTAATTTCATACTATTATATATTTACTTATTTTGTTTGTGGATCAAGCATGTATGTGAAGGAGAGGATAGAAGCATAGATGAAGAGAAGTTAACTCATTCATACACAGTGATAGAAGGAGATGTTTTAATGGGTAAATTTGAAAAAATAACAAATGAGATCAAGTTTGAAGCAACACCAGATGGAGGGTCCATGATCAAGTCTTACAGTAGTTACTATACTCTTGGTGACCATCAGATCAAAGATGAGGAAATTCAGGGTGGAAAAGACAAATCAATTGGATTATTTAAGGCTCTTGAAGCCTATCTTTTGGCTAATCCTGATGCCTGAATTAATTAAGTAATTAATTAAGTTGATTTTCATTTAATCTTCCTGTTTTAAATTTTAATTCTGTATTGTGAGCAAAAATTATTGCAGGTTGATGAACCTTGCAAAATAATTAAGAGTTGAATTTAATTATGGGTGTGAAAGATTGAAGACTAGTTAATTATGCATTGTTTTTCATTTGAATAAATCAATAATTTATATATAAAGAGCCTTTCATATATAATTAATGGATGTTTAATTTTCATTTTCAAATTCGTAGATAGTAATGGAGACCGTGTTTGAATTTTGGGAGAGGAGAGAGAAAGAAAAAAAATCAAAAGAGAGGTGAAGAAGATGGTGTATTTGATTCATATTTTTAATTTTGGGGTTTATTTGTGGTAAGTAGATAATAAGGGGAGTTAATTTATAAAATAAATAAATATAAGGACCAAATGAACTCTTTTTTCTTTGACTTTTAACACTGTTAGTCAATTTGGTATATGTTTGCTAACGGAATGAAGTTCATGGTACCAACTTGTAAACTTTTAAACCACAGGGGTGCAGTTCGAAAATGGGTCAAACCACAAGGTTTATTTTTGTACTTTTTTCTATAATGAATTCTTATTCTAATCAAAAACATAAAAAATGAATAAGGTTTATAGATAAGAAATTAGTATTTAGTTCCCCCCAAAATGATATATGATGAATAGATATAGAAAATAATCCAAAAGATTCCCCAAAACACTCAAATATGTCTAGTTTAAGTGAAATAAAAAAGAAAAATATATATATATACATATACTTTATTAAGTCCAATTAATGAAAAATAATTTATAAACACATTAAATGACAATATGTACCAAGTATTTAAAAATAACTTGAAAGTAAGTATTACATAAATATACATATATATATAAAGGACCAAAAGCTTAAAAGTTGAGAAAGAGGGACCAAAACAGCATTTTTTACACTCCAGCAGATTTACCGACAGAAAATCCGTCGGTAAACAGCAATCAGTGACAGAAAGAGAAGAATTACAGAAACAGTCCACAACTTTCCAGATTCGTTCAAAAGCTTTAAATTAAGTCTAATTCAATCGTTTTGGATCTCCGAACTACCAAAAATGGATCATAGTCTATAACGGAGTTTCCTAAAACGACGTTTTTTATTTTAAAACGTTATTCGGAAATATCTTTTCAAAAAAACTTATAATTACAACGTTTTTAATACCCGAACTACCTTTTAATCGGATCACGGTTCGTATTGGGATATCAAAACGAGGTTTTTTATTTAAAAACAAAACCGAACGTTTATCTAATACGAGATGAAAACTAAATAAATACGAAAAATTAAATAAAACATGATAAATAAATAAATAACTAAATAAATAAAATTATAACATAAAACAAAATAAATAAAGGAAATAAATTAAATAAAATAAAACGAGTCTAGTCCTCGGATAATACCTCAAGTTCGGTATTGACAGTTGAAGTCGGTTGATTCCACGAATCGTGCTTTTCCGGTGTTTTTTGTATTTTTGGTAAAATTTTAACTTTTGAAAAATTTGGATTTTTTTGGGAAAAAAAATATTTTCTCCAAAAAATTGACTTTCTCTCTCTAAAAATGTTTAGAGTGAGAAAGCTCCAAGAAAATCCCCCCCTGGATGCATGGGGATCCGTGCCTTATATAGGCATGGATCCCCGGAAACTTTGGGCGACGCCCGATTAAAATTGGACGTCGCCCGAAGTAGGTTGGGCTATCACCCAACCTATGTTGGGCGAACGCCCAACTTTCGTTGGGCGTTCGCCCAACCACGTTGGGCGTCCGCCCACCGCTGTTGGGCGTTCGCCCAACATCGTGGGGCGCTCGCCCAGAGGCTGCTGGGCGCGTGCGCTCAGCGGCCGTCGGGCGTACGCTCCGCGCTGTCGGGCGTGCGTGCCCAGCGGCCGTCGGGTGTGCACCCCGCGCTGTCGGGCGTGCGTCCAAATATTGTCGGGCACGCGACGACTACCGCTAGGCGCTCGCACCACGTTGCTGAGTACTCGCGAGCCGTCCACTCGGCGATCGCGACTCCTACTGGCCTCTCGTTTTCGTTTTTTTTTGTTTTGTTTTATTATACATTTTTTTTTGCGTTAAAACTCCTGGAACCAACCGCTTCAACCGTCTTGTTTCAGGTTTTCGTCACAGGTCCTCCGACTCGGTGTCTACAGTTGTCCCTACTTTTCTATTTTGACAGTGATGTGTGTGTTTTGGAAAACGTTTTTTTTTGCTAACGCCACACATGTAATGTAAATATATTAAAGTAAAAGACACGTAAAGAGTGGGAGGAGAAATACTTGATCTCCATGTCGCAAGTTCCTTCTTCGTCTTCAATCTCTACCCTGGCTGTCCTGTCATTGCCTTTGAATCAGCTATCGACGGACGCTCCTTCTAGGGACCCTAGTCTCTAAATCGACTGCATGTAAAATGGCTCAATAGCAACCCTGGTCCACGACCGTGGGTAAAATGGCTCAAAAGCAACCCTGGTCTCTAAATCGACCGCAGGCAGAATGGCTCAAAAGCAACCCTGGTCTCTAAATCGACCGCAAGCGAAATGGCTCAATAGCAACCCTGGTCCACGACCGCGAGTAAAATGGCTCAAAAGCAACCCTGGTCTCTAAATCGACCGCAGGCAAAATGGCTCAAAAGCAACCCTGGTCCACGACCGCGGGTAAAATGGCTCAAAAGCAACCCTGGTCTCTAAATCGACCGCAGGCAAAATGGCTCAAAAGCAACCCTAGTCCACGACCGCGGGTAAAATGGCTCAAAAGCAACCCTGGTCTCTAAATCGACCGCAGGCAAAATGGCTCAATAGCAACCCTGGTCCACGGCCGCGGGTAAAATGGCTCAAAAGCAACCCCGGTCTCTAAATCGACCGTGGGTATGTAGTGATGCATATGGATGAATGAAATGTAGCCTAGTTTGTGGATGCGTGTAACCACCTATGTGTGTGTATGCAGGAGACCGTGCGTGCGTTTGAATGTGCATAAGTGAGGCCTGTGCGTTTCGCTTTATGCGGATGTATGGACATGTGTGTATGCAAACTATGTATGTGTGGATGAGATGCTCGGATGGATTCCCTTTTCATAGGCTTGGAGGATTTTTGTAGCTTCAGATCAAGAAATGATGTTTCGAGCCGTCCCCAAGGAGTGCGAGGATGAGGGCGAGGTTAAGTTTGAAACGAAGGGTTGTAAGGATGAGGATTTGGTCTTGATGAGCTCGTGTCAAAGGGGCTCTCGCTTTTAATCCAGAGTTTGATGTATTCATATTTTTCCCTAATTTTTGCCTGAGCTGCCCTTTTCGGGTTTTCAACTCAACGGGATCTCTCCGATATTCTCTATCTCTCCTTTTGCATGAACTGCCCCTAGGGGTTTTCAATTCATCTTTTCTATATCTCATTGATTTTCTCTATCTCTCATTTTGCTTGGATCGCCTCTTTTGAGGTTTTCAATCCAACCTTTTTGTTCAATTTTTCTTCTCTTTTTCTTTCTTTCTTGATTGTGAATGATACCGGATAGCACCGGGGGTTTATATCCACGGGCCATTTCTATGCTGATCATTTGACGATGAGTTCATGCCCGATGCCTTCGTTAATGGAGAAGCTTCCGGAGCGAGACGGACGGTGATCTGATTGCATGGTCGTGCCCCCGATTAAAGTTACTGTCTTGGTGTGGGTTAGCAGTTGATGCGAGCGCGTGCCCCTGCCAACTTGAGGTGAGATTTCACGTGCGCTCAAACTAGGGATACCGTCGTTATGGAGGAGAGACGCTTCGGTCGAAGTTTGACTCTCGAGAGGACAACAGTGGAGCAGAGGAACGAAACTTCATGGAGCATGAGAGAGAAGAATAATCTTTTTTTTTTTAGTTAGTTAGTTTTTTTCTTTTTATAGATTTTGGATTGGTTCATGGGTGTCGAGGTGACTTTAGTTGAGATGGGGTGTCTATTGATGCGGGCGTTTTCATTGCAAATGCAATTGTCTAGCTTAGATAAAGCACTTCGCAAAGATACATTGAATTGTTTACTGCTCAGTTTATTAACCACTGTCACCAAAGCATGCCCTTTCGGGTTTTCACATTTCAGTTATTTTAACTCTCTCCTTTTATCCCCGGAATTTTCAAATAAGCGCCCCATGGGGTTTTCGCTTATTGGGGTGTCCCTTATTGTTGCATAGGCCGTCCTTTGCGGATTTTCAACCTATCGGGATTTTCTTTCTTTTGTTTTTTTTTTTATAACTTTCATGAGAAAGATTCCTTGGTTCCGTAGTTCTAAACTTCGTCGCCGCCTTTGTCTTCATTTGACTGCGTATTTGATGAGAAAGATTCCTTGGTTCCTTTGAGATTGATCATAGTTCTAAACTTCATCACTGTCTTTGTCTTCATTCGACTATGTATTTGATGAGAAATATTCCTTGATTCCTTTGAGATTGATCGTAGTTCTAGACTTCGTCGCCGTTTTTGCCTTCATTCGACTACGTATTTGATTTTTCTTTGCCAAAGTAAGTTTTTCTTGTGCATTTGATCACCCATTTGTTGGGCAACGTCAACCGCTCTTGTCACCTTGACGCTCCTCGGCTAGTCACGTCTGCTTTGTTTACTTGAATAATTTTCTTTTACTTCCGATTGGCTAACTTTGCCCCTGGGCCTTTTTAGCATCATCCTTTTTCTTTTTTTCCTTTTTAACTTTGAGTCATCATAGACCTAAACCCTTTCGTTGATCTTGGAACGGGGTCCTTTATCGCTGATAGGTCAATTGCCCCCATCTTGTTCCGAGTGATGCACCCATGTATTTGTGTCCCCTTTGGAGAAATTTTTGTTGGTGCTTTAGTGCTAGCACGGTTTCTGGGGCCTATCACTTGCTCCTCCTTCTCTCTTCTTTTTGCCTCATTTCGGACTTTGTTGATTGTCGCTCGGTCTTCTTTTTGGCACAAGCCGGTGAGAACCCTTCGTTCGATGGGTCTACGCCCGACTTATCATCGAAGAGCCATGGAATCGTTTCTCATGATTTTTTTTACTCTCTCAATTTTCTCTCTTCAGTGGTTAAGTACTGAGCAATAAGTATATTTTAGAGCTTGCGTCCGTACCATGATAAGAAGCGGGAATATCTCAATTGGGTGAATGTCAAATGTAAGTGCCTATCATTAGGACAAAATTTGCGGAAATGAAATTTCATTGAATTCAAAAGGAGGTTCGCAACATTTTGTGGAATAGAAGATAAAATAAAAGACAAGGATAAAGACTACAAGTGCAATCCTCTCTCTCATGCTACTTCAGGAAGCTTCAGTTTTTTTTTCCGCTTCATATGTGTCCTCAATCTCGAGAACTTCTTCTTTAGCTCATCCAAATCCGTTGTAGACTTCACCATTCAAGGAACAAGTCGAAGACTTCATCTGATGAGGAGGATCTGGATCACTTATCTTTCCAGCTTCGATGAGATCTTGAATTTCATGCTTTAACCTCATGCAAGTACTTGTCTCGTGACCATATTTCTGGTGGAAATGGCAGTAGCCCCTGCGTTTGACTAACTCAGTGGTTGGACCTCCCGTGGCTGGTAGGGGATGAAGTATATCATGCATTCGTGGACCCTCCAACACTTCAAATAAGGGTTGAGTGAAAGTGGAGAATTCCCTTCCCTCCCTTCTATACTGAGTGGGCGACGGAGGGCGAACAACCCTGGTAATCTCATGTCCCCGATGGTGTGGATCTTGTTGTGTTCGTGAAATATGGTGTGAGACTACCCTTGGTGGAGTGAATGTTTGTGGATTAACTTGTGACGCGAGCTGGAACATAGGTTTCTCCACAGCAGCTTTCGGGATCTCCGCAACCAGTGACTCGCTCAGGACCTCCCTGACCAACCTTTTCAGCTCTATCTTGAATTCATCTGAAGCAAGGATATCGGGAAGAACTTGCTCGATTTCTACTCTGAGATTGAAATCTCCTATCATCTCTTGGGAATTTTCAACCCCCTCATGCTTAGTATTCTCCGGATCATTAAGAGCACGTTTGAACTCATCAGAAAAGATGTATTTCGCTAAAGCCCCTTGCACACGGCTCTCAAGATTGTGGTTTGAATTGTTGGACTGGGCCATGAGTTGGGTTTCTAACAAGGAAAGAGAAAGGATCGGTGAGTGGAGCTTTTTAGGCATTATGAATTTTGATGATGCAACGCACGTGCGATGCGAATGCTAAAGCTATCTACTTGTGCCTCCTATAGATGGATGTATGATTTATGCATGATTCGTGGTCTGCGCTTTATTTCTTACAACATAAACACGATTTGACTAGAGCTAAACCCCTTCTTTTTTCTTTTTCTTTTTTACCAGAGTCGTCGGTAGCACTTCGGTCGTCTGTGCTAACTTACCTGTTTGGAAGTGCGAATGCTTGAAACCATTTCAACTGTTATGCACACATTAGTATGAACCCTACGAGTTTACCTCGTAATGTTTCACAAGCTGTATAATGTTAAATGACGCTCGACACGACTGAGACTTGTGAGATTGAGACGACCCTCCTGATGAGTAAAATTCCCTAGGACGCTAGGTAGATGAGAGTGTACCCCGATGATATCCGTGACGTGTAGATACATTTGAGGGGTAGCGACATGAGTGGGGGGGAATGACATACTTGGTACATCGACATGACTCACGATCCAAAATCAACAACATAAGCGACTATGCATGAGGTGTATGTGAGGGATTGCCATCCTTGGTAGTAATGACGTACTTCGAAGATACGCGGTGTTACATGGACTGATGTGACGCTCATGGTACGTCCGAGACTCAAATAGACCGTGACGGAGACATGCGGGGCACTTGTCCATAGTTTACTTGGTATCGATACTGATAGCAGGGAACCGTCTTTCTGTGAAACACAAGTTTCCTGAAACAGGCCGACATAGAGGGTGTGTCCTAAACTAGAAGCAAGCGGGACGAGACTACCACATATGGGGCGTGGGTCAATGGTTAGTTTAAACCCAAGACACAAATATGTAGACGTACCAACGGAACCTCGGCGTGTTATGCAGAAAGTGGTGATGCACGGGACATGCCCTAAACAGGTTAAGGCATAAGGGAGACTCGAGTGACATACGTGATGTGCGCCAATTGTCAGCTTCTCCTGGAAAGCAACTATTACGATGATGGGTATTATTTGATGGGATAATGCACACGGAATACCTGATACTCGAGGTTCGAATAGGATGCATATGTCAACATACGAGGTATGTGCCAATTATTAACTCCTACTTGGCTCACTAGTGCCTGGGCAGAGTGGTTTGAAACATGGTGCATTTAGGAAGTACGGTGACGTACGTGGTATGCCTTAGAGGTAGCCAAAAGGCATGATGGGAGTCCCAACTTGATGTGCCCCCACGATTGACTTATACGAGCGATATGATGGCCTAATTTTGGGCTTTCGACCGTCGCGGGAGAAACCCAACATGCTAGGTACGAGACACGAATAGGGTACACATACGACACACGTATTATCTGACCAACTTTGGGCATAGATGAAGCACAAAAATGACTCAAGAGGTACCTCCTAACAACATTGGAGGTGTCAGCTACACACCATACCGACACGCAGGGTGCAGTCTAAGGATTAACTCAAGCTAGGGACATAAATACCTCGATGAATTTGCGGACATCGGTGCGTCTGGTGGAATGAGAGGTGTCCTAATCCGATCGAGGTACCAATGAGACGGAAACGACGACTTACCCGGTATGTGTCAATGGTCAATTTGTTTCATAGCGCAAACCCAACGACGATATGTTTTATGAGAATCCCTAAAGATCTTATGTGGATATGTATGACGTATTTGGTCCATCATCGATATTTGAGATACCAGCAACGACACACAAGGTAGACTGGAACCTATTACTATGAACAATTTGAGGGGCAACGAAGGCGCAAACCAAGACTTTCGAGGCAAGTGCCAAATGTTGGACTTAGACGTGGTACGAACAATTCGATACTACCGATACGAGCGAGACCCAAATAGTGACACATAGGGCATATGTCTCAGACTCGTAAATAAGGCAATTCGGAGTTTGGGGCGCATAGACAATGGTGCCAATGATGTAGGGGGAGCGTGTCAAGGGTTTGACAATACAAACAAACCATTGTTTGAGTCATACTCAAGACATGAGTAACGACTTACGGGGCGTACGTCAAAAGTTTGACAGGAGCCTCACGACATGAACAACTCAGTGTGTCAATATGTGAGCGGGACGCTCGAGACGGAGCCTATAGGGCACGTGCCTAAGGGTATGACTTGGACTCGACGACACGAATCACTCTATATGACAGGTACGTGCCAAACGTTCGACTCAAACCTGATGATACAAATGACTCGACATTGGAGATGTAAGCGAGATGCACGTGATGACATATATGAACTTGCCCCAGATTCGACTTGAACTCAATGACATGAATGACTCGACACTTGACCTGCGAACAGGACGTACCAAACCGCGTATGGGGGTGTGTGCCACCAGCTTAACCCTGACTGGATGGTATAAATGACTCAGTCTTTGATATGTGAGTAAGGTGCGAGGGATGACACACAGAACGTGCGTCAAAGGTCGGTCTAGAATTGGATAGCCTAATAACATATTCGTGGGTTACAAATACTTCCGATGACAAGGCGACATGTGGGGCACGTTTTGACAAGGCCCAACGTATGATTAAAGCGCAAGCGGTGACATACGGGATATGTGCCGAAAGCTGATACGCGTTCGAAGCACTAGTGTCACATGTGTTACGATATACGGTGACCCACCTGTTACGTCTCATATCGATTTGGCTGTTTTGAAGATGCGACGGGGTGTCTTAAGAAGACCAAGGACGCGCGGGTTACCCTAGTACAATGACATGTCGACATACAAGGTAAGACCGAGGGTACCAATGGGGTGTGACGATGACCTACTAGCCAAGAGGTTAGTACAATAACGCATAGATTCATTAGATGTGACGATGCGCCAGTTAAGGCGCCAGTTAAAGCGCGGATGTAACGCCATGACTTCGTGTGAAGCGTGCATCAGAGGGTCAATGTGAACCTGGGGTCCGGACAGTGGGATGATGTAAATACGAGGGGACACTATGACGACCCACATGGCGCACCTAAAGGTACAAATGGGAAGTGTGGACAACACACCAGTCAAGGGTTCGTTTCGAAGTTCAGGGTATTGCCCATAATTCTGAAATACGGGGGTGCTACGTATGGACTACCTCCCCAGATGCGAATGACGACAGGTAAACGAGATTCGTGTGAAACAGTTCACTCGACCCTAAGGTTTCGATCTTACAACCACGTAACTTTGGAGTATAGGTGCATGGCGCACTGACACACGTGGCATGTCTTAGCGTGCGAAGGTCATGATGGCAACCTACGAGGTGAGGGGCATGGATAATACAACAACGTAATTTGGAATCACCTAGGCATTGTGTATAGCGTGGCGACATCCGTGGGTATGTCTTGAGATACGAAAGGGAGGTGACGATGACCCGTGAGATTATGGTTCTATTTGAGATCAAGGTGCCAGTCATAATCTTGAGATGTGTTGGCTAAGGCGTAGCGACATACATGGTATGTCTTGAGGCGTAAGTAGGACGTGTATGAGGCATGTGATGAATGGTTAATTCGAGTCTCGAGGGAACCGACGTCGTGATAATTTTTCTTTTTTTTGAACTATCGATAAGTTATCGGCGACGTAGCGACACACATAGTACGTCTCGAGTCGACCATGCGGAAAGTGAACGGAACTTGCCCCACGATGCGAATGTTATGACGAACGAGGTATGACCCCCAAGCAGTTTGGACCTGGCAAGGATGCATATCTAACGAACAGTATTCCCAACCATGATAGAGGGAGACGGAGTACGTCGTGACATATGGGATATGTCTCCGGATGACTTAAACACGATGGAGAAGACGCATGTGACAGGTCACGATGCAGGCGGTATATCCCCTATCGGTATGAACAGGACGATAAAGATATGTGCGACATATCTCACACCAAGTATAACCTGGCGAAGACGTATAGAACGCCTCAGGGTCTAAAGGTAGACCACTTGACGGGTATGTGAGACATGGTAAAGATGTGCGAGATACGTCATGACATGCGGGGTATGTCTTCTGTTACACGGGATATGGCTCTAGACTAGTGTATCTGATATGGAAGATGCATATGCGACCTATCGCGATGTACGACCTTGACAATACCCGAACGTACGTGATGCACGGTGGTGCATCGAGTACACGTCTTGACTGGTCTATAGCTGACGTGATGGAGACGCATGGGACACTTCACGATATGGAAGATGGGATGAGGTAAGGACGTATGGGATACGTCACGGCCCAAATGGTATTCCTTTCGTCTAACGTATATAACATGGTGAACAAGCACCTGATATGCCATGACATACGGGGCATGCAACTCATGCCCCTCGCTTGGTGCAAGGAATGAGGCGAAGATGTACAGGATGCGTTATGACACACATAGTACACCTTTTGAACGGTGTGTAATGACATGATAGAGACACCAGGAATGGGTCCCAATAAGCGAGGCTCAACAGGGAAAAGACATATGGAATATGTCGCGACATAACAGGTATGCCTCTTGATTGGTGCCCGGACGATTAATGGAAGATGCATGGGGCGCATTACGTCCTATGGGGTACAACAAAGTGAAGATACAAGGAATATGTCACCACATGACAGGTGGGACTCCTGACGGGTGGACGCATGATGACACGACGCAGCAAGGCCATAGGGGATTCGTCATGAGAGAACGGTATGCCTCTTAACCGGGCAAGGACATACAGGAGATGACGCGACATACGAGGTATGCCAACACCAAGGCGTAGGAGATACGCCATGACATAATGGTTATACCTTCTGACTAGTGCCTACGATACTAGAAAAACGTACGAGGTACGCTACTATACGCATAGTATGCTAAGGCGAAGACGCATAGGATACGTCACGACATAATGGACATGCCTCCTAGCTAGCATACCAATGACACGGTGAAGACGCACAAGACATGCCAAGGACGCATAGGATGCGTCCCAACATATAGGTACGACAAGGCAAAGACGTATGGGATACGTCACGACATAACTGGTATGCCTCCTGAATGACACGCGACGCTGGGGTCGACTCTTTCTCATATTCCTAATAAACACGTCCTAAGTCTACGAAACCTAGAATGGCTGCACGCAATTTGGTTAGCATGCGACGCTCTATATGGCATGACTACCATGATTCGTTAAGCATAGAATGCATTATAACTTAAATCTGACTCGACTGATGTACAACAAGATATAAATCTATACAAACAAACTAGTTAGCGAAAATCGTACATAACGCGTAATTAGATCGCGACAAGAGAAAGAAAATGTTAGATATCAATCACAATTATCATGCCATCTCTCTTCCATCCTTATTCCTCCACACACTCGTTGGTCCAAGTCTCTGTCCTAGGATTTTGGTATGGGCTCACATCGTGGTCCAGAGGACGCGTGATGCCGACGATTCATTGCGGAAAAGTAAATCACTCATCAGACAATACAGTTCGTTTTAACGTATCAACGTTCAGTGACTAAGATATCGACCAAATGGATTGTCCTTTCGGAATAACTCGTCTTTTTTCATTTGCGAGACGCCTTAGTTCGGGTTTTGACTCCCTTCGAGCGTATCTCGGTTTTTAGATGTGGTACGAATTATTCTTTCAGTCCAATCGTTCGTTATTGACAATGACTCGTTCCCTTTTATTCGCGTGGGTTCGTGTCTCGATTTTTGGATTACGACGGGATCTTTTGGATCTATCGAGAGACGTAACCACGTGTTCATTCAGTGATGAAAGCACTTTTTATTTTAAGGAACGGACTCATCGCGTAACGTGTTTGTTTTTAGCGTTTAAGAATCCGTTTGCTCGTTTTGGCTATGTGAAAAGACGGCGAGTCTTATTTGAGCGCACGGTACTCTTTCGGCTAACAACTCTTTATTCCTTCCAATCTACGTGATATATCACCTTAGCGTGGTTATAGAAAATCAACATTTCGTTGAATCGCATGTTTATTCGAAGCAGGGATATTACCGTCCTTTTCACTTTGGCATGAACTGAACAAACACGCAGGTCGGGCCATATTTCTTGTAGTTTTGGTAACGGTGGAAATGATCGAGCCATTAGTCAAATCCACAGTCTCGTCCATATGGCGCAATTATGCGGTTTGGTTTAATTCGGCTTCGTGATTTTTAAGCGGCGTATATACCAGTTCGAGACATGTATTTAACGACATTGGTTCATTTTCTTTAACTACCCTTGGGGATGGATATATATTGTAGATACAGAATGACTTTGGTCGTTTGTCTATTTTTGCTTTTCTTTTATTTTCTTAGTCACTTTTACGGACACGTCCATTTCTCTTAAGAACGACACAAGGCATAACGTAAGAGCTCGTCTTTTATTCAGAAGGGACGGGCCACGTTTGCGAAACTCTTTACGTTACAACGGGGTCATTCGAAACAGAAATGTTCTTTGTTTTCGTTTTGTCATAATCTCGTTTTATCCCAACCTATTTAAAGAATGTGAATAACGGCCACTGTTAATATAGTCTTTTGAATCGAGATATAACTATCCTTAATACCAAACCGATTCATACCAATACGTGCTTACGTCATAACGCATTTCCTGAACATGTGCCTTCTTCGGGACACGGAAAGGGACCAGACGGGTCGCACAAGTTCATTCATACGAGATGACTAAGTCGTCTTTAGTTCGAATCGTTTCAATGTTTTGGGGTAGTTTGTATATCGGTTTAAGAGTATATATTAACGTATCGTTCCATTTTCTTTACATATTTTAGGATTAGACACGTATCATGGCAATTTAAAAATACGAACTGATTCATTTATCACATCAAAAATGGTAACGGGTAATCCTATGGCAACTTCTAAGGCTACTATGTGCTGACACGGCTGATCGCGGGACCTCATAGGACCGCACAAATTGGCCCCTAACGAATGGATGGGGACCCTTTGGCGCCTTACTGTAAGGGGGAACTTACACTAGCCTCTTTCGAGCGACGAATGGACTCTCGCTAGAGGTTTCGCGGAAATTACCCAAAAGGTTTGCAATAATGCTTATGAATGCATACGAAAAGAAATAATACGATCCGTCCCCATTAAGGGTTTAATACACGCCTTCTGGAATCAAATTTCTCGCTTCCCCAGTAGAGTCGCCACTTGTTAGACGAGGTGCCGCGGCCTAATCTCCCGGGCAGACCGGGGGGGTGGACACCTCATGGCGACGTAAGCGGTGATTGGCGCCGAAAGCAACCAATCGTGGAATCAAGCTGCTCGGCAGGACCGGAGCTCGGAGTATGGAAGAGTCGCCACCCACGAATGGGAAAATGAACATCGATCCCTTGAGGGAGATCGGTGAGGGTTCGGGAAACTTAGGTACGAGCCGAGAAGGCTAGCTCCTTTCCGGAGAAAGGCTACTAGGCACCCCAACATCGCCCGGTTATGAACCACCGGCCTCCTACTCAGCGTGTTAGGCGATAACGGACTAATCGCATATCTCTTTAAGTTTAAAATTCATTTGAAACCTTTTCTTTCTCGTTTTGAAAACCGTTTTGAGCATATATTATTGAAAGCCATTTTGGTAAAGAATCACCCATTTTGCATAAATTTTAAAATACATAGGAGAGAGAGGGGGAGAAGGAAGAATTGATTTGTTTACAACGTGATTTATGTTTCGTATTACATACTAATTCTAAACTAAGCTCACTTCCCAAAAAACGAGTTTATTTACATGGTTCGTACCTTAATCGTCGTTGGAACGATTTTGGTACGTTTCAAAACCCCGTTGATTTACATGGTATCTACTCGAATCGTCGTTGGAACGACTTGAGCGTTTGAAGACGTGGAATAAAGAATTTTAACCCAAAAACGTGGTTAGGCATACAAGTCAATTTATTTCGTACAAATCATTTAAGAAAACGATTCAAAACTCTATTATTCACAATGAAAACGATTTTAATTACAAGGTTCGCTTAATCCGTCGTTGGAACGGATTAAGGTTTTAAAACGTGATGATTTTAGGAAATGGTTTAAAGAGGTCAAGAAAACATTATTTACACTTTAAAAATATCTAGAAGACTTTAAATTTAAATAAGCAAATTAAACTCTCTTTTTGTGATTTTATTTTTCCCTTTTCACTCAATTAACCCTTAACATTATCATAATCACAACAATAAACCAACTAAACCAAAATTTACCCAATCAAATGCATTTGAAAGAATATACATATAAGTAGGAAAATAGAGGAATATATATAAATATATATGTATACAAAAATAAGTAATAATATCCATTAAAATACAATAGAGAAAATATTATACAAAAATAAGTAAAAATGGTGATATAAATGTTAATAAGTATAATGAATTCTTATTCTAATCAAAAACATAAAAAATGAATAAGGTTTATAGATAAGAAATTAGTATTTAGTTCCCCCCAAAATGATATATGATGAATAGATATAGAAAATAATCCCAAAGATTTCCAAAACACTCAAATATGTCTAGTTTAAGTGAAATAAAAAAGAAAAATCTATATATATACATATACTTTATTAAGTCCAATTAATGAAAAATAATTTATAAACACATTAAATGACAATATGTACCAAGTATTTAAAAATAACTTGAAAGTAAGTATTACATAAATATACATATATATATATAAAGGACCAAAAGCTTACAAGTTGAGAAAGAGGGATCAAAACAGCATTTTTTACATTCCAGCAGATTTACCGACAGAAAATCCGTCGGTAAACAGCAATCAATGACAGAAAGAGAAGAATTACAGAAACAGTCTACAACTTTCCAGATTCGTTCAAAAGCTTTAAATTAAGTCTATAACGGAGTTTCCTAAAACGACGTTTTTTATTTTAAAACGTTATTCGGAAATATCTTTTCAAAAAAACTTATAATTACAACGTTTTTAATACCCGAACTATCTTTTAATCGGATCACGGTTCGTATTGGGATATCAAAACGAGGTTTTTTATTTAAAAACAAAACCGAACGTTTATCTAATACGAGATGAAAACTAAATAAATACGAAAAATTAAATAAAACGTGATAAATAAATAACTAAATAAATAAAATTATAACATAAAACAAAATAAATAAAGGAAATAAATTAAATAAAATAAAACGAGTCTAGTTCTCGGATAATACCTCAAGTTCGGTATTGACAGTTGAAGTCGGTTGATTCCACGAATCGTGCTTTTCCGGTGTTTTTTGTATTTTTGGTAAAATTCTAACTTTTGGAAAATTTGGATTTTTTTGGGAAAAAAAATATTTTCTCCAAAAAATTGACTTTCTCTCTCTAAAAATGTTTAGAGTGAGAAAGCTCCAAGAAAATCCCCCCCTGGATGCATGGGGATCCGTGCGTTATATAGGCATGGATCCCCGGAAACTTTGGGCGACGCCCGATTAAAATTGGGCGTCGCCCGAAGTAGGTTGGGCTATCACCCAACCTATGTTGGGCGAACGCCCAACCTTCGTTGGGCGGACGCCCAACAAAAGTTGGGCGAACGCCCAACGCCCGTTGGGCGTTCGCCCAGAGGCTGCCGGGCGCGTGCGCCCAGCGGCCGTCGGGCGTACGCTCCGCGCTGTCAGGCGCGCGTGCCCAGCGGCCATCGGGCGTGCACCCCGCACTGTCGGGCGTGCGTCCAACTATTATCGGGCACGCGACGACTGCCGCTAGGCGCTCGCACCACGTTGCTGAGCACTCGCGAGCCGTCCACTCGGCGATCGCGACTCCTACTGGCCTCTCGTTTTCGTTTTTTTTTTGTTTTGTTTTATTATACATTTTTTTTTGCGTTAAAACTCTCGGAACCAACCGCTTCAACCGTCTTGTTTTAGGTTTTCGTCACAGGTCCTCCGACTCGGTGTCTACACCAGCAATTTTTTAACTTCAGCAACGTATTTGGCCAAAACGTCATCTTTTACCTCGTAATTTTTGATCACTTGGTTGACCATCAGCTTGGAGTCACTATAGATCACGATCCTCTCGGGAGTGATTTCTTTCAGCAGACGCAGTCCCAATATTAAGGCCTCATACTCCGCTGCATTGTTGGTTGCAATAAAATCCAATTTTGCTACGTATCGGAGTTTTATAAATTGGGGGCCTTTGGTCACGATGCCGATACCAGCTCCTTCGGCTGAGGAGGCTCCATCTGTATACATCGTCCATTCTTCGACTTGAGATTTAGGGAGATTCATCCCTTCTTCAGTGAATTCATTCACAAAGTCTGTCAAGACTTGACTCTTTAAGGTCGACCTACTCTCATACCGCACATCAAATTCTCCAAGGCGGATTGCCCACTCCATCAATCTCCCTGAAGTTTCCAGCTTTTGCAACACCTTTCTCATTGGTATATTCGTTCGAACTATAACAGTATGAGCCTGGAAGTAAGGCCTAAGGCGAATTGCCGTGGTGACAACAGCCAACGCCATTTTATCAAGCTTGGAATATCTGGTTTCAGCATCCTTTAATACTTTGCTCACGTAATAAATTGGATACTGCTGGCCATCCTCTTTCCTTATCATGACCGTGCAAACAGCTTTATCTGTAACAGAGACATACATGTAGAGGTTCTCACCTTTCAGGGGTCGGCTCATCATGGGCGGTTCTGTGAGAAACCGTTTGATTCCCTCGAAAGCTTTTTCGCAATCTTCATTCCACTCGAATTCCTTTTGTTTCTTGATCACCTCATAAAAGGGCTGACACCTACGGGCTGAACAAGAGATAAACCTGCCCAAGGCTACGATCCGCCCGTTAAGGCGTTGCACTTCCCTGATGTTCCGTGGCGCTTGCATCTCCAGAACGGGCTTAATCTTGTCAGGATTTGGGCTCACTCCTTTCTCGCTAATCATGAATCCCAAGAACTTTCCATACGTTGCACCAAAGGTACATTTCTCCGTGTTCAGTTTAATATTATGACGTCGGAGTATGCCCAGTACCTCCCTTACATCATCTGCATGTTTTTCCACAGTGGTTCTTTTGATGATCATATCATCTACATAGACGGAGTAGTTATCACCTTTGCTTTCCGCGAATATCTTGTTCATCATCCGTTGATAGGTTGCTCCCGCGTTCTTAAGCCCAAAGGGCATGACTTTGAAGCAATAAGTGGCTTGGTGAGTCACGAACGAGGTTTTGATTCTATCTGAAGGCTCCATTGGGATTTGGTGATAACTGGACTTTACGTCAGTGAAGGAGTACATAGCATGTCCCGCGGTTCCATCTACGAGGATATCGATACACGGCAAAGGATAGTTGTCTTTTGGACAAGCTTTGTTGAGATCTGTAAAGTCAATACACATGCGGTATGATCCGCCTGCTTTCTTCACTAGAACGACATTCGCCAGCCATTGTGTGTAAAGTACATCTTCAATGGCATCCGCCCGCTGGAGCTTGGTGATTTCCTCCTCTATCACCTTCTGCCTTTCTAGGCCATGGTTTCTCCGCTTTTGGGCAACCGGAACTGCATCTTTGTCGATGTTGAGTTTGTGAGTTATCACATCTGGGCTAATCCCGGGAAGGATCTCATCTTTCCATGCAAAGACGTCTTTTGCCTCATGGAGAACTTGGTGATTGCTTCTTTAATTTCTCCCTTGAGCCCTTTAGCCATTCGTACCTGTTTTTCATCCGCCATGAGGTACATCTCTGTTTCTCCCAAGGCCATTGTGACCAGTTCTTCCTCGTCCTCATCTTTAGACTGTGGGCGAATCATTAGTGACGCTGAGTACGTCTCCTGAGCCACTTTTTGACTTCCTCTGATCATTACACCTCCCTTGGCCGTGGGGATGTAAAGAGTTAAGTGGCGTATGGAGATAATGGCCGCCGCTTCGGAGATAAAAGGTCACCCAAGGATCATATTATGGGCTAACTGACCATCCAGGATGGAGAATTCCAGATCGCCTTTCCAGACTTGTTCGTCATCTGCTAACTCATAATCTAATGTTACTTGGCCCTTCGTTCGAATGGTGTGTCCCGTCACTCCCAGAATGTCTACTATGGTGGTTTCCACCTGGATCGGGTCTACCATTAGTTTGGCGAATGCTCCCCTTATGATGACATTGCACGAACTCCCAGTATCTATCATCACTCTTTTCATCTCCCAGCCTTCCACCATCATAGTAATGACCAAGGCATATGCATGAGGAGAGATCTCTGGACCTACATCTGCAAAGGGGCGATTCAGTGATGCCTTGTCAAGAGCGGTGGTCTTTTCCTTTTTCAGTACAGGTTGGTACCCAGGTCCGCCTGCTATGACATTGATGGTCCCTTTTCCTTTCTTCTTCGGGTCATCTCTGGATCTATCACCATCTCCCTTCTTGCCATCATTTTGGATGAACCGATCCAACTTGCCTCTCTCGATGAGACGCTCTATTTCCCGGGCTAACTCCCAGCATGCATCTATGTCATGGCCATTTTTCCTGTGATATTTACAATAATTTTTAGGATTTTTACCAGTGTTGGTGTACTCCCCACCTTTTGGTTCGGGGTATGAAATGCTCCGTTTGTGCTGGCTGTTCTCTATCCACATGAGCACTTCGCTCTTAGAGGCATTGAGAGGTGTGAAGGACGTGACAAACGCCGATTTATTCTTAGAACCCCTTCGCCGGCCTCTAGAGGAGGAGTCTTGGTGCTTCTCCTTTTCTCTATCTCGGTGGCGAGATTCGCCTTTGTCCTTTCTAGGCGGAGATAGTGATTCATGGTGAATGTCATCCACCTCCATAAAGTCCTTGCAGCGTTCCATCAATTCTGCCATGCTGCTGGGCTTCTTGCGAATTAGATCCTCCTGTAAACTCTTACAAGTTGTGTTCTTTACCAGAGATTCCACTGCCATGGAGATATCCACATCAACAATTTGTATACATAATTTGTTGAAAGTGTTTACATACTCTCGAAGGGATTCGTTCGCCTTCTGTTTTAATTCAAAAAGCTTCCGTGACTTGACCACCAGAGGAATACAGCCGGCGAATTTAGCACAAAACTCTCTGCTTAGTTGATCCCAACTGTCTATCGAGCCAGGAGGTAGAGATTGGAACCAGTCATAAGCGGGACCTCCTAACGTGGTGATAAACATTTTGCATAGCACTGGTTCCGTTGCACGGTTAAGGCGAAGCAGTATTCGATATTTCCTGGCGTGGGCCTCTGGGTTGTCAGCACCCGTGTATATAGGGAGATTAGGTATTTTAAAATGCCTATTCGTTTCCTCTGCCTCGATCCAAGCCGTGAAGGGCGAATCTCTATTGGCGAATGGATTATGCCTGGCATTCTCCTCATTCATGCGGAGCACCGCAGCTCGAACTCTGTCGTCAAAATTTTCCGGACCCGCCCTTGGGCGTCCCCTCCGTGGAGATCTACTTGGAGAAGATGAAGAACTGGATCTAGAAGACGGATCCGAGGGTGATCATCCGCCTCCGCTTCCACGTCCGCCTCCTCCTCCACCTCCACCTCCACCTCCTCCACCCTGTCCGCCCGGGGGAGCTCGACCATTACCCCCTCCGTGGCCTCCTGAAGGAATTTGCCCATCATCTCCTTGGTGTGGTGGTGGCGGTGGCCCACTCGAACGTGGTGTCTCTACTAGCCTTTTGCTCTGTCTACGTCCAGTAGATGGGGGTGATCTACCCTTGCGGGAGGATCTCGGTCTCCGAGGCGAAGGTGATTCAGACCGCCTACTTTTCTCTTTTCTACGCTTTTTGTTCCTTCGCCCTTCTGATCCGCCTTCAGGGAGACCTGATCGCGGGCGGCTTGGATTTTCTGATCCGCCCAGATTCATCCCTCGACTTCTTCCGACCTCCGAAAATAACTGCCGATTGATTGGTGGGTTATTTCCAGCTACCGTAGTAGTCACCATGGAATCCGTGGGCTGGACTTGGAAGAATGCAAAATCATGGGCGCCAGATCCCACAGTAGCCTGCTACCATTGAGATGATGTGGGGTTGATACACTAGAGCTCTGGTATTATCATAAATGCGCGTAGGCGTCTCTCCATATCAGGGCCAAACTCTCTCCCTATGGCTCCTGCGCATGTTTCAACGAATGCATCTGGCGATAGACTCCCTCCATCCTAGACTGCTGGAGTGCTCATACCAACGCGTCCATCGCTTGATTCAGGTTGGCTCGAGGGTGTTGCCAGAGGCATTTCAATCCCAGAGGAGGGATTCAGACCTCCATTAGTCATATATTTTCCTAATGTGAATGAAAACCCTTTATTTGGTTAAGAGTTCCACCTTTACCGCACCAATTGATGACTTGTGGAGAAATTCCGATCAGCTTCCTTCCCTGTGGGGGCGTCGTTGGGTTCGACAGGGGGAAGCTCTGATGCCAAAGTTAGTAAGGAAGAACAAGAGAGCAAAACTGAATTGACAAAGGATAAGTGAATGTGTACCTTGATAGCCTGAGACGTAGGCTATATATAGTCATGAAGTTGTAACCTTCAGTAACTAGAAAGTCTCCATTAATGTCCCATTAATGGCGGTTACAGGTTACCCTTAAGTTGGCGGTTAGCTAATTGATAGCTCATTAATGGTCTTTATTGCCGGATCGGTCCAGCCGTTCTAATGGCGGATTGAGAGCTTATGGAGATTCGCCTCACAGGTTCGCCCGCGGGTCTCTCTTGGCGAGTCCTAGGTGATCCGCCCGTCGGATCTCTTTACTTCGATACGCCGCGGAATTCTTGTATCAGGCGACCAACACGTGGCGTTCTTTAGGCGAATATCCCTTTTGATCCTTGGGATAATATCACAATGTTATCATAACTAAAAACAATTTTATTTATAAATTTTATTTATAAAATTTAAAATGTTGCCATTTTATATGAACAATTTTATTTTTATTGTTAGTAAATTTGGTTAATTTCGGATATCAGTATAAAATAAAGATATTTTGTTTTTTTATTCTACACCAGGTGCATATCAGTCGATTCTAAAAAATCACATTTTTTTATGATTTAATAATAGATTTGAAATTAATAATTTTAAATTCCCTGAAATATTTGAATTTTTTTTATCAAACTCATACAAGATACAGTATGATTGTTATTTTTTAATAATATGTTTGTGATCTGTTACTAATAAGTGAAAAACCTTAAGGGTAAAATTGTATCATTTTAGATGTTAAAGGTAAATTGCTCTTTTTTATATAGAATGTCACACCCGACCCTAGACGACCTCAATCGGCATCAGGCGTGAAATAGAAAGATCATAATCAACACTTAGGAGTCTCCAATTTATCTCAATATCATAATATCATATTATATTACAATTGAAATACCAAAGTTCTAACCATAATTCTAATAATAAGCAGCCAACTTCCAAACCTCGCCTAAACGGTCGGTAACCTTCTTTATATCATGTATTTTCTCACCTAAAAACATTAAAACATTTAAAAACGTGAGACAAAAATCTCAGTAAGAAACTATTAGTTATAAAAACCAACTTTATTTAACATAGCTACATATATACATTTATAAAGGGATTTAATCCAAACCTTATAAAATATACTCAAAACTTAAGTTCATAATATAGTCAAAATAGTAAACCAAAACCATAAAAATATATAATCTTGTATCCATTCTTGAGTTCAAAACCTTATAAAATATTGTAATTGATCAAATAAGTGTTTTATCAAACCAACTCGTATTTAATCAAACGTAAAACCTTATATTAAAATCAATCATAACCGAAAACATAATCCAAATGAACTTAAAACATTGTATCCATCCTCGAGTTTCTCCCCTTAAGTATCAATCCATAACCACATATATAGTCAAGACGTCTCTTAACATTGTCTATCCCATATGGTCTTACCCAACACTTCACTGCCATACCCAATAGGTCTTCAGACTGTGTACACAGGCCATGTCCCTCACTGAACATGGTCTTCAAATATAAAACCACCGATCCGGATAACTCTCGATGGATATAAAATGATAAAATCATAACGTGCTCAAATTTCCTTTCACAATCAAATTCCAAACTATTTCATAACCATAAATCATTTGGCTTCAATTAGCCCTTTTGTATCATAAAAATCATATTTGGACTTCAATCCAAAATAATAACAACAATAACTGCAACAGATTTCTCAATCCAAAAACAATTCGTAAGAAATCATCAAATTCAATTTGTTCAATATGGATATATATTGAAACCAAAAACATATATGTATATATGTAAATCAACCAAATTAAGCCTTAAATCAATATAATCAAGTAAAATCTGAAACTCACATAGAAGCATAGTCAATAGCTTCATTTGAACCATAATTTCACAATAAAAAATAAAATCGTGAAAACCTCTAATTTTACAAAATTCCTGCATAACCTTAAAATATCACTTTTTGAAAATTCTTTGATTATATATATATATATATATATCTATATATATCAAACTCAAAATATAGTTGATAGTTACTTACCTCGGCTATTAATTGAGGAAAACACACCCGTACAATTCTCTTCTAAATCCTGTCTAAGACATTTCCTTCCAAACACTGCCGAAACTCAAAAACTCTTCGATTAGGATTTAGATCTATGCATAAAGATGTTATGTTTTAAATTTCGAGTAATTCGGACGGTCGAATCTCCGTAAATCAAAGAAACGTATAGAAATGGTTCAGAGAAAATTGATGAATAAAAAAGAATTAGAAAAAAGAAAAGAAAAGAAAAAAGGAAGATAATGATCACCGCATCACAGATTTGAGATTTATATATCTCAAATATTAAAAATATCATATTTGGTCCTTCATCTTTTTTAATTATACATAAAACTATCGAATTAACTCCAAACTTATCCTATAACACCAAATAAAATTCAACCATCTAATAATTATAATATATATACTAATATTATAATATAAATTCTAGAAATTTAGTCACGGACGTGACATAGAAACTGATACATATCGATCTCGGACGAGTTGATTTTAATCCTAAATCAACAAAAAGGTTCTTTTCTAGCTAAACTAGAAGGAGTTAATCCCGGATTTTACGGACTAAACCGCAGGAAATCAGAAATTCCCCATTGTTGAAGGTTGAAATCTTAACAAGAACATCACAAAGAAGAATATAATATTTGATTAATTAAAAGTTGAAGGATCTTTATAACTAAGAGGCTTTATATAGCACTCATAATAAAATGTAAAAGACATAATTGTTAAGGTTACAACAATTAAAGAGTGATAAGGGTAGAATAGGAATGAATTGCCAAAATGACAATTTAGGAAATTAAAACAAAGGACAACAATAAAGTAGGAATGACATAGTTGTAAACAAGAGAAGTTTGAAATTGTGGTAGTTTTGGTCCCCTTGTACTTTTCGTCGCTAAAATCAATTCGCCATCGCTGAAAATGGGTGCCACACGTCGTGTGGCATCCCCCACGTCCAGCTCCTTCTCGACAGAAGGAGCTCCACACGGCGTGTGGCATGTCATACCCCGTGTGGGGCAGATTTGGCCTTGTCTCCCACTTGCTCGTCTGTGCCTCGTGTTTCGTCCGATTCTCTTTGTTGCGACTCGAACCCTTGAAGAAATGCTCTGCATCATTCACTCTCTTTTGAAAATAACTTTATCTCAAGTTGCTCGTTATGTATGGACGAAACATGTTAGCTTTGAGTGGACTCTAAGCTCTCAAATCGAACCACTGTGTTGTTCGAACTGAATTCAAGAAGTACATTTTATATATCTCGGGATCTGCCTTCTTAACATGATCTTTCCCCCACATTTCAACTTGTGTCTTGCCCCGGGTCTCATTCCCCATGATACTCGTCTCCTAATCTCTACCAGCATCAAATGGTATGTCTTGGTGAAACTTGTCGAACCACTTCCCAACGGTACCTTGCATCTAGTTCCACCATTCCACGACATGTCGAACGGACCACCTTCGAACCCTCTCGATCTCCATATCACTAACTCGAGGATCCGCCACAACCTTCTCTCGCTCATAGCCGACATCAAATGGGATATCCCGGTGACAGTTGTCACACCCGAACCTAAATAGCATCGGCTATGAACGGAAACAAAGATGATCTACGAATTCAACTCATAAATTTTTAACTCGTTACATCCTTAACTTAAATTTTATAATGGACAAAAATTTATTCAGAATATCTAAAATTTATTTATTTATTTGTTTGGCTTGGATTTGATGATTCTATCAAGCTTCCTACGTATTCTGAATCATCTTGTAATCTTTAAATCGGGAATCAAACCCACGATATATATTTGTTTAGAGTAAACTATTCTTTTATTTCTAGTGAAATCTCCGTAACTTAAATCAATTGATAAAATTATAAATGCAATTAATCTTTCGAGTTAAATTATTCACGATATATATTTAACCACATATTTTCATATATTTATGTTCACCGATATGTGTGTGTATATATATATATATACATAATTTTGTACTATTTATTTTTATTTATTTATAGTATTTGTTATTTTTCACGTGATTAACCGAACTTATTTTACTCAGTAGACAATTCTCGAACCAATTCAACTTAAGGTCCAAACGATTCTTTTACCATACGAATTCAATTCAAGTCCAAACGTCTCTTTAACACAAACCAAAATTTTAAGTCTATACTGCTCGTTCTACCGGACAAACCCGATTCAAAATCACAGGACATCTTAAAACGAATGGTAAACGAATCAAACTAAAAGTCTAACCCGACTATTTTTATCACTCGAATCAGTTTTACCAATGAATTAACCCAAGGTCTAACACGAGTCTCTTACCAAACGAACCGATTTAAATGTCTAACACAACAATGAATCCATTTTTATCAATTTTATCAAATTGAAACCAATTTAAACATCCAAGTCTCAAAAGGATTTTATTCAAAACTTACTCCGAAGTCTAAGTCTGAAACGACTATCTCTATCGAAAAGTCAGATTAAAAACCTGCTCAAAGTCTACGTCTGAAATGATTCTTTCTACCGAACAAATTAGATTCAGAACCCACTGACTCCTCCTACAGAACAGAACCAACTAGAGAAAATAGTATCTTTAAAACCACACTTCGCAAACCCGTATAGGAGGTCATCTTCCTCCTTCCTATTTTGATCCGAACCCCAAACGGACAGCCACAGTAACGCCCGGAAAAAAAAATTGTCATTTTATTTATATATTTAAAACTTTGAAATTAAGATTCTAAAATAATTAATAAGGTTTATTAATTTAATAAAACAAATAATATTATATAATTATATTTGAAGATGATATTCTTATATATTAAGTAATTGTAAAAAAAATTAATACCAATGGAATTTATGTACGTTTTTATAGTATTTTACTTGAACAAATTTACAAAATACATATATTTACCATTATTAAAAGAAATTAATAATTGTTTCATTTAACTCAAATTTAATTAGGGTAAAACTCTATTCCTTTTATATAGAGAATCCTGGAAAAAGAAATATTCTCTCCAGATGTGAAATCAACGGAAAAAATAGACCGATCAAGATTGATTGCTAATTAATTTTGCATTTATGTGTGAGGTAAGTAGTTAATTATATTTGTTTGTGTGTTCTTTGTATTTGATTGTTAAATTAGTAATTGGTGTGGTTCGTTGATTGATGTGTTAAGTTTGTGAATATGAAACGATTGTTGATGTTTGCGCCTTTTTGTTATCGATGATAATGCTGATGATGTCAGAAACTACGCGACTGTTGTGACTTGCTTAATGAACGTGACTAGTGGCATATACATTAATGTAATATTAAATAGTATAAAATAATTATTATTGAGGAAAACGAATGTTGGATGTGTTTGGTAAAGAAAGAAATTGAGGATAATTAATAGCTTGTCTTGATGAAAATATATTCAATGGTTCATTTGTATACGTGTTGATGGTATATAGGGTTGAGTTGAGATATGATTTGCTAGGCACTTGTCCTTGAGGCTAGACCTATCCATGGGTCGGGTTGGGCCGGGTTCGGGCCGGGCCTGGCGGGCTTTTGTGTAAAAGTGCTCGTCCCAAGCCCAGCCCAGCCCAGTATTAATTTAGGCGGGCTCGGGCCTAAAAATCAAATCCCAAGCCCAACCCATATAAGCCCACCTAAAAAAATATACATAATTTCCAATTAAAAAAAATCAAATTTATACTTAAAATAAATATTTAATTATAAATATATAAATTTTTTAATTAATATTAATAAGGCGGATCGGGCTGGGCCGGCCCGTGATATTTTTATATGTCCCAAGCCCGCCCAAAAAATAGGCGGGCTTTGACGGGTCTGGGCCGGGCTGGGTTTAAGAGTAAATTTCATTGTCCAAGCCCGGCCCAAGGGACACGGGCCTGGACGGACCGGGCGGGTATCCGAGCCCGTGGACAGGTCTACTTGAGGCTAGTGTCGGAGTATCTCGGGATGCAGGAGATACTATGTGCTGTTTTTGCTACGCACTGGGGTAGTGCGGGGATATCTGACGAGGAATGGTATCCTGTGCTATTGATATATAATATGATGAGATTGTGAAAGTTTGAATCCATCGGTGAACTATTGAGTATATTATTACTTGGCAAGTAGGGCCCTTGAACATATGTTAATAAATAAATAATAAAAGTCGTGTTTTGATATTTAATCACCTATTAATTATTAAATGCATGTAAACGAAATTGTATGCGCGTGTGGTTGTACTGTGTATATAGTTAGCTATCTTACTGAGCCCTCCAAGCTCACCCCACTCTCCACCAATTTTCTTTTCAGGTTAAAGCTAATAATTGACTAGCGGCAACTGTCAGGATGATCAGTATGTTAAACTACGTTGCAGTTTATAGTTAAAAATATAGACTTATTGTAAGTTTTAAGGTGTAAAGCTTTGATCAATTAATAATTGGTGTGTTTAAAACAACTAATTGTTTTAATGATGTTTTAATTGTATATTATAGTTAAATGTTAATAAAATAAAATAAAACAGTTTTTGATACGGGTATTACAGCCACATACCTGCATTTTCAGTTAAAAATTTCATAGAATAACAACACCCACATACGACCATAAGTAAAAATTCATAAAAGGGGAAATTGTGCACAGAAACGTACGAAACAAGACGATTTACTGTAAAAATAGAATATCTTACCTCCTTAACTGCATGTTCCGATTAGTGACCGATCTCCCATGGCAGAGGGTCGAAACACCCATTATGAACCCAGAATGAAGAAGTGAAGCTACAAGCTTCATTTACCCTTCGTGAAAGTGAAAGAACTTACTGAAACTACATACATGAAAACCAAAGGAATAATCTGGAATTTTCCAAAATTAGGAGGAGGCCTCCGTGAATCAAAACACGGCCTTCCGAAAACAGAGATATGGAGCTCGTCTCTCCGGTGATCAAGGGTAAGAACGGAATAAGTAAACCCATGGACCTTGCTACTTTCGAACCGAGAGAGAAGTAAGGATAATGCATCAGTAAAGGAAGAGAGAGGCAGATAAAAGGTTTAGTTTAGCCCCCAAAACAAAAATGAATCCGCTCCCAAACTGGTTAATTAAAGTTTAGATATATCCTGAAGATTCTAAGGTTTTGACGGGAAATCAGATGGTTATAAATAAATGAACTTGTATTTTACTCTTTTATTATTATTTTTTTCTTTTTTATATTCCTTGGAACTTTAGAATTGGTTTATACCAACATTAGTTAACGATAAGTCTAAATAACTAATTAACACATTTAATACTTCTAATTATTAATTTAGTTCATATTGTAAATTAATTACGATATTTAAACGAGCCGTTAACAATTCCGATACTTAAATTTTTATTATTTATATTTGTGTATCATTTACTATTCCTTTATCTAAACGTCACTATAAATCGGCATCCAAGTTGAACCTTTATTTATTATTCTGACTACAAAAATTCATCGTATATAACCAAAGATGTTATCTCGGGTCTAAAATTCAAATAATAAATTCGAGATGTTATATAATCTAATAACATCTTATAAAAGTTTGAAAATTTTGGACACAGACGTGACAACAATTGTCAACCCACTTTATAGTGAGCGCAAGAGCACTTGTATTAGCTCCCTCCTCGCCTTGGGTTAGCAACTTTGGGACTGCAAGACTCGCTCTTTCACTAACTTAGCTACTATTCCACGAGTCTTGAATTTCTTCCATCTTCTCTATATCCCATGGGAAGTCATTCCCATTCAATAAATACTCCCTGAAGCTCACATTCTTCACCATAAATCACCCCTCATGGAATCCTCAGAGGATAGGTTCTCTCTCAACATACTCAATAAAGATCCCAACACATATATTTCAACAAGGCACAATAGAATAAGTTCATATTGTACCAAATGGGCGACTTGTTTCTTTAGCGTAATGCATGTGTTAGGCTTCTCTGTTCCATTAAGAGGCATCATAGAGTATCCGTCATCCTCCTCCTTAGAGCTTAATTCACCATGTGTAGGACTAGGTGCACTATCTCCAAGATCTCATGCTATGTCACATGGTATTTTCCCCAAAGGTGGAAGCCCCTTAGGTTGTCCATTGAAAGACATGTACTTGTCACCTTCATACATTGGCTCAACTTCCTCACTTTCAACATTTCTCTTCCCCTTCTCAACCTCATTCCCCTCATTGGATTTGACTTCATTGGGAGAGAGGCTAGTTATCTCATCAATGGAACCCAAGTCAATGTGACTCGATGTTTAACCCATTCCACCGATGTACACATTCACATTCAACTCCTGAGTTGGACAAGCTCTCAAGGTGGTCTTCCTTTTCTCATTAGGTGAACTCTTTATATGTGTAAGGATGTACCAGATTCCACCTTTACGTATGGTGTAAGTGTTGCTTCTTCCCGCATATGAGGCATCACAATCAAATTGCCATTGCCTACCTAATAGCATGTGAGAAGCATCCATCTCCACAACATCACAAATAGATTCATCCTAATAAGCCCCAATGGTGAAAGGAACCTCACATCGATGAGTAACTTGAATTTTCTCCACCTCATTGACCCACCCAATACGGTAAGGTCCAGGATGTGGCTCAGGAACCAAACCAAACTTACTCAAGGTGGACCGACTAATGATATTCACTTGGCTTCCCCCATCGATTACCACCTCATATTTCTTCCCAAGAACTAAGCACCGAGTTCTAAATAATTGATATTGTGGGCTATGTTCCTCTTCACTAGACATTAGCACACTCGTCATCAAATATACATTATGCTCATCTCCATCGTCATCACCTTCATAGGTATCTTTGTTTTGGTTCCACTCAACACTTCTCGACTCATATTCATAATAGAACCGACCTTCTTCATCCTCATAAGTATCTTCGTTTTGGTTCCACTCAACATCCTCTAATTCATGATCATAATGGAATCTATCTTCATCCTCTTCATAAGGAGCCTCATGTCGATTCCACTCAATATGCCGAAGCTCACTCTCATCACAATAGACTCCATCTTCGTATTCTTCATAAGCGGCCCCATATTGGTTGCGCTTAATGTTCTGATGCTTATTCTCTTCATGGTAAACCTTATCACCTTCATCATAATCATTCTCATTCTCATGATAATAAGATTCACCATCCTCATATGTTTCATCCTCGGAAAGCGTGGTCTCTCTCTTCAACCCCATCCTTGAATTCACTTTCATAATATTCATGTTCAACATTTCTCTCTAGCTCATTCTCGGATTGGTTCTCCTCTTCATCACTTTCCTTTTCTAACTCCTCTTCTTCATGATCATATTTAAATTCATTTCTCTCTTCGTCCACGATCCATCTTTTCCCACGACCTCTCATTTCCATCCATTCTTCTTTATAATTCAAACCGACTAATTCATATACCACGTTGCCCAACCCAAATAACATGCTACATCCCAATATGGTTGAACCACCAACATCTCTCACATCACTATAGCCATCAATCTCAACACATAATGTGATTTCATCATTCTCCTTAAAGAGATTAACAAGCCCAAACTCATTCTCCCCCTCTTCAAGACAAACACCATCAATTTCCTTCAGCATATAAATGTAGCCATACCTAAGGGGAATTTCATCAACACATGGAGAATACCCTTGCCCAATCACCAGAAGTTGAAACTGTTGAATACCTTCATCCCTATGCTAAGAATCTTCCGGTTTAGAAGTCCAGATTCTTCGATTGGGACTCCATAAGCACCAACCCATGTTTCTCCACCTGGATCTCCAAATAGAAATAGGAAATGTTCTTCTATCTTCCGAGCAACATCTACCCAGAACCAATGCTTGAGTTCTATGAAGAACTCAATGTTTCCCTGACAACGAGGACCATCTTGCTACCACCGTCTAGAACAAGAAATTCACATCACTCCGGCGTACTTGGCAGATCTACTAGAGGTTAAATCTTTTGATCCTAAATAGCTCACACCAAAGTATCTTCTAGGAGAACCAATCTCCACTTCTCTCCCTCAAAATGTCCATCTTGCACACTACATCGTTTCAACTATGTCCTGCCAAAGAAGGTGATAACAACCCAAATTATTCTTGAATAAGGAATAAGGGAAAATTAATAGAAATAATGGCAAACCATTATTTCTTCTAAAAGAGATATTTATACATGATTAATGTGGAATTAATGATAATTAATGCAGGGGAGAATATGCAAATAATGAGGAAAAGGAAGGAGCCTCTAGCATTATGCCACGCCACGTGGACCATGGCGAGATACGCCATAACGAGATACGCCCGATGAGAGCGAGTAGCGGAGACCCGCCATAGCTCTCAAGGAGAGCGTACATACGCCTTGACGGATCAAAGAATACGAAAAGGGATATTCATCTTACTGACAGAATATTATCCCAAGGACCAAAAGGGATATTCACCTTGAGAACGCCGCAAGAAGAACCGGATGGCGGATCTCCACGGTTCAGCTCAGTGAGATCCGCTGGCGAACCTATGAGGCGAATCTCCTCTTTCACCCGATTCATCATAGTAACGGCTAACCGCCGACTCGGCCATAAAGACCATTAATGAGCTATCAATTAGCTAACCGCCAGGTTAAAGGTAACCAGTAACCGCCAGCTTAAAGGTAACCAGTAACCACCATTAATGGAGCATTAATGGAGACCTTCTAGTTGCTGAAGGTTACGACTTCTTAGCTATATATAGCCTACATCCCTAGGCTATCAAGGTACACATTCACTTACTCTTCGTCAATTCAGTTTGCTCTCTTGTTCTTCCTTACTGACTTTGGCATCGGAGTGTCCCCGGCCGATCCCAACGGCGCCTCACAGGGATGTGCTCCGATCAAGGATTTTTCCCCGAGTTATCAATTGGTGCGGTGATCGTGGATCTCTAACAAACAGAAGATCACAAAATCTTGATTGTATAGAGTTTCACAAAGAACAAAACAATGGAGTCAACAGAATAGAAATCACAATCTCAAACTTTGGCTCAATCAGTACAATAAATCTATCCAAAGATACAGTTCTCCATATAGTGGTGGAAAAGAGTTTTCTACATTAAATCTGGAATTTTATGATGAAAAAGATAAGTTTCCTCCCCTTTCTTATTCCATTTTTAATTAAAGAAAATTGAGATCCCTCACTCTTATAAAGTGCTATGAATATCATTACATGTTATTATGATAAATCTAATAAACTGTGAAAGATGAAGTCATAGACACAAATCTTTCATTAAATCTTGCATGCTTACTATGCCCTCATATTTTTATGCATGACAAGTATAATATGATATTATTATTGAATTAGTACAAACGCATGTATAAGACCCGTAATCTTGGGATTTACAAAAAAAAATCATCCATTCAATGTGATTTTGTCATTTGATATTAAAATATCATAAAAGGGCTCATGTAATTACAAATGATTTAGATCTGGTCGGTCTTTTGGATGAACATGCATATAACTATTAGAAGAAATTACAAAAAAAATCATATTTGGTTTTTCCTTGTACAATTCATCATCTATATATGGCTTTTCTCCTATATAGTACTTTTAATATCAGAAATTCATATTTTTGAATATTGTTTTGTCAAACAGTTATTTCATTCTCTTTTTTACAAGGATGTGTCTATTCATATAAAAACTGTTTATTTGACATTGTTAGAATTTCTGTTACCAACACAAGAGACTTGAAAATATTGAGTCTATTTGTAATTATCATGTAATTGTCCCTAACTATTAAGGCCATTATGGGCTGATGAATTACCAAATCGGATAAACAAAACTTTCATGTCCTGAGCTAACTACAAAATAGTGCAAGTGTCGGTTTCGGATCAGAACATTAATTTATGTAAAATTCTTAGGATATACATGATAATTCCTTAAAGATTGGAGGAGAATCATGGTACATGTATTTTTCTTCTAAACTTACCCTTTATATTTATTTTATTTATACAAATGAAATGATATAAGAGTAATTTTATATATAACTATATTATTAAATCATCACTTACCTTTTTTTAATTACACCTCATTCAAATGAGGCTTTAATGATCTCTGAATGCCATTAATGTATGGATGCACAATATTAATTGCAAGTAAATAGCAACTATGTAAGATATCTTACCCAATATAGAATGCCATAACTTTTATGACGTTTAAAATAAATATGCTATCTTGGATATTAATGCGCATTGAAATACAAAAGGACATTATTCTTAAACCATTCTCATTATGGTTATTTATTAAGAATTCATTATGATATTCATGTGCAGTAGCAATCTTTATGGTTATGACCGTTATACGTGATATTATTATTAAAACAAGCACGATTAAAATTCTATTATGAATTTGTTTGACATATAATATTTACTCGGTTTTATCCTTTGACTAAGCTCATTCTAGAGTCAGGAACCAACGTGAAGGAATTATTAAGTTGATTCCAATATGAACTAAAAATTCCATAAAGAGACATTGCATCATACATGATATTTGCCAACAAGGCAAATGCAAACATTATTTTGCTATGAAGTATGTTCCATGGATCAAGCCATTGATCCCCAAGGTAAGTGAATATAGTTTTTATGACTTACCACAATCCTTTAATAATGGACAGAGTATGCCCCACTTCTGGAGTTCTTTCAGCGCTAACCCACAGGTACAAGGGAGTTGCTAATACTACAACCAGTGCAAACACTGATGTGAAAAATAAAGCTCAATCCAAAGAAGTGTATATGCAGAGCCACTTCAGAAAAATTCCTTGACTGTGTCATTGGCCAAAAAGGAGTTAGAGCAAATCCAGATAAAATAAAAGCCATGCGAGGAAAAAGGTGAAAAGAGCGCCTAAATAAAAGTCATGCGAGGAAAAAGGTGAAAAGAGCGCCTAAATGAAAGCCCCACTATGGGTGAGAAAGATCCAGAGGTTGAACGGGCGGATCATCGTACTAGAAAGATTGTCAACAAACATATCAAGGTATAAAACAATTCCTAGCAGAACCACCCTTGATGAGCAGACCAATCTGAAGGGGAGACCTGCATTTGTATCAATCTGTCATGGATAGAGCTATGTGCACCGTGGTTATTCAAGAAGAAGAAGGTCAGCAGTTCTCCATCTATTATGTTAGCAAAATGTTGAAGGATGCAGAGATAAGATATCAGAAGCTAGATAAAATGGCTCCCACGGTTGTGACAACATCCATCCGCGTTAAACCATATCTCCAAGCATAACCTCAACATGATCGAGATCAAGATCAAGAACCGGCTTCACCATCATGATTCAACATTGAACACACGAATGATGAGATTGAAAGGCGAGTGCATGCCGCTCTATATAGACAAGAGAATAATGCAGAAAGGTACGCCATCAAGTTAACATGAATTCGCCATTCACAGCACGGATCCTAGGGTACGAAGCGGACAGAATGTTTAAAGCTTCCAACTTGCCACAATATAAAAGAAAAGATTCAATATAAGCGGGACATTACATATCCCGAACCCAAAGGAGGGGAGCATGTAACCGTTGGAAGAAACGCCAAAGCGTACTACAGGTTGGCCACCACATTGGTTGGCCACCACACTGAAGCTTGCTGGGAGCTGGCAAACTAGATAGCTTTGTCCAGAATAACAAATAACAAGATGACAAGCAGAAGACAGATCCCAAAAATAAATTCAAAAGTGTCATTAATGTCATAGCAGATGGACCAGTGTATCAGCCACCCGTGGAAAAAGCAAAAATATCCGTTCTGGATAAAACATCCCTCAATTGCCCCTTTTGCAGAAACAGGTCCAGTAATCTCTCCACATACAGATGCGTTGACAATTGAAGGATGGGAGATGAAATGAAGCGAGTAATGGTAGACACGGGCAGTTCTTGTAATGTCATCACTATAGGTGCATTCGCCAAACTAAAGGTGGATCCGATCCAAATAGAAACAACTATTGTTGACATCATGGGAGTGACAGTTCACACTATCCGGACCAAGGACCATGTAACTTTGGAATGCAAGCTGGCGGATGATGATCAAGCGTGGATTGGTGATCTGGAGTTCTCTATTATGAATGGACAATCAGCTTATAACATCATTCTTGGGCGGCCGTTCATCTCAGAGGTTGCAGCCCTAATTTCCATCCGTCGTATGGCAATGTACATTCCCACCAGCAAAGGAGGAATAATGATTAGCGGGAACCAAAAGGCGGTTCAAGAGACCTACTCGGCGTCGCTATCGATCCGCCCACAATTCAAAGATGACAAAGGTGAGGAAGATGAACTTGTCACTACAGTTTTGGGCGACACAGAAATGCTCCTTAATGCTGATGGAAAGCGGGTGCGGATCGCCAAAGGATTAAAACCTGAGATCAAGGAGGATGTTATGAAAGTTCTCATTGAGTCTGAAAGCCTATTTGCATAGGAGAATGAGATCCCCACAGGAGTAAGCCCAGATGTGATTACTCATAAGTTAAACATCATTGAGGATGTGGTTCTAGTTGCTCAGAAAAGACAGAACCATAGGCCTAAAAATCAGTATTTTTACGTATTCTTATATGTGCATTAAACTGTTATAGTATCCTATATTTTATAATTTATTATTTCTTACCATACTTCTTATATTCATTTGCCTAGTTTTGTTCTATATCCTTCCAAATTTTATAGAAGAAAAAATAGCAAAGCTGAAGAAGGCAGATGTAATCAAAGAGGTGATATACACCCAGTGGCTGGCGAATGAAAAGTTCCACAGGCGGATCAATTACCTCAAAGATAGGACAATTGATCCCCATCACGGGCGGATCCCCTTTCCACAAAGATAAGAAGCACAGACCCTCAGGAGCTTTCAAATGAGCTCAACTCTCTCCTCAAAGACAGGAAAAATATTGGTCACCATCAAAAGCGGGTTAAAATTATCTCAAACATGAGAAAATTACACCCTAAAATTTCTCCTCAAAGATAGGAGAACAATAATCTCAGCGGTGGATCGATCTACCTCAAAGATAGGAAACGATTGATCGTCGTCAGAGACAGAGTTAAAACGTGAGAACTTTACACTCTCAAATACTCTTCCCAAAGAAGAGTCTCAAGACCTGGCGGCGGATCGATTCACCTCAAAGATAGGAAGAAAATCGATCGCCTAAGGCAGCTTAACTTCCTCACCAGGAATAAAAGCTTCTAACCTTCACAAAGGTTCACACATTGGGGTACGGCTGGCCACCTACCCTAAACAATCGGAGAAATCCTAAACCAGATTCTAGAAAATTACTTGCTAAAAGATATAATGCATTAGTAAAAATAGTTCTGGAAAGCAAAGGGTTCATCCAAATAATGAAGCCTCGTCTTCATCTCCAAATAATGAAGCCTCGTCTTCATCTCTAAGTAATGAAGCCTCGTCTTCATCTCCAAATAATGAAGCCTCGTCTTCATCTCCAAGTAATGAAGCCTCGTCTTCATCTCCAAGTAATGAAGCCTCGTCTTCATCTCCAATTAATGAAGCCTCGTCTTCATCCAATCAATGAAGCCTCGTCTTCATCCAATCAATGAAGCCTCGTCTTCATCCAATCAATGAAGCCTCGTCTTCATCCAATCAATGAAGCCTCGTCTTCATCCAATTAATGAAGCCTCGTCTTCATCATAGAAATAACAAAGTCTCGCCTCCACAAAATGCACAAAAGTCCCTAAATGGCTGATCATTCTTACTGATCCCTAAGGGCGGGTCATTCTCCTCAATATGGCAGAACTGAAGAAAAGAAGTCCCTAAAGGCGAATCATAATCCAATGTCATAGGAACAAATGATCCCATAAAGGGCGGGTTATTCCCTTTCTAAAGGAAATATAACTCTCAAGAAGCCCCTAGAGGATAACAATGGATATGGTTGGCCACCTATCCACCAGGAAGCAAAAGCCCCTAAAAGTGCATCATATCCATATATGATCCCACATAGGGCGGACCTTGTTCATAAGATCCCGCATAGGGAAGCCCCAAAAGGCGCATCATTTCCATATATGATCCCCCATCTAGGGCGGGTCCACTTTCCTCCAAGATAGAAAAATAAAACACCATTTACACAGCCCTAAAGAGCTTTTTATACCTTTAGGGGGGGCTTCTGATAACAACCCAAATTATTCTTGAATAAGGAATAAGGGAAAATTAATAGAAATAATGGCAAACCATTATTTCTTCTAAAAGAGATATTTATACATGATTAATGTGGAATTAATGATAATTAATGCAGGGGAGAATATGCAAATAATGAGGAAAAGGAAGGAGTCTCTAGCATTATGCCACGCCACGTGGACCATGACGAGATACGCCATAACGAGATACGCCCGATGAGAGCGAGTAGCGGAGACCCGCCATAGCTCTCAATGAGAGCGTACATATACCTTGACGGATCAAAGAATACAAAAAGGGATATTCATCTTACTGACAGAATATTATCCCAAGGACCAAAAGGGATATTCACCTTGAGAACGCCGCAAGAAGAACCGGATGGCGGATCTCCACGGTTCAGCTCAGTGAGATCCGCTGGCGAACCTATGAGGCGGATCTCCTCTTTCACCCGATTCATCACAGTAACGGCTAACCGCCGACTCGGCCATAAAGACCATTAATGAGCTATCAATTAGCTAACCGCCAGGTTAAAGGTAACCAGTAACCGCCAGCTTAAAGGTAACCAGTAACCGCCATTAATTGAGCATTAATGGAGACCTTCTAATTGCTGAAGGTTACGACTTCTTAGCTATATATAGCCTACATCCCTAGGCTATCAAGGTACACATTCACTTACTCTTCGTCAATTCAGTTTGCTCTCTTGTTCTTCCTTACTGACTTTGGCATCGGAGTGTCCCCGGCCGATCCCAACGGCGCCTCACAGGGACGTGCTCCGATCAAGGATTTTTCCCCGAATTATCAGAAGGGTTCTATCAACTCCATCTTTAAACGGGAGCTTTCCTTTATATGGCATATGTTGGAAAATAAGCCACTGAACTTCCATGTCCTTCTTCTTTTTCCAATCAAAAGGACTTATACGCAACTGATTTATGGTTCCCTTATCACTCGGATTCTAGAGAACCAAGACATTGAAATTTCAGTATGGGCTCATTACCAACAAGGCTCAATTATTAATGAGCACATCCTTAATGGCCTAGAATATGTTAAGCCCTACAAGACTGCTTATGCTATAAAAGCCAATCCTTCTAAATCATCTAAATCTTGGAAAAGCAGCAAGACCTCCGAAAAGGTCTCAAAAGTGGCTGAAACCAAAAAGGTCAGAAGACCAACTGAATCCAAATCTTCTGTTCCTAAAAACAAAGCTTTCGAAAAGCAAGCTTCTGACACTCTACCCTTTGAACCAAAAGCTTCTAAACCTCATAAAACAAAATCCTTTGATAAATCAAAAGCCTCTGATAATTTTGCTCCTGAACCAACCCCCTATGGATAATAGGTTACTTAAACCTCTAAGAACACCAATACTATCTCCTCAAACAAAAAAGGCTTTGACCTAAATATCATATCTGATGACAAGCCTTCTTTAAAGAATTAGAAATCTTGTACTCCGAAGAAAATATCAACCTTCTTCAAGGCCATCTCTTCTGATAAGAATCCAGACACCATTCCTAAGAAGCCTCGGTCTTCTTCTGTAGTCATTTCTACACATCCACCAACACTTAAGGTACTGCCTCTCACCATTCCTCCCAATCTATCTAAGGCTGCTGAAAAGCAAAAGAAAGACTTTTCTCTTGCCACCACTGATTCTGATTCTGCTCAGATCAGACCCTTAGGGACACACTAGATGCTGCCGCCCAACAAACCATTCTTTTCAGCAAAAACACACATCATCTCCCAAACACCTTCATTGGGACTAGCTCTAACACTAAAAAGGATGATCCTATTGAGCCCCCAAAATCCACTTCCTCTTTTTCTCCAATCTTGGATAATGAAAATCTACTAGATGACTTCTTTCCTGAATTCAAACTGACTAATTCCTTCCTTATTCTGGAAAAAAGCTGAGAAAGCACATGACAAATCCACTCTGTAACTTCAGCAACCTCTTGGCCCTGCTTAAACCAAACACATTAAGGCTTTGATCAAGCCTCTCACTCCGCCTCAAAAGTCAGTTCTCACATATGGAAACATTTCTCTATTGGTTGAATCTGCTTAGCAAATCAAAATTCAAGGCAAGGTTCTCACTGATGAGATAAAGACCAAAATTGACCACCCTACTCAACTTCTTTCTGAAGAGGACATAGTAAAAAAAACTCCAAGAAGCTGCCAATCATCTCATTGAGGTAGCTAATACTACTTCTACTCCTCAACCTCATCAGCCCTATCAAATGATTGCACATTCTGTTGGTGAGACAACTATCTTATTAAATGAGTTGGCTAGCATCAGAAGCCTTCTCCATACCATTGTTGCACTGGTCAATCAATAAGGAATTCATACCTGTGATGCACTGGTCAATTAGCAAGGAATTCATACCTATGCTGATAAGATGGACACAGTCCAACTTGGTATGATTTCCCACATGGAAACACTCGAATATACAATTAAATTTATTCCTACTAGAGATGTTATAGCCAAAATGTCCATCATAAGCTTACTTCTGAACTCCAAACCATCAATGATAATCTTTCTGATATTCGTGAAGAAATTGGCCAAGTTATTGATGCTCCCAGTGAAAGGCTGGAGACAAGCATTCAATATTGCTGAGACAATAGACGCGACATTGAACTTGTGGATCAGAAGCTCACTACCATATCTCAACAACATCATGCCTTAGACCATAGTCTTGTCACCATTCTTTAGAAGTATTCACACTCTCTCACCGCAACTACCATTTGGAACTCAAAAGGACTTCAACTCCTTCTGACTAAGATGAGCATATAATGAACTCTTTCTCCTGAAGGTGATGAGCAATTCACACTATCAAGGTAGGACTGTCTCAGAGTTCTGAAAAGCTTTAGAAGCTCAGTGGTCATCTGCACTCTCGTTAATCCACTTTTACTTCAGATGATATCTCTTCTCGTCCCATTACTGCTGACAAAAAGGAGGAGAACGAACAAGAGAAGGAAAAAGAGAAAGAACCTGAAACTAAGGCACCAAAAACAGAAGGAAATCAAGAGCAAAAGTCTCAGTAGCTTAGGTTCAAAAGTCTAGGTCTATAAGTTGTTAAACTTTATCTAAGTCCTTTGTATTCCTTCTGTGTAATCCTTGTTAAATATTATTCTGAATTTTTCTAAGTTACATTATGTTCAATTTTTAAATTTCATACTTGAACTGATTTTTCTTGTTATACTCTGATAATTCCGTAAATCATGCTCTGATATATTTTGAACTATGATACATATCAAGCCTTAATACTATTCTCCATTTAGCTTTAATAAATTCTTTCTATTGAAATTTTTAACCCTCTGAGTGTTTTATCCTTAGCAAAACTCAGTAGCTCAACCCTTATGGGGGAGTATCCAGAAGCAATGTAAGTTTAGCAATTCTGGGGAGTAAGTAGAGTCTATTCCTTCCTCTGAATATTTTTGTTATCATCAAAATGGGGAGATTTTTTAAACCCAATTTTGATGAAGTTTTGATTATGACAAAAATTACAATTAAGGAATTAAATCCCTCAAGTAATTAAAATCCAGAATCAATATATGTCCTTATATACTAACAATTTTATTTGAGAATTAAAATGTGTACAAGGCATATTAGGCTCTTCCAAGCAAAAAGGCTTTTTAGAGAAATAACAGCTTAGTCGGAAACAAGCCAGTCCAGAACTAGAAGCAAGCCCAGTCCAAAACCTAAAAGAAGACAACAACAATTTTGGATAAAATGCAAAGGACAAAAATCCTTAGACATCTACCCATCTCTCTCTAGTATCATCGAAATAGGAACGCTCAGTCTGTAGCCTGAGGAATCAGAACCCAGAAGATCATTGGTTGAAGTTCTCAAAGGTCTTTTGAAGGTAGAACAACTAGTTTCCTCATTTGACAAAATAGACAGAATCATCAAAAGCTCCGGTGAACATCAGAAACTTGCCTCTAAAATCAAAATAGAAATTTTTGACAGTGGCATTATACTGAGTTTTAATCATTTCAAAAAAAAAATCACCAATCACAATGTAGGGCATAGCGGAATAATAAAATTTTATCTATTTTATCTATTTCCCTTTTCCAAGATCTGTTAATTGTTATTTCATATAAACAGGGATAAAGTGAATACCTTTTATGAAGAACTATCTACAGTTGCAAACGAAATGCCCACAACTTTTATATTCAATCCGTGAGCAACGAATGTTTTTGTTCAACACAGAAAAACAAAACTAATCAGTAATCAACCTTAATATATAGCAATCGCAATGACTGCCTCTAACGGAAATCGATACGAGATCAAAGAGAGAGTAAGAAATAATGTGAATTAGCCGAGACAAAGACGGAACGGTTCCTCCTCATTTCTTATTGTGTTGGTCGAATTTCTGGGGTTAGGGTGTCTATTTATAGACTTCTCAAAACCCTAATCTCAGTTGTGTTAGGTAATTAAATAATTAGAATCTCATTCGGAATAGGATTGCTAATTAGATAATTAAATAAACACTCCATTATTATCTAAATAATATCTAATAATATCTAGATAATATCATTAATCAAATTAAATTATTGTTAAGGATAATTAATTAGAGTTTCAATCCCATTAAAATCTCTAATTAACATTATCAGATAATCCTTTAATTTAATTCACAACCATAATCAAATTATAATTATTAATCAAATTAATTTATCCCTAATTAATCTACAAATTTCGGCCCATGTATAGTGTCTCACTAATTACATTTTCGTCCCCTGGTTCCAAGTCCCATATGCGACCCATTAGGTCCTTTATTGCCACTAGCCGTATATATCCTTTGAAATTAATTCATCACGATTATTTCAACATATATATAACGGAATATCATCGCGAGTTGTTACTAGCAGAACCTATGATATTCCCCCAGAGCAATTAAGAAGTCAGGTTGATAACTGACGTTAACCTTTCTGCATTAGCTACAGTATAATACGATCATTCATCAACTATATCCTATTGGTCAATTCCTTATAACCATGGAACGTGTCAATGTTACATATAACGAAGAGTCCATTTTACTTGTACAGGTTGAATTCACTCTGAAAGATAAGTGAAATTTCTATTTCTACTCTTAACTCTATCACCTTGCAAGGATTTCAGTTAATTCACCACAAGCGGCCATTTGGATATATCTCCCACTTATTGAGAGTGACAAATGCTCAATCTGACATTAACTATTCTGCAATTACTTTGTGTGATACCTAATCCTGCTCTCACACACCCTAGGCTCTCACCTATTGGATCGTGCTTGCACAGAATCAAAGTATCAGACTCCATAATCCAGAATCACTAATTAATGAATGTTTGAGTCTGAGGATTAGTTATACCTACTAATACCAAGGAGATGAACAGTTGACACATTAGATAAATCAATCCATACTGTTATCTCAAGTCGGGTCCCAATCCTAATGAACTCCTTCACCGGATCCATGTAACTGTCTAGATATCTGAATATCTAAAGCTTGTGAGATCAGCTTTCTGTCTCGACAGAAAACACTGTTACATGCAAGTCTCAACAGTAATATGCCAACCCCTATAACACATTACTTGACTTGGGTTAACTTTAGGTTTATTGATCTTATTATAAAGTACAGTACGTGTTGAAGATGTTTGCTTCATTATAGACAACACATATTCTAGAGCGAAGGTATGTCGTTAATTCTTGAAATGAATGATCATGTCATAAATTTTTATCTTCTCTCATATAAAATGTTACCTATAATTTAAGAAGCTAGTATATCTAGCTTTTATTACTTAATATCCAAGAGAGTGAGCATTTGTACAACTCTACATTAAATATGTATCTATAAAGATAAAATAATAATGCTTCTTTAATATGATAGTATTGTGATTGACTAGACTATGTCAATTACAAAATTAGGAGATTGGGTGATTGGAGTTTTGGTGTCTTAATATTCATTAAGGTTTACTAGGCAAAAGGGGATTGGAGAATGAAAGCGGTTTCTTGCTAAAATGACTAACCAACATGTAAAATTCCTTGCATATTATTTAATTTTTCTAGTCTTGCTCCCTATTGCAATATTTAAGATGTTACTGCTGACCACAATAAACTGCAGGCATTAAAGATGGAATGCATAGTATTGAATTTGCTCCAACTGCAAAATCTTTTCTCAGGTATTGGATTGTTAGATCTTTTGCAACTTTAATTGAAACATGTATGTCCAAATGTTCATAATACTTTGCAGCTTTGTATCTGATGGTTCTTGCAATTTTTTTGTTTTGATTTGTTTTCAGGAGATTTCTACGTGCAGCACATGCTTCTTACAAGGTAATGATGGGTTATTTTGGTTCTTGAATTAACATCCTGATACAGAAGGCATTACCAAAGAAAGAAGAAATCCTCATCCTGATTACTTTCCTATTATTTACTTCCCTATTATTTACTTTATTTACTTTCCTATTCAAGAATTTAAATTTATTTCTTTTTGTCATTTTAAAACATTATTTTGTTTCCTTTAATTACTAGTCTTGATTCCTATAATTTAGTCTTGATTCCTATATATATAAAGGCTTTTTCTATTCAATAAGAAGGAACTTTTAGTCTGCTTTTATCAATTCAATATAGATCTAAAGAAGAATTTTGTGGTGTCTAGACCTGTGACTAGATCCTATGCCAAGGTTCATAACACATCCTTGCTTTTCTACCAAGTGTTATCAAATTCAAGTTCTGATGTTGTGTTAGTATATAAATTCTGATTTGCAGAGTCCTAGTTATGAGCTGGAATACTTGGCTGATTATTTAGCAGAACTGACATTGGTTGACTACACTTTCTTGAGTATCCTTCCCTCAGTCATTGCTGCATCAGCTGTATTTCTTGCTAGATGGACAATGGATCCGACTATCCATCCTTGCGTACGCATTTTTTACAGTCATGCAGTTTAGATTCTGCATTTGGATTCTTATGATTAATTACAAATGCATGTGTTTCAACGGATAGTTTAGGATGTAACACTCTGGTCCAATACCATGTAGATATTGTCCGCTCTGGCCCAATTCCAACACATTGGGCCTCACGGCTTTAAAACGAGTCTGCATGTATTGGATTCACATCTTACTAATAAGCCCCAATCACTCCCTCTCCATTTCCGATGTGGGATTCGGTTCATTCCTGCCCCCATCGCCATCCCTTAGAGCCGCTCCTTGCTCAGGCCTTTTTACCCCGGCGCCACCCACTCCGGACCGGGTCGTTACAGGCCCACCAGCTTCCACCACACATCGTACGTGGAGAGTCGGCTCTGATACCATTGAATGTAACCCCCGTCCCGGGTCACATTGAAAACACACAGAAATCCAAGGAATTATCATAATTGCATGCAAACAACAACATAATCAAATAAAGCCTCCTTATTTATTATTGTCTTTCAAAAATCAATATTCAAACGGTTCAATAACCAATAAAACAATGTAATCGATAAATAAAAATTCACTTAATCTAAACAAAGTAATCCACTTCAACAATACATTAAATCCTAATAAATGTCCATAAATTTTTTAATGAGAATGAGACGCTTGTGCTGGCTAGCCTGAATGCAGTGTAAACCTGAAAATTTAGCAAATAGAAGAACCTCTGAACCTAGCCTGAAAATTTCAACGTGGCAAGGGGTGAGCTGCCTACTCAATAAACATAATTACCTATATTTATATACATGAATATATATACACATATATACATTTAATTTCATGCATTTTACATTTAATTACTCCAATAATTAAACAATCAATCAATCAGAAATAAAAATATAAACATATCATCTTGTACATGACTCGGTTTACTTCAAACAATAAAATTATAATTTTATTATCTTTATTTTTAAGGGCCCAGCTAAACCTAAGTGAAATATACTCAATGGTCTCATGGTTAACAATAGTACCTTTTTAACCTCGTAATGATTTCTTTTTCTTCCTTTTTTTTAAATAATATGGTACTGCTATCGCCCCCAGTTTTAGGACACAGTATAAACTCAATTAGAGTAAAATAACACCCTACCCAAGTGCCTGTGATCACAGTATCAACAAACCTCCAGACCATCGAATATACTCACTGAAGCTGGCTATTTATGTTTTGTTCTAACTCAAACATACTCCAATACAATTTCGTAATTTATAAACTTTTGAACTCATATACATTGCAATTCTATCATGGTATAATTTCACAGCTAATACCTCAATAAATTCAACCATACAGAGAACATTTGAAACTTCACATCTCAAATCACCATATATATAAATCAAGTACCAATTAAATGATAACCAAATACTCAATACTCGTTCAACATACATTTAATTATTCTATGACAAAATATCAATAGACACTCATCCATATATATATATATATATATATATAGACATATATATAAACATAAGCAATTAAGTTTACCTCTCGTCCCAAAATGCTAATTAATTTGTTTGGGTTCTAACTGACTCATTACTGGCTCCTCGGAGTTTCGCCAGAGCGCAGTGGTCAGTCGCCGGAAGTTCACCGGAGATGTCGGAATCGCGAGCCGAGACTATCACGAGATAGCTAACGAACAGGGAAGTCCAAAATTGCACTCCATTCACTATTAAAATCGCCTAAAAGGTCAGGATCTAATACTTTCACGGTACAAAATACCCGCTCCGGCCACCATATTTTTCGATCAGAAAAATATCAATAGTAGTCTCAAAATGTTCCTCACGAAACAAGGAATTTAATGGTATAATTTTCGTTTACAAAGATAGCCGGAAAATGAAGTTATGAATTAAAATAGAATGGAAGAAAATAGAAAATTTTGGAGCAGAAGAACATAGTCGGCGGAAAAGAAAAAGAGAAACCAAACTGCTAACCTCCTCTCCTCCCGTAAATCCAAACCTAATATTATTTTACTTTTCTATAATAAAAATAAAAAAATACAAAAACCTAATATAATAATAATAATATATATAAATTATGTTATTAAGAATAATAGTAACAATATAATCTTAAAAGCAGTTTTATTATTTTTAATATGATTATTATAATATACTATAATTTTCTTTTATTTTATATAAGACCATTCTAAAATTACGGATGTTACAATTCTACCCTCCTTAAAAGAAATTTCGTCCTCGAAATTTTTTTTTTCTTTTTTTTTTTTACATCACCTCAAAATAGTAAGGAAAATTATGATATATCATGCTTCCGCTACGCTACTCTACTAACGTGATATATTACCGACTCTACTAGATGTGTGGCCAGCACAATCATTTACATTGATGATATGATTTCCAATGTTGGTGTTAAATGCGATACTCATGCATGAATGTTTATGTCATGTTCTGGATCATAGGAATGTCACAATATTTCTAATACTCCCTAGGAATCGTAAAACTGGCGCTCTGATACCAATTGTAACACTCTGGTCCAATACCATGTAGATATTGTCCGCTCTGGCCCAATTCCAACACATTGGACCTCACGGCTTTAAAACGCGTCTGCATGTATTGGATTCACATCTTACTAATAAGCCCCAATCACTCCCTCTCCATTTCCGATGTGGGATTCGGTTCATTCCTGCCCCCATCGCCATCCCTTAGAGCCGCTCCTTGCTCAGGCCTTCTTACCCCGGCGCCACCCACTCCGGACCGGGTCGTTACAGGCCCACCAGCTTCCGCCTGGTTCGTCCCCGAACCACACATCGTACGTGGAGAGTCGGCTCTGATACCATTGAATGTAACCCCCGTCCCGGGTCACATTGAAAACACACAAAAATCCAAGGAATTATCATAATTGCATGCAAACAACAACATAATCAAATAAAGCCTCCTTATTTATTATTGTCTTTCAAAAATCAATATTCAAACGGTTCAATAACCCCGGCGCCACCCACTCCGGACCGGGTCGTTACATAGGATGTTTTGCACTCATCTACATCTCAAAAGTTTTCAACTCAACTCCAGTCTTGGGGCAATTGTACTCTACTTAAGTTGTTCTTGTAAACCCAAACTCATGGTGTTGTTCTGGTATCTATTCTGATTTAGAATGTAGTGTTGAATCAGAACTTAAGTTGGAGTTACATCTTGTGATCAAACTTTTATTTTTAGACTATAGCAACAAAATATCCCAATTAAGGACTGTCAAATTTATTCTCTGTTTGCGACTTTACTATTACTCTAGTAGAAGAAGATACTTATGTGCACACATGCATTACATGTTATTAGACAAGGAGTGTTTGGAGATTGATCAAAATATGAAGTTTTCATGCTGCCATTTCTGGTAGAAAGTTTGATCAAAGCCATCACATACAAGAAGGAATCACTTCCACCTTCGTGTATTCTGTTCAGCGATTTTCCTTGTCATTCATGTTGAGGTAATGCTTAGTGTAACAACTTTTGACTTCCATTAGATCCATTTGGAAGACTAGTGCATGCTGTATAAGCTATGGTTTACTAAATAGAATTTGATTCAATCCCCTTTTAGATTCCATATGAACAATTTTGTACTCATTGTAACTGTATTCTAATTAATGAGCTAGTTAAGTATAATTGAGAAATAGCTTCCGTTTGGGCATCACTTGATTGGTCAGCAATAGCTTAGATTTGTTTGGTTGACAAAAAAAGATTAGACAATGGACATGCCTATGAATGAATGGACAAACATGCATAAAGAGTAAATGGAGAAACTAGACTACCTAGTGCTTAGTGGTGGACAACATTGGAAGTCCAATAGAAAACAAGTTAATGGATGAGATAAAGACAGAGAGAGTATAATAAAAATAATAATATTATTGATATATGTATTTATTTGCTATTTATGTTACATTTCCTTACCGTTGTGGATATGAAATTAATTTCTTTTTGAACTTGTATATGGTGTAGATATGAAGAAGTATCCCTTCATAAAGCAGGCCAATCATATGTTGGGTGGCATTTCGGCACCTCCTATATTTGCTTTGGAGTACCCTATGAAGGAGTCAGCTCTTCAATTAAACGGTGCACAATCATCGAGTTCTGTTCGTGGTACTGCTGGTATGATAAAAATATAGAACATTAGTTTTGGAGGCAATGGGATGGATTTGTCATTCAGTAAGAAAATTAAATAGAGTAGGTATGTTGTCTGTTCTGTCAATTTTCTATAATGTGGACTCAATGATTGCAGCAATCAGTGTAAATACCACACACTGCTCTGTTTAAAACTAATTAAGAAACGGAAAGCCCTATATTTGTTTGTTTCCCCCCATTTCTGTATGCTTTTTATTGGATTTTTCTTTTCGGGCAGATGGTTACAAGTTGCTTAAACTGTAGTTTTGTGTAAATTTTGATTATAAAATTTTATATTAGATGCTGGAAAATTTTGTAAATATTTTTTTTAAAATATCAATATTTTGTGTCGTGCGTGAGGAATGAGCGATACAAAGTGTATCACATTAACCAGGGAGCTTGTGTCGCGCACCCTTGGAGCGCGTCACAAGAATTATCATATGTTGTGTCGCGCACTCTAGAAGCGCGTCACAAGAGTTATCGCTCTATTGTATCGCGCGCGTGACAAGTGTGACACAACATATGAGTAGCTTGTGTCGCTCTCAAGAGCGATGCAAAGTTCTTGTATCGCACCCCTGTTGTGTCGCACAAAAGTGCGACACAACAACCTGAAAAAGTGCGACATAAGTAAGCATTTCTGTACTAGTGAGTCTCACTTCATGCTTGTATGAAAACTTTATAATTACTTAAACAAACTTAGGATTACTTTCTTTATGAAAGATTTGTGCCTTTATATATAGTTATATTTTAATGCTATATATCTGATGAAACAAATGATGAAATAAACAATTTATTCATTAATAATAATATCCTAAAACAATTGTCTTTAGGGCACTAAACTCCAACACATAATAGCAAAGTCACTTTTAGTTTTTAACCAAAACAACCATCCAAAACGGGTAAATTTATCCACAATAACCAAAAAATAGGGATGATCCAAATGAGGTAAAACTGGGGCAGGGCCCCAAACATTTAAATGCAAGTTCTCAAAATTAAAAGTACTAGTACAATGAATACAAGGTAAAGATGTCCTAGTGATGCGCCTTCGTAGAAGGCTCACTAAGGGATAAGTGTATCCCATCGTTATCAAGTAATAAAATCTGGACAAGTCCAGGTATCGAATCCACATGATTTATTCCTGCAAGTATCGAGCTACTTGGTCTCAGGTGTTATCTAGGCTATGGGGGTTATGAATTGGTTTTGATTAAGTTAAACTACTCCTAGTTAAGTTACCCCTACTCCTAGCTAAGTTATTCTACTCCTATCTGATCTTTTACCAATGTAATTACCCGAAGGAACATAAGGTGATACGATAATAATGAAAATAGATTATTTAGACAACGGAATTAAAACCTAATCTAAGTCACTTGTGTCCGAGGCGATTAACCCTACCTATCCTCTTGAGGTACCTAGTTCGTGATTCCCTTGTAAGGCCGAAACTAGCTCTAAGGCTCAGCAATTTGGGCTTAATCTTCTATAGGGTCGTCAATCCTATAGGCACTGACGAGGTCAGATTCAGCTCACAATATGTGCCAACTTAATTTTGGGATTATTGAATGAGTTAAACCAATAAGACAAAGCGTAAGACAAAGATTTAAGCAATAGAACAATTGAATAAACAAAACTATAATATATATTAAAGATGAAAAGTATTGTCACGAAGATACAATGAGCCTAGGATTCATAACATGGATCAGAGGCTAGACAGAATATAAAAGAAGAAAAATCCCTTTCAGGGAACCTGTCTACCAATGCAGGTGTCTTCCTAGGACTTAAGGATGGAACTTGAGCAATCCTCGGTGAACGGAGCTTCGGAGGTGTCTTCAATGGAGTTTGAAGGAGATGGAGGAGGTGGAGAGGATTTCTCAAGGTGGAAGCCAGGTTTTTACAAAAGATAAAAGATATCTATTTTACAATTGGAAAATCCTATTTATAGACGCGATTCGGGCCCTTTTTCTGACCTAACTGATATCCTTTTGCAGGTGGGAAGATGTGGGGTCGATCGTGGTGTCGTGGGACCGGGAATCAGTCTTTTGACTGATTCCCATAGGGCAGCTCGCCGAGCTGGCCCCCTAAGGGCCTGCTCGATGGGCTGGCAGTGCCAGCTCACCGATCTGGCCCCAAAAAGGCCATTTCGATGAGCGGGAATGCCCAAAATGCCTTGCGTGACTGCTGGATGTCTCGAAACGCAACTTTTACCCAAACTCGTTCCTGTTTTAGCCTTCACATGCACGAAGACTCCAAATAACATTAGTTCCAAGGCTAAATTGACCCGCCAATCGCTCATTTTGAGTAAACACTCCGTTTGGTGCAACTTTTGGCGGATCAATTAGCTATAAAAGGTAATGGAAATTTAACGTACATGCTAATTTGGTCATATTTGCCTAAAATAATAAGAAAACGAGCCTAAACAATGAAAAGTAAATAGAACATATACAATTTCTAACTAACTCATACAAAAGCATATAAATGCGAGAATTGCTCGCATATTCATAAAATAACGCTAAAAACCGTCCTAAAACTGTACCCAAAGATATGGGTTTTTGACCCCTATCAAACCTCCTCGCACTTTTACTTGTCCCCAAGTAAACTAAAAAACTAAACCTGTAATCACAAGCAAGCTAGGAAACCTCCTGGTTTTACTAGGTGCGTGACACAATTTCGAGCATCTGTAGTTACATGCATTTGGAATTACAAAGTAGAGACACGATATCCAAAAGCCGCATTTTAATTATCACAGGTCATATGTTTAAGAAAAAGGACACATGTTCAATTAAACGAGCTTAAGGGGATAGCTAAGTAAAACACCTCACCATAGGTAGTTCACTCGATTCACACAATTTTAGTGGCTAAAGTGTTTACTCTCGGCTTATGTTCTTGCTTAGGATTACGTTGACTTTGCACGTTCATCCGAGTTCCTCTACTATGCTATATGACTCCGATGATATCAAAAACAGCCTCGAATTGGGGTTGTAATGTGGTTAGAGGGTTGAAGGTACAAAAGGTTAGGAGTTCTAGCGCTAGAAAAACAAAGTTAAAAAATGGCTTTAGCAAAATGTGAAGTGATTGAGCTTTTTATTCATATATTTTTCCTGAGACGTTCTAATTTTAAGAACTGGGAGATAGAGTTCTCCCTTTTTGTTCGTCTCTTTTCTTTTCTGTTTTTCTTTTTCTTCTAGATGATAATGCTCATTCACTTCTTAGCCTTTTGGCTTGCTACTATGATGCCATAAACAAAGATAAAGCGCTAGAAGAAAACAAAGGCTCGATATGAGCTTTGCAAAAACTCGGGTTAAGTAACAAACCAAGTGATGGTTTGCAAAAATTAGGTTAGAATGAAAGAAAAATCTACAAGATACAAAATACAGGCTCAAATGGGCTTTCTAAAGTGGATAAAAAAGAGAAAATAAGGTAAAGAAAAAGGTTAATTCTAATGAGGTTGATTCATCGTTTAACATCTCAAATCATCGCATGTAGGTTCAACTCAGTATTAGGTGCAAGATCGGTAATCTTTCCACATGTCAAAGCATTCACACAAAAATGTCTAATGCGAATAGGTCTTCGCTCTTGGGCTCAAATTCAACTCACAGTTCTTGGGTTTCAAATTTGTGTTTACTAGTTCTCCCCAAACTCGAGTTTAATATCACATGCCTGTTAAAACACCTTTCCACATGATTTTTATTTGACAAAATTATTTAAGTTAATCCATGATTAAGATAATTAAATTTAAGTGCTTTGATTTAATTGTACTAATGTGTTTCTTCAATGTTAAGTATAAGAATATATTAGAACAGGAATCAAAAGTAAGACAGGACGAAGCCAGCATGAGAACACAGCACAAGCTGAGTGGAATGTAACTCAGCATTATAGAAGATAAGTCTTCTTCAGAACAAACGCTTGCAGACGAAGCTGACCAAGGAAGCTGAGTAGAAAATAACTCAGTATCAAAGAAGAGAAGTCTTCCTTTAAACTAAAGCTTGCAGACGAAGCTGACCACGGAAGATGAGTGGAATATGACTCAGTCTCACCAGAGACAAAGAACAAAAGCAACATCTATAAGTTCAAGCTGAGTATTCGTCAGGACAACGCGAATGATCCGTTTGCTAAAAGACAAGATCCGACAACTGTCTGCACCAATAACAGAAGCTTTGGAGTTACGCACGGAGACAGTTTCGAGACGCATGGGTCAACTGGTCGTTAGCTAAAAGACGAAACTGACGCTAGAAGACGAACCTGGCGGAAGAAGATGTTGAGCGATTTCCGCAAGTGCACGGTATACGCTTGTAGTAATAAAAGATATCGATCCCACAGGGAACGTTTTTTAACAAAACTTATTTACAATCGGTTAAATTTACTTTAACGTTTATAATATGGGAAAATCGTTTAATCGGTTTTGGTTTTGAAATTGCTAGAATGAGAATTAGGTTAGATTATGAAAACGTTAGAAAATATTCTGATTTAAGAATGAATTTGCAAGATAGGAACTTTTAGTACTTTTTAGAAAAGTAAACGAATGTATTTGTTTGCATCAAGCAAAGAAAACAACTTTAAACTTTGTACGAATTATAAAGATGAAATAAATGAAGAAACCTCTAATTAATTGGCTTTGAACATGACAAAACCCTTTCGGGATAGTTGCCCTTAATCAAATTAAAACTCTTTCGAGATAATAATTTGCCTAAGTGTTCAACAAAGTTTCCTTGTAAAGATTTTGGATTAAATACGTTTTAATGAAAACACCAGCAGTCACTTTAGTGGATTGGTTACCATAAGTGCTGCATAAAAATCTATCGAATAGAACGAACTTAATTAGATGAAATATAAATTGATACAAGTTTACAGAGAACATGGAGCATGGAAATATTCGACGGCTTGCAAGTGAACGGGTTGATCAATCCTTTCCTTGGTTTCGTTAGAGTTTGTCAGGCTCAGGGGCGGATCCTCTACTCAATCTTCTCGTTGAATCTTCATAATAGAGACTAGGTCGGTCTACTACCAAAATAAAAACTAAACTGGAACAATGTCTAAACGCTACTAAACTTGTTATTATTGAATAAACAATGTGTGTACATCATATTGCTTTGAATAGAAATGAAATCTAAACTCTGACTCATTTCTGAGTCAGAGTTTCTGCATAACTCTTGCACTAATCTAAAAATCTAACTCTCTCATATTTTTTCAACTCTCAAATCAATACTTTATTTATAGATGTTGAAGAGTCGTGTTTGAAGTGTCGTGTCCGTTGTGGAGAGTCGTGTCCGTTGTGAAGAGTCGTGTCCGTTGTGAAGGGACGTTCTTATCCACCCGAACGATCGCGTTTCTTGGATTTTAAACATGTGTTCATTGTACTTGGCAGAATTTCTGCTCTTACCGAGAATGAGAAAGTGATTTTTCAGCTTTTGGACGAAAGGGCGTGTTGCGACCGAGAATTTGAGATTCCCTGTCGCGGCCCCAAATTCTCTACCGAGAATTTTGGATTCTCTGCTGAGAATTTGCATTTTTCTCTGTTTCTGACTTCGTCTTTGTCCTCGTTTTGGTGTAATTGATCTTTGTTGTTTTTGACTCCTTTTGTAAGGTTTTTTATTCTGTTTTTGAGCTCTTTTCGTTCCTATTTGGATTTTACCAAATATTTATGTACCTTACAAGAAAGAAACATATTCGATAGTAAAAGCTTTCTAAACAGTTATAAATAGCATAAATTCGTAGCAATATTGATGTAATTATTGATGATATTTTAGGTATATTTTGGGCTTAACAAATCTCCACACTTAATCTTTTGCTAGTCCCGAGCAAAATTTCTCTGAATTTATTCTTTAACTAATCTCTTTATGAAAATAAAACATATATCTCTGTATTACCTTTTAAATTAGTTAAGCCGAAAAGAGTAACTTCGCATGGAAAATTTATACGCAAAATATCAATCTAACTTAGTATAAATACGATATATCATTCGTCTTGTATTTCCAATTTTGAATTGAAGCATTCGGGACAATGTAAGCACGCATGTTTTTGAGTCTTTTGTCTCAAGGCATTTCAAAGCACAAAATTTCTTTCCCAAACCTAAACTAATATGTGAGATATATTAAATATTTAAATAAGTACTTGGGTTAATTATTGCTTAGTTACGCCCGAGATAAGGGTGGTCTTGATCGTAACTTTATACGTATTTTTATTGCTTTGTGTTTGCTTAAGAGGTACCGACCATGCCATGGGTGGACGCAATTGTTACTTTAAACTTAAACACGCTTATTTTTTTTTATTTTTTTTTAACGTTCCTTCCATACCTCGATTGTGATAAGGGTGGTCGCAACTGTGGCCAAAAGAAAACGGTACTTAAATATTCTTCCCTTTCATACCTCGATTGTGATAAGGTTGGTCTCAATCGTGGCCAAAAGTTAAGAATTCAACTAATTGTTTAATTAATATGAAATATAATTGTAAATTGGGAAAAAGAAAGATAGCACATTCATCCTATATTGACTTAAAATTCAACATGTATTATGGCTAAAGTTTCCTTAAAAACTTCAATTGGTGTTAATGTAAGACGAAATCAAACCTAGCTAAAAATCGTTAGTTCAATTTAATGCCTATAAACCTAATTGAAAACTTAAAATAAGATTTATTGTATCATGAATTGCATGATATAAAATAGAGATTGAAAATAAAGAATTGATTAACTTAAATACATTCACTCGAGACAATTTTACTTAAAATCGTATTGGAGATTTGTGAAAAAGTTGAAAAATATTACCCGTATACGTATAGAAATATTCTTTCTAACGATAATGATAACCTAAAAACAATCATAAGTTAAAAATATTTTAAACATATAAAAAAATGTAACGTTATGAAAAATAATGTTAAATAAATTGTGTTGCAATATATGTTGCATTTGCATAAAACAAGTGTTGCATTTATAAATATTGCTTAAAAATTATTCGTTGCATTTATTCGTACTAAAAACAAAATGATATATGCAATATCTCCTCCCACACTTAATTTGGACCATGTCCTCATTGGTGCAAAAATTGATAAAACACGAAAAATTTGTACGAAATAAAGCAAAATTGTACGAAAATAGATAAATATGAAATTGATTGTATCCAACAGAAATTGAAATTGAAATTGTACCAAACGTAATAAAAAACATAACATAAAAGATAAATGAGTGGAGAAAAGATAAGATAAAACATATTCTTGTGAAGGGGAACCCGGTGGAGACGGTGTGGTCACTACGCCTTGACGACTGAAAAATGAAAACAACTGGCATCGGGTTGACGTATGCTTGCTCCGTAAATTATGTATATAGGCATCCACCGCGTTTAATTGTGAACTCAGCTCTCGATTGTTCTCCATAATATCATCAAACCGCAAATTCATTTGCCGATTCTGTGCATGCATGTGGTTCAAAATTTGTTGCAAATTAACGTGATCATTGACATTGTGCTCATTACTAACATGCCCTTGGGCCTGTGCTTAGGCATCAACATGCTTCTCTTTCTCACCTTCTTCTTCATCATCATAATGCATATCGTCATCCTCACAAAAATGTGTCTTCGCATTACTATCCTCTTTAATACTATTACCATGTGAACTTGATGTACCAACATCAAATTCCATAATACTCGTAGCATCCAAAACAATACTCGTAATCAAAGTACGCATATGAACGTGCTTATTGGTGGAAACGGAAACATGGACTCAATTGTCAAAAGGTAATCCAATTTAATCTATCACTAAAACCAACGATCTTTAATAAGCGTGCTAGTAGCATGCTTGGGATTAAATCCATCCAAACTAGTCAAAGTATGTCCAAACCGGATTGGTTGGAAAATGGATGGATTAACAATAAATTGTTTTGTATGATATGCAAACTAAATACTCATCTCGTCATCCCCAACTTCATAAATTTAACCGAAATCCCTAAATATAATCCTCTCATTCCATTTAGAGTAGGAAAGAGTAACCAATACAATAATGTCTGTTTCACTATGCACAATGTCCATAATAGTGCATGTACCACGTGCCTAACCCCATCTGAAATAAGGATGAATGGAGGTAGAGGAAACCTAATGAGTAACCTTTTTATGTTTAGGCATGGTGTGGAAAAAGGGTTAGGATATGGAGGTGGGGTTTGGGAAAGATGTATTTTGGGTAGGTAAAAATTTGGTAAAAGTAAAGGTGATATGGTGTGGAATTAATTGTACTGGGAAGAGTTTGGATTGTGTAATTTGGAAAAATAGGAGGTGATGTAAGGTTTGTGTAAGGAATAGGTACATATAGGTATGAATTTAGGTGTTTAGGAGTTAATGTAAAAATAGGAAAAGGTTACAAAATTGGATAAATTTGTGCCTATACTCGTCCTACAGGGCGCGGGTCGCGACCGAGAATGCTTAGCCGCGGTCGCGGCACGCGAAAGTCAGAGATTTTTTCACTCTGATTTGGACCAGTTTTTTGCTGTACTTGCCGAGAATTAATAATTCTCGGCCGAGAATTGGTCATAGACGTCTGTTTAGGTGCATTTTGACTAGGTTTGTGTGATTTAATTGATTAATTGTCTCCTGAACTTAATATAAACTGTACCTGCACTTAAGAACTTAATTGAAAAACATTAAATGTAAGGAAAACCAAGGGTTTATCCTTATTAAATTTTTAGTAATGAGACATTAAATTCCTAATTAGAGTTCTTCTAAAAAAATAATGAACGTAAGTTTATGTAGGTATTTATTCATGCTTAAAACTTAAATATGAGCTTTATTCAAATTAAATAAGCATTCAGATAATGAAACATTTAACCTTAATCATTAACCTTATTCGAATTGATACAGATTCATATGAAAAAGTGTATGTTTTATTTTAAGAAGTTCATACGGATATATATATAATAGTCAACACGATATAAGTTCATAATTGCATAATTAAAAGTAAACTCAATGGTTGCACGAAAATGAAAAGTTATTATCATGTTCAATAGTGAATAATGATCATAACTTATTAGCATTAAAGTGATTCATACAGATTCATGTGATAATAGTGTAGAAATCTGAACATACATAAATGAAAAATTAAAAGTATGAAATCAAATGAAGTTTTATTGCATAACACATGTGTACATAAATGAACAAGAACATATGTACTAGAAAAATTAAAAACGGTCCTATATACAAAAACAAACAAATGAAAATTAAACAAATCAAATGAAAATTAAACAAATCAAATTATTAATCACGTATTCATATTAAATCTGAAACATTGAAACTTATGCAGATTAATGAAATGATATACAGATTCACGTAAACATCATATACACATTTATGTTTGAAGTTTATACTGATACATTTTAATATTATATACAGATTCATTTTAATAACTTGCATAGTTAACATATACTAAAAAAAATAACCAAAGAATCAAAGTTGATATGCTATCAAAATTGAAAAACATATGGACATAATAGAACTTAGAATTATCATATAAAATGAATGTTCATGAACTTGTTCAATATTAATGATTATAACTTATTAGTATGTAAAGTCAGATGTTCAGAAACATTTCTGAAATGAATACAGATTCATGAAAAATAATTACAGATTTATGTTAAAAGGTATACTGTTTCATTTAAACTTTGATTTGGATGTATTCGTATAACTGGTATGGTTAACATATATTAAGCAAAAAGAATCAAAGAATCAAACTTGATTGTTTTATTAAAATTAGAAAAACACATATATATAAGAACACAAAGAACATACATATAGAAAAATGAAAATAAACCTATTTACAAACTATATACAAAAACTTGTTTTATAATATCTTCGTTCTTCATCATGTGTGTGAATGGGAAACGATGCACCGTAGCATTCTGATAAATCAGGATGCTTGTTGTTGTGTGCAGCAGTAATCTTCATGGAAGATTTATGCTTGGTAATCATGTGTTGGAAATAGGAAAAAGTCTCTGGAACTTTTTGGAAGGTTTGAATAATTGGAGAAGAATGTCAGATTTTGGCTGAAAGAGATGTAAATAATGGAAATCTGATATTCTCTAATTATTTATAATGATGATAAGAAGAATTAATGTGTCTGTTTGTGGTTTTGAAAAGAAGAAAAAGTTTCTGTAACTTTATTTTTTAAATGTGTGATAACTGAGAAGAAATCAGATTTTGTCTGATAGAGATGAATAGAAAATGTAAGTAACAAAAATCTGATCTTTTCCAATTATTTATAATCAATCCAGGACAAATCAAGGTGTCTGTTGGGATTAAAAAGTGTAAATTCACACCATTTGAACATGAAGAAACTTAATTTTTCGAAATGGTGCATGAACTGAAGAAGAAAGAAAAGATAAAGGTCTGATAGACGCCCGTGTCGCGACCGTGAATGGCGATTCGCGGTCGCGGCAAATTTTTTATTTTTTTTAACTCGCTGAAGTTACCGAGAATTTTAAATTCTCGGCAGAGAATTTCGATTCTCGGTAAGTTCAGAAAAAAAAAATTTCTTCCTTTCCCTTGAAATTTTGAAAATCCTGAATTCTCTACTGAGAATTCACATTCTCAGTAAGTTCAGAAATTTTCAAGGCTTTGAAAGTGAAATTCTCAGTAAGTTCAGAATTTCAACAAAAGTCACTGTAGAGATTTTAATAATCCCTATACAAACAGGAACTTAAATTATATGTGATTTTAATTCAATTGAGATTTTTTTTTTTACTTCTAAACTAAAGACTAATGAATAAACTAAAACTAAAAATAAAAATGTAAAGATTTAAAATATGAAAACTAAAAACTAAAAATGTGATAATCCTTAAGAATTCTCAAGGAGAATCAAAATTATGGACATAATCAATTACTTAGACCGGTTTTAAATAATGGTCCTGTCCATGTAACTTACCTGGAACAAAATTTTTTTTTTTTTACTATCATTTTTTTAGCGCCTTTTTTTTTAGCGTTTTCTCAATTTAAGGATCTAGTGATTTCGGTTGAATGTCCGAAATTCTGGTTCAGGCCTCGAACAAAAAACTACGCACATGAACCGAAACTTTCAAAACTATATTAAAAGTATACAATTCCTTCATGGTGAATAAGATAATTTCATCCTACTTCTGATATATCTGTCTGAGAAGATTTTCCATGGTGATTTCTTAGAGAGATAGATGTAGGTGTTTAGGGATGTTATAAAAAGGGAAATTATTTGGGTTTGTAGGAAATGAATAAATTTCTTAACAAAAGAAATTTGATATGTTGGTGAAGGGTTTAGTGTATAGGAAAGAGGTAAATGTGTTTGGGAAGAGATTAAAAAATTTTATGGTAAAACCATCTGTTATGTTCTTGACAAGCTTTTCAAGAATTTTCTCTTCTATGATGTATCTGCATGCTAGATTTCTCTCCTGTAGACTTCTTCTGTGAATTTTATTGATAATCAAATCTCCAGGTTATCTTTGAAAAAAACTTGAATTTTTTTATCTGCAAACATCTAATTGCAAACGTTAAATAACAACGAGGATTTAGTCCTAGTGACTATCCTCAAAATAAAAAAAAACTATAAAAATAAATAAATACATATATTATAAACCAAGGTGCGAAATAAAACACGAAAAACATAAATTTTTGTTACAAATTTGGCGTTCCCCGGCAACGGCGTCAAAAACTTGTTGAGCGATTTCCGCAAGTGCATGGTATACGCTTGTAGTAATAAAAGATATCGATCCCACAGGGAACGCTTTTTAACAAAACTTATTTACAATTGGTTAAATTTACTTTAAGGTTTATAATATGGGAAAATCGTTTAATTGGTTTTGGTTTTGAAATTGCTAGAATGAGAATTAGGTTAGATTATGAAAACGTTAGAAAATATTCTGATTTAAGAATGAATTTGCAAGATAGGAACTTTTAGTACTTTTTAGAAAAGTAAACGAATGTATTTGTTTGCATCAAGCAAAGAAAACAACTTTAAACTTTGTACGAATTATAAAGATGAAATAAATGACGGAACCTCTAATTAATTGGCTTTGAACATGACAAAACCCTTTCGGGATAGTTGCCCTTAATCAAATTAAAACTCTTTCGAGATAATAATTTGCCTAAGTGTTCAACAAAGTTTCCTTGTAAAGATTTTGGATTAAATACGTTTTAATGAAAACACCAGCAGTCACTTTAGTGGATTGGTTACCATAAGTGCTGCATAAAAATCTATCGAATAGAACAGACTTAATTAGATGAAATATAAATTGATACAAGTTTACAGAGAACATGGAGCATGGAAACATTCGACGGCTTGCAAGTGAACGGGTTGATCAATCCTTTCCTTGGGTTTCGTTAGAGTTTGTCAGGCTCAGGGGCGGATCCTCTACTCAATCTTCTCGTTGAATCTTCGTAATAGAGACTGGGTCGGTCTACTACCAAAATGAAAACTAAACTGGAACAATGTCTAAATGTTACTAAAGTTGTTATTATTGAATAAACAATGTGTGTACAGCATATTGCTTTGAACAGAAATGAAATCTAAACTCTGACTCATTTCTGAGTCAGAGTTTCTGCATAACTCTTGCACTAATCTAAAAATCTAACTCTCTCATATTTTTTCAACTCTCAAATCAATACTTTATTTATAGATGTTGAAGAGTCGTGTTTGAAGTGTTGTGTCCGTTGTGGAGAGTCGTGTCCGTTGTGAAGAGTCGTGTCCGTTGTGAAGGGACGTTCTTATCCACCCGAACGATCGCGTTTCTTGGATTTTAAACATGTGTTCATTGTACTTGGCAGAATTTCTGCTCTTACCGAGAATGGAAATTCTCTGCCGAGAATGAGGAAGTGATTTTTTAGCTTTTGGACGAAAGGGCGTGTCGCGATCGAGAATTTGAGATTCCCTGTCGCGGCCCCAAATTCTCTACCGAGAATTTTGGATTCTCTGCTGAGAATTTGCATTTTTCTCTGTTTCTGACTTCGTCTTTGTCCTCGTTTTGGTGTAATTGATCATTGTTGTTTTTGACTCCTTTTGTAAGGTTTTTATTCTGTTTTTTAGCTCTTTTCGTTCCTATTTGGATTTTACCAAATATTTATGTACCTTACAAGAAAGAAACATATTCGAGAGTAAAAGCTTTCTAAACAGTTATAAATAGCATAAATTCGTAGCAATATTGATGTAATTATTGATAATATTTTAGGTGTATTTTGGGCTTAACAGAAGACAAGCCTGACGCCTGCTAATTTCAGACGACAGGATTGGCCTGCGAATTCTGAATGCTGACCAAGCGTGTGACGCAAGAGAGCCATTTGAATCCAATGGATACTTCCAGATTCAAATGATTAGAGCTTCAGAATCAACTATAAAAGGATAAGACCATCTCTTGGTTCTTTTGCCGAAAAATACAAGAGAAAAAGAATATACATACAAAGCACATTCAAACAAGAAAGAAGATCTTACACCAAATTTCTATTTCTGTGTAAAAGCTAGATTGAATTTGTATTCATCTAAAGTGTTCTTCATCTAGAAAAAACAGATTTGTATCAATTGTAAAAGATTGAGAGAGTGGTGCTGAGTACTCGGTTTTAAGTACTCAGCGGCAGAGAAAATCTGAGTGTTTGGTTATAGCGCTCAGTAGGAGTTGAGTAGACGAATAGAGGAAGGTACTCTTGTATATTCAACTGCCTTGTAAATGGTTTGTGATCTACCTTTAAAGAGCTCAGTATTGGATTGAAAAAGCCCGGAAGGATTCTGGGGACTGGACGTAGGCGGTGAGGCCGAACCAGGATAAGTCTGCTAAGTAATTTCTAACTCTCTCTCAATATATATATGTATGTGTTGTTTGCTTAAATTACTCAGGATATAAATTGTATAAGCTGACACTGAGTAATCAGAGTGCTGAGTTGGAAGCTGACCTAAGTGTTAATTCCCAACTCGCATGTAAAATGGTTCTAGTCAGCCTCTGACTAAAGTTGTCTTACATCTCTCTCGGTCGTGCTGACTAAAACTGAGTTAAGTAATTTAAAGAATTGATTAAGTCAGCATTATTAAACGAAAAAGTTACATTAGTTCCTAACCCCCCCCCCTAGAACTAATCACACGGGACCAACAATGCCTTCAATTCTTAAGTTATCTACCTAAGTAATGATTTTAACATTTCTTCAAAAGTAGGGTCTAAATGCAAACTTTAGCTCATGCTTTTACAGATACAGGGATTGTGTCCTATACCTAAACTAGTTGTCATGCAATCTTAGATTCGGTTCTCAGCCCTCAAAAACAAATAACGAAGTTTAGATTTGAAGGAGGTTCATGGTTTTAGGTCCTAAGCATGCAAAAACATAAATAAAACCCGAAAATGTTAAACTAACTAGACACGACACAACAAAAATTTAAAAATTATACAAATTTTTGTAAGTTTGTCTACCCCTCCTCCTCACATTTAAATTATGCAATAAGTTCCAACATTGCATCTAAAATCATAAAACACATGTGCAAAAAGTTAGGGTGGAGAAGAATTCTTACTGATTGGCCGGGGGATATGGCCATGGCATGTTATAGCGCTCGCAGTAGTCTGCCGCTATGTACTCGAGACCGGTGAGCCTCCAATCCATGTTCTGCTCAAAATTGGTGAACCGTTGGTCCATCTGCTGAACAGTGTTGAAGGTTCGGAGGTTGAGATCCCGCATTTATGCCATCATCATGTTCATCGCTTGGAATTGAGCTTGTGCCCCCGGCTCTTGGTACTCCGCTCGGTACCCTTCTGCTACAGCTGCAGATCCTTCCCCCCTCAGCTCCTTTTTGCTCTTCCTCTTTTTGTTGTGGTGGTATCCATGCTCGTTTTCGCGTCTGGGCGCTTGAGCTTGCTCCTGCAGATGGATCTCTATGCAAAACTGCCTGAAAAGTAGATCTTCCTAGAAAATTAGAGTTAAGCAGTGTAGGATGGAAACCGTCTTCGTTAATGACCAGGTCTTTGAACTGGTCGTCAAGGAAGTGGGTCACCAAATAACCAAGCCCAATGGAGTCGCGTTTCTTACTTGTTTGGCTCCGGAAACCCTCAAAGATGGCCTTAACATTGTCAGCATGTTTATTATTTGCCACACACCACAATATAAGCACTTCGGTGCTAGAGACCTTGTTACTCTCGTGCTTGCCTAATAGGTTATATGCTATAAATTTGTGTGCAATATTTAATAGTGGGTCTCGAAGAGATCTTTGGCTAGCAGTGCCAGAATCATAATCTGACGTTCCGGTCAATTCATACTAGGCGTCTTTCATAGTCATGGGTTTTTCGAAACCCGAGACTGCATCACTTGGGCTATAAACCCCCATGCAAGCTGTTATCTGTGTTTCACTGAGGCGATAAGGTTTACCGTTCAGTCGGAAGGAGTACTTATCAGTACCTATAGTTAGTTCTTTTTTCAGGGTACTTAGAAACTCTACGGTATAGTTGTCATAAGCGACAGTCTTTTTTGTGGCTAGGTGGTACCAGCCTTGGAACTTTAGGATTTCTTTGAAATCCTTGTCCAACCCTATAGATGCTAAGTATTTTTGGTCAATGATAATTCGGGGGGAATGTTCTTGGTTGGCAAAACGTTCATATTTTCCCCCTCTTCCTCACTAATCAACCCGAAATGAGAACCATACTTATCTTGTAAGGCGTCAATGAATTCGACGTCGGAATCGGCCTCGTTTTCTATGACAACCTTAGCCTTGCCTTTTCTACCGATAGTTCCTGAGAATCAGAAGGGAAACTAAAACGGACTAGTCAAAACACGCCTATATACATAATTATACAAAAACCACCCAAATAATCAACCCATGAACATGATTAAAGACAAGATTAGAAATTCAGGGACCAAAGTGTAAGCTTTTGGTCCCTAAAAATAGAGTAATTGACCCGTAACTCTCAATCCGTGCAAAATCAACGAGGCCCAGTGACCAAAATGTGTTAAGAATATGAAAAGGGATCCTATTGACAAGTTTTCAACTATAAACTGCATAGTTGAATTTCGAGCTAAAATGGAGGTTTTACCCAATTTGAGCAATTTCTCCAAAATTCACAATTTAAGAACTCAAATCATACCCAAAGCACATATTGATCATAACAAAGTCATAAATTTGCAAGAAAACCAAGAGAAACAAGCAAACAAGTGAAAATTTGAAAAGGAGGTAAAAAAAATCCCAAAACCTAGGTTTACCAAATAATCAAAAATCAATGTTCTAAACTAAAATCTAACCTTAGAATCATGCATGAAATAAAAAATAGGTAAGAATCCATACCTTGTTTGTTGATTTCGGGTTAGAAACGAAGATTTGGGGGTTGGGGTTGTGAAAAGGAAAAAGAGAGAAAAGGGAAAGAAGGAAAGGAAGAAGATGAAGGAGGGGGATGAATGTTCATCCCCCTTATATATATATATATATATATATATATATATATATATATATATATATTCGTTCGGGATTTAAAAATCCCGAACTGCTGCTCGTCTCGGCCGAGCAGCTCGGCGATCTGGGCAGCAGCACCCAGCTCGCCGAGCTGGGCGATAGTGCCCAGCTCGCCCAAGCTGGAGTGCCCAGCTCGCTGAGCTGGGCGACAGTGCCCAACTCGCCCGAGCTGGGCCTCCCGGGGTGAAATTTCGCCTTTTTTTTAGAACAGTGAGGAAACGGGAAGCATATACGGGGGGTTCAAAAATTGACAATCTAAAAGAACAAAATGGAAACGATGAAAACAATCAACGAAATTCATAAAGAGAAAGAAAAACTGAAAACTTAAATGATTGTTCAACTTTTGAATTTAAACCGGAGAAAATCTGATTTCCCCCCCCCCCCCCTTACTCAATCCTTTCTCAGGATCTTTGGATTCTTCTCCGTTGTGCTTGGGAGAGAACCCTACGGCCTTAACTATTTGCCCCTGTTGATCTGAGCTACTTGATTGTTCAGATCCTTGCAGAATGCTTCATTATTAGCAAGCCTAGCCGAAATCTCTTTTAGGAGAGTCACCACTTTGTTAGATTCCTTGGAAGGTGGCATAGGCCCTTGGTTCTGCTGCTGATATGGGGGCATGCCAAGCCCCTACTCTTTGTGCTCTTGAACAAAGCCATTGGGAGGTATAAGCACATTCTGATTTGAGTTCCCGTAGGATAAGTTCGGGTGCTGAGGCCTCCTGTAGTAGTTGTTATTGTTGTTGTTGTAGGAGGTGTAGTTGTTGTTGGGGTTGTAGTTGTTATAGTTCTGGTTGTACCTCGGTTGTCCCCTAACGTAATTGACCACCTCCACCCCATCTCCAGCGAAAGGGCTACCTGCTTGACAATCCTTTCCATGGTGGTCGCCGCCATAATGCACACAGGTGGGAGGTTGGCTGAACCTAGCCAACAGGACATCCATCTTCCTATTCAGCTCCACAACAACCGGGCTCTGTTCCTGATCTTCCACATCAAATACCCGCTGCCTTGTGGGGCCAACGAGTTTCTCCTCTTACCACTGTACACTCTTCCTTGCCAGCTCATTAATCATATTATACGCTTCTGTTGCGGTCTTCCTGAACAAATCTCCACCCGTGGTGGAGTCCACAGTAGCTTGGTTAGTAGGCGTCAAGCCATGATAGAAGACGCTCACCAACTGATGTTTAGGTATATCATGATGCGGGCACATGCGCAGCATTTTTCTGAATCAGGTCCAAGATGTGTGGAGCGCTTCATGCTCGGATTGGTGGAATGAAGTGATTTCACCCGTCAGCATCACTGTCTTCGAGGGAGGAAAGTAGTAGGATAAGAACTCCTTCTCCAATCCTGCCCATGTGGTGATTGATGATAGGGGTCAAAAACCCCTATCTTTTAGTACGGTTTTAGGGACTATTTGTATCTTTTATTTTCTTTTTATTTACTTTAATAGCAATTTATTACTGTTTTGTCAATTTTATGTTTTTAAATTACTTTTTAGCTTTTTATTAAATATTCCTAACTTTTGTCAAATATTTTTTCACTTTTAATAAATTAATCTCTATTTGTTATTTTGAGCTTTATCTGTACCCAAAATTAAGAAATTAACCTACCAAAAATAAATCAAATTTGACTTGGTAATTAAAAAGGATTTTTGGTAGGATAATTAATTAATTTTGGGTGAATTATCTAAATAATATTTTATGAGATTATGTGCAGATTTTTAGAGATAAACGTGGAGATTTTTAAGGATCAGAATCAAGGACCCACTCGGCGCATCAAATTCAAATAAAAGTCATGCAGAATATTTTGGCAGATTTTTAGGGATTATCTTTGGGCTTTTTGTATTTAATTAATTAGATTTTTTTATCTCCAAAGATAAATTAGTTTTTATTAGATAATAATTGAAGAGTTATTTTTTCCATTAGAATAGCTTTTTATTAATTAGTCTTTCGGTAGGAAAGCTTTTTATTAATTAGTCTTTCATTAGGAAAGCTTTTTATTAATTAGTCTTTCATTAGGAAAGCTTTTTATTAATTAGTTTTCCATTAGGAATAGGTTTTAGTTTTTCATTATAAATAGTTCCATTTGTTAGGAATTATGGTCATCTTTCATTAATTGTAAATTACTTTAGCTTTCCCCTTGAAATTCCTCTCCATCTCCTCCATCTTCTTCAACCTCCATTGAAGCTCCTTCAAAGCTGTTCTTCGAGGAATATTCAAGGTCCGTCCTTAAGACCTAGGAAGCCGGCTGCAGAGTAGACAGGTTCCTTGAAAGGGATTTTCGTATCTCCTTTTACCTTTCCTTGTTTGTACTTTTTGATACAGTCTATGAATCCTAGGCTAATTGTATCCTGTGATATTATTCTTCATCTTTAATAATATTTTAGCTCTTATTTTGTTCTATGCTTATTTGTTTAATCTTTGTCTTACGCTTTATTCAATTGGTTTAACTCATTCAAAAGCCCCAAAATCTAGTAGGCACATATTGTGAGCTGAATCTGACCTAGTCAGAGCCTAGGAGATTGACGACCTCTTAGTTGATTAAGCCCAAATTGCTGAGCCTTAGACCTAGTTTCGGCCTTACAAGGGAATCACGCACTAGGAACTTCAGGAGGGTAAGTAGGGTTAATCGCCTTGAATACAAGTGACTTAGATTAGGTTTTTAATCAATAGACCTAATAACCTAACGTCATTATTATCGTTCATACCATGTTCCTTCGGGTAATTGCATTAGTGAAAGATCACCTAGGAGTAGTATAACTTAATTAGGAGTAGTTTAACTTAATTAGGCGTAGAATAACTTAGTTAGAATTAGTATAATTTAGCTAGGAGTAGCGTAATTCAACCTAGGAGTAGATTAACTTAAACAAACTAACTCAAAACCCACAAAGCCTAGATAACACCTGAGACCAAGTAGCTCGATACTTGTGGTAAATAAGTCATGTGGATTCGAAACCTGGACTTTCCAGATTTATTACTTGATAACGACGGGGTACACTTATCCCTTAGTGAGTCTCCTTTACGGGAGGCGCATCAATTGACCCGGGCTCTAGTGTTCTCAGCCATTCCAGAGCTTGCCCAGTTAGTGAAAACGGAAATAGCTTCAGCCTGGCAGTATCTTGGGGAACCCAATTTGTTCTCGCAGTGTCTGCGCACATCAGAAAGCGATCCAGATGATCATTCAGGCTCTCATGTGCTTCTCCTCCAAACAGTCCCGTTTGTTGAATCAAGTGAATTATGCCCGACTTGATTTCATAGGTGTTAGCTAAAACGTTTGGCGCAGCGATCCCAGATAGGTGCTGGTGTCGGTGTGGTGCTAAGATTTCGCTCATCGAGCGAGTGTCAACTCCTGTTTCAGTGTTCTCATTATTCCTGTTGTTATTAGGAGGGTTGGTCTCAGCCATCTTGATAGGCTCAGTGATTTCGCCTGGCTTGATAGTCCTATTTTGCTTGCTCCTGTGAAGAGTACGTTCAAGTTCAAGGTTAAGAGGGACACACGGTATTTTCGTTGATCGAGTATGCATATGCTGAAAAGAAAAGATAAATAAAATAAAAATGTTTTCCTTAAAGAAGGAAAGTATAATTATCTAGTGTACAAGTTCATAGTGTACAAGTTCATCATACAGTATTATCATACAATATTACATAGTCCTACATGAGTGTTTTAACCTGTTTTTGGCGAAATAAGTAATACAAATTTTTACACGACAACATGCCACGTTCGTATGGCATATATACAGAAATTAAAAATGTATAACCTAATATATTCAACATATGAACAAATATATGATAATATACAAACAAGAGAATTATATATATAAACAAGTATAGATGATATAAACAGAGGATATTCACAAACGAATGCCTAAACTAACAAATCGACCTTTGGTTCGATATTGCAAAAGAAATAAATCCCCGGCAACAGCACCAAAAACTTGATGCGCCTCTGTAGAAGGCTCACTAAGGGATAGGTGTACCCCGTCGTTATCAAGTAATAAAATCTGGACAAGTCTAGGTATCGAATCCACAGGATTTATTCCTGCAAGTATCGAGCTACTTGGTCTCAGGTGTTATCTAGGCTATGGGGGGGGGGGGGGTTTGAATTGGTTTTGATTAGTTAAACTACTCCTAGTTAAGTTACCCCTACTCCTAGCTAAGTTATTCTACTCCTAGGTGATCTTTTACCAATGTAATTACCCGAAGGAACATGAGGTGATACGATAATAATGAAAATAGATTATTTAGACAACGGAATTAAAACCTAATCTAAGTCACTTGTGTCCGAGGCGATTAACCCTACCTATCCTCTTGAGGTACCTAGTTTGTGATTCCCTTGTAAGGCTGAAACTAGCTCTAAGGCTCAGCAATTTGGGCTTAATCTTCTATAGGGTCGTCAATCCTATAGGCACTGACTAGGTCAGATTCAGCTCGCAATATGTGCCAACTTAATTTTGGGATTATCGAATGAGTTAAACCAATCAGACAAAGCGTAAGACAAAGATTTAAGCAATAGAACAATTGAATAAAAAAACTATAACATATATTAAAGATGAAAAGTATTGTCACGAAAATACAATGAGCCTAGGATTCATAACATGGATCAGAGGCTAGACAAAATATAAAAGAAGAAAAATCCCTTTCAGGGAACCTGTCTACCAATGCAGGCGTCTTCCTAGGACTTAAGGATGGAACTTGAGCAATCCTCGGTGAATGGAGCTTCAGAGGTGTCTTCAATGGAGTTTGAAGGAGATGGAGGAGGTGGAGAGAATTTCTCAAGGTGGAAGCTAGGTTTTTACAAAAGATAAAAGATATCTATTTTACAATTGGAAAATCCTATTTATAGACGCGGTTCGGGCCCTCTTTCTGACCTAACTCGTATCCTTTTGCAGGTGGGAAGACGTGGGGTCGATCGTGGCATCGTGGGATCGGGAATCAGTCTTTTGACTGATTCCCGCAGGGCAGCTCACCGAGCTGGGCGAGCCAGCTCGGCGACATGGCCTTTGCAGGACAGCTTAACATGAGCTGGCCTCCAGCTCACCCGAGCAGGCCCCTGAAGGCTAGCTCACCGAGTTGGCCCCCTAAGGGCCTGCTCGACGGGCTGGCAGTGCCAGGTCGCCGATCTGGCCCCAAAAAGGCAATTTCGACGAGCGGGAATGCCCAGAACGCCTTGCGCGACTGCTGGATGTCCTGAAACGCAACTTTTACCCAAACTCGTTTTTGTTTTAGCCTGCACATGCACGAAAACTCCAAATAACATTAGTTCGGAGGCTAAATTGACCCGCCAATCGCTCATTTTGAGTAAACACTCTGTTTGGTGTGACTTTTGGCGGATCAATTAGCTATAAAAGGTAATGGAAATTTAACGTACATGCTAATTTGGCCATATTTGCCTAAAATAATCAGAAAACGAGCCTAAACAACGAAAAGTAAATAGAACATATACAATTTCTAACTAACTCACACAAAAGCATATAAATGCGAGGATTGCTTGCTTATTCATAAAATAACGCTAAAAACCGTCCTAAAACCATACCCAAAAATAGTGGTTTTGACCCCTATCACCTAGCTAATTTCCCTAAAGGACTAAATAGCATTCGACTATTGGAGAAGTAGACGACAATTTATTTTTGCTAATAATTTTACTGAGCGTTTTTTGTGTGTGGAAATGTCCTAGGTGTTCATGCCATCTTTCAAAAGGCACTCTTTCTCCCATAAGTGTTTATTTCATGGTGGTTGGGAGCATGTACAAGCCATCCTTACTAGGTCCGTGCAACAAACCTGATCTTTGATAAGAAAATGATCAAGCCAAAATGCACAACAACATGCATTATCTTTGGTGAATTGTTGAACAAATAGTAATGATTTTGTGAGTTTAGGTACCAACAAGATGTTATTAACAAATAGATTTTGAATTTTAGCATGACGAGAGTGAGAAATTTGCAAACATTGCCCATTGCCAAATTACATTGTATCATGCCCTTAATAGGGTTGTATTTGTTGTAGTTGTGTAGGATTAGTTGTCATGTGATGTGTGGTACTCGTGTTCGGATACTATGGTTTATTGGAGCCATTGAACGGATCATATTTTAGTTTCCGTGCAAAGTCAGCCTGTGGACATGGTCCATACCCGCGTTGAGGAACATACGACCCTTGATTTTACCGCTTACATTTATCTGCCCAATGATTGATATCTCCACATTTGAAACATTAACCTCGTTTCTTCTTTAATTTGGGTTGTTGCTCATGAGCCTTAGTACCAATATTCACAATTGGTGTAATTGGTAATACCAGTGTTCTAAAAATCGGTTAAGTCGGCGACTAATCGGTGATTTTTACAACACCGACCGATTTTACATAACTGGTCGGCATAAGTTGGGAGCCCGATTTTCTTCCGCCTAGGCGGTTCAAATCTGGTTAAGTCGGACAAGTCGTGTTAGGCGGAAAAAATCGGCTGAAACATGTTAAAATCGGATGAAATGGGTTAAAATCGGCCCAATTTATAAATTATAATTAATAAAAAATAATACAAGTAATTAGTATTAACTAATAACTATTTTATTATTTATTTAAAATAAATATTTATATTTTTCTATTATATAATATTTATTATTATTTTTTTTATATAGTATAATTTATGTTTTAAATATGTTTATAAAATATTTATTTAATATAAATCTAAAAAATAGAAAAATACAAATCCGATTAATCACCGATTAATCTTCGATTAATCCCCGATTAATCTTTGGAGGTCTTGTCCGCCCGACTAGCGTCTACTAACTTTTACAACACTGGGTAATACTAGTGTCAATTGCACTGTATTTGAAAGTCGAGTACTATTAAAAAGTCCCTCATATCAAACTAACGATCACACAGATCTTAATAGTCAATAATAGCTCATTTGTTTTATTAAAGTTTGGATTTATTATGATAATCCTCCCCAAGGTTTTTAAACAGCAAAGGTGGCATTGAATGCATCATGAAATAATTTTCCGAGGCTGCCAAGTCATCCGTAATTGTTTTAATTTACGGTATGTACTCACCGATGGACATATCATTCTTTTTAATATCATATAAGTCAAGACTGAGCTGAAACTGACGAGTACGCAACACTAATCCAAAAGTTCATTCCAACACATACCATATGTCATATGAAAATTTGAAACAAGTAATGATAAGATATACCTCCTTAGTTATGAAGTTGAGAAGTAGTGCCCAAACGGTGTTCTCAATGTCATTCCAGTCATCAAACATTGGATTTGGAATATCATCATAAACATCTGTTGAACAGGGGATTCGAGAAATATACCTCAACGGTGGCAGTGCATGACCGATGACATGATCAAATAATCAACCAGATTATGGAGTAGCCTTAATGTTCATTCTTCAAGCTCTATAATTATGGGGGTTGTTAATTTGATGTGAATGGTGATGTTGGCCGGAATTATCCGCGGTAGGAGCTGATGTGAGAAATGGGGATGTGTACATCGAGAGATTATTGTGTGTTTGTTGAGACCGAAGTTGATGTGAAGAAATCAGTGGAGTGTTTGATTGAGATGAGATAAAAAAAAAGTTACAACAATCGAGGAATCAACATGAGTGGGTAATTATTTTGACGAATGAACCAAGCCTGGAGAGTGAAAATTCGGTCTAGGAGGATTGGCACCAATTTTGATTCGTCCAAAGGGAATGCGACGATGGCTGTGAAGGAAATATAAAGTGCAAAATAGTACGTGGTTCGGGATAGGAATTTCTTTGCTAGTTAAAAAAGAGGTAGGAACTCGTTACTGGGGATTGGGCGGGTTGAGAGGATGCAAATGACGATTGAAATTGTCAGTGTTGGGATAAAGGTTCAGACCGAGTAAAAGATGAATTGTCTAAAACCAGAGTAAAAGCGGACAAACCATGCTACGATGATTATGGCATATTTAGGATTGACGTAGCCAGGGAAAGAGGAGCTTTCAAGATAATTGCAGATGCTGAAGTTGGAGTTATAGGCACCATAATTGGGAAATTTATCGCATGAGCAGTTAAAAAATCACAAGCAGGAATAGTCGGAGCAGTATGCTCTAATACCATATTAAATTAGTAAGGAAGGAAGAATTTAGAGTTATATATTAATGTTTTAAGAATGACTTTCTTGATTAGAAAGTGTATTACGTATAGGTGTATATAGAGGAGTTACAAGAGACTCCTAACCTTTGCTACACAAGCTTGAGTTTAACAACTAATTCCAGCTTATTAAATACAAGTAAAAGCATAGCTGTTTTTTAGATAAATGAGAAACGTTTATCTCTAATAGTACAAACGTAAAAAAATAAAATAAAAATTTATCTTGTATTCTACACCAGATCAAAAACACGTGTAGATACATTTTATGTTTTTTTTTTTGTTTTTTTACATGTTTACGCATATATTTGATTTGTTACTGACGAGTGATAACAATAACACAAAAGTGTTTATAACCGTGTAGAGTGTAATTGTAGTTAGAGATAAAATTAACCCAACTTATAATAATATTTATATACCATTTATGGTAAAATTGTTCTGAAAGTATTTTTGAAATATCCTCATAAACTATGAATGTAATTTATCCTATTTTTTAATTTTATCAACTACATCATAGTATTAAATGGCAACCTACGGCTCTGCCACATCAATATCTGATAATGTTTTGTTTGCTTTTTTTTTCTTTCTTTCCTCAATTCATATAATTTAACTTAATCGAAATTTTGATAATAATTACTTACAATTTTGTAATATAAAGTTTTGTAGAAATATACAATTGTATGGATTGTGTGGATATTGGAATTGTTATTGCAGATTCTGCTATCTTTGGGCCCAAATTAGGCTTATCAAAGGGCAGCCAATTCCTATACTCTTTCAGCCCACTACTACAATGTTATTGGGCTCAAACACGTCCTGCCTAAACCTTGGAGAACCCATTTAATAGAGGTTCAAATACATGAATATCATAATAATTAAGTATAAAATTACAATTAAATCATATCACCAAACTTAATTCCTAATATATGATTATTCTCTATATATTATGATTTTACACCATAATTTAAAAATTCCAGACTCCAATTCATAAATCATAAACGCTAGAAAATATATTATAAACTTTTAATTTATAATTTCTAATCCTTAAAATACATTAAAAGTACTAATTTTATTAGTTTGATATAATCTAAAATTTTAATTTGACATAGTTGTAAATAGTTTTTGAAAGATGAATTTCTGTGTAATTTTCCCTTTAATAGAAGTCGCAATTATTGGATTCATGTCGTATTAGTATCAATTATCGGGTTAGTATAATAAGTCAATTCTAGCTCGATCAAAATTCATGTTGTGTCATAATCGTGTCAGTCTAATTGGTTAGTATCAAATTTGTGTCGTATTTTAGGACCAGTTGCAATTTTACTATGTACATATATCAATCGTGACAATTAAAAATATGTGAGGATATAATAATATTTTTAAATATTTTATGACATTTTTAGATTAACATGTCCATTCAAAAGTCCTCTAATATCATGTTAGATTAATGTGTTTACAAGTTGCATATAATTTTGGGTAAATTTCAAAAACAACCCCTGTGGTTTCATGCATTTCAAAAAAAACCACTGTGGTTTGTTTTTACCAAAAAAAAAGGACCGTGTTATACGCCGTTACCCGAAAAACGGAAAATGGCTTAATAGTGACAAACCACAGTATTAAGCCATTTTCCGTTTTTCGGGTAACGGCGTATAACACAGTCCTGTTTTTTTTGTCAAAACAAAGCAGAGGTTTTTTTTGTGAAATACATGAAACCACAGGGATTGTTTTTGGAATTTACCCTATAATTTTACTATCTCCATTAAGAATGTCATGTAAAAATATGGAAGGTTCGAGTTGTGTTTACAGGTAATAATTATAATTTTTATTACCGTTATGAATTAAGGTGACATATAAAACCATGTAAGAATATGATAATAGTTTGAAATATTCGTATCATTTCGTGTCCTTTTTTAATCAACAGGTTAATCGTAATTCAACCAAAAAAATTGACATCTCAATTTCATGTCAATCCAAAAATAATACATTACTTAAGCTAAATCCAAATATTAAAATTGCATGTTAATTTTACATCATGTAATTGGATAGTGATATCGTATAAAACAAATTAAGGCATATGGTGCATTGTGTACCTTCTAATCTAACGCCTCGTCGAATAGTGCGAGCCTTCGGATTCAGGAAAACTTTCATTGAACGTTTTCCAATAAGGGAAATTCTCATGTGATTAAGATAAAGACTGATCGAAGACTCCTCCTAGTAGAAGATCTCTCCTAAAAGAATACTTCTAATAGAAGAATGATTCCTAATGAAGGAATGACTCCTAGAAGAAGAGGGGTTCGATAGAAACATTATAAATATACAAGTATGACCATACTAGATGTTACATTAACATTACTATCTCTCGAACATTTCACATTCTTTAACCCTTTCCAACACCTATCAACTTAGATATTGGAGCGGGTTCACCAGACTCTGGTCCCTTTTAACCTCTCATTGTCTTATATGTATCTCACTAGAGGGTTGGACAGGAAGTTCAATTACACGTTCAGATACAACAAGAACAGATAATGTATAATTTTACTATCTCTACCATTTAATAATGCTAAAATTATGCTCCTAATCAATATTTTAAATCTTTTTGTAAAGACTTGCTGATGGGTTGAATTGGATTCAGGTCGTGGCTAAATTAACAATTTATATTTTATAAAATTTAACTTAATAGTTAACTATCTTTTCTTCAAAAAAAAAAGTTATCTATCCTGTTAAACTTAGCAAACGCACATTACATTTACATGGGGCTCAAGCCGTCTCGAGGTCTCCACATGGAGATCTGTTATCTGCTTTTTTGTTTGTGTTATGTATTAAGAGGTTTAGCCATATGACCCTTAATCCGATGAAGAATGGTTGTTGGCGGCCTATTAAAGTTTCCCAAGCGGGATTTGTCTCTTAGACATTTTTCTTTGTGGACGACATTGTCCTCATGTCCGAGGCCTCCTTTGGTCAAGCTCAAGTCCTTAAGGATATCCTGAATCGTTTCTATGATTGTTCATGCCAGAAAGTTAGCCTTATAAAGTCTCGTGTTTTCTTTTCCAACAACATTTAAGATACAAATATTTGCTTTATTTTTGGAATTCAATGCATTATGGATTTGGGAAGATATTTGGGAGTCCCACTTTTTCATAAACAGACTAGTAAAGACATGTTTTAGTATATTTTGATCAGGTGAATACCCGACTTAGCATCTGGAAGGCCCACTGTTTGTCGTTTACAGGGTGATCTACCTTAGTTAAAGCGGTCTCCTCTGTTATTCCTACTTCTGTCATGCAAACTACCATGCTTCCAAGCAGTGTGTGTAAAAAGGCCGATTGTGGGAATCATGTGTTCTTATATGGGTACTGATTAGAGGCGTGGGGTTCATCTTGTGCATTGGGAGACTGTCTACTATTCAAAGAGAATTGGAGGTTTGGGATTTCAAGCTATGCATGATGCTAACATCGCTTTGGCTACTAAGCTCAATTGGAGGGTTTTAACGGAGGACGAAACTATTTGGTTTCAAGTTGTTCGCAACAAGTACACTGAAGGTTCTATAGGTTTGAATTTATTCTAGGATCACCCTTTCCGTAGCCTATTTGGGTGTGTATTATGTCGGGGGTTAAGCTCTTTCGCCTAGGTTTGGGATGTGTGATTTGTAATGCTAATTCTACTAGTTTTTAGCTTGACACTTAGGTCGAGACCAATCGCTCATTAAGGTTGTTGTTTCTCCTATCCCACCTTTGGATACTCAACACACTATTGCGCCTTATTAATGTCAGGAATGGGGCTAGAATTGGTCCGAAATTGCTTGTTTACTCTCGATGGTCTGCATGTTTAAGTTAGCTTCAATAGTTTTGTTCTAAAGTGAGGAGAATGTCGATTCTTGGTATTGGAGGCTGACCAGTTATTGACATTTCATCATCGCCTCAACCTATTCACTTCTTCATTAGTCTATGGCGAATGTGTGTGTCATGCCTCAAAAGATTTGGAACACCATCTAAAAGTTGAGGGTTTAATGTGAATGCGACTCTTCAAACTTAGGTGAAGAGAGAAATTTTTATTAGCCGGAACATCCCGAAGGAAGGGTGGGTGAAAGTGAACTCTGATGGTGCTAGTAAGGACAATCCAGGCTTTGTAGTGGCTGAGGGATTGATGAGGGAAATACAAGGTCGTTGGCTGGGAGTTTTTTTAGTGAATCTTTGCATTTGTAATGATGTGCTATCGGAGCTTTGGGCTCTTTATTTTAGTATGGAGCTTATTTGAAATGAAGGTTACAAGAGCTTTGTTTTTTAGTTAGACTCTCAGGTGGTTGTATGTTGCTTTAAAAAAGGCAATTCTGATAGAAATCAGTGTTGTTGGATCATTAAAAAATGTTGTGACTTCCCTTCTTGAAATTGGACGATTTGGGTTATGCATACTTATCGCAAGGGCAATCGAGCAGCTAATTGGATGGTAAATTTCACAAGGCTTAGTCGTGTGGATCATCACGAGTATGGTGTACATCCTCCAGGTATTCATGCTTTACATTTGACGATATTAGTGGTGTTAGTCTGCTCCATATAATTAACAGTTCAATCAATAGTTAGCTTTGCTTGTTTTTTCCTTGGGCCACCTGTGTAAAAAAAATTTAATATATTTATATCAAACAAATCAAATAACATTATACTTATACTATGATTATTAATCATAAATATCTAGCAAACTAAAATGTAGTTAATTTATTCAACAAAACTTAATCGAATATAATATTAAATAAACAAAAAATAATTAACAAAATAAAAAAATCAAATATGGATAATGGTAAATTCTAAAAAACATATCATATGTGAGATCTCAAAGTTCCCAGCCTTCCAAGTGAATTCATGTAAAACGGGAGAAGTATCGTCTGTCCAACTTAAGCACTCTAATGTTTAAGTCAGTGTGACTCTCTATAATAGTAAAAAAGTAATAGATGTTAGGTTTTTTTAGCATATCCTAAAGATTCCTTTAAACCCTCTATTTATAGATCGTTGAGGTCAATATTAGGGTTTGAGAGTGTGACATTCCTATTGGGAGATTGGATTGTTCCAATAAGAGGCCTTTATGTGTGCCGCCTTTCTTTCATTGTGATCACATTATCATTATTTTTAGTGATGCGCCATGTCGTATTATATGTTGGTTGGGTGTACACCATCTAGATCGGGAACAGATTGAGAGCCGCCTATAAGTCCACATGTAAACCCTATATAAGGTTCCTTAGGACATCTAGTCGTGTCTTCCAAAAGCCAACCCAAAGAGTGATAACTGCATGTTATAAAAAGGCCCATTTTACAGAACAGAAAGCACATTTGAAGGCTATGATGACACTTCGATTTTTGCACTACACTCATTCTGGTGCTGATTTGATAGGAGCATCATTAAGGGGAGTGAATGTGTGATAAGTGTAAGGTGAATATGAGAGTGACTCAAAGAGTATTTTCTCTTGACCGTTTTAATTGCCTTCTATAAATGGGAACTGACCCACTTCCCTTTCCCTTTTTCACACATTCTTGATCTCTTTATTTTCTCTGCAATTCTGCTTTCTTCCTTTGCTTTCTCTGGTTGGTCAGGTCTACCTATTTTCGGTAAGTTCTTTCGTCCCCACTCTTATATTTAAACTTCTTTGTTATCGCAACTATGAGTTAAAACGAAGAGATACAAGTGGGCAATCATGAATCTTTCCCCTCGAATTTGTTGTATGGTTATTCAACATCCAAGATCATATTATCAAGTTATGCACTTACCTCTAGTTTGAGAACGTTAAAGTCATACTTCCTGCTTTAGGGTCAAAAGTTTCTCATCCTCTTCCTATGTACTTCTCTATTAATGTTGGCCAAATAGAATGTGGGTGTACTTATCCTAAATCTACTATAAATACAAGGTATACAACACCGAAAAGGTACCCACTCATTCATTCTATTAGTTTATCTAAACTCACATACTTTTCAGTACTATTCTCTTCACTAACTTAAGTATTGGAGTAGAATTAGTTCCCAACTCTCTTTAACTACTATTTTTCTAACATCCCTTATATTAAATAGGTCTAATACTTCTCCAGCCCCCTCAACTTGTCCAAATTGGTCATTTTACCCCCTCAACTCATCGAATGTCCTATTTACCCCCTCAACTCTATAAAAGTGGTATTTCTCACCCCCTCAACTTGTCCATTTATCCCCCAACTTATAGAATGTTCTATTTACCCCCTTAACTCTACACAAGTGGTATTTTTCACCCCTTACAATCTGTTATCTAAGCCTAAATTGATAACTTTTTTTAAACGTTAAACCTATATTTATGCTATTTTGTAAGTAGAATCTAAATTGATACTTCTACAAAAATCATAGGCCTATTTTGATACATTATCCCTACATATAATGTATTTAACTTGTTTATATTAATGTTCTTGTTATCTGTATTTTTTATTCGTTCTTTCTCTTTTCAACTTTTTTGACTACTATAAAGGGATAAGAATTTAAGTTAAGAGGGTAAATATGATCATAAGTGGTGATAAATACCACTTTTATGGAGTTAATGGGGTAAATGGGATATTCGATGAGTTGAGAATGGGTAAAATGACAAATTTAAACAAGTTAAGAGGGTGAGAAATACCATTTTTATGGAGTTAAGGGGGTAAATAGGACATTCGATGAGTTGGAGGGGTAAAATGAACGATTTGGACAAGTTAAGGGGGCTGGAGAAGTATTAAGCCTATTAAATATGTTGAAAATTCTAAAATCAGACCAAATATATGAATAAAGAATAAAAAAAAAAAAAAAACAAATTGAACGATTGAATTCGTTTCTTTAAAATCCAACCAAACTATATTATTAACTTTAACTAGTCGAAAACCCGTGCGATGCACGAGGTATGAAATTTTTATATAATTTAGATAAATAAATAAACTGACATATTTACTTTTAAATAATTTTATATCATGCTATGAAAAAAATTTATATTATGTATATTTGAAATTAATATATATTTTTTAATGATAATTCAAATTAAATTAATTTTAAAAATAATTGACTACTTTTTTATAGAATTTTAACTAAAGTTGAATGATTTATTTATTTTTACAAAATTCAATGATTTGTACTTTTTAGGAATTTTAATACATTTTCATATTCCAAATATTCTGTGAAACAATAATAATAAAATAGCAGATTAATTAAGAAATATATTAGAATATAATAAAAAACTAAAAATTGAATTAAACTATAATTAAAATTAAATATTATATTTACGATACAAAAGAATTACAATATAGGTTAAACAAAAATTGAATTAAACTACAGTTAAAATTAAATATTATATCTACGATACAAAAGAATTACAATCTATGTTAAAATGGAAGCAACATCAATATATTATTCTATAAACTATTACAATCAATACTTTTCTAATGTTGCATATAAGGAAACTTTATCAATTCAATATGTTACATATAAAAAAATAAAATTCGTAAGAATTAGTCATAAATTCATCTTGATGATAATTATTTTGGTTGATGGAATTTCATGATCACCAAGTATTCGAATTCAATTATTCATTCTGCTACAATAACCCAATATATCTAATTGAATCAGTTTAAGATGATGATTTCTCCTATTTTCATCTCGTAATATCTCATCAAGACATTTAATCAATTTGTTCTTCATTCTTTCACTATATAGAATATCAGCCATACTCGCAGATATCACTTATTTGGCTTCATTAATATTTTCTAATAATTATATATTCTTGAATTTTGTAAGTAAGAAAAACAAACAAAAGAATCGAAAAAAAAAATGAAGGGACGAAAAAGATAATTAGGAGAGAACCATCTTCCTCTCGGGGTTTTTTTAAAAAAAAAAAAAGAGAGAATGTCGAGACATAAGCGTATAAAGAGGAGAGTGAAAATATTTTTTGCCCATTAATTAAATATTTTATTTTTTCTTACTGAAGTATTAAGTCCATAAATTAATTTTAGTTAAATAGAATTAAATCGCAATTGTAACCACTCAGTACAAAAAAAACGTTTTATAATTAATATGTGAAATTAATTATATTAATTAGAATCATTATGCTCAACATTTGAGAATTTGAAGAGATTCAAATAATAATATTTTATTAATTAATATTTTTCAATAATTTGTCCTATGATCATATTTCATTTTCATCTGTTAAAAACTCTTGAAATACTAACAATTTTGTACGAACCATAATATAATAGTTAAAAATTATATAAGCCAATGTTGCAAAAGCAATTATCTTAATATTCATAATTAATGTACATTTTTAGGATTTCGAGCATCAAAATTTATTTTTATTTACCTTGATTTTGAATTCGTATCTAGCATAATCCACATTCTTCGAGAATAAACATCTTATCAAGCGTATTAGACGCTTACAATCTCATTGTCTAGAAAATTGGGAAAAAATAACTTCTTGATAATAATAATAATAATAATATAACATAATTTATATTGAAAGAATACAAATTTACAAAATCTTTATTTTAGTCATTTTGAAAAAAAAGACAAATAAAAAAGAAAACATGGATAAGGTAGCGAGAGGTATGGAAGTAACGACAGAAATGGAATTTCATCTCTGAAAAATGAAACTACAACAACTATTGTTTAATAAAAAAGAAAACAACAACACAATTGAGAACAAAAATAACTACAAAATATGAAAAAAAATCGAATAATTACCTTGAGAAACATAAAAATTTCTTGTAATTTTTGACACTTCTGTGTTTTCCGGTTTTAGTTGTTCATGCATCTTCTATTTCTGTCGGATTTCTTCAATTGAAGCTATCAGTTTGGAAAAAAAAGACAAATAAAAAAGAAAACATGGATAAGATAGCGAGAGGTATAGAACCTGAGTAACAACAGAAATGAATCTGAAAGATGAAACTATAACAACTATTGTTTAATAAAGATAAAACAACAACATAATTGAGAACAAAATAACTACAACATATGAAAAAAATCGAATATTTACCTTCAGAAATATAATACTATCTATCGTGACCAATGAATATAATGGTGGAATACTATCTATCATGCTTTATATAGAAGTTTATTTGTGACTTTTGGATTTCATTTGCTTTGTGTTTTTTCATCTTCCCGTAACTCTTGCTTTTTTTTATTATTTTAATTAATAGGCTAGTAATTATTTAATATATTATAAATATAAATTTGTTATTTTTAATTAATTAAATATTTATTTTTAATTAATTAAATATTTTTAATCAGATTTTTTACTACGTTGACAACTCATCAAAAAGACCTCTAAAACACTTCTTCTCATTTCTCTCTGCTTCCGTAATTATATATAGTATAGATTATATAAGTTTTTTTGGGATAATGTGTAAAAATACCCCTAACGTTTACATCGAGGAGCCATTTTATCCCTAATGTCTAAAATAGTGAAATTTTACCTTTAATGTTTGTAGCCAAAAGCCATTTTAATCCTAACATTGACAAGTTGGGGAAATTGGAGAAATGTGTTAGGAATAAATGCAATTACGATAAACGAAAAACAAGTAAACACACAAGAATTGTTTACCCAGTTCGCCACTCAATATGAATGACTACGTCTGGGGGCACTACCAAGCCAGGATATTTCACTATAATGAAAGAGATGCGAATTACAGAGAAAGAGGTTACATTTATACTTCTCAAGAAACCCTAACCGTCTGAAACCCTAATCGTCCAAATTTTTTTTGGGACCGCTGCAGTTGGGCCCATCGCTGCAGTTAGGCCTATCTATTAGTCTCCAAAAAAGCCCAACAAAATGGTCATCAATTTGTTTTCTCGGTCATGAATCTTGTCATCTACGATTTACATGTGCGTAATTTTATCACTCATTAGTAACATATCACAAAAATATGATTAAAAGTGAAATTTAAAAAAATTATATTGTATTTGAACAAAATATCTGTGTTTTATAATAATATCTGAAATTGACCCAACTAACTAATGTTAGAGAGTAAAATTATTCTTAACTACGAACTTATGAATAAAATTGTACCAACTTAGACATTTATGGCCTGTTTGGTAAAATGTAATAGACTTTGTAATGGAATGCTCATTATATTGAAGAGTCATTACCATGTTTGGTTGCATATTAAAATTTTATTGTAATTGAATGAGAAATCCATAGATTAAATCTTGTTTAACAACTATTTTAATCCCCATTACATAAAAAAAGGCTTGAATTCTCATTACATTCAAAGCACGTAATCCTAATTTCTATCTTTAAAGTTCCATTTGTCAAATCTCATTTCTCATCATTCTCAAAAACGCAAAAACTAGAGAAACTAAAAACGAAAAAAAGCAAAAAAAAAAGTAAAAAATGAAAAATAAGAATATGAGAAAATAGGAAAAACGGTGAAAATGGAAAACGAAAAAATGAAAAAATGTAAAATATACTATGAAAACATAAAAAACTATATACTAATTTCACGTTTTCATGTTTTTTTGTTTATTTTAATTATGTGAATAAAATTTTGCAATTATATTGAACTAAGCAAACATAAATATTGTAATAGTAATTATATTTGAGTTAATTACAAATAACTACCATGTGGTTTGGCCGATTTGCGATGTGGTACCTGTGGTATTTTTTTTTCCAAACACCTCCCTGTAGTTGTCACCGTTAGCAAAATCAAGATAAATGGATCGAAACTGTTAAGATGATGACGTGACAGAGGGGTAATTTGGAGAAAACGATTTTTTTTATTTTTCTTTCTCCCTCTCCTCTCTCATTCTTCTTCCATCTTCTTCTTCAATCTTCTTCATCTTCTTCTTCCATTGTTCTTCATCATCCTCCTCTCTTTTCTTCCTCCTCCTCTATCTCTTCTTCTTCCTTTTTTTCTTTTTCTATTTTTTTTTAAATTCTGAAAATTTTCCAGATGGCTGGAAAATTTCTAGACGTTCTTCAATGTCTGGAATTTCCAAACGTTTATTGGGAATTTCAGAATTTTTTAAAAAAAAAGAAGAAGAAAGAAGGAGGAGGAGGAGGAGGAGGAAGAAGAAGAAGAAGAAATGAGGAGGAGGAAGAACAACATTGGAAGAAATGAGGAGGAGAGAGAAGGAAGAAGAAGAAGGTCAACTAAAAAAAGTCAAAAAAACAAGTCAAATTTTATTTTTCCGAAAATGTCCATTTGATTTAACAGAATTTTTACCGTTGCCTTGATTTTGCTAACGGTGACAATCACAGAGAGATGTTTGCAAAAAAAATATACTACAGATACCACATCACAAATCGATCAAATCACATGATAGTTATTTATAATTAACCTATTATATCTCATCATTTTTTATTTACCAACCAAACATAATAATAATAATAATGGATATTCCATTTTATTACAATTTTAATTATATTATAACTTTTATTATATTATATTATATTGCATTTACGAGAATAAAATTATTAATACTTTTACATCTTATCTCATCCAAGTTGTTTTACATGTGGGATGTATCACACCGCTAGTACAAACGAATGGAGATGATCTAACCATTACCGAACAAAGAACTACCGCGGTCGAAGATCGTGGCTGCAATTTTTCATTGTACGAACCGCATTACTTCCCACTTGACTACAAACGTCACCCTCCTTACACCTCAAAATTGTTCTAAGAAACCGCCACGTAGCGGTAGCAGCTTCCACATTGGCATACCCTGTCCGCTACTACATAGGCATTACCGGATATAGCCGGTCATTAGAGGTACCATGTCAGCAGCAAAGACCCACTCAATGGACGCTTTTACGTAGATAACCTCGAAAGGCTTTGAGTTTGTGGCTGAGATTGACTTACAGGCAAAATTCAGGAAAATAAATTTAAAGAAAAGTGCAAGGGTGGGCTGTAGGGTAACCATCCACTAAATCGTTGACACATGGCATCATCTCCTTCATCTTCCCCTCTATTTACCCTTGAGTTCATTGCAGCCTCAAATATTTTTCTTTTATTTTTTAAGAAAAATAAATCCACAAGAAATTATAGTGGCTGAGATTTCTCCTCACTACTCTACTGTATTTTCTGGTGTTTACGGACTCTACCGAAACTCGTTTTCACTTCTTCCTTTTTCTCTCTACTTATTCTATTTCTCTCCAGAATCTGCTTTCGATTCTCTCTTTTTTTTTGTTTTTGTTTTTGGATCATTCCGATCCACGCTTGCCGGAAACTTTGAGTTCTCATGTGAGTTTCTGGTTAGTGACGACGTGCATGATCGGAGACACCGCCAGTTATTCAGCTTCAGTTCACCATGGCTTTATCAGAAGGTACTTTCTCTCGCATTTTTTTAGGGATTTTCTCTTCTTTATCTCTTCTGTACGGTTGCCGGGAAAATTTCACTAATGGAAATATGATTTCTACTGAGCCTGATTCACTTTTAATTTTGGTTATGTTTAGCTTGACAGCTACTACCTTTGCTCTTTTATTTTGTTTAGAAGAAGTTTAATGATGCGAGTAATTTAGATTTGAAATCATGGTGAATGTTTCTCGGCAATCGGAAAGAGGATTTAGGATTTGAAAACTTGTGATGTACTTACAAATTTGTCAATTTAATGGAAGGTGGATAAATAGAACTGGCTGTTGTTGATTACTGATTCAAGTTTCCTTTTCCTTTTTCTCCTTCCCTGTTTGTCTCTTTCTAAAGGATTTGGCATCTACGCGTTCGTTTTGGTGAGGATTCTGAATAAAGGAATTTACTTTTAGTTCTTTCGGCGACGCGTCTGTCTTTCTGTCTCTCCATCTCTGTTCTGGTGGATTCTTAAAATTCTTAATTCTTAGGGAGTTTATATTCTGTTTTATTACTTTATCTAAATACGTTGCCTATGCACGGTGAATGTGAATTGGCATTAAAATTCAGATACGGATCTCTATCGATTGTTGTGGCGTTTTTCTTCTTTTGCAGTAGTATTCACTTATCAGGTATCTTGGAGTTCAAAAACAACGGCTTTATTTGTAGCATCCAATGTTGCCAGAAACGAAAGGAGATTTCTATTTTATCCATTGTTCATTAGAGAGGATTTGAAGCAGCGTTAGTGGCCAAGGTCCAGCAATGGACACATACTCTTCTGGAGAAGACTTGGTTATTAAGGTAAAGTTAACTGTTCTCTTTCGAATTCTTTTTTGTGCTTCTTTTCGTTGGATATTGAAGTGGTGAAATAAGCCTTGAAGTATCTAACTTATGAAGTTACATCAATCATAGACAAGAAAACCTTATACAATTACCAAGCAACGTGAGCGATGGACAGAGGAGGAGCATAATAGGTTCTTAGAAGCTTTGAAGCTCTATGGTCGAGCTTGGCAGCGAATAGAAGGTAATAACATGCAATAATTTTCCTGAACTTGTTTTCTTTTTACTATTTTTAGTTATTGCTCATGTCAGATTGATTTATTTTTCTTTTTATTTTTAAATGTGATCTATTTGAATAACGAACGTAGGGGAATGATCTGGCTATTCCTTTCAAGAATGCCATGAGATGCTATGTATTTAGTCTTAATTGGACATCTGTCTCTTTTCTTCTGTGTGTTTTTTTTTTCTTGGTGATGCACAGAACATATAGGAACTAAAACTGCAGTGCAGATCAGGAGTCATGCGCAGAAATTTTTTTCAAAGGTCAGTTAATACCTTTTGTCTGAATTTTTTTTGTTATCAAATTGATATTGTTGCCTCTACTTCTCCTGGTGTAATGAAAGACTGTGATTCTTCAACTGTATATCTAATTACCTTGCTGAATGTCTTCTTTTCGTATTATGTTATTCAATTCATGTAGCAATTTTCTCTTGATAGTGTTTGCAAGTGCTAATGTGTGTATGTTGTTTTCCTGAATGCATGATATGTAAAATACACACAGGTAAACGCACAATGATATATTATAAATTGTTTGGAACTTGGCTACGGTATTACACTATTTATGTGTGTTCTTTGGATGAGGGCGAGCCTTGGTGCAATGGTAAACATTGTTGTCGTGTGACTGAGAGGTTACGGGTTCTAGTCTTAGGAGCGGCCTCTTGCCAAAAAATTGGCAGGGGAAGGCTTGCCCCCAGTACACCCTTGTGGTGGGACCCCTCCCCAGATCCTCGCTTAGCGGGGACGCGTAGTGCACCGGACCGCCCTTTATGTGTGTTCTTTGGATGTGTTGAATGTATTTTGACAATTAAAGCACTTTGATAAGGAAATTAGTTGGAGAGAGTCTGGGAGATATGGAGAGGGGTTTATTGGTATATGTTTAGCTTTTCCTTTTTTCTTTTTTACTTCCTTTAGCCTGCACGCTAGAGATTAGTCTCTTCTTGACATCTAATGTTAGTAGAAGTTTGGTCAGTATAGTTAAAAAAAAGGAGTAAAAAACATATAGGTCTTCAATTTATTGCAGATTTTACTTGTACACTGCATAAATCAGTTAAATGTTAGAAGAGTGCATATTAGTGATACCTTGGTGGATAGTTTAGTTTTATGAGGATCGAGGAGGAAGACAGAGAAGAAGGGGATAAAAATCTTGGCGAAGTTTTTATGACTTTATCTTTTCATATGTTTCCTCTTTCGTCATATGTATGGTCTTGTAGATTGTACAATTAATCTACGTTGACAATATGACCTTAGAATTTTCAGATCGACTTCACAGATATCTTAAATTTGGAACACAGGTAAGCTGATTGTGGCACTACATAAGTTCAATAGGAAATACCTCATAATTTTATTTTAACTAACATTTAGTAGATAGATATATTTGGAAAATATCATTAATACCTTCTTGATTTTGTAAAACACAAATAATTTGAAACAAAAAGATTTCCTGAAATGACAATGCTATGAAAAGGAGGTAGTATTTCTTTTGAGTCATTATTTTTAGGCCCAGTGACAAAAAAAGTCAAGCCTATTCACATGTTTTGTATGGTGGTAAGTTCACTTTCCTCAATTTGAAGCAGGTAATCCCAAAGATTTGAAGTGGTAAAGTGAAAATAAATATATATAAGCTGGAAATAAAATTTAATGATGCCTTAGTTATATGTTGATACAAAAATATATAGTATATCTGTTTCTAAGATAGAAATAGCGGGTCAAAAAGCAATAGGAGGTAAAAATGACCAAACATTATAGAGGGAAATACATTTGAGTGGAGATAGGACAATCTATCTAAGGAGAGAATAATAAGTTCCCAAATTTGATTAGGTATATCTTCTGTCTGTATACCTAAATACTTTATTATGATAAAGAGAAATACTTATGTTAGCTGATTTCATGTCAACTAAAAACATATGCTTTTTCTTATCAACTTAACTATTGAAATTGTCTTACTACCAAAAACTATTGAAATTGTCTTTTATTATGCTTCTCCTTTTAATATATATTCCTACTTCCTCGAACAAATTGCAATCTGGAACAGAAATCCAACTAAGCCTGCCCCCCATCGTACCATGAACACGGAAATACAGAAGTAAGTTGGCACACCCATGCCAGTACCATAGCAAACTGCAATCCTAGTAACTTACTTATGACATGTAATGACCCGAGCTCAACAAAGTCGCTGTCATTGACAGTCTTTTCAGAACCGCATGGATTATAGTAAAAAGAGAAGATGGAGGATAAAAAGATGAGAAGGTCAAGATATAAGAGGGAAGGAGAAAAGAAGAGTTGAGAACAAAAACAGTCGAGTGAGAGAACGAATGGGATGAAACAGATAGAGATTAGAGAGAAAAATTGTATTAAGCGTACTTGCCAAAATAATTTTTGAAAATTCATGATCTTCCAATAAAATTTATGAGCTGTGGATTATCCCCAAATTGAACACCTAAGCTCCTTAGGATCATTGAGCCCTGATACCGAGTTGTTGTGGCCCGAGCTCTTCTAACTCATTAAGAATCCATTCAGAATCAAAAGGATTACAGAAGAGTGAGAAGAGCTGAAGATAGGAGGATGAGAAGAGATCAGAAATGGAAGAGGGAATAAGAAGAGCAAATGAGTAGAATAGTCAAGAACAAAATCATATTAGAGGGAGAGAAAGAATAAGGGGGATACAAAGAAAAATAAGATTGTTTATTATTCACCATATGTGATCTCTACAATCTAGCTGATGTGAACTTTGTACTATGTTTTGTACAGTACAATTTGTTACATTGCTATAGTACAATACAGCTATACTTGTTTCCTTACAATTTATCATGACGACTCCTTACAAACACTTGCGTGGCGTTATAGCATTGATCATAAGTACAGGCAATTTAGTGAAGAGAAAGAACTTGAACTATAAACCCTATTCAGCTACGTCAATTGGTAAAATAATTATTTATGCTACTTTTTCTCATGGTGCAAGTTAAAATGAAACATTTTTTGCCTTTTTATTTCAAAGAAACGAAGTTATATTTTTGTTTAATTGTCGAGTAAAGAAAATTAAATGTTTTACCAAAAAAGTTTTTAAAAATAATAATTTTTTTTAGTCGTGACAAGACACATTTAGTTCTACTGTTAAGATAGTTCAATTGCTCTTTCAACACTGTTGCTTGTTTCTTCTGATGACCAGCATGAGTTAGCACTCAGCATAGAAGCAACAAGATCTTCTGGTCAAGTAATACTACATGAAATGCTTTCTTTATGTAATGTGGGATTTACAAAGAATAAGTGGCCTTTAATTCTTGCACATGTTTTCAAAAGCAATTCCTGGGGAAGTGATGAATTGTCTTCTTTTCATGGTGCGGTGGTGGCCTATCTTCAACTAAAATGAAGAAAGAACACCAACTGTTCACAATCCATATAGATAAGCACAGCATAAAATGCAGAAGAGATACTAAAATGTTTATCTCTAGCTTCAAGAGAGTCATCATATGGACTTATTCAGTTTTAACAGTTCTGGAAAATAATCATGCAGTGCATCCTGTTTGGGCATATGGTCAACACTAAAGATTATCTATATTAAAATTATCCTCTTTTGCACCGCATGATATCAATTATTTATTATACTACAGTTATATCAAGGTTATATCAGCATACATATGCATCAGTAACTATTCTGCATGTGTACATCAAAGATAATGATACAGTTCGAAGAACAGATAATGAAAAACAATATAAATAGGAACTTGTGATTAACTAGACCTGTAGAAAGTGCAGCATCAAATAGAAGGATCATATGAGTTGGGTGAGAGTGTGATGACTACAACCAAATTGAGATGTGAAGAAAGTCACCCCTTCTTAAACTGATTGGTTTTCTACTACATAGTAGCATAAATAAATGGGTAAATCAATCTAGCAGGGTTAATATGCCAAGTTCTTGAGGTTCTTCAATCTTCACTTAGTAGATTATGCTCTGAAATGTGCTTATAGGTTCTTCCTCTCACTGTCTCTTTCTTGAGACTTGATCACAGTTATTTCCCCATTCTGGATTGACAAGGGAGGCTGGTTTGGCCTATCAGTCTCAGTCTAGAGACTGCTTGCTACTGTTGAGTTTTGACCTTACAGAATATTTTAAATTTCCGAGTCATAGAGCTTGGCTTTAGCATGAATGTTTTTCACCTAAAGCCTAAGTGCTTGAGATCCTTGATGAATTGCCAATGTGTAAAAATGATGTGCTGTTTCCGTTTCATCAGCCTGATTGTCTTCCATATGTAAGGATACAGCAAAAAAATAATTAAAATTTTTTAAAAAATAATGTATTAGGTTTCTAAATTTCTTGAGTAAGCTCTTGTACTTTGATGTGGCCTTAGTTAGCTCCTTGTACTTGTAATTCTTGAATAATCTAGCCCTGGACTAACAACCACTCTCCCTTAACTGTTCATCATCATCCACGTCAGATATAATCCTCTTAGTTCTGTCGACCCAATTAATGGAGAGTGAGAGTATGTCTGATAGATTTGTTGGTTGGGGCTAGATTATCCGGAAATTACAAGTAGAGGTCACGGGTTCGAGTCTTAGGAGCGGCCTCTTGCCAAATAAATTGGCAGGGGAAGGCTTGCCCCCAGTACACCCTTATGGTGGGACCCCTCCCCGGACCCTCGCTCAGCGGGGACGCGTAGTGCGACCGGGCCGCCCTTTTTTTTTCATTTTATAGGGGCTAAATATGGCTGTTGCCTTTATTGTCTATGTGAATACCACTTAACACTTCTGTGTGTTTGCTGTTTTGCACTTTTTTCCCTTGTGGTTGGGGAAGGTGACAGGGGATGACTTGCATTTGTTATCTGCATTGTTTAGGAGAATGTTGAGTAAACTGGAGAATACTTGTGAAATGCAGTTCTCTTCTCTTATTTGTTATATGACTTGATAGGAGCTTTTTTAAAAACACAGTTTTTGTTCGAGTCTTTTTGTGTGTGTGTGTGGACATAGTGGTATATGCACTGGTAATTCATTTTACGTATTTGTTTCCCACAAGGCTACAGCTACTAGGGTCTATTGTGGGTATTGCATTTCCTGTTGTAAAATGCTGGGTTGTTTTTTCTGGTCATAAATTCTTATCTTGTCCTATATAGCACATGCATTTAAGCTAGCAAGGCAGCTTATGTTCTTTTATCTCTATTTTGGCATAAACAACCATAATTTTAAAGGCCATCTGGGCATGTTCCCTTTTCAAGATCCCACCCTCAGGTCTCTTACTGTACTCATGAAATTTCAGTCTCAAGGCTTTAATACTCTTTTCAGAAGTCTTCGAGGGGGTTTGTTCTAATTGTAAACATATGTAAACTATTATCAAGATCGCACTGCAGTCCTTTTCATGTGATGCTACTCTTTTTGTCACCTAGTAAGAACTAATGGTTTTTTCACCAAACTGCATGTAATGGTAAAAGACAACTTTACAACTAACTATGTGAATAAAATTTATGACCTTGGCTGTATACAACATTTTGTTGTTTTTGACTTGTTATTATTATGTGTGGAAGGCATTTTTTAGGAGTAAAAGCAATAAATTATTATTGTAGACTGTGAAGGGAACTGTATCACCATTTGAATCATACTTACCTTATCAATTTTAGGGGTGCTAGTTGAACTTTTCTCTAATTGGTGATGATAGTAGCAATTTTATTTTTTTTTATTTTTTATTTTTTGCAGTTGGAGAAGGAAGCGGTTGCTAAGGGTGTTCCTATGGGACGTCTTGACATAGACATTCCACCTCCACGTCCTAAAAGGAAACCAAGCAATCCTTACCCTCGAAAGACTGGTGTTAGTCCTACACCATGTCAATTGGCTCTAAAGGATGGAAAGCTTTCAAGTCCAGTTTCTCTTCCGCATTGTAAACCACTGTTGGACTTGGAGAAAGAACCACTTCCTGAGGTGAAGACTTCTTTCTATGTCCCTTGCTACTCATTTAATTGGTTTTGTTTACCTGTTGACATTTTTTTATGAGTTCAGAAACCCAATGAAGAACAGAAGCAAACAAATGTTAAGGAAAAGCAGGATGACAGTTGCTCAGATGTCATTACCCTCCTCCAAGATGCCCACTGTTCTTCAGTTTCTTCTGTGAACAAGAATTCTATACAAACACCAGAGGCACTAAAAAATTCATGTTCTTTCAGGGAGTTTGTACCTCCAATGAAGAATGGGATCAACCAGGATTCATCTACTGAATCCTACGTTACCAATGTACTTGAAGGAAACCTGAAGCTGGATAAGCCTGATACCAAACAGACAGTTCAGGAAAATGGCACTAGCAATGCTTCAAAGCCAGAATCTTGCAGTGCATTGCCAACAGATCAGAAGGAGGGAGTGCAGAATTATCCCAGGCATGTCCCTGTGCATGTGCTGGATGGGAGTTTGAAGGCATGCATGCAAACTTCTTCAGACGTGACATTCCAGGAACCCACAGTTCATGGCCATCCCAATTTTTGCACTCATCCAGCTACCTCTACTACTGCTGAACATCAAAATAATGAACCCAGATTTTCTGCACATCCATCATTTTTAAATTATCCTCCTCCCTTCACTCCAAATCGCCATAATCAGGATGACTATAGATCATTTCTCTCTTCGACATTTTCAAATCTTATTGTATCTACACTATTACAAAATCCTGCAGCCCATGCTGCAGCAACCTTTGCAGCTACCTTTTGGCCTTATGCTAATGCTAATGTGGAAAGTTCTGCAGATTCTCCAGCATGCGCCCAAGGAGGTTTTTTACCGAGGCAAACAAACTCTGCTCCCAGTGTGGCAGCCATTGCTGCTGCTACAGTAGCAGCCGCAACAGCATGGTGGACAGCCCATGGACTACTTCCCCTTTGTGCTCCTCCTCATACTGCCTTTACCTGCCCTCCAAATTCTGCAACTGCAAATCCATTAGCAGATGCTGACCAAGTTCCTGTAACTAAGGCAGACAAAAATGAAACTGGTCGAGAAAATCCACCTATGCAAGATCAACAATTGGATTTAACAAAATCTGAAGCTTTGCAAGCTCAAAATCCAGCCTCCAAATCACCAGCATTGTCAGTGTCTGACTCCGAAGAGAGCGGAGGTCCAAAGCAAAACACTGGACCAAAAGCTACTGATCATGAGATGCCTGCAGCACAACCCGAGATCCATGATGTGGGAAAAGCCAACAACAGTAAACGGGTTGACCGTTCTTCATGTGGGTCAAATACGTCTGGAAGTGAACCGGAGACAGATGCATTGGAGAAGCTTGAGAAAGACAAGGAAGAGTCTAAAGAAGCCGATGCAAATAATCCAGCCATTGAGTTAAGTAGTCGTCGCGGTAGAAATGGAAGTAACGTGGCTGATGCTTGGAAGGAGGTCTCTGAAGAGGTAATTGTTCCAAATACACCTGTTATATTTCTTGTAAATGATTGAACGATAACGAGAAAAAAAGGAACTAACTTGAAACCAAGAATGCAGAAACTAAAAAGCATAAAAAAACTTGATGGCTCTGAACAAACAAACATTGTTATCCTTAAGGAATGTTTTCCCATAAGTTGCTACTGGTATAATAGCAGTTTCCTCTAGGATTAAACAGAGCCAAATACAAATTTTTAGTCAGTGAAAATTCCATGAGGATAACTTGAAGAAAAGTGCAGCAAGAAGAATGAAGAATTTTTTTTTTATGTAGAACTTAAAAGAACGTGTTATATCATCCCTTATATTTTCTTTAAACACTTCATACACATCCGGTACCACAAGATAAGTGTGACGGTACTTATTTTCCTTTCTTTAGAGATATGCTTAAACGCATGAGAACTTAAAAGCGATACCAGTTTAGTTTCTTTGTTGATGTAGGTTTCGAATAATGAATATTGAGTATCCATGTGATAAGGCTTAGAAATACCCAATAGTCAGGTTAAGTACATATGATATGATGCACAAGAACTTTAAAATTTCAAATCTTTCTTGATAGAGATTATTGTTTATAACTGAAGAATAGAGCTTATAAATCTGTCTTTTATTTACTTATGATCATTTTATCACCAATGCACCAGGGGCGGCTGGCTTTTCGAGCTCTCTTCTCCAGAGAGAGATTACCGCAGAGCTTCTCTCCTCCGCATGATCTGAAGAGACTATTATTGAATAATGATGTTGAAGTTGATAAGCTCAACAGAGTTGACAAAGATGAAAGTGCCTCACAGTTGAACCTTGACAGCAACACATGGCGGCTTTTCTGTAACCATCATGAAGCCGAGAAAAATACATCACCTACAGTTGATTACATGAACAATGAAGAGGAAGGGCCGCTGACATTAGGGCTTGGACATGGAAAGCTGAAGGCCCGTCGGACCGGATTCAAACCTTACAAAAGGTGTTCAATGGAGGCCAAGGAAAACATGACAGCCTCCATCCAAGGTGAGGAGAAATGCACAAAAAGGATACGTTTGGAAGGGGAACCTTCAACTTGATATTGCTGCACGCTTAAACAAAATAATTTTTTGTTTCTGCGTGCAGTTTATGATTTCTTTCCCCATTAACTAGTTTACTTTTCCTGTTTAAATTTAGAGTATCTGCAGTTCACGAGACTTGTCGTGCTTGTGTGTGTATCATATTATTCTACGTTGGCTTATCTGAACCAACCAACTGCATATTAGAAACCTATTTTGAATAGACATAGCTAAGAACCATCAGGTACTGAATGTGTTGCGATATGGCCACATTCACCCAAAGATGTTCGCTTGCAAATATATGTTTAAATTTCCATTTCGACTCTTAGGCTAAGGAGATAAATCTCCGGATGTCTCATGTGCCTGTTCCTTGATTGCTGTTGATGTGATGAGAAATGGAAAGTAACCTTTAATGTTAATTACTGTATTATTTCTTAGTTATCAGGCGTCTCAGGAACTGAGGAATAAATAAGATGAGTATCATGAAATGTAGCAAATAAGATTTCATTTTAGAACTGTAAAACCATATAGTTTGACCTTCAACATTTTTTTTTTAAAATTTTACTTTCAAGCAGTATTTATTTCGGCCGGTTACTAGTAAGCAAATTCCACATCTAGTCTATTTTATGAGAGAATAAAATGCAACTCGTCCCAACAAGAAACCAGTAATGCGTGAAGAGCGCCAGGCCTAGTGCTTCACCACCCCCAGTGCTGGGTGCAGTCACCCTGGGGCGCCCCAATGCAGGTTGATCAGAGGTGCACCATGGTGCGTCTCTATGGCATATGTATATTAATAGGTTTCTAAAAGTGTTTAATATGGGTTTAATATTCCTCTTTGGATTAGACACATCCAGAGATCTAAAAAAGAAAATAAAGGACAGGAAGATACATGTTCGAATTGGAAGAGGAAGAGACAGACAGTCGCACAACACAATGATATCAAGAGAAACAAGCAGAGAAAATATAAGAGAATGAAACAGAGCATACGTGAAACATAAGCAGCTAAGGGAGATAATTGTTGAACTTTGAAGAACAAAATATAAAAGATTTCAAAAGCAGCTAGCCTTGATATAATTTATTGCATTTTGATTTTAAAAGTTATCTTTTCTTATAAAATTTAAATGTTATCATTTATAGTTTTATAAATTGTACTTTGTTAATGCACCTTATATTGCTTAGGCACAAGGCTCCATGATCTCTTGTGCCTTAGTTGTTAGGCGAGGTTGAAGGTCCTGCGCCTAGTAAATTTTAGGCAGGATTATATTAAAAGGCAGCCTTGTGCGCCTTACTTGCGCTTCGCAGGCTCTCATCAGTCGCGTTGCTTGCACCTTTTAATTAATGATTAGGTTTTTTTTTACCGCTCATTAATAAAAGGTTGATTAATCTCAATAGCATATACTAACTTAAATTTAAACCATTGATCTATTTAAAAATAAATAAATAAGAAAGAGACTTAAAATAGAAGGGATAGAGATGGAAGAAAAGTAAGAAATGTAAAGGAAATGAGCTTCTACATTGCTAAACCTGTAATTCTGTATTTTACATTTGATGTTTTTGACATTTAATATTATATATTTATGTATTATCTATTCATGTGGTTGCAAGTGTGTTTTTTAATTAATCATAACCTGTGCTTTACCTACTAACAGAGTAAAAATATTGATAATTAGATTGTACTTATTTTTTTTTCTTTCCCTGCATCTTTTGTTCATGAGGCACACACTTGAGCCTTGCGCCTAGACTCCATGACCCCTAACACCTTAGTGTGCCTTGTGTCTTGAACAATTATGGCAAAAAGTTTACATGTAACTTTACTTATATACAGTCCTTCCATTTATAACTTTGTTTACAGAGAAAAAATAGTACAGAGAAAAGCTGAGGCGTGTCATCTTGCCTTGAATTGCAAGAGCATCATATACAATTCTATTATTTACTCGATGTTATAAAATTCCCCTAACATGTCAACAGGTTATGAAGCATCCATTTCAACTTGCAAAACTTCAAAATTGCATGCCTCACTGACATTAGATTCTGGGGATCGTGTAAGAAAATGAAGGAATTTGTCTCTAAAAATAGTGGTGAGCCATTGTATAATTGGTAAAGGGAGGGAATGTCATCTAATATAAGCGAGATTGATGGGACTGCAACTTGGTTATGTAGCTTTCAATTCGTTTCTTATTGGCTGGAGTTAAAACAAATAGAGGGTTAATTGGTAGAGATGGTGCTTCTTCAACAACAAAAGAAAGTAGAAGCAAGGCTTTAGAATATAAATCTGCTGCATTATCCTTGTTCTCCATGTACTCATCAACCTGGAAAAAAGGAACAAGCAAATATTGATGTATGGGTATAACACTACGAATTTACTAGGTTTAATACATTCCTAATCCGTGTACTTATCCAGAAAAATCAACTGTCCTATATTTCGGGAACATCTTACTAACCCCTGAACTTGATTAAAGTAACTTATTGACTCCTCTAAGTCTAAGTGGAAGTGCAAGGGAAGCTTTTAGTCAAGTTGAAGTGTGTATCCCTTTTAAGCGAGTTTATGAGGTCAATAGATCACACTGTAAGTAAGTTTAGGGAGTCAATAGGCCACTTTAAAAAAGTTCGGAGAGTCAATAGGTTACTTTAAGCAAGTTTTGGGTATATAGGATGTTTCCAAAGTATGTATTAAGCATATTTACTATGTAGGATTTAGAAACTTACAGCACCACTAGTTCCAAAATTTAGAGCCTTTTGAAATATTATTTCCATGGCATCAGGCATCTCTGCAGCAGCTGTAATACATGTGAAATTTTTTCCAAGTTAGGCAGGCACTCAGTAAGGCAAGCACTGTGATAGAGCAATCATAAACAGCCTGACCATCCATATCTCGAATGTGAGATGATAACTTCTCTGCACGATCATATGCAGCTATAAATTCTTGCTCTGCCCACGCACGGGCAGACGAAGGCTCTCCAAGATCTACTTTGTCTGTCATGCCAACACGAGCATGAGTGGATTCAACAGCTGAACTTCTTGCACATAATTCGCCTCCTGCAGTTGAGGCCATCCAGGAGTTGCAAATTCTAAGAACTTTCTTCCATAGGGCCAAAACAACAAGTTCAACTGAAAATGATTCCAGATATTGCCCTGCATTGTGCTGCAAGTAATTGCAATTGCAGCTCAGATATAAAAAAATTCCTAGCTCTCAGTAAGCAGCATAATGAGCTCCAGCAGACAGATGAATGATGACACTAATGCCTATTTGCAATCTCAGAGGAATCTTGTCAGATCACCAAAAATTAAGACAGTATAAGATAAAAATAATCAATAATAATGCCGTTAGCCTCAATGGCCATGACATAGCCTTCCACGTCTGCTAACAGCTGCAGTTAATTAATTTGAAAAGGACAATGTTCAATTAGTACTTGAATTGAACAAATTGCTACAATTCTCAGATATCATCCATTTATGTTGCATTCCTACAGCCTATATGGAATTGGGTCCTTCACAGAATGAAAACACTCTGAATTACAACTTTGTATGCATATGTATTGGCAACATCAACAAATTCTATCAACTAAAATCCAACACGAAAAAAATTGCTCAGCAGAAAATGCACGCTCACCTTTTCCAGTGCTAGCTCCCCAATAGCTTGTACATACTGACGTAACAAGTGGAGCCTAGTTGAAGGATGCAGTGTGGTTTCTCCTTGCATATCCTGGTCATTCTTCTTTGGTGGATAAGCAGGAACTCCAGCAGCAGAGTTCCCTTGCAGCAATGTCTCAGAGTAATAGGAGAAATTGTCCGTTGAAGCAAAATGACGATTGACAAGAACATAATCTTTTGCAATGGACTCCAGTGAATCAGCAACTGGTTAGAAAATGTCAAAATAGCACTTTCAAAACGATTGAAAAAAATCCACGGCTCTAAAAGATTAAAACACAAGAAAATGTATTACACCTCCAGGCTGATCTGATGACCATTGGCTTCCATCAACGGGCTTCCCCATCCTATCATGTGCAGAACATGGCATAGGCCCATGGGAACTACTGTTGCCTGATGAACCACCATGAACATTTCCATGCACTGCAATATCATGGAGAGATAAACTAGTGAACTTTGCATCCTCTTCAGCTGAGCAGATCAGATCTTCTGAATGCAACTGAGACCTCTTATCAGAAGCGGAAGAATCAAGCCGCTGATCCACTAACTTCAGGTCTTCAGGTAAAGAAGATTTATCACCATCCAGCATTAACCTACATAATTTATTGCAGTAAATAAATTGGGTACCTTGAATATGCCTTACTACCAATGGTCCAGCACAGATGATTCATGCACTATAAAGACAAGTTCAGACTTTCAATTATTACCTTGGTTCCTCTAGGAACTTGTGATTGAAAAACTCCATGAATGATAGGCGCTCAACTGAAAATAGAAGTTCAAAATTTCATAATAGAAGCTTTTTGGGCAATGCACCTATGTGATTTAACTCTCAATGGCACAAAGTTTCAAGCTCTTTCTACAAGACACACTCACACACTACATGCTACCATTACTATGCCACAAATACAAAGAACAAGCATTCGCCCAGCGCCCATGTGTTAACAAAATGGGCACTGTAGTCACTGGTACCTGGGTTATGGTGTAAAAGACTTCTGCACAGATCCACACATTCTGGATGTAAATCCTCCAAAGCACCTTCTGGGAATTGCAGCTCCGTTGATGCCAAAATATTCTGAAAAAGCTGAGTACATGGAAGATCACCGAAAACATGTTATGGCCTAGAAAAACATTTCAAAATAACAGCAGGTCCATTCATCATATTATGCTTCATAACGAAAAGCATACATTATTCAGACCTCACATATTTTTCATCAAATAATTCTTCCAAAAACCTGATATTGAGTATTTCCATGAAACGGTAGGGTTCCAGTAACCAGCTCAAATAAAATGGCCCCAACACTCCATAAGTCAGCCTGCACATACCACGAAATTTAAATTGCATTTAGCTCAGTGATGATACAATTCATTCCAATCATCTTCTATAGCTTGCATGTATCAGCAGCATCACCTTCGCATCATACTTAAGATTCTGAATGATCTCTGGAGCCATGTATAATGGAGAACCACAAAGTGTATCAGCCAAATCTTGGGGCGTCAAGGACCTGTAAGTAAACCAAAGAAACAGCAGAATAAAGAGAGTTGTAATAGCCTTTGTTAAATAGTAGTAAAACAATCCATAAAAATAATTTCTTCTGACCAGGAATTATCTGAACTACTAATACTCATAGATATACAAAATTAAGTCAATATCTTAAGGAAATAATATCATGAGTGATTAAGAAGTTTCATGACTTCCTTGACGCCAAATCAAGAATAATAAATCGGCACTTGGTGTCATTCAAAATACTCATGATGATGAGAAGTAGTTCCCAACATGCGATACTTCAAGGCTAAACCACCATGGTTTACATCATAAATAAAAACATGCCCCTTGGGACTTTAATCAACTCAATAGGCAAGCCAAATAAATGGGTAATGTGCTACCAAGGAAATAGGCAACCTTGAGCTTGGTTCAGTAAGTTGATGATTAAGTTCTTAGACACTGAGGAGATAACTCTATTGGTGTAAAATCATTCATAAACCACTATCTATAATTTATTAATATCGCGTCTAGTTCAGGGCATTGCATACAACTACTCAGTCAACAAGGCAATGTGTCTTGAAAGTTGTGTACCGTTACCAAAGCATGCTTACCTAGCAAAACCAAAATCCCCTATCTTCAACTGTGGGGTTGCTTCATGTGATGATAAAAGTAGATTCTGCAATTACACCCTCGACTTTATTATTATGATCCAATTATAGAAACAGAGAGATCAACTACCACACCAGAATAGTCATATCTAAATCAAGTTATGAATAGAAGAAAAATGTCTTCCAACAGAAGATAATGATGCATCCGTGCGTGTAACATACAGATGATAACACACATCCCCACCAACAAAACATGTTTGGAGTTATGGGACCTCACATGTTTGACCTCTGTACAAAAATATAACAGCCATGTAAGAAAAGTAAATAGAACTTTGAGTACAAGTAGCAGGAACCTGAGGTTTTAAGTCCCTGTGAATAAGATGTTTTTCTTGAAGCACTTGCAAGCCAGCAGCTGCAAAAACAACAACCAACTATAATTTTAGTTTAGTTCCCACACTCACTACACTAAAAACAGAACAATTAATCATAATTTGACGAACATGATAACGACAAAAAAAAAAAAAAAAAAAAAAAAGCAATGAAAACCTAACAGTGCCTAGCTTCACTTTTAACTATATTAGACTAACACAACAAAATTGAAACTCGATTCTACTGCGAACAACAGGCGAAAAATTCAATTGCTTAAAAATGGAAAAGATTATCATAGTATGCAATACAAAGATTCGTATACAGTTAAACTGTCAGAAGTAAATATTATAAGGTCAAGCATAAAGTGTACCATTCAATTATAGTAAATGACGATAATCAGTTGAAATTGAAGAAGAAATAAAAAATAGCAAAGTTGAGGGGAATGATCACATAGTACCTAATTGTCTCATAAAGTGTCTGGCCACATCCTGCGATACTTTGCCATGACGATGAATATAAGCAGCAAGATCGCCTCCATCGCAGTACTCCAACACAAGAAATATCTTGTCCTCAGTCTATACAAACAGGAAAACAGTTTTTTGAGAAAAATGAAAACAAAAAGAAATAGATATCGAGGTAGAGAAGCAATAAAAAGACCTGAATAGAATCGAAAAGTCGGATAATGTTGGGGTGACGGATAGTACTAAGAATAGAAATCTCTTTAAGCAAATTGTCACTGATTTTAGGTGTAAGCAAGTTCTTATCAATCTCTTTAACAGCAAATTGAAGAGGAGAGAAGCGATCGCGAGCGCGCCAAACAACAGCGAAGGACCCGGAGCCGATTCTGGGGCCGAGTATGTAATTTCCGACGGTGCGAGCGTGGTGAAGATCCATCACCGAAGTAAGCGAGTGACTATTGGTACAGTAAGAGCAAGAAAATCATGATTTTTTGTTTGTTGAGTTTGGTGGAAATTATTCAGAAAAGGGAGAGAAATTTTCTTCTTTATTGGAAAACAAAAACGAGGCCTTTTAGCAGATGATTTAAATGTGTGGAAAAGACGCCGAAACCAAATCTCTCTCGATAGCGTCGAATCGATGATGCTACTACGTACCGCACTTTTTCCGTTGCTTATTTTGCTTGTGTCTTCAACCAACCAAAACAGTTAGCAAGCAATTACCCAAAATCATAATAACAATAATTTAATATTCACTGTAAATTAAAGATTTCAAAAATTAATATAGCAAGGAATTAGGAAATGCAAAATCTACAAGAATAAAATTGTGATAATGATGTGTTTGTTTTTTCTCATTCCGCCACTTATTTACTGTTTATCAACTAACGGTTGATTTAAAAATGTCACTTTTTATCATATGGATCTTAATAAATACGTAGAATTTAGTTAAATCTAGACTTATTAAAATTTTAGGACGAAAATTCAAAGTATTCTAAGTTTTAAATTTAATAAGTCTAGATCTATATAAATATTACTGATAAAAATATTTAGTACAACTATCTATTGCGTTTTGAGAAAAAATGACATCCTGATTTTAACTATAGTAGTATTTTCTCGATATAACTACGACTTGCCTTTATTTTTTTTTTATATATATATACTTTTCAAAATTAACATTAAGAACAGTTGCTAACAATGAATTTTTAGCTTTTGGAACTTTCCATATCTCCTCAATTGCATCCACGATTGTAATCGAGCCGGGTTTTGGTTTGCTTATGTTCAGTTCGTTAGAAAATTGACAATTTCGATCTCAATATTTTATTTGTGAGCTGCTCGTTAATTCAGTTTAATTTTGCTTGCAAACAACTGATTAATTATGTTTATTAATTATATTGATTTGAATTGATTTAACACAAAACTGCACAATTTTGAAATTTACAGAGTTAAAGTTTATACAAAACTATGTTGTTTTACTTTTCCTTTTTATAGAAACATTACTATTAAAAAAAATAATCGAACCAAACTTGTTCATGAATGTGTTCGTAAACATTATAATCGAGTTTGTTCATGAATCTATAATCAAGCATGTTCACGAACTTTTGAACCGAATTTCATCGTGAAGAATGATATATTAAAAGGATGAGAAGACAGATCAATTAGTCCAGTGTAAACTCTTTAGTAAACCACCTCTGTCGCTTTCTCTTTCTCTCTTTCATTCTGAGATAATTATCATTAATCAGATTATTATCACTCTCTATCTCTTTGTTACTAATGCTAATATCCTCTTTTCTTTTAATTCTTCATCTATATTGGTTTTTGGTCAAATTTCAGAATTATTTCTTTCAGTTGCAATCGAGTGATCAATTGATTCTATTTTACGGAAGTTCAAGGGGTTAACTGAATATTTTATGCAAGTTGAATGGACTATTGAAACTTCAGAAGCCAATTAATCTTTTTGAACAAGTTCAGGTAACAAATTATGCATTATGCCTTTAAAATAATTAAAACTTCATTATAAAATTAAAATATGAAAAGTTAAGATATCAATTTCATTTTGCTATAATTTAACTGTACAGGATTTAACAGTAATTTTAGCATGCTTAAAAAAAAACAGTAATTTTAGCAAATTGAATGGTAGTTTTAAGGGCTAATATAGGATAATAAAGCCCATTTATATTTATATGTTAGCCCATGTACATATACATGATGTTTCTTCCACATTCGAGAAAGATCAGTTATCTCCATCTTCTTGAAGCATCAAGAAATCATCCATCTTCTTCCGTTTCTGGATTTTGCCTTAAAATGGGGTTTAAAATGAAATTTTAACCATATAAAGAGTCCGGTTAAATTTTATGCCCACTGTGGGGCTGGTTTAACCGGAGCGAAACCGGAAGCCAACCTTTCGGTTTCATTTTGCAAAGAAACCGGAAAGCTAGCTTCCGGTTTCTCATTTTTTTTTTTTTTTTTATGATTAAAAAATAGAAACCGGAAGCCTACCTTCCGGTTCTGTTTTTAATATATATTTTTTTTAAGTTTGGAAGAGGTGTGTCCGCCCCTTCAAAATTTTTAATGTAAAATTTCAAAAAAAACCCTTTATCTTTTTTAAACTTTCAATTTAACTTCAAGCTTTAACTATTTATTTTTAAATTTATTAATTAAACATTTTCTTATCAAATTAATTAGTAGTAAATATCTAATTCGGTTAAAAATATTTTATTCTTTTAAATATGAGTTGAAATTATATTTTTTACAGTTTAAATTACGGTTTTTACAGTTTCTTTATAATTACAGTTTGAAATATGGTTTTTGCACTTCGAATATTTAACTGACATTTTGAACATTTCATTGTCACTTAGAACAGTTTAAATTATAGTTTGAAATGGTTTAACTGTTATTTAACTGTCACTTCGAACCGTAACTTTTCCGTGACGTTTGAAGTGACAACTAAAATTACGATTTTTACAGTTTCTTTATAATTACAGTTTGAAATATGGTTGTTGCATTTCGAATATTTAATTGTCACTTCGAACATTTAACTGTCACTTCAAACAATTTAAATTACAGTTTGAAATGATTTAACTGTTATTTTGAACCGTAACTTTTCGGTGACGTTGAAATTATGAAGAAACTGTAAAAACCGAAATTTAAACTGTTAAAAATATAATTTCAAACTGTACTGTGACTATAAAGAAACTGTAAAACCCGTAATTTAAACTGTCAAAAATATAATTTCAAAGTCATACTTAAAAGAATAAAATATTTTTAACTGAATTAGATGTTTATTACTAACTAATTTGATAAGATAATGTTTAATTAATAAATTTAAAAATAAATAATTAAAGATTGAAGTTAAATTAAAAGTTTAAAAAATATAAAGGGACTTTTTTGAAATTTTATTTTTTAAATTTTGAAGAGGCGGAAAAGAACATCAAAGCTTTAAATAAAAAAAAATATATATTTAATAGAAACCGGAAACCCATTTTTCAAATAAAAAATAATAATATATTAAGAAACCGGAAGATTAGCTTCCGGTTTCTTTACAAATTGAAACCGAAAGCTAATCTTCCGGTTTCGAACCCAGTTAAAGAAGCCCCACATTGGAAATAATTTTTAACTGGGCTCTGAATAAGGAATTATCCTTATTAAAAAAAGACCCATTTTGAGTCAAAATCCTCCGTTTCCTATAAATACCTCTTTCTGATCTGCACTCTCCAAAACCAGAGAAGAGATCAACAAAGTAACCGTTTTCAGCAAAACAAAAACCATCCAATCAAAATGTCTATCATTCCGAGCATCTTCGGCGGCCGGAGAAGCAACATCTTCGATCCATTCTCTCTCGACGTCTGGGATCCTTTCCAGAACTTCCCAATCGGCGCCCCAGTCCCTCGATCAGAGCTGTCGAACGAAACGGCAGCGTTTGCGAACACAAGAATTGACTGGAAGGAGACACCGGAGGCTCACGTATTCAAAGCAGACGTTCCAGGATTGAAGAAAGAAGAAGTGAAAGTGGAGGTTGAAGAAGGGAGAGTTTTGCAGATAAGCGGAGAGAGAAGCAAAGAGGAAGAAGAAAAGAATGATAAGTGGCATAGAGTTGAAAGATCCAGTGGGCAATTCTTGAGGCGGTTTAGGCTGCCGGAAAATACAAAGACCGATGAGGTAAAGGCAAGTATGGAGAATGGAGTATTGACAGTTACAGTGCCTAAAGAGGAAGTTAAGAAACCTGATGTTAAGGCCATTGATATCTCTGGCTAATTAACACTCATTATATGCTATATGCTTTTGTGTTCTAGAATAATAAGTATAATGAGTTTGAATTTGTTTTTGATGTATTGCTGAGTTTGCTTACCTCTTAATAAAATCAAGAACCTTTTCTTCTATCTTCTTTTCTTGCTCTAATTTGTATCATCCGTTTTATGCCTATTGAAGTTAATAACTAAAGGATTACATGTGATATATTAAAGGGTAAATTCTAAAACAATCCATCGTGCTTTCATGGATTTAAAAAAAAAAAATCTATATTTAAAAAAAAAAAAACGTGTTATATTTTATTATCCAAAAAACCAAAAAACGGAAAATGTTACCGAAAAACGGAAAAACGGAAAATGGTTTAACAGTGTTAAAAAGCTGACGTGGTATAGGAGTAACTTAGGAAATTCGATTTTTTTATTTTTTCTTTATTCTTCTATTTTTTTTTAATTTTAAATTTCTAGAGTTCTGGCCAGACGTCCTCCTGTTCCATCTAATGTCCAACCTATCCGACTCTGAGATCGTCGCTTCCGATTTGTTTACCTTTAACACTGTTAAGCCATTTAACACTGTTAAGCCATTTTCCGTTTTTCGGTTTTTGTAAAACAAACTACAGGGTTTTTTTTTTAAAATCCATGAAATCATATGAGTTGTTTTTGGAATTTACCGTATATTAAATTAGCGGTTGTATTCGGTTGAGGCTGATTTTACACAAAAAAAAAAAAAAAAAATTAAAAATTTAGATTTATATATTTAGATTTATAGAGACCTAATATGTTAAAAAAAAATTAAAAATTTGAATTTAGATATAACATTCTAAAAAATTTGAATTTAGATATAACATTCCAAAAAAATTAGAAATTTAAATTTTGGAAGTACACAAATCTAATTGAAGGGGATTACTCGATAAAAAAAATTTGCGACAAGAAGAGCCGAAACTACTAGGGATCAAGGTGGTTCCGGCGGCCGGAAGGTCCCGGACCTCCTTTTTTATACCCCTGCATTAAATTGATCTCCTCCAAACAACTTAATACATATTAATGATAGGGCTGATCGAAATAAGACATAAATATCTTTTAAAAAGAATTACACGTAATACATTCTAATAAATTAATAACGATACGGTATGTATTATTACATTCACCAAACATACTTTTATTTATTCAAAATAAAAAAAATGTTTCATGATAATTTTTAATCTATATTCAAAACTAATTGGGCATTTTAAATTATTGCACCTTTTAAAATTTAAATAATTATATATATATATATATATAAACTTAAATAATATTAATATATGTATATATAAATTAAATATTTATAGATCTAAAACTTAAATAATATTAATATATACATATATAAAAAATTATTTTAAATATTTAGGAGGTGTTTGGTTTGGGGGTTTTAGAAAATGGTAAGAGAAAGAGAAGGTTTCATTCCATTTGTTGGTGTTTGTTTTGCTAATTCAATGATTCTTTTTGTCCTTTTTTAGTTTTAGATTTACCCCTAACTCCTCTAATCTTATTCCCCAATCCCCCTAAGGTTTTCTATTCCCTTTCCCATCTCTTTCTAACTTAAACTTCTACATTCCTTATAAAATTCTACTTTATTCTCTATTTTATTTTTTTTATTTTTATTTTGGTCTCTATATTTTTTTATTTTTACATTTCTTCATCTTTGGATTAATTTCATTTTCGTTATATATTTTTAATTTTTTTACTCAAAAAATATTTTTGACTAAATTTTACTTTTTTATTTTTGTTTAATCCTTGTATTTATTTATTTATATTTTTTTTATCACTAGATTAATTTCACTTTTGATCCTTATACTTATTTATTTTTACCTTTTTACCTTAAAAAATAACTTTGACCAAATTTTTTTCTTTTATCATATTATTCAGTTTTAATATTTATTTTTAATTATTTTAAAATAATTATTTTCTTTTTAAATATAATATTTATGCATTTTCTTTGATTAATTTTATTTCAGTTTCCTCTATTTCATTATCTTTTGATTTTAATTCTTATATTTTATTAATAGAGGCACATGTATGTATAAAAATTATTGTCAAAGATTTTCTTGGTGAAAAGGACAATGAAGATGCTTAAACTCTTTCCGGTGATGAAGTATTATGCTTAGAAGATTATTGGCTTTTGTTTTTTTTTTAATTTGTATGAACTTTATTAAGTTTAAATTTTAACTTTTATGAACTTTATGTTATTATCAATATGGGTAGCAAGTGAGTGACGTTTTGGATTGTTTGGGATTATATATGAAGTTATTTCACATTTTATGGAAACTATAGTAAAAGAGTTGAATTTTTTATTATTATTATGAAGTTAAAAAGAATAGTTTTGATTCCATATTTGAACCAAACATCCATAAACGGAATGAGGTGAAATTGCATTCCCTTCTCTAAATATATCCAAACACATAAGGGAAATGGGAGGTTTCATTCTCTTTGTTGGTGTTTGTTTTGCTAATTCAATGATTCCCTTTGCCCTTTTTTAGTTTTGGGTTTACCCCTAAGTCCTCTAACCCATTCCTCACCCCCTCTAAGGTTTTCTATTCCATTTCCCCTCTCTTTCTAACTTAAACTTCTACACCCCTTATAAAATTCTACTTTACTCTCTATTTTATTTTTTTTATTTTTATTTTGGTCTTTATATTTTTTTATTTATATTTTTTTATCACTAGATTAATTTCACTTTTGATCTTTATACTTATTTATTTTTACCTTTTTACCCTGAAAAATAATTTTGACCAATTTTTTTTTCTTTTATCATATTATTCAGTTTTAATATTTATTTTTAATTATTTTCTTTTTAAATATAATATTTATATATTTTCTTTGATTAATTTTATTTCAGTTTTCTCTATTTCATTATCTTTTGATTTTAATTCTTATATTTTATTAATAGAGGCACATGTATGTATAAAAATTATTGTCAAAGATTTTCTTGGTGAAAAGGACAATGAAGATGCTTCAAATTTCCGGTGATGAAGTATTATGCTTAGAAGACTATTGACTTTTGTTTTTGTTTTTTTTTTTTTAATTTGTATGAACTTTGTTAAGTTTAAATTTTAACTTTTATAAACTTTATATTATTATCAATAAGGGTAGTAAGTGAGTGACGTTTTGGATTGTTTGGGATTATATATGAAGTTATTTCACGTTTTAGGAAAACTATAGTAAAAGAGTTGAATTTTTTTTTTATTATATATGAAGTTAAAAAATAGTTTTGATTCCCTATTTGAACCAAACATCCACAAAGGGAATGGGGTAGAATTGCATTCCCTTTCCTAAACATATCCAAACACATAGGGGTATGAATGCTTATTCCTTTCCTTTCCTTTAGTTTCCCTTTCTTGATTCCTTTTCCCTTACCCCTTATGCACCAAACGCCCAATTATAGATCTAAACCTCTATAATCCTGGCTCCTAAACTACTGCACTCTGTATCTAAATTATAGCCATGCATTTTGCAAACTTACTATTTAAACATATTAGTATAAGCTTTATTTAACTCTTATAAAATATTGTGATTAAAGATAAATCTAAATTATAGCCATACATTTTGTAAACTTACTATTTAAATCTATTTGTATAAGCTTTAACTCCAATTATAAAACATCAAGAAAATTGTATTTTTATATATATATTTTTTTTTTGACAGAAACAGAAAAGAGAAAAAAACAGGAACGATTTCATTGAATGAATGAGTTTAGTTTTTGATACTTTAAACAAACATACGATTGTGTATTTATAACCGTAAAACAGCATCGTGACTAACATGTGCTAGTTTTAACTATTTAATCCTAAGTGAATATTAATTAACCTTTAACTAATTTAATGCGTATAATCTAATATCCCTTCAAGCTGGAATGACTAACACTTAATTAACTTAATACACATGTCAGCTAGTTTGCATTGTAGAACATAAATCAATAATACATATAATATAATACCAAAGGTTAATCGTATTCTGGTAACTTTACGTAAGGCAGAGTTTGGTTTTTTTGGGGTGATAGTGGAAAATTTGATAGATAAGTCATCCTTACTGCCCCTTTACAGAACCGTACATGAGATTTTCACCTCATACGACTACTCGTTCAATTCTTTCGAAGTCATTGGAATATGGTAGAATCGTAACCATAGAATACGACCCTTTCCCTCTCAAGCTGGAATGGCTAACCTTTAACTATCAATGAGACTATAAATCAATAAGACCTAATCTTTATACGATATAATTGAAAACTGAAGTGGGCAGAGATTTTGTAAAAATATCTGCAAGTTGTTGTGAAGTGTGAACTGAAAGAAGATGTATCATCCCTTTTTGTAATCTTTCTCGAATGAAATGACAATCCAACTCTATGTGTTTTGTCATTTCATGATAGATGAGATTTTGTGATATATAGATTGCTGACTTGTTATCACAAAAATTTGTTGTTGGACCCTTTTGTATAAAACCTAGATATTCTAACAAGAAGTGAAACCATTGAACTTCAGTAGAAACATTTGCTAAAGCTCTATAATCAGTTTCACTAGAACTCCTTGAAACAGTATATTGTTTCTAGCTTTTCCACGAGACAATAGATTTGCCCAAATCTGAATCACCATAGGTTGTCAACTTTAACTCTAAATTGGATGGAAAGAATAGCCCTTTTGTTGGAGCTCTTTTTACATATCTAACAATCCTTGTTGCTGCTTACATATGAACATCATTGGGCTATACTAGAAACTGGCTGAGATTATTTACTGCACAGGAAATGTCTGGTCTGGTTGTTGTTAGGTATAACAATCTGCCTATGAGTCTTCTGTAAGCCTGTTTTTCCTCTAAAGGCTTACCTTGTTCTTCACACATTCTTACTGTACTGTCCATTGGAGTGACAATATGTTCACAAGCCAATAATCCAATGTCCGGTAGTAATTCTAAAGCATATTTCGGTTGAGAAACAGGTAAATTACATACGTGGTGTACAACCTTTACCTGTTATCACACTTTGGTGTACAACTTTTAATTTTGCACACTAAATTGTACAAACTTCAGGTGACCTCCTACTAAAGTGTATAGTCGGATTTTTTTTAACCGGTCAACGCTGACACATCAGCAATTTGACTATTTAAAAAGTCAAAAATGGACCCTCTATTATAAAATTACTAAAATATCTCTATCCCTTTCCTTGAACTCCTCTATCTCACTCTTTTCCTTTCTCTCTCTAAATCCTCTCTCCCTTGAACTTATCTCTCTAAAATATCATTAACCTTTCATCATGGAGATTCAAAAGTCAACTTTTGGAACTTCCAAAACTCTTCTTAATCCATTAATTAGTAGCTAATCCGTTAAATTGTTTTTTTCTATTGCAGTTGATTATTTACGCACTAACCCATGGGAAAAAATCATGATTTCAGTCCCTTCTTATTCCATTCATGCTTCCCCTTGGAATCAACACCGAAATCGCCATTATCATCGTTGTCTTATTCCTCTCGATCTCGCAGTCTTCTTCCATTTAACCACCGCCTGCTACTGCTGATTTTGGTTGCAAAAAAATCATCCCTCCATAGGTACATGTATGCAGAAAACTTGACAATAAAACCCCAAAAACAATTATAAGGAAAAAAAGGAAATCAGGGATTCCAAAATACACGAGTTTGCTAACTCTTCAGACTTCACTAAAAGCCTTTACCATCATATGTCTCACTCACGAGTTAATTGATTGCAGTAGATCAAAACTGAGATAATGGGTTAGTTTTTATTATCTTATTTATCAGAAAGCCACTTTTCCCTCCAACTGTGAAGACTTTGCAGACTCAAGCTTTGGCAGCAATTCACAAACCACCTTTTCTATGGCAATAGGCTTTAGACGATGATTATCGCTTCCATTTATAGCCGCTTTTGAAAGAAACGCAATTTCTTGTGCATCTGAACTATTTACAAGTAGATTATTCCTATATTCTTTAATTGAAAGCTTTTAGAGAGAGAACAGCTAGAGAGAGAAATGGAAAGGGAGAGAGATTGAAAGCTTTTAGAGAGAGAATAGTTAGAGAGAGAAAGGGAAAATAGAAAGATTGAAAGCTTTTAGAGAGAGAAGATTTAGAAAGGGAGTGGGTTATACTTTTTTTTCAATTTGGAAGGGATGAGGGTACTTTAGTAATTCCATATTAAGGATGTGAATTTTTGACTTTTAAAGTGGTCAAAATGCTGACGTGGCAACGTTGACTTGCATTGACCGGTCATAAATACCGTCTGTACACTTTAGTGGGAGGTTACCAAAAAGTTGTACACTTTAGTGTGCAAAATTAAAAGTTGTACACCAAAGTGTGAAAATGGGTAAAGGTTGTGCACCACGTATGTAATTTACCCGTTGAGAAACAGAAATATCCTTTGCTGATCTTGATACTTCCAATCCTAAGAAATGTTTTAATGCTCCAAGTTCTTTTACCTTAAATGAATCATCTAGGGATTGTTTTACTTTCTTGACTTCCTCATCATCATTACCTGTTAAAATTTTATCATCTACATACACTACCAAACATGTTATAGCAGTAGGAGTCTTTTTAACGAATAAAGAAAAATCAAATGGACATTCTTGATATCCAAAACTAAGAAGATTCAGTAAGCTTATGATTCCATTGTCTACTTACATGCTTAAGGCCATACAAAGATTTTTTTAATTTACAAACCATGTCTGGTGAACTAGATTCAAAACCTTTAGGCAATTCCATATATACATCTTCATACAAGTCTCCATGTAAAAAATCATTATTTACATCTAACTGACTAATATTCCAATTTTTCATAGATGTTATAGTTAGTAATAATTTTACAGTGGTCATCTTAATTGCAAGGCTAAAGGTTTTCAAATAGTCTAGACCTTCTATTTGTGTATAGCCTTTGGCTATAAGCCTGGCTCTGTACCTTTCTAAGGTACCATCTGCTTTTTTTTTTTGAAGATCCATCTAAAACCTACTTTTACCTTTCCTTCAAGTAGTTTGACTAACTCCCATGTCCCATTATCTTGTAAGGCTTTAATTTCTGCCTCCATATCTGTTCTCCAACATTCATATTGTTTAGCTTCTTCATAAGACTAAGGCTATTCCATTATTTCTGTAGCTAAAATATAAGCTTTTTTCTTTTCAGAAAACTTTTTATATGTTACTACAAAATCTAAGGATAAGTTTCCGTATAATCATTAACCTTAGTAGGTCGATGACGGTTGTCGAATCCACCAAAAATAAATTATAACTTCACAGCCCTTAGGCTTGCACAAGGGTAAGCAAAGGTCGTACCCAAAGGACTAATACTGATCTAATTGTAAATATAACCAAGCAAATAAATAAAAAGTAAAAAGGGGGGATTGGAATAGTTGATTGCTAAATTAACAAAAGTAATAGAGTTGAGTTGAAATTGAATAAAATGATTAATTAGAATTTCAGCTAAGGGATTCTCAGGCAAGGAATTTAGTTAGTCTTGATCATTGACAGAAATGATGTTTCTTCTAAATTGCATATCAGACTAGTTTGGTATATTCTTCCTAAATAATGAATTAACCAAGTAATACTGTAGTTAACTCCTAATTAACGAATAACCTTACATCAGCGGCTAAGATTCAACCCGTTAACAGCGTTAGGAATTAGAAGAACCTAATCTAAGCCAACCGATTCTCAGCGATATCGATTCAGAAACTTAATTACTCATTCACTTGATGTGATAAAGTCAAGAATAGATGTATTAATGTCACATGGAGAGTTCTCAGTTTGTCAATCTGATTATCCCCAAATACAATCTAGATTTCAACTTTATAGCATCAATTGCTACTAACTCAGATTTAACTAAATAATGACTCGTTGATTATCTAGTTTAATCAGACAGCTATATGCCAGTTTAATCAAATGAACAATCGGCCGCATCATTCAAAAGCAAACTAACAATTGAGATAAAATCCCTAAACACAGTGAATAAACAAATGATATGAATAAAGAGAAAATACTAGAAGAGAAACGGTCTCACAATACTTGAAGATTCCTGCCTTTGAATTATCCCTTAACCGAAATAAAGGGTTTAGCTATGAATAGCCATTAAGAACAAAATGAGTGTTTCTCGTTTTCAGTCTAAAGAACGATACGTTCTCTGCAAAAATGTAAAAAGTCTAAGAAAGAAGAGAGAGAGAGATAATCTAATCTAAAACGTAATGTTTTTGTAAATAAGATATATCCCTCTAAATTAGCTAACCAAAGAATATCTTTCCCAATCACAAATCTTTTCTAATCTTCCATATCTCCGAATTTCGTGCATGCTTAGTCATTCCCAACTGTCCAGGTTCATTCTTGATAGAATAAGGGAGAGTCCTGATCAATTCTGGAGTCTGCGATTCCCGAAATCCTTAGTCTTGGGCAAGACTAACTCCATTTTCGTTTCAGCTCCTCTGAATTAGCTCCAAATTCCCTTTTAGTCCAAATTCGTTTCAAGTTAAGTCCAATTCTGCTCCTTTTAATCATTTGAGTCCTGTGCAGACAAATCATACCAAAACAAGCAATAATATCTGAAATAACACTAAATTAATTAAATAACCTAGCACTAAAGTGGACATTTGAACGTTGAATTGGACACTTATCAGTCGAGCTATAAGATTATTACAATGAAATTCTTTTAGATAAGATGGAGTTTTCTTAACCCTATCATATTTTCTAATAGGTTTGCTGTTTCGTTTTCAACACACTTTAACGCATTATTCTCTCTCTCTCTCTCTCTCTCATGAGCAGAGGCTTTATGGTTTTGCCATTTGCTTCGTTTCTGGCTTAGCTTGTACACTTTTGGTAAGTTCCTCCATTCTCAATTACTGCTTTCCTTTCGTTATCATTGCTGTTGTTTACTTCTTTTGCCTACCGACCACTCCCTTTTGGTGTTTGTCTGCTATTACTTTTGGTGTTTGTTTGCTATTACTTTATTCTATTCACAGACTAGATAGAAAACAAAAAGTAACTTGAAAGTAGATGAGCGGTTTGGGAGAAGGAAGAAGGAGGAGGGGAGAAGGAAGAAGAAGAAGAAGGAAGAAGAAGGAGGAGAGAAGGAAGAAGATGAAGGAGAAGAGAGAAGAAGAAGGAGGAGAGGAAGAAGAAGAAAAAGAAAAAGAAAAAAGAAAAAGAAAAAAAATAAAAAAAAATAAAAAAAATCGAATTTCCAACCTTACCCCTGTGCCACGTCAGCATTTTAACACCGTTAAGTCATTTTCCGTTTTTTGGTTAACGGCGCAAACCACAGTCCTTTTTTTTTTGTAATAACAAACCACAAGGGTTTTTTTGGAACAACATCAAACCACATGGGTTGTTTTTGGAATTTACCCAAAAATAATATATTTTTTATATATAAAATATTTATGATGTGTACCGAGTACCCTGGGAAGTATTCGCATACCTATCCCATACCCGTCACGGGTAATGGTTTTGATCCCATACCCTTTTATATAGGGTACGGGTAGTCCCATCAGGATCAGGTAGTGCTAGGTACCTACAGGTATAATACTCGTTGCCATCCCTATTTGCTATTAATTTGCTTACGAGTATTAGATTATGCTGAAAACTAGGCATATATAAGACATTTTTAAGCACTAGCCTATCTGTGAAATGTGCTTATCCTAACTGCGAAACTAAAATAGTAGTTCCATTAGTAAAAACACAGTAATAGGTATAATTTTCTTAATATGACTAAAAACAGCAAGTGAGTAAGCTACATGGTCTGTAGCTCTAGAATCAACAATCCAAGAATAAGAACTAGAATTTGCAATAAAAGAAGAGGTTGAGAGAATGAAATGTTTACCATCAAAGTTACTATGAAGAGCTTGTTGATCATGCATTCCTTTAACATCAGAACGTGCTGCAGAAATAACATTAACTGAAGACATGTGGTTAGTACTATTGTTAGTAATCTCAGAATGGTCCAATAGCCTAACTAATTTGTTGTATTGTTCTGCAGTAAAATTCATATTAGGAGCAATCCGTGCAGAAGTTGGCACTATATTTTCCTGCATAACAACCTTAGGAAAAGACTCTTCAAGATAACCTTCTAATTGAACATTTGTTGCCATCTTCTTCTTTGTAAACTTAAAATTTTAAGGAAAACCATGTTTTCTGTAACACTCATCTACATTATGGTTTTCTTTGTTACAAAAACTACAAACCTTTTTAGATTGGTTGTTATATGTCCCCTTAGACCCTCCTTATGTTGAAGTTCTAGCCAAATTAACATTTGACTCTAAAGAGACATTGTCAAACCCAATAGCATGCTCTCCTAGCAATTGCCTTTCATGTTGTAGCACAATATTAAAACTCTTAGTTATAGAGGGCAACAGATCCTTCATAAGAATTTGTGACTTTATCCCAAAATAATTGCCATTCAAACCTCTCAAGAACTGGATAATATAGTCTTGATCTTGATACTTCTTAATTTGCTTTACACCTAGACAATTCTCAAGATTACATTTACATACAGGGATGACCCTGAAATTTACAAATTCTTCCCAAAGAACTTGTAATTTGGTGAAATAATTTGTAATTGACAAATCACCTTGAACAGTTGCTGCAATTTCATCTTGTAACTCTCCAATTTTTAATGTATCTCCTTGAGAAAAACAGTCCTTCAAGTTTTTCCACACTTCTGATGCATTCTCAAACCATAAAATACTTTGCGCAATAGAAGGTGAAACGGATTGAGATATCCAAGAAAGTATCATTCATTACAATGCTTCCAAGCAAGAAGATTTGTTACTTCTGCTTGTGTGTATGGAAGAGTACCATCCATAAAAGAAAACTTATTCTTAACCACCAAAACTCTCTTAATAGTATGAGACCAGGAATGATAATTCTGAGCATTGAGAACAGGAGAAACCAATCATAAGCCTGGATTTTCTCCAGGATGAATGTAATAGGGACTCATTACATCGGTAAAACCATCTGGAGTTGTAGATGAACTCTGATTTAGAACTGGAGGATCTTGAGATGTTGGCATGATCTAATCGCAAAGAAGAAAAATTGACCTAATCGGCAAGAAAGAAAGAAAATTTTGATTCCAAATCAATTTGGAAGAAGAAAAAATTCCAGGAATCTAGAAGAAGAATGAGGAATTCCACAATCGAAATGAAAGTTTGACTGAAAACGAAAAGAAAGTAATCGATCTCCAAAAAAACCCAAAGAACGATTCTTCTCTGTAATGCAGAATTACGAAGAATTCTCTGATACCATGATAGAAACAGAAAAGAGAGAAAAACAGAATGATTTCATTGAATGAATGACTATAATTTTCAGTACTTTACGGAAACATACGGTTGTGTATTTATAATCGTAAAACAGCACTGTGACTAACATGTACCAGTTTTAACTATCTTAATCCTAACTGAATACTAATTAACCTTTAACTAACTTAATACATATAATCTAATATTTTCTCTCCATTTTTTTAAAGGAGAAATATATTAACATAAATAAGAAGAAAGAACATCAATAAGAAACAGTGGTGGATAGACATCTTAATAAAGGAGATTGAAACAAAGTTCAAATCTCGTAGAAGAAAACAACACTCTTTAACAACATTAGATAAACATAAGAAAGGTTAAATAGCACAAACCATATTGAGGCAGTCGGATTGAAGTTCCACATATGAATAACCAAGAGCTTTAATCCAACTAATGGCCTCCCGAATGTCCATCACCTTGGCTAGCAAATGGTCGATCGAATCTGCCAAGTCAGCATTGTGAGCAAGTATGTAGCCACTAGTATGATCACAGATCAACATCCCATATGATAAAAAAAACAAGCTTCATGCCGCATCATAGCATCGACGTTGTAGATCAGAACACCCAAGAGGGGTTATCACCATTTAACTAGAGCTGGTACAGACACAGTAACTGCAGCCAAGCCAGCATTACGAGCAAGTATGCAGCCACCAGTATGATCACGAATCAACATCTCATTAGAGCAAAAGCTAGCATCTTGTCGCATCCCAGCATCGACGTTGCAGATCAGAACACCTAGGAGGGGTTTTCTCCATTTAACTAGAGCTGGTATAGACACAGTAACTGTAACATTAGGACTTAGACGGGATGATTTCAATGTCTGAAAATCGACAGTAGCAGCGAGCATCACAAAACCGGGCAAACTACCCAAAGTACTTGATTATGATACCGCCATAAATGCTAAAGAATATCAGCAACTGTTTCAATTACTGGGGATCTCGACTCGAGCAAATGGATGAACCAATGAAAGAAATCATGTACATGCTCCATGTGACAATTCGAAAAAATAAGCCCCAAACCTGTCGAGCAAAGATAAATGTATTAGAGCAAATAATATAATCAGAAGCAGTAAAAGGCAGAGTTAGAAAATCGTTGCTCAGCAAAGAAAATAAGCCCCAAACCTGCGGAGCAAAGAAAATCATTATATTTAAAAGAAATATAAGAAAATTACAGTTACACCCTAAACTCACCCTCTCTAATTGTGTCGACCAAATCCCCAAATAACGCATATGAACCCTAAACCTCTCGATCTTTGCTCAAATGTGCGATTAGGAAAATCTGCTACCTGTTGCTGCTCTTCTCTTTCTCGCCCCCTTTCCGTCTGTTCTGTGTCCCTCCTTCAACTTGAAGGCTTCAAGAACGACATCTTCTTCCATCTCAAAGAATCGAACCGAATCGAAGTCTCGATAATTTGCTGCTTGCTTTGCTGATCTTCTTTGAATTATGTTTTGTTGTTTGCAGGCTGCAGGGACGGTTGTTTGCTTTGAATGTTGTTTTTGAGTTGTTTGCTTATCATTCCACAAATTTCCAATCAATATTTTTATCCGCCCCCACTTGATGGGTCGAGTTGTTTTATATGTTCTAATCTAAATTCTGTTTTACTTGCTTATTTGAGTTGTTTGTTTTTGAGATGTTTGGTCTGTTCCCAATTTAACACTTGAGTTGTTTTTCTAAATTGTAATTAATATAGCAATTAGCATTCCAATTTAGCAATTGAGAAGTACAATTTGCCAATTTAACATTAGTTTGTATATATTGAGGGGATGATGTATATATTAACATAGTAATTTAATATTAACTAAATTTAAGGGGATGAATGCATTATATACCTAATTAAAATAATAAATGTATATATATTTACTAAACTCATAAACTTATTATATGTTTAAGTTTAAATAAATTCATAAACGTATGTTGTTGTTGATCACCACTTATATATACAAATCCTGAATCCATCCCTGGATAAATGGATTAAGCAACTAGTTTTGCCAAAAAAAATTAGATAGAAATAAATTAATTTTTTGAAAACATTAGTAGTAAAATATTATGGAATTTGTTTTGTTGTTAGTCCATCAATATGAGCTGGATTTTTGTATCCATGGGCACATGGTACACTACAAAATTGATGAATACAGAGGTTAGAAATATGTTACTCAGCAGACATATCCTGGTTCGGCCTCTCCGCCTACGTCCAGTCCCCGGAACTCGTTCCGAGCTTTTTGAATCCTCTACTGAGCTCTTTAAAGGTAGAGCACGAAACCTTTTACAACAGAAGTTGAGTATACAAGAGTACATTTCTCTATTCCTCTACTCACTCCTATAACTACCGCTGAATACTATAACCGAGTACCACTACAAGAAAAAACGCTATCACCGACACAATCGACCGACGGAATTTTTTGTGTAGGAATCACCGACAGAAGACCGACGGAAAATATGCCTCGGAAATCACCTACACATTAAAGGAATGTGTAGGTCATTTTTGGCCGGATTATTCCCGCCACAAATTCCAACACATTTAGTAGGTGATTTTTAGTGTCGGTGATATCACCAACATATGAAATTAATCACCGACAATAAAATGGGTAGGAGCCTAAATTAAAAAAAAATAAAAAAAATATATTTGCTCATATTTAGCTTAAAATATATATTACTACCAAAAAGCTTAAAATATATACAAATTAAAAAAAAATCAATTAAGAAATAAAAATATGTTAAAAACTAATTTTTAGTTCATTTGTCCATTATCAATGTAAATTAAAAAAATTAAGTATTAGTATATTTCCATCTTTTAATATAAATAAAAAAAAATTAATTAATTGATTAAAAAAAATTAAAAAATAAAAATGTAACTACTAATAATTTTGATAGTGTCTATTTATCTTCTTATTCGGTCATAAAGGAAATTTATAATTATGTCTATTCAGTGAAAAGAAAAAGTAAAAAATTAATGAAAAAATAAAAATATATATTCAGTGGAAAAACGTTCAATCCCATTTAGAAAGAGTCTGACCTAAAGAACAAGTTCTAACCCTAATATACTTTCTCTCCCTATAACGATATCATTGCTCTCTTCACCGGCGCCGCGCCGGAATCGGCGCTGCTTTCCTGGGTCTGACTTCAGCTGTCCCCGACCTGCTCTCCAAGTAAGACTTTTTGTTGTTTTGTTCTTCATCTTTAAAAGAACTATTTTCTAACTAAGACCATCCTTACTCTGCTTCCGCCACTAGCTCGAAGGAGAGGGAAGCCAGCTACAACAGCTTCAGGATTTTGGGGAAAACGAGTTCAACTGCTCACTAGAAGGTAAAGTAAATAAATTCCTCCCTTCTTGCTTTAATGTTGTAGCAACTAGATAGTTTATTTTCCCCAAAGGTTTTGCTTTCTTCTTGTTTGATAAAATGACCAAGAGACTATTTTTGAAGGTACAAACTGAATGTGAGTGCCTGCTTTGAGTACTTGCCAAACCGAATCTCTCCTTCTTTCACCTATGCTTGTTTGAGTGTCTACTATTTTGTTTCTAAAATTAGTCTGAATGTGATGCTTGTTTGAGTGCCTGCTATTTTGTTTCTAAATTTGGCCTGAATGTGATGCATGTTTTAAGTTGTTTTATTGAAATTTGACACAAGTAGTAGTAGAAGAAGTAAAGGAAGAACCAGTAGTGGCACTACACTATTCTAATACTATTGATATGGTGAAATTCAAGTTCTAATTTATGAGATGCTCTGTAAGGCTGGCTTCCAACGCCCCACTCCTCCATTTCTGCTGCTGCTGCTGCTGCTTCCCTGTTCCAGCTCCTATAAAACTTACATCAGAATAAAGACTACTCACTCTCATTCTGCCTATAAATTTTATTACCCTTTCTTACTTTTAACACTATCAAATTCTTTATTTTTATTTCTAGCCTGTACCTATAGCTTGAATGACCATAGTCTCTATACTTGTATCTGTTACTTCCCCTGATTCACATGATATGTTTTTCACCATTACACAATCCTCCCTCTTGGACTAATCAATTACTTTCATTTCTTTCTGTTTTATTTGAATATAGTAACTAAGAATCAGAAGAAAAAGTGACTACTAATGAACTTGTTAATGAATTACTAGCTTTAAAGTTGGTAATTAAACATGATTTGAAATCACTAATCTATAATTGTAGTCACTAAGTAAAGATTGATTAGTGGTATTCAATCAATCATATAAAGATGATAAGAATATTCTGATGCCGAGGACTTGGAGGGGGATTTTATTGTTCTTGCAAATTTTCCAGAGGATGAGTCTGATTTGGTTATAGATTAGAGTTTTCATTTGATTGCCAAGTTAGGTGAAATGTTACTTCTTGAAGCTCATGAATTAGCTCTTTATCGAGTCGACTTTTATTGTAAATCATAGATTTCTGATTTCAACTTCAGTTTCCTAAATTGAAAGAATCCCGTAGAATAGCACTTGCAAATATATATTTTTTACTTTATATGATCATTGATAATTGTTTATAACTTTGTTTCTTCAATAGAGCTATTAATTTCTTATTTATTTCAGTTTCCCAAATCTCCTCCTTGCTGCTATCATCACCGATGCCGATTCTCTAAGACGACCTTCCTCAGAGTGGCTTCGCACCTGTCTATTGAGATGAAAGATTCCAACCAAAAGACCCACCGCCATAGCCATCTTCCTTGCTGCTTTCTCGTATGGGATGTATGATGTATCAAGTGGGTAAGGGAAACAAGATCTGCAGGTACCATTTTTTTTAAGTTTAATAAATTTTGCTTTAGGTACAAACTCTAATGTCTGAGGTAGGAAGTTTAGTGGACTACTAGTTGTGAGGTTGAAACTGAGAAATTCTCTCTAGCATGAGATTGTTTGAAATTGATAAATCTCTTGTTTCTTCGTTTCTACCCGTTCTGTCATATCTTCCTGTCTCAGCGGATGGTTCAGATGGCTTAAGTTATGATAGCAGAGATAGTAAGAGGCAAGGACGTATGGACCGATAAATTTGATTTGTATATTCTGTGATTATAGTCTCTTTTAGGTGCATAAATCTCTAGTTGGGTATTGAGTGCTTTTCTTCATTTTATGTAATGGGGGAAAACTTTGAGCTCTTTAAAATTTGTCAACCGTTTGTGCTCGTATGTGTGATAATAGTTGTTTGTAATGTGTAGATTGGTAGTGGAGGTGCATATGGAGCTTATGGAAGTTATTCTTCAGGGCGAACTAGTGCTTATGGGTGAGAATGACCTCTCTTTTGCCATTTGTATATTATATGTCATCTTCATTTCAATGTCATGATTTAGAGATGCCTTTTTATTGGGCGGTGGAAGTTTCAACCCGGTGGGCTTATACCGAATCTTCTATTAAAGTACTAAATAGTTCAGTTGAATTCTCCTTGTATTTCCTTCATATTTATATGATGTGTAGTGTTGTCTAAGGCTTCTTATTTGTTTGTTCTTAGGTCCCTAGGAGATGATGTTTGTTTTAGAACTTCTAAATCCTTATTTGCAACTCTATTTTCAGGTTATCCAGCCGGACACATGTTCCGGACGTAAAAAGTATTACTAAAATTTGATGATGGTTATTCGCAGGTAGATTCTGAATTTCCTTTTTAGTTTTTCCTGTATGTGGAGTAAAGTGGCAATTTCATGAAGCCTAAAGCCAGTTGCCTTGGTGGAGAACTCTAATTTTTGGTCCAAGTTGCAGGTTTATATGCCGACTACAATTTGATAGTTCAGAAACTTATTATGAAAATGAAAAAGTGGAAGATGTTTAAGTGGCAGTTACTTTAATCCGCTAGTATTTGTTTGAATTTGCTGAATTTGACTTTTAGCGTGATTAGATTTCTTATTTACTTTTTTTTGGTAAACAGATTTCTTATTTACTGAAGTTTATAGTTTAGTAGAATTTTTTTTGATTTATTTTATATGAAACGTTGTTGTCGTGTGACCAGAGGTCACGGGTTCGAGTCTTAGGAGCGGCCTCTTGCCAATTAAATTGGCAAGGGAAGGCTTGCCCCCAATACACCCTTGTGGTGGGACCCCTCCCCGGACCCTCGCTCAGCGGGGACGCGTAATGCGACCGGGCCGCCCTTTTTTTTTTTTTTTATTTTATATGAAATTTTTAGTTTGCTTATTATATATATATATATATTAGAGAGTTCCCTTCAATCCAAATAAATTGATTAAAAATAAAAATAATTTAGAAAATAATTCCTGATTTCGACGCAATATTTGTCGGTGAATCATTTAAATAAATATTTTGAAAAATACATCACCGACACCTATGGGTTGGTAATATTATCGGAATGTCCGACGGAAGTCACCGACTAAAAGTAGTCGGTATTTCCGACACAAAACACCGACCCGAAATTGTGTCGGCGATTTGTTGTGTTGGTAAAAAATTGTCGCAGCGGCTTACCTACGAGGTCAACGCCGACACATCAAATTGTGTCGGTCTTCCGTCGGTGATGATGATCACCGACACAATTTTGGTTATCACCGACAGATTCTTCCGTCGGTGATAGCGTTTTTTCTTGTAGTGTACTCAGCTTCTCCTTTCTATTCTTCTAGAAATGATAAGTGTTTGTCCTAAACAACAATTGCTAAGACACCTTAGATGAATAAAATCACTCTAGACTTTTACACAATGATTGGAATTGGTGTAAGATTTGCTTTGCTTTTCTCACAGAACTTCAAGTATGAATTTGGTCAGCGTTTCGACTTGATTGAAGATCTGCATCGAATGAAGCATTTGAGAGGCCTATTTATAGTGACACTTCAAGCACCGGTGATTTCGAATTTCGAAATAACCGTTGGAGTCAAACGGCTTCCTGTCGCTTTCACTCAATACGTGCTCAGCGTCTTCGACCAATCATATTCTTGTATCTTCTGTCTTCGCCAGTGCTCAACAGCTTTTCGTCAGATGAAACAGAATGTTCCCACATTTATGGCAAAGTCTTCCAGACAGCTTCCTGCGCCTTCTGAGCTTTACCCAAAGTAGAAATACTTTGTCTCCAAGTTCATTCTGTTCTGCCGCTGACCTGACTACCTTGTCGCTCAACTCAGCAGCTTCGTCTTGAAGCTATTTGGTCGAAGGCTTCTCGATCCTTCTTGTTGCTGGGCTAACGCCTTACTCTGTACGATGGCGTTTTGAAGTCTTCTTGGACCGTGAGGCTTTGATCTATTGACTTGGGCTTGACTTCCTCTTTTGGGCCTTTGGGCCATTTATCTTAATGTCTTATAAATCAAATAACTCAACATTGAACAAACACATTAGTGTGAATAAATCAAAGCATTTAAATTTAATGTGTTAGAATATTTTTATCATTCACATAAATAATTTTGTCAAATCAAAATCATGTGGAAAGGTGTTTCAACAGTATATACACAATAACTGTAACATTAGGACTTAGACGGGACGATTTCAATGTCTAAAAATCGACAGTAGCAGCGAGCAGCACAGAACCGGGCAAACTACCCAAAGTACTTGATTATAATACCGCCATAAATGCCAAAGAATATCAGCAACTGTTTCGATTACTGGGGATCTCAAGTCGAGCAAATGGATGAACCAATGAAAGAAATCATGTACATGCTCCATGTGACAATCCGAAAAAATAAGCCCCAAACCTGCCGAGCAAAGAAAATCGTTATATTTAAAAGAAATATAAGAAAATTACAGTTATATCCTAAACTCACCCTCTCTAATTCTGTCGACCAAATCCCCAAATAACGCAAATGAACCCCAAACCTCTCGATCTTTGCTCAAATGTGCGATTAGAAAAATCTGCTACCTGCTGCTGCCTCTCGTCTGTTCCGTGTCCCTCCTTCAACTTGAAGGCTTCAAGAACGACATCTTCTTCCATCTTGAAGAATCGAACCGAATTGAAATCTCGATAATTTGCTGCTTGCTTTGCTGATCTTCTTTGAATTATGTTTTGTTGTTTACAAGTTGCAGGGACGGTTGTTTGCTTTGAATGTTGTTTTTAAGTTGTTTGTTTATCATTCCACAAAATTCCAATCAATATTTTTATCCGCTCCCACTTGATGGGTCGAGTTGTTTTATATGTTCTAATCTAAATTCTGTTTTACTTGCTTATTTGAGTTGTTTGTTTTTGAGATGTTTGGTCTGTTCCCAATTTAACACTTGAGTTGTTTTTCTAAATTGTAATTAATATGGCAATTAGCATTCCAATTTAGCAATTGAGAAGTAGAATTTGCCAATTTAACATTAGTTTGTATATATTGAGGGGATGATGTATATATTAACATAGTAATTTAATATTAACTAAATTTAAGGGGATGAATGCATTATATACCTAACTAAAATAATAAATGTATATATATTTACTAAACTCATAAACTTATTATATGTTTAAGTTTAAAGAAATTCATAAACGTATGTTGTTGTTGATCACCACTTATATATACAAATCCTGAATCCATCCCTGGATAAATGGATTAAGCAACTAGTTTTGCCAAAAAAAAAATTAGATAGAAATAAATTAATTTTTTGAAAACATTAGTAGTAAAATATTATGGAATTTGTTTTGTTGTTAGTCCATCAATATGGTGGGCTCGATTTTTGTATCCATGGGCACATGGTACACTACAAAATTGATGAATACAGAGGAGGTTGGTTTCATGACTAGAATTGTGTATAGAAATGAGAATTGACACGTACCAAGAAAACTTGTCCACAACCAGAATGTGTACAAAGACACTTGTCATTTCCTAGTGAGCAGAATAGCAGGTAAGAATCATCCAACGCGTGGCATAGGGGATTGAGAATTGCATCGCATCGTATCGTATCATACGTACCAATGAACACTTTTTATATTTTAAGGATTACAGTAGTATACTATAAAATAAATCTGACATTCCGTAATTCTGAAACTACATACATGCACAGTTACATTTCCAATCTTTATCTTTATATTATCACAGCTCGAAACCCATGCAAATGCTGTTAGCTTTACTATTTTTTTAGTCAAAGATATCAAATACCCGGTTTATGTGCTATTTTAACTGGAATTCATTACCCCCAAAACTCGGCTAGAATAATGATGGTTTTTAAAATATTGGAAAAATTATAAAATTGAATGAAATAGGAGATATATTTATATACTTAATCCATTTATGTAACGTATTATATATTTAGACTATTTTTATACAATTTTTTTAAAATATTCTAATGTTTCTCTTTCTTAAAAGATTCTCATACTTTTGATCTTCCCCTCTTCTTTTATATTACGAAATTTGCACCATTTTCTTCATCATCATGTATTTCTCTTCTTCATTTCTTGATTCTTCATCTTTCTATTGTTAGAAAACTAAACCATGGTTCTTCATCTTTATGTTTCTGCTCGTCTCTTGGTTTCTTTCTTCTTGTGCGGATAGAAGAAATCGTCATTCTACGTTATTTTTATCATTTTTCTGCGTTTATCATATGGTTATTGACGATTTTAATGGTAAAATGCAGAAAAATGTAAGTATCTACTGATTTCTCTTCGTTTTTTTTTCTTCAGAAAATTACTTCGCAAAATGAGCTTTTGTGAAGGTCTGCGAGGAAAATGAGCATGAAACAGACGATTTTACTTCGCAAAAACACATTACGCGAAGTTTGCAAAGATAAATGTTCATGATTTTTACCTTCACAAACTTCGTGTAATCTGTTTTCGCGAAGTAAAATTGTCACATTTCTCCTCGCAGATTTCGCGAAATCCGTTTTCACGAAGTAAAAGCGTCATCTTTCTTGCACATTTCTCTTCGCAGATGTTGCGAAATCCTCTTTTCATGAAGCCAAATCCTCCTTTTTCTTCCTAACACGATTAAATTTTTCTGAAGGTGGTTGAATACATAACATCCCTTTCAAGAAGGCGGGTGTACTGAGATGCAGAGGAAATTTTTTTCTTAGATTCTCTTATGATATAGGGAGAAATTTCCATCAAGATTGGTCACATTGACTTTGAAATGATTTTAATGTTGTTATTGTGACAATCTTGTTGTAAATTTTGATGATGTTATGATTTTTGTTGTTATGCTTTTTTTGTTATATATCACTTCGCAGATTTCGCAATATGCGAAGTCTGAGAAGATAAAGATGCTTAAAAACAAGTCTTTTATTTTCGCAGGTTTTGCATTCAGACGGAAGGGAGAAAGGAGAAAAGCTAAAAAATTTCTAAGTGTTATATATATATATATATATATATATATATATATATATATATATATATATTAAAAGTATTTTAGGAAAGTCACATAGAAATAGTCTAGATATGTAGTAGGTTGAGTAAATGAGTTAAATATGTAAATGAGTCTCCCATTTGATACCATTTTTGTAATTTTCCCCAAAATATTTAAGGGCATGAATGTATTTTACCCCTTAACACCTTGGGTTAATACTTTCACCTCAGCACTCCGTTCTATATTTGGTACGACCTGTAGCCTATTCCCCAGACCAATCTTCTTCTTTTTATTTATTTATTTATAGATTTTGCTTCCCAACTTCTCTGTGCCTCAATATTTCTACTACCATATAATATAATCATATTCTACTGTAAATATTGTAATTACACGTTCTTTCCTTCGTTCATTTCCATTAATTTTCCTTTTATTAATTTCTCCATTTCTAAATATTCTCTTTCAGTAAACTCTGTTACAGGCGATGTCTCCATTAACTTCCTTTCTTCTCTTTACATTGCTTTACCACTTCCCCTTTTCAATTTCTCTTCAACAACTGCAACCTAATCACTGCAATGACAAATGTGGAAAATTACTCATCCCATCCCCATTTCACTTGAACTTTTCTTGTGCTTCAGTTTCCACTTCCACTGCTTTCAATCTTACTTGCAAAAACTCCACCACTCTTTATCTCAACATCGATTCCCAAACATACAGGGTTTTTGAATTCTTCTCCGATGGCGTATTAGTGGACTTTCCGGGGACTACTTCTGCTTGTAGGAGATACAATGATCTGAACTCTTTTGGTTTTAGCGGGAATGGATTTTTTGGGATATCGGAAGAGAATGTTATTGGATTGTACGATTGCGAAGATTCTTCTTTATGTAAGGCGGATTGTGAAACGATTGAGTTGTCTGGCTGTGATGGAAATTCAAATGCATCTCCTGCTTGTTGTTATCCTCTTTCTGATCATAGTGCGTGGAAATCTGGAGATGGATTTTCGGTGTTTTCGAGGTTCGGATGCAGGGGATTTGCTTCTTGGGCTGTTTCTCGGGGATCTAATAGTGCAAAGCGTGGTGTTAAATTGGAATGGGCGATTCCTGTGAATTCTTCAAGGGAAGCATGTGCTGCTAATTCTGTCACTGTTAATGCTACCAGTGTTGACGGTGGAGTGCGATGTAAATGCCAGGACGGGTTCGTCGGCGATGGATTTGCCGATGGAATTGGATGTTTGAAATGTGAGTGCCTTCATTCACTGTTTTCTAATTCTGATTTTACTTTGATGAACACTTTAGTGTGTATCTGAAGTATTATTTTGTGAATTTGACTCTTAACGTCGAGCAATCATCATATTTGATACGGAAATTAACATCTATATGTAACATCTATTAAATTACATTTGTGGCCCCTCAATTTTGTTTTTACTCTCATTATGACCCATAACTCCAAAATCAAAACATTTTAACTTTGCACTTTATGACATTTTTTTTTAAGATTGAGCAATAAAACCACTCTAATAGCAGTCTAGCAAATTGAAATAATATACTAAACAATAATTATTAATTATTGATTTTTTTTTTTTTTGTTTTGGGATAATTGAAGTGTTAGTTTGATTAATAGAGAAAAAGTGGTTGTTAGAGAAAAAAATTCTTAAAGCTGTGATTTGAGAAATAGAAAATAATGGTTTAATGGGAAATATGATTCTAAATAACTTTGATTTTTAAAATTTTCATCTTCAAGTCATCGTGTAAAATAGATTGCAAAGTTGAGAGGTCATAATGAAAATAAGAAAAAAGTTAGGAGACCATGAGTGTAATTTTTCACATCCGAAATCCTTCTATTTCCCCGTGATTAACAATCATCTCATGTGGAATTTAAGGAATTTCCTTAAATACCAGTCAATTTCCATCTAAACTGACCAGATCAGAGAACAAATTAATTAATTACTATATGTTATGGAATCAATAATAGGTAAACAAGCAAAAACAAAAACAAAAACAAACATTTTTTACACCTCAAGTGCCAAATAATACTTAAACCCTTACTTTTTCACATGTATATTTGACAGCTTGCATCAAGGGTGGATTAGAAGCAAATGGCACTGATTGCTACACAAAAAAACACAGCGAAAAAACAGTTTCCATTTTGGCTGGTATGCCATACTTTTCCTCATGTTAATCTGCAGAAACTGTTAATAATTATTTGAATTGAACTGACTTTGCAGGAGTTATAGGCCCTTTATTCGTTATTGCTTCCTTAATAGCACTATTTTGTCTATTAAAACGACCTGGTAAATCCAGTGGATATGACCCTGATCAAGCACATTATCACAGCACAATCTCCTTCAGGAAAGCTTGTAGGACTCGCTTATTCACTTACCAAGAGCTCGAAGAAGCCACGAAACAGTTCGAAGATGATCAGAAACTTGTCAACGGAACTAATGGAGTGATTTATGCTGGTGTAATTGGTGATGGTTCACATGTAGCAGTTCATAAAGTGCAGTGCCAAGATGAAAGAGACCTAATGCAGGTCCTGTCGCGGATTGAGGTTTTATCTGCAATCATTCACCGGAACATAGCGCGACTTCTCGGTTGCTGCATTGATTCTGGCTACACTCCTTTGGTTGTTTATGAGTATCCTGCAAATGGTACTTTGCAGGAACATTTGGCACAAAATACAGGACAAAAACTTGGGCTTGATTGGTACAGAAGAATGAATATTGCTACTGAAATTGCTTGTGTCTTAGCTTTTCTACAATTTGAACTGTTTCCTCCTATCTTCCACCATAACATCAAATCCGGGTGCATATTTTTGGATGATGATTTATCAGTAAAAATAGCAGGGTTCAGGCTGCTAGAATCAAGCAACATTGCAAATGAATCTTATTCATCATATGAAGGTCCAAGAACTCACAGAAGTGATGTTTATGACTTTGGTGTACTACTTCTGGAGCTAATTACAGGGTCAAAAAACAAAGATTTGCCAGCTTTAACAATGCAGAAAATCAGAAGTGGAAAAGTAGAAGAAATTGTGGATCCAGGTCTTTATTATCATGAACAACCCTCTTTTGGGAGAGAGCAAATTGAGATAGTAGGAGATTTGGCTACAAGGTGTTTGTTATTTGGTGGAGATGGAAAAATTGGAATGATAGAAGTTGCCAGAGAGCTTGTACACATTACTAAAGATAGTAGTTTTGAGGGAGGAAGCAGAAGAGGGCCTGCACTTGATGAAACTTTCTCAAATTCAAGCCTTCTTCAGATGATTTCCATGTCTCCTGATTCAACATATGTGCCTTGATCCAACTTCTGTTTCACCTGTGATTAAAGCAACAATTGATGGTTGTGTGTGATTTTAATGAAAACTGCTGCTTCATCTTGTAAGATTAATGTAGTGTATATTGATTACAGAACATATGCATGTATCTTAGTTTGTAACTTTGTATTACCAAGTCAACAAACCTTGTACAAGTGTTATTAAGGCTAAACTCTTGTTATTTTGATTTTAGTAGATTAACTTTAATCTTTTATTTCAATATATTAAGCCATGGTATTTTAAGCCTTTGATTATTAAAAAAAAAATCATTTTTAAACATAAAATTCGATTAATAGAGTGTCATTTGAGAGAAATAAAAAATTAAATCAGAAACATTATGGGAAACTTAGTGTCTTCTCTAAAGAGGTGGTACACTAAAGAAGGAGGATAAGTGAGCTGAGTAACACCTGCTGCGGTTCTGCTCTCAGAAGACATGTTTGAAGCACACCTCATGAAAGTTCACAAACATCCTACTTATATGAACAGAACATTTGACTTGCTTCCCGTATCGTTAATTCGAGATAGAATGCCAATAACTTTCGAATTGTCGGATTGTATTATCAAGCCCCCAATTCACATTGCCTTCATTGAACTCCCGAATAGACACCCCAACTTTCAGCATCAAACGATGAACCAATCCCAATTTCATGCATGAAACTGGACACCCACTCACCATTAGAGTTGTCGTTATCTTGGTCTTCCATTATTAATTGGTCGATCTAAAAAATCTATCTTTCAAGTTCTTGAAGGAGCATTTAGTGAAAATATTTAACAGTTGGACGTTGATGTTCTTATCAATTACTGGTAAATGTCTTGCTTAAAGTGGTAGCTCAGGCTCTGTCTATGTTTTGTATGAGTACGTTCTTGATCCCCAAATAAATTTATGATGAACTACAGAAGATGATGAACTATTTTTGGTGGGGTACGAAGGGTAATGGTAAGAGAAATATTCACGGGAGTAGTTGGGATCGGTTATGCAATCATAAGGACAAAGGGGGTCTTGGTTTTCGAGACTTGCACAATTTTAATCTTGCACTTTTTGGAAAGCATGGTTGGAAATTCATTAATAGCCCTCACACACAGGTTAGCCGTCTTTTCAAAGCTAAATATTTTGCTCATGGTTCTTTCCTTTCTACCAAATTGGGCATTAACCCTAGTTTTGTTTGGAGGAGTGTGTGGAGTTCAAATGAATTTATTTGTAAATGAGTGAGGTGGAGAATTGGATGAGGAGATTTTATTTCGGTATGGAAGGACCCATGGATTAATCATGACTATCAATTTCTTATTAACTCAGAGTCCACAGAGGCAAATAGTAATATGCTAAAGTTGCAAAATTGTTTATCCGAGTACGAGAATTTGGAATCAAGGGAGGTTATCGACGTGGTTTCAACCCGAGAAAGTGGAAAGAATTTTGGAGATGGTAAGTTCCAATGACAAATAGAGATGATAAACTAGTATAGACTTTCTCAAGAGACGGGCTATATTCCTCAAAGTTTGGGTATCAGATTCTTGAAGGTGTTCGGGATGGCTCTCTAGATCGAGAAGGATGGGTGCAAATCTGGAATTTGGACGTTCCTCCAAAAGTAAAAAATTTCATGTGGAAGTTAGGCGCGAAAATTCTACATATGGAAACCAGACTTATATCTAGACAAATAAGCACGTCGAGTAGCTCTTTGATGTGCGACACCGATATCGAACATGGGTGGCACTTATTTTTCAGAGTGTAACTATGTTACGGCTTGCTGGTCAGCTGAAAATATCATAGGCCCAGATGCTAAATGGGATTGGATCTAGGATTGGGTGTTCAATTTTTTTGCAAAGGCATGAAGGGAGGAACCAGTCGAGCCAGAGTAGTGTTGTGGAAAATTTGGCAGCAGCATAAGTCCCAATTATGGACTGGTAAACATAGGACTCCGGTGGATGCAGTCGTGAGCTCAACGCAGTTTATTTCAGCGTGGAAAGAGGCTAAGCGATCTTCGAGTTCTGCTATTTTGGCTAATGATCCGGGAAGGGTTCTTGTTCGTCACTGATGGAAAAAAGCCTCAATTCGAACATGTCAAGTGCAATGTGGATGTTGCTATGTTTTCATAAGAGAAGGAGTTTAGGACTGCGGCGATTATCCGAGGAAATGGAGGTGAATTCCTAGCAGGTTTTAGCTCTGTTATGGTAGGCATTCCTTGAGCAAAATTGGCAGAAGCTTTGGCATTTCGCGACAGCTTGAAAGGGGCTTGCTCTTTTCAATATTACAACGTACAATTCAGAAGTGATGCAAATGGTGTTGTAGATGCTATTACATTCAATCATCCAGATGTGTCAGAGTTTGGTTGCGTTATTAAGGATATCCATATTCTCTTTCGAAATCGTCAAGATTGTTCTATAACTTTTGTTCCGCAATTAGTGAATGAGACGCTCACCTTATGGCCCGTAACTCTCGTTCCAATGCTAATCCGTTTAGTACTTTAGTTGCTCATAATTTTTTGGTTTCGGTGATTTGTAAGGATGTTTATGAACTTTGGTTAATATATGATCTTTTCAAACAATAAAAAACTATTACAAGATTTAATTTTGAGAAAAATAAAATAAAACCATAATTGATGTACTCTGCAGTAAAATTGTGAAAACATCCAATATTAATTAAGACTTATTACGTCAAAATCAACAAAAAAGAAGAAAGTATTATAAAATTACCGAATTATAGTGTGTGATTATAACCACACTTATATGTAGATTAATAAATAAATAAATATAAATAAATATAAATATATATATATATATATATATATATATATATATATATATATATATATATATAGAGAGAGAGAGAGAGGAGAGATCAGGTGTGACACATTCCTTATGGTGTGACAAGGCTTATTGTGTGACAACAGTGGCTTTTTAGTAATTATGTAAAAAACGGAGGGGTATATTTGTAATTTTACGCGTTTAGTATAAATAGTTATTAAGTTAGGGGTATATTTGTAATCTCCTATATTTTTCTCGTTCTTTCTTCTCCGGTGATTCTCTGATATTTCTCTCTTTTTTCCGATAGCGCCGTTTCATTTTCGATCGTTTTTTTGTTGATTTTTTGGTTCGATTTCTTTGTTTCTTCTCTCATTTTGTGTTTTGTGGAAGATATCGGTGAGTTCCTGTATGTTTTCATCGTATTTATGTTTGTTGTTTTTCATTTCCCTTCATTTTTTTTGTTGAATATTTTGTTCCATTTATGGCTCTGATTTCGTATATTTTTTACTTTATCCGTAGGTTCGACTCTCTTTTTGTGTATTTTTGAAGATATCAGTGAGTTCCTCTGTGTTTTCTTTGTTCATTTTAGATATTGTGTTATGCATGTTCTTAGTTTTTTTTGTTTATATGTTCTGTTTAGGTTTTGTATTTTGTTTTTGTTTTGTTTCTTATTTTTTAGGGTTTCAACGGCATTTCATTTTGTTTTTTCATTCTTTCCGTCTATCATTTGTTAGTTTTCTGACTTGTATATGTGTTTTTTTTTGTTTTTCAGTATATATCAGAATGTCTAAAGCTACTTCTAGTAGGAAAAATTGTTTGCGTGAGAATGTTATTGAACCTGCGTTGCTTGATGCTATAAACTCTGATTATATTGGAGATGATGACGACAGGTACTATTTTGTTATGTTTTTATGGAACAATATATGCATTTTTTTGGAACAATATATGTATTCGTTTGGAACAATGTATGTTTTTGTATGGAACTATAAATGTATTTGTTTCGAACAATTTATCTATTCGTTTGGAACAATATATGTATTCGTTTGGAACAATTTATAAGTTCGTTTGTAACTATATATATATGTATTTTGTTGATCCAGTATTGTTGTTAATTTTGTTATTTGTTATGTTTCAAGGGTCTTTGAAAAGAATAGTAATGAAGGAAGTAAACAGAGATTTGTGAAGAAATCTCACGCTTTGAAGAAAAAGTCATCAAATATTGGTGTTCCTGTTGATGAAAGTTCTTCTGATGCTTTGAAGGATGTAGAAAGTTGTTCTGATGCCGATGAAAGTTCTTCTGATGCTCGTGATAATATGAATGATCCTGATTTTGTTATCAGTGCGAGTACACCATCTGAAGAACAAGCAGATGATGAATATGTTGTTTCTGGTTGTGTTGGAAAGAAAAGAAAAGTTGGAGTTAATTTGAAGGGAGATGGTTCTTCTAGGTTGAAGATGAAGAAGGTTGAGGTTGTGAAAGTATCTGGTGGTTCTAGATTGAAGAGGAATAAGGTTGAGGTTGTGAAAGGAGTTGGTTCTTCTAGATCTGTGAACCGTGATCGTGAAAGAAGGATTGTGAAGAAGGATAGTTGCTATTTTGTTATGGAGCAAGATTTATCTGGTGCAGTATTGAATCAGAGGGTGCGTCCAACAACATTTATTAAGTTTGTTAAAACTATGCCAGAGACACACAAAGCTGCAATTAGGAAGATAGGGTTTGGTGGTTTTTTGTGTCTGGATATTGGGAAGCTCAATGGAATGTTTTGTCGCAAGGTTGTGGATTTTGTCGATCCTGACAGATGCTGTTTTATTCTTCCTGGTAATGACCGGATTGATTTGAGTGAAGAGGATTTCCATTGTGTTTATGGCCTGCCATGTGGAGGAAAGGAAATTAAGGAAGCGGATAGTAACAGTGGGGATAGTTGGTGTAATTTTTTAGAGACTTGGAGGAAATCTTTTGGTCTAAGTAGTGGCAGTCCTAAGGATAAAGATGTGCTTTATAGGCTGAAAATCTGTTGGAAGTGGATGTTTGTGATGAGTTCATTTGGAACTTCATTGTTATTGTTGTCAATTGTTGCATTCGTTCAACCAAGAATAGGTCGTTGTACAATAAGTTTTTATTCAGTTGCATGAATGTGACTGAAATTTCAAAGTTGGATTGGTGCCGGTTTAGTTTTAAGCATCTTATAGATTCTGTTCGTTCTTTCCAGAACGATTCTAAGCCATATTTTTTCACAGGCCCTCTTCCATTTATACTGGTAATTGTTTTAATATGTTGGAATTTATTTTGAATAATTTATGTATTTGCTTATAATTTGTTTTTCTCATTTTTTTTATTGTAGATATGTTATTTTGATCGTTTGCAACGTGGGGTTGATTTGAGGCCACGTTCCTTTCCACTAACTTCTTTGTGGAATAATGTTCTAATCTCTGAAAGAATTAAGTTGGAAAAAGCCAGTGGTTTTGGCAAGGGAATTGTATTGAAGAGATTAGTGAAATCTGAACCAGAGGTAGAATGTGAAGGCCCTAACGTTGAAGGTAAGAAGAAGAAGAAGAAGAAGAAGAAGAAGAAGAGAGAAGAAGAGAAGAAGAAGAAGAAGAGAGAAGAAGAGAAGAAGAAGAAGAAGAAGCATGTAGAAGAAGGAGAAGAAGAAGGTACTCAAGAAGGAGTTTCTGGCTGTCCCAGTTACTTCATGGTATGCATCTGTGTTTTTCTTTTATATAGAAGATTGTGTTTCGTTTTGATAAATTAGTAAATATTGTTTTTATAAATGCAGGAATTCACTTTCAGGTTTAAATCAGTGGCTAGAAAATTAGCTAATGCTGTAACTGGGATGTTTATGTTGGTGGATGAAGCTGAAAATATGTTTGAGGAGAATGACTTACCTGTACGGATGAATACATTTGTTGAAAATATTTTTACTAAGTACAGAGTGAGTAAGGAAGAGAGGATGAGCCAGCGTTCCGAGCGAATGCCAGCAAGTGAGCATTCAGGAAGATTATTTAAAGAATCTGATGAGGATAATGATTTTTTTAATCTGCCTGGCTTTTGGGAAGAATATAATGCTGTTAATGAAGAATATAACAAGCATGTACAGAGAAAGATAGCTGAAGATTTAGAAAAAAAGAGAGGAGGAACAGAGAAGGAGAAGAATAAGAAGAAGAAGATAGGAGTAGTGAAGAAAGTTAGAGGGAAAGTAGAGTCATCTGAAGGTTTGAGGTTGAAAATAAAGATGAATTCTGCTCCTCAGTTTGAGTTGTTAAGTCAGTCTTTAGCTGATCAACCTGTTTCATCTGAAATGTAATTTATTATGTTTGAATAATTCCTGTTTTTTGATTTGGAACATCTCAATTAATATTTGTGGATTAATTGATGTTTTATTTTGTTTGTAGGGTTGCTGATATAGTTTCTGGGGCTCGTGCTTTAGTTTGTGTAAATCAAGATCAAGGGGATGAGGTTGTTGATCGTAGTGATGAAATTGTGTAAGTTATTATTTGTTGAACAAATGGTTCAGTTTTTTTGGAACCTTTCTTGTATATGTGTGGAACAATTTTTTTTTGTTATATATTTGAGTTGTTTTATATTTTCACCAGTGATATCGATGATGCAATTGAGACAGAGATGTCTGATTCTGATGATGATGATGATGATATAGACTTGGAGTCTTTGCCTGGAGATGTTCCAGATGAATTTGCCGATATGTGTAGATGGGCTAACAATTATTTATGTCATGGGAGGACAGTTTTTACCACGTTTGAAGATTACATTTTTGGTCATCCGGTGAAAGCAGTTATATTGAGGAGTGATATTCGTGAATTGGTTGATCTAGCTCCAATAGGGTGTGGCCCAATTTTGTATTACATGAGGTATTTTTTTTATCTATAATTGCATGTTTGTATTAGTGATTATATTGTTTTATTTTTTTGAATGACATGTTTACTGTATATGTTTCGTGTGTATTTTGTACAGGCACCTTTATGATGTGATTGTGAATAATGATAGATTGGATACCACCTTCTGCCTTGTTGATCCAAACATAACTAATCATTTTGAAAGAGTTAATACGATTGGGGAGAAGATCAAGTTTTTGACAGAGAGATATGAACAGTCTGGCAACAAATGTTTGTATTTGATACCGCGAAACAAACAGTATGCATTATTTATCTATACTGATGATTTATTTTATTTGGTTAATAATGTATTATAGTACTAATGTGTTTGTTTTCTTCAGATATCATTGGACTTTGATTGTCGTTGATCTTGAGCGGAAACGTGTTTTTCTTTTGGATCCATTGAAATCTCGTTTGGGCTTGGAAAATGATCAATGGAGATATGTTGTTGATGAGTATGTTTAATAATCAAATGCTTTTTTATAATATATTTTATTTTTTGAATGCAATAGTTTGACATATATATGAATTTGTTTTGCAGATCTATTATTTCTTTTTATCATCAGAAGTTTTTGGTAAAATGGATTTGCCCTGTGGTACGTGTTTAATTTGTATTTATATTTGTGTATTTTTGTTTTATTGTTTTTAAGTTGTTTGTATTTTATTTTGCAGAATATTCCATCTCAGACAGATACAAAAAAATGTGGTTATTATGTAATAAAGTACATGGATGATATAGTGTCTGAGAAAGTGTTGAAGATTGATAATATTGTAAGTGTTTATTCTTTGAACAATTTGTGTTTCTTCTTTGAACAATTGGTGTTTATTCTTGGAACAATTAGTTTTAATATATGACATGTTGAAGTTATAGTTTTGATGCATGATTTTAATTGTGATATGTTTTTTAGTGGGATAAGTATGCTAGGAGGTCATCTTACGGTATAGATGTGATGAATGAATTACGTCGAGATTTGGGAGAAATTATTTTGAGATATGGTATTGATAATGAAAATGGTGGAGGAGGTCGTGTAAGGAGGACTGTTAATGAATCTAAGTACCTCCGTTCTCCATTTATTTCTCGGCATCCAAAGTTGATGGAGAACATGGATAGTCTTAAAAGGAGGATTGTTGAATTTGCACTGAGTCCTGGTTTAAGCAGGTAAGAAGTTGAAGTCATGTTTGTTATATGAATTTATATGTTATTTTGGCATATACTGATAGTTTTTTTCCTTGTTTTGAAGTGATGTATTTTTCAGTGATGGACAAACCTTTATTGATAAACGAGAGATTTTATCACTGTCTGGCAATGATCATATTGTCAATAATGTTGTGGATGCTTGGAGTTCAATTTTGAACACTGAAGAATTGAAGAAATATAATGGAAAACTGAAAAGATTTTTTTTCCAGTACATATGCTTTTGTATGTTTCTTAACTTTGTAAGTTTGTTTTTTGTTTTCATTTTGTAAATAATTGTTGTGCTAAATGTTGTTTTGATTATTTTGTAGAATCTTTTGTTTTCTAGAGCTAGTAGATCAAGAGAATATAATTTTAAGGAAATGCTTCAGAATGAACTTTTTTTTTCAATTTTAAAAACTTGGCTGATGTTGAATTGGTAAGTTTTATAGTGGAACAGTAGCAGTTGAATACTGTATAATGTATTGAGATACTAATGTATTTTGATGTTTATTAGGTGTTTTTCCCTGTTATTTCTCCTGCCCATTTTTATCTGATTGTTGTCAATAATCTTTCAAAGATTGTTGAAATATTGGATAATAGTACACTCCCTCGAAGAATCAGTCGTGCTGATAAGTATGACGATTGTCCAGAACAATTGGTATGTTGTAATATGATTTACTTCATTCTTTGGTTTTTTTGTATATGTGATAACATATTTTCTGATTTGTTTGTTGTAGTTAAAATCCTATGCTCATTTTGTTTTCAAAAATGATGCTTCTTCATTAAAACAAATGTGTGCATACAAAGTGCAAATCCTGAGGATGAAGTGGAGAAGCAACAATAACCACAATGATTGTGGTATTTTTCTTTTGAAGCATATGGAAATATACATGGGTCAGAGTGTGAAGGAGTGGAATATTGGATTGACAAAGAATTCTAAGGTATATGTTGTAAATTCTTTATGTAACAGTTTTTATTACTATTATTCTATTTTTTTATATCATTTTTTTTTGCAGGGAAAAGATTTTAGAAAGCTTAGAATTCATTATTACTGGAGCATTCTTTTGAATCCAATAAATCAGCTTATTGAAGAAATTGATAAGAAGTCAAAAGAATGGGTTGTTGGAGCTGGACTAAATTTAGAATAGCATATTTGTATCTTAAATTTGTAAATATATTTTAGAATTTGTAAATATACTTTAGAATTTGTATATAAAATTTTATATTTAAAAAGGTTTTTCAAATTATATTTGTTTATTGTTAACAGATATCAATATATTAAATATTTAGCAGATATAATTCATTTGGAACAGACGTTACATTTAATTGGAACAAATGGTACATTCATTCGGAACAAATTATATAATTATATGGAACAAGTGGTACAATTTGGTAGAATTCAGTCCACATCCTTTTTCAATACTCACAACCACTTAATGGTACATTAAGTTGGAAGAAATGATATAGTTATATTAAACAATTTGTACAATTTATGTATACCTTTGGATCAATATAAGAGCATATCCAATGGTTCATACTCACAACCACTTTATATACATCATCCATTTAATAAACATCATTTTATTAAACAAATTGTGTTGGAACATAGTACTAATTATGTTGGAATGGGAAATGAGTTTAGATCACATTAAAGTAAATAAAAAAGAATGTAACTATTTCTGATGGAACAATATAATATTTATTCCGGAAAAACATATGTATTTGGATGGAACAATAGAGTTCGTGGAATGGAACAAATGATACATTCATTCGGAACATATGATATAATTACATGGAACAAGTGGTACAATTTGGTAGAATTCAGTCTACATCCTTTTTCAATACTCACAGCCACTTAATGGTACATTAAGTTGGAACAAATGATATTGTTATATTAAACAATTTGTACAATTTATGTATACCTTTGGATCAATATAAGAGCATATCCAATGGTTCATACTCACAACCACTTTATATACATTATCCATTTAATAAACATCATTTTATTAAACAAATTGTGTTGGAACATAGTACTAATTATGTTGGAATGGGAAATGAGTTTAGATCACATTAAATTAAATAAAAAGAATGTAACTATTTCTGATGGAACAATGTAATATTTATCCAGGAACAACATATGTATTCGGATGGAACAATACAGTACATGGAATGAAACTTATTATGTATACCATTGGAAGAATATAAGAGTATATCCAATTGATCAGTAAATTTGCTTTTGAGGAATAATCCTGTAAAATAGAAAATGAAATGATATAGTTACATTTGTTTCAGTAATAAGGGATCAATAAGTAATCACTGTTTGTTTGAATATAAATAATACATGGTATATGTTTCATTAAACTTTTAATTGTTAATAAAATGAATACAGATTTATTTTAATCTGATTTTAATTCATCCCTTTTGCAATAATAAATAAATGAGGAAATAATTATTGATTCTGATATTTTATTAGTACTTAAATTTCAATTAATATAGGAAATAATACCAATAGTTTAAGAGACTAATTCACAGATTTATTTTAGTTTGCATTTAATAAAAAATTTCATATACGTAATAATCTTAATACTGTTGAGATTCCCAATATACATTTATTTTGAATGAAAAGCCGTGTTTCATTACAGGAAAAGTAGAATTTAAAGAGTATCAATAAATTAAAGCTGTTGAGTTTCCTAATAGATAATCATTTGAATTAAAGAAAACGTGTTTGATAATAGGAAGTTGAAGAGACTAAATAAAATTCTATAAATAGTATTGCTCTCTTTATTGGTCGTATTTTTTTTAGTAGAAGTTGAATTGAAACAAAGATGTCAGGAAGCAGTTCGAGTTCGTCTAAGAGAATGAGGTCTTCTTCTCCTGTTGAACCTTTAGTACCTAAAGAACGAAGTGAAATTTCTGATGAGTTATTTAAAGTTATTGAAGATATGGAGGAAACTTTTATGGAAGGTGATATTGACGACATCATAAAGAAGCTGAAGGGCATGAAGGCTTTCATATCTTTATTTTGTGACTCAATGATGTCTTTCATTGAGAAATGAGTGGAGGAGAAAGTGGAGTTGAAGGAGGAGCTGGAGGAAGTGAAGATGAATCTGAAGGACCAGATTAAGAAATATAACAATGATGTTATGGGTCCTGATAATGATTTTTTTTAATGATTTTTTTTAATTTTGAACAATTGTTTTTATTTTTATGTTTGTATGTTTTTTATGTTTATGTTTGTATGTTTTTTTTTATTTAATGATATACTTTTTTGTTATGTTTTTTATATTGCTATATATTATTGATGTTCATATATTGTTAGTGTAAACATATGTTGTTTGAAATTAACACACAGGTTCAGTACGTAAAGTAGGTAGTGATATTCCTAATGAACTTTTTAAGGTCATTGTTGATATGGAGGAAACGTTTATGGAAGGGGATGTTGATTCCATCATGGCGAAGCTGAAGGGCATAAACGCTTTTATGTGTTTATTTTGTGAGTCCGTGATGTGTTTCATTGTGAAATGAGAGGAGGAGAAACTGGATTTGAAGGAGAAGCTGAAGGAAGTGAAGAAGAATCTGAAACGCAAGACTGAGCAATATAACAATGATGTTTTAGGTCGCGATAATGATCTTATTTAATCTTTTTAATTATATTTACTATGTTTTTTGTTTTTATTTATTATGAACGTTTGTTTTTATATTTGTGTTTATATGTTTATTTTTATTAAGTTTTTAATGATATAATTGGTTATGTTTTTTCTTATTGCTTCCAGAAGTTAATTTATATTTTTGTATTACTTGATTAAACACGAGTTCTTGTAACAAATCATATATTATCTAGGACCAGATCATAAATTAACTCGGAACAAATGATATATTTATTTGGAACAAATCATATATTCAGTTGGAACAAATGTTATATTTATATGGAACATGTTGTTCTCTAGTAAGAAATGTATTATCAAGACATATAATAACAAGTTGTTCCAAAAAAAATCACAGGTTTCCAAGTGAAGTCAAATAACAAAATATACTATTAGAGGAAAGAAAGTTTAAACATAGGGATTTTACCTTATCTCTTTGCTTTTTCTGGGCAGTTTCTAATGTCGTGGTTGCACAATTGGTGACATCCTTTGCACATCCTTTGTTTTTTCTGTGATTGTTCAATTGCTTTCTCTTTTTCTCCCTTCAATATTTTCTCACTGTTTGTAAGCTGAATCCCAGTTCCTTTGTTTTTAGAAATTTTAAGTTCTTTGATTAGAACTTCAGAGGGCCGACTTGTTCCAACCAACATTTCTATGTCTTGAATTTTAGTAGAATTGTTGATGTTCTTTCTTTTCTTTGCTTCTAGCTCTGTCCTCAATGATTGAATTTTTCTTGTGAGATTATTTAGGTCCTCTTCATCCCTTCAGCCAAACACACAGTCATGTGAATCTCACTCCATAAGTTATTCAACATTATTTTCTTTCCCATTGTTCTAGCACATTCTTCTATAACATTATTTTGCAATGTTATCTCTGGTAATATTTTCCATCTATTTGGCACATACTGGTCAGGAATTTTTTCCAGCATTCTATCCTTTCATACGAGCACCATATGTCTACAGGGAATTCCTGCTCTATTGAACATCTTGCACAAACATGTTGTGTCACTGTTTTCTGTATTATAAACAACCTGATATGTTGTTTTTTTTACCTTTTTCCCTTACAGTGATTCTGCATTTGTCAGTGTGTTTCTGTATATCATCAACGCCACATTTAAATGAAGCATCTATCACTTGTTTTTTAAATTCATAGAAGATTGTTCTTGTAAATACTTCTGATCCATGCTTTTCGATAGGAATTGGTGTTTGAGTCATAGGTATTGAGTGTTTAGAATCATTGTCATTTTTTCCTTGTGCATGTCTTTGTGCTTCCATTGCACCCTCAAACCGGAGGAGGAATTCAATGAGAGTTAAATGACTTTTTGTGAAAGAAGTGAAGAAGTGATTTTCACTTTCTGACCTTGAGGTTGTTCTCATTAAGCCCGCTAGGAATGAGTCTTTGAAATAAGCAGGAATCCATGTTGATCTTATATCATACATGTGTTTTAGCCATCCATGTTCTTGTAAATTGAATTCCAAAATAATTTCCATCCATTTTTGTTCAAACTCTTCTGGTTCCAATTCTACACTCCACACACAAGAATTTATCTTTGTGATAAAATATGTTTCTTGAATTATTTGTCTTCCTGTATTAGTAAGAAAAGAGTTTAGAATAAAATGAATGTATGCGTATTGAACAACACATATATCCTGTTGGAACATTTTATGTATTCGTATGGAACAACACATGTATTCTGTTGGAACATTGTATTTATTGAATGGGATAATAGAAAATAAATAGCATAGAATGATTTTTCGTACCTATTTTGTCTGACATCTTCTTCATAATGTGCCACATGCAAAATCCGTGTTCTGTTTTTTTAAAACATTTTTTATTGCAACTATCATTATTGGATCTTGGTCTGTTATCAAGCAAGTCGGCTCATTGTTGTCCATTGCTTTGAGAAATGTTTTAAAAACCCACTCAAATGATGCAATATCTTCGTTAGCCACGAAACAAGATGCAAATGTAATACATTTTTTGTGGTTGTCAACCCCAGTACATGGTCCAAATATCATATTATACCTGTTCATTGTAACATAAAAATAAGTTTTCTGTTTGAAGAACATGACACAATTTTTGTGTTTCAAAATCAGTATATGAATGGCAGAAAGCAATAATTTTATGTCAAAGATTATTATGTAGTACCTGTTTGTGCTATATGTGGTGTCAAATGAGACCATATCACCATAAAGAGCGTAGTTTTTGATACATACAGGGTCTGCCTATAAAGCTCTACAGAGTCTTCCTTCTTGATCTACTTCAAATTCGAAAAATAATGCACTCCATAAGTCATTTTTTCTGAAAATTATCTACAAACATTTGTGCATCTGAATCCTTAATACATGCTTTCAAGTCTCTCTGAAAGTTCTTAAAATCTATCTTCGATGCACCAATATTTTCATATCCTCCATAAAGTTCCTTTGCTTGTCTATAAGTTCTTAGAGGACCAACATTCATCTGTTCAACCGAATCAGAATTTATTTATTTTTAGATGAAATGAGCAAAATTCTATAAGTAAATAGTATTTATAATGCATAACTATTATGAAGAAGATGTTTTACCTTTGCATTATTAACTACCATCTTTTTGAGTAGAAGGTTCATGTTCCTGCCCTCTTTTTGATATTATACACATCCTGGAGTGTATAGAAGATGAATATGTTCTTCTTTAAACTGTGTCACTTCATAGTTTCCATTGTCGGAAAGTTTGATAATCATTTTAGCACTGCATCCTACGTGACTGAGTGTCCTTTTTCTGGTTTTTATATCACTGGATGTTGCTTTTCTTTTGTGATATTTGTAACCTTCTTTATTGCATACAAAAAATTGTTCTTTTATAACACCGTGTTTCTTTCTTGAAGTTGATATCCTACTATTAAATCCAGCAGCACATGCATATGATTTGTAGAATTCTTGAGCTTTATTATAATTCTCAAATATCATTCTAAGAGCAGGTTTTAACTCATTTGAACAATTAGGAATCCATAATTTTGTTCCGTTAGGGCTGAGTCTTGTAATTACTTCTGGTGTGTAAGGTATAATTGCAGTAGAAGAGTAACTAGGCGAAAGCAAATCTACAAAACAGGTAAGAGAATCGATATTAGGACAAATATGTACTTGGAGCAAATGGTACATTAGTTCGGAACAAATAGTATATCTAGTTGGAACAAATAATATATTAATTTGGAACAAATGATATAGTCACATGGAAGAAGAAGTACAATTTGTTAGAATTCACAGTACAGTTTTTGTTAATAATTAGTGTAAGAAAGCTATTATCAAGAAATCCATATATATCAGATAAATTTCAGATAAATCTATTATCAACAAATCCATATATATCAGATAAATGTAAAGTTTCAGATATAAGTAAAATACCTAGAGATGATGTTGTGGTGTGTGCCATATTGCACTGATTATTGTCTTCAGATTCCATATTTTGGTGTTTGTATTCCATATTCAGATTGAATTATATGAATACAGATGAGAAATCGGTCGATAATGTTGATGTCAAGAGAATCGATCAAGTGACAATCTGACAGATGGGGATATAAACATATTTATAGTAGTAGGCTTACAAAATGAATGGTCTTAATTACACTTATCTTTAACCATAACATGTGTATATTTAATACATGTTTAGTTGTTGGTAGACATCAATTAAATTTGGTGGACATCCATTAAATAGTCATTAACCTAATTAATAAATGTTTCATAACACTCCCCCTTGGATGTCCATCCATACGAATAGGGCACTGCCTCATTAAAAATCTTACCAAGTAAAACCCAGTGGGACAAAACCATTGGTTAAGGAAAAAAGAGTACAGTGTTTACTCCCCCTATTCGTAGTATTACTGAAGATCTCTGAGACAGCGCATTCCAATACCGTAAATCAACTTCTTAAAAGTCGTAGAAGGTAATGCCTTTGTGAATAAATCTGTCAGATTTCACCATTCTTTTGAAGATCGTGAGTAAAGAAAAAATTTGGTGAAATGTGCTTTATTCTGTCTCATTTAATGTAGATTTCCTTCAATTGAGCAATGCAAGCTGCATTATCTTCATACATTGTAGTTGGTGTTCCTTCATCTGATGATCTACCACATGACTCTCGTATATGCTTGGTTAACGATCTTAGCCAAACACATTCTCAACTTGCTTCATGAATAGCTATTAACTCAGCATGATTTGAGGAAGTAACTGTAATAGTTTGTTTCGTAGAGCGTCAAGATATAGTCGTACTTTCATATGTGAATAAATAGCCTGTTTGTGATCGAGCTTTGTGTGGATCAGATAAGTAACCTGCATCCGCATAGCCTACTAATTTAGGTTTAGATTCATATGCATAAAATAAACCCAAATCAATCGTTCCTTGAAGATAGCGGAATATATGCTTAATTCCATTCCAATGCCTTCGTGTAGGTGCAGAGCTGTATGTAGATAACAAATTGACAGAAAAAGCAATATCGGGCCTCATATTGTTAGTAAGATACATTAGTGTACCTATTGCACTAAGATATGGTACTTCAGGACCAAGAATCTCTTCCTTATCTTCCCGAGGTCAAAAAGAATCTTTGATTACATCAAGTGATCAAACAACCATTGGACTACTTAATAGATGTGCTTTGTCCATGTAAAATCTTTTACGGATCTTTTATGTGTAAGTGGATTGGTGAATAAAAATTCCCTTTTCTAGGTGATCAATTTGTAAGCCAAGACAAAATTTTGTCTTTCCAAGATCTTTCATCTCAAATTCTTTTTTCAAATAATCCACTACTTTTGAAATCTCTTTAGGAGTTCCAATAATGTTCAAATCATCTACATAAATAGAAATGATGGAAAATCCAGTTCCCAATTTCTTTATGAAAACACATGGACAAATTTGATTATTCTTATAACCTTCTTTCAACAAATATTTACTAAGACGATTATATCACATGCGCCTAGATTGTTTCAGTCCATACAAGGACCTCTGTAACTTTATCGAATAAAGTTCTCGTTTTTCACATTTTTCTTGCAGTTTAAATCCTTCAGAGATTTTCATGTAGATATCATTATCAAGTGAGCCATATAGATAAGTTGTAACTACATCCATTAAGCGCATGCTCAATCTTTCTTGTACTGCCAAACTAATGGGATATCGAAAAGTTATTGCATCCATAACAGGAGAATATGTCTCCTCATAATCAATCCCCATGTCTTTGGGAAAAACCTTCTGCAACAAGTCTTACTTTATATCTCGTAACTCTATTTTTCTCATTTCTCTTTCTAACAAATACCTATTTGTATCCTACGGGTTTAATACCTTCCGGTGTTTGGACTACTAGTCCAAAAACCTCACGTTTATTAAGAGAATTCAACTCTGATTGGATTGCATCTTTCTATTTTTGTCAATAATCTTTACTTTGATATTCTTGAACCGATTGTGGTTCATGGTCCATATTTTCATCTATAATGTTCATTGCCACATTATATGCAAAAATATGATCCACAACTATTTCCTTTCGATCACATCTCTTTTCAGAACTAACATAATTTATTAAAATCACTTCATTTGTAACAACTTCAGGTGTTTGTACAACTTCAGTTGTTTGCGCAACTTCAGGTGTTGGCACTTCTTCAGGAAGTGTGTTTATGTTAGTATTTACATCTTCAATAAATTTATTCTAATCATTGACCGATTTTCTTTTTCTAGGATTTTTATCCTTTAAACCAATAGATCGTCCATGCTTCAGGCGTGCTTGAGAATGGTCATCATGTTTTTCTTCAGGAATTTCAATACGAATTGGTGCATTAATTACTGGTATATGCGATTTTGTTACTCGTTTTTTAATCAGAAAGTGCATCTAGCAACTGATTTGCTAAATTTTGAAGATGAATTCTTTTCTGAACTTCTTGTTCACAATCCTTTGTTTTAGGATCCATGGGAGAGAGTGATGAATCTTTCCATGCTATTGTCTTTTCCACATTTTTATTTTCTCCCCCTAATTTAGGGAATGTGGATTCATCAAAATGACAATCTGCAAAACGTGTAGTAAACATATCTCCCGTTAATGGCTCACGGTATTTAATTATTGAGGGAGATTTGTATCCAACATAAATTCCTAATCTCCTTTGAGGACCCATCTTAGTACGATGTGGTGGAGAAATAGGAACATATACTGCACATCCAAAAATTCTTAGATGAGAAATATTAGACTCATGACCAAAGCTAATTGTAATGGGGAATACTCATGATAGCTTGTCGGTCTAATAGATATAAGTGATGTTGCATGTAAAATTGCATATCCCCATACAGATGTAGGAAGATTAGTTTGCATAAGTAATGGTCTAGCGATTAATTGTAGACGTTTAATAAATGATTCTGTTAGACCATTTTGTGTATGAACATAGGCTACAGGATGTTCAACACTTATCCCAAGTGACATACAATAATCATTAAATGTTTGGGATGCGAATTCACCGGCATTATCAAGATGAATTGGCTTAATTGGATAATCAGGAAACTGCGCTCTTAATCTAATGATTTGAGCAAGTAATCTCGCAAAAGCTATATTTCGTGATGATAATAAACATACATATGACCATCGAGTAGAAGCATCAATTAGAACCATAAAGTACCTAAATGGTCCACATGGTGGATGAATTGGTCAACATATATCGCCTTGAAGACGTTCTAAAAATGTCGATGATTCAATTCCAATCATACCCTTTGAGGGCCTTATAATTAATTTTCCTTGCGAACAAGCAGCACAAAAATATTCATTGCTTTGAAGAATCTTCTGGCTCTTCAATGGATAGAACCAGGATGACCCAGTCTATCATGCCAAATCTTATAAGTATCTGATTAATGAATGTAAAATATAAACTAGAGGATAAAGTATTAAATTTTTCTAGCATATATTTTTTCCCTGAAATTATATTCGTAACATAAAGACATTCTTGATTTCTTTCACTTACAGTCTCAATATGATATCCATTTCTGCAAATATCTTTTGAAACTTAGCAAATTTCTGTGAGATTTTGGGGAAAATAATGCATTATTTATAATGAATTTTGTTCCTCTTGGTAGGATCACACTGGCTCTGTCGGAGCCTTCAATTAATTTTGTGTTACCATATATTGTAGTAACAACTGCTTCTCCCTTTCATAATGAAGAAAAATATTTTGCATCTTTAAAAATAGTATGTGTAGTGTAGTGGCACTATCCACAATGCATATATTTACTTCATTTATCTTGAAGTTAATTAATACTGGGGAAATATTCATCTTCTCCATTGAAGAAAATAAGGACATATTATTATTGATTCAAAATGAAAATTACATAATAAAATACATTAATAAAATAAAATTACAAATAAAATACATGACATTAATTATCTTCTTCAGCGGGTGCGATGAGTGCAGAAAGGAGAAAATCTGTCATATCCAAATGAGATATATTCATCAGGTTATCTTCATCAAAAACTCAATTAGTTTCAATATTTGTGTCTTGTTCTTCATCGATGCTTGATAAAGTAAAACCAAATGCTTTGTCGTACTACAGGTACGTGACCAGTGACCAGTCATACCATAATGGTAGCACGTAGTTTCATTTCCATTTAAACTCTCATTTGAACTCTTGCCCTGGTTATTCTTTTTGTCAAATTTGTTAATTTGATTTTTCCACTTCTGGTGGGAATTTGTATTTTTATTATTATAACCACCATAATTATAACCACAGCCATTTTTACCAGGACCGCGACCACGGCTATGACCACGTCCACGGTTACTATTTTCATTATTGTATGACGTTGCATTCACTTCTGAGAATGCAGTTGATCTAGTAGGATGAGACTCATGATTTTTCATTAAGAGCTCGTTATTTTGTTCCGCTACAAGTAGACAAGAAATTAACTCAGAATATTTTTTGAAGCCTTTCTCTCTATATTGCTGCTGTAGGAGCACATTAGATGCATGAAAAGTAGAGAAAGTTTACTCTAACATAAATTCATCTGTAACAACATCTCCACCCAATATTAATTTAGATGTAATTCTAAAAAGTGCAGAATTATATTCTGTTATTGATTTAAAATCTTGCAACCTTAATGTCGTCCAGGCATAACGAGCTTTTAGTAACATGACCAACTTCTGGTGGTCATACCTTTCCTTTAAATTTTTCCACAGGACAGATGGATCTTTTACAGTCAGATATTCTGACTTTAGCCCTTCGTCAAGATGATGACGTAGAAAAATCATCGCTTTTGCACGATTCTGCAGATCGGCATCATTTTGTTCTTTGATAGTATTTTCGAGACCCTTGGCCTCCAAATGGATTTCCGAATCCAACACCCATGTAAGATAATTATTCCCGGAAATGTCAAGTACCATAAATTCAACATTTGTAAGATTTGACATATCTAAAATATGATACAAACAATTGTATTAGAACACAAAATTATAATATGTAACAAATAAAATTAATAGCACTTACTTGAGATTAATTGGAAGAAAATTTGAAATTAATCGATTGAGCAAACTCGTGATGATAACGTGTTACAAAATTATCGAATTATAGTGTGATTATTATATGTAGATTAATAAATATATATAATATATATGGAGATCAATATATTATAATGGAGAACTTAGATTGAGAGAAAGATTATAATAGCATAAAAGCTTAATCTTGATGTGTATTAAAAATGGGGGTATAAACATATTTATAGTAATAGGCTTACAAAATGAATGGTCCTAATTACATTTATCTTTAACCATAACATGTGTATATTTAATACATGTTTAGTTCTTGGTAGACATCTATTTAATTTGGTGGACATTCATTCAATACGGTGGATATCCATTAAATAACTATTAACCTAATCAATAAATATTTCATAACAGAAAGAACAAAATATGTTGATATGGCTGATTATTTAAATGGAGTTTTGAAGTGAAAATTTTGTAATTGAGTTTTAATCAATCCATTATTCTCAAGATAGCCAGGCCTGCATTTCTTAATTTAAGCCCATCTATGCGAGTCTCAATTAATGTGAAGGAGTACACATCACCACCTTCGGCAAAAACAAAAACAAAAACGAAAAAAAAAAAACACATATCCACCCAATTATATTGGGTTAAGGTACAAAAATACTCCTAACGTTATGGGTTAGGAGCAATTTTACCCTTAACGTCTAAAATGGTGCAATTTTACCTCTAACGTTGGAAGCCAAGAGCAATTTTACCCTTAACGTTGATAAATTGGGTCAATTTTAGACACTATTATAAAACACAGATATTTTTGTTCATTATTTTACCAATTGCATAATAATTCGTTCTAAAAAAAGGTTTCATGTTTTTTATAATTTAATAATAGAATTTGAGATTAATATTTATAAATTCGGTGGTTTTTTGAATTTTTTTTTGTCCAATCCATATAAAAAGACAGTATATTTTTTTATATTTTTTATTTTTTTTCACATCCCAACGAATGTTTGTGATTTGTTACTGATAAAATGACACACGTATGAAGTGTAGATAACAAGATTCATGACCGAGAAGACAGTTTGATGAATTATTTCTCAAATTGACCCAATTTATTAACGTTAGGGGTAAAATTGCTCTTGGCTTCCAACGTTAGGGGTAAAATTGCACCATTTTAGACGTTAGGGGTAAAATTGCTCCTATCCCAAAACGTCAGGGGTATTTTTGTACCTTAACCCCAATTATATTATATGATATCGTTGCGTAATTAAATGCGGTTTGGTTTACGAAATATACTACGGATATTCTTAGTGGGTGATTCGTTAATTTAATGTAAGAATAGTTTTTTCATAATCAATATTTTTAATTTTAAAATTGTTCCTCTTATATCTATTAATAATTTATTTTACTTTTTACGTGAAAAACGTAAAAGATGATAAAAACGGAAATCACACGAAAAATAGTGAAAACAGTAAAAATACGAAAAATAAAAAACGGTAAAAAACATGAAAACTGTAAAAACGTGAAAACGTGTAGAATGATGAAAACTTGAAAACAGTAAAAATGTGAAGAACGCGGAAAATAATAAAAACGTAAAAATAGTAAAAACAAAAAAATGTGAAAAACCATAAAAATATGAAAATGTAAAAAAGACAGAAATTAGAAAAAATGTGAAAAGTGGTAATATATATATATATGAAAAATGATAAAATACGAGAAAATATGAAAAAACATGTAAAAAACGTAAAAAAAAATTGATTATAACTTATAGATCGAAGCCATAAAATAGTTTTCCATATGCCTTTTTTTTTCTTTATTCAAACGCATTTCATCGTAGCTTATTTGGTTTAGGTGCAGCCCATCCAATCACCTTAGGCATGTCCTCCTATAGGACCACTATATCATCCATCGACTTGAATCTTATTGGATGATAAAAATTAAATATTCATATCTAAATCAGGCGGATGGACCTCTTTACAAATCGGTGTGAAAGACATAAAGAGGGTTAACATATTTCCCTAGCGACTAGTATGAAATCCCAGGACTCTAGCATCTCATCCTAAGAGTCGGACCGTATCTAGGACCGGCCATGAGCATAGGTTCGGGGTGCGTCGGCCTAGGGCTCAGGGCTGGAAGGGGTCCGATTTTTTTTTTTACCTTTATATGTATATATGAAATTTGCTTTTTTTTTAATATAAATAGTGATAAAATTATATAATAGGACTTATTTCTTTCCGAAACCCTATTGATAAAAAAAAATTAAAAGACCTATTTTATTATGTATAAATTTTTTATTATTAAAAAGGTTTTTATTACTTATTTTGCCTAAGGTCCTTAAATTGTCAGGACCGGTCTTGCGTATCTCATCTAAAGACCAGAATGGAGGGGACCTTGGCATCGATTCATAGACAAAATGCAATTAGTGTTCCAATGATAAAAAGGGAAAGTTGAAATTATATAATCTAGTATAGTAAGTTGTTATGACTTCCTTAAAGAAAGATGGTGGGTTTTCATTTCATATTTTTATCTTTTTCAATTCTATTACGATATATTAATTTAAATTCTCTGTTTTGTATAAATATAATGAGCATTGAAATTAATAGATTCACCCGCTATATTTCATCAAAATATAATAACATGAAAAAAAAAACTAATAAATCGTCGGGTACTTTTTAAGTGGATTCTAGCTCAATTAAAGTTTTATACATATATTACGATTTAAACTCGATATCTAAATTAAGTGACTTAAAACTCTTAACCATTTAAACTAACCTTAATTGATATTTATTTAACAACTTTTAAATATAACTTAAATTAACTAACAATCATTTGATAAAAAAAAATCATAGTTATTATTTCATATATATATATATATGGGTTCACTCTCAATGAGTATTATCATTTATCACCATCCATGGGTACTATAATTATAGCCATTAAATCAAAGATCTAATGGTTTGTATTTTAATTTGTCATTTACTAATTAATATAATTAAAAATTAACATTAAAAATCATATTCTTTCATTCCCCATCCATTATACAATACTAAAAGAAATTCTTTTATTCCCAATACAATAAAATATTCTAATAAATCGTAAACATATTTGGATAGTAAAATTTTATTATTGTTTTTCTCAAATTTTTTTTTATTATTGCTCCATAAATACCCTTGGTACATTTGACATTTCTAATTACTAATGCTTCTTTTTAAGGAACTAGTGCTTTTATTAGTTATTGATATGTCTAAAAACACTACAAAAAAATTCTGTGTTATGAAGTACATTTCTAAATATACTAATAAAGTATAATAAATATAATAGATGTGAAACAACCAAATTTGACACTGATGAGGACTTGATAAATAATTAGCATAGAATTATTTATATCATTAAAATAACTTTCAATTATGCAAATTCACCATAAGATAACTATCCCTGTAAAAAAATATTTATATCAATTACTTGATGTATATTAATATTTTAAATTAGTTTAATTGTGTTACATTAATATGTTTGTTATATCAAATTACTTTAATTTCCATACCTTTTTTTTTAATTCAAAATAAAATTTCTATGGTAACTTATGTATTTTTTTTAGTAAATAATTTAATAATTTTTATATATTTACGTATGACGTTAATGAGTTCACACATCTATTTTAAAGTCTTCACTTTTCTCATAATCAACTATTTAATTCCTATATTTCATTTTTATATATTAAAGTGAAAAATTCTTTTAGTTATAAAACCAAAAAAATATATGATTAGGAATATGGGCCGATCCCATGTCAAAGCCCTACCAACCGACCCAGAGTATGAAAGGCCTTCGGCTGGTCAAAGGTTCATATAAATACCCCTCAAAAGGATCCCATAAGGGTACATGAACTCTCTCTCTCTACTAATATATTTGGCACCTCGCCAGAACGTATACTGACTTGATCGTCGTAGTGTACCCAAGGATCGATCCCACATAGAGACATCGAACCCATGACAAGCACCTCGGAAGCACCCCATTGTTACTGTTCAGTCTGATACCTAATTATTTAGTGCGGTGAGCATGGACTATAAGTAACTTCAAATTTCAGAAAGATGGAGAACCCAGCAGAAACTACACCCCTGAAAGAAATGTTGCCCGGTGGAACGAGTTCCATGGCAAACGAGCACCGAGCAGCTCCCACCATCCCGATCGTTCCTACGAACCTCAGCCCTTTGTTGGAGGAAGTGGACCCAACGGAGGAGGAGAGTTACAACACTTTGCAGCTACTCAGCGCGATCCAAGGGTTCCAGACGGCATAGGCAATTCAAACCGTGACTCAAATGAAGATCATCGAACAACAAAGGAGCCTATAAGAGGAGAATGCCAAAATCTGGCAATACCTTAAGGAAATCGCGGGCCCCGCAACTCCGATGGCCGATGGAGGAGCAGTGGGGATGGCGGTTGAACCTTCGAAAGCGTCATCGACAGTCCCAGAGGTGGCCCCGCCTGCAACGGTCACCCGATCCACAGGAACCAATGTCACGGCTCCAGTGGATATCGAGGAGCTACTAGAGTCCAAAATTCAGCATTTCCTTGACAAGAGAGCCCTCGGGGGAGTGATGAGAGGTAACGTGACATCCAGCAAACCCCCGCTGGTACAGCGAATCATCGAGACCCGTTTTTTACGAGACTGGAAGGCACCTTGCCTAGCACAGTACATGGGCACTGAAGACCCAAACGACCATATGACCTCATTCATGAGCACTATAAACCTCTACTCCAAAGACGAGGATATAATGTGCAAGGTTTTTCCCACCACACTGTCGGGGAACGTGCAGGAATTGTTGGAAATTAGGCTAAGGTATAGCAGCGGAAATATAAATTTTTTAACCCATTTCCATTTAACCACAAGATCCGTTAACCGTTATTTCATATAAAGAAGGATAAGAAGAAATACTTTTTAGAAGTTCTATCTACCGTTGCAAACGAAGTGCCACAACTTCAAGAGAGATAGAAACTGTCTACCAATCTTCCCCTATCCGAAACAGACCTTCCAGACCTCCGAACGACAATCCCTTCGGTGGAAACGTGGAAGAATATGTCTAGAAGCTCCTGTCCAAATATCGCGACGATCCGACGGTTCAATCTCCGGGAATCCACGAAATCGTGAACTGGCCTGATGTAGGAGTAGTAAAACGAATTTCTCCCTTTTGTTTGTTTTTCTTCTTCGAGTTTCCAAACACGAAATAAAACACGGGAAGATTAATTTGGAATCAACCGTTGAATAGCAACCAAAGTAGATTGCCTCTAACTAATCAACATAAGATCAAGGATAAAAGAAATAGATGAAAATCAATTGATCAAACGAAGCCGTAGAGAAATCTCGTCCTCGAACTAGGGGTGTCGAATTTTCTCTCTCTTGGACTAAGTGATTTTCGAAAATCACAGTAGGGTATGGCTTTCTTGGATTTCGAAAATCTCAAGGGAAGGGGTATTTATAATCTCTTGTATCTAATCCCTAGTTAGATAGAATTAGGTTACTGAATAGGAATTCCATTCGGAATAGAATTCCTAATTATTATCTCACTATATATCTAATATATTAAGGATAATAATAATAACCTTATTGGATAATAATAGGAGTATATTAATCTAATTAAAACTCCTAACTTAATTATCTCTTAATTAATTTAATTCATATTCCTAATCTAATTAGGATTAACAAAATCAAATTAATTATTCATGTATATTACTACATGAATTTCGACCCCCTTATGTCCATGGGCCTTATTGGGCTCAATTGGGCTTCTATCAATTAATTAACATCTATCTCTCTTTTAGGTTCCAAGTCTTATGTGTGATCCATTAGGTTCTTATTGCTTCTAGCCGTATGCAACGTTATTAAATTAATTTTTAAAGAATTATATTTAATCTTTGCATAACGGAATGATGTACAGAGTATGTGATTAGCAAGTCCGTAATCATTCCCCCCAGAGCTATAAGAAGACAGGTTGATTCTGTCGTTAACCTTTCCGTATTAGTTACAGTGTAATTCGATCCTTTATCAACTACATCCTTGAACTGAATCTTATGACTATAGGTGATGTCAAGTCACATATAGCGAGACGTGCGTTTTACTTGTACAGGCCGAGTCAACTCAAAAAGATAGGTTAAGTGAAATCTGTATTTCTTACTATTAAGCTATCACCTTGCAAGGATTTAGAGTCGAGTCTTCCACAAGCGATCCATGGATGTATCTCCCATTTATCGGGAGTGATAAATGCTCAATCCAATATATAACGACTCCGTAATTACTTCCTGTGATACCCAACGTCTACTGTTCACACCCTAGAGTCATCTCTGTTAAGGATCGTGTTACACCAGAGTCAAAGCATCACATTCTGTAATCCAGAATACCAATTAATATTCCTTTGAGTCTGAGGATTAGTTATACCTATTAATACCAATGAGATGAACAGGTGACAAGGATGAATCTACCCATCCTGTTATCTCAAATCGGATCCCCAATCCTAATGAACAACGTTTCATCGGATCTATGTAACTGTCCAGATATCTGTATATATGAAGCTTGTGAGATCAGCTTTCTGTCGGACAGAAGACATTGTTACATACAAGTCTCAACAGTGATATGTCAATCCCAAACATATCACTTGACTTGGGGTGATTTTAAGTTTATCAGTTTACTATAAAGTTTTGTCTCACTTAATGCTTGTATGAACACTTTATAATCACTTTAAATAAACTTACGGATTTCCTTTTATTAGACTTTATTTAGTGCTTAAAAGGGATTGCCTTTATATAGTTATAAAACATATATCTCATTAAACAAATGATATAAAGAACAATTCATTTACATTAAGTTTGTATCCTAGAACAATTGTCTATAGGACACTAAACCCCAACATACTCCCACTTGGACTAAAGCCAATTGTTTCTAAAACTTATCCCAGTAGAAGTTAAATGACGATCATGTATTCTCTGGGTTAAAGGCTTTGTCAACGGATCTGCAACGTTGTCCTCTGTAGGTACTCTTTCTATTCTCACATCTCCTCTAGCCACAATCTCTCTAATGATGTGGTATCGCTTAAGGTAATGCTTGGATGCATTATGAGACCGTGGTTCCTTTGCTTGCGCAATGGCTCCATTGTTATCACAGTACAGTGTAATGGGATTGACAATGTCAGGCACCACACCTAGTTCTGTAATGAACTTTCTAATCCAAACCGCTTCCTTTGCTGCTTCCGCAGCTGCGATATACTCTGACTCGGTCGTAGAGAAAGCTACGCTTCCCTGCTTGGAACTCTTCCAACTGACCGCGCCCCCATTCAAGATAAACAGGTATCCTGATTGGGATTTATAATCATTCTCATCTTGTGAGATGACTTGCGTCTGAAAATCCTTCTATTTTCAGATCACCTTCTCCGTACACTAGGAACATATCTTTAGTTTTTCTCAAGTACTTAAGAATGTTCTTGATGGCAATCCAATGCTCGTCTCCCGGATTCTCTTGGTAATGACTCATTACAGATAACGTGAACGCTACGTCAGGTCTAGTGCATAGCATAGCATACATAATCGAACCGATTGCACTGGCGTACGGGACTACAGCCATGCGTCGTTTATCATTATCAGTTTTTGGACATTGATGATTGTTTAACTTTACTCCATGTAACATGGGTAAGTTACCTCGTTTCGATTCAAGCATGCTAAACTGATTTAGCACCTTTTCAATGTATGTAGCCTGTGAAAGACCAAGCAGTCTTCTTGATCTATCTCTATAGATCTTTATACCAAGTATATAAGCTGCTTCACCAAGGTCTTTCATTGAGAAGTTACCAGATAACCATACTTTCACTGACTGTAAGAGAGCAACGTCATTTCCCATTAATAATATATCGTCCACATATAGTATGAGAAATGCTATAGAGCTCCCACTTGCTTTCTTGTAAATGCAAGCTTCTTCGCAATTTTGTTCAAAACCAAATTGTTTTATGGTTTCGTCAAAACGCTTATTCCAGCTTCTAGATGCTTGCTTGAGTCCATAAATGGATCTCTGAAGTTTGCAAACTTTATTTGCATCCTTCGATATGAAACCTTCAGGCTGCATCATATATACATCCTCAAGCAGGTTTCCGTTTAGGAAAGCTGTTTTCACATCCATTTGCCAAATCTCATAATCGAAATGAGCGGCAATTGCAAGCATGATTCTGATTGATTTGGACATAGCCACAGGAGAGAAAGTTTCGTCATAATCAATTCCTTGCTTCTGACGATATCCTTTCGCTACTAACCTAGCTTTGTAGGTGCTAACCTTTCCATCCATGTCTGTCTTCTTTTTGAAGATCCACCTGCACCCAATGGGTATTATCCCTTCGGGTGGATCAACCAAAGTCCACACTTGGTTAGTATACATGGAATCCATTTCAGAATCCATGGCCTCAAGCCATGCTTTAGAATCTGGTCTAGTAAGAGCCTCTTCGTAGTTTTCGGGTTCGTCGTCTAAGACGGGAACCTCATTATCATCTCCCACTAGAAAACCATATCTAACTGGGAGTTCACGAACTCTTTGTGATCTACGAATAGGTGGCACTGGAGTCTCATCTAATGGGACTCCTTCGGGTACCTCAACCGCCTATGTTGTTTCAGTCGGTGTTTCTTCTTCTTGAACTTCGTCAAGTTCAATCATGCTTCCCTTTTGTGTTTCTTCGAGAAACTCTTTTTCTAAGAAGGTTGCATGTTTGGATACTATCACTTTCTGATCATCTGGATGATAGAAGTAATATCCTACAGTTTCCTTAGGGTATCCAATGAAGAAACATTTATCAGATTTCAAATCTAGTTTGTCGGACGCAATGCGTTTGACAAATGTTGAACAACCCCATACTCTCATAAATGAAAACACGGGTTTCCTACCAACGAACAATTCATATAGTGTGGAACTAGCGGATTTAGTTGGTACTCGATTTAGGGTGAAGAGGGCAGTTTCTAAGGCATAGCCCCAGAACGTCTTTGGAAGCAAGGCCATGCTCATCATGGATCGTACCATATTTAATAGGGTACGGTTTCTCCTCTCGGACACACCATTGTGTTGTGGTGTATAGGGAGGTGTCCATTGTGAGCATATCCCACATTCAGTTAGATAATTCAGAAAATCATCTGAAAGATATTCGCCACCTCGATCAGATCGAAGCGTCTTTATTTTCTTTCCTAATTGATTTTCTACTTCATTCTTGAAGCATTTGAATTTCTCAAAAGCTTCTGATTTGTGCTTCATCAAGTAGATGTAACCATATCGGGTATGGTCATCTATGAAGCTTATGAAGAATCTGAATCCTCCTCTTGCTTGGACTGACATAGGACCGCATACATTTGAATGAATGAGTCCTAGAGTGTCTGATACACGCTCACCTTTATTGCTAAAGGGTGTCTTTGTCATTTTACCTTTTAAACATGATTCGTATGTTTCCAATGATTCGGGATCGATTGGATCTATAAGCCCATTTGAATGTAGCTTTAGCATGCGTCTCTTATTTATATGGCCTAAACGACAATGCCACAAGTAAGTTGAATTATCTAGCTTATGTCTTTTGGTATCAATTGCAAAAACATGAATTTTGACATCTAACACATAAATCCCATTTTGTGATATTCCTGAAAAATAAAAGATCGAATCTTTATAAAAATTGCAACTCTTGTCTTTTATTGAAATATGAAAACCGTCGTCAATGAGACGGCTAATAGAAATAATATTTCTAGATATTCCTGGAATATCCTTAGGCTGCATCCGGTATCAAATACCAAAAGATTCAGACTGTGAAATTTCAATATAAAACATACCAGATGTTGAAGTCCCGGCTCCTTCCTCTTTTGAGGAAGGCTAGGTACACCAACAGTTTCTTTTCCAATGCCCGTCTTTACCACAGAAGTGGCACTCTCCTTTGGGCTTCTTCACTTCCTTTCCCTTAGCTTTGTAGGGCACGGCTTTCTTACCTTTCTTGGGATAATTAGGATTGGGATAGCTCCCTTTCCTTTTCTTTGATCCCTCAATGACAAGAGCCGGTATGGCTTTGTCTTTCTTCATATTGGGCCCAACTGACTTGAGCATATTTGCAAGCTCTTCAAGAGAGGTTTGCAAGTCATTCATCTGATAGTTCATAATGAATTGTGAATAACTTTCTGGGAGGGATTGAAGAATTAAGTCTATACTTAATTCGTTATCCATCGCAAATCCAATACTAGAAAGTTTGGTAATGTAGCCAATCATCTTGACACAATGTGTCATGACAGATGTGCCCTCTTGCATCCTACTACGATATAACAACTTGGATATCTCGTAGCGTTCGCACCTGGTTTGTTTCCCAAACAATTCCTTTAGGTGCATGATGATGGAATAGGCATCCATTTCCTCATGTTGCCTTTGTAATTCCGGTGTCATCGATGCAAGTATGATGCATCCGGCATGATCATCATCAGCCTTATGCTTCTGGTAAGCATCAATTTCCTCAATGGGAGCATCATCAGCAGGGAGAGGGGGTATCGATGTATCAAGTACATACCCTATTTTATCGAACTTCAAAACAATTTTGAGGTTACGAAACTAGTCGGTGAAGTTTGAACCATTCAATTTGTTATCGGTAAGAATGTTTTGCAGATTGGTTTTAGTCATGATTATAAGAGTGGGTTTAATTAAACCTGAGAGTGAGAAAGAGTAAAAGTATGTCATTCATTTGCTTAAAGTATATCAATCTAAAATTATAGGCCTTTTAGTTTATTTTAGATTGCTCCCACTATTTTGCCAAATTAATAGCCCTCCATATTAATTCGAAGAATTTCACAAATCCTTTAGTGAGCTAGGATCCTAACTCCTGAGATTTCGCCTTGAGTTTACTCAACAAGCTAGTCTCATTCATTAGGTAGATTCATGTAATCAATCGCATCTTTAATGTGATTCCTAGGTTATTGGGTTACTAACCACATTAGTAACTAATATGCTATTCATATTAATCCCAACCGTCTTGCCCATTAGTTTATGACAACATGAGTTTACTCATCCAATTATCATAATCTAATTTAAGTATTACCCCATATTCATGAAAAATGATTTTCGATAATTCAGGTGTTACCGAAAGGACCCCGAGCTTGAGTTTACTCAACAACCCAAAGGCCCTCATCACTGCCGGCTGAATTATAATATTAGGGAGGGGCAACCGATTTTAATAACTTGTTTATTTACTTACCTGTTTAATGAGGGATTTTATTTTAGGTCTCATAATCTAACTTAGTCTTGATTTGCTTTAGCATACATCAGACACATACATTCACATACATTGGTGTTATGGACATATCATCTAAATTATTCCGTCGAGCCAGAGACGGAATAAAAGGGCAAACCTAAGAAAATACTAACTATTACATATTTCTCTTTAGGTCCTCCGTCTTCTCCATGGCGCCTTGAAATTACATATTAATTTCTATACTACTAAAGAAAACTTCAATTGAATTGAAGGGAATCAGATGAGAGGAGAAATTACAATAGATAGTAGAAAGGCAGGACTCGCATGCCCTATTTCAAAAATACCAAAAGACTAAAGAGGGTCCAAATATGTCCATAACTCCAAACATGCATAGACTCAATTAAATAAATTTAATTGGTTGATTACATAAATATCTTATGTAATATTTATGTTAATCACATTAACATATCAAATTAACTTTCATCCAATTTTACTTCTAATAGTTTCGTATCTTTTATATTAATCTTTAGATTAATATAACTATACAAAACTTTAATTATGCACGTCCCAATTATTTTGATTTTAATTCATTTAACATTTTGGTTTACAAATTGGTAAAACAAACTTTTAAACGAATTTTTCATTCGATAATCAAAACAGAAAACTATCAATTTCTGAAACATATGTATTTAAAATATGTAAAAACGATTTTAAATATATATATATATATATATCAGTTCTAAAACGGTTTTAAAACGATTTTCAGAAAATAGGAAAAACTACTATAGATTTCCGTTTTATCTTTAGAATTAATAAAACTGATTTTATCAATCTAACTATAAAACTAATAGATTTTGTTATGATGATTATCAACCAAAATAATTAGGAACATACGCACAATCTATTTTAATTAACAATTAATTAAAACTTATTTATCTTTAGAATTAATTAATCAAAACAATTTGTTAATTAATCCTAACTATAAATATTTATTCAATCCTATTGAAAACTTCTAAATTTTCATATATGAAATAACAGATTTAACGATTGCTCTGATACTACTGTTGGAAATTAGGCTAAGGTATAGCAGCGGAAATATAAAATTTTTAACCCATTTTCATTTAACCACAAGATCCGTTAACCGTTATTTCATATAAAGAAGGATAAGAAGAAATACCTTTTAGAAGTTCTATCTACCGTTGCAAACGAAGTGCCCACAACTTCAAAAGAGATAGAAACTGTCTACCAATCTGCCCTATCCGAAACAGACCTTCCAGACATCCGAACGACAATCCCTTCGGTAGAAACGTGGAAGAATATGTCTAGAAGCTCCTGTCCAAAAATCGCGACGATCCGACGGTTCAATCTCCGGAAATCCGCGAAATCGTGAACTGACCTGATGTAGGAGTAGTAAAACGAATTTCTCCTTTTTGTTTGTTTTTCTTCTTCGAGTTTCCAAACACGAAATAAAACACGGGAAGATTAATTTGGAATCAACCGTTGAATAGCAACCAAAGTAGATTGCCTCTAACTAATCAACACAAGATCAAGGATAAAAGAAATAGATGAAAATCAATTGATCAAACGAAGCCGTAGAGAAATCTCGTCCTCGAACTAGGGGTGTCGAATTTTCTCTCTCTTGGACTATGTGATTTTCGAAAATCACAGTAGGGTATGGCTTTCTTGGATTTTCGAAAATCTCAAGGGATCCCTAGTTAGATAGAATTAGGTTACTGAATAGGAATTCCATTCGGAATAGAATTCCTAATTATTATCTCACTATATATCTAATATATTAAGGATAATAATAATAACCTTATTGGATAATAATAGGAGTATATTAATCTAATTAAAACTCCTAACTTAATTATCTCTTAATTAATTTAATTCATATTCCTAATCTAATTAGGATTAACAAAATCAAATTAATTATTCATGTATATTACTACATGAATTTCGACCCCCTTATGTCCATGGGCCTTATTGGGCTCAATTGGGCTTCTATCAATTAATTAACATCTATCTCTCTTTTAGGTTCCAAGTCTTATGTGTGATCCATTAGGTTCTTATTGCTTCTAGCCGTATGCACACTACAAGAAAAACAATTTTTTGTGGGGAAAAGTTTTGCCACAAAAGGCTCGAAATGCACCACTAATGCTTTTTGTGGCGAAAATAATTTTAGCCACTAGGAACGCGACACTAAAGCTTTTAGTGGCTAACAAAATTGATCGCCACAATTCGATATTATAGAGTGAGGAAATAAACAATGCCACAAACGATAGTCTATAGTGGCAAATTCGTGACGCCACTAGACAAGTTCTTTTGTTGCGAAACGTATCGTCACAAATATAGAAATATTGTGGCAGAATATCACGTCACAAAAGAATGTATTTTGTGGCATAATTACATGCCACAAAAGCATATAATTTGTGGCGTAATCGAACGCCACAAAAGCATGTATTTTGTGGCGTACAATAATGCCATAAAAGAATGTATTTTGTGGCAGAAAATGATGTCATATTAGAAACCTTTTGTGGTGAATTTTTATGTCACATTAGAGTACTTTTTCTGGTGATATTTATTCGACATGAACCATTTGTGGCAAGTTATTTGTTTTTATAACCTGTAGTGTCAAGGTGATTGTGTCTAATGTTTTTGCCACTGTAATATTTTATTTATTTAGAAACTTTAATTCTATATAAAAATTAATATTTAATAAATAAATTACTATAAAACATTGTATTTAATAAAGATCTTTATTTTCCATTATATGAGTGTATTTTATAGAAAATACACAATTTAATGAAAAATTATAACTATAAGTAATTATTGCTATAAAAATTAACCATAAAAATACAATTTTGGTAAAATACTTAACCATAATCTTTTGCATTATATCCATTACAAACAAACAAAGATACTAACTAAATAAAAAAAAAGTACATTATAATTAATAAGTTCATGCATTTGATCATTTGCAAAATTCAATTCCTCAAAAATTGATCTTGTTTAGATAACCTGCGAAAATAATATAGTAATTAAAAATTGAAGAATACAATTGTTAAATTGAATAATAATCAAGCACCTAACTAACTTTCCCACCAATAATTGTCTATATTTTCACTTTTCTTTCTTGATCCTTTGGTCAAAAGTTGATTTTAAGTTGATAAAAAAATGCATAATTATCTTGGAATCATAGTACTTTATAACTGTATGTATAATTATACGAATATTAAGTATCAAAGCCACAATTTCCATAATCAATCATACCTTATTACTGATTTGACACGTCCACGTCCTGTCTTAGTTGAAAATTTCTTCATTTCCATTTTATCTAAAGTATAAAATGAAAAGTAAGGTGTCTAAAATTATGTGATCATGATAATAACAAAAAGAACATTCAACATCAATCATTTACATCGGCCCTTAAAGAGTGCAGATGCAAATGATATAACTATTTGCATCGACCCTTAAAGTAGGCCGACCTACTTTAAAGGTTAATGCAAATAGTTATACCATTTTTTCAATACAGAATATTAATTGCCAATCCATGTATATCAATGACACCTAAACACCATTTCAATAACTATTGCACAAAAGAATAACATAACAACACTCAAAATAATAAAGCAAGGAAGTCAAAGTAACAATTTATTCTTACCACTTACATTCATCAAATGCTTCACTAACATGCGTTAATAGAATAGAATATTTTTGCTGCAACATAGACAAAACAAATGACCAGTTGTTCATTCATATAATAATTGGTCGTTTTCTAATATATAACATTAAATTACCAATCGGTTGAATTCAACCATCTAATATATTTAATAATTCATTTTCTGTAACAAAAAAATTGTTTGTTTGTAGGCACAAGTAGTTACTGCCAATCGATAGAAGCTAGAGCGCCTAAGAGCAGTAGGTGTAACCTGCTGGCAGGTGCAGTAGGCTACGCCTACTAACGTGAGCCACGGGCAGCAAGACCGTCTCTGGCAACAGTCCTGAAATGTTAGTGTATTTATTTGCTTATTAGATATATGCACGAACTCCGCCTGTGAGGGTCACTTGGTGGCCTTTACAGCCGGTCCCAAGCCCGGACAAAGGAGGAGGGTTGCGGTAGGTTTGTGGCGGCCAGCGTAAAACTTAGCCACATCTTATGACATGAACCATAATATAAATACCGTTGGGGCGTTCCCTACTCAGCGACGCGCTGCACTTCCTAGACCCGGGTGTAGTGATAAATGTGCAAGGGTTGCTAGGTCGTCGCCCCGAAGCGGCGCGCCACCCCAGGACCCGGGGGTGGTGTCAAATATGCAAGGGTTGCGGGTAAATAAGCTAGTCCACGGTAATGGTAGTAGGTTACGCTTTGGGACATGGAACATAGGTTCTTTGACAGGAAGATTAGCTGAAATTGTAGATGTTATGAAGAGGAGGAGAATAAATATATTATGCCTACAAGAAACCAAGTGGGTTGGAGCCAAGGCTAGAGAGATAGCTCCTTGGGGTTATAAGCTTTGGTATTCAGGAAAGGATAAGGGTAGAAATGGAGTAGGTATTCTTATTGATAGGGAGTATATTGATGAGGTAGTAGCGGTGTCTAGGAAGAGCGATAGAATTATGAGTGTTAAGCTAGTGATAGGGGATGAGGTTGTGAATGTCATTAGTGCATATGCGCCACAAATAGGATTAGATGTGTCTATAAGACAAGCTTTTTGGGATGACTTAGAGGAAGTGGTGCAACAGGTTCCTAGGGATGAAAAAATGGTACTAGGGGGTGATCTCAATGGACACGTGGGTTCTAGGCGAGATGGGTTTGAGAGTGTTCATGGAGGGTATGGTTTTGGAGATAAGAATGAAGCAGGAAATGATATTTTGGAATTCGCATCAGCCTATGACTTGAGTATCATGAACACATGGTTTATGAAGAGAACATCCCACTTAGTGACTTATCGGAGTGGCGGTAATGCGAGCCAAATTGACTTCTTCTTAGTAAGGAGTGCTTGGAGAAAGAGTTATATTGATTGTAAGGTGATCCCTGGTGAGAGTACGACAACCCAACATAGAGTAGTGGTGCTAGATTTTCGAAGTAGGAAATGTATAAGAAAACAAACACCTCAAGTAGAGACTAAGATTAAGTGGTGGAAATTGCAAGGGGAGAATCAACAAAAATTTGTGGATGAGATGACCAAAAAAGATATTTGGACTTGCAATATGGATTCAGATATAGATTCAATATGGAATAAGATGGAGCATAGTATAAGGGAAGTAGCGAAGGAAGTTCTAGGGGAATCTAAAGGTAGCATGCCACCGGGTAAGGACACATCTTGGTGGACAGAAGAAGTACGACAAGCAGTAAAGAGTAAGAGAGAATCCTATAAACTATTGGGGAAATGTAGGAGTGACGAGAACTACGAAAAATACAAAGAGGCTAAAAGGGAAGTAAAGAAGGTCATACGAGATGCTAGAGCAAAGGTGAATCGGGATCTGTATACAAGATTGGATACGAAAGAAGGGGAAAGAGACATATATAGAATTGCTCGGATGAGAGATAGGAAGACGCGAGATCTCGGAAAAGTTAAATGTGTGAAGGATGTGGACCAGAAAGTCCTAGTTGGAGATAAGGATATCAAGGAACGATGGAGGTCCTATTTTGATGACTTATTTAATGGAGATCGCCAACAAGATGTTGGAGATATAAGTATCCATCACGATATGATAAATCATGAATGCCTGCGGAGAATTCAAAAGGGTGAAGTCAAAATGGCATTAAGTAAGATGAAGTTGAAGAAAGCAGTAGGACCTGATGGCATCCCTATTGAGATTTGGAGATGTTTGGGAGAAAGAGGAATCGAATGGTTGACGACGTTCTTCAACAAAATTTGGAGAAACAATAAGATGCCATCAGAATGGAGGAAAAGTACCTTAATCCCTTTGTATAAGAACAAAGGCGATGTCCAAGATTGTGCCAACTATCGGGGAATCAAATTAATGAGTCACACTATGAAACTTTGGGAGCGAGTGATTGAACAAAGGCTAAGGAGGACGGTGAAGATCTCGGAAAACCAGTTTGGCTTTATGCCGGAAAGATCAACTATGGAAGCCATCCATCTAATGAGACAATTAATGGAGCACTATCGAAATAAGAAGAAAGACTTGCATATGGTTTTCATTGACTTGGAGAAAGCATATGATAAGGTACCAAGGGAAGTACTTTGGTGGGCCTTGATAAGGAAAGGCATTTCGCGGAAATATATTGACATCATAAAGGACATGTATGAGGGAGTATGCACGAGTGTACGTACTAGTGTTGGGAAAACTGAAGAGTTTCCTATTACGATTGGAGTGCATCAAGGTTCCGCACTAAGCCCATTTCTTTTTGCCATCGTTATGGATGAACTAACAAGTTCACTTCAAGATGGTATACCATGGTGCATGCTGTTTGCAGATGATATTGTGTTGGTTGATGAGACGAAAGAAGGAGTGGAGATGAAGTTGGAACTATGGAGGCAAACTCTAGAATCTAGAGGCTTTAAGTTGAGTCGAAGTAAGACAGAATATTTGGAGTGTAAGTTTAGCGGCCGTAGGAGTAGGGAGGCAGGGACAATCACCCTAGATGGGAGAGTTGTTCAGGCCTCGGATTGCTTCCGGTATTTAGGATCTATTATCCAAACGGATGGAGAAGTAGATGGAGATGTTGCCCATAGGATTAAAGCTGGTTGGTCGAAGTGGAAGAGTGCTACGGGTTTCCTTTGTGATCCCGGCATGCCTAATAGATTGAAGGGAAAATTCTACCGGACGGCAATTAGACCAGCATTGTTATATGGTACGGAGTGTTGGGCAGTGAAACACTGCCACATCCATAAGATGTCGGTGGCGGAGATGCGTATGTTGAGATGGATGTGTGGTCACACGAGAAAGGACCGGGTGCGTAATGAAATAATTAGGACAAAAGTAGGGGTTACATCTATTGAGAATAAAATGAGAGAAAACCGACTAAGGTGGTTTGGCCATGTGAGACGTAGAGCGCTTGATGCGCCGGTTAGGAGAACCGAAGAGTGGCAAAGGGATGTAGTGGTGAGGGGTAGGGGAAGACCTAAGCAAACTTGGAGGAGGGTGATCGAGAGTGATATGAGTTTATTGGGAATTGAGGAAAATATGGTAGTGGATAGGACGGAGTGGAGGGAGCGAATCTGTGTCGCTGACACGACTTGATTTTCACGGTTTTATATGATGGTTCATGTTAGCCGACCCCGAATCATTTCGGGACTAAGGCTTTGTTGTTGTTGTTGTTGTATTAGATATATGCACGAAATAGGGACAATTGTGTCATGGAACCGATTTAACTAAAAGTTCAAGCTAATAGTTAAGGTCCAATCGTATATATATTAATCTCTGACACACCCCTACACGCAAATGCCCTTTGGACTTGCAGCGTGCACAACACATGCCCATCCCCCATGTGTTTTTAATTCCACAAAATGAAAATGAAAATGAAATGTAATGCATTAAGATTATACATTATTAAAGTCTTCTCTCTAGATATGGTGTGATACTTCCAATGCATTATGGCTATGACAGTTGTCGCGCCACCATCATCTAAGTCTCCCTGTCAATGAAATGTCAGAACAATTAGAAATCAAAATGCAGAGGAACGTTGCTTATATACTCGAAACTAACATTAAACTAAAAAGGTCAAGGGTTAGACCTGGAAGCCTTGAAAGAATGGTAAGACAATGAAGACACGGAAACACTTTTGCTCCTGTATGCTTGTAGAATACGCTTATATAATGCATTGAGGACATGGTTATATATAATGTCATCAAGACAAACTTGAATTGAATTGATACCAGATATCAGTATGCTCCTGTAGCATATGCGACTCAACTACCATATCAAATTCTACAATATTATGCATGGAAAAAAGGGATGTATAAATTTCTTTTCCCTTAGCAAAAGAAAAGGAAATAGAAAGAATAAATAGAGATATACATCCTTCCCATCCAAGATCAAACTGATTGTGAATTACTGCAATAGGAGAATATTTGTCTGCAATTAGATAAACTTCTACCGAAAAAAGAGATATTATAAAAGCTGGGTGACTATAAACTCTACATGGATTCCAAGTTAATTGAGTGCCAATAAGCTGTTCCATCCTTTTACAAACTACTCTGAATTTCAATTTTCATGTTGCTATAACTAGTAAATGCAAAACCCAGTTTAAAGTCCATTTAGATCTTGATGGAAAAAGAATTGATCATTTGAATTAAACAAAACTGCCAATCATTATCAATAGAAACTATTTTCTTTTCTTTGCAGAACTAATTTAAGAAAGAAATAAGATAAAACTTTCAAATAGCCAGCCCTCTTCCACTTAAAGAAACAATTGCAAGCACTTACTAACCCAGAATCGGAAACCATAATCACATATTTGAAAATTTTGTATGAATTCGAAGGTCAAATTTACTACTTTAAGAAACCCACAACAGAAAAAAGTCAAAAACAGTAGAAAGTTTAGGGATTCTTTTAATTAGGCTTTGAAAAAATATATAAACTTTTGCGGTTTATGAGTACATAGCTTAAATTTGCACTGACTCAGTGTTTCCGACTGAAAACAACATATGACAAAAAGATCAAAATATCATTTCCAATTAGAAGAGAGAAATAAAATAATCCTAACAACATTCAGCACTCTATTGACTCCAAATACTAAATAACTCATGCAAACATATAAACATTCCACATCGAAAGAAAACATAACTAACTAAATTGGAATGTCTTCCTTCTTCTACTTAAGCCGATGTTAAAATTAGGGAATATGAAATGCAAGGCAACATCCTTACCGAGAGCATCCGTAACAAAGAGAATAGCATCGTCCAATGCCGTTGATAAAGACCCCATCTTAGTAAGGGACTCCCTGATATATATTGTTGCGTTGCGAATTCAAAGGGGTCTGTCTTCGCGTGTTAGAGGAATTTTCATCTTTTGGGAGTATTTGGTAGTGTGAAAGAAAGAAATTGTTCAGATGTGTTAGAGGAGATGGATTACTGGTGGGAGGAGAATCCTTTTTGGCTTAGGGTTTTAAGGGAGAGTGATTTTTGGGGCTTTCTAATTAAATCTATAAAAATATATATTTTTCATTCAAGTTTTTTCACCAATTTTTTAGCGCTTAAAATTGGCGCTGCTTGAAGTTTTGTGTGGCAATTTTATTAAGTTTGCCACTAACTTCTACATAATTAGTGGGGGAAGTATAACTTTCCCACAAAATATATCTTCATTTGTGGCAAATAATTAATTCCCCATAATATCTTATGTTATATGTGGCAAATTAATTGTCTCTCCACTAATATATAACTTTATGTGGGGAATTTTAAATTTCCCACTAAATCCTAACTGTTTGTGACAAAATTTATTTGCGCCACAATAGTATTACATTTAGTGGAGAATTCATTTTCTCCACTAATTTTTCCCCACTATAAATCCAATTTGTTGTAGTGGCAACGTTATTAAATTAATTTTCAAAGAATTATATTTAATCTTTGCATAACGGAATGATGTACAGAGTATGTGATTAGCAAGTCCGTAATCATTCCCCAGAGCTATAAGAAGACAGGTTGATTCTGTCGTTAACCTTTCCGTATTAGTTACAGTATAATTCGATCCTTTATCAACTACATCCTTGAACTGAATCTTATGACTATGGGTGATGTCAAGTCACATATAGCGAGACGTTCATTTTACTTGTACAGGCCGAGTCAACTCAAAAAGATAGGTTAAGTGAAATCTGTATTTCTTACTCTTAAGCTATCACCTTGCAAGGATTTAGAGTCGAGTCTTCCACAAGCGATCCATGGATGTATCTCCCATTTATCGGGAGTGATAAATGCTCAATCCAATATATAACGACTCCGCAATTACTTCCTGTGATACCCAACGTCTACTGTTCACAGCCCAGAGTCATCTCTGTTAAGGATCGTGTTACACCAGAGTCAACGCATCACATTCCGTAATCCAGAATACCAATTAATATTCCTTTGAGTCTGAGGATTAGTTATACCTATTAATACCAATGAGATGAACAGGTGACAAGGATGAATCTACCCATCCTGTTATCTCAAATCGGATCCCCAATCCTAATGAACAACGTTTCATCGGATCTATGTAACTGTCCAGATATCTGTATATATGAAGCTTGTGAGATCAGCTTTCTGTCGGACAGAAGACATTGTTACATACAAGTCTCAACAGTGATATGTCAATCCCAAACATATCACTTGACTTGGGGTGGTTTTAAGTATAAAGTTTTGTCTCACTTCATGCTTGTATGAACACTTTATAATCACTTTAAATAAACTTACGGATTTCCTTTTATTAGACTTTATTTAGTGCTTAAAAGGGATTGTCTTTATATAGTTATAAAACATATATCTCATTAAACAAATGATATAAAGAACAATTCATTTACATTAAGTTTGTATCCTAGAACAATTGTCTATAGGACACTAAACCCCAACAGGAATGGTACCGAGGACTCGCACCGGAGTCCATCGACTCATTCGACCTCCTCAAAGACTTATTCCTTTCGAGGTTTGCGGCTACGGCCAAGGTCAGAAAAATCAACTCCAACCTCAACGCCCTCAAGCAGCGAACGACCTCAACGATAGAAAATCGCGTCTCGAGGACCCTCAGGAGTAGTTCGGCGAGTTGGGCAAAACCAGCACGCCGGGTTGGCCTTCATAGGCCAGCTCGGTGAGCTGGCTCCTGTAGCTCAACAAGCTGGTCTATGAAAATCAGCTTTTAAGCTGATTCCTTGCCCCATGAAGCACCCTATCTCTCCCGGATTTCCTACATGCATTAAAAAACACTCTGAATTAGGGTTTAGGTCAATTGTATCTATAAACAAGACCTTTTTTTATGTATTATCTTTATCTTTTGCTTGTGTAAAATAACCTACCCCCTACCTTGAGAATCATACCTCCTTCATCCGTCTGCCATTGAAGAATTCCTCCGAGCTCCAAGGATTCATCAAGGTCATTTCTCATTTTAAAACTTTTATGTTTTTAAATTGATTTTGTAAAGTTATTTTGTGTTTGAATTAATTATATGAGATAGGCTAATTAAACACGTTAATTAATTTTAGTAAAATAATTGAACACAAATAATTAATATTTTGTATGTTTATGTTTTCAATATCTGATTAAGTTTATCAAAAAAATATTTTCATGAATATATAATTAACGCCTTAAACTATTCCAAAATAATGGGTGACTCATCCAGGTTATTTGCAGCTGGTGGACAATATGGTTGAGATTAATATTAAAACGTATTAGTTACTATTGTGGTTAGTAAAATAATGTCATGTAACTTAACATAACGTAACGTACCTTAACAAAATGTAAGGTAACGTGACGTAATTTAACCTAACGTTATGTTACATTACGTTACGATACGTTACGTGATGTGACATTACGTTTACGTTACGTCATGTCACATTACGTTATGTTACGTCATGTCACATTACGTTAAGTCACATTATGTTACGTTACATCACACATTATGTTATGTTATGTTACGTTACGTTACCTACGTTACGTAAGCTAACGTTATGTTACGTAAGGTAACATGACATTATGTAACGTTATGCTACGTAACATTACATTACGTAACCTATGTAACGTAACGTGATATGACGTGGCGTGACGTGATATGACGTGACGTGACATGATGTGATGTGATATGACGTGGCGTAACGTAACGTAACATGACGTAACGTAACATAATGTAACGTGACATAACATAACTTAACATAACGTAACGTAACATGACGTAACGTAACGTAATGTAATGTGACATAACGTAACTTAGTGTAATGTAACTTAGTGTAATGTAACTTAACATAAACTAACGTAACATAACTTATTGTGACTTGGCGTAGCGTAACGTAATGTAACTTAACTTAACTTAACGAAACTTAATGTAACTTAGCGTAACATAACTTAATGTAACTTAATGTAAATTAACTGTAAAACTTGTCCTCTCTGATATTAGAACCTCATACCTTGACCCTAGTCATTTTACCTTTTCAAGTTGCGTGTAACACACAGTTTGCATGCAACTTAGTTTTTTTGCAAGTGATTAATTAATTGATAACATTTTAAGCAAGTTGCGGGGCTAGTGGGATATTTTACGCACGTTGAGGGGACTTCTTTGAAAGTTCATGAGGCCAATCAAACTTTTTGGACAAGATAGGAGGCAAATGATGTATTAATTCATTAAATTATCTAAATCTATAATTGTATTAAAACTTACACTATAGTGGTGTTTAATTGAAAACAATTAATTCTTAAAAAAAAATTAAAGTTCAATCAGGACTTTAATTAGTGACATCAAGCTAAATGATATAATGTGCATAGCGTTATCACTATCCTTACGATCCAAGCCCAAAGTGTGATAAGGGCCTAAACGCGTCCAAGATAGCCCAAGATTCACTTCAACAGGTCTGAACTGATCTAGGCGACCCACGCCCAATGAGCGACATCCCATCATGGCCCCACAAGGTTCAAACCTGAGCACTTCAAAGGATCTTCTAGAATCTTACGAGATAAAGGATTCCTCGTAAGGCTCGGACTCCTTAAGGGATTAGACATCCTAGCTCCATAAGGATTCTCAAAGAAGATGACAACCTTAAACACTATAAATACATAGGTATAGACACAAGGTTCAGTACATTAACTACTATCTCTAAACTAGTCCATACCATTCCATTCGGTCCTAGCTAAGAAACTGATTTACACATCAGAACGGGTTTACCGAACTTCGGCCCCATCTGACCCGCATACTATTTTGTAGACTCAAACGCGACGTCAGATCAGCATCATGGTTTGGACACGTGACCATGATCAAGTAACATGTTATCAATTAGTCTAGAAAAAAGTATAATAACATATAATGGTATTTTATTAAAAAACAATTAAAGTTAAATCAAGAGTTCAAAGTAAATACGTTACTAACTAGTGATAAAATGAAGCACATATGTTACTAACGAGTGATAAAATGAAGCACATACGTTATTAACGAGGGATAAGATGAAGCACATGTAAAATATAGAAGAGAAGATTTATAACTGAGAAGGTAACAAATTGACTCAATTTGTTAATGTTAAGAACAAGTTTGCTCTTTATTGTAAACTTTAGAAATAAAATTATACAATTTTAAATTTTAGGAATAAAATTGTTTTTGATTATTTTACACCTTATTTCTAAATATAAAATTAAATAAAATTAAATTAAATCAGAAGAAAAAGCATTTAGAAGTTTTTTCCAAAAAAAAAGCATTTAGAAGTAATGTATTTAGGAAAACAAGGGAATAGATAGCAAAAGAAACGTGATATGGTTGGATAATTAAACATTTATTGCAAATTTTTTAAGAAAAAAACAAAACTATTAGTATTGCAAATGAAGATGATCATCGTTATAAAATTTTGTTAATGGATATATATCATCATCATCCATGACTTAATTATGTAATTAAGTTTGGGATCATTTTCTGTGTGCAATTAATTTTGTATGTTGGAAAAATATATAATGCATAGGTTCTTATAATACTATATTTTGGAATTTGATATTATAAATCACTCTAATAAATGAGTACATTTATCGAGAGTACCGATCGATGGGTATTACCTGTTGAGAAATCATCCATGTATATATATATAATAATGATCACATAAATGTGCTTAGAATGATCATTTTGATAGTTGGCTGCTTACCCTTTATTTATTTATTTAATTTTCCTTTGAGTTTCTCTTTACAATAAGAATATATCTTTATAACAAAATAATCATATAATGCGGATGGAATAAAATAATGTCCATATTTTTTAATAAAAAAAAGCCTAATACATTATGAAACTTGTCCAAAATAATAGATTGGTTTCCTAAACTTTGTAAGTATCTTACCGGTTCCTTAAACTAGCTTATTTCATATTATCAGCTTTCTAAACTTGTTAAAAATAGATTAGTTCCATGAACTTTGCAAGTGTCTCACCAACTCCCAAACTTGCTTATTCTGTAACAACCAAATATATAAACCATAATATTAACTCTCAATTTTCATGTATTCAATCTCTCAAACATGCAACACTAACTCTTATAATAGGTTGAAATGTAAGAGAAGCGGAAAAATTACCTCTCGAATAGATGAAGACATATTTTTAGAATTTAAGTTTAATAAGTTTTGTAATTAGTTGTTATAGAATAAGCAATTTTATGGAGTTGGTGAGACAATTACAAAGTTCAGAGAACTAATCTACTTTTATGGACAAGTTTAGGAAGCTGATGATATGAAATAAGCCAGTTTAGAGAACTGATGAGACACTTACAAAATTCAGAAAAACAATCTACTATTCTAAATAAGTTCAAAAAACTTGTGATGTATTAGGTTTTTTTTTTTTTTAAATTAATATGCACATCATTTTTTTTATTAATAGTCCATTAAAAAAACTTAAATAACATGAGAAAAGAATCGATCAAAGGCAGTCATATTCCATCACCGAATTAATTATATGATAGAGCAACATGTTCCGAAATTTCTTCATGCAAACGTGGAGACAACTACTCACGCGTTTTGCTCTCCTCTTTTCTTCTTCTTATCATTCTTTCTTTTTTTAATCAATTCATCTTTTTCATTCGAAAGAATGGTAGGCAGTGTATTTTATAAAACAAAAGTTAGGTCAAAATATATACCCCACTATATCTAAAAGGAAATATTTGTTTTTTCTTAATACAAAAGGGTTCTCTACATTTATTTGGAAAAGGTTAGCGTTCTAAATTTTGAAAATGTTGTATTAATTTTATAAAATTGTTTAAAATGAGATGATAAATTACTAAGTGCTACCTGACAAAATAAGATGAGATTTGAAAAAAGTTTAAAGCAAATATTACTTTGAGAAGTTAGTAGATCAGTTTAAATAAATTTAGAGAACTTATAGAACAATTCTTAAGGAATTGGTTGTAATTGGTTTATTTCTTCTCATTTGTCTTGTACATGCCTTATAAACAATATCGTAAGAATCGAACTTTATATTATAATTGGATCATTTATCATTTAGTTCAACTAAATGATTCGGGCAGGGCCCTCGGTCGGAATTGCATCGGTCTAAGGTCGAAGATTGGAAGGGGTAAAAAAAATTATTAGGTCATAAATATATATAACCTGACAAAAAATTATATATATTGTTAATACCATTTAGGTTTTAAAATATCCAAATAATTAATATTTTAGATTTAAAAGAGGTTCAATTGATTTTTTGAAAATAATTTGAAGATTAATTTAAAAAAATTGTGAAACATCATTTTTATAGGTTAACAAAAGTATTTGATGAACATAATATTACGTATTGTACAATGAAATAATTTTTTGTTTATCATTTATTGGAATATATTTTAAATTTTTTTATGTATAATTTGTTTTTATTAAATGACCCATATCTCGTATTTTTCTAGGGCCATGGAATGTCAAGACCAGCCCTGAACTTGGATTGATAAGATCGATTGATATAATAAAGAATATATATATTATCTTTATTAGTAATTTCTTTATCAAAGGGTAAAAATCCTCATACATGGCTAAAAAAACTAATGAACATTTTCAGCATTGTAAAAATACTAAATAAAAGAAAAATAATTGTAGTAATCATGTTAAAAATAAAATGAAAATTGATATATCTTGATTAAAAAAAATTGATATATCTAATCAAATCAAAGATGATAAAATTATGCAGGCTTGTCACCTTCCTGAGCCTGTCAATTGTACTACTCCCAATCACATTATGCAGGCTTGTCATCTTCCTGAGTCTGTCCTCAAGGATCTTGATAAAATTAATCGTAGGTTCCTGTGGGGAGAAGCCGAGGAGGGGAGGAAGATCCACCTCGTTCCTTGGAATGAGGTTTGTCAACCTAAGGATATGGGAGGTCTGGGCATTAGGAAAGCCAAGGATAATAATAAAGTCTTATTAATGAAACTCATGTGGCGTATGTGGAAGTTTCCTTCTGCTTTGTGGGTTCAACTGTTATGCGGGAAATATCGGAAGGATAAGGTGTTTGGGGGTCCTAAGGAAAGAGTGGTTAATTGCTCCTTTCTCTGGAAAGGCATTAGTGCGGTTTTTGCTGAGTTTTGTTCAGGGATTGGGTGGAGTGTGGGAAATGGTAGGTCCATCAGTTTCTAGAAAGATATATGGTTAGGGAAAAAGCCTTTATTGGAAGTTTGTACTTCTTTGCCGCCTTTGGATAGTCTAGACTGGAAGATTGCAGATGTGGTGGATTCTGAGGGTGAGTGGATTTGGTCTAAATTTGATTCCTACCTCAGTCTGGAATCGCTCCTTACAATTAGAGGTGTTCAGATTAGTAGCAAAGTTGAAGACAAGGATAGTTACTGTTGGTCTTTGACGAACAACGGGGCCTATTCTTGTAAGTCAGTGTTTCAGGGCTTCTATCAGGAGTTGGATACCTCGTCCCCAGGGGTGTGGAAGACGATTTGGGCCTTAAAAGTGCCATACCGTATTAGAAGCTTCCTGTGGTTAGGGGTTAAAAATAGGTTGCTTACTAATTCGGATAGGAAAAGGAGGCATCTGGTGGAGTCTGGAGCTTGTGGCAGATGCAGAAATAATGAAGAGACTTTGTGCCATGCTCTCAGGGATTGTGAGAAAAGTATAGAGGTTTGGAGGAGAATTCTCCCGAGGAATATGCTCTCTTCTTTCTTAGCTCACTCTGAGAATGATTGGTTTGTTGATGGGATTAATGGGAATCTTCTGGCTGAGTTGAATCAGGGTGTTCTTTTATTTGTGGTGGTTTGCCATCAGATTTGGAGATGGAAGAATGAGGAGATTTTTGGAGGGAAAACGGAGCCTCTGCCGAATGTCTTAGATTTCTTTTCCAAGAAGATTAGCACCTTGGTTGAGAGCTTTGCCGAGGATCCCTTGGTTAGGGTTGTCCGGAGGAAGGAGGTCCATCTGTTAGGCTGGAGTAGGCCGAGAGAAGGTGTGGTGAAACTTAACACTGATGGTTCTTGTCTTAGGGACGGGAGAATTGCCGCAGGAAGGGTTATTAGAGATGATGGTGGCAGGTGGGTCTCTGGTTTCTCTCAGAATTTGGGTATTGGTTCGTCCTTTTCTGCAGAACTTTGGGGAATTTTTTCTGGCCTGAAGCTTGCTAAAAATCTGGGGGTGATGAAGCTTCTGGTTGAGTCTGATTACCAGGAAGCAATTAAAATGATCTCGGACAACAATGTTATTTGCCTAAATAGCCAAAACTTAATCAAAGGCATTAGAAGGATTGGCTCCTCCTTTGATTCTCTTAGCTTTGCTCATATTTATAGGGAGCAAAATCGCGTTGTGGACCGTCTGGCGATGGAAGGGCATTCTAGAATGTTGGGTCTACCTTTCCTTCTCCTCCGGTCTTCATCTCTTCTTTGATCTTGGAGGATGTGGTGGGGGTCAGCTTCCCTAGGCTAATCCCGGGTTGAGCGGCCTTTGTTTGTTTTGTTTTTATTTTTCCTTTTCTACCAAAAAAAATCAAAGATAATAAAGCTCATAATCAATAATAGGACAAATGTACATATTGAGAGTGAGAGGTTTTTTTTATTCTTTCTGTTTTTAATTGTTAAAAAAAATAAAAAAAAACTGAACTCATTGCAGGTCTTGGTTGAACCGTCGGGTCCAAGATTGACACTCGGTTCTTGCCGAGTTATTGTTAATGATCAACAAATTCAACATACTCATGCCGAAGACCTAGCTAGTTCTCAGTCCGACCGATGGTCCGGTTTAATTTAGACAACATCATTTATAAACCAATTATCATAGTTATTTATAATTACTTGCGTTGCACCCACAAATCAAAACATAATATCATCACAACTATTATAAGGAGAAAAATCTCTTGATTCAGAACCGCAGTTCAACCTATTATTATGTTTTATATTTATTTAAATAAATTCAATGAATTAATACGTAACTTTAAACAGATTTAACAAGACTAATTTAAAATTCATGTACCAATTGAATTATTTAGTCAATTTACATAGCTGAAGTATTAAGAAGTATTTCATGTGTATAACATGTTCCAATTTGAAGAGATGCAGGAACCACGAAACTTCTTCAAACTATAATTAACGGCTACTTTTGTCACCGTCTTCAATTTCAACATTTTGCCAATTTAAGCCTTTTTGGAAAACCTAAATCAATATAGAATAATTTATTTCTTCCCAATCCCAGTCAGTGATATTAAGAAAAATTGATAAATAATTAATTAATTAATAAATACTAATAATAAAGTAACTAACTTTGAATACTGAGTTCAACGAAAAAAAAAAAGGATAGGGAAGCTACGTTCTCTCCACATCATACACTAGGCAACAAATCGATCATTTGACTTTCCCCTTTCCATCTTTTTTATTCCCCAAAACATTATATAAATACACACTTCTACGCAGGGTTTTGATCATATCCCGCCTACTTTCCCTTCTCTCTAGTACGATATAATCAAGGTATGTGTGTTTCTCTTCATTTTCTGGGTTTCGCGATTCAACTCCAACCCCCATAGCTAACACTTTTTCAATTCTGGCTTGCAAACCACTTTTTTTATTACTATTTTGGTCAACATGGTAGATATGGCTGTCTTGCAAAATCGAAATCGATTTTATGATCCAACAAATCAATTTCAAATATGGAGTTATTGCTGATCGTTCAGACTGATTCTGATTGTAATGGAGGAGTCTCACTCCATTTCTCTGTTTTTTTAGCTGTCGAAAAATGTTGATACAATTGTTATAAGATCAAGACAAGCCTGTTTAATTTTATAAATCTATTGGCTGGATATACTATGATGCGCTTTTTGTGACAAATGATCAATCAAATCGATTTGCTGAACTGTGAAATTGAGGACGTACAGCTTAATTTTTGGTCTTTGCTTAGTGTTGATCCATGATTTGAAATTTATCGACGGGAACGTGAAATTTCCTCTGGAATTCCAGTATTTTTCAGAATCTGTTGTAGATTTGACACCACTAACGGATGTTTAATCTAAATAAAAAAACTGTAAATTAATTTTCGTCCATTAATACTTGGAGTATTTGGTTCTGGGTTTGCATCGGATATTGCAGTTCCTTTCTGTTCAATCTTTATATATTTGCATTTAATTTCTTGCCTCCAATTGAGCTCAATGGAACATTAATGTTTTACAAGTTCAACATTGATATAGAATGTTTTGGTTTCTGTTTTCAGATGGCTGACGAATCAAATGAAGTTGAAACCCGAGCACCTAAACTAAATGAGAGGATCCTTTCATCTATGTCTAAGAGAACTGTTGCTGCACATCCATGGCACGATCTTGAACTAGGTAAGCAAATTGGTTGTTTTTTATTGGCTTTTTTACAGGTGCAGAAACTGATGTTCCTTCAATGTGATTGTTGTATACAGGTCCCGGAGCCCCCCACGTCTTCAATGTTGTATGTCTTTGCCCAACCTTTATATAATCTAATAACTGAAATCTCGTCTTCCTGGTTGTAGATTTTGATTGTTGAATGATCCTTTTGAACTGTACAGGTGGTTGAGATCACAAAGGGAAGTAAGGTCAAATATGAACTGGATAAGAAGACAGGGCTCATTAAGGTACCCATGTGAAAATGTACTTGATATAGAATTTAATCTCTTAATGCTTGTTTTACACCGATCTTTTATCGGAATATATCTCAATAATTGTCTCTTATGCTCCAATTTAACAGGTTGATAGAATCTTATACTCATCAGTGGTGTATCCTCATAACTACGGTTTTATCCCTCGCACCTTGTGTGAAGACAATGATCCTTTGGATGTTTTGGTCCTCATGCAGGTGACTTATGTGCTCAAACTCATCTCATTTTTTGCCTAGTGTATTTTGAAAATTGTATTGCAATTTAATCTTTCATTCCTGGTTCGATTTTCAACAGGAGCCCGTGCTTCCTGGTTGTTTTCTGCGAGCCAGGGCCATCGGACTTATGCCCATGATTGACCAGGTAAATTTATCTGAAGTTGTAAATCAAAATGATGCATCAGATGCTTATTTCCCTTATTTAGTAATCTAACTAATCTGTGTTTTGATTCAGGGAGAGAAAGATGACAAAATCATTGCAGTGTGTGCTGATGATCCCGAGTACAAGCACTACACTGACATCAAAGAGTTGGCTCCTCATCGTCTTTCTGAGATCCGCCGATTCTTTGAAGATTGTAATTTTCATAACCTTTTTCCAATCAAGTTCATCCTTTTTCTCTGTTATTGCCAATGAATAATCATGGTTTCATAACGTTTTTATGCAGACAAGAAAAATGAGAACAAGGAAGTTGCAGTTAACGAGTTCTTACCCTCTAACCACGCGGTCACCGCCATACAGTACTCAATGTAAGTATCTCTGGAATGATCATAAAGATTAATGATTTGAATGCTCCATAATCTAGGTTGATTATGATATTTTTCTTTTTATCATTATTGGTTATGCAGGGATCTTTATGCAGAATGTTATTGATCTTAGTTATGATATTTTATCAATATTGCAGGGATCTTTATGCTGAGTACATTCTGCACACTCTGAGGCGATAGGCAAACAAACCTATGCAATTCAGCAATTTTTGCCCATCTGGGAATTCCTCTATATATTTTGAATAAATTGTTTGTTCAATCAAATATTACAGTATAAACTATATTAACTTTTTTGTAATGATTTATATCCATATGTTTTAAAGAAGAGATTATCAATGATATATCTTAATGGTAGATGCTCCATGTTTGTATTTTTACAAGTTCAAAAGATTCAATTCTAACCGTTGAAAATACCAATGCCTAAAATATTATTACATGATTAGTAATCAACAGAAGATGTTATTCTCACCTGCCTTAGTAAAGCCATTGTAGGATTCAACATTAAAAGCATAACTAATACTCTATACGATCTTTATGTGTGGTCAAGTTTTTCTCAATGCAACATTAATTAGACAATTGAAATGACTAACTTATCTTTAATACTTATTTTATAAATCTTTATTTTCTATATAAAAATTCTCTCTTCGGCTTAATTTACATTATTTACATTAATACTAAACATTTCTTGTACTATAAAAGGTAAACATGAGAAATCATTACTAAATGAATATATACAAAACGATATATAAAAATGAACAAATTAAAAAACTTAAAACATATAATAAAAAACGGATGAGAGTAGTAAGTAATCATCTATTTATAGATTGCTTGATTATGATAAAGAAAACAACTTTAGAAAAAGAGCTTCGAAAAAACATAGTTCCATAATAAATTTAGTTTTAAATAACTTTGATTCTAAAACTTTTTCATCTTTTAGATTGTTGACTATTATTTTGAGTCATTAACTATTATAACTTTATAAGGAAACCACGATGTTAGTAACTTTTATCTCAGATTTTGAATGAATGATCATAATATTAGTAAATTACCCAATATAAGTTATTACAACATACAATGAACACCGGGATTTCCAATATTAACTAAAATGAGTTTGGTAGATCAAAGCAATTTACACGATAAAACCCAAAAATAACTCTCTTGACAATCAACTAATTACTCATATTATTAGACATTACATCTTTTGCAATATCATAAATACAATGTTACTTAACAGTAATAATTAATCTCACCACTTACGGCACAAATAGTCTTTAAAACTGAAACATAGTTTTTAGGAGTTTCATTTATTAACGAGATTGAGGTTAACAGTACCAACTTAGAACTCACAGCATCATCTAGGGTAAATTACACATATGGCCACTGAATTTTATCCATTTTAACATTGTGGGTATTGAACTTCAATTATTGCCACTGAACATTATATTTTTTTAACACTGGCGGCCACTCAACACCTCAAAACGACCGTTGACGGACTCAAAATAAAAAAATTTGAAGAATTAATGATGTTCTAAGAAACTTTAATGCTTGAAAATTTTCGTTTTGAGGTAATTTAGGTGTTGTTTGGTTAGAAGAGAGGGAGTGAATTATTAGAGAGAGAAAACTCCAAAAAAAGATGATTTTGGAAAATAAAAATGTGATTTCATAGTAAATGTGTGTGAACAACTTTAATTCTTAAATATTTTCATTTTAAGGTTGTTAACGGTCATTTTGAGAAGTTAGGCAAAGTTAAATGATAGTATATGTAATTTACCCAATATAAATTATTACAATGAACACATAATTTTCAATATCAACTAAAATAGATGGGGTAGATCAAAGCAAGGCAAAAATGAATTAAAGTAGATGTGATTTACTCAACATAAATTATTACAATAAACACATAAATTATTAGGCTCTGTTATTTATTACTTAATTTCAGTATCAATCAGTTTAGTGAAGTAATTTATCATTGTTTATTATAATTATTTTTTATAATTATTATTTTTCACTATTATTATTATCACTATTATCAGAATCATTATTAATTTTATCAAATTTTTATTTTAATTATTGCTATTTTTAAAGGATTATATTATTATTTCAATTTCAGTAGAATTCAGTTCAGTTTATTTATTTTTTAAGTCATAAAGAACATAGCCTTACTTCACAATAAACTAATTGTTCATATTATTGGATAGGAAATATTTTGCAATATCATAAATAAAATGTTACTTGAACATTACAAACATTACCCAATTTAGATAAATGATGAAGGGATAATCTCAACACTAACCGCATGAAAAGCCTTCAAAACTGGATCATAGTTATTAAGAATACCATTTATTATGTGACATTGAGTAACTTCTAGCGTGAGATTTAAAAAATAAATGGCCAAGGCAAAGGCAAAGTTAAATTATAGTAGATTGAATTTATCCAATATAAATTATTACAACCAACAAAGAATTTCCAATATTAACTAAAATGGGTTTGGTGTAAACGAGCCGAGCCGAACCCTAGGTAGGCTCGGTATTGGCTCGTTAATATCTCGAGTCAAGCTCTCTCGAACCGAACTTTGACGAGCTTTGACCAAGCTGAGCTTTAGTCGAATCTAACCAAACTTTGACCAAACCGAGCTTTTATCAACCTTCTAGCGAGCTTTAACCAAATTTATCATACATGCATATAATAAGTAACATATAAAACAAAAAAGACTTATAACATACTCTATATGAGTTTAAAATATTTATAAACAAAAACAATCATGTTATTACCGAGATTTCAAAATAGTAGATGATACTTGTGGTCGGAAAACACAAACTCGGAGAAAAATTTCAAGCAATGAAATATATATTAAAATTTATAATGTATTTTGTTCTTTATCAAAACCTAATTATCTAGCTAAAAACTCCAACGTCTAAGATATTTTGTGTCATTTTTTTATGGGTTAAATCTTATTTGAATTGTGAAAAAATCTAATAATAACCAATGAAATATATATAGTAATTAAAAATATATCGAGCCGAACCTAAGAAAGTTCAGACTCAGCTCGTTAGTGCTCGAACCGATCCCGAACTCGAGTCCTATCGAGCCGAGCTCGAATAATTTGCAAACTACCAAGACTCGTTTACGCCCCTAGGTTCGGTAGATCAAAGCAACTTATACGACAAAACTAAAAAACAATTCACTTGACAATAAGCTAACTGCTCATGTCATTGGACAGGAGCATGAATTCTAATTGATTTGTTGTTTCACTGAATTTTGGAATATCATAAATATAAGTACAACTGATTATTTATTGCATCAGCTGTATCAATGATGAAGAGATAATCTCAACACTAATAGCACAAATAGTTTTCAAAACTGGAACATAAGGCAAAATTGAATTATAGTAGATGTAATTTATCCATTATAAATTATTACAATGAATACAGAATTTCCAATATTAAATAAAGTGTGTTTGCTAGATCAAAGCAACTTACATGGAACAACTCACTTGACAATAAAATAATTACTCATATTATTGGACAGGAGCATGAATTCTAATTGATTTCTTGTTTCACTGAATTTTGGAATATCATAAATATAAGTACAACTAATTACTTATTGCATCAGCTATATCAATGATGAAGGGATAATCCCAACACTAAGGTTATAGGTTATTAGGAGTACCATTTATTTAAGAGTTCCAAGAGAAGAACCGCTGCGGAGTCCTTCGCCTTTTTTACACTTGGCATTGGCTCCCCAATGCACTCATCTGTCCACCCTCTATCAGAAGTATTCACGCGAACTGCGAACGTGAATCTCTTTGCATGTGCAGGGCCACCCTCGCTCACACACCTTAAAAATGCCAACTATTATGTTAACTGCTAAAAATAATATATGCAAAATGAAATATAATCTATGTACCGGTAAAAGGGCATAGGCCAATTTCTTCTCAAGCAGATATCATTTAAGGTCTGCCTAGTGAAAGTATGATTGCCACTTTTCTTCGTCTTTCCATTCTCCTCTGCCTTTTCCTTGGCTTCAGCTTCTTCCTTCTCCTTTAAAGCAGCAAGTGCATTCCGAGCAGCAAGTTTCTGTGCCATTTTCTTTTGTGGATTATGAGCAACTCCAAGCTGAACTCCATCAATGAAAACTTCAACTGTAGCCAGATTGCCACTTCGGGTGGCTTTGTATTCCAACCCTTCAGCCTGTTGCTGGCACCGCTCTTGCAGCTCCCTAACAGGATGCATTGGGAGTGTTTCCGGAGTGACCATTGGTTGCAACAAAGGTTGAAAAACCTGAGATGAAGGCCATGCAAACAAAGATTAGTATCATTGAATATCAGTTTTTAGCAGTAATAGCGAGCCAAGACCATTAATGAAACTAACCTTCCAAACAACTGAAGTATCTCGTGTACTGTCCAGGAATATAGCACCTGCAATAGACTCAAAAATATCGCCAAGAACCTTTGGAGCTTTGCAATCTCCCAAACCAAAGGAATTGAAACCTGGCTTTGACAATTCATCATGAACTTCCTTCACAAAGTCCCTAATCTGAAACGTATGTCTATAAATGTCAGGACCTTTTTTACTTGACAAATCTAGAAAGAAAATCAGAGCAACAAGAAAACAAACCTGCTTTTCAAGGGCACTAGACCCGTGGCGAAGATGCAAATGGAGTTTATGTTTAACTGCAACACGTGCAAAGTTTTCATTGTTTACAGCAGCTGCTCGCAAATCTGTCAGGCGACCTGGGGGAAGATTATCATACGTGAAAAACAAATGCCTCGTGATGAGATGATCTAAAACTGCATCACCAACAAATTCTAATCGTTGATAGCAGGATACTCCAGAGGATGGTCGTGAAGCATGAGTAATAGCTTCTATCAAGAGGCCCCTGTCATTGAACTTGATGTTCAGGGCACCTTCAAGGGCATCAAAATCAACGCTTCTAAGTACACTTTCTGGAATGTTGGATGGCCTTACTGCAGAATCTATCTCTTCTTTATCAAACTCTACCTGGATCCCTACCCATTTCATTAGGTGGTTTGCTGCCTTCTTACCACCTTCAACATAATAAATACCAATCAATGCTTCAACTACATCTGCCAATGTCTTGCTGGAGAGGACTCTGTATGAACTAGAGTCGCCCTCAAGCTCACCATCCTCTAGATCTGAATCCTCAAACACATCACTGACATGATTTACTTCTACTTTATCCTCAGCACGTGAACTTTCCTGATCAAATAAAAAGGAGGAGTCTCCATCCTTTGCATCTTCATCAAATACAGGCAACACTCCTGGTGCAGCCCATCTTGATGGAGCAAAACGGTCTGCCTGTATGTATGATTGAAGTCCTTTACTCAACGCATATTGGTAAAGCACCATGTTACTCACCATTTGTTGTCTCATCCTCGTTAGCTGACCCTCGTGTTTTTGAGGATATTTAAGAAAGAGAAATCGACTAACTACCCATTTGAGGTAAGCATCACCTAAAAGTTCTGCTCTCTCATAGCAGAATGTCTCTTGGCATGATGCTGCAGTTAAGGCTTCCAAGATCTGTAGGCATAGAAAGATGTTAAATTAGAAGGCAATGACAGTGTTGGTTTTTGCAAGAAATCTACTCGAAAAAGTACCTTAGAAGCAGGGACCGGAAAATTAATTATATGCTTCAGTTGAATGGCAAGCAGCATACTTTCAACCCTCCTCATTATTGATGGCAATCTTTGCGCACCTCGAATAAGTGATCCAGGAAGAGGGTGCACTAAACATAGCTCAGGAGGAAGAAACACATAGTATGTCTTGTCAAGACTCTCTTCAGTTTCCCCTTCAATTGCTATAGAACAAAAATTACAAAATTTCTCCATTTAGCTATAGAAACTACAATTTAAGAAGCAGAATTTCTAAGATGAAATGATATCACTATCTGAATGAGAAAAGAACATACATTCAGAGTGTTCAAACCGAGGAGATAAAAGATTCTTGCAGTATGAAACACCACGTCCTCTAATTAAAGGTTGACGCTTGTATATCAAATCAACTCCATACCTGTTAATAATACATAAAAGACAAGACAGCCCAACACAACCTCCGTTGCGCTAGAAGAAACAAAAGCTTCTCCAATCTGTGAGGACTAATGAACTACTGCCATAAGTGAGGAAACCATGGACCACGTGATTTATATATTTAAACAGTAGTTAAATTATTCCAGAACAGATGTAGAGAAGCTTCAGTCTCTTCTGGCACATCTGAAGTGCATTGAGGCCATTAAGTCCTAGTGTTAAAAAGACTAAATAGGGTAAGAAAAACCACCCAAACAAAGGAGAAAAATTGAGGATGAGAAATTTGATGTGGCTCATACTTTTGCCTGTAATAATCAGCATATGAGCTGTACTCTAAAGGACCAAGATAGCCCTCTTTCCTAGGGAAAGAGTTTTCAGCAGTCATGTCATAACATATGGAATCCACATAGAACCTTTTCCCAGAGTGAGCAGCCGTTATAATTCTCCCTACCAAATCTTCAGCATGAAAACAAGTATCAGCCATCATCAATCTGCCATTGGTTAACAACCCTCTACACACTTCATTTCTATCCCAAGTAGGAACCAATCCAGAAGCTTTCACCACATCAAATTGTGCTACAGCTCCTCTGATACCATATGTGGGATGTGATTTCTGTCCAAAAGCCATGCCATGACGCAATTTTCCAAATCCATACTCCCTTCTATCTCCACCAAGAGTCCTCTCATTTGTACCAAGGTAAACATCTGGTCTAGCCTTCTGAAGGGGATTGTTCCACGCATCAGTTTTAATTATTTTCTCAACTAGATCCCAGTCAATTTCTTTCAAAGGATCTACACACTTATCGCCAACCATAGGGACAAACAAATATGCTTTTGCAGGATCCCATGGAGTGGTGGAAGGTTCAACATCCACATCCAGGACAATGCTCATCAATCTTACATGAAAGCTTTTAAGGGATGCCAGCTGCACATGATTAGAGTTTGAAATTATTAAGCACCATAAGATGAAATGTCATCCCAGAAAAGGGGGAGGGGAAAAGTGTATTTATTACTTGAACAGTCCAATTAAGACCAACCTGACTTTCATTAATATCTACTGGACCCCTGAAGACAAGGGATGCCTTTGTCTTAATGGTTCGAGCAATAAATAGATCCATCGACATCGATAACACCTATAACAATTGATGTGATAGAGGTAAACAATTTATGTATTCGTCCAATATTAGAACTAGAAACAAATATTACCTCTGCATCCAGCTCGTTGCCAGAAAGCACCGCAAACTCTGAAACTTCAGTTAAAAATGGATCTTTTGAAGCGCCACTATTTACACATTGAACAGCATACATATAAAGATGAAGCACTTTGGAGTCATTGCAACCATCTCTTCCACATAAGATCCATTCTCCCTGAAAGGCCAAAGCAGTGTCAAGCATGTGGGTGTGTGGTGACAAAATGAAGATAGTGCTGGTTGTTAGCATATGTAAAACAGATCAAATGTGCTTCCAGGGAAAAGTCGTCAAGAAAATTCCTTAAAAAATCTATCATGTTGTTTTCTTAAGAGAGATCATGAATCAAAAGATCTTTAACTGCCTCAGTATCAAAACCATGAAGCTTTAATAGGGTTGTCTTGTTGTATTGAATCTTCTGTGCAAGATACCAACACCTCATATAATAAAAATTGTTATTGCTATGGCTTTTCCTTTTTCATTCAGCATTCTTTTAAGAAATCCCCTCTTCCCATAAATAATAACCACGACAGAACCAATATCAAAATGTATTAACTAAATCTTACAAGTTCAAAAAATTTCAGTAGATGCTAAAAATCAAAATAAATGGCCACGCATGAAACAGTGACTATGGTTTTTGAACTCTTTCCTCGACAATATAGTGAATCATGTGTCTAGCACACCTCTCATACATGAACAAGATGAATTCTATGTTAACAATAAAATCTAGAAGTAATCAAAATAAAGAAAGACAAAAAACAATAGTCATTCATTTGACTGAGCATTGATGCATGCACTTAATTCTCAGTTATTTTGTGCTCCGCAATAAAATAATAAAGGTGCAATTTTAGCATTTCCGCTAATGAGTCTCCAACAATTGAAAACAAACGCAGATATCTTCTGACATTTACATGTCATGTCAGTTGCAACTCTATCAAACATGAAGCAAGTGAAATTTTGGCTGCTGTCAAGGAACTATTTGAACCAAAAGCGCTTAAGGTGATAGTTAAGATCCAAGAATAGCTTTTATTATGATCTCTGACAGCTGGATAGAGTTTACAATAAAGATCCAAAGTGAAAATGACTTGAAAGCCAAGTTTTCGCTATGTTCCTTATGCTTGTCAGACATCCAAAAAGAAGGCATTTTGTAAAATTGTATGAAGTCACTAAACTAAAGGAAGGACAGAAAAGAACACACTCCACAATCAAATTCTAGATTGAGATTTTCATTGCCAATAGATAAGAGATCAAACTAGTAAAAGAAATAAACAGAAAATGCAGCAACTCAACAGCAAAGCTGTAGAAGAGGTCCAGGTCAGATGTTATACAGCTACCAAAATAATTGGAATAGTTTTTGAAAATTATGATGGCTAATTGCAACTTGCAAGACTCATGTGCAAAATCACTCGGAAAGACTATTCTTTCGGCAGTCTATTCACTGACAACTGCTTCCAGTTTCATAAATTTTAAGTATCTAAACTTAACTAAGAGGCAATGATATGCATGTCACAAACTAACCTGGAGTATATTAGCTACACCTTCAGGATAGAAATCTCTATGCCTAGCAGTCCCAGGAAGTGGTTCGCCTTCATCGTTCTGGTCAACCTGTTCTTTTTCTTCCCCACTTCCCTTGTCTGGCAAGAGCATGTCAGTGAATGCTCCCATCTCATGGAGCTTCTTGCAAGCAGCCAAACAAACAGCCTACATGTGAAGTAGATAATCAGTACAGCTTCTTCAAGAAGTGAGGCTATAAAAAAAATGCAGCATAAAAAATTATAGCTTGCCTGTTGTGCAAGGCGCATGGAACTGCATATAGGACCATCGAGCTTCTCAAATGGTGCATTACAAGGAAGTTGAAGCTTGCATGAATATTCTGTGGGACCTCCTGGTTTCTCATGTTTCTCCATTATGAACTCAGGACGAAGTATTGAATACCTGAAAAAATGCACTTAAGCAAAAGATTAATATCAGAGAGTAGCAAAAATAAAAAATAATAGCTAAATTGTCAGCTGTAGATTGAGAATCAAAGCACCTGTCGCTGGGTAGCTGAGAGCAATAGAAATGAATAAGCCCAACAGCAGAATTCAAACTCACAACAGCACCAGTAGACTCCACCTGGTATACAGTTCCTGGAACTGAATCCACAGAAATTAACCTTGAAGGATCCTTGAGTTGACTAAGGTCAGTTCTCTCAATTGCTTCTCTCCGCAATGTCTCCTCACTATTCCGAGCATTCCTCAAGAATGCTCCATGAGACAGATTTCCCCTGAGATTTAAAAAAGATTAATGAATACGATTCTTGATTTAGTCTGAAGAAAATTCTCAATTGAATAGATTAAAAAACATTACCTCTCAACCATCAAGATGTAATCTGAACCAGGTTTTCTAGCACGACCCCTGGACTGAATGTATGCTAGAACAGTTTTTGCAAGATCAAAGCGAATGACAACATTGCATTGCCTAATATCAAGTCCTTCCTCAGCAACACTAGTAGCAACCAACAATGTCACCTACAAAATTGACGCAAACATGGTCTTAGATGCCTAATAAGAAATATTGAATTTATCAATGAAGTTGAGACAGGGTCCTCTGCATTTGGACATACACGGCCATCTCGAAATTTGGCAATTGTGTCTTGCATCTGGGAAGTGCGCATTTCCTGACTATTATTGTGTCCAATCAAGCTTGCACACCTGACAAAACTCAGAGATGGAAGCTCTGCAAAAACCTGCAAGCTTGGCAAAAGTATAACACAATGCTTGAGGAATTTGGAAAAACACGTATAAGAAGAAACATAATAAAGAAATAACTGTATTATTTAACCTTGGGAAGTACTAAAGCAGTTACTACTCTCTCGACAAAGATTATAGCACGAAAATCTTCTGTATGCTGATACTTAAGAAGAATTTTGATCAATGATTGAACTTTTGGGGTCACTTTTCCATCAGCTACAGCAGCCCCTATTACCACATCTACATGCTCTCCACCGGAGACAACTAAACCACCAAAGAGCACAAGCAAGGAATAAGTATCAAATTATTTCTTCAAAATAATGTAACAACTGAAACAGTAAAAGCAGCAGCAAATGCACAGCTCTAACACTTCCACCAGTGCACGTTGTTGGGTCACCCATGTAAGCTCGACCTAACTGAAGGTCACATGAACAAGGTGAACTTGAGCTTAAGTACCCTTAGTTACCCTCGGGATTCAATTCCTTTTACTTCTCTTATCCGAATAATTCCAAATTCCACTGCTCACTGCCACAATATATGTAGCTGTGTTTCAGGAATTTGACTTCCTAGAATTTTCTTAAAGTCCATGTCAGGAATAATTTGAGAAATATGCGCTTGACAACTTTAAAGTTCAACTTCAACTCAACCAAATCTTTGTTTGTTCCTAACCATTTGAATTGGCTGCAAGAATCACTCTTTCTCCAATTTTTATAATTTGAGAAAAACAAAACTGACTATTACAAAAATAAAAACCTATACCCACCATGACTGTCAGGGAGCTCTCCTTCTTCAATGTCATCAAGAACAGTCCCATCTTGAGCAACTCCATTCTCATTGTCAGGAGATTTTTCATCTTTATCAGTGACAGCCCCTTCTGATAATTGACACTGTATGAGCGCAACAACTCTTTCCAAGTAGGATTCTTGAAACTTGACATCAAGCTGGTAGTTTGCCCGCTCATCATTTTGTAATGCCATCAAAAAGGACTGTGCAACCTACAAAAGACATGACCACTTAAAAGTTTCAATACCTGTTACCTTATACTCAAAATAAATAGCATAATTCCTACCTTGTAAGCACACCATTGACCCAGTTCACTGAGTGCGTAATTAATAGCCCTCAACTTTTGAATTAAATTTGCAGCCCCATCACTTTCTGTTCTTTCAGATACGCCATAAACTTGGCGTAACTCTTCTTTAGCCCCAGCATCTCTAGCTCCCATGAATTGCCATTTGCTTCTTCTTGAGCTTGATTGTGCAGCTTCTTCCACAGCAACTTCCATTTGCTTTATTTGTTCATGAAGGGACCACAAACTGGCTGCTTTATCATATTCAACCACCACTTCTGAAGGCATTGGGACATGTTTTTCCAGTTCCTTGCGGTCTTTTATAGTACATACTACGGAATCTAATTTACTTTCAAGATTACGGATTTTTACTGCACAGTCCAACTGACTGGAAACACCTGAAGGGGGGGAAACATCAAAAACCATAACAAGAAATGGTACTTTGAAGGTTTATGCAAGGAGAATTTGTGCCTCTAAAATCGTGACCAATGAAATTCTTTTCCTAGAAAAGTATAAATAACTCCAAAATATGCATAGCTGCGAGCATAAAATTCAGGAGCCACAGATTAAATTATTACCTTTTAAATTAACTGGGGAAGCAGTCATTCCAAACACAGATGGCCTCTTCTCCTTTGGTGTTGTATGATAAAACTCAGACATAACTAAAGAATAAGGATGTTTCTTCACAGCATGATGACACTCATCTAGAATAAGAAGATTGATTGTTTCCATTTTGATTATGCTGTGTCTCAGAATGTTCAAAAGAATTTGGGCTGTCATCACTAAAACCTGCAGACAGGCAAAGGCAATGGAATACATTAACTAAGGAGATAGCACTATGGTTGAACAAGGAATAATATGGAACAAAACCATATTGACCATTTATTCGAGACAAAAAGCCAAGACAGAAACTTCAGTTTTTAAATAAAGACACATAACCTTTTTGGAAAATATAGGAATGGACTCAACTAAAAATAACAAATAAACACCTAGCTACTCATACTAATGACTAGAAAAAGGTTTAGCTTTATCAAGAAAAAAAATTCAAAAAAGTTACGTCCTATGAAATTGCGAAATGGATATAATCACTTTCCTAGCTCAACCACATAATGTACATAAAATAAACAAGTGCACTCTTAGAGTAATCAACTACACATTGTCAAATGCTTGATCATAAATCACGATGGATGAAAAGCTCCATTCAAGGATCTTCAACTCAAGCCAACAAAATTATACGACCCTTTAAAACATAGAAAAAGATAAAAATACTCAGCACATAAAGAACATTAAGAGTAGTCTACATCTCTAACTTACATCCATTCCACACACAAATGCCCTGGTCTTGAAGGGTAAACAACTACAAACTCGCCTATTTTCCTGAGATTGTAATTAATAACACAGGGCAGCAAAATATAGAATTCCATACCTTTTGATCTGAGAGATCTAGAATCATATTAAATAACCAATTCAAACAGATAGGTGAAAGCCTTCACTAATGGTTTTACATCTTTAACATGCCATAAACCACTTAAAGAAAAAAGTAGTATAGTAATGCAAGTAGTACCCGTAATCCATAACCAAAACATCTGGAGGACTATTTCCATCACACACATCAATTGTCAAAGCCAATGGCATTCCAGAATACATGCTACTGTCAAAGAAAAAGGAGATGCTAACAAAAGGAGAAATGCATAGGGCAAAAGATTGAAAAAAAAATTATAAATTGGATGCTTTTTATGAAGACACCTTATTGGGGCTAAAAGCTTCTGGATCACTAAGACTTTCGAGCTCACCAACTTATCAGTTTGCAGCTTCTTTTCATTTAAAGGTCGCTGATAACTCTAAATCCCTCATTTTGGAGAACAATTTGGGCAATGTATATCTATGAACACTACAACCAAAGGGTAAATTTAGAGGTCCTAGCTTGGAATATATACAAGTATCATCTGATTCAAATCAGACTAAAAAAAAGCCCAGGAAAATGAAGGATTTAGAGTTATCAGTGACCTTTAAATGAAAAGAAGCTGCAAACTGATAAGTTGGTGATTTCAACTTGTTGTTTTCCACTTTGTTATTTCAACTTCCATACACCATTTAGAGCAAAATAATTCTCATGCCTGCCTTCAAACTTAGGACTGAAAATTTGAGGAAATCCTTCACTAAAAAGATGCGACCATTATCTATCTTTCAATTCCAAATAGAGACAATAAACTATGGTATTAATAGTCAAGGATTCCTTGGTAGCTGCATTTGCATAAATCTTTCCTCAGACAGCATAAATATGTACCGCGGATAATTAAATAGCAAGAGCAATTAAAATGATAATTGCCACCATCAGTTGTAACAACAACAAGCTGGTTGTATAATGTTATTATAAAATTTTAGCGAAGTTGTTTGCACCAAAAATAAAGTTTTCATGATGCATACCCTGGCGTACACTTTTCATCGGATAAACATTTCTTTTTAGGAAACTGTTTCTTAAAAGCACATTTTAGGAAACTTTTTCTTAAAAGCACATTTTAGGAAACTTTTCATGTTTTCCTAGTACATTGTTCACTTAGAATTTCCTAGAGTGAACCTCATTTTCCCTCACGGGAAACATCTCAAATAGTGTACCTCGTGGGAAACCAACTTCCTAAATAGTGTACCTCGTGGGAAACCAACTTTCTATATAGTGTACCTCGTGGGAAACCAACTTCCTAGAGTGAACATCATGGGATACTTGAGGTAAACCTAGGGGATCATGAGGCCATTTAATATTTCTAACGTGTATTTTGTGAACCAATTAAAATCAGGAAAGTTTGAAAGCGTCATAATCAATTTCATCATGGAAGTCAAAGTTGAGCAGTTACTCCATACGGTGGAGAACGTGACTTGTGGAATGAAGCAGGAAGTTACCCCAACGTCTATAAAAGCAAGGAATTACGACCAACTCAACAACTCAACAAACCCAAGCAAAAACTCTAGCAAATTACCTCTAGACTCAGCAATTTAGAATACTCAATCATTCCCTTAGTTTCAATTTTCAGATCCAAAGTTCATTTATTTTTTCCAGCACAATTTTATTTTAATTGTTGTTTCATCATTTTGTCAGTGACTTGTGGAATGAAGCAGGAAGTTACCCCCAACGTCTATAAAAGCAAGGAATTACGACCAACTCAACAACTCAACAAACCCAAGCAAAAACTCTAGCAAATTACCTCTAGACTCAGCAATTTAGAATACTCAATCATTCCCTTAGTTTCAATTTTCAGATCCAAAGTTCATTTATCTTTTCCAGCACAATTTTATTTTAATTGTTGTTTCATCATTTTCTGTAAGGTCAGTATCGTTTTGATAATTGAATCTTTTAGGAATTTTCGGTCTCTTTAATTCTTACAATCGTTTGTTACGTAGAAGTTAGAAAGCGCACTCAATTTCACTCCATAGTTCGAGAATACTATAATTCTCTGGCACGCCCGCAATTTCCCACGAAAGAGCCAAACAAAAATTGGCACGCCCAGTGGGACTCACAAAAGAGCCAAACAAAAATTGGCACGCCCATTGGGACTCACAAAAGAGCCAAACAGAAGTATTGCATGGAAACAGAGGGAACTTTATATATTCGTCTTTACAGCAACAACCAGGTCTTAATCCCAACTAGTTTGAATCAGCTATGTACAAAATCTCTTTTAATCTATGGCTCTAGATGAAATAAATGTATAAAAGCAGGAACTTAACTAGACAACTGCAGCATAAGAAAACTGGCTACAAATACAGGATAATCAAGAGTTAGCAAATAGCTACCTGTTTTGAATCAAACTCGCGTTGCCACCTACGAGCATCCCAGAAATCTTGGCCCATTTCACCACAATAATGACCAACTTGATAACCAGTACGCTCCCGAACGACTTCTGCTTGCTGAAATTAGAAAAGCATAACAAAGCCATTGGCTCCCTATAACAGTCAATTAACACCTTAAATACAATCTAATCCTTGATATAACAAAATACCTGATAAACAAGTGGAACCTTGGGAACCAAAAATACAGCAAGCAATTTCCTGCCCTGTATTTTCAAATCATTAAAAACACTCCTAATGAGAAGTACGGCAATAAGTGTCTTCCCTGCACCAGTTTCAAGAAAAGCTATGGTATTTTTCTTCTTGGCCTGTTCAAGAACATCTAATTGATATTGACGAGCTTGTTCCTCAGGGACTTTCTCCTTGATCTCCTCGGGCTCCTTCTCTGCCTTTCCATTAGACTCTTGGTTTTTCCCATTGGCTTCCTTTTCTTCCTTGATATGAGAAGCTTCCCAAGTGCCACTGCGGAAAACCATCCCATTGGACCCTGAACGGTCCCTTTCCCAGTAACCCCTCAGTTCCCTATCCCTATCTCTATCTCTACCATCCCTCCTGGCACCACTGTACCGATCTCTTCTCCGAAGATGATCCCTCTCCCTTCTATCACCATCATCCCAATCTCGAGGCCTTTTCTTGTTAGAGTTTCTCTCCCTATCCCTAGGTTCGTTCTGCCTTCTACTACAGTATCCTCTCCCATTTTTGCAACTGGCAATCCTAGCCCTTTTAGGGCCTCTTTCTTCTTCATCAAAATCTCGTTCCCTTGGAACCTCAAGACCATTCGTATTCCCATTTTCCTTTTTTACAGAGGAATCCAATGAATTCAGTTTCTCTTCTCCTTTGCCACCTAATGAATTGAATCCATTAGCAAAAATTTCCACCTGAACTTTACTTTCAGAATTGTTTTTATCACTGCCATTTGATTGTAATGTGGAGCTTTGGACTCCACTTATGGAAAATTCAGAAGCTTCATCATTAAACCGCTCTTGCTTAACAATGCAATTCTGATGAATTCCATTACCAACAACAGCAGATGTACCATTATTGGTATTATTAGCAAGCGGAGGCAAACAGCTGCCATTCTTAATACTATCAAGAATGTGATCAATACCTCCAAAGAAATCGTTAGCAAGATTATCCTGAGTGGACGTATCATCAACTGTACCTTGAACAATTGGAGCATCAAAATCAACAAAATCGTCTATAAGATCAACAGGAATATCTTCACATGCATCAAGCCAGTAAGATGAGCCGCCGCCAGTCCCTGAAACCCTACTCTCACCCTCAGTCATAGTAATAACCTTAAACAAAAACACAAAGCACACAACTCTCAGAACGAAAAACTGCAAAAAAGAGAGAGAAACTAAAACAGCTCTAGAAATTAAATAAGGCAAGTATAACCATTACAGAAAGTGGAAAAAAAAAAGCTTAAGGATCTTGACGGGAGCAGTGATAAGATTAGAAAGTGAGTATGAGCGAAAGAGGGAGGGAGAGAAGGAGAAAGAGGGTGAAGATTTAAATGGCAGATTAGGGTGGATAGACCGTACGAAGCACGCAATAGTTAAGGGGAAAAGAAAGGGGAAAGAAAAAACCCAAAACTTTGAGAGTGATTCTGTAAGATTCCACGGTCTATCAACCCTTATTCTGCTTTTCTCCTCAACTTTAGACCCCCCAAGCGTGCGTGCGCTCTCTTCTCTCTACTCTTTCTGTATCTGTTTCTTTCTTCTTCTACTGCTCTTTCTTTTGTACTTGTGTTCTTGGCTTTTCAAACGCAGATAGATAGTGAAACCCCCCGGTCAGTCCTTTTTCTTTATAACTACAAAATAAAACTGAATAACATAAATTTACAAAATCCCTAATTTTCCTCCTAACAACATTAATAATAGCTAAACACTTTTTACTCCTTGTATTTCTTTAAATGGTTATGTAGTCCTTAGTTTTTGTTTCTCTCAATTTTTTAGTCCTTGGAGTTAATCATTAAAATTTAAAATAACAAAATTACTTTTCTAATTTTTATAATGATAATTTAGTTTTTCTTTTATTTCTACTATAATCTTAATTTCTTCGATATATATTATAACGGTTTTTATCACATGGATCTTAATGACCATGCAGTATTTGATCATTCATCATTAGATTTAGGCTTATTAGAATTTTAAAGTGGAATATGTAAAACTTGTTTTATTAAAAAAACTAAAATATCTCTACTATAGGAGTAAAGATATATTTTATAAAAAAAAAAAAAGTAAAGATATACAAAATTGTAAACGTGAATTTTGTTATCTCTAATAAATTTTAGATAACATAAACAAATCTAAAATTTATATATCAAGATTCTATTATTAGTTTATAAATATTATATTAAATAATAAAGAAAATGAGAATAAAAATTTAAAAGGATAAATTGTATAATGTTGTTATATAAACTAATATGCATATGTATAGAAATGTTGATGTTGATGCATATATATTACACAAATTTTATTATAAATATGTTGATTAAATTTTAAGACCAAGGCTCCGTTTATTTGTCGAAAAATATTTTTTATAGTTTCACGGGGCTTGAGATGGCTTCCGTTTAGGAATAAGGATGAGAAAGTAGTGCTTGCCGCGTACAAGATATGAAGCAGATGATGATTTGCCCTTATGCCTGAAAGTTTTTTTTTAAAGCATTTGGTAGTTAAAATTGGTAACTTCCACATCATCACACATACGCAAAAATAAAATGGAAACCTTTTAAAACGCCTTATACATGATTAACTAGTCCAAAAACCTACTTAGCTTTAGTCTGAATGAGTAACCAGCGCATTTAAAGTCTTTGAATATTCTAGTTTTTAAATTTTTTAGTTCGTGTTTGTTTCCTTTAGAGGATAAGTCAACGGATTATATTTAGCAAGTCAACTGAAAAATATGTGAAGCAATTGGGAAAAATGTTTTAGTTAGAACCCTCTTCTTCGACTTTCTCAGCTACCCACTGTTCGTCTTTTTTGAGTTGCAGCAGCCACCCCACCACTTCATAAGATTTATGTTGATATCCCCATCGTTCTTGTCATCGTTCTTCTCCGCTGTTACGTTCGGTCATTATTGCATGTAAATATCAGATTATTTTCTTCTTTGTTTGTTTGATATTTGTTTGATTTCTCCTGATATCATTGTCTCTATGTTCCGGTCTATTTTAATTTTGATTTCTCTATTCTCATCTATGTTAATTTTAATTGCTTTCTCCCCTTGTTGACAAAGCAAACCACTTTGTTCCGATTTATTTTATTTCTGTTAATTACTATTTCTAGTATAACTTTTATGTATTATTATTTGGGTTGATAAATTATATTAATTGGAATTTAAAATTTATTGTTATGAAAGCTATAACTTCGTCCAATATATCTTCTCATCCAATACTAAGAAAAGTTGCGTCATATAAACTTAGCATACCTTTAACATCATAATCAATAATTTTTTGAAATTTCCTTTGGCGGGTCACGAAAATCGGAATCACGTTTTTTCATTTTTTGTTTCATTTTTTTCATCATTTTTTTATAATGTATAAATAGTTGAAATAAAAAAGTTTAAATAAATATAATATTATATATTAATTTATTGGAAAATGTTTTCCGATATTGTAAGCAAACACCGAAAAATATTTTCCAATTTTATATTAAAAACAGGAAAATATCCACAAAGTTTTCCTTACATAATATTTTTTAAGACACAATTCCTTTATGCAAACAAATATGGCCTAAACATATAAGTTTTTTCCTTATATATCTAAAAGCAATTTTGTACTTTTACGTATAAAAATTAATAAAGGATCTAAATAGTTGATTAAAAAATTTTAAAAATAAGTGTGGACCGACTAATGTAATTGGTAAAAATACGACCTTAATAATTATTTCACCCATATTTTAATTTGGCTAATTTCATAATTAATCTACTTAATTTGGTCCAAATTGGTAAAATTGATAGGATTGGAGGCAATTGGGAAATTGTACTATTTAATTTGACTTGGATTCGGAATTATCACACTAATTGTGTATTTCTCGTCAAAATATGCGAGAAATTAGAAGTATTTGACAGATTTGATAATTTACCAATTATTCTAGCTGATTGGATAATTAGCCAATTAAATCAAAGATGGGGCTGCAACAAATTCGTGGAAGTTGGCTGTTAAGCCCAAAATATACCTATAATATCATCAATAATTACATCAATATTGCTACGAATTTATGCTATTTATACCTATTTAGAAAGCTTTTACTTTCAAATATATTTTTTTCATGCAAGGTACATAAATATTTGGTAAAATCCAATTAGGAGTAAAAAGAGTTCGAAAATAGAAGAAAAACCCTACAAAAGGAGTCGAAGATGACGAAAATTAATAACGCCAAGTCGAGGACACGAACGAGGGCTGAAAAACGAAAAATGCTTCGTGCCGCGACCGCGGCTTTCCCTTTTCACGGTCGCGACACGCGTCGTCAGTCACTTTTCCCCTTCGTCTGAAGTGCATTTGATGCTCCCCCATTCTCGGTAGTGAATTTGATAAATCTCGGTACGAGCAGGAGATTTTAGAAGCATGTTACACACTTTCGTTTTCGACGAAACGCGTTCGTTCGCGTGGATAAAGACGTCCTTTCACAACGGATACGTCCTTTCACAATGGATACGTCTCTTCACAACGGACACGACACTTCGATCAAGACTCTTCAACATCTATAAATAAAGAGTTGATGGAGAGTTGAAGAAAAGAATATAATGTTAAATGTGTAGAAGAAAGAGATTAGTGTAGAATTTATGCAGAAGTTCCAAATCAAGTGATTCAGAAGTTAGATTTAGATTCTGTTCAAAAGCAATATGATGTACACACATTGTTTACAAAATAATAACAAATTCAGTAGCGTTTAGACATTGTTCCAGTTTAGTTTTCATTTTGGTAGTAGACCGACCCAGTCTCTATTACGAAGATTCAGCGAGAAGATTGAGTAGAGGATTCGCCCCTGAGCCTGACAAACTCGAACGAAACCCAAAGAAAGGATTGACAACCCGTTCACTTGCACGCCGTCGAAGAATTCAATGCTCCATGTTCTCTGTAAACTTGTATCAATTTATATTTCATCTAATAAAGTCCGTTCTATTCGATAGATTCTTATGCAACACTTTGGTAAATGAGCCGAAGTGGATTGATGCTGGTGTTTTCATTAAAACGTATTTAATTCAAAATCTTTACAAGGAAACTTTGTTAAACACTTAGGCAAATTATTATCTCGGTAGAGTTTTAATTTGGTTAAGGGCAATTATCCCGGATAAGGGTTTTGTCGCGTTTAAAGCCAATTAATTAGAGGTTCCATCATTTATTTCATCTTTATCATTCGTAGAAAGTTTAAAGTTGTTTCTTTGCTTAATGCAAACAAAAATACTTGTTTACTTTTCTAAAGTACTAAAACGTTCATGTTTTGCAAATTCATTCTTAAGTCAGATATTTTCTAACATCTTCATATTCTAATCTAATTCTCATTCTAGCAATTTCAAAACCAAAACCGATTAAACGATTTTTTTCATATTATAAACCTTAAAGTAAATTTAACCGATTATAAATAAGTTTTGTTTAAAAAAACGTTCCCTGTGGGATCGATATCTTTTATTACTACAAGCGTATACCGTGCACTTGCGGAAATCGCTCAACAAGTTTTTGGCGCCGTTGCCGGGGATACGCCAAAATTTTTTGACAAAATTTTAAATTTTTCGTGTTTTATTACGAATCTAGGTTTATTCATACTTATTCAAACTTTTATATTTTTAATTATTTTCAATTACTAACATATTTATTTTTCAAATTCTGTTTTGTAGGTAGTTTCGGTTCGTGCAAAATTTCAAGTTCATGCGCAGTTCTCGAAGTTCGGGCACGTCACCAGATCCTATTGACCCAGAAATTGAAAGAACTCTTAAAAAGAACAAGAGAGAAAAGAAAAAGAAAAACCAAGTCCCAATAAAAACTAAAATTACCGAGCCAGAAGTAATGGCCACACTTATGGATTACGCTAGGCCAGGAGTGGCCGGTGTAACAAACAGTATAGTTAGACCCCAAATCAATGCAAATCAATTTGAAATTAAGCCTGCGTTGCTTAATATGTTGCAAAATAATGTAACGTTTTACGGGTTACCTAACGAAAATCCTAACACCCATTTGACAAATTTCTTAGAAATTTGTGACACTTTTAAAATTACTGATGTAACTGCAGAAGCAATCAAACTTCGCCTTTTTCCTTTTACTTTGAAGGATCGAGCCAAAGAATGGTTAACTTCTATGCCAGCCGCATCAATTGAGACTTGGGAGCAATTAGCCCAAGCATTTTTATCAAAAATTTTTTCCTTTAGCAAAAACCGCAAGAGTCATTAAAGAGTTAACATTTTTTTCTCAAAATGATAATGAAACTCTTTATGAGGCTTGGGAACGTTTTAAAGAACTTCAACGTTTATGCCCACACCACCAATTGCCCGCTGAACTTTTAATGCAAACATTTTATAATGGACTAAATCCTACAACTATAGGTTCATTGGATGCTATGTCTGGAGGGTTATTCATGAAGAAAACATCTGCCCAAGCGAGAGAACTTTTGGAGGAAATGGCAATCAACAGCAGTATGTGGCCCGCAGAACGTGGACACCTACCATCAGCGAAACCATCATCCTCAACAATATCATCAGTTAAAGGTATAGTGAATCTTGATCCAGTAGCGATGTTGCAAGCCCAATTTTCTGCCTTATCGCACAAAATTGATAGGTTTATGGCACCGTGTGATCCTAATGGTCAACCAATCCAAACGGATGTGGATTACGAAGGTATGAGTGAAATTGAATAGGTAAACTTTGTCCAAGGGCAAAACCAAACTAATAACCCTTATTCCAATACATATAATCCTAGATGGAGAAATCTTCCTAACTTTAACTGGAGAGATAATAACAATAATAATGTTAATGCTAATCAAAATCGTACTACTAATTATCAAAATCAATCAAGAGATACGATTAGCACCTTATCTTCTAAAATCGACAAATTCATTAATGCGATGAGCGGAAAAATAAGTAATCACGACGATGGTTTTAAACGGATCGAAAATAAATTCGATCAGCTTATTAAAAACCAATCATCTAGCATCCATAATTTGGAGATTCAAATTGGACAACTCGCTAAATCAATTCCATCCTGCAAAGAGGGAAGTCTTCCAAGCCATACGGAATAAAATCCGAAAGAGCATGTTAAGGCTATCACTCTTCGTTCAGGGAAAAACTACTTAGGCCCGGAAATGCCCGGAAATTCGACTTTACCTGGAACTGATTTACCAAAACCCAAAGAAGATACATTAAAACAAAAAGATGCACCGATTGACTCTAGTACAAAAACTTTTGTACCCAAACCACCTTTTCCACACAAAGTCCGCAACAAGGACTATGATAAACAACTTTTAACATTTTTAGACAAACTTAAGAATTTGCATATTAATTTGACGTTTATGGATGCAATTACGCAAATTCCCAACTATGGAAAATTCCTCAAAGATTTAATTTCAAAGAAAATCAGTTGGGAAGGAATTTCATCCATTTCACTAACTGAAGATTGCAGTTCGATTGTGTCAAGCAATTTGCCCACAAAACTCAAAGATCCCGGATGTTTTACCATTCCGTGTAAATTGGGAGATATAGAATTCCCAAGTTGTCTTTGTGATTTAGGAGCAAGCATTAACTTGATGCCATTATCTATTTTTAATAAGTTAGGCTTAGAAGAAGACATCAAACGTACCAATATGGTTTTTCAATTAGCGGATCAAACCACTAAAAGACTATACGGTATAATTGAGGATGTTTTAGTTAAAGTTGACAAATTTATTTTTCCTACCGATTTCGTTATTTTAGATTTTGCTTATGATGTAAATTGTCCGCTAATCTTTGGTAGACCGTTCATGAACACGGGACGTGCTCTAGTTGACGTGTCAGAAGGGAAAGTAGTTTTGTGAATAGGAGATGATAAGATTGATTTTGATATGAATCAAGCGATGAAATATCCTATGGAGGATTTCGCTTGTATGAAACTTGATTTAATTGAAGAATGTGTAAATGACATTGTTCAAAAAGAAGAAATAATAGAACCTATAATGAGTGAGGAACTAGAAGATAAGGACCCAGAACCTTTGATTCGAGAAGATGGACCAGTTCCGCCTTTAATTGTAGTTCCACCTGAATTAGAACTTAAGGAATTACCAAGTCATTTGAGGTACGCTTTCTTAGGCGAAGGCGATTCTCTATCTATAATTATCTCTAACAAGTTGACACAAGTTCAAGAAGAGAAATTGAAAGAAGTTGTTAGAAGTAGGATAGGAAGTATGGGTTGGCAAATTTCTGACTTAAAAGGTATTAATCCAAGTATTGTAATGCATAGAATTCACTTAGAAGAAGATAAGCCACCTAAAGCGGATAGGCAAAGACGCCTAAATCCGAATATGAAAGAAGTAGTAAAAAATGAGATTACTAAACTTCTGGACAATGGAATCATCTACCCTATCTCGGATAGTGAATGGGTTAGTCCAATCCATTGTGTACCTAAAAAGGGAGGCATAACAGTTGTAAGGAATGAAGAAGGAGAATTAATACCTACACGAACCACCACTGGTTGGAGGGTTTGTATAGATTATAGAAATTTAAATAAAGCAACTAGGAAAGATCATTTTCCTCTTCCTTTCATTGATCAAATGATTGAAAGGATAGCTGATCATGCTTTCTACTGTTTTCTTGACGGTTACTCCGGATTCTTTCAAATATACATTTACCCGGATGACCAAGATAAAACAACCTTCACATGTCCTTACGGAACATTTGCATATAGAAGAATGCCCTTCGGTCTATGTAACGCACCTGCAACATTTCAACGTTGTATGACTGCGATTTTTAATGATTTCATTGAAGATATCATGGAAGTTTTTATGGACGATTTTTCAGTTTATGGAGATTCTTTTGATTCATGCCTAGAAAACTTGGATAAAGTTTTGTCTAGGTGTGAAGAAACAAATTTGGTATTAAACTGGGAAAAATGTCACTTCATGGTTGACGAAGGAATTGTTTTAGGTCACAAAATCTCTGAAAAAGGATTAGAAGTAGATAGAGCAAAAACCTCAGTAATAGAAAAATTACCCCCTCCAACTACTGTTAAGGGAGTAAGGTCATTCTTAGGACATGCTGGTTTTTACAAAAGATTTATTAAGAATTTTTCTGTAATTTCCAAACCACTTACTAATTTACTCATGAAAGATTCAACATTTGATTTTAATGAAGAATGCGTTAAAGCTTTCGAAACATTGAAAACTGCTTTAGTCAGTGCACCTATTATTGCTAAACCTGATTGGGATCTACCCTTTGAAATTATGTGTGATGCAAGTGACTTAGCTGTCGGATGTGTTTTAGGTCAAAGGAAGGATAAGAAACTTCATGTCATTTATTATGCAAGTCACACACTGTCTGATGCACAATTAAACTACACCACAACAGAAAAAGAAATGTTAGCCGTAGTTTTTGCATGTGACAAGTTTAGGTCATATTTATTAGGTTCGAAAGTTATTATTTATACTGATCATGCAGCATTAAGATATTTATTTGCTAAAAAGGATGCAAAACCATGTCTAATTAGATGGGTTTTATTGTTGCAAGAATTTGATATAGAAATTAAAGACAAAAAGGGAGTAGAAAACCTTGTCGCCGATCATCTATCGAGACTTGAAGATGAAAACGGTCCTATAGGTGAAACTATCGGTATACGAGATGATTTCCCTGATGAACATCTCTATCAAATGAAAAGTTTTATATCACCTTGGTATGCAGATATTGCTAATTACCTCGCAGCCAATATTGTTCCGGAAGGATTAAATTCCCACCAAAGGAAGAAATTTTTCTTCGATATTAAACAATACTTTTGGGAAAATCCTTTTTTGTTCAAAACATGTGGTGACGGGATAATTAGGAGATGCGTTGGTGAAAATGAATTTGAATCCATAATGTCAGAATGTCATTCTAGCTCATATGGAGGACACAATGGAGTTAACAAGACAGCAGCTAGAATATTTGAAAGTGGTTTCTTTTGGCCTACGATGTTTAAATATGTCCGTTCATTTATTACTCATTGTGATAAGTGCCAAAGAACAGGAAATCTAGGAAGGAAAGATGAGATGCCCCTCACAACCGTATTAGAAGTTGAAGTCTTCGATATGTGGGGAATAGATTTCATGGGACCTTTTCCCCCTTCCAATGGTAAAACTTACATATTAGTTGCCATTGATTATGTTTCAAAGTGGGTTGAAGCAGTTGCAACCCCGACGAGCGATTCTAAGGTTGTCGTTAATTTTCTTGACGATATATTCTGTAGATTTGGTTGTCCAAGAGTTATAGTTAGTGATGGCGGTACTCATTTTATAAACAAGAGTTTTGAAACGCTTATGAAAAAATATGGAGTACGCCACCGTGTATCAACGCCATACCATCCTCAGTCAAATGGTCAGGCGGAGATATCAAATAGAGAACTCAAATGGATTCTCGAGAAAACTGTTTCATCCTCTAGAAAAGATTGGTCTTCTAAACTTAATAATGCGTTATGGGCATACCGTACTGCATTTAAAACGCCAATAGGAATGACTCCGTACCGTTTGGTGTATGGTAAGGCATGTCATTTGCCAGTCAAATTAGAACATAAAGCCTATTGGGCTATTAGAGAACTAAACTTTGACTTACATCAAGCAGGTAAGAAACGTTTGCTCAATTTAAATGAGTTAGATGAGTTACGTCATCTATCTTACGAAAATGCAAAAATTTATAAAGAAAAAGTGAAAAAATGGCATGATGCCAAAATTAAAATCAAACACTTTAATGTTGGTGATAAAGTGCTGTTATTTAATTCACGACTTCGTTTATTTCCAGAAAAACTTAAGTCTAGATGGTTAGGACCATATTTAGTCGTCAAAACATTCAATTATGGTTCTTTGGAACTGGAAGGTCCTAACGGAGTTCGATTCAAAGTTAATGGTAATCGATGTAAAATCTATTACGAAAATATTTCCCAACTAGGAATTGAGTTCGTAACAAGATTATCTGACGTATGAATTACTCAGTTTATTTTACACAGTTTATTTTATTTTATTGTTTTTATGATTTTGTTTATTTTATTTTATTTTATTTTATTTCAAAATGCCATTTTTATGATTAGATGACTTTATGTTGTGATTTAAATACATAAAATATTTATATTTCATGATTTTAGATTTAATTTTTAGGAAATTAGGATGATTTTGTAGTTTAAGGCAATTCTCTGCCGAGAATTGGAAATTCCCTGCCGAGAATACTCTTTTTCAGAATTGTCTAAGTAGATTCGAATTTCTCTGTTCATGCCGAGAATTTTTTAATTCTCTACCGTGAATCAGAAGGTTGCTTTAATGCCTGATTTTCGCAAGAAAATCAGCGTGTCGCGACCGCGGCTTTGCCATTCGCGGTCGCGACGCGCGTATTTCCTGCACTATCAGGCCTGAAACACTCTCACCCTTTCGACGAACCTCTTGGCAATTGAAACATTAAGTTTCTTCATTACCCGAAAGGTACAATTTATACCTTTTCATAATTAAAACAACACCTCTTTTCATCCTAAACTCTTATAAATTAACCCTAAAGGTCTCAGGTTCTGGTACAATTCTTTTTCATCTTTGTCAGAACTCTGATTTTTCTTCACAAAACACCTTTCTTTGCTAAAGTTACACTAACTTTGCACCATGCCTATCAAATACAAATCATATAGGCACAATGTTGCCTCAATCAACAAACGCCCAGACTTATCGAAGCGATATGGGGCGCCTTTTCCTATCTTCAACCACGATGAAGGTAGGCGTTATTGGAGTCTCCGTTACACATTCTTCACCGGAATGTTGTATATGGATGAATTCCTTAACAACCAATTAGGCATTACTGATGACATGAGCCGCTATATGGAGCGCCTAGGGTGGACAAAATTCTCCCAAATGCGATTTCCAATAATAGGCGACTGGATACTCGAATTCTTCTGTACCGTGCGTTTTACTAATAAACGACGAGTACGTCTCAGTTTTCATCGAGAAGGCGAAATCTTCACTTTCGGCTATCCCGAGTTGCATGCTTGGTTTGGTTTTCCCCCGAGGGATACAATCAAACGTCATCCTGGACGAGACATGACATCCTCGGACATTTGGAGAATGCTTACAGGATTCTGGCGATTCAATTCAAAACTCGCCTATAATCACTCTTTTCGCTCCAACTCCATGCTGTATTTACATAAATTTCTGTGTCACAGTTTATTCGGGCGCACATTCAGTAGTGTGGTCCGTGACACAGATTTGTATGTTCTGGGAGATATATTTCAGGGCAATATAGTGGATTCTTCCAAAATTCTGATGGAAGGTCTTGTCGCCGCTTCTCGATCCAAAGATAAGAAGATTGAGTTCGGCAATATAATCTGTGGAATAATTCTCGGTTCAAAGGGTACTATTGATGTTCCCTGGAGTGATGATGAATTCTTCCCGACAATTGACTATGAATTTCTCGAGCGCGAAGGACTTGTGAAACGTGTCTTTCGAGCAGGGCCTCAATTTTTGTCTGCACCGGAACGTGAAACTTTCGTGCAGTTTCAAGTTGATCGTATTAAGGCCAGAAATATCCCGTTAGATAGGGATGAATATGTAGAATAGTTTCTGTTTTTTTTGTATATATTTTGTTTTGTTTTGATTATTGGTTTGTTTTCATTATTTTGTACATATGTTTATATAATAAAAATCTTATTTAGTTTAGTTCTTGATTTTTATCCATTTGATCCATTATCTATACTTAGCATATTTCATATGGGTACTTTCTAATTTTTCTTACTCAAATTAAGATAAAAAAAATTCACTTGAACTAAATATGTTTTTTCTATTTTTCCACACATTTATCCACGTTTAATTTTATTTTGTAACTCAATTTATTTTTAATGAATTAAGTTTACATTTACTAAATTCAATTCATGTGTTACATATGTATTAACATGCACTTATTATGCATTTAATATGGTTCTCTTAACTTATATGCATAAATGAACATTTAAGTTTCATTAATTACTCATAAATCAATTTATTATACTTTAATTCAATTTATTAAGGTAAAACCTTTGGGTTTCCTTGCAATTAATGTCATTTATTTAAAGTTTTTAGTACAGGAATAATTAATATTAAGTTCAGGAACCATTTCAACAAAAACAATGCACAAACCAAGTCAAAAGGAACCAAAATTGGCCTTTCAACCAATTCTCTACCGAGAATTAAGAAATTCTCGGTATGAGCAGCAAGTTTGGACCGATTTCAGGGCAAAAAATTGCCTGAAAGTCGCGTGTCGCGGCCGCGGCTATGCCATTCGCGGTCGCGACACGCGTAAAAATTGCCCTATTCAATCCGATTTTGCCACCACTTTTACCTATTCCTATTCCTATTCTACCTATTCACCTACCTATACAACCCTATATAAACCTACCTCTTACACAAACCTCACATCACCTCTATTTTTACCCAATCCCTTACTCTAAACTCTTCCCCAAAATCTACTTTTTATCTTCCCAATTTATTCACTCCAATTTCTATCCTATTTCCTATTTCCAATCACTTCCATTTCACAACCCCAAACTCATCTTCAAGCTTTGGTCTTTCTTTTCACTTCTTCTTCTTCTTCTTTTTTTTTCATACCTTAAGCCCCTAAACACCATCACCATGGTTAGGACAAAGCGTGTTGGTAACAAACCCGCCGTTACGGAAGCTAATCGCCTCCGGGTTCAATGCGGAGCTTATTTTGACATCTATTCGGAGGAAGAAGCCGCTCGTTTCAAACATTTTTCACAAGCCGACGGCCAATTTGTAGATATGCACTTCTTAGACTTCCATTCGGTAAGAGTATTAAATTTCTCTACTCGAATTGATGCCTTTATTGAAGCTTTGGGTTGGCAAGAGTTCGTTAATATGCGTTTCCCGCGTATTAATGAGTATGTTGTGGAATTTTTGGTCACTTTGTCCATGAACAAGAAGAAAACTTCAATTTCTTTTAGGAATAATGGTATACCTTATACCATTGATTATGAAGCAATGGGAAACATGTTTGGCTTCCCTACTTCTGATTTTTACGATAAGCCTAAGGATTTTGATAATGATGCTGTTTGGCAAACTCTCTCGGATCAAGATTATTTTAATTCCAAAAACACTTCATGCAAGTTGATTTAGGACAATTGTGTGTTCTTCTTTCATAAGTATTTGAGTTTCTCCTTGTTTGGTCGTGTTGAGAGTTCAAAGGTCCAAGTTCGGGATTTGTATGTTTTGGATAGTTTGCTTAAAGGTTTGAGGATTGATTGCATTGGTATCATGTTTGACAATTTGTTCCGTGCTTCGAGGGCTAGTACAATTCAAATCCCTCTTTGTAATTTTATCACCGGTCTTGTGTTGGGAGCACGGGGTGAATTGGCCGACTATGACATGTCCACCTACCGTGGGTATGTTCCGCTTTTGGACATCTCGGCTCTTGAGCGAGCTCATTTGTTGCTTCCCCAAGGACCTCCCGTCTTTATTTCCTATGCTACCCGTATTGCCCATCTTTGTGGCACTATGGGTGGTGGCGCTTCAAGTTCTCAATTTGTAGGTACCAAAGGCGGCGGAGATGCGGAAGGAGAGGAGGATGCACCACCGGCTCAGGCACAACCCCAAGCACCTCAAGCGGAGGATAATCCGGTAGATTTGAGGAGGATTTTGGACCAAATTAATTCCAACAATCGCTCCATGAATCTACGCATTGATGATTTGGTTGAAAACAATATGGTGATGAATGACAACCTCAACCTTTTGAGGCGTGAACATCGATCGACTCGGCATCGGATGCTTTTCTTTTTCCGACGCCTCAATGTGGAGACGTCACCTACACCTCCCGATTCACCACCTCATGCTTAGGTTGTTTTCCTTTCATTTTATTTTTATCTTGTTATATGTTTGATACATTTTCCTTTTATTATGTTTGGTACAATTTTTACTTTTATGTTGAATGTTTCATTTGCTTAATTTAACTCTTTGTTTCGTATGCCTTATTTCGTATTCTATATTTTCTCCATTCTTTTTGCACCAATGAGGACATGGTCCAATTTAAGTGTGGGAGGAGACATACGTATATCAATTTCTACATAAATACGAAATACGAATAAATTCAACAAAGATATTATTTTGCACAACAAATAATAAATGCAACGAATGATATTCATGCAAATGCAACACATATATATATATTGCAAAACATTTTTCACAATAACTTAACATTTTCATATATTTTTAGAAAATTAATCATAAGTTTTTATGATTATTTTTAGGTTATCATTATCGTTAGAAATAATATTTCTATACGGGTAATATTTTTTTAAATTTTTCACAAATCTCCGATACGATTTTAAGTAAAATTGTCTCGAGTGAATGTATTTAAGTAAAAATTCTTTATTCAATCTCTATTTTATATCATGCAATTCATGATACAATAAATCTTATTTTAAATTTTCAATTAGGTTTATAGGCATTAAATTGAACTAACAATTTTAGCTCGGTTTGATTTCGTCTTACATTAACACCAATTGAAGTTTTTAAGGAAACTTTAGCCATAATACATGTTGAATTTTAAGTCAATATAGGATGAATGTGCTATCTTTCTTTTTCTCAAATTATAATTTTATAATTCATATTAATTAATCAATTAGTTGAATTCTTAACTTTTGGCCACGATTGAGACCAACCTTATCACAATCGAGGTATGAAAGGGAAGAATAATTAAGTACCGTTTACTTTTGGCCACGGTTGCGACCACCCTTATCACAATCGAGGTATGGAAGGAACGTTTAAAGCAAAAATTATAAGCGTGTATAAGTTTAAAGTAACGATTGCGTCCACCCATGGCATGGTCGGTACCTCTTAAGCAAACACAAAGCAATAAAAATACGTATAAAGTTACGACCAAGACCACCCTTATCTCGGGCGTAACTAAGCAATAATTATCCTAAGTACTTATTTAAATAAACAATATATCTTATATATTAGTTTAGGTTTGGGAAAGAAAATTTTAGTGCTTTGAAATGCCTTGAGATGAAAAACTCAATAACATGCGTGCTTATTTCGTCCCGAATGCTTCAATTCAAAATTGAAAATACAAGACGAATGATATATCGTATTTATACTAAGTTAGTTTGATATTTTTCGTATAAATTTGCCATGCGAAGCTAGTCTTTTCGGCTTAACTAATTTAAAAGGTAATACAGAGATATATGTTTTATTTTCATAAAGAGATTAGTTAGAGAATAAATTCAGTGAAATTTTGCTCGGGACTAGCAAAAGATTAAGTGTGGAGATTTGTTAAGCCCAAAATACACCTATAATATCATCAATAATTACATCAATATTGCTACGAATTTATGCTATTTATACCTATTTAGAAAGCTTTTACTTTCGAATATGTTTCTTTCATGCAAGGTACATAAATATTTGGTAAAATCCAAATAGGAGTAAAAAGAGCTCGAAAATAGAAGAAAAACCCTACAAAAGGAGTCGAAGACGACGAAAATTAATAACGCCAAGTCGAGGACACGAACGAGGGCTGAAAAATGAAAAATGCTCCGTGCCGCGACCGCGGCTTTCCCTTTTCACGGTCGCGACACGCGTCGTCAGTCACTTTTCCCCTTCGTCTAAAGTGCATTTGATGCTCCCCCATTCTCGGTAGTGAATTTGATAAATCTCGGTACGAGCAGGAGATTTTAGAAGCATGTTACACACTTTCGTTTTCGACGAAACGCGTTCGTTCGCGTGGATAAAGATATCCTTTCACAACGGATACGTCCTTTCACAATGGATACGTCTCTTCATAACGGACACGACACTTCGATCAAGACTCTTCAACATCTATAAATAAAGAGTTGATGGAGAGTTGAAGAAAAGAATATAATGTTAAATGTGTAGAAGAAAGAGATTAGTGTAGAATTTATGCAGAAGTTCCGAATCAAGTGATTCAGAAGTTAGATTTAGATTCTGTTCAAAAGCAATATGATGTACACACATTGTTTACAAAATAATAACAAATTCAGTAGCGTTTAGACATTGTTCCAGTTTAGTTTTCATTTTGGTAGTAGACCGACCCAGTCTCTATTACGAAGATTCAGCGAGAAGATTGAGTAGAGGATTCGCCCCTGAGCCTGACAAACTCGAACGAAACCCAAGGAAAGGATTGACAACCCGTTCACTTGCACACCGTCGAAGAATTCAATGCTCCATGTTCTCTGTAAACTTGTATCAATTTATATTTCATCTAATAAAGTCCGTTCTATTCGATAGATTCTTATGCAGCACTTTGGTAAATGAGCCGAAGTGGATTGATGCTGGTGTTTTCATTAAAACGTATTTAATTCAAAATCTTTACAAGGAAACTTTGTTGAACACTTAGGCAAATTATTATCTCGGTAAAGTTTTAATTTGGTTAAGGGCAATTATCCCGGATAAGGGTTTTGTCGCGTTCAAAGCCAATTAATTAGAGGTTCCGTCATTTATTTCATCTTTATAATTCGTACAAAGTTTAAAGTTGTTTCTTTGCTTAATGCAAACAAAAATACTTGTTTACTTTTCTAAAATACTAAAACGTTCCTGTTTTGCAAATTCATTCTTAAGTCAGATATTTTCTAACATCTTCATATTCTAATCTAATTCTCATTCTAGCAATTTCAAAACCAAAACCGATTAAACGATTTTTTTCATATTATAAACCTTAAAGTAAATTTAACCGATTATAAATAAGTTTTGTTTAAAAAAGCGTTCCCTGTGGGATCGATATCTTTTATTACTACAAGCGTATACCGTGCACTTGCGGAAATCGCTCAACATTGGCATAGGAGATAATGGGGAGATAGTGAAGCTGAAACATGGGTTAATGAAGGATAGCAGTTATGGAACTTCCTTCTATGGCAGTTACAGAACTTCCTTGCTGAAACGTGGATCTTTCTTGCTGGGCAGTTTCCAACATATTCTTTACAGCAGAAAAACATAATGTAGCAGCAAAAATAGTTAGTGGATGAGAGCAGTTACAAAATTTATTGGAATTTCTCTGTTGAAATGTGAAACTTACTTGCTGGACAGTTACTGACTTATTTTTGCAGCATAAATACAAGTTTTGGCAGTAGGAACAGTCTCCAGCAATCTTCAACAAAAATGAACAATCTCAGAAAAATCTCTACAACAATTAGACTCAATTTTGTCAATTTCTTTCAATTTTCTAGCCTTAGTTCTACACTTTCTTTCAATTTTCGATTCCAAATTCTTTCAATTCAATTTCTATATCTGTAATCCTTTCAATTTCAGAATCTCAATTTCGATTATTCAAACATTTCTATTAAATTTCGTCATCGTTTTCTTCAATTAATCTCAATCCCGTAGATTTAATTGCGCACCTTAATTTTTTTTCATATCCTTTAAGTTTTTTACACAATCTTTTAATCTAGAAATCAAATTTTCTGTTTTTTTTTTTAAGTTTTCTATAAGATTTTTGGCACGCTCACCAAATGACAAAAAAAAAAACTTTAAATAATAATATAATAATAAGTCTAATGTTAAAGTGTTGAAATCATTTCAAATATTATTAAAAAAATATTTTTTTATCATGAATCTGATTATTATTTTTATATAGATCAAAGACACAGTTTTATTTTATTTTAATTTTTATTATGTGTTTTACATATATTATATAATACATAAAAATAAAACAAATATTTTATCAAATTTATTTTATCTTCAAATTTATTATGAAATCGTAAAAAATTAAGGAGGGGTGTTTGGTATTTTGACATCTTGTTTATGTTTTCACTTTGAAAATAAGAGTTTTAGGTGTTTGGTTAGACACCTCCTTTTGTTTGCATTTTGTAGCTGAAAAGTAGCTTTTCGTAAAAGCAGGGGATCCCTATTTTTTAGAAAAGCAATATTTTCAAACAGCAAAACAACAAACCATAACAGGAAAAAACAAACAACAGGTAAAACAAACGGCTCTTAAAGCTCTTACTTTTGGATAATGCAGTTGAACTGAACAAAATATTTAAATATATTACTAATATTTAAAATTAGTCCAGTTTAATAACTTTAGATTCTCAATTGTATAATTAATAAAAGGGTTAATATCATGTCCGTGTCTAAATTTCTAGAATTTATAGCTTAATAGTAATATATAGTATAATTATTAGGTGTGTGATTTTATGTGGTGCTATAGAAAAAGTTTGGAGTTAATTTGATGGTTTTAGATATAAATTAAACGTTTAGGATAATTTTAAAAAGATTATATAAAAATGGAGGATCAAACTAGACTTTTTCCAGATTTGAATATAAATCTCAAATCACCAAATGTTTCCGGCGTCTTCTTCTTTCCTTTCATTTCTTTTTTTATTTTTCTTTCATTTTCATCATCAGATTCTCTGAACCGTTTCTCTACCGTTTCTTTGATTTACGGAGATTTGACCGTCCGAATCACTCGAAATTGGAACCATAGAATCCTTATGTATAGATCTAAGTCCTAACCGAAGAGTTTTTGAGTTTCGGCAGTGTTTGGAGGAAAACGTCTTAGACAGGATTTAGAGGCGAATTGAACGGATGTGTTTTCTTTAATTAGTGACCAAGGTAAGTAACTATCAACTATATTTTGAGTTTTATGTATATAGATATATATACAATTAAAGAGTTTCAGACAGTGAAATTTTAAGGTTATGCAGGAATTTTATAAAATTGGGATTTTTCACGATTTTGCTTTTTATTGTGAAATTATGGTTCAAATGAAGCTATTGACTATGCTTCTATGTGCATTTCAGATTTTACTTGATTATGTTGATTTAAGGTTTAATTTGGTTGTTTTACATATATACATATATGTTTTTGGTTTCAATGTATATATATATTGAACAAAATGAATTTGATGATTTTTTTACGAATTTTGGATTGAAGTCCAAATATGATTTTTATGATACAAAATGGCTAATTGAAGCCAAATGATTTATGGTTATGAAATAGTTTGGAATTTGATTGTGAAAGGAAATTTGAACATGTTATGATTTAATGATTTTATATCCATCGAGAGTTATCCGGATCGGTGGTTTTATATTTGAAGACCATGTTCAGTGAGGGACATGGCCTGTGTACACAGTCTGAAGACCTATTGGGTTTGGCAGCGAAGTGTTGGGTAAGACCATATGGGATAGACAATGTTAAGAGACGTCTCGACTATATATGTGGTTATTGGTTGATACTTAAGGGGAGAAACTCGAGGATGGATACAATGTTTTAAGTTCGTTTGGATTATGTTTTCGGTTATGATTGATTTTGATATAAGATTTTACTTTTGATTGATTACGAGTTGGTTTGATCAAACACTTATTTGATTACAAGTTGGTTTGATAAAACATTTATTTGATTATGAATTGGTTTGATGAAAAGTTTATTTGTTTTGATTCGTTTTGATAAGATGCATTATATATATAAAGTTATATGAACTTTATATTTTGAGTATATTTTATAAGGTTTTGATTAAATCATTTTATAAATGTATATATGTAGCTATGTTAAGTAAAGTTGGTTAGCTGATAGTTTCTTACTGAGATTTTTGTCTCACGTTTTTAAATGTTTTAATGTTTTTAGGTGAAAAAGTACAGGATATAAAGAAGGTTACCGACCGTTTAGGCGAGGTTTGGAAGTTGGCTGCTTATTGTTAGAATTATGGTTAGAACTTTGGTATTTCAATTGGAATATAATGGAGTTGGTAAATATATGTTGAGGTCCTCGAATGACTAATGTAGTAGGAATATGAATTATTTTAGAATATATATTGAAGATGAAGGCCAAAATAAATAAATAAATATGATATTATGATATATGGATAAATTGGAGACTCCTAAGTATTGATTATGATCTTTCTATTTCACGTCCGATGCCGATTGAGATCGTTTAGGGTCGGGTGTGACAGTTAAAGTACAAAAATACCCCTAACGTTTTGGGTTAGGAGTAATTTTACCCATAACGTCTAAAATGGTACAAATTTATCCATAATGTTAGAAGTTAAGAGCAATTTTACCCCTAACATTGATAAATTGGGTCAATTTAAGAAATAATTTATCAAACTGTCTTCGGTCATGAATATTGTCATCTACACTTCACACGTGCGTCATTTTATAACAAATCACAAACATATGTTGGGATGTGAAAAAAAAAAAAAATACTATCTTGTATACGAATTAGATAAAAAAATTCAAAAAATTCACTGAAGTTATAAATATTAATCTCTAATTCTGTTATTAAATTACAAAAAACATGAAATCCTTTTTTTAGAACGAATTGATATGCAATTGGTGCAAAATAAGGAACAAAAATATCCGTGTTTTATAATAGTATCTGAAATTGATCTAAATTATCAACGTTAGGGGTAAAATTGCTCTCGATTATAAACGTTAGGGATAAAATTACACTATTTTAGATGTTATGAGTAAAATTGCTCCTGACCCAAAACGTTAGGGATATTTTTGCACCTTAACTTTTAATAAAACTACTTTTATATCTTATCCTTAAAATTTAATATTGTTAAGTAAGTTTTTTTTTATTACTAGCAATACGTAATTATTACTAGTAAGTTTTTTATTTTATTTTATTTTATTTTATTTTATTTTATTTTATTATGTTGTATCATTATTACAACAATTAATCAAAGGGTAAAGTTCAAATAAAACCTCTGTGATTTTACTAATTTTCAGATAAAGGACTGTGATTTACTTTTTATCAAAACGATGATTGAGGTTTTTAACTTTAACAAAATAAGGACTTTTTCGATTGATATTATTAAAATCAGCTTTGACGATTTTGAAAATGACATATTTTAAGAACTACTAATATTCTAAGCAACTTTAATTCTTCAACTTTTTTATTTTGAGATTGTTTAGATGATGTTTGGTAAAGAGAGAGAAAGTTAGTGTTTAGAGAGAGAAAGTTCCAAAAAAGATGATTTTTGAAAATCGGAAATGTAGTTCCATAGAAAATATGATATTGAACAACTTTAATTTTTGAAAATTTTCATTTTCAGGTCGTTAAAGATGATTTTAATAGCTTTAATCCAAGTTTGAAACCCCAATCCTCGTTTTGACAAAAAGTAAACCACAGTCCTTTATCTGAAAATTAGTGAAACCGCATGGGTTTTATTTGAACTTTACCCTTAATCAAATTGAATAGTCAATAGATTGTTACCGACATGATGCCTAAATGTTTGCGTGCCCGAGTTTCTACCCGAACCTGTTAAAACCAATGTTATCAGAACCGGACCGGACATCAAACCGGATTGATGACTGGGTCACGGGTCACTTGGTCGGACCGGATGGCTCGGATTGGTCGAACCGGATGACGTAATAAATAAATAAATAATATTTATATATATTAAATATATATAATTAATTTAAAAATATTTTTATACATTATATATATTCAAAATAAATTATAAACAACTTTTGGTTTGTTATTTTTTGTTAATTTGAGTCTTAAATATATAACGAATAAATTAAATTCAGACTAAATTGAAATATATCAACGTATTCTATGCCATAAGATCTTTTTGAAAATATATTATAAACTCAAAACGGACAAATTATGAATGAGAAATTGATGCTCAAAATGAACTACTTGAAATGGTTTGGAAGAAGATAAAATGAATTAAACACTTACATCCCACATAGGAAAAAAATGAGAAACTTAACTAGTTTATAAGTAAATAGGCTTTACAAGCCTTTAACCAATTACTAGGGAAAATGCTCTCTCACGCGCAGGGGGGTGCAATCGACTAACCATTGGATTAGGAGCGCACCCGCACGACGTGGGCAACGCGAATGCCGCTCCAAAATATGGTTCCATAACTTGACCCCTTTTTAAATTTTATGGTTCCATAACTTGACCCCTTTTTAAATTTTTCCAGCAAAAAGGAAAGAACCCAAAAATATTTTCAGCTCCATTTATTTTTTAATTCCATCCCGCCCATAAATTCACACAGCCGCCCCTGCCATCCCGCCCAAAAATTCACACAGACCGCCCCTTCAAAATTCAACCCGCCCAGAACTTTTTTCCCCTTCCAGAGACCCGGGGTCGCACCGGTTCCCGGGCCAACCGCCGGGTCCCGGTCCTATCCCGGGTCCCGCCGGTTATTTCAACATTGAAATAACCGGCCAGGCTCGGACCGTCTTCCTCGCCGGTTCCCGGTTGAACCGGTCGGACCGGTCGGTCCGGTCCGAGCCTGATAACATTGGTTAAAAAAATAATTAATGCTGGCTTCAGTTCTTTTAGCAAGTACACTCCAATAACTTCTTGACACATCATTCATGTCTTTGTTTTGTTAAATTTTAGTCAAGAAAACATTCTGGGCTTCATATCTTTTTGGTTAACTGTAAATCGTAAGTTTTTTTATCTTGTCACATTACAATTTAACTTTGCTTAGTAATTTTAAATATTTAAAGTTATTCATTTTATTTATATTTAAAAAAAAATTAGAGTTCAAAATAAGAGTTTTGCAGTGTTTTCAAAGCTATATTACATTACATGTATCAAAATTTTGATTTCAAATTATAAAAAAATAAATTTTTTAAAGTGAAATGAATAATATTTTTCTAATCGAATTTTATGTTGAAAGTTAATTCTTTTTATTATCGGAGCATAATAGATAAAAAAATAAAAAATCATGAATTTAATGTATCTAAATAAAAAATAAACACTTAATAAATTAAAAAGTAAAAATCATCGGTCTTATGATGTTATTTGCCAATCTTTTATCCAATCTCTTTTTAGAATAAATTGCACTCTCACAGTAACTAAAATTTAAGATCGTCTGGCTTCACAAAAAACATGAGAAACCTGGACAATCCATTACCATTTTCAAAAATATCATTCGATTTCATTTTGTATTAATAAAATCACTGAACTTTTTTGTTTACTTTGATACATGCACTCACAAAACACAATTATTGGAATAGTGGTGAGAACCATATCGAAAAGAACTTACTTTTACGTATAATATGACAGACACGTGGCAAACATGTCTATGCTACGTCACATCCAAAAAAAATAAAATACAGTTTTTACTGTCATGTGAAAGTTTTAAGCAATTAAATTAAGTATATGAAAAATATATATTTTATTTTTTTTACTGTCGTACGTAAGGTCAGTCGTTTCTAATGTGACTGCCACATTACTATCCTAGTAATTTTTCTATATGAAATGACTAGAATGACTTATTTGAAATAAAAATGAAAGCGCACTGAGTTTATTAAAACAACATAAAGTTTGGTAACCTTTTAAAAACTGGTCCAAAACTTTAATGACCATCGATACAATTTACCACTTTTTATGAAAAAAAAAATGAGTAAAATGATTTAACTAAACATTTGAAAGATAAAACTAAAAGTATATTTGTTTCAGATTACATAACCTATCAATATCCAGAAAAGAATGTGATATCGGAATATCCATATTTGAATGTAGCTTTCAAAGACCTGTAAAACAGAAAACAAATAGTCAGGGGACCGGTGACCGGCAAACCCTCTCCGATGCCTAAGTCAGTATGATAATAAGCTTAGAGAGAATAAAGTAGTATTGCAGTGTTAAGAATTGTGTACCTTCCTTCTTGAACTTGACTCCTATTTATAGATATTTATATTTACAGATATTTAAACTTAAGCTTGGATACACGTGTCACCACCATATTGGTTCGGAATCTAAATTCCCACACCAAATGGCTTTGGTGCGTGTTTGAGGTCCAAGACCATTATCCTTGTTATTTTTGTCAAAAGCCTTTGAGACCTAAGTGGCCGGCCTAAAAGTATGGACTAATGCCGCCGGGGCCCAATCTTAATTATGCACCATATCAAAAGTGAAATTAGTGTAGGGATAAAAAAGTATAAATAAATATTGAGTGGTTAGAACGTTAAACGTTGGAAGATAGATAGAACATTAAATTGTATATGAAAAAAAATCATTTTTAAAGAGTGAGGTTTGAAATCGCATTATCTGATAAACGTAAACTTAAGATTGCATTGTTTTACTCTTCTTAAAAAAAATTGTACTATTTTATATGTATGGCTAAATATGTTTTTTTCTAAAAAAACATTAAGCTAAAGATACATCTTCTCCACAATAATATATATTTATTTATTTAAGAATAATAATATATATATATATTTTTTTTGGTAACAAGGAAGGCATAGCCCAGCAAAAAAACGGAAAAACTACGATAAACTAATTCTCTTCGTAGACCTGCCTAAGCGATCTTCGTTGAGAATTTTCTAGAGGCCTACAGGAGGCACATCACACTCGTGATAACCCATTGTAACTCGTCCTGCGAAATTTGCCATCTAGTTGGCTGCTTGATTACCTTCACGGTAGGTGTGTTTTAGTTTTACTTCCCAATCTCTATCCAATAGTTCCCGACATTGTCTGATTAGCTCCACTTGGGGATTATGTGTATTTACCTCCTCCTCTAAGGTTTGAATGGCGTTCTTTGAATCCACTTCTATTATCACCTTTCTGAAATCTGCTTGCCAAGCCATGTTTAGGCCATGTAGGATTCCCCAAAGTTCTGCTGCGAAAGCCGAGCACGACCCCAGATTTGCCACAAAGCCCTTGATCCAGTTTCCTTTATAATCTCGGCATATTCCCCCTGCTGCTGCGTTTTCCAGAGTTCCTTTACATTCCCATTCGGTATTTATTTTGATCCAGCCCCGATCCGACGGATGCCATTGAATCCACTACTCCATCACTTGTTTCACTCGAATTCTTTTTTCTGCTGTTACTGCTTTCGAAATCTCATCTGTTTTACCAATAATGAAGCCCACCTTGTCGCCCCTAAACTCTTCCTTTTCAAAAGTACGAAGGTTCCGCCATCTCCATATCCACCATATGGTAAATGCAAAGACGCTTGCCCAGTCCATCCCCCTGCAATGGTTTTTGCTATTTAAATTTTCTGTCATCCATGCATTCAGATCCAGGTTGAAAAAATTAGGCGACATTGATACCGGCACAAGAGCTGTCCATACCGTTTTTGCTGTTATGCAATCCCTTAAGGCGTGTAGAGTAGTTTCATTCAGATTACACTCGATACAAAACGCTGTGTCAAACAGTCTTCTCCTGAATATGTTATTATTGCACATTATGGCGTCGTGGTTAACCAGCCAAAAGAATGCTCTTATTCTCTCCGGCGCTTCTACTCTCCAAATCGTGTCCCAGATATCCTCGGTGTTGGCCAGGTTTTTATTCTCTTGCAAAACTTCAAACCCGGATTTTACTGAGAAGTTTCCCATGATTGTTCTATTCCAGCTCCAACAATCCTTATCTTCTATTTCCAGACTAAGGTGATAAGTGCCTAATTTCGTTATGTCTGATTGCGGAAGTAAAGGCGTTAGGGTATCCCATTTCCAATCATTGTTTTCCCAAAATTCATGGACAGGGAGGTTGATCAGGTCTTGTGGGATGGTCATGACAACAGTGTCCGAGAGGCGTTCCTTTCCACACCAGCGATCCTTCCAGAAACTAGTTGTTCTCCCGTTTTTCATTGTACGGCTTAGTCCTTGCACTACGACTTCCGAGCCTCTCACAATGCTCTTCCAATTAACTGATGCACCCTGTTTTGGCTTGAAAATATCTACTCCGCTTTGATTGCTGCAATACTTTGCGTGGAGGACCTGAACCCATAGCCGCTGAGGTTCCGTTAACATTATCCAGGCTAACTTTGCTACCATAGCCGTGTTTACCTCTTTAGTCAGCCGTATCCCCAGACCACCATTTCTGCGCGGTTGGCAGACTTGACCCCAATTCACCAGATGTGCCTTCCTTTGATTCGAAGAGGAACCCCAGAGAAAGTCTCTATTGTTTCGATCCATTCGGTTACAGATACCTGTTGGTAGGACAACGGTTTGCATAGTATACGGTGGTATGGCTGTTGACACCGCTTTTATCAGCGTTAGGCGACCCGCAAAGGATAACGTTCTGCTCTTCCACCCAACTAATCTACTGTTCACTTTGTCCACTAGCCCCCTGTATGTTTCTTTGTTTATTCTTTGATGGATCAGCGGCATTCCTAAATAGATCCTAGGTCTTCTGTACAGGTTATGCCCATGTTTTCACTGATGTTTTTTCTGTCTGCTATTGCCACATTAGCAGAGAAAAAAACTTTGGACTTCGGTAGACTCACTTTCTGACCTGAGTCGTCTCCAAAGAACTTAACAATGTGTTTAATTGTATTTGCTTGATCAACCGATGCTTCTGCAAAGAGGATAATATCATCAGCAAAGAACATATGAGTTAGAGGAGGACCAGATTGAGAGAGTTTGATGGGATTCCAGCTTTTGCAAAGCACTGCGTCTTCAATCATGTGGCTGAGTCTTTCAAGACAAAGCACAAAGAGGTAGGGGGATAGGGGATCCCCTTGTCTGAGACCCCTAGTCGGAGTAAATTTCTGAAGCTTCTCACCATTCCAAAGCACTTGCATTGATGTAGCCGCCACACAGTTCATAATTAGATCAATCCAGTTCTGTTCGAGTCCAGCCAAGCTTAGAGTACCTCTAAGGAATTGCCAACTTAGAATAATAATATATTTAGTAACTGCTTCGTTGTAAACAAAATGCTCAAAAAAATTTAATATTTATTTGGTTTGAAGAATTAATTAAAATTTATATTTATTGAATTTAAATTTATAAAAATAAATAAATAATGAAAATTGCCTATGATTTCTAAAGTACTAGAGTCAGCTATTGCTAACTGTAGAGATATTTTTGTATATTATCTCTATCATGAATTCAATTTGAATATCATTTTCAAATATAATGTCTCGTAGGTTGGTAAAAGGTTTTAATCTTTATACATGAAATTTTGGTTTAAGATGGAAACATTAGAAGGTTTAAGAAGAAAGAAGAAAGTGGAAAAATCAAGTTGGGAATATCACATCAAACAAAGAATTTCAAAGCAGTCTTTGGCATTGCCTTTTCTTTTTAACACTTGTCGATCTCTACCTAACTGTTGAGGGGGAAAAGGTCAAATTGATGCAACTTACACAGTATTATGTCTTTTTCTTTTAGCAATTTGATAGCAAGCCTCGCCAAAAATATTCTTCAACATTTATTTGTTTTCATCTACTCACATTAATTATCCTTTGCAATTATATTTCTATGCAAATAAAATAAAACAGTTTAAGGAATAAAGTACACAACTACCCCTCTTCAAAAAAAAAAATAGTACACAACTACCCATATTATTGTAAGTCCAAATTAATTTTACATTTAATGTCATAATTGAAGACTTTTTTTTTATGAAAGTCATAGTGGAAGACTTAAGTCTTCATTTTGGTAGGGATTTCATATTTTTGGAAAATTTAATGTATAAAAGATAAATAATAGTTTTAAAATTCTCATTTTTAATATGAAAAGACAAACAAAATTCTAAAATAGAGTAAACAAACACCTCTTAGGTATTTGCAAGTTGAGATAATTATAGACATCAACTGAAGACCTCTCACAGTCATCAGACCTCCTCTAGTCATTAATCCTGTTATATTCACTGCACATATATATTATGTTATTATTTATCAATAACAGATTAAAGATATGTGTATGCATAAAAAAAATTAAAAATTGGAATAAAGTGCAAAAATACCTCTAACGTTTATAGACATGATCAATTTTACCTCGAAGTCTAAAATCATGCAATTTTACCCATAACATTGGTAGCCATGAGCAATTTTACCGATAACGTTGATAAGTTGGGTCAATTTCAGACATTATTATAAAAGACATATATTTTGTTTCTTATTCTGCACCAATTGCACATAAGTTGATTCTAAAAGAAAAGATTTCATATTTTTTTATGATTTAATAATAGATTTTTTTAAATCATATTTAATAATAGAATTGAAGATTAATATTTTTAAGTTCGGTGAAATATTTGATTTTTTTTGTCCAACTCGTACCATATATTTTTTATTTTTTAAATCATGTTCTTGTTTAATTATATGTTTGTGATCTGTTACTAATAATGAGTGATAAAATGACGCACATATGGAGTGTAAATGACAAAATTCATGACTGAGAAAATAATTTGATGAATAATCTCTCTAATTAACCAAACTTGTCAACGTTAAAGATAAAATTGCTCTTAACTGCTAACATTAAAGGTAAAATTGTACTATTTTAATCGTTAGGTGTAGCGTTATTATACTATTTATAATCTTAGAACTAAAATTATTCTAAATTGATAACAGGGTATTTTATAATTTGTTCTAATATGAATTGGGCCCTTTACAGCGAGAATGCATATAATTCCACCAATCAGAAAACGAAGTATCGCATTCAAATTCCAGAAATTATTCAAGGGTGTCTGTGGCCCCAATAGGGTCCTATTATGTTTGTGCGTATCACTATCCCACCGAGCATTGTCAAGCGTTTACTTGTTTTATGAATTTAGGTGTCCATCAAGACCACACTTCACAATCGAATAGAATTTGCAATTTCACTTTCTTTGTTTCAAAGTTAATGGAGATCAATAAAATAAGATATTCATGTTTGTTTTTAAGATAATTGCTGAGTTTTTATGATAATGTATAGACCGACCTGTTTGTCAATTAGTTAGTTGATTACATTAGTGGTTATTTATTGGAAAATTATAAAACTGGGTCAAATTGGGAGTCCGTTTATATATTTAGACTTATTACATTATCTCTTACCGAATTAGATACTTTCAAATTACTTTCCCAAAATACCCTTAGTATATGTATCATGATTCTATTTCTCTTCATTTGCAATCTAATTTCAGTTTCATACATCAATACATGATCCATAATTTTTTTTTGTATATGTTAGTTTTGAGTATTTTAAGTTAGTTAGCACTTTTATCGAACGAATTTGCAGAAGAAGCAAAATAATGAACTGCGAACTAACAGTTTTTTCCACTGCGAACCCATCGGGTTGATAATATATTTTGGTTAAGTCATAATATATATACTAAGAGTATCTTGGGAAAGTCACAAATAAATAATCTAGATGTATAATGTGTTGGGTAATTAGTCTAAATATGTAAATGAGTCTCCAATTTGATCCAGTTTTATAATTTTTTCTTACTTTTTTGCTTACTCTGATTGTATAAAATTATTTGATAAAACTTAACTGATGGCTAATAGCTGTTTATATAAAAAGTCAAATAAGGATATTGTAAAGCCTTTATTTGTAATTAAAGGATAGTAATTAGAGGTAAAAATGTCATTTAAAATAGATGTAGTAATAAGCTAATTGAAAAAACTTCTAAAACCAACATTTTTAAAATTACTTTTTGAACCCAATAAATTTTTTTAAACATCTTTCCACTAAAAACTATTATTAATCATTTCATTAATCAAAATTTTTAAAGTCGCTCAAACCTTTGATTTTACTTTAAAAAGCTCTTTACCGAACAAGGTGATAAAATTTTTAACATTTTAAATTGAGAAATTTAGTGGTACCAATGAAAATCTTCTTGCATAGTACACTGATCTCCTTTGTAAAGCCTACAAATTTAATCAACCCCTTATTCTTTAACAACTAAATTGTAGCAAATTGTGGATGACCTAAATCCTAATGCTAAATGTTTGTAGTGCCAATTTTGAAACTGATAACACAAAATGTGTATCATCGGGCAAAACATATAAATTACCCTTCCATTTCCCTGTTATGAGACAATGGCCCTTGTTGTATTCGTTTACACAAAAAATATCATTAGAAAGTTCATAATAAATTAATTTCATTAGTTGGGTGTATTACGAGTGTTGTGTGTATGCTTCTTGTTTGAGTGCTTTTACGAGTCTTGTGCGTATGCTTTTTTGAGTGCTTTCCAAACTTTGGTGCCGTTTGGTTCACGGAATGAAGTAGAACATACATTACCAAGAATAAAGTAGAATATGTATTATCAAGTGATATTCTAAAGAATATTTTCTAGCATATTCCTAAAATTATGGAGTATTGATGTCCCGCCAAAGGTCCATGTCTTTTTGTGGAGAGTGACCTCTAAAATATTATCTTTACAAATTCGGTTAGCGTCCCGACATATCAGCATCCCAATTAATTGTGAATTGTGTGATGGGGATGTTGAGCATGAGTGGCACTTATTTGCTGGTTGTCAATATGTGGTGGCTTGTTGGGAGGCGGCCAATTTACCAACATTGGGCGTCGAGCCGGAATGGATCAAAGAGTGGCTCCTTGAGGTTCTGGTGCGGTTGGGGAAGAAGACAACAAGCCACGCAGCAGTTGTATTGTGGATCATCTGGCGGCAGCGGAACCAGCTCCTGTGGACGGGTTCACGACGGGAGCCAGAGGAGGAGGTGTCAGGTGCAGCCCAATTTTTGGCAGACTGGAAGGAGTTACGACAGCTGCGGGTGGACAATTGTACCGTTGATGAACATCGAAGACCTACCAGCCGATGGTTTACACCGGGGGAAGGGGAGGTGAACCGCAACGTTGATGCTGCGGTTTTCGCAACCACTAAACAGTTTGGGGTTGGAGTTGTCTTACGTGGGTAGGAAGGTGAGTTTCTGACGGGGTATAGTTCAGCGTCAAGCTGTATTATCTCATCTAAACTCGCAGAAGGCTTAACATCGTGGGATTGTATGTACTGGATGTTCTCCCTCCCGTATACCAACATTACATTTGAATGCGAGGCTAAGGTGGTAGTTGATGCGTTTCACTCTAGAAATAGACATTTGACGGAGTTTGGGCGCGTCATTGCATATATACGTTCTGGTTTTCAATCACGTCCGGATTGCTGTGTGGTGTTTGTTTCACGGTTAGCGAATGAGACGACTCATGTCATGGTCTGTCACTCTCATTCCAATGCTAACCCGTTTAGCACTATAGTGACCCCTAAATATTTACATTCTGTTCTTTAAAAGATAATGCTGAAGGTGCAAAAATACCCTAAACGTTTTGGGCCAGGAGCGATTTTATCACTAACGTCTAAAATATTATAATTTTACCCCTAAGGTTAGAAGACAAGAGCAATTTTACCCTTAACGTTGGTAATGTGGGGCAATTTGAGAAATAATTCATCAAACTGTCTTCTCGGTCATGAATCTTGTCATCTACACTTCAGATGTGCGTCATTTTATCAGTAACAAATCACAAACATATGTTGATATGTGAAAAAAAAATATAGCCTTTCGTACGAATTGGACAAAAATTCAAAAAAATCACCGAATTTATAAATATTAATCTCCAATTCTATTATTAAATTATAAAAAATATGAAATCTTTTTTTAGAACTAACTGATAGGCAATTGATACAAAGTAAGGAACAAAAAATCTATGTTTTATAATAGTGTCTATAATTGACCCAAATTATCAACGTTGGGGTAAAATTGCTTTTACCTTCCAACATTAAGGGGGTAAAATTGCACCATTTTAAACGTTAGAAGTAAAATTGCTTCTGACCAAAACGTTAATAGGGATACTTTTGCACCTTAATCCTAACAGGGCGTTTGATATTCTATTGGGATATGGATAAGGATAAATGTTGGGATATGGATAAAGATAAATGGTTGGGATAAGGATAAATGGTTGGGATAATGATAAAAATATGATAGTCGAGAATTATTATTCAATGTTTGATATGCAGGGTATGGATAAGAATAAAATAATACATTTTACTATTTTAATTTTATTTAAACTAAATAATATTAATTTGAGAGATAAAATTGACTTTTCCATCCTATTAAAATCGCACGAGCTTATTCCACTTCATTATACCACCTATTGGGCATAGAATTTGAGGGATAAGAGGCTTATCCCTCATCTTTCTCACTCTTCTATCTCCTAAACAAACACAAAATAACTTATAGTGTGTTTTTTTATCCTTATCTCACCTCGTATATCCCTTCTAACAAACACCCTCTCCTAGCTAATTCCTAAATCGCTTTCTATCTCGAAAAGAAAAAAAACCCTTAACCTCCCAAACCCCAAACCCCCTCCGTCATTCTTCTTCACCTTCTTCCTCTGGCCTTCATCTCCGGCATTCTCCCCCATGACGTTCTTCTCTGTTCTTCTATCTTCTTCTCTCTGATCGGTAATTCTTCTTCTCATTCAATCCAATTCTCAAACTTATGGCTTGATTGGTTGAGAGGTTTGGGAGGGTTAGTAAAGGTTTGTGGAAACCCTTGTTTGGGAGAAATAAATTTAGAAGGGTAAGAGATTTGATGGGTTTTGCAAGGGTTTGGAAGAGTTAGATTTCTTCACTTTTCTTTCAGTTTTCAACCCACCAAATTGGGGGTTTAGAAGGGTTGAAACTTTTATTTTCAATATTGTCCTTATTTAAATTACCTAATACCCAAACTAGCCTTTATTTACAACCTATATTCTTATTATTTGCATTTCCTGCTCACTTACTCCTCCCCTCTTTCCCGATGTCTCTTCCTTACCGGCAGAACTCCGTCACCGACCGAACTCCGTCAACGTTGACTTAGATCAGTTTTCTTCTATTTTATTTTGCTGTTAATGTTGTGTTTTCTCACTTTATGGTTGCTATGTACATTTTAGTCATTTTATAATGTTTCATTCCCTTACAAACCCTTCGTTCCAAACAAGAGGAAGGTACAAACCTTTATAAACCTTTACCATCCAACTAAATAAGAGTAAGGTTAGTGCTTTCCTTCCCGTTCCTTCCCGTTCCCCTTCCCCTTCCCTTCCCTTCCCTTCCCTTATTTATTTACCCTCCACAACCCCATCCAATCAAGCCCTTAGTATTGCTGAGCCGAAGTGCCGTTAGTCACATGTTTTTTCACTCGAATTTAAATTAGTAAAAGCGATACTCACTTTCTCTTCCTTATGCTTTAGGAAGATAAAATTAAGCACGCACTTGCAGAGTGAATGATGAATATATTAAGCACTTGGAGATGAACCAGAATGTTTATTTCAAATAGTTGGTGGTATAACTAATAGGAGATTGCTAGATATTGTCAGAAACTACTTTTTCTAATTAATATCATACTATTGATAAACCATTTGAAGTTTCTGAATAGTTCTATTTTCTACATCAGTTCAATCAATTCTCGATACCAGTTCTTAAAGTTACTCTGATCATGTTCTCAATTCTCAATCATGTTGAATCAATTCTCATACATGAAAATATATGCTGAATCCAGAACTCAGTTAAAGGTGTCCAAAACTGGTTCCAGTTCTGGAATTCAATTCTAGTTCTGGAAATTGGAACTGATTCCAATTTTGATTCCAGGAACTCGTTTACCCCAATTGATTTTGAATCGATTAAAATATCAATTGATTTTGACTTGATTTTAGGACTTCGGTTATTGAGCTTGACGACGAATTCTAACGAAATGGCCTACCAATGATGAAATTCGTCTTTCAGTTATTAGCATGGACAAAGGCAGGGCCCCTGGCCCAAACGGATTTAATGGTCTTTTCTATCATAGTTTTTGGGATATGTCGGCCCGAACTTTTGTAGTATGATTTGTTGCTTCTTTAATAATGGAAATATTCTTCCTCCCTAATGGTTCTTGTACCAAAAATAGAGGGATCTACTCAGGCTAAGCAATATCGGCCTGTTGTTATGAGCAACTCAGTTTTAAAATTATCTCTAAGACCCTTGTTGATAGGCTGGCAGTCTTAGCTTCAAAAATTGTCTTTGCGAACCAATTTCGCTTTATTAAGGGTACGAGTATCACTATATTTTTGCTGCTTCAGAGGGAGCAAATTATATAAATAAACTTTCCTTCCACGGAAATATTGCACTTAAAAATGATATTAGCAAAAAACATCCGATACTCTTGATTGTGATGTTTTTTCTAGTAGTTATAGAAGTTTTTGGTTTCTCACTTACGCTTTAGGGATTGGATTTTAAACATAATGTTTCCGTCTTGAATCTCGATCATGATTGTTGGCATGCGTTGGGTTATTTTTCATGCATACTTTTGAGGCCGTGTTGCGAACATCTTAACAAGACGGTACAATTCTTAGATTGGTATTTTTGTTTTAATTACTATGTTCCAAGTTCAACAATTTTAAGATGATACATACTTCAATTTCTATCAATCATACTACTGGGATGAGTGATTTCAACAAGTCATATCGGTTTGAGGCGGCTCACTTTAAACATGGAAACAAAAAGGTTGTTTTATCTTACCACAAAAAATGTTGTTTTGGTTTTGAATTCTGTAAAGCATGTGATTGCTGAAAGTACCACTAAGGCCGATTATTATACTACAGATAAGTGGACAGAGACTAATTTTCTCTGTAAAAATTATATATTGAATGTACTGGTTGATGATTTATATTATTTTACAATGTTGGAGAAAAATTGCCAAGGAAATTTGAGACGCGTTGCAGAATATATATGATCTTGAGTAGCTGGAATAAAAAACTACTACCTCAAATTTTAGATGACGAAGACAAACCTGTGGAGGCACATTCACATCAAATCTAGAAAATTTCTCACAATATTATCTCGGAAGGTATGTTTCTTGATGAACAATTTCAAGTTTTTGTAATTATTGATAGATTGTCTCCTTCTTAGAATGATTTTAAGAATGATCTCAGGCATAGAACTAAGCAGTATTCACTGGAAAGTCTAATCAACCGTCTACGCAATAAGGAGGAAGCTCTAAAATTGGACTAGAAAGAAGAGGTGCTTGTGTCTCAAACAACAGTAAGAGATCCACTGCAATTTTCAAACCTAATAAAAAAAGTTTCAAACATCAGAACCCCAAACAAAACCAGAACTGAAATACTTGGAATAATCATAATTGACACCCTCAAGACAGACCACAACAACCACCTAATAATGATACTATTTTTCTCTACTTTAATTATGGGAAACAATGTCATATGGTACGAAAGTGTTAGAACATGCCAAACGCTGCTTCTAGTGCTAACCTGATTGAAGAGTTACCTCTAATATCAATAATAAATGAGGCCAGCCTTGTATATGCATGGAACAGAAGGGTGGTGGATAAAAATTGGCGCCTCTCGCCACACTTGCTATGATTGAACAATGTTCAAAACATAAACTGTTTTGATTGCGGATAAAATTGTTGTTAGGTGATTCCACACCATGATTGTTGATGGAATTTGAATTGTGGAATTGAACTTCACCTCTAGAAAAATATATAGTTCTTTTAAATGGTGTCATGCACACTCCAGAGATGAGGAAGAATATGGTATCAGGTTATTTTCTTAATAAGGCGGGGTTCACTCAGACTATTAATAGTGCTGATTTATTTACTTTCATTAAGAATGACATGTTTGTAGGAAAATGTTATGTCACTGAAGGAATATTTAAGTTGAATGTTGAAGTTAATAAAATAAATATTTCTATTTACATATTGTGTAATTACAATACTTGGCATGCTTGGCTTTGTCACGTGAACAAAGGCATTATTAAAAAAAGGTTTAATATATCATTTGCCTTCTGAACTTGTCCAAAATGGTTGATTGGTCTCCTGAACTTTTAAAGTGTCTTGATAGCCCCCTGAACTTGCATAAAATATTCAGTTAGCCCACTGAACCTGCGTAAAATGTAATTAATTAATCATTCGGTTGTAAAAAAAGTAAGTCAAATGCAGAAGATATATTGCACACATCTTAAAAAAGTAAAACGACCAAGATCGGGGTATGCCATTATAATATTAGAGAAGAAAATGTTTTATAGTTGAATAAGTAAGAAATTCTTTTTTAACATGTTTTAATCTATTTTGTGGAGTATGTAACAACATTCTAAGGCACGTGTAACATATATTCTGCATTTGACTTACTTTTTTACAACCGAATGATTAATTGATTACATTTTACGCAAGTTCAGGGGGCTAACTGAATATTTTATGCAAGTTCAGGGGGCTATCAAGACACTTTGAAAGTTCAGGGGGGCAATCAACCATTTTGGACAAGTTCAGGGGGCAAATGATGTATTAAGCCTTAAAAAACATGAGTAACTTAGATTTAATTCCTAAACTCTTTTCTCTCAAAATGAGTTTAATAGCAAAAATTACAAAAACATTCCATAAGTTTATGACTAGGGTATCTAATTTGATTTTACTTTTATGTATTTGATGAAAAACAAATTGTTTGTTGTTGAAATTGAAAATCTATGCAATATGAAGGTATAGAGACTTTATAGTGATACAAGCATCAAATATGATTCTAACATGTGCATTGACTTTTATAACTCACATGTAATCATACACGAAATCATTACATTTATTGGATATGTTGCGAATAGTAAAGGATATAGGTTTTATGATTTGAATGAATGTGTTATTTTGGAATCGAATGATGCTAGCTTTTATGAAGATAGATTTCCATTTAAATTGAGAAATAGTGGCGGTGCATCATCTAGTAACAGGTATATTATTAGATATATTGTGCATAATGAGGGTGTGTGAAATTTGAACCGAGAAGAAATAAAAGACCTAGAGTTTTAAAAGATTTTATTTTTTGTGCATAAAAACTAGAGGATGATCCATATAACCCCCAAGAAACCTTGATCTTATTAGATATTGATCTGTGGTAAGAAGCCCTTAAGCAATTTAATCAAGATTGTAAGAACCGGATCGAACCAATTAGTTCAACCGGAACCGGTCACTATCCCATTCCGAAGAGAGCTATATTTTAACATAGCTGAAAACCGGTCAGAATTGGTCAGTTCACCTGCGAATAACTGATCCCAATTAAGCGGTCTCACCATGTCTTCTTCTAGGTTGCTATTTAATTAAAAATAATAACTTATGCAGACCTGAGACCTCTTAATCCCAAACATGCTCCTTAACCACTAGACTTATATATAAATTATGGTATTTATCAACAATTAATGAAATATATAATCATGTTTACAACTTAAATATTTTAAATATAATTTACTAATATTTTTTTTTTCTATTTTATGTTTTGACAATTATTATATAAAAATTATTTTATTTTTCTAATATTAATAAAGTTTTAAACTTTATATAAAATAAAATTCAAAAGTTCAAGTAGTGCTGTGGTGAATGTTATTTGGAATATTTGACATGCTAGGAATGCTTGTTTTTTTTCAGGATGTTCCTCTTAATATTCATGTTTTGCTTCTGCTTTTATGGGCTTGTATTCGTGAGGCTGATTCTAGCGGGTTTGGTTCTACTTGAAACTCATCTGTTGAGCTGCAAATTCTTCACACTCTTGGTTTACTTCCGCATCTAGGGGCGGAGCCAGGGGGCGGGGAGGGTCAGCCGACCCTCTGACGGAAGGGGGTTTTTAACCCTGGCTCTGCCAGAGAGCTGCCATGACTGGAGCCCCTCCAGCCATGGCGGCCGAAGAAGAAGAACTATTGTTCTTCTTCTTCGCGTCTGTTTCCTAAAGATGGTGAGGGCATTTTTGCCCTTTCCATCTTTCTTTTAACCTAGAATGTTAAAACGATGTCGTTTTGACATTCTAGGTTTAAAAAAAATTAGAAGATGGAAAGGATAAAAATGCCGTTTCCATCTTGAGGAAAAAAGAAAAGAGAAGCACAACTCTCATTTTCTTTTCAAGAGAGCTATGCAAAAAGAGGAGGAGGCAAATTATGTGGAAAAAGTTTCCCAAATCACCACTTCTTTCTTCAAATTTTAATTGCCCAATTGTTTTATCTTTTCACTAAATTTAACATCCAACTTTCATATAAGTTTTTTATTTTCATTCTTTATTTTATTTTTAGGTTTATGATTTCTAAATTTGGAATTGTTAAATTAGGGATTATTAATATGTTGTTTACTTAGAGATTCTAATTTCGAGTGTTTAATTTATGACTTCTAAATTAAGGATTTGTAATTTAGGAAATCTAATTGAGGGATTTCTAATTTAGGGTTTAATTTAGGAAATCTAATTTAGGGAATTCAATTTGTTGAAGTATCAATTTAGGCTCCACGTACAAATACATGCATCAAATCAGAGTTTAGCGGAGTAATATCAATGACATGTCCCGTTTCGTTATAGAGGTCTAAATTGGTACTATTTTTTAAACATTAATCTTATATTAGTGTTATTTTGTACGTGGAGCCTAAAAATCACAAGTCTATTTTGGTATCTTATCCCTATAATTAATTTAGGGTCTAATTTAGGATTTCTTGGGATTTATAAAAATAATATGGGCTGGTCTAACCCGACCTGTAGCATCTAGCTCAACCCGTAGCATTTAATTTTTTTTTCATGGTCTAGCCCCTCCGATCAATAGGTCCTGGCTCCGCCACTATCCGCGTCTGTACTCTACTCCGTGTATGATTTCTGTTTGCTGGAAGCCGGCTCTGTTTGGCTGGATTAAGGCTAATACTATCGCCTCGGTGGTCTCGGGTTCGATAAGTTGCGGGGGTGTCTTTAGGGATCATCGTGGTTGGGCTGTTGGTGCTTTTTCTTTTCCGTTTGACTGCTCTCTGGTGCACATGGCTGAATTTAAGGCTATCATTTTTGCTGTTCTGACTGCTCATTCCATGGGTTGGAGACGTCTTTGGATTGAGAGCGACTTTAGTCATGTCATCCATCTTTTTCGCTCTTGTTCTACTTTGGTACCTTGGACTTTGCATACAGAGTGGTATTCCTGTTTAGAGATTATGACTGATATGATTGTGGTTTCTTCTCATGTATTTAGAGAGGGTAATCAGGTTGCAGATGCTCTTGCTAATTTTGGTCGTGTCAGCACCTGCCATTACTCCTGGGATTCAGCTCCTAATTTTTGTTCATTGCTTATTCGTGATAATACAATAGGACGTCCTTTATTTCGTTTCACTTAATTTTCGTTATTCGTTGTTCCTTTATTTTTTCTTCGTTCTTTGAATATTTTTGGATTCAGTTTTCTGTCCCCAGCTTTTAATAAAAAAAAATATAATTTAAGTTCAAATATAAAATATATACTCTACTATTTTATTATATTTACATGTAAGTAATATTAATAATAATAACTATTTAGTTTAAGAAGTATAGATTTTATATTTTTAAATTGTTACGTGCATTGAATTGGATATATTTTTAATTTAAAAATTTGATATCTCTAAAAATTATTAATTGATATTAAAGAAATATTTTTATTAGTATACTTTTTATAATAATGTTAATATTTTACTATTTTCTGAAGAAATAAAATATTTTACTATATTATAAGGTTAAATGTGAATAAATTGTGTTTTACACGATTTTGTGGGTCCTAGTTAAACCCCGGTTGAACCTTTAACCCTTGACCCTTTATCTTTTCCGGTTCTGTGACCGGTCTGGTTTTGACAACCATGCACGTAAGACATGAAAAGTTTGACAATCTTGTTATTTCACATGGCTTCAAAGTGAATGAAAGTGATAAATGCATTTATTTTAAATCTGAAAATGACATTTGCACTATTATATATTTTTATTTAGATGACTTGCTGAATTTTTGTTCTAATATTCACGTGGTGAATGTTGTGAAATTTATGTTGTGTGAGAGCTTTGACATGAAAGATCTGGGAGAAGCCAATGTTATTGGTATTCAGATAACTAAGTGAGAAAATGGATTTTCTTTAGATCAATCTTATTACATTAAAAAGATCTTAAAGAAATATAATTACTTTGACTCTAAACCTTCTTGTGCATCTTATGAGCCAAGTGTGAAGTGTTTTAAAAACACTAACGGCAGTGTAAGATAACAAGTGTGTGCTACCATAATTGACAATCTTCGATATGCCACAAATGGTACTAGACCCGACATAACTTATGTCATGAGATTATTATGGAGGTTTACTAGTAGACCTAATATTAGAACCAGAATGCTATTGAAAAGGTCATAAGGTATCTTAAAAGAACCGTAAATCTTAGATTGCATTATCAAAAGTTTATCGTTGAATGATGCTGACTGAGATACTTTGTTAGATTCTAAGGCAACCAATGGTTATATTTTTACCATATCTAGTGGAGCTTGTTTTATGGAAGTATAAGAAATAAACTATTTTAGCTTAATCAACTATGTCATCAAAATTGATAGCACCAGCTACATCTAATGAAGGAGAGGGTTGTTGAGAGGTCTATTAACTGAGATCCACTTAAGGGAAAGGCTGATTCTAGTCGTGTTGATCCTCTTTGATTGTACTGCAATAATTGATAAAATTCAAAACCGTAATTACAATGGCAAGAGACGATATATATGTCGAAAGCACAATACTATTAAGAGACTCTCTACACGAACTGTTAGAGTGAATCATGTACGCATTGAAGATAATCTAGCTAGTTGTTTGACGAAAGGATTAGCTAGCTAGAAAGTCCATAATACTTCGAAAGGTATGAGACTTCTACCCTTATAGTGATGAGTTACAATAATGGTAACCCAACATATCGAATGGGATCCTAAGAAATAGATGAATTCCTCAAGTGATACCAGGTTGAGTGTAACATCCCCAAAACCCTAACATATGAGTCTTCCCACATTCATATATATTTTCATGATTGAATACATACATTTTAGATTCATCTCATTGTCAGTAGAAGTTTTGTATGCATAATGCGATTATCGTGCGATTAGTAGGCGATTAGTGTGTCGTTAAGATGTAATGATTGGTTAATTGAGTTAGGACTTAAATGAAGGAATTAATGAATTCATATGTCCTAAATTGATTAACTTACATTTGTGGAGGGCTGGATTGGAGGTTTGTGAGCAAGCACGAGGTGTCACTCAAGTAAGACAAAGTATGCCTCTTTGTTTTAACAATGATTGATACAACTCATTTCTCCTCATTTCCAGCCACAATTTCGACCAAAACTTCAGCAAACCTTCCTTTGATATACCCTAACATCCTCCAAACAAAACTCTTCCAATTTCTTCCATTTTCAAGCCAAACAAGTCAAGTTAGGAAGCATACTAGGTGATAGACACAAGTTGAAGGTTAGTATGCTGTTTTAGCTTGTTTTCTATGAGTTGGAGATTCTGAAAAAACCTAGGTATGATCATAGGATTTGTTGTGGATGAGTTGTGATTGAGCTTGTTGAGTTTTGGTGTTGTTTTCATTGGTTTTAGGCTGTCCAAATGAAAGATATGTATCAAGTGCCCTAAACAGAAATCTAGGGTACTGCTTTCAGTCATTTTGGAGCCTGTTTTTCATATTGATATTGTTCGAATTTGAAGATACATAAATAATAAAATATGTTCCTATATGTGTTATGAAACCCTCTGTAAAATATGGGACTTTAATTCCATATATAGAGGAAGAAAACCTAGATGGATCATGACTGCCTCGAAATTGAATGTCATGTGAGGCAGCCATGTTGATGTAGCATTTTGAGGATCTTAAAGTCCGAATTGGAGAAAGTTTCTTTATACAAAAGTGTTCCTAAATACTTGAAGTATATGTCTGTAAAAGGATTTGGCAATCCATTGTGTTTATTGTGAGCTAGGTTGAGTGAATTATGGTAGATGCAAATCTGAATAGTCTGTTTCTTGGCTGGAAACAGGACCGAATCATTTTGCATGCCATATATTGTGTAGAAGTGATATTAAAGTGAATTTTGGATATGTTATACCCATATATGTGTAGTTTCAGTAGGTTCAAGAATCAGGGCATTTGGATTAATATAGAGAAAGTTATGGCAGAATGTGTGCAAGTAGGTCATGTGATGATCTAAGACAAAAGGATTAGATTGCATGAACTTTGTGGCATTAGTGTCTTGTAAATCATATAGCATTCCTTAGTTTCTATTTTCATTAAGTTTATGTTAAGTCTAATTGTATCAATGTTATGTGACATTAGGAGGGCAAGGTGCAATTGAACGCACACCCGATCGTGTTGAATAGATCGAACCAAGTGCGACGGTAAGCATATTGCTTATATATGTGTATGAATGTATTGTGCCTTGTGACTTGTTGAGTGTGAGATGTGGTTGAATCTAATGTGAATGATGTGGATAATGTTTGAGTGTTTATGATACATCATGATTGATAAGAAAGTGTTATGATTGAGTATGTTGCAGTGTTATGCGTAAATACGGCATGTTAAGCCTTGTGCACATACTGGAACTGAATAATGGTTGGATTATAAATGAATATGAGCTTGCTTAGATGGATATGTGAAATGGTCCAAGTTGAGAGTGCTATCCGAATATTGTGAGCCGGAAGCACATGTGTTGAGATATATGAGTACGTGAGTGAGTGTAACTCCTCCGTAGCACAGATGATTGTATTCCGAATTTAGTGAGCCGGAATACAGATTGGGCCCAAGGACCATTTTATATATATTGTCTAAGTATAGCAAGGCCTTTCTAAAATCAGTATTACTATTCTAAATAAATAAATTCTAACTTGGTACTGATGACCTATTTTGGTTTGTGCTCTTTACATTACTTGTATATACATATATGTGTAATATGTTTATTGAGTAGGCAGCTCACCCCTTGCCAACAGATTTTACAGGTTAGGTGGAGTTCTTCTTGCTTAAGGTCGCACCAGCAGTGTCAGTCCATTCTCATCTAGGCATTTTGGAGTCTTGTGAATGTACTTTTGTTTTGTAAATCCTCTGTGTAGGATAATGACTTAAACGTGTATTGTAAATTATAAATGCCTTCTCTTATGTATAATATGTAAAATTTATATGAGATTGAAGTTTATATGATTGAGAATTGAAAACATGTCTATGACTGATATTGTGTGAGATATCATGTGATCCAAATGAGGGGGTTACATTTAGTGGTATCAGAGCGGGTCTACTTTCCTAGGGATTTGGTTGTGTATGACTTGTTTTGGATTCCTAGGGTAAGACCACATAATCATATTTTCTTATGCTAAAGCATGTTGACATGGTCATGTTTCATGTAGGGTTATGGAGTCTGATGGTGAGAATGGATAATCCGGTCATATGTCTAGTCATGGTTCAGTTGGTCGTGTTCATGAGTCTGGGGGCTCAGAACATATAGGAGCTTCAGAACATGCAGGGTATCCTCAGGGTTACAACCAGTTTGAACAGATGATGGGAATCTATTTGGCTCAAGGTCAGCCTCAGCCACGTGTTCAAGCTCGTCGAGATGCGCCAATCTTTGATAAAAATTTTGAAAGGCTTAAAAAGATGGGTGCAACAGAGTTTGAGGGTAGCACAGATCCTGATATAGCTGATAAATGGTGGGCCAAGATTGAAGATGTACTTGAGAACATAGAGTGTCGTCTGGACTCAATGGTCAAATATGTTTCTAATCTTTTCACTGGTGAAGCTTTAGAATGGTGGAGATCTATAAAAAGGACAAGAATTAGAACTGAAATAACATGGGATATTTTCAAGAAGTTGTTCACTAATAAGTACATGTCAAAGATAGGAAACAAACAGAGTTTTTGACCCTTATGCAGGAGGATATGTCTGTGGCTGAATACGAGCTTAAGTTTAACACTTTAGCCAAATATGCACCTGCAAATGTGGCTACAGAAGAAGCAAAATGTCGCAGGTTTGAACATGGTCTACACCCAGATGTTAGAATGGGGATTCATGCACATGAAACGAGCTTTAGATTGTTAGTAGAATCTGCACTCAGAGCGGAGGAAATTGTGAAAGATAAAGAACAACTTTTTGTAACTAAAAGGGCTAGATTTGATACAGAAGGCCAGTCTAGCAGGCCATCAAAGAGAGGTGGATTCTCAGTTTCTTCTAGAGGCTATTCTCAACAATTTAGAGGTAGTAGTAGTATCCATCGTGGTGGGACTAGATCACGGGGCGGATTTGGAGATGTTTTGAGTAGTGCTCCATCCGTTGGTAGTAACAGATTTTCAGGTGGTCGGTTTAATAGTGGGTATAGAAGAGGAGCGAGGACAACATCTTTTCCAACTTGTCAGACATATGGACGGGTACACAGAGGTGAGTGTTGGGGACCTTCCCTGGTTTGTGGCAGATGTGGCCGATCTCACACAGGAGAGTGTTATGGTTCATTTAAGAAGGGTACATGTTTTGAGTGTGGAGAAACAGACCATTATCGTAATGATTGTCCCTTACTAGTTGATAGAGGAGAGAGAGTTCAACCTCAGTCTAATATAGGAGGTGGTGCAGCTGGAGTGGATAGAGGCAGAGGCAGAGGTCGAGGAGGAGGTAGATGGGGTAGACATGATGCTCCTATGGGTGGACAGACACAAAATTTACCACGAAATAGAGCCTTCAATATGACGAGGGGTGAAGCTCAAATAGCACCAGAGGTTATATCCGGTACAATTTCTATCCTTGATACCTTAGCTTTTGTTTTGATTGACCCTGGATCCACTCATTCATACATAACACCTGAGTTTATATTGAAAATAAATGGGACGGTAGAACCATTAGGATATGATGTGGGAGTTATCCTACCAGTTGGGAATAATGTTATTGTAAATCAGGTTCTGAGAGATTGTCCTATAAAAGTGAGGGGAAGTGAGTTCCCTATAGATTTAGTAGTTATGGGGTTTAGAGAATTCGATATTATTTTGGGGATGGATTGGCTATGTAAATATGAAGCTAAAGTTGATTGTTGTTCAAAGGAAGTTGTGTTACATTTTAATTCAGAATCAACTGTGTTATTTGTTGGGGAGAGAAAGGTTGTGCCATCTTGTTTAATATCTGCAATTCAAGCAATTAGATGGATTAGAAATGGGTGTGAGGCATATTTAGCGCATGTTGTGGACACTAGGGAGGATGGAGGCAAATTGGAGAATATTCCAGTGGTGAGAGATTTTGCAGATGTATTCGTAGATGAACTACCAGGATTACCACCTCATAGGGAGATTGATTTTCCTATTGAGACCATGCAAGGAGTATCTCCTATATCAATTGCTCCATATAGAATGGCTCCAATGGAATTACAAGAATTGAAGAAACAAATAGAAGAACTACTTGAAAAGGGGTTTATACGACCTAGTACTTCACCGTGGGGAGCACCTGTATTATTTGTGAAGAAGAAAGATGGAAGTATGCGATTGTGTATTGATTACAGACAACTGAATAGAATGACAGTGAAAAACAAGTATCCATTGCCTCGGATTGATGATTTGCTAGATCAGCTTAGAGGAGCTCGTCATTTTTCAAAGATTGATCTAAGATCGGGCTATTGGCAGTTGAGAGTTGCAGAAGCTGACATACCTAAAACTGCTTTTCGTACAAGGTATGGTCATTTTGAGTTTCTTGTGATGCCTTTTGGCTTGACTAATGCTCCTGCAGCTTTCATAGCATTAATGAACAAGACTTTTCAGCCATATCTAGATAAGTTTGTTGTGGTGTTCATTGATGATATCCTAGTGTACTCAAGGACTGTGGGTGAGCATGAACAACATTTGAGAATTGTTTTGAAAATTTTACGAGATAATCAGATGTATGCAAAGCTGAGCAAATGTGAATTTTGGATGGATGAAGTTGTATTCCTTGGTCATGTGGTGTCAGGTGAAGGGGTTCAACCCGACCCTTCCAAAATTAAAGCTATTGATGAATGGGAACTGCCAAAGAACGTTACAGAGCTTAGGAGTTTTCTTGGGTTAGCTGGTTATTACAGGAGATTTGTAGAGGGTTTTTCTCTGATTGCAGGTCCATTAACTAAATTGCTGAGAAAGGGAGTTGTATTCCAGTGGAATGATAAATGTCACCAAAGCTTTGAGGAACTAAAGAAGAGATTGACTTCTGCACCAGTGTTAGTGTTACCTTCTGAAGGTGGTGGCTTTGTTGTTTATACAGATGCCTCGGGACAAGGTTTGGGATGTGTTCTAATGCAAAATGGGAAAGTCATTGCATATGCTTCTAGGCAACTGAGACCTCATGAGATGAATTACCCCACACACGACTTAGAGTTGGCAGCAGTCATCCATGCATTGAAGGTATGGAGACATTACCTATATGGGGAGACATTTCAGATTCTCACTGATCACAAGAGTTTGAAGTACATCTTTACACAGAAGGAGTTGAACCTAAGACAAAGGAGATGGATTGAGCTATTAAAAGATTATGATTGTACAATAGATTACCATCCAGGAAAAGCTAATGTGGTTGCAGATGCTTTGAGTAGAAAGAGTGTTGATATTGTGGCTAGTATGAAGAGTTATAGTTTAAATTCACTAGTGGAGATGCGAGCCATGGATGTGCAGTTAGAAGTAAATGAAGTAACAGGTTTGATGGCTACACTACGGGTAAAACCAGATTTGAAAGAAAGGATCCAAGAAGCACAATGGCATGATCCTTATTTACAGAAAATGCGAGATCGTGTACAACAAGGTAAAAGACCTGATATTTCTATGGAAGATGATGGAACTATGATGATAGGTAGTCGATTATGTGTTCCAGATGTAGCAGATTTAAGATCAGAAATTCTACAGGAAGCACATAATTCTCCTTATGCTATGCACCCAGGAATGACAAAGATGTACAGAAATTTGAGACCTTTTTACTGGTGGCCTACAATGAAGAAAGATGTATCTGATTTTGTTTTCAAATGTTTGACATGTCAACAGGTTAAAGCCGAACATCAAGCTCCCGTGGGAAAACTAAAACCTTTAACCATACCAGAGTGGAAATGGGAGAGGATCACTATGGATTTTGTGATGGGATTACCAAGAACAAGGCGTAGACACGATAGTATATGGGTGATAGTGGGTAGACTTACGAAATCTGCTCACTTTCTACCGGTTCAACAGACAGACTCGATGGATAAATTGGCTAGACTTTATGTGGAACAAATAGTGAGGTTGCATGGAGTACCTATATCTATTGTTTTAGATCGTGATCCTAGATTTACATCTAGATTTTGGGGCAGTTTACAGCACTCATTGGGAACAAAATTGCATTTCAGTACAGCCTTTCATCCACAGACAGATGGACAATCGGAAAGAACTATTCAGACCTTAGAGGATATGATGAAAGCTTGTGATCTTAATTTCCAAGGTGAGTGGGATATACATTTACCTCTTATGGAGTTTGCTTATAATAATGGTTATCATTCGAGTATAGGCATGGCACCTTATGAGGCATTATATGGAAGACCATGTAGAAGCCCTATATGTTGGGATGTTGAAGGAATGAGGCAATTGGAAGGACCTGAGTTAGTCCAGGAAACTGTTGAGAAGATCAATGTCATAAAGAAGTATTTAAAAGATGCACAGGAACGTCAGAAAGCCTATGTGGATCAGCACCGAAGGGAGATGGAATATAAAGTTGGAGATAAAGTGTTTTTAAAAATATCCCCGTGGAAAGGAATAGTTCGTTTTGGCAGAAGAGGGAAGTTGAATCCAAGATACATCGGGCCTTATGAGATCATTGAGAGAGTTGGACCATTGGCTTATAGGTTAGCTCTACCACCAGAATTGTCTTTAATACATGATGTATTTCATGTGTCAGTATTGAGAAGATATAGATCAGACCCAAGTCATATGATTCCTGAACCTGAGATTGCAATAGTGAATACAGACTTAACTATTCGTGAGCAACCTTTAGAGATTTTGGGATGAGAAATGAAACGACTTAGAAACCGTGAAATTCCAATGGTTAAGGTGAGATGGAGTCATAATCAAACACTTGATGAGGCAACTTGGGAGGTAGAAGAAAATATGAGGACACAATATCCTTACCTATTTGAAGCTTCTGGTAAGTGAATTTTGGGGACGAAATTCTTTAAGGGGGGAAGAACTGTAACATCCCCAAAACCCTAACATATGAGTCTTCCCACATTCATATATATTTTCATGATTGAATACATACATTTTAGATTCATCTCATTGTCAGTAGAAGTTTTGTATGCATAATGCGATTATCATGCGATTAGTAGGCGATTAGTGTGTCGTTAAGATGTAACGATTGGTTAATTGAGTTAGGACTTAAATGAATGAATTAATGAATTCATATGTCCTAAATTGATTAACTTACATTTGTGGAGGGCTGGATTGGAGGTTTGTGAGCAAGCACGAGGTGTCACTCAAGTAAGACAAAGTATGCCTCTTTGTTTTAACAATGATTGATACAACTCATTTCTCCTCATTTCCAGCCACAATTTCGACCAAAACTTCAGCAAACCTTCCTTTGATATACCCTAACATCCTCCAAACAAAACTCTTCCAATTTCTTCCATTTTCAAGCCAAACAAGTCAAGTTAGGAAGCATACTAGGTGATAGACACAAGTTGAAGGTTAGTATGCTGTTTTAGCTTGTTTTCTATGAGTTGGAGATTCTGAAAAAACCTAGGTATGATCATAGGATTTGTTGTGGATGAGTTGTGATTGAGCTTGTTGAGTTTTGGTGTTGTTTTCATTGGTTTTAGGCTGTCCAAATGAAAGATATGTATCAAGTGCCCTAAACAGAAATCTAGGGTACTGCTTTCAGTCATTTTGGAGCCTGTTTTTCATATTGATATTGTTCGAATTTGAAGATACATAAATAATAAAATATGTTCCTATATGTGTTATGAAACCCTCTGTAAAATATGGGACTTTAATTCCATATATAGAGGAAGAAAACCTAGATGGATCATGACTGCCTCGAAATTGAATGTCATGTGAGGCAGCCATGTTGATGTAGCATTTTGAGGATCTTAAAGTCCGAATTGGAGAAAGTTTCTTTATACAAAAGTGTTCCTAAATACTTGAAGTATATGTCTGTAAAAGGATTTGGCAATCCATTGTGTTTATTGTGAGCTAGGTTGAGTGAATTATGGTAGATGCAAATCTGAATAGTCTGTTTCTTGGCTGGAAACAGGACCGAATCATTTTGCATGCCATATATTGTGTAGAAGTGATATTAAAGTGAATTTTGGATATGTTATACCCATATATGTGTAGTTTCAGTAGGTTCAAGAATCAGGGCATTTGGATTAATATAGAGAAAGTTATGGCAGAATGTGTGCAAGTAGGTCATGTGATGATCTAAGACAAAAGGATTAGATTGCATGAACTTTGTGGCATTAGTGTCTTGTAAATCATATAGCATTCCTTAGTTTCTATTTTCATTAAGTTTATGTTAAGTCTAATTGTATCAATGTTATGTGACATTAGGAGGGCAAGGTGCAATTGAACGCACACCCGATCGTGTTGAATAGATCGAACCAAGTGCGACGGTAAGCATATTGCTTATATATGTGTATGAATGTATTGTGCCTTGTGACTTGTTGAGTGTGAGATGTGGTTGAATCTAATGTGAATGATGTGGATAATGTTTGAGTGTTTATGATACATCATGATTGATAAGAAAGTGTTATGATTGAGTATGTTGCAGTGTTATGCGTAAATACGGCATGTTAAGCCTTGTGCACATACTGGAACTGAATAATGGTTGGATTATAAATGAATATGAGCTTGCTTAGATGGATATGTGAAATGGTCCAAGTTGAGAGTGCTATCCGAATATTGTGAGCCGGAAGCACATGTGTTGAGATATATGAGTACGTGAGTGAGTGTAACTCCTCCGTAGCACAGATGATTGTATTCCGAATTTAGTGAGCCGGAATACAGATTGGGCCCAAGGACCATTTTATATATATTGTCTAAGTATAGCAAGGCCTTTCTAAAATCAGTATTACTATTCTAAATAAATAAATTCTAACTTGGTACTGATGACCTATTTTGGTTTGTGCTCTTTACATTACTTGTATATACATATATGTGTAATATGTTTATTGAGTAGGAAGCTCACCCCTTGCCAACAGATTTTACAGGTTAGGTGGAGTTCTTCTTGCTTAAGGTCGCACCAGCAGTGTCAGTCCATTCTCATCTAGGCATTTTGGAGTCTTGTGAATGTACTTTTGTTTTGTAAATCCTCTGTGTAGGATAATGACTTAAACGTGTATTGTAAATTATAAATGCTTTCTCTTATGTATAATATGTAAAATTTATATGAGATTGAAGTTTATATGATTGAGAATTGAAAACATGTTTATGACTGATATTGTGTGAGATATCATGTGATCCAAATGAGTGGGTTACATTGAGGGTATATAAACTTTTAATGAGATCCATACTTCATTTGGAGTGGAGTAACCAACCATAAGAGTACTTCTGATAGGTTCATCTATGTGAATTTGGGAGTGGGGTTACTCCCTATCAATTTTTTGAAAAAAAATCTAGAGCGTTCACTATACAGAGATAAACGTGCATGGCCATAAAAGCACAAGGTTTTTTTTGAACTACACTCTGAAAAGGTTAAGCGTGTTACAATGTTAGAGATGGAGTTTGAGACTACGTGTCACTCTAGTATAATCTAAATTGTAACCACTATGCAAAATACATTTTCTTATGCTAATCTTACGATTTAAAGTCATTGATCAATACAATGTTTTCAAAAACTCAACTACGGGACTATTTAGCTTGGCTCTAGTATGTGAATTTATAAAATTATGTTTTTAGATATGGGCCAAGTTTGAGAATTTATAAAAAGGATTAAGTGTTTAAAGCTATGCATATATGGTTTCTAGAGTCCATAAGGGATGAGACAATTGTTAAGAATTCAATATAGAAAATCTAAAGGATTTATAAGTTGGTGTGTCATACTTTTGGGATGTGCTTCAAGAGGTGTTAACATACATGATTAATTACTGATTAATTATAGTATTGTGATAATTTTCTCCTATGTTCTTAATATATATTTTGGTTTAATTGGTTGTAACTGATTCTACATTTATGTTTATGAGTACAATAGTGTAGGGACTTTATTGTAAAAGCTTTGTACACAACCCACTTATAATGTAAGGGCTGTTAGTATAAATAGGTAAGTATAGGTTAGTTTTAATTACTTTTTTCCTCTTCTCTCTGTATTCGAGAAGCTAGATGAAGAACTCAAGAGTCTTCATCTCTTTCCTTTTCTTTCTGTAACACTTCTTCAAGATCTATATCAATGAAATGATTCATTTTCCTTTCACATAAGTGTTAAGATGGTATCAGAGCAATATGCTTTTCTTTTCCGCACCAGATTTACAACGATCGGTCATTGATTGATCCTCAATTTTAGGCTTCTCGCCTTTTTCCCTAAATTTTAGGGTTTTTTCTCGATCTTTCTTCTGTTTCATTCCCGATCTTCGGGTCTCTTCTTTTCTGGAAGTTCTTCCTTCCTCTTCTTGTCTGTTTTTCTATCAATTCTTCACTATGGTAAACTGAATTGATGAGTCTAGCCCCTTCTTCATTCACTCAAGTGAAAATCCCTCTCTCATTCTTGTCAATCCACCACTATCTGGAACCAACGACTACCATTCATGGAGCCAGAACATGAAAATGGCGTTGCTATCCAAAAACAAGCTGGACTTTATCGACGGCACGATTGAGGCACCGACGAGCAGTTCATCTCAATTCATTAGCTGGAAAAGGTGCAATAATCTGGTTCTTTCGTGGATAGTTAGGTCATTATCTGCTTCAATTGCTCAAAGCGTGTTATGGATAGGAGATGCAAGAAGAGTCTGGGCCAATCTCAAAGAAAGATTTGCACAGTCAGACATCTTTCGTCTAGCGGCACTTCAAGGAGAGATCTACACGTTAAAACAGGGCAATAAATCGGTTTCAGATTATTTCACGCGACTACAGATGCTTTGGGATGAGTATATTTCAATCGGGGATATTCCGAATTGTGTTTGTGAAGGATGCGTGTGTAATGCACTGAATACGGTTAGGAATAATAGAGATGCAGATCAGGTGGTATGTTTCTTGAAGGGGCTCAACGACACTTTCGCTACTGTCCGATCTCAAATAATGGTCACTGATCCCATTCCTAACATCAACAAGATGTTCTCCCTGATAATTCAACATGAATGTCAAAACCAAGCTCTCGATGCGGCCAATATTGGTCAAGATTTGCTCGCTCTAGTTCAGAACCCTAAAGGTCAGACTCAAGATCTTCAAGAACTCATGGCTCTTGTTCAGAACTCTAAGGGAAACAAGAAGTTCGGTTCGAATGGTAAAAATTGCACTCATTGTGGCTTCAAGAATCACACCGTGGATAGTTGCTACAAGAAACACGGTTATCCACCGGGCTACAAGTTCAAGAACAGAAATAACAGAGTTAATTTTGTCAATGCGGAAGATCAAACAGAAATGAACGAGAGTGGTATTTTGGGAGCAGCTCCGGTTAGTGCAAACGCACATCAGCTTTCGAGTGAACAAGTTCAACAGCTGTTGAAGCTCCTTCCATCGACAAGCAATACATCACACATTAATTGCGCCACCGTGTCCATTTTCCCCGTGACTAATGTCACTGAAGGTATGTCACATACGTCTCTTATTGCAAGAACTCAGAAAATCTCTTGGATAGTTGATACGGGGGCAAGTTGCCACATATCAAGTATTAAAGAGATGTTTTCTGAACTAAGACCTGTGAATAATTGGAAGGTTATTTTGCCTAATAAAACTGAAATTTATGCATCGCACATAGGCATAATTAGATTCACTGAAGACTTCATTCTACATGACACTCTGTTTGTTCCTAATTTTGCCTATAATCTAATTTCGGTTTCTAAGCTTACAAGCACCTTGAATTATGAGGTTAAATTCACTAATAGTGACTGCTTTATACAGCATACACAGACGAGGAAGACGATTGGTATAGCTAAATCTAATGATGGGCTTTATCAATTGCACAGACCATGCCTGAATGCTGATATTTTCTTTAATAAGCATGTTATAAATAATGTGAATGTTGTGAACAATGGTTCTGTTGATCAATTGTATGATGGTTCCTTGAGTAGTTGTGATAATAATAGCAATACTTTGATGTGGCATAATCATTTTGGACATATAGGAAAATCTAGCTTTGCACACATTAACAAGCATATTGGAAATTTGAGCATTGGTAATTTTGTTTGTGATGTATGTCATCTAGCTAGACAAAAGAAGCCTGCATTTCCCATCAGTAATTCCAAAACCAGCAGTTGTTTTGATATGGTTCATATGGATATATGGGGTCCGACTAACACCAGTGTTAATGGAAATAAATACTTCCTCACTATGGTTGACGATTACTCTAGGCACACTTGGGTTTTCTTTGTTCAGGTTAAGTCTGTTATATCCGTTTTGGTTCAACGGTTTATATCCATGGTAGAAACTCAGTTTAGCAAGACAATAAAAATTGTTAGGACTGACAATGGCCCTAAATTCAGACTAGATAGCTTTTATGCTGACAAAGGTATTATACATCAGACCAGTTGCGTTGAAACTCCGCAACAAAATGGTCTTGTAGAAAGAAAACACCAGCACATTCTAAATGTTGCCAGAGCATTGCAATTTCAGAGTAAATTACCCATCACTTATTGGACCTATTTTATATCTCATGCTGTTTTCATAATTAATAGGCTGCCGTCCAAGGTCATTAACTTTGCTTCACCTTATGAGCTGCTTAACAACTCTATTCCTGATTACAATGATCTAAGATCATTTGGCTGTCTTTGTTATACTTCCACTCTGCATAGAGATAGGAAAAAGTTTGATGCCAGGGCTGAGAAATGTGTGTTCCTAGGATATCATTCAGGCACCAAGGGATATAGAGTCCTCAATTTAGAGTCTTACAAGATCTCTGTCACTAGAAATGCATTTTTTTTATAAAAATATCTTTCCATACCAAGAACTGATTGATAGAGATACTGATAACTATGTTGTCCCCATCTCTCAAGAGACTCTCAATAAGGATATTGAGGTTTCCCCTGCCAATGTCTCCTTTAATCCTAGAACTAGGAGGTCGAACAGAACTTTTAAGCAGCCTGAATACTTAAGGGATTACCATTGTGCTGTTGCTCAGGGTCATTCTACCACGCCCATTGAAAATGCCATTTACCATCCGTTGTCCAAAGTTATTTCATATGATAAACTCTCTCGGTCACAAAAGAACTACTCCGTTGACCAGGAACCTAAGACTTATAAGCAGGCCGCTGGTCATCCTGAATGGCAGCAAGCTATGTAGGAAGAATTAGAAGCCTTAAGTAAAAATAAGACCTGGGTGATATGTGTTGGTCCCTTATAACGTTACAAGTATAGTTCCAATGGGGGGGGTTAGGAACTATTTAAAAATTTTAGTTAGGGCAGACTTCTTTTTCGTGAGAAAAAGGTTTTAACAGCGGCGCTGAGTGAATAGCAAGATACTAGCTTAGTCAACTGGTGACTAGGTCAGTTTCTTTACTTGATTCAGGAGATAGCACTTAGAGTCTATTCCTGAGCTCAGATATTCAATGCGCACAACTCAGCTTGACCTCTTTACTTGGTCAGTTTTTGTTTAAGCAAACAATAAATATATAAAGGAGTTTAAGGTTAGAAATATGTTACTCAGCAGATTTATCCAGGTTCGGGCTCCAAGCCTACGTCCTGTCCCCGAAACACGTTCCGAGATTTCGAATTCTCTACTGAGCTCTTTAACGGTAGAGCATCAAACCTTTTACAATCTTAGAAACTGAGTATAACAAGAGTACCTTCCTCTATACCTCTACTCAATCCTAATCTCTCACTGAGTACTATAACCGAGTACTCAGCCTCTCCTTTCTAATCTCTAGAAATGATAAGTGTTTGTCCTAAACAACGATTGCTAAGACACCTTAGATGATTGAATAATCACTCTAGACTTTTACACAAAAGATATGAAATTTGGTGTAAGATTGCTTTGCTTTTTCTAGCAGAACTTTGAGTAGAATTTTGATCAGCGTAATGGCTTGATCAAGTTCTGTTATTTGAATGAAGCAACTGAAGGGCTCTATTTATAGAGACGTCTGAGGCATCGGTCATTTCGAATTTCGAAATAACCGTTGGAGGGAAACGGCTTCCTGTCGTTGTCACCCAGTCTTGCTCAGAGCTCTCGGCCAATCAGATTTGAGTATCTTCTGTCCTCGGTCAGCTTTTGGTAAGCTCGGTAGAATGTCTCTCCATTTATGGTAAGGTCAACTAGACAGCATTCTGTGTCTTCTGAACTTTACCCAAAGTGGAAACACTTTGTCTGGAAGTTGTTCTTGCTCAGCTGCTGTCTTGTACTCTTTGTCGAATCAACTCAGCAGCTTCGTCCCGAAGTTGTTCAACGAAGGTCTTCTAGATCCTTCTTCCGCTGAGCTGCGTTTTGTACATAACGACAGCGTTTTGACATATGCGGGCTGAGTTGCCTTATACTGTTTGATTTGGGCTTTGACTTCCGTATTGGGCTTTGGGCCTTTTAATCTTTGTGTCTTATAAACAATTTAACTCAACATTGAACAAACACATTAGTAGAATAAATCAAAGCATTTAAACTTAGTGTGTTTAGAATATTTTTTAATTACACTTAAACAATTTTGTCAAATCAAAATTATGTGGAAAGGTGTTTCAACAAACTCCCCCATTTTGATGTTGGCAAAACTATTCAGCGAAGAACTCAGTATTGAGCTCCCCCATGATAGTTGACCTAATATAACTTAGCAAACTCCCCCGTCAGGGTTGAGCTACTGACTTAGTTTTACTCTAAACATTTGAAGGTTTAATCGAGTAAGTCTAAGGTCAGTTTTCAGATATAGGTCAGCTCATGGAACATATTCTATTTTACTCAGTGTTTAAGCGGAAGTTATAACATTCAGAGGGCGCTGAGTAATTTGTTGTTCAATGAGTCTTATAAGACAATGTTTTATAAACATACAAGTCAATGTCAAACATGTTATCAGCATTAAACATAGTTGATGTAATTGAAGATACATAATAACTTAATACTCAGTATCGTATATAATAACTCATAACTCAGGTTTTGGATAAGAAGATGCAAGTATTGATATTAATAGAGGTAGTCAGCGTATACAATAAAAGACAAAAGAAAAACATAGAGACTACACACATAGCATATACTGAGCTAGCCTACATCTATTTCTTTTTCTTTTGCTTAGACTGACTAAGCTCATGCTGTGTTCTAGCTTGTTCTTTCTCCCCCGTTTTGTCAGCATCGGGAGGAGGAATCCTAAAGGCGTCGGTTAAGACGGCTCTGGTCAGTTCTGTGGACAGCTCCTTAAGTCTATCGGCGCTTTCATTGACGCCGTCAAAGATAGCAACTCCATTATCTGAGACCTCTGTTGGTATATTGAGTTCAGCAGCGCTGATCATGCTTACTATGAAAGCTTGAGATTTACCTACCCAGGTAATTGCATCTGACAGACCAGCAACGACTTGATGAAATGTCTTCAGCAAGGTTGAGTCGTAGTATTGGCGCTGAATGTTGCTGTGACGTACATGGTTGAAGGTTTGTTTGGTGATAGACAATATCTCATTTGTCTTCATGGCGTCAGTGTCCATCTCTTGTTTGTTCAAGTTCAACAATCGAACAACCTCTCCAATTTGCTCCACTGAGCATTGAGAATAGGAGACCATTTGCTCGTTGGTCTTGATTTGCTCAGTGTGAAGCTGAGCAAAGAGCATTTTGACTTCATCAAAAGTTGCATATCACGTGTTGGCAGCTGACAAGGTCTGAACTTGACCTTGAAGAGTGTTGAGGTGTTGAAATATTGTCAGCTGGAGCTCAGCCAGCTTTGTGATGGAATCCTGCTTAGGTTGCTGTGCTTGAATGGAGACTATGACACTCAGCAAATCCTTGAATCCCTTAACTTCATTTAGAAGCTGAGTTACGTGGGAGAGCTGAGTTGTCTCAACAGTAGAAGACCCAGCAGCAGGTGGAGTGGTTTGATGAAGGTCTTTAATTAATGTTTGCACCGAGTCGATGATTCTTTTACCAGACTCGGTGGCATGCAAGTAGCTGAGAGAGCCTTCATTAACTTGCCTAGTTTCCTCAGTATGACCGGTTGGAAGAGGAGTCAGAGGAATAACATGGTCAGTGACTAGAAGTGTGTTTTCAATCTGCACTTGAGTCTCGGGTAGAGCTGATTGATCGGCAGAAGTGTTGATTGGAGAAGAACTAATCCGAATGCTGTCTGTGCTGACTGGAGCAGGAATGTCTTAAGTCAGCACAATGCTTGTAGTAACAACATTAACGGGAATTTGCTCCATTTGTCTTGTAGAGTTAGCGGAAGCATTCAAGTCGGCGTGTTCCTTTGGTGAAGAAACAGAGGCTTGCTTTTCAAGAGAAGCCGATGGAGTAGAAGATGTTTGTTTTCTGAAAAATTTCAGCTTGAGTGTAGAAGGATCCTTGGTCGATTTCTGGATAACAAAGTCAGGGACAGTTGGTTTTTGAACAGGAAGGTCAATGACAGACTTCTGACTTGCCTTAACTAATCTTCTTCTACGAGGAGGAGTGTCAGCTTGGATAGACTCTCCTGAGTGAGAGGGAGAATTTTCTTCTTGATCAGCAGTAAGCTGTACAGCTTCTTGTTCTTCTCCAGCAGCCAACTCAGTATTGGTTGGCTCAGCTTCAACCTCACTAGCTGTCTCCTCGGAGTCAGTATCATCACTGTGTTCTTCTCCTTGTTCATCATCTTCTTCATCATTGCCATCTAACTCTTCCTCAACTTGTGCAATCAACTGATCATCCAGTTGCACATCATCTTCTTGATGCTCAGCTTCAGTTCCTTGACACTGAGTGTAGTGAGAATCACCAGGAACGATGATGTCAGTGGGGACAGCATCAATAGGGGTCAGCGTAGAAGGCTTATGCTTCTTTTGAGGTTGCTCATCAGCATCTGTTCTTTCCTCTATTTCAGGCTCATCTTGCCTGTTTCTCTTCTCAGCTGACTTAGGTCTCTCCTGACCTTGTTCAGCAGCTGACTTAGGCTTCTTGGCCTGAGGCTCAGCTTTCTTTGAAGGAGTCCCAACAGCTTTTCTCTTTCGGGAAACTGGAGCCTTTGTCCTTTTGCCCTTCTTTGGGACAGTTGACTCCTCATCAGCCTCATCAGTAATTTTCCCTTTCTTAATTGGCTGATTGTACTTTAAAGCCCTCAGCGAAGCAGCGGTTATCTCAGATCCTCTAGCCTTAGTTTCCTCAGATAGATCAATTTGATGATCTATGAGGATTCTGGTGATGAGCGAGCCCAGCCTGAGAGTTCCAGTGCTCCTTAAGAAACCAGTAATCAAGAATACTGGCATGTTAATCGGCTTGTATGTCAGCATATGCCATATGAAGCATTGCTCAAAATTCGTTGCTGAGGTGGTGCAGTTGATCTTGGGATAAATGAAGTAGGTCAGCAGATAGTGGGCCATCTTTTGGTGCTGACCCATTGAGGTGCTGGAGATTTCTCCAGAGTGGCCAACGGGCTTGCAGAAGGTGGTATTGTACCCAGTTCCTTCGTGATCCCCAGACCACCTCAGTTTTGTTCCCTCATTCTTTAACTTCAGCAAGTTAGCAAGATAGGTAGGGTTTATAAAAATGGTCTTTTCCTTTACCACAGTTACCAGATAGTCCTGGTTATCATTGGCAACTCGGAGGTTGTGGTAGAACTCCCTTACTAGGTTAGGGTAGGTGTGATCTCTAATGGAGAACAGCTCGGTCCAGCCATTCTTCGATATCCATTCGCAGAAGGGTTGCTCAGTTTTTACGAAGGCTTCTGAGACCCATCTAGAGAAGTCTATCTTCCATTCTCTAACATCTGCGAAAACTTTGGTGTAGGTTCTGACCTTGGTCGGCTTTCCTTTAGATGAGGTGGCTAGGCCAGCTTTGCCTTTGCTCGGCGTAGTGACCTTTGTAGTTTCAGGCGAAGTAGCTTGCCTGGACGGTTCATCAGAACTGGTCTTGGGGTGACCGGCACCGGAGATGTTAACGGAAACCTTAGTCATAGTTTCAGAAAAATATTGGGAAGCTTTGAGATTTTTTAGAGAGAGAATGCTTTGCCAGAGAATTCGGTAAAAGTAAAGAGATAACAATGGGGATTTGCCCTTTATTTATAGCGGTGAAAAGTGGATCTTATCGAATCCATGTGTTAGTTTTGCCTTGGGATTGTGAACCGACAATAATCCTGGCTTTTATGACACATTCGGCGCATACGTCATCCTAGGTGGCTATTCGCGTGCTTTTGCATTTAATGCAACGGATCTAACACTCGGCGTTTAGAATACTAAGCGTTTTATATTCTGAGTGGTCAGTAGTATATAAAAGGATGATTTCTCAGTTTGAGATTACTACTCGGTGTGCACATTTACTCAGTATTGATATATATTTTGCGTTAAGTACTCAGCATAACAATCACTCAGCATGCATTTGCATAAATCATTCAGCGTAGTAATTCACTCAACATAAATTTACATTTAGAACAGGAATTTACTGAAGAGGATTAAACATACCAATGGCTTCTCTCAGTATGCTGAACTGCTCACGAGCCAGTGGCTTCGTGAAGATATCCGCAAGCTGCTCATCCGTTGGGACATAGGTCAGCTTTATCTCACCCTTGAGTACATGGTCTCTAATGAAGTGATGTCTTATGCTAACATGCTTCATCCTGCTATGTTGAATTGGGTTCTTTGATAGATCAATTGCACTTTTGTTGTCACATTTGACCTCAATTGTCTTTGTTTGAACACCATAGTCTTCAAGCTGTTGCTTAATCCATAGGACTTGAGCAACACAGTGTCCAACAGCAATGTACTCAGCTTCAGTGGTAGATAAGGCTACTGACGCCTGCTTCTTGCTGAACCAGGATACAAGACAGCTTCCTAAGAAATGACATCCTCCAGAGGTGCTTTTCCGTTCTAGCTTGTCTCGACTATAGTCAGCGTCAGTGTATCCAACGAGTGTAAAGCTATGAGTGTTGGGATACCATAAACCTGCGTTCACTGAGCTTTGCAAATATCTAAGGATTCTTTTTATAGCTATGTAATGTGATTCCTTAGGGTTAGATTGATATCTAGCACAGTAGCATACTGAGAACTGAATGTCCGATCTACTTGCTATTAAGTAAAGTAGAGAGCCTATCATACCTCGATATAATTTGCTGTCTACCGACTTACCATTCTCGTCAGCGCAGAGGACAGTATCAGTGCCCATAGGAGTGGATATTGGCTTGCAATTTTCAAGATCATATTTCTTCAATATCTCCTTGGCATATTTAGCTTGACTGATGAAGATGCCATTTTTCCCTTGTTTGATTTGAAGTCCAAGGAAGAAGTTTAGTTCTCCCATCATCGACATTTCGAACTCAGTCTGCATTTGCTTGCTAAATTCCTTGCACATTGACTCATTAGTAGCACCGAAAATAATATCATCAACGTATATTTGAGCCAGCAGGGTATCTTTACCCTTTCTCTTAATGAATAAGGTTGTATCAGCTTTGCCCATGACATAGTTTCTAGTCAGCAGGAAACTGGTCAGCCTCTCATACCAAGCACGTGGTGCTTGCTTGAGGCCGTACAGAGCCTTTTTGAGTTTATAAACGTGGTTTGGGAATTTAGGATCCTCAAACCCTGGAGGTTGATTAACATAAACTTCCTCGTTTATAACTCCATTAAGGAATGCACTCTTAACATCCATTTGAAACAGTTTAAAGTTCATATAGCTTGCATAAGCGTATAAAATTCTAATAGCCTCTAGCCTTGCCACTGGGGCAAAGGTCTCACCATAGTCAATACCTTCTTGCTGACTGTAGCCCTGAGCTACAAGCCTTGCTTTGTTCCTGACTACGTTTCCTTGCTCATCCAGCTTGTTGCGGAAGACCCATCTTGTTCCAATGGTCTTCTGACTCCTTGGATGTGGCACTAGCTCCCATACATCATTTCTTCTGAATTGGTCAAGTTCCTCTTGCATTGCGCTCATCCAGAATTCATCTTCCTCAGCATTAGCGAAGTTCTTAGGTTCCTGAACTGAGACGAAGGCTACATTGCTGAGGTACCTCTTGAGTTGGTTTCTTGTCATCAGGGTATTCTCAGCGGCATCAAGAATAGCACTCTCTGAGTGACCTCTTGGTATCCTTATCTCTTTTGGTAGATTTATGTCTTGTGCTGTCTGTGTTTCAACAATCTCTGCAGGTGAAGATTGGTCAGTGAAAACTATATTTGGTTCACTTTTACCTTTGGTCAGCCCTTGAGGGAATGACTCAGCGGCTGTATCTTGATCAGCGGGTACTGAGTGTGGATCATCCTCAGTCAGCGCCAAATGTCTTCCTGTAGGGTTAGTTTCATCGAACTCAACATGTACTGACTCTTCTAAAACTTGAGTTCATTTATTGAAAACTCTGTATGCTTTGCTGTTTGTTGAGTAGCCTAAAAAGATAGCTTCATCAGCTTTTGAGTCAAATTTAGCTAGGCTATCTTTGGTGTTTAAAATAAAACATTTACAGCCAAAGGCACGAAAGTATCCAATGTTGGGCTTTCTTCCTTTCCAAAGCTCATAGGGGGTTTTCTTTAGTATAGGTCTAACAAGAGCCCTATTAAGAATATAGCACGCTGTGTTAACAGCTTCTCCCCAAAAGTACTTTGGAAGCCTATGCTCACTCAGCATTGTCCTGGCTATTTCAACCAGTGTTCTGTTTTTCCTTTCAACAACCCCATTTTGTTGAGGCGTTCTAGAAGCAGAAAAGTTATGGTCAATGCCGCTGTCTTCACAGAATTCAACAAACTGTTGGTTTTTGAATTCTCCACCATTATCACTTCGGATGTGAGCCAGTTTTAGGTCTCTATCATTTTCAAGTTTTCTAACCAAATTTGAAAATGTCTCAAAGGTCTCATCCTTGCTACTCAGCAAGATGACCCAAGTGTACCGAGAGAAGTCATCTACAATGACTAAGGAAAATCTTCTTCCACCCAGACTCAGCGGCTAGACTGGACCGAAGAGATCCAAGTGTAGTAATTCTAACGGACGCTTAGTTGAGATAATGTTTTTGCTATGAAAAGATTGTTTGGTTTGTTTTCCAGCTTGGCAAGCGTGGCATAATTGATCTTTTTCAAATCTAAGTTCAGGCAGTCCCTCAACCAATTGCTTTCTTGCTAATTTGGCCAGGAGGTCCATGGTTACATGACCAAGTCTCCTGTGCCATAGCCAGGAATTTTCTTCCTTTGAAACTAAGGATACAGTTTTTGAAAACTTTTTCTCTAAGTCTAACATAAAGACATTATCAATCCGAGGGGCAGTTAAAATTAACTCATTTGTTTTTCCCTCGTATATTTTACATCCAGTAGCATCAAATATAACCTTTCTCCCATTGTCACATAGCTGAGCTACGATGAGTAAGTTATATTTGAGTCCGCTGACTAGGGAGACTGACTCAATAATAGGATTACCTCCGATGGTTCCTGACCCTACTATCTTACCCTTTTTGTTGTCTCCAAAACTTACACTTCCTCCTCGTTTACGCTCAAACGTGATGAACTGAGTTTCATCACCAGTCATGTGCCTCGAGCATGCGCTGTCAATATACCACATCTTTGACTTCTCAGCACACCTCAGGCTTACCTGCATTGTAACTAGTTACTTTTAGGTACCCAATTCTTTTTGGGTCCTTGCTTGTTAGGTTCAACAGGTAAAGCATCATATTTTATTTTGTGCCGACATACTTGGACAGTATGGCCATTCTTTCCACAGAAGTCACAGCTGACTTTCCGTTTAGGATTTCTCACTGACTGGTCAGCACCCCAGTGCTGAGCGTGCCAGCACACCTTTGTGGTGTGTCCTTTCTTCCCACAGAAGTCACACTGGACATTCCGCTGGGGATTCCATCTCTGCTGACCAGTACTTCGGTACTGAGCATTCAGAGGAATATTTATTTTGTTTTGAACCTTTAGTTGGTTCTGGATATTTGTGACGTCCTTTCTCAGTTTCTTTGAATCTGATTGGACTTCAGAGACAGACTTATGTATGATTTCCATGTTATCATGCAAAGTTGAGTTGTCCTGAAGAAGGAATCTGAGGTCACTTAGCTTGACCTCTTCAACCTCGTCACAGCGCCTGCTGAGTGCTCTAATTTTCTTATTACACTTTTTGACAAGTGTATAGAGGTCACTCAGGGCATTACCCATTTCGTTTCTGAGCTGGGGAAGTGATATTACCTCATTTGATTGCTCCTCATCGTCAGATGCCGTGGAGGGGTCAGCATGCTCAGAGACGCACGGCTCAGCAAGTTCGTCAGCCATGAAGCATATCTTTGCTGACTCGGTGGCCTCAGCTTCTGTTGATGAAGACTCATCACTGTCGCTCCATATTGCCACCATTGCCTTTTTACCGTTCTTCTTTTCTTTCCTCAGCTTGACTTGATATGGCCAGTTTGATGACATTCAAAGCTTGTAACGGGCTTTGAGTTGTCGTTCTTGTATTTGCTATCGCTGGACTCAGCTTTATACTTATCAAACTTTCTGTAAGGCTTCTTAGAATATTTGTCATTCTTTCTGAACAGCCTTTTCATCTTCCTTGTGAACATAGCCATCTCCTCATCATCTGTTGAGCTCCCATCAGTGGAGTCAGCTTTCATGATAAGAGATTTTTGCTTCTTGTCTTCAGACTTTTCCTTCACCTCGAAATTCTTCATCGAGATCTCATGGGTCAGCAGCGAGCCGATGAGCTCATCACATTTGTAGGTGGTTAAGTCTTGAGCTTCCTCAACACCGGTCTTCTTTGCTTGCCAATCTTTGGGAAGGCTCCTGAGTATCTTCTTGACTTATTCTTCCTCAGTGAAGATCTTCCCAAGTCTCTTAAGCTCATTGATGATGTTGGTAAACCTTGCATTCATGTCAGATATTCCCTCATCATTGTTCATTTCGAACAGCTCGTACAGTCTCATTTGCTGGTTCACCTTGGACTCCTTTACTTTATTGGTTCCTTCATAGGTGACCTCCAGCTTCTTCCAGATCTCTTGCGCCGACTCACAACCTGAAATTTTATTATATTCTGCAGCATCGAGCGCACAGTGAAGCATGTTTATAGCCGAAGCATGATTTTGTAGCTTCTTGAGATCATCCTCTGTCCATTTGGCCTCAGCTTTAACAACTATTTGGCCAGCCACAACTTCGATAGGTACAAATGGACCTTGGACTATGGATAGCCAGGCACTCATATTTGTAGCCTGAATGAAATTTTTCATCCTATTCTTCCAAAAGGTATAGTTAGACCCGAAGAATAGGGGAGGCCGAGTAATGGACAACCCCTTAGGTAAGATCTGAGTTGTTTGGTTTCCTGGAAGAAACCGAGTGCTGTTTTCGCCCATAGTGGGGATCAGCTCAAGGTGGTTAAACCTTTTACAGTGAGCTTTTAAGCTCTGATACCACTTGTTGGTCCCTTATAACGTTACAAGTATAGTTCCAAGGGGGGGTTAGGAACTATTTAAAATTTTTAGTTAGGGCAGACTTCTTTTTCGTGAGAAAAAGGTTTTAACAGCGGCGCTGAGTGAATAGCAAGATACTGGTTTAGTCAACTGGTGACTAGGTCAGTTTCTTTACTTGATTCAGGAGATAGCACTTAGAGTCTATTCCTGAGCTCAGATATTCAATGCGCACAACTCAGTTTGACCTCTTTACTTGGTCAGTTTTTGTTTAAGCAAGCAATAAATATATAAAGGAGTTTAAGGTTAGAAATATGTTACTCAGCAGATTTATCCAGGTTCGGGCTCCAAGCCTACGTCCTGTCCTCGGAACACGTTCCGAGATTTTGAATTCTCTACTGAGCTCTTTAACGGTAGAGCACCAAACCTTTTACAATCTTAGAAACTGAGTATAACAAGAGTACCTTCCTCTATACCTCTACTCAATCCTAATCTCTCGCTGAGTACTATAACCGAGTACTCAGCCTCTCCTTTCTAATCTCTAGAAATGATAAGTGTTTGTCCTAAACAACGATTGCTAAGACACCTTAGATGATTGAATAATCACTCTAGACTTTTACACAAAAGATATGAAATTTGGTGTAAGATTGCTTTGCTTTTTCTAGCAGAACTTTGAGTAGAATTTTGGTCAGCGTAATGGCTTGATCAAGTTCTGTTATTTGAATGAAGCAACTGAAGGGCTCTATTTATAGAGACGTCTGAGGCATCGGTCATTTCGAATTTCGAAATAACCGTTGGAGGGAAACGGCTTCCTGTCGTTGTCACCCAGTCTTGCTCAGAGCTCTCGGCCAATCAGATTTGAGTATCTTCTGTCCTCGGTCAGCTTTTGGTTAGCTCGGCAGAATGTCTCTCCATTTATGGTAAGGTCAACTAGACAGCATTCTATGTCTTCTGAACTTTACCTAAAGTGGAAACACTTTATCTGGAAGTTGTTCTTGCTCAGCTGCTGTCTTGTACTCTTTGTCGAATCAACTCAGCAGCTTCGTCCCGAAGTTGTTCAACGAAGGTCTGCTAGATCCTTCTTCCGCTGAGCTGCGTTTTGTACATAACGACAACGTTTTGACATATGCGGGCCGAGTTGCCTTAAACTGTTTGACTTGGGCTTTGACTTCTGTATTGGGCTTTGGGGCTTTTAATCTTTGTGTCTTATAAACAATTTAACTCAACATTGAACAAACACATTAGTAGAATAAATCAAAGCATTTAAACTTAGTGTGTTTAGAATATTTTTTAATTACACTTAAACAATTTTGTCAAATCAAAATTATGTGGAAAGGTGTTTCAACAATATGCTCTAAACCTGAGGATAAAAGGGAGGTGGATTGTAAGTGGACTTTTAGAATAAAAAGAAGGAGTGATGGGACAATAGATAGGTATAAAGCTAGGTTAGTAGCCAAGGGCTTTACTCAACAGGAGGGAGTGGATTTTCTTGATACGTTTTCCCCTGTTGCGAAGTTAACCACTATAAGGGTTCTTATTGCTTGTGCTGCCATCAAAGGATGGCACTTAGAACAACTTGATGTTAACAACGCGTTTTTGCACGGGGACCTTGAGGAGGAAATTTATATGAAATTACCCCCTGGCGTAAGTACTGATGTCCCTAATCCTAGTTGTAGGTTGACCAGGTCCTTATATGGGCTTAAACAAGCCAGTAGGAAATGGAACATTAAGCTTGCTACTGCTTTGCAATCCATAGGTTTTACCAAATCCCTTACTGATCCTTCTCTTTTTATTAGAAAGAAAAATAATAGGTTCATTGCTATCACTGTCTATGTAGATGATTTAATCCTTGCGAGTGATAGTCATGATGACATAAAAGAGGTGAAAGCATTCTTAAATAGGGAATTTACTATTAAAGACTTAGGAAAGCTCAAGTACATTTTAGGAATTGAGGTATCTAGGACTTCTAATGGGATACATTTGTGTCAAAGGAAGTATGTTCTTGACATGCTTGCGGAGTTTGGATTTTTATAATGCAAATCATGTTCTACGCCCATGTCAATGACTAGAATTGATTATACTAGTTCACCTTTACTAGAGGACATTACTTCGTACAGGATATTAGTAGGCAAGTTATTGTATCTCACTAATACCAGACCTGACCTTAGTTATACTGTCCAGCAACTTTCTCAAAACCTGGATAAACCTACTGAGTTACATCTTGCTGCTGCACATAGAGTTCTTAGATACTTAAAAGGCAACCCTGCACAAGGCATTATGCTGTATGCTAATTCTGATATTCATATCAAAGCATATACTGATTCTGACTGGGCCAATTGCACGGAAACCAGGAAATCAATCACGGGTTTCTGCACGTTCATAGGACAGTCACTTATATCGTGGAAATCCAAAAAGCAACAAACTATTAGCAAGTCTTCTTCGGAAGCCGAATACAGGGCTATGTCCCTCACTTGTGGCGAAGTCCAATGGCTTCAATACTTACTTAACGACCTGCATATGATAGAATCACATCCTCCGACTCTATACTGTGACAATATTTCTGCTATTCACATTGCTAAAAATAGCGTGTTCCATGAGAGGATGAAACATATTGAACTGGACTGCCACTACGTTAGACAAAAGGTTCAAGCTGGAAAGGTTCACTTGCTTCCAGTTAGATGTCACGTCCGTGACTAAATTTCTAGAATTTATATTTTGATATTAGTATATATGATAATTATTAGGTTTATGATTTTTATTTGGTGTTATAGGAAAAATTTGGAGTTAATTTGATATTTTTATGTGTAAATTAAAAGTTATGATAAATTTTAAAAGATTATAGAAAGATGGATGATCAAATGTGATAATTGTCGTATTTGGATATATACTGAATCGGAGTCAGTGATCATCATCATCCTTATTTTCTTTTTCTTTCATCATCATCCTTATTTTCTTTTTCTTTCTTTTTCCGCCCCTTCATCTTTCTTCGCCGTTCAGGAACCGTTTCTCCACCGTTTCTTTGATTTACGGAGATTCGACCATCCGAATCATTCGAAATTGGAACCATAGCATCCTTATACATAGATCTAAGTCCTAGCCGAAGAGTTTGTGAGTTTCGGCAGTGTTTGGAGGGAAATGGCTTAGACAGAGTTTAGAGGCGAATTGAACTGGTTTGTGGTTTTCAATTAATAGCCAAGGTAAGTACCTATCAACTATATTTTGAATTTTATGTATACAGATATATATATAATCAAAGAAGTTTCAGAAATTGATATTTTAGGGTTATGCAGGAATTTTATAAAATTAGGGTTTTTCCTGATTTTGCTTTTTATTGTGAAATTATGGTTCAAATGAAGCTATTCACTATGCTTCTATGTGAATTTCGGATTTTACTTGATTATGTTGAGTTAAGGCTTAATTTGGTTGATTTACATATATACATATATGTTTTGGGTTTCAATATAAATCTATATTGAACAAAATGAATTTGATGATTTCTTACGAATTGTGTTTGGATTGAGAAATCTGTTGCGGTTATTATTGTTATTATTTTGGATTGAAGTCCAAATATGATTTTTATCATACAAAAGGGCTAATTGAAGCCAAATGATTTTTGGTTATGAAATAGTTTGGAATTTGACTGTGAAAGGATATTTGAGCAAGTTATGATTTTATGATTTTATGATTTTATATCCATCGAGAGCTATCAGGATCGGTGGTTCCATATTTGAAGACCATGTTCAGTGAGGGACATGGCCTGTGTACACAGTTTGAAAGACCTATTGGGTATGGCAAAGAAGTGTCGGGTAAGACCATATGGGATAGGCAATGTTAAGAGACGTCTCGACTATATATGTGGTTATGGATTAATACTTAAGGGGAGAAACTCGAGGATGGATACAATGTTTTAAGTTCATTTGGATTATGTTTTCCGTTATGATTGATTTTGATATAAGGTTTTACGTTTTATTGATTACGATTTGGGTTTGATAAAACGCTTATTTGATTATACTATTTAATAAGGTTTTGAACTCAAGAGTCGATACAAGATTATATATAAATGGTTTTTGGTTTACTACTTTGACTATATTATGAACTTTGGTTTTGAGTATATTTAATAATGTTTTGATTAAATCCTTTTCTAAAGGTATATATGTAGCTATGTTAAGTAAAGTTGGTTTTTATAGCGGATAGTTTCTTACTGAGATTTTTGTCTCACGTTTTTAAATGTTTTACTGTTTTTAGGTGATAAAGTACAGGATATAGAGAAGGTTACCGACCGATTAGGCGAGGTTGGAGACTCATAAGTGTTGATTGTGATCTTTCTATTTCACGCCCGATGCCTATTGAGGTCATTTAGGGTCGGGTGTGACAGTTTGGTATCAGAGCTCTAGGTTAAATTCTTCGGACCTAAGGTTGATAGTAATTGAGGAATATGGATATTTGGTGATAGCTAAAAAAATAATTGATAGTACTTGAGGACTATGGATATTTGGTGAAAGCTAAGAAATAATCGATTGAAATTTTTCGAGGATTGAGTAACTAGCTAATGAAGGGTAGACATGAGATTTGATGGTTAGTAAAATATTGGGTGTATGAACATCCAGAGATAATAGAGAATTGTCTATATAGGTGTTGCGGGAGAATCAGATCCGTATCTTAATCTTCTGATGCATTTTTCTACCAGATATAGGCCGAATCTGTCATGGAGTCCTAAATGAAAGTTCTTTATTATTATCTTACGTTTCTAAGGGTTTTTGAATCGCCTTAATCGGACTCCGTATGAAAAAGTTATGCTGAAAACGGCATATGTTGGTCATTTTAGCGTTAAACCAGAATTTGGTTTCTGTTTTGATTTTTCTCCTTATTTGAGAGACACTGCTACTGGTTTATAAAATATATGTATCTTAGATGTGAAGTAAGGTTAGGAGACTTTGAAATGATATGATGAGTTTTGGAGTTAATATATATGTGATTAAGAAAGCGATAATGTGGAGATTTCAATAATTGTTTTGGAGGTTGATTATAAATTGGTTATGAAAAGAGTTTAACAAGTTATGGAATCTTAATTTGAATAAATGATATCCGAATTCAAAGTGCAGATTTATTGTTGAACTTCATGGAGTTGAGGTTTAGAATGATTGAGAGTTATATAAATGATGTTTAGAGAGATACCGATGTTAGTGATCAATGAGAAGTAAAGTGGGAGAATATATTTGGAGTTCATGATTTGATGATTACATATGAAAATTTGGTAAGCTTAAATAGTGTTTGAGGAACTAATTAAGATATGAATTTTGAGGACAAATTTTTCTGATCTTAAGCACAGTTTGAGGTAGCAAATTAAGAGATAAAGATGAAAGAAGCTATTTTTAGTTGCAATTTGTGTGAATATGGTTTCAGATTATATAAGGATCGAATTGAGTGTTTACAGGTCAAATAAGAAAATCGAATGATTTATAGATTTATTGACTTTTATGGGTGTAAAGATATTATTTGGAGTTTGGAGGAAAAAAACATTGATTATCGTAATTTAGGTACTCTATCTTCCTTGGGTATACGATTTTATGGTTTGAAGAAGAGATTGAAGTTTCGAGGATTATAGTCTAAATTTACATAGAGATCAAATTGAGTAGTTATAGATCAAATAAAGAAATTGAATGACATTATAAAAATTTTAGGTTTTTATTGTGTTTGAGGATATTGCTTGGAGATTTCAAAAACTTTCACATTGCGATCTAAGTAAAGCGTATTTGTTATCCATATAGTTTGATGAGAAGCTTAAATTTATTTGGAGTTATTAATGTGATGTAGGATGATGGGTATAAGAATGGTTTATATTGATTTTTCTTATTGTCAGGATTTGATTATAGAGGTTTTACGAAAATACATAAGTCAAGGTGATATTCATAGAGGAAATTCATAGAGGAAATATGTTATCGATATAAGGTTTATATTTGATTGATGATGATGACTTGGAGTTCATATTCATCATGATTGGAGTGAAAAATTATAGATATAAGTATTATTATTATGATGAAGTAAGATTATATGTTGATGCAAATCATTGATTCAGATTATTTAAAGGTTAAGGAAAATATAATATCACACATATTAGCTGTTCCAAAGTGATATTTTTTAAGTCTGTAGAACTTGGAGATAGGTGAAATATAATTGATATATATGCAATTGATGAAATCAATTGTGATTTAAATCTATTAAAGTGAGATTTGGTTTACTGATACGGAGATATGAATATAAAGTGTATCATATCATATAAAATTGAATATCTGATATTTGAAGTTTTATTGTGGATTTATTGGTGATGGAACTAACTAGGTTGAAGTTTAGAGTTACTAAGAGTTATGTATACATAATTGTTACAGTGATATGGATATGGATAAATGATGGAGTTAATGGAAGGAAAGAATTTGTGGTCTTATGATGATTATGAGGAATCTTGATAATTTGAAAATGGTTTCGGAAGGAAATTAAGATAGACTAGAGAATATGAATTTCGAGGACGAAATTTCTTAAGGTGGGGAGAATTGTCACGTCCGTGACTAAATTTCTAGAATTTATATTTTGATATTAGTATATATGATAATTATTAGGTGTATGATTTTTATTTGGTGTTATAGGAAAAATTTGGAGTTAATTTGATGTTTTTATGTGTAAATTAAAAGTTATGATAAATTTTAAAAGATTATAGAAAGATGGATGATCAAATGTGATAATTGTCGTATTTGGATATATATTGAATCGGAGTCAGTGATCATCATCATCCTTATTTTCTTTTTCTTTCTTTTTCCGCCCCTTCATCTTTCTTCGCCGTTCAGGAACCGTTTCTCCACCGTTTCTTTGATTTACGGAGATTCGACCGTCCGAATCATTCGAAATTGGAACCATAGCATCTTATACATAGATCTAAGTCCTAGCCGAAGAGTTTGTGAGTTTCGGCAGTGTTTGGAGGGAAATGGCTTAGACAGAGTTTAGAGGCGAATTGAACGAGTTTGTGGTTTTCAATTAATAGCCAAGGTAAGTACCTATCAACTATATTTTGAATTTTATGTATACAGATATATATATAATCAAAGAAGTTTCAGAAATTGATATTTTAGGGTTATGCAGGAATTTTATAAAATTAGGTTTTTTCCTGATTTTGCTTTTTATTGTGAAATTATGGTTCAAATGAAGCTATTCACTATGCTTCTATGTGAATTTCGGATTTTACTTGATTATGTTGAGTTAAGGCTTAATTTGGTTGATTTACATATATACATATATGTTTTGGGTTTCAATATAAATCTATATTGAACAAAATGAATTTGATGATTTCTTACGAATTGTGTTTGGATTGAGAAATCTGTTGCGGTTATTATTGTTATTATTTTGGATTGAAGTCCAAATATGATTTTTATCATACAAAAGGGCTAATTGAAGCCAAATGATTTTTGGTTATGAAATAGTTTGGAATTTGATTGTGAAAGGATATTTGAGCAAGTTATGATTTTATGAGTTTTTATAGCGGATAGTTTCTTACTGAGATTTTTGTCTCACGTTTTTAAATGTTTTACTGTTTTTAGGTGATAAAGTACATGATATAGAGAAGGTTACCGACCGATTAGGCGAGATTGGAGACTCATAAGTGTTGATTGTGATCTTTCTATTTCACGCCCGATGCCGATTGAGGTCATTTAGGGTCGGGTGTGACATTAGATCTAATGAACAACTAGCTGACTTCTTTACCAAACCGCTTCATACACCTGCTTTTAAATTTCAGTTACAAAGGTTAGGGGTAATTAACGTTTACCTTCCAGCTTGAGGGGAGATGTTAACATACATGATTAATTACTGATTAATTATAGTATTGTGATAATTTTCTCCTATGTTCTTAATATATATTTTGGTTTAATTGGTTGTAACTGATTCTACATTTATGTTTATGAGTACAATAGTGTAGGGACTTTATTGTAAAAGCTTTGTACACAGCCCACTTGTAATGTAAGGGTTGTTAGTATAAATAGGTAAGTATAGGTTAGTTTTAATTACTTTTTTCCTCTTCTCTCTGTATTCGAGAAGCTAGATGAAGAACTCAAGAGTCTTCATCTCTTTCCTTTTCTTTCTGTAACACTTCTTCAAGATCTATATCAATGAAATGATTCATTTTCCTTTCACATAAGTGTTAAGAAGAGGCACTGTACTCTTTTTTTTCTTTTCTTTTCTTTCATATATAGAAAATGAAATTTTGCAGAGAAAACGTTCAAAAAAATTTTCTTTTTCGAAAATCACGAGTAGTCGTTTTCTTTGGATGTGGTTATTAGAACGATTCTGCATTGTGCATATCAGAACTAGATTACAATGTTTGATTGAGCTATTTTATTCTAGAGGCAACCGGTTGATTATCAGACATTTTAAAAAGTCGACCTCATGCGTCACTTACTCGAAAATTCTCAAATTGGTATTTTCATTTTAGTTTTAATGACTATGATTCAACTTCAACAACTTATTATATAACTAACAATTAACATATTCATTGCAAATTGGGAAAATCGAATTGCTTACATTAAAAGACTCCCCAATTATGACTATGAAAGAGTTGTGAGAGAAAATCACATTGATCCATTCACCATCTTTAGTTTATACCTTTGGTCCATCGATCTCATTTTAGTAGTGCAGTGCTAGTTCTATTTCTTCGGTAAATATACATCAACCAAACGCCTCTAACCCTCACTAATTTGCACATCAGCAAAACATCCATAAAATTGTTTTGAAAAAAATATCGATATAGATAATTAAAAAATTATAATTCAGAAGTACGCACATGAACTTGAATTTGCATATTTAATATCATAGATCGTAATAGAATAATGATAGACATTGAAGCTGTTTTTAGTAAAACGGCGGAAAACAAACTCCACCCAGAATTACTTTCTGAGTCTTTTTCTTTACGAATGATTTAGTAATCTTTTAGTGAGTCAGATTATGGTAGACAAAACTCGTTTATTTTTTTCATAAAGAAAAACATAATAACGCTTATATAGGGAGCTCTCTCGAGACATACATAAATTGTTTTATTGCGTGAGCTATTAAATATACTATAGATTTAGGACATCTTCAAGAGACTCTTAGTGCACTCTCTAAAAATAATATAAATAATTGACTCTTAGTGATTTAAGAGTGGCTAAGACATATCATTGTCATGAAACCGATTGAACTAAAAGCTCGAGCTGATAGTTAAGGCTCAATCATATATCTTATATTAATATCTGACAATCATCTACAACAATACTTCTTATATTCACTCCTTATTTATTATTTTATCATTAAAAATATTAATTGTTGTTATATTTACCAATAGTGTGAGGAGAGAGACTCTTAATAATAAATTATTAATAAAAAATGAATTAAGAGGCACTAAGATGTGGAGAGATATCTATACTATCTATAATAGCGGAAGCAGGGAGAAATGAGGAAAAGTGTTTTAGATGCTTTTTTGATGAGTTATCAACGTAGTAAAAAATCAAGATTAAAAAGATTTCATTAATTAAAAATAACATATTTACTAGCCCATTAATTAAAATAATAAAAGAAAGTAAGAGTTACGGGAAGATGAAAAAACAAAAAGCAAAAGAAATCCAAAAGTCACAAATAAACTTCTATATAAAGCATGATAGATAGTATTCTACCATTATATTCATTGGTCATGATAGATAGTATTATATTTCTGAAGGTAATTATTCGATTTTTTTTCCATATGTTGCAGTTATTTTGTTCTCAATTGTGTTGTTGTTTTAAATTTTATTAAACAATTGTTATAGTTTCATCTTTCAGATCCATTTCTGTCGTTACCTAGGTTCTATACCTCTCGCTACTTTATCCGTGTTTTCTTTTTTATTTGTCTTTTTTTCGAACTGATATCTCCAATTGAAGAAATCGGGTAGAAGTAGAAGATGCATGGACAACTAAAATCGGGAAACACAAAAGTGTCAAAAATTAGAAGAAATTCTTACGTTTTTTAAGGTAATTATTCGAATTTTTTTCATATGTTATAGTTATTTTGTTCTCAATTGTGTTGTTTTATTTTTATTAAACAATAGTTGTTATAGTTTCACCTTTCAGATCTGTTTTCATCGTTACCCAGGTTCTATACCTTTCGCTGCCTTATCCATGTTTTCTTTTTTATTTGTTTTTTTTCAAACCGATATCTCCAATTGAAGAAATCTGGTAGAAGTAGAAGATGCATGGACAACTAAAATCGGGAAACACAAAAGTGCCAAAAATTAGAAGAAATTCTTACGTTTCTCAATGTAATTATTCGATTTTTTTCATATGTTGTAGTTATTTTTGTTCTCAATTGTGTTGTTGTTTTATTTTTATTAAACAATAGTTGTTATAGTTTCATCTTTCAGATCCATTTATGCCGTTACTCAGGTTCTTTACCTCTCGCTACCTTATCCATGTTTTCTTTTTTTATTTGTCTTTTTTTTTCAAACTGATATCTCCAACTGAAAAAATCCGATAGAAATAGAAAATGCATGGACAACTAAAATCAGGAAACACAAAAGTGTCAATAATTACAAGAAATTATTATGTTTTGATGCTCAAAATCCTAAAAATGTACATTTTTTTTTTGTAGGAACATGAAAGATAAAACAAAACACAGAAGCCTAACTCGGGATTAGCCTAGGGAAGCTAACCCCCACCACGTCCTCCAAAAGGAGCGAAGAAAGGAACAAAGGAGGAGAAGAGTAGGTTGTGAGCCCCATATCTCCTCATGACCAGCAGCCGCCAGACGATCCGCCACCCGATTCTGCTCTCTAAAGACATGGCTGAAACTGATGGAAACAAAGGAAGAGCAGATTCTCTTAATCCCTTTAATCAAATTTTGGCTATTTAAGCAAATAGCTTTATTGTTGGAGATCATTTTGATAGCCTCCAGATTGTCAGATTCTACCAGCAGCTTTTCCACACCCAGTCTCTTACCAAGACTAAGGCCAGAGAAGATGCCCCACAGCTCAGCCGAAAAGGACGAACCCAAGCCAAGATTTTGAGCAAACCTAGACATCCAAGCTCCTCCGTCATCTCTCAAGAATCTGCCCGCAACAATTTTACCATCAATAAGGCAAGAACCATCAGTATTAAGTTTCACCACTCCTTCCCTAGGTCTTTTCCAGCAAAGGAGGTGAATAGCCTTTCTCTGGGTATATCTAGCAAGAGAATCCTCTTTAAAGCTATCAATAATATAATATAATTTCTTGGCGAAGAACTCAACCAAGTTAGGGATAGTAACCATTTCTGCTCCAAAAATCTCCTTATTTCTCCAATTCCAAATCTGGTGGCAGACAATTGCAAAGAAGATCTCACCATGCTCCAGGTTAGCCAGTAGCTTCCCACTAACACCATCAGCAAACCAGTCAAAATTGGGGTGGGAAAAGAAAGCAACAAACATGTGGTTAGGGAGAACTTTCCTCCAAACCTCTTTACTTCTAGTGCAATCTCTAAGAGCATGGCAAATGGTTTCCTCATGCCCTCTGCATCTACTACAATCCCCAGACTCCACCAGATGGCGCCTTTTCCTATCTGAATTAGTAAGCAATCTATCTTTAATACCAAGCCACAAGAAGCTTCTAATTCTGTAAGGAACTTTAAGGGCCCATAAGATCTTCCAAATATCAGAGTGAGGACCCTCCTCATTGTGGCTAAAGGCCTCAAAAGCAAATCTACAGGTATAAGCACCATTGTTGGCCAAAGCCCAACAATGACTATCCCTATCCTCCTCATTGCTACTAATCATCACTCCTCTAATTCTCAGGAGAGTATCCAAACTGAAAAAAGATTCAAACTTTGGCCAATCCCAGTCTCCATCAGAATCCACCACATCAGCAATCTTCCAGTGGCGAACATTAACAGGGGGCGGGGAGATACAAACCTCTAATAAAGAATTGTCACCAATCCACTTATCATTCCAGAAACTGATCGACTTACCATTACCTAAAAATGTACATTAATTATGGGATATTGAGATAATTGCTTTTGCAACATTGGCTTATATAATTTTTAACTATTATATTATGGTTTGTATAAAATTGTTAGTATTTCAAGAGTTTTTAACAGATGAAAATGAAACATGATCATATGACAAGTTGTTGGAAAATATTAATTAAAAAAATATTATTATTTGAATCTCTTCAAATTCTCAAATGTTGAGCATAATAATTCTAATTAATAGAATTAATTTCACATATTAATTATAAAACTTTTTTTTGTACTGAGTGGACTTAATACTTTATTAAGAAAAAATAAATTTTTTTAATTAAGTGGCAAAAAATATTTCCACTTTCCTCTTTATATGCTTATATCTTGACATGCTCTCTTATTTTTGAAAAAAAAACGAGAGGAAGATAACTATCTTTTTTATCCATTCATTTTTGTTTTCTATTCTTTTATTTGTTTTTCTTGCTTACGAAATTCAAAAATATATAATTACTAGAAAATATTAATGAAGTCAAGTAAGTGATATCTGCGAGCGTAATTGATATTCTATATAGTGAAAGAATGAATAACAAATTGATCGAATGTCTTGATGAGATATTACAAAATGAAAATAGGAATAATCATCACCTTAAATTGATTCAATTGGATATATTGGGTTATTGTAGCAGAATGAATAATTGAATTCGAATATTTGGTGATCATGAAATTTCATCAAGCAAGATGATTATCATCAAGATAAATTTGTGACTCATTCTTATAAATTTTATTTTTTTATATGTAACATATTGAATTGATAAAGTTTCTTCACGTGCAACATTAGAAAAGTATTGATCGTAATAGTTTATAGTATAATATATTGATGTTGCTTCCATTTTAACATAGATTGTAATTCTTTTGTATAGTAGATATAATATTTAATTTTAATCGTAGTTTAATTCAATTTTTGTTTAACATATATTTTTTTTTTGGTAGAAACAGGAAGGAAAACAAACCAACACCGAGACAAAAGCTAACCTGGGATCAGCCTAGGAAAGCTAACCCCAACTCTGTCCTCTAAAAGGAGAGAAGAAAGATAGATAGGAGGATCAGAAAGGGTAGAAACACCTAACATCCCCTCGTGCCCAGCCGCCGCCAAGCGATCCGCAATTCGATTTTGTTCTCTGTAGATGTGGTTGAACTCTAAGGACTCAAAGGAGGAGCCAAGACTTCTTATTGCTTTGTTAAGGTTCTGGCTACTAAGACAAAAAGCATGATTATTAGAGATCATACTAATAGCCTCCATATTATCAGACTCCACAGCAAGCCTTTTAATACCCAGATTTCTGGCAAGCTTGACTCCAGAAAGAATACCCCAAAGTTCCGCTGAAAAGGATGAGCCTAAACCCAGGTTATGGGTGAATCCAGACAACCAGGCACCTCCCGCGTCCCTGAGCACGCCTCCAGCCGCGATCTTTCCATTGTTGAGACAGGAGCCATCCGTGTTCAACTTAGCCATCCGTGTTTAACATATATTATAATTCTTTTGTATCATAAATATAATATTTAATTTTAATTGTAGTTTAATTCAATTTTTGGTTTTGTTGATACAAAAAAAATTCAATTTTTGGTTTAAAATTATATTAATATATTTCTTAATTAAGCTCCTATTTTATTATTATTGTTTCAAAGAATTCTAAAATATGAAAATGTATGAAAATTACTAAAAAGTACAAATCATTGAATTTTGTAAAAATAAATAAATCATTCACATTTAATTAAAATTCTATAAAAAAAATAATCAATTATTTTCAAATTTAATTTAATTTAATTTGAATTATCAATTAAAAATATATATTAATTTCAAATATACATAATATAAAAAAAATTCATAGCATGATATAAAATTACTTAAAAGTAAATATGTCAATTTATTTATTTATTTAAATTATATAAAAGTTTATATTGCGTGCATCACACGGGTTTTCGACTAATTCTCTATTAATACAGATGATGGATATGCTCTTAGTGATTTAAGGAACCACTAAGAGACTTTAAAACTGATTTTTTATTCTCTCTTCTTAAAATTTAAGTTAAGAGTTAACTTAAGAGGCGGTTAATGAAAACCTTAAGTGAGATTACATAAGCCTTTGGACATATCCTTCTAATTGGGTAACGCATTAATTGATGGCTAGGCATTAATTATTTGTATATAAAAAATTAGTGTTGTCGTATATAATAATAAGATAAAATAAAATAAATTGATAAGTTATGTTATTGGTGTTTTGGAAGTATTATTGATATATATAGAGATACATTTACAGATGGATGTAGCTTTCTAGCTATTTAGCTAACATACAGACAAGAGAGGATCATTTTAGGGGCTAATTACAAATCTAGCCCAATTAAAAGGGTCCATTTACATATCTAACCCACTTTGCTTCAATATCACCAAATTAGACACTGTCATCCACTTTGGACAAGAATACCCATATTTCTATTCGATCCATTCTTCTTTTTCGATCCATTCTTCTTCTTCTTTCTTCTTCAATCGAATCTTCTTCTTTGTTCGATTCTTCTTCTTTCTTCTTCCATTGGTTCTTCTTCTTCTTCTTCTTCGGTTCATGTTCTTCAATTTCTGATACCAATCGTTAGTGATTATTGAAGTATTATGTTTAATTTCCCGTAGAAATTGTATGTTTTTAGCTTATATACATGTTTTTCTTGCTAGTCTTGCCTCTTTCTTTATCTGTAATGATATTGTTTCAATTTCCTCTATTTTCCACCATTTTCCGTCAATTTCCTCCATTGTTGTCGCATTTATGACGAATTTGTCGCATTTCGTCACAAATGCGACACCACTTCACAAATGCAACAATCGCTGTCGCAATTTGTCGCAAATGCGACAACTGCTGTCGCATTTCGTCGCAAATGCGACAACTTGCTGTCGCATTTCGTCGCAAAGGCGACAACCGTTGTCGCAAATGCGACAAATCTTGTCGCATTTGCGACGAATTCGTCACAAATGCGACGTCACAGCAGTTAAATTGTTAGATTTTTTTTCTTTCTTATTTTTTAAGATTTCCGTCCTAATCCTCTTCCACAGACACTAGTTCTTCAAAGGTTGAACGAAACAAAATCTCTTCTCTCTATAAACCACCGTCTTTTCGCCCGTTTGGGATGACGAGAAAGACGTTCAGAATCTGAGAAAGAAGATGAATTGAAATAAGGGTATTCTTGTCCAAAGTGGATGAAAATGTCTAATTTGGTGATATTGAAGCAAAGTGGGTTAGATATGTAAATGGACCCTTTTAATTGGGCTAGATTTGTAATTAGCCCATCATTTTAGTCCCCAAACCTAATTAGTTAGGGACCAACTTCAGAAGCCTATATACTATACGTACTATATGCAGTTCCAATTCCATTAAATAAATTATTCAAAGCCTCTTTTGTACCTCACCACTGCTATAAATTATAATTGTGGATCTTCATTGTATTTAGGATAAATAATTTATTAGTTATTATGACTTTGGAGTCTTTTTTAATTATTTAGTTTTTTTGGTTTACATGGAAGGCACTAGGCCCAGGAAAAGGGAGGGAGGGGAGAGAAAAAAGAAAAAAAAGGAGAACTAATAAGCAAACTCAGCAGCGAACAGATCTGCTGACATCCGAACCCTGACAATCTGCATAGAGTGTATCCTGGAGGCCTGCAGGAGGTAAATCAAACTCTTGATAACCCATGACACTAGAACCTGCGAAGTTCGCCAACCAGTCGGCAACATAATTACTCTCCCTGTAAATGTGTGTGATAATTACAGTCCAGTTTCTCACTTTTAATTCCCGGCAGCGATCAATTATCCAAGAATATGGGTGACACTGATCCACCCCTTCGTTTATCAGCTTCACTGCCACATTCGAATCCATTTCAACCATGATGTTCCGGAATCCTTTCTCCCAAGCAAGCCTCAAACCATAGTATAGACCCCATAATTCTGCCAATGTTACAGTGCACCACCCAATTTTGACACCAAATCCCCCTAACCAGTCACCATTAGGGTCACGAAGTAGCCCACCAGCCGATGCTAGACCCGGGTTCCCTTTAGCGGCCCCGTCTGTGTTCACTTTAATCCAGCCTTCCTCAGGTGGGTGCCAACGCACCCAAATACGGTGGACATTAGTCGCATTTGAGTGAGCCAGCGATTTTTGAACATGGCAAAATTCCTTACACATATCCAAAACTCGGTTGATACCCATACTTTGTCCATTCTCCCTACCAAACACCCATTCATTTCTTCGTTTCCAAAGAAGCCAGATCGCATATGAGAATACAGTTGACCAAGGTATTTGGTGGTACAACCAATCACAATTGATATTACAAGAAATCCAATCATTTAAATTACCTTTGAAGAAGATCGTTCTTAAATTCCAAGGGATGATTTGAGCCCAGAAGCCCCGAGCTAAATAGCAGTCCCATAGGATGTGGATTTCCGTCTCTCTCTGTCTACACTTGGCACAGTCTAGCACATTTGTTAGGCCTCTTCGGACCCGATTCACATTATATAAAATTCCTCCCTGTAGTGTCGTCCAAATAAAGGCTTTGATCTTCTCCGGAATGGCAACTTTCCAGACCACATCCCACTTTATATCTCGGTGGTTTGTCTGCTGTGTCAGTAGCCCATACGCGGAGCTCACCGAATAATCCCCGGAGGAGCTGAGCGGCCAGTACCAGGAATCCGCCTCATTACTATTTGAAGAAACCGCGTATGCAGCGACGCGCATTAAATCTGTAGCCGACAGCAGATGATTAAGTTGTGACCAGTCCCAGTCATTCCTCAATTCATCCCAATAATCCGCTACTGTTTTATTCGCTTCCTCCTCTGTCAAACTGCCCAAATTAGTCGCTACCAGCATAGAATTTCCACACCAGATATCCTTCCAAAACCAAGTGTCTCGACCATTAAAAATAATTTTGGCTGCCCCTTGTTTTAGAATTGTTTTCCCTATTGTAATGCTCTTCCAGGTTGCAGAATTCGACAATTGTGCTTTTAACAGTTCCAGCCCTCGTCTTTTGCCACCATACTTAGCCTTAAGAACTTTTACCCATAAGCTATCCGAGTTTGTTAACATAGCCCAGCTCAAACGGCCAATCATTGCCGTGTTAAAGTCACGCATACTTCGGATCCCAAGGCCACCTTCTCTCTTAGGTCTTGTAATTTTATTCCAATTTACAAGATGGATTTTCCTTTCATTACCCACTGATCCCCATAAGAAACCCCTGTTGAACTTATCCAGTCGATCACAGATGCTTCGGGGGAGGACTATGGTTTGCATAGCATAGTTAGGCACCGCAGAAGTTACCGATTTAACAAGGGTCAGACGGCCTGCTAGGTTCAGGCTTTTTCATTTCCAACCCGCCAACTTTGATTGAACTCTTTCAATTATCGAACCATAAAGCTCATTGTTTACTCTTTTATGTATAATCGGCATGCCTAGGTACTTTCCCAGATTTGTGGTTTTAGACATACCTAGGTTTTGGCAGATCTCCTGGCTCATGACTTCAGACACATTGCTGGAGAACAAGACTCTGGATTTCGCGTTGCTAACCTTCTGCCCTGAGCAATTGCAGAATTCATCCAGGATCTGTCGTATAACCAAAGCTTGCTCCACTGACGCTTCAGCCAATAGGATAATATCATCTGCAAAAAGAATATGGGATAGTGCAGGCCCACCTCTTGACAGGTGGACAGGTTTCCAATTGCCTGTATTGGTAGCATCCATTATCATGTGGCCGAGTCTTTTAAGGCACAAAACAAATAGGTAAGGCGAGAGGGGATCCCCTTGTCTAAGACCACGAGATGGGTGAAAAGTCTGGAGCGGTTCACCATTCCACAAAACCTGCATGCTTGGCCCTGTAACACAAGCCATGATTAAGTTGATTAGAGAGTTATCCAGACCAACCTCTTCAAGGGTGCTTTTCAGAAAATCCCAAGAGAGCCTGTCATAGGCCTTTTCCAGATCTAACTTCAGAACCATCGCCCCTTTCCTCCCTTTTTTTCCGTTTGAATGAGTGGATGGTTTCCTGGAGAAGAATTATGTTGTCAGCAATCTGTCTTCCCGGTACAAAACTGCTCTGTGAGGGACTGACAATCGCACGAAGAGAGGGCTTCAATCTGTTGACAACACATTTTGTCACCACTTTATAGAGCACAGTACAAAGGCTTATTGGCCTGAATTGGGTAATCAACTCAGGGTGAGTAACTTTTGGAATGATAGTGAGGAAGGTCTCATTCCACTCCTTAGGAACCACCCATGAGTTCAACACCGCAAGGACTTCTTTCGTTAATATATCCCCTATATTCGGCCATAACCGCTGATAAAAACCTGCTTGGTACCCATCCGGACCTGGTGCTTTAAACGAACTCATATCAAACAAGGCCCGATGGACCTCCGACGCAGTAAAAGGACCCTGGAGATTCGTCGGTGTTGGAATCCGTGGAAATGTACATACCGTGTGTAAAATTGGTCTGTTTTCTACCTCTTCCGTGAAGTGTAAGGCGAAGTGGTTTGAAACATGATTCTGGAGCTGTCTGACCTCCCAAATCCAGTGCCTTGAGTCATTTCTAAGTCCTTCAATTTTATTCATGCGTCTTCGAATAATAGTTGAAGTGTGAAAAAAAGCTGAGTTCTTATCCCCAAACCCAAGCCACTTGACTCTAGATTTCTGATACCATAATGTCTCTTCTTGCATTAGGGTAGTATTTAATTCCATCAAGAGTTTATGCTCCAATCTAGCCAGTCCACGAGAAAACCGTATACCAAGTAGCCTCTGGACCCCTGTTAACCGTCGGTACAGTCTGTGTTTACGGTGGAAAATATTTCCAAAGATATTGCGATTCCACCGCTTTAGTTCCGGAATAAGAGATTTGAGACTTTCAGAGATTTTAGAACCCCTTTGCCAATTTTGTTCAAAGAAAGGTAAGAAGTTCTCATGTTGGATCCAGGCTGCTTCAAGTCGGAACAGTTTGTGATTCGTTATCAGATTATTCAGCTTCAAATTAAGGGAAATTGGTGCATGATCTGAACCATTGCGGGGGAGGTGCGTGATTACTGCTTCAGGGAACCAGCTGCGAAAATCCTCATCACACAGTGCTCTATCTAAGCGACATGCTATCCTGGTGCGCACCGTCGATCCCCGGAACCAAGTGAAGGGAGGGCCTTGGAACTCCATATCAATTAGTTGCATACTATTAATCCATTGAGCGAAGAATGTACATCGGTCCAGGACTCCAGGCACCCCTCCACGCTTTTCTTCCATGCTCTTGATACAATTAAAGTCGCCAATGATCACCCAGGGTCTATTTACCCTATCATGAAGGCTCAACATCTCTTCCATGAACTCTCTTTTGAACTGCATTTGAGGCCTGACATATACAAATGTGGCACAGAAACTTTTACTATCGAACTGACCCCCAGCTAGAGTGATTTCAGTATGGAGAAACTGTCTGTTCTGTTCAATAATTCTAATACTTAAGATATCAGTATTCCAAAAAAGCCAAATCCCACCACTGAATCCTTCGGTGTCCACAGCAGCAACTCTAGAAAAATTCATCTTTCGCCGGAGATCCTCAGCTTTGGACGTCGGTAAACGAGGTTCCAGTAGAACCAGAATCTCAGGTTTATGAATTGAAAGCATATGTCGAAGAGCCCGGTGAAACTCATTACCACCGGCTCCAAAGCAATTCCATGACAAAATCATAACAACGTTTAATTAAAAGGTCATACCGTCGCGCTAAGCAACAATTAGCACCTCAGACCATTTGCTTGTTCTGGTCCCTCAATCATAGCATTACTATCTTGGATAGAGAAAGGAATTCTAACCTCAGAGGTTGAACGACTTCTTTTACTTCTTCCCGGGGAATCCACATTCGTCGTGCTGTTTTCCTTACCTATGGCTGCTTGCAGCATATCAACTGTGGAGTCGCTGACATTGTTCAAGAGCCCTTCAAACACATTGTTTGATTTAGATGTCTGGCCATGCTCAGCACTGCCTCTCTGTTTGATGATTTTTCCTTTTGCTCTTGTCGTTTTGAAGGTGAACCCTGTATGGTCATTGTTGCTTCCATTGCGGTTGAGCACTTCCTTATTTACTATCCCCCGCTGGTCTGCTTGTCCATTACCCCCATGAGGAGGTTGCTGCTGTGTATCAGGTCTCTTTGCTCGTGGTGTGTATTTTCTTTTCGGGACACAGAGCCATTCCCCATACTTAACAAGTGATTCCTCATTCTTACTTTGTTCTGTAGCTGGCAACCGCTCCTCCTCTGAGTTTGGTATACTCCCATTTACAATTTCTGAATCCTTCATTGTAGCATCCATTCCTCGCTCAGTTGTTCCCTGATCAGTTCCGTTTGATAATGCACTTCTCTTAACCAATCCCTGTTTACTGCAAGCCTCTTTTTCATGCCCATAGGTGCCACACTTCAAACACGCTGTGTAGAGTCCCTCATACTCGATGTGATAGGTGTTACCATTAAGACGAAATTGGCCAATCAGCGGTTTGCTTAGGTCGATTTCCACACAGACTCGTGCAAACTTTCCCCTTGCTTTCCCTGTGGTGTTCTTGTCCGCTCTTACTGCTCTTCCAAATGAGTTACCAATGAGTAGTAAAGCATCCTCTTGATAGAACTGTAATGGAAGTTCAGGAAAACAAGCCCATACCATTGTTCTATCTACCGACGCTGCTGACGGAACAAATGTAGGAGACCACGCTCGAACTGTCAAATAATGCCCTTGCACCATCCATGGTCCATCCTGTATTACGTGGTCTCTATCGGATGCTTTGTCGAAATTCACCAGGTGAAATCCATGCCCCAAGTCGATCATTGTAAAATCGCCTTCCGTTTTCCATATTTCAGAAGCCCTGTTTCGGATGGCAATAAACCCAACATTACGACCCATCACTTTGATAATTAGGGCATTAGCCCATACCTGGGACCATTCCTCTACAAGCTCTGGAACAATACTGATTTCTGGGAAGAGCGGGTCGTCATTCACGAAGCTAATCGATCCCTGACCAGAAGCTCGGAGGTCGATGGGAGTCTGTTGTGGTTCCGCCATCGGAGCATCATTCAGAATGTCCTTGAAGGACCGATAGCGAGTGGGAGAGCTAGGGGAAGTCGCTGTTGGATCAAGTGGATTTGGGGGCGGCGGCGGCGGTGGGTTAGTCCCTGTTCGCAGCGGCGATTTTTGGGAGTTCGACATCGCAGCAAGTTATATAATAATAAAATTGTTGTATATTATTATTGTCCAACTTCTTTTAATTATTTAGTTAAATTTTATATATATATATATATATATATATATATATATATATAAAAGCAAAAGAAAGTAATAAAATAATAAATTATGTTGTGTGATAAAAGAACCGTATGCATCAAAATGATATTAGTTGAAGAGCCATCGAGAATTAAATCGCATTGCCAACATCAATTTAATGTTAGGTTAAAAATGATTTAAATCTGTCATATATAAAATTATAAAAAAACTAACTAAAATATTTATTATGCTATTAATACAGTTATAAATAACTTGTCAAAATAAATAAAACGGTTTCAGTTTATTCATAAACTTGTTTCAAAAATCCAATGTAATATCAAATAAATGTCAAATTAGTTTGTTTAACAATTATCTTATTAGATGAGGTTAAAATTAATCTTTGATTGAAAGCATTAGATACAAATTGTATCATTTCATATAATATTTAATATATACTTTCCAAAAAAAAAAACGATAGGATAAATTTATAAATTTAGATTTTATGTCAATAATTTATATTTGATCCTTGGAGGTTTAAATATGAACGAACTAATTTTTTTTTTTTTGTCTATGTCAAAAATGACATAATTGAATTAAAAATAATATTTTATATTTTTAATATTTTCTCCTCAAGCTAGGTACCAAGGACACGGAGTCACCAAAGTTTTACCAATCCCGTAAAAAAAAAAAGAATGCGGCTTTGCGGACAGCAAATACCATCGCTGATGTTAAATCTGTAATTTATTGTTTGGCTTACGGAATGGAATAGAGTGGATTACAATAGCTATTTCTTAAGAATAGAATACAATAAGTATTGATTAGAAATAATTATTCTTATGTTTGGTTAAAAGAATGAAATAGGTTAAAATAATTAATTTTATATATCAAAAGACATCCTTATCCTAAGTGTAATTTCTTAATTATTTTAAAATTTTAGTTAATCAAATATATATTAGTTCAATGGAAATATAAAAAACAGTAAAAAAATACTAAAAACGTGAAAACGCAAAATAAAAGTGAAAAAATGTGAAAATGCACGCAAAAAAAACAAAAAAAAATGTGCAAACAGTAAAACGCAAAAAAAAAACCTAGATACATGAAAAACGGTGAAAATACGAAAAACAGTAAAAACTTGATAAACATGAAAAACTATAAAAACGTAATAATAAAAAAACCCATGAGGACACAAAAAACGTGAAAAAATGTAGAATACATGAAAACGTGAAAAAACGTAAAAAAAAAACATACAAAAAATGTGAAAAACTGTTAAAAACACAAAAATAGGCGAAAACACAAAAACATAAAAAAATGTTAAAAACATGAAACATGAAAAAAATTGGAAACACACAAAAACGTGAAAACGAAAAACATGAAAACACACAAAAAATGTGAAAAAAATTAAAAACACGAAAGTATGAAAAACACGAAAACCTGAAAAATGCGTTTTTAATATTTTTGTGTTTATGGCGTTTTCACATTTTTCACATTTTCTTATTATTCGTTGCCAGCCCCTTCTCTTTTGTTTTATACTTTCGATCACTATATAACTCACTAGAATGTCCTATCTCGAGATCGTAACGATGCGGAAGAAATTCTATTTCGTTTGTTCATGTTTTTGTGGTTTTCGCGTTTTATCACGTTTTTGTGTTTTCTATTTTTTCGCATTTTCGTGTTATTCACATTTTCGTGTTGTGTTTTCTCTCGTTTTTTTTTTTGCGTTTTTTCGCATTTTTTCACGTTTTGGTGTTTTTACGCTTTTCGTCTTTTGTGTTTTTTCACATTTTTGTATTTTTCTTGTTTTGTCACTTTTTCATGCTATTCAAGTATTTCTTTTTTTTTTTTTGCATTGTTTCGTGTTTTGTAACATTTTCGCGTTATTCAAGTTTCGTGTTTTCATATTTTTTGCATTTACTAACGTTTTTTTCTTTTTTAGGATATAAATTATGAATTTGTCAAAATTATAAGATTTGATAAATTAGTTAGAGAGTAATTTTGAAAATGAAAGATCTCATTAGAAATAGCTATTCAAATATAATTGAAATGAAAAATTGAACCAAACGGTTGAAATGAAAATTCTTCTACGTTATTTATTCCCTTCATATTTGATAAACCAAATGAGCACACTGAGTATTTGTTTTTTGTTTTTTTTTTTTTTGTATGCGGTAAATATTTGGTTTTGATAACTCAAGCTAAATAAAAACATGTGTAATTTTATTTTAGGGAAAATTATAAAACTGGGTTAAATGGGAGGTCCATTTACATTTACATATTTAACCCATTTACTAATCTTACTACATATCTAGACTGATTTTGTGTGACTTTCCCATAATACCCTCAATATTTACACGCGGCTCGCTCTATCCCGTCTGACTTCGCATATTCGACCATATGCGAAGCCTGCGAAGCTGATGTTTGGATTTACTTAATGAATTTAGTTCGCATATGCGAAGCCTGCGAAGCTGAAGTTTGTTTTGCTTGATGAATTTAGTTCGCATATGCGAATGCTGGATATGACTTGAAGCTAATTCGCGAAATGGTATATAACAAAAAATGGCAAACAACAACGGATTCTAACATTAAAATCATAACATTATCAAAATTTACAAGAAGATTGCCACAATAACAACATTCAAATCATAACATTATCAAAATTTACAACAAGATTGCCACAATGAACTCTCTTAACGAATCATTTCAAAGTGAACCTAACTAATCCGGTACCAATCTTGAAACGGATGAGTAATCTTGGTGGGCACCGTGAGACACATCCATCCCAAAAGGTTTGGACTTCCAGACCTTTTGGGATGGACGTGTCCCACGGTGCACACCAAGATTACTCATCCGATTCAAGATTGGTACCGGATTAAGTTAGGTCCACTTTGAAGATTGGCACCATGGGATAGACGTGTCCCATGGTGCACCCCAAGATTGAAAAAACCTCTCCTAACCAACCACTTTAGGAGTGAATGTGTCAGTCTTGGGGAAGTTCATCCCTATACAGGAAGGAAAATCATCTCCCCTGCAGCCCAGTACACCGCCTTCCAGAAAGGGATATTACGTATTCAACCATCTACAGAAAAAATTAATCGTGTTAGGCAGGGAAAAAGACGATTTTGGCTTCGCGAAATGAAGATTAGCGAAGCATGCGAATGTAACTATGTAGGGTTTTACTTCGCATATCGATGCTTTCGCGAAGTCTGCGAGGTCAGAAACGTGACTATCTACGTCGCATATCATTGCTTTCGTGAAGTCTGCGAGGTCTGAAACGTGAGGATCTATTCGCCGACTTCGCGAACTAATCGATTCGCGAGGTAGATCCATACGTTTCAGACGCTTTCTCTTCGCATATCTTCGCGAAATCAACGATTAACGAAGTAGATCGTCACTTTCCAGGCTCGTTCTCTTCGCAAAGCTTCGTGAAACCATCAATTGCGAAGTGAATTCATGAAAAAACGCAGAAAAAAAACCAGATACTTACATTTTTCGTCCCTTTCGCCCCGAAAAGCGACAATAACAATATGATAACATGGGAAGAACGAAGGAAATAACGTAGAAAAACCATTTCTTTGATGGTAACAAGAAGAAAGAAACCAAGCAACGAACAGGAAGATGAAAAACCATGGCTTCGTTTTCTAGGGTTGGGAAGTTGCAGAATCAAGAGATGAAGAGATGAAAAAGAGAAATTTATTGTGATTTTGACTAAATGGTGCAGATTTCGTGCAATTTAAAGGAAGAAAGGAAGATCAAAAGTCTTGAAATCATTAATGTAGGAGCAACTTTTCGCATAACCAAGGAGATAGGGGGAGCGGCGATTCGCATAACCAAGGAGTGGTGGAAATGGGAAGGTTAGGGGTATTATAGGAAAGTCACACAAAATCAGTCTAGATATGTAGTAAGATTAGTAAATGAGTTAAATATGTAAATAGGCCTCCCATTTGACCCAATTTTTATATTTTCCCATATGCATTGTCTGGTTAATTAGATAAAACCCTTGAGGAAAGAGGCAAATAATATGTATGCATGAAATAGTGAATAATTACAGTCTGACTACTGTAATTATTCACTTGTGATGTACTGGCATCTCTCCATGATGAAGGATTAAAAAGAAGGTACAATTTTGGTTGAAAAATAGTAATTACTAGACTCATTAGCATATTTGGCAAATTAAATCATAATTAGTATATACAAACCTTTCTTTTATAGAATTTCACATGTCTAATATTGCATTGCGGCTGCTGCAGACGGAGTGCCGCCGTTTACTTAATTAGTTGACTTTTATGATTTTGAAATGAAAATTGATGTTTTTTTTAAAAAGAAAAGAAATTAAATGAATAAAGTGAACAGAAAAATAGCTTACTGCTTACATCCGTATAGAATTAGGAGAAAATTACAATACTAGGTCAAATGGGAGGCTCATTTACATATTTAACCCATTTACTCAACCTATTACATATCTAGACTCATTTTGTGTGATTTTCCCGTAATACCCCTACCCTTCCCACTTCCCCTCACTCTATCGGTTTCTCTCCCCTGTTCTCCTTAGTGCGCGAAAACGGTTTGGCTCCTCCATTAATGATTTGAAGACTTTTGATCTTCCTATTTGCCTTTAAATTGCATGAAATCTGCACCATGTTTCCAAATCACAATGAAGTTCTCTTTTCATCTCTTGATTCTGCAACTTCCTCACCCTAGAAAACGAAGCCATGGTTCTTCATCTTCCTGTTCGTTAATTGGTTTCTTTCTTCTTGTTACCATTCCAGAAATGGTTATTCTACGTTATTTCCGTCGTTCTTCCCAGTTTATCATATTGTTAGGAGCGAAAAATGTAAGTATCTGCTGTTTTTCCTGCGTTTTCCATGAATTCACTTCGCGTAGTCGATGAATTCGCAGAGATCTGCGAAGAGAACGAGCCTGAAACTTGATGATCTACTTCGCGAATCGATGAATTCGCGACGTTCTGCGAAGAGAAAGAGTCTGAAACGTATGGATGTACCTCGCGAATCTATTAGTTCGCGAAGTCTGCGAATAGATCCTTACGTTTCAGACCTCGCAGACTTCGCGAAAGCATCGATATGCGACGTAGATAGTCACATTTCAGACCTCGCAGACTTCGCGAAAGAATCGTTATGCGAAGTAAAATCACCTCTTCCCATGCACATTTACATTCGCATGCTTCGCTAATTTTCATTTCGCGAATCCAAAATCGTCCTTTTTCATAACTAACACGGTTAATTTTTTCTGTAGATGGTTGAATACGTAACATTCCTTTCTGGAAGGCGGCGTACTGGGCTGCAGGGAAGATGATTTTCCTTCCTGTATAGGGATGAACTTCCCCAAGATTGACACATTCACTCCTGAAATGATTCGTTAGGAGAGATTGTGTCAATCTCGGGGTGCACCATGGGACACGTCCATCCTATGGTGCCAATCTTCAAAGTGGACCTAACTTAATTCGGTGCCAATTTTAAAGCGGATGAGTAATCTTCGTTTCAAAATTGGTACCGGATTAGTTATTGTGGCAATCTTGTTGTAAATTTTGATAATGTTATGATTTGAATGTTGTTATTGTGGCAATCTTTTTGTAAATTTTGATAATGTTATGATTTGAATGTTAGAATCCGTTGTTGTTTGCCCTTTTTTGTTATATACTACTTCGCGAATTAGCTTCAAAACACATTCAGGCTTCGCATATGCGAACTAAATTCATCAAGCAAACCCAAACATTTACTTCGCAGACTTCGCATAGTATGGAATATGCGAAGTCAGACGGGATGGGGCGAGCCGCGCGTAAATATTGGGGGTATTTTTGGAAAATCACACAAAATGAGTCTAGATATGTAATAGGTTGAGTAAATGGGTTAAATATATAAATGGGCCTCCCATTTAACCTAGTTTTGTAATTTTCCCTAGAATTAGCTAATTAACAAAATTGATTATATATGAAAGTACATGGGATAACGTTTAAATTTGCTATCTCCTAACTTTCTTGGAGATGCACAGATTCCCTAATTAGATCAATAACAAAACACCGCGCTATCTCCAATCCATTACGTTATTTCTATCTTTATTTTCTATTTTCTATATATCAAATCCTATTTTGTTTCCAACCTACTGTACCATTTATTACATCAAAAAGAATATTTTCAACTTTATTCCATTCTACATAATACTTTTATTGTTTTTAACATATATTATTATTATTATTATAATTATCAATAATCTATAATAAAAATTAATTCGAGGACTCATGGTACCAATTAGGTCTCGATTACGTCATTGATATTACTCCGTTAAGTTCTCTCAATTGTACGTGAAGTGAGAAATCAGAACTTAACGAAGTAATAGGAATAACGTGTTGTATCCGTTATCAAAGCCTAAATTGATACCTTTTTAAAGGTTAAGCCTATATTAATGCTATTTTGTACATGGAGGCTAAATCGATACTTCCCAAAAACCATAGACCTATTTTAGTACCTTATTTAATAATTTACAATTTTATCCAAAATATACATTAATTTATAAAAAAATATATACTACATAATACAATTTTTAATAACATTTAACTAAAAAATCTTAAAAAATAAACCTAAATTAACAAAATATTAATTTTGATCAAAAAAAAGAAAAATTACAGATTTTATTGAAAAAAAATTAATAAAATATTAGTGGAACAGCCAACTTCAACCAATTGGAACTCCACGCCTCATTGACGTGGAGATTTGGCGGCGGTTGGAGTGCCAACCACCGTCAATTAAACAATTCTAACCCTCATTTGGTGAGGGTTGGAGTTGCCCTTAGTTCCACCATTTGGTGGAACAGCCAACTTCAACAAAAAAAAATAGTTGAAGTTGGCACTCCACGTCTTATTGGTGTGGATATTTGACGGTGGTTGGAGTGCTAACCACCACCAATTAAGCAATTCTAACCCTCATTTGGTAAGGGTTGGAGTTGCCCTTAGTTCCACCATTTGGTGGAACAACTAATTTCAATAAAAAAAAAGGTTGAAGTTGACACTCCATACCTCATTGGTGTGGAAATTTAGCGGTGGTTGGAGTGCCAATCATCGCCAATTAAGCAATTCCAACCCTCATTTGGTGAGGGTTGGAGTTGCCCTTAGTTCCACCGTTTGGTGGAACATCCAATTTCAATAAAAAAAAAGGTTAAAGTTGGCACTCCACGCCTCAATGGCGTGGAGATTTGGCGGTGGTTGGCGCTCCAACCACCGCCAATTAAGCAATTCCAACCCTCATTTGGTGAGGGTTGGAGTTTCCCTAAGAAATGTTAAAATTTGATCATCTATATTTCTAATGTGAAATAATTTTGTTTCATAGAGGCGAAATCAATTTTTGACTACTTAAAATGTAAAAAATGAACTCCAACACATGGATTATGCTTTTTTTTTTTGTTGTTGCTTTCAGGACCGTCTTTGGACATGGACAAGAGGGGCATCTGCCCAGGGTCCAAGGGAGTAATAGGCCCAAAAGTAATCTTTTTTAAATAATAATAGAGAAATTAAATATTAAAAGATACAAAACTTACGTAAATAATATTAAAACAAAAAAAATAGCAACACACATCTAAATACAAGGGTTGGAGGAGCCAAAAATAAAAAAAATGTATTAAAAAATACAAAAAATAAAATCATAAAAAAATCAACGACAATAATTATAATCTCTAAACCTAAACAATCACAATACACAATTTTATTAATATATTTTCTTATAATATTTTTCGCATGTTGATTTAGATGATGTTTTTTCAAAAACGAAAGTGTTAGAAATGACTTTGTCGAACTTTTTGATGTCACCGTTTTGAAATTCTTGAGTTTGTCAAAGCAGCAATTTCTTATCCAAATATTTCAATTGCTTTTCGAATCCTTTTAACTATGACAGTGATCGTTGAACCTGTTGAAATAATTTGTTTCAAAGTTAAAACTATGGAAAAACTATTTGAGATTATTAACATTACAAGAAATATTGAATGATTTGGCAATTTTATGTATTGAGAGAAATATGTTTAGGGTATAGTGATGTAGACACTCTTTTTAGTGATTATGCATCTAGAAATGCTTGTACATAATGTTTTATATGAACGACTTGGTACTTAAAGGGAAATAAAATGTTTCATATAGGCCACCAAACTGGATGCTTATTTAAAAAAAGAACAATACACGACTCTTGTTTATGGCCCCAAGTACCTGCCTAGTCGGTGTCCAATGTGATGGGTTTGGACAAGAAAAATATACTTTACGTTAGGCTCAATTCAGGTCCGTTAAAATCCGTCGATATCTAAAACGAACTTAGATTTATAAAAATAGCACAGATCGGTCCAACTCGTTTCACCCTATTAATTTTTAATTATTAAATTTGTATATATTCAATATTTATCTTTACTATACATTATTTTTTATTATTAAAACCTACATGTAACTTTTTAAATAGGTTTATTTGGATTATATTTGAGATTTAATTTTTAAAACTCAAGCTTAGTGTAAACCGAGTCTGCCTAAAATAATAACGAATTGGGTCTAGTTAAGTATTTTTTTACAAAAGTCTGTTGAGCTCGACACATATGAACATGTCTAGTTGAGGATACAATCAGCATCCCATAGATGAACACAGAGAACTGGACAAGGACGAAACCACTCTCCTTAGTCCCTCATAGAAGAGGTTGTTTTAGATGAGAGAGTGTGCCGACATCTCTTGGCTCCACTTTTAGGCCCATGCAATGCTAGTTCATGTAGGAGGGGGAAGCTGCCTAGGGCCTCCATTCTAATTTATTTTTTAAATTACAATAATTATTGATCTTAATTATTAAAACTTATGTTTATAAATAATTATCATTCAGAATTTAATAGTAATTATATATATAATAGTAATAATATTGTCAATTAAAATAGAATAAAATATCAATAACAAAAGCACATATTATCTTCTTTTTTTCTTCAATTTTCACCTCTCAACAATAATGACACAATAATAGGACCTCTAAAATTTATTTTACAACCTCTCCCTTAACAATAAGAGCAAAGTACTATAAAAAAAAATCTTTATAGTTTGCTGATTTGCAAACACAATCTAACCGTTTAAGAACTTGCAAACACGAGTCTTTGGTTTGTACAATTTATAATTAAAGGATGTGTATCAATTTTTCAGTCAAAAAATACTCTTGATTTAATTGATTTGTAAAGTCAGTCCTTATATATATTTTTTTGTTAATTTACTATACATTATTTTTTATTATTAAAACCTATATGTAACTTTTTAAATAGGTTTATTTGGATTATATTTGAGATTTAATTTTTAAACTCAAGCTTAGTGCAAACCGAGTCTACATAAAATAATAACAAATTGGGTCTAGCTAAGCATTTTTTTACAAAAGTCTGTTGAGCCCGATACATATGAACATGTCTAGTTGAGGATACAATCAGCATCCTATAGATAAACACAGAGAACTGGACAAGGACGAAACCACTCTCCTTAGTCCCTCATAGAAGAGGTTGTTTTAGATGAGAGTGTGTGCCGACATCTCTTAGCTTCACTTTTGGGTCCATGCAATGCTAGTTCATGTAGGAGGGGGAAGCTGCATAGGGCCTCCAATCTAATTTATTTTTTAAATTACAATAATTATTGATCTTAATTATTAAAACTTATGTTTATAAATAATTATCATTCAGAATTTAATAATAATAATAATAATAATAATAATAATAATAATAATATTGTCAATTAAAATAGAATAAAAAACGATAACAAAAGCACATATTATCTTCTTTTTTCAATTTTCACCTCTCAACAATAATGACACAATAATGGGACCTCTAAAATTTATTTTACAACCTCTCCTTTAACAATAAGATTAAAGTACTGTAAAAAAAATCTTTATAGTTTGCTGATTTGCAAGCACAATCTAATCGTTTAAGAACTTGCAAACATGAGTCTTTGGTTTGTACAATTTATAATTAAAAGATGTGTATCAATTTTTCAGTTAAAAAATACTCTTGATTTAATTGATTTGTAAAGTCGATCCTTATATTTTTTTTTATTAATTTACAAAGTCAGATTTTTTACTTTCTCCAAATCACTCCCTTTTAAAATTAATAGTTACGAATAACCTAACAATAATATAGCTAGACAAATTTCCTTAAAGATTTGATATTTATTTTGATTAATTTTATCCATTGTCCCGTGCTTCTAGAATGTCCTAAAATATGTATGTATATATGTTACTGTTTATAGACACAGAATTAAACATAGTATAGGAAACAAGTAAAAGTGGGTTGTAGAAATTTGTGGCATAAAGGAATATAGTTAGATTATATGCATATGGAATTGGAAAAGGTATGGTATGGGAGGCCATATGCATATGGAGGGGAGAAGAAGAAGATAAAGAAACGGTAAGGTTACAGATAGATAGGGCTATATAATCAACAAAGATAGCGACATTACACCGATAGAGCCTCAACGGTTTCGCAGAAGGCCAGAGGTGAGCTTCTAGACTTACTACTACTAGACATACCTAGCTTAGAGTGGGCCGCCTAAACCTTACATTACATATGAATATGGCGGTGCCCGGTGCTGAGTGGAGCTGGCGGCCAATAATTTTTATTTTTAAGTTTTAATACACCATTTTTATTAAATAACTCTTAAACTTACAAGATGTCATGTTATAAAGTGATATAATTAATTTATTTAAAGTAATATAATTAATTCTTCAAATTAATGTGACAGAGTATAAAATAACTTGGATAAATTAAAACATAAATAAATCATTTTAAAAAGGTAATATTGATATTAGACAAATTAAAATATAAATTATTTAAATAAGTTAAAGGAGCAAGAGCATCTCCAACAACCTCTTAAATTGGTTCTTAAATTAAAATTGAGGAGAATAAAAAATCAGTTCCAATAGTCTTTTAGTGGCTCTTCAAATAACTAAGAGTCTATCCATCATCTCTATTAATAGAGAGTCTCTCTCCACTTCTTAGTGCATCCTAAATTCATTTTTTTATAAATAATGTATTATTAAGGAGGTTCTCTCCTTTCACTATTGGCAAATTTCTCTAATTTTTCATTAATCAAAAAATTATGTCCGGAATACGAGAAATTATACCCTACGCCTGGTATACCATCTCAAAATCTGAGGTGGTATGCCATCACCAATAAAATCATAACACCTATAATTAAATTTCTTCAATAATTAATTAAAATATTTCACTCTCTCTTGCCTTTGCTTCCCTCACAACAACCACCATCGGCAACCTTTTTTCTGCCCGGCCACCACCATCTTCTCAAACTGAACCTTCTAAACTATCCATTTACCGTCATCGGCAACCAAGCAGGTCACTGTAATTTTCCCTTTCCCAGATGAAAGTTACTTTTTCTTTTTCCAATTTCTTTCTCTTCCTTATAATTTCCCCATCAGACAAACAAGTAATTGCAAGTAATTTCCAAAATTTTCTCCATTTATCCGGGATTTCTGACAAGTTTATGAAGCCTAAACATTAACTGAGGAATTTGATTAAATCTCTCTCTGCAATTTTCTCAGCCATCAAACAGTAACTGATACAAAAAGAAAATCCAATTCTATTGACATTTAAAAAAGTTCACATTCTCTAATTTATTTTGAGAAAAAGAGAAGATAATAGAAGTGGAGAGAATAAAAAAGGATTAGTAACACTCAGTACTAAACCCAGAAATTTAAGGTTCAAGCAATATATAGAAGATTAAGACTGAAACCCAAAGTTAAAGAACTGATTTCAATGAAAAAATAATAAATCATGTGCCTATTCAAACCCCTTCTCTCTCTTATTTAAACGGAGCAGTGATGGTATCCGGCGGAGAAGAAGGAGAAGATGGTGGTGGCTGGAAAGAACCCTTGGTGCAATTTTTTTTTTTTTTACCGATGGTCGTTGTAGAGAGGGAAGACAAAGGGACAGGGATGCAAATTCTAATCTAGAGAGAGTAAAATATTTTAATTCAAATATTTTAATTAATTATTGAAGGAACTTAATTACGTGTTATGATTTTATTGGTGATGGCATACCACCTCAGATTTTGAGGTGGCATGCCAGGCGTAGGGTATAATTTCTCTCGGAATATTGTGAAAATTAAGGAGGACTCCCTCCATTCTATTATATAAATCATTCTAATAAATTAGTATTTTTCCTAAATATAAGTTATTCTAGGATTTTAATGACTTTTCGTTTAGTTTTTTGGTCCAAATATTAAATATTTTGTATTGGTACATGTGTTTCTTAATATTCCAAATAATAGTGATATGAAAATGATTTTTTTTAGTTAACCAATATATTTTTTAATTTGCGTGAAATATCTTAAAATGACTTATATAATGGAATGATAAGAGTATGCGTCAGACCAGACATTTAGATACAATAATTATGTAAATACTAAATATATGGAGGAATTAATTTATTTGGGTATCCTGGGTCGCCCCCATTCAAGATTTCAAGTTCCTTTTCAGCTACCTGGTTACTGTGCATGTGCCCCCCTATCCTTACATGTGGGTCCACTTTATAGCCCTTCCTTTTCGTTTCTCCTACTATTAATTAAGTGTAGTATGAATGAACCCACTAATTTTTTTTTTTTTTTTTTTTTGTATGAATGAACCCACTTTGTTTATTTTTTAATAAAAAAAAATTATTTGTTTTTTTATATTCAATTTATATTTTTCAAATTAGTTATTGGTCAATGTCTAATTTAGTTAAAGGCAAAAGGTAACGGATGCTCCGAACGCTCTTGATAAGAAATATATTTTATTATATTTTTTATATAATGTATATAATATGTATTAAGTGGTTTGATACAAATTAATTAATTAAAATAATCAGAAATCTTTTTTAGTTATTTAAACTAAATAATTAATAACCTAACAACATTTTGTATAGGAGATAAGGAAAGTCACTTTCATCTATTGTCATCTTTATTTTCTCTGAGACATATTCCAACTCAATCTCATCCTCCAACTCAATCTCCTCCTCTAACTCTTCTGGACATATTTAATGAAATTTAAACCAAAAATATAATTTCCAATTCTCCACTTATTTCTTTGATATTTGATTTTCTAATTTTTGAGATGGGAATGTTGCAATATGCTCTTGCAAGCAGTATGAGTTTTTGGGGATATTTTTTCGGCACGTATTGCGAATATTTCTTCAAACGGATTGTCATAAAGTTTCATGTATTTACTTGCCGATTCGCTGGCGTCTTGATGAAAGCACTACTTCAACTCAAGTTCTAGGTGAACAATCTACTGAGTTGATCAACAATGACGATATTTCGTGCCTTCCAAAGTCAAATCCCAAAGGACAACCGAAGAATAAACGACAACAAAGTGGAAAAGAAGTGGCAAAACAAACAAGACATTGTTCTAAGTGTAAGAAACCTAGACATTATATAAACAATTGTAGGATGGATGAAGATCATGCTACTGTTTCGAATGGTGCACTGACAAAAAAAGAACAAAGTTGATGCATGTATTGAAGATGTGAATCCTGTTTTTTTTAGTCAAGCATTAGGTTTGTTTTAGGAGTCAAAGTATTAGAGTGGTGCATTAAAACTATTGAATTCTTTGGTCACTGTTAAATTTTTTGGTTATTATTTACACAATCTCCCATTCTTCACTAATTTCCTCTAATTTTAATACTTGATTTTCTAATTTTTTTTAGAGCAAAAGTGCATGATTTGAATGATAACTAAATTAATTAAAGAAGAAGAAAAAAAAGAACTAATATTAGAGAGAAGTAAATGTTAGATTTGTAGAGAGCGACAACAAGAAGAAGAAATGGTACAAATGACAGCTAAATTACCATTAAATAGACTACCTAATTACATTCATATTTAATGCATAGAATTTGACTAATTACAATGCAAATCATTAAAAAAATATTAACAAAATATTAACATTTTCCAATACAAACCATTTAATTTGTGCTATATAAAAAATAAAAAATAAATATTTCTTATCTAGCATTCCGGAGCGTCCGTTAGCGGGCTCGATACAAAAAAATTTGAAATTTAATAGATTGAAATAAAAATAAAAGCCATGCTGGTCAATAAAAATTAGGATGATAAAGGTTTTTGGGCAAATTATTAGAAGCACCCGGTTTTCATGTCAAACGGAGGACCTCTCATATATATTTTGACATGTGTAACACAGACCTACACATATTATAAGAGGTCCCACTATTTTAATTAATACGTGGGGTCACAATACACATCCAAATGTGAATTAGGGATCCTCCGAGTGACATGGAAGAATCAGTGCTTAATATAAGAATTCGGGTTTCTGAATGTTATTTTCCTATTAATTGGGATATTATCATTTTTTTCAATTTCAACATATATACATACCCCTCTTCTACTTATATATATATATATATATATATATATATATATATATATATATAGGAGAGATCAGGTGTGACAAGTCTTATTGTGTGACAAAGACCAGTTTTGTAATTAACTAGGGGAATGTGGCAAATTTATAAATAAAAGGAAAGAGAAAATTGTTTTATTTCTTTTCTTTAAAATGCATTTTTCCGACTTTTCCAACCTCGTTTCTCAAAAACTTTTATATCGTTGGACTCGTGTCACGTTCGTGTATAAATTTCTAGAATTTATACCTTGATAGTAATATATATTATAATTATTGGGTATGTGATAGTAATTTGGTGTTATAAGGAAAGTTTGGAGTTAATTTGATGGTTTTATGTATAAATTAAAAGTTTAGAATAATTTTTAAAGATTAAAGAACCAGCTTAACTCCCTAAGGTAGAAGCTAGAGTAATATTATTTCCGTCTCGTAAACAAAGAGGTAGCCTTAGTGAGGCTTGGGAGAAGTTGAATCAGAATCTCGAACCACAGAAAGAGAAATGAAACAAGGTAAACTTCTCCTCGGGAAGTTTTATTCTTAAATATAAATATCTTTTATTCTAGCGAATCCTTCTAACTCTTAAAGGCAACCGATGGTCTGCGCCTTTCACCTGCTATTTCATCGCTTTGAGCTGGGTAAGCTGAGAAGGCTGAGAACTACATATGATGAGATATTGCCCAAACACCTCCGACTGCAAACTCTTCGATGGCGGATGCTTAGGCAAAAACTGGAGATTCTACTACATCAATTATCATGGCATTCGAGGAAGCGATAGCAGACTAACAAGCTAAAAAGTGATCCCGCTGTACCCGATCTCCCAGCACTGACATTGAGAGAAGAGTGGAACGGGACTAGCTTTATATTATAGGGGACTTCTTTTCTTGAGGCATATCGTTCTGGTAACGAATAGGTGACACAAACAGAAGATTCAACAGAGTATGAAAGCCTTTTTCTGGGAAGGCCAGTTGGGTGAGTTGGCGAAGGAGGGGCTTTAGGAAAGGAGTTTCATTCGGTAGGAACCGGGAAAGTAGCCATACCTTTAAAGGTAGCATAGATAGCAGTGGAAAACCAAACAAATGCTTCACGCAAATAGTTTGAAAGAAGTTCTAAGCAAAATAAGCAGATAAGGCATCAAGAAAGAGGATGACCGAGCTAAGATGCTAAGCAAGATGGATAAGATCAAAGTAAGGAGCATAGAGAATTTCGTCGATTTTTACGTAAGGTGGTTTTGGATCTGGTTCCTGATGGAGTTTTGCCCTTTTATAGTTACTAGGTAATAGTAAGCTTAAGGAGAAGAGTCAGCCCCAAGAATAGGATCTAAAGGTGTTAATCCTAGGGGAATGATCGTACAAAGGAAAGCAACTGTTGAGCAGTGGTATTCGTTCATCTTTGAGTTAGAAATGCCAATTCTGGTTTCCACGAAGTTTGATCGAGGAAAAGCTAGAGGAATTCTAGACAGATAAGATAGGTGTAAAATTTTATGTTATAGGGTTTACATATACCCGTAATTGTTGTTATAATTCAAATTGAGAAGAATTTTGTATTGAAAAGAATCAATACTGATTGGTTAGGTATCCATTTTTTTTTCTTATATCATTAAGATATTCTTAAGATATAATTAAGATTAGCGAAATACAATTTTAGATTCAAATCCATGGGATTCTTTATCTTATTCCATCCATGAGGAACGGAGCCCACTGTTCAAGAAATTAAATGGCTAGAAGATGTGTCAATGAACGGAAAAGTCTTTCAAGATGTGGAGCGAGATTCCCTTGTGATGTTTATGGATAGTTCCCGGAAAAGCCCTTCTTTCTTTCTCGGTTCTGGGATCGGCATCTCCTGAATGGCCTTCACTTTCTCGGGGTCAACTTCGATTCCTCGTTTACTTTTACTGACAATGAAACCAAGCAATTTCCCCGATTGGGCTCCGAACGTACACTTGGCCGGATTCAAACGCAGCTGGTACTTCCTGAGAGCTTCTTAAAATTCACTAAATGATCTTCTTACGGCCTAGATTTAGCAATCATGTCATCTACATAGACCTCGATCTCCTTATGCATCATATCATGAAACAGAGTGACCATGGCGCGCTGGTAGGTTGACTCGGCATTTTTTAGAAAAAAAAAAAGACAGATTCCCCCAAGGCTTAGAAGCTCCTGTTCTTAGGGGTTGATAGGGATTGGCTAGAGCAGCTAACAGATATATATGAGCTAGTACGCCCAGGAATAAAGAAAAGGAACGAAAAAGCTAACAAGACAATAGGTATGAGCGGGTAAAGAACCAAAGAGCTTCTTTACTTGGGCGGTTGGAATATTTCTATTCCGTATATATTCGTTCATGAGTTTTTTGAAATAAATAACATAAGCGAAGTCGTTGGACCAACAATTGGTATCTTTATTACATTGGTTAAAACTTATTTGTTCTTGTTCATTCTTGGCAACTCCTCAGAAGACTAAGCAACCAGTCAAACCTCCCATGGCTCTTTATCGGTGATTATAATGAAATTCTGCACATTAGTGAAACGACAGGGTCGGAAGATGAAGATCGAGCACCGAGTGCGAGCCTTCAGAGAGGCGTTGGCAGACTGTACCCTACATGATCTTGGGTACATGGGACATGCTTTCAAATGGTCAAATCGAAGAAAGGCCGATGGAGAAGTACGAGAGCGTTTAGATCGAGCTGCGGATACGGCTTCTTGGTGTAAGTTATTTCCCCTAGCTGACCACCCATTCTTTCCCCTTCCCCCGGCCCGGTGAAGTCCGATGAGATCAGATCTCGCGAACGAAGTGAAGTGATAGGAAGAGAAGACTGCTGGCGGGAGATCCCTATTCATTACACCCCCCCTTGTATAGTAAGGGGAAAACGGAAGTGCGCTCCTGCGCACCAGCTGAAGGAAGGAGCTTTTACAACTTACCTTATTATTAGAGAAAGGTATAAAGATAAAGGACCAAACGAAATCTTTACCGAATTTGGATATACATATCACGAAATGTTCCAAATGATATATATATCATCTTTATCACCTCTTATATCATTATCTTTTCTTTTTCTTTTTCTTTTTCTTTTATATCTATCATCAGTTTTCTCTGAACCGTTTCTCCACCGTTTCTTCGATTTACGGAGATTCGACCGTCCGAATCACTCGAAATTGAAAACATAGCATCCTTATGCATAGATCTAAATCCTAACCGAAGAGTTTTTGAGTTTCGGCAGTGTTTGGAGGGAAACGTCTTAGACAGAATTTAGAGGCGAATCGATCATGTGTATTTTCTTCAATTAGTAACCAAGGTAAGTAACTATCAACTATATTTTGAGTTTTATGTATATAGATATATATAATCAAAGAAGTTTCAGAAATTGATATTTTAGGGTTATGGAGGAATTTTGTAAAATTGTGGTTTTTCATGATTTTGCATTTTATTGTGAAATTATGGTTCAAATGAAGCTATTGACTATGCTTCTATGTGATTTTCAGATTTTACTTGATTATATTGATTTAAGGCTTAATTTGGTTGATTTACATATATATACATATATGTTTTTGGTTTCAATGTATATCTATATTGAATAAAATGAATTTGATGATTTCTTATGAATTGTTTTTGGATTGAGAAATTTGTTGCGGTTATTGTTGTTATTATTTTGGATTGAAGTCCAAATATGATTTTTATGAGTTGTGATATTTCGAAAGATAAAATGGTTTTGTCCATCTAGGATTGCCCGGGGTAGGAGTTGTATTTGTAAGACCATATCTAATGGCGGTATGGCCAGAGTGCACGACTGGTAGTCCTAACTGTTAGGCAAGGAACGAGATATAAATGAGATATCTCGATTATTGATATGATTGATTTTATGATAAGCTACACGGGTGGAATTCGAGGATGGATACACATACACAAATTTTATTTTATGAACTTAAGTTTTGAGAATATTTTATAAGGTTTCGATGACTATCTTATAAACTTAAGTTTGAGCATATTTTATAAGGTTTTGATTAAATCCCTTTACAAATGTATATATGTAGCTATGTTAAGTAAAGTTGGTTTTTATAGCTGATAGTTTCTTGCTGAGATTTTTGTCTCACGTTTTTAAATGTTTTAATGTTTTTAGGTGATAAAGTACAGGATATAGAGAAGGTTACCGACCGATTATGTGAGGTTTGGAAGTTGACTGCTTATTGTTAGAATTATGGTTAGAACTTTGATATTTCAATTGTAATATAATGGAGTTGGTAAATAGATGTTGAGGTCCTCGAATGACTAATGTAGTAGGAATATGAATTATTTTAGAATATATATTGAAGAGGAAGGCCAAAATAAATAAATAAATATGATATTATGATATTTGGATAAATTGGAGACTCCTAAGTATTGATTATGATCTTTCTATTTCACACTCGATGCCGATTGAGGTCGTCTAGGATCGGGTGTGACAACTCGTCTTAATTAGACGGTCATTTTAAGATCCCATAAGCTCAGGTAAAAAAAATGCCCAGAATTTTTTTTAAAAATTTCAGAAAATATAAAAAAATCATTTTGAGAAACTTTAATTCTTGACTCAAAATGAGATTCCTTACGGTTTATTCTCAAATCAACGGAATCCGGCGATTAGGTAGGTGTTTTCCGGCGAGAAAACGGAAAGTACCCAGAAAATTCTCAAAAAATTCAAGAAAATGTAAAACATTATTTTGAGAAACTTTAATTCTTGGGTAGAAGCAGGATTGCTTACGGTTTAGTCCCAATAAAATAATTTCTTTAATTTTATCCATTTTACATGCTTCAACAATTTATTGGGTCAAAACTGTAAAAAATCTCGTTTTGAGCCAAGAATTAAAGTTTCTTAAAATGATGTTTTATATATTTTGGAATTTTTTGATATTTTTATGGACACTTTTTGGTCTTACCTTTCAACACTATGTGTTGCAATATTTTGTTGGAACAATATAACAATTCTGTTGGAACAATATAAGTATTCTGTTGGAACAATATAATTATTCTATTGAAAGAATATAAGAATTATAATTATTTTCTAAATAATATAACTAATATAAATTTGAAGATAGTATATTAAATACTAAGAAACAAAAATGAAATTTAAGACATAGATAATAAAATTGATTTCGAACAATTGGTAAACTGATTTATTATGTTGGAACAATATAAGTACTATGCTGGAATAATAGAACTATTTTCTTGGAAAAATTGGTATGCTGATTTATTTTGTTGGAACATTATAAGTATTATGTTGAAATAAATGGTACACTGATTTGGAACAATTTCGTACACTATCAGAACAATGTAAGTAGGACTAAAAATATGTCCAGAAAATTATCAAAAAATTTCAAAACATGTAAAACATTATTTTAAGAAACTTTAATTCTTGGCTCAAAACGAGATTTCTTACGGTTTTGACCCAACAAATTATTGAAGCATGTAAAATGGATAAAATTAAGGAACAAGTTTTATTGGGACTAAACCGTAAGAAATCTCGATGCGTCCCAAGAATTAAAGTTTCTCAGAATAATGTTTTACATTTTTTGAAATTTTTTGAGAATTTTCTGGACACTCTTTTCACCAGAAAACGCCCACCCGGATTCCGTTCACCGGATTTTTTTTTACTTGAGCTTCAGGGATCTTAAAATGACCGTCTAATTTAGACGAGTCTAATAGTATAAAAACTTTCGAAAAACGAGATTAGAAATGTCGGGAAAATGTATTTTAAAGAAAAGAAATAAAACAATTTTCTCTATCATCTCTTTTCTTTTATTTACAAATTTGCCACCTTGCCCTTTTCAATTATCATCAAAACCACGTAGTTTTGTTATGTCACACAATAAGCTCATTGTCACACCCTAACCCCTTGTTACTCTGGATCTCACATATATATATATAAGGTTCCTCTGTTTTTACCTAATACATTAGCCAGTCCCTCGATTTTTAGAAATAATTATATAATCCCTCAGTTTTTGTTTTTTTTTATCAACTACTCAGCCCTTATGTTTGGATTGGATCAAAGGTCAAACTATACTAAATAAACTTTGAAATACCAAAATTACCATTTACTCTATGTTTTAATAATAAAACATCTATTTTTCTTATTTTATGTATTTTTTTATTTTTTCTTACATATATAATTATAATCTCTACAATATTGAGTAATTAATTTATTAAATTTTATATAATTATAGAATTTAATTTAGTAGCATAAAATTTATAAACTAAAAAATGAATGAAAAATATTTCAAAAAATTATCAAAATGGAGGCAAAATTATATAAATTGTAAAAAGTAATCTTTATTTATCTTTAATAAATTTTATAAATGAAGAACAAAACAAATATGATTTTTTAAAAAAAATAAATTTATAATAATATTTAATATTAGTTTAAAGATATCTATACTATATATAATTACGGAAGCAGAGAGAAATGAGAAGAAGTGTTTTAGAGGTCTTTTTGATGAGTTGTCAACGTAGTAAAAAATCAGATTAAAAATATTTAATTAATTAAAAATAACAAATTTATATTTATAATATATTAAATAATTACTAGCCTATTAATTAAAATAATAAAAGAAAGCAAGAGTTACGGGAAGATGAAAAAACACAAATCAAAGGAAATCCAAAAGTCACAAATAAACTTCTATATAAAGCATGATAGATAGTATTCCATCATTATATTCATTGGTTACGATAGATAGTATTATATTTCTGAAGGTAAATATTCGATTTTTTTTCATATGTTGTAGTTATTTTGTTCTCAATTATGTTTTTGTTTTATTTTTATTAAACAATAGTTGTTATAGTTCCATCTTTCAGATTCATTTCTGTTGTTACCCAGGTTCTATACCTCTCGCTATCTTATCCATGTTTTCTTTTTTATTTGTCTTTTTTTTTCCAAACTGATAGCTTCAATTGAAGAAATCCGACAGAAATAGAAGATGCATAAACAACTAAAACCGGAAAACACAAAAGTGTCAAAAATTACAAGAAATTCTTATGTTTCTCAAGGTAATTATTCGATTTTTTTCATATGTTGTAGTTATTTTTGTTCTCAATTGTGTTGTTGTTTTCTTTTTATTAAACAATAGTTGTTATAGTTTCATTTTTCAGAGATGAAATTCCATTTCTGTCGTTACCCAGGTTCCATACCTCTCGCTACCTTATCCATGTTTTCTTTTTTATTTGTCTTTTTTTTTCAAAATGACTAAAATAAAGATTTTGTAAATTTGTATTCTTTTTTAGTATATGTTGTTAGGTGTTATCGTTTCGATTGCTAACTCTTAACTAAAATTTAGATTTCCGGCTTTATATGAACTCAATTTTTGGCTTTCTCAATTGTGCTGTTGTTTTATTTTTATTAAACAATTGTTGTTATAGTTTCATCTTTCAGAGATGAAATTCCATTTCTGTCGTTATCCAGATTCCATACCTCTCGCTACCTTATCAATGTTTTCTTTTTTATTTATTTATTTTTCAAAATGACTAAAATAAAGATTTTATATATTTGCATTCTTTTTTAGTATATGTTCCTAGATGTTATCGTTTTGATTGTTAACTCTAACTAAAATTTAGATTTTCGGCTTTTTATGAACTCAATTTTTAGTTTTAGTTGAAGTTAGATTAATTTTTCTAATTCGGAACATGTTGAAATAGATATAAAGTTTCGCATGATAGTTGTTCATTGAAGTTTGAGACATATTAAATAAAATATTAAAGAGATATTGGAATATTATACTTACAATGAAGTTTATTTCAATATAAATTATGTTATAATATTATTATTATTATCAAGAAGTTATTTTTTCCCAATTTTCTAGACAAGGAGATTGTAAGCGTCTAATACACTTGATAAGATGTTTATTCTTGAAGAATATGGATTATGCTAGATACGAATTCAAAATCAAGGTAAATAAAAATAAATTTTGATGCTCAAAATCCTAAAAATGTACATTAATTATGGATATTGAGATAATTGCTTTTGCAACATTGGCTTATATAATTTTTAACTATTATATTATGGTTTGTACAAAATTGTTAGTATTTCAAGAGTTTTTAACAGATGAAAATGAAATATGATCATAGGACAAATTATTGAAAAATATTAATTAAGAAAATATTATTATTTGAATCTCTTCAAATTCTCAAATGTTGAGCATAATGATTCTAATTAATATAATTAATTTCACATATTAATTATAAAACGTTTTTTTACTGAGTGGTTACAATTGCGATTTAATTCTATTTAACTAAAATTAATTTATGGACTTAATACTGCATTAAGAAAAAATAAAATGTTTAATTAATGGGTAAAAAATATTTTCACTCTCCTCTTTATACGCTTATGTCTCGACATTCTCTTTTATTTTTTTAAAAAAAAACCCCGAGAGGAAGATGGTTCTCTCCTAATTATCTTTTTCGTCCCTTCATTTTTTTTTCAATTCTTTTGTTTGTTTTTCTTACTTACAAAATTCAAGAATATATAATTATTAGAAAATATTAATGAAGTCAAATAAGTGATATCTGCGAGTATGGCTGATATTTTATATAGTGAAAGAATGAATAACAAATTGATCGAATGTCTTGATGAGATATTACGAGATGAAAATAGGAGAAATCATCATCTTAAACTGATTCAATTAGATATATTGGGTTATTGTAGCAGAATGAATAATTGAATTCGAATACTTGGTGATCATGAAATTCGATCAACCAAAATAATTATCATCAAGATGAATTTGTGACTAATTCTTACGAATTTTATTTTTTTATATGTAACATATTGAATTGATAAAGTTTCTTCATATGCAACATTAGAAAAGTATTGATTGTAATAGTTTATAGAATAATATATTGATGTTGATTCCATTTTAACATAGATTGTAATTCTTTTGTATCGTAGATATAATATTTAATTTTAATTGTAGTTTAATTCAATTTTTGTTTAACCTATATTGTAATTCTTTTGTATCGTAAATATAATATTTAATTTTAATTATAGTTTAATTCAATTTTTGGTTTTTTTATTATATTCTAATATATTTCTTAATTAATCTGTTATTTTATTATTATTGTTTCACAGAATATTTGGAATATGAAAATGTATTAAAATTCCTAAAAAGTACAAATCATTGAATTTTATAAAAATAAATAAATCATTCATCTTTAGTTAAAATTCTATAAAAAAAAAGTAGTCAATTATTTTTAAAATTAATTTAATTTGAATTATCATTAAAAAATATATATTAATTTTAAATATACATAATATAAATTTTTTTCATAGCATGATATAAAATTATTTAAAAGTAAATACGTCAATTTATTTATTTATCTAAATTATATAAAAGTTTCATACCCCGTGCATCGCACGGGTTTTCGACTAGTTATATTAAAAAACAAAATTTTAAAAGAATAAAAATACATTTTTAATAATTAATATATACAAATATATGAATCTGGTTCACAAATTTTATTAAAACTTTTAAATTAAATTTGAAACTAAAAAATAAGGTTTTTTTATGCAAATAACTAAGGGCAATTTGGGCTTTCTCTATAAAAACAAATGGAAGGACTAAAGAGTTTATTAAAATAAAACTTAAGGACCTTATAATAATACGATAGATCTACTAGTATGTTAAGCAAAAACATAAAGACTTTATAATTATTTACCCTATATATACCCATCTTCTACTATGCAGTCATACACTAGGGTATGACAATTGTTACCATTGTCATACTAACTTGAGAATGACTCTTCCTATTTCATTCCACATGATATATATGGAGAATTTATATTATGGTTTTTTTTTTGTTTCTAGAGCGTTTAACGTTTTATTCAAAACCGTAGAAAATATAGCATTTGGTTAGGTTTATATAACCGCATAGTTTAATATTTTTTCTGGAAATTGCAGTGTTTTGGAGCTTTTCATAAACAGTTGTTTGTATTTATTTGTTATTGACAAAATTATCCTTCTTATTTTCACAAAATATGTTTATTCTTTAACATTATTTATATTTCTACAACATAATTACCAAAAGAATAAGGTTTTGTTGCGTTCAATAAATTTTTTATTTTTATTAATTTATGTAACACATTTTTTATATTATAAATTATAATAGGATAAGGTGCAAAAATACCCCTAACGTTTATAGCTAGGAGAAATTTTACTATTAACGTCTAAAGTGGTGCAATTATACCCCTAATGTTGGCAGTCAAGAACAATTTTACCCCTAACATTGACAAATTTGGTCGATTTGAAAAATAATTCATCAATCTGTCTTCTTGGTCATGAATATTGTCATTTACACTTCACATGTGCATCATTTTTTATCATCATTAGTAACAGATCATAAACATATGATTAGATGATTTTTTAAAAATATATAGTCTTTTGTATGAGTTGGATAAAAAAATTTTGAAAATTTCACCAAATTTATAAATATTAATTTTCAATTTTATTATTAAATAAAAAAATATGAAATATCTTTTTTAGAACTAACTGATATGTGCAATTGGTGTAGAATAAGAAATAAAATATTTGCGTTTTATAATAATGTATGAAATTGACACAACTTGGCAATGTTATGGGTAAGATCAGTGTTCTAAAAATCTGCTAAGACGGCGCCTAGGCGGGAATTTTTAGAACACCGTCCCGATTTCCACTAGTCGGGTGATATAAATCAGTTGACGATTTTTGGCCTCCTAGGCGGTCTCAGACGGTCCCAAGCGGGTCTAGGCAGGTCTAGTCGACTCCTAGGCGGCTTCCAGGCAGTCCCAGGTAGCCTTTTTTGAAAAAATTGGCCCTTAAATTTTATGTCAAATTTTTAATTTTAAATAAAATATTAAATAACAAAAACTAAAAAAAAAAACCTTAAACTATCAAATTGTAGTTTTAAGAATATTAATTTTATTTTATTTTGACACATTTTATTATAAATGTTATTTTATTGATCTATTTGTTATTTTTTTAAGGACATTAATGTAAATAATATTAAAATATGTATGTTTTTCTATCCTAAATATTTTCTATTATTATTTTTACATAGTATAATTCATATATTAATTGTATTTATATAATACTTTATTTAATAATAAATAAATAAATACAAAAATACAAATCCGACTAATCCCGATTAATCAATAAGGGCTCTGTCCGTCCGACTAGCGCTTAGCGTATTTTACAACATTGGGTAAAATTACTCTTAGACCATCTCTAATGGTAGTAACTTAGTTGTTACTAAATGAAATAAGTAACAACTAACCATTGGAGAGCAAGTTACTTCATTGTTACAAAAATAAGTTTGTTACATAAATTGGTAACGAACAGTAATCATCTTCCTAGATTTCAAAAGTAAAAAGTTTAAAGGCCACCTAAGGCCCAAGGGCGCTAGTTCTGGCGAGTGGCCTACACGCGCCAGATCTGGCACATGATGTGCCAGACGTGGCCTTCAACTTTTCTGCTGCTTGATATATAAAGATGTTGTATGATTACATTTTCAGTTCCTTTTATTAATTAATATTTTCTTTTTGACCCATAATTCTTTTAAAAATTAATCTCTCCTAGTAAGATGTTACTACACTTTGTTACTAACCTTACACAAGTCACAATGGTTGTTACTAACCATTGTGGATGCTCTTAGCTGCTAATATTATTGGTAAAATTACACCATTTTAGACGTTAAGAATAAAATTGCTTATAGTTATAAACATTATGAGCCCCTTTTCACCCTATCTCTTTTATAATTTCTTTATTGATTAATGTAAAACATGTCCATATTAGATATTTTAAATCCGAACAACAACAATTCAATATAATTTTACCAAACAATAGTAATTAAACACCTAATAACAAACAATTAACAGCTTACTGCAACTGCAAACAGCTAACAACAAACACAACAACTATTAGCTAACAGTTGGACCAAACATGCCCTATATATCTGTCCCACCGCATTATTAGTGTATCTTGCGGGTTTGTTTTAAGCCAAAAATCATAATTAGGCCCCTGATATTTCATTTTTTGGCTCACTAAACTTTTAATCTTTTATTTGAATATATTAAGCTCATGATCATTTATTTTGTGAATTACTATACCCAGCCATGAATTCCCACCCCTAGCCCCGTGAAAAGACCGAACTACCCTTTACCCAAAATTTGAAAAAACACAAAACCTCTCAAACACCCTACACACTCTTTGATCAAATCCGGACTAATTTGTGAACCAAAACATGGAGTGTAACAACAACCGTAAAGGGAAAGGGAAAATGATAAGATTTACCATTTTTGTTTTTTTGATTTAAGCTTAAAAATGGAACCTGTGGGCGATTTTTCAAAAACGCCGGAATCGCAGTCGGGCGTATGAACATCACGCCCGACCTACAGTTCCGGCGTATGAATATCACGCCCGACCTGTGGTTCGGGCGTGATAGCCTCATGCCCGCACCATAGGTCGGACGTGATATTCATACGCCGGAACCGTAGGTCGGACGTGATGTTCATACACCCGACCTATGGTTCGGGTGTGATGTTCATACGCCAAAGGGGTTTTTGAAATTTTAAAAAAAAAATTATATTTACATTTTAATTAAATTGTTAAATATTTAGATTAATTTGGGGTTTAATTTATATGTGAAATTTTGATATTAATTTGATTATAATTTATATGTTAAATTTTTAGATTAATTTAGTGTAATTTTGTAGATGGAGCGGCCTACTATCGGGGGGAAATCCGTCTCGTCATCTGCTCGTCGTCTAGATATAGACGAGGAGGAGGATACACCACGGCATACGAGAATGCGTGATATTGATATATCGGGTCGTAGGCGGAGAGGGGCTGCGGCGGAGCAGGTGCGGAGGGGTCCGATTGTGGATCAACCCGATATTCGTGGAGCAGAGGCGGCGATGGATTATGATGACCGAGATCATGATAGAGATTCTGAGAAGGACTATTTGGATGTGGTAGCCCGAGTACTGCGAGAGTCTACAGGTCGTCAGTGTGCAGCTCGTGGTGATGGCGAGGGTGAGGATGGCGATGAGTTTATTAGAACTTATTACATTTTAACACTTTGATATTATATGTACTCTTTTATGTTTATTAATTTATTATCTTTTTGTTTTATGTTGTTATATTTTATTTGTTAAAGGGTAATCCGAGTTAAAATGTCGTAATCTTTAGTTAAATTTAATTAAATTTTTGTAATTTTTCGTTTGCTTAATTTAGTTTAACTAAATTTTTATGTTGTAAATTTTAGTTAAGTTTAGTTGTTGTAAATTTTATTTTGTTTAACTAAATTTTTATTTTGTTAATTTTTAGTTAATATTTATTCATGAACTTATATTATTGTTACGAGTTTTTTAAAATTGTGTAGTTTGAACACGTAACAGGTATTTACGGGTTTAATTGAATAGCAGACTAATTTTTTTTTGCCCTCCCGACACGCGGGCGTGTGGCTATCACGCCCCACCGTGAGGTCGGGCGTGTGGCTATCACGTCTCACCGTGTGGTCGGGCGTGATAGCCCGCCTCACCATGTGGTCGGGCGTGATAGCCACACGCCCGACCACACAGTGAGGCGTGATAGCCACACGCCTGTGTGTTGAGAAGGCAAAAAAAAGAGGCTTTTTCCACCCAAAACCAATGAAAGGGCATTTTCGTCCTTTTCACGGGGCTAGGGGTGGGAATTTGTGGCTAAGTATAACAACACCCTTTATTTTTGGTCTCATTAAACCTTTGATGACCTAAAAAGTAATTTTGAACATAAAATTTGGTTAACAGATTGTTATTCATTCCACCTGCATTCGGAATTTCTATTTTTCATTGTTTGAAGCAGTTTTGGATGTGTAATGTGGTTATAAAAAAATTCTAAAAACCTTAATTCAAATTGTAAAAAATATTTTTTCAATAAATTCAAATACATATGAAGTTAACAACGTCTTTTTAACAGAATTACATATTCACAACTTACTAATTTGCTTATCAATGGCTTAATGAGATAAAAAAAATCAGACTTAATGTAGCAAATAAAAGATCAAGGGCTCAAGAAAAATTCTGCTCCTGTTGAGAGCTTTCTCTTGTCATAAGAGGTGCTGCGCCTTTTCGATTTCTTGACCTTTTCTCTTCGAAAATCTCGGTAATCTTTCCCCAATCGGTAAGTACTACTCTCTCTGTAATTGCGTCTGGTGTGATTTGGGTATTGTTGTTAAGGAATCTCTCGGGGCCCTGTTCTTGCTTTTGGTTGTGGTCTCGATCGCAGTTCTTTCTCGGGGTTTCTCCTAATTTTCAATTAGGGCTTTCCATAGATCCAAGAACACCGCAACCAGCCATAATTAATTGATGATGGATTCGAATTTACTGATGTTGGGGATGGCAACGACGCTAATCCTTATGATCTGTGTTTGGTAGGAATGCTTTTGACGGACCACACTGTGAATTTCAAAGCCTTAAAGTATAGATTGGCGGAGATTTGGAGACTGGGGAGGGGTTTGATGGTTACGGAATTGGGATTGAAGATATTATTGTTCCGATTTTATCATAGACATGACCTTCGATAACAATCTTTTATTATTGCGTGAATTGCAGGTTGGAGAAGACCCGTTAACCGTTCCTCTACATACTGCGAGGTTCTGGGTTCAAATCCATAAGTTACCGGCTGGCTTCTTTTCTGAAAGTGTTGGAAAAGTACTGGGGAATTATATTGGGGAATTCGTTGATTATGATGTGAAGAATGCTTGGTCCTTCGTTCGTCCGTACATGCGTATAAGGGTGCAAATGGATGTTCGCCAACCTCTAAAAATTGGTAAGAAAGTTAGAAAGGCAGGGGGACAGTGGATAAATTGTAGCTTCAAATATGAAAAACTGCCTACCTTTTGTTTTATCTACGGTCTCATTGGTCATATTGATCGTAATTGTGACTGGTTCTATCAAGCTATAGAGGGAGGAGTAATCAGGGAATGGGATGCATCCATAAGGGCACCAAGTAAGAGAGCGGTATAGGGAGGATCTCGTTGGTTGAAGGAAGAGGAGGATAGTGCTAGTAGTTCAGGGAGCGAGGTGACCCAAAATGCTGGGATTGTAGGGAATTACGGGGGCCAGACGGGTTCAATTCAACTTGCCTCCTTGGCATGTAATATGGGTGCCTGTATGCTTGATAAAGGTAAGTCCAACCTCAAAAAACGAACGTAAAAGAAGAAGAAATGAGGAGACTTATCAAAAAAGGAAGGGGAACTGATAGTAGGGGAATGAATCAGATGAGTCAGATAGGGATGGAGATTGATGGTGGTTTGAAAGAAGGTGGCTTGAAAAGTATAGATTCTAAGAAGTGTTCTGGTTTTCAGTTGGTATCCGAACCAAAAAACGGAAATTCGGCGGGCCTCGAGGGGGAGGTTCGCCCTGGATTATGATAATATTGAGCTGGAACTTCCGGGGGTTGGGCAACGCCAGGGCAGTTCCTATTTTGTGTGAGCTCATTAGAGTTCACAAACCTGATATTATCTTTCTGATGGAAACCCTTGTAAGTGGAGGCCGTATTGTGGAAATTAGGAACAGAATCAGATTCGAAGGGTCTTTTGCTGTTAATTGTGTTGGAAGAAGTGGGGGTCTTTGTGTCTTCTGGAGGAGGGCGACTGATTGTACGTTGCTTTATTATTCTCAGAATCATATAGATGTTTGTGTTCATGATGTTTTAAAAGGGGATTGGAGATTAACGGGGTTTTATGGCTATCCTGAGAGGAATCATTGTAAGGACTCGTGGCTGTTTCTAGAATCTCTTGCTCATAGAGCGGCTCTTCCTTGGGCTGTCATTGGTGATTTCAATGATTTGTTATCTCAATCTGATAAAAAAGGCTTGCTCCCTCATCCTGCTTGGTGTATTGATGGGTTTAGGAATTCGATTGCGGTATGTGGCCTTGTGGATTTACCTATGGCTGGTTATCCTTTTACTTGGATTCGTCAAAAAGGAAAACCCTCTGAAGTTCAAGAAAAATTAGATAGGACTTTGGTATCTGGTTCATGGTCTGCACTTTTTCCATCCGGCTCTTTATATAATACATTCGCTCCGTCATCGGATCATTCACCAATTGTGCTTCAGACTAGTGTTCTTAATGCAGGGAATTCCCAGAGGAAGTTTGTGTTTGAGAATAAGTGGCTTAGAGAACCGGAGTTGTCTGGATTGATTTCTTCAAATTGGAGGTCCGGGGATGGTGCGTCTTTTACTGACAAGTTATTGGATCTTAGCTGTGTTGTGGGGCAGTGGGGGAAGGCGCTCAATGTTAATTTCTGTAAGGCTGTAGCTCGTTGTCATAGCAGGTTAGACCAATTGAGAAGTGATTCTTCGTCGGATGGAGTGGCTGAATTTGAGAAAATAAAAGGTGAGCTGGTTTCTTTACTGGTTCAGGAGGAGGATCATTGGAGGCAACGTTCAAAAAATTTTTGGCTTCAAGAGGGAGATGTTAACTCTAATTTTTTCCATTCTTTTGCAAATGGGCGGAGGAATCAGAATGTTATTCAGAAACTTAAGAATGAAGGTGGGGATTGGGTGTCTGAACCTGCGGACTTAGCAAAGCTTAGCGTGGATTACTTCACATCTATTTTTTCAAAAAGTAACAGCAATTTTGATCATATATGTGGCCTTGTCACACCTCGGGTCAATGAGGACATGAACCAACTGCTTACTAGAGACTTCTGCATTGATGAATTTAAGCAGGCTCTTTTTTAGATGCACCCTGATAAGGCCCCGGGTCCGGACGGATTTAATCCGGCGTTTTTTCAAAAATTTTGGCATGTGGTGGGAGAGGATTTGTTCAGAGCAGCTCTGATATGGGTTGAGAGGGGCGCTTTTCCTCTAAAATTCAATGATTCTATTATTGCTTTGATCCCTAAATGTGCAGTTCCGGAGTCGATGAAGGATCTTAGACCGATTGCTCTATGCAATGTTGCTTACAAAATATTCTCAAAGGTACTTGCTAATAGACTTAAACTCATTTTACTTGATGTTATCTCAGAGGTTCAGTCAGCTTTCATCAAAGGGCGGTCAATTACTGATAATGTCATGTTAGCTTTTGAGATTTTACATAGTATGAAGCGTAATCCGCATCGGAAGAATGGGGAGGTGGCTCTGAAAATCGATATCAGTAAAGCTTATGATAAAGTTGATTGGGGATATTTAGAGGCCATTATGCTTAAATTGGGTTTTGCCGAGAAGTGGGTATCAATTATTATGATGTGTATTTCGTCGGTCAGCTATTTGGTAAAAATGAATAATCAGCTAATTGGTCCAATTATTCCATATCGGGGCTTGCGTCAAGGTGATCCTTTATCCCCGTACTTATTCTTGTTATGTGTTGAGGGGTTATCTTTTCTAATTGATGATGCAGTTTCGAAAGGTCGGATCCATGGTTGTCGGGTTTTTCATTATGCTCCCGCCATTTCACACCTTCTTTTTGCGGATGATGCATTTCTGTTCTATAAAGCGGATATTGCGGAGTGTAGTCTGAAGAATATTCTTGAAACTTATGAAATTGCATATGGACAAGCCATTAATTTTGATAAATCGGGTATAATGTGCAGTAATAATGTGGCATCTGAGCTGTTTGCTGGCATTTCGGCTATTTTAGGGGTCTCCAAGCCACTCAATACGGGTCGGTACTTAGGATTGCCCTCATTGGTTGGTAGAGCCAAAAAAGTGATCTTTGCCCATTTGAAGGAAAGGCTGTGGAGGAAATTGCAATCATGGAGAGGGAAGCCATTATCGAAGGCCGGAAGAGCAACCTTAATTAGGTCGGCGGGTCAAGCAATTCCAGTTTACTACATGGGTGTTTTTCTCCTTCCTGTGTCTACGGCTGAAGAAATCCAACGCATGTTAAATTCATTTTGGTGGGGGGTAAGAAGGATGGAGGGAGATCTATTAATTGGATAAGGTGGGAACGATTGTGTCTGCCTTTGGGAGAGGGTGGATTAAATTTCTGGGAGTTTACTGCCTTTAACTTGCCTATGTTGGGAAAGCAGGGGTGGCGTCTTACTACAGAGCCACATGCTCTTGTATCGCGTGTTTACAAAGATAAATATTTTCCGAAAGGGAATTTTCTCGAGGCCCGGTTAGGGCATTCACCGAGTTTTATTTGGAGGAGCATTTGGCAATCCCAACTTGTGCTAAAAGAAGGATATAGATGGAAGATAGGAGATGGAAGTAAGATAAGGGTTTGGGGTGATCCGTGGTTAAAGGATAAGTTGAATGGTCACATAGTTACACCGATAAATAACGAGTTGCAAGGTATTTTTGTGAAAGATCTTTTCTTAGCAAATTCACGTTCTTGGAATTATGAGCTGCTGCCTGAAATTTTTGAGCAAAGGGATGTTTCTGAAATCGTCAAATTACAGCCTTCTTGGTCTTTAGGAGCTGATAAGCTAATCTGGTGGGAGAGCAAATCTGGGGATTATACAGTCAAATCTGCGTACCAAATGACTATTTCTCATCTTTCTCCGAGGGATGAATTTACCTCTACGGGTGAGTGGAGATTAATCTGGAAGGCAAACATTCCTTATAAAGTCCGTTATTTTGCGTGGCGTTTGGCTAGGGACTGTCTGCCGAACCGTTACAAATTAATAAACAGAGGTATTTCAGTTCAACAGCAATGTGTGTTTTGTGGGACGGATATGGAGGACAATTGGCACTTGTATATTATTTGTCATTTGGCTCGCGAGGTGTGGAGGGAAATTGGTATCGCCGGGGTGGTTCAGAGGGCTGCGGATGCTGCTGATAGCTTTGGCAACTAGTTTTTTGATGTTCTGGCAAGGCTTTCTAGTCAGGTTAGAGATTTGTTTTTGACCATTGCTTGGTTTATCTGGAAGTAGAGAAACGATAAATTGTGGAATCATCTGGCTCCTTCTATTTCCCGTATAATTACCGGAGCAAAAGAATTAATTCTCGACTGGCAGCGGGCTCGCCGGATGAAGATGGGGGCTGTAAGCAGATCGATTGGGGCGGACTGTAGTTTATGGCATCCTCCTGCGGAAGGAAAGTTTAAATGCTCCATGGACGCTGCCATTTTCAACGATATGGGAAAGACGGGTATCAGTGCTGTAATTAGGAATTCGGAGGGGAGTTTTGTGGCGGGCCGGATTCAAAAGATTGAAGGATTGCCGTCGGTAAAGGAATGTGAGGCTTTGGCAATGTTAGAAGCGTTATTGTGGGTTGTGAACAGTGGCTATCAGGAAATGATTTTCGAATCTGATGCTAAGATAGTGGTAGACGCTGTTCTCTCTTGTAACTCGGATGTTTCCGAATTTGGGGACATTATTAATCGGTGTCGTTCTATTCTTTTTTCTCATGGTTTATTCTCGGTCATCTTTTTGCGGAGACAGGCAAACGAGGTTGCTCATGTTCTTGCTAAGGAATCTCGTGTTGTCGATTGTCCCGTGGTGTTTGACTCTTTACCTAGATGTTTAGGAGATGTAATTACTATTTTTTGCCCTTTAGTGGCTCATTAATGAAATTTTATTTCAAAAAAAAAAAAAAGATCAAGGGCTTAATGAATAAAAAATGAAAAATCAGGAGTCTAATGATGCTTTTTGCTTTTTTAACATCTTAATAAATGCGTTAGTATAAAACCGATTTAACGAGTATTGATCCTGTTAACGTAGGAAAAAGATAAAAAATATAGGGTTTGTGAAATGTATTACTTAATTTCCTTTAGTTGCATACTGAGTTCATGTACAATATAAATATTGGAGATATGGAAGACTCCTAATTGTGATAAACTAGCTAACTAAAGTATAATAGCAAAAATTATTTACAACTAATTAAATACATAATTATCATAGAGATAAATGAGAAATATTATTTCTAGCACCCCTACAAGCAGATGGCGAGATTGAACCATGAGATGGGATCACTGTGCTTGAAAGCGAGCACTTGCCAGAGGTTTGGTGAGAGCATCTGTCACTTGATCATCAGTCGGTATAAATCGAACATTGAGAAAACCAGATTAGACATGTTCCCAAACAAAATGAACATTAAGTACAATATGTTTCTTCCTAGCATGAAAGACCAGATTGACAACTAGGTAAATGGCATCGACATTGTCAAGCTATAACTGGACATGTCTAGGAATGGGATACTGTTGAGCGATTTTTGCAAGTGCACGGTTTCGCTTGTAGTAATAAAAAGATATCGATCCCACAGGGAACGTTTTTTCACAAAAACTTATTTTGATACAGTTTTGAATACGTCTTTAGCTTCACATCATAGAAAATCGTTTAATTGAATTGGATTGTATTGAATTGAATTAATCAGAATCAGATGAGAACTTTATGTTAGAAATTTAGAAAACAATTTTGTCTCGAGATTGGATTACAAGACAGAAACTTTTAGCGTTTAAAGTAAGAAGAGCGTTAAACTTATTTGCATTAAGCAAAGATATCAACTTAAACTTTGTAAAGATTATAAGCATGTAATAAAAGGTAAATTCCTTCAATTAATAGACTTTGAACCATAGAAATCTCTCTGGTTCGGAGTAGATTTCTACCTTAATCAAATTGGTATTTATTTTCGATAAGCCGACCTAACGATCATATCATCCGTAAACACTAATTCTTTTAAGTGTTCAACTAAGTTTCCTTGTAACTATGTGAAATTAAATACATTTTAATGGAAACATCAGAATCTTACATCGAAGATATTATCAAAGTAACTGCAGAAATGTATATTGAATTGTGTAAACTTTTATTATAGAATTTGTGAATCATAACAAGTTAACAAAGAAAAGAAAACATGGAGAGCATTCTAACTAATTTGAGTTCCGGGTTGTCAATCCTTTCCTCAAACTTCGTTGGAGTTTGTCGGACTCTAGTGTCGCTTTCGCTGCTTGTTCTTCTCGTTGAATCTTCGGAATAGAGATTGTTTGTCTTCTACCAGAATGAAAACTCGTCTTCGAATCAATTCATAATCTAAACTTAATCGCTACTGTGTTTGTAATAAATCTAAGAACAATTTGTGTACATTAAGATTGCTATTACAAAATCGAAATCTAACTCTGAATTTTTTTTGACTCAGCATTTCTACATAAATTCTGCTCTCTAATCTTAATTAATCTAACCAACATTGAACTCTAAAATCAACTCTCTATTTATAGATGTTGAAGAGTCGTGTTTGAAGGGTTGTGTCCGCTGCAAAGAGTCGTTTCTATCCACCCGAACAGACGTGCTTCTTGGAATTTCGACATGTGAAATCAGTGCTGGAATTGCTGCTGGTCGTACCGAGATTCTAGAATCTCAGTCGCGACCTGGGAAGTAAAAATTTCCTTAGAACGACTTCTGATTCCGTGCCTAAAAATAGCATGTCGTGACCGAGATATGGGAATCTCGGTCGTGACACGGGATTCTCCTTCCGATCTCGTCTCGTTCCTGTCTCCTTGTATCGGTGCGCTGATTTTCTCGTACTTTCGGCTCGTAACTTAGGGTTTTTGGGCTTAATGATGTGAATATTAACAAAACTGACGTGAATATTAATGATGTTTTAGGTATATTTTGGGCCTAACAGATACCTGAGGTCCCCAAGAAGAGAATGTAGCCATAGAAGCTCAGTTTTTGCACTTGCTACTACTTTGTATTCACTTTCTATCGAAGATCGTGCGATAGTGTGTTGCTTCTTTATCTTCTAAGATGTCAAATTATTTCTAAGAAAAACACAATAGGCACCTGTGGATCTTTGATCAGCCGAGCATCCGCTCCAGTCGCTGTTGGAATAGAAGTCAACATCAGTAATTAGAGTAGAAGATAAAGTAATACTAGAATCTGGTGTGCCTTGTATGTACCGCAATACCTGTTTAACACACGTCGATGCATGAAGCAACTAGCATAATTTTTTTTTACTGCGATGGTGATCTCATGACGTGCCAGGGCAATGTATATTGTAGTGCTCCAAATATGATACGATAGTCGTTACCCGAGAGAGATGTGTCCTCAATTCTTTAGATAATATAGGTGTCTGGACATTAGAGTGAGAGTTGGTTTTGCATCAATCATTTTGACACGGTTAAGTATGTCATTGACATATTTTGTATGATATAAGTGTTCCTACTAATGAGTAGGTGATTTCAATTCCCAAAAAATAGGATGCCCGACCCAAGTTATGAATGTGAAACTTATGCTTAATACTAGCGATTGTTTATTGAATATGTGCTTGCGTGGTGCCCATCATAAGAATGCCATCTACATAATATAGAATGTGTATTTTCTCTGCACCATCATGATGAATGAACATGGAGTGATCAACTTGAGACATTTGAAAGCTAATACGTAGTAGGTAGGTTCGAAGACGAGTAAACCACTCACGAGCAAACAAACATGATCAAGTTTATCTCTATTAATAAAACCATATGGTTACTCCATTTAAGTTAATTCAGAGAGATTGCTTGAAAGGCAATGGAAACATCACATTGATTCACGAACCCACCATTAGATGCCGCCAAAGCGAGTACCGTATGAATTGTAGTTTCTTTCACCACCGGACTAAAGGTTTCTTTGTACTCAATGCCAGACTGTTGTGTAAATCCATGTGCCACCAAATGAGCTTTATGCCATTCGACATTTCCATTTGATTTTTACTTAATGCGAAATAACCAACGCGAGGTGATAATATTTCGATTTGACGGTCGCGACACAAGTTCTTATATATTGTTATCAAAAAGAGCCTTAACTTCTTCAGACATATCTAGTCACCATTCTAGAACCTTGTTCGCTTTTGCTAAAGCATGTAAGATCAATGTTCCTATTGGGGTGCATGGGAAGCAACACCGTAAAATGACCAAGAGAATTTAAAGATGATCATCGTAGAGTCATATGATGTACCCAACTAGTAGGAGGAGTTGAACATGATGGTAATGAAGATGTAGTATACGACTCTATATGCGATTACAATGACAAAGTAGTAGGTCACTATCAACAACATCCTCATTGGTTGAGGTTGTGGTGTCCATGCTAGGTTATGGAGAAACTTAGGGGTGATCACATGTTTCACCGTGTAAAGACGATCAGGAGGCTGATTCCTCAAGGACATGCATTGATTCTTTAGTCATATATAGTCGGATGGGTTCCATGTCTGATGTGGTCAACGAGTTGCTAGTATGAGCATCGATTTGACTATCAACCAAAACAAGTGTTGAAGTAGAAGCTTCATGTCTTAAAGTGGAGGATAATGGCATATTTGGATGTGTGGTTTCTAATGTAGATGATGGAAAGTTAGGGAAAGTGAGAGGAGAAATACATGGTCATAGACCGATGAAGGATGGAAATGATATGTCATGCTCTCCGTTGGCTGAACCGCCTGTGTAGAAGTATTAGAGGCGTAAGAAAAATATTTTCACGATACGTAACAAATTTGCACACATATCACTACAACAAATCATCACTTGCACCAAGAATCATGCCACATGAATTCAAAATTCGTGGCATATTTCCATTTAGCCACAGGAAAAAGAGATTCAAGTAAAAACTTTAGATTACTTGATATATTTATGCCACGTGTAATTATTTTTCGTGGCAAAAATACACTTATGCCACGAATTTTGCCACGGTAATTTTTTTCCATGGCTAAATCTATTTGTGCCACGAATTTTTATTACACGTGGCATAAAATTACTTATGTCACGAGTAATTTATTTCGTGACAAGAAAATTAATTAATTAAAATTAGGATAAATAATTTTTTTTAAGAAAGAATAAATAATTTATTAGGTAATGTGCTTTAAGTCATTATATTAGTTAGTCCATACATCTATCTATAATTTTAAAATTGAAGGTCTTGAACAGTTAAATTGGGATATTTTGGCAATTTTTTCCAATTGAACCTTCTGTATACAATATTTATGTTTAACAGCTAAGGTGCTTTTAAGTAATTGCCCACCTTCTCATTATAAATGCTTTTGCTTTCCTTATACCAAAACAATGACGTCTTTACTAAAGGATATTGTTGTCATTTTACTTCACAATTATAGGGATGCATCTGGCTTCTTCCAGCCATCATTTCCTCATTCTCTTCCACACTTCTTTTTAACCTTTGCCGTTTGCTTCCGCCGACTCTTTTCGATCATCCCTTCCAACCCGAAATTTTAGTTCCAGCGCCTCTTCAAAGTATTCCCGCTATCCTAAGTTTAATCTCCTTCATTTGTTAGTTTTTACTTTACAATTTTAGTGGATTTAATGAATGTCCCTACTCAAAACCTTTCACTGGTTTGCTGACTCCCCTTCATCGATCTGCACTCCTACGAAACTAGATCAGAGAGCGGCCTGTTGTATACTTATGTAAGGAGGCGACGAACCTTGACTGTCTGAGTTACAGATACGCATGGATCTGTTATTTCTCATCGTTATTCATCTATCTTTACTCATGCGGCAATAGATCGGGAAAAACGTTTACTGCGGAAGTAGATCGGGATGCGGGGTGATCTACAATTAGGATGTCACACCCGACCCTAAACGACATCAGGTATGAACGAAAAACAGGATGACGAACGCCTATCAGTTTGAAACACGAATCTATTTCCTAATAGATAAAAATTTATTTGGACTACCTAAAGTTTATTTAATTATTTGGCTTGGACTCGATAATTCTATCAAGCTTCCTACGTATCCCGAACGTCTTTTAATCTTTAAATCGGAAATCAAAGCCACGTAGTTCTACCCATTTTAGATAGTTCTCTCAACTTATCATCGTAAATTTATTTATTATTTATTGGCCTAAACCATACGCAGCCCCTTGAACTTGTCAATTTTGATCATTTTACCCCCTGAACTTACGGGACGACCTATTTGCTCCCTCAACTATTTAAAAGTGGTATTAGCAACCCCCTATTTTCATTATAACGGAAACAAAATGAAATTCCAACATTAGTACAAGTGTTCATGGAAGTATTGGAACCAGCTTGCATATATATAACCTGATTTGCAGCTTGTTTTAGTGGTGCATAACCATATATGCAATTTTTACAAGAGAACTTGTATATTGTCTATACTAACTTCATTTGCAGCTTATTTTAGCAGTGCACAACCTTTTTTAGTATGACCTTAGTGCTTGCAATGAGAAATGTCATAATTGTTTTCGTTATAATGAAAACAGGGGGTTGCTAATTCCACTTTTTAAATAGTTGAAGGGGCAAATAGGTCGTCCCGGAAGTTCAAGAGGCAAAATGACTAAAAGTGACAAGTTCAGGGGGCTGCGTATGGTTTAGACCTTATTTATTTAATATATATATATATATATATATATATATATATATATATATATATATATATATATATATATATATGGGAATACTTTATCGATTCAACAATAGGAAACTTTAAATTAAATAAAATCACGTTATCAAATCAATCGGATCATAAATATCGATTTTATCAAAACAACTCGTAACCAATCAAATGTTTTATCAACCAATTCGTAATCAATCGAACTTTTCATCAAACCAAATTCGTAATCAAATAAATGCTTTATCAAACCAAATCAGTAATCAATCAAACTCGTAATCAATCAAACGTAAAACCTTATATCATAATCAATTAATAACCGAAAACATAAAACCTTATATCCTTATATCCATCCTAGAGTTTCTCCCCTTATATATCAATCCATAACCACACATATCAATTCAATAACCACATAGTCGAGACATCTCTTTAACCTTGCCTAATCCCGTATTGGTCTTACCCAACACTTCGCTGCCAATACCCGACTAGGTCTTTAGACTGTGTACACATGCCACGTTCCTCACTGAACAAGGTCTTCAAATATCAAAACCAACCGTCCGGATTACTCTAGATGGATATAAAAATTCAGAAAATAATAACGTGCTCAAATTTCCTTTCACAATCAAAATACCGAATCATTTAAAATCAAATACTCTTTTAATATAACTAAAATTGTTAAAAATTCGTATAAAATCATCAATTCATAATTTAATCGAACTCCAAGAATTAAATAGCTCAAAATATTGTATCGATAAAATTTAATATCGTTAAAAGTAAATATTCTTATCGGACTACTTCCGATCACCGAAACAAAATTCTAAACCGAGTTACTATTAGACTCGTTAAACCACGTCACGTTAAACTACTAAGAGTATATTCGTCTTAATTTTATATTCAAATTATTCTACTACTTTTATATTGAAATTAATATTAATATTGTACCAAAACTATACCGACTCTATTTGACAAATATCGGTGTTACTCCTTCTAATTTACAACTTATTTTAAATTCGACAATTTAAAGTCACCTAAATAATATACAAATAATTTAAAACTAAATTTTAATCCAAACACTTTTATTTGACTATTCTCATTTATCACCGGAATTGTAACGTGTAAACTAAACCGATATCATTAACTCCAACCGAAAGTTCAGTTAGACCCGTGACACTGCTAGGAGTCTATTAATACCGAATTTTAAGTTATTAAATCTAAAGGACAACTAATCTAAATTTCATATTTTTATGACTTGATAAATCACTACTCATAAAACACGTTAAAATTTGACGAAACGGAACCTAACTTACTCAAAATCATACTTATAATATTTTAAAAATAATTTAAATCTAAAATACAATTACCGAAATGTCGACATGGGTCACCAAAAGTTATTCGTGTGATCCGCTGACAGTTAATCTAAAATGTTATCGTAATTGATTCAAAACGTCCTCGTCGATCACCGAAAATTAATCGGTGTCATCCGTTGATAGTCGAAAAACATTTTTCCCAAAACCTTCCTCTTTTTCTTTTCATCTTTATGTCAAAACCCTCTCCTTTTCTTTCCTGGATCACTCTCCTCTCTTATGTTTCTTTTCCCTCACTTATAAAAAATGTATATCTATCCAAATGTTTGTTCATTATATATATATAGGTAATTTCAATTAAAATTTTGACAAGTGTTTAACAAGTGGTTCATCTTGCTTAACAAGATGCCACGTTTTCTTTATTTTTTTTTATAATAATAATAATAATCATCATATAAACTCTTCCTTATTTGTTTTCATAATAATAATAATTCAAATAATATAAAATGTACATGATTTGTATGTGGATTAAAATATTAACTTTTCTTTTAAAACTAACTCTAAACTTTTAATTTACACCTAAAAATATTAAATTAAACCGAATAATATACTAAAATTCGTAATTAATTAATATTCAAAAATATATATAATAATTTATTTCGAAAAATAAAGATTAAAAATTTATTTTTTTGACCCGGACGTGACATAGGAGGTCGGCGGATGATCTTCATTTCCTGAGTTAGAAAAGCGTTTACTGCGGAAGTAGATCGGCACGCGGACTGAGTCAGATCTTTTAGTTTTAGATTGAATGGTTCTGATAATTTTTCTTGACTCATGCGACAATAGATCAGAATTTTTTTTACTGCGGAAGTGGATCGACACGCGAACTGATCTACAGTTAGGAGGTTGCTTATCTGAGTTTTAATTTGGTAAGGGTCTGTTACTTTTGTTTCATCCGATTTTGTTTAATGTGATTTTTTTTTTTTATTTCAAGTAGAACCATTTTTTGATGTTTGAATTTTAATTATTTTTTCAGGTCTTCAAATTTCTCATTTTGAAGGTTGACAATCAGGAAAAAAAACCTTTAAAAGCCGTTTGAAGATAGATATTAGGACGATGCTGAGACTTCAGATCTTTTAGTTTTAGATTGAATTGTTCTGATAATTTATGTTGCCGGTAAATCTCTGCCCCCTATCAGACGACACTAATACAATATTTAAAATTTACATTTTATGTATCTGTTATTTCATTACAGTGATTTTGCAGGAGTTACGTAGTCATTTAATAGATGAGGAATGGAGGAGTGATTTTCGATGGAAAATACTGCTTAGGTTGATGTTGTGGATTTTCAGGTGTTTCTATTTGCCTCAATTAATCATTACACTTTAAAAAAATTATTTAAATGATTATTCTTTTTATTTTTTTTTATTTTCAGGTTGCTAATCCACTATATCGGCAACCATGCAATTGGGTGGGTCGCTGTTTTTTTAGGATTTCTCATGCATAAATCTATACTGTGTTATTTCTGCATCTATACAGGAGTCAATTAATTGAAAAACATAAATACCCTAACAGTTTTTACATGGAATTTTTACATTAGAGAGGAATGAGAATCTAATAAATTTTTTGTAGTATTTCTATTGGTAATTAAGTATATTAATCTTTTAGTTTAACATGTTTAACTGAATTATTTTATTTGATTTGGTTTTTTTTTCATGTAGCTGCCAAAAATAAAGTTATACATTCTGGAAAATCACGACGGATTGGAAGTTGGCAGAAATGCATATCAGACTTCAAATAAGTTACTATGAAAAAGTCAATGAGAAAAGCAGTAGAAAGAGTAATAGGTAATTTTAAGAGGTATTTTGAAATTGAAATATTAAAAATAAAACACATTCTTTTAACTTCAATTATTATTTTTATATAAATAAGATCATTACAATTAATATATTTTATTTTTCCATAAATGTAAAAAATATAGTGTTTTCTCTTAAGTTTTTTAGATTTATATTAATTTTATGAAATACTGATAGTTTTTTCATCTTTATACACACAAGAGTTATTGGATTATAATATTCAACTATTTAATAACTAATTAATGTTAAAATTGTTTTTTCATTCTATTCACAGTACATGCCAATAATTGTTTTTCAAGTTTATTATACAAAAGTTAATATTAAGTTTTTTAGAACTATTTTCCTTTGTTGTTTGATACTCTTTCTTACAAATTATAGTGTGTCTTAATAGTTTGAATAAAACAAAAACAATTAATTTGAATAGCCACCAAGTGTCATACCATGTCTTTTCTTGTCCTTATTGAATGGTATTTTTTTAATTTTTCTTTTTATGTTGTTTTTGTTTTTTTAAAAAAATTTGACATTGTAATTAATTTATTTGTTTTTTTTTACAACAAATAATTTTAAAATTTGTGGTTATTTGTTCTTAAAAAAAATAAATTCAATACATTTTATAGTAAGTAAAAAATAATGAATCATATATATCATACTATTTTTTTTAAAAAAATAAATTCAATACACTTTATTTAGTCATATCATATTTATTTTTTTTTATTTTTTTTAAATTAAAACAATGATTACACTTCAAATTTGACTTTAACACATCTATTAGCCTATGCTTTAATAACATGTTTTTTTATAGACATAATCCATAACACTATTTATTTTATTAAATGTTTTGAATGATAAGTGTACATATTGACTCTCTTTCTATAATTAGTATTATGGATACTTCTATATAAACACTTTTTCCATTACATATCAAAACATATCTTTTTATTCTTCACTTAATATACTAAAACTAAAGCTTTTGCTTCTTTATATATAATCTTATATTAAGGTAAAGTATACTCCTTTTATTTTATTTTATTATATAATCTTCTATTATACACTCATTTTTTTTGCTAAAGATCTCTTCATTTGTTAGTTTTTTTATATTCCAATCTTTATTCATATACTTCTATTACTTTGAAAAGGTATACCAATAATTATCAAAACAATGTTTTTCAAAGTGTATTATTTGTCTAAACAAAAAGTTAGACAAAGTCTATTGTCTAGATTTGTTATACAACAAATCTTTTTTGATATTCTTAAAACTATTTATGCATATACATGTATATATTTTTCCTTTTGCATACTTTTACAATTTTTTAATGTATTTAATATGAATTGACAACTTTGAAAAAAAACTCTATAAGTACACCCTCAACAAACAAGCCTTCTACATTCATTTTTCTCTCAACATATTTCTACACAATCATCTTAGTCTAAAGAATTCTTCATTTGTTAGTATATATTCTTTATAATTTAATCTTTAGTTATATCCTTCCACTATAATTTAAAGTTATTTGTTCTTCTTAATCGTGACTTCTACATTTTCTTCCAAAAACAAATCATACACATCCATCTTAGCCTCTTTTTTTTCATTAGTTAGTATACTTTTTTTATATTTGAATTTTTATATATATCCTTCTACTACAATTTAAAGTTATTTGAAATTCTTTATCTGCTTATACATTTCGGATTTCTAATGTTCAAGTTCTTCAACAAAATGAGACATGTGTCGTTTACACCCAAATATCTCAAATAATGTGTTATATATTCGAAAATTTTAAATACTGTATATGTTTTTTAAAGTTAAACAAGATTTTTTTTTTTATTTTTTTTAGTTTTGGAATGCTCTCTCATACAAACCTTCTTTCCATTTATAATTCTTTAAAAAAAATTAAACATAGTTAAAAATTTGATATCTCAAATGCATCCGATAATTGATAAATTAAATAGGTTAATTTAAATTTAGATGTTTATTATTTCTTCATACTTTTAATGTTTGTAATAAAATAAGTATTGCGTTTTTTAAAAGATCTTACTGACTTTATTTATTTCTTATAGACTAAATAATCTTCTATAAATAGTATCGTTCTCTCTATTGTTCGTATTTTTTTTAGTAGCAGTTGAATAGAAGCAAAGATGTCAGGAAGCAGTTCGCGTTCTTTGAAGAGAAATAGGTCTTCTTCTCCCGTTGAACAATCAGTACGTAAACCAGTGAGTGAAATTCCTAATGATCTTTTAAAGGTTATTGAAGATATGGAGGAAACTTTTATGGAAGGGGATGTTGACGACATCATAACGAAGCTGAAGGGCATAAAGGCTTTCATGTCTTTATTTTGTGACTCAGTGATGTCTTTCATTGAGAAAGGAGATGAGGAGAAAGCGGAGTTGAAGGAGGAGCTAGAGGAAGAGAAAAAGAAGCTGAAGAACAAGATTCAGCAATATAACAATTATATTTTAGGTCCTGATAGTGATTTTATTTAATGTTTTTAATTATATTCACTATGTTTTTTTTATTATGAACAATTGTTTTTATGTTTATCTTTGTATTTTTTTTATATGTTTATGTTTTTATGTTTTTATTTTTTTAATGATATATTTTGTTATGTTTTTACTTATTTTTTTTCAGAAGTTGCTTTATTTTTTATTACATGATTAACCACAAGTACTTATAACAAATCATATATTAACTCGGAACAAATCATAAATTAACTCGGAACAAATCATACATTTATTTGGAACAAATCATATATTCAGTTGGAACAAATGACATAGTTATATGGAACATGTTGTACTACAACCTTTTTGAGTAATTAGTCTAAGAAATCTATTATCAAGACATAGATACATTTTATATGATATGTTGAAGTTATAGTTTTGATGCATGATTTTAATTGCGATATGTTTTTTAGTGGGATAAGGATCGAAGGAGGTCGGGATATAGTATAGATGTGATAAACGAATTACGTCGAGAGTTGGCACAAATTGTTTTGGAATGTGGTCTTGGTAATGAAGATGGTGGAGGAGGGCGTGGAAAGAGGACTGTTAAGGAATCTAAGTACCTCCGTTCTCCTTTTATTTCTCGGCATCCAAAGTTGCTGGAGAACATCGATAGTCGTAAAATGAGAATTATTGAATTTGCACTTAGTCCTGTTGAAAGCAGGTAAGAAGTTGAAGCTATGCTGTTATATGAATTTATATGTTATTTTGGCATATACTGATAGTTTTTTTCTTTGTTTTGAAGTGATGTATTTTTTAGTGATGGACAAACGTTTATTAATAAACATGAGATTGTATCACTTTCTGGCAATGATCATTCATAATAATGGTGTGGATGCCTGAAGTTCAATTTTGAACAATGAAGAATTGAAGAAATCTAATAGAAAAGTGAAAAGATTTTTTTTTTCAGTACCTATGCTTTTGTATGTTTCTTAACTTTGTAAGTTTGTTTTTTGTTTTCAATTTGTAAATAATTGTTGTGCTAACTGTTGTTTTGATCATTTTATAGAATCTTCTGTTTTCTGAAGTTAGTAGATCAAAAGAACTTGATTTTAAGGAAAGGCTTCAGAGTGAACTTGATTTTGCCAATTTTAAGAACTTGGTTGACGTTGAATTGGTAAGTTTTATTTTAAAATAACTGATAATCTATTAGCAAGTAGGTTTATTTTTAGATGAACCAGTTTTTACGCATGGTCAATTATATGTTGTTCTATCCCGTGTTACAAACAGCTCGAATCTGAAAATAATAATACATGCAAATTCGAACAAATCTGAAGTAATAGAAAATGAAGGGGCTGAACTACATAAAAGTTGTTTGACAAAAAATGTTGTCTACACTGAAATTTTTAAAAATTTAGTTTAATTGTTGATGACCTTTTAATTAACGGAAAAAATGCATTTTTAAATATGTGTTAGTACTAATAATGTTTTATTCATGCAGATACGTTATGTCTTACATCGCACTATCAAACATTAACAAGGATAGTAAAAATATTAGGATTAAAGTTCGACTTGCTAGGTGTTGGGATTTAGTCAACCCTAGAAATTCTAAACAAAGTCTGGAACTTTGACCAATTGCTTATTGATGAACATGTATTGTGTACTTTGTGACATATATTTTAAGTTATCATTATTTACTAAAGCGTTTTATTCTAATAGGGGGACACAATTCAATCAACAATCTCAGTTGATATTGCTGAAAAGTTCAGACATCTTCTATTAGAAGGTAATACGTATCATATTTCAGGATTCACAGTCATTCCTTCACAAGCCAAGTATCGAATTTCGACACATCCTTTTCGTTTATGTCTCCCCTACAACACATATGTTAAGAAAATCGAATCACACACAACAGACATTCCCTATGATAAATTCAACTTCCTATCATTTGAAGTTGTAAAGGAACGTATGAGTTTGTTTGATTACTTAATCGGTAAGTATTTTTAACATTAAATGAATAATTTTTTTTAAATTTTTTTAGATATAATTTAATTTAACAATTAACAAAATTAGATACATTTGGGTTAATTACAAAGATTGGAAATATCGAAGAAGTCCGAGTTGTGGACCAAATTAAAGAGAAACGCGACATTATTCTCAAAGACACATGGTATGTTTTAAATTATAAAGTTGATTATATGTTCAATTGGTTCAACGAAAGTGAAACTTTAAGTTTAACATTTCACATTTTAAATAAGTGGACAATGGATGAATGTCGTTTTATGGGACGAATCAGCCAGCAAATTCCCTGAGGATGTGATATTTTCTTTTGCTCAAAACACACCAATTGTAGCTGCTTTCGTATCAATGATACCTAAGACGTTCAATGGCAATAAGTTGTGATCTACGTTGAATTATTATAAATTATTATGTAGATGAAGTTAGTTTAAACAGTTCATTTGCAACAAGATTCTACATAAATCCTGAAATCCCAGAAATACAGTCTTTTCTAGAAAGGTAAGATATTTATTATATTTTTTTTAAATATAAACATGTATATATGTATAATATTGTTTACTAACATTTAATACACGTATTATAGTGTTGAACCACCATACCCTTTGTTGGAAAAAAGCACTGATACTCTCCAAAGGTAGTCAACATAGATACTAAGAAAGAAATGAATCGAAAGACAATTACTGAGTTGATGCAAGTAGATATCCATACTGATAAGGTTTCATTAATCTTTTATTTGACATTTATAGTAGAAAAAATTACTTTTACAAAATAAAAGTGAATGTTCTGAAATGCTAAAGTAGTGTTCAAAATTTTGATGACAAGCTATGGTGCAAAAACTGCCGATACATAGACGACATACCACTTCCTTGGTATGCTAATACATTCTTCATAACATTCCTTCATATATATATATATATATATATATATATATATATATATATATATATATATATATATATATATATATTATTTCAGATTGAAATTATAATTGATATATTTGTACATTTAAATTTTAGGTATAGAGTTAAATTGGTTGTTGAAGATGCTACAGGGATTTGTGCCTTTATTGTTTTCGGTTATATGGCTACAGATTTAATTGGTATTCCTGCGAATACTCTTGCAAACAGCTTTAAAGAACGACATGAAGTTCCACCTGCTATGAATAAGATTTACGGTGTTGAAAATGTATTTCAGATTCAAGTTAGCAATTTAGTTGACGATCCATCTAACATATCTTTTAAGGTGATTTACATTCAAAGATACTCTTCTCACACCTAAAAAAGAAATTCTAAGTCCAGATTCAACACCTTCTACTCATTTGAAGTCACTTATATCTCAATGTTCTTTGCCACATGGAGCAAAAAGAAAGCTTCAGTTCATAGATCAACTATCAAATGTACAACAACCACCGACAGAAAACTCAAACAAAAAAAGCGAAATGAGTATGTACAAAAATATTAGTTTTTTTAATTAATAATTTTAATATTAATATGTTCTTTCAGGGGGGCCTCAACTTCATCCAAGAAGAAGTAATAGTACCTTAAGCATAAACATTAAGGTTAGTTTATTTTCTGTCAAATTAAGTAACTTCGTCCAATTATTTGAAACATATGTACTTATTATTAATTTTTTATGTAATTGACAGGTCATCTGGAATGTCTCTCTAGACAATTTCCAACTATCTATATTTCTATCTTCATCTACATTTGTATTGTATTGAATATTCAAGCATTGTACCTGCACTTACTTAATATGCTACTTTGCTGGAATTATTATCAATCTATTCTGAACAATTTTAACTTAAAAAAAAATCCAGATTTGAAAATTTAATATGCTAATTTATTGAAAGTTATATCAATCTATTTTTTAACAATATTATTACAGAGCGATATTTTCATACACTTATATATGTGCCAAATTAGATGGTAATATCAACGAACCCTAATTCCATACATAATTAAGATTCGCGGACAAAATCAACATCTCATTTATTTTTTGTGGCCTCCAACTGATCAACCACCTACATTTCTGGAAAATACATTTATCGTATAAATAATGAGATTAACAAAAAAAATACAACTAACAACCAAACGAAATTTATTTGGGTGAAAATATTACCTTCTCTAGATCAACGAGACCAAAGACAATTTCAGGAAGGAAATAGGCGAATACTATAAGGAGGATGACAAGAAGAAGTATCTCTGAGATAACCAGGAAAGAGATGTCGTCCATGAGTTCTCGATCTTTCGGATTCGCCATTATTTAGTGTGGATAAAGAAAGGCAGAAAGATGGGGAATATGCAAATTGGTTAATGGAGGCGTGAAGATGGAGATACATAAATTAGTTTATATAGTGGGTGAATTTTAGGGTTGAGTATTTGATTATTGTCGTACGACGTCGTATTTGATATATATTCGTGTTAGGGCAGATGAGAACAGTATGCTGACATTATAATGACGTATTTTTTATAGACGAAAATTATACATTTTATTTTTTTTTATTTTGTTAGGTATTTTTGATGGAAAAACAATTTATAAAAATTGTATATTTTCTTTAAAAAATTGTATATTTTTTTTTGTACAATATTATTAAATTATTTTCTGAGTTTTTGTTTACCCGAAGCAAAGCGAGGGTACCTTCTAGTATATTTTAAAATACACTACAAGAAAATTGGGTATTAGTAAGAAAAAATAACGAAAATATCAAAATATTCTCACTAAAAGCATATTTTCAACAATTTCAATGAGAATACATGATATGTTTTAATATTAATAAAAAAATAATTTATTTATTAAATTTTATTCTCATTTATACCTCTATTATACCAATTTACTAAATTTTACTTTTTATTATTCTCATTATGATATGTTTTAATATTAATAAAAAAATAATTTATTTATTAAATTTTATTCTCATTTATACCTCTATTATACCAATTTACTAAATTTTACTTTTTATTATTCTCATTATATTATTTTAGATTAATATTAATTAATTAGACTTTTTATCCACTCTATCCACTCTAATCTCTCTAAATAGTTTTCCAAAATATTTCACTTTCTCGCTTCTCTTTCCCCCAATTTTCGTGGTTCCCTCCATCCTTTCTCATTCCCAATTTCATTGCTTATTCCCAATTTTGCACATCATGCCAAAGTCCAAGTTGACCTGCGATGGATGCTCTCTTGTTTATAAGCCCCCGCTTGCCCTCTAGCGTCTCAGCTGCACTACCCTCCACATTGGAGCTTCAGGAACCCGGACCTCTTCATCAACCTATTTGCTCGCCGCTTCAACAATGCCAAAACCATTCACATTGACGAGCGACTTTCAATTCACTATAGAAAAACAAGTAATAGTGAGAAGAAAATAATGATATAATGAAAGTTCTCATTGAAAGATAAATATAATGAAAGGAATTAATGTCATTAAATATTAATAGTGAAACATTTTAGTAGTTTTTAAATTTTCTTTTACAAATATTCTCATTAAATGAAAAAATTAATGAGAATATGAAATTTTCTCGTTAAAAACACATCATAATGATAAGTTTTTTTTTTATAAAATAATGATAAGTTTTTAATATCATTATTTCTAATAGATATAATTGGAAAAAAAGTTAAGCGAGAGTTTTTTTCATTCTCCCCCCATTTTTTTCATTTGTGTCTTTCTAATCAGTTCACCTGCCCTGTTTGCTAAAACAGATACGACTCTCTTAGTTCTCTCTCAATCTTTCCTAAGCTCTCACTCACCATTCTCTCTCGAATTTTACCAACCCCTCACACCTCTCTCCACTTCCATCATTTTGAATTTCTCAAAGTCATCATGGAACTAATTGTATTTTGGAAGACAATTGCTGCGTTCAGAGCTCTCACATCCTTCAAGCGCCGATTTGCTTCATTAGCTAAGTTAACTTCTTAATTTTGAATGGGTTTTCTTTGGGTTTGTTTTAATTTTGAATGGATTTGGTGATTTTCCTATTAATTTGTGATTTAGGGTTTAAAGTGGGACTGGAGAAAGAAGATGAAAATGGTAAGTATACTTAATTAATGTCCTGAAAATGGATGCCATATTGAATTTTCTGAGTTTGAATGAAAATTGATTAGATTTAATGGCTTCCTCTGATTTGAATTGATATTAGGGTGTTACAAGAACTCATTTGCTTCTTTCCATGTCAATCGGTTAAAAGGAGAATTTATAGGTTTGAAGAACTTTGGGTTCTGCGTTTTTTTATTTCTTAACTGTCAAATGGGTTTAGTTTTTCATTAATGATAGATTTTTTTATTGTTTGAGCTGGTAAATTTGTCACATTGATGATTCTAAACATGCTAAACATTGGGTAACATATGAGAAATAGGAGGAGACAAAAGAATAATTTGCATCTTAATTCATTATAATTTGGCTTGAAAAATGTAGTTTTTTTAGTGTCACTTCAAATTATATTACATGATTTAGGAATTGGTAAGTGAAAGTTATAGAAGTAAGCTTCAAAGGGTCATAGTTTCCTTGCATTTTTCATGTTTGAAATGCTGAGTTTGATTGTATTATAATTTTAGCTACTCATGTTCATCTAGTCTTCAGATTTGAAGATAATTTAGTTGCTATTTTGAATGTACAGATGATATAAAAAAATGGGCATTTACTTGCGCTTGTTGCAGCTGAATAAAGACTTAGTTTGTTCAAAGGTGATTTACTGAAAGACGGGTCTTTTGACGCTGCAGTTGATGAGTGTGATGGTGTTTTTTATACAGTTTTTCCTGTTTCCTTTTCTATCACTGATCCACAGGTTCTAATGAAACTTGTTTATATATCATATTCTAGTTTTGTTTCTTATATCTTCAACTGCCATTAAGTTACTATTTATTCATTTTCTGGTCTTGTTTTGGGGGAGCATCTAATACTTCTTGAGGTCTAATGTTTTTGCTATCTAACAATATGCATTATCTTGATATTGTTGTGTGCATTTTTTTTCCTGACTGAACTTATTGACCCTGCATTAAGGGGACGCTTAATGTTCTTAGATCATGTACTAAAGTCCCTTCTTTTAAAAGAATGGTTATAACATCATCCATGGCAACATTTGCATTCAATGGCAAGCCTCTTGGTCCTTATGTAATAATGGACGAAAAGTGGTTTTCACATCTGATTTTCTGTGAGAAATTGAAGGTTTCTTGGAACTAATTTGTTGTTATAATGGCTTATTTCATGTGTGGATTTAACTGGTAATGGTATGAATGTGATTGGTGCACATATGAACCCGGCCTTGTGCCTCTCTTGTATTGCTCTGTAAATAACTCAGTTCTGTTCTGCCTATTTAATCTGTTTCACTATCTTTGAATTGATACACATATTTTCTTGGTGATCAAAAACCTTTTCCATGATATTTATATCTTAACCAAGTAGTTGAATTAATTACAAAGGTATAAATTAATTGAGTTAACATGTTTTATTTGCTTTTAGGGAAAGAGAAAAACAATATGATAGTGAAGTATATTTTTCTAGAGGTTTAATTTTGAGAGCTAATAAAGTCACAACTAAGTTTTTTCGTATTCACCGTATGAAAATTCCGACGGGTTAGTATTTCTTTTCTGAATTTTATTTGAAGTGTTTAAATTAAGTTCAATTGAATTGACATGTGCATTGTAATTTTGGACTCATGATTCGTGAGAAATATATATAGCTCTGAGACTCTAAAATTCTTCAAGCTACTCCTATATATATTTAGTGCTATACTCGTATTTTCACAAGTAATTTTTCTTATTGTAATTTTTTTTTTCTCTTAATAGATGATTGTTTCCAATCTGCAGAAATCACCAAGGAGCTCATGGATGAGGTGTAATTTTGAAAAGCTAATTATATTCAATTTTACTGTTTCTAGCACTATTATTCGTATACATGGTGGACTTAGAGTTTTCTTAATATGTATACTATTTTTTTTAATTCGGAGACCTTTTGTATTGTCACGAGTTTCTTTATTGGATGATAAAATGATTAATATTTATTTAATAATTTTTTTTTATTAAGAATGGTTAAATTTTAGATTTCGTTTATATTTTATTCTTTTGTTCTGACTGATTTTAATGTAGCTCCCTTCTATCTGAAAGTTCATTTAATAATAATAATAGAAATTAAAAATAAATTAAAAATAAATTGCCAAAATTTGATCAAGTTTGCCACGATTATGTTCGTGGCTAAATAAGGTTTCTAGTCACGAGTGTTCTATTTTTTTTGCCACGGTTATGTTTGTGGCTAAGTGGGATTGATTTCCACGGACCCCTATATCTTGCCATGAGTATTTTAATCTTGCCACGATTTTACTCGTAGCATAGGGATATAATTATCCACAGACTTTTCCGTGGCATAAAAACCAATTTATGCCACGACCATTGTTTTCCTGTGGCAACTACCTAGCCACGTTCACTTGCGCCACAGGAGTACCCACCTTGAATTTCCGTGGCTAAAAGCATAGCTACGGAAAAATTACACTTGCGCCACGATTCTAACTGTGGCGCAAGTGCTGATTTGTTGTACTGTATATTCGACTGGTTTGATAATCAAGGAACAAATTACTAAAATGTTTGGGAGACTGACCTAAGTATACATACAGTTTGGATCGAAAATCAAATTTTTATGTGTTATAGGGTCAGAGATACAGACAGATACCACGACCAAAAATGCAATGAGACGATTAGTCGAGTTGTTTATTAAAGAGACGAAAGAATAGTGACTCATTACTAGTAGTTTTGGTGGGTAAATAATCGTAAGACTCATGCTTTGTGTCAAGGAAATTTTTTGGTATCTTAGACGAGGGAAGCATTTCCAAGAATGGTGAGAGATGTGTCAACAATATGCCGAATTTTACGTCTAGCAATTTCATTTTGGATGTGAGTGTGAGGATATGCCAAGTTATACATTATACCTTGACTCTTAAGAAAGGGTTGTAATTTTACGTTCATCGATTTCATTTTAGGAACTCGCTATAGAGGATTGAGCAAGTTGAGATGATATGAATGGTGACTCGAATTTCCATTATTGAGATACAGTGTTTGACTGGAAGGAGGATGCGTCGTTTGTAACTATCGTGTAGCTTGGGAGACCATTACTCTGCAAATTGGGGAATCGACACAACAACATAGAGTTGGTTGCCGACGATGGAATTGAATTTCCTAATGGGACATGGGTCAAAATTCTGTTCGTCAAAGGAGCAGTCATGGTCGAAATGATAGTGGTTGAGTTTGAGAAATCGAAAGTAGGGATCGAGGTTGGCGTTGATACCATGTTAACGCATGAGGAAGATGGAGAAAATAGGGTTTGTGAAATGTATTAATTAATTTCCCTTAATTGTAGAATGAGTTTTTGTATAATATAAATACATGAGATATGGAAGACTCATAATCATGATAAACTAGCTAACTAAAGGATATAGCAAAAGTTAATTGAATCTAATTAAATACTCAATTATCTTAGTGATAAATGAGAAATATTATCTCTAATTGATCCTACTAGGAAAGTGATCAAGTCTGCCTCTGACTCCCACCTTATACTCGGTTGCCTCTAAATCCACTAACTAGTGCAACACAATGTTCGTTGAATATACAACATTAATAAAGAATGAAACATGAGTTCTTTTACCTTGTTTCTCAAGTTGTAACACTATTGGGTGTTTTTGGATTTTATGGATCAAACTAAACCCGGATGGTTCGATTGAACGCTACAAACCCGTCTTATTGTAAAAGGCTACAATCAAAGACCGAGAATTGAATTTTTTGAGACATAGTCTAGTGATCAAACCTGCTACGGCCAATCTACTACTTGCTCTTGCTTTCTCACTTCATTGGGCTATTATTCAAGTTGATATCTCAAACACATTTCTAAATGACAACTTAGAGGAACCGTTTATATGGAATAACCTCATGGTTTTATTGATTCTGATCGTTCATACTATATTCTTGATTTTGGTAAGCTTAATTACTTCCTCGGAGTTGAAGCCCACTGGTCAGCCATAAGTCTTCTCTTAAATCAGGCCAAGTATATCACTTAATTATTACATAAGGCGAAAATGGCAAATTGCAAGGGTTTTTAAGCACCTATATGTACAAAAGAGCGATTTCAACTTGGTCAGGGAAAACCTTTTTCAGACCCTACACTATACAGTTGTATTCTGGGCAATCTTCAGTATATGTAATTCACTAGACATGGCATCTCATTTGCAGTTAACAAGCTTGCTCAGTTCATGTACGCTACTATCGCTATACAATGGTAAGGTGTCAAGCGTGTCCTATGATATTTGCAATTCACAAAAAATAATGGCATCTTTTTTCATAGAAAATATGGATTATTTCTTCATGGCTTTACTGATGGTGATTCAGCAGGTAGTTTGGATGATAGGAAATCCGCAACATGTTATGCACTTTACTTAGATCGCTCCTTAGTTTCTTGGACCTCTAAGAAACAAAAATTTGTTGCAAGATCAGCTACTAAAACTGAATATGGAGCTCTTGCCACTGGTGCTTCTAAGATGGGATATATGGATTTAGATCATGTTACATGAAGTGGGATTTTCTATGTATCAGCCCCTAAGACTATTGTGTAATAACATTTCATCTACTTATCTCATGGTTAATCCCATTTTTCATCACCGGAGCAAACATGTTGAGATTGGTTTCTTCTTTATTCGTAATCGTGTTTGTAAACACCTCATTCAGATACAATATATCCCTATACTTGATCAAATTGTCGACGTCTTAACCAAACCTTTATCAAATGATCATTTTCGTCTTCTTTGCTCCAAGTTGAGCCTTTGTATACCCCTGCTCAACTTTTGGAAGGGTGATATGCTTATATGCAAAATAGTAAATTTGCAATTATACATACTATATGGCTTAAGGTTGTATCAATCCCATAAAATAAAATAAGCGTAGAACATATGTAAGATTATTTAGAATATTTTACTTAACTTTTTAGAGCATATACTCCAACATATGTTCGAAAACTAATGTCTTATGTTTTAAAACTAATTATTTAAAACATTTTACTTAAGGTTTTAGAACACATGCTATATTATAGAACATATACTCCAGTATATGTTCTAAAACTAATGTCTTATGTTCTACAACTAATCTCTTATGTTCTAAACTAACACTACTAGAAAACCGTCAAACAGTGACGGAAATTTCCGTCATAAAACGTCTATTTCCGTCACTATTTCACCTCAGACGGAATTTGTGACGGATCAAAACCGTGGTTATATCAGTCGACGCAGATTTCAGTTACGTTTATTGCGACGGAACATTGTGACGGACTGCAGACGGAATTCCGTCACTAAGTGGAAACGGATTTCGAGACGGAAATAAACGTTAAGATATCCACTGACGTTTTTTCGTCATACAACTATGACGAAATACAAAGACGGACTAACCGTCAAAATCTTCATACCGTCATTAAATTCGATTTGTGACGGAATTCCGTCTCAATATAATGTTTTTAATTTTATTTTAATACTAAATAATCCATTTAAAAGAATATTTTATAATTCATATATGTATATATATATAATAAGAATAAGAATATAGCTTAAACAAAAAATACATTAATATAAATCCATGTAAGATCATAATTACAAAAAGTAGGCTAATATTAGTTGCGTAATATTCTAATAATCTAATAAAATGTTTGTAGACCCTATATAAAATTAGCCTCCAAATTGTGCATCATGCATACCCAAAAAATTTGATGGCGCCCCTTCAAAACGCTTTAGCACGCATGCATCCGTTCCATATTAGAATGATATTCAACAACACGACATAGCGTCCCTTTGCAAAACAGAAGACCTGAAGAGAAAGAATAAACCAACAAGTAGCCCGTGCACAAGAAGAATTAGTGAGGCATGAGAATGATGCCATTGAATTTTGTCTAATGAAGCAAAAATTTACACACCTTAAGATGCAAAATGAATCCACAGAATATTTGGCTAGAATTACAGATCTTGAATCAAATGTAGAGAAAGTGGAGGAAAAATTACAGAAGCAGAGCTAAAGATGCAAAATGAATCCACATAATATACTGTGAAAGAGTCAGTATATCAGTACAAAACGTAAAATCTATTACACTTTTTTTTAATGATACGCACCTTTCCTCCAACATGGAAGACGAAAGCTAATACAACAGCTAAAGGAATCCCAACAATATAATAAGAACCCATATTAACAAATGCTCCAACTTTTGCCACCCACATCCTCTGCACGTCCCTGAATTTCACAATTTTATTTCATTATTGCAATATGCCAAACATCAGAGTCATATGAAATAAACACACAGATTGTGACAAACAGACAGACAGACCTGAAAGCACTGTTTGGATAGCATTAGTGAAATGTGAAGTTGCAAGAATTGGCATCATATGAGCCACATATTTCACCAACTCTTTGTCATGGCTAAACAAATGGCCCCAATATCTTCGACCAGAGATAATGATCGTAGCCACAGTAAAACCCTCAATAGCAACCATAAAAACCACAACATAGACTGCTAATCGTGCCGCTTGTGGACGGCCTGCACCGAGTTCATTTGACACTCTCGTACTGTAATCAAAACATTTTTGTTTTGTTGTTTTCCAGAAAAAGTAGGAGTAGGGAGGCAGGGACAATCACCCTAGATGGGAGAGTTGTTCAGGCCTCGGATTGCTTCCGGTATTTAGGATCTATTATCCAAACGGATGGAGAAGTAGATGGAGATGTTGCCCATAGGATTAAAGCTGGTTGGTCGAAGTGGAAGAGTGCTACGGGTTTCCTTTGTGATCCCGGCATGCCTAATAGATTGAAGGGAAAATTCTACCGGACGGCAATTAGACCAGCATTGTTATATGGTACGGAGTGTTGGGCAGTGAAACACTGCCACATCCATAAGATGTCGGTGGCGGAGATGCGTATGTTGAGATGGATGTGTGGTCACACGAGAAAGGACCGGGTGCGTAATGAAATAATTAGGACAAAAGTAGGGGTTACATCTATTGAGAATAAAATGAGAGAAAACCGACTAAGGTGGTTTGGCCATGTGAGACGTAGAGCGCTTGATGCGCCGGTTAGGAGAACCGAAGAGTGGCAAAGGGATGTAGTGGTGAGGGGTAGGGGAAGACCTAAGCAAACTTGGAGGAGGGTGATCGAGAGTGATATGAGTTTATTGGGAATTGAGGAAAATATGGTAGTGGATAGGACGGAGTGGAGGGAGCGAATCTGTGTCGCTGACACGACTTGATTTTCACGGTTTTATATGATGGTTCATGTTAGCCGACCCCGAATCATTTCGGGACTAAGGCTTTGTTGTTGTTGTTGTACCTTACAGCACCAGATAGACCGAAAGGGAGCATGTATGTCAGCATATGCATATTAAAGCTGCAAGTGTACAAAAAACATACACATGATTAAAACATTATTGTATTGTATTGTGTATATAGAATATTCTACTTGGATCTTATGACTGATTTGCCCCCTAAATAAACTTCGAATATCAATTTAGTCCAAATTTGATTTTTCTTCTTCTTCGAATTAGTATATGATTTGATTATATATAGGTGTACCCATTTCTGTTGCTGACACGTATCAATTTTGGGAGAAAGTAGAAGCAACCTTTTTATCCATTTATTTTTGAAAGTACCATATTCCATTAGTATTCTATTTTTCCTTTCTAGTTGTGACTAATTTGTTAAAATATATTGCATTTGTTTCATTTTACACGTTTTGTACTGCGGAAAAACTAATTTATATTCCATGAGATAGTTGTTTTCATCCACTTACTCACTAGAGTCAGTATATTATGCAAATACCATTCCCTAATCAGACAGACTAGACTGAACATAATCGGGTGCTGGTTGCCAAGGAAAAATGATCCTCCATTAGGTAACAATAACAGAACTCTAATCAATGGTATTCACGCATTAAAGCACGTGACAATTTTCTTGCCATTCAGAAATCGTAGAAGATAAATTTGGAAAATTGAAGCCTTAGCTTAATAGCTATCTTATTCACACATAAAAACAGAAAAACTTGGGTTTACCGTACAAGAAACAACATGTTTGCACAGTTGTACATAAAAATGAAAAACTCTTACTAGTATCAATTTGCTTCAAGCATTAATTGGCTGGATAATAACTAGAAATGTCCACATAGTAGAAATATCTAGTTTCAACTATTCCAAACAAAATCAAATAGAATATGTTCCTGTTACTACTAAACTAGAACTTGGGAACTTCTATTTATATCAAAAGGATTTAAAAGAACAACCATTAAATCATGATCATAAATAGTTACTTGCTAGAAGGCACTACTGATATTACCAATAATTAGGAAACCTTCATGTTATACATTTATATAAATCCCAAACTAAAAAAATCTTATTTACAAAATTGGACTAATTGGAAGTGACAATGAATTCATGCAAGTATCATACCCAATTTAGGGCTTTCAATTTTTAAATTGACCAAAGGATTTAAAAAAACAACCCCTTAGACACAATTATCATTTTTGTTGCACTTATATCATATATAATCCTATAGAACATATAAATCACATAACACGATTATGACATGACAATGGAAAATGCAGGGTTATTAGTTTCTCATATGAGAATGCGATTTACAGAGAAAACTCACCCTACATGACCTTTTTGACATAATTATCATTTTTGTTTCATTTATATCAAATATAATCACTTGGAATATATATAGATCACATACTACAATTACAACCCAAAGAATGTGCATGAACCAACACAGAAAAGTATAGCATAGATCAGATACGATGACACTTGATCAAAATTGATATACCAACACTTATACAAACTTTACAAACTTCCATTTGCCACATTCAATAAAAAAATCAAGTCAAATGCACTTTCCTCACTCAACTTTGTCAGCATCACATTCATGCTAAATTGAATTTCTGTTTGACTTATGAGCACTCTGAGAAAGTATAGAAGCAGTATATATTGCCAAGAGATTCTTAGAAATTGAGCTTAAAAACATAAGAAAATGAGATTAGGACGGGTAAAATGCGTCTACGGTTATTGAAGTTTGGAGTCGATTTCAAACATATTATTCAACTTCGTTTTCTTTCCATAAAATCACTGAACTTTACATTTGATATCAATGAAGCAATTCCATCAAATTTATATACAAAAACTAATAGTTTAAGCCCAGAGATTGTTAGAGAAAAAGAAAGAGGGCTTAGAAACTAATCAAATGAGATTAAGGATGGGAAAAATGCAGCTACAGTTATTTGATATCATATAATCATCTGTCTTCTTCTACGCCATGTTAACATTCCAGTGAGTTTTTATACACAAATTGACTAGAATCACTTATTGAAATCAATATCCCAAGCTTCAGTTACCGTCTATGCAATTTACCCTTAGTTTCGATTTTTATCATAATTAAGGAATTCAAATCCACCATCTTATTGAAAAAGATAACTTGTAATACAATTACTGACATGAGAAACTAAACTTATGTTCATACTCTATCCTAGCAGCTTTATATATTCATCAACTCAACAAAAATTCTCTTATGTTTCTTTCTAATTCAATGGACTATAAGACGTCAGTAAACTCAGAATTCTATCTTATAAATAAAGTGATCAATGTTATATAGGGTTAGATATTACCTTTTCCAATAAAATCTTACAGGGAGCGAAAAAGCACCCTCCTTGAAGTTCTAGCAGGCAGAGGAAATGCAATGAAGAGCATAATGGTGGAAGGAGCTCACTTACAATAACAAATATGCCTCCAAGTTTTGTCTTAGTAGGCTGATCACATACATTAGTGCCCGACTAAACAAGTCGCCTATCACCTGAAAATTAGAGTAAGCAAAAATGTAATCGACAGGGGTATACTGAAAACACCATAAAACACCTTGTACCTTCAAAACTAATCAAATACTATAATTGAGAAATTCAACCAGCTAATTCACTTCAAGGGTGACTTACACACCCATAAATATATACCATATTATAAATATATTTAAGATTAAATGGGGTTAAATGGCCAAGTTGACCCGATCCACCAACTCAACCAGATGAACAGTTTCTCCAAACAGAGAACATATGGTGGAACTGTCATTATAATTTCATTAGTATCTCCAGGTTTGGATTCCAGGACATTCCAAAATAGCTTAAACAAATAGAGAAGACAGCAGAAAAGACAAGCAAGAGATGGTTTCCCGTTGAAATCTAAAGATGCTGAATCAGTAAACAGGTGTATCAAAATCTTAGGAACTAAAATCAAAGTAATGTTTTCTTTCAACAAAAAAAAATTAAACTAATGCTAGAACTTGGTAGTCCCTGTGGATCAAACGGATAGAAGAAATCCCTAACTTCTCAGCATGGAATAGTTTGGAAACAGAAATAAAAGTAAAAAACAGAGCAAAAAAGCCCAAGTAAATTGAAAAAGGAAACCAACGATATAAGGAAACAAAGTAACAATCCTCGAGCTCGGCTTTGTGCACTTAAAAATACCAGAGAAAAAATTAACTAGAACCAAACATGACAAAAAAAAAAAGAAAAAAGGAGATTAAGGACCAAATCGTAAGCTTAGAGTTAAAAAAAAACTAATCTTGAAATTAGGTGGACGACTGCATTCTAGTTTCCAGATCCGCTGCCCTAAGTCGCGAGAACCACCTCCTCGTTGCAATCCCTAGCCATTCCTGAGAGTGGTAGAGAAATTACAGAAGAAAATAGGTCAGAGAGAGCAAAAGAAGTTTAAAAATGTAAGAAGCAAATAATTAAAAAGGCATGAACTCGTCGGATTCTGAAGTGAAACCGATGCCAGCAGTTTTGTTTACCTAGGGTTTCACTGTGTAGAAGAGAGGACTCGAGATCGAGAGAGAGAGAAGGAAAAAGAAGAAATGAAGATGGATACGTGGAATGGATAGAGCTGAAAGAAGATGAAAAAAAAAATATGGGGAGGAGAAGAAAACAACGTCGTTTGGAACAAATTGAACCCAAATATCCAATTTGTTTTATGTATATTATAATTTAAGATAAAGTTAAATTATAATATTACTTTACTATTGTGACGGAATAAATAAAAGCGTCTCTAAAAACGTCAATGCTCTAAGACGGAATAATTTCCGTCTCGAATTCCATCAAGTATGATCGCCAGAATTCTCCTGCTAGTTTATTGTGACGGAAAATTTCATTCCGTCTCAATTTTCCGACTCAAGCATTGACGGAACGTTTAGTGACGGAATTCCGTCTACAATCTATGACGGAAAATATTCCGTCACAACATTCCGTCTCAGTTTCAGGATTTTCTAGTAGTGTAATTATTTAGAACATTTTACTTAACGTTTTGGAACACATGCTATAAAATATAGAATATATACTCCAACCTATGTTCTAAAACTAATGTCTTATGTTCTACAACTAGTCTCTTATTTCCTAAAATTAATGTCTTATGTTCTTAAAGCATATTGACCGGAAGTGTGAGATTGATCAGAGACGAAGGAAAAACCGAAGATGTTTAACGATGGTGATAAATAACTAAATGCACAGGAGCGATGCTGGTAACCGACATGTGTGTTTTAAAAATAACAAAGTATTTACAATAATGTCATTATATGTATTTACAATAATGTCATTAATAAGTGTTTTCACATAAAAACTTTTCTTATATAAGGGATATATATAAAATTAATAATACAATTAGTAGGGTGCCCAATTATCTTTATTCAGCACTAAGAGCATCTCCAATGGAGTATAATGAACCACTCGTTATACTACTTCATTAAACTCTCTTCCATTGGAGTAAATTTAATATATTGAACGCTTATCAACCATCCAATAGATATTGAGTAGTTTATTAAGCTTTTGATTATTTTTATAATATATTTTTAATTTTTAAAATAATATGATATAATTTAATTAACTGGTTGATCTATTATAATTGGCGGCTCCTTATGATTGAATGGTTATAGAGTTTAACCATTGAAATTAATAATTTAATAAAAATAAAGTTTATTAAAAAAGTCTTAAAATAATATTTTTTTTTGGTAAAATGGAGGGGATTACCCCCGAGAAACAAAGAAAAGAAACCTAGGAACGTGTCATCCGAGGATGACCAGAACCACAATAATCCGAAAATAAAATATCCTGGATGCCTGCAGGCGGCGTATCACACTCGTGAATACCCAAAGACAGTCGTTCCGCTAAGTTTGCCATCCAGTCCGCAGCTTGGTTTCCTTCCCTGAGTACATGGACAAGCTTGTACTCCCAATCCTGCGAAAGCAGCCTTCGACATTCATGTATATTGAATTGGTATGGTATGAACCAAATGGTTCTAATTTGAAAGCTGACGTACAATAAAAAAAGTAAGTTTTTATTTAATTTGAAATTTTATTCATTTATTCGTTATTAATTATAATAAGCTTAAATATATATAATATATAAGGCAAAAGATTGTACTAACTTGATAACTGGCGATGAACTTCCGATCAGATTCCTTCCCTGTGGGGGGCGTCGTTGGGTTCGACGGGGGGAAGCTCCGATGCCAAAGTCAGTATAGGAATAAGAATAACCTGTATTGACAAGAGAAGGGTCTAGAGTGAGAATACGAATGTGTACCTCGGTAGCTTGTGATGCAAGCTATTTATAGTCATGTGATCGTAACTTCCAGTAACCAGAAAGTCTCCATTAATGCCCCCATTAATGGCGGTTACGGATCTCCCTTAAGTGTCGCCGTTAGCTCATTAACGTTCCATTAATTGCCTTTATTGGGAATCGGTTCAACCGTTCGGCGGGCGGATCGAGGCGTGATGGCGGGTCTTACATAGGTTTGACTACGGATAATGTGTGGCGGAATCTAGGTGATCCACCATTCGGATGACTTGCTTGATACGCCATTGCTTCCCTGGGAGCCCCAATACGCTGCCATTTTGGTAAATATCCTCTTTGATCCCATGGATAATATCTCGATGTTATCAGAAGCCCCCCAAAGTTCCGTTAAAGTCCTTTAGGGCTTTTGCACTTCCTTGCACGCCGTCATGATGAATCACATTTATGGTCACTTTGTTCCAGGCCATTCATCGAGCGACAGGTGTCCTAGGCGCGCTGCTCGAGGTAGGAGGTGATACCTTCTTCAACCTCTCTCTTCTCTTTCTGATTCATTTGCTATTTTCCTCTCATTCCGTTCGAGTTTTTAAAGAGTTTTTTCCGGCATCAAGAAGCCTCAAAACTTCCGATTTTTCCATGTAAGTGAAATTTCTCGTCGTGCTTCTGGGTTTTTTTATGAGTTCTGAATCTACCATTGAACTTTTTAGTTTAACTTCCCCCTTTGAGCCCTCTTTTAGCTGGTCTTCCTCCGAGGAATCCAGTTCGTCTGAGAGTAACTCTAGCTGTGATTTGTTGGATTTGAGTAACACGGTGAGGGAGAGTAGGAGTCGTCGTTCCCGTTTAATTAGAGTCCCGACCCTTTCCGTCGTTGTGACCCAAACTGCTCTGGCAATAGATTCTAGGTGTTTTTCCGGGATGGAGGCTTCCTCTTCGACCCCGATTAGGAAAAAGATGCCTCGTGCAAAGACTACTCCGTCTCGCATGGGTGCCGTGGATCTGGCAGATTTGGCGGATCGCTATCCGTGGATAAAAGACTATGAGACCGAGTTGGCGGCTGCTCATCAGCGACCCGCCTGTCCGCTTGTAGGGTACTTGTCCGTGTATAGCTGTCATGTGGAGAGAGGATTCCGTCTTCCTCTTCCTAAGATGATGGCGGATATCCTGGAGTTCTTTGGAATCACAGCCTGCCAGCTACATCCGAATGGCTGGTTGGATATTGCTCTCGACTGCTACTTAGTGTCGAACCTGGGGGTTGTCTGTAATCCTCGTGTCTTCCGATCTCTTCACAAACCTACAAAGCGTAAATCCGAGTCTTTTTATACCTTCGCCAAATTCCAAACTTATTCGCCCTTCTGCGATAAAATGTCGAACGTCCATCTCTGGGACGAAAAGTTCTTCTTTGTTAAGGTGAAAGAGGATGAGCCCCTCGGATTCCCATTGAATTGGAATGCCAAGCCCCAACACATGGCTGGGGATTTGCGCATATTGACTGATAGCGATGAGAAGGTGGCGGATCTCCTGAAGAGCATAAAGATGGATGCCTGGACTTACACCGATGCTCCAGAATTCATGATGAATGACATTCCTCTGGTCCGCCGTGTGGGGGATGTGATTACTTACGTGAAGTTTACTCAACTTGATGAAAGTAACTTTGTTTCTTCCTTGAACTTTGATTATCTCGTTGTCCCCTTGTCAGGGGTTTGTCTGAAGCCAGTCGCGCCCTTGTAGAGATGCGCGAAAAACAGAAGGAGCTGGAGGCACAGAAAGATACGCAGGTGGTGGATCCCCGTAAGAGCTCTGAGAAACGTCTTGCTGATGGCGTTGCGGATCCCCCTCTTAAGAAAAAGAGGTCTGTCGCTGCTGGCGGAGAAAAGTTATTGGGGGATGCCATAAGAGCCGAGAAACCTAGGCTGGAGCTTGAACAGGTACATTTACTTTACCGGTTTTCTTTCTTTTATCATGGATCTTGACTTGGGCCTTCTAATCTTTACATAGGTGGTGAAGCCCGACTTGGGAGGGTATTGGCTCGCCAAGTATGGCGATAAAGGGTCCTTGAGGAATGAGTCCGTTATCAACGATCTTGACGAGGCCCTCGGTTAACTTGGCGAAGTACAGGAGAACCAGAACAAGTTCTCCGGATCAGCCCATGCCAAAATGGGAAAGAGGGATCTCCTTTTGGTGAGCTTTTCTCTATCTCACATTTTTGGATGAAAGTGTGATCTCTAGGAGGAGATTTGTTTCTTACATCATTCTTTGTTTTGACAGGCGTATACGCACATGCGTGCCATGGAGGTGGATCTCCTGCAAAGGGTGGCGGATAAGGCGACTATAAAGAGGCTGGAGAAAGAGGTTGCCGTCGCCAATACAAATGCTGCTTCCGCCATTGCCCTTAATGAGAGCAAACACGCAGAGATCCACAGCCTAAAGGAGAAGCTGGGGGAGATGGAGGAGGATGCTAAGAATCATAAGGCTGCCTTGTTGAACGCAGAGATCCTGACGGGGGAACGTGCTTATTACTACGGCAAATGGATTATGGCGTACGTTAAGCTTTCCCACCCCGAAATTGATTTTGTGGACCCGGAGTACGTGGTCCCCGAGGTTGAGGATTGCCTTAAGTATCGCAAGATCCCGAACGTCAAGGACTTCATCCGCGATCAAATTCGAAAGGTGATGAGTGAATCCGCCGAGGAGAGCAAACCTGTTGTTGATCTTGAATCAGAGGACCTCGGTGAAGCATCCCAGGGGGCGGGTGATAAGAGCGAAGAGTTGATAATCGATTGTACGGTTCCTCAGGAAGGAACCATTACTGTAGAGAAGGAGGTTCCTCTGGAAGGCGCATCTGTTGAGAAAGACGCCAAGGAGGATACTCCTGTAAATGTTTGAATGTAACTTACGTACAATTTATTTTAAACCTTTTTGCAACCATTTATCTTTACTTTACGCTTTATATCTTTCAGCAAGTATAAAGCGTAAAGTAGATAGGCCCTTAGTCGGTTAACATTTCCTGTTGTAGGTCCACCTACATCTTGGTTTAATAGATAGGCCCTTAGTCGGCCTTCCATAATAGGTCCATGTTCTCTGCCTATGGTACTTGCACAAATATCCAAAAGGGTCTCTGGTGACATGGTCCTTTCGTCATGAATGGTTGGTGCATCAGGGTCGACGCGACCAGCGCTTGTGGTGGGGTTAGTTGACGGTGGTATGGGTGGTATTGTAGTTCCCGTGGAGGGGTTAGACCCTCCAGTTGCCATGTTCAGGTTGTGAACTGAGTCCTTTTCTGATTAGGACCTCCACGTTCACCGCACCAATTGATAACTGGCGATGAACTTCCGATCGGATTCCTTCCCTGTGGGGGGCGTCGTTGGGTTCGACGGGGGGAAGCTCTGATGCCAAAGTCAGTATAGGAATAAGAATAAACTGTATTGACAAGAGAAGAGTCTAGAGTGAGAATGCGAATGTGTACCTCGGTAGCTTGTGATGCAAGCTATTTATAGTCATGTGATCGTAACTTCCATAGGTTTGACTACGGATAACGTGTGGCAGAATCTAGGTGATCCGCCATTCGGATGACTTGCTTGATACGCCATTGCTTCCCTGGGAGCCCCAATACGCTGCCGTTTTGGTAAATATCTTCTTTGATCCCATGGATAATATCTCGATGTTATCATAACTCTATAACACTCTAGTCCAATACCATGTAGATATTATCCGTTTTGGCCCAATTCCAACACATTGGGCCTCACGGTTTTAAAACACTTTTGCATGTAATGGATTATCATCTTACTAATAAGCCCAAATCACTCCCTCTCTATTTCCGATGTGGGATTCAGTTCATTCCTGCCCCCATCGCCATCCCTTAGGGCCACTCCTTGCTCAGGCCTTCTACCCCGACGCCACCCACTCCAGACCGGGTCGTTACAAACTCTATCAAAGTTAAACGAACAATTTCTTAGAATTTCATTGAACTACAACAAACTCTAAAACATGCATATTTTTAGAATTTTAACCATTCTGACAATGCATGGATGATTAATCGGTTGTAAAAAAAACAAGAGTAACTTGAGTGGTTAAAGACCTTAAATCGCTTAAAAGTTCTTGAGTTCGACTTCTAACCTATGTAAAAAAATTTAATTGGGAGAGGATCCACTTAAAAGATGTCCAACGAACCGAGAAATCGAACAAATTATAAATTTCTGGAAAGATGAGTTTTTTTAATGTGCAATTTCACGCGTTCAACATTCTGACGATATAATAAGACTTGAAATTACACATATTAATAAAAAAAACCTCATCTTTCTTCAATAAAACTTAAAATTTGCACTTCCTAGTAAACACTAGACTTAAAGTTACACTGTTTTTTTAAGGTAGAAACAAAACCCACTGTTCTCTTGTAACTATAAGTATAAATGTGTAGGTTATCCCATTATAATATGAAACAAGATAACCGCCAACTGGATCTAAAGGTGCTTTGTTGTTGGGTTTGTAGGGTGTGGTCCTATACCTATATACTCTATATTAACTGCACTATATATATGTGCTTTGCTTTCCTGCATTTGCATATAATTAATCTCTAAACATAATTGTTAATAATAAAACCCTAATGATTATTGAAATATAGTATTTGATTAGCTTAAACTCGGGCAGAACATATATCATTGAAACCATCTGGAGCTTGAACTTAAATATATGATCGATTTGATTTATTTACTTTTTATATATAAAAGACAATACTATCTAACTAAACAATTAAAACTCTCTTTTTAATATAAAAAGACAAACATGGAAAAAATGGAGTAACAAACACCCCGTAGTCTATGTTGCCCGGACACGGATACGGATATGGTATCCGACACGGACACGAATACGGGAAACGTCATTTCTATAAAACACAGGACACAGATACGTGGGGGACACGTGTAAATATTAAAAATATTGAAGTACATTTATAAATATTAAAAATATATTTTTATATATGATTTTTTGTAATATAACTAAATAAATACATATAAATGAAATTATAAAACTCTTAACTAAACATAATAAAAGCTTTCCTCCTTAACACTAAAAACCTATTTCTTCCATGTTTTCTGAATCCATAATCCATTCTCCAAGCAAAACAGAGAAACAGATTAAAAGTTTGGAAAACACTTAGAAATTTGAGTAGGAAGAGGAACGCAAGAATAGAGAAAGAATGTGAATGAATTGTGAAAGATTGTTAGCAACCCTATTTATATAGATGGATGGAGAAGTTTGAGAGTTTTTGTATTAATTAGGAGTTTCTGGCATTAATTCCCCCCTGTCCTTTGGAGTTTCTAGCTCTCCAAATCTATTTGGAATAACGACGATCGATGATTGAAGTTGAACGGCTGTTTTTTCACACTTGAAGAATCACTTGTTTTTTTTTTCTGGGACACGCGTATCCTTCACTGATACGCGTGTCCAACTTTTCGATATTACGGAAATGGCCCCGACACCGTGTCCCAGGCGTTTCCGGCCGTTTCCGTATCGCATACGTATCCGACACGCGATACGTTGGGTCTATTCAGAGCCCGTAGTATTACCGATAACGACCTGTTTGTTTGTTACTATATATATATATATATATATATATAAGGAGAGGGCTCTTGTGAGAGCCATTTTTTAGGCGAGGACACTTCCTTATGGTAAGAACACTCAAAACTACGTCGTTTTGAGTATAAAAAAAAACGATGCTTCATGGGGTTCGAACCTTGAATATTTGATTTACACTCCACATTACTTACCGCTAAGACAATTACTTTTTTTGTGTATTATGCCGCGCGCTGCTTAATATACCATTGCCCTTGTAGCTTCTATTGGTCAATATTTGACGCATGCACTTATTAATATCGATTAAATGTTCATAATAATGAATTATTAATAGAAAAAAATCCAAGAACATGCTCTAATTTCTTATTTATTTAATTCCTCTATATTTTTGTAATTTATATTTTAAAATGTTAAGGACGATATTCTAAATATTGTTATATATGTTCTAAACTTTATAATTTGTGTTCTAAAAATTAAGTATAATGTTTTAAAAAAACCAGTAAATATATGGACCATTTTTTCATTTGTTCTATAATATAATTTATAACTCATATTCTAAATAACATAACATATGTTCTAAAAAACATAACGTATGTTCTAAATTTTATAGTTTGTGTTCCAAAAATTAAGTATAATGTTCTAAAAAAATCAGTAAATATCTGGATCGTTTTTTCATTTATTCCAAAAATATAATTTATAACTCATGTTCGAAAAAACATAACACATATTCTAAAAAACATAACGTATGTTCTAAAAAACATAACGTATATTCTAAAGTTTATAGTTTGTGTTCCAAAAATTAAGTATAATGTTCTAAAAAAATCAGTAGATATCTGGATCGTTTTTTCATTTGTTCCAAAAATATAATTTATAACTCATGTTCGAAAAAACATAACACATGTTCTAAAAAACATAACGTATGTTCTAAAATTTATAGTTTGTGTTCCAAAAATTAAGTATAATGTTCTAAAAAAATCAGTAGATATCTGAATCGTTTTTTCATTTGTTCCAAAAATATAATTTAAAGCATTTGAAGAAATGGAGAATGATGCAGGCATCTCCTTTAAGAATCTGAGCCAAGAGGGAGGGAGGTCTCCCACAAGCAGCATTTAGTGTTTTTTATTGTTTTTTATTGATTTTTATACTCAAAAGACGTAGTTTTGAGTGTTCTCATTATAAGGAAGTGTCATCATCTAAGAGGAGGTTCTCACTTGATCCCTCCTATATATATATATATATTATTAATCAACATCGGAGTTATGAAGGTCCTCCATCTTAATTATAATTGCAGCAGAAATGCAAAGAAAGAACGACAGAAAAGTGATTTTATGCGTTTAGTAGTTTAGGTAAAAAGTAGTACTAGTTGGGTTTTAAGTCTGCTTTTGCAGCTTTAGTATTCCGATCCCTTATTTTGTAGTTGGATAATGTAATTTATGATCATTTAATTCATCTTTCAACATAAAAAAAAAAGTACACCTTTTATAGATATATCATTTAGGCCCACAAGAATTACAGGCCCAATAACTATTACTTAGCCCAGTCCATCAGATCTTATATCCAGAAATCGATTAAAGGGCAAAGTGATTTTTTTTTTTGTCACTATTCCATGTTTATCTTCTTACGATATTGATACACATTGAAAATGATAGTGTTGATTTTGATCTTAAATCAGTAAATAAGTTCTTTATTAGCTAAAATTAGGAGTGAATTCCAAATAGAGGTATAAAACTTTGCTCTCAAAGAGAATTAGTGTTTGATTAATTAAAAGTTAAGCATCCTTACAAAACTTGAGGTTTAAATACCTCCCCTAAAATAAAGACAAAAGACGATAAAGTCCTTACTGGAGTTACATCTAATAACTAATGAAGTAGGGCTAAGGTGGGATAGAAAGATAAATGATAAAGTAGTAAATAAGCCTTAATGGAAAACTATTAAGTAGAATGAAGAAGGATTATGGCATGTTTGTTTCCTTGGCGTAGAAGCAATCTCATACGGCGTGTGGTCTTTGTGACACGCTGTGTGGCTAAGAAATTCATGCTGCTCGCATGGCTGTAGGCATAGTCTTCGATGGTCTTTTAAAAAAATGATCTCACGACGTGTGCGGAAAGCTAAACGCAGTGTGAATTATTACAAAAGTTCCGAGAGCTTCAGTAAGTCATCCACATGCCATATGGCCTTTCTAACACGCCGTGTGGATCAGTCTTCGTGCCATCCTTCATTCGGTACCCTGCTCACATGGCGTGTGGCTGATGTTACACGTCGTGTGAGACCTCCATCCCTCTTGGCTCAGATTCTTAAAGGAGATGCCTGCATCATTCTCCCTTTCTTCAAATGCTTTGGATCCCACTCACCCTTGCTAAACTCAAGAGATCAATCTGGTTTCCATGGGCTTAGATCACATATATTGAAGGACGTTGACATCTTGCCTAGCCAATTGGGGAGAGCCACATGATAGCCATTTGCACTGACCTTCTTGGTTACCTAATATGAACCATACTTCCTTAGGCGAAGCTTGGTACTTGGTGTGCTAGCAAGCCTCTCCTTGCTTAGGTATATCATCACCTCCTCCCCACCTTCGAATTGAAGGTCCCTCCGGTGTTCATTACCGTTAGTTTCAACTTCTTTTTTCGCTCTCCAAGGGTTTCTTTCACCTCTAAATGCATTTGTTGGCATTCGTTAGCAAGGTTTTGGATGGTCACATTCTTTTTGTCGCTCTTCGAGAGGTCCACAATGTCTAGAGTATGATATACCACTTCGAAAGTTGACTTTCCCATGACCGAATGTATGGCTCCATTGTAAGCAAACTTACCTTGAGCCAATACCAAGTCCCACATCCTTTGTTTATCCATACATTTTCTCCTCAAGAGGTTTCTAATGTACGGTTGACTACCTTAGTTTGTCTGTCGGATTGTGGGTGGGCGGTGGTGCTAAACTTCAAGGTATTGTCGAATAGAGCCCACAAGATACGCGAAAAATGGGTTATGAACTTTGTATCTCTATCCGAAACAATACTCTTTGGAACACCATGCAATCTTATCGCTTCTCGAAAGAGTAGTTTAGCAATAGCCGTGGCATCATTGGTTTTCCAGCACGAGATGAAATGTGCCATCTTGGAGAATCAGTCCACCATCATAAAGATAGAATTCATGGACCGTTGTGTCTTTGGTAGACCCATACAAAGTCCATTGAATAAGTCGTCTCATACGATATCCGGCACCAATAGTGGTATGTCCAACCTCGAATTAGTGGAGTGCCCTTTGGAAGTTTGATACTTGTAACAATGCTCAATAAGGTAGGCCACATCCTTTCTAATTCTTAGCCAAAATTACCGGGAGCTTACCGCTTCGTAGGTCTTATCTCGCCCAAAATGCCCCCTAAGCTTCCTCCATGAAGATTTCTGATAAGTTTCTCCCAAATGAAGGTGCATGGTAAACATGGTTGGTTGCCCCGCATGAGGTACTCATCGAGTAGATGATACTCTCCATCCCCGTGTTGAACTTTACAATTCTTCCAAATGGCCCCGAAGTCCAGATCCTCTTTGTAGTCCCCTTTCATGTGCTAAAAAATGTCTACCTCAAAAGCCAACGTCTTTAGAAGTGTCACCCTTCAGCTTAGGGCTTCCACTACTTTGTTTTGTTGTCTAACCTTATGAATAAATTTGTAGGGGAGCTTATCCACAAAGGCGAACCATCTCGCGTGCATGGAGCTCCTATGTTGCTTCTAACTTCCAAGTACTTAAGGGTTTAGTGATCCGTGTAGAAGATGAACTCTTTTCCCACAAGATAGTGCTCACATGTCTTTAGAACTCGAACTGAAGGGAAATTAGACAAGTCTAGGCACAATAAAACTATAAAATTTTATCTATTTTTATCTATTTTCTTTTTCCCACGCTCCGTTAATCATTATTTCATATATAGAGGGATTAAACATATGTACATTGGTTGACGAACTATCTACCATTGCAAACGAAGTGACCTCGTGGATATCACGTCAATCACAAGCACAAACAAAACCAAAACCAAAAGTTAGTAATCAACCAAAATAGCAATCAAGTATAGATTGCCTCTAACGGTATCCACACTAATTAAGAAACGAATGGAACATAGGAAATAATTTAGTCGAATGAGAGACAAGTAGAAATCCTATTTCTATTTTGTGTTAGCCGAAATATTAAGGCTGGTGGGTCTATTTATAGTGCTCAATTAATTGAATCCCAATTCAATTAGGTTTAATTAATTAGAATCCTGATCATATTAGGTATTCTAATTAGATAATAATTGTATTTATCAAACATTATCTTATATCAAATATCATATATATTTAATAAATATTATCATAATTCTGTTAGGAAAATTAATTAGGTTAGGATAATAATATAGATATATAATCACATTATATTATATAATTAATATTATTCCTTTAATTGATTTAACAATAAATATAACCTAATTATATTTATCTAAAGAAATCAATTAATAGTGGAGAGTTCTAAGAAGTAGCATGAAAATGGAAGAAAAATAGAGGAATGCCCAATAGAGAAGAAGATGAGTTAAACAATGTTGATTAAAACAGAGATATTCTGCCTCTATCTCCTGTACTGCCATGTTGCTCCAGTATAACTCAGTCACTTGTTCTTTCCCTGAATATAGCTCCTCAATACATGGCTCTATCAACAGGGCAAATATATGCCACATCACCTAACAAATGCATAGATAAATTAGAATTAAACATGGATAATTGTCTAGCAAAGAAATAGATAAAAATTAGCAGCAAATCTAACCGTGGAAGTAGGATTTGTAGGGCAAGAGTTGAGTTTGCCAAGAGAGATCAATCCCGTAGGACTAACACTTGGGTGATAAATCTTAGTCTTGAACCAAAACTGAGAATGTGAATAAATTGATCAGTGTATGCAACTACTTTATGCATGATATTATATGTAATGTTAAAATCTTAATAAGCTTAATATAATTTGTTTTTTTGTTATTACCCTTGGAGGTTTGAAGGGGTAATCAAGAGGGAAGCGGAAATGGAGTTCAAAGACACCTCCTCTGTAAGGCATGTATTAGGGGCCTTTCATCTTCACTGCCCAACAGAATTGGTCTGCATTGACAGGACCTGTATGTATCAAAGTTAAATAAGAAAAAAAAGGAGGAAGAAGAAGACTGTATAAACAGAGATACCTTGAAGACTCAATAGCCATGGGCGACTCCTGCCTAAGCTCAGCCAAGTTCAAATCTAAGCGGTTTAAAGCCAGTGCCATTAGGTAAATATTTTCTCAATCAACTTTTCTAAGATTACAGAATGGTAAAATAAACTCCAAATTTACAGTTGGTTTGATGTGGGAAGTGCAAGGGCAGGTTAATGGGAGTCAATTGAGTCAATCAGTGTAGTGTGGTTAATGTTTGAATTAGTGTGCTTTGGAATTTTAACCATTATCTGTAGTATCATTATTGTTTTTTTTGTGCAAGCCTATATTTCGACCCTTTGGATTATTTTTTATTAGGAATGAACATGTTTAAGTGAATTCAAATCACAAGAATGAAGATATTTATATTTTCTTATATACACATATGTTTAATTGAATTCAAATCTTGATTGAATACAAATTATGATTGAATAAGATTATATATTATGTGCACATTACAATTATGATTGAATACAAATTACAAACTTTTAGTATATAAAATTTTATGTGTACATTTATTTCATGTATGATCGAGGTAAAAACATGACATTGGTTTCTATGCCAAAATGAATAAAAACCAGAAAATGGCTTATAAGCCACATTGAATTAAAAAAATATCATCTAAACATTAATACAAAAACAAATAACGAACAAAATATGTAATCTGAATAAATATACATTAATATAATTGATTAATACCTATGTCATCTGAAACACGTTACATTGACATAATTGATTAAGATCCATGTCATCTGAAATACACTATTACGACAAACTTAAATATGCAAACTGTCATCACGATAAATAAAAAACCAATTTCTAATAAAGCTATTGACATATTTATTAAATAGGTTGTGATTCAAAGGTCATCGAGTGACGAGAGGTAATAAATATACCGCCATCATAATATGCGTAAATTGACAAAGAACAAATAAGCCGTTGTCATGTGACATTATTTCAAATGACAGAAAGCAACCGTCATCTCAAGTATCATGAGACGACAGCGAGCCCTATAATAGGTTTATTTTCTTCGGAACGTCTTTTAACCCTTATTTGAAGAGGTTGTCAGCGTAGTATTTAGAGAACTAATAAATCATTGAATACATTTGACAAGTAGAGAATACATTTCACCTGTATTTTAATTTGGTCAATTTTATAATTAATTACTTACTTCAGTCATGGGATTCGGGCTAATTGAATAATTTTACCAATTATTTTGGGTTTGATTTATAATTATTTTATTAATTACTTTTTCCGTTAAAATTTATGTAAAATATAAAGTTTTGGACCGATTTGGTAATTTATCAAAAGTTATGGCTAAAATATGCAATTATCAATCAAATACACAAATATCTAGGAGCAATATTCGTGGAAGTTGGATGAAGACAGTGGAGGAGACAGTGAGCGTGAACATGGTTAGTGGGCAGGAGCAACCTTGCTTTACAGTTATAGAATTTCTTTGTTGAAACGTGGAGCTTTTTTGTTGGAACATGGAGATTTCTTCCTGAGCAGTTTTCTGCATATTTTTTTATATCAGAATACATAATTCTGTAGCAGAAAATAGTTAGTGGATGGGAGCAGTAACAAAACTTTTTTGCTGGGCAGTTACCTAATATTTTTAACAGCATAAATATAGATTTTTTGCAGCAGAAAATGTCTATCAACAATCTCAAAAAATACTGACTCAACAATCTCAACAAAAACTCAAGAACAATCAACCAAAAATCAACTCAAATCTTTTTCACTTTCTTTCAATTTCCAATTTTCAATCCTTAATTCCACTTTCCTTTTCAATTTCAAGCTTTGTAATTTCAATTATTAAGTTTGTAAGCTTTCAATTTCATTTTCAATTATAACTTCAATTCAATTCAAGTCTATTTTCAATTCAACATTGTTCATATTAATTAAGTCATTCTTCTTTACGGTTTGAATTTCAAACCCTTAAGCTTTTTCTTCCTTTAAACTTTTCAAAATCTTTGATTAAAAGTCGGATTTCATTCATTTTGTAATTTTTTTACAAAATTACTGGCACGCTCACACAATTCCAAAAAAGGCGAAACAATATCCTAACAGACTAAATAAATTTGGTCAATCATAGTTAGATCTAAGATTCATATGGTAATTCTAAGACTTAGATTTATAAGCATAAATGAAACAGTAACTGACTAAATTTATTTAGACACAGTTTCACATTGCTGTGGTCAAAAGCACCTGTTGTGGGATGCAAGAAAAAGCTAATAAGTATTTGGTAAGTCAAATAATATTTATCGTTCATCTATTCTTGTTTATTATTTGATGTTGTTGTTAGCGGCTTATTGTTTGCTGTTGCTAATAGATAGTAAATGTTAGTTGATTTTTCTGTTAAAAAGAAGTTGTTTCGAAATTGACTCAGATTAACCACATAAATAGAATCACACTTGATCCAAAGCTTCTACCATCCCTTCTCTTATGTCGTTTCAGTTTCACAAGATAGTCAAAAGAATATGGAATTGAGAATACATTTAGGGAGCGTTTGGTTCACACGGGGTAAGAGAAAATGAATCAAGAAAGGGAAACTAAAGGAAAAGAAATGAATAACCATTAATTCCCCCATGTGTTTGGATATGTTTAGGAAAGTGAATGGGGTAAAGGGAATCCAATTCCTTAGAGGGCATGGGGTAATGGCTTAACCTAAAGTGGGGTAATGGCTTAACCTAAAGTGGGTAAAGTGAATGAGTTTTTTTTTTTGTAAACATACAAGAACAAATGGAATGAAACCCTCTCATTCCCATTCTCATTCCTAAAGACCCCAAACCAAACGTCCCCTTAGTAGTTTATTTACAAGAATCAATTTAAATATTATCTAACAAGTTTCCAATTGAGCAATCTGATAAAAATAAATACATATAGTTAGTTTTGTAGTACATTAATTTCAGATTTCTTGGCATGATACAACTAGTTTCAATATTTTTCTTCAATTCAGGCCTATTATTATGGTTCATTTTGCATACTACTTTTTGAAGATTGTCCTTACTTTGTTATTTAGTGCATTAATTGTATATAGTTTATCGATATTGGCAATTATCACTATAAATATAGTTGTTGAGGATAAAGTACAAAATAAACACTTAACTTTTTTTTTTAATTCCTTTTATTAATTTTTTTTTTTAAATTCCGGCACTGCTTGTAATTATCTGCATGTACCAATTGGAAAGTCTAATTGATAAAAAAAAGCAGATAGAAACAGTCAATTCTCAATTGGGATTATTTAATTATATTATAATAATTAAGAAATGGAAGTCCTGGCTGATTAAATTAAATAAATGTCTGAATAATGCCAGATTAAGATAGTAAGTTGAATTTAATTAATAGTCACATGTATAAAATTATTACATAGTTTTATATATAATGATAGTAATTTGTTTTGTGACATTAAATAAATATAAAATAAAGTAATAGCCTAACAAGTTGTGAGCTGTGACTAGTTCAACCACGTGTTGAGTCGATTTCATGGTACCACAATTACAAAACCGTGAAAGGATTTTATTCCTTTAAATATAATTGGCTGTTAATTAAATAAAAAATAGCTTAAATATGATAATAGAGAGATTAACAAGTTTGAGTCAACTATGGTTGTACGGACCGAACGAAGCAAACTAAGTTAGCCTATATAGTTTATTTTCAACTGGATTGAATATTTGCCTTCAATGGCTGTACTTTGAATTTTCCATACTTATAGTTTATTTATTCTTTTATAGTTACTATTATTTATTTTATATATCTTTCTCCTATATTTTATCCTGCACTTTATTTAATATAAACATGACAAATCAATTTTCTTCATATGGGTGAAAATGACATTATTGTTTTACACAAATACTAAGACAGCTATACTATAAAGCTAAAATACTTGAAAGGACATAATATAATAATATAATATATAAGAATTAATTTATCAAAAGAATATAAACCGTGTGTGGTGGCGGATTTGTAAAAGAGTTCACGTAATTTAAAAGTTTGTTTGTAAATAGATATATATGTTTCGTAAATTTGTAGTTAAAGCATTTTTAGTCAAATAATATTTGTGGTTCACCTGTTTCTGTTTACTGTTGCTAATATATAGTAGATATTAGTTAATTTTTCTGCTAAAAGCAATTGTTTTGAAATTTTACCAAACACTTTTTATTTTCTGTTTTTATATTTAAAAGATAAAAAAATAGTTCCGAAAAATCGAAAAAATATGCACTCAACTAATTTGCATAATCAGATCTTATATTTTAAATAATTTGCAAGATCAGTCTTTCTAATTGATTCATATCGCTCCTCTTTGGATTAATAGCCATGACAATTTTTTTTTTTTTTTATTAGATGTATGAGTTTGTCAACTACATAAAGTGTAGACTCCTATTTATCAATTTTTAAATCATATAAATTATTTTTGCAAATCGAACCTATTATAAGATTGATTTTTGTACTTTTCTCTATAGTCGTTCTTTTCAAACAAATTGAAAGTACCAACTTCAACTTTGCTTACTGAATTTTTATTTTCCACCTATTTGAAAAAAATATCCGGTTTTCTCTATTTGTAAACACATATATATGTTTTGAAAATTTATAAATAGAGGTTTGTTGTTTAATTAACAAAACACAATATTTAAATTGTATTATTAAGTTTGATAATATGTAAAAGGCAAAAAGCATATTTAAGCCCCTGAATTTTATCTGTTTTAAGGATCAAGCCCCTGATCAATTATTTTTCCACATTGAGCTCCTGAACATTGATTTTGTTATGGTTTAGGCCTTTATTTAACTTTTCTGTCGAGTTTGGACTGCATACATCGTTAGGGCGATTCGGCTTGTTGACATGGACAAATAAAAAAAAGATTTCTTTGACTAGGAGAGATAAAAATTAAAAATTAAAACGAAATTATAGAAACTAATTTTCAGTATATTCTTCCAAACTCGATTATCTTCTCTCCCATTTTGTGATTTTCAACATTAGAATTGCCAAATCGATCTTCTCATCTTCTAAACTTGAAAAAAAAGTTAAATAAGGGCCTAAACTATAACAAAATCAATGTTCAGGGGCTCAATGTGGAAAAATAATTGATCAAGGGCTTGATCCTTAAAACAGATAAAGTTCAGGGGCTTAAATATGCTTTTTGCCTATGTAAAATTGATAATTAAGTGCATTTTTTTTTTTTAATTACATTTACATATTTACAAAATATAGTCCCTCCAAATACAGTATACCCAAATGAAAACTATAAATCATATAGTAGATATCTCACATTTTATACTAAATTGACGCCTAAATTCAGTTTAAACAGCTACAATTTGATTGGGGTGAATGTGTTTTGTCGGTACTTAAACATAATTTTTTTAAAGAGAAAAATGTCATTGGTTGTCATCAGAATTTAAAATTGTAATTTAAGATACTGTATTTTGTTAACAAAACAAACTATATACCTTCATTTGTAAAGTTTTAAACCGCCGATTTATATTTACAAATAGGAGAAACTACGTGCATTTTTTTATACGTTTTCAAAAATAATCAACCAAAAATATTAATGAAACTTTGAGAAATAATGACAATTGAAGATATTATAATTTGCATTATCTAAAATCTTGACACTGAATGTCTTGATAATTATTTTCACATAATGTGTTCAGACAATAATTAATATATACTAGAAGAATGATTTCCAAAAAAATAAATTACTAACATATATTAAAATAATGAAAATGATGCACATGAGCGTTGACAAAAAGAGAGAAGAAACTTATACTTAAGAAACTAAATTAATCTGTCAAAGTAATACTAAATATTGACCAGATCTTAGACTTGAACTTGCATATAGTACTATAAGTGAGGTAAATAACTTCCCATTTTCCAGTTTAATTAGAGTTTAAGAAGAAATAATAAACATTTGATTGTACCTAATTAATTAATTAGGAGGAATCTAATCTATATGGAATAGAAAGAGGCCGCCAAGGCCAAGTGGTGTTTTGTTTTGTTTTAGCCTAATTAACCTTTTCTTTTCTTTTTTTTAATTTCTCTCACTCCCAGGACGACAGGACCAGCACACAATCAATAGCCAACAAAGTCAATACTCGAAACCTAACTACACCACCATGCCCTCCCTCCCTCCCTAATACACAACTGGCCTCCCCTATTTTATTTATCACTTTAATTACGATAAAAAGAAAAACAACAATTCACCCGTTGAAATTGCACCGTCTGATAAATATTATATTATATTATATTATGCAGAAACTAAAATTGATTGTTCCAAATAATTATATAATTATAGGGCTAGGTGGAATAGAAAATTGGTGTATACTGGTATTTAAAATTAGTGCAGAAGGAAGGAAGGATATATGGTGATAGAGAGATAAACCAAAAATGATGAAAAGGACAAGCTCACATGAGGCGAACCAGATCATTCATGGGCCCCTACGTTCTATACTCCTCCTCCTCCTCCTCCTTCTCTTTCAATTCTCCCTTTCTTTAATTCCCTCACTTTAGAGAGAGAGCTTTCAGGGAAGAAGAAGAAGAAAGAACAAAAAAACCTCACTCTCTTTTTCTTTCCTCTCTAGGTCAACTAATTTACAGAAGATGAATTAATCAATCATCCATGGCTGCTTGTCTTCTTTAGGGTTTTCTATTACTATTTTTGGTCAAAGAAGAAGGCACCGACCTTTTCATTTCACTTCTCTTCTAGCCACACAGATCTTGATTCCCAATTCAATCTAATCTTCTAAAGGTGAGATACTTGGTTTTTTCCTTCATTTTCTTATAATTAATAAAGGCATTTCCCCTACTTTTTCTTCCTTTCTTCGTATTCATCATCACTTTTGTTTATGCTTCAAGATCTACTCAGATTAGAGGATCGGAATTCGGAATTCAGTCATCATGAACTTTGTTGAACAAGATAGAGATTATTCTGATGATAAAGATGAACAAGACGATGAAGAAGAATTAGCAACTACAACAACAGCGGCAGCAGCAGCAGCAGCAAGTAAGCTTCCTTATTCAGCTACTTCATCTTCATCTTCTCCCTCTTCTACAAAGTATAGAGATTTTATGTTTCAAAAACAGAATCTATGGCTTCAATCATCTGATCAGTCTGACAAAGATCACAAATTAGAGCAGCAATCATCTCTCAATTTCGAAAACAACAATATAGAGTTCATGGATTTATCACTGGGGAATAATAATGAGATTGGAACTTCGAATGCTACTGCTTCTTCTGGAGGTTCAATTGAAAGAGAGCATATGTTTGATAAAGTTGTAACTCCGAGTGATGTAGGCAAACTCAACCGCCTAGTCATACCAAAACAACACGCCGAGAAATACTTCCCTCTCGACTCATCCTCCAACGAGAAAGGCCTTCTTCTCAATTTCGAAGACCGGAACGGGAAGCCATGGAGATTCCGCTACTCTTATTGGAATAGCAGCCAAAGCTATGTCATGACTAAAGGATGGAGTCGATTCGTCAAGGAAAAAAAGCTCGACGCCGGAGATATAGTATCGTTTCAAAGAGGAGTCGGCGAGTCAGCCAAACATCAATTATATATAGACTGGAGACGCAGGCCTAATGCACCAGATCCAACATCGTTTTCACAATTCGAGCTGCAAAATCAGCTACACTTCCCACCGTCGGTGAGGTGGGGCAGGCTTTACTCTTTGCCGCAGCCTTTGTCGTCGCCGATGCACAGACACCAGCAGTATGAACAATCTCATCAATTCCACCATGCCAATTACAATATTCAACCTCATCATAATCAATACCGTCATCATCATCATCATCCTAATAATTATCATCATCCGCAGCAAACAAATTACGCAACGGCAGTTTCCCAGCAGTATTACTTACGGCCACCGCCGCCGGGGACATTGCAATTTGGGGGAGTTCAAGGGGATCAAGTAGCACCGATGGTGATTGATTCAGTTCCGGTGGTTCACGGTCGAAGTGTGGGAAAACGCCTGAGGCTATTTGGTGTAAACATGGAGTGTTCAACACAGGATCATGATCAATACCAGTCTTCTTCTTCATCTGATTCTATACAACAAGTCGGTTCATTCTCGCCTCATCATGTATTTTCCTCTTCATTTCCTCTTCCTAGCAGCGGCCGAGGCAGTAGCAGCGGCGGCGCCGCCACAGAAGCTGATTCAAAGAAAGGAAAATCAAAATCTTCCTTATCTTTTGATTTGGATCTTTAATTGATCAAACAAGATACCAATATCTTCCTTTTGTTCTAGTAATTAAATATATAGTACTCAAAATCTAATTTTGCTGAATTAATGCATGGAATTATATGGATAAAGCTTAATCATTTCTGCTTCTTTTTCTTTTCTTGCTTTAATTTGGTCCCATTTAGTGCATTATAGAGGTTGGGTGTGAAATTGTGAAGACAATCAGAAGTCCCAAACAAAAAAAAAATTCATTTCTGTATAAAACATTATATATATATAAATATAAATATAAGCACATTTTAATTATGTTAATATATTTTTAAATTATTATTTTTTTCCCTAAGTAGAACCTGGAGTATGCAATAACTGTATACATGCTGCATAGTTCCTTGAATTTCCAGTTTGTTTGGGTGACATTTGTGTTCTGATTAGATCTCAACTGTACTTTCTTTTCTTCTGCCTCTACGTGACAGTTATCATGTTATGGTACATAATGAGATACTGCAAAAAGTTTCTTTCTTTCTTTCCTTTCCTTTTATTTCTATGGAATAATGTATAAATTTAGCCCTATGTTTCGTCGCCAACGAGTAATTTCAAGTCTTATTAGATGATTGGGACATGAAATTACACCGTCTCGTAAAAGTTGGTGTTGTTGTTTGTTTCTCTCTCTTGTTTGTATTATGCCTTAATAGGATAACGGTGCAACTATAGCTGGTGCTCATTTAAGAGGGGGAAGGAAGGGATGCGCAGCGCAGGTGATGTTGCAGGCAAAAGTTGCAGCGCTGTAAAAGGTAGCTTCTGTTTCATACCCCTTTAATTAGCTTTTTAACTTATTATTATTAACAATTATTATATTCTTTATAAACCCAAATTAATAATAATTGATCATGTTTTTTCTTCTTTTCTTTCTTTTTTTTACAGCCACTTTCTTGTCTGGATTAATTGGAGCATATACACAAAGATTGCTACAATGAGAGAGGTAGATATCCCTGATTTACTGGATCCCACTTTTCTGTAAGTATCTTTTTCAAATTCAGTAATTGGGGAAAAAAACAGAAAATAAAATTCCAACCTTTACATGATGGTTCATTTCAAAATATCTCATGGTTCATAGATCATTAAGTTAATTAAATGTACAGATCATGATTAAGATAAGTTAAAATTTTAGGTTAATTGAGGTGTAGCTGTGTTTTTAAACAGTTCATCATTACAAGTGTATAGGTGTTCAGAAGTTTGCTGCTCTATATGCGGCTGCTCTCCTGATTTGGTAATTGTGAGTTATATATGTATATATCATATGTAAAATATTGTTACTCATTAACACCTACGATAACGACATTTCAGTATCCTTTAGTAATAAATTTTGGGTTAGAGTCAAGTACATTTCACTATATTATATGTAGAGGTCTAGCTAGGGGTGCACGGGGACCGTCGCACCCCTACCCGCCCTTGAGCGGAGCGAAAATAGGTGTTCGGGTGTTGATGTAGAGGAGGTGATGCGTTAGGATTCGAACATAAGATCACTCGCTTAAATGACAAGCATTTTTGTTTTGTATGCTTGCAAATAAATAAACCACATCACGTTCAAGAACAGCTTTGGCTGTGGTGAAGCCCATCATTTGGAGTAGAATTGGTCCTCATAGATTGAGGACCTAAAGGGTCTTTTTCATTTGTGTTTTGTGTATTCCAAAATCTTGAATTTCAAAAACTTCGGCTAACATATACATCTTAATTAATAAATAGTAGTTCCGAAACTTCTTCTAGCATGAGAAAAATTAGTGTGTGATGCAAAATGGTTTGTGGAGGTTGTCAAAAGCATGTTTTATTTATGTATAATAAAAATGTGTGACAAATTAATGTCTAGTCCAAAAAGATAATTGTCGTCTAATTAAAAAAACATAATTGTAGTCTTTTTTTTTTTTTTTTTTTTGAAATCAAACATAATTGTGAGCTGCAAGACTTTATCAAATTGGGGTGTTGAGAGACTTGTATTATAGGGTGTATTAATCAGAGCCGTCTAGGTGGATTAGTTCATCTTAAACAGCAAATTAATTTCTAGTTTAAACGATTTAAAGTTTTTAGGGTTTGTTTGTTGTTGATGTTGCTGTTAGCAATTTGATTTGGTATAGATTTTTCTATTAAAAACAACTGTTTCGAATTTTTATCCAAACACTTTTCTATCCCATTTATAATTAAAAAGCTAAAAAAAACGGAAACTTAATAAACCAACTTAATTGGTGTTTTTTTTTATCTTATTACTAACACACTTGAATACACAAATTTTTCTTGACTTTCAAGTGTTCATAGACAAGCTTATTATGCCACGTGTTTAAATTCTATTAGTATATCTAATGGCATTCATTTTCACCTGGCCCGTTACTGACCAAGTAAATTTGATCGATCACCGTTAGATTTAAACTTATTAAAATCATGTGGTGGAGATTAAAATCATAGTAAAGTTTAAATTCACACATATTAGATCTAGTGGCGATTGACCAAATTCAATTGGTCAGTCACACCAGGTGAAAACCACCGGGCTTTTGTTTAAATTCTATTGATACATAGATTGTTAGGATTTGAATTCTTGCATTTTGATCTAAAATAATCTGATATTATGTCATGAAATCATTTAATTCAAGAATTTAAACTCGATTATAAAGCCTTAAAAATAGTGTTTACACATTGTGTTTGAAGAAATTCTATAATATTTTAGAAGTAATACACTCTATCAATCGTCAATTGATTATATATTTACTTTTTAATACCAATCATCTCCTATGAAATAATATGTATCTCTTGTTTAATTGGTCGAATGTATTTCTCTAAACGTAGTCTTATGTTTGATAGTTTTGACTTACCAAGGGATCAAATATGGATTTGATATGATGAGTTTGAGCCAAATATTGAAGAATTTTCTTTGTTTAGTAATTGAGAAATCAATAATCTATTATCCAATGATGCTCATGATAACTGAGTAGAGAAATTATAGATTTATTTATCTGGTGGAGATAGAAATGAGCTAGCTAATTTTTCATTAGAATCCATCATTCTTTCATATAATGATATATTGTTTGCTTAGGTTTCAGAATATTTCAATGTTATTATTATTATTTTTCCTAAACCACTATATGAGATAATTTTGTTTTGAAATTTACTCACAGTTAAGACTTCTCGTCTCTCCTTACAGATATATTAATTAGTGGAAATCGAACATGGAATCTCTTCCTACAAACTCATCGCACGTTGCCAAACGAGATAACTCTTAGGTTCAATGTTATTAATTAAAGTCTTAATGCATGATATTTCCTTTACCTATCTAAAATATTGGTTTTTGTTCTCGGACCTATTATTTAGTAATATGAGATTAGTCCATCAAGGGAGAAATGTTACCAAATAATAAATCAAAGAACAAATATCAACATTTTAGATAGATCGGAAGACAAAAGTTATGAAATAATATATCAGGATAAAAGGCCAACATTTTAGAAAAATCAATGGGAAAATTGTGCTTTAATCCTTAATTAAAAGAAAAATATATTTCAATTCATCAACAAGCTCAAAGAAAATAACTTTTGGCAATTCCATTTAGATTCAATTCTTGTTGCCCCTATTAGAGTCTTCATTGATGGAATAATTTTTTAACCTCTCATAAATACCTACCCTTGAGACTTTCCTTCATCTTGAAATTGAAACACTCTCATACTTCTAAACTTTATTTAAAATAAAACATTAAAAAAATCACTAGATTCAAACCTCATCACCTATTTCCCCATTTTCAATTATATATATATGATTAATATGAGCTAAATACAATAAAATGGTAGTCCATGATTCTAGGTTGTGAGATTTAGGGTGTTCATCTTTGTTATTATTTATAGAAATGGCATTAATTTCTCTACATTCACTGTTTGCATATAAATCATTACTATATTTGTGATAAAGAGTTGTCCTATAAAAAATGCTGAATGTGACTGTTAGGGTATAGGGCATAAATATTGCAGCCCTTAAAATGGGATTTAATTTTATAGCCCATAACAGATAAATATCTTCCCATTTTCCACCAAATAATGGAAAGGGCATATTCAACTATCCACAAAAATATGGTGATCATCAAGGTTTTTAATTAACCCTCAATTTCATTTATAAGAAGATGGAAGAGTTGTTACAATATCTGTTCAATTAAAGATAAAACCTAACTTGAGAGGATTTAAATGCATAAATGTACTATCAATTATAGTTTGATTAATAAGGATTTATTTTTTTCATCTAACCATGTGAAATCTGGAATTAATATCTCGGACTAATACAGATTCGAGTTGGATAAATCTTTTTCAATAGGGAGATAAAGCTCTCTCATCAAGTATTTTAATCACACTAGTATTCCTATTTTGCAAGATTTTAAAACTGGTTGAATGGTTAAGTTAATCTAGTACCTTAACCGCGTGCAATCACATGCTTGGTGGTCTATATAGTAATGATTTTATGTTGCTTAAGGTATTTCAAGTTCGAGTTTTAGTGTATAGAATACAGTTTCATTGGGAGATGAGTCATTCATATATCAAGGAAACAATTGAATCAAAAGGTTAAGCTGATAGTTAAGACCTAGGAATAATGTTTCATTATTATCTCTAACACACCTCGGCATGTGAATACCCTCTTTACTTGAAGCGTGTACATCACATACTCATCCTGTTAAGGAACCAATTGAACCATAAACTTAAGATAATAGTTAAAGACTAAGAATAGTTGTTATTATAATCTCTGATAGTCATCCACGCGCTAAAGCCACTTGAATATGAAGCGTGTACAACACAGGCTTAGAGTACTATGTGTTAAAATTTAATTAACAAATGAAATTGTTAAGATTCATACCATCGAGCACTTGTTCTAAGAGGTTTTGATATACGCAAAGGAATCAATTAAATCAAAAGCTTAAGATGATAGTTAAGACCTATGAATATTTTTTTTTTTATAGTAACTTGTGATACATCTTACCATGTGTTGAAATAAATAGAGTGGTGAGAATTCGAACTTTCCGCCCCTGATCTAAAACGCCCTGATATCATATTAAGAAATCAATTGAACTAAAAGTTTAAGTTGGTAGTCTAAGGTTTAAGAAAATTTTATGTTATTAGAATTATTCAACCTCTGATTAACTGAATTTAAATTAAAAGAATTATTGATCATTAGCTAGATGGCGTCATGGCAACTAATCTTGTTACTTCCTTTCCAATTTTGCAGTTCCCCAGATTTCCTAAAATGGGGAAGAAAGAATTTGACATTTGTAAAATAAAATTAGTAAATGAGAGATTATGAAAGTGTTATAATCAGGAAGATATGATATACTAGTATATAGTTAATTAAGATAAGATAAATAAAAGGTATGTTTTTGGTGCAGAGTTAGCAGTAAGAAAAGAGGTTGTCCACATGCAAGCAAGCAAGCAAGGAAGGAAGCAGCAGGGGCAGGCTATAATATTCCCTATATTGTCCTTGAGAAGCGTAGATGCTACAGTAGCATGCATTTAGATTGGAAATAAATAAGCTAAATTACAAAGCTACCTCTTTCTTCTACATAGAAAGCCTGTTCATCCATTTCCATATATATACATTAATTCACAAACTGATGATATTTGTATAATATATAGTTAGGGAAGAACATGGTCCAATAATTGTGATTAATTAGACTCACAGCGCAAAAGTCTTGAAATTGAAGCCCTTTCACCCGGCCTATAAAGAAGGTATGTATAGGTTAGGTTTAATAGGGGAAATTATTGATCTTAACAAAGAGACCACATGTGTATCTCTATGGTACAAACTGCAACAATTAAACAAATCAACTACTTTTTTTTATTTTTATTTCAAGATGCTACCTAGCACTCTTTATCTATTTATATAATCTTTATCTTTTACGCTTAATTCCACAGTAGTGGTGTGTAAACGAGCTGAATCCTAAGTAGGCTCAGTATTGACTCGTTAATATCTTGAGCCCAGCCCTCTCGAACTGACTTTTGACGAGCTTTGACCAAATCTGACCGAGCTTTTATCGAGCTTCTAACAAGTTTTAACCAAATTCATCATACATGCATATGATAAGTAGCGTAGAAAACAAAAAAGCCTTAAAATATTTATAAAGAAAAATAATTATGTTATTGTCGAGATTCTAGAATGGTAGATAGTACTTCTGGTCGGAAAACACAACCTCGGAGAAAAATTTCAAACAATGAAATATATATTAAAGTTTGTAATGTATTCCGTTCCTAATCAAAACCTAATTGTCTAGCTAAAGACTAGAATGTCTACGCTTTTTTGTGTTATTTTTTATGAGTTAAATTTTATTTGAGTTGTGAATTGTGATGAAAACTAATAATAACGAATGAAATATATATATATATATATATATATATATATATATATATATATATATAATGAAATAAATATAATAATTAAAAAAAATCAAACCTGCTCACGAGCTTTCGAGCCGAACCTGAGAAAGCTCGGACTCAGCTCGTTAGTGCTCAAGCCAATCCTGAACTCGAGTTGAGCCCTATCAAGTCGAGCTTTGATCGAGCTTTCACCGAGCCGAGCTCGAATGGTTTGCAAACTACCAAGGCTTGTTTGCACTCCTATTCCACAGTATCTTCAGAAATTCCTTTTCTAAACTTGCTTATAGTGATATATTAGTTCTCTAAAATTGCTTAAAGTAACATACTGTTTTAGTGGAGTAGTACTAGTTACAATGAAGTTACTTAAAATGATACATGTTTTAACTTATCTAAATCTCTACTTATTCTAACTCATAGATTTAGAAGGTTAATAAAACATTTTAAGCAAGTTAAGAGGTTAATGGATATTTTCAAAATTTAGGGGCTCAATCTGATAATTTAGATAAGAACATGAGCCATGATGGATTATTCCTATTAACTTCAGATTAGGGAAATGTTTCATTAATCTCCTAGACTTGCTTATAATGAAATACTGGACCTTTAATTTGCTTAAAACAATCTATTGGCCTCTTAGAGTGATTACAATGATCTATTAATTATTTAAACTTATTTAAAGTGATATACATTTTAATTTATCTAAATCTCTAATTGTTCTGCTGCCTAAACTTAAATGGTTAATGGAACACTTTAAAAAAGTTCAGGCAATCTGATAATCCAGGACTGCAAGGCTTAATGTTTTAAGCCACTTAGCTTAAATTGTAGATGGATGGGACCATGAAGGTGTTGTATTGAACTTTAGAGGTGTTGTAATGATCATTTTAGTCTCCTAAACCAACCTATTAATCTTATGGGGTGTTTATAATGATTTATAATGATACGCATTTTAATTTTAATTAGCTCAATTCTCTATTTGTTCTACTGAGTAGAATTAGGAAGGTAATAGAACATTTTAAGCAAGTGCAGTTAGGGTTGTAAATGAGTCGAGCCGTTCATGAGCGGTTTGGTGATCGACTCGACTCGGCTTGATTTGTAAACGAGCCGTTCGTGAGCACGATTTATTAGCTCGGTTCATAAACGACCCTAGTTTGAGCAGGCCAAAGCTCGGCTAGGAAACTCGCGAGCAGCCAGCTTTGTGTCACTTCACATATATCTAAATTTAATATTATTTTGCTTTAGATGAGTTCATTCACAAATATAATAAATAAATAATAGACGAACTATTTATAAGCAACTTGTTTATTTATTCACGAACTTTGCCTGTGATTTTGTTTATGTACACAATTAAAGAGCTATTTGCAAGCAATTTCATAAATATAATTAACGATTTACTCACAACCCATTCATAGTTCGATAATTTTCTTAATGAACCAAATTCAAATAGGATTTTGGGCTCGAAACAAACTCAGAGTTTGGCTCGAGCTCGTTTATTTTCTAATAAGCTGAGCCGAATTTGAGTAAGCCAAAGCTTGGCTCAGGCTCGAGCTCATTAATTTTATAGCGCGCAGAAAAGCTCGGCTCGATTACAGCGGTAGATGCAGTAGACTAATAAGGCAACTCCTAAAGAAAGGTCAATATGATAATCAAGATGAATATAAGGGGCCTGATGTATTAAGTCTATTAACTTAAATAGTAGATTGATGGACCACAAATTTTGTGATGCTTCGTTAATCTCTCCGAACTTGTTCATAATAACTTATTTATCTCTTAAACTTGTTTAAAATGATATACGTTTTAATTTGTTCAAATACAAGGATTAACGAAACACTTTAAGCAACTTCTGGAGACTAAAGAGACATATTCAAAATTGAGGGATTGAATCCGATAATGTGAAGAAATAGATGTATTAATCCTAGTAAGTTGAAAGTGTGTAGTAGAGGATGGACCACGAAGGGGGGTGGGGGTGGGGGTTGTATTTATATGGGGGGATTAATATCATATCACAGGCTGCTGCATCCATTCGAATAGCTACCAGCATGGCATGCTTCCCTTTTGCTTTGTAAACTCTGGCAAAAATACGGCTGCTTTGATATTAAAATTAGATGAAAGAGAAAACTACTGTCACTGTGCCTTCCTTCATTTACTATTTGCTTATAAACTTAGCTAACTCTATATATATATATATAGCTTAGCTACCACATGTCGTATACACCATACCATCATTTCATCTCTTTAATTCAATTAATTTTATAAAAACTCACCTTTCTTCCCTTCTTATTGTTCCCCTTCCTTTCCTCACTAATATTAGTAACTATATACCCTCTTCTTGTCCTTATTATTAGGTTACAGTACTTCTAGGGGGTACGTATTCTGTATATATATACGTATGTATGTATAATGTAGTAGGACCACAAACCCTGCTTGGGTACATGTTGAGCAAACAAATATGGTAAAATATATTCTGATATTATATCATAAACTGATAGGTTACATCCTATTTATACACCTAAATACATTAGGCATAATTACCTAATACTATTAACTAGAAGGTATATTTACACAATTGCCATTATCTAAATTACACAATTGCCATTATCTAAATATACGAACACCCCCCTCTCAAGATGGAGGTTGAGAAGAAACCAGACCCATCTTGGCTAAAAGATTGAACAATTAGGGTGCTGCCAGAGGTTTGATTAGTAGATCTGCGAGCTGTAAGCCGGACGGAACGTGTGGTGTTGTTAAAAAACCTGATAGAAGATGTTCGCGAACCACATAACAATCAATATCAAGGTGTTTCGTCCGTTCATGAAAAACAGGATTTGAGGCAATGTGTATGGCAGCCTCACTGTCACAGTGCAATGGAATTGGTAATGAAACTGGAACCTGAATGGCAGTCAAAAGATAGGAAATCCATTTAATTTCGCAACTTGCCTCACTGTCACAGTGCAATGGAATTGGTAATGAAACTGGAACCTGAATGGCAGTCAAAAGATAGGAAATCCATTTAATTTCGCAACTTGTACTTGCCATGGAACGGAATTCAGCTTCGGCGGAGGAACGACTAACGGTTGGTTGTTTCTTAGCTTTCCATGAAATCAGAGAATCACCAAGAAATATACAGTATCCACTTACTGACCTCCGAGTTTCACGACATCGAGCCCAATCTGCATCACAATAACCCTTCAACTGGAAGGAATTGTTAGCACGATAAAAAAGACCAAAATGTGCAGTACCACGTAAGTATCTAAGCACATAAAATGCAGCGTCCAAGTGATGAGAACATGGATTAGACATGTATTGACTTAGTTGCTGGACAGCAAAACTAATGTCAGGTCTAGTGAAATTTAAATATAATAATCGATCAACAATACGTCGATAAAAATCAGAATTGGGGATAGGAGTTCCATGCTTAGGGTCCAAATCAATATTCGATTGCATTGGACAAGGAGCTGGGTTAGCCTTCTCAAGACCAGCATCAGCAAGTAAGTCAAGGATATATTTATGCTGGAATAAAAATACCCCAGTTGAATTCCGAGCTAATTCCACCCCTAAAAAATAATGAGCATGGCCCAAATCTTTAATAGTGAATAAAGCATGTAAGTAATTTTTAACATCCTGAATAGCCTCATCAGAATTGCTAGTAATGAGAACATCGTCAACATAAACAACAAGCATTATAAAAATGTCTGTTGCACTATAAGTGAAAAGACAATGATCAAGAGAAACTTGAGTGAAACCATAAGTAAGGAGTTGAGTGGTAAACTCACGGTTCCATTGTCGCCCGGCTTGCTTAAGGCCATATAACGATTTCTGAAGTTTACAAACCTGGCCTGATTTAGCTTTATCATAACCGGCCGGAGGTTGAAGATAGATATCCTCATCAATAAACCCGTGTAAGTAGGCGTTATTTATGTCAATTTGGTGAATAGGCCAAGCTTTCGCAACAGCAAAAGCGATAAACATCCGGACAGTGACAGTTTTGGCTACTGGAGAAAAACTTTCCATATAGTCAATTCCTTGCACCTGGTTGTATCCTCTAGCAACGAGCCGAGCTTTATATCGATCAATAGAGCCGTCAGGTTTGTGCTTGATTCGGTATATCCACCGAGCCGAAAGAGGTTTCTTCCCTTTGGGAAGATCAGTAAGTACCCAAGTATTATTTTGTTCAAGAGCTTTAAGTTCCTCTTCCATAGCAAGAACCCAATGAGGGTCTTTGCAAGCTTCATTATAAGTAGAAGGTTCAACAGAGGCTGTAAGAGCTTGGAAAAAGGAGGTGCAAGAAGCACTAAAGGGTGGTAAGATGAGTATGGAAGAAAAATTGGAAGAAGAAAGGTAGAAAGAATTGGCGACAAAGTCTTGCATCCAAGTTGGTTTACGATGAGGTCGAGAGCTATGTCTGGAAGGTAAAGTTAAAAGATTAGAAGGGGGAGTAGAAGAATTAGTATTAGTAGAAGGTTGAAGATATGTATCAGCGGAAGAAGGGCAAGTCTGTATTGGGTTTTGAGAAAGTGTGGGTTCAACTAGGTTGGATGTGGATGTTTGGTTGTCAATTGGGGTTTGAGCCTCACTTTCACAAAGGACAAAAGTATCTTGGGAAATTGGATTATTTATGGGAGTATGTTGAGGAAGAGATGATGTGTGAGGTGGGGTAGGTTCTTTTGTTGGGAAGTGAAAAGAAATGTCAGCATCCATATTTGATAATAATGGAATAGGGGTTCCATTAATATCATTGGATACCACAGTATCATGTGGTTCACTATATGGGAAAGAAGTTTCATGGAAAATGATATCTCTGGTTATATGAATTTTATGAGTAGATAAATTGAACACTTTATAAGCCTTATGATCCATGGCATAACCTACTAATATTCCTTTAAAAGCTCTAGTATCAAGTTTATCTTTGGTAGGATTGGTATTAGAAAAAAAACAGAGACAACCAAAAACCCTTAAGAATGAGTAATCAGGGAACTTTTTGTATAGTTTTTCATAGGGTGTTTTCCAATCAAGTAAAGGAGTAGGTAAAATGTTTATTAAATGGGTAGCAGTGAGAAAAGCTTCTCCCCAAAAGATGTTCGGTAACTTTGCTTGAAACAAAAGTGCACGTGTTACTTCTAACAAATGTTTATGTTTTCGTTCAACGACTCCGTTTTGTTGTGGAGTATAGACACACGATTTTTGATGTAATATTCCAAGAGATTGAAATAAATTCGAACATGTAGAGTTTATGAACTCAGTTCCGTGATCAGTTCGGATATTTTGAATAACCACCAAAAACTGTGTTTTAACCATCTGTATGAAATTTGTTATAGCATTTGGAACTTGTGATTTTTGTTGTAAAAGGATAGTCCATGTGGTTCGAGTATAGTCATCAACAATCGTGAGAACGTACTTGGCACCAGTAAGTGATGCCATTTTATAAGGACCCCAAACGTCCATATGCACTAACTGAAAACAGGTAGTCGTACTAATAGATTTGGAAGTAAATGAAAGACGTTGCTGTTTAGCCATAGGGCAAGTATCACAAGACAATGTTTTAGACAATTGAGATATACATGGAATATGGGTCATTTTGGATACAGATACATGACCCAGGCGATTATGCCATAGAATTGAACTAAAATTGTCAGAAACAGTAGAACAAGCATTTGCAATTATAGAAGAATGCAACAATGCATTTTTATTATAGGTATATGTAGTCAAGATAACAGTAGAAAAGGAATAAGATGTCAACAAGTAGAGTCCATCTTGATAAAAGCCAATAGCAATGGGTTGATTAGAGCCCTGGCCCTGCAACACACATATTTTTGGGAAAAACTGGACATTAATATCCAATTCATTTATCAATTGTCCTACGGATAGCAAATTATGGTGAAAACCAGGAACATGTAACACATTATGTAGTGTAAAATTAGGTCCAATATACACAGAGCCAATGTGTTTAACTGGTTGAGTTGCTCCATCAGGCAAGTAAACCGAATTTTTTAGAGATATGGATTTGTAAGATTGAAAAAATTCTAAATGAGCACACATATGAGATGTGGCTCCAGTATCGATAATCCAACAATTACCACCAGATGCATCAATATAGTAAGAAGAAAAGGAATTAGATGTGTTACCTGCAAATCCGGAGAAACTAGTGAAGGCCTGATGTGTATTTCCAGCACTGTTTGTGTTACCACTAGTATTTCCATCCTCAGAGTTCATTTGATTCTTCCCTTTCATGGCACGAGTAACCTCCTTCTGAACTAGTGCAGTCATACTAGGAGGTAAATCATTAATAGTTAAGCCTTCATCCATCTCAGAAGTGTTGAAAGAAGAATCAACATGTGTATATGGAACATTGGCATTGTTGGCTTGCTGCTTTCGATTCTGGCGATTCTTTTTATATGTATCCCACCAATCTGGAAATCCATGGAGCTTAAAACAACTTTCCTTCACATGTCCTGATTTACGGCAATAAGCACAAAAGCGATCACTATTAGGTCCAGTTCCGCGTTTCTGTCCACGACCGGAACTAGAATCAAGTGAAGGATTAAAATCACTAGGATGAGTATGCTTAGCAGACTGTACAGCATTAGCAATTTCCATGGAGGATACATCTGTAGTGACTTGACGTTGTTTCTCCACCCTGTGAATCATAGAATACGCCTTTTGAATGTTTGGTAAAGGATCTAGAAGCAATATTTGAGACCTCACATTATCGTATCCATCATGAAGTCCCATAAGAAACTTCACCAATTGATCTGTATTAATCTGTTTGAAAGCTTTCTTTGCCACACGGCAAGTACAAGAATCAGCAACCGCACAAGTGCAGATCGGCGGAGGACACAGAAAATCAAGTTCATCCCAAAGACGTTTCAATTTAGTGAAATAAATTGAAACAGATTGATTTCCTTGGGTGAACTTACTAATTTCTTGTTTTAACTGGTACAAAAGTGGACCATTAGACTCACCAAATCGTAACTCCAGTTCTTTCCAGAGCGATCGAGCGGAAGAGGCAAAAATAAAATTTTCTACCAAATCACGAGAAATTGAGTTTAGAATCCAAGCAATTACCATTGAATCAGCACGTTTCCATTTGGAATAATCAGATGAAGTCAATAGAGGTGCAGATCCATCAGTTAGAACGAAGTGAAGTTTCTCCTTGACGGAGAGAGCTAACAACATACCACGACTCCAAGAAACGTAGTTGTTGCTAGTAAGAGGAGCTGCAACAAGACCGATTCCCATGTTTTCTCCTTTGTGAATCTTGAGATTAGATTTTCCAGTCGGAAAACCAGATCCAGATGAGATTGGAGATCGTAACGGAGGAGTCGGAGATGAATTGTCATCGGAGCTGGAGGAAGTGTCGGTGAGGGAAACCTTATCGTTCGCCATAGAAATCAAGATGAAAACCAGAAACCAGTAAAAGCAAATCAGGAAGAAAGACTGGTAACAGATCAAAACCGGAAGAAAGAAACGGTTAGAGAAAGTTGTTGGGAAAGAAAAAGAGAATAGGCCCTCTAGGAAAGTAAATGCTCTGATACCATGAGCAAACAAATATGGTAAAATATATTCTGATATTATATCATAAACTGATAGGTTACATCCTATTTATACACCTAAATACATTAGGCATAATTACCTAATACTATTAACTAGAAGGTATATTTACACAATTGCCATTATCTAAATTACACAATTGCCATTATCTAAATATACGAACACATGTACTTATTATGAGAGTTCAATTTCATATTTACATGTAAACCAGTAAAATCCAGCTTTTTACTGTTTTTTCAAAGGGTAAATTACACCCACGCCACTGAAATTTATCATTTTAACATTGTGGCCACTGAACTTCAATTCTTAAAAGTATGGCCACTCGAACTTTACATTTTTTAACACCGGTGGTCACTCAACACCTCAAAACGGCCGTTGACGGCCTCAAAATAAAAAATTCGAAGAGTTAATGATATTCTAAGGAACCTAATTCTTGAAAATTTTCGTTTTGAGGTCATTTAGGTGTTGTTTGGTTAGGAAAGAGAAAGTAAATTGTTAGAGAGAAACGGTAAATATCGTTCTGAACAACTTTAATTCTTGAATATTTTCATTTTGAGATCATTAACGGTCATTTTGAGGAGTCGGTTAAAATTGAGTGGCCACGGATGTTAAAAAAATGTAAAGTTCAGTGACAATACCGTTAAGAATTAAAGTTCAGTGGTCATAATGTTAAAATGGGTAAAGTCTAGTGGCCATTGGTGTAATTTACCCTTTTTTTCAAACAATAATAATATGCCACAATTGTCAAAGGCATGCTGAGTTTGTGTAGAGATGAAAAATCTTAACTTTAATATGATTATTTCATTGAAGGTATGTTCATGTAGTTGAAAATAAAAACCAATGTTAATAATTGAATGTCTTTATTAAGAAAGATCTTTAATTTTCCATGAATTTGTATGTTGATATTGAGATAATATAATCAAGGCTTGATAATTATAGATAAGATGGCTCAAAAAGTTGATTGGTCCGTGAATTTATAGAGTGTCTCTTTAATCTTTTAAATTTACTTAAAGTAACATATTGGCTACCTAAATTTGTTTAAAATGATCTATTGATCGCTTGAACTTGGTTACAATGATCTATTGAGTTTGTGAATTTGCTTAAAATGATATACATTTTCAATTTGTCCAAATCTTCTATCGTTCTGCTACGTGGACTTAGAGAGGTTAATCATATCATTTTAAGCAAATTTATGGGCAAACAAGACACTTTATAAGTTCAAGAGGCTCCTAATGTATTAAGCTTTTAATCAACTTAAGCATTGAGGACCAATGAATTGTAGCTCAATTGGCAACGGATACTGAATTTGCAAGTAGAGCTCGCAAGTTCAATTTCTACTAAATACATTTTCATAGAAAGGGTGATGACCCCTTCATCATCATTATCTTAATAAGGATACATGTGGTTTAGATGATAAAAAAATTGAGCATTTAAGTTAAATATGTCAAGAAACAATTTGATACAAACAGTTAAAGTGTATAGCAGTTCTTAAGACCTTTATAAATGAATATCATAGGGACCTGAAAAATTATTATCTTATATGAGGTTATTAATTTATCGATAAATAAATATTTTATTAATTTATAGAATAATGAATCAATTTTAATAAATTAATAAGATAATAATTTTTTGGAACAATCCTTTATAAATACATTGTTTTATTATGTGTATAAATTAATAATTTCTTAAATACATATGTCAATTATATATATATATATATATAGATATATACTTAGGATAATTTAGCAAAATATGACTCTATAATATTTTGTTTTTTCTTGAAATTTAAATCTAGTTGAATTTCATCTTTAACTATTCTCAGTACATTCAAAAGTTCTGGTGAACCCTTGTAAAATTGTAACAAAAAAAATTGTAAAGAGTGGTTGATGCGACAATTGCTTCATTTCTTGTGACTGGTTCCAAAGGTACCGAATCATCCTCAGCTCCATCCTCAAGTGAATTTTGCATGACATTGTCCGCAATTTCTTCTAAACTTTGGACTTGTGAACATTCATTGTTTTCACTTATATAAATTAATAATTATTAATTTATTGATTAATTAATATCTTTATAAATTAATAAAATTTCATGGTATCAACATTATTAATTTATAGAGATTTTACTGTACATTATATTTCTCAAATTAAACAATTAATTTTTTTGTTTTAAACAATTACTTGCTTCAAAATGAGAAGAATGTAGTTTATGTCCTCCAAAAATTTAAAGATAAAATTGAGTTTAATTCACATGAAAAGAATAAACAATTGACTATAGATACATATTTCAGGAAAGCATAAAATTTGAAATAAAAATTGTTTAGGAACTGTTTATTTTATGAATTGTATATGTGATTTTCATACGTATTTAATGAATTATTATTTTATATTTTCAGTGGAAGTCAAGGAATTTTTTTAAAGTAGTATCTTATGCATTTAACGAGGTTATGATTTTATCTCATTGGTCCAAGTCAGGACTAAGGAAAATTATTATTTAATCGAGATTATTAATTTATCGAGGTTTTGCTCTCTCTATACACGCACACACACATATATATAGTCAAGAAATAGTAAAGAGGAAAATATTATACTTACAAGATATCATATTTACACAATATATATTAACATTCCTATTTAGATAATAATTCGTATTGATCATTACTTCCTCTATATTCCCCTCAAGATGAACAGAATGTGGATGAACTGTCAGCTTGTACCAAAGAAATAAAAAATGACATTTGACCATTCAGAGTCACCATATTATTCCCACATTGGAAAATGAGCTTCCAAAGCTCAAACAACTTTATGGTACAAAATTTCTAGTGGTGTGGTGATACAATAAAAAAAATCTTTTACTGCCATAGATTATGCAAGACAACTAACTGATCAAATAGACCATTGACTTTCTGCATCATCACCAGTATCATCAAATCGATATGTATATATTTCTTAAATATCTTTTGCGCGCACAATTTGTGAAAAAATGTTTCAATTTCATCTACCAAAAATTCAACCATATTTAACTAAATATAACATGACATAACGGAAGAAAGAGATTTGAAAACTGAGAATTCAACTTAGAGTTTTGATTGGGAATGGGATGGATACATCAACTTCTTTTAGAGAAGAGGAGAAAATGAGAAAAATTAAATCTTTTAAAACTGAGATAGCGTTTAATGATTTTTTTAGATCTAATTACTCAAGGACACAAAATAAACACGATTAGATGTACAGGAAAGCCCATTAAGAGATAAGGAAAAAGAATAACGATTCAGTTTGAGAGGGTTCAAAGATATGAAGAGGAATAACTTGAGTGCCGATTATAGTATAAATTATAGGAAAGAAACTAATAATAAAAAGATGGGTAGATATGATAATAGTGCTCTGATGTTAGTTGATATTCCCCAAATGCCTAAAATAAAATAAAAAATGAGATCAATGAGGGGTCGGAGATCGGCGACTCCACTTTAATGCTATAGTTAACATATTATAAAGAAGATGGGGACACAACAATTGAGTATGAAGTGCAAAGAATGTTTGTATATGTAACTTAGTTGTGTGACATCGTGTTCTATTATAGGGTGTCAATGGTAGTTTTGGTAGTCGGTTTAGAATGTACACCCTAACTTCTTTTAATAAGGATAGTTTGTATTGTACCAAAACTATCTTCCATTGATTCTAGGTGCGGAATCAGGGACCTATTTTGGAGTGATTTTGGAACTCCTCTTATTAGTTCACGTGCATTGACGGTTACTCATCTTAACCTAGTTTTTGGTCGTCTGTTTTCACCTTCTTCCTTAGTATAATTTTGATTCAATTCCATCTATTTTAAATCATTTCGGTAGAAATTTCTTCATTAGTTTTCCTCTTATTTCATATTTCACACACGTTTTTACACATTTTCACATATTGTTTGGTGCTTTTACATGTTTTCTATGAAGCTATTGACATTCAAGGGTCCATGACATAAACATAAGCTGTTTGAGGAAGAAACTCAAGATCTCATTCAGACCCCCTTTTATCTCGCCGAGATCACCGAAATTCACTACAACCAAAAGTTACAAAGAGCAATCTCGATGAGATCATTAAACATCTCATTGAGATCACTAAATTATTAGAGTGAATTAGATGACTTGTCACTTCGAGGACATCCCATACCTTTTTTACAATTGGATACTCATGACTATTTAAAGCTCAAGTTGACAATTTTGGAGCTTACTAATCATTATTACAACATTCTGTGTTTAGATTTGTTGTACTATACATTCTTAGGCTATAAATAGATATATTATATAGGAAGAAGACACAATTTTTTTTGTCCTTGCACTCTTCTTCCATCTTTATAAGTTATTTTGATGTAATTTCATTTCCTTATAATTATATTTTCAATACTAACTTGTTTTCTTTCTATTTCCAGTTTGAATTCAGGTATTAAAGAATTGAAGTTGTTTTCTTTGATTTAGAGTTTATTCAATCTAAAAGTATTTCTTTTGTTACCATTATATTTCTATTAATTTCACTTCCTTGCATTTCATTCTAGATTTGTCTTTTCAAATGAATGTGAACTAATTCTTCCACTTATGGATAAATGGGATCTTTCTAAACGAGTTTTAAGTTTTAATAAGAAAAATCCAAGTTAAACACATAAAAGAACTTCGTATTAAAGAACTAGGTTTTAAGGTTTAATTATATTTGGGTAAATTTAAAAAAAAATCCCCTGTGGTTTCATGGATTTAAAAAAAAACCCCTGTGATTTGTTTTTACAAAAAAAAAAATGAGCGTGTTATACGTCGTTACACGAATTAAGGAAAATCACTTAACACCATTAAATCTGATGACGTGGCAAAGAGTATTATGGGAAAAACCAAATTTTTTTATTTTTTTATCCAGAATTCTCTCTCTTCCTTCTTCTTCCATGGTTTTTCTTCTTCTCTTCTCTTCTTCTTCCTTTTTTCTTCTTCTTCCTCTAAAACATGTTAAGCAAACCCCAAACACCAAATTACTGCTACAACCAACAATTCGCACAAAAACCCTCATCATAATAAACTCAATATTACCTAAAATTACTACGAAAGAACGCTGAAAAGAAGTTACCAAATTAACCAAACCTTAAAAAATTGAAGAAAATCAAATTAATTGCACCAATTTAATCTAAAAACCAGAAGGCAACAAAAGAAAGAAATTTTGACACACATGAATGAAAAGTGTAGAAATATTGAAAGAGGGGAAATTAAAAAGAATAGAGAGAGAAAACGGAAAGAAAGAAAGAAAAATCATTTTCTTCTAGGAAGGAGGAGCTGAGAGCTCAACAGATATAACTTCCTCTTTAGCTTCCATTTTTCACCTGTAAAAATCAAACCAAACCCTTTCTCTCTTTCTGTTCGTTGAGAGCCTGGGATATGTTTGTTGGTTGATGTTTCTCTCTTTCTGTCTTTCCATTTCTTTTTTCCCTTTTTAATAATTTCCCTCCTAAAAAGAAAAACTGTCATGTAATCCACTAGATTTCATAATCTCCCCTTACATTACACAAATTTAATCATCCCGCAGCAGATTAAAAACGAAATTGGCGGTAAAGGAATTAAAGGAGAAGGAGGTGGCTGAAGAGGGTTAGGTGGAAGCAATGGAGGAAAAAGTGGAGGCGGTTGAAGAATTGGGGGAAAAAGTGGCGGTGGCTAAAGAATTGGGGGAAAAAGTGGCGGTGGCTGAAGAATTGGGGGGAAAATTAGCGATGGCTGAAACGGATTCTGGAAATTTCCAGAAATTCTGGAAATTTCCAGAATCCTGGAATCAGAATTTAAAAAAAAAATAGAAGAAGAAAAAAAGAAGAAGAAGAGAAGAAAGAGAAGAAGAAGAAGAAGAAGAAGAATAAGAAAAGAAATGAGGAGGAAGAGGAAGAAGAAGACTGGAAGAAGAAGGAGAGATGAGAGAAGGAAGAAGAAGAAGAAGAAGGAGAGAGAAGGGAGAGAGAGAAAGAAAAATAAAAAAATAAAAAAAAATTGGTTTTTCCAATTTTACCGTTTGCCACGTCATCTAATCTAACGGTGTTAAGTCATTTTCCTTAATTCGTGTAACGGCGTATAACACGCTCCTTTTTTTGTAAAAATAAACCATAGGGCTTTTTTTGAAATCCATGAAACCATAGTGTTTTTTTTTTTTTTGGAATTTGCCCATTATATTTCAGTTAAGTACTTTTTACTCATCATAGTAACAAGTAGCTAATGAAAAACTACATTCCTAGACCCAAGTGCAAGTCAGTGTGGTTTTTAGTAATTAATCACTAGATTTCCCATTGAACTTTATGCGTTCTTGTCATAATTATTTAATCATTGGTCGAGCTAGGCAATTAGGGGTAAAGAAAGAGGATTAGGTGATCCAAAATCTTAGCATCAAATCTTATTGAGGGAAGTTACCATCTTTGTAAGAAATAATCTTATTGTGTTTATTTTGTGTAATCTTTTAATATTTAATCCGGTTTTGGAAAGTGAACTCAAACCCTAGTGTTTTACCATATCATTTATTTTAAGAAAATTGATCATTTCTACTCTTAAGTCAAAATTCAATTTTCAAAAGCATTTCATCTAGACTACGAAGAATTGTTAGTAGCTAGTGGTTTTTACATAATCTCTATGTGATCGATCTTTATACTCTTGTACATTGTATTACTATACGATAAAGTGCACGTGCTCTATAAGCATGCATACATTTTATACGCATCAAGTTTTTAGCATCATTACCGGGGATTCTAGTTCAAACAATAGTCAAAGTCAGTACTTGTTGTTTTAGATATTTTATTTGCATATGCTAACACGTATCCAATCTTTGCCACTTTTAATTTTTGATTAGAAATCGAATGTTCGTGTCGTAAGATATACTTGAAGGAAGAAACACCAATATGGATAATAAAAGAGAAAGAACTATCATGGACATGCTCACTCCAAATCGCCTTATAGTTACATCAAGCATTGTGGAACCAACAATAAATGCACACAACCTCGAAATCAAACCCGCAATGATCCAACTCATTCAACACACTGGTCAATATGAGGAAGATTCTAGAGAGCATTTAACCAAATTTATTAAACATTATTCTTCAAACGGATGGGGTTATGAGTGTTGCAGTAACACTAAAGTTATTTTCTTTCTCTCTTAGGGAAGATGATATGGATTGATTGGAATCCTTAGGTGTTGGTTCTATCACAACATGGGAGGATTTGGTAATGAAATTCTTAGCTAAATACTTCTCTCCATCCAAAATATCCATCTATGAAATGAACTTTTTTGTCAAAATGAAAGAGAAAGTTCATATGATGCATGTGAACGATACCACTGCCTTTTCAAGAAATATCCTAATCATGGTTTCCAAAAATGGGAACAAGCTATAGTGGTTTATCTTCAACTAATTTTGTTACCATCGATGTAATTGCAGGAGCTAGTTTATTCTGAAAGATCTTAGATGATGGATACGAACTCATCCAAGAACTGGCAAAAAGAAGCTATATTGGCAAACTGATAGATTTTCCAAGGTAAAGGCTGGTATATATGTTTGTAATACACCACCAAATCTAACACCAAATAATGATCAATTAAATAAAAAGATGGATCTCTTAGTGGCAAGTTTAGATATGGAAAATCAACCAGGAAATCAATTTATAGGAGACTCCCCTAAATCAAGTTGTGTATCATATTGACAAAATAATCCTTATTCCACTTCCTATAATAACGAGTGGAGAGATCATCCAATTTTTTCATGGAGTAATAACCAAAAGTTCCTTAATCCACATGCTCTTAGCCAACCTAGACCTCCATCGGGTTTAATCCACAAGAAAAAAGAAGGGGATCCATTAAACATGATAGTAAAAATGTTAAAGAATGATCGAAAATAGGTTGAACAATTTAGAAGAATTGGGGAGACACCAATATACATTCATTAAGGGGGTTTAAAAATGAACATCAACCAAGTATCCAAATCCTCAGTCGAACATTCCAGGGGTCCTTACCAAGTGACACTAAAATTAATCCTCGGGAACATATCAAAGTCGTCACTCTTCAAAATGGAGGGCAAACAACTCAACCTACCACCTCCGATGATAAAGATATAACACCACCTAAGATAAGTATGTCTAAACCAAACTCCCCTTCGAGACTCTTTACAAATCCTATTGTTCAGCCATGCAAAAAGAAAATTCCTTTCCATAAAGGACGAAGAAGGAGAAACAAGAGAAATAATTTTCTAAGTTTTTAGAAATCTTTAAAATGTTTCACATTAATATTTGTTCACCAAAGCCTTGGAGAACATGCCCTCATACGCAAAAAAAAAAGATAGTATGTCAAATAAAAGGAAATTGGGAGATATCGAAACTGTTAAACTCACGACAGGTTATTCAGACATCGATCCTTTTGAAAAAGTTATCTCAAAAATTAAAAGACCTTGAAAGTTTCTCTATCTCATTCTCCATCGGTAGCCTAACTTTTGAAAGATCATTATACGATCTTGATGCTAGTATAAATCTTATGCCTTTAAGCATCTTTCAAAAGTCAGGGTTAGGGGAACCAAACCCACTAACATACCTTTACAACTAGTTGATCGATCTTCGACATTTCAAATGGGAGTGATAGAGGATTTCTTAGTTAAAGTCGATAAATTTATCTCCCCAGTCGATTTCATTGTGCTTGATATGGAAGACTGTGAGAGGGTTCCAATGATTTTAGGTCACATATTTTTGTCAACCAGTAGATCCATAATTGATGTCGAGAAAGGTAAACTTATTTTACTTCTACAACATAAAGAGGTAATCATCAATGTGTTCGACTCTATGAAATATCCTATTTCTCATCATGATGATTTCAAATTTCTTGATGTTACTAATATCGATGTTGAAGAGGTATTTCAGGAAAATCTCCACGAAGACCCACATGAGATTGTCGCGATCAACAATGTCGATTTAACTGAAACTTCCGTATAGGTATGGTGTTATTAAAATATACATGCTATTCTTTTAAAAGGAAATAACAAAAAACCATAACACATGATTTCATACCATGTGTGCTTTGTGACTACGAGATGGAAAATCATTATATATAATGGATCTCAACTTTTCCTAGTGTATGAGACTCACATCGTGAAACTATGGTTTCTCAAATTTATTCTATCCTCGAGGCCTTTAACTTGTTCTGAATATATGATAGGATTTGTCTTATCTTGGAAGGAAATTCTAAAGGCTATAAGATAGTTCTGACTATAAAAGAACTCGACCATTTAAGCAAATTAGATCATAATGGAATAAACATAGTAAGAAGGAAAAATTTCCATTTTATAATACCTAAGTGTTTCTATATTTCATCGTCGTGACATTTATGCAGTGCACACTTGTGAAAATAGAAAATTGTAACGAGATCAATGTATTACATATAGTTGCGAGATGGAATCTAGGATAAAGCATACAACATATAATTATCCATATTCAATCAAATGACTATATATCTCCAACGAGTGTATGTTTATAGATTTGATACATGTCCATGGAGTAGTTACATATCTTTAACGAGTGTATAACGTTAGAGCTCTCAAGTGTATGTTGGTTGCGCGAACTATTTACAAGTATGGATGATAATGAAAAGAGATAAGGAATATGATCCGTTACGTGTGAGTAGGAGATGCTGGAAATATTTGATATGGATCAAATGTAACCCGTCGGTAACATAAATTGACCAGATATAGGTTAAAGGCTTAACTAGGGTTAAGGCCCAGTTGATGGCTATAAATAAATAGTCACACCCAATAACCTAACCCTAATGGAGATAATGAGAGAGAGCTCTGTAGCCTCATTCCTCCTCCTTTACGCCTTCCTCTCCTAATTTTCAATGGTTGCACTTAGTTCATGGATCTGTCTTTTTCCAATTAGTCTCGGCGTAGTTGATTTGTGATAGGTAATACGAAGATCTTGGGTTCCGTTATTCCGTTGCAACAAACTCAAAGAGTTTTTATGCTATAATAGGTAACTCAATCATTCATACTCGTATTCGTTTATATATATGTAATATAAACCTTCAGATAGAAATAAAGTTGAAGGACTATATAATTATTTCTAAAAATATAACAAAAAGAGTAGTATAATATATATACAGTGTTCTCAAAATCGGCCAACGCGGCCGCTTAGGCGGGGATATTTAGAACACCGTCCTGATTTTCACTAGTCGGACGGCATTAATTGGTTGATCGATTTTTGGCCTCCTAGGCAGTCTCAGGCGTTCCTAGGTGGATCTAGGCAGCTCCTAGACGGTCCCAAACAGCTCCCAAGCGGTCCCAGACGACTCTTTTGAAAAAATTACCCCTTAAATTTTATGTCAATTTTTTTAATTTTAAATAAAATATTGAATAACAAAAAACTAAAAAAAAAACTTAAACTATAAAATGTATTTTTTAAGAATATTAATTTTATTTTATTTTGACATATTTTGTTATAAATGTTATTTTATTAATCTATTTGTTATTTTTTAAGGACATTAATGTAAATAATATTAAAATATATATGTTTTTTTATCTTAAATATTTTATATTATTATTTTTATATAGTATATTCATATATTAATTATATTTATATAATACTTTATTTAATAAAAAAATACAAAAAATACAAATTCGATTAATCCTGACTAATCTCCAATTAATCCCCGATTAATCAATAAGAGCCATGTCCGTCCGACTAGCATCTAACATCTTTTACAACCTTGTATATATATTAATAAATTATTGGATAAATAATTTTTTAATTCCTAAATTTTTATCTAATGCACTATTTAGTCCTCGTATTTTAATAATACATTGTTTAGTCCTTAACTTTTATTTTATTCAATAATTTAGTCCCTATGTAAGGACTAAGTTGTTTAATAATTCAAATATTTGAGGGACTAAATTATTGAATGTGACAAAAGTTAAGAACTAAACAATGTATGATTAAAATATAAGGACTAAACAATATGTTAGGTAAATATGTAGGGACTAATACATTATTTATCCTAAATTTATGTATTAATATAAACTTTTTAAATTAAATAGCTTATTCAAGTTGTCTCTGGACATTGACAGGAGGCGCGCCTGCCCCGGATCTAAAGGAGAGAAGGACCCAAAATTATGTTTTTTTTTTGTAGAATAATAATATAAGAGTTAAATCTTAAAGATACAACAATTACAAAAATAGTGCTAGAGCTAAATAAATCGTAACACACATCTAGACATAAGGGAGTTAGGGCTGCAAAACTAAAAAATGTATAAAAAATACGAAAATTAAAATCACAAAAGATTCAACGATAATAATTGTAATATCTAGGTCTAAACAATCACAACACACAATTTTATAACTTATAATAATTTTCCGCATGTTGATGTAGATGATATTTTTTCAGAAATGGAAATGTTGCAATTTGAAATTCATATAAGTACATTTTCTTATAACAATCGCAACACAACTTTTTGATGTCGACATTTGAAATTCTTGAGTTTGTCAAAGCTGTAATTTGTTATCCAAATGTTTCAATTGCTTTTCATATCCTCCTAACTATTTTAGTGATTGTTGAATCTATTGAAAGATTTTTTTTTTCAAAGTTAAAATTATTGAAAAACTATCTGAGATCGTCAAAGTTATAAGAAATATTGAATGATTTAACAATTTTATGCATTGAGAGAAATATGGTAGAACATATTGATATAGACACTCTTTTTAATAATTCTGCATCTAAAAATGTTTGTAGATAATGTTTTGTATGAGCAACTAGGTACTTAAAAGTGAAATAAAAATATATATTTTTATATGAAATTTGATGTTTTTATTAGATTTCTTGTTAAGTGTAATAAAAAATTATCATTTTTAAGTAATTTTTTTTACATAATTAATTTTTCTACTTAATTTTGTACGGTGTACTTATTTATTTAAGCCCTTATTTTCTACTTCATCCTTAGATCTTCAAACTCCTGGGATCGACTTTGAGCTTATTGGTTCTTGGAACAAAAATCTTTTGCTAAGTAGGTTTGAGCTGACTTTACTACAATTAAATATAGAGTGTAGATTTGTTTATGTTTAATGAGATGAAATTGTACAAAGTATAACAACATTAGACTCGTCATGCTTAGGTTTGTTTAAATCTATCTATTTTTATACTGGGTTTGAAATTTATAAAAAAAAACGATAGTGAATATGTCGACCCGACCCGACCATATAATATAATTTAAAAACAAAAATTATAAAGATGTGTTTATTTGAATTGGGGTTAAAAGGGTTTTTAAGCCCAACTCGAGCTCGTTTAAATTGATAGCAAAATAGATTTCGATTCATTAAGTGTTTTCATGTGTAAGTTTGTGAGGTCTAGTTTAAGCTCAACTAATTAACGTGTCTATTAGGGATATATTTAATAGGTTGGGCCGAGCACCGGTCGGGCTTAACACTTAATCTAACTTGTTTAGGCTTAGCACGACCTGCATTGTATCACATCGGCCTCAGACTCTACCATACTAATATAACTAATTTCTAAACTTAATTTAGTCTAGCTACCCAACTAATATAATTATATTATAAAAATAAATTAATCTATTTTTTCATAATTTAGCCGATTTCTCGGTTTGAGGATCCTTTTAGGTGGATAATCTCCCAATTAAAGAATTAAACTATGATTATAAACAATAAACATACAAGAATTAAAATTTAATTAGATGAAAAAAGTATGAAACCAGTACAAAGAATGTTTTAAGAAAATCTAAACATATCCCTACCAAGGGCATTATCTCTAGCAAGAAGGGAGCAGAAGTCTGGAAGGGTATTCCACATTTGTAAATCTGAGGCCAGACGTCCGTAATTAGCAAGAGGGTCCGCCACTTGATTTTCCTCACGGAACACATGGGAGACAACCACCTGAATATGCGTCATTGAATCTAAACAATTTAACCAATCCACACGCATTGTCTAGGGAATGATCTGCGCACGGGCACGAAAAATTCGAATAACGTAAGTCGGGTCACTTTCAATCCAGAGATGATTCCATTCACGTGACCTCGCAATCGAAACTGCAAAAATAGTAGCTTGCAATTCCGCCATGTGTACCAAAGCACAATCAAGGGGGAAGGCAAATGACCCAAGAGGATGCCCCTGACTATTTCGAAAAACCACACCGCAACCAGCTCTACCCGAGATCACGGAGGCATCAGTGTTAGCTTTAATCCAATCAGACAGAGGGGGCTGCCATCTAACTTCAATGATTCGAGGGGCCCTATGATGATGAGCGTTTAACCCGAGATTATGGAGAATAGATAACTCCACAACAGAATTCCATACCGATCCGTTGCTGATTCTATCAGAGCTACGAATTGCAGACCAAAGATAGCGTAATTCCTCATGAATGTTTGGTGGCTTGCTCTCAAAAATAGTAGCATTTCTTACATACCAGATCAACCAAACAGTGTTGACAAGCGCGACCTGCCAGAGGGAAAGGACTTGCGAACTGAACTTATGTGGGAAGGCATGTTGCAAGAGGGTCTATAGAGAAGAATCAAGTACAAGTCTTCTACCAAATAAAGCCGATATGCTAAACCAGATTTGGGAAGCAAAGGGGCAATGAACAAGCAAATGGTCACTCGTCTCATAAGCCATTAAACAGACCGGACAGCGAGATATTAGAGGCAGACCTCTAGTACGGAGCGCATCAGGAGTTGGTAAAGCGCCCGAGTATGCACGCCAGCAAACCATGGAGTGTGATGGCTGAATAAAAGCTTTCCAAATTGACTGAAAAACCAAAGGCAAAGTCGAAGGAGCAAGTAGCCAGTGATAGAATAACTTTACCGTGAAGAGGCCATTACTCGCAGGTCTCCAAAAACATAAATCATGTTCAGAGCCATTTCCATGCATATTCCGGATGCGCTGGTGCAACAGACTAGCCAGCATCGGAAGATCCCGCCAGTTGCCATTTTCATAAAAATCTGAGATTCTATCAGTGAGCTTCAAACGATATGACATAGAAATCCCAAGCTGTTCATCCAGGGGCGGAAAAATCCATTTCGAATTCCAGAATGACAACTCAGAAGATGATCCAAATGACCACAAACAATTCTCCCGTAACTTGAGATAGGCGGCCTTGACAGACCACCAAACAGACGATCACTGCAACTGAAACTTTAGCAAACCAACCCTGTTTAGAAAGCGCGTCCTCAACAAATTAAAGCATAAAGAATTAGAGGAAAGAAAGTCCCACGCCAATTTACCACTCATAGCCAAGTTAAGGGTCGAGAGGTGTTTAATACCCAACCCTCCTTCCTTTAAGAACTTTAAGCAAACCTTCTAGGGAACAGTAACAAGCTTTTTGGACAAAATTGAACCCGTCCAAATGAAATTCCCCATGTGTCTATTGAGCCTATTTAGCAAACTCACAGGCCATTTGTAAACCATAAAGGTGTGGATCAGAGAGCTAGTGATAACTGAATTAACAAGTGTCAACCTACCAGCCATAGAGAGAGACGTCCCCGCCCAGCGCGAGAAAGAGAGAATAATTCTATCCGCAGTCGCCGCAAGGTATTTAGCTCTTGGGATCCCTTGAAAAAGAGGAACGCCCAAGTAATCAAATGGGAGAGATTCAATTTTGATTCCAATTAGACCCGCCAATCTGTTCCGATGTTTGAGTAAGATTGAATCTCAGACTTTTGCCAATTCACTAATTGTCCAGATAGAGAGCCATATAAATCCAAAATATCCATGAGAGCATGTATGTTTGAGATGCTTGCCCTGCAGAAAACTAAAATATCATCTGCATAAAACAAGTGCGAAGGCATTACAGAAGAAGTAGAATAATCCATCGCAGACAGCGACCCACGCAGGGTATGAGCATTGATAAAACGGCTAAAGAAATCCTACACTAAACCAAATAGAAGAGGAGAAAGTGGATCTCATTGTCTTACTCCTCGAGAGCAAGAGAAATACCCAACAGATCCATTAGCAGTGAGAATTGAGATATGAGCCGAAGAGAGTATCGCATGAATCCAATCAATGAATTGAGAGGAAAAACCAAATGACTTAAGAACTTCAAGCAGAAATTGCCAGTTTAACGTATCAAAGGCTTTCCTAATGTCCACCTTCGGGCACATGTTACCACCAAAATATTTTTTATTCAAGAGATTGACACCTTCAGAAGTGATTGCAATGCACTGATGGATTTGGCGCCCTTTTATGAATCCAAATTGATTCTCTGTAACAATTCGGCTAGCAGTAATGGCGAGCCTATCAGCTAAGATCTTTGAGATTATTTTGAATGTGAAATTACTCATAACAATCAGCCTATATTGTTCAATTGTCGAGGCACCAGGGACTTTGGGGATAAGTGCCATCAAGCTTGAATTCATCCCACCAGAGATTTTCCCATGCTGAAAGAACCACTGAACCATTTTACACACGTCACTACCCACAATGCTCCAATAGGACTGAAAGAAATGACCGATGAAGCCGTCAGGGCTAGGAGAGCTAGAAGGATCCATGGAAAAAACCGTATGACGGATGCAATCCTTATCAGGGCAGACGGTTAGAGAAGTGTTCTCAAAATCCGTCACAACCCGAGGAACCATATCAGAAACTAGAGACAAATCCACCGGATTCCTGTCTGTGCTGGCGAACAGGTTATCATAGTAAGAGATAATATTATTAGAAATAATATTTGGGTCAGTGTGAGAAACCCCATCAATTGTTAAGGCAGAAATTCCCATATACGATTTTCGCATCGCAGAGACACGTTGAAAGTAGCTTGCATTACGGTCTCCCTCAGTAAGCCACCGCACCCGCTTTTTTCTTTCAAATATGTTTCTTGCTGAAGCAAGTGTGTTGAAACACCTTTCCACAAGATTTTGATTTGACAAAATCATCCATGATTAAGACACAATTAAATTTATGTGCTTTATTTTAATTGTACTAATCCGTTTGTTCAATGTTGAGTATAAATATAAATAAAAGATAAATATAAGAAGTAAGACAGGAAGAGGTCAGCATAGAAGCCTAAAGTATCAAGCTGAGTGGAATCAAACTTAGCATCAAAAGACAAAGACATACACGCCCACAACAACTGTCTCACGAAGCTGAGCTGACTAAACTTATACTCAGATTGGAAATTGTAAATGACAAGGTTTTACGAAGTAGAAGCTGAGTGATTCTTCAGGACAGCATGAAAAAGTCGTTAGCTAAAAGACAATGATTACCGCCCCTCTGTACCAATAATTGAATCCTTGGAAATACGCAGAAGACACATTCCGAGATGTATGGGTCAATGGATTATTGGTAAAGGACAACTGACACAAAAGGACAAACCAGACGCAAGAAGACAAGTCTGACGTCTGAAGGAATGCAGAGGAATGGAATGGCCGGAACAGTCTGAAGCTGACCAGAATCTGTCCCCTAAAAGAGCCGTTTTAACATTAACGGCTAGATCATTTCAAAATGATCCAACACAGATTTTTCCTATAAAAGGACAATCAAACCTCTTGGATCATTGCCAGAATTACAAGAAGAAAAATACAAGATAGAAAAGATACAAAAGCACTTAGATATAAAAAGAGATCTTACACCCATCTTTCATTCTTTGTGTAAATGCTAGAGTGATTACTTGTAATCTTCTAAAGTGTTCTTTGCTTGAAAAGGAACAAGTGTTTATCAATTGTAAAATTGAGAGTGCTGTGCTGAGTGTTTGGTTGTAAACATTCAGTGGTAGAGAAATCTAGGTGCTGGGTTGTAGCACTTAGTAGGAGTTGAGTAGACGAATAGAGGAAGGTACTCTTGCATATTCAACTGCCTTGTAATTGGTTTGTGCTCTACCTTTAAAGAGCTCAGTATTGGATTCTAAAAGCCCGGAGGACTCTAGGGACTGGACGTAGGCAGAGAGGCCGAACCAGGATAAGTGATACTGAGTAATCTCTAAACTCTCTCTCAATATATATATGTGCATGTGTTGTATGTGAAATTTACTCAGCATATAAAATTGTTTAAAGTTGACTCTGAGTAATTTCAAGTGCTGAGTTAGAAGCTGACCTCCAAGAGTGTCAATATCTAACTTATAAATAAAACAACTTTAGTCAATATCCGTCCAAAGCTGTCTTATAGCATATCTGGCCAAGCTGAGCTGACCAACTTGCAAAATAACTAAGTCAGCATATAGTTAAACGAAAAAAGTTATATTAGTTCCTAACCCCCCCCCCCTTGGAACTAATCACACGGGACCAACAAGTGGTATCAGAGCCTAAGCTCACAACTCAAAGATATAACTATCTTGAGCGGATCCCATAAATGGGTGAGAACAGCACTCGTTTCCTTCTAGGGAACCAAACAACACAGATACTCCCTGAGGGATTATCAATCACTAGGCCTCCCCTATTCTTTGGATCTAATTATACATTCTGGAAGAATAGGATGAAAAACTTTATTCAAGCCACAAACATGAGTGCATGGCTTGCAATTGTTCAAGGTCCACATGTGCCATATAAAACTGTTAACAATGAGAAAATTGTTAAGAGCGAAGCTGAGTAGACAGAGGATGACCTCAGAAAATTACAAAATAAAGCCTCGGCTATAAATATGCTTCACTATGCTTTAGATGCTGCAGAATACAATAAGATTTCAGGTTGTGAGTCAGCACAGGAGATTTGGAAAAAGCTTGAAGTGACCTATGAAGGCACCAGTAAGGTTAAGAAGTCTAAAGTCAATCAGCATATGAGACTCTACGAGCTGTTCGAGATGAACGAAAACGAAGACATCTCAGAAATGAACTCAAGATTCACCAACATCATAAATGAGCTCAAAAGACTTGGAAAGAACTTCACTGAAGAGGAACAGGTGAAGAAAATCCTGAGAAGTCTACCTAAGAGCTGGCAAGCAAAGAAAACAGCTGTAGAAGAAGCTCAGGACTTGACTGCCTACAAATATGATGAGCTGATCGGATCCTTGCTGACCCATGAGATCTCTATGAAGAACTCTGAAGCTAAAGAAAAGTCCGAAGATAAGAAACAGAAATCACTAGTGATGAAAGCTGACTCCACAGAAGCTGAGTCAACTGATGATAAGGAAATGGCTATGTTCACTAGAAAGATGAAGAAACTGTTTAGAAGAAGTGACAGAAATAGCAAAAGGCCATACAAGAAAGGTGATAGGTACAAAGCTGAGTCCAGTGACAAATATAAGAAGGACAGCTCCAAGTCGTCACATGTTTTGAGTGCCACCAAACTGGGCACATCAAGTCAAGCTGCCCAAACCTAAAAAGAGATAAAAAAAGGGAAACAAGAAGGCAATGGTAAGTAGGTTTATTTAAGCCCTTATTTTCTACTTCATCCTTAGATCTTCAAACTCCTGGGATCGACTTTGAGCTTATTGGTTCTTGGAACAAAAATCTTTTGCTAAGTAGGTTTGAGCTGACTTTACTACAATTAAATATAGAGTGTAGATTTGTTTATGTTTAATGAGATGAAATTGTACAAAGTATAACAACATTAGACTCGTCATGCTTAGGTTTGTTTAAATCTATCTATTTTTATACTGGGCTTGAAATTTATAAAAAAAAAACGATAGTGAATATGTCGACCCGACCCGACCCGACCCGACCATATAATATAATTTAAAAACAAAAATTATAAAGATGTGTTTATTTGAATTGGTGTTAAAAGGGTTTTTAAGCCCAACTCGAGCTCATTTAAATTGATAGCAAAATAGATTTCGATTCATTAAGTGTTTTCATGTGTAAGTTTGTGAGGTCTAGTTTAAGCTCAACTAATTAACGTGTCTATTAGGGATATATTTAATAGGTTGGGCCGAGCACCGGTCGGGCTTAACACTTAATCTAACTTGTTTAGGCTTAGCACGACCTGCATTGTATCCACATCGGCCTCAGACTCTACCATACTAATATAACTAATTTCTAAACTTAATTTAGTCTAGCTACCCAACTAATATAATTATATTATAAAAATAAATTAATCTATTTTTTCATAATTTAGACGATTTCTCGGTTTGAGGATCCTTTTAGGTGGATAATCTCCCAATTAAAGAATTAAACTATGATTATAAACAATAAACATACAAGAATTAAAATTTAATTAGATGAAAAAAGTATGAAACCAGTACAAAGAATGTTTTAAGAAAATCTAAACATATCCCTACCAAGGGCATTATCTCTAGCAAGAAGGGAGCAGAAGTCTGGAAGGGTATTCCACATTTGTAAATCTGAGGCCAGACGTCCGTAATTAGCAAGAGGGTCTGCCACTTGATTTCCCTCACGGAACACATGGGAGACAACCACCTGAATATGCGTCATTGAATCTAAACAATTTAAACAATCCACATGCATTGTCTAGGGAATGATCTGCGCACGGGCACGAAAAATTCGAATAACGTAAGTCGGGTCACTTTCAATCCAGAGATGATTCCATTCACGTGACCTCGCAATCGAAACTGCAAAAATAGCAGCTTGCAATTCCGCCATGTGTACCAAAGCACAATCAAGGGGGAAGGCAAATGACCTAAGAGGATGCCCCTGACTATTTCGAAAAACCACACCGCAACCAGCTCTACCCGAGATCACGGAGGCATCAGTGTTAGCTTTAATCCAATCAGACGGAGGGGGCTGCCATCTAACTTCAATGATTCGAGGGGCCCTATGATGATGAGCGTTTAACCCGAGATTATGGAGAATAGATAACTCCACAGCAGAATTCCATACCGATCCGTTGCTGATTCTATCAGAGCTACGAATTGCAGACCAAAGATAGCGTAATTCCTCATGAATGTTTGGTGGCTTGCTCTCAAAAATAGCAGCATTTCTTACATACCAGATCAACCAAACAGTGTTGACAAGCACGACCTGCCAGAGGGAAAGGACTTACGAACTGAACTTGTGTGGGAAGGCGTGTTGCAAGAGGGTCTATAGAGAAGAATCAAGTACAAGTCTTCTACCAAATAAAGCCGATATGCTAAACCAGATTTGGGAAGCAAAGGGGCAATGAACAAGCAAATGGTCACTCGTCTCATAAGCCATTAAACAGACCGGACAGCGAGATATTAGAGGCAGACCTCTAGTACGGAGCGCATCAGGAGTTGGTAAAGCGCCCCAGTATGCACGCCAGCAAACCATGGAGTGTGATGGCTGAATAAAAGCTTTCCAAATTGACTGAAAAACCAAAGGCAAAGTCGAAGGAGCAAGTAGCCAGTGATAGAATAACTTTACCGTGAAGAGGCCATTACTCGCAGGTCTCCAAAAACATAAATCATGTTCAGAGCCATTTCCATGCATATTCCGGATGCGCTGGTGCAACAGACTAGCCAGCATCGGAAGATCCCGCCAGTTACCATTTTCATAAAAATCTGGGATTCTATCAGTGAGCTTCAAACGGTATGACATAGAAATCCCAAGCTGTTCATCCAGGGGCGGAAAAATCCATTCCGAATTCCAGAATGACAACTCAGAAGATGATCCAAATGACCACAAACAATTCTCCCGTAACTTGAGATAGGCGACCTTGACAGACCACCAAACAGACGATCACTGCAAGTGAAACTTTGGCAAACCAACCCTGTTTAGAAAGCGCGTCCTCAACAAATTAAAGCATAAAGAATTAGAGGAAAGAAAGTCCCATGCCAATTTACCACTCATAGCCAAGTTAAGGGTCGAGAGGTGTTTAATACCCAACCCTCCTTCCTTTAAGGACTTTAAGCAAACCTTCTAGGGAACAGTAACAAGCTTTTTGGGAAAAATTGAACCCGTCCAAATGAAATTCCCCATGTGTCTATTGAGCCTATTTAGCAAACTCACATGCCATTTGTAAACCATAAAGGTGTGGATCAGAGAGCTAGTGATAACTGAATTAACAAGTGTCAGCCTACCAGCCATAGAGAGAGACGTCCCCGCCCAGCGCGAGAAAGAGAGAATAATTCTATCCGCAGTCGCCGCAAGGTATTTAGCTCTTGGGATCCCTTGAAAAAGAGGAACGCCCAAGTAATCAAATGGGAGAGATTCAATTTTGATTCCAATTAGACCCGCCAATCTGTTCCGATGTTTGAGTAAGATTGAATCTCAGACTTTTGCCAATTCACTAATTGTCCAGATAGAGAGCCATATAAATCCAAAATATCCATGAGAGCATGTATGTTTGAGATGCTTGCCCTACAGAAAACTAAAATATCATCTGCATAAAACAAGTGCGAAGGCATTACAGAAGAAGTAGAATAATCCATCGCAGACAGCGACCCACGCAGGGTATGAGCATTGATAAAACGGCTAAAGAAATCCTACACTAAACCAAATAGAAGAGGAGAAAGTGGATCTCATTGTCTTACTCCTCGAGAGCAAGAGAAATACCCAACAGATCCATTAGCAGTGAGAATTGAGATATGAGCCGAAGAGAGTATCGCATGAATCCAATCAATGAATTGAGAGGAAAAACCAAATGACTTAAGAACTTCAAGCAGAAATTGCCAGTTTAACGTATCAAAGGCTTTCCTAATGTCCACCTTCGGGCACATGTTACCACCAAAATATTTTTTATTCAAGAGATTGACACCTTCAGAAGTGATTGCAATGCACTGATGGATTTGGCGCCCTTTTATGAATCCAAATTGATTCTCTGTAACAATTCGGCTAGCAGTAATGGCGAGCCTATCAGCTAAGATCTTTGAGATTATTTTGAATGTGAAATTACTCATAACAATCGGCCTATATTGTTCAATTGTCGAGGCACCAGGGACTTTGGGGATAAGTGCCATCAAGCTTGAATTCATCCCACCAGAGATTTTCCCATGCTGAAAGAACCACTGAACCATTTTACACACGTCACTACCCACAATGCTCCAATAGGACTGAAAGAAATGACCGATGAAGCCGTCAGGGCTAGGAGAGCTAGAAGGATCCATGGAAAAAACCGTATGACGGATGCAATCCTTATCAGGGCAGACGGTTAGAGAAGTGTTCTCAAAATCCATCACAACCCGAGGAACCATATCAGAAACTAGAGACAAATCCACCGGATTCCTGTCTGTGCTGGCGAACAGGTTATCATAGTAAGAGATAATATTATTAGAAATAATATTTGGGTCAGTGTGAGAAACCCCATCAATTGTTAAGGCAGAAATTCCCATATACGATTTTCGCATCGCAGAGACACGTTGAAAGTAGCTTGCATTACGGTCTCCCTCAGTAAGCCACCGCACCCGCTTTTTTCTTTCAAATATGTTTCTTGCTGAAGCAAGTGTGTTGAAACACCTTTCCACAAGATTTTGATTTGACAAAATCATCCATGATTAAGACACAATTAAATTTATGTGCTTTATTTTAATTGTACTAATCCGTTTGTTCAATGTTGAGTATAAATATAAATAAAAGATAAATATAAGAAGTAAGACAGGAAGAGGTCAGCATAGAAGCCTAAAGTATCAAGCTGAGTGGAATCAAACTTAGCATCAAAAGACAAAGACATACACGCCCACAACAACTGTCTCACGAAGCTGAGCTGACTAAACTTATACTCAGATTGGAAATTGTAAATGACAAGGTTTTACGAAGTAGAAGCTGAGTGATTCTTCAGGACAGCATGAAAAAGTCGTTAGCTAAAAGACAATGATTACCGCCCCTCTGTACCAATAATTGAATCCTTGGAAATACGCAGAAGACACATTCCGAGATGTATGGGTCAATGGATTATTGGTAAAGGACAACTGACACAAAAGGACAAACCAGACGCAAGAAGACAAGTCTGACGTCTGAAGGAATGCAGAGGAATGGAATGGCCGGAACAGTCTGAAGCTGACCAGAATCTGTCCCCTAAAAGAGCCGTTTTAACATTAACGGCTAGATCATTTCAAAATGATCCAACACAGATTTTTCCTATAAAAGGACAATCAAACCTCTTGGATCATTGCCAGAATTACAAGAAGAAAAATACAAGATAGAAAAGATACAAAAGCACTTAGATATAAAAAGAGATCTTACACCCATCTTTCATTCTTTGTGTAAATGCTAGAGTGATTACTTGTAATCTTCTAAAGTGTTCTTTGCTTGAAAAGGAACAAGTGTTTATCAATTGTAAAATTGAGAGTGCTGTGCTGAGTGTTTGGTTGTAAACATTCAGTGGTAGAGAAATCTAGGTGCTGGGTTGTAGCACTTAGTAGGAGTTGAGTAGACGAATAGAGGAAGGTACTCTTGCATATTCAACTGCCTTGTAATTGGTTTGTGCTCTACCTTTAAAGAGCTCAGTATTGGATTCTAAAAGCCCGGAGGACTCTAGGGACTAGACGTAGGCAGAGAGGCCGAACCAGGATAAGTGATACTGAGTAATCTCTAAACTCTCTCTCAGTATATATATGTGCATGTGTTGTATGTGAAATTTACTCAGCATATAAAATTGTTTAAAGTTGACTCTGAGTAATTTCAAGTGCTGAGTTAGAAGCTGACCTCCAAGAGTGTCAATATCTAACTTATAAATAAAACAACTTTAGTCAATATCCGTCCAAAGCTGTCTTATAGCATATCTGGCCAAGCTGACCAACTTGCAAAATAACTAAGTCAGCATACAGTTAAACGAAAAAAGTTATATTAGTTCCTAACCCCCCCTTGGAACTAATCACACGGGACCAACAAGTGGTATCAGAGCCTAAGCTCACTACTCAAAGATATAACTATCTTGAGCGGATCCCATAAATGGGTGAGAACAGCACTCGTTTCCTTCTAGGGAACCAAACAACACAGATACTCCCTGAGGGATTATCAATCACTAGGCCTCCCCTATTCTTTGGATCTAATTATACATTCTGGAAGAATAGGATGAAAAACTTTATTTAAGCCACAAACATGAGTGCATGGCTTGCAATTGTTTAAGGTCCACATGTGCCATATAAAACTGTTAACAATGAGAAAATTGTTAAGAGCGAAGCTGAGTGGACAGAGGATGACCTCAGAAAATTACAAAATAATGCCTCGGCTATAAATATGCTTCACTGTGCTTTAGATGCTGCAGAATACAATAAGATTTCAGGTTGTGAGTCAGCACAGGAGATTTGGAAAAAGCTTGAAGTGACCTATGAAGGCACCAGTAAGGTTAAGGAGTCCAAAGTCAATCAGCATATGAGACTCTACGAGCTGTTCGAGATGAACGAAAACGAAGACATCTCAGAAATGAACTCAAGATTCACCAACATCATAAATGAGGTCAAAAGACTTGGAAAGAACTTCACTGAAGAGGAACAGGTGAAGAAAATCCTGAGAAGTCTACCTAAGAGCTGGCAAGCAAAGAAAACAGCTGTAGAAGAAGCTCAGGACTTGACTGCCTACAAATATGATGAGCTGATCGGATCCTTGCTGACCCATGAGATCTCTATGAAGAACTCTGAAGCTAAAGAAAAGTCCGAAGATAAGAAACAGAAATCACTAGTGATGAAAGCTGACTCCACAGAAGCTGAGTCAACTGATGATGAGGAAATGGCTATGTTCACTAGAAAGATGAAGAAACTGTTCAGAAGAAGTGACAGAAATAGCAAAAGGCCATACAAGAAAGGTGATAGGTACAAAGCTGAGTCCAGTGACAAATATAAGAAGGACAGCTCCAAGTCGTCACATGTTTTGAGTGCCACCAAACTGGGCACATCAAGTCAAGCTGCCCAAACCTAAAAAGAGATAAAAAGGGAAACAAGAAGGCAATGGTAGCAACATGGAGTGACAGTGATGAGTCAACATCATCCGAAGCTGATGCAAATGAAACGGCAAACATATGCTTCATGGCCGATGATGCTGATCACTCTCAATCTGAGCAAGCTGACCTCTCTGATGAAACTGACCAGGAGGAACACAACAATGAGGTAACATCCCTACTTTTGCTTAGAAACGAAATGGTAAATGCCTTAAGTGATTTATACACACTAACTAAAAAGTGTAACAAGAAAATCAAATCACTCAGCAGGCGATGTGACGAGATTGAAGAGGTCAAGCTGAGTGACCTCAGATATCTCCTCCAAGACAATGCAGATTTACATAACAATATTCAAATAATGCATAAGTTTGTCACGAAGGTCCAATCTGAGTCAAAGAAACTTAGAAAGGATGTTACAACCTTACTGAGTCAAATAAAAGGCTCGAATAGAAATAAACCCCATGCTGAGTACACAAGGACTAGCCAGCATAAGCAGTTCACTCAATATGAATGATGTGGAAAAAGGGGGCACACAAAAGAAGTGTGTTGGCATAACAAGCGAGTTGTCCAATGTGACTTCTGCGGAAGAAAAGGACATTCCACAAAGATATGTTGGCATGCTCAGCACAACAATGTTGATCGCACTCAGTATAACCCTCAAAGGGTAAAATTTTATGACTTTTGTGGTAAGCGAGGCCACACTATAAAAGTATGTCGTCACAAATTAAAGTATGATTTTGCACCTGTTTACACTAACAAGAAAGGACCCAAAAAGAATTGGGTACCTAAAAATGAATAGTTTCAAATGCAGGTTAGCTTGATATGCGTAGAGAAGTCAAAGTTGTGGTATATAGACAGCGTATGCTCAAGGCACATGGCAGGTGATGAAACACAATTCATCACACTAGAGCTTAAACGAGGAGGAAGTGTAAGCTTCGGAGACAATAAGAAGGGTAGGATAGTCGGCTCAGGTACTATCGGAGGTAACCCAACTATTGAGTCAGTCTCCCTAGTTAAAGGTCTCAAATACAATCTGCTAAGCGTAGCTCAGCTTTGCATGAGCGGCAGAAAGGTTGTATTCGATGATACTAAGTGTCAAATACTCGAGGGGAACACAAATGAATTGATTTTAACCGCCCCTCGCGTAGATAATGTATACATGCTAAATTTAGAAAAACAGTTTTCCAAAAACATATGCTTAGTGTCTAAAGAGGATAACTCCTGGCTATGGCATAGAAGACTTGGGCATGTCAGCATGGACCTTCTTGCCAAACTAGCTAGAAAGCAATTAGTTGAGGGATTACACTACAAGAAAATAACAGTATACCAACGACATTTTACCAACGACACATATGTCGTGAATAATAGCGATGACATACCTACTATTTACATACTAAATTATTCAATTAGCATAATAAAACAAAATACCTAGAAAATACAAACGACTTACAGACGACATAGATTACCAACGATTTATGTCGTTGCCAATAGTGATGAAATTATGTGACAATGGTATGTCGTTGGTAGTACAAAGAACATACCAACGACATACAAACAAAATATTTATTTGAAAAAAAAAATTATCTTTAATTATTTATTACTAAATTACCATCCAAAATACAAACCATTTACAAACAATAATAATAAAAAAAATTAAAAAAAAACCCAAAAGTTCCCACCTTTTTCTTTCCCGCTTATATCCATTTTTTTCCCTCTCGATTTTTTCACCCTAAAATTTTTCCCTCTACAACCCTTTACCCTAATAAGAAGATATGTTCTATACGCCGTCTTGCACCTGTTCCTCAATATGCTTCTCTCATAGTTCTTTTCATCGTTCATCTTCCACCATAACCAGATCTCTATAAACTTCCACACCGGATCACTATATTTCTCCTTACATCTCTCTCCTCTCTCTCATTTCTTGCTGCTAATTTTCTTGGCTTTGGTCTCTTCGTACTCTGGGGGATAGGATGGGATGATTGCTCATGTACGAGGTGTGTCCACTGTTTCTCACTCTATATATGTCATGCTTCTGCTCTTCTTTGCTTTTTTCCTTTTGGGCATTCAATTTTGGTATAGAGAAATGTTCTTCCTTTCTTAAATTTATTGGAATTTGATTATACATTATTGGCATTAATCTTAAATTATGAGATTGATTCTTGTAGAATATGTACAGCTAAGGTTTGTACTATTAATTTTCTATTAATATTTCATGGAAATATAGACTTCATTTGTGAGCTAAGTATAAATTGTGTGTTGTGGGGTGGAGATTGGGATTGGTAGATCGTGTCTGCTGCTTTTTTGACACAAATACTGGAGAAATTTGTTATGCACGTAAGGTGTTTGATTGTTTTCCTGAGCCAGATGTGTTTCTATGGAATTCGATTATTAGATGTTATTACAGGCAGGCATTGTTTTGTGATGCAATTGAAATGTATGGGCGTATGAAAATGACAGGGGTGATTCCTGATGGTTTCACTTTTCCTCCTATCCTCAAAGCTTGTAGTGCTTTGATGGCGCTTCATACTGGGCGGCAGGTGCATGGTCAAGCGTTTCTACTTGGGTTTAAAGGTGATATGTGAAGGAAATTAAGGCTAAGGTATAGCAGCGGAAATATAAAATTTTAGCATACTTCCTTTTAACCATAGGATCCGTTAATCGTTATTTCATATAAAGAGGGATAAGAAGAAATACCTTTTGAAGAACAATCTACCGTTGTTAAAGAAGCGCCCACAATTCTTCTCCGAGTTCCCAAGCACGAAGTATAACACGGTGAGGTTAAGTTAGAATCAACCGTATGAGATGCAACCAAAATAGATTGCCTCTAATTAACCAACACAAGATCAAAGAGAAAGAAAGATAGATGAAATTAATCAATCGATGGAAGCCGTATGAATTCTTGTCCACGAACTAGGGGATGCGAATTCACTTTCTCTCTCTAATTGTATGTTTCGAAAATCACAATGAGGGGAGGGGTTAGGCTTAGCCGAAATTCATGTAGTAGGGGGTATATATAATAACTTGTATCTAAACCCTAGTTAGATAGGAATAGGTTACTTAATAGGAATTCAATTCGGAATAGGATTCCCAATTATTATCTTATAATACATCTAATATATCTAGGATAATAATAAATAACCTAATTGGATAATAATAGGAGTATATTAATCTAATTAAAACTCCTAACTTAATTATCTCTTAATTAATTTAATTCATAAACCTAATCAAATTAGGATTAATGGAATTAAAATAATTCCTTATTTATTATATATAAATTTCGGCTCCCTCTATTTAAATGGGCCTTACTGGGCTCAATTCGGCTTCCATCTATTAATGACATCCATCTCTCTTTTGGTTCCAAGTCTTATGTGTGATCCATTAGGTTCTTACTACTTCTGGCCGTATGCAACTATTAAATTAATTTCTTCAAGAATTATATTTAATCCTTGCATAACGGAATGATGTACTGAGTATGTTATTGGCAAGTCTGTAATCATTCCCCTAGAGTCCGTTAAGAAGACAGGTTGATTCTATCGTTAACCCTTCCGTATTAGTTACAGTATAATTCGATCCTTTATCAACTACATCCTTGAACTGAATCTTATGACTATGGGTGATGTCAAGTCACATATAGTGAGACGTTCATTTTACTTGTATAGGCCGAGTCAACTCAAAAAGATAGGTTAAGTGAAATCTGTATTTCTTACTCTTAACCTATCACCTTGCAAGGATTTAGAGTCGAGTCTTCCACAAGCGATCCTTGGATGTATCTCCCATTAATCGGGAGTGATAAATGCTCAATCCAATGTATAACTACCCTGACATTGCCTCCTGTGACACCCAACCTTTGCAGTTCACACCCCAGAGTCATCTCTGTTAAGGATCGTGGGACCGCAGGATCAAAGTCTCACATTCAGTAATTCAGGATGACCAATTAACATTCCTTTGAGTCTGAGGATTAGTTATACCTATTAATACCAATGAGATGAACAGGTGACAAGGATGAATCTACCCATCCTGTTATCTCAAATCGGATCCCCAATCCTAATGAACGACGTTTCATCGGATCTATGTAACTGTCCAGATATCTATATATATGAAGCTTGTGAGATCAGCTTTCTGTCGGACAGAAGACATTGTTACATACAAGTCTCAACAGTGATATATCAATCCTAAACGTATCACTTGACTTGGGGTGGTTTTAAGTTTATTAGTTTATTATAAAGTTTTGTCTCACTTCATGCTTGTATGAACACTTTATAATCACTTTAAACAAACTTACGGATTTCCTTTTATTAGACTTTATTTAGTGCTTAAAAGGGATTGCCTTTATATATAGTTATAAAACATATATCTCATTAAAACAAATGATATAAAGAACAATTCATTTACATTAAGTTTGTATCCTGCAACAATTGTCTATAGGACACTAAACCCCAATAATATGTTTGTGCAAAATGCTCTGGTTGCATTTTATGCCAAATGTGGACACATTTCACTCGCACGTACTGTATTTGACAGGTTAACTAGTAGAACAATTATTTCTTAGACTTGCATCATTTCTGGGTATGCACAGAATGGGAATCCTTTTGAAGCTTTGAGAATTTTCACCCAAATGAGGAGAATGAATGTCAAACTTAATTGGGTTGCTCTTGTGAGTGTTCTTAGGGCATATACTGATATAGAGGACTTGGAACATGGCAAATCTATTCATGCTTGTGTTCTTAAAATGGGTCTCCAATTTGAGATTTATTTAATCATTTCACTTACAACCATGTATGCAAAATATGGGTAAGTTAGTTTGCATTCATTATGTAACTTACAATATAGTACCTGTTTGAAACACTAGATCACGTATTTAGAGACTTGTTGAGGCCTTTCTTCCATTCCATGACAAGTAAAACATGGTAATCTTGTATGAAAACATTCTTTTATATGATTATGTATACAACTGTTGGTGCATAAGGTTGTAGTCTTTCCTACTTCTACTATTGTTAAAATTAGAGTTAATGAGATAGGATTCTCTCTAGCTTTTTAGTCAACTTAAGAGATGTTTAGGTCCAAACTGTTTCAATCTGGCCATCTTTTTTCTTATCAATATCAACCGTCAATTAGAACTAATGGCTTTCAAGTTTTGGGGAAGTTCTACCAATAAGCTAAGTAGAGCTGAGCAAAGTTGCAATATGTATTCCTTGTACACACACACAAACCTTAATAATTGTTGTATCATGAAAAAAGATCTGGAGTGCCTCTATACTGAAGTTAATTGTTTACTATCAAGGATTGTTTAAATGTCTATGACAGTTGCATTGGTTTGAGGGGCATGTGCTGGAAAAATAGTAGCATGTCCCCTACTATGAAACATCTTTTTAAAATTTAAAATGAAATAAATCATTCATTAAGTTAATTCAATTCCATTTTCTGTCTACATGTTTCCATTACCTTCAATTCCTTCTAGCACCTCTGCATCTTGGCTTATACTACTTGTAAAAATCTACTGTTCTTTTCACATGTACTATCCCTCATTATGTCATGGTGAAAATAGCTTATTTTCGTTCACATACCTGCTGAGTTCTTTGATTTTCCTATAACCGAGTAGAATCACAGCCTAAAGCAAATACTAGCTCGAAGGTCTCTATGATAGAGACATTCTTACCATATACTTGATACAATTAGCTATTATCACAGGGCGATCAGAGCGAAGGATCCTAAGTTTGAGAGGACTCTTAGAAGGTAGGAACTGAATTATAGTTATCCAAATAGAAGTGCAGGATCCCTAATCTTAGTAGAAAACCATGGTGCCCTTATCCTCTAACAAATAGAAAGATGTGGTACATTTTCATGTAGCCTCAAATCACTCTCTTAAAGATCAGTTCCAGCATTATATTATGTGAATTTAGTATATAATTACTGAATAAGCCTTGTACTAGGCAGGTAGATGAGAGGTATCAAACGAAAATCTTTTTATGGTTGTTGTTGCCATAAAGAAAAGAGTAGAAAACACACACACACACATATATATATATAGCTAGGCAATAGAAATAGAAATTATTATAATGACATTTTCTTAGTAGAAAAAAATAGTATCGTAGTAGGTTTTAGAGAGAGCATTCTCATTCTGAAGTGAAATAGTAATTAGATGGTTCATGGAGCTAGACGATAGGGAGCATCTCCCATGTAATGAGCATCCATGTAGAGTACTGCATTTTGTGGATGAAGACCACCCATTACCATGAATTGCATATCTTCTGATGGTTTCTAATGTCTTTTCCTTTGATTTATGAACCAATTATTTATTTGTTTCTGGTCCAATCCTGTTGATTCTGCTAATGCTACCTTCTCTGTCTCATGTTTTTTTAATATTAATTTATATCAGCTAATTCATTTGTACGTATTATGCTAATATAAATTCATTCGGAACTGAAGAACTAGTTTACCGATGGATATGATCCAGCTCCCTCTGACTTCTCATCTGTGCATTTTCCAATTCCAATTCCAAACATAAGCATTTTCATTTCATTCATTTCCCTAACCGTAGACACTAGATTGTCATATTTATATTGTACATTAGACTAATGTTTCAGTTTCCTCCAAAAGATGCATAATCTGATGCCACCAAATATACAAATAGACAAATTATCCAATGCTTGTTTTCTGGAATTGTTTTGATAGTTCTATGTTTAGTTACATATGTGTTCTAGGTCATTATTATCAAAGATGTTAATTGAAGTACTTGAAAAATTAGTTTTGGATTAAGTACAATAGCTTCTCATCTCAATTGATTCCATCCTTTGATGCTTGCACTTGACCCTGCCATTTCATTAACTGATATTAGCATCTCATCTGACTTCTCATCTGCCATTCTAAGCCGATACCACAGTTAGTCCATTTTTTAGAATGGAAATAAGATGAGTTTACTTAATCAATTTTTTTTGTTTCTGCAGAATTTGATTTGATCGCGGTTTGCCACTAAACATGGAGTGCATATTACATTGTTTGACAAAATAGAGAAGATAATTTGTGTTCCATTGTCTGATTTAGAGGTTAGTTTTCTCAATTCGAGTGTTGTGGTTTTAGAGATTACTACAGATTTGGATGTTGCATGTTAGTTCTAATTTTGTTTGACTGATGTGTTTTGATGCAATTGTTTTGGGTTTAAGAATAGTTGCATATATGTCTATACTAGCAACCATGTAAAGTTGCAAATGGGGAATATAGGTTTTGGTTGTGGTTGATTTTGTGGTAGATTGAGATTACCTTTGAAGTGAACTTCACGCCTGGTACACACCATTGGGCTAAAAAGAACAGTCCAACTATAAATAATTTTTAGAGTGACTTGAAAAATTAATCAACTCCAATAAAAAAAATAGAAAATGTTTCAAATATTAAATCTTTATAACTGTTTGGTTAAAGTGGTGTTGAGTGCATAATTTCGACAGAAATAGTATACGATTGTAATAATATAGCTACAAGCATAGAAGACATCTGAAGCAATAGATGCAAATTTTGTCTTTCTGTTTGATCTAATTTTGGAATTTAAGTGGTAAGAAATAAAAGCAGATGGAGAGTTGAATATTGATGTTGAAAAAGTTAATCATGATCTGACTTGTGGCGATTGTGAAGGATGTACAAAGAAGCAGATGATAAGAAAATACAAATAGAATAACTTAAGAGATCTAATCCAGTAGCTATTGAGCCTGTTTCCCCAATAGATGGAGCTGGTGTTCCTTCTCCTTTTGATTCATCATTTCCAACCATTCCTTTAACCACAATCCTTCCAAATCCAGATGTAATTGACTAAGCTATTCCAGTGCAGTTAGGGGTGTTCGAACCGAAATAACCGAAAGCCGAATAATCCTAAAATAAAAACCGAACCGAACCTAATAACAACCGAACTGAACCGAATAATTTGATCAGTTCGGTTATTCGGTTATTCTTAAAATAATAATTGAGTTACAACAGTATTATTAACCTTTCAAATCTGTTCCAGATATTTTGTGGAAAATGAGCTGATAGGAGTTTTGTATGGTGAGTGAGTGAGTTTATTCTTTTTATAATAGCAGTAATAACATGTATCATGGGTGAGTGAGTTTTTTTAATAGAATTAGAAACTATTAATCTATTGGTAAAAACGACAGAGTGAATCAGAAGAGTAAAATTAGACTTGGAGTTGAATTTTAAAAACTATCAATCTAATCTAATAATAATAGTTTTCTTCAAAAACAAATCTAATAATAATAGTATATAAATATATCACAAAGAATGAGAAACCAATACTCATCAACAACAACTTAATAACTTATCAATTAATACTTATGACTTAAAAAAAACAACTTATTAAGTTAACACTTTAAAAACGACGTAGAATCAGTAAACAAGAAGATAGTTGTAAACTATATAATAATATATCTAATTTTTAACTAAAACTAATTTATTTCGGTCGGTTCGGTTAATTTGATAATTTTGGTTCATAAACGGAACCGATCGAAATTACCGAAATATTAAAAAAAAAATAAAACCGAATCTAATAGACCGAAAAACCGAACAGAAAAACCGAAATGCTTCGGTCCGGTCGGTTATTTAGGTCCAGCTCGGTTTTTGAACACCCCTAAGTGTAGTCATAATTATTAGATTTTGTGATATTTATTATTATATAGTTTAATTTAGACACTAACTTGTGTAGTATAAATTAGGGATAAGGTACCAAAATAGGCCTAAGGTTTTTGGAGAAGTACCAATTTAGGCTTAACGTTCAAAATAGCACCAATTTAGGCTTAACGTTTACAACATAATATCAATTTAGGCTTAACGTTTGCAATATAGCATCAATTTAGGCCTCACGTACAAAATAGCATAAATTGATGCTATATTGGTGCTATTTTGAACGTTAAGCCTAAATTGATATTATGTTGTAAACGTTAAGTCTATATTGGTGCTATTTTGAACGTTAAGACTAAATTGGTACTTTTCCAAAAACCTAAGGCTTATTTTGGTACCTTATCCCTATAAATTATAACACCAATTATTGGCGGCTACCATGCTTTCCTCTTTATTGCCTTTTCTAATTATTATATTTTGCAAGGACATGAGCAACAATAGGGACTGGATGTATCAGAGGCTAGATGAGTCTGGTCGTGTCTCCAATGAATATCTTATTCAACTCGAAAGTTTTATGTCTTTTGCTCTTAGTCAACCGAATCTTATGAATGGATACAACATAAGATGCCCTTGTAAGAAATGTGAGAATCGAAAATTTCATTCACCTGATATGGTTCGGGTTCATTTGTCAAGGAATGGTTTTGTCTCCAATTACTACAATTGGCATTGCCAAGGGGAAACATACCTATTTCAAACTACTGATGAGCATGAAACCTCATCTAGTTTTTCTGATCCTCCACCTTTGAATTCCTTTAGAGAAATGGTTGTAGATGCGATAGAGGCAGAATTTGGTACAGAACATATAGAGGAAGATCCCAATCCTAAAGCACAACATTTTTTTGATATGTTGAACTCTGCTGACACAGAAGTGTTTCTTGGTTGTCAGAAGCATTCTTAATTATCGGCGACTGCACGTTTGTTGAATATGAAGTCGGAGCATCGATTGTCTGAAAGGTGTTATGATTCAATGGTGCAATTTATAAAGGAATTAATTCCAGAGGAGAATAAATTGCCCGGTGATTTCTATAGTACAAAAAAGTTGGTGCACTCTCTTGGATTACCGGTTGAAAAAATTGATTGTTGTAAACTTGGCTGCATGCTATATTGGGGTGTTGATACTGATTTAAATGCTTGTAAGTTTTGTAGTAATCCTAGGTACGAACATCAAACTAATGCATCGAGCCATAAGTCTCAGCTTCCATTCAAACAAATGTACTATTTTCCCATAACACCAAGGCTTCAACGATTGTATACATCAAAAGCTACTTCAGCGCATATGAGATGGCATTCTGAACATGAGCAGGAAGAAGGTGTAATGTCTCATCCTTCTGATTCTTTGGCTTGGAAACATTTTGATACAACCCACCCTTCTTTTGCTGTAGAAAGTCGTAATGTTAGACTTGGATTATGTACGGATGGGTTCCAACCTTTCGGCCAATTGGGCCAACAATATTCTTCATGGCCTGTAATTGTCACTCCATACAATTTGCCTCATTGGATGTGTATGAATGAGGCATACATGTTCTTATCTGTGATCATTCCCGGTCCGAATAATCCAAAGCACAAATTAGATGTCTTTTTGCAGCCTCTTATTGCCGAGCTTAAGCAATTATGGGATGATGGTATAAACACATATGATGTATCTTTGAAGCAAAATTTTCAAATGCGGGCTGCACTTCTATGGACCATATCAGATTTTCCTGCTTATTCTATGTTGTCGGGTTGGACGACAGCTGGCAAAAAAGCTTGCCCTTATTGTATGGAAAAATCAAAAGCATTTACTCTATCGAAAGGAAGAAAAACATCTTGGTTTGACAACCATAGAAATTTTTTGCCTAATGATCACCCTTTCAGACGGAATCGAAACAATTTTAGAAAGAATACAATTGAAGGTGGTAATGCTCCACCTATTATGACAGGGGAAGAGATTTTGAAAGAGCTAAATAAATTGGGTCTAATGAAAGTTACTGATTTTCAACATGAAGAGGTGAATGTTCATATATGCAAGACATGCGGGTGGAAAAAGCGTAGCATTTTCTGGGACTTGCCTTATTGGAAATCCAATCTGGTAAGGCATAACCTAGATGTAATGCACATTGAGAAAAATGTCTTTGATAATGTTTTTAATACTGTTATGAATATTGAGGGAAAGACTAAGGATAATCCAAAAGCTCGAGAAGATTTAAAATTATTTTGCAATAGAAAGGAGTTAGAAAAGGACCCTACAAATGGGAAATACCCCAAAGCTTGTTACACATTAGACAAAAGTCAAAAAAAACTTTTGTGTGAATGGGTGAAGGAACTTAAATTTCCCGATGGTTATGTGTCAAACTTGGGAAGATGTGTTGATATGAAAAAACTAAAGCTTTTTGGGATGAAGAGTCATGATTGTCATGTTTTCATGCAACGTTTGCTACCGATAGCTTTTCGTGAATTGCTCCCTAAAAATGTTTGGGAAGCTTTGACAGAGTTAAGTTTATTCTTCAAAGAACTGACATCTTCGGAGATTAAAGTTGAAGACATGGAAATATTGGAAGCTCAAATTCCCATTATAATTTGCAAATTGGAGAAAATTTTTTCTCCAGCTTTCTTTGACTCGATGGAACATTTGCCTGTTCACTTGCCTTACGAAGCCAAGATTGCTGGTCCTGTTCAATACCGTTGGATGTATCCATTTGAAAGGTAACAAAATCATTAGTTTATTCCCAACATATGTTTTGACTTATTGAACAAATATCATGTTGATATAAATTATTCATATAGATTCCTACAACATTTGAAGAAGAATGTAAAAAATAAAGCTCGAGTTGAAGGGTCTATATGTAATGCATATTTGGTGGAGGAAGCATCAACTTTTTGTTCACATTACTTTGAGCCTTACGTTTACTCACGCTTTCGACAAGTTCCTCGGAATGATGAAGGGGAAAACATGGAAGCTATACCAAACAATCTATCCATATTCACATATCATAGCAGATTAAGTGGGAAGCCAAAGTCAAGGAAGATGTCTGAAGTTGAGTATAGGGCAGCACAAATATATATATTATTGAATACAAGTGAGGTGCAAGATTATAAAGAGTAAGTAAGATACAAATTCAATAATAAACTAGGATTATTTTATGGCTTATGCTAATTAATTTTCATATTCATAGGATGTACATCTCTGGGTTGAGATCCATCAATCCATCCATTAGTGAGACCGAAATTGATGACCAACTTGATAAGAATTTTGCTGATTGGTTCAAACAATATGTAAGAAAAATACATGTAGTTGCATTTGTTTTGACCAAATAAGATGAAAGATACTATTTAACTTCATAATTTTTTTGTAGGCTTCTGATAATGTTATTGAAAATCAATTCATCCATGACCTAGGTCAAGGACCATTGGGAACAGTTAAATCATATCCTATTTGTTTTGTAAATGGATATAGATTCCACACCACTTCACATGGTTCAAGAAGATCAACAATGAATAGTGGTGTTTGTATCAAGGGTGAAAATTATAGTGAAACCTCAAGTAACTATTATGGGAGGTTAAATGAGATTCTTGAGCTGGAATATCCTGCATTACCAATTAAAAGGACATTATTATTTAATTGTGAATGGTTTGATCCTAGAGCCAATGTTGGTATGAAGGTCCATAAACGTTATAATCTAGTGGATGTGAATACTCGACGGCATTTTCATAAATATGAGCCATTTATACTTGCAATGCAGGCTACTCAAGTCTATTATGTGTCCTATCCTAGCTTGAAACATGACAAGATAGATTAGGTCGTTGTTTGTAAGGTTAAACCAAGTGGAGTAGTCGTCGAGGCTCAAAAGAGTTCTACTCAAAAAACTCAAAATGTAGATATACCTTACCAAGAAAATGAAGCTGAAGGTCTCAATATTGATGTAATTGAAACAGAAGATGAAGAACAACTTCTTAATGATCAAAATGAGCAGTTTGTGGTGCCTAGTGATGATGAAGAAAACATCCAATTGGACATGTCTGAAACAGATTCTGAATCAGAAGATCTTGAACTTGATACTGAATTAGATGACACCGAAGTTTATCTAGAAGATCAAGAAGAAGATTTAGATGATTATAGCGAATAGTTTTTTAATTGTTATTTATTTGTCTATTTGTATGAAAATACATTCGGTTATATCTAGCTACATTGAATTGAAAACATTTGTTATTTATGTATGTAATGTATTTAAGTTGGAAAATGTTATTAGGATTTATTTATCGTTGACAAAAAATTTATTGTTTTCCAGTGATGGCTCGAGGCACTGGTGGAAGAAACGGTGGAAGAAACGGTGGAAGAAATGGTGGAAGAAAAAGAATTCGACAAACTGAAAATGTAATTACGTCTACACAAGATGCTAGTGTTGTTAATAATGAAATGCATGTTTTATCTGAACCTATTGTAGAAACAAGTGTTGGGCATAATACAACAGAATCACAAATTTCAAATGGAGGTGTTAGCAGCGCAAATGGGGCTGGAAGTAGGGCTCCAAATGGGGCTGGAAGTGGGGCTCCAAATGGGGCTGCAAGTGAAGCTACAAGTGGGGATGTAAATGGTGCTGCAAGTGGGGCTGCAAATTGTGCAAGACCAAGTATGTATGAATCTCTTAATCCTAGAAGAACTGTTAATGGATGCCAAGTCATTCGAGTTGTTGGTGATGCGTAAGTATTTCACCACTTTAATGTATTTTTTTTCTTCTTTTATCTTTCTATTCTATTTTGTTGTTATCTTTCTATTAATTATGTAATGTTTCAGGTTATGGCCGTCTTGTTCTCGATCCATCCGAAAAATATTTGAGCATAAAGTTGATGCATCTGGTTATCGTTGGACGGAAGTAACTGCAGAAACAAAAAAAAATCTACTTTGAAGAATTCAGGGTATGAAATTATGAATCCATTTAAGGTATAAATTATTGGGGATTATATTGTATGAAATCTTAAGTTTTGTTAATATTTCATTTAATGTTTCTTCAGAAAAGATATTATTGGGATGAGGCCGTGGAAGAATTAGTCAAGATTGCATGGGATAAGACGGCACACGCTCGATATAAGGATATGGTATATTCTGCTAATGCAAAGAAAGAAAAACTTCCCTTCGTGCCACAAAATATTTGGGACGAATGGCAGAAGTTTTTCACCAGTCCAGAATTCCTCCTCAAATCACAAAGAAATTCAGAGAATAAAAAAGGAGGAAAGAACGGGGCTGGTCCTTCATGCCACACTGGAGGCTCTACTCCTCATGCTGAACATGCGAGGAGAATTGTAAGTATTCTAAACTGCTAAACAAATTGTGTGGGGTTCTTATTAAGAATTACTAAATAAGTTTGCTGCTCATTTTTATCTTATTCTGATAAAAAACTAAAACCCTTTCTTAAATCCCTAAACTTTTACATACTTTTATCATTGAACCTTTTAATTTACAGTATCACTGAAATAATCATTATATATTTTCTTAGAACAAATGAATTATAGTAACCATATCTTCTCCCTATCAAATTTAATTAAATACTTCATATTGCTGTGTGGAATAAATAGTTATCAGCAAAGATGAAAAACGAAACAGACATTAGATTTTCTTTCTTTTGGAGAGGTCTTTCTTTCATTAATGGTGATATTAATATATCATTAGTGACACCAACTTGATTGTCAAAATCATTCACACATTTGAGGTTGTAATTACCATATTTCTATGTTAGTATTAAATTTTATGTAGCTGATGATTTATTAAAAGGTAGTTTTCCATTTGAGGCTCAATTATCGATCCATAGTTTTATTATTCTGGACGGGTCAGACCTATAAGTCTAGCCAGACTGGTTTAGAAAAGTATAACATATTGTATTATTCAGAACCTATAAAAGCTTATCCATCTAGTTCCCAACAAGCTTTTGGTTGGAGTAGTGAGGGGTAATGTTGTCAAACCGTCCAGTCCGGCTGGGTCAATTCGGATCAACCAAATTAGATGGGTAAATTTGTGTCGAGAAACATAACATATTGCATTGTTTAGAATTAGTGAAAATTCATCCTTCTGGATAGTTCAACAGGTGACCCATAAAGGAACGAGTTTACAAATTAAGTGAATGACATTGAACACCAAATATTCAGCTTCAGTGCTATGTGTCTGTCTGACTGTCTATAGATGGCATTTTTCTTTAAATATTTTTTGGCATTTTTTTACTAATTAAGTGAATGTAAATGGGTTCAATAGTATGGGGGAATATGATGATTTATGTTCATATATGAGTTAGATGGTAAACATACTTGTCATAATTATCTTATAGCTTTTATTATAAGGTTCAGTTATAGGTATACTTTATTTGCTGTCAAATGCCAAAGACATGGTTTTTTATATTACCATTCTTGTACTACTTTAATGGAGACTCTTACTATACTTCAATTTCATGTCCTTCAATTTCATGCCAAAGATTTCTACCCAAATTATTACTATGATCTTTTTAGCCCTTGTCTATAGAGTAATTAGAGCACTAATTAATTGAATCTAATGCAGTGTTGAATAATTGAAATTTTTCTCTGTTTGTTGTCCCATATTCAACCAAATTTTCTGTTTTATGTAGGCAATAGAATTGGGTCGAGAACCTACGTTGCATGAGATTTTCGTAAAGACCCATACTCTAAAGAAGGATAGTCAAACGTTTGTGGATGATAAAGCACGTCAAGTTAATGTGAGTAATAGCATAAATATTAATACTTTCATGATATACTTGTGCATATGTTTTTGTATGATAAATTAACTAATTAAATTTCAATGTATATAGGAACGTGTTGTTGCTTTACGTCAACAACGTTTGGATGCACAAGACGACAATGAGGAGGAGTTAGATGAGAGCCAAGTATTTATAGAGGCTGCAACCGGGAAAAGAAAGGATAGAATTTATGGTATTGGATCAGTGGCTTGTTTATATAGCGATCTCAGTGGCGCTACTTCTGCACCTCCACCATCTGCTGAATATACTGCTCAATTAGAGCAAGAAGTTGGAGATTTGAAAGAAAAATATGGCTCCATACAAGAAGAACTAATTCAGTTACGCCAACAGTTAAATAATCGTAATGATGAGCAAATTAATCGTAATGATGAACGATTCAGAGAATTGATTCGGGAGATGGTTCCTAACCTTTCTACAAATCAGACCGGACAAAGTTCTGAGAGTAGGCCACCTATATCTCCTCATCCCGAGTAATTTCTTGCTTCTTGTTAGCTTGATTGTTCTATCTTTTTGCTACATTAGGATTGTGATTTTGAAATAGTTTATATCACTTTCAAAACTCTAGCCCTTTAAGCTCCAAAAACTAAAATATTGGAGTAATTTTGGATATATTTTGTGATTATTTTAGGTATATTATCTGATTAGCTTAATTACTTGATTATTATTTTTATTATTTAATTGCATGGGATATTTATTAGTTATAGAATTATTTAAAAATTAATATAATATAAAAGTTGATACATGTTACCAACGACGGTATTACAAACGACTTTTATATGATTCAAGTTAGCAACAACTTACCGACAACACATGTTAACAACGACATAGCAACGACAGAATTACCGACGACTAGCAACGGCAGAATTACCGACGACTTACAAACAATACATATGTTTCTAAATTGGCGCCAAATATTATTTACCGACCGCACACTGACGACAAAGTTGATGCTATTATACCCGCCAATTAATTTGGCGCCAAATTCGATTTGAAGATTACCGACGACACGTAGTTTAACGACGACTTAACGACGACATATGCTGTGGCTAATAACGACACCGGTTAATCCATTTGGTTGGTCACTTACAACTTACAAACGACAATGTCGTCGCTAATGCCAACGACATTGATTTTGTCGTCGGTAACCATTTTCCCAACAAGTAATCTGACTACGACATGAGTTTCGTTTGTATGTCGTCGGTAACCAATATTACCGACGAAAATCTTATTATTACTGACGACTTTATGTCGTAGGTAAACTGATATTTTCTTGTAGTGTTACCCAAATTGAAATTTGAGAAAGACCAATTATGTAAAGCTTGTCAGCAAGGGAAACAAACCAAAAAGTCATTTCAAAGTAAAAATATTGTCTCAACCAAGAGACCATTGGAATTACTACACTTGGATCTTTTCGGACCTATCCAGCCACTCAGCTTGGGAGGTAAGAAATTTTCCTTGGTCATTGTAGATGATTTCTCTCGGTACACTTGGATCATCTTGCTGAGTAGCAAGGATGAAACTTTTGAGATGTTCACTGCACTTATTAGAAAGCTTGAAGTTGACAAAGACCTAAAAGTAGCTCATATTAGAAGCGACAATGGTGGAGAATTCAAAAACCAACAGTTTGATGAATTCTGTGAAACCAGTGGTATTGACCATAATTTCTCTGCTCCTAGAACACCTCAACAGAATGAGGTTGTTGAAAGGAAGAACAGAACAATTATCGAAATTGCTAGAACCATGCTGAGTGAAAATAGGCTTCCAAAGTACTTTTGGGGTGAAGCTGTCCACACAGCATGCTATATACTAAATAGGGCTCTAGTAAGACCTATACTTAAGAAAACCCCATATGAACTTTGGAAAGGACGAAAGCCCAACATTGGTTACTTTCGTGCCATTGGTTGTAAATGTTTCATACTCAATATAAAGGACAATCTTGCAAAATTTGATGCTAAAGCTGATGAAGCAATCTTCTTAGGGTACTCAACTAACAGCAAAGCATATATAGTCTATAATAAACGAACTCAGGTTGTAGAAGAGTCTGTCCATGTTGAGTTCGATGAAGCTGATCCTGCAGGAAAGACAACTCAGCTCACTGAAGATGAACCAAGCTCAGCTTCCGCTGATCAAAATGGAGCCTCTGAATCATCAATACAAGGGCTGACCAAAGGTAAGCAAGAAGTTAAAATAACATTTACTGACCAATCTATTCCTGTAGAGATTGCAGAAACACCTGTTCCAAATGACTCAACATTGCCCAAAGAAATAAAAATCCCAAGAGGACATTCAGAAAAGTCCATTCTTGATGCTGCTGACAACAAGTTGATGACCAGAGATCAGCTAAGGAAATACCTCAGCAATGTCGCATTCGTCTTAGTACATGAGCCAAAGAATTTTGCTGATGCTGAGCACGATGAATATTGGATAAATGCCATGCAAGAAGAGCTCGACCAATTCACCAGAAATGAGGTATGGGATTTAGTGCCTAGACCTAGGGATCAAAAGCCTATAGGAACTAAGTGGGTTTTTAGAAACAAACTAGATGAGCATGGAAATGTGATAAGGAACAAAGCTCGACTTGTAGCCCAAGGCTATAGTCAGCAATAGGGAATTGACTATGGGGAAACATTTGCACCTGTTGCTAGGTTAGAAGCAATACGTATATTGTGTGCCTATGCCAGTTTCATGAACTTTAAGTTATACCAAATGGATGTCAAAAGTGCATTTCTTAATGGTTTCATAAACGAAGAGGTATATGTTAATCAACCTCCTGGGTTTGAAGATCCAAAATTTCCAAACCATGTTTATAAACTTAAAAAGGCCCTGTACGGCCTAAAACAAGCTCCAAGAGCTTGGTATGAAAGGTTAACCAACTTCCTGCTGAACAGGAACTATGTCAGGGGAAAAGCTGACACAACCTTGTTCATTAAGAAAAAGGGAAACACACCCTGCTTGCACAAATATATGTAGATGATATAATATTTGGTGCTACTGACGAATCTTTGTGCAAAGAATTTAGCAAACAGATGCAAACTGAGTTCGAGATGTCCATGATGGGGGAACTCAACTTCTTCCTTGGACTCCAAATCAAGCAAGGTAAGAATGGCATCTTCATAAGTCAGTCCAAGTACACCAAGGAAATATTAAAGAAATTCAGCATGGTAGATTGCAAACCCATATCAACCCTTATGGGTACTGATACTGTCCTATGCAAAGATGAGAAAAGTAAGTCAATAGATAGTAAACTCTATCGAGGTATGATAGGTTCCCTACTTTATCTCACAGCTAGTAGACCTGATATACAGTACTCAGTATGTTATTGTGCGAGATATCAAGCTGACCCCAGAGAATCTCATCTAACGGCTGTAAAAAGAATCTTTAGATATTTGCAGAGCTCAATTGATGCAGGTCTATGGTATCCAACTTCAAATGACTTCACACTCATAGGATATACTGATGCTGACTATGGACGAGATAAGCTAGAACGTAAAAGCACTTTGGGAGGATGTCACTTCCTTGGAAACTGTCTAGTATCTTGGTTCAGCAAGAAGCAATCATCTGTAGCCCTGTCTACAACTGAAGCTGAGTATGTGGCTGCTGGAAGCTGTGTTGCTCAAGTTCTATGGATAAAGCAACAACTTGAGGATTATGGAGTAAAGACTGAAACAATAGAGATCAAATGTGACAACAAGAGTGCCATTGATCTGTCCAAAAATCCAATCCAACATAGCAGGATGAAGCATGTCAGCATAAGGCATCACTTCATTAGAGATCACGTACTAAAAGATGAGATCAAGCTGACCTATGTGCCAACAAATGAACAGCTTGCAGATATCTTCACCAAGCCCTTGGCACGTGAACAATTCAACATACTAAGGGAAGATATCGGTATGTCTAATCCCCTTCAATAATTCTCTAATGAATGTTGAGTGATTGCCATGTTGAGTGAAAATTTGAATGCTGTGCAAATGCCATGCTGAGTAAAATAACTCCTACTTACTGAACTTGAAATATAGAAAAATCACCTCATACTGAGTTGACATACATGTTGAGTGATTATCCTGAGTAGGTACATATACTGAGCAACTATCATGTACTAAGATAGAAAATTCATCTTGATAGAACTAAGTACTTAGTATCATAAACGGTTCATTTCCTAGGAAAACCGCGTTAAAACCCACTTGCACCATTAAATGCCAACACGTGTAATAAAAAGCACCTAGGAGAGGCAAACAATTATGAGACAACCCATGTGCCGGAAATGTCATAAATGATAGAATCTCTATTGGTTGAACGCCCCAAGGATAAACGACTAGTTCAATTAATAGAACCATTTTAGGTATATATAAATAATGGATGAATTACTTCTCTTCACGCGTAAATCCTTTGGTATTCAGAATCTCTCTCTCTCTTAAATCTTCCACAAAAATCTCTGAAAATGACCAACACTCAGAAAATCTCCGGTGAAAATTCTGGAAAATTGATCACCGATGAAAGCCCTAAATCTCCTCCTAAGTCTAACCTAACTCCGAGCAAACGCCGTCAAACGGACCCGGCAAGTTCCTCAAAATAGAAGAAACCCAAGGTTAGGACCATGGTCAAAGTTCACTCAAAAGTCCACAACTTGGAAGTCCTCAAATGCCGCTGGTTCTCTCCCAGCTTCGTTACTGTCGAAAAGCCATTCTGTGAATGGATTGAGAAGAACGAGTGGGCAGGCCTTTTCTCTCTCCCTGGAACCACCTATCCACGATTGGTTAGGGAATTCTACTCCGGCCTCCATGTTGATAAGGACGATGCTGACTATCTGGAGACGCACGTTAAGGGTCACAAGATTGTAATCACTCCGTCCTACTTGGCAACCTTACTCAACATGCCCAACAAAAGAACCGAGTTCAGAACAACAAAAGAAAAGGTGTCAACGGAAAAGCTTGACCAGATGAAGGGTTTTTGCAAACCCAAAAATTACAAACGAGAAATACCCAGCACGAGTATGGGGCAAAACCAGAAAATGGCGCACTACATCTTAACAAACTTCATCTTCCCTAAACTCAACTCAGCCTCGTCTGCCTCCAACTTTGAGCAGTGCTTCATATGGCACATGCTAACCTATTGTCCGCTGAATATGCCTGTGTTTTTTGTGGGAGCACTTCAACGAGGAGGTAAGAAACTTCGACTAGGTTCTCTCATCACCAAGATCCTTGAAGATCACAAGATTGAGACCATCACTGAGACTAAAAGCTTGGGAACAGAAATAACCGCAGCTCTGCTAACTGGGTTATTGTTCAACCAACCACTAAAGGGAGGTGAAGATGTTGAGGAAGATGAGGAAGAAAACGATGCTGAGCAAGAAATTGAAACTGAGCTAGCAGCAGATGATGCTGAGCTAGAAGTTGAACCAGAGGAAGTTCCTGCCGATTCCTCTAAGGCAAAGAAGAAGAGAAAGACACTGGCCACTTGTGCCAAGGAAATTGAAACTGTGCCCAGAAAGAAGAGGGCTATGACAAGAGGAAAGAATATTGATGCTGACCTACCTCAGGTTACACCTAAGTCAACAGAGAAAAGGAAAGGGCAAGCTGAGCCCGAAGAAGAAAATGAAGAATCCCCAGAACAGCCGCTAAAGAAGAAAAGTAGAAATTCTGGGTTGAAAATAGTTGAGGCTGATCCCATTGATTGGGTTGTGACACCCAAAATCTCACTGCACTTAGAACATTGGGATTGATCTTGAGAAAACTCCAGTTGAGCAAGCTGATGAAGGAGAAGAACAAAGACAGGCTGATACTCAGCTTAATGCTGAAAGAAATGATCATGCTGAGCAGGATAATATTGAGCAAAATCAAGAGGCACATGATGTTGACCAAGAAGAAGAGGAACATCAAAGAGAGGATCTGAATGTTGTAGCTGAGGTTGAGGATGTAGATGTTCAAACTGACCCGTCACCTCCAAAAACTAAGTCCCTCAGAAGACTGAAAAAGAAAGCTGTCAAAACTCCTCTCATTGATCTCTTGGCAGATTCTCCTTCTTTGGAGCAAACTACGAATCCCTCCAATATCCAGTTTGAGTATTTTTCCCACCATGTTGAGTCTCCTCCCAAGGATTCGGAGCAAAATCAAGCCTCTATTACTCGGACTGAGGAACATGCCAAGACTCCACAAAATCCAAATCCTGCCGAGCAAGAGCTCGAAGATCCAGCCACTCAACATGGGGAGAAAGCTATGGATCCACCTGTTCAAACTCAACATCCTGATCAAGACCCAATTGCTCAAGCTAGTAAGCAACCAACTCCACCACCATCCAGCTCCACCTCCATTCCTGCGTCTGAGCCAACTTCCACTGAGCAACATGCCTATCTTAGTGCAACTCAGTCTGGCCGTCGCATTATAGAAACGGCTCAATCTCTTCTCCAGGAGTTCACCACTTCTGATGCTGCTAGGTCTGCTCATCCTGAGTCCACAAATATCTCTGCCATCACTCAACTTCTCACGGAAATTAAGGGACTCAAGGATCTTGTCAGTATTGTGACCACCGTCCAATCACAGCAACCTAAGCAAGATCACATTGCCAAGCTGACTGAGCTATTCCTTCTGATGATAAACCACATGAACTCCCTTGAAGGTAAAATCAATAATCTCTCTGCCCCTAATCCAGGATATGCAACTTCAGCTGAGTTAGATCAACAATTTGCCAAACTGAGAGCAGAACTACCCAACCTTGGGCCAACGGCTAATCCTGAGTATGCCACATCTGCTGAGTTGCAGGGATGCTTTGCCAAGCTAACTGCCAATCTTACATGTACACGAGAGCTCGTTTCCTCCATTTCTCAATGTACAATTGATCAACTCAGTGAAGCCGTGAGTCTTCTCAGTGTCAACAAAGCTCAGATGGATGTTGACCCCATCAATGATAAACTTTCACAAGGTATTCTACAGGCCGTTCGCTATGACAATGCTCAACGCATCTTCTATGGTTCTGCCCTATTGAAGATGTATCATCAATCCTTTGCTCAGATCACCAGCTCCCTTACTTGGCTTAGCAAGTCCCATGAGTGTATTATCAACCTGATCACTGGATCCATCCCTATTCCTCGAAATGTTCGAGATGATTGCGTTCCTGTAATAGACGGCTTGAGTGAGAGCACGAAGCGTTTACAACGCTATTCCAATGTTTTATCCTCAGCTGCAAGAAATGACACCTTTGTCTACAAACCTGATGCTGGCAAAACGGGGGAGAGAACTCAACCTGGAACTCAACATCAGACAGGTGCATCAGGAAGCAAAGTGAAAGGAAAGGGAAAGGCTGTATGAAGAAGAGTGATTAAAAAGAGAGACTAGTGAAACTGTTTGTTATAACCTTATTTTGTGTGGGCACAAGCATTTTGCACTTCAAGTAGTGTGCATTTGTATGTTTCATTCCTTGTTCCAATGAATGGTGTTTTTCATTCTGTTCCAATGCCATGCTTATCAATACTCATTAACATAAACATTGAACAAATAATTACTCAGTATACATAATAACGAGTAAATCAAACTGAGTATTCAAGCATTTCTGAAAGCTGACCTAGACACAAAATAAATTAGAACTAAATCTAGTCAGTACACACATCCTTAGTTTATCTCAAATAAATCTTGGTAGGTTTAAGAGGTAAATTAACAGATGCAACCCTTACGGGGGAGAAAATTCAGAAATATGAAAAATCAATCAATCATGGGGAATTTCAAAACTGAGTTCCATAATTATGCATTTTGCCAACATCAAAATGGGGGAGTTTGTTGAAACACCTTTCCACAAGATTTTGATTTGACAAAATCATCCATGATTAAGAGACAATTAAATTTATGTGCTTTATTTTAATTGTACTAATCCGTTTGTTCAATGTTGAGTATAAATATAAATAAAAGATAAATATAAGAAGTAAGACAGGAAGAGGTCAGCATAGAAGCCTAAAGTATCAAGCTGAGTGGAATCAAACTTAGCATCAAAAGACAAAGACATACATGCCCATAACAACTGTCTCACGAAGCTGAGCTGACTAAACTTATACTCAGATTGGAAATTGTAAATGACAAGGTTTTACGAAGTAGAAGCTGAGTGATTCTTCAGGACAGCATGAAAAAGTCGTTAGCTAAAAGACAATGATTACCACCCCTCTGTACCAATAATTGAATCCTTGGAAATACGCAGAAGACACATTCCGAGATGTATGGGTCAATGGATTATTGGTAAAGGACAACTGACATAAAAGGACAAACCAGACACAAGAAGACAAGTCTGACGTCTGAAGGAATGCAGAGGAAGGGAATGGCCGGAACAGTCTGAAGCTGACCAGAATCTGTCCCCTAAAAGAGTCGTTTTAACATTAACGGCTAGATCATTTCAAAATGATCCAACACAGATTTTTCCTATAAAAGGACAATCAAACCTCTTGGATCATTGCCGGAATTACAAGAAGAAAAATACAAGAGAGAAAAGATACAAAAACACTTAGATACAAAAAGAGATCTTACACCCATCTTTCATTCTTTGTGTAAATGCTAGAGTGATTACTTGTAATCTTCTAAAGTGTTCTTTGCTTGAAAAGGAACAAGTGTTTATCAATTGTAAAATTGAGAGTGCTGTGCTGAGTGTTTGGTTGTAAACATTCAGTGGTAGAGAAATCTAGGTGCTGGGTTGTAGCACTTAGTAGGAGTTGAGTAGACGAATAGAGGAAGGTACTCTTGCATATTCAACTGCCTTGTAATTGGTTTGTGCTCTACCTTTAAAGAGCTCAGTATTGGATTCTAAAAGCCCGGAGGACTCTAGGGACTGGACGTAGGCGGAGAGGCCGAACCAGGATAAGTGATACTGAGTAATCTCTAAACTCTCTCTCAATATATATATGTGCATGTGTTGTATGTGAAATTTACTCAGCATATAAAATTGTTTAAAGTTGACTCTGAGTAATTTCAAGTGCTGAGTTAGAAGCTGACCTCTAAGAGTGTCAATATCTAACTTATAAATAAAACAGCTTTAGTCAATATCCGTCCAAAGCTGTCTTATAGCATATCTGGCCAAGCTGACCAAAAGCTGAGCTGACCAACTTGCAAAATAACTAAGTCAGCATACAGTTAAACAAAAAAAGTTATATTAGTTCCTAACCCCCCCTTGGAACTAATCACACGGGACCAACAAAGTGAAGGTCCAACTTCTCATGAGCGGCCAACTCACGTTCCTGAAGATTCAATGACCATCCAGCAGATTGAATAGTCTGCTGAATATCTGCAAGGGAGCTGCACGCCTCATCAATGTTAGCATTGAAGTTACCAAAAATATTAATATTCCAATTTCTCAAAATAGTCCTCAGACCACGTAACTTATGACACAACAAAGGATCCAGCAGAAGAGCAGGGACAGGGCCATCCCAATGATTTTTTATTATCCCATAAAGCTCAGGATTACTAACCCACATTTTTTGAAATCTGAACCGAGAAATCCTACCAGAAGTAGTCGAAAATTTGAACAGAAGGGGGTGGTGGTCCGAGTGATGACGCGTCAGTCCCACACAGCATGAATTCCAAGTTTCCGCAAAATCAGCCGAAACTAAAGCCCTGTCAAGCCGAGAATTGACACGCGCCTCACCAGTTCTCCCATTACACCAAGTGAAGAAACAACAAGTAGAGGGAATATCCAGCCAATCCCCATCATCCACAAAATTCCTGAAGTCATGACAAGGTCTCGTAGCCGGAGGCCGTCCCGTTTTCTCATGAGCCCCAAGGATTGCATTGAAGTCCCCAATTAACAACCCTCTACCTTGTAAATTCAATTTGAGAGCATTTAGAGTCAAAAATAGGTCAACACGTCTGTTTGCCCAAATACTGCCATACGCAATTCCATAATAATGCTTAATGCCCTGCACATCCTGTTGCAAAACCACAAACTGTTCATGCTGAAGAATTACAGAGATTGCATCAGTCATAGCAATCCTTTGATGAATCCAAAGAGTTGGCTTATCATGCAGATTAACAGAGATCAGTTTTCAACAAGTTAGACATAAAGACTGATCAATAAAACTAGATGCCATACCTGAATTTGGATCCATTTGAACGGGACTATATTGTTGAGGTCTTTGGTACTGTTGGGGAATATTCGGTTGAAGCACATTATTTTGCTGCTTGTAGCTGAGGTATGGATGATCCCGCAGTCCAGGATTATATGTATTCGAGTATAGATCATACTTCCTTGGGGGATGTCCCTGATATCCGAGGACGACATTGATCTGTTCCGGTGTACCTTCGTGCAATGTGGGACATTCATCTGTGGCATGTCTAGTAACTGTACAGATCCCGCATGTCTTAACTTGAGCTGCTGTCCCTACAACCAAATTTTGAATAAGAGACGTCAAAGCATTTAGTTTTTCCTCAATGGAAGAAGTACTTACCTCATAAGCTTTCCTTGGAGCATCTTGTTGCTTCCCAAATTGTTGGGAAGTTGCTGCCATACTTTTGATCAGCTCTTTAGCTGCAGTTGGTGTTTTATCAAAGAGGCTTCCCCCCACTAGCAGCATCTATCATCTTTCTTTCCATGCCTAACATTCCCTCATAAAAATATTGAATAAGAGAATGTTCAGTTATCCCATGTTGGGGGCAGCTCGCACATAGTCTTTTAAACCTTTCCCAATAATCATGGAGTGTTTCAACATCCTTCTGCTTGATGTCGCTGATCTCTCTACGGATCATCGCTGCACGTGAGGCTGGAAAATATTTCTCCAGGAATACTTGAGTCATGCCGATCCATGTTGTGATGGATCCGGAGGGCAGGTTGAGAAACCAGTCTTTAGCTGCATCCTGCAAAAAAAGGAAAAGCTCTCAATTTTACTTGTTCCTCAGTAATTCCTTGTGGGCTCATACCTGAACAGACAGCATGAAACTCTTTTAGATGATTGTGCGGGTTTTCACTTTCCGTCCCATGGAATTTAGGCAAGTAATGGATCAGCCCTGACTTAAGCTCGAATGCCGCATCCAAGTTTGGAAATGTGACGCACAAGGGTTGCTGATCAACTTGAGGTGCATGAAGTTGCCTCAAAGTTCGTTCAGCCATTGTTTCTACTTCAGATGGTTCACTTTCCTCGCTGGAAATTCCCTATTCTTCACTAGAACTGGAAGTTTCATCCCCTTGTAATTTTTGCAACCTCACTTCTTTACGAAGTCTTCTTGCTAGCAATTCAATTTCTGATTCAAAAAGAAGTTGCTTCGAGTTTTCAGACCTGGTCATATATGGAATTAAATCAAGTTAGATTAGTCCCCGGCAACGGCGCCAAAATTTGACAGTTGTCGAATCCACCAAAAATAAAATATAACTTCACAGCCCTTAGGCTTGCACAAGGGTAAGCAAAGGTCGTACCCAAAGGACTAATACTGATCTAATTTGTAAATATAACCAAGCAAATGAATAAAAAGTAAAAAGGGGGGATTGGAATAGATGATTGCTAAATTAACAAAAGTAATGGAGTTGAGTTGAAATTGAATAAAATGATTAATTATAATTTCAGCTAAGGGATTCTTAGGCAAGGAATTTAGTTAGTCCTGATCATTGACAGAAATGATATTTCTTCTAAATTGCATATCAGACTAGTTTGGTATATTCTTCCTAAATAATGAATTAACCAAGTAAGACTATAGTTAACTCCTAATTAACGAATAACCTTACCTCAGCGGCTAAGATTCAACCCGTTAACAGCGTTAGGAATTAGAAGAACCTAATCTAAGCCAACCGATTCTCAGCGATATCGATTCAGAAACTTAATCGAAAATAGATGTATTAATGTCACATGGAGAGTTCTCAGTTTGTCAATCTGATTATCCCCAAATACAATCTAGATTTCAACTTTATAGCATCAATTGCTACTAACTCAGATTTAACTAAATAATGACTCGTTGATTATCTAGTTTAATCACACAGCTATATGCCAGTTTAATCAAATGAACAATCAGGCGTATCATTCAAAAGCAAACTAACAATTGAGATAAAATCCCTAAACACAGTGAATAAACAAATGATATGAATAAAGAGAAAATACTAGAAGAGAAACGATCTCACAATACTTGAAGATTCTTGCCTTTGAATTATCCCTTAACCGAAATAAAGGGTTTAGTTATGAATAGCCATAAAGAACAAAATAAATGTTTATGAGTTTTCCCGTCTGAAGAATGATACGTTCTCTGCAAAATGTAAAAAGTCTAAGAAAGAAGAGAGAGAGATAATCTCATCTAAAAACTAATGTTTTTGTAAAATAAGATATATCCCTCCAAATTAGCTAACAAAAGAATATTTTTTTCAATCACAAATCTTTTCTAATCTTCTCATATCCCTTATTTTCTGCCTTCTCCTTTGAGTAGGAAAGAGTCCTGATCAATCTAAACATCATCAGTTCAGAGGTCTTAGTCTTGGGCAAGACTAACTCCAATTTCGTTTCAGCTCCTTTGATTCAGTTCATCTTGGGCAAGACTAACTCCAATTTCGTTTCAAGTCCAAAGTTTCTTCAAATTAAATCCAATTCTGCTCCTTTTAATCATTTGAGTCATGTGGAGACAAATCATACCAAAACAAGCAATAATATCTGAAATAACACTAAATTAATTAAATAACCTAGCACTAAAGTGGACATTTGAACGTTGAATTGGACACTTATCATCAGTCTCATGCCAATGGTGGCCCAAAACGAAGGACGAATTGCCTCAAAATCAACCATTGGTTCTGCTAAACAAAGAAGTTCAGGTTTATGTTGCCTACATAAATTAGAAAGGTACCTCTGAGTGTTAGGGTTAAGGAGCCCCCTATAGTTCAAGAACAGAACTGTCATTCAAAACGAATAGGGGGTTTGATGGCCCGTTTCGCCCGGGATTTCTCTGCCTCATGTTTTCCGCCTCTGCGTGCTTTAATTGATGTCACAGTGTGCCACATTTCATCTTCTTGCTCTGCCTGGTCTGCCCAAGAAAGAGTGGGAGAAATATTGTTGTTGCCAGGAGAGTCAGGCCTCTCCACTTCATCAACCGACTCTATTTGTCCCAAGGGGCTCCCAGCGAACACAAGTTCTTTGTCAGGGCTGACCTTCTCAACATCAGTTTTCTCAGCAAGGTCAATAACAATTCTGGCAGTGGCAATTACCACCGGGACAATTGCACGATTCTCATCAGGAGGAGAAGGTTTCTTAGTCGGCGATTTTTGAAAAGATCGACTCTCCGGTGGTTTTTTATTTTTCCTGCAGTCATATGCCGAATGACCAATAGAAGAGCAAACTTTGCAGAACTGAGGAAGCCTTTCATAAACCACTTAAATCCAGATGTTTTTCCCTGCTTTCTCAACTCCAAGCTTCGTCGGTAGTTCTCCTGCCAAATCCACATCCAACAGTAGTCTAGCAAAATGCCCAAAATCACCCTCAAGGGTGGCTTTGTCAAACCGAATCAATCCCCCAATCCATGTTGCAATGTCCGAAAGAATTTGTCTATCCTAATATTCCCATGGAAGAGAGTAGAGGCGAACCCTAACCTGTGCATTAGTGGAACGTTCGGCATAAGGATCAAAATCCGGCACCCAAGGTTGAAGATGAAAAGTGCTCGGACGGGTATTCACAATCCCCTTGTTGACAACCATATCATGTGCTTCTTTGGAAGGCAAGATTACTTGAAAATATCCTTTACCAATCGCAATTAGCCTCCACTGAGCAGTGATTCCCCAAATTTTGGTTAAACTCGCCTTGAGGTCCGCCACTTTCCAAGGGGAATCCCCTTTAGATAGAACAAGTCTTCCGATAAGAGCGTGTGAGCAGAGAGCTAATCTCCTCTCATAGGCAGATTGCGAAATCCGAATGGATTTCAGGCCTCCAATGTCAGTAACCGTAGCAGAGGATTGATGAACCTCCGGAATGCCTCGTTTAACAACAGAGGAGAAAGATGGCACGGGTTTGTCACTAGTAAGGGGCTGATGAGGCAAGTCCGAAGCAAAACGGAGCTTAGGATTGAAGAGAACTTCGATACTAAGGAAATCATCCGGAGGAGGAGCTATGATCACAGCCGGCACGACGCCAATCGCCGGAGCAGCCAGACCGAAACCGACCACCTCAATGAAAATTCAAGACAACAGATTTGAGAGAGAGAAGACAGATCTGAAAAAGAGAAGATAGATCTAAAAGAGAGAGAAAGATCTAAAAGAGAGAGATAGATCTGAGAGAGAGAAAATAGATCTCAAAACTCTCCATCTTCATAAAAATTCTTCACTATGACAACAGATCTGAGAAAGAGAAGACAGATCTGAAATGTAGATAATATTAAAAACTTTTTTTCTTTTGGAAGAATATTAAAAACTTTAATCTGTGTAAAAAAAATATAAAGTATAAGAGTAGATTGGGCCGGTATGAACTCAGGCTTTTGAAATTGTTTTATTTTTAGCTCAGGTCATTCTGAGCCCAACTGCACGGGCCAGCGTGAACAAATTTAATTAGAGATTGTTAAAATAAAAAATAAAAATAAAAATATGAGTAGAGTGTGTGTGGGCATTATTTAATGATTAATTACAAGAGACAAAATAACAATTAGATAATCCCAATAATACTGTACCTTTTTGCAGTCGAACAATTAAATAGCGAATTTTCTGCCATTGTAATTTGAGCTTAAGATCAAGTGGTTGCGCACTTTTTTTTTTTTTGGGTTCAAATATTGAGTCCTTTTTATTTATAGCTACTAGTCTAGACCTGACTCCTGAGTTAACAAAGAACTACTATAATCCTGAAGGAGTAAAGGGAAGTAGTAAATTGAGGTAAAAAGAGAGAGACAAAAGCCCATTGCCTATTCAAACCCATAATTTAACAATTTAGCACCTACTTCATTCATTTTTGTTTTTAAATGACAGTTTTTTAGGTTTAAAAAGCATTTACTCCTCTCTCTACAAAAACATTTATTATTATTTTATTTGAAAAATTAATATATCTATATTTATAAATCAAATACAAAAATAGTACTGGAGAAAGTAAACTTTTATTTATGCTAGAGAAAGTGGGCCGAACTTTGGTACTTTTAGCCTCTTCCGTTCGGGCTGATTCAGGAAGGGTGTGTCTGTATTAGGCCTGTGGCTGGCTACTTCTTAGTTCTTATGGATTGAAATTTAAATCGAAAATGGTTGAAGCTGTCTAGAGTGTGGATTTGAATCAACACCTCATGAAATGCGTAGAATTCTTTTCTTCTTTTTCGCTTTACTGTTAACATACTGTTTTCTCGTTCGATCGGAGAATGCTATAGATAAATATATAGAATGTGATCTCATGTTATATTGGTAATATCTCTCTCTTATTTTTACTTTTCCGCTGGCTCGTTTAATTTTATAATTTTGTTGATTGCATTTTTATAGATTGCTCTGGTTGTTGGTTGGTCCTGCACAAGCAAAGAGCTAGACATCTGCTCTATATTTTTCTTAATCAAGAAGCTATGATTTTGAGGTACAGGAAACTGTTCTTAGATTATTTATTGTCTAATTTATAATCAGGAAGCTTCGAGTGAGTGAATGCATTCTGTTTGATAAAAGTTAAACTGATTTATTTGGTTCTTTCTTAAAAGGACATTTCGAGATATATTCAAGTTCAGTTAATCTATTCCATAAAAATAAAAATTCTTCAGTTAATCTATAATAGCCTCAAGAGGTCTTTTATTACTATACTAGAAGAAGTAAATTTTAAATCTTAAATTTCAATAGATTTGTGTCACAAGTTGGGACTTGACAAGCAGCTAGGTTTTCATGGATGCCTTTGTTGGAAACCTTATGTATTTGTTTTGCATTTTGTTTCTTGCTGTGAAGATTTTACTGAACATGTCTCTTGAAATTTCCAGGTGAACTATTGTTTATTTTTCCATTTACCAATTTATACTTGTTTTGGACACATCTCAGGATTGTCATTATTATATTATTGTTTGTGAAGTTCCATGTGCACCAGCTGTTTTGCGGATTATTTGCAAGGTAGCCTATGAATATAAATTAGAATGTGAACTCTTGTGAAGTTGTAAAGCGTATCATGCATAACCAAGGGTAGAGTTTTGTGGGATAACTTACTATGTTGTATGTAGTATTAATCTATCGATGTCTATCATATGGGTTCACTTGGAGTGAGGACCTTGAGATTAATTATTGTAGCAAACAAATAGAAGGTCATCCTTGAAACTTCTTGGACCATGAACATTTAGAGTTTCTTCTTGTTGTAACAAACACAAAACTCAGAAAATAAAGTGGTATATTAAGACCTCACAGCCCAATCAACATCCCTATTATGACCCCTATATCTGTATAAAACATGCATTATTACAATACTAACAACCGAAACAATTTCCCAATATACAGTTATTTCTTGCCCTCCAAATATAGTTAACAACAGCAAGAAAAGAAATTCTTCTAACTGTTGCGAGAATTGATTTTCCTGTAGCATGTTTGCACATCCAATTGATGATTTTTCTCCATCTAGAAAGAGAATCTGGAATCTTACATCACCTTTATCATCCTGCATGACACGGACAATAAGGGGAAAATTGAAGAACAAATACTCAATGGTTTCTGAAGTACTATCACAGAAAAACTGACATTAGTTTTTAGGCTTTGATTCCACTTAGCAATTCTGATTTTGACTGCTAATTTTCCTTGTAAAGCAAGTCATGCTATAAAGCTATGTCTTGGGATACATTTATGTCACAATACAAGCTTCCACAAGCACTTGAACATTTTAGAACTTGATAGGCATTGTCAACTGAATAAAAGCCAAAGTTATGAGGTTTCCAGGTCATTTTATCTTCAAGATTGTCATTCAGCACAAAGTTTCTGATTGTTTGCCAAGTTTGCTTAGTAATTGTATCACGTACAATCCAACAAAATGACCTCATACATCTACAACCTTTGCTGTTTTTTTGGAATATCAAGCATAGGTAAAAGAAATTGCAGGAAATAATTCTTTCGGACTCTTACCACTGACCCAGGGATCAAACCAGAGGGTGAATATCCTACCATTACCAATTAGTTAACAGAAAAACTGGTTGAAATCATCTTTGATCTTGTAAATACATCGCCAACTCCAAACAGCATCAAAGGGGCGAAGGATCCCCCAAAACTCAGCTGCTTCAACTTGTTCTGAACGACCGAAGTAGCCCAAAAAGAGCCCTTTAAAGACAATTTCTCAAATATGTCTGCCTAGAACAGCTTTGTTCTACACAATGAGGTCTCATAATAATGATGCAGAAAAGAGGAATGGAATAACTCTGATTCTCATTGATTGATGAAGAAAACAAAGGAATGCTTAAATAGGCAGAGCCATTACAAGAAAACAAAATAGGAGATATAACAGAATAGCAAAATGACAAAGTTTGTTGAGGAATTTGTTGCTGAGCTGTGGCAAGGACAAACGGTAACTCTTGGTGGCTAAGGCAAGGATGAAGGAGAGAATCTGGTGAGGTAGAAGATGAATGAAACGGTGCGGATTGGTGAGGTGGGGGAATAAGTGAAACGGTGCGTATTGGTGAGTTTCAGAGGAGACCAAAACGGTACGTTTTGGGTAAGTGAAATTAGGTCAAAAACAGATTGGAAATTGGGGAAAAATTGGGGGTGACCGTTGTATCAGCTTTTGACCGTTATTACTCCCCCTCAAACTTGACTTGGTACAGATTGAGCAAGCCAAGTTTGGAAAGGAGAAATCGAAGGTGAGGGGAATGCTGGGCTTTAGTGAAGAGATCGGCTAATTGCAGAGAGGAAGGAATTGGCATGAGACGGAGTAATCCCCATTTGACCCGTTCACGAACCACATGACAGTCAATGTCTATGTGTTTAGTTCGTTCATGGAACACAGGATTGTGGGCAATGTGAAGGGCCGAGATGTTGTCACAAAACAGCATTGCAGATGTCAAGGGGGTGCAGGTGATGTCTTTCAGGAGATTAGTGAGCCAATGAAGTTCACAAGATGTGGAGGCTAAGGCCCTGTATTCTGCTTCTGATGAAGAGCGAGAAACAGTGCTCTGTTTCTTTGATCGCCATGAGATGATGGCATTTCCAAGAAAAACGATATATCCTGTGATGGAGCGTCGAGATTCAGGACAAGATGCCCAATCGGAATCGGAAAAGGCTTGAAGTTGAAGGTTGTTCTCAGCAGGAAAGAACAAGCCTAAGCCAATAGTGCCCTTTAAATAGCGAAGGATTCGATGAGCTCTGGCTAAGTCATCAGTGGTTGGCTGGTTTAGGTGTTGGGAAAGGGTATTGACAATGTAAGAGAGTTCAGGGCGAGTGTGGGTGATGTATAAGAGTTTTCCAATGAGTTGTCTGTAGGATGTGATATTGGACAAGGGGGAGGCATTTGGAGAAGGCTTGTGATTTGGCAAAGCAGGTGAGGAGGCTGGTTTGCAAGTAAGGAAGTCAAGGTCTTGAAGGAGCTCCAGTATATATTTCCTCTGGCACATGTGGAGGCCCTTTGAATTTCTGGAAAATTCAAAACCAAGAAAGTAATGTAGGGAGCCCAGATCTTTGATGCTGAACAATTTGTCCAGATGTTGTTTGGTAATTGTAATGGAGTGAGTGTCATTGCCAACCAAAATGACATCATCCACATAAACCAGAATGGCACTGAAGAGAGAAGATCTCTGTTTGGTGAACAAGGAGGGGTCAGCAGCAGATTGTTTATAGCCAATTGACTTGATTGCTTGAGTGAGCTTCAAATTCCACTGCCTGCCAGCCTGTTTTAACCCATAGAGGGATTTGTTCAGTTTGCAAACTTGATTTGGAGCAGTGGCTGTGATTCCAGGGGGAAGAGTCATGTAGACTTCCTCATCCAAATCACCATGCAGGTCAGCATTGTTGATGTCAAGTTGTTGAATATCCCATTATCTTGCAACTGCAACTGCTAACAGTGTTCTAATTGTTGTAAATTTTGCCACAGGAGCAAAAGTTGTAGTGTATTCAATCCCCTCTTGCTGTGTGAATCCCCTTGCCACAAGCCTTGCCTTGAACCTGGCAATACTTCCATCTGTCTTGTACTTGATCCTGAAGATCCATCTGCAAGTGATTGGTCTTTTTCCATCAGGTAATGTGACAATATCCCATGTGTGGTTAGATTCAAATGCCATTAGTTCTTCATTCATTGCCTGTTGCCACTCTACTTCTTGCTTTGCCTTGTGATAGGACTTAGGTTCTTGGTGACAAGTGATGTTTATGGAGAACACTTGTTTGGTTTTGTATAATTTGGAGTAGGATAGGTGTTTGGATAGGAGATGTGGTGTGTTTGACAAGGGTGGTGGTGTGAGGCCTTGTATGAGTGCTAAATGGTAGTCTTTGAGGTAGGTTGGGGTCTGTCTGGTCCTGTTTGATTTCCTGGTGCCAATGAGTTCAGGCTGGTTGTTGTCTAGAATGTGTTGCCCTCCTGTATCATCATTTGGTTCTGTGTCATCAACATCATTATTGGGAATGATAATAGGGTGCTCAGGTGGCTCATTTTCTTCCTCGCCTTCATGCATTGGAAGGGCATCATGTATGATGTCAAGTTCTTCATCGCTGCAAAACTTGTTAGAGTTTGGAGACTCCTTCTCCTGAAATGGGAACACATTCTCATAGAATTTGACATTCCTGGAAAAGAAAATGACATTAGTAGTAAGATTCATTAGCTTGAATCCTTTAGTGCCAGTTCTATATCCCAGAAAAATGCATTTGATTGCTCTGTCAGTGAACTTGTCTTTGTTTCTGCTTAGAGTGGATGCATATGCAAGACAACCAAACACTCTTAGGTGATCCAGACTAGGTCTTTCACCATACATCTTCTCATAAGGTGTTGAATTTTCAATGGCAGAAGAAGGTAGCCTGTTCATAATGTGGACAGCATGAGTAACAGCATCAGGCCAATAGGATTTAGGTAGGGAGCTTTGTAACATGATGGCCCTTGTGATGTTCATAATTTCCTGGTGCTTTCTTTCAACTCTGCCATTTTGCTGAGGTGTTTCAGGGCATGATGTTTGATGCACTATGCCTTCTTTTACATAGAAATCCCTCATGAGAAACTCTGGCCCATTGTCAGACCTTATGACCTTCACCCTTCTGTCAAACTGTCTGTGCACATAAGTGCAAAATTGTTGTAACAATTGTCCTGCTTCACCCTTTGTTTGCATCAGTGAGATCCATGTGTATCTACTTTGGTCATCTAAAATGGTGAGGAAATAGTGTTTTTCATTATAGGACTCTCTTATAGGCCCCCATATATCAACATGGATTAAATCAAAGGAATTTTTGGCATTACTTTCACTTAATGGAAAAGGAAGTTTCTTTTGTTTGGCTCTTTGACAAATATCACAAGGCTTTTCATTCATTGAATGTAAATCAGTACAAGATATCTTGAGTCTTTTAAGTCTCTCAAGTGAAGAGTGTCCTAATCTAGCATGCCAAGTGTTGGCTTTGATTGAAAAAGAAAAGGCATTACAACTTTTAGATAAGGGTAAAGGGTACTCCAGATAATATAGGTCTCCTATTTCCTTAGCCAAGCCAATCTTCTCCCAGTTTGTAGTTGCCTGTAGCATACACATGGACCCTGTTATCACTATGCAAACGTCATTCGATTGTATAAGTTTACTAGTTGATATGAGATTGTACTCAAAACTAGGGATGCACAAAACATTATGCAAAGTCAGTTGTGTGCCAAGCTTGACAGTTCCTGTATAAACGGCTTTCACAGCATTTCCATTTGGCAAATTTATACTGCAATCATCTATCTTATCATAAGCACTATAAAACTTGGGGTCACAGATAATGTGATCAGTGGCTCCTGAATCAATTATCCAGTAAGGTTTATCAAGCTTCATATTAGTGAGGTTTAGAGTGATACCATTGCTTTCATGTTTGGTGAGGGTGTTTACAGTACTGTTGGAGCTGGTTGCCTTGTTGCTGGGATCATGTGGTAGTAATGCCACCAATTTCTGATATTGCTCCCTTGACAGTGTGAATCTTTCATTTGAATTAAAAGTCCCTTCTTCCTCACCTGAGTCTGTGTCCTCCCTGTCTTGCTTATGATTGACAGCATTGTTTGCCCTGGATTGATTGTTTCTGTTGCTATTTCCACCTCTTCCATTCTTGTTGCCATAGCTAGGTGGATAGCCATGCTTTTTGAAGCAAATGTCCTCAGTATGACCTGTATTTCCACAATATGTGCAGGTTGCATGGTTTCTGTTCCATCCCTTCTTGCCTGAGCCTCTCTGGTTGTTGTTTCTGTTGCTTCCATTTCCACTTGGCCTGGATTGATTGTTAGTAACAGATCCAGCAAATATCATTCCTTCCTGGTTGATCTCAGATTTGTTTGCATCAAGGCCAAACTGCCTCTCATGCTGAATAGACAGTGCAAAAGCCTGGTTGAGAGATGGAAATGGACTCATTAGCAGAACATGAGAGCATACACTGCTGTATTTCTCATTCAACCCTTGTAAAAAGGTCATCACTTGATCAGAATCTTGTTGGCTCCTTACAAGCTTCAAGGCATCACAGCTACAAGCAGGATTGCAACTGCATCTTGGTACTGGCCTCAGATTCAGCAACTCATCATACAAAATCTTCAGATTTGTGTAGTGGTCTGTCACATTGCTTGTTCCCTGCTTAAAACTGTGTATCTCTCTCCTCAGCTCCAGGATCCTTAGAGAATCAGTCTGAGAGAACCTTTCCCTTAGATCTGCCCATATATCATAGGCTTTGTCAAACCACATGATGCTTTTGGCAATGGATGGAGATACAGCATGATGAATCCATGACATTACCATGTTGTTACACCTTTCCCATTGATTGTTCATTGGATCTCCGGCCGCCGGCGCCTGAATCGTGCCATCAACAAAGGCATACGTGTTCTTTGATAAAAGAGCAACCTTTACAATCCTGGACCATTGATGATAGTTTGAACCTGTGAGTGGTTATGTGACTAGTGACAGAGCAGGAGTTTCATTTGCAGACAAATGATAAGGACTGGTGACAGCGATGGCATTATTATTTGCCATTAAAGCTGATATTTTTCAGAGTTTTAGAGCAGAATTGGCTCTGATACCATCATAATAATGATGCAGAAAAGAGGAATGGAATAACTCTGATTCTCATTGATTGAAGAAGAAAACAAAGGAATGCTTAAATAGGCAGAGCCATTACAAGAAAACAAAATAGGAGATATAACAGAATAGCAAAATGACAAAGTTTGTTGAGGAATTTGTTGCTGAGCTGTGGCAAGGACAAACGGTAACTCTTGGTGGCTAAGGCAAGGATGAAGGAGAGAATCTGGTGAGGTAGAAGATGAATGAAACGGTGCGGATTGGTGAGGTGGGGGAATAAGTGAAACGGTGCGTATTGGTGAGTTTCAGAGGAGACCAAAACGGTACGTTTTGGGTAAGTGAAATTAGGTCAAAAACAGATTGGAAATTGGGGAAAAATTGGGGGTGACCGTTGTATCAGATTTTGACCGTTATTAAGGTCTTTTATGCCTAGACCTCCTTTCTTATTTAGAGGTGTTTTATTAGGTAAAGTGAGTGAAACAACTATCTATTATAGTCATTAATCAAGGCATAGAGAAATTATGACATCCCACTTTGAGATCTATTTTTAATATTTTATTATTAGACTTTTAATATACCATTTCACTTTGTTCCTTCACCTCTAGAAAACAAACAAGAACTTATAATCTGAGTTGTTCTTCTAACATTTTCTGGTGTAGAAAACTATTTCTAGGTATCCTTGTTTCAAGTTACTTCAAGATTTTATCATTGCCATGAGGGTATAGTTTAGTACATTGTTTAACTAAAGAACAATTTAGGATTCATGTTAGGTGATCATGAAATTTTTGTTGCATGTTTTTCACAGGTCTGGGAATTTCCATCTTCTGTACTTTTCATCATTCATTTGTTTGTTTGCTCTTCCAACACTGTGGCTTTAGAAGGTCAGATGCACAAGAATTTACTTAGAATCATGAAAAAAATATTCCACAATTTTTAATGATTCAATCATACAATTTCTTGTTGTTAATGGATCCTTATCGTTTCTATTGACATAACTGCTACCTCTCCTTATTTTGCAATTACTTCCTCCTGCAATATTTCATTAATTTATAGGCATAAAGCCCAATCTAACCCTCATTCTATACCATAGAAATCAATTGACTCCCTAACCTCTTCGGATAGCCAAATGAGCCCCCATCCTGGAAAACATATTTGTCAAAAAAAGAAAGTTTTAATACACTGGAAAACCCAAATCCTCCTTTCCGTTATCATCTTCCAGACGGTGGCTCTGTTTTTTTTTTTTTTTTGTTCCTGCCAAAGCATAGTCACCATAAAACCCAGATCAGGAACCAAAACTTCCGTTATTTATATCTTATACAATAAGAACTAAGAAACTTTCAATTGAGAAGCAAGGGCAACATCAACAATTCAGCAGCCACATATGGGAGTGACGGAAATGGACTATGATAATGGCTTCGCCGCCTACTCCGACACGTCGAGAACTGAGATTTAAAAAAAAAGACATCGAGAACAGAGATAACTATTGACAGAAAAGAGAGGCATGAAGCTTGCATAGAGTCGCACACAATTTTTTTCTTTTTTACACTTGTTGATTGTTTTCACATGAATCTTCTTTTGGTTAGGATTGTTGTTAGGAGAGACATCTGGAGCAGGTGTACATTCTAATAGAATGAATCTGGTGTTTAGTTGTTTCTGTCAACCGGTCCCCAATTGATGGTTTTAGTAAAGTATATGGATTGATTTGCTGATTTTAAGAGAATAAGGACCTAATTGAATATGGATGTATAGATTAAGGGGTTAATTGGGCTTTATGCCTAATTTATAATATGGCCCTAACTTCTTTTTTCCTGAGCCAGATAATTATGCTGTAAATCCAATTTATGGACACTTGATACACTAAATACTATTCATTGATTTTTATACTTGTCTGATAGAGGAGTTTATAAGAACGGTAGTCATTTTCTGCCCGTATTTGTTGGTTGGAGTTGTCAAATCTTAAAAATACTGCTATTTATTTAACTCTATGGTGCACAGGTAGTGTTATTAATTCTGCTTCACTTTTGTAGTTATTTCACGTCTATGATCAGTAGGAAATAAAAACTTAAATAATGCTGGAGATGATTGAAGTTGTCAACTAATTTTACCATGATTGCCCAAATTTTAGATTTGTTTTTTTCGATTGGTTTCAGATTATTTTTATGAATTAATTTGTTGTAGTTAGTGCACTGAACTTGATAATATAATGTATTTCATAGTGGTCCTTCCTATGGCTTATGAGCCACCCAAAGGAAGCATGTGTCTTCATCTCTGAAATACATGAAATTCAGTTGGAGAAGGCTGCAACACTCTTTGTCTTCAGCTATGGCCATTTTTTCTTTAATCTGATTGAAGCCTTGTCGTATTTTTGACATTAAAGTTTCTTTGAAGATATGTTTTTCATGAAATATCTTCCATCTGGGTCTAGTTACAAATACCTTGTCAGATATCATAAAGATGGAGTCTTCTTTGGTAAATGTGCCATAACAGATGATAATTTTCTGGTTTGTTTTAGGATGTCGGTTGGAAGTATTCATGCTTTATGATTGTGTCTGTTTTTGGATTATTGGGAACAAAAAAATGTAAATAGAAATCATACCTTTCTAATTTGGGCCTATTTGTGCACAAGTTAAAAGTTTATGTGTCGTGTTCTACTTTTGAAGAAAAGTCTGAGACTTGTTAAATAGGTGGATGATATTAAGCTGTGAAATTGGTCTCATGCTACTTTTTTGATGATGTATAATGAAAGCTCTGCTGCTTATTAGTTAAGAGATAGTTGTCATTACATGTTGCAAATGGATAGGATAGGTTCCATATGTTTTAGGGAAAAAGCGCATCCTACTCTTGTTTCATATAGGATTTTAGAAACACTATTGCAAAATTCAGTGTGTCAATTGCAGCCAATTTGAAGTCCAATGATCATAGGGCTGTTGGGATTTTTGAGAAGAATACAAAAGAAAATAAGAAAATGGTGCTAACAATTTTATTCAATTTGTTAATGTTTTGCATTAAAATAAAGATATAGATTTATGTTTTTTTATTAGGCTTATAATGCAACAATAAAGGAGATTTTAAAGCAAACAATAAAATCTCCAATAATTATGTCACTAACAAATAAAGACTCATTAAAACTAACTTAGTCAAATAACAAACTTTGAATCAGAAAAATCATAATCTCAACAAGGGCAATTTAGGTGATGTAAAGGTGAATCTATTTACCCAAATGATGGAACGTTTTAGCTGTGAATAATTGACCATTGATTTAAAGGTTTGATGAAGTTAAATGGGACTATTTGACGAGTTTTGTTCCTTTTGAAACATACAGACTCGGATCTAAAGAGATGCTCTGAGGCCTGCTTCTGTGCTCATGCAATGCAATGAATGTTTCCCATGCTGGACCTGTTCACAGGCCTTGCCTGCATCCAATGGGCTGAGTTTGGATAAGCAAAGGTTTGACTCCAGTCTGCTAAAGCCCATCTATTTTGAGAGCAGATTTGAGATTTATAAAAGTAGAACGGATCCATCCGGTTGCCTTGATCCATCCTATTAATATTAATTATTAATTTACATATTAGCAGGTTCAGCGCCTATGGCAGGCGGCTGTTATCAGCAGCGTTTGGCTTATTTGGAAGACCCGTAACATGGCTATCTTTTAAGAGGAGCTCCCTTCAATCCAAAACACAAAATTCACCCTTAGGAGACTTATACGGGAAACGAACAGCTTAACGAAAGGGTGCTGTTACAGCGCGTATGACAGGCTAATTTTACAAAACTTTAATCTGATCCCAAGGCCTCCTCCAGCGGCGCAAGTAACCGCTGTCCGTTGACTCGTTGCCCCACCTTTCTAGCTCAAGGTTAACACTGATGGGTCGGCAAGAGGGGCTAACGGGGCAGCGGGAGCCGGCGGCATTTTCAGGACACACTGGGGGTTTGCAAGAGGATGCTTTGCTTTTCCGATTCGCATGGCCAATGCTCTCCTGGCTGAGTTTCAGGCGGTAATGTTTGCGGTTGATATCACATGGGAACGAGGATGGCAAAAATTATGGATCGAATCTGACTCCTTGATTGTAGTCCAGTTACTACAACGACGAGTAGTTCTGGTTCCGTGGCAGATTAAACAGCAGTGGTTGAAGTGCCTGCAGCAGTGTTATGAGATGGATATCGCCATTTCTCACATCTAGAGGGAGGGTAACCGGGTGGCCGACGCACTAGCCCGTTTTGGTGTCCTTAGTGATAGCATTCCTTGGTGGAACTCAGCTCCGGCTTTCTGCCATGACTTCATCCTAGAAGATATCAGATCTGCTCCTCATTTCCGATACTCCTAGGCTTTTAGCTATTCTAATTGCTTTGCTTTTATCTGTTTCTTTTTCTTTATTCTTTATTCTTTTATTTCTTGCTCTTGTATGCGCTTTTATTCTTTTTTCTTTTGGGCGAGTCTAGTCAGTTTCCAGAGGTGCCAACATAGTTGGGATGTCTGTTACTGACATAGTCTCATTCTAATTTCTAATAAAAAAATCTTTTTTAGGTGGGCTTAATGTTTAACTCTGATTTTAGGCGAAAGCATATTGGGCTCAACTCGTGCTCAAGCACATATTTATACTAGAATCATTAGGATAATGAGAAACTTCCCATGGAGCCAAGAGACTGGGTATGCCCGTGCTTCAGCTGATGGACACTTCACTCTATCAAAGCAGTCCTACTCAATGCTACAATGCTAAAGGAGGTTTCTAGCAGAAGCAGAAGCAGAAGCAGAAGAAGGGGGTGAGAGTAGATTGGCGTGAGGCTAGTGGAGATGAGTCAGGTCCAGACGGAAAAGTGGAAGTGGTGGTCGGAGCACGTCTTGGTGGAGAAGAAGGACGACTCCGCCTTGTAGGTGGGTCTTTCCTTGGCCTCATCCACTCTTCTTTTTGATTCGTAATTGCTCAAGCTGGGAATTGTGAATTTTATCAATTTTTTTGTGGATAATTCGAGTGATTCAAATTCTTTTCTCGAGTGAATGCATTCTGTTTGATAAAATTTAAACTGATTTCTGTTATTTGCAAGAGGGAAGCTGATGGAAAATGTGTGCTGCAAAGATAAGAAATATTTTACGCCATTGTTAGAGAATAAACCATTGCCTGCATTTTCTGTTTCTTGTTACTGAAACATTGCTGTTTTTGGTGAAAGCCAGGTGGTTTAAGTTAGACAATAAGTCCTTCAGTTAAGTGCAGAGTACTAGTTATAGTTAATCTTTTCAATCAAAATGATCTATACTACCCACTGAACTGAAGAGTGTTCAAATTAATTCTTAATTCATGAGTTGGAAGTCACAACTTTAGGGATCAAGTTGAAGAATCTTGGAGACCAAGTTCTTTGTGTGGAGTAGGGACCATTATCTCATATTTCATTTGTCATGTTTTACCTTAAGTTAGTTTTTTTAGAAGGAAGCCCCTTCTAGCTTTCCCTGCCACCATATAGAATATACTAGGTTGCATCAACAAAAGTTTTGCATTTGACACCAACTTTCAGCACATCATATTGCAATACCACATATACAACTCATCTATGTTGCACGGACACGGAAACAGACACAAGAAACCTTATTTCTAAAACACAACCTTCGTAAAATAATCTTCAAATAAAAACAGACACAAAACGTGGAAACACTACTAACCAGAAGTGTCCGTGCAATATAGCAACTCCTTGAAGATACACACAACAGAAAAACTCCTGCATCTAGTCATCAATAAGAACATCTTTTATGCCAAGTATAGCTCAATGAAGAACCAGAAAGTTCTTAATGGCAGCTACGAACACAACCAGGCCTATAAATACATTAATAATATAAACTGATATTGGAGGGTATGACATTGAGGTCTCTGTGGTAATGGAAGAGCATGTCTTATCCGAACCACTAGTTGACATCAAACTTGTTTTTGCAGTTACCATTTTCTGGTCTCTTTCAGTCTTCAGAGTGATTTTTTCCTCGCGCAACTTTCTAGCTTCTCTTGCCTGCAAAACAATTAAACAGAGTTTAGTTTCTTTACTGGAAACAAGTGCATGTTAAGTGCTAATATGCATCTTATTCAATTCAGATGATCCTGACAATTTCACCTGGATTTGACTTTTTCCTGCAGCCATGTTTAGTTTCTTTTTCCTGGCTTTTAGCTTATAACTGATCTCTTCATGTCCTTCTAGATTCTTTGTAGCTCCGAGTTGCTCATATCTTGAAGAAGGTAAAGTTTCGAAACGTGCTTGAAGTCCTAATTTTGGAGCAGGTAAAGTTTCAGTGAGTAACTGAACACTTTGCATCTGTCGGTATTCTTTTAAACTGGTATACCCATTGGTGAAGTTTGAATCTCCAAACTGAAATTTGATTAACAAAATCCTATAAGTTGTTAATACTTGAAAAAACTGCAAAATCCTACAATTTGAAGAAGATTATTACTGCAAAATCAAATTCTTAAGATGAATATTTATTGCTAGTTGTGTCTTTGTGCCAATTGCCATCCTAAGTGCAGTAATAAAGTATTATGCATTTGAGGTATTCATGAATTTGCAGTTGGAGGAGAACATTTTTCATTACCATTCCATAGATATCGTTGGAATCCATGTCAGAAATGTCCTCAAGACAGATTCCATTGTCTGCAGGAAGTGTACCAAAAGAGGAAGCATCAGCATCCTCAAACTGATACATGAAAGGACCATTTTGGAAGTAATCATCGGGCAATCCTAGGTCATCGACACAGATGCCTTTATCTTTTTGAATTTGTTGTTGAAATGTGTCGGGTGGGTCCATATTCACCCCATTATAAAGAATCTTCACAAGTTGCTGTTGAACCTCCTGGAATAATAATAAACACGAATTAGCATTTTTAGGTTTGATAGTAACACAATTTAGAAGACTGTATAATTAATTATATATATCACCTCTGAGGTTGAGGGCACTGCTGGAGGAACATCAAAATCAGAAGGCCCTCCCCGGCTAAATTCAGGTTCACGACAGGCTAAATATTCTGCCTTGTCATCTGCTTTTAGTTTCAATTTACAGAGGACCAAATGTGCCTGGATAAGTAGAAAAGAAAGACAAAATGTTATAATCAGTATAGCTAAGTTGTAGGTAGAGTAATGAATGAAGAAGTTAGAAACCTGGTGAGGAGGGAAAGCTTTAGGCTCGTATTCATGAATGACCCAGTTAGTCCTCATCTCCTTTTTATTAGGTTCAACATATTTGTGGAAAACTAGCGTTCTCTTTTCACCTATCTTCGTCCTGGTGCCTTTGGCTTTGATTGGACGCGCTGCACCAGTAGGTTTCCAGTGACCAGTCTTAGTTGATCTGTTGTAACGAGGTTTGTTGAAGTTTTTATTCAGCATCTCCCTTTTATGAAAGAAATACCACTCCTCTGCATTGCATCCTTGAGCTGCTGCTGCATATTCTGCGAATGAAATAAATGAAATGAAATCACACAATTATATCAACATACATACATACTTGAGTGAAAGAAAGATAATATAGAAGTACTTGGCAAATCCCAGGGCTCGAACTTGCAGATATCAATGAGAAAAATATCATCACACACTAGTGGGAGAGTTCCATTGATCTTGCCTATCAGAAAGTAATTAATGATTTCTTCATCAGTTGGATGAAATCTATAACCTACTCTCATGTCCATTTCTGAATCAAAACAGATACAGAACAGACTATAATCAACTGTGCTCTGTTCTTACTCTCATGCTCACTTTACTTAAATAAGCTAAAGATGGATAGAAGATCTTGCTATAGTATAGAAACGTCTTTGGCTTTTTAGCTATTTATTATTTTTATTTTTATTTTGAGAAAGCGTGGTTGCCTTCAAGTGGAACCCCACCCCACCACTTTGTCTGATGATGTAAGTATCCGACTCACGAGTGATGCAAGTATCCGACTCACGAAACATACGCGCCGCCATATATGGCTCAAAGCTCATGTTAGTCCCTAACTTATAATTTCAAAGTCAATTCAATCTCCAAACTACTAAAATCAATCAATCAAACCCCTAAACAGAGCATTGGAAAAAGCATTTAGCTATTAATATTATATTCTAGAATATTCATATTAATTTCCCAGGATTGCAATAGAAGATGATAAGATAAAACCACCCAAAAACCTTGGACAGTAGCAAGTATTGAAGTACTTAAATTTTATTATTTTTATAAAATATAGGGAAATAATGTTCAAATCTGGCTGTAATGCTTTTAGGGAAGTGAATATGTATTTTTAACATATGAAATTGTGTAATATTAACCCTAATGTTGTTAAGAAAGTTCAATTTTACCTCTATACAAAATAAAATTTGATTTAACAATTATTCGACTATCCCTTCGGATATTCTAAACAAATTTATCAATAAAATAAAACAGTTACGTATATTTTAACGGATTATTTATATCTATTTTAATAACATATGAAATATTATTATTTCGGTAGATTATTTATAACTGTATTAGTAATAGAATAAATATTTTAGACATAATTAATGTTTATAAGGTCTAATGCGATAACTAAATAATGGGTAAATATCAGTAAAAATAGTCCGTTTAAATTTTTTATTAGAAGATAAAATTGAGGGTAACTTACATCCGTGGTGTACAACATTTACTTCAAATTACATTTTGGTATACAATCAAAATTATGTCGCACTAAATCGTACAAACTTCAAGTAACCTCCCACTAAAGTGTAAACTCGGTTTTTGTGACTGGTCAACGCTGGTCAACTATGCCACATCAGTATTTTTCCATTGTAAAATTAAAAAAAAAGTAGGATCCACTCTTTATGGAATGACTAATATAACCTTGTTTCTTATAAAATTACTAAAATACCCTCATCTTCTTCCTTCAACCCTTCTCTCTCATTTCTCTCTCTACATCTTCTTTCTCACTCCTCTCTCTACCATTACTAAACCATTATTTTCTAGCTTTCAGAACATTATAAACCCCTCGTCTGTGAATTTATTCACTGTCTAAAAATAACTAAATATTTGCAATGATAAAAATCAAAATCCTCTTTTGCCTTTTCTGAACTTTCCCAGCTACCAAACACTAGAAAGAAAATTTTGTCTGATTCTTTGCAAATATTCAACATTACAATATTATATTTTCCTCTTCTATCATCATAATCATCAATACCAACAATATATAATATATAAAAATCTCATAAGTTTGGTGTGCCTCCTGCAGGCCTCTAGGAGATTATCTCAGACGACAGTAGAGGCTGTTTAGACAGCAGATTAGTTTGTTCGTAGTTTTTCTGTTTTTCCTCTGTTTCCTCGGCCCCTTCTATTATAAAAAAAACAATACATAATATATAAAAATCTTACAGAAAAAAATAATTATGTAAATTTTTTTAAGAAAAAAGGCATTTATTCAAGATGAAGGGGTTGTGGCCGCGGGATATTATGAGAGTGAGAGTGCGATTTCAAGAAAGGCTCGGCGGCGGCAGAGGAGGAAGCATTAGTAGGTTTAGGAGATCCGATTAACTTTTGAACCACTTGTTTAAAGGAGGAGGTATCTGCTTGAACGAAGTCGGTCCTAAGAGAAGAAACCACTCTCACAAAGCAAGAGGAAAGGAACTTCAGAGATTGATTGATGAGAGACCAGCGGTGGTCAGGTAGGGGTTAATGGATTCGGATCTGATAATAGGTTTAGGAGAAAGAAGCTGCGGCGGCGACGGAGGATTGCCGCTGTGGAAACCATTAGCAGAGGTGCTGCAACTGCTGTTGGTGCTGCTATGGTTGTTTGGTGAAGGGAGAAGAGATGACCTGTTGTTTGGTTGAAGGAAGAAGATAGAGAGTATTTTAGTAATTTTATAAGACTAATGTTGACGTGACATAGTTGACCGGTCACTAAAACCGGATGTACACTTTAGTGGGAGGAGAAGTTTAGTGTGACAAAATATTAGTTGTACACCAAAATATGATTTTGGGTAAAAATTATACACCATGTATATAATTTACCCATAAAAATTGATAACATTAAATAAAATTAATGTTAACAGCAAACTTGCTTTTTTCTTGAACGTTAGGGATTGCACATTATCCCTAAAATATAAGTACCGGTTTTATTTTAGAATCCAAGTCACTCACCTGGTGGACAATTTTGCTTAGCTTCAGTCTGAAGCAGAATATATATATTATATATTAATTGTTCTAAACAGCACGTCAACTTTCTTCTTTCTGGATAGAATGGATAGGAGGGCCGTTTTTGTAAAGTGGGAATGACAAATGTAACCTTAAAATTTAATACTGTAAATTGTACTATGCTATGTGGCTTTTGTATTTCCAACACTATTTTATCTATTTTAATTGAATAATTAATTATAGTATTTATTTATTTAAAAAAAAAATAAGTTTTAAAACATAAAAGGAATGTAAAATAAAATTTAAATGGATAGTACCCCACTCCTCAAGTTCTGACATAAGGAATAAGAAGACCTAGTTAAAGTATGAGCCTTTGTTACACAAAAAAAAAAGTTTAGTGTTACGTAGAATCATAAGAGGTGAGAAATATCACTTTTTTATAGAATTAAAGTATAAATAGAACATTTGATGAGTTATAAGTTAAAGGGTGATAAATATCATTTTTACGAAATTAAAAGAATAAATAGAACATTCGATGAGTTTGGAGGATAAAATGACTAATTTAAACAAGTTAAAAGAGTTAGAAGAACTAAACTTCTTATATAATTTTCATATATATATTTGGGGAATTATAATTTTCATATATTAAACTTTTAAAAATTATGCTTTTTGAGTTTTCAAAATAAAAAAATTTATTTTAGAAAATAACGAATTTATTAAAAATAATTAATAATGGTAATATAATTATTTAAAAAATAAAATTTAAACAATTAAGTTTTATTAAAAAAAATATACCAATCAATAATAATAATAAAATGTCATAAGATTAGAACTCATACTCTGTTTTTATTTTTTTTGAAGAAGAAATCAATAGATTAAAGAATCAAATCGGAACAAATAGTATCCTGCAACCAACTCGGAGCAGAAAAAGTAATGAACTCATTAGCATTGGAAAGGGCATGACGTGCAACGACATGGGCACCCCTATTCGCTAGATGAGGAACAAACGACACTTTGAAATCGTGTCTTGAACCTAAAATAACTTTACAATCCTTAATGACAGACCCATAGTCCGGCAGGTCGAGATCCAAAGAATGAATACTATTAACTACTGAAAGAGAATCAGATTCAAAAATGACATTTATGCAATTCAGCTCAACTGACCAAAAAATAGCTTCCCGGATTGCCAAGGCCTCCAGTAACCGCACATCGTCGCACAACAATGTTAGGGTGCTTCTGCAAGCCATGAACGATCCGTCGGATGATCGGAGGAGAGCTCCTAGACCACCCCGCCTCTCAGGCCCAAAAACAGCAGCGTCACAATTGAGCTTCACGGAACTAATGGGCGGTTTGATCCAGTGCGTCGAGATAGGCTGTCGGCTAGGCGCTGGTTGCGCTGACCCCGACGAAATAACAGCTGCGGGCTAATGTTGCAGGATGAGGGCATCGACGGCGATGTTATTATTTGGGGCAGCTCCTTCGAGGCGTCCGTTACGCGAATCGCGCAGCAGGCCTGAGGAGTCGACGCCCGCGGCATTGTGCGCAGCAGCAGGCGGGCTTGACTCTTCCTCGGCACCAGCGTAAACAGCAAGAACAGCATCAACATCACGGGTAGGAACAACAACATCAAAGAATCCAGAAACAGCAGACGGGCCGTCGCTCGATGAACCAACAGCAGCACCACCAAGAACCGCATCAGGGGCATGCCAGGGGGGTAAATTGACGTGTGAAGAGCGCCATTCCGCTAGCTGCCGACCCGACAGGGCCATGACTTGGACTAGTAGTTGCACTTTACCCTCCCAGAGCATTTGATTCCTTTGGTTCCATATAGTCCAAAGCGTCATTGCTATCCTACAAGACAGCTCTATTCCCAAAATAGTGAGTACCTGCAAAACAGCATCAGTTAGGTAATCAGTTTGGAATATGTCCGTGTTGAATCCGACAATATTCCAGCATTCTTGGGCATAGATACAGCCAACGAAGACATGGTAATCGTGTTCTACATCCACGTGACAGTACGGATAATGGGTCGGGATGGGCATGCCCCTCAAGGATAGTCGGTGTCTAGTGGCCATACATCTCATTGCCAATTTCCAGAGGAACAGTTTATGTTGGGTATACATCCCAAGTCCCACATTGGAAAGATATAAGGGAGTTGCATAGTTTATAAAGAAGTTCACCAACTACATTAGTATGAGGCCTTTTGGGAAGGAGCCCAAAAACAAATCTGTGCGGGCTTGGCCCAAAACGGACAATATCATACTAATGGTGGAGCTGTTGGTGAACTTGTGGGCCCTACAAATGGTATCAGAGCCGATGGTTTGGCTGGGAGAACGTGCATGAGATCTAAGGAGATGTGGGAGGCCCTCAGTGTGACCTCACGATGGGAAATCTGTGCTTGGTGCCTTGTGTCGAAAGTCTTCCTGATATTGTGGTGGTCAGGCGGCGTGTTTCGCGAGTTGGCGGCGGTACAAGATGATTAGACAGATTATCGCTGAAGGGGAGGCTTGTGGTCCTTGGTCTGAGGGGAGGATTGTTGGGTATACATCCCAAGTCCCACATTGGAAAGATACAAGGGAGTTGCATAGTTTATAAAGAAGTTCACCAACTACATTAGTATGAGGCCTTTTGGGAAGGAGCCCAAAAACAAATCCGTGCGGGCTTGGCCCAAAGCGGACAATATCATACTACTTAGTAACAGATGCCCATGTTTTTAATCAAGTATAATTTCTTTTTTAAATTAATCTAATGCCAAGATTTTTAATTTGGAAAGAATCTTATAACAACGTTTTTAATCGATTTATATTTTCTTTTTCTATTTAATCAAGTATAGTTTAAAAGCCTATAATAGTACCATACATTACTATAATTGGGCCCCTTTCATCCATGGGCTCTGGGCAGGCGCCCCTCCTGTCCATGCTCAGGAACGGGCCTGGGCACCATTAACAATCACCGCAGCCGGGGAATCGCGGTTATTCCAAATCACGTTATTCCTGTTATTCCAAATACTCCAACACAGAATAGCCACAAATTCCTACGTATCCCTTGATTTAGATAACACCCACTTCCAGAAATCCTCCATGGAATTAAATTGATTACCAATGGAGGAAGGTAGGAAAAGTATCTTCAGCAACAATATTACAAATCTCTAAAACTACTATTTATTCGTTCTCTTAGTTGACTTTACCAAATTTTAATATTCTTAAATATTATTCTACACTGATTTAAATCATTAGTCCCGAACCAATTTCGTATCTTATTTTGACCAATCAAGTGAATCCAATAAGTTCAATTTAGAGATCGTCACATGTCCAAACATTCGGTGCTCTTTATTCCGTTAGCTTATGTTTTAAAAGTACTAAAGTACAATCTTAAAATTAATTAATATTTAAAAATAATGATAAATATTAGTAGTAAGTGTAATCTAATAAAAGCATTGACCTTCTCTTCCTCTTTTAGAAAGCATAAGTCAAATATTCTATAGAATATTCAGATTAATTTCCCAAGATTGCAATACAAGTTGATAAATAAAACCACACAAACCTTGGACACTAAGCCATAAAATATTTAAATTTTATTACTTTTATTAAATATAGGAATAAGGATTAAATTTTCCTTAGTATTTTGGGAAAATAGGTTTAGGAATGATGCGATTTCACCCCTACTATTATTATTATTATTATTATTATTATTATTATTATTATTATTATTAACTAGCATTGTGCCCGCGCGTTGCGCGGGTGGATAAATTTGTTGTACAAAAATTTAATATTTTAATGTTTTTTAAATTTTATATCATTACATGTGGTGATATTAATATTTTGCTTTAAAATAATTTAAATTTATAAATTTTTAAATAAATTAACAAATATATTTTTATAATTGCTTGATAATAATGTTTAGAGGTTATTGAAGTCATAATCTATTGTCCATATTGACATGTTTGCAAGGGTCCATCCTTTCCGTTTTTTTATAATATTTTTTCTATATAATCTTGCAATTTTAAAATATTTAAAACACTTGTTGACGATGTTTTTTCAATCAAATTCTAGCCCTCCTTAAAATTATGTTTATTTGCTTTCTAAAATCTTTGATAAATCTATCAAATTGAAATAAACATGTCTTACTTTTTAAATTTTATTTGGTTTATATAGTAGTTTGAAGGTTTAAATACTATGTTAATTATTACAACAAAAAAATTAAATGTGTAATTATGCTATAATATATTATAATCAACACTTTTCTATTGTTGCATATGAAGAAACTTTATCAATTCAATATGTTACATATAAAAAATAAAATTCATAACAATTAGTCACAAATTCATCTTGATGATAATCATTTTGCTTGATGGAATTTCATGATTACCAAATATTCGAATTCAATTATTCATTCTGCTACAATAATCCAAAATATCCAATTGAATCAGCTTAAGGTGATGGTTTTTTCTATCTTCACTGAATTATTAAAATTAATCTAACTTCAATTAAAGCTAAAAATTGAGTTTATATAAAGCTGAAAATCTAAATTTTAGTTAGAGTTAACAATCAAAACGATAACACCTAGCAACATATATTAAAAAAGAATACAAATATATAAAATCTTTTATTTTAGTCATTTTAAAAAAACAAATAAAAAAACATGGATAAGGTAGCGAGAGGTATAGAACCTGGGTAACGACATAAATAGAATTTCATCTCTGAAAAATGAAACTATTTAACAACTATTATTTAATAAAAATAAAAGAACAACATAGTTGAGAATAAAAATAACTACAACATATGAAAAAATATCAAATAATTACCTTGAGAAACGTTTCTTGTAATTTCTGACACTTTTGTGTTTCGCGATTTAGTTGTTTATGCATCTTCTATTTCTATCAGATTTCTTGAATTGGAGATATCAGTTTGAAAAAAAAAAGACAAATAAAAAAGAAAACATGGATAAAGTAGCGAGAGGTATAGAACTTGGGTAACAGCAGAAATGGATCTAAAAGATGAATTATAACAACTATTGTTTAATAAAAATAAAACAACAATACAATTGAGAACAAAATAACTACAACATATGAAAAAAATCGAATAATTACCTTCAGAAATATAATATTATCTATCATGGCCAATGAATATAATGGTGGAATACTCTCTATCATGCTTTATATATAAGTTTATTTGTGACTTTTGGATTTCCTTTGCTTTGTGTTTTTTCATCTTCCTGTAACTCTCACATTCTTTTATTATTTTAATTAATGGGCTATTAATGATTTAATATATTATTTATTTTTAATTAATTAAATCTTTTTAATTTTGATTTTTTACTACGTTGACAACTCATAAAAAATGTTTCTAAAACACTTCTCTTCATTTCTCTCTGCTTTCGCTATTATATATAGTATAGATAATAAGTTCAATTTTACCTCCACACATTAGAATATTTGAACTGGCTGAATTAATAGTTATTCAATTATCAACTCGAATCTTTTAAATAAGTTTGTTGATAAAATAAAATAGTTATGTTTATTTTAATAGATTGTTTATACCTGTTTTAATAACACAGTAAACATTTTATATAGTCTTTTGTGATTAACTTGTATCAGACAGATTTAAATATTGTTATTTCGGCATATTATTTATAACTGCATGAACTAATTTCACTTAGGACGCAGACGAAGGAACTTCTTCCTACTAGGGTTTCAACCTGGTTCTTGCCGCCGCTCTCCCTTTCCTGGTCTCACCGCCGCTTCTCGCCGTCGGGTCTGGACTGTTCTTTCCACCGCTCTCCCCTTTCTGGTCTCACCGTCGCTTCTCGCCGTCGGTGCCGTTTTTCTTCCCTTCACCGCGGATGTTTAGTTAGCCGCGGATCTGTTCTTCGCGGATCTGTCGATCCTTTTGCTCGGATCTGCTCGTTCTATCGTGGATCTCCACTGACCGCTCCTCCGTCTGGCGTCGTTCGTTAGGGTTGTGTGCGTGGCTGCCGTCATCGGACCTCTCACCGCCGCCTGCCTTTCGACCTGCCGCCGGTGCTTTCCGATCTTATTGTTGGCTTGGCAAGCAGTAACCATACCTTAATATCAGGACATATTAAAAGAAAAATAATAATCTAATTGGTGTTGTGATTTTCTAATGGGTGATGGTAATTGGTGATGGTGATTTTCTAATTGGAAGTGTAATTTGTTTGGTGACTATCTAATTAAAAATCTAATTTTGTTTAAAATCTTTTTGGCTTGGAGGCTTGATCTTTTTTCTTGGTTTTGTGAGGCTATTTGTTTGGTCGGTTTTAACAAATCTAATGGAGATGGATTGTTCCATTGCCCATCTTTTTTCTAGACCCTCTTATTTGAAAAATGCTTTGTCTGGATCTAGTAATGCTGCGATTTGCCATACTTCGGGATCAGGGCCCTCTGCTGGACCTAGGTCCTATGCGGCTACACTTGTTGGTAATGCTACTTCTGCGGCTATTTCTCCGGATGTTCCTTCCTCTGTGGATCGATCTCTTATATCCGAAGAAGGCGGTTTTAAAGCCGTCAAAATACAACAAGATATTTACAATGAAAGGCTCAATCTTTGTAAACATTCTATTATTGGGCGTATCACTCTTGCTAAAGGAGAATCTCCTTGGAAGCAACCGGACTTGAAGGCCAAACTCTCAGCTATTTGGGGTTGTTCTCCTAATTGGAAATTAATTTCTCTGGGTAGAGGTTTTTACCACATCATTCTTTCGTCTGCAGAGACTTTCCAATCTGTTTGGAGTTGTGGTGCCATTGCTCTTAGGCCGGGGACTATGCGCTTCATTCCTTGGATCCCAGGATTTAACCCGGACTCTCACAAATCCACTTCTGCTCAAGTTTGGGTAAGATTCTATAATCTTCCTTGGGAATTCTGGGATAAGCGGATCATGGCAGGCATTGCAAGAGCGATTGGGGTGCCCCTTCGTTTTGATAAGAATACTGTGGAGGGTGAAATGGGTCACTATGCTTGTATCTTGATTGATGTGGAGCTTTCTAAGGAAATTCAATACAAGCTTAGGGTGGATACTGACACCTCAATGCATTGGATTTCTCTTGAATATGAAAGACTTCCGGATTTATGCTCCATTTACCATTCCATTGGTCATTCGGCTGGAGCTTATAGGAGGAACATTCGGCGTGAAGAGCATGTTGAGCTAAAGCAAAGAAATGGAAAGCAGAAGATGGGATCTCCTGAGCCTCGAGGTAGGTCTGTTACTCGGATTTGGAAACAGAAGCCAGGAGTTCACATGGATACTGGTGAATCCTCTAAAGGGGCTCCTTCCAATGGGGAATCTGACAAACTTAATAACTGCGACTTGCAGATGGTACTTCACAGTTCGGTCAGGATTAATGAGTCGGTTCTTGACTCTGATTCTGGCACGGCCCCCGCCTCTCCTACTCTTGGCTTTCCATCTTACCAACTTGATAAAGAGATGGGAGTCTTGGGCTGGCAATCCTCTCACCCCAATATTCAGGTTTCTAATATTCCTAATTTGCAAATAATTGAGCATTCAGGAAACGGGGATTGTTTGCAGGTGGTTAATGTTACAGAGGAAAGGACTTGGACTAAAGTACAGAAAAGGAAGAAGCAAAAAGACAACATCATCCCCCTTGAGGTCAGTGGTAAACGGCATAGCAAGCCGCCTCTGCGGTTTCAATGATTGTGTTGTATTGGAATTGTAGGGGCATCGGTAATGATCGCACTCAATGAGCCCTGAAGCTTCTGTGCCTACAACATCATCCTGATTTTTTTATGTCTTGCAGAACCTCTTGTTTGTTTTAGTGACACTGATGATAGGTTTTGGAGATCTCTGGGTCTTTCTCTTTTTACCTGGAATGATAAGGATTCGCCGACTCTTCGGCTTCTTACTAAGGATGCTTCTTCTCTTTCTCTTCATTCTTCGCATGCTCAATATTTTACTGTTCAGCACCAGCTGGGTGATAAATCTTTTCTACTCTCTTTTGTCTATGATAGTAACCTGGCTTCGGAAAGAAGGGAGTTATGGTATTCTCTTTATAGTTGTGCCTTTCTAAATAATAATTGGTTGGTGCTTGGGGACTTCAATGCTATTACGGGCTCTCATGAGAAGCTTGGTCCCCCTCCTGCTGTTGGATCCTGCAGGGAATTCAGGAATTTTATTGATGATTGTGATCTTATTGATATTGATACTTTGGGTCAGAGGTTTACTTGGTCCAATGGTCGATATGGGGCGGCTCATGTTGAATGTCGCCTGGATAGAGCTTTGGTGTCTGAGGGCTTTTTAGATTCTTGGGACTCTATCTACTGCATGGCTTTAGCAAGGTATAGTTCTAATCATTGTCTGATGCTTCTTCAATGCAGAACTGGGGAACCAAGGATTGCTAGGTTCAGATTCCATGCCATGTGGACCACTAATGATTCCTTAAAGGGGGTAATTGCGAATCACTGGACTGCATCACATATCTCTCTCCCTCCTGCACAACTATTATGTCATAAACTTCGCACTCTTAGACCTATTCTCAGGGATTGGAATAAAAACGTGTTTGGCAGAATATATTCTAATATCCACCTGGCAGAAGTTCATCTTGCCGATATTCAAAAGCAAATTTCTGAGCAAGGTGATTCTCCGGAGTTGAGTAGTGCTGCTTCTGCCGTATGCTCCAATCTTGATTTACAACTTCTTCGGCAGGAGATGATGTACAGAGAGCAAAGTCGTGTTAAGTGGCTTAAAGCGGGGGATAGAAACACTAGTTTTTTCCACAGGTCTACTAAAGTTAGAAAGACTTGGGCCGGCATTCATCATTTAAGGATCGGCGATGAGGGTCACACTTCTGACACGGCTAGATTATCTGATCATGTAATTGATTATTTCTCTAATCTCTTCCGTAGTTCTAGGGACCATATCGTTCTTTCTTCAATTAATGAGGTAATTCCCAACTTAGTAACTTCTTTGGAAAATGAGGAATTAATTTCTAAACCTTCCATTGAAGCCATTAAAGACACGGTCTTTTCCATGGATCCTGACAGTGCTCCTGGCCCTGATGGTTTTAGGGGAACCTTTTACCGCTTCTTTTGGGATATCGTTAGGAAGGACGTTTGCAATATGGTTCAGGCTTTCTTTGATCATGGTTGCATCCTGCCTGGTTTAAACTCTAGTATTATGGCCCTTATTCCTAAAGTGGCCGATGCTGACAGAATTGAGAATTTTCGTCCAATTGTGATGAGTAACTTTGGTTTCAAAATCATCTCAAAAATTCTTGCGGATCGCCTTGCAGTTATTGCTGCAAGGATTGTCTCTCCCAACCAGTATGGATTCCTTAAAGGTAGAAGCATTCATCAGTGCATTGTCTTAGCTTCTGAGGGAGTTAATATGCTTGACAGAAAACATTTTGGTGGTCACATGGCCTTAAAAATTGATATTCGTAAGGCTTTTGATACTTTAGATTGGAACTTCCTTTTGGCTGTGTTGGATTCCTTTGGTTTTTCTCTCACTTTCAGAGATTGGATCCTAAACATTCTGGCATCTGCTCGTATTTCTGTGATGATCAATGGTTCTCCAAAGGGTTACTTTTCTTGTTCTAGAGGGGTTAGACAAGGGGACCCCCTTTCTCCTCTACTGTTTGACATTGCTGAGGATTTTTTCTCTCGTTGGCTTACTAAAATGGTTAGGGAGGGTACTTATTCTCATATGTATTATTCTGGTGGAAATTCATTTCCCTCTCATCTTCTTTTTGCTGATGACATGCTCATTTTTGGAGTGGCATCTTTGAGCAATGTGCATGCTCTTAAGGATTTTTTCCTGCTCTATGGTCAGATATCCGGTCAACAGGTTAGTTGGGATAAATCTGCTATCTTTTTTGGTTCTCAAGTGAGTCCTCCGAGAAGGGTTCGACTTGCTAACTATCTTAGCATCCGTTTGGAGTCTCTCCCCTTCAGTTACTTAGGAGTCCCTCTATTTAAAAGTGCTCCTAGGGCCCGTCACCTCAGCTGCCTTGCAGACAAATTTCTATCTCAATTTAGCAAATGGAAAGGTAGCTCTCTCTCCTTTGCAGGGCGTTTAACTCTAATTAAGTCTGCTATTACTGGCTCTCTGGTTCATTCATTCTTGATCTATAAGTGGCCAGTGGGTTTGTTGAAAAAGCTCAATAGAAGTGTTAGGAATTTCCTTTGGACGGGTTGTATTGATCAGAGGAAGTTAATCACGGTTCCCTGGCAAACTTGTTGCAAAAGTTTTGAGGGTGGTGGTCTGGGCATTAAGGATTTTAGGATCTTTAACCAGGCTCTCTTGGGGAAGATGTGTTGAGATTTAATTCAAGGCAACAGTCCTGCTATTTCTCTGATGAAGTCTAGATTTATGGCTGTCTCTAGTTTGCCTAAAGCTACCATTGCTCCTTCCTCGATTTGGTCTTCCTGTAAGTTTGTTTATTCATCCATTTGGAACCAGACCTTTTGGTGGATTGGCCAGTCTTCAACGCTCAATTTCTGGACTGATCGGTGGATCATTCCATCGGTGGCGGACAGATTGGGTCTTAATCACCAGGATAAGCGTTCACGCTTTAATTCCGTTGATGATTTTTTGGTCAATTTGGAATGGCTTGGCTTAGGCACTCTGCCTCCGGTTGTTCAAGACAGTATTCGATCTATTCATAGGGGTAGAGATGATTTTGATTTATGCGCTTGGCAGCCCTCTATGAAGGGTATTTTCTCTGCCAAAGAGTACTATTCGATTATCAGTCCTCGTTCCTACTCGGTGGAATGGTATAAATTTGTTTGGAATGCTCACACTCCCCCTTCTCATTCCTTCACATCCTGGAGAGTTTTGCATGGAAGGGTTCCGACTCACGACCTCCTCCAGCGTCTAGGCTTCTCTTTTGCCTCTCGTTGCGTTCTTTGTGGTAGGGATGCTGAGTCCATTAACCAGTTATTCATTAGCTGTTCTTTTACAGATTCTCTGTGGAGGGCCCTTGAGATTCATTTCGACTGCACTTTACCTCGTCATTCCCGATTCACCCACTTCTTCAACACTCTTCGTAGCATTCATTTTGGCTCACAGGTGTCGATGATCTGTCGTATTGCCGCTGTCTCTTGCATCTGGTTAATCTGGCATTGCAGGAATGAAGCAACCTTTAAGGAGGTTTCTCCTTCTATTCAACTTTCGAAGATCACCCTATTTCGAATGATTCGAGAGTCATTTGCTTCTTCTAAAGGTTTTTGCTCTTCAAGGAGAGATGCTGATATCTTATCCCATCTTCTGGCTTCTCCAAGGCCGCCTCTGGCTCCCAATATTATTCCGGTCCACTGGCTTAAACCTCCTCTGGGTTGGGTTAAAGTCAATGTGGACGGCTCTGCTTTTGGTACTCCTGGCGAGGCGGGAGCGGGAGGTATCTTTCGTAACTATCGCGGTTTTCCCAAAGGTTGTTTTGCTTTTTCTACCCCTCCTTCTTTTGCTTATATGGCTGAATTGAGAGCCGCTATTTTCGCAATTGAACTTGCTTGGGAGAAAAATTGGCAACATCTTTGGGTTGAGTCAGACTCCATGTACGTAGTTAATCTGCTTCGACTTCGTTCCATGGATGTTCCTTGGAGTATTCGACAAGAGTGGTTGCACTGTCTCAGCATTTGCTCTAGGATGAACATTATTTTTACACACATCTTTAGGGAAGGGAATCGCGTTGCTGATGCTTTGGCAAAATTTGGAGTCTCTTCCTCTGTGATCAATTGGTGGCCTTCAGCTCCTGCTTTTTATCACAGGTTTATCAATGATGACATCTGTAATATTTTTCATTTGCGATTTTCTTAATCTTTCCTAAACTTTTCTCCTTCCCCCTTCTTCTTATTTGTTCTCCTTTCTCTTCTCTTGTTCAAACACTCATCTTTTCTTTTATTAATATATGACGGGTTTGACAGTTCTTGGGCCATGGGTGCTCTCCCCGCTCAAGTTCTGTCTCGTCCCAATTTCTATCAAAAAATTTATAACTGCATAGTAACAGAATAAATATTTCAGATGTAATTGATATTTATAAGATCTGATGTGGTAATTAAATAACGAGTTAAATAATAATAAAACAGTCTTTAAATTTTATGTTAGGTAAAAGTAAAATTTATATTGTTTAACAATGTTAAGAGTAAAATTACATCATTTTATACATTATGAGTAAATCTACATTTCTCCACAAATATTAGAAGCAAATTTGCACTTTACCCTTAAAGTGTAAGCGTGTCATTTTAATTTAAAATCCAAATCACTCGCTTAATCAACAAATTTTACTAGCTTCTTTCCGAAGCAGAAAATGTGTGTGTGTGTGTGTATATATATATATATATATATATATATGTTAGATGTGGCTCATAATATCAAAGAGGCTTATCCCGGAGTGGAGCGGAGCGTATCGAGTGGAACATGTATTTCTTTTACACGATCAATAAGAAAACCGCTCATCGCTCCCGGAGACGTAGGCAATTCAAAACTCCCGAATTTCGTTAACAAATCCTTGTGTTCAATCTTTGTTTGATTAATTCTATTTTATTTAGCTTTATTTTTCAACAATATATATACATGTAAATTGTTCTAAACAGCCGCATAGGTTTCTTCTTCTTTGACATTAAGCAGTAAATGTTTGGCCATTGTGATCAAGTCTACATCATTACTCAAGCTTAATGATAACTAGTCACCTGATATTGCTTACGTGTCCGTACCTCTTGCGTAATTCGACGTCATAAAAAACCTACAAAACAGAATGTAGGTTAGACGGGGTCAGAGTCTGACGAACTCGCTCCGATACTTAAGTCGGTTTATGATTGGATCGGACTGAAGGGTATGAACTAGCTTGAGAGATAGTAGTTAACATACTGAATATTATGTCAATACATGTTTATTTATAGTTTTTTTAGCTTAAGGTTTGTCACCTATTTAAGGATCCTTATGGAATTAGGATTCTTTATCTCTCACGAAGTCCGAATCCTTGGAAGAAACCTTTATCTCATAAGTTTTCGGAAGATTCCTTTGTAATTGGAGATTAGAACTCCGCTAGCTGTATTTGGGCTGCTATCATTGGATTTGGTCTGCCATAGACGTTGTTGTGCGGAATTTAATGAAAAATAAATAAAAGAACAAATAAATGATCGAAACATAGATTTACGTGGTTCACCAAGGTTGTGTTGGCTAATCTACGGGCAGAAAGAGAATAGTATTTTATTAGGCAGAAGAACTGAATGCAAATTAGGTTTACATAACAGAGTATTTATAGTACTCAAAATAACCTATGAATGTTATGATTATTTAATAATGTATTAAAGAGTCTTTGAATACTCAAGTGAGAGTTACACTACTTAATGCCTTCTTAATACCCTCTTTAATTGTGTTAAAGTTAAGAAGTTACAAAGAAGAATTTCATCATCCATTAATCTTCTCTTTAATTGCATTAAAGCGAAACCCCCGTGTGTTATACCGATTCAAGGCATTATGAACAATCTCCACCTTAACTTGAATCCTCCTAGCAAACATAACAGATGCACCAATGACAGTGCTAGATGAACAGACTTCTCCATCTGCCTCAGAGTTTCCCACAGGGCAACTAGTAATCTCTGATATTTAGCAAGTCCAAATAGTGTTGAAACTTGCTCTGTGGAATAGACTTGGTAAACATGTTAGTAGAATTATCACCAGTGCCTACCTTCTTCACTTTGCCACTCTTTTTGCTTCTCAGAAAATGATATCTCACATCTATATGCTTCATTCTCTCATGGTGAACCCGATCCTTGGCTAAATAGATTGCACTCAAATTGTCACAATACACTATAACCTGATCATGATGTAGACCAAGATCACTAACCAGTCCTTTAACCCAAATCCCCTCCTTAGCAGCTTCAGTTAGTGCAATATACTCTGCTTCCGTAGTAGACAAAGTCACTATAGGCTGCAAAGTAGCTTTCCAACTGACAACTAAACCACCAAGAGTGAAAATATAACTAGTCATAGATCTTCTACTGTCAACATCTCCATCATAATCAAAGTCTGAAAAACCTGTCACCAAACACTCAGTATCACCTCCATAAATGAGACCAATATCAGATGTACCTTTTAGGTACCGAAAAATCCTCTTCACAACTTGCCAATGCTCCTTGCCAGGCTCACCCATAAACCTGCTAACAACACTAACAGACCGTGCAAGATCAGGTCTAGTGCAGACAATTGCATACATCAAGCTTCCTACTGCACTAGCATAGGGAACTCGAGACATGTAATCCTTCTCTTCATCAGACTTAGGTGCAAAGGCAATAGACATATGTGCATTTGCAGCACTAGGAGTATCTATAGTCTTTGCAGTAGACATGCCAAATCTTGACAAAATCTTCTGAATATAGCCCTTCTGTGACAGAAAAACTTTCTTTTGCTTCTGTCCCTATAAATCTCTATTCCCAGAATTTTTCGAGCTGCACCCAAATCCTTCATCTCGAACTCTGCGCTGAGAAGACCCTTCAACTTCTGAATGGCGTGCTTCTTCCTTGCAGCTATCAACATGTAATCTACATACATCACCAGATAGATAAAAGACTCATCTTCCAGTTTATTGTAATAGACACAACAATCATATGGGCTTTTAGTATAGCTTAGCTTTATCATGTAGCCGTCAAACCTCTTATACCACTACTTAGGAGACTGCTTAAGTCCATACAAGGACTTATTCAACTTGCAAACGTAATTCTCCTTTCCAGGAACCTGGAAACCATCTGGTTGGGTCATGTATATCTCTTCCTCCAAATCTCCATGTATAAAAGTTGTCTTTACATCAAGTTGCTCAAGCTACAAATCCTGATGTGTCACTATTGTTGGTCCCGTGTGATTAGTTCCAAGGGGGGGGGGGGGGGTTAGGAACTAATATAACTTTTTCGCTTAATCAATCTTGCTGACTTGATAATTTTGGTGAGTTTAGTAACTCAGCTTTGGTCAGCTTGGCCGATCTTAATGTAAGACAGCTTTAGTCAGATGCTGACTAAGACTATTTCACTTGAGAGTTGGGAATTGACACTTTTGTGGTCAGCTTCTAGCTCAGCACTCTAATTTACTCAGTGTCAGCTTTAAACAATTTATATGCTGAGTAAATATAACAAGCAACACATGCACATATATATATAAATTCAAGAGAGTTAGAAATTACTCAGTATCACTTATCCTGGTTCGGCCTCTCTGCCTACGTCCAGTCCTCAGACTCGTCCGGGCTTTTGGAATCCAATACTGAGCTCTTTAAGGGTAGAGCACAAACCGGTTACAAGGCAGTTGAATATGCAAGAGTACCTTCCTCTATTCGTCTACTCAACTCCTACTAAGTGCTACAACCCAGCACCTAGATTTCTCTACCACTGAGTATTTACAACTAAACACTCAGCTTGACACTCTCAATTCACAATTGATACAACTTGCTCTTTTTGGAATAAGAACACTTTAGATGATTACAAAACAATCAATCTAGCATTTACACAAGGAATAGAAAGTGGGTGTAAGATTTCTTTCTTGTTTTTGAGTGCTTTGAACTTGTATTTTTCTCTCTTGTATATTCTGTAATTTGGCAATGATCCAAGAGGATTGCTTGTCCTTTTATAGTTGAACTTTGAGGATCAAATGATTTGAATTTGATTTGTCCGTTGAATCCAAAACGGCTCTTTTGGGAGACAAGCTTCTGGTCAGCTTCAGATGTGCAAGCCTATCATGTTTTCTGATTTCCTCAGATGTCAGGCTTGTCTTCTTCCTACAGACTTTATCTTCTTGCGGCAGTTTGTCTTATAGCAAAGAACAATTGACCCATACACCTCGGAATTTGGGTTTTGCATAATTCCAAGGCTTCTATTATTGGTGCAGACAGTTGTCGAATTTGTCTTTTAGCTAACGGATCATTCATGCTGTACTGAAGATCACTCAACTTCACTTCGATAGTCATTGTCTTTGATTGTCACCAATTCTCATACTGAGTTCTTTTTCACTCAACTTCCATGGTCAGCTTCGTTCTGTAAGATCTAGTTCTGAAGCAAACTTCTTTTATGCTGAGTTCCGTTCCACTCAGCTTCTTTGATCAGCTTCTTTCTTGAGCTGTTGTTTTGAAGATGACTTATCTTCTCTTATGCTGAGTCGCTCTTCACTCAACTTGTATTGTGTTCTCATGTTGTCTTTGTCCTGTCTTAATCTTTATTTCCTTTTGCATTTATACTCAATATTGAACAAACGGATTAGTACAATTAAATCAAAGCATTTAAATTTAATTGTCTCTTAATCATGGTTTAAACTTAAATGATTTTGTCAAATCAAAATCTTGTGGAAAGGTGTTTCAACAAACTCCCCCATTTTGATGTTGGCAAAATATTTAATTTATGGAACTCAGTATTGAAATTCCCCATGATTGAATTACATTTTATTCTTCTGAAATTACTCCCCTGTAAGGGTTGCATATATTGTCTTAGCTTAACTCTAAACCTTCTCAAGACTTAATTGAGTAATTAGGGAAGACATGTTTGTACTGACTTAGTTCAATCCTAGACTTTCTAAGATCTAATTCAGATGAACCTAGGTCAACTTTCAGAAGAGTTCAATGTTTACTCAGTCTGATACATGAATAGTTTTGGTATCAGAGTTGATGTGTGGATGTATCAGAGTTGATGTGTACTGAGTATATATTTTGAATTTATTTGTTTGTTCAAATTTTTAGACAGATCAACATATAGTATAAAAATAAGCATTACTTATCAACAAAACAGTATGAATGAAAAATGCTTAAGTTGATATAAATGGTCAGCACAAAATACACAAGTCAATCTTTAAAGCTAAAGGCTAATCTATTTCTTATTTACTTGAGCTGTCCCTTTGCCTTTGTCTTTGGCTTTCTTTTGCTGACTACCTGAAGTTTCTCCTGCCGTTGGCTGAGTGCCATCAGCTTGTGCTTTCTCCCCCGTTTTTCCACCATCAGGCGGAGGAGGGATGAAGGTATCATTGAGAGCAGCACGAGTCAGTTTGACCGAATATGCCTTAAGACGTTTCGTGCTTTCAAATAACCCATCAAGCACTGGAACTCCATCATCCAGTACTGTACCTGGGACGCGAATAGATGAGCTAATCATGCTGAGCATGTATTCCTGTGACTTAGCTAGCCATGACATTGCTTCCGCTAGCTGGGCATAAGATTGATGGTACATTCTAAGTACAGCCTTGTCGTAAATGTCACGCTGAGCGTTTGTGTGACGCACATGGCGAAATAGGCTTTGAGTGGTTTGGAGGATAGTATTGGTTTTGACCACATCAGTTTCCATCTCCTCTTTACTCAGATTCAGAAGACGGACAGCTTCACTAATTTCATCCATCGTACATTGGGAAGATGAAGAGAGAAGGTCACGAGTACCAGTCAGCTCAGAAGACAACTTGGTAAAACAATGATCTAACTCAGCAGAGGTAGCATAGCCTGTGTTGACTGTAGGTAAAGCATTGATCTGTCCTTAAAGTGAATTCATGTGATTCACCATCATCAATATCAGCTCAGTCAGCTTGACAAAGGATTCTTGCTTAGGTTGCTGGGTTTGGACTGAGGTCATGACACTTACTAAATCTTTGAGATTCTTGATCTCATTGAGAAGCTGAGTGACAGACGAAAACTCTTGTGATTCAGCATTTGCGGACCCAACAGCATCGACATGAGAATTGTTTAAGTCCTGAAGAAGATGTTGAGCCGAGTCAATGATGCGACGTCCGGACTCAGTTGCATGAAGATAGGCAAATTGTGCCTCAGGATTTAACTCATTGGCCGGAATTCTAGTAGTACCTGATTGAGGAGGTGTTTGGTGCTGTCCTTGAGTAGAAGTGCCAGTATGGTCAGCAGCTGGACTTTGATGTTGATGAGCAGCAGGAGCTGACTGCTCAATGTTCTGCGAAATAGGATGGGAAGGAGGTGGATCTACCGAGATAGTTACCTGCTCAATATGGACTTGATTTGGTGCAGGGAGAGGCACCGCAGGTTGAGCAGGATTTTCCTTAGCGTTCTTATCTCCTTGAGCATCTAGGACTTCGAGCTCTTGCTCGGCTTGGTTTGGATTTTCTAGAGTCTTGGCATGTTGCTCGGTATGAGTAACAGAGGCTTGTTTTTCCTGTGTAGAGGGCTCAGGATATGATGAGAAGAACTTAAATTGAGTATCTGTAAGGTCTGTGATTTCATCCCTCAGAGGCGAATCTTCCAGGAGGTCAATAACTGGAGATCTGTAGGCCTTCTTCTTAAGCCTTTTCAACTTATTGGTCTTTGGGGGAGACGGGTCAGCAGGAATGGAATCAAGAGATGATTCTACGCCGAGATCAGTGTTGAGTCCTTCATTGACCATTTCTTGTTCTGAGAGCTCATCATCAACTGTCTCATTCTGTACAGCTGGACTTTCAACTCCATCAACATTCTCTGTTTGTTCTTGCTCAACATAAGCTTCTTGATGTTGCTCAACATCCTCATCATGATCATGCTAACCTTCATTTTCACTTTGTTCTTTTGCTTCTTGATCAGCAGGAATTTACTCAAAGTCAATCTTTTTGCTTCTGATGAAGTGAGAATCATCAGGAACAGCAAAGACAAGAGGGACAGCTTCAGCTAGACTCAGCTCAGAAGTTCTCTTCTTCTTCTTCTTTAGAGGGGTTTCCTCACTTTCCAGTTCATCAGGCTCATCTTGCCTCTTTCTTTTCTCTGCTGACTTACCCTGATCAGCATTAACTTTCTTCCCCTTTGAGACAACCCGGATTTTCTTGGGGACATCATCAACATCCTTTGAGCTGGTTTGGATTGCTTTGCGTTTCTTATCTCGCTTAGTTTGGACAGCAGCTTCGGCTACATCGATATTTTCTTCCTGAGGTTGCTTATCATCAGCTTCCTCATGAACTTCCCCCTGAGCTTCCTCGATGACCCCTTTTCCCTTATTGGGCTTGATAGGTTGGTCATATACTAACCCAAACAACAACACAGCCGTAATTTCAGTTCCCATGGTTTCTGTTTCATTTATCAAGTCGATTTGGTGATCTTTAAGGATTCTGGTAATAAGAGAACCCAGCCTGAGCTTGATAGTACTCCGTTGGAGTGCTCCTACCAGAAATACGGGCATGTTGAGAGGGCTGTAGGTCAGCATGTGCCAAATAAAGCACCGCTCGAAATTTGAAGCTGATGATGCTGAGTTGATTTTTGGAAAGATGAAGTTAGTGAGGAGATAGTGAGCCATCTTTTGGTTTTGACCCATACATGTACTGGGTATTTCCCCTTTGTGACTTTCTGGTTTACAGAATGATACAGTGTGGTCAAGCTTTTCTTTAGTGGTCCTGAATTCCGTTTCGGTGTTTGGAAGGTTTAGTAAGGTTGCGAGATAGGAAGGGGTAATGGTGAGCTTCTTACCTTTAACGTGAGTTACTAGATGGTCAGCATCACTTCCATCAACACAGAGGTTGGAGTAAAATTCATGTACTAACCTAGGATAGGTTCTTCCAGCAAGCGAAAAGAGTCCATGTTGCGCGATTTCCATAAGTGCACGGTATACGCTTGTAGTAATAAAAGATATCGATCCCACAGGGAACATTTTTTAACAAAACTTATTTACAATCGGTTAAATTTACTTTAAGTTTTATAATATGGAAAATCGTTTAATCGGTTTTGGTTTTGAAATTGCTAGAATGAGAATTAGATTAGATTATGAAAATGTTAGAAAATATTCTGATTTAAGAATGAATTTGCAAGATAGGAACTTTAGTACTTTTTAGAAAAGTAAACGAATGTATTCGTTTGCATTAAGCAAAGAAAACAACTTTAAACTTTGTACGAATTATAAAGATGAAATAAATGACGGAACCTCTAATTAATTGGCTTTGAACATGACAAAACCCTTTCGGGATAGTTGCCCTTAATCAAATTAAAACTCTTTTCGAGATAATAATTTGCCTAAGTGTTCAACAAAGCTTCCTTGTAAAGATTTTGGATTAAATACGTTTTAATGAAAACACCAGCGGTCACTTTAGTGGATTGGTTACCATAAGTGCTGCATAAAAATCTATCGAATAGAACGGACTTTATTATATGAAATATAAATTGATACAAGTTTACAGAGAACATGGAGCATGGAAACATTCGACGGCTTGCAAGTGAACGGGTTGATCAATCCTTTCCTTGGGTTTCGTTAGAGTTTGTCAGGCTCAGGGGCGGATCCTCTACTCAATCTTCTCGTTGAATCTTCGTAATAGAGACTGGGTCGGTCTACTACCAAAGTGAAAACTAAACTGGAACAATGTCTAAACGCTACTAAACTTGTTATTATTGAATAAACAATGTGTGTACAGCATATTGCTTTTTACAGAATCGAAATCTAACTTCTGAATCACTTGATTCGGAATTTCTGCATAAATTCTATACTAATCTCTTTTTTCTACATATCTTCAACTCTCCATCAACTCTTTATTTATAGATGTTGAAGAGTCTTGATTGAAGTGTCGTGTCCGTTGTGAAGGACCGTGTCCGTTGCGAAAGGACGTCTTTATCCACCCGAACTATCGTGTTTCGTCGAAAACGAAAGTGTGTAATTAGGCTTCTAAAATCTCCTGCTCGTACTGAGAATGTTAAATTCTCTACCGAGAATGGGGGAGCATCAATTGGTCTTTAAACGAAGGAAGGAAAAGCTGGGGAACGCGTGTCACGACCGTGAATTTGGGGGCCGCAGTCGCGGCACGGAACGTTTTTCGGTTTTTCAGCTTTCGTTCGCGTCCTCGATTTGGCGTTATTAATTTCTGTTGTCTTCGACTCCTTTTGTAGGGTTTTTCTTCTGTTTTCGAGCTCTTTTCGTTCCTATTTGGATCTTACCAAATATTTATGTACCTTACAAGAAAGAAACATATTCGAGAGTAAAAGCTTCCTAAACAGTTATAAATAGCATAAATTCGTAGCAATATTGATGTAATTAATGATGATATTTTAGGTATATTTTGGGCTTAACAGTCCAGTCCATTCGTTTTTCGCAATCCATTCACAGAATGGTTGCTCATGTGTTATGAAGCTTGGAGAGAACCATCGACATCTGAGAACCTCATGATTCTTGACGCTTGGGTACACCTTAACGAAGAATTTCTCATTCGGCTGCTTGTCCTTCTTCTTCTTCTTTGAAGAGGTTGCGAGGTCAGTTTTAGGGTTCTTGTTTGGAGTTTGGTCATGCTGACCTTGTTGAGGAGGAGACTTAGGGTTTGCGTCGGTGTGGTCATCGTTGTTACCACCACCGGAAGGATTTTGGGATTTCGTCATGATTATGAATTCTTTGAGAGGATTTTGAGATTCAGAGAGAAAGATTTGAATGCCAAGGGTTTCGAGTGTAAAGAGTGATAAGTGGGGATACTTCCACTATTTATAGAGGTGCTAATTGATCCTATTCGTTGAACTAGCCGTTTAACCTCGAGATTATCAACCGACAGAGATTCTGGCATTTATGACACGTTCGGCGCATGGGTTTTCTCATTATTGCTTATGTTATCCTAGGTGGCTATTAATGCGTGTGCTAGCATTTAATGTTTTAAATGGGTTTTACTCAGCATTAGGAATATCAAACGTTTGTGATTCTATGTAGTCAGTTTTATGCAGGATAGTTGATTGTGGACTTAGTAACTCAGCTTAGGAAAATCACTCAGCATGTATATCTACTCAGCTTAGGGTGATTTCATGTCATTTTTAACTCAGCATGCAACAGTTACTAAATTATCACAAATCACTCAGCATGGTAATCACTCAACATTCAATTTAGCATATAGAATTATTGAAGAGGATTAGACATACCGATAGCTTCCCGTAGTATGTTAAATTTCTCACGAGCCAAGGGCTTCGTAAAGATATCCGCAAGCTGTTCATTTGTTGATACGTAGGTCAGCTTGATCTCACCCTTGAGTATATGATCTCTGATGAAGTGATGCCTTATGCTGACATGCTTCATCCTGCTGTGTTGAATTGGATTCTTAGATAAGTCAATGGCACTCTTGTTGTCATATTTGACTTCTATTGTTTCTGTTTTGACGCCATAATCCTCAAGCTGTTGCTTAATCCATAGGACTTGGGCCACACAGCTTCCAGCAGCAACGTACTCAGCTTCAGTTGTAGACAAGGCCACTGATGACTGCTTTTTACTAAACCACGAAACCAGACAGCTTCCTAGGAATTGACATCCTCCTGAAGTGCTTTTTCGCTCTAGCTTATCTCGTCCATAGTCAGCATCAGTATATCTAATAAGTGTAAAGTCACTTGTATTTGGATACCATAAACCTGCGTTAACTGAGCTCCGCAAATATCTAAAAATTCTTTTTACAGCTATTAAGTGAGATTCCCTGGGGTCAGCTTGATATCTTGTGCAATAACATACTGAGTACTGAATGTCAGGTATACTGGCAGTAAGATAAAGTAGAGAGCCTATCATACCTCGATATAACCTGCTGTCTACAGACTTACCTTTCTCGTCAGCACAAAGGACAGTATCAGTACCCATTGGGGTTGATATGGGTTTACATTCTTCCATATCAAACTTCTTTAACATTTCTTTAGCGTACTTAGACTGACTTATGAAGATGTCATTGTTGCCTTGCTTGATTTTAAGTCCAAGGAAGAAGTTGAGTTCGCCCATCATAGACATTTCGAACTCAGTTTGCATCTGTTTGCTAAACTCTTTGCACATAGAATCGTCAGTAGCACCAAAAATTATGTCATCTATGTAAATTTGTGCAAGTAGGGTATTTTTACCCTTTTTCTTAATGAACAAGGTTGTGTCAGCTTTGCCTCTGACATAATTCCTGGTCAGCAGGAAGTTGGTCAACCTTTCATACCAAGCTCTTGGAGCTTGCTTTAGCCCATATAGGGCCTTTTTGAGTTTATAAACGTGGTTTGGAAATTTTGGATCTTCAAACCCTGGAGGCTGACTGACATATACCTCTTCGTTTATAAAGCCATTAAGAAATGCACTCTTAACATCCATTTGATATAATTTAAAGTTCATAAAACTTGCATAGGCACACAGTATACGTATAGCTTCTAACCTAGCAACGGGTGCAAAGGTTTCACCATAGTCAGTGCCCTCTTGCTGACTATAGCCTTGGGCTACAAGTCGGGCTTTATTTCTGACTACGTTGCCTTGCTCATCTAATTTATTTCTAAAGACCCATTTAGTTCCTATGGTCTTTTGATTCCTCGGCTTAGGCACTAAATCCCATACCTCATTTCTTGTGAATTGATCAAGCTCTTCTTGCATAGCATTGATCCAATATTCATCGTGCTCAGCATCAGCAAAATTCTTTGGCTCATGCACTGAGACGAAGGCAACGTTGCTGAGATACTTCCTAAGCTGATCTCTTGTCATCAGCTTGTTGTCAGCAGCATCAAGAATAGACTTCTCCGAATGTCCTCTTGGAATTTTTATTTCTTTGGGCAATGTTGAGTTGTTTGGAATAGGTGTTTCTACAATCTCTGCAGGAATAGATTGGTCAACAAAGGTTATTTCAATTTCTTGCTTACCTTTGGTCAGCCCTTGTATTGATGACTTAGAGGCTCCATTTTGATCAGCGGAAGCTGAGCTTGGTTCATCTTCAACGAGCTGAGTTGACTTTCCTGCAGGGTCAGCTTCATCGAACTCAATATGGACAGACTCTTCTATAACTTGAGTTCGTTTATTATACACCCTATATGCTTTGCTGTTAGTTGAGTACCCTAAAAAGATCGCTTCATCAGCTTTGGCATCAAATTTTGTAAGATTGTCTTTTGTGTTGAGTATAAAACATTTACACCCAAAGGCACGAAAGTAGCCAATGTTGGGCTTTCGTCCTTTCCAAAGTTCATATGGGGTTTTCTTAAGAATAGGTCTAACTAAAGCCCTATTGAGAATGTAGCATGCTATGTGGACAGCTTCAACCCAAAAATACTTTGGAAGCCTATTTTCACTCAGCATTGTCTTGGCTATTTCGACAATTGTTTTGTTCTTCCTTTCAACAACCCCATTTTGTTGAGGTGTTATAGGAGCAGAGAAATTGTGGTCAATTCCACTGGTTTCACAGAATTCATCAAACTGTTGGTTTTTGAATTCTCCACCATTGTCACTTCTAATATGAGCTATTCTTAGGTCTTTGTCATTTTCAAGTTTCTTAATCAATGTGGTGAACATCTCAAATGTTTCATCCTTGCTACTCAGCAAGATGATCCAAGTGTACCGAGAGAAATCATCTACAATGACTAAGGAAAATTTCTTACCTCCCAAGCTGAGTGGCTGGACAGGTCCGAAAAGATCCAAGTGTAGTAATTCCAATGGTCTTTTGGTTGAGACGATATTTTTACTTTGAAATGACTTCTTAGTTCGTTTGCCTTCCTGACAAGCATTACACAATTGATCTTTTTCAAATTTAAGTTTGGGCAATCCCTCAACTAGTTGCTTTCTAGCTAGTTTGGAAAGAAGGTCCATGCTTACATGACCAAGTCTTCTATGCCATAGCCAGGAGTTATCCTCTTTAGACACTAAGCATATATTTTTAGAAAACTGTTTTTCTAGACTCAGCATGTATACATTGTCTACACGAGGGGCAGTTAAAATCACTTCGTTTGTTTTTCCCTCGAGTATTTGACACTGAGTATCATCAAATACAACCTTTCTGCCACTCTTGCAAAGCTGAGCTACACTCAGCAGATTGTATTTGAGACCTTTAACTAAGGAGACTGACTCAATAGTTTGGTTACCTCCGATAGTACCTGAGCCGATTATCTTACCCTTCTTATTGTCTCCAAAGCTTACACTTCCACCTCGTTTAAGCTCTAGTGTGATGAACTGAGTTTCATCACCAGTCATGTGCCTCGAGCATGTGCTGTCTATATACCACAGTTTTGATTTCTCCACGCATCTCAGGTTCACCTTATTATTGTGTTCCTCCTGGTCAGTTTCATCAGAGAGGTCAGCTTGCTCAGAATAAGTGCGGTCAGCATCATCGGCCATGAAACATATATTTGCCGTTTCATCAGCTTCAGATGAGGTTGACTCATCACTATCACTCCATGTGGCCACCATTGCCTTTTTGCTTCCCTTCTTGTCCTTCTTCAGATTAGGGCATCTTGACTTGATGTGCCCAGTTTGATGACACTCAAAGCATGTGACAGATTTGGAGCTGTCCTTTTTGTATTTATCACTGAACTCAGCTTTGTACCTGTCGCCTCTTCTAAATGGCCTCTTGCTGTTCTTTTCATTCTTTCTGAACAGCTTCTTCATCTTCCTTGTGAACATGGCCATTTCCTCATCGTCCGATGAATCAGCTTCGGTTGAGTCAGCTTTCATGACGAGTGATTTTTGTTTCTTGTCTTCTGACTTTTCTTTTGCTTCAAAATTTTTCATAGAGATCTCATGAGTCAGCAGAGATCCGATTAGCTCGTCATATTTATATGTGGTCAAGTCTTGAGCTTCCTCCACGGCAGTTTTCTTAGCTTGCCAACTCTTTGGTAAGCTTCTCAGGATTTTCTTCACCTGCTCTTCTTCAGTGAAGTTCTTGCCGAGCCTTTTTAGCTCATTTATGATGTTGGTGAATCTAGCGTTCATCCCAGAGATGTCCTCATCGTCGTTCATCTCGAACAGCTCGTATAATCTCATATGTTGGTTCAATTTTGACTCATTGACCTTGCTTGTACCTTCATAGGTTACTTTAAGCTTTTTCCAAATCTCATAGGCTGACTCGCAACCTGAAATCTTATTGTATTCTGCAGCATCTAACGCACAGTGAAGCATATTGATAGCCGAAGCATTGTTTTGTAATTTTTTAAGGTCATCTTCTGACCACTCAGTTTCACTCTTAACAACTTTCTCATTGTCAACAGTTTTATATGGCACATATGGGCCTTGAACTATTGGAAGCCATGCACTCATGTTTGTGGCTTGAATAAAGTTCTTCATCCTATTCTTCCAGAATGTATAATTGGATCCAAAGAATAGGGGAGGCCAGCTAATTGATAATCCCTCTGGGAGTACCTGTGTTGTTTGGTTCCCTGGAAGGAAACGAGTGCTGTTCTCAGCCATTTATCGGGATCAGCTCAAGATAGTTATATCTTTGAGTAGTGAGCTTAGGCTATGATACCACTTGTTGGTCCCGTGTGATTAGTTCGAAGGGGGGGGGGGAGGTTAGGAACTAATATAACTTTTTCGCTTAATTAATCTTGCTGACTTGATAATTTTGGTGAGTTTAGTAACTCAGCTTTGGTCAGCTTGGCCGATCTTAATGTAAGACAGCTTTAGTCAGATGCTGACTAAGACTGTTTCACTTGAGAGTTGGAAATTGACACTTTTGTGGTCAGCTTCCAGCTCAGCACTCTAATTTACTCAGTGTCATCTTTAAACGATTTATATGCTGAGTAAATATAACAAGCAACACATGCACATATATATATATATATATATATATATATATATAAATTCAAGAGAGTTAGAAATTACTCAGTATCACTTATTTCGGTTCGGCCTCTCTGCCTACGTCCAGTCCCTAGACTCGTCCGGGCTTTTAGAATCCAATACTGAGCTCTTTAAGGGTAGAGCACAAACCGGTTACAAGGCAGTTGAATATGCAAGAGTACCTTCCTCTATTCGTCTACTCAACTCCTACTAAGTGCTACAACCCAGCACCTAGATTTCTCTACCACTGAGTATTTACAACTAAACACTCAGCTTGACACTCTCAATTCACAATTGATACAACTTGCTCTTTTTGGAATAAGAACACTTTAGATGATTACAAAACAATCAATCTAGCATTTACACAAGAAATAGAAAGTGGGTGTAAGATTTTTTCTTGTTTTTGAGTGCTTTGAACTTGTATTTTTCTCTCTTGTATATTCTGTAATTCGGCAATGATCCAAGAGGATTACTTGTCCTTTTATAGTTGAACTTTAAGGATCAAATGATTTGAATTTGATTTGTCCGTTGAATCCAAAACGGCTCTTTTGGGGGATAAGCTTCTGGTCAGCTTCAGATGTGCAGGCCTATCATGTTTTCTGATTTCCTCAGATGCCAGGCTTGTCTTCTTGTGGCATTTTGTCTTATAGCAAAGAACAGTTGACCCATACACCTCGAAATTTGGCTTTTGCGTAATTCCAAGGCTTCTATTATTGGTGCAGACAGTTGTCGAATTTGTCTTTTAGCTAACGGATCATTCATGCTGTCCTGAAGATCACTCAGCTTCACTTCGATAGTCATTGTCTTTGACTGTCACCAATTCTCATACTGAGTTCTTTTTTCACTCAGCTTCCATGGTCAGCTTCGTTCTGCAAGATCTAGTTCTGAAGCAAACTTCTTTTATGCTGAGTTCTGTTCCACTCAGCTTCTTTGATCAGCTTCTTTCTTGAGCTGTTGTTTTGAAGATGACTTATCTTCTCTTATGCTGAGTCGCTCTTCACTCAGCTTGTATTGTGTTCTCATGCTGACTTTGTCCTGTCTTAATCTTTATTTCCTTTTGCATTTATACTCAATATTGAACAAACGGATTAGTACAATTAAATCAAAGCACTAAAATTTAATTATCTCTTAATCATGGTTTAATCTTAAATGATTTTGTCAAATCAAAATCTTGTGGAAAGGTGTTTCAACAACTATAGCTAGCAACACTCTAATAGAGGTATGCCTAACTACTGGTGAGAATATCTCATTATAATCCACTCCCTCTCTCTGATTGAAACCTCTAGCAATAACTCTAGCTTTATACTTGACTCCTTCTGCATGTGATATCCCTTCCTTCATCTTGAGAACCCACTTGTAAGTAATAATCTTTCTCCCTGGAGGTGTAATGACTAAATCCCATGTCTGATTCTTATGAACAGACTCCATCTCATCTCCCATAGTTGCAAGCCATTTCTCAGTGTCGATGCTTGAAACAGCTTCTTGGTAAGTTGATGGTTCACGAGTATCCACCTCTTCAGCAACCTGTAGTGCATAACCCACCATGTCTTTAAACCCATACCTCTTAGGTGGTCCAACTCCAACCCTCCTTAGTCGATCTTGGGCTATGTTATGATGTGTAACTTCAGATGGTTAAGTATCTGATGGTGTAGATTCTGGTAGCTCAATTTATGCTTCTCGCTCTTGATTCTCACTCTGTATAGCCTGAAGCTCCACCTGTTTATCAATGTTATGAGTTTCTGTTGCAACTGTAGGCTTCACGATGGTTCTAAGCACAGAATTTTCATCAAAGACAACGTTTCTGCTCAGAATAACCCTTATCTCTGATGGAGACCAGACCCTGAAGCATTTAACTCCATCTCCATAGCCCATGAATACTCCCTTTTTGGCTCTAGCTTACCCTCATTAACGTGATAATAAACTGTGCACCCAAAAGCTTTCAGATTTGAGTAATTAGCAACCTTTCCTGACCATATTTCTGTAGGCGTCTTGAGCTGTATGCCGGCTGTGTTCACCACTTCAGCCCAAAATCTTCTATCTAACCCAGTGTTAGAGAGCATGCACCTCGCTCTCTCTAGTAGTGTCTGGTTCATTCGCTCAGCCACCATTCTCTTGTGGTGTATTCCTTACTGTGTGATACCGAGTAATCCCTTCATCCTTATAGAACTGATCAAACTCAGATGAGCAGAATTCCAGACCATTATCAGTTCGCAGTCTCTTTATCTTCTTTCCTGTTTGGTTTTCCACCAATGCTTTCCACTGCTTGAAATTCTTGAAGGCTTCATTTTTATGCTTCATCATGATGACCCAAGTCATCCTTGAATAATCATCAATCATGGACATAAAATACATGTGACCTCCCAAAGACTCAACTCGAGATGGGCCCCAACAATCAGAGTGAATGTAATCAAGTTTGCCTTTTGTTCTGTGAATAGCCTTGGGAAACTTGATGTGATGTAGTTTCCTAAAGACTCACAAAACTCCAAATTCTTGACCTTATGACCACCAAGAAGATCATCCTTTGACAGAATTTGCATCCCTCTTTCACCAATATGACCAAGTCTCATGTGCCATAGTTTTGTCATATCTTCCCGGTGAACCTTTAACAATGCAACATCAGTTGAACCTGTAACACTGGAACCTTACAGGAAATACAAAGTACCATGTTTGACACCTTTCAGACTTACATCAGAACCTTTACAAACATGCAGAACTCCATCTCTTCCTGACCAACTGAGACCCCTACTGTCTAGCAGACTCAGGGATATCAGATTCTTCGTCATCAATGGAACATGCCTGACTTCATTCTACGTGCAGAACTTACCATCATGTGTCCTTAACTTGATTGAGCCTATTCCAACTGCTTTGCAGACATGACTGTTAGCCATTGAAATATTACCTCCATCTACCTGCTTATAAGTTGAAAACCACTCTCTCATTGGACATATATGATAAGATGCTCTCGAATCAAGAACCCAAACATTAGAGTGATGAGTGTGTCCATCAGCAACTAGAATAATGTCATCTTCAGAGTTGGTGTCACCATCTCCTACAGCAGCAAAACCTGGTTGACTTTCTGATTTCTTCTTCTTCTTTGGACAATCAGTTTTCCAATGTCCTTTCTCTTTATAGTAGTTACAAGTCCAGAGGCCTGATTATCTACACCTGTATTGTTCATCGTATGACGCAACTCCCTGTTATGAAGAGATGACCTAACTTCTCCAGAGTCACAGTATCTTTACCAATAATAAATGATTGAACCAAATTCTCATATGAAAGTGGTAAAGACACCAACAGAATCAAAGCAGTATCTTCATCTTCAATTTTCACATCAATATTACGTAATTCTAATACTAATGTGTTCAATTGATCTAAATGATCCCTGAGTTGTGTACCTTCCTGTATTTGCAGGCCAAAAAGACGTTGTTTTAGAAGAAGTTTGTTTATTAGAGATTTCGTCATGTATAAACTCTCTAACTTCATCCACAGACCAGCAGCAGTCTCTTCGTCAGAGACCTCGGTGATGACATCATATGCGAGGCACAACATAATCTTCGAATGTGCCTTTTCTTCCAGAATCGCCATTTCAGTAGTGGCATCCCCTATTGCCTTGTGCAACGGTGTCTAGAGACCTTGTTGTTTCAACAAAGCCCGCATCTTGATCTGTCATAGACTGAAACTATTTCTCCTAGTAAACTTTTCGATTTTTATGTTCATAGCAGACATCTTTCTCTCCGAAAACAGAACACCGATCTAAAACCGAAAGCTCTGATACAATTTGTTCAGCGGAATTTAACGAAAGATAAATAAAAGAACAAATAAACAATTGAAACACAGATTTACGTGGTTCACCAACGTTGTATTGGATAATCCACGGGCAGAAGGAGAATAGTATTTTATTAGGAGGCAGAAGAACTGAATGCAAATTAGGTTTACATAATAGAGTATTTATAGTACTCAAAATAACCTATGAATGTTATGACTATTTAATAATGAATTAAATAGTCTTTGAATGCTCAAGTGAGAGTTATGCTACTTAATGTCTTCTTAATACCCTCTTTAATTGTGTTAAAGTTAAGAAGTTACAAAGAAGAATTTTCATCATCCATTAATCTTCTCTTTAATTGCATTAAAGTGAAACCCCCGTGTGTTATACCGATTCAAGGCATTATGACAGACGTGTATGGGCCGCTAGCTCCACACGTGCTTTTTAGGCTTTGAGGAGTGCGGAGCTGACGTCATACATGTGATGTCATTTTGCATGATATTAGATGTCCCCCCTTCTTTAGCATTTTAGACATTCTTTCAAGATTGTAAAAGTTGTTTTATGGGAGGATTTTTTGGAATTAACTCTCCAAACTATCACCTTTAAGTAGTCAAATGCCGCCTATTTTAGGCTTTTATTACGCTGATGTGGCTGACTGGAAATGGGCCTAGAATCTCATGTTTGCGGCTCCTTCATGAGAACACCCGTTTCAATGATGAGAAACTCTTCATTTGCCTTTGAGTTTTTTCAGTTCCTCAATCTCTTTTATCTTCCTTTTCATGTTCACTACACTCCTTACTCTTTATTCTCGACACTTCTCTTGCTCTTTGGAGTTCTTGTCTGTTCCCTTCTCGTTCTTACTTCAGGAAGTTGCTGCTTCTCCAAAGTAAGTTCTTTCTCTTTTTATTCTTAATTTCCTCCTTCTCGACGTTCAATGGTTCAAGCGGGCTCCTCCTGTGGTAAGGGTAAGAAACCCCAAGTAAGCCATAAGAACAAGGCTCAAAGCAAAAAGAACGAAGATGCTGAATAGCCTAAAAAACCAAGAATTCCCCATTTGCGGAATCATGAGCAACCATCTAACTATGATGAGTTTTCGTTGGCTAGGCTGATGTCCAAGTATCATGAATTCGTACATCTGGAAGTTAAGGTTCCTTCCTCTGATAAAGTGATAACTGAGGCGCTTGAGGGTCTTTTTTTTTTGTCTTTATGAGATTTTTGTTGAGAACGGAGTTCATCTCCCCTTCTCTGATAGCATCTTTAACATGCCGAGGGAGCTTGATATGTCCATCGCATTTATCTCCGAATGGTTGGCTGGCCCTTCTGGGTTTGGTTAAGGTCTGTGAGGATCTGGAATTTGTGCTGACGGGACCTTTTTATCCTTTTGTTAGAATCTACATAACCTCTATTAAATAGTCTTTAAATGAAAACAAACTCGGACACAGAACGGATTGAAATATGAAACGCATAAACACTACTAAAACTGAGTGTGTGAATGCAAGATAGATTAGAATTAGTATTAATGAATGAACAAGTAGATGAATAAGCAACCATCTAATATATATCTTGCTCTCTATTTCTATAATAACATGTACAGTTTTCCAAATCCTACACATTTTTCTACAAGTGATTAACATGAACCTCACTCTACCATTCTTCATAAGGCCAATCATCCAGATCAAGGAACGAAATCTGCCAAACTTATTACCGGATCCACATGTTTTATGCTCGGACTCATATCAGTAAACACTACCTGTTTTTCTTCATTTTCAGCAGTACTATTTATAGGCTTAGGAGCACTTGGTATCCATTTATCACCGCCATTCTCATCCGCTTCATACTTTAATTTGCAAAGAACAAAATTTCTCTGCACAACTTCAATTAAGCTTTCACATTGCAGCTTAAATTGGAAAAAACTAAAAACTCTCTACTTTATGAAATGAATTTGGGTTTTACACTCACTAAGGAAGAGGGGCAAATGCTAAATCTTGTAGTATTCAGGAGGAGATTGCACTTAATCTGGTTTTTTCTTTTCTTTTTGGTTACCGAGCAAATGCATATTAGCATTTCATTATTGGTATATTTTTATTTATTTATTTATTGCTAAGTTAATTAATGTTTATATTAAATGAAGAAAAATTAAATGCAAAATAAAAAGAAGTTTATATTTATTTATTTAATTAAGATGTCCATAATATTTTACTCATCATGTTCAATCAAAAAACGAAGTTTACACATTTATGATCTAAATACAACTCTTACGATATACATTTAATGTCTCTTCAACCCGTCTATACCAAAGATGTCACGCTATACTTCCACCAATATTATATATTGAGTTCTACGTGTAGAGGAATTAATCATATCAATGTTTGATGTGTCAATTTCTGTAAATAAAATCTTTAATTGCAACAAGTTTTAGTGTCAAGTTCAGATCGTTTTTAAAGTTTAAATTTTTAATGTTTTTTTTAAGAGGATAAATGCGAACCCATCACGTCTGAGTTTGAGAGGTGTACTAATTTGCATATGGTATTATATATATATATATATATTTTAACGTATATACATTAGTACACTATTAACGTTTTATAGAAGAAGAAAAAAATATACTGCTAATTTCAACGATTTCATTGAAACTTTTAATATATAAATTTGTGAATTTGCAAAAACCTACAATAATTATTTAATTTTTCTAAGTATTTAGTATAATATTTATTAAAAGTAGAACTGAAAAAAAAAGCTACATATAATCTTGATTTTATAATATTATAGTATTTCCATACGGATAAATTTTACGTATATGACAGTCCTTTCAAAAAGAGAAGATTATAGATATAATTGAATAATGTCATTATATACTTAATGACAGAACAAAAAGAAGTAAACTGGCAATTGGAAATACATAAAAATTAACTAGAACATAATGCAACTAGCTTAATTACTTGTAACTAAAACATAATGACTAGTCATAATAATGATTGGCATTTGACCACTGAAATGCGGAATTAAGATTGTAATCCATTTCTTTATACCCGTCAAATGATTGCATGTATGCTTGCATTTCATCAGAATAATCCTGTAAAATATATAATTACCAACATTGAGCATAAGAATATATATACTTATTAATAATATCAAAAAATGTTTAATTTATAATAATATATACATCTGTTGGATTATTTGCAAAAGTAGAAGGGAATTGATCATTAAATCCTCCATAATATGAACTTTGATTCTCTCCATAGTTAGTATTAGGTTCACCACCATATTCTAGGTTGAGCGCTGTCATATCTTCTGAATCTGTTTTTTTCTTTAATTTGCATATAGCAAAATTCTTCTGCATAAAATAATGGCAAATTTTATGAATAATTTCTACAATAAACCGGCCTTATAGACTATTGGGTTAGTGATACGTCAGTACTACTGTTGACAAGTCATCATCTCCGTAAAAATAACTTAATTGAAGAAGGAAATTGAAATGGCGGATAAGTATACGTACTTTGATAGGGAAATCAAAAGTGGCATTGTACTGATGGATAACCCAATTTGTTCTCACGGCATTAGAAGCATGACCTTGGTGGAAAACCAGAGTCTTTTTTACGCCAATTTCGAGGATCTTACGATCTTTATCAGTAACTTTCCAGAATCCAGCCTTGGTCTTCCTATCTTCTCTATGGCTATTGGAATACTTGTAGTTTGGAGCACAAAAGAAGTACCACACTTGGTCATTCGGATCATTTGACATCGCCATTGCCTTGCCTGTGAATCGTTAATTCAACAATAAATAATCAAATAAGAGTAGAAAAGAAAAACATTAGTCTATTATTAATAAACGAAGAGAACTATTAGTAATTACCAGGTATTTCTCAAGGCTCGAGCTTGAGTAGATTGATTTCAGGGATCGTGTAGACTTGATCATCGCGGCCAAGCATTTTAAGCCTCAAATAATAATTTACTAATTCTTCATCTGTTGGATAAACAGTTCCATTTTCCATGGTTGATCCACAGCAGAAATAGAAGATTTTAATTAATGTAAGTTGGGAAGACTTGAAGTCAAATAAGAAGAAGAAGAAAGATGTTGGGGCTGTTTAGAACAAGTACATGTATATATATATATACATTTTCTGCTTCTCAAAGAAGCTACTAAAATTGCCCATTAAGTGAGGGACTTGTTTGGATTTTAAATTAAAACCGCGTAATTATATTCTATATATATATAAAAAAAAAATTAAATAGTTCACTACTTACTATCCAGGGTTTTTGTATGGTTTTATGAACTTCTATTGCAATTTTAGGAAACCAATATGAACATTCTAGAATATAATATTAATAGTCCTATTTTTACATTTTGGAGACTTTTCTGTTATTAAAGGTATATTTATTATAGTTTCAAAAAAAAAAGTATATTTATTATAAGTGGTATATTAAAGGTATATTTGATATAATATCAACTAGTTTTATTACATTAAAGATGGGTAAATTACACCCATGGCCATTGAACTTTATCCATTTAACATTATGGCCACTGAATTTCAATTCTTAACAGTATAACTACTAAACTTTACACTTTTTAACACCGTGATCACTCAACGTCTCAAAACGACCGTTGACGGCCTAAAAGTAAAAAATCCAAAGCGTAATGATATTCTAAGTAACTTTAATTCCTGAAAATTTTCGTTTTGAGGTCATTTAGGTGGTGTTTTGTTAGGAGAGAGAGTGAATTTTTAGAGAGAGAAAGCTCCAAAAAATATGATTTTGGAAAATAAAAATGTGGTTTCATGGTAAATGTCATTTTGAACAATTTTAATTCTTGAATATTTTCGTTTTGAGGTCGTTAAAGGTCACTTTGAGGAGTTAGTTAAAATTGAGTGATCATCGGTGTTAAAATGTGTAAAGTTCAGTGGTCATACTGTTAAGAATTGAAGTTCAGTGGCCACAATGTTAAAACGGGTAAAGTTGAGTGGCCATGGGTGTAATTTACCCCATTAAAGATTCTCGATTTTTTTTTGAAGAAAGATTCTCAATTTTAATAAAGGGTAGTAGTATATATTTATAATTGAATAATGAATTTCAATTACATTTTTCTGTCATAAAAGTTACATTTTCAATTACATTTTTCCGTCATAAAAGTTACATTTTAGACCAGTAATATTTTCCATTTTGGGTCGTAGAAATTATTTTTCTAGCAAAAATATTTCCAAAGAAAATTAAACATTTTTTATTTAAAATATAATATGGAGATTTATAAAATAATGATGCTCGATCGTATACACTTGTGATGCGTTGACTACACTAGAGTGGATCATCTGTGTAAATTTTGATGTCAAAGTTAAAAAGAGTAATAAGAGAATGAAATAAAGACGCAAAGTTGGTAGTTGACGGTATACTCTCTAGTGAAACTTATCCGATTTTGGTGCTTTACTTTTACATTGAAAGAGTTTCTTCTTGAAAATCCTGAGTTTTCACTTACGTTTATCATTCGTTTAGCGCATTTAGTGGCAAGGTACGCATTTCCAATGCTAACGTTATCTATTCTAACACTGAGCCATACTTAAAGTCATTATTAATTCAATCGAATGAATAATTTTCACCTTAAAAAATATTTACTTTAAATATTTTGGTTGTATAACTATATTAGTAATACATTAAATATTCTTAAACACTTTGATAAAAAAAAAACATTTATTACTCTCTCCATCTCATTATATAAGTCGTTTTAGAAAGTGATTTTTTTTTTCAAAATATAAGTCGTTTTGGTTTTCCAAGAAGTTTTATTTTGGTTTTTTGGTCCAAACATTAATATTTTATCTTGATTTATGTGTTTTTTTAATATTCCAATGTTTATTACCCAATATAGTTACATGAGAGATAAAATTTTTTAAGTTAACCAATGCAAATTTATTAATTTGACTCAACATTAATTGTATTTTTTAATTTGTGTGAAATCTCTAGAATGACTTATATTATGGGACATATATGTATGTGGAACATTAATTGTATTTCTTAATTTGTGTGAAAATTTCTACAATTACACTTTGGTAAAATTTATTAATTTGACTCAACATTAATTGTATTTCTTAATTTGTGTGTAAAATTCCAAATTACACTTTCATATGTATGTGGAACATTAACTTATATGTGACAAATTTAGTTGTTAACATTTTACTTGTTTTTTTTTTTTTTTTTGTAATTATGTTAGTAAATAGATATAGGCCCTGTTTGGTAAAGAGCGATTTTGACCAACTTTAGAGGTTTGACCACTGAAACCGCTAATTGGAGTGTTTGGTGGAGAGAGTTTTGGGATGAAAACGCTAATTTAGAAAAAGCTCTTAAAAGGAGCTTTTTCAATTAGCGTTTTGCAATATTAAAATTAATGGACTTCTTTAACCCTAACCCTAATAGATAGACTCCCTCTTCTCCTGCGCCAAAATTAATGCCCTTATTCGTCTTTTTGCACAAACCGCTATAACAATCAGCTAATTTTTACCAAACAGGTCTACACAAACAGCTAGTCAAATCAGCTAATGTAATCAGCTAACAGCTAACAGCAAATGTAATCAGCTAACAGCTAACAGCTAATTCCCAAACAGGACCATGATCGATGTTTGGAAGTTCTAAAGTAATAGTTAAATAACAGTCACACAAACTTTTCAAATTTTCGATAACATAGATCTAAAATTGACCTTATTTAACAATATTAGATTTAAATTTGTGTCATTTTATACATTAGAGATAAATCTTTAAAACGTTAAGACTAATAAAAAAAATAAATAAAATGATACGAGAGCATAACTATAACTATACAACCTGTCCCATCTAAGCATACAATAGAAGCCATAATTACGAGTGACCCATGGTTCTTGAATTTTAGTTATCACTAAGCTAGATTTGTAAAATTTTGGACGAATTAATTCAAATTTTATAAATTGAAATTCATTATATTTACGTAAACTTATCAAAACTTATCAACTTAGGCCCATTTGTTTGGGGGAAAATATTCTGCAGGAAAATATTTTCCCAATTTTTCAGTGTTTGTTTGGGCAGAAAAATAAGTCAAAGGAAAATAAGTGGTAAGTCAATGGAAAATGAAGGAAGAAATAAGGGAAAATGTTTTACCCTTACATTTTCCTCAAAACATACGCGTTTAGAGAAAAATGGGGAAAACGTTAAAAAAATATAAAAATACAAAAAATATGAAACATGAAAAAACATGAACAATGTGAAAACGTTACAAAACACGAGAATATGAAAAAAAACCCGTAAAAAACATGAAAATATGAACAAACACGAAAAACACAAAAACGCAAAAAAAAACAAACACTTGAAATCACAAAACATGAACAACGCGAAAAAGTGACAAAACATGAAATATACAAAAACGTGAAAAATACAAAAAAACACGAAAAGGTAAAAAAAAATATGAAAAACATGAAAACGCGAAAAATGCTAAAACGCACAAAAAAAGCAAACACTTGAAAAATCACAAAACATGAAAAATCCGAAAAAGTGATAAAACACGAAATATACAAAAACGTGAAAAATACAAAAAACAGAAAAACGTAAAAAATATGAAAAATATGAAAACGCGAAAAATGCTAAAACATAAAAAATACGAAAAACATGAAAAAAACGTGAATAAGACGAAAAAGTAACAAAATGCGAAAATAAAAAACGCGAAAAAAGAAAACGTGAAAAAGGGAAAAAGCGAAAAACTAAACGTGAAAACACGAAAAAATGAAGACAAATGCAAAAAAAAAAACACAATAACGTTAATAACACAAGAAAACGTACAAAAAATGCCAAAAATATGAAAATGTGAAAAAACGTTTTTTGTGTTTTTAACATTAATTTTTTTCACATTTTCGTATTTTTCCATTTTTTTCCATGTTTTTATTTTTTAATATATTTTTTACTTTTCGTGATTTTCGTGATTTTCGCATTTTTTCAATTTTTGTGTTTTTAACAAATTTTCACGTTTTCTCGTGTGTTTTTTTCATGTTTTTCTGTTTTCCATATTTTTTTTTCAGGTTTTCGTGTTTTCCACATCTTTTCACGTTTTTTAAGGTTTTCGTGTTTTCCACATTTCTATTCCATTTTTTTTTTGTTATTCTATTCCTTTGGTGCTTAATTTGTGCTTAATATATGTAGATCTCTTTTTTGTGTTTTATATATACAATTGAAAATAAAAAAATACAGAAAATCTATATTTAGTGGTTGGAAAATATTTTCCAGTGTTGTAACCAAACACCGGAAAATATTTTCCAGTGTTGTTGCCAAACACAGAAAAATATTTTATTTTCCTGCACAATATTTTCCCTACATAAAATTTTTCAGAACACAATATTTTCCCCAAAACAAACGGGGCCTTAATAACAAAATTAATATCTAAAGTTGGATTTAAATTAAATTATACTGTACATGATTCAATTTTTTAATAACTACTTTGATCTTTAATTCAAAAGTTTTGACATTGTAAAAGTAAAAAAAAAAAAAAAAAATATGTGGAGCTTTCATTGTAAAGTTTTGAGATAGTTGCCTATAATTTTATATCTTTTTGTTAGATTTATCGGAAATGGTCAAGTTAGGATTATTCTTCCACATCGGACTCATATTTTGGTTTATTGCTGGAATTGGCATACTACTTTTAATGATAAAATAGTGAATTGGAGTGACAAAGTTGAGTTTCTTCTTACCCAAGCTTTGGGGATTGAGAGAGCGCACATCTTGCATAGTGGGACTATTATGGGTAGCTATCATAAGATTATGATTGCGTGGAAGCCCTCGGATGATGGATATAGTGATCGTTCCATAATTCACTAACATGTGATGTTTTTGATGGTCTATTGTAATTTATGAGTGCTAAATTGATATATTTTAGATGTTTTTACATAAAAATAATAATTAGAGTCTCCATACATAATTTCCATAAAAAAAAAAATTAGCATTTTACTGCGATAGTGGGTGCTCAAGCCTCTAGTTTTCCGTGGATCTATCCCTGGATGGATGGGTAAATGCTAATTGTTATGGGGCTAGTAAAGGAAACATGTGGTTTGCTTCCATGGGGGTTGATTCATAATACTTTGGGGCACTGGGTTTATGGTGATTGTAACCTAGGGATTGACCCGCTTTCCTAACAGAGCTTTGGAAATCTATAATGGGTTAGATTTAGCTTGGACAAAGGATTTCTATAGAGTTGCTGTTGAGCTTGATTCTCAGATGGTCGTTCGTCTTGTTTCTATTCATGAGTTTTCCGTACATAGATACTATTGAATTATCGATGGGTGTAAGCGTTCATTGAACCAAAATTGAAATGTAGAGTGCAACATGCCTTCCGAAAGGTAATAAAGCAACTGATTAGATGAAGAATTTTACAGGAAATCTTTCCTTAGCCATAATAAATGTAGTGCATCGTCTGTAGGTTTCTAGAATCTTCTTTTTACTAATATTTGTGGGATGAACACCTCAAGTTCTATTTGTTTGTAGTTATTTTGTTTTTGTTCGATGGAAACTTAACACTTCATGTATAATAAAAAAAGAAATAAAATAAATATTATATATTAAAAATTGAAAAAATCGAAAAGGATAAAAATACTCAAGGTGTTCATTGATTTTGCTTTATTTTTTTAACTAAGGATACAAGTTACCGTCATCAAACTTTTAAATCCCACTATTGATTTTGGAAATTAGTTAAGTTGGATGGTTCATTTTTATACTTATTGTTTTTGTTATATTAAGCCCTTAAATTATTATTTTTCATTTATAAATTTTATCTTGAAATGTAAATTTTATTTGAAATGATAATCTAATTTGTGTTGAAAATATGTGGTGTATAATTTTTAGTCCATTTTATAGTTTGGTGTATAACTTTTAAACTGAATTTACTTGTATAAAAATATATCTGAATTTACTTGTAATCTCTACGACGTATTTAAATTGAAAATGACATGTTAACACAGATCAACGTGTTATGTTAATGCTTTTCAACTCTAAAAAATAAAAATGCATATTTGAGCATTTGAGCATCAAAAGCATGTGAGGAATCATTTTAGACCGAAGAACAAACTTTAAAAAAAAATCGAGGAATAAAATATTAAAACAGGTTAAAGTTGTAAAAAAAATTAATCTTGACATACAAAATATTATAATTTCAATCCTAACGTTTTTCAAATACGCAATTAAAGACATCACTAACAGAAATTGACATTTCAGATGTTGGTGTTGTTAACCCGCCTATACCAAGATGCCATGTCATACATACTTCCACCAACATTATATGTTGAGTTCTATCGTGTAGAGGGATTAAAAATATCAACATTTGATGTGTCAATTTTTGTGAATAAAATCTTTAATTGCAACAAGTTTTTAGTGTCAAGTTTAAATCGTTTTAAAGTTTAGATCTTTCATATTTTTATTGTCTTTTAAGAAGATAAGTTCGAACACACAGATTTTGAAAGGTGTATCAATCGACATTTGGTATATATTTTTTATATATATTCTAACTTATATACATTAATACACTATTAACGTTTTCTAAAAGAAAATATGTACACTACGAATTTCAATGATTTAATTGAAACTTTTAATATATAAAATTATGAATTCGTGAAAGACCTACGATAATTGTTTAATTTTCAAGTATTTAATATAATTATATATACTTATAAAAGTGGAAGGCAAACTATAGAGGTGCAAACCATATGCGAAAGTGAATAGCCACTGCTGTCGGCAGTGGATACACTTACGAACCAAAAAATAAAAATGGAAGGCATGAACAGTGCCAATTCCATTAATTTTCCAATTTCTCCCAATTCTGCCCTTATTATTGCTTCCTTTTCTGCCCTTACTATTCTCATATTTTTCCAGATTTCGTTCCACATCTAAATAGGAGCAAAACGGCACCGTCTTTCACTTCTTCCATGATCGGTCTTTTTTTTCTTTGGAAGATGGTAAATTACACTCATAGCCACTGAACTTTACCATTTTAATATTGTGGCCACTGAATTTCAATTCTTAATAGTATGGCCACCGAATTTTATACTTTTTAACATCGGTGGCCACTCAACACCTCAAAATGACCGTTGACGGTCTCAAAATAAATAATTCGAAGAGTTAATGATATTCTAAGAAACTTTAACTCTTGAAAATTTTCGTTTTGAGGTCATTTAAATGTTGTTTGGTTAGTAGAGAAAGTAAATTTTTAGAGAAAGAAAGCTCCAAAAAATGTGATTTTGGAAAATAAAAAATGTGATTTTATGGTAAATTTCATTCCGGACAACTTTAATTTTTAAATATTTTCATTTTAAGGTCATTAACGGTTATTTTGAGGAGTTAGTTAAAATTGAATGGCTACCGATATTAAAAAGTGTAAAGTTCAGTAGTCATGCGGTTAAGCATTCTAAGCCTTTATCTTATTTTTGAATATTCACCATTAGATCCAAACTTACTAAAATTTTAAGGTGAAAATTCCTTAATTTTTGGATTATCAGATTTTTTAAGTTTGGATATTCATTTGGTTTACTAGGCGTTTAGTGTTTAGTGGAGAAAATCTTTATATTTTTAGTTATTATATATAAAGTAGTTAAAATAACTACCACCAATCACATGATCAAAGTAGTTAAAATATAAATCAATTTGATAAAATTGTCAAGTTATTTTTTTCAAAACGAAGTAAGGGTATCTTTCTAGTATTTATTAAAAGTAGAGCTGAAAAAAAAAATATTACATATAATCTTGATTTCATAACATGATAATATTTCTACAGGGACACATTTTACTTATATGACAGAATACATGCGAATAATGTCATTATATACTTAACTACATAGAACAAAAAGAAATAAACCGACAATTGGAAATACATACAAATTAACTAAAACATAATGCAAATGGTTTAATTATTAGAGGGAATCACTTTTAGCAAGCTTTCGAGAAAGGTTAGATCCCATCCGTCGAATTAGAGTTTCTTCTGTCCGATTCAGGCTGATTGGATCACCAAATTACCTTCCACTGAGATTATTTCTAATTAAGATATATGATTAGTCATAATAATGATTGGCATTTGACCACTGAAGTGCGAAGTTAAGATTGTAATCTATTTCTTTATACCCATCAAATGATTGCATGTATGCTTGCATTTCGTCGGAATAATCCTGTATAAATATATAACAACCAACATTGAGCTTAATAATATAGATATATACTTATTAATAATATCAAAATGCTTAATTTATAATAATATACCTCTCTTGGATTATTTGCAGAATTAGAACCGCGTTGATTATTAAATCCTCCATAATTTGAAGCATAATAAGAACTTTGATTATCCGCATAGTTAGCACTGGGTTGACCATATTCCAAGTTCAGTGCTGGCATATCTTCTGAATCTATCTTTTTTTTTAATTTACATATAGCAAAATTCTTCTGCATGGAATAATGGCAAATGTTACGAACAATTTCTACAATAAACCAGCCTTATAGGCTATTGAGTTGGTGATGCGCCAGTACTATTGTTCACAAGTCATCATCTCCGTAAAAATAACTTAATTGAAGAAGGAAATTAAAATGGCGGATAAGTATACTTACTTTGATAGGGAAATCAAAAGTGGCATTGTACTGATGGATAACCCAACTTGTCCTGACAGCATTAGAAGCATGACCTTGGTGGAAAACCAGAGTCTTTTTTACGCCAATTTCGAGGATCTTACGATCTTTGCCGGTAACTTTCCAGAATCCGGCCTTAGTCTTCCTATCTTCTCTATGGCTATTGGAGTACTTGTAATTTGGAGCACAAAAGAAGTACCACACTTGGTCATTTGGGTCATTTGACATCGCCATTGCCTTGCCTATGAATCATTAATTCAACAATAAATAATCAAATAAGCTTACAGAAGAAAAACATTACTCTAATTATTAATGAACGAAGAGAACTATTAGTAATTACCAAGTATTTCCCAAGGCTCAAGCTTGAGTAGATTGATTTCAGGGATCGTGCAGACTTGATCATTGCGGCCAAGCATTTTTAGCTTCAAATAATAATTTACTAATTCTTCATCGGTCGGATGAAATCTATACCCGGTTCCATTTTCCATCTTTCAACCACAATAAAAAAAACAGAAGACTTTAATTAATTATTTTGGGAACACTTGAACTCAAAGAAGAAGAAGAAAGTTGATGTGGCTGTTTAGAACAATTACATGTATATATATATACACATTTTCTGCTTCCGAAAGAAGCTAATTAAATTGCCCAGTAAGTGATTCTAAATTTAAACCGCGTAAATATATTCTTATATAAAAAATAAAAAATAAATATATTTTTATGAACTTCTATTGCAATCTTAGGGAACTAATATGAACATTCTAGAATATAATTTTCCTACTTTGAAATTTTGAAGACTTTTCTGTTATTAAAAGGTGTATTTATTATAAGTGGAGGAGAAGCTCAATGCTTCTCTGTTTCAACTATTTTTATTAGATTAAAGATTTTCAATTTTAATTCATTAATGAATTTCAATTACATTTCTCCCCCATAAAGTTACATTTTAGACCAATTTCTTTGAATATTCCATTTTGGGCCGTTTAATTTGTAGACATTAAATTTTCAAGCAAAAATATTTTCAAACAAAATTAAATAATTTCTTGTTTAAAATATAATGTAGAAATTTATAAATAATGATGCTTGGTCGTCTACACTTACATGATGTTTACCTACACTAAAATGGGACATATGTGTAAACTCGATATCAAAATTAAAGAGAGAAATAGAAAAAGAAGTAAGGATGTGAAGAGAGAGTACCATTTACGAACATCCCTTATATATGCATTGATAGTGGCAGAGCTAGGAATTCATATATGGGAGTAATTTTTCGAAGTCCGATCTGTTAGTGTTGGACAAAACTTTTTTGCCTTCAACACATTGAAACTTTGTCATAAAAATAAAAGATATAATAAAAATAAATTCAAAAGTGTTACGAAAATAAAAAGTCCATTTAGAGAAATAAAGCTTCATAAAATAAAGTGAGTTTGGTAGGGTTTGGAATCATGAGCTCTCGTCTTAAACACAAACATCTTAGACCAATTCAACCACTTTGAACTACTAAAATAATGTAGAAATTTATAAATAATGATGCTCGGTCGTCTACACTTACATGATGTTTACCTACACTAAAGTGGGACATCTATGTAAACTCGATGTCAAAATTAAAAAGAGAAATAAAAAAAAAGTAAGGATGTGAAGAGAGAGTACCATTTACGAACATCCCTTACATACGTGTTGGTAGTGGCGAAGCCAAGAATCCATATATGGTGGGGCTAATTTTTAGCCCTACTATTGGGAGTAATTTTTTAAAGTCCAGCCCGTCAATGATGGACAAAACTTTTTTACCTTCAACGCATTGAAACTTTGTCGTAAAAATAAGAGATATAATAAAAATAAATTTAAAAGTGTTATGAAAATAAGAAATTCATTTAGAAAAATAAAGCTTCATAAAATAAAGTGAGTTTGGTGGGGTTTGGAATCATGAGCTCTCATCTTAAACATAAACATCTTAAATCAATTCAACCACTTTGAACTACTAAAATAATGTTACGTAAGTCAAATATAAACTAATATTAGAAGGCTAAATGGATAAAAGTAATGATATTCAAATGCGGAACCGGTGGCTGGGGACTTCAGTCCTACAGGCTCTGGTCCTGCGTGTTGGTGTTGTTAAAAATCCATTATGTCCTTTGTAAAGCGGCTTAGAATCTATCTAGGGCAATGTTTAAGGTCCTTTAATAAGAAATCAGGCCTTAATCCTTTAAAGTGATGTGGGCCTGTTGCTGGGTCTTATATGAATTACATGTCCTCTCTTAAGTATTGTATGTGTAATATTCGGGTCTTATTTATCTGATTCTAGCAAAGGACTTCTAATTCATTGGCTAAAAGTGTAGGGAACAAAGACATTTAGACGACTCCTTTGAGTGACTAGAAGAAATTGTTTAATACCATAGGACCCATAACACGTGGGACTATCGCTGGCCGGTTTTATCCAACGATCAGTTTTGCCTAATTTTCAATGGAGTATATACAACTAGGCTTGAGACCATCTCCAACCATCTATTCTATTTTTCTTATTTCAACTCTATTTTTTCATATTTCATTTTCAATTATAGAGTTACTATAGTAACATTCTCTAACCATTTACTCCATTTATAACTTTAAAAAAAATATTTCTATTAACAAATAATATTTTATTATTATTATATTAATTTTACATACCATTTATTATATTAAATGATATTTTTATTTTTAAACAATCATTAAACCTTACTTTAAAAATAGAATAAGACATTTTTATACTTTATATATAGAGTATCAAAAAGACTTACTCTAAAAATAGAGTAAGGTTTTAGAGAACTATTAGAGCGCACTTTTACTTTAGAAATATATTATGTAATATGATTGAAGATAGCCTGAGGCAGTTTTTCAACTTATGTTTTTTTTCGTTGACTAGCTAAATTTGGCTAGTCTTTTTGATTAGCTATTTCTATTTTTTATTCATTCTTTCTCTTTCCTCTTTTTATCTTTTTTCTACTTTTTCTTTTTTTCTTTAAATTTAATCACTTTTAATAATAAAATAATCAAATAGAGAGTCAAATAGCTTGTTAGAGCATCTCCAAGAGACTCTTAGTGAGCACTCTAAAAATAATATAAAAATAATATAGATTAGAATTAGTATTGATGAATGAACAAGTACATCAATAAGCAACCATCTTATCAACCAAATCAACCCCTGTTTGAGAGATAGTAGTTAACATACCGAATATTATGTCAACACCTGTTTATTTATAGGTTTTTTAGGTTAAGGTTTGTCACCTATTTAAGGATCCATATGGAATTAGGATTCTTTATCCCTCAATAAGTCCGAATTCTGGGAGTAAACTTTTATCTCATAGGTTGGAAGATTCCTTTGTATTTGGAGGTTAGAACTCCGCTAGCTGTATTTGAGCTGCTATCATTGGACTTGGGCTGCCATACACGTGTATGGACCGCTAGCTCCATACGTGCTTTTTGGGCTTTGAGGAGGACAGAGCTGACGTCATCCATGTGATGTCATTTTGCATGATATTAGATGTCCCCCTTCTTTAGCATTATAGACATTCTTTCAGGATTGTAAAAGTTGTTTTATGGGAGGATTTTTCGGAATTAACTCTCCAAACTGTCACCTTTAAGTCGTCAAATGTTGCCTATTTTGGGCTTTTATATTACGCTGACGTGTCTGACTGGAAATGGCCTAGAATCTCGTGTTTGCGACTCCTTCATGAGAACACCCGTTTCAATGATGAGAAACTCTTCATTTGCCTTTGAGTCTTTTCATTTCCTCAACCTCTTTTATCTTCCTTTTCATGTTCACTACATTCCTTACTTTTTATTCTTGACACTTCTCTTGCTCTTTGGAGTTTCGAGTTCTTGTCTGTTCCCTTCTCGTTCTTACTTGAGGGAGTTGTTGCTTCTCCAAAGTAAGTTCTTTCTCTTTTTATTCTTAATTTCCTCCTTCTAGACGTTCAATGGTTCAAGCGGGCTCCTCCCATGGTAAGGGTAAAAAACCCCAAGTAAGCCAGAAGAGCAAGTCTCAAAACAAAATGAACGAAGAACCTAAGAAACCGAGAATTCATCATTTGCGGAATCATGAGCAACCATCTAACTATCATGAGTTTTCGTTGGCTAGGCTGGTGTCCAAGTATCCTGAATTCGCACATCTTGAAGTTAAGGTTCCTTCTTTTATAAAGTGATAACTGAGGCGTTTGAGGGGGTTTTTTTTGTCTTTATGAGATTTTTGTTGAGAACGGAGTTCATCTCCCCTTCTCTAGCAACAACTTGAACATACTGAGGGAGCTTGACATATGTCCAGCATATTTATCTCCGAATGGTTGGCCGGACCTTTTGGGTTTGGTTAAGGTCTATGAGGATCTGGAATTTATGCTGACATGGCCTCTAATTTGTGCTGACGAGGCCTCTTTATCCTTTTGTTAGAATCTACATTGCATGTTTAAAACATAAACTTTAGAAAATAGTCTTTAAATGAAAATAAACTCGGACACATAATGGATAGAAATACGAAACGCATAAACGCAACTAAAACTGAGTGTCAGAATGCAAGATAGATTAGAATTAGTATGGATGAATGAACAAGTAGATCAATAAGCAACCATCTTATATATATCTTGCTCTTTATTTCTATAATAACATGTACAGTTCTCCAAATCTGATAACATTGAGATATTATTCCGAGGACCGAAAGGGATATTCACCTAAAGAACGCCGTGTATTGATCCTCCAAAGAGATCCGACTGGCGGATCACCAAGGTCCCATCAAAGGAGACCCGCCAGCGAACCTATGAGGCGAATCTCCTTGAACACTCATTCGCCATTAGAACGGCTGGGCCGACCCAACCATAAAGACCATTAATGAGCTATCAATTAGCTAACCGCCGGCTTAAAGGTAACTTGTAACCGCCATTAATGGAACATTAATGGAGACTTTCTAGTTACTGGAAGTTACAACTTTCTAGCTATATATAGCCTACTTCTCAGGCTATCAAGGTACACATTCATTATTACCCTTTGTCAATTCAGTTTGCCTTCTTATTCTTCCTTACTAACTTTGGCATCGGAGCTTCCCCCCATCGAACCCAACGACGCCCCCACAGGGAAGGAAGTTAATCAGAATTTCTCCGCGTGTCATCAATTGGTGCGGTGAACGTGGAATCCTTAATCAAATAAAGGGTTTCCATTCACGTTAGAAAGAATATGGCAAACGAAGAGTAGAACCCCTCCTCGGGGGTTGAATAACCATTAATAACACCATCGAGTCAACCAGTAACTAGTGCTGGGCGCGCTGATTCAAATGCTCCTACAACGCAGGCTGAAAGTAGTATGCCCCCAGATGCTTTCATCAACATGTGTGCAGAAGCAATAGGAGAGAAGTTTGGCTCTAAGACAGGTAATCGCCTACGGTCATTCATGACCATTCCTCCGTTTTGGAGCATGGCGCCCACATCTACGATATCTTCTTGGCCCCAGATGACTCTAGGACCAAACGCCCTCAATTCTTCATTTCTCCAAGCTCACAATACAGAATCCATGGTAACTACCACGGCGGCGTTTGGAGAACGACCGATCAATCGGGAATTATTCCCTGCTGGCGCAGGAGGAAGTCAAAGGAGCGATCAGCCTCTTCCTGGCGGATCTGTAAGCCATGGGATCAATCTAGGCGGATCAGATATCCCAAGGCGACCACGGTCGAATCTCTCCTTGGGTGGATCGGAAGGGCGAAAACACAAAAAGTGTAGAAAAGAGAAAAGTAGGCGGTCCGAATCACCTTCGCCCCGAAGACTGAGATCCTCCCGCAAAGGCAGATCACCCCCGTCTACTGGACGTAGACAGAGCAAAAGGCCCGTGGAGACACCACGTACAAATGAGCCACCACCACCACCACACTAAGGGATTGATGGGCACATTCCTTCAGGAGGCTCTGGAGGGGGTAGCGGTCAAGCTCCCCCGGGCGGACAGGGAGGTGGAGGTGGAGGAGGAGGTGGACGTGGAAACGGAGGCAGACGTGGAAGCGGGGGCGGACGATCACCCTCGGATCCGTCTTCAGGATCCAGCTCTTCATCTTCTCCAAGCAGATCTCCACAGAGGGGCCGCCCAAGAGCGGGTCCGGAGAATTTTGACGACAGAGTTCGAGCTGCGGTGCTCCGCATGAATGAGGAGAATGCCAGGCATAACCTATTCGCCAATAGAGATTCGCCCTTCATGGCTTGGATCGAGGTAGAGGAAACGGATAGGCATTTTAAAATACCTAATCTCCCTATATACACAGGTGCTGACAAAGCCCACGTCAGAAAGTACCGAATACTGCTTCGCCTCAACCGTGCAACTGAACCAGTGCTATGCAAAATGTTTGTCACCACGTTAGGAGGTCCCGCTTATGGCTGGTTCCAATCTCTACCTCCTGGCTCGATAGACAGTTGGGACCAACTAAGCAGAGAATTTTGTGCTAAATTCGCCGGCTGTATCCCTCCGGTGGTCAAGTCAAGGAAGCTTTTTGAATTAAAGCAGAAGGCGAACGAATCCCTTCGAGAGTATGTAAACTCTTTCAACAAATTGTGCATACAAATTGTTGATGTGGATATCTCCATGGCAGTGGAATCTCTGGTAAAAAACACCACTTGTAAGAGTTTATAGGAGGATCTAATTCGAAAGAAGCCCAGCAGCATGGCAGAACTGATGGAGCGCTGCAAAGACTTTATGGAGGTAGATGACATTAGCCGTGAATCATCATCTCCGCCTAGAAGAGACAAAAGTGAATCTCGCCATCGGGATAGAGAAAAGGACAAGCACCAGGATTCCTCCTCTAGAAGCCGGTGAAGGGGTTCTAAGAACAAATCGGCATTTGTCACCTCCTTCACACCTCTCAACGCTTCTAAAAGTGAAGTGCTTATGTGGATCGAGAATAGTCAACACAAACGGAGCATTTCATACCCCGAACCAAAAGGGGGGGAGTACACCAATACTAGTAAAAATCCTAAAAATTATTGTAAATATCACAGGAAAAATGGTCACGACACAGATGCATGCTGGGAGTTAGCTTGGGAAATAGAGCGTCTCATCGAGAGGGGAAAATTGGATCGGTTCATCCAAAATGATGGCAAGAAGGGAGATGGTGATAGACCCAGAGATGACCCAAAGAAGAAAGGAAAGGGGAACATCAATGTCATAGCAGGCGGACCTGGGTACCAACCAGTACTGAAAAAGGCAAAGACCACTGCTCTTGACAAGGCATCGTTGAATCGCCCCTTTGCAGACGTAGGTCCGGAGATCTCTCCTCATGCAGATGCTTTGGTCATTACTATGATAGTGGAAGGCTGAGAGATGAAAAGAGTGATGATCGATACTGGGAGCTCGTGTAATGTCATCACAAGAGGAGCTTTTGCTAAACTCATGGTTGACCCAATCCAAGTGGAGCCAACCATAGTGGATATCCTGGGAGTGACAGGACATACCGTCCAGACAAAAGGCCAGGTAACATTGGATTGTGAGTTAGCAGATGAGGATCAGGTCTGGAAAGGCAATCTAGAATTTTCTATCTTGGATGGTCAGTTGGCCTACAATATTATCCTCGGACGGCCCTTTATCTCCGAAGCAGCAGCCTTTATCTCCATACGCCACTTAACTCTTTACATCCCCACGGCCAAGGGAGGTGTAATGATCAGAGGGAGCCAAAAGGTGGCTCAGGAGACGTATTCCGCATCACTAATGATTCGCCCCCAATCTAAAGACGAAGACGAAGAGGAGCTCGTCACAATGGCCTTGGGTGAGACAGAAATGTACCTCATGGCGGATGAGAAGCAGGTGCGAATGGCTAAAGGGCTCAAAGGTGAAGTTAAAGAGGCAATCACCAAGGTTCTCCATAAGGCGGAAGACGTCTTTGTATGGAAAGATGAGATCCTCCCAGGGATCAGTCCAGACGTGATCACTCACAAACTTAACATCGACAAAGATGCAATTCCCGTAGCTCAGAAGCGGAGAAACCATGGCCTTGAAAGGTAGAAGGTGATAGAGGAAGAGATCGCCAAGCTCCAACGGGCGGACGCCATTAAAGAGTTACTTTATACACAATGGTTGGCGAACGTCGTTCTGGTGAAAAAGGCAGGCGGATCCTACCGCATGTGTATTGACTTTACGGATCTCAACAAGGCTTATCCCAAAGACAACTATCCTTTGCCATGTATTGACATACTCGTAGATGGAACCGCCGGACATGCTATGTACTCCTTTACAGACGTAAAGTCAAGTTATCATCAGATCCCCATAGAGCCTTCAGATAGAATCAAAACCTCGTTCGTGACTCACCAAGCCACTTATTGCTTCAAAGTCATGCCCTTTGGGCTTAAGAACGCAGGTGCCACCTATCAGCGGATGATGAACAAAATATTCGCGGAAAGCAAAGGTGATAACTACTCTGTCTATGTGGATGACATGATCATCAAAAGCACCACTATGGAAAAACATGCAGATGATGTAAGGGAGGTACTAGCCGTACTCCGACGCCACAATATTAAGCTGAATCCGGAAAAATGTACCTTTGGTGCGACATATGGAAAGTTCTTGGGATTCATGATTAGCGAGAAAGGAGTGAGCCCGAATTCTGACAAGGTTAAGGCTGTTCTGGAAATGCAAGCACCGCAGAACATCAGGGAAGTGCAACGCCTTAACGGGCGGATCGTGGTCTTGGGCAGGTTTATCTCCTGTTCAGCTCGTAGGTGTCAGCCCTTTTATGAAGTCATCAAGAAGCAAAAGGCATTCGAGTGGAATGAGGATTGTGAAAAGGCTTTCGAAGGAATTAAACGGTTTCTCTCAGAACCGCCCATGATGAGCCGACCCTTAAAAGGTGAGAATCTCTACATGTATGTCTCGGTCACAGATAAAGCTGTATGCACAGTCATGATAAGAGAAGAGGATGGCCAGCAGTATCCAATCTATTACGTGAGCAAAGTATTAAAGGATGCCGAAACCAGGTATTCTAAACTTGATAAAATGGCTCTGGCCGTTGTCACCACGGCAATCCGCCTTAGGCCATACTTCCAGGCCCACACTGTCATAGTTCGCACGAATATACCTATGAGAAAAGTATTGCAAAAGCCAGACACTTCGGGGAGATTGATGGAATGGGCAATTCGCCTGGGGGAGTTTGATGTGCGATATGAGAGCAGGTCCGCCTTGAAGAGTCAGGTCCTGGCAGACTTTGTAAATGAATTCACCGAAGAGGGGGTGAATCTCCCTAAATCTCCAGTAGAGGAATGGACGATGTACACGGATGGAGCTTCCTCAGCAGATGGAGCTGGTATAGGTATCGTGATCAAGGGCCCCCAATACATAAAACTACGGTACGCAGCAAAGTTGGATTTCCATGCAACCAACAATGTCGCAGAATATGAGGCTCTAATATTGGGGTTGCGCCTGCTAAAAGAAATCACTCCCGAGCGGATCGTGATCTATAGTGACTCCAAGTTGATGGTCAATCAAGTGATCAAAAATTACGAGGTAAAGGACGATGTTTTGGCCAAATACGTGGCCGAGGTCAAAAAATTGCTGGACCACCTCGAAGCTAAAGAAACTAAATGGGAATTGATCCACGTGTCCCGAGGATCAAACACCGAAGCAGATCACCTAGCAAAAATGGCTTCCAGCGAAGAGAACTGGACAGATCTGCAATGTCCATTCGAGGTTAAAGCTGCTCCGGCTTTCACCTCCGAAGAAGTATCCCTACTCACAACAGTAGAAGATGATTGGCGGACAGTCATTCGCCAGTATTTGTCAGATAGAGCTCTACCCATCAATAAAGAGGAGGCTCGGCGGATTGTCAGGAAAGCGACCTATTTCTCCATAATCAACGATTGCCTCTACAGAAAGTCTTTCAGCCATCCTTGGTTAAAATGTATTCTACCAGAAGAGGGACAACAAGTCCTCAAGGAGCTGCACGAGGGATCATATGGGGCCCATGAGGCATCCGCCTCCATCTTAAAGAAATCCAGGTTAGCAGGATTTTATTGGCCCACTGCCGAGCTTGATGCACAGAAATTGGTGGAACCTTGCCATAGTTGTCAGATTCATGCGAATGAATCACACACTGCCAAGCATCTCCAGAGGCCCATCATTGAAGGGCGACCCTTTGCCCTCTGGGGAATCGACATCGTTGGACCATTTCCTCCTACTCGTAGACAAAGAAGGTATGTGGTAGTGGCAGTAGATCACTTCACCAAGTGGGTAGAAGCCGAAGCTGTCTCCTCCATCACTGCTGAACGAATGGTGGAATTTGTTAAAGACAATATCGTGGGAAGATATGGCGTACCTCACACAATCATCACTGATAATGGAACGCAGTTCAACTGCAGAGAGTTCAAAACTTTCTATGAGAAATTGGGCATTTTGAACAGATTCGCCTCCGTTTATTATCCTCAATCCAACGGTATGACCGAAGTTACGAATCAGACGATCGTAAAAGGAATAAAGAAGAGATTGGGGGAGCATGATAAGAAGTGGGCGGATCAGTTGACGAGCGTCTTATGGGCGTATCGCACCACTCCTAGAACGGCCACAGGAGAAACACCATTCGCCCTCTCTCATGGTGTAGAAGCTGTAATCCCAGTTGAAATACTGGTCCCAAGTGATAGAGTTGCATTCTATTGCGAGGAGGACAACAACCGCAGATTAAAAGAAAGTCTTGATCAAGTGGAAGATCGAAGAGACAAGGCTTATGTACGTATGGCGGCATACAAGCAGCGGATCGCCGCTTATCATGACAAAAACGCCAAACTTGTAGAATTGAATGTGGGAGATCTCGTGCTCCGCAAGGCCGACAAAATCCAGTCTCGAGAAGGGAGGGGCAAGCTAGGGCTCACCTGGACGGGTCCATACCAAATAGTGGACAAGATTGGGTTCGCCACGTTTAAGATTCAAGACATGGAGGGGAACACATTGCCACGCACGTGGAACCTCCAAAATCTCCGCAAATATTTTGTCAGAAAATAAAGTGTACATACGGTCTTGAGTACTCTTTTTCTTTTAGTAAGCTTTTTCCCCATGTGGTTTTTCTTATTAAAGGTTTTAACGAGGCTCACATGTAAGACCTACTTGCTGTAATAAAGCATTTCTCCTATCAATAAACATCAATTGTTCTATTATCTATGTTCTTTTTAAAGTTTTTTGTTGCAGCAATATCAATATTCCAGTCTTAAAAAGAAGGGGGGCATCCAACGCTCTCCACATTAAAAAAGTACTGCTATCTCATAGCTACTTTTTCTCCTCAAAGATATGAGAACAAATCTCATGGGGGGATCCATCTCTAGCGGATCCCCATTCGAGATAGAGTTAAAACGATCCTTGGATGCAAGGTCTTTACACTCTCTTACTCCCTTCCCGAAGAAGGGTCCACAAAGTCCTCTAGGCGAATCACTTCACCTCAAAGATAGGTTGCAAGATGATCCCTGAAGGCAGCTTTACTTCCTTTAAGGGAATAAAACAGCTTCAAACCTTCACAAAGGTTCGCATAATGGAGTATGGCTGGCCACCTACTCCAAAATAAATCCTAGACGCTTATATATCTACTTACGCAAACGTAAAGGTAATATCAATAGCTACCATAAGGATTAAACAAATTGTAGTTAAAAAGTTTTACAAACAAAATAAAGCATCAAGTAACCACAGGAGCATCCTCCTTAACATTCTTCTCGCCAGAAGCACCTGCTTGAGAAGCTTCCTTCTCGACAGCCTCGGATACACCCGCCAAGGAGACTTCCTTTTCCACGGAAGGTGTTTCCCCAGGAAGAAAGGTGCCATCGGTTATCAGCTCCTCACCAGATTTCGGAGGCACTTCCTCAAGATTCCCTAGCTGGACGTTGGTGGAAGGTTTGCTTTCTTCAACAGGTCCCTTCATCCATTCTCGAACGCGATCCCGAATGTAGTCCTTGACATTTGGAGTTTCACGATATTTAACAACTACATTCGGATCGGGAACAGTGAATTCCGGATCCGTAAAATCGATCTCAGGATATTCCAATTCGAAGTACGCCATAAGCCATTCACCATAGAAGAAGGCTTGCTCTCCAGCCATAAATTCGGCATCCGCTAAGGCTTCTTCATGCTCCTTAGCATCCGCTTCAATCTTCTCCCTCAACTGTCGAATCTCAGCATCCTTACGGGCGGATTCAGCATCTTTAAGAGCAAGAGCTGATTCGGCATTCGCCTTCGCCTCCGCAGCTTCTTTTTCCAACCTTTCTATGGTGGCCTTATCCGCCACCCCTTGAAGAAGCTCAGCCTCAGCAACTCGTAAGCGAGTATACGCCTACGAAAGCAAACAAAAGCTTAGTCGATATTTTTCCCCAAAAGAAATTGCCTAAAAATCAAACGTATGGTTGAGAAAGCACTTACGGACAGAAGCTCCTTTTTCCCAAGCTGGATGTTGGCAGCTCCCAAGATTAGAGTTTGACTCTCTCGAACCCTGCCTAATTGCCCAAGAGCTTCATCCAGATCGTTGATTACCGACTCATTCTCTAGGGATCCCTCATCTCCATATTTAGCGGCCCAATAACCGCCCAAATCAGGTCTCGCCATCTACACCATAATCTCCAGGTCAAAACCTAAAATTAAAATGTAGAAAGGAAAAACAAGTAGAGCAATTTACCTGTTCCTTGTTCGACGAAGGTATGGCGGATCTCAATGCATCGGCCATCAACTTTTGCCCGGCCGGAGCAGTGTATCTCTTCTTCTTCTGCGGCGGATCAATTGCTGGATCCGCAACACGTTTTCCTACATTCTTTTGAGGCTCCATCGCCTGCGCCTTCCTACGGGCCTCCTCCTCCTTCATCTTCCTACGCATCTCTACAAGAGCGTGATTGGCCTTAGATACACCCATGTCCAAGAAGAACAATCAAATAATCAAGGTTTAAAGAAAATTAAAAGTTACCTTGATCAAATTGAGCAATCTTGGAGTAAGTGAACTTGTCTCCATCTCGGCGGATCAAGGGAATGTCGTTCATCATAAAGTCTAAAGCATCGGCGTATGTCCAAGCATTCGCCTTAACGCTCTTCATGAGATCCGCCACAGCCTCATCGCTATCCGTCATTATTCGCATGTCACCCGCCATGTGTAGAGGTCTGGCATTCCAATATGATGGAAAGCCTAATGGCTCATCCTCCTTGATCTTCACATAAAAGAACCTCTTGTCCCAATAGTGAACATTTGACATCTTGCCACTAAATGGCGAATAAACTCCAAATTTGGCAAAGTTAAGAAACGACTTCGACTTTCGTTTAGAAGGTTTATGAAAGGTTCGGAAGACGCGAGGTGAACACACTACACCTAGATTTGAAGCTAAGTAGCAATCCAGAGCCAGATCTAACCAGCCATTAGGGTGCAACTGACAGGCGGTGATATCAAAATAAGCAAGGATATCTGCCATCATCTTTGGGAGAGGTAGACGAAATCCCCTCTCCACATGACTACAATACACGGATAGATATCCGCGTGGCGGACAAGCTGGTCGCTGATGGGCATCCGCCAGTTGAGTTTCATAATTTTTAATCCATGGAAAGCGATCCGCCAGACTCGCTAGATCCGCAGAGCTCATACGAGATGAGGTGGACTCGGCATGAGGCCTCTTTTTCCTAGGAGGAACTGAAGAAGAAGCCTCCATCCCTAAGTATGACCTAAAACCGGTGGCCGGAATACAGCGGGTAATGACGACGGGATGGTTTTGAACCTCGCCGGAATGAGTTCGACGTTTATTACACGCCGAGTCATGCAACTCAGCTAAATTACAACTAACGGAATCCTCAGAAGAAGAGGAATTCTCTGAGGAAGAAGAAGTCCAGCTAAAAATGGGTTCGGAGGATGAGGTTAAATCAAATAGCTCGGACGTAGATTCAGAAGAGGAAGAAGAACTCCTAAACATTCAGAAAAATAGAATGGGAAAAGATGAACTTACATGTAAGCAAAAGCTTTGAAGGAACTCTGAAACTCCCAGAAAAAAGCTTCGAGCAACGGAAAAGTAAATGAAGACGAAATGGGGAAGAGAGAGAAAGAGAAGGAAGAAGAAGGCGTCTTCTCTTTCCTTGAACAGTGCGCTCATTACACGTGTCACTCTGCGATTGGCATCGAACAGAGTGCTCATTAATGCAGGTAGTCATGACGGCGCGCAGAAGCTCAAAAGCCCTAAAGGACTTTAAGGGAACTTTGGGGGGGCTTCTGATAACATTGAGATATTCTCCCGATGACCGAAAGGGATATTCACCTAAAGAACGCCGCGTATTGATCCTCCAAAGAGATCCGACTGGCGGATCACCAAGGTCCCATCAAAGGAGACCCGCCAGCGAACCTATGAGGCGAATCTCCTTGAACACTCATTCGCCATTAGAACGGCTGGGCCGACCCAACCATAAAGACCATTAATGAGCTATCAATTAGCTAACCGCCGGCTTAAAGGTAACTTGTAACCGCCATTAATGGAACATTAATGGAGACTTTCTAGTTACTGGAAGTTACAACTTTCTAGCTATATATAGCCTACGTCTCAGGCTATCAAGGTACACATTCATTTTTACCCTTTGTGAATTCAGTTTGCCTTCTTGTTCTTCCTTACTGACTTTGGCATCGGAGCTTCCCCCCGTCGAACCCAACGACGCCCCCACAGGAACGGAAGTTAATCAGAATTTCTCCGCGTGTCATCAAAATCCTACACATTTTTCTACAGGTGATTAACATGAACCTCATTTTACAGTTTTCATGTCTATTCTTGATAAGGCCAAGCCAATCATCCAAATGAAGGAACGAATCCGCCAAACTTATTACCGGATCCACATGTTTTCTTCATTTTCAGCAGTACTACTTATAGGCTTAGGAGCACTTGGTATCCATTTAAAAAAGCACAAACAAATAAGGAAATATTTGACCTATCTTTTGCTGGAATTGTGTACTTCCAGGGAAGTGGCAGATTCTGTAATTTTTATTGAAGCTTAGGGTCAGCCGAAGGAAATGGGATTTTTTTGGTTACCGAGCAAATGCATATTAGCAATGGCGGAACCAGAACCCCGGATGACCTGGGTTCAAATATATCAGTAAAAAAAATTCAAAACGTCAAAAAAAAAATCGAAATTAACTGTGCGGTTGACGGTAAATTTTCAAAGTCCAGCCCATTAGGGTTGTGCAAACTTTTTTTAGCCTCCAACGCATTAAAACTGTAAAAATGTTATAATTTTTTTTTAGAAACTAGCATTGAACTAATAGAAAATTAAACATGTTTATTTTTTTTAGTGGTAAAGACATAATAAAAATGAATTTAAAAGTGTTATCAAAATAAAAATAAATAAAACGAGGTTGAAGGAGTTGAACATAAAACCTCTCAAATAGAAGTAAACATCATTAACCATCTCATCTACATTTAAACATTGAAATAATATTACATAGAGTCAATATAGTTCTCTTCAAAATATTATCAAATACCAAAACTAAATTTTTTTTCCCTCAATTTTCGAACGGACTGCCGGGGCTCGAGCCCCAATCCAATCCCCCTGGTTCCGCCCCTGCATATTAGCGTTTCATTATGATTGGTATATTTTTATTTATTTATTGTTAACTTGATTAATGTTCATATTAAATGAAGAAAAATACTAGTAAAATCTAAGCAAAATAAAAAGGACCCCACCTCAGCATAGAGCATAGGTAATAGGGATGAGAGAAGGCAAAAAGAATGGAAGTGTATGTTTCTTTTTCTTATTAAGGAAAGGGAGTACCAAGTTGACAAAATTCTTCAGTTTTGACTCACAGAAATGAGTTCATCAAAATTTATTGAGAAAATGTGAAGTTATTCTTTTACCAATCACCGCCTACATTTTGATTTTATCCGTAGATCATTGGATCTACGTGGTTGCAAAAGAAAGGACTTAGATTGGACTACAGTTGCTTTGCGGCGAATTTGGAGTTATGATCTATGTATGGTTCAAATGTTGGGTTTTTAATGTACCTTTAATGGCTTCTTCTACTTTTAATAGTAATTTTCTTGCTTTTAATAGTCATTTTCTTGCCCACGTGGACTTTGTATTAGGCTTAGTCTATATATATGTAAGGTTTTATTCCTTACCGGTCTCTTATGTACTTCCAATATTATGATTTAATGAAATATTAGTATTAATATCAAAAAAAAAATCACCGCCTACATTTTAAGTTTTCCTCACCTCACTTTATCCTCCCCATAGTCTTGACAAAAAAGAATAACAACTTTGTTTTATTTTTCTGTTGTTGATGAAAGATATAATTAAACTTTTAAAAAATACTATAAGGATTTGTAGGATCCACACTCATAGATAGATGATGTCATAAGAAAAAAAAGAGAAACCAAAACTTTATTCTTTCTTTAATCCCTCTTTGGTTTTATAGAGGGAGAGAGAAAACTTAGAAAAAAAAGGCGAAATCTAAAATGTTGACAACAGAGGACTTAATTGAATAGATTTTTAGTATTTTATTGGTCAGATAAATAAGGATCTCTTAAAATTTAATCGCATGACCTGCTTCGATTCTCTCTTGCTCACCTCACACATATACTGTATACTACCTCCGTCCAATAATATAAATCATTTTAGATATTTTCATACAAATTAAAAAATACAATTAATATTGAATCAAATTAATAAATTTGCATTAGTTAACTTAAAAAAATTTCTTTCCCATGTAACTATTTGACAATAAATTGCAATATTAAAAAACACATAGATCAAGACATAATATTTAATGTTTGGACCCAAAAACTAAACTAAAAGTTATTGGAAAACCAAAACGATTTATATTTTGGAAAAAACTTCACTTTCTAAAACGACTTATATAATGGGACGGAGGGAATACTTATTTTATTTTATTTGTCACTTTTTTGTCCTTGTTTTTTGCTGCACACATCACACAATTACACCATTGAATTGTCTTATTAAATAATTAAAAATATCACTAACAGAAAATGGTCAGATTTTGGTGTTAGTAACACGTCTATGCCAAGATGTCACGACGTACTTCCACCAACATATAATGTTGAGTTATGCTATAGAGGGATTAAAAATATCAACATTTGATGTGTCGATTTCGGTTAATAAAATCTTTAATTGCAACAAGTTTTAGTGTGAAGTTTACATTGTATCTAAAGTTTAAATTTTTAATGTTTTTATTGTTTTTTAAAAGGATAATTCAAAACCCACCACATCAGAGAGGTGTACCAATTGACATTTGGTATATTTTTTATATACATTACTACACTATTAACGTTTTCTATAAAAAAAAAAAAAAATTACACTACTAATTTCAATGATTTAATTGAAACTTTTAATATATAAATTTATGAATACGTGAAAGACCTACAATAATTATTTAATTTTTCCAGTATTTAGTATAATCTTTATTAAAAGTAGAACTAAAAAAAATACTACTACATATAATCTTGATTTTATAACATGATAATATTATATAACATGATAATATTTTTATAGGGATAAATTTTACTTATATGACAGTCTTTTCAAAAAGGAAAAGTTACATATGCATGTAAACAATATCATTATATACTTAATTTTTTTTGGTAAATATCATTATATACTTATTTTTTTTGGTAGATATCATTATATACTTAATTACATAGAACAAAAAGAAGTAAACCTATAATTGGAAATGCATAAAAATTAACTAGAACATAATGCAACTAGTTTAATTACTTGTAACTGAGATTATCTATAATTAAGATATATGATTAGTCAATAATGATTGTCATTTGACCACTGGAATGCGGAGTTAAGATTGTAATCCATTTCTTTATACCCATCAAATGATTGCATGTATGCTTGCATTTCATCAGAATAATCCTGTATAAATATATGATAACCAACATTGAGCTTAAATGTATACTTATTAATAATATCAAAATGCTTAATTTATAATAATATACCTCTGTTGGATTATTTGTGGAAGTAGAAGGGAGTTGATCATTAAATCCTCCATAATTTGAGGCATAATATGAACTTTGATTCTCTGCATAGTTAGTACTAGGTTGGCCATATTCCAAATTCAATGTTGGCATATCTTCTGAATCTGTCTTTTTCTTTAATTTGCATATAGCAAAATTCTTCAGCATAAAATAATAGCAAATGTTCCGAATATTTCTATACGTACTACTGAGTTGATGACACGTCAGCATTACTGTCCGTAAAAATAACTTAATTGAAGAAGGAAATTAAAATGGATTATAAGTATATGTACTTTGATAGGGAAATCAAAAGTGGCATTGTACTGATGGATAACCCAACTTGTCCTGACAGCATTAGAAGCATGACCTTGGTGGAAAACCAGAGTTTTTTTCACGTCAGTTTCGAGGATCTTACGATCTTTGTCAGTGACTTTCCATAATCCGGCTTTGGTCTTCCTGTCTTCTCTATGACTATTGAAATACTTGTAATTTGGAGCACAAAAGAAGTACCACACTTGGTCATTTGGATCATTTGACATTGCCATTGCCTTTCCTGTGAATCATTAATTCAACAATAAATAATCAAATAAGATCAGAGAACAAAAACATTACTCTAGTTATTAATAAACGAAGAGAAATATTAGTAATTACCGGGTATTTCCCAAGGCTCAAGCTTGAGTAGATTGATTTCAGGGATCGTGTAGACTTGATCATCGCGGCCAAGCATTTTTAGCCTCAAATAATAATTTACTAATTCTTCATCTGTTGGATGAAATCTATATCCAGTTCCATTTTCCATGGTTGACCCACAGCAGAAATAGAAGATTTTAATTAATGTAAGTTGGGAAGACTTGAAGTCAAATAAAAAGAAGAAAAAAGATGTTGGGTTGTTTAGAACAAGTACATGTATATATATATATATATACATTTTCTGCTTCTCAAAGAAGCTACTAAAATTGCCCATCAAGTGAGGGACTTGTTTGGGTTCAAAACTAAAACCGCGTAATTATATTAATTTTTTTTTTTAAATAGTTCACTACTTACTATCCAAGGTTTTTGCAGTGGGTTACTAAACCTAGTCCTAAATTTATACTTCTAGCTCCTGAAATATACCATATTACCCTTTGCACTAAATTTCAAAAAACCTAAAACCTCTCAAGAACCCTATACGATTTTTGCTCAAATCCGGACAAATTACTGAACCAAATCATGGATGGTGACAGAATTCGTAAAGGAAAAGATAAAATGGTAAGATTTACCGCTTTATTTCGTTGATTTTTGCATCGAATTGAATCTGTTGGTTTATTGAAAATAATCGCCGGAATCGCAGTCGGGCGTATGAACATCACGCCCGATCTGCGGTTCGGGCGTATGAGTATCACGCCCGACCAGTGGTGCGGGCGTGATAGCCACATGCCCGAACCAGTGGTAGGGCGTGATACTCATACGCCCTAACCACTGATAGGACGTGATGCTCATACGCCCTCCCACTGGTTCAGGCGTGACTCCCTTACGCCCGCCCAGTGGTTCGAGCGTGATTCCCTTACGCCCCACGCTTTTTTTGTATAAAAAAAATATTATTTAAAATTTTAGTATTAATTTAGTAGTATTTATTTTAATACAATGTATTATAATTTTATTAATTTAGTGTAATTTATTTATTTTAGTATAATGTATTATAATTTTATTAATTTAGTGTAATTTATTATTATAATTAGTATTAATTTAGTATTATTTGAGTATAATTTTATATAAATTGAATATAACTTTAGTATAATTTAGTATAAATTGAGTACAATTTTAGTATAATTTATTATAATTTATTATAATTTTATTAATTTAGTGTAATTTATTATTATCATTTGTATTAATTTAGTAGTATTTTAGTATAATTTACATTGTATATAATTTTATTAATTTAGTGTAATTTTTTTTTGTAGACGGAGCGGCCTACTAGGGGTGGGAAATCCATCCCGTCATCTGCTCGTCGTCTAGATATGGACGACGAGGATGATACACCACGACATACGAGATTGCGTGGTATAGATATATCTGGTCGTAGGCGGAGAGGGGCTGCGACGGAGCAGGTGAGGAGGGGGCCGATTGCGGATCAGCCCGATATTCATGGATCAGAGGGGGCGACTGATTTTGAGGACTACCTGGATGTGGCAGCCCGGGCAGTGCGACAGTCTGCAGTTGCACATGATCGCGAGGTTGAGGAGAGCGATGAGCAGCCGACCCCGGGGAGACAGCCGACCCAGCGCGTAGGAGGTCGTTTTGCGAGTACATGTATTTTTTATAATTTTAGTTATATTTATAACTTTAGTAAAATTTTAGTATATTTTATAATTTTAGTAAAATTTTAGTATATTTATAATTTTATATAAATTGAGTATAACTTTAATATAATTTAGTATAACTTTAGTATATTTATAATTTAGTATAACTTTAGTATAATTTTAGTATATTTATAATTTTAGTATAACTTTAGTATATTTATAACTTTAGTATAATTTTAATATATTTATAACTTTAGTATATTTATAATTTTAGTATAATTGAGTATAAATTGAGTACAATTTTAGTATAATTTAGTATAATTTTAGTATATTTATAATTTTAGTATATTTTAGTATAACTTTAGTATATTTATAATTTAGTATAACTTTAGTATAATTTTAGTATAATATTAATATAATTTTATAATTTTCAGGGACAAGCAAACGTCCCAAAGCTAGTGAGGACGAGAGCTGGGTAGTTACTGCACCGGTTGATGGTGGTCTCGTTGATGGTTCCGTGATTCATAGTTTTCTAGGACATGTTGCCTCACGGATGTTGGGAGGGGAGATTCGGTCGTTTCTGACATGCTATAATAGATCATCAGCATGCAAAGATTTGTGTCAGTGGTTTTCTGATGCGTCACCCGAGGTAAGCATAATATAGTGTGTCAATATTTATTGTAATTTTTATTTTTAACTATAAACATAAAAAACATTCAGTAATTGTATAAATTGTATATGTGTCATTTTACAGCTGAGGGAGATGATCGAGAGGACTGGTTTGTCTCACCTTCCACATGCCATGTTCAAGAACCTCGACACTCCGCTGTTGACTGTGTTCGTGGAGCGGTGGCAGCCTGATACGAACTCATTCCACATGCCGTTCGGGGGAGATGACTATCCAGCTGCATGATGTGTGGCAGATTCTTCGGATCCCGATCGACGGTCTGATGGTGTCCGAGTCTCCCCCTACTGACTCGCTTCATGCCATGTGCATGATGATGTTTGGGGTGAGTCAGGCTGAGCTTCTGTTGCCGACTAGTCATTTATGGGGAGGTGGAGGTGTATTTGTTGGGGCTGTACAGGGGCTTCTCGCCGAGGGTAGGGATGACGCTACTCGGGCCACAGCGTGGATGTGGCTTATGCTTGGATCCACTCTGTTTGTTGACAAGAGTGGAGATAGGATTAGGCCGGCCCATCTTGCTGAGGTTTACAGCGGTGTTAGCGGGGCATCTGGACTATCATGGGGGTCTGCTACACTAGCCATGTTGTACCGGCAGCTGGGGATAGCGAGCAGGGGAGACTGTTCAGGTATATGCGGATGTTTGACTCTACTGCAGGCATGGATATACGAGTATTTTCCGGTGTTCCGGCCGCATAGAGGAGCTCACTTGATCCCAGCTGACCATGCCCGTGCACTGAGATGGGAGGTCGGGGTACCAGGCAAGACGACCGCCCGACTAGATACCTTTCGTGGGCAGCTGGATCGTATGACGGCGGCAGAGGTATTTTATAAAATTTTAGAATTTATTTAAGTATTATTTATAGTATATTATTTTTTTTATTGAGTATTACTTTTTTCCAGGTGACGTGGTTGCCTTATGGTCCTGTCGCCGATGATGATCGGCTTCAAGTGTCCTACGCCGGTTGGATAAGGTGTAGAGACATCGTCGAGCCGTATATGCCCGATCGAGCGCTGCGACAGGTCGGATATATTCAGCCTATCCCAGCTGAGCATATTAGACCTGATAAAGTAGTACGACCATGGAGATATATCGCGTATAAGCTCACGCATTCCTTAGTCACAGTTGAGGATACGTGGCGGAGATTTCCATCGGCTCGGGGCATTGATCGGAGGAGATGCCGACCCGTTGGATACGATCCCACTGCATGTGAGCCTGATTATATGGACTGGTATAGGCGACATTCGCATCCCCATCTCCTTCATGCACCACAGGCTGCACCGGTACAGCATGCTCGCGCCAACAGCGAATTTGTAAGTTTATTATTATTTAATATTATTATTTAGTATTAGTTTATATGTGTTTAATTGTTAATATTTATTTATTTATTAAGTTTTATTTTTTTTGCAGTGGGTTAGCTGGTTATGGCGTGTCACCCGACTATCGGCTACCCACCGATCTGACGAGGATGTTCCATGCATTAAGAGGGAGATGGATGAGTTTATGGATGCGTGGCGTCGGGCGAGCTGAATTTTTATTGTAAAAATTCATACATTTTAACACTTTTTGTTGTATATATTATATTTAACCATTTACGTTTATAAGTGTTTATGTTTATTAATGTTTATTTTAATTTTTAAGTTTTCTATTTTTATTTGTTACGTACAATTCTGTAGTTACGGGCTTAACGGCCTATTTACGGGTTTCACGGCCTATTTACGGGTTTAACGAACTATTTACGGGGTTAAAAAGAATTTTTTTTGCCAATCCGACACGCGGGCGTGTGGATATCACGCCTCACCACGTGGTCGGACGTGATATACACATGCCTCACCACATGGTCGGACATGATAGCCCCACGTCCGATCTTGCGGTGAAGCGTGGGGCTATCACGTCCGATCACGTGGTGAGGCGTGTGTATATCACGTCCGACCACGCGGTGAGGCGTGATATCCACACGCCCGCGTGTCGGATTGGCAAAAAAAATTAGAAATTCCCCTTCCAAATTCCATGAAAGGGCATTTTCGTCCTTTCACGGGGCTAGGAGTGGGAAAATGGGGCTGGGTTTAACAACACCTTTTTGTATGCTTTAATGAACTTCTATTGCAATTTTAGGAAACTAATATGAACATTCTAGAATATAATATTAATAGTCCTATTTTTACATTTTGGAGACTTTTCTGTTATTAAAGGTATATTTATTTTAAGTGGTATATTAAAGGTATGTAGTTAATATAATAGGGTTGATCCGAGTGGTAAGGCGTTGAACATCTGCTTGTCAAATTTGAGGTTCGATATATTTATAATTGAATAATGAATTTCAATTATGTTATAAAAATTACATTTTAGACCAGTAATATTCCATTTTGTGTTGTAGCAAAAATATTTTCAAAGAAAATTAAACATTTTTTTATTTAAGATATAATATGGAAATTTTTAAAATAATGATGCTCGGTCGTATACACTTGTGCTGGTGTTGACTACACTAGACTGAATAATCTGTGTAAATTTTGATGTCAAAGTTAGAAAGAGAAATAAGAAAATGAAATAAAGACGCAAAGTTGATAGTTGACGGTATACTTTCTAGTGAAACAAATTTATCTGATTTTGGTGCTTTACTTTTAGATTGTAAGAGTTTCTGGTTGAAAATCCTAATTTTTCACTTAGATTTATCATTCGTTTAGCACATTTAGTGGCAAGGGACGCATTTCCAATGCTAACATTATCTATTCTAACACTGAGCCATACTTAAAGACGTTATTAATTCAATTGAATGAATAATTTCCACCTTAAAAAATATTTACTTTAAATATTTTAGTTGTATAACTATATTAGTAATACATTAAATATTTTTAAACACTTTGATAAAAAAAATATTTACTATTCTCTCCGTCTCATTATATAAGTCGTTTTAGAAAATGAATTTTTTTCCAAAATATAAGTCGTTTTGGTTTTCCAAGAACTTTTAGTTTGGTTTTTTGATCCAAACATTAAATATTTGTCTTGATCTATGTGTTTTTTTAATAGTCCAATGTTTATTGCACAATAGTTACATGAGAGATATTTTTTTAAGTTAACCAATGCAAATTTATTAATATGACTCAACATTAATTGTATTTCTTAATTTGTGTGAAAATCTCTACAATTACCCTTTGGTAAAATTTATTGATTTGACTCAACATTAATTGTATTTCTTAATTTGTGTGTAAAATTCCAAATTACACTTTGATATGTACGTGGAACATTAACTTATATCTGACAAATTTAGTTGTTAACATTTTACTTCTATTTTTTTTTTTTTGTAATTATGTTAGTAAATAGATATAATCGATGTTTGGAAGTTCTAAAGTAGTAGTGAACTATAACATAGATCTAAAATTGACCTTACTTAACAATGTTAGATTTAAATTGTGAGCTGCTATATACCGCCATCAAATTCCTTTTCACCGCCACTTTTGGACTTTTTTGCCCTTCTCATAATTTTGATCAAAAACTGAAAATTCTCTCTCCAAAATCATAAACCCGAAGAACAATAATTGAAATTATGAAAATAATTGATGTGTGACAATCCGAACCCCGAAAATGGATGATTACGAGTCGGAAACATTAAGATTTACATCTTTTTATCAAAGAACTCATGAAAATAATACATATTTTTCATAACGATTTTGCATTTTTCGTCACAAAAAATAAGAGAATTTTTAATTTTTCGTCACAAAAAATTGAATGATTTAGTATTTTTCGTCACTAAATTTTTTTACGATTTTACATATTTCAAAATTTAGCCTAAACGGATGCGGCATACCATTTCCACCATGGTGGGAACGGATGTGGCATCCGTTCCCGCCATGGTGGGAATGGTATGCCGCATACCATTCCCACCATGGTTGGAATGGATGCGGCATACCATTCCCACCATGGCGGGAACGGATGCCGCATACCATTCCCACCATGGCGGGAACGGATGCCGCTTCCGTTTAGGCTAAATTTTGAATTTGCTCTCAAATTTTTTTTCCCAATTTTGACAAATTTTTTGTGCTAAGGGCAAAATGGTCCAATGGATGCGGTGATAAGGAATTTGGATGTGGTATATAGCAATACCTGTATCATTTTATACGTTAGAGATAAATCCGTACTTTCCTTAAAACGTTAAAACTAATAAAAAAATAAATTGATTCAAAATAAAATAAAATAAAAAAATAAATAAAATGATACGAGAGCGTAACTATAACTATACAACCTGTCCCATCTAAGCATACGGTAGAATAATTACGAGTGACCCATGGTTCTTGAATTTTAGTTATCACTAAGCTATGTTTGTAAGATTTTGGACGAATTAATTCAAATTTTATAAATCGAAATTATTATATTTACGTAAACTTATCAAAACTTATCAACTTAATAACACAATTAATATCTAAAGTTGGATTTAGATTAAATTATACGTACTGTACATGATTCAATTTTTAATAACTAATTTGACCTTTAATTCAAAAGTTTTGACATTGTAAAAGTAAAAAAAAAAAAAAAAATCTGTGAAGCTTTCATTGTAAAGTTTTGACATAGTTGCCTATAATTTTATATCTTTTGTTAGATTTATCGGAAAACCTATGTTTTAACTGCAATAATTGTACCTGTACAGTACTAAATAGAAATGGTCAAGTTAGGATTATTCTTCCACATCGGACTCATATTTTGGTTTATTGCTAGAATTGGCATGGTACTTTTAATGATACAATAGTGAATTGGGGTGAGAAAGTTGAGTTTCTTCTTACCTAAGCTTTGGGGATTGAGAGAGCGCACATCTTGCATAGCGGGGGGACTATTATATTATGGGTAGCTATCATAATATTATGATTACATGGAAGCCCTCAGATGATGGATCTAGTGACATGTGATGCTTCTGATGATCACTTGTAATTTATGAGTACTAAACTGATATATTTTAGATGTTTTTATATAAAAAAATAATTAAAATCTCCATATACAATTTTCATAAAAAAATTAGCATTTTAATGTGATAGTGGGTGCTCAAGCCCCATGTTTCCCCCTGGATGGATGGATAAATGCTAATTGTTACAGGGCTAGTAAAGGAAACTTGAGGTTTGTTTCCATGGGGAGTTGATTCGTAATACTTTGGGGCACTGAGTTTATGGTTTTAGTTGTAACCTAGGGATTGATTGGCTTTCATAACAGAGCTTTGGGGATCTATAATGGGTTAGATTTAGCTTGGGTGAATGATTTCTATAGAGTTGTTGTTGAGCTTGATTCTCAGATAGTCGTTTATCTTGTTTCTATTCATGAGTCTTCGGTATATAGATACTATGGGTGTAAGCGTTTATTGAAGCAAAATTGGAATGTCAGAGTGCAACATGCCTTCTGGAAGGTAATAAAGCAACTGATTAGATGAAGAATTTTATAGGGAATCTTTTCTTAACCATAATGAATGTAGTGCATCGTCGGTAGGTCTCCAGAATCTTCTTTTACTAATACTTGTGGAACGAGCACCTCACGTTCTATCTGTTTGTAGTTGTTTTGTTTTTGTTCGATGGAAACTTAACACTTCATGTATAATAAAAAAAAAAGAATTAAAATAAATATTATTATATTAAAAATCGAAAAAAATCTAAAAGGATAAAAATACTAAAGGTGTTCATTGATTTTGCTTTATTTTTTTTAACTAAGGATACAAGTTACCGTCATCAAACTTTTAAATCCCACTATTGATTTTGGAAATTAGTTAAGTTGGATGGTTCATTTTTATACTTATTATTTTTGTTATATTAAGCCCTTAAATTATTATTTTTCATTTATATATTTTATCTTGAAATGTAAATTTTATTTGAAATGATAATCTAATTTGTGTTGAAAATATGCGGTGTATAATTTTTAGTCCATTTCATAGTTTGGTGTATAACTTTTAATTAATCAAGGAATAGGATATTAAAATAGCTTAAAGTTGTAAAAAAAAAAATTAATCTTGACATACAAAACATTAAATTTCAATCCTAACGTTTTTCAAATACGCAATTAAAGATATCACTAACAGAAATTGACATTTCAAGTGTTGTTAACCCGCCTATACCAAGATGTCATGCCATACATACTTCCACCAACATTATATGTTGAGTTCTATGGTGTAGAGGGATTAAAAATATCGACATTTGATGTGTCAGTGAATAAAATCTTTAATTGCAACAAATTTTTAGTGTCAAGTTTTGTGAATAAAATCTTTAATTGCAACAAATTTTTAGTGTCAAGTTTAAATAGTTTTAAAGTCTAGATCTTTCATATTTTTTATTGTTTTTAAGAGGATAAGTTCGAACACACAACATCTGATTTTGAAAGGTGTATCAATCAACATTTGGTATATATTTTTTATATATATTCTAACTTATATACATTAATACACTATTAACGTTTTCTAAAAGAACTATTACTTGTAATCTTGATTTCATAACATGATAATATTTCTACATGGATAAATTTTACTTATATGACAGTTGTTTCAAAAACGGAAGATTATAGTTACATTTGAATAATGTCATTATATACTTAACTACATAGAACAAAAAGAAGTAAACCGGCAATTGAAAATACATAAAAAATTAACTAGAACATAATGTAACTGACTTAATTACTTATAACTAAGATTATCTCTAATTAAGACATATGATTAGCCATAATAATGATTGGCATTTGACCACTGAAGTGCGGAGTTAAGATTGTAATCCATTTCTTTATACTCATCAAATGATTGCATGTATGCTTGCATTTCATCGGAATGATCCTGTATAAATATATAACAACCAACATTGAGCTTAATAATATAGATTTATACTTATTAATAATATCAAAATGCTTAATTTATAATAATATACCTCTCTTGGATTATTTGTAGAAGTAGAAGGGAGTTGATTATTAAATCCTCCATAATTTGAAGCATAATAAGAATTTTGATTATCCGCATAGTTAGCACTGGATTCACCATATTCCAAGTTTAGTGCTGGCATATCTTCTGAATCTATCTTTTTCTTTAATTTGCATATAGCAAAATTCTTCTGCATGGAATAATGGCAAATATTACGAATAATTTCTACAATAAACCAGCCTTATAGGCTATTGAGTTGGTGATGCGCCAGTAAAAATAACTTAATTGAAAAAGGAAATTAAAATGACGGATAAGTATACGTACTTTGATAGGGAAATCGAAAGTGGCATTGTACTGATGGATAATCCAACTTGTCCTCACAGCATTAGAAGCATGACCTTGGTGGAAAACGAGAGTCTTTTTCACGCCAGTTTCGAGGATCTTACGATCTTTGCCAGTGACTTTCCAGAATCCGGCATTGGTCTTTCTATCTTCTCTCTGACTATTCAAATACTTGTAATTCGGAGCACAAAAGAAGTACCACACTTGATCATTTGGGTCATTTGACATCGCCATTGCCTTGGCTGTGAACCATTAATTCAACAATAAATAATCAAAAAAGATTAGAGAAGAAAAACATTACTCTAATTATTAATAAACGAACAGAACTATTAGTAATTACCAGGTATTTCCCAAGGTTCAAGCTTGAGTAAATTGATTTCAGGGATCGTGCAGACTTGATCATTGCGGCCAAGCATTTTTAGCTTCAAATAATAATTTACTAATTCTTCATCAGTCGGATGAAATCTATACCCGGTTCCATTTTCCATCTTTCAACCACAATAAAAAAAAAAAAACAGAAGACTTTAATTAATTATTTTGGGAACACTTGAACTCAAAGAAGAAGAAAAAGCTGATATGGCTGTTTAGAACACTTACATGTATATATAAGCATTTTCTGCTTCCGAAAGAAGCTAGTTAAATTACCCAGTAAGTGAGTGATTAAAACCGCGTAAATATATTCTTATTTAAAAAAATAAAAAATTAAATAGTTTCACTACTTACTATCCAGGGTTGTTGTGTGCTTTTCATGAACTTCTATTGCAATCTTAGGAAACTAATATGAACATTCTAGAATATATTTTCCTACTTTGAAATTTTGGAGACTTTTCTGTTATTAAAAGGTGTATTTATTATAAGTGGAGGAGAAGCTCAATGCTTCTCTGTTTCAACTATTTTTATTAGATTAAAGATTTTCAATTTTAATCATAATGTTACATTTTATTTAGACCAATTTCTTTGAATATTCCATTTTGGGCCGTTTAATTTGTAGAAATTAATTATTTAAGGAAAAATATTTTCAAACAAAATTAAATAATTTCTTGTTTAAAATATAATATAGAAATTTATAAATAATGATGCTCAGTCGTCTATATGTTTACCTACACTAAAATGGGACATTTGTGTAAACTCGATGTCAAAATTAGAGGGAGAAATAGAAAAATAAGTAAGGATGTGAAGAGAGAGTACCATTTACGAACATCCCTTATATATGTGTTGGTAGTGGCGGAGCCGGGACTCCATATATTAGGAATAATTTTTAGCCCTACTATTGGGAATAATTTTTCGAAGTCCGATCTATCAATGCTGGACAAAACTTTTTTTGCCTTCAACGCATTGAAACTTTATCGTAAAAATAAGAGATATAATAAAAATAAATATAAAAGTGTTATGAAAATAAGAAATCCATTTAAAAAAAATAAAGCTTCATAAAATAAAGTGAGTATGGTGGGGTTTGGAATCATGAGCTCTCATCTTAAATATAAACATCTTAAATCAATTCAACCACTTTGAACTACTAAAATAATGTTACGTAAGTCAAATATAAACTAATATTAGAAGGCTAAATGGATAAAACTAATGATATTCAAGTGCGGAACCGGTGGCTGAGGACTTCGGTCCTATAGGCTCTGGTCCTGCGTGTTGGTGTTGTTAAAAATCCATTATGTCCTTTGTAAAGCGGCTTAGAATGTAGGGCAATGTTTAAGGTCCTTTAATAAGAAATCAGGCCTTAAAGTGGTGTGAGCCTGTTGCTGGGTCTTACATGAATTAGATGTCCTCTCGTAAGTATTGTAAGTGTAATATTCTATTTGTTGTTGGGTCTTATTTATCTGATTCTAGCAAAAGGACTTCTAATTCATTGGCTAAAAGTGTAGGGAACAAAGATATTTAGACGGCTCCTTTAAGTGACTAGAAGAAATTGTTAATACCATAAACCCACTTTACAACTGCTTGATATCTCGGTACCATGAGTAACACGTGGGACTCTCATTGGCCGGTTTTATCCAGCGACCAGTCTCGCGTAATTTGCAATGGAGTATATATAACTAGGGCTTGAGACCATCTCCAATCATCTATTCTATTTTTTTTTTCAACTCTATTTTTTCATACTCCATTTTGAATTATAGAGTTACTACAGTAAAATTCTCCAACCATCTACTCCATTTATAACTTTAAAAAAATATTTATATTAACAAATAATATTGTATTATTATTATATTAATTTTACATGACATTTATTATATTAAATGATATTTTATTCTAAAACAATCATTAAACCTTATTTTAAAAATAAAAGTAAGACGTTTTTTATATTTCATATACAGAGTATCAAAATACTTACTCTAAAAATAAAGTAAGGTTTTAGAAAACCATTAGAGAACACTTTTATTCTAAAAATAAAAATAGATTATGGAGTATGATTGGAGATGGTCTGAAGCAGTTTTTCAACTTATGTTTTTTTTCTTTATATCACCTAGTTGGCGTTTTAGATTGATATCTTTATATTGCAGTACCCAATAAAAATGTGGGATCCCTAGTGACCTTTACAGTTTCGAGGGTTTTCTTGCCAAATTTTCAAAGGGTACTGTTAGGGCTCCTATGCCGTTTTTCCAAAATACATTTTTTTCCCTCCGTATGGCCTAGTCGAGGATTCAAATCGACCCTATCATATCTTGGAATTTTTTTCCAACTCGTTATTTTGCACATCCACGTGGCAAAAACAGTAAATTCATTAACTTATCCTTTTTATGCCAAACGATCAAGTAAAGGAGTTAAACCCTAAATAAGAGCATTTTAAGAAAATTATTCCCAACCTGATAATGGTTAGAAAATAATTCTTTTCGATGAGCTGTTTTTAGCTCTGTGGTTAAAAAACATGCAATGGGCCTGCCATAATGGTACAAATTTTATCTTTTGTACTATTATGACAAAGTCTCTATTACAGTGAGGTTGTTTTTAATTACAAAGTTATAAAAAACAGTACTGAAAATTATTTACTAATCATTATAAGATTGAAAACATTTCTTTTAAAATGCCCATCTTAGAGGTTTAACCCTAGATAAAGATCATCCATTTATTCCTTTCAATTGTATGAAAAAACCATCGGTTAATAAAGATGTCAATAATGAAGTAGAAAATACCAAACCTTTAATAAATCATAAGATAAATAACTAATCAGTTCAATTGAATAGCTTAATCAACATTCGTTAATAATGGCCCTGTTTGATATGTCGCATCCGTTCCCGTTCCCGCCATGGGTCGGGTGGTATGCCGCATCCGTTTAGATCAAATTTTGAAATATGCAAAATCGTAAAAATTTTAGTGACGAAAAATACTAACTCATTCAATTTTTTGTGACGAAAAATGAGAAATTCTCCTATTTTTTGTGACGAAAAATGCAAAATCGTCATGAAAATATGTATTATTTTCATGAGTTTTTTGATAAAAAGATGTAAATCTTAATATTTCCAACTCGTAATCATCCATTTTTTGGGTTCGGATTGTCACACATCAATTATTTTTATAATTTCAATTATTGTTGTTCGGGTTTATGATTTTGGAGAGAGAATTTTCAGTTTTTGATCAAAATTATGAGAAGGGCAAAAAAATCCAAAAAAAGATGGTGATAAATACTTTAGAGGCGGTATTTAGCAGTTGACTTTTAATAAAGGGTAGTAGTATATATTTATAATTGAATAATGAATTTCAATTACATTTCTCTGTCATAAAAGTTACATTTTAGACCAGTAATCTTTTCTATTTTGGGTCGTAGAAATTATTTTTCTAGCAAAAATATTTCCAAAGAAAATTAAACATTTTTTATTTAAAATATAATATGGAAATTTATAAAATAATGATGTTGGGTCGTATACACTTGCGATGTCATTGACCTACACTAGAGTAGATCATATGTGTAAATTTTGATGTCAAAGTTAGAAAGAGAAATAAAAAAATGAAATAAAGACGTGAAGTTGATAGTTGACGGTATACTCTCTAGTGAAACAAACTTATCTGATTTTGGTGCTTTACTTTTAGATTGTAAAAGTTTCTTATTGAAAACCCTAATTTTTCACTTAGATTTATCATTCGTTTAGCGCATTTAGTGGCAAGGGACGTATTTCCACTGCTAACGTTATCTATTCTAACACTGAGCCATACTTAAAGACGTTATTAATTCAATTGAATGAATAAGTTTCACCTTAAAGAAATATTTACTTTAAATATTTTGGTTGTATAACTATATTAGTAATACATTAAATATTCTTAAACGCTTTGATAAAAAAAAAAACATTTACTATTCTCTCCGCCTCATTATATAAGTCGTTTTAGAAAGTGAATTTTTTTCCAAAATATAAGTCGTTTTGGTTTTTCAATAACTTTTAGTTTGGTTTTTTGGTCCAAACATTAAATATTTTGTCTTGATTTATGTGTTTTAAATATTCCAATGTTTATTGCCCAATAGTTGCATTAGAGATAAAAAAAATTTTAAGTTAACCAATGCAAAGTTATTAATTTGACTCAACATTAATTGTATTTCTTAATTTGTGTGAAAATCTCTAAAATGACTTATATTATGGGACATATATGTACGTGGAACATTAATTGTATTTCTTAATTTGTGTGAAAATCACTACAATTACACTTTGGTAAAATTTATTAATTTGACTCAACATTAATTGTATTTCTTAATTTGTGTGTAAAATTCCAAATTACACTTTGATATGTACGTGGAACATTAACTTATATGTGACAAATTTAGTTGTTAACATTTTACTTGTTTTTTGTTTTTTTGTAATTATGTTAGTAAATAGATATAATCGATGTTTGGAAGTTCTAAAGTAGTAGTTAAATAACAGTTCACACAAACTTTTCAAATTTTCGATAACATAGATCTAAAATTGACCTTACTTAACAATATTAGATTTAAATTTGTGTCATTTTATACGTTAGAGATAAATCTGTACTTTCCTTAAAACGTTAAGACTAATAAAAAAATAAATAAAATGATACGAGAGCATAACTATAACTATACAATTATCCCATCTAAGCATACGGTAGAAGTCATAATTACTAGTGACCCATAGTTCTTGAATTTTAGTTATCACTAAGCTATGTTTATAAAATTTTGGACGAATTAATTCCAATTTTATAAATTGAAATTGATTATATTCACGTAAACTTATCAAAACTTATCAACTTAATAACAAAATTAATATCCAAAGTTGGATTTAGATTAAATTATACTGTACATGATTCCATTTTTAATAACTACTTTGACCTTTAATTCAAAAGTTTTGACATTGTAAAAGTAAAAAAAAAAAAAATCTGTGGAGCTTTCATTGTAAAGTTTTGACATAGTCGCCTATAATTTTATATCTTTCGTTAGATTTATCGGGAAGCCTATGTTTTAACTGAAATATCTGTGCCTGTACTAAATAGAAATGGTCAAGTTAGGATTATTCTTCCACACCGGACTCATATTTTTGTTTATTGCTGGAATTGGCATAGTGTTTTTAATGATACAATAGTGAATTGGGGTGAGAAAGTTGAGTTTCTTCTTACCCAAGCTTTGGGGATTGAGAGAGCGCACATCTTGCATAGCGGGACTATTATGGGTAGCTATCATAATATTATGATTACGTGGAAGCCCTCAGATGATGGATGTAGTGGTCGTTCCATAATTCACTGACATGTGATGCTTCTAATGGTCTATTGTAATTTATGAGTGCTAAATTAATATATTTTAGGTGTTTTTATATAAAAAACAATTAAAGTCTCTGTACACAATTTTCATAGAAAAAATTAGCATTTTACTGCGATAGTGGGTGCTCAAGCCCCATGTTTCCCCCTAGATCTATCCCTGGATGGATGGGTAAATGCTAATTGTGATGCGGGGCATCTTTCCCTAGGATCGGGTCCGTACGAGGGAAGTCGGAGGAAGGACCAAGCACGAGCAACAAGCGAGTAAAGAGGCCAAAACAGGTCCACATAACAGCTCAACAGCTCAGGCACGCCCCGCGTACCTAATAGCATGCTCCGCGTACTTGAGTGTCTGATCCGAAGAAGAGTTCAACAGCCAAGGCCCGCCCCGCGTAGAATTGGGCCCGCCCCGCGTAGAGTGAGTACTGATCCAGAGAGGAACTCAGCAGCCAAGGCACGCCCTGCGTAGAATTAGGCACGCCCCGCGTGCCTTCAGTTTAAGGAACTTGCTCTTTACGCCAGCTTCCTCCTTATTTACAATCCTGTCACTCCTTATTTACACCTTTGCCACTCCCTATTTACCATCCATGCCACCGCTTTATATTTAACCCATTTACCCCTTATCTTTATGTTTTAATTAGCTATGTAATTTGCCCTTTATGTAATTTGGCAATTAGGGTTTTTGAGATGATATAAATTCATCTCGTTCTCTTTGTAATGCTTTTAACTTTTTATCAATCAAATTATCAACTTCTTTGTGAAGCTTTGTGAAGGTTCTACCTTCAACAATGGGGATTTTATTATTCCTATGGATTTAGTCCATGAAATTGAGATTCACTCCTTCTAGTTTAGCTAGAGAAGAACATCTTTGTTAGTTTACGATTAAAACTAACACGTGACGAAACCGATCCGTATCAGTTGGTATCAGAGCCGATCGTTTTCCTTGAACGGAGACTTCTTTCGACAATGATTCAACCGAGTCATTCACAAGCCTTAAAGGAAAGTCTTGAAGCCGAGACGAGGAAGATGGAGCTCCAATGTGCCAAAATAATAAGAAGGATAAGAGAGAGCTTGGAGCAAGAAGAGATGAAAAGACTCCAAAGGGAAACCACTATTTTGCCTCCTAAGGATTCATCCCAAATCTGTCCTCTATTGCACAAGGAACAGGTAAATCCAAAGCTTTCAATTCTTGATATGGAAGTTGTGGATATGCCTACTATTAGTGAGGATTTGGTTGTTTGTGGTGTTGTTAACAATTTAAATTCTCATTGTGGGGTTGTTGATAGTGAATGTATGAATGAGGATTTAAACGTATGTGTGGATGAGGAGGAAGGGATCCTTGTGTGTGAGAACATGGGGAAGGTTGTATTTGTGTGTGGTAATATTGAGGAAACCCATGTTGCAAGGGATACTCCCCAAGTGTTTGATAAAATGCCCCTTAGGCCTAGCTATATAAGTATGCTTAAGGAAGTTGATGGCATATGTCGAGAAGGAGTTTGGGCTTGTTAATCTCTTTGGGAAGCATGATGAAATTAGTTTATGTGTGGAGATTGATGGCTATAGAGATGGGAGAGATGTTGGTGGTTCTACCATATTGGGTTGTAGCATGTCTTTTGAGTCGGACGACTTGGCACGTGAATTAGTCGGTTCGAATTATGAAGAGGAGTGGGAGGAAATGAAAGGTCGTGGGAAAAGACGGATCGTGGATGAAGATGGAAATGAATTTGAATACAACCATGAAGAAGAGGGGTTAGAAGAGGAGATTGATGAAGAGGAGGACCAATCCGAGAATGAGCTAGAAAGAAATGAGGAACGTGATTATTATGAAGGCGAATTCGAGGATGAGGTTAAAGAGAGAGAGCACGCTTCCGAAGATGAAATATGTGAGGATGGTGAACTTTTTCATAGTGCATATGAGTTTGATTATGATGAAGATGGTAGAGTTTACCGTGGGGAGGATGAACGTCGAAGCATTGAGTGGAACCACTATGGGACCGCTTATGAGGAAGGCGAAGATAGAGTCTACTATGATGAGAGTGAGTGTCACTGTGTTGAGTGGGATCGACACGGGGCTCCTTATGAAGATAATGAAGGTAGATTCTATTGTGATGATGAATTGGAGGATGTTGAACGGAACTACAACGAAGATATCTATGAGTATGATGGAGGTAGGTTCCATCATGATGATGAGTTGGGAAATGTAGAGTGGAACCGAAGCGAAGAAGTTTATAATGATGAAGATCGGTTCCGAGACGACTATGAGTCAGGAAATATTGGGTGGAACCGAAATGAAAACACTTATGAGTATGATGAAGGTCGGTTCCGAGATGACTATAAGACGGGAAATGTAGAGTGGAGCCGGAACGAAGATGCTTATGATGGTGAAGAAAATCGGTTCCAAGATGAAGATGAGTCGAGAAGTGTTGAGTGGAGCCAAGTTGAAGACACCTATGAAGTTGATGATGATGGCAATGAGCACAATGTGTATTTGGTGACTAGGGTACCAATGCCTAGTGAAGAGGAGCCTATTCAACGTCATCTATTATTTAGAACTCGATGCTTAGTTCTTGGGAAGAAGTGTGAGATGGTGATCGACGGAGGAAGCCAAGCAAATATCATTAGTCGGTCCGCCATAATCAAGTTTGGGTTGGTTCCCGAGCCACATCCTAGACCTTACCGCCTTGGTTGGGTCAACGAGGTGGAAAAGCTTCAATTTACTCATTGGTGTAAAGTTCCTTTCATTATTGGAGCTTATGGGGATGAAGCTATGTGTGATGTTGTGGAGATGGGTGCTTGTGATGTGCTACTTGGTAGGCCATGGCAATTTGATTGTGATGCCTCACATGCGGGAAGAAGCAACACCTACACCATACGCAAAGGCGGAATTCGATATGTCCTTACACCTTTGAAGAGTTCTCCTAGTAAGAAAATGGAGACCACTTTGGAAGATTGTCCAACTCAGGAGTTGAATGTGAATGGGTGCATTGGTGGAACAGTTGAGACATTAAATCATCTTGACTTGGGTTCCATGGATGAGCTAGTTAGCCACTCTCCTAGTGAAGTCAAATCCAAAGAGGAGAATGAGGTTGAGAATAGGGGTAGCGAAGTTGGAAATGAGGAAGTTGAGCCGATGTCCGAGGGTGACAAGCACATGTCTTCCAACGAGCCACCTAAAGGTCTTCTTAAAGGGCTTCCACCTTTGAGAAGGCTACCACAAGACATAACATGGGATCCGGGAGATATGCACCTAGCTCTACATATGGTGAGTTGAGCTCTAGAAAGGAAGAGGAAGGTTACTCTATGAAGCCTATTGATAGCACCGAGATGCCTAGCACATGCCACATGCAAAAGAATCGAGTCACTCATTGGGTAAAATCTGAACTTATTCTTTTATGCTTTTGTTGAAATATATGTGTTGGAAGTTTGGTTGTGTATGTTGAGGGAGAACATTTCCTATGAGGAGCCCATGAGGGGTGATCTTGTCATGAGGAATGGGAGTTTTATGTTGAGGGAGGATCTTTCCTATGATGAGCCCATGAGGGGTGATCTTGTCATCAGGAATGGGAGTTTTATGTTGAGGGAGGATCTTTCCTATGATGAGCCCATGAGAGGTGATCTTGTTGTGAGGAGTGTGAGCTTCATGTTGAGGGAGAACATTCCCTATGATGAGCCCATGAGAGATGATCTTGTTGTGAGTAATGTGGACTCTATGTTGAGTGAGAACCTTCCCTATGATAAGCGTATGAGAGGCAAGCTTGTTGTAAGGGATGTGAACTTTATGTTGAGGGAGAACCTTCCCTATGATGGGACCATGAGGGGTGATCTTGTTGTGGGCTTTGGTGATTGCTTGTTGAAGGGGAATGGCTTCCCGTGGAATATAGAGAAGATGCAAGGAAATCAAGACTTGGTAAATCCGGAATTCACTATTGTGTGCCTTATTGACATGTATGTGTGTGGGTATATATTGTGCTTGTTGAGGAAGCATCAACCTTATGAGGAGTCAATGAGAAGCGATCTTGTGATGAAGAGAGTGGGGTTTATGAAGTCTTTGATGAATGGGAATAGCCGCTCGAGAGATGTTGAGGAGATTGACGGAATTCAAGACTTGGAGAATCATGGCCAAGTTAGTAAAGTGGCAAGTCTTGAAGTTCCGGGATTGTTAACCCAAGGTGAGGGAGGAGCTACTACGTGTGTGCTTGGGTTCACTATGATGTGGGTTGACAAATGTCGCCGGGATATTCCATTTGATGTGGGCCATGGGCAAGGAGAGAATGAGCATGATAGCCGAGTTAGTGGAATGAGTGATAGCCAAGTCCGGGCATATTCAATTCAAAGTCATGTTTGGGTTGTGAAGAGTACTCAAGGGATCGTTCCAATTCGGGTTGATATATGGCACCGGGACATGTCATTTGAGTTTGGCTATGAGCGAGTGGAGATTGAGCCTAGCATCCGGGTTGATGGCGTGAGGTACATTAAGGTCCGGGCATATTCGACTCAAGATCATGTTGGGGTTTTGAAGAATATTTGTGAGATTGATTCTAATTGGGTTGATACGTGTCGTCGGGACATTCAATTCAAGGTATGCCAAGAGCGGAAGAAGAGTGTGTTGATTTCTCAAGTTCGTGATGGGGAGATCAAGAGTATCCATGGGTGGTCCGCGCAACCAAATGAGGGGCGTTGGAAGATCACCCAAGCATTTATTGGGACGTGGTTTGACAAGCTTTGCCAAGGCATACCATTCGATGTTGGAAGAGCATCCGATATTGGTGGAGATGGGGAGATGAGTACCACGGAAGATGAAGTCCGGGGTGAGGCACTTGTGGAGATATGGGGAAAAGCTCGCGAGGAGAAGGTGAGTCCGACAATATATGGAGTGGACTTCTTGAATTCATCTCGAACAACACTTTGGTTCGATTTGAGGGCTTGGGTTCATTCACAACGAACACGTCTCATCAATATGTGGCAAGCAACTTGGGGTCAAGTTCTTTTTAAGAGAGAGTGTATGATGCGGGCATCTTTCCCTAGGATCGGGTCCGTACGAGGAAAGTCGGAGGAAGGACCAAGCACGAGCAACAAGCGAGTAAAGAGGCCAAAACAGGGCCACATAATAGCTCAACAGCTCAGGCACGCCCCCGCGTACCTAATAGCACACTCCGCGTACTTGAGTGTCTGATCCGGAGAAGAGTTCAATAGCCAAGGCACGTCCCGCGTAGAATTGGGCACGCCCCGCGTAGAGTGAGTACTGATCCAGAGAGGAGCTCAGCAGCCAAGGCACGCCCCGCGTGCCTTCAGTTTAAGGAACTTGCTCTTTACTCCAGCTTCCTCCTTATTTACAATCCTGCCACTCCTTATTTACACCTTTACCACTCCCTTATTACAACCATGCCACTCCCTATTTACCATCCATGCCACCCCTTTATATTTAACCCATTTACCCCTTATCTTTATGTTTTAATTAGCTATTTAATTTGCCCTTTATGTAATTTGGCAATTAGGGTTTTTGAGATGATATAAATTCATCTCTCTCTCTTTGTAATGTTTTAACTTTTTATCAATCAAATTATCAACTTCTTTGTGAAGCTTTGTTAAGGTTCTACCTTCAACAATGGGGATTTTATTATTTCTATGGATTTAGTCCATGAAATTGGGATTCACTCCTTCTAGTTTAGCTAGAGAAGAACATCTTTGTTAGTTTACGATTAAAACTAACACGTCACGAAACCGATCTGTATCAAATTGTTACAGGGCTAGTAAAGGAAACTTGAGGTTTGCTTCCATGGGGAGTTGATTCGTAATACTTTGGGGCACTGAGTTTATGGTTTTAGTTGTAACCTAGGGATTGATTGGCTTTCATAACATAGCTTTGGGGATCTATAATGGGTAAGATTTAGCTTGGATGAAGGATTTCTATAGAGTTGTTGTTGAGCTTGATTCTCAGATAGTCGTTTGTCTTGTTTCTATTCATGAGTTCGGTATATAGATACTATTGAATTATGGAGGGGTGTAAGCGTTCATTGAAGCAAAATTGAAATTGAGAGTGCAACATGCCTTCTGGAAGGTAATAAAGCAACTGATTAGATGATGAATTTTACAAGAAATCTTTTCTTAACCATAATGAATGTAGTGCATCGTCGGTAGGTCTCCAAAATCTTCTTTTTACTAATACTTGTGGGACGAGCACCTCACGTTCTATCTGTTTGTAGTTGTTTTGTTTTTGTTCGATAGAGACTTAACACTTCATGTATAATAATAATAAAAAAAATAAATATCTAATACAATATACTAAATTAGTAGAAAAATTGCTGAGGTGTCATGTTTTTAGAGTATTAATTGCTGAGGTGTCTTTGTGTTAGTAATTGCTTATTCCTTTATTTTTATTTTTTTGGTAGAAAAGGAAAAGAAAAACGAACAACAACAAACTACCCAGGAATTAGCCTAGGAAAGCTAACCCCAATCCTATCTTCTAAGAGAAGATGAGAGATGAAACTAGGGGAAACAGGAAGGGTAGTAACGCCTAACGTCCCTTCATGGCCCGCCGCCGCCAAGCGATCAGCAACACGATTCTGCTCTCTAAAAATGTGTCTGAACTCTACGAACTCAAAGGAGGAGCAAAGCCTTATAATAGCTTTGATGAGGTTGCGACTGTTAAGACCCATAGAATGATTCTCAGAAATCATTTTGATTGCTTCCAAATTATCAGACTCCACAGAGAGCCTCTTAACACCCAGCCTTTTAGCAAGATTGATTCCAGTAAGAATAGCCCAGAGCTCCGCAGAAAAGGAAGAACCCAACCCTAAATTCTGGGAGAACCCAGAAAGCCAGACGCCCCCTACATCTCTAAGCACACCTCCAGCCGCAATCTTACCGTTACTGAGGCAGGAACCATCAGTATTCAGCTTCACAACCCCCTCTCTTGGCCTGCTCCATCCCACGAGATGGACATCACAACACTGAGAGGCTCTGGCAAGGGACTCTCCTTTGAAACTATCGATAATAGAGAAAAGTTTTTTCGAGAAGAAATCAGCTAAGTTTGTCATAAAAACAGTTTTATCTCCAAAAATCTCCTCGTTTCTCCATTTCCAAACTTGGTGACAGATAATAGCAAAGAAAATGTCACCATGCTCCATGTATGGAAGCAACTTTCCTCTAACACCATCAGAGAACCAGTCGACCTCAGAATGTGCCATGAAGGAAGAGAAAATATGGTGTGGGAGAATTTTCCTCCAAACCTCTTTACTATTAGAGCAATCTCTAAGAGCATGGCACAAAGTCTCAACATGGCCTCTGCATCTACTGCAAGCTCCAGAATCAGCCAAGTGCCTTCTGTGCCTATCCGAATTAGTAAGAAGCCTGTCCTTAACGCCCAGCCACAGGAAACTCCTAATACGGAAAGGAACTTTAAGGGTCCAAATCGACTTCCACACATCCGAGGGAGGATCAGATCTAAAGAGAGAGAAAGCTTCAAAGGCCGATTTGCAAGAATAAACTCCATTGTTAGTCAGCGCCCAACAGTGCCTATCCAAGTCTTCCTCTTGATTACTCACCTTCACTCCCCGCATTCTAAGGAGAGTCTCAAGGCTAAAGAAAGTATCAAACTTTGACCAGATCCAGTCCCCTTCCGAGTCAACCACATCGGCAATCCTCCAGTTGCGTATATCACTAGGCGGGGGGGAAGAACACACCTCAATTAACGGTTTATCCCCAATCCAGTTATCAAACCAGAAACTAATGGACTTACCATTCCCCACCTCCAGGCCAACTCCCGAGCAGAACTCATCAAACACAGCACTAAGTCCTTTCCAGAGGAAGGAACAATTAGCAACTCTCTCTTTCGGGCCCCCGAAGATTTTGTCTTTCCGATACTTACCACAAAGGAGGCGAACCCAAAGAGAGGAGGGGTTTTGCCACATACGCCAAAGGAGTTTCATTAATAAAACTTTATTATTGTCATTTGCTTTCCTAATACCCAGACCCCCAGAATCTTTAGGCTGGAAAACCTCACTCCAAGGCACAAGATGGATCTTCCTGCCCTCCGCAGCTTCCCCCCACAGGAACCTACGGTTAATCTTGTCAAGATCATTAAGCACAGGATCCGGAAGCTTACAAGCCTGCATGATGTGATTGGGAGCAGCACAATTAACAGATTGAATTAACGTGAGGCGGCCAGCGAGAGACAGAGTCTTGGCTTTCCAAGTGGCACACTTCGAATTAGCTTTATCCAAAGTCTCTTTGAAGGAGCCTTTAGACACACGCTCACTATGGAGGGGAACGCCCAGATACTTCCCAAGAGAATCAGTAAGAGGAATACCTGAGAGATCACTTAATCTCTTACAGACTCTCTGATTCATATTCTTAGAGCACATCATCCTAGATTTCTGGATATTAAGCTTCTGCCCAGAGGCCGAACAAAAACAATCCTGAATATCCATAATGACTCTCAACTGCTCCTCATTACCCTCAAGAAAGATAAGGACATCATCTGCAAAGAATAAGTGAGTCACCTGGGGACAGAAGTTGTTGATCGCCACAGGGTGGAAACTCCCATTATCAATCGCATCCTGAATCAGGTGAGAGAGCCTCTCCATAGCAATAACAAAAAGGAAAGGGCTCATAGGATCCCCCTGACGGATTCCTCTGCCCGGGGAAAATTCCTCTGACATATCCCCATTGACCATAACTTGAAACACAGGAGAAGAAATACATACCTTAATTAAACTTCTCCAGCTGTCCGGGATTCTAGCTCTCTCAAGGCTCTCCATCAAGAAATCCCAATTAATTCGATCATAGGCCTTCTCTAAATCCAGCTTCAGAGCCACAATGCCTTTCCTCCCCTTCCTAATCTTCATCGTGTGGACCATCTCTTGGGCGATCACCACATTATCCATCATTTGTCTACCAGGCACAAAGCTACCCTGATTCTGACAAATGATCGCAGAAAGAATGCCACAGATTCTATTAGCCACAATCTTTGTAACAGTTTTGTAAAGAACATTACAAAGACTGATAGGTCTCATATACAAAAAGGAAGAAGGCTTATCAATCTTAGGAATCAGAACCAGGAGGGTTCTATTAACCAGCTCAATATCCTTCGAACCACTGAACACCCCCAAGACAAAATTATAGATGCCTTCCTTCACTACATCCCAATGCTTATGGTAAAAGCCCGCCGGAAGACCATCAATCCCAGGAGCTTTAGAAGCCCCAATGCTGAAGATAGCTTGGTCAATCTCTTTTCGGGAAATAGGTTGAAAGGCCTCTTGACTACAATCCTCACTGATTAAAGGAAATGTAGCAATAGAGTGAGCCCTCTCCAAAAGAACAGGTTCCTCTTTGAACAGCTCTCTGTAGAAATCCAGGGCTAAGTTCCGAATAACCTCATCTTCATAAACCCAATCACCATTAGAATCCTTAATGGCCTCAATTCTATTTCTCTGCCTTCTGATCAGGGTAGAGAGATGAAAGTATTTGGTATTACGATCCCCATCTCTAATCCAGGACTTCCGAGACTTCTGGAACCAAAGGAACTCCTCCTGCCTAAGCACAGCCTCCAGCTCCTTCTGAAGGGTTCTGAGGAGGCCCTCAAGGCTATGATCAAACCTCCCCTCCAACCTGCGTTGAATGCCCTCCATCCTCTTTAATAACTTGTTCTTCCTTCTGATAATATGCCCAAACACATTCCTATTCCACCCCTGCACCTTATTCCTGAACCCTTCAGCAGCTTGCAGTACATACGAATGAGGTCTCCAACTCTCATGAACGAACTCTTTAAACTTAGGATGGGACTCCCAAGCCAACTGATACCGGAACGGTCTCTTACCCCTAGGATGCTTACCTCTCAAAAGTCTAAACAAAATAGGACAATGATCTGAATGACGGAACGGGAGGTTCAACACAGAGCACTCGGGGAAGGAAGTTAGAGCTAAAACATTAGCGTAGACTTTGTCCAATCGAACAAAAGTATTATTACGCTTCCAAGTGAATTTATGACCAGAAGCCCCCAGATCGGAAAGCCCACATAAATCCATACTATTCTTGTGATGCAGACAGCGATTAACATAATGATTGGATCCCCCTCTCTGATCACTCATAAAGGCGATATCATTGAAGTCACCCGCCACAAACCAGGGCTCCGAAATGCTGACACTCATAGAATAGAGAACCTCCCAGAGCCGTTTTCGATTAGACAAGATAGGGTCAGCATACACAAGGGTAATAAAAAAGGGAGTATTGCCGGAAATACTCACTTTACAATGAATGAACTGCTTATCCATGCTAAGAATATCAAAATGAATCCGATCTGGCCTCCAAAAAAGCCAAATCCCCCCAGCCCGGCCAGTTGCCTCCGATCTAACACAGTGCCAGTTCTTAAACTTCTTAACCACCTCATCTGCTTTCTCACCACTAATCTTAGTTTCCAAAAGAGCAAATCAAGATGGATTAAACTGCTTAATAAGATCATTAATATGGATACGGGTAGCCTTGCTAGCCACACCCCTAACATTCCAAAATAACAAATCCATAGAAAGGAGGACAACTGACCACACCCCTACCCTAAGCTAGGTATTTACTAGGGGCTCCTGAGAGCCTTACCGAGGTACCCCCGGGCCCCCTCTTATCTGGAAACGCCAAAGTGTTAAGGCCACTTTTTTGTTTTCCTTTAAGCTTTTTCATATTAGTTTTGTTAACTCCCATAGATTTCCCAATCCTAGGATCAATACCAGGAACAGGAATACTAACCTCATTTGAATTCTTCATCCTTCTAGCTGCAAGGGTCAGGGTCCCCCCCTGGGCTTCATCCTTAGAGACAAAAAGCGGGTTCATAGATTCAACCACCTTCTCGACTGGATCTACAGACTCTAATCCTGGAATACTCTCATCCATATGATTATCATCTTGGTCTGACTCTTGAACTTCCTCAATCATCAGGGCCCCAAATCTGGACCCAGGCAAGGCTACTGAAGAAACCCCAGCCTCCTTTCTAGCTTTGAGGACAGGCTTCTCCTTGACATTTGGAATAACAGTAGCTTTAGGAGAAAGGGACTTAGAATTTGTGTTGATATCAGGAGGACGATTGTGAACCACTGCAGGTTGATTCCTACGTCTAACGGGCCTCTTTGCCACCATCCAGGGACCAAAGTTCCCTTCATACCCCTGGTTCCCTCCAGTAATCCGCACACTACTCTCAACCCTCTCTATAACAACCCTCTCCCTTTTAGGGCAACCCTCCTGAGAATGACCATACATGCCACAATCATAACAGATGTTATGTAAACCTTCATACTCAATAAAGAACACTTTATCCTGAACACAGAACTTAGAAAGTAAAGGTTTAGCCAGATCAACATCTATACATACCCTAGCAAACTTACCCCTAATGGCCCCAATTGTAGTCTTGTCCACATGGTGGACCTTACCAACCAAACCTCCTATTTTACTCAGAAAGTTTTCACTGTAGTACTCAATGGGAAGGCCCGGGAATCTTACCCAAGTCAAGATCCTGTTAACCGAACAGTCGTGAGGATTAAAATTAGGAACCCAAGGCCTTAAGGCCAAAACATGATTGGAAATGATATATGGGCCTCCCTTGATAACCGAATTATAATCCTCAACCCTAGTAAATTTAATGACATAGTAGTCATTTTCCAGGTCAGTAATACTGACTTTACCTTTCCTTGCCCACTGCGCTTGTATTCTTTGGGCAAAATAGTTAAAACTAATTCGCTTACCCAGGACAGTAACAATCAAAGACACCTTCCACTTCTCTCTAAGCTCACGCTTCTCTGCAGCGGAAAGTCTAATGACCGGACAGAGAGGATCCTCCTGGCCATTATCTTCCTCATCAGAATCCGAGAACATATCATCAGAATCTCCCACCATTAAAACTTCCTCTAAAACCGGCTCTTCCTCAGCCACCCCCATGACCGTGTCCTTCCAAGAGTTTTTACCAATCTCGCTCATCTGAACCCTAGGTCTGGGGGAGACCGTCTTCCCATGAGCTACTCCTACAACACCCACCCTTCCCGAATTATTAGAAACATCCAGACCCGAGGCAGCCTGCCTCCCCGTCGTAGCCCCTGCCTGCCCCTCACAGCCCGGAGGAGAGGATCCCGCGCAAGGCACTGCGCCGACAGCCCCAGCCCACTGCCCGACCGAGGAGTCGGTAGCGCCTGGGCAGTGCCCGGCACTATCGGCGCATAGCCCTGCGCCAGGCACCCCCCTCCCCACTTCTCCCCTCGAGATTGGGGGAGCCTTACCCCCGGCATCAGAAAACCCAGCCGCCCGTATCTCCCATTGATCCGCACCCAGCCGCGACAACCTTGTCGAATCTGCCGCCTGTGGATCACAAAGATCCGTCCCCAGTCGCACGGGCGGCGCCCGCGAGAACCCTGCTGACGCACCATCCATGCCCACGAGATCCCTACCGACGCCCCTGGATTCCCGTGCCTCCACCCCGCCAAGCGCCCCGCCCCGATCTACACCAGGTGCACGCTCGCCGCCAACAAAACTTGCCTCACCCTTCTCGCCCCAAACCACCAGGCCACCGCCCCCTTCCTTGCCGCAAATCCCCTCCAGATCCGACCCCCCCTCGCCGGCCACAGCCCCCCTCTCCCTAGATCTATCCCTAACACGCTTTACCATGAATCCTAGCCGAGAGAGAGAGAGAGAGAGGAGATAGATCTAACAGAGAGAAAAAGATCTAAAAGAGAGAAAAAGATATAAAAGAGAGAAATAGATCTGAGAGAGAGAGGATAGATCTAAAAGAGAGAAAAAAGATCTAAAAGAGAGAAATAGATCTGAGAGAGAGAAGATAGATCTCAAAATTCTCCATCTTCATAAAAATTCTTCACCATGACAACAGATCTGAGAGAGAGAAGACAGATCTGAAAAAGAGAAGATAGATCTAAAAGAGAGAGAAAGATCTAGATAATGATCTTCCCAGAGTTCAGTTTCTCTTTCCTACGGTTTATTCTTCTCACGATATGCTTAGGAGTTTCTGTCACGTATCCGCACGTTCTACTTTATCTTTCCACAACTGCACGGGATGATTTTCATTCAATTTGTTTCTGATCTCCTTGGATCAATATGCTTGGTGAGTGAAGTCCGACAATTGAGAAATGTAAGTTCTTCCCTTGATTTCTAACTTCTAGATTAAATTCCTTTATAATCAGTTTAGGGTTTTGCTTAATTTGTTTTTTTGATTTCTAATTCCCAAATGGAGTTCAGATAAGGTGGGACTTGAAGTAAGACCTGAAAGCAGAGTTGGTTATTGCATTGGAGAAACATGGAGATATATGCACCAATGTTGTTAGCTGGTGTTGCTGTTCTTCATTCTGCTTCCTGTTGCCGAGGAAGTTCCAGTCTATTTGTGAGTTACCATTTTCATAGGATATTACTAAATTTCCTTCGGTTCTGCAATTTTCCTTTTGTACTTTCTGACTTCTGATTTGTGTTTTAGTGAAGTTTTCTAATTTCTTTATGTGTCACTGAGTGTGATCCTTCATGATAGGTAAATCTGGATCCTTCATGATAGGTAAATCTGGCAATCATTTTCTTTTAGTATGAATACTTGCTCCCATTCATGTAATAATTGTTATGTGGTTTGCTTAAAAAACATTTTGAGTTAATTAACTAATATATTTTACCATTCTTTATTTGTACAAGTTTTTAATTTACTATTATCCTTTATGGATTATTAATAATTTGGTAATTCAAATTTTGCAGATCTTGAACATTAGTTGACTGTATAGTAAAGGTTTTGCTTTAGTATGTTAAAAATAATGTAATATTGATCAATATAATGTTCCAAGCCCCTACAAGGTATGTATATATCTCCACTTCCTATAAAATTGTAGAGTTGTATTTTCTGCAAGTACGAAGGGACAAGATTTTGGGTTAGATATCAATAAACCTTTATTTATTATTTTCTTGAATTTTAGCAACAAAATTTTGTACATAAATTATTTTGGTATATATTTGCCCCCTACATAAGTTATGATCACTGATTACTACATAGAAAAGAAAAATGGAAGGGATTTAAGCATTCAGATATAAGAAAAACTATCACTCGCTTGTTATGAAATCGTAGCTGAGTCTGCTCTAATTGAAATGTAATTGTTCAACTGCTGCATTCCATTACTGACTTTGTTCCATTTAGATGATAGACATGAAACGAACACGGACATAGACATGAAACGAACACGGATATAGACACAAAATATAGAAACGGTATTAAAGAGAAGTGTCTGTGAAACATAGGGTGGTGTCATTTAAATGTTCACAGTGAAAATGCCATGTTATTATTTGAATTGAGAACCTTATTTGGTTAAATCAAATGGCTTATACTAATAATGAGACGCTTCAGGAGCCACTAAAAGTCGATATCCTAATTAGCCTTTCAGATCATGGTTTTCGGAACTTCCTTTGTATCCTTGGTACTTTGTATTTTAATTTCACCTTAGTTTTTCAATTCAATTACTTACTTTGCATTTCATATTTTTTTTTCCATTATGTGTATGTCTATCGTGATTTGCATTTTGGAAGAGGATTAATACAGAGTTTTCCTTATTTTGTTTCTTACATTTGAATTTCTATGTGACAATTTGTTATCTAAACCATTTTGTCTATTGATCACTAAAATGTTCTTCTACAGACTCGGGTTAATTTGAGATTTTCGATTTCAAATGGCTATAAATGCATATTGCTACTTCTCTTCTCGGGTAAGATTATTTTCTGATTCATTTCTATTTATCAGTTGTTTTTGGTTCTTTATACATCACTATTTAGACTAGGTTCCCTAGAATTTAGCTTGAATGTTGTAATTTTTTTACTTTCCAGTTTTATTAATCTTCTTAGTAAACCACTCTCAAGTCTCAACCTGTTCTTCAATTTCTTGCTTCTTTATCATGGCAGTGCCTCTCAATCTCTTCTTCAATTTCTTACTTCTGAGTTTTTTTTTTCTGATCTCTCCTCCCTATCTCTCTTTTTCTAAGTGTTTTCATGTTTCTAAATTTTGTCCTTTTCAAAATGTTTTCTTCTGGTTCATTATAGGTTTCCATGTCTATTTTTATGGTGAAGCACTCATGCAATTGTTGTGGTTGGATCCTTCCCTCCCACTGGATTTTTTGCCAATGAGATTTTTAGAGTTATTTCTTACAACAATTCTTTATGTTCTCCTAATTGTTATTATTGGCCAACATGAACTTTTTTTTTATTATTGGTTCTTTTATCTTAAAAAGAAAATAATATGATGAGTTTACAAATGTGGCATTCAGATGTGATGAGATTTCAAATAACATGGATGATTTTATTGCATTCATGAACTATTACTGATAGTTATTTTGGTTTCTCATGCTTCTTGCTGCATTTTACAAACTTGAAAGCCATACATAACATCACACCAATCAATTCGAGAACATTACTTAAAGCTATTGTCATATATGGATGTCTAAATATTGAGCAACACTGTTTTGTTTTTTTACATGAGTATAAAGGACCAGTACATTTAAATTGTTGATTTAGGAATTTTTGTAGTAGAATTTCAGCTTTTTGTTTGATGTTAGAATCTATCCTCTCTTTTTCCATAGAGATCGGGTAAGTTTAGGTTATAATACATGTAATTTAATGAATTTAAGGAAATACTTCAATAAAATAACTTGGAAATGCAAGCAATTAAGTTTCAAGTTGAGCCTATGGGTTTTCACACTAATGGTTTATGAATTATGACCAGCTCCATCCATAGTATTAGTAGGTCACTAGTGTGTATAAACGCCTTCATGATAGGTTAGCCTCAGTGTATGTTTTGCTTTCCTTTGCCAATAATTTTGTTGCCTTAATGGTCATAGCTTGAAAAAGGAACCAAAAGTTGATTTGTACCTGTTATATGAAAAGCTATTGAGGGCTCTGTTGTATAATTATAAATCTGATTGTTCACTTCAAATTCATCTAATTCAGATTTGCTATTTCTCAAATTTTCCCATTTGTAACATCTCTGCTTTTAATATGTATCTAATTTTGTTCTCCATGTTCGGATTGCAAGTTAAGTTCATTTTGGTTGGTCTAATTGACTTCAGCAATTACAAAAAAATGTCATGGTTCTCGCGAGTATTTTCATCCACATCAAGCTCCTCAAATTCAGATTGAGTAGAGGCTAAGTCTAAATTTAGTGATTTTTTTATGATTCAGTGTAAGATGGCCTCCAGACATTGTATCAATTGAAAATTATTTAGAATTTTATCATATTGGCATCCATCAATATGGAATGTATAATATGTTCATGTTGTTCCTTCAGCAGCCTATGAAAAGTTTGGTTTTATATTCATTATGATAGCAGGGAAGGCATATGGTTGATCCATTATGCAGTTAGAGTATGCAAATTTCTAATAACTGGTGTGTTTTTTAGGTGTTAATCTTAGCAAAAGAGTAAGATACATTTATGAATCATAATGGTGATTCTCTTCACAGGATATATAAGTAATCTATTATTCTATTGGATTAAGTTTGTCTTTAGTTTTCTTTTTGTGAATTTTCATGGATTTCTTATTTGTTTAGACACAACTGAAAAAACATGTGGAGGTGAAGGAAAAAGGACAAATGATTGGAAATGAAACAAGGAAGATATCGTACGTCTCTCCTTACGGGACATCGGAAATGAGATTTTGGACGAAGCAAAATTTGTTCTCCGTCATTCATGTTAGGGGGTGTTTGGTTCAAACTTCGGAATCAGAATTGGAATCGGAATCGGAATGCTACGGAATCAGAATCGGAATGCCTATTTATTTCTTTTGTTTGGTTTCATCCGGAATCGGAATTCAATTACTTTTACAAGTGTTTGGTTCAAATTTTAGAATCAGAATCAGAATACAATAAATTTAAAATTAATCAGATAATAATAATATATTTAACAGGTAATAAAAAAATAAAAATATTAATAATTAACGAACCTAAAAAATAAAACTTAATTTGTATTATATAAAATATTAAAAAGTAAATTAGTAATAAAATAACACTTCACAGTATATTATAGTAATATAAATTCGTAGTGAATAGAAATAAAATCATAAATAGAAACCTAATTAACATATAAAATGAATTAAATTATAAAAAAAAAAAAACCTCAACACCACCGTTACCATGTACAATCATGGAAGTGAGGAGTTTACGGGGAAAAATTGCTTTTTAATTTATTTTTTTTAATCAATTTTGATTAAGGAGGGAATCAATTTTGATTAACATATATTAAGGAGGGAACGAGTGATTCCATTGTTTAAGGGAATCACATTCCCACTCCATAATTAAATTTGATCAATCAAACACTCTAAATGGGAATAATTCATTCCCATTCCAATTCCTTGATGCTTTTTGATCCAACCAAACACATCCTTATTGTTTTTTCAATTATTTTTTTTTCAATTGTATGTTTGATATATTTTTACAACCTAATGGTGTTAAGAAATCTTTAAGACTTTAAAATGCTACTCAACACTTTTAATTTAATAAATTAATTCCTAATTTTTGTTTTGTTACGGGGTAAGAATTTCTCAAATTGTTTCTAATTTGGTATTAACTTAGTACAAATCAATTTTCTTAAAATCTGAAATTAAATTTTACCATAATTTTTAGTGAAATAATTTGATTTTTTTTATTACATTATAAAATTGTAATTCATTCCCAATCCCGTGCATTGCACGGGTATTCACATATTAAAAAAATATAATTCACTTTTAACATGATATACATTTAACATATTAAATTTAATTTAGAAATAAATTTGACATATCCCATACATTGAAACCCTTTGCTTAATTATGTTTTTTTAAGAAAAAAACATAATTATGTTTAGCAGTAATTGTTAAGAGAGTTGCATTCAAAATCAAATCTATGCTTATATCCATTATATTAAGTTAATATCGTACAAAATTTGAAAGTGTGAAACTGATAGTAAAATAAAAGAAGCTATGATTCTATGTCTATATAGAATTTACTAACATTTTTCTTTAGAATCTCACTGATTGTTGGATAAATTACATTTGTGAGCACTGAATTTTACCTCAACTAATATTATGACCACTAAATTTCAAAATGTAACATAAAAATTATTCAATTTTATACTTTTTAACATTATAGCCACTATAAACTTTAGTTAATGCTTCAAGATGACTTTTAACGACCTCAAAATTATGGTCATCAATGATCATTTTAAGGTGTTAATTGAAATTTACTAATATTAGAAAGTATAAAGTTATTAATATTGATGATAATGGAAAAACACGTAATTATTTTCAAAATTTAGTTTTAAAAAATATTTAATAATGCTGGCTGAATGATTTATTATTTTTTAATACTTTAATGCGTAATATATTAAAAAAATTATTAAAATAAATTTTAATGATTATATATTTATTAAAATTATAATTTGTAAATTTTTAGACATTTATACAATAATGATGAAATTAAATAAAAAAATTTGTGCAAAGCACATGTCTAAAATTAGTTATATATTAAAAATTGAAAAAATCGAAAAGGATAAAAATACTAAAGGTGTTCATTGATTTTGCTTTATTTTTTTAACTAAGGATACAAGTTACCGTCATCAAACTTTTAAATCCCACTATTGATTTTGGAAATTAGTTAAGTTGGATGGTTCATTTTTATACTTATTGTTTTTGTTATATTAAGCCCTTAAATTATTATTTTTCATTTATAAATTTTATCTTGAAATGTAAATTTTATTTGAATTGATAATCTAATTTGTGTTGAAAATATGTGGTGTATAATTTTTAGTCCATTTTATAGTTTGGTGTATAACTTTTAATTAATCAAGGAATAAGATATTAAAATAGCTTAAAGTTGTAAAAAAAAAAATTAATCTTGACATACAAAACATTATAATTTCAATCTTAACGTTTTTCAAATACGCAATTAAAGACATCACTAACAGAAATTGACATTTCAAATGTTGGTGTTGTTAACCCGACTATACCAAGATGTCATGTCATACATACTTCCACCAACATTATATGTTGAGTTCTATGGTGTGGAGGGATTAAAAATATCAACATTTGATGTGTCAATTTTTGTGAATAAAATCTTTAATTGCAACAAATTTTTAGTGTCAAGTTTTGTGAATAAAATCTTTAATTGCAACAAGTTTTTAGTGTCAAGTTTAAATCGTTTTAAAGTTTAGATCTTTCATATTTTTTATTGTTTTTGAAGAGGATAAGTTCGAACACACAACATCTGATTTTGAAAGGTGTATCAATCAACATTTGGTATATATTTTTTATATATTCTAACTTATATACATTAATACACTATTAACGTTTTCTAAAAGAAATATTACTTGTAATCTAGATTTCATAACATGATAATATTTCTACAGGGATAAATTTTACTTATATGACAGTTGTTTCAAAAACGGAAGATTATAGCTACATTTGAATAATGTCATTATATACTTAACTACATAGAACAAAAAGAAGTAAACCGACAATTGAAAATACATAAGAATTAACTAGAACATAATGCAACTGACTTAATTACTTGTAACTAAAATTATCTCTAATTAAGACATATGATTAGCCATAATAATGATTGGCATTTGACCACTGAAGTGCGGAGTTAAGATTGTAATCCATTTCTTTATACTCATCAAATGATTGCATGTATGCTTGCATTTCATCGGAATGATCCTGTATAAATATATAACAACCAACATTGAGCTTAATAATATAGATATATACTTATTAATAATATCAAAGTGCTTAATTTATAATAATATACCTCTCTTGGATTATTTGTAGAAGTAGAAGGGAGTTGATTATTAAATCCTCCATAATTTGAAGCATAATAAGAATTTTGATTATCCGCATAGTTAGCACTGGATTGACCATATTCCAAGTTCAGTGCTGGCATATCTTCTGAATCTATCTTTTTCTTTAATTTGCATATAGCAAAATTCTTCTGCATGGAATAATGGCAAATATTACGAATAATTTCTACAATAAACCAGCCTTATAGGCTATTGAGTTGGTGATTTCACAAATCATCATCTCCGTATAAATAACTTAATTGAAAAGGGAAATTAAAACGACGGATAAGTATACGCACTTTGATAGGGAAATCAAAAGTGGCATTGTACTGATGGATAACCCAACTTGTCCTGACAGCATTAGAAGCATGACCTTGGTGGAAAACGAGAGTCTTTTTCACGCCAGTTTTGAGGATCTTACGATCTTTGCCAGTAACTTTCCAGAATCCAGCCTTGGTCTTCCTATCTTCTCTCTGACTATTCAAATACTTGTAATTCGGAGCACAAAAGAAGTACCACACTTGGTCATTCGGGTCATTCGACATCGCCATTGCCTTGCCTATGAATCATTAATTCAACAATAAATAATCAAATAAGCTTACAGAAGACAAATATTACTCTAATCTATATATAATATAAAACAGTAACGATGGAACTGAGGTGTCACTTCCTCCTTTTTTTATTAATAAAAAATATAATATAATATATAATATATTAATTTTAATTCTATTATTATATTTATCTATAAAAAGATTATTTTATCTGTACTATATCTAAGAGTTCTACAGAATTTAATTCTATTATTATATAATTATAATATATAGATTAGTTTTAATTCTATTATTATATTTATCTATAAAAAGATTATTTAAAGTAAATATGAAAATAAAATAATAATATTTAATTTATATAGCACTTTTATGTCATTAATTATAATTATTAGATTATATTTTTATTAATATTTATATATTAAGATGAATCCGTGCATCGCACGGGCCTAAAACTAGTTATTAATAAACGAAGAGAAATATTAGTAATTACCAGATATCTCCCAAGGCTCAAGCTTGAGTAGATTGATTTCAGGGATCGTGCAAACTTGATCATTGCGGCCAAGCATTTTTAGCTTCAAATAATAATTTACTAATTCTTCATCTGTCGGATGAAATCTATACCCGGTTCCATTTTCCATCTTACAACCACAATAACAAAAACAGAAGACTTTAATTAATTATTTTGGGAACACTTGAACTCAAAGGAGAAGAAGAAAACTGATGTGGTTATTTAGAACAATTACATGTATATATATATATATATACATTTTCTGCTTCCGAAAGAAGCTAATTAAATTGCCCAGTAAGTGATTCTAAATTTAAACCGCGTAAATATATTCTTATATGAAAATTAAAAATTAAATAATTTCACTACTTACTATCCAAGGTTGTTGTGTGCTTTTTATGAACTTCTATTGCAATCTTAGGAAACTAATATGAACATTCTAGAATATAATTTTCCTATTTTGAAATTTTGGAGACTTTTCTGTTATTAAAAGGTGTATTTATTATAAGTGGAGGAGAAGCTCAATGCTTCTCTGTTTCAACTATTTTTATTAGATTAAAGATTTTCAATTTTAATTCATTAATTAATTTCACTTACATTTCTCCCCCATAAAGTTACATTTTAGACCAATTTCTTTGAATATTCCATTTTCGACCGTTTAATTTCTTTGAATATTCCAATTTCTGGAAAAAGAGTTGAACGGAGAAGACCTGAAACGGCGAGGATAGGAAAAACGGCGTCGTTTGGTGATGATGAAGAAGGGGAAGGTGTTGACGCCAAGGCTAATGATTTCATCACTAAGTTTAAACAACAATTGAAGTTGCAGAGATTGGATTCTCTTTTGCGTTACAGAGACATGTTCAAATGAAGATTTTAATAAAAACAAAAAGCGATGTGGTTTTCAAATTCATTGTTCAGGTTTTAAATTTTAAATTAATCGATATTAGTTCAAAAAAATATCTGTGTTAGTTGGCTCTTGAAATTTTGAGAATTGTAGTAGATTTTTTTTTGTTGTTGTTAAAAATTTCTGGAAAATTTTCATTCCAGAATTCTGGAAATTAAAAAAAAAAGAAAAAAAAGATGAAAAAAAGAAGAAGAAGAGAAGAAGAAGAAGAAGAAGAAGAAGAAGAAGAAGAAGAAGAAGAAGAAGAAGAAGAAGAAGAAGAAGAAGAAGAAGAAGAAGGAGGAGAGAAAGAAAAAATAAAAAAAAAAATAAAAAAAAAATACTTTTCCAACTCTACCCCTTGCCACGTCAGCACTTTTAACGGTGTTAAGTCATTTTCCGTTTTTCGGGTAACGATGAAACCACGGCCCTTTTTTTTTGTAAAAACAAACCACAAGGGTTTTTTTGGAACAACATCAAACCACATGGGTTTTTTTTGTGACCGGAAGAAATTGTTTAATACCACAGGACCCATTTTACAACTACTTGATATCTCAGTACCATGAGAAACATGTGGGACTCTCATTTGCCGGTTTTATCCGGCGATCAGTTTCGCCTAATTTTCAATGGGGGTATATATAATTAGGGGCTTAGACCATCTCCAACCATCTATTCTATTTTTCTTATTTCAACTCTATTTTTTCATTCTCTATTTTCAATTATAGAGTTACTATACTAACATTCTCCAACTATCTACTCCATTTTTTGTTGGATTGTGAATCCCTTGATTTTCTATTAATCATGAAAAGGGTATTTATACAGTAGTATGATTCCTATAATTATGCTAGAGGTAATTATAATAGGAAATACAATACAATTATGGTATAATTCCTATAATTATGCTAGAGGTAATTATAATAGGAAATACAATAAAGAGAGAATATTAACATATATAACAATATCTAACACACCCCCGTAGTCGAAATGGGAGGAGGACGCACGCTGAGACTAGCCCGAAAATCATCAAACAATACAGAAGGAAGGCCTTTGGTGAAGATGTCCGCAAGTTGATGTCGAGAAGGAACATGAAGAACTCGAACCTCGCCTTTGGCGACTTTTTCCCGTACAAAATGTATATCCATCTCGACATGTTTGGTCCGCTGGTGCTGAACAGGATTCTCGGACAAATAAACGACACTGACATTATCACAATAAACCAAAGTGGACTTTCGAATGGGACAATGAAGTTCGAGTAAGAGATTTCAAATCCAACAAGTTTCGGAGACAACATTTGCGACGCCCTTATACTCGGCTTCGGCACTCGAGCGAGAGAGGGTTGGTTGCCTCTTGGCGGACCAGGAGATGAGATTGTCCCCAAGAAAAACACAATAACCAGAGGTGGAACGTTGGGTATTCGGACAACCTCCCCAATCGGCGTCAGTGTAAGAGACCAATGAACCAAGAGATGATGGAGTGAGAGTAAGACCGAGATCCAATGTACCTTTGATATACCGAAGAATGGGCTTTATGGCTGCCATATGCTGTGTTTTTGGATCATGCATGAATAAACACAATTGCTGAACCGCATAGGATATATCGGGACGAGTAAGAGTCAAGTACTGTAAGGCGTCTGCTAGGCTTCGGTATTCCGAAGGGTCATGGTATGAGGATCCGGAGGAGATGCTAAGCTTTTGTTTGGTGTCAACCGGAGTGGCACAAGGATTCGAAGAGCTGAGACCAGCTTTCTCTATAATTTCTGAAGCATATTTCTTTTGAGAAAGGAAGAGAGAGCCAGGTGAGCGAGTGACAGAGATCCCTAGGAAGTAGTTCAACGGCCCTAAATCTTTCATGGAAAATTCATTACTCAATTTAGTGATGATGGAGGAACGCAATTTATCAGATGAGGCCGTTAGAACAATATCATCAATATAAAGAAGAAAATAAGCAATCTCCGTGCCTTGGCGAAACACAAAAAGTGAGTGATCAGACATACTATGAGCAAAACCCAAAGTAGAGAGAAAGGTTGCAAACCGTTGATACCAAGCCCGAGGGGCCTGTTTGAGACCATATAGAGATTTTTGGAGCAAACATACATAATCAGGTCTAGCAGGATCTCGAAACCCCAAAGGCTGATGCATGTATACAGTCTCATGAAGGTCACCATGTAGAAAGGCATTTTTGACGTCGAGTTGGTGAAGACCCCAATTTTTGGAAAGAGCAATGCTTAGAACTGCTCGAATAGTGGCTGGCTTCACAACTGGACTGAAAGTTTCCCCGCAATCAACCCCCACCAATTGATTTGCTCCATTGCCAACCAAGCGGGCCTTATATCGCTCAAAAGAGCCATCAGCATTGATCTTATGCCTGAAAATCCACCAACTTCGCAAAATATTAGCATTAGGAGGACGGGGTACAAGGACCCACGTCTTATTTTTAATAAGAGCATCAAATTCCTCGGTCATGGCATTCCGCCAATTGGGATCACGCAATGCAACAGAAGGGTTAGAAGGAAGAGGAGAGATGGTGGTGGAAACATGAAGGTTTAATTTTCGAATAGGCTTAAAAATGATGTCTTGGGCATGTGTCCGCATGGTGTGGGTAGGGGGAGTTGCTGGCAGGCTCGGGGTAATGTTTGGTGGTGTGAGAGGGGGAGTTAGTGGGTTCATGTTTAATGGGGGAAGAGGTGTTGATGGGCCAGGAGAGATGGACTCGAGAGGAGAGGGAGGTAAATGGGGGGTAGAAGATTGGTGTGGCGGGCTTGGGCCCGGAGATGGAGCTGGCCGAGAGGCGGGTAGGGCGGTGGAGGTGATATGGGTTGGGTTGGTAGTGGGGCGTTGGGCCGGGTAGGTGGTGTCGGGTGGGCGGGCGGGTTAAGAAAAGAGGAGGGTGAAAGGGAGGGATGAGAGGTAGGTGTAGTCAAAGAGTGGAAGGGATTAGGTTGGGTAAAAGGAAAGGTATTTTCATCAAAAATAACGTGTCTGCAGAGAATGATCTTCTTTGTGGAGATGTCATAACACTTGTATCCGCGATGATTTGATGGAAAATCTAAGAAGACGCAAGGAGAGGAACGGGCTTGTAATTTAGTACGAGAGGTGGAGGGAATGAGCGGAAAACAGAGACAACCAAAGATACGAAGATGAGAATACGTGGGTTGACGTTGATAGAGGACTTGAGTGGGGGATAGATAACCAAGAATTTTGTGAGGGAGGATGTTTAGAAGATATGTAGTATGAGAAAGAGCATGGTGCCAAAAGTTAAGAGGGATAGATGAGTGCGTGAGAAGAGTGCTCATGACATCATTAATTGTTCGAATTGTGCGTTCGGCTTTGCCATTTTGTGGAGAGGTGTGAGGACAAGAAAAACGAAATTGCATACCATGTAGAGTGCAAAACTCATGAAATTGAGAATTATTATATTCACCACCATTATCACATTGGAACGTTTTGATGTCTTTTTCAAATTGAGTACGCACAAAATTACGAAAAGACAGAAAGACGGAATAGACTTGAGATTTTTGTGCAAGAGCAAAAGTCCATAAGAAATTGGTGCAGTCATCCAGAAATAGCACATAATATTTATGACCACTAGAACTTAAAGTGGGAGATGTCCAAACATCACTGTGCACAATATCAAAAGGCATACTTGAGACATTAGTAGAGGAATAAAATGGAAGTTTGACTTATTTTCCAGAAATACAAGAATGACAAATAGAATCAATTGATGAACCATTACAAGAAATTAAATTATTATTCCGAAGAGAATTTAAAACTGTGGGCCCTGGATGACCCAAACGATTGTGCCAAATATTACTAGAGAAGGCAGAAAAAACATAAGATAAAGTTGGTGATGTAGTCGACGAGACAGGATAAAGATCGCTAGCACTATTACATCTCATGATATGCCTCCCCGTGTGCAAGTCCTTCACAGAGAAACCAAAAGGATCAAACTCAACAGACACATTATTATCAACAGTAAATTTGCGGACAGAGATAAGGTTTTTAATTAATTTGGGTGCATGTAAAACGTTGGTTAGATGTAGAGGTTTGGAGCTAGGATTTAAGCATGCATTACCTGAGCCAACAACCGGAATGGAATGACCACTACCAACAATAATATTAGAATTGGTGCTCTTATTAAAGTAAGATGTGAGTGTACTTGCATCCGCCGTCATGTGCGACGTAGCGCCAGTGTCCATGTGCCACACCTCCGAAGGTGGTTGAATAGTCAAAGTATGCATGGCCTGCTCAATGTTGGTCGGGTAATATTCATAGCCCATATGGGCTTATTGAGGACGCGGGCCCAGCAGCCCGGCTTGAGGAGATGCGGCCATGGGAGAGGGCGGGGCTGGAGAATGCACTTGGGGACGGGCCTGCTGCCAAACGGGGTAGGGGCACGGAGGAGCGGCCCATGTAGGTGAAGAGGCCCATGGAGGATAAGCCCAAAAGGAGGGCGCCAGCTACCAAGAGGACGGATGCTGCTGCCATGGCCAAGAGGTGTGTCTGCCCCCACCACCGCGCTGGAATCTGCCGCGGGTGTGCCGGCCGCCGTGACGTCCGCCGCGGTAACCGCCGGAGTGCCGCTGAGATGCCGGATGGTAAGAAGTCGGCGGGGCCGTTTTCTTGTTCAGAGCGGATTCCTCAAGAGTAAGCATCGAACGTGCTTTGTTGAATTGGGGTAGAGGCTCAAGGTGTCGAATCTGAGTACCGACATTATCATAAGCATCGGTGAGCCCCGAAAGTAATTGTAGCACCAACCGATCATTGGAAACCGGGGATCCAACGTTGCTCAATTGATCGGAAAGAGACTTTAAGTGTTGGCAATACGAGCTCACATCGGAGAACGTATCCATTTTCACATTGGAAAACTCTTGTTCGAGATATAACACTCTAGAATTTTTGTTGTCATGAAAAAATTCCTCCAAACGAGTCCAAGCTTGAGCGGCGGTGGCGTCGGGAACAAGAATACTGTTAAGCAAGCTTCGCGATATGGATCCATAAATCCATTGTTTAACAATTGTGTCGATGCAAGCCCATAAGCCGGGATCCTTTGTTTTCATAACCGAAGAAGAATTTTCAGATTTGTCATCGGTGGATGGGATAATATGGTCGAGAACTTGAAAGGCGGTAGCATGAATTTTGAAGAGTTCGGACCAGGTAATGTATTGGCTAGTGGTAGATTCAAGTGGTTCTTTAATGAAGATGGAGATATTTGATATGGTGAGGGCGGGGTGAGGGGGGAGGGGTGGCCTTATCAGTCATGGTGGAACGGATGTGAGGGGAGAGAAAACAGTGCCGGTAGAGGGAGGGAGGATCGCCGGCAGCGAAGGGAGAGACCCGGCTGGAAAAGAGAAGAAAAAGGGGGGAGGCAGGATCGGCAATTTAGGGTTTAGAAAGAGAGAATGGCTCTTGATACCATGGTGGATTGTGAATCCCTTGATTTTCTATTAATCATGAAAGAGGTATTTATACAGTAGTATGATTCCTATAATGATGCTAGAGGTAATTATAATAGGAAATACAATACAATTATGGTATAATTCCTATAATTATGCTAGAGGTAATTATAATAGGAAATACAATAAAGAGAGAATATTAACATATATAACAATATCTAACATTTATAACTTAAAAAAATATATCTATTAATAAATAATATTTTTTTATTATTATTATTATATTAATTTTACATACCATTTATTATATTAAATGATATTTTTATTCTTAAACAATCATTAAACTTACTTTAAAATAGAGTAAGATATTTTTATACTTTATATATAGAGTATCAAAAGACTTACTCTAAAAATAGAATAAGGTTTTAGAGAACCATTGGAGCGCACATTTACTTTAAAAATAGATTATGGAGTATGATTGGAGATGACTTAAGGCAGTTTTTCAACTTATGTTATTTTAGATTGATACCTTTATATTGCAGTACCCAATAAAAATGTGGGACCCTTAGTGACCTTTACAGTTTCAAGGTTTTTCTAGCCAAATTTTCGAAAAAATACCGTTAGGGCTCCTATGCCGTTTTTCCAAAATACATTTTTGTTTTACTCCACATGGCCTAGTTGAGGATTTAGATCGACCCCGTCATATCTTGAAATTTTTTCCAACTCATTATTTTGCACATCCACGTGGCAAAAACAGTAAATTCATTAACTTATCCTTTTATGGCAAACGATCAAGTAAAGGAGTTAAACCCTAAATAGAGCATTTTAAGAGAATTATTCCAAACATGTTAATGGTTAGGAAATAATTTTCTTCGATGGGTTGTTTTTAACTCTGTGATTACAAACAGGCAATGTGTCCGCCGTAATGGTACAAAAGATAAGCAACTTTGTTTTTGTCTTTTGTACAATTACGACAAGGTCACCGTTATAATGATGTTGTTTTTAATTACAGAGTTATAAAAAACAGCCCCCTAAAAATTATTTACTAACTATTATCAGATTGAGAATATTTCTTTTAAAATGTTCATTTTGGAGATTAACCCTAAGTAAAGATGGTCCATTTTTTCCTTTCAATTGTATGAAAAAACGATCGGTTAATAAAGATGTCAATAATGAAGTAGAAAATACCAAACCTTAATAAATCATAAGATGAATAACTAATCAGTTCAATTGAATAGCTTGATCAAGTTTTTGCCACGACGTGATTTGTTAGTAATATCAATCTATTATATATATAAAGTGTGGAACAAAAGTAACAGATGACATGATATTAAGCTATCAAATATTATGTGGCACAATAAGAAAACAAGAAGCTTATTTATCAATTTAATAGAATTTTGATTTAATTTTGATTTAATTTTTCCGAACATCTATTATTTTCCTTTTTAAAACAATTTATCCTCCAAGTTACCCACTCTACCTCAACTTCTTCTCTTCCACTACTCTGCAATTTTCACACTCCTCAAATATTCAAATTTCTAACTGCTTCATATCCTTTATCTCTTCTTTCCCGTAACAGCTTGCTATTATATTGGCTTAAATTCTATTCTGCATATTACATTAGGGTTTCAGTAGAGTTGTATTAGGACTAAACTTCAATTAGGTTTTCCTAAACCTATCACAAGATTTGTATATATACATACAACATACCGTGTATTTCAGATCAGTAGAGCAGAAGCAGTTGGCTTCTTTCAAGGTTCCGCATCGTGCATTTGTGATTTTTTTTTTTTCCATTAACAAATCACCATTGTTTTTTTTTCTTTATGTTTTGTTTTCCGTTATTATGTTCAATACAAACCATGTGGTGGTTTCAGCGACAGCAATTCTTCACATGTCTCTTCCTCAAGACAGAATCCTCTCTTTTCTTATAGTTGGTTTGTTGTTTTGCAGATACGTTTCCAAATTTGGACAATTATGAGAGTGAAATTTTGATGTATATCATCAGGTAATAAGCTAAATTACCTAATGCAAAAGGTTCAAGCATTAAAGGCCATTGGGATTTTGTTTTTATTCCCTTTAATTTTTGTTTTTAATTTCCCATTGCTTTTGGATTTTAATGTCTTCTTCTTTCTATATGTGAAAAATCCTATCTAGGTAACCTATCTAGGTAATTTTGTGAACCAGGAAGTCAAAATTATAATAAAAAGTTTAATTTCAAACCAACTTTAGTTTTACTACAAGAGCTTATAACATGCCACTGAAACATTATTTGCTTATAGAGTTTTTACTTTTCCATTGTGTTTGCTCTTTGCGAGGAGATCCAAGATGATCTCGAAAAGTTATATATATTTACATAACCTGCTGCTTTAATGTGCACATATATTTGTTTCAATTGCCTGTAAAAGCTAAAGCTTCTCATTTAGCAAAATATAGCTTTGCAAGTGGGCAGTTTCGTGGAAATGAGTTATATCCATGTGGAATCTACTTTATAATTTACATTCTAAAAATCCAAAAATATTAAACATACGAATCTTTTTTTTTTTTTTGTTGATATGCGAATATGAATATGTATGATCAGTAAGTGGTATTTATAATAAGGTGTAATTATCATTATTACATAACACTTTATGATTCTTATCCTAAATAAGAAAAATGTGACATTTGACAATTATTTTTTTATGTCAATCATTTTTAATGAAGTAGTTTACATTATTCTTTTTATTGATCTGATTATTGGACATTATTAATAAAAATGTGATATTTGATTTAATGAAGTATTAAAACTATTATAAAATATCAGTACTCTTCAAACCTTTTATTTATTTAATATTATATCAATAAAAATCAATTAAAAAATGATTTGAAAACAAATCTTAAAAAGTCATTCATGTATTTATAAGATTCTAGCATAGTTTTAACATAGTTTATAAATAAGGTTGAGTTTGGAATAATAAACTCAAGTGATTGTTTTTCTATCTAATTTATATTTATGTTTACTATATAGAATTTGTATAGAAATAAATTGTAGGTTATATATTCATCAAGTGGTGTTCAACTGATTAATTATTTTATAAATCACGTGCATTGCACGAGCTCAGAGCTAGTTTCATTTAAAACATGATGTTTTAGTGATATGTATTCAACACCTATCAACCACTGAGATATTTTATAAAAATATTAATAAACATTAATTTCATTTAATTCCATGAATGAGATATAATTCTCTAATAATCATAATTCAAAATCACAATTCAAAAGTAAAAAAACATCTTCTTTGCACCTCACCTACACAACTATTTTAAATAATTCACTTCTATCCTTAATTTCATTTTAATTTCATTTTAATTTCATTTTCATTATTATTTTGTTTTAAAATGAGTGTCACACAAGCTAAAACTCTTCTAAAATTACTCTCATTTCTTCTCTTTCAGAAAAACTATCTATCCGTTTCAAATGAAAACAAAACTCACTCTCATAGATCAACAGTTGAATTTTTTCTTTTCCTCAATTATTTTACTTGAAACTAAAACATTTTATAAAATTATTAATAAATATTAATTCCATTAATAAATTTTATTAATTATCTAGTAACTACAGTTCAAAATTTAAAAGAATTCAAAATTTAAAAGAAAGTCTAGCAATTTAAACACCTTTTTGACTCACTTTATAAAGCAATTGTAGAACAACTTAAAGTAATTCACTTTAATTCCATTATTTTATTTTGTTTGAAAATGAGAGTGCCACATAAGCTAACTCTTATAAAATTACTCTCATTTTTTTTCTCCTTGACTATTATATTATATAGCATCTGGCTCATGGTTCATTCAAAATTAGAGTACTTTCATTTCCTTGTGATGCCACACACATGAGATATTTCAAACATAACTTCTTCCTGGCGTAGAACTGTAGAAGCATTCAAAAGAAGTATGCCATAGAAACACAAACTGTTATTCTCCTGTTTCGATTTAGCAGCCATATAGATCGATTGTACATTTACTGATATGCAATATAACCTCATCACAGCTTAATAACCCGAAAATCCGTGCTTACAACTGTGTTACTATCTCATAATATGAACATGTATAGTGTTACATCTTATACCATTTCACACACACCCATGTGTTACTATATCATATCCCCATCATATATCATGACACCATCACACTTACTTTGTATCATATACATATACATATATCGCGTTATAAGAACGAAACTATGGATTTTGGAAGGCATTAGTACATAAATTGGACAAACTGGAGGAACGAGTTGTACTTACTAGAGATTATTCCATTTAGGAACCACCAAATTCACCAAACTACTATGTTGTGCTGTGTCAAAATAGAACAAAAGAGGTACAAGGCTGCGCAGAGTAGCTCTTGTTTTGGAGACTTTTGTATTGGGTTAAGATGCACCGAGATGGTGCTTGAAAGGCTTCCTTTAATCCTCATTGCAAGTAAAAAGTGGAGAATTAGGACTGCCTTTTGGCTCAATCAACATTTTCATATCATCGAAAAAAGTTAGCGGACCATGAACCTGCAGAATGATATGTATCAGATAACAAAACTATAATGCCAAATCCGAAAGTTAAAAGGTTGCAAGATATCTCTTACATCTAATGAAGGTTGTGCAGCATTAACTTCTAAATCTGCAGCAACTGGAGGAGTTGTTAAATCAGTCTCAACATGTTGAATTTGATTTCCATTTCCACAATCAGGTGATGTCGCAAAAGGGCTCCATTCGCTTTCTTCTGAGCAAAACATATTGATATTTTTATCTGAATTTTGACCTTTGAAAATATAAGCCTCTTCGCCACTAAACTTTTGCTTCCCAAAGGTCATTGTAGCAGTCATCTCATTCGGATTGTGACATTCAGCACCATAAATCAAAGGGTATTCTGGTTCGCTTTCATCGCAACCAGAACAAGAGGTCACCTCATTTGAATATGGGTCTCCGATATCAAAAACCGCTGAGCAACTGTGTTTATCATTCTCATGGGTTGAAGCATCAGCCATGCCATCCACATTATGACCTTCAATATCAGCACTAGTATTTTCATTAGGTTCGTATTCACCACAAGATGAAGTCACAGTCATCACACTTTCAGAAGTTGAAGGCGAAGCTGCAGCCATTTCCTTTGTTTTGACCTTTTTTATCTTTTCATCTGGCTTAAGCTTCAATTTACAGACAACAAAATTTCCCTACACGAATTGTTGCACAAATAATCAAAATCAACGTATAAAAATGTCATAACCACATTCATACATGATAGAAATCCATTATGTTAAGGGACATATCTGGAATGTCAAGTTTGCTTTACAGTTTTTCAGGCTGATTTACTGGAGATAAGAACTTCAAGCTTTATGCTGATTTTATGGTATTATATACCACAATAATAGGCTGACTTACATATCTATGATCATAGTTGTGTTTAAGGACTTAAGACAAGCCCTTTGTTAGATGCTATTTTCATCACTCCTTAGTCCTTACCTATGTTGCACGGAAAGGGAAACGCAAAGGCGGCTAAAGAGGAGTTTCCGTGATGAAACAAAACAGAAATGGACTTGAAACGCGGCTAAAGAGGAGTTTCCGTGCAACATAGGTCCTTAATATCTTTCCAGTATCCATTTCAAGCATTGGATTAAATAGCTTGAAAGCTAAAATTTCAATAGAGCCCCAAATCATCAAACAGTTCATACAATAAATTCAATCTGTCTAATAAGAGAGAGTAAGGTTAGGTTCACCTGAACTTGAATAGATTCATATTCATGCATGATCCATTTGGTCTTAACCGATTTAGAATAGGGATTCTCATAGAAAACTAAAGTTCTCTTGGTACCGATAACCTCCTTTGTGCCAATGCCTTTCACCTTCCGAGGCTTACCAGTGGGTTTCCAGAACCCAGCCTTAGTTTTCCGGTTAGTTCGCCGGCTATTTGCATACTTAAAATCCCGGGGACAAAAGAAATACCATGATTTATCATTTGATTTCACCTTGGATTGATCTATGAATAAGCAAAAATTTCCATTACTCAGATACAGTGAACATAATAAGAAACAAGAGTATTGCAGAGAAAAATGTAAATTTTTACCAGGAAGAACCCAGGGCTCGAAATCACAGACTTTAACCTCAGCAATCGGCATATTCTCGCTACCAGAATCAAGAATCTTCTTCTTCAAGAAATGACCAACCAATTCTGCATCATTCGGATGAAATCTATAGCCAACAGGTGGAATTGATGGTTTTGGCGGTGCTCTTCTTTCCATATATGAAATTGGGGGTAATAACGAGGGCAAAAGAAGGTAACTCCTTGAAAATGAAAAATTAAAAACTCAATCACTTAAGGAATCACAAATCACTTGCAACGACGAAATCTAAAGTAAAGTTCCAGAAGATTTCCGTGTTGGGAGAGTTGAGATAACGGATGATCGGAGATCATCTTGTATTCGTCAGCAATTATATGCTTATGTTGATTCGTCTTCGAAAAAAGTAGCAATAATTGATTGAAGAAGAGGATGAGGAAAAGGAATAGGCTTTTATTTGAGATTGCAAGGGATTTAAGCGCAGAAACTTACATGGATGAGGCAGAAGAAAGGACGGAACAGTGGGATAATGTAGTTGGTGGAGGAAGAAGATGAGTTAAAGAACAGAGATATGGAAAATAGTTGAAATAATTGGATTCTAATTAAAGTGACCACTTCCTTGAGGCGGTTTGGTATTTGACGATCGTACTTTGTTTTTTTATAAAGTAAGCGCACAAATAGCACACTACTCTAAACATTTGTTACTTTTAATTTTAATAGATTCTAACGTTGTATGTTTACTCAATTACTTTATATTTTTTTTTTTATATATATTAGAAGGCAGAGCCAAAAGAAATACAAAGAATTAACTACTTTCTTCATTAACCAACCGTACACCACCATCCCAATAAGAATATTTTGGTCACACTCGTGATAACCAACGAAATACATCATGCGAAATTCGTTATCCAGTCAGCCATCTGATTACTTTCTTTATAAATTTAGCTCACTGTAACATTCCAATCTCTATCCTTATTACAGTAAAGAAATGAAAGAACAATGGTTGAAGATGGAGTTCAGGTTCGAAATGGAAAGAGAAGAAGAAGAGGCTTTTGGATTCTCAAAGTCTTGTTTACGTATTGAGAGAAGATATTATCTGACTCAAATACAGTAAAGATAATAAATCAAAAGGGTTAGTGACTTTTCACTTAACCAAGGGTAATCTGGTCATTCCGCAAGCTTGGAGGATAATATGGACTTTTACCATTATTGGAGCATTCTAGAAGAACCCCATCCCTTTGTGATGAGTACCACCTTACCAAATTATCCCCTAAAGTAATCACCACCATCCATCATCTCCAGATTTGATCTATGATGGTGATTCATCCACTTGTTGTGTCCTTTTTACTTAGTCCCCAAGATTGCTTGCTCAATACACCTAGCCACAAATATAAAATGTAATAGTTAGTGGTTTTTAATTTTTAATGAGAAATACAATATTATAGTAACATTTCTCACCTCATTAAACTTATTATGGTATCCGAGCAAAACTCTGCTTAGAAGTTTCCACCATTTAAGCAATATGGCTACTCCGGTGATAACGTCTAATAGCCCCTATCATCTGACCCAGAATGAAACCCCGGCCCTTGCATTGGTGTCGCAAGTCCTCACCGGGCCTAATTATCATCAGTGGTCACGAGCGGTCAAGGTAGCCCTTATGTCGAAGAACAAATTCCCTTTTGTCGACGGCACCATCAAAGCTCCGGCACTCGACGATGTCATGTACACCCAATGGGAGAGGTGCAATAACATGGTTATGTCGTGGATCCACCATGCACTGTCACATTCAATAGCCCGTAGCATCATGTGGCTCGACAAGGCAGATCAAGTCTGGGCAGACCTGAAGGAGCGATTTGCACAAACGGATTCGATCAGAATACTGGAGCTACGCAGAGAAATACATAATCTAAAACAAGGAAATGGCAGCGTTTCAGATTATTATACCTGCTTGAAGATCCTCAACGACGAGCTTATGAATCTGAGACCAATGCCGAAATGCACCTGCAGGCAGACGTGCAGTTGTGATGCCTTCAAAATCCTCCGTGACCAGCAAGACGCGGACCAAGTCATCACCTTTCTCCAAGGGCTGAACGACTCTTACTCTATAATTTGCTCACAGATTCTGTTGATCGAGCCCTTGCCTTCCCTTAACAAAGCTTTCGCATTGGCCACTCAGCACAAACGGCAAATAGGTCTTGCACCTGTCAAAGCCAACGATGGAAATGAAAGCAATGCATTCGCAGGAATCACCAACACACAAAATAGACAAAACAACAGGCCAAACAACTCAAGGTATAACACTCGCAAAACAAATGGCAAAACTTCACCATTGTGTACATATTGTGGCAATACAGGTCACACAGAAGAAATATGCTTCAAAAAGCATGGATACCCACCGAACTATGGCAATAGAAACAAATGAGCTCCTTTCAGAACAAATCAATCAAAGGCCAATGCAACAATAACTCAGAACAGGGATTGCGGAGACTCAGGAGAGGAGGATGATAGGCAATCTAACACGGAACCTTTCTCCCTCACCAAGGAGCAGTACAACACACTGCTTGCCCTATTGCCACAGAAGCCTTCAGGGAAAGCTCTGGCCTCGAGTAGCAGCGTTAACACCTTTGTTAAAGGAGAAAGTTCTGGTAAAGCCTTAAAACCTAACTCTGTTTCATCATGTTGGATAATAGTCATTTACAAGGATAGATAACTGTTGGGTAAATTTGCCAAATGGGGAAAGGGTCAAGGCTCAGTACATAGGCACAGTGGTCCTTAGCTCACAACTCATCTTGCATAACGTATTGTGCATACCTGCTTTTGACTATAACTTGATCTCAACTAGCAAGCTATTGAATACAGGGAAACTATGCGTAGTGATAACGGGTTCAGTATGTGCAATACAGGACTCAACCAGCTGGAAGAGGATTGGCTTGGCTAGAGAACATGAAGGTCTATATTACCTGGAATATCCAGTACCTAGTTTCCATTCTGTTTATTCAATCAAAACCGATGTATGGCATTTACGTTTTGGCCATCCCTCTTACGAGCGATTAAAAGGCCTAAACTTATCCTGTAATGACTTTGATTCCCTAAAGGCAATACCATGTGATATTTGTCAAAGATCCAAGCAGAAAAAGCAACCATTTTCTTTAAGTCACAGCATAGCAAAGCAATGTTTTGATTTGATTCATGCCGACATTTGGGGTCCCGTAAGAGAATCACATTCTAACAAACATTACTTCTTAACCATACTTGAAGATCATAGCAGGTATACATGGATCACGTTAATGCAAAACAAGGGTGAGGCAAGCAACGCACTACAGTGTTTTTGTAAATATATCAGCAATCAGTTTGGCAAGAATGTAAAAGCAATCAGAACAGATAATGGGCCCGAGTTCATCATGAAGGAGTTCTATGCCACAAACGGTATCATTCATCAAACATCCTGTCCAGAAACACCTCAACAAAATGGCAGGGTACAGAGAAAACACTTGGACATCATGAACACTACTAGAGCACTCATGTTTCAAAGTTGCCTACCCAAAGAATACTGGTCAGAAGCAGTCAGTCATGCTGTTTACCTTATTAACAGATTACCCTCAACACCAATTCAGGGACAGACACCTTATGAACGCCTATATGGTGAAAAGAGTAGCCTAGAAAATCTCAAGGTCTTTGGTTGTTTAGCTTACGCCTCGTCACTTGATCGGCACAAGACCAAATTCACCGACAGGGCAATTAAATGCGTCTTCCTAGGCTACAGAAATGGCACCAAAGGCTTCAAATTGTTAAACTTAACGACTAATGATGTTTTCTTTTCCAGGAACGTCAAGCTTTTTTAGCAACACTTTCCTTTCACAAATCAAACAGCAATCACATCATCCTGCAGTGAGGCAGAACTAGACACACTACATTTGGCATCAATGCAAGATGATGAGGTTGACACAGAGGAGGATCATGCATTTCAAGATACAATCCAACATGTTGATATCACACAAGCACAGGAAAACCAAGGCACCACAGAGATTACAACAGGCACAATAACAGAGGAAAAACCACAGAATATAACAGGCAGACCCCGACGGGAGAGACAGCCCCCGTCTTATCTCAAAGATTATCACCTGGCCTTGATAAAAAAGCTCCGCCGTGCCTTGTCCCACGAATTCACCACACAACATATCCAAGTTCCTCTCATACGACAAGTTATCTCCCACTAAACGTGTTTTTTCCATCAACCTTGCCTGCCATAGAGAACCTGCGAGTTACACAGAAGCCAAGTCAGACACAAATTGGCAACAAGCCATGAGAAGAGAACTTGACGCTCTCGAAGAAAACAACACATGGGATCTGACAGTTTTACCTACGGGGAAGAGACCTATCGGATGCCGGTGGGTCTACAAAATCAAGCATAAGGCCGACGGCAGCATTGCACGGTTCAAAGCCCGCCTCGTAGCCAAGGGTTACTCGCAGCAAGAGGGAGTGGATTTTACTGCTACTTTTGCACCTGTAGCAAAATTCACAACTATTAGAGCCATACTTGTAATAGCAACATCAAATAACTGGTATATCCATCAACTTGACATAGACAACGCATACTTACATGGAGATCTCAATGAAGACATATACATGCAATTACCTCCGGGGATGACTCCTGCGAACCCAAAGCAGGTCTTCAAGCTCAATAAATCCCTCTATGGTCTCCGGCAGGCGGGCCGCCAATGGAATGCCAAGCTTACGGCCACCGTCAAACACATGGGTTTCGTTCAATCTGTTGCAGATCCATCCATCTTCACCAAGCATGAAGGTGATCAAATTACAATTTTACTCATTTACATCGACGATGTTATTTTGACAGGGAACGACATGCACATGATCACTTTGGCAAAACAATATCTCGACAACTCCTTCAGCATCAAAGACCTTGGAAACCTCCATTATTTCCTTGGCTTCGAATTCGTTCGGAACAAGCAGGGACTCCACATGTCACAAAGAAAATACGTATTAGAACTGTTACAAGAGATGGATTTTCTAGCATGCAAACCAACCTCATCCCCAGCACTACCAAACCACAAACCACCCCCAAACACAAATCCTATCACAGATATCACATCTTACAGAAAAATAATAGGCAAACTATTATATCTCACGCATACAAGGCCCGACATCTCCTATATCGTCAATCAACTCTCACAGCATCTAAACCAGCCAAACACCGACCATCAAAACAGAGTTCATAGGATATTACGGTACCTTAAGGGGACGGTGGGTCTGGGTATCTTTTTCCCCGCATGCAACGACTTGCAACTTCAAGCCTTCACCGACTCCGACTGGGCCACTTGCACAGAGACCAGAAAATCCATTACCGGCTACGCCGTCTTTCTCGGCACCTCTCTCATCTCCTGGAGATCTAAGAAACAGAACATTGTTTCCCGTTCATCCTCAGAAGCTGAATACAGGGCCATGGCATCCACCTCTTGCGAGATTCACTGGGTTCGAAGTCTTCTCAAGGATCTCCGCCTTTCTCCGACCACGGCCTCCTTGCTCTTCTGTGACAACACATCCGCCATGCATATCGCACAAAATCCCGTCTTCCACGAACGCACAAAGCACATTGACATTGACTGCCACGTGATTCGTGAACGGGTACAAGCCGGAATCATCCGCCTCATGCCGATCTCCTCCTCACTACAACTCGCGGACCTCTTTACGAAAGCCCAACACTCACCGCACCTCCGTTTTCTCATTAACAAACTCGGTTTGAAGAATCCCTATCAAGCCTAGTTTGAGGGAGGCTATTACAGTAAAGAAAACGAAAGAACAAGGGTTGAAGATGGAGTTCAGGTTCGAAATGGAAAGAGAAGAAGAAGAGGCTTTTGGATTCTCAAAGTCTTGTTACGTATTAAGAGAAGATATCATCTGACTCAAATACAGTAAAGATAATAAATCAAAAGGGTTAGTGACTTTTCACTTAACCAAGGGTAATCTGGTCATTCCGCAAGTTTGGAGGATAATATGGACTTTTACCATTATTGGAGCATTCTCGAAGAACCCCATCCCCTTGTGATGAGTACCACCTTACCAAATTATCCCCCAAAGTAATCACCACCATCCATCATCTCCAGATTTGATCTATGGTTGTGATTCATCCACTTGTTGTGTCCTTTTTACTTAGTCCCCAAGATTGCTTGCTCAATACACCTAGCAACAAATATAAAATGTAATAGTTAGTGGTTTTTAATTTTTAATGAGAAATACAAGATTATAGTAACATTTCTCACCTCATTAAACTTATTAATCCTGAATACTTTCACTTCAAAATCAGCCAGTCTGGTGGATAACTCAATTAAATTATTATTAATTTCATAAAAATTATTTATATAATTAATTCAATTATTATTATTAATTCCATAGAAACTATTTATTCAACATATTGATATGAAAATGGCAGAATTGCTGCTGGTGGAGTTCTTCGGGATGCTGGTGGCGCCTGGCTGGCTGGGTTTACCCATAACTTAGGTACGGGCTCCTCCTTTACTGCAGAGCTCTGGGGGATCTTGTCTGGCATTAAACTCGCCATTCGCATGGGTGTTAAAAGACTTTCGGTGGAGTCTGACAATTTGGAGGCTATCAACAGGATTTCGGATAGACAAGTTGTTTGTCTTAAGAGTCAGAATCTCATTAAAGCCATCTTGAGGCTTCGTCCTGCCTTCGATTCTCTTACCTTCTCCCATATTTATAGGGAGCAAAACTGCGTGGCGGATCGCTTGGCAGCTGCTGGGCATGGGGGGATGTTAGGTGTTTCTACCCTTTCCGTTCCTCCTTCTTTTCTGTTACATTCTCTTCTTGAGGATAGGATTGGGGTCAGTCTTCCTAGACTGATCCCAGGTTAGGTTTTTGTTTGTTTGTTTTTTTTCTTCCCTTCTTACCAAAAAAAAAATGTGAAAAAAATAAAGAAAAATGAAATGAAAAAGATATATATTGAAAGACTATAAACAAAAAATAATATAAAAAAATATTGAAATAAAAATATATATTAAATTGAAAGACTTGGACTATAAAACTAAATCATAATTTAATCAAAGTTAAATCTCATAAAAAAAAAACTTAGGCGTTGCGACATGATTGGATTGCTTGTCTTCGGCATTGTTCTTCTATGGATCTAAATGTTACTTATATTTTTCGCGAAGGAAATAGAACGGCTGATGCATTGGCTAAATTTGGCGTCACAACAGATCATATTGTTTGGTGGAATTCTGCACCAGCTTTTTGCAATAGATTTATTTCTGATGATATGTTGTTTAGAATAATTTCGTTTCTCTTAATCTTTCTCCTATATTTTTTCCTCATTTTAATAAAATTCGGGTCTGGGCTTTTTATTGGTTTTGTGAAGTTGCCAACCTAGTTGGGATCTTTGCATTCCGATCTTAGCCTGTAACCCAACTTTTAATTAAAAAAAATCTCATAAAAAACTTAGTAAAGCTTGTTATATATATTTATGTCCATAATAAACCAATATTAAATATTAGTAACAAGATTTTCAGTGGTCAGTTGTTATCAATAAAATTTGATAACATGGAAATAACACTTACTATGTATACTTTTAAACACAAAAATAAAATAATTAAAAATTATTATTATTATTGTATAGAGAGATGAAAATAAAATTGTATATTTTAGATATAATATTAATTTGTTCTCCAAATTAAAGTTTTAAATTCAATTAAAAATTTAGCAAGAGCGGAAATGATTTATCAAGAGCTGATTGTATCTGCTCTCTATTATTCTGTTGTTTATGCTTTCGGATTTAGCAAGAGCGGAAATGATTTATCTTATCCGTAGATCAATAAATCCACGTGGTTGCAACATAAAAAAAAGACTCAGATCCGAATATTCGGAATGGTTTAAATGATGAAGTTTGGATTGCAGATGTCTTTCTACTGATTTGGATTAACGAGAAATATATTGTAGTTTTGTGTTTTTTGTGCCTTTTATGGGTTCTTTTTGCTTTTTGTAGTCATTTTCATCCATTCGTGGATATTGTATTTGTTTTAGTCTGTAATCATATGAGGTTTTATTCCTTACATTTTACTTGTTGTACTTCTTTATTTTTTATCTAATGGAATTACAAGCATTTTCTCAAAAAAAAAATTCAATTAAAAATTTAAATTATCAAAATCATTAACCAGGGTACTGAACTAAGAAAAAATCATTAATTAAGTTCTCATTCTGAACAAAAATCATTAATTGAAACCTATTGAAAATCATTCGGTTGAACAAACCCTCCTCCTCAAACTCATTTTGAATCAATACAGAGATTATTACAGTCTACATCAAATATTCACAGTTTCTAAAACATATAATGGAAATGCAATTGATATTTTTTGTTTTTTCTGAAATTTAATTTATGATTTATGATTTTGATAATTTATGATCTTAATTGATTTTGAAACTTTATTTGTAAAAATACCTATATTTTATTATATGAATATTTATTTAAGTTATATAATATTGATTTGGAAGGTACGGTGATTTTTTATTAAAATTCTAAGAATTTATGCTACCTCATCGTACCGCTTTATTGAATATAAAAACCACTTCATTGAATATAAAATTTGAGGATCAAACTCTTTTTTCTCCCGGATCTCTGTTCTCTATTTTAAAACAAAGAAGTTGATTAATTGATGGGATAATGGCAAGGGTTGAACCCCACCCATGTCCACGTCATTATTACTTTTATATGCTTGACTAATATTAAAATTACATTCTTACCCTTAATTAACTTCTCTTTTCTTTTCCTAATTTTCTTTCTCTTACTTCATATTTTCTCCATCCATTTTTGTCTCTCTTCCTTCGTCTTCTTTACACAGCCGACCATAAATATCAAGAGATAGGAGCCCAATTTCCACTAAAAAAAAAAGGTTGAGAATCTCTTGTTTTGCCCGCAGACCGGTAAAATGTTAGGACTCACCCTCCAACTAGTTTTAACTTTTAATAATAAAAAGTATATTGATCAGTAGTCATCCTTGTGCTAAAGCAACATTTTTATGAAAATAACTGAAATTTACCAATTATGTTTTCCTTAAAGAAATGCAAAATATCAATGTTTTAATAGATAATTAGAGAAATATTTGAAATAATTAAGAAGAGATTGACTTAGTTGTTGACTAACAGTATTGACTTATGGTTCCATGGGTAACTTTTTAATGTAATCATTATTAGTACCAAAAAAAAAAGGAAATTCATTAATTAATTAATTACACATCTTTTTCAATACTAGAATCATTTCCAATACGCAGTAATATCAAGCCAAAATCTGAGTACATGCGGCACTTTTTGAACCCAACAACAACTAATTTGTATTAACAAACAAAATAAAAGGTATTCTAAGAGATAATATTTTAAGATTAACCGATCCCCATCCATTAATAAACGATTGAGACAAAATTAAGGATATAAACATCACTCGTCTGTTCCTATTAAGAAGACAAACATCTCGACAACAATAGGGTGCTGCAGACAGTGACAGTGGATAAAACAAAATGGAGTTTTTGCAGTTGAAGCCGGAGGGAGATTCATTAATTACACATCTTTTTCAATATTAGAATCATTTCCAATATGATCAGTACATGCAGCTGCAGGAACACTTTTTGGTCCCAACCACAACTACTAACTTGTAGCCTATACAACCAATTAAACTTCTACACAAACATCTCCACAACAACAGGCTGCTGCAGACAGTGAAACAGTGGATAAAACAAAAAACAAAATGGAGTTTTTGCAGGTTGAAGCTGTGTCTATCATCAGGCACAGAGGTACCAGTTATAGTCATAAGCAAGGCAATCATCAATGCTCCCAGGGCCAGGAGACAAAATTCCAGTGTTAATGCTGCCTTCTTCCCCAGCCAGTTGCCATGCCTTCACCTCATCAAAGAAGGTCACTGGACCCTGCTCCTGCAAGATCATATTCCACATTAAAGAATGAAATTAGGACTAAATTACAAACTTTCTGTGAGAATGTTGCTTAATTACCTCTAAAAATGTAGGTTCTGACTGGTTAATTTCTAATCCGGAATAAGGTGTTGCTGCAGCTAAATTCCCTTTTGAGACTAACATATCATTCTGATACTCAAAATCATGAGTTTCTATGCTAACTAATTCTGGCATATCACCATGTAGGTAGCCTTTTTCACTTCCAAACTCATTTTCATCACTTTCTTCACAAGATGAATTAACCGGCGAAGCAATTTCATCAGATGACTCAATATTGTCTTCCGATTTCACTTTCAATTTATACAGACAGAACTTCGACTTCCCCTAATTTCATATCCAGTAAAACCATAATCAAATCACCATAAAACAAGCACAATATTCAAATTAAGCTCACGAAATGCAAGTTTTTTGTACCTTGGACTTGGCAACGATGTCGTATTCGTGCATAACGAAACTAGTTCTAATCTGTTTACTGTGTTGTTTCTTGTAAAAAACCAGAGTCCTTTTAGTACCAATAACTTTCTTGGTACCCTTCCTTATAACTTTTCGAGTTTTTCCGGTGGGTTTCCAGAATCCGGCCTTGGTTCTCCGGTTGAACCGAAGGCTATCTTTGTACTTATAATCACAAGGAGAAAAGAAATACCAAGCTTCATCATTTGATTCTTTCTTGACAAGATCTAAGATTGATGTTCTGCATTAATCCCACATTGTATAGGAAACAAGAGAAAAATTGGAAAAGATATGTAGAAGTTACCAGGAAGCTCCCAATGTTCATAATCGCAGATTTTGATTTCAGGAATTCCCAAATCATCATCATCACCATCACCGTTTATTTTTCGGATCAGAAAATGATCTATCAGTTCTTCATCAGTCGGATGAAATCGAAACCCGACTCCAGATTTTGTTGATCGTATTGGAGTTGTCATATCTACGGAAATAAAAAACATTAAACAAAGAACAGATATAAGAGAAGAGATTTTTGGATGGCTCACCGGATGAAAAGTTCATTCCTCTTCCCAAAACAGGAGATATGAAAGACAAAGAAGATGATATGTTGAATGGAATTGCATTGATGAAGGAATAGACAAGGATGAAGAATGTTTATATAATTAAGGAAATAAGTTGGAAAGTCTCTACTTGCTTCATAAGTAGTTAATTTGATTCAGTGTAGTAGGACTCACAATAGTAACCCAAGTAAGATTCTGGAATTGTCTAGAATACTCTACTCCACTTCACTCCCTTTGATTTGATCAGTGTAAGATAGGACTCGCAATAGTAACACAAGTTCAAAATAATTACTTAGTTCACTAATTATGCCCAAACATGGAAAACGCATAAATCATACCCCTTCATTTCATTATATTCCATTATATAATCATTTCATACAAATTAAGAAATATATTGATTAACTAAAAAAAATCTCTCTAATGTCACTATTGAAGAATAAGCATTGAAATATTAAAAAACACAGGTACTAATACAAAAAAATTTAATATTTGGATCAAAAAATTAAACTAAAAGTTATTGGAATCCTAGAATGACTTATATTTAAGGAAAAAACTAATTTGATAGAATGACCTATATAATGGAATGGATGGGGTAAATTAATAATCAACATTTTTTATATACTTTTTCCAATTTCTTGGTTTGTGGCTAATCTAATTTAAGTACTCAAATCAATTTTAATTAATAATATTAAACGTTGAATAGTTGATATGGTTTTACCTATTACATTTTCCAGTCCATACATATATTTTAGGGGAACATTTTATGATTTCAATGGAATAATTTAATATGAGAATTAATTTTTATAATATGATTTGATTGTATTTTTATAAGTTGTCGTTACTTAACTATTAGGCTTGTTAGGGGATTAATCAAATCTTGGTGTGTGCTTTGTGTCACGGGGCCAATCTAAGGGATTCGTATGACGCTTACTTGTCTTTCCCGAAGTAAGCCAGCCAAAAAGAATAGATCACCCTATCTGCAATAATCACGCATAAGGGTTAGACATGAGCTATATATATGGGATATTGTAGCATACATACGATATAATCACATAGGCAACGATTACACTCATACACAATCATGGGGCAACATATAGGGCACACACGAATAAACAATACACGGATGATCTTATTCATATATAAGCAGAAGTGTTACATCAAGAGGTCACATCCCGTATAGTAGTATAGGGGGTGACTATTAGAGATGGTAGAATATCGGCATACCTAGTGACAGGTCACTCCCCCTATAGTGTTTCTTATACCAAGTTAAGGTCTTGGGTCAATGAGCATTACAATGTTTGAATGCTACACTAGAGTCACTCTCCCCCCCCATTATATAGTATGATTATAAGGATAGTCCCCCCTTACACTCTCCCCCACTCAGAGGTACGACGTCCTCGTTGAACGGGTCTAGATGAAGTCTTCAATCTTGTGCTGGAAAGGTTGGAGGTCGGTGGCTTTCTCCCAACTGGTTTCTTCTTCTCATTGAGCTCTTCATTTAACAAGATACTCTTTATAAGATGCTGTGATGCTGATGTTATGCGTTTTGTAAGGATTTCTTCGATTTCTCTAATGGCGAGTGCTTTCTTTATGATTGGTGGTCTTTTAGAATTGTTGTGCTGATCATCTATTGGATCTGGATGGTATTATTTCAAGTTGCTGATATAGAAAACTAGATGGATTGACATCCACTGGGGTAACTCGAAATTATAAGCTACGGGTCCCACTTTTGCCAGAATTGGGAGTGGTCACTTATACTTTCTCACTAGTCTTCTATCTTTTTTGCGTAGGTAGTGAAGTTGTTCATGTAGGAGCTTCACCATGACTAGATCACCAACTTGGAAGTCTTGGGGACGACGACTTGAATTCGCCCATTTCTTCATCCTCATTGATGCTTTCTCCAAATGCGCTTTAGCAATCTCCTAATTCTATTTCCACTCCTTAGTGAATAAGTATGTCTTTGGATTTTTGCCCTTATATGTCATCTCGATCGCATGAAGCACCAAGGACTGTTGACCTGTAACAATTTCAAAAGGTGATTTATTAGTAGCAGAATTTTTCTGGTTATTAAAGCAGAATTGCACCACATCCAACAATGAAGGCCAATTCTGTTGACTAGTATTGACAAAGTGGCGGAGGTACTCTTCCAGTATGCTATTAAATCGCTTTGTTTGTCCATCAGTCTGAGGATGATAACTAGTAGACATATCGATGCTCGACCCTCAAAGTCGGAATAGTTTAGACAAGAAGCTTCCCACAAATTAACCATCCCTGCCGCTGATAATACTCTTTGAGATCCCCCAATATTTCACCACATTCTTGAAGAAAGCTTGAGTTGCGGTTTCTATGGTCGAGCACTTTGGAGAATCTGTCAACCACCACCAAGATAGAGTTGAACTCACCCACCCAAGGGAGGCTTGAAATAAAGTCGAGAGAGACACTTTCCCAAGGCCAGTTTTGTACTAGTAGAGGTTGCAACAATCCTGTGGGTTTCTTCTTTTCGACCTTATCTTGTTGGCAGATCAGGCAGGTTTTTGTGTATTCTCTCACGTCATCCTCCATTTTTGGCCAATAATAATTACGTTGGAGGAGAGCTAACATGTGATGCCATCCTGGATGGCCCGCCCATAGTGTGTCATGACATTCCTTCATCAACATCTTCCTCAAATTTGTAGTAGTTGGGACATAAACCTTTTTTTTTTGTTATTAACAACAGGTCATCGCTAATCTAGAAGTGTTTGGTTTTCCCTTATTTTGCTAGGTTGATGATGGCAACTGTCTGGGGATCTTTCTATAGGTTCTCTTGAATCTGTTGTCGCAATGAGGAGGATAATTAGCTGCTGGATAAAGTAGCCATTTGTGTCAACCCTGCTAGTTCTAACTTTCGACTAAGAGAATCAGTGATTTGGGTTGTTTTTCTTGAGTGATACTCCAACAAAAAGCTGAATTTGCCCAAGAAGTCTTACCATTGTGCTTGTTTTAAAGTCTGCACCTATTGGGTTAGAAAATGGCTCACCGCTGTGTTGTCTATCTTCGCCATAAACTTGCATCCTAATAAATAGTGTCGCCAGAATCTGAGGCAATGCATGACTATAAGTAGTTCTCTCTCGTGAGTAGAGTATTGTTGTTCTGTTTCACTGAGCTTCTAAGGCAAAATCAGATGCATCGATGTGAACTTCGAACGACTTGGTCATATTGGGGATGACTAATATTGGGTCTGCAATGACTACTTGTTTTAAACTCTCAAAGGGTTTTTGACACTCGTCTACCCACTTCCACTTTATGTCTTTCTTCAAGAGATCAGTAAGTGCAATAATTCTCTCTGAGTAGTTTTGAATGAACTTCTGATAATAGTTAGCCAACCCTAAGAAGGATCTCAGCTTTGTTGTGTTCGAAGGGGTTTTCCAGTCAATAATAGCTTGTACTTTTCCATTGTCTATATATATTCTCCCTTCTTCGATTACATAGCCAAGGAATTTGATGGTCGTCTGACCAAACTCATACTGTATTTTGCTAACTTCAAGAAAAGCTGGTTCTCTCGTAACTTTTGAAAAACTAATCCCAAGTGTTCTTCAATGGTAGAAATGTATATGACGATATCATCAAGATAGATCACCACAAACTGGTCAAGATAATCCCCGACTTTCTAGTATCCAGCCTTGGTCTTCCTGTCTTCTTTCTAGTTATTGTTGTACTCATAATTTGGAGTAAAAAAGAAGTACCAGACTTTGTCATTTAGGTTATTTGACATCACTATTGTCTTGCATGTGAATCATTAATTCAACAATAATCAAACAATATATAAAAGAAAACCCATTATAATTATTAACAAATGAAGCGAGGTATTTCCCAAGGCTCAAGCTTGAGTAGAGTAATTTCAGGAATAATGTAGACTTGATCATCATGGCTAAGCAATTTTAGCCTCAAATAATAATTTAGTAACTCTTCATCTCTTGGATGAAATATATACCAAGTTCCATTTTCTATCTTTCAACCACAACATAAAGCATAAGACTTCATTAATTGTGTTTTGAAGACTTGAAGTCAGAGAAGAAGAAGAAAGTTGGTGTGGCTGTTTTACATATATACATTTTCTGCTTTTAAAAGAAGCTAGTAGACTTCTTAATTAAGTGAGTGACTTGGGTTCTAAATTAAAACCTCCTACTTAAATTTCATAAAAAAAATAATTAAATAGTTCACTACTTACAATCGAAGGTTTTCAGGAGATGTTGATCCATAGTTAATCATTTTTAGAAACAAATATTTTCCAAATTGCACTACCTCTTAATTAATGTCTAACCCTAACTCATAACTAAACGTCTAAAATGAAATAAAAGTGATGTGGAAAAATCTATTAGGGGTCTTCTAGATATGATCTTTTGCAAATCTAATATCAGAATGTTTCAGACGTAGAAAAACAACAATTAGAACTAAACAGACAAATATAATCCAAATTCATAACATGACAAATACTTCTAGACATACAATTTTTTTAATTAAATGAATAAATTTTATTTACACGAAATCTTTTTAAAAACGAAAAGATTGCATGGCTACATATATGAATTAATATCACTATACTAATTTAAATAGAACAAGAAGAAGGAAATCTACAATTGGAAATACATGTAAATTAACTAGAACATAATGTAACTGGCTTAATTATTTATAACTGAGATGATCTCTAATTAAGAGATATGATTAGTCATTATAATGGTTGGGATTTGACCATTGAAGTGCGGAATTAAGATTGTAATCCATTCTTTATACACATTAAATGATTTAATATATGCATGTATATCATCATAATAATCTATATAAATATATAATAAACAACCTTGACCTTAATAACATATACTTATTATTGTTTTTTAAGAAATTAATATATACTTATCAAAATGCTTGATTTATAATAATATATCTTTGTTGGATTAATTGCATAAGTAGAAGCAGAGAGTTGATTTGCATATTCTAATTCCAGGGTAGGAATCCTATCTGAATTTAACTTATGGTAAAATTCTTCTGTATAAAATAATAGAAAATGCTATAAAAAAAATTTATACAAGTCTTAGACTAATGAGTTGATGACACATCAGCATAATTGTTTATGTCTCCTCGTCTATGTAAAATGAATTTAATTAAAGTATGGATTAAGGTGGCGGTTAAATATATATACTTTTGTAGGGAAATCAAAAGTGGAATTGTGCTGATGGATAACCCAATTTGTCCTGACAGCATTAGAAGCATGACCTTCGTGGAAAACCAAAGTACTTTTTGCGCCAACTTCGAGAATCCTACGATCTTTGCCAGTATCCAGTCTTGGTCTTTCTATCTTCTTTTTGACTATTGATATACTTATAATTTGGAACACAAAAGAAGCACCAGACTTGATCATTTGGGTTATTTGACAGTGCCATTGTCTTACCTGTGAATCATTAATTCAACAATAATTAAATAATATTAGTGAATATAAAAATCATTATAATTATTAATAAATGAAAACAAATATTAGTAATTACCAGGTATTTCCCAAGGCTCAAGCTTGAGTAGACTAATTTCAGGAATTATGTGGACTTGATCATCATGGCCAAGCATTTTTACCTCAAATAGTAATTTAGTAATTCTTCATATATTGGATGAAATCTATACCCAATTTCATTTTCCATCTTTCAACCATAACAAAAAAAAAAAAAAAAACAGAAGACTTAATTAGTTGTGTTAAAAAAAGTGAGAGACTAAAATGGCAACTTTTTTCTTAAATGAAGGAAACTTTATTAATCTTCCAATGACGCATTAATGATAAAAGGTGGAGGAACATCGTTCCATTCCCCAGAATCAGATAGAGAAACGGATGCTTTCGCTATGATGTGAGCAACCCAATTCACATATCTTCAAATAAGAGTAAAAAAATAAACTAAATATTAATGGATTTGCAGTCATCAATAATAATACTAAAAGGAGAGTTTGAGTAAGTTGACCCTTTAAAATGGCTAATTATAGTATACTTACTTAAATGAAAAAAAAGAAGAAATAAGTATTTGGCTACTTATAGTATACTTACTTAAATGGAAAAAGAAGAAGCTAAGTACTTACATTGGCAAAGGAGAAATCGAAGCAATTCTGTAAATGGAGGAAAGGTTATGGTTATGGTGTTAGCCAGATGCACGAGGTGGTAGAAACCTAAAGAATGGTATGAGAAGGAGAAGTAAGGTAACTTGACAATTTATAGAAATCTTATAAAAGATTTTTAAAGTGGGTTAAATTGTAATTTGTTTTGTTGACTTGGACATTCAATTCTACTTAGACTTTTTTTTAACATATTTAATATTATTTTTCGTTTGACATGTAAATATATATCTATTTATAATAGTTATTACTAAATTCAATTTTGAAATATATCAAATAATTATTATTATATATAAATAATATTTGATATTGTTCACAAGCTTTTAACAAACTTGTTCATGAAATTTTATCGAGTATGTTCATAAACATTATAATCAGGCTTATTTATGAACTTGTTTATGAGCCTATAACTGAGCATGCTCATAAGCAGATCGTTTATAAAACCAATCGAGTTGAGTCGAGTTTTTACCAAACCGTTCATGAGCGGCTTCGTGCATTGCACGGGATGTGAAGTAATTTTGGACATTTTAGTAGAAATAAATAAATTATCAAGTGTTAATTTTAGTATTATTTTAATTGAGAAATATATTTATATTCTATTTGTATATATATTATATTGGAGGAACATAATTTAATTTGATATAGTATAATTTAAATCTATGAAATACACATGATATAATTTAACTTTTATTTTTTATTATTTTGTATTAAATAATACTATTTTAAAAAAAAATGAAAATATTATACAAATAAAATTGACTAATTAATAACGAATTTAATAATTTCTTAATTAAATAACAAATAACGAGATAATATATTACCTTTTTTTTACCAATAATGTTGTATAAAGTACAAAAAGAATACATAAAAAATCAATCTTAACAACAACAATAATAATAATAAGATACCAAAAGTAATATTGCAGACTTTCAATAAAAAAAAACCTCAACAATTAAAGAATAAATTCGATTAGATATCATCTCCTAAATCCATTAGATTGAAACATACATAATAATATTTTCTAAAATTTTCTTATAAAATAATGCTTTTTTATTGTTTTAAAATTTCTACACTGATAAATATAATCAAGAAAATAATTGATTTTTTTAAAGGGTTTTGAAGTTTATTATAATTAGAATTTGAAATTCAATCAACTTATTTTTCCATATATAAAATATAGTGGCGGAGCCAGACGATATTGTTCGAAGGGGCTCCACCGGAAAGACATTAAATGATATTTATATATTTGAGAAAAAAAATCAAACATATAAAACACACAAAACAAAATTTCGATATGACAATCTAATCAATTTATGAAAAATTATCTCCTCTCGATAAAAAAAAAATCAATATGATAATCTAAGTAATTTATTAGAAAATTATCTTTCATCCTATCAAACAAATTAGTTTTGATTAATTTTACGGTAGAGAAAGAATTTTGAACATTAGTTGTTGAAACATATAAGCTCAAAACTGATTCAATTAGTCAATATATTACCGAAAAAATAATGTGTTCCTATCAACTATTTTCTTCATGATATATATCAATTCAACTATACTTTTTTTAGTTTTTTTTATATAAAAGCTCATTTAATTGTTATATTATATATTCAATAATTAAAATCAAGGTTTAATACATCTCAAGCTTTTGTATTTGTGCAGAAAAATTAAATTACTCCATATATTTTAAAAATCTCCTATTTAATCAACGTGATAAAACACGATAAGATTTTGGACCAGTTGATGTGCCTACAATTTAAGTAAGTTCAGAGTCAATAAATTATTTTAAATACATGATGAAAAGAATTAGATTAGATTAGATGAGAATAATTATCCAACATTTAGAGGTTTGTAGTTGAAGATTTGACCATTTCCACTAAATTTAGAATTAATTTATTGTAAATTTTAGTATAATGAAATTGTAAAAAAATTATAAAAAAATCATTACGCTTTATTATAGATTTAATATTGATTCAAAAACTTCCAAATATAAATTCAATGGAAGTTTGAACCATAGTTAGTTTTATACCTAAACTATGCCACTGATACTATTAAAAGTATCAATTAAAACATAGTGCGTTTGTTTTAACTTTTTATGGCTCCTGTTTGTTGTTCTACTCTTAAAAGGAGATGTGAAGCTGTTTGGTTAAAATCATACAAAAGCTCCTGTTGCTGTTTTAGGTGTAAACAGCAGCTGTTTCAATAAGCAATAGAACACTTCTTTTTCAACCTTGAGATCTGCCGTTTGGGTTTGTTCCCTAAAATACCCCTTTAAAATTTAATCGTAGTTTGTACAAAAAAAAATTATGCCAAGGTTGTTAATTATAAGGTTGTCAATTTAAAATATTCTTTGCAACTATAAGAGAGATTTATGTGGTAAACAAGCACTCTGAAGTAGTTATATATATTTATAAATATAAAAGAGACGGCATAATACCTATTTTACTCCTTAAACTAAAATTTTAAAATCAATTAGGATCCTAAACTATTAAAATTATTAAGTGGGATCTTGAACTAAGTAAACATCATCAATTAAGTCTTTATTCTATTCTAAAATCAGAAAATGTGATTTTTTGACATGAATTGCAATGATATTTATGTTGGCTTAAAATGGATTTGGAGAATAACGTTTGAAACTATTCAACCTAATAATTTTCGATAATGGCTTAATTGATGATTTTTGCTTAGGATATGGACTCAATTGAGGATTTTTACTTAATTCAGGGACCTGATTGATGATTTTGTCAGTTTAAGAAACCGATTGATGATTTTTGCTTAATTCAGGGACCTGATTGATGATGTCCATATTAGTCATTTTACATACTAATAGCAAAATGCAATCATAGTTTACCAAACACTAATAATCAAATAGCAAATAGCAAACAGCAAACCGTAACAGCAAACAGCAAACAGCAGAAAACCAAACAGGCCCTTATACATAATAACCGGTTGAAATATCAAAAAAGTATATTAATATACTTTTCTAAAAAACATTTATTAAATAATAAATTCAATTAAACCTTGTTTCAATTCATTCTCAAAATTACTGATATATTATATAAATTAAAATTGCAACCAAACCAAATAGACTGATAAATATAACCAAATAGATTGAAAAACCGAACTAGAAAATCATAATTCATTATTTCGATCTGATTCGGTTTTGAACACCCTTACTTGAGCGTTTCAGACCAACCTAAATTCCTCTCTACCGGGTATGTAAATTATAACTTCGCCATCATGTAAGTAAAGTGAATCACTTTAAAGTGAATCATTACTCCCAATTTCCCTCACAGATAATTGTGCTACTAATTTTAACTATAGGTTAATCTAACAGGACAAGACCAAGTTTACCCCAAATGTTTTCGGAGAACATCAGATTTTCCCTAACTTTTCTGTGTTTATAAATTTATCCTAACGTTTCTAATCAAGATCAATTTACCCATATGTTAATGAAATTAAAAAAAAAAAACTGATTTAGGAAACTTGACAAAGTATTCCATCGATTATTGCATAAGTAGAAGCTGGGAGTTAATTTGCGTATTCCAATTATAGGGTAGGAATCCCATCTGAATTTAACTTTTTCTTTAATTTGTATATGGTGAAATTCCTCTGCATAAAATAATAGAAAATGTTATAAAAAATTTATACAAGTCTTAGAATAATGAGTTGATGACACGTCAGCATCATTGTTGATGTGTCCTCATTTCCGTAAAATGAATTTAATTGAAGTAGGAATTAAGGTGGCAGTTAAATATATATACTTTCATAGGGAAATCAAAAGTGGTATTGTACTGATGGATAACCCAATTTGTCCTGACAACATTAGAAGCATGACCTTGGTGAAAAATCAAAGTCTTTTTTACGCTAATTTCGAGGATCCTACGATCTTTGCCAGTGACTTTCCAGTATCCAACCTTAGTCTTCCTATCTTCTTTCTGGCTATTGATATACTTATAATTTGGAACACAAAAAAAGTACCAAACTTGATCATTTGGGTTAATTGACACCACCATTGCCTTGCCTGTGAATCATTAATTCAACAATAATCAAACAATATTAGAAAAGAAAAATCATTATAATTATTCATAAATGACAAAAAAATTAGTAACTACTAAGTATTTCCCAATTGAGTAGACTAATTTCAGGAATCATGTGGACTTGATCATTATGGCCAAGCATTTTTAGCCTCAAATAGTAATTTAGCAATTCTTCATATGTTGGATGAAATCTATACCCAGTTTCATTTCCATCTTTCAACCATAAAAAAAAAATACTTAATTAATTGTGTTAAAAAAAAGGGAGAGACTAAAATGGCTACATTTTTTAAATGATGGAAACTTTACTAAACTTCCAATAAGGTATTAAAGGTAAAAGGTGGAGGAACATCGTTCCATTCCCCAGCATCAGACAGAGAACCGGAGGATGTGAGCAACCCGATTCGCGTATCTTCAAATAAAAGTAAAAAAATACACTGAATATCCATGGCAATGGATTTGCAGTCATCAACAATGATACTAAAAGGCTACTTATAGTATACTTACTTAAATAGAAAAAGAAGAAGCTAAGTACTTAGCTACTTATAGTATACTTAAATGGAAAAAAAAGAAGCTAAGTACTTACATCGGTAAGGGAGAAATCGAAGCAATTCTGCAAATGGAGGAAATGTTATGGTTATGGTGTTGGCGAGATGCATGAGGTGGGAGATACCTAAAGAAGGGTGGGAGAAGGAGAAGTAAGGTAACTTGACAATTTATAAAAGCCCTATAAAAGATTTTGGAGTGCGCTTAAATTGTAATTTGTTTTGTTGGATTTGGACTTTCAATTCTACTTAGACTTTATTTTTTTTAACATATTTAAGACTATTTTTAATTTGACATGTTATATATTTATAATATGAGTTATTACTAAATTCAATTTTGAAATATATCAAATAATTATTATTATATATAAATAATATTTGATATTGTTCACAAGCTTTTATCAAGCTTGTTGACGACATTTTATCGAGTCTGTTCATAAACATTATAATCAAGCTTATTTTTTTTAAACGGATAATCAAGCTTATTTATGAACTTGTTTATGAGTCTATAACTGAGCATGCTTACAAGCAGTTCATTTATAAATCCAATCATGCTGAGTCGAGTTTTTACCAAACCGCTTACTAGCGGCTTAGCTTATTTACAGCCCTAATATGAAACTAGCTTTAGACTCGTGCATAGCACGGGATATGAAGTAATTTTGGATATTTTGGTAGAAATAAATAAATTATCAAGTGTTAATTTTAGTGTTATTTTAATTGAGAAATATATTTATATTCTATTTGTACATTGTATGAGAGGAACATAATTTAATTTAATATAGTATAATATAAATCCATGCAATACACATGATATAATTTAACTTTTATTTTTATTATTATTATGTATTGAATAATACTACTTAATCTGGGAATGCGGAATAGTGATCCGGGGCTCCATTGGGGAGGTCTTGCCTTCTCGTGGATCGGCCCTGCGCGGGGATCGGTCCCTGCGGATACTCCGAAGATTAAGACAGTTAGTTATTCTTAGAGAGCTTTTCAATCTAATGTGAATATAGTAGAGAGGTTATGTGTTACCCGATCCGTGCTTCTTCCTTTAATGGCCTATTTATACTGGACAGACTTGGGCCTGGGGGGCCTTCTGCTTCTCGGACCTTGGTGGGCCTCTTGGGCCTTCAGGTGACAATCCGAATCAAGTAGTCCCCTCCCCCCCGGGTAGATTAACCGAGTATTTCATGTGAGGAGACATTAGCTTGAAGGGGTTTTCTATCCTCTTTTAACAAGTGGTGGACAGCTGGGTGGAAAGGTGCCCGATTTCCCCGCTAGAGACCGTTCAGAAACTTTGCATGCGTTGTGGATATCAGTGTATCATTAATTGCCCCTTCATTAAATGCCCCTGCATGCGCCATAAAAGACACCTTGGACACCGTGCTCTGCCGGCGCCGTCGCTTTTGGCTGGCTATAAATTGCAGGGGTAAACCCTCTTTTTCGGTTTACTTTGCCAAAATATTTTCCCTCTTTTATCTTTGTTCCGTCCCGTGTTACTTTTGAAGCCGCTGTTTTCTGTCGATCGCTTCCTCAGAGCCGCCGTTTCAGTCGCGCTTGCTGGGTAGCGGACATATTAGTTTGACGGAGTTTTGCAGACCCTTCCTTACGATATTAGTCGTAACCATTTGCGAGGTCAGTCGTGCTTCTAATTTCTCCTTTCTTTCGCTCTTTTTCTTTAGTTGTTTTATTCTGGGGAGGGGGAGTATGTCAGAGGGTTCTTCACGGGGAGCCCTAAGAAGATTGCCGCCAGTCACACCGGGTGATTTTACGATGCGTGACGCTTCACGAACTCGGGTCGTAAAATGGAAAGGGCGAGCAAACGCGAGAGAGGAGAGTGCTTCTGTAGCGATAAAGAGGAAGAAAATCCTAGAGCGTGCTCCGCCTACAGTCGAACAGCCGCTAGGGGGAGTTGCTGCCGGAGTTCCAGACGGCTTGATTACCGAACAACGTCCCTTGGCTTCGATTTACGAGGAGATGTGCCAGAGGGTATGGACTCGTGCCGCGGGGGTCACTAATATTGATGGTCGGCGATTTGAGGGAGTGGAGCGGCCAAAAAGGCCGGAATCTTTGTCGGTCGAGGATGCGCATAGTATTATTGTGGCCGGGGATTTGGCCGCTATTTCTGCGGTGTATCGATTGGGGAACCCTTACAAGTTGGTCGCGCTTGGGGAAGATATCCGTGCTCATCATGCGGGTGGTGCGAACGAGCTTATCGTTTACGAGGAGCAGCTTGAATCGGGAATGCGCTTGCCCCTACTTCCCTTTTTTGTGGAGGTTCTGAAGAAATATGACTTGTGCCCTGGTCAGATTCATCCGAACGGATGGAGGATGATGGTGGCCTTCTACTCTTTATGTCGGTCGGCTGGATATCGGGCAACTGGACTGGTATTCCGCGAGTTTTTTCGGCCGAATAAGGGTCCCAGATCTCAACACGTTACCTTCTCGCACCAAAAGTTCAAGGTGATTGGCGGGTTGAAGGATAAAGTTCATGAGTACAGGCACCGTTACTTTTTGGTGCGAAAGCTGAGCGGGGACTTCCCTTTCCGAGTAGTGTGGAACGAGGAGCCCATGGATCCCAGTCGTTTGCTAAAGACCCGAGAAAAGTTGCCTTTTAAGGAGCGACTAGTGTCATACTTGAAGGGGCTCCCGACAGATAAAGATCGTAAGCAGGACGTCGACGAGCTTGTGCGTCATTTTCTAGCCGCCAGGTACTATATTTGGAACCAATGGAGAATGGCTCAGATATCCGGATGGACAACAGCGGATTTTGAGAAGTGGAAATGTGGTAAGCTCTCTTGATTTGTTCACCTAAATTTGTTTCCAACCACCGTGCACTGAGTTGTGCTTTTCTAACGCAGGCCACTCAAAACGCGAACACTATCTTTGATATGTGAGTTAACGACGAGAACCTGTTCCGGGATATGGAGCAAGGCCTGCGGAACGCGGTGAAAGATCTGGAAACTGCAAATGGGAAAGTTGCCACCGCCGGGGAACTATTGGAGCGCCGAGAGGGCGAGATTGCTGTGCTGGCCGAGAAGCTAAAGGTGGAGACAGGGGGCAGGGTAGAGCTGGCGAAAAAATCCAAACTTGATGCCGAGAAAATTTGTTCTTATAGAGTGATGCTCAAGTTTGCCACCCTGTGGACTCGTCGAATGAAGGAGAAAATTGACGAGAGAGCCAGGCGAGCCGACGCACTGTCCGAGGAGAATGAAAAACTGAGGCGAGAGTTTGAGGTTGCTCGGAAGGAAGCCAGCGAGCTGCGCGCTTTTACAGGTCAGCGCGAGGAAAAGCTGATCAAAATGGATAGGATGATGCTGATCGCGGCTGCTCACTCCGCCGGGTATGACGTCCCTCCGGAGGTCATATTTTCTCCAAATGTGTACGATAAGGCGGCCCAGGCGAAGGCCGTAGAGTTCTGTGCTCGTTTCAAGAAGAAGTGATTTTAGACTGTTACCTATTTTTTTTGTTTTTCAAAGGTGTAATGATTCCTGTACGGTTGGTATCTTTGTGGATCTTGTGGCAGTATTGTGATCATCACTTTGCATTTTGATTTGATCTGAGCTTGCATGATGTGTTTTTCAAGTCTTGTCTTTCTTTGCTATAAATAGGAGTAGATTTTTGCTTGCGGTATTCGTTCATCTGGTGCTGCTATTCTAAGCACTTCAAATATCTACTTGCTCCTCTTTTTTACTTCTAGCTTCGTTATCATGTCACTCCGGGATGTCGTAGATTCTGCTAAGGTGCTCGAAGTTCAGAAGGCTATATCGGCAATGCCTCATCCCTATGTGTATTGTCCCCCTAGGGATGATCACGAGCTGGACAAGAAGGTGCGATATGCTTCTCCTGTCTGGATGAATCAGAGTATTTCGTGGAAAAGTCAAAACGGGGAGAGTGAGAGTTCCGCACCCTATACTGGATCCGCGATTGATTCATGCAAAGTTGTTATCAGCGTCTTTTCTTCTACTGAGAAGAAAGTATGGTCGCAAGATGGGATCGGGTTCCTAAACCCTAATGAGTCGGTGGTGCCCGTGACAAACCCTCATCCTGCCTAGGTTAGGCGGCTGCTGGCCGATGAACTAGACCGGGTGATGAACCTTCCTCTTGTGCTTGAAAATCATCGTCTAGGGCGCCATGCTTCGCCGAGCCGTCCCCATGGGGCGACGTTCATCGATCCGGTGAAACCTCGCAGCGTAGTTTTTCTTGAATTCTCGAGACAGGGATTCCTAGGGCCTATACCGGCCGATCCAGCACACCGAGTGACTCATGTGGGGAAATCATGCTTGTACCATAGGCAGAACGGGCATAACACCGACGAATGCATTGATTGGCGAGCCATGCATCAAGCTCTTATGGACGCGGATGCCATCCCGAATCCTGATGGTATCCGTGCTAACCTCGAGTGATGGCGATGTGTTTGATCTGAAGTGTTCCGTGTTTTGGCCGTTGTTGAGGCCTTTCTTCTGTTATGGACTTATGTAATGTTTGGCTGGGTATGAAATATAAGTCTATGTGATTTTGCTTCTTTATGTATACCCTGAAATTTTCTTCCTTATTAAGCGTTTAACATATTTGTTTAGTGCTTTGTTAACGGGGCAGGATAATGTAGTTATAAAAATGAGATTGTTTTTACGGTCAGGCAACCGTCAGAGGTGCGTGACATGCCTATGGGATAGCATTGTGATACTTTTGCAGCGAAAAGCGCGTCGTTGTGTCCGCTTTTTAGCAATCGATAACAATATGAGATTGTTGGTCGATTTCGTGGGTGACCGAGATGCTCGGTAAGCCCTTTGGATAGCATGTAGATGCTCTTTCAGCGGAAAACGTGTTGTTGTGTCCGCTTTGTAGCAATTGACAACAATATGGGATTGTTGGTCGATTACGTAGGCGACCGAGATGCTCGGTAAGCCCTTTGGATAGCATGTAGATGCTCTTTCAGCAGAAAACACGTTGTCGTGTCCGCTTTGTAGCAATTGACAACAATATGAGATTGTTGGTCGATTACGTAGGCCACCGAGATGCTCGGTAAGCCTTTTGGATAGCATGTAGATGCTCTTTCAGCGGAAAACGCGTTGTTGTGTCCGCTTTGTAGTAATTGACAACAATATGGGATTGTTGGTCGATTACGTAGGCGACCGAGATGCTCGGTAAGCCCTTTGGATAGCATGTAGATGCTCTTTCAGCGGAAAACATGTTGTTGTGTCCGCTTTGTAGTAATTGACAATAATATGGGATTTTTGGTCGATTACGTAGGCGACCGAGATGCTCGGTAAGCCCTTTGGATAGCATGTAGATGCTCTTTCAGCGGAAAACGCATTGTTGTGTTCGCTTTGTAGTAATTGACAACAATATGGGATTGTTGGTCGATTACGTAGGCGACCGAGATGCTCGGTAAGCCCTTTGGATAGCATATAGATGCTCTTTCAGTGGAAAACGCGTTGTTGTATCCGCTTTGTAGCAATTGACAACAATATGAGATTGTTGGTCGATTACGTAGGCGACCGGGATGATTTTGCGGTGCGAGGGCCGAAAACAGGGAGTTCGCTTTCTATTCTTGTCAGGGTGAGGTTTCTTAACAAAACACAAAGAAAAGAAAGAGAAACTTTTATTGATGATCTTTCTTACAAGCTATTGATAATACTTCTTCAATGTCTAGATATTCCAGCTATTGTCATAGACCAAACCGTCTAAAGAGGCGATCTTGTAAGCTCCATTGTGGAGAACGGTGTCGATCTTGTATGGTCCTTCCCATGATTGGCCAGCTTGCCCTGAGCCAATGGGGATTGTGCAGCTGCGGCGTCTCTGAGCACAAGGTCCCCGACTTGAAAAGTGCGAGGGCGAACTCTCCTATCGTGATAACGGGCTATGTTCTGTTTATGGGCCGTGATGTGCAACAGAGCATTGAGGCGCTCTTCCTCTAGTCAGTCGCTAGCTTCCGCAAGCTCCGCGTTATTGTCAATCTCTTCGAAACTGGTCTGTCGGGGGGAGCGAAGGATGATTTCAGACGGTGCCATTGCTTCTGCTCTGTAGGCGAGGAAAAAAGGAGTGCGTCCTGTTCCTGAGTGAGGGGTAGTGCGGTATGACCATAATATTGCCGCAATGTGGTCGGGCCATGCCCTGCCTTGGTCAGAGAGGCGCGTTTTGATTCCTCGCAGGAGCGTCCAGTTGCTTACTTCAGTGAGGCCGTTGCTCTGAGGGTGCGTGACCGAGGTGTATCGTCCTTTGATACCCCATTCTGCGCAGAAATTGCGGAACTGACCGCAGTCGAACTGTCTCCCATTATCCATGATGAAGGAGTGAGGGACCCTGAATCGGTATATGATTGCTCGTTTGAGAAAACCGATTGTAGACACCGAGTCGGAGGACCTGTGATGAAAACCTGAAACAAGACGGTCGAAGCGATTGATTCCGGAAGTTTTGAAAAATATATAAAGAATAATAAGCTGAGGAAAATTAACGGCACGGCGCGGGCACGCAGCGGCATCCCGCACGCGGACGACGATGGTCGAACGCCCGCTTGACGGCTCGAGACGTGCGCGCGGCGTCCGTCGGACGCACCACGAGTGGCACGCTCTCAACGCCCGGGGCAATGCCTGGGACCGCTGGCGGTGCCCACCCTCGTGGGCCGTTGAGCACACGTGCCTGGCGGCGCGAGGCGCGCGTTCGGCGGTCACAGAGTGCACGCGTCCGACGGCGCGGGGCACGCCCCGGGGGTCGCCGGGCGGGCACCCAACCACGTCGAGCGAACGCCCAAGCGTCGGGCGGACGCCCGACGAGGGTTGGGCGCGGGCGCCCAACCTCGCGTTGGGCGCTCGCCCAACCTCGCGTTGGGCGCTCGCCCAACCTCGCGTTGGGCGATCGCCCAACATTGTTGGGCGGCCGCCCAACCACAATGGGCGACGCCCAATTTTTTTTGGGCGTCGCCTATTGTTCCGGGATCCGTTTCCCTATATAAGGGCACAGATCCCAAGGTGAAGATTAGGCTTTTTTTTGGGGGAAAACTTTCTCACTCTAAATATTTTTAGAGAGAGAGAGTGGATTTTTTTGAGAAAAATAACTTTTTTTCTCAAAAATTTCAAATTTCCTAAGTTCAATTTTTACTAAATTTTTATTAATATCGGGAGCTCACGGTTCGTGGAATCAATTGGCTTCGACTGTCAGATACCGAATCAAAGGTATTATCCGAGGACTAGACTCTTTATTTTATTTAATTTATTCTCTCCTTCTATTTTTTTTTATGCTATAGTTTTATTCCTTTAGTTATTTATTTATTTTGTCACGTTTTATTTAATTAACGTATTTATTTAATTTTCGTTTCGTGTTAAATAAAACTCGGGTTTTGTTTTAAAATAAAAACCTCGTTTTGGATATCCCAATACGAACGTGATCCGATAAAAAGGTAGTTCGGGTGTCGAAAATGTTATAATTATAAGTTTTTAATTTAAAAGAGGTTTTCAAATAACGTTTTAAAATAAAAACATCGTTTTAGGAACTTCCGTTTTCGACTATGATCCATCTTTGGTAGTTCGGAAGTCCAAAACGATTTAATTAGATTTAATTTAAAGCTTTTGAATAAATCTGGAAAATATTGGAGTGCTGCTGTAATTTGCCAATTCTGTCACTAAATGCTGTTTACCGACGGATTTTCCGTCGGTAAATCTGCCAAAATGTAAAAAATGCCATTTTGGTCCTTTTTTCTTAACTTTTAGACTTTTAATCCTTAGTATATAAATATATAATAATGTAATATATTCTTTTCAAATTGTTTTAAAACTTCAACATATATAATTATTTTAGGAGATTGGTATTCCATTTTTTATTCTAATTTTTTTTATATATGTACATATTACTTTCTTTTTTATTATTATTCATTTAAATTACATTAAATTCTATTTTAAATGTTATTTACTTGGGCATTTTGGGAGATAATTAGTAGATATTGGGGGATGAACATATAGTCTTTTTGACATGAGGATTATATTAGTTATGTATATATATATAGTTTTGGGGTATATTTGGGTTCTCTTAATTATTGTTAAATAAAATTATTTTGAGTGATAAAGGCTATTTTCCTATTTATGAATTTCATTCACTATTTTCTTATGTTTAAAGTATAAATATATTATTTTCATTATTCTTTCTTATATATGTATTAGATAATATATTTTCTTTTACTCTTATTTTATGTCTCTTGGGCTAAAATGTGTAAATATATATCTATATTATTTTCTTTATTTCTTTTGGTCATTTATAAGTCCATGTTTCAAATGGGCTTCACTTGGAAAAATTAAATTTTGGGCCTAAATGTGTTTATTGATGTAATTATAATAGTTAGAGAGTCCATTAAATAAGTGGGGAAAATAAGTCACAAAAAGAGAGTTTTCAATTAAATTATTTAAGCTAATGAGCTTTCTTAAATCTCTAATGTAGATAAATAGAGTCATTTTGGTTGATATTTCAAATCGTTTTCTAAACACCACGTTTTAAAACCTTAGTCCGTTCCAACGACGGATTAAGCGAACATTGTAATCAAAATCGTTTTCTTTGTTATATCGCTTTCTTAATGAATTTGTACAAAATAAAATTGACTTGTATGTTTAACCACGTTTTCTTATTAAAAGGCTTTTACTTTAACGTTTTCAATTACTCGAGTCGTTCCAACGGCGACTCGGGTAAGCTTCATCAAACGGGGTTTTAAAACGTACCTAAATCGTTCCAACGACGATTAAGGTGCGAACCATGTAATAAACATCGTTTTGGGGAAATAAGTTAATGTAGAATAGACACACAACATAACATTTAAATACGGTTGTAAATAAATCACTTCTTTCTTCCCCCTCTCTGTGTATGTATAAACATAAATGGGTGATTCTTTACTGATGTGGCTTTTCAATATCATATGCTCAAAATGGTTTCCAAAAAGAGAAAGAAAAGGGTTTCAAATGAATTTTAAACTTAAAGAAGTATACGATTAGTCCGTTATCGCCTAACATGCTGAGTAGGAGGCCGGTGGTTCATAACCGGGCGATGTCGGGGTGCCTAGTAGCCTTTCTCCGGAAAGGAGCTAGCCTTCTCGGCTCGTACCTAAGTTTCCCGAACCCACACTGGTCTCCCGCAAGGGATCGGTGTTCATTTTCCCATTCGTGGGTGGCGACTCTTCCATATCTCCGAGCTCCGGTCCTGCCGAGCAGCTTGATTCCGCGATTGGTTGCTTTCGGTGCCAATCACCGCTTATGTCGCCATGAGGTTGTCCACCCCCCGGTCCGCCCGGGAGATTAGGCCGCGGCACCTCGTCTAACAAGTGGCGACTCTGCTGGGGAAGCGAGAAATTTGATTCCGGAAGGCATGCACTAAGCCCTTAACGGGGACGGATCGTTTTACTTCTTTTCGTATGCATTCACAAGCATTATTGCAAACCCTTTGGGTAATTTCCGCGAAACCTCTAGCGAGAGTCCATTCATCGCTCGAAAGAGGATAGCGTAAGTTCCCCCTTACAGTAAGGCGCCAGAGGGTCCCCATCCATTCGTTAGGGGCGAATCTGTGGGGTCCTGTGAGGTCCCGCGGTCAGCCGTGTCAGCATATAGTAGCCTTAGAAGTTTCCATAGGATTACCCGTTACTATTTTTGATGTGATAAATGAATCAGTTCGTGTTTTCAAACCGCCATGATACGTGTCTAATCCTAAACTATGTAAAGAAAATGAGACGATGCGTTAATATATACTCATGAATCGACATACTGGTTACCCTAAAACATCGAAACGATTTGAACTAAAGACGACTTAGTCATCTCATATGAATGAACATGTGCGACCCGCCTTGTCCCTTTCGGTGTCCCGACGAAGGCACGTGTTCAGGAAATACGTTATGACGTAAGCACGTATTAGTATGAATCGGTTCGGTGTTAAGGATAATTATATTTCGATACAAGAGACTATATTAACGGTAGCCGTTATTCACATTCTTTAAATAAATTGGGATAAAACGACATCACGACGAAACGAAAGCGAAGAACATTTCTGTTTCGAACGACCTTGTTGTAACGTGAAAAGTTTCGCACAAGTAGCCCGTCCCTTCCGAATAAAAGACGAGCTTTTACGTTATGCCTTGCGTCATTCTTAAGAGAAATGGACGTGTCCGCAAAAGGTGACTAAGAAAAGAAAAATGAACTAAAAGACCAAAATCATTCCGAATCTGCGATATATGTCAATCCCGAGAGTAGTTAAAGAAAATAAACCAATACCGTTGAATACGTGCCTCGAACGAGTGTATACCCCATTTAAAATCTCGAAGCCGAATCAAGCCAAACCATATAATTGCGCCATATGGACGAGACTGCGGGTTTTAACTAACGACTCGATCATTTCAACCGTTACCAAAACTGTAAGAAATATGGCCCGATGTACGTGTTTGCTTAAATTCGCGCCTAAAGGAAGGAAAACGGTGATATCCTCGCTTCGAATAAACACGCGATTCAACGAAACGTTTATTTTCTATAACCACACTGAGATGATATATCCCGTGGAGTGGGAGGAACAAAGAGTTGTAATTAGCCGAAAGATTATCGTGCGCTCAAAATAAGACTCGCCGTCTTTTCACGTAGCAAAATGAGCAAACGGATCCTCGACGCTAAGAAGAAACGCGTTACGCGATGAGTCCGTTCCCTAAAATAAAATCCAAAAGTGATTCCATCACTAAACAAACACGTGGTTACGTCTCTCGATAGATCCAAAAGGTCCCGTTGTAATCCAAAAATCGAGACACGAACCCACGCAAACAAAAGGGAACGAGTCATTGACAATAACGAACGATTGGACTAAAAGAATAACTCGAACCACGTCTAAAAACTGAGATGCGCTCAAAGGGAGTCAAAACCCGAATTAATGCGTCTCACGAAAGGACGACAGACGAGTTATTCTGAAAGAACAATCCAACTTGGTCGATTTCTTAGTCACTGAACGTTGATACGTCAAAATGAACTGTATTGTCTGATGGTTGATTTACTTTCCCTCAATAATCGACGGCATCACGCGTCCCCTGGACCGCAATGTGAGCCAAAAAAAAACCAAAATCCTAGGAAAGAGACCTGGACCAACGAGTGTGTGGAGGAATAAGGGTGGAAGAGAGATGTTGTGATACATGTAAATAGAACTAACGTTTGTTCTTCTTATCTTATAATCGTAAATAAATAAACGCACACACCACGAATCATGCATATGAAATCATGCATACATACTAATGGATACCGTTCACGCAGACGTCATCATTAAGCGGTTGTGGTTTCGCGAGAGTAATCGGCTTGTCAGACAGTTTGATCAGTTGCGAGTAGACAGTTCCGAATCAGTAGTTGTGGCTCCTGAATCATCTTCATCCGAGTATACTCAGTCTTCCGTCAGTATGTCTGCAACCGACGAGAAGGTGGCTGAATTGGAGAATTCTGTGAACAATATCAACGACCAGCTGGCCGCAATCTTGGCCCAGCTAGCTGAGTTAGCACTGAAGGACAACAAGAGTGGTAGTAAGCGTGCTGAGAATGAGGTGAACGATGGCCCTCGCTTTGGGAATGAGGAGGATTATCAGGATTATGTCCGAAAACAGTTAGAGAAGGAGAAAGCTAAGGAAGAGGAGTGGAGGCAACACATCACACAGGAAGTGCAGGACTTGCGCGGAGGAAGCTCCGGAAGTCAGGATTTCTATACCTTGAAGAATTGCTTTACAGCAACAGCTTTGCCTCTGAAATTTCGTCTCCCCGACATGAAAAAGTTCGATGGAACTGGAGATCCCACCGCTCACATGAATCAGTACGTTGCGGTAATGAAGCACACGATCCTGACCGAGGATCAAGTCTTAGGGCTGTTTAACACTTACCTGGAGGGGGTTGCCCTCACATTGTTCCATGCGCTGCCAATGGTGACAAAGAAGGATTGGAAGGAGTTAGCGAAGTCATTCATCGCTCAGTATAGTTTTAATACCATGTTGAAAGTCACTTTGAAAGAGTTAGAGAGCACTAAGCAGCAGGCTGGGGAATCCCTTTCAGACTTCGTGAAGAGATGGAGGGCTAAGGCCGCGGTCATGAAACAGAAGCCGCTTGAGCAAGATCAGATCCGAATGGTGATTGGCAATACGTTGCCGTATATTAAGAATGAGTTGAGATATATGCCGTTCACAGATTTCAATCAGATGTATAGTTGTGCCTTGACTGTCGAAGGCGATGGGGAGCCGAAGAAAGCCTATACCAAGTGGACGAAGTCTGGATATAGTGCCGGAGGGCCTAGCGCGAGTACGGAATCTGCGACAGTGAAAGTGGTTGATCTTAATGCTATCGAAAAGAGGCGGTTCGCCAAGTTCGATCAGACCTATGCGAAAGTTTGTGAACGTCTGCAGAAGAAGGGGTTGTTGAAAGCCCTTACCCCGTATAACAAAGCTCAACCTACTCTGCAGATTCAGGCTAGAGGGTATTGTGAATTCCACAGCAGTTATGGACATACGATTGAGAATTGCGAGAGGCTGAAACACGAAATCCAAGATTTGATTGAGGAGAAGAAGATAGCTGATCCTTCGTCAGCAAACCCTTCCGTTAGGCGCAATCCATTGCTAATCATAGGGTGAGCGTGATCGGAGTTGGTTTGACGGAAACTGTAGTGATGGAATCTTTTGAGGAAGATGTAGAGGAGTTGTTGGACTCCGTCGAAAGAAGCGATGTGGGAAATGGTTTGTATGTGTCCTTCTTGGGTGAGGAACAAGAGGAAGAACCAATGGAGGAGGGATCAGATGGTGGAGCACCATATGACGAGGATAGTGCCGAAGAGACCGGTGAAGGGGCGTCTCGGACTATCGTGCCAAATTTGGGTTTGTTCAGTGGAGGAAGGGATCCTGAAGTGCACTTGCGTGAGTATATGCACGACATGTTTATTGAATCCTTCGGGGTAGATGAAATTGCTCAGTGGTTCCACCATTCGCTGGTAGGTGAGCCTTTGCAATGGTTCCATTCATTGCCCGACTCTTGCAAGCACGATTGGGATCGGTTGTCGGATTTGTTTCTTGAAAAGTATCAGAGAGTTGAGGATAGAACCGCGAAGCACTTTGCAATGCAGATTGGACCCATCAAGCGTCCATTGCCAAGGGTGAGCAAGTATAACGGCAATAAGGACCCTATGGAGCACCTTCACTTCTATTTGTCAGCTATGACAGCCTTGAGTTTCAAAGAGGAAGAGATCACTAGCTTGTTTTGTAATTCATTGATGGGTGAACCGCTGATGTGGTACATGTCGCTGCCGATGTATGTTAAGACCGATTGGGCAGCTATGATGAAGAGATTTATCAAGGAACATACGGTATGGATGCTAGCAGAGCAAACTCCTGATTCCCCGTCTTACCAAACACCTGATGCGGTGTTAGCAATGCCTAGGTATGGTGGATACCGGGATCCTGTAGAGCATGCGAGGATATTCCGCGATCATATGTATAACGCTGGGTTCCCACAGTGTGAGTTGCATGAACATTTTCCGGAAACCTTGATGGGAGAAGCCTTATTGTGGCATCAGGGTCTGTCGGAGGAAGAGATGTGTCATTGGGTACCACTCAGAAATGCCTTTGTGGCGAGATACGAAATGTACATTCCGTGGACGGGATCCCTGGATGATTTGGACAGGATTATGCAATTACCCGAGGAACATTTTGTGGATTATGCTAGGAGGTGGAGGCACCGTTATGAGCAGTGTAATGAGACAATGAGCGATAAGGTGCAGCTTATGTGCATACAACGAGGCGCTATTCCGTTGGCCGCAAGGAGGATGAGCCGGGTGTCCCTCCGTGACTATGACGAGTTGATAGGTTGGGCCTTGTATGGATCAGCGGATCCCTTTTTCCTGAATCCGAGTGTTCCTCACGTCATGGATTTAATGGTCGTAGACATTTGGGCGAGTTCCTCGGACGAGGAGGATGCCAATCGGAAGATCCCTATCAACATTTGGGACGAGTCGGATGATGAGCCGGAAATTGCGGTAATGACGAGATCAGGTCGTGTGGCCGAAGGAAAGGCACCAATGGCAGAGACTGAGATTGGAGAAGGGTCGGCTCCTAAGCCCGATGACCAAGTTCTTGAACAGTTGAAGAAGACGCAAGCTAAGTCTACTGTCTGGGAAGTTTTATGCCATTCTAGGTACCATCGTGAAAATCTGATGAAAGAGTTGCAGAATTTGGTTATTTCCACCGATACCGAGCCGACAGCGTTAGTAGGGGCAATTATGGCCCAAAAGAGGACTGAGATCACATTTACCGACGAGGATCTCCCAGAAGAGGGGAAGGCTCACAATAAGCCATTGTATATCCGAGCGGAAATCAACGGGAAGAAGACTAGCTGTGTTATGGTCGATGATGGATCGGCCATTAATGTTTGTCCTTTGAAGCTCTTGTCCAAGTTGGGAGTGGAGAGAGGAGATTTGACAGCTTCTGAAACAGTGATCAGAGCATACGATGACAGCCGTAGGCATATTGAAGGAGTTTTCAAGGCCAAATTGAAGGTAGGGCCGCATGAGGAAGAGACTGAGTTCACAGTATTGGACATCCCGGTAACTTTTGCTGTGTTGTTGGGACGCCCTTGGTTCCACAAGCTGGGAGGTGTACCCTCCACGCTCCACCAAATGATTAAGTTCCCCTTCGGGGAGGAGATAGTTACAATTAGAGCTGAGAAACTGAGCTCGGTGGCATCATTGGGAATTGAGCCTCAACTTTTCTCCGGATTCCAAGTCTCTGGGATTTACGAGTCGAGCATGACCACCGATGTGGTGAAGATGATGAAGGGAGGTTTCATCTCGGGAATGGGATTAGGAGCACACCATCAAGGGTTGTCAGAGTTTCCGGATTTTAAAAGTCAGAAAACCCAGAGGGGTTTGGGATATGAGCAGGGGAGTCCATCCAACATGAGTGCAGAAGGAAAAATAGGCTTGAGGAAGCATTTTGTAAGCGAGGGGCATGGAAAGCCATATTCGGGAACCTCTGAGTCGTGGACTAGCACGGAAGGAAAGATTCTGCCAGGGTTTGAAATCTTCAATGATGTCGCCGACCGGGGCAAAGGAAAGGCAAGCTGCTTTGTCGAGGAGATCATGATGCTGGATTCAAATGCCGAGGAGCAGGTCATTACCATTGAAGCAACTGCAGGAGTGAGAGATGAGCCTAGTACCTCCAAAGTTTATGAGAAGTCCGAAGATATTGAGGATGAAAATTGTATTACTGCTTTGTTTGAGTCCGATAATGTAATCACCCACGCTATCAATGAAATGAATTCTGATTTTGCTTACTTGCTTGATGTTGATCATGATCATTCCATGCATTCTCATTCATATAACATGCCTACATTTGAAATCAATACAATAGAAATGTCAACTTTCAATCTTGGTACGGATGAAAATCCTAAACTTATACAAATTGCTCAAGAATTAACTATTGAAGAGAGAAAAGAATTTGAGAAAAAAATACGAAATTGTATTCGCGTGGACATACGAAGACATGCCTGGAATCGATCAATCAATCGTAACTCACCGTATTCCAACATATCCCGAGGCGAGGCCCGTAAAGCAGAAGCTCCGACGTATGAGACCCGAATGGGCAGATAAGATCAGAGAGGAAGTGAAGAAGCAGTTAGAAGCAGGATTCATCGAAGTGATCGACTATCCCCCTTGGGTCGCAAATGTAGTGCCCATTGCGAAAAAGGATGGCAAAGTGAGGATGTGCGTGGATTACAGAGATCTTAACAAGGCATGCCCTAAGGATGAGTTCGCCTTGCCTCATATCGATGTATTGATCGACAGTGCAGCATCAAGCGTCTTACACACAAATGTGGATGGTTTCATGGGCTACATGCAAGTTCAGATGGCCGAAAAGCACAAAGCGAAAACCTCGTTCACAACTGAGTGGGGAACATACTGTTACAGAGTGATGCCGTTTGGTTTGAAAAATGCCGGGGCAACCTATCAGAGAATGGCCACGGCACTGTTCCATGACATGATACACAAGGAGGTGGAAGTCTACGTGGATGACATGATGGTCAAATCAGAGACAAGAGAAGGGCATTTTGCCGCACTTGAGAAGTTTTTGGCCCGAATTGCAGAATTCAAGCTAAGGTTAAACCCGAAGAAGTGCTTTTTCGGCGTTTCGTCAGGGAAAATCTTAGGCTATGTAATCGGAAATAAGGGAATCGAGGTGGATCCCGATAAAGTGAAGGCTATAAAGGAAATGCCAGCGCCGAGAAGTGAGAAGGAAGTGAGGGGGTTTCTGGGGCAGGTTCAGTATATCAGCCGGTTCATAGCAAGACTCATCGCAATCTGCGAGCCAATCTTTAAGTTGCTAAGGAAAGACCAACCCGTCGTTTGGAATGATAAGTGTCAATAAGCGTTGGAGAGTGTCCGAAGTTACTTGTCTAATCCGCCAGTGTTGAGACCGCCTAAACTGGGGAAGCCACTTCTCCTCTGTGTAGCAATTGAGGAGCGATCTATCGGAGCAATGTTGGCTCAAGAGGGAGACACCGGTGTGGAGCACGCGGTGTATTATTTGAGTAAGAAGTTCCTGGAGTATGAGCTCAAATACAACATGATCGAAAAGACATGTGTGGCAGTGGTGTGGTTGACGAAGAAACTGCGGCACTATTTCCAATCGTACAAAGTGATCATTATTTCCCGGATGGACCCCGTGAAGTATCTATACCGAACTCCATCCTTGACGGGGAAGTTAGCCAGATGGTTGTTGCTTTTGTCCGAGTTTGACATTGAATATGTGACAAAGAAGGTTATCAAAGGAAGAGCCGTGGCAGAATTTTTGGCTAATCAACCCTTGAATACAGAAGAAGAAGAGGTAAGCTATGATTTCCCCGATGACCATTTGAACGCAATCGAAGTCATACCATGGAAAATGTTCTTCGACGGGGCAGTTAATTCGAGTGGAGCCGGAGTAGGAGTACTACTTATCTCACCGGAAGGAGAAAGAATCCTGATGGCGAAGAAGTTATCCTTCCCTCTTACTAATAATATGGCCGAATATGAAGCGTGCATTTATGGTTTGGAGTCATTAGCAGCACTGGGAGCATCATATGTCGAAATTTGGGATGACTCCAAGTTGATCATCGAACAGGCACAAGGGAACTGGGAAGTGAGAGAAGAAAGGCTACGTCCGTATCTAGATCAGCTAGGAGGGTTGGCACGAAGATTCAAGGAATGTCGTTTCTATCATATTCCTCGAGCACAGAACCAGGCGGCGGATGCCTTGGCTACTTTGGTGTCAGTTTGGGACAACCCCCGGAACCTTGCTTCGAAACCATTGGTATTGAGAAGATCTCACAAACCGTGCTACGAAGACGTAATGCTGTTAGGGGCAGATGAAAAACCGTGGTATTTCGATATCGTGAACTTCATGAAAGATGGAACATATCCGGCAGAGTCGGAACCTAGGGATCAAGCTGTGATTAGAAGGCTAGCCCGTCAGTTCGTCATCCACAACGACTTGCTTTACAAAAGGCACGTTGATGGATTACAACTAAGATGCTTGGATGCGGGGGAAGCCCGCGAGGCGATGGAATCAGTACATTCGGGAATTTGTGGAGCCCATATGGGAGGAGCAGTACTAGCTAAGAAAATTATTAGGCAAGGCTTTTATTGGCTCACCATGGAAAGAGATTGTAACGAGTATGCGAAGAAATGTCACGATTGTCAAATCCACGGCGATTGCAGTCATCTTCCGGCCATGGAATTACACGTACTAGCACCTATTTGGCCATTCGCTGCTTGGGGCATTGACATCATTGGCGGAGTAAGGCCTAATGCTTCAAATGGACATAAGTTTATTGCAGTCGCCATCGATTATTTCACCAAGTGGGTAGAAGCAGAGTCGTTTAGCAAACTGGGATCCAAGCAGATGAGAAAGTTCATTGAAAAACACTTGATCACCAGGTTCGGAGTGCCTCATCACATGATCACGGATAACGGAGTCCAGTTTCAGGGGGAAGTAAGGAATCTTTTCCGAGAATATGGCATTGAACATCACAGGTCTTCTCCGTACCGTCCACAGGCTAATGGGGCAGTAGAAGCAGCTAATAAGAACCTTAAAAGGATCCTCGTAAAGACGGTGGAATCACATCGGAATTGGCATGAGCACCTCCCACTCGCGTTGTGGGCTTATCGCACGACAGTCAGAACCGCGACTGGGGCAACACCATTCTCCTTGGTATACGGAACAGAAGCAGTCCTGCCGATTGAGATCGAAAAGCGATCGTTGAGAATCGTAGTGGAAGCAGAAATTCCCGAGGCGGAATGGGTAAAGAGGCGATGCGAGCAGTTGGCTTTAGTTGATGAGAAAAGGATGGAAGCCCTTTACCATGTACAGTTGTATCAAAGAATGATGGCTCGGGCTTTCAATAAAAAAGTCAAGACCAGCCCTATCAAAGAAGGAGATTTGGTGCTGAAACAGATCCGTGTGACGCACACCGACCCGAGGGGGAAGTTCAGGCCTAACTGGGAAGGACCATTCGTCGTGAAGAAGATACTAAGCAAAGGAGCGGTGAAGTTAACCACAATGGACGGCATGGAATTCTCCGAACCTACCAATCTGGATAGGCTTAAGAAATACTTTTCGTAAAAAAAAAAAAAAAAAAGAAAAATAAAGAAAAATTCCCGATAGGTCGAAAACCCGCAAAGGGCGACCTATGCAACAATAAGGGAAATCCCAATGGGTGAAAACCCGAAAGGGCGCTCATTTAAAAATTCCGGGATAGTAAAAGGAGAGGAGGAAAATCGCCGGGATCCGAAAACCGAAAGGCGGGTCCTGGTAACAATAATTATAACTTGAGCAATTACAAAAACAATGTATAAGAGACTAAGTATTTCTGTTGTTTGTAAATAAATAAAGGCATGAATATATTTGACGAGAATGATTGGAATCATCATAATCTACTGAATGCATGGTAATATGAATCACGAGTTATACATTTCCTATCCTACTTTTCACAAAAAGCCTACCTACTATCCACCCCACTCCCTATACATCAGCTATACATTGGAGAAACCCTAATAAAAGCTACAAAGCAACAATGAAAGCTACGAGCCTAATACGGAGGGAAGTCCCAATAGTTCTCAAAATCTCTCAGGTGAGATGCCCGCTCCGCAGATAGTGTCTCCTCGGCAGCACGCGCTCTCTCATCAGAAGCTCGCGCTCTCTCATCAGAAACCCGTGCTCTCTCATCAGCAGCTCGTGCTCTCTCCTCTGCAGCAAGGCGTCTGATCAACTCATCACGCGCCCTCTCCTCGACGGCAAGCCAACCCTCAGTCTCCCGTCGCATCACTCCCGACCAGTGGTCGTTCCTCTCTTGATACACACGACCAACTCGGGCATCAGCTTCCCGCACTAGCTCACTCTGTCTCCGCTCATGGGCATGAAGATCACTCTACAAAAAAAAAACAAACAAAAAACAGATAAGAGGCAGCATAGGCAAAAACATAAATCATACATACATGCATACATTTCACTACACTAAAGTACAATAATGATACATACCAGGTGGTCGGTGCAGCGCAAGCTGAGGCAATCTCGTAGGAAGCCGGATAGATCCACGTAGTCTGTACAGGTCTCCCTAGTGGTCAGTGAAGCGTCCGAGGGATCAAACGGGACCCTCGAGGAGGGGCCGCCTCAAACCCCGCATAAGGTGTCCCAGACTCGTCATAGCGGATCGTAGTATAATCCCTCCCGTATCCTGGTATAGGCACGCCTATAGACGATCTCTCCGGTCGGGCTGCGCTGGAGGACTCGCCGACGAAGTAGGGCTGCTCGCGCGCTGGTGTCTGAGTCTGAGTGCCATCAAAAAAATTAGATAAGTGGGCACTCCTCCAAGTTCCCTCCTGCAAAAAAAAAAAAAAAAACACAATAAAACCTCCGAGCATATCATGAATAAAATGAAAAAAGGGCGGAATCACTTACCGGAACCTCCGCCTGACCAAAGACGGCCTCGGCCGCCTCTCTCGAAAACACGTCCGCCACTGGATCTACCTCCATTGCTGCCGCCGGAGCATCCCTCGCGCTCAGTAAAGTAGACAAATAAGGCTCGCGGCCCCCGGCATGAATCCATACCACTCTACCGACAAAACGGCGGGTCAGATCTCGACGAATGGTCGATAAGGGCAGAGTCCGTACCGCGAACATAGAGATGGGGATCTCACCCGGCGTCCAATGAGCGTCTCTAACCCCGGTAATGCCTCGATCCCCTAGATACCACGCCCGCACGCAGGGGCCGGTGAGCACACACTGCTGCTCCTGGATCATCGACACGTATGCATACTCAGGGCCGAAGTCGATGTCATCCCACCTGAACTGAATCTAAAGCAAAATACACAAAGAGAAAGTCAGAAAGGCTCAAACCAAAATCTGGCACGATGGGGCAAAATCTACCTGACTCAGGGTCAGCGAGTCGATCCGATCCAGAAGCCGCGACACGGTCCGACTCCTCTCAGCGCTCAAGTCGAAGTCCCTCCATCGAGTCATAAATGGCGGCCTCGGCACTCTTGGTCGAGGTCGAGACCGGCTAGGAAGGATGTGTCTCTCGTATGCCCACACCTGCGGTAAAAACAAGGACTAGGAGTGTGAAAAATGCGAAAAAGATAAGACGGATAAGTCAAGAAGGCGTCACGTACCAGCAGGGCAAAGGTATAACCGCCGAAGTCCTTGCGCTTCCGGCAAGTCAGATCCAAGAACTTATAAAGAAAGGCTAAGCCTGCCCCTGCCCAATCATAAGAAGCCGTTGCATCCAGATCGCTAAGTGCCTGAATAAGACCTGCGTGTACCTTCCTGCCCTTCGTGCGGAAAATCGTCTCACTCAGATCATATACTAAGAAACTACGAACCGCCAGGTCGGTAGCGTCAGTCTCGCAGAAATCACGTCTACTCAAGAGGCTCGCGGTAGAGACAAACTTCGCCGGAGTAGACTTGGCGCATAGGCGAACTCCCGGTCCAATCAAGGTAGCAAGCCTAGCGGGGTCGACCCGTGGTCGCATCATACCAAAGTGGAAGGGGACGGGAGTGTTGCTCCCTCGCAATCCTGTCAACAGCAAAAAATCTCGAGGCGAGATGGTCATCTCCCCAAAGGAAAGGTGGAAGGTGTGGGTCGAGTTAACCCACCGCTCGCATAAGGCCCGTAGGCCAAAAGGATCGCATACCCCGTTGGTGCGGGGCAGCGCTGCAATAAAGGGCTCGAAGCCCAACTCCTGCACACGGGCTCTCACCGCGGCACCTAGCCTATCATACCATGAGAGAACCTCGGCGGTGGTCCCCGAAATCTCAATGAACTAAAAAGAACAAGATAAGAAAATTTAAATACAGCTCCTAAAGCAGGCAATTGAAAAGAACGCGTTAACACTAGGTATTCTTCCATTTTCTAACCTAGAGACATCCGGTCAGTTAGGACCAATTTTCTGCAAAAATCTCTCATGTAGGGTCCTTCACGTAAGGTTGAGTCAATTCTTTGATCCACTCTCGTCTGCGGCGACGAGGAACATAGATTAGGTTCTACTAATCACGTGCATTAGCTAAGTTTTTACTATTCACGTTTTTACTATTCACGTGCACTATTCACGTTGTCACTATTCACGTTTTTACTATTCACGTGCACTAGTCACGTTTTTACTATTCACGTGCATTAGCTAAGTTTTTACTATTCACGTTGTCACTATTCACGTGCACTATTCACGTTCATTAGCTAAGTTTCTACTATTCACGTGCACTATTCACGTTTTTACTATTCACGTCTACTATTCACGTGCATTAGCTAAGTTTTACTATTTCACGTTGGCACTATTCACGTGCACTATTCACGTTCTACTATTCACGTGCATTAGCTAAGTTTTACTATTCACGTTGTCACTATTCACGTTGTCACTATTCACGTTCTTTAGCTAAGTTTTTACTATTCACGTTCTACTATTCACGTTGTCACTATTCACATTTTTACTATTCACGTGCATTTGCTAAGTTTTTTCACGTTGTCACTATTCACGTTTTACTATTCACGTGCACTATTCACATTTTTACTATTCACATCGTTTTTACTGTTAACATGCATAAATTCGTAGGGTAATATTCACATGCATATAGCGCGCATTCTTACAAAAACAAACAGGTGTTATGTGTAAATAAAGGAATTCACGTTTTCTAGCTAAAGTCCTCTAAAGCAGCCTAAGAGTTAGCATGCAAATCATGTTCGTATAGGAATGTTAAAGCCTAGAGTTCAAATCAAATAAAAGTGAGAAACCACTTACCTCGTTGCAGCGTGTCCTGCTCAAGTGTATCGTAGGGTCGTGGAAGGTATCCACTCTATCCAGGTTTACGTAAACCTCGTCCATGCCTCTGGTGCCATCCCATTCGTCTAAATCCATCCCGAGAATAATCCAAATTGAAGTCTAGTGAGAGAAAGAGGAGAGAGAAGGTGTGGGGTTGAAATGAAACCCCACCACCTTATATAGGAAAAGGGAATGGCATTCCCGTAAATAGTGAAAAAAGTACGATTTGACATAAAGGTAAAAAGTAAATAATTAATTACCAGGTGCACAGACCTCCGATTTGCAGTCCGTTTCAGCCTGCATTTCTCCCAGACAGTGACTAACATTGTCAAAACATCAATTCCAGACAACAGCTAATTTTTACAGAACAGTGACACCAGTCGAAATACAGACGACAGTCAACAGAAACACAATCAGTAGTCTATTTCATTTCGGACTCAGACGTATGCCCATCGAATCGTCGAGATGATAGCTCTAGTGAGAAAGTACAGACAACCGTGTGGTAAGAAAATCCAGAAACAGAACCCGCTTTTTTGCCATTTCACTCACGGTCGCAGACCGAAGTTGCTTTTGAGCCATTTGACTCTCGGTCGCAGACCGGAGTTGCTTTTGAGCCATTTGACTCACGGTTGCAGACCGGAGTTGCTTTTGAGCCATCTGACTCACGGTCGCAGACCGGAGTTGCTTTTGAGCCATCTGACTCACGGTCGCAGACCGGAGTTGCTTTTGAGCCATCTGACTCACGGTCGCAGACCGGAGTTGCTTTTGAGCCATCTGACTCACGGTCGCAGACCGGAGTTGCTTTTGAGCCATCTGACTCACGGTCGCAGACGGAGTTGCTTTTGAGCCATCTGACTCACGGTCGCAGATCGGAGTTGCTTTTGAGCCATCTGACTCATGGTCGCAGACCGGAGTTGCTTTTGAGCCATATTTACCTAAGATCGTAGACTAGGGTAGCGGTTTAGCCATTATCCCCACAGTCGTAAATCAGGGTAGCTGTTTAGCCATTATCCCCGTAATCTTGAAATAGGGTAGCAGTTTAGCCATTATCCCCGTAATCTTGAAATAGGGTAGCTTTTTAGCCATTATCCCCGTGATCTTGAAATAGGGTAGCTATTTAGCCATTATCCCCGCGATCTTGAAATAGGGTAGCGGTTTAGCCATTATCCCCACAGTCGTAAATCAGGGTAGCTGTTTAGCCATTATCCCCGTAATCTTGAAATAGGGTAGCCGTCTAGCCATTATCCCCACGGTCATAAACTAGGGTAGCTATTTAGCCATTATCCCCGCGATCGTGAACTAGGGTGCAGCCCGAAGCAGAGTCTGATGCAGTCAGAGAGCAACGCCAGAGCGCGCAGCGCAAAGGTCAGGTATGTTTCCTCCTACTCGTTACGTGACTTTTACTTTTATATGTTTACATTGCATGTGTTACGTTAGCAAAAACGTTTTCGAACCACACACATCACTGTCAAAATAGAAAAGTAGGGGCAACTGTAGACACCGAGTCGGAGGACCTGTGACGAAAACCTGAAACAAGACGGTCGAAGCGATTGATTCCGAAAGTTTTGAAAAATATATAAAGAATAATAAGCTGAGGAAAATTAACGGCACGGCGCGGGCACGCAACGGCATCCCGCACGCGGACGACGATGGTCGAACGCCCGATTAACGGCTCGAGATGTGCGCGCGGCGTCCGTCGGACGCACCGCGAGTGGCACGCTCTCGACGCCCTCGTGGGCCGTTGAGCACACGTGCCTGGCGACGCGCGTTCGGCGGCCGCGACGCGCGAGCGTCTAGCTGCGCGGAACGCGCGCTCGGCGGTCACGGAGTGGACGCGTCCGACGGCGCGGGGCACGCCCCGGGGGTCGCCGGGCGGGCACCCAACCCCGTCGGGCGAACGCCCAACGCGTCGGGCGGACGCCCGATGAGGGTTGGGCGCGGGCGCCCAACCTCGCGTTGGGCGCTCACCCAACGCCGTTGGGCGATCGCCCAACATTGTTGGGCGGCCGCCCAACCACAATGGGCGACGCCCAATTTTTTTTGGGCGTCGCCCATTGTTCCGGGATCCGTTTCCCGATATAAGGGCACAGATCCCAAGGTGAAGAGGAAGCTTTTTTTGGGGGAAAACTTTCTCACTCTAAACATTTTTAGAGAGAGAGAGTGGATTTTTTTGAGAAAAATATTTTTTTTTTCTCAAAAATTCCAAATTTCCTAAGTTCAATTTTTACTAAATTTTTATTAATATCGGGAGCTCACGGTTCGTGGAATCAATCGGCTTCGACTGTCAGATACCGAATCAAAGGTATTATCCGAGGACTAGACTCTTTATTTTATTTAATTTATTCTCTCCTTCTATTTTTTTTATGCTATAGTTTTTATTCCTTTAGTTATTTATTTATTTTGTCACGTTTTATTTAATTAACGTATTTATTTAATTTTCATTTCGTGTTAAATAAAACTCGGGTTTTGTTTTAAAATAAAAACCTCGTTTTGGATATCCCAATACGAACCGTGATCCGATAAAGAGGTAGTTCGGGTATCGAAAATGTTGTAATTATAAGTTTTTAATTTAAAAGAGGTTTTCAAATAACGTTTTAAAATAAAAACATCGTTTTAGGAACTTCCGTTTTCGACTATGATCCATCTTTGGTAGTTCGGAAGTCCAAAACGATTGAATTAGATTTAATTTAAAGCTTTTGAATAAATCTGGAAAATATTGGAGTGCTGCTGTAATTTGCCAATTCTGTCACTAAATGCTGTTTACCGACGGATTTTCCGTCGGTAAATCTGCCAAAATGTAAAAAATGCCATTTCGGTCCCTTTTTCTTAACTTTTAGACTTTTAATCCTTAGTATATAAATATATAATAATGTAATATATTCTTTTCAAATTGTTATAAAACTTCACCATATATAATTATTTTAGGAGATTGGTATTCCATTTTTTATTCTAATTTTTTTTGTATATGCACATATTACTTTCTTTTTTATTATTATTCATTTAAATTACATTAAATTCTATTTTAAATGTTATTTACTTGGGCATTTTGGGAGATAATTAGTAGATATTGGGGGATGAACATATAGTCTTTTTGACATTAGGATTATATTAGTTATGTATATATATATAGTTTTGGGGTATATTTGGGTTATCTTAATTATTGTTAAATAAAATTATTTTGAGTGATAAAGGCTATTTTCCTATTTATGAATTTCATTCACTATTTTCTTATGTTTAAAGTATAAATATATTATTTTCATTATTCTTTCTTATATATGTATTAGATAATATATTTTCTTTTACTCTTATTTTATGTCTTTTGGGCTAAAATGTGTAAATATATATCTATATTATTTTCTTTATTTCTCTTGGTCATTTATAAGTCCATGTTTCAAATGGGCTTCACTTGGAAAAATTAAATTTTGGGCCTAAATGTGTTTATTGATGTAATTATAATAGTTAGAGAGTCCATTAAATAAGTGGGGAAAATAAGTCACAAAAAAAGAGTTTTCAATTAAATTATTTAAGCTAATGAGCTTTCTTAAATCTCTAATGTAGATAAATAGAGTCATTTTGGTTGATATTTCAAATCGTTTTCTAAACACCACGTTTTAAAACCTTAGTCCGTTCCAACGACGGATTAAGCGAACATTGTAATCAAAATCGTTTTCTTTGTTAATAATGGAGATGTTGAATCGCTTTCTTAATGAATTTGTACAAAATAAAATTGACTTGTATGTTTAACCACGTTTTCTTATTAAAAGGCTTTTACTTTAACGTTTTCAATTACTCGAGTCGTTCCAACGGCGACTCGGGTAAGCTTCATCAAACGGGGTTTTAAAACGTACCTAAATCGTTCCAACGGCGATTAAGGTGCGAACCATGTAATAAACATCGTTTTGGGGAAATAAGTTAATGTAGAATAGACACACAACATAACATTTAAATACGGTTGTAAATAAATCACTTCTTTCTTCCCCCTCTCTGTGTATGTATAAACATAAATGGGTGATTCTTTACTGATGTGGCTTTTCAATATCATATGCTCAAAATGGTTTCCAAAAAGAGAAAGAAAAGGGTTTCAAATGAATTTTAAACTTAAAGAAGTATACGATTAGTCCGTTATCGCCTAACATGCTGAGTAGGAGGCCGGTGGTTCATAACCGGGCGATGTCGGGGTGCCTAGTAGCCTTTCTCCGGAAAGGAGCTAGCCTTCTCGGCTCGTACCTAAGTTTCCCGAACCCACACCGGTCTCCCGCAAGGGATCGGTGTTCATTTTCCCATTCGTGGGTGGCGACTCTTCCATATCTCCGAGCTCCGGTCCTGCCGAGCAGCTTGATTCCGCGATTGGTTGCTTTCGGCGCCAATCACCGCTTACGTCGCCATGAGGTTGTCCACCCCCCGGTCCGCCCGGGAGATTAGGCCGCGGCACCTCGTCTAACAAGTGGCGACTCTGCTGGGGAAGCGAGAAATTTGATTCCGGAAGGCATGCACTAAGCCCTTAACGGGGACGGATCGTTTTACTTCTTTTCGTATGCATTCACGAGCATTATTGCAAACCCTTTGGGTAATTTCCGCGAAACCTCTAGCGAGAGTCCATTCGTCGCTCGAAAGAGGATAGCGTAAGTTCGCCCTTACAGTAAGGCGCCAGAGAGTCCCCATCCATTCGTTAGGGGCGAATCTGTGCGGTCCTGTGAGGTCCCGCGGTCAGCCGTGTCAGCATATAGTAGCCTTAGAAGTTTCCATAGGATTACCCGTTACTATTTTTGATGTGATAAATGAATCAGTTCGTGTTTTCAAACCGCCATGATACGTGTCTAATCCTAAAATATGTAAAGAAAATGAGACGATGCGTTAATATATACTCATGAATCGACATACTGGTTACCCTAAAACATCGAAACGATTTGAACTAAAGACGACTTAGTCATATCATATGAATGAACATGTGCGACCCGCCTTGTCCCTTTCGGTGTCCCGACGAAGGCACGTGTTCAGGAAATACGTTATGACGTAAGCACGTATTAGTATAAATCGGTTCGGTGTTAAGGATAGTTACATTTCGATACAAGAGACTATATTAACGGTAGCCGTTATTCACATTCTTTAAATAAATTGGGATAAAACGAGATCACGACGAAACGAAAACGAAGAACATTTCTGTTTCGAACGACCTTGTTGTAACGTGAAAAGTTTCGCACAAGTAGCCCGTCCCTTCCGAATAAAAGACGAGCTTTTACGTTATGCCTTGCGTCATTCTTAAGAGAAATGGACGTGTCCGTAAAAGGTGACTAAGAAAAGAAAAATGAACTAAAAGACCAAAATCATTCCGAATATGCGATATATGTCAATCCCGAGAGTAGTTAAAGAAAATAAACCAATACCGTTGAATACGTGCCTCGAACGAGTGTATACCCCGTTTAAAATCTCGAAGCCGAATCAAGCCAAACCATATAATTGCGCCATATGGACGAGATTGCGGGTTTTGACTAACGACTCGATCATTTCGATCGTTACCAAAACTGCAAGAAATATGGCCCGATGTATGTGTTTGCTTAAATTCGCGCCTAAAGGAAGGAAAACGGTGATATCCTCGCTTCGAATAAACACGCGATTCAACGAAACGTTTATTTTCTATAACCACACTGAGATGATATATCCCGTGGAGTGGGAGGAACAAAGAGTTGTAATTAACCGAAAGATTATCGTGCGCTCAAAATAAGACTCGCCGTCTTTTCACGTAGCAAAATGAGCAAACGGATCCTCGACGCTAAGAACAAACGCGTTACGCGATGAGTCCGTTCCCTAAAATAAAATCCAAAAGTCATTCCATCACTAAACAAACACGTGGTTACGTCTCTCGATAGATCCAAAAGGTCCCATTGTAATCCAAAAATCGAGACACGAACCCACACAAACAAAAGGGAACGAGTCATTGACAATAACGAACGATTGGACTAGAAGAATAACTTGAACCACGTCTAAAAACTGAGATGCGCTCAAAGGGAGTCAAAACCTGAATTAATGCGTCTCACGAAAGGACGACAGACGAGTTATTCTGAAAGAACAATCCAACTTGGTCGATTTCTTAGTCACTGAACGTTGATACGTCAAAACGAACTGTATTGTCTGATGGTTGATTTAGTTTCCCGCAATAATCGACGGCATCATGCGTCCCCTGGACCGCAATGTGAGCCAAAAAAACCAAAATCCTAGGAAAGAGACCTGGACCAACGAGTGTGTGGAGGAATAAGGGTGGAAGAGAGATGTCGTGATACATGTAAATAGAACTAACGTTTGTTCTTCTTATCTTATAATCGTAAATAAATAAACGCACACACCACGAATCATGCATATGAAATCATGCATACATACTAATGGATACCGTTCGCGCAGACGTCATCATTAAGCGGTTGTGGTTTCGCGAGAGTAATCGGCTTGTCAGACAGTTTGATCAGTTGCGAGTAGACAGTTCCGAATCAGTAGTTGTGGCTCCTGAATCATCTTCATCCGAGTATACTCAGTCTTCCGTCAGTATGTCCACAACCGACGAGAAGGTGGCTGAATTGGAGAATTCTGTGAACAATATCAACGACCAGCTGGCCGCAATCTTGGCCCAGCTAGCTGAGTTAGCACTGAAGGACAACAAGAGTGGTAGTAAGCGTGTTGAGAATGAGGTGAACGATGGCCCTCGCTTTGGGAATGAGGAGGATTATCAGGATTATGTCCGAAAACAGTTAGAGAAGGAGAAAGCTAAGGAAGAGGAGTGGAGGCAACACATCACACAGGAAGTGCAGGACTTGCGCGGAGGAAGCTCCGGAAGTCAGGATTTCTATAACTTGAAGAATTGCTTGACAGCAACAGCTTTGCCTCTGAAATTTCGTCTCCCCGACATGAAAAAGTTCGATGGAACTGGAGATCCCACCGCTCACATGAATCAGTACGTTGCGGTAATGAAGCACACGATCCTGACCGAGGATCAAGTCTTGGGGCTGTTTAACACTTACCTGGAGGGGGCTGCCATCACATGGTTCTATGCGCTGCCAATGGTGCAAAGAAGGATTGGAAGGAGTTAGCGAAGTCATTCATCGCTCAGTATAGTTTTAATACCATGTTGGAAGTCACTTTGAAAGAGTTAGAGAGCACTAAGCAGCAGGCTGGGGAATCCCTTTCAGACTTCGTGAAGAGATGGAGGGCTAAGGCCGCGGTCATGAAACAGAAGCCGCTTGAGCAAGATCAGATCCGAATGGTGATTGGCAATACGTTGCCGTATATTAAGAATGAGTTGAGATATATGCCGTTCACGGATTTCAATCAGATGTATAGTTGTGCCTTGACTGTCGAAGGTGATGGGGAGCCGAAGAAAGCCTATACCAAGTGGACGAAGTCTGGATATAGTGCTGGAGGGCCTAGCGTGAGTACGGAATCTGCGACAGTGAAAGTGGTTGATCTTAATGCTATCGAAAAGAGGCGGTTCGCCAAGTTCGATCAGACCTATGCGAAAGTTTGTGAACGTCTGCAGAAGAAGGGGTTGTTGAAAGCCCTTACCCCGTATAACAAAGCTCAACCTACTCCGCAGATTCAGGCTAGAGGGTATTGTGAATTCCACAGCAGTTATGGACATACGATTGAGAATTGCGAGAGGCTGAAACACGAAATCCAAGATTTGATTGAGGAGAAGAAGATAGCTGATCCTTCGTCAGCAAACCCTTCCGTTAGGCGCAATCCATTGCCTAATCATAGGGTGAGCGTGATCGGAGTTGGTTTGATGGAAACTGTAGTGATGGAATCTTTTGAGGAAGATTTAGAGGAGTTGTTGGACTCCGTCGAAAGAAGCAATGTGGGAAATGGTTTGTATGTGTCCTTCTTGGGTGAGGAACAAGAGGAAGAACCAATGGAGGAGGGATCAGATGGTGGAGCACCATATGACAAGGATAGTGCCAAAGAGACCAGTGAAGGGGCGTCTCGGACTATCGTGCCAAATTTGGGTTTGTTCAGTGGAGGAAGGGATCCCGAAGTGCACTTGCGTGAGTATATGCACGACATGTTTATTGAATCCTTCGGGGTAGATGAAATTGCTCAGTGGTTCCACCATTCGCTGGTAGGTGAGCCTTTGCAATGGTTCCATTCATTGCCCGACTCTTGCAAGCACGATTGGGATCGGTTGTCGGATTTGTTTCTTGAAAAGTATCAGAGAGCTGAGGATAGAACCGCGGAGCACTTTGCAATGCAGATTGGACCCATCAAGCGTCCATTGCCAAGGGTGAGCAAGTATAACGGCAATAAGGACCCTATGGAGCACCTTCACTTCTATTTGTCAGCTATGACAGCCTTGAGTTTCAAAGAGGAAGAGATCACTAGCTTGTTTTGTAATTCATTGATGGGTGAACCGCTGATGTGGTACATGTCGCTGCCGATGTATGTTAAGACCGATTGGGCAGCTATGACGAAGAGATTTATCAAGGAACATACGATATGGATGCTAGCAGAGCAAACTCCTGATTCCCCGTCTTACCAAACACCTGATGCGGTGTTAGCAATGCCTAGGTATGGTGGATACCGGGATCCTGTAGAGCATGCGAGGATATTCCGAAATCATATGTATAACGCTGGATTCCCACAGTGTGAGTTGTATGAACATTTTCCGGAAACCTTGATGGGAGAAGCCTTATTGTGGCATCAGGGTCTGTCGGAGGAAGAGATGTGTCATTGGGTACCACTCAGAAATGCCTTTGTGGCGAGATACGAAATGTACATTCCGTGGATGGGATCCCTGGATGATTTGGACAGGATTAGGCAATTCCCCGAGGAACATTTTGTGGATTATGCTAGGAGGTGGAGGCACCGTTATGAGCAGTGTAATGAGACAATGAGCGATAAGGTGCAACTTATGTGCATACAACGAGGCGCTATTCCGTTGGCCGCAAGGAGAATGAGCCGGGTGTCCCTCCGTGACTATGATGAGTTGATAGGTTGGGCCTTGTATGGATCAGCGGATCCCTTTTTCCTGAATCCGAGTGTTCCTCACGTCATGGATTTGATGGTCGTAGACATTTGGGCGAGTTCCTCGGACGAGGAGGATGCCAATCGAAGGGTTCCTTTTAACATTTGGGACGAGTCGGAGGACGAGCTAGAAGTTGCGGTGATGACGAGATCAGGTCGTGTGGCCGAGGGAAAGGCACCAATGGTAGAGACTGAGATTGGAGAAGGTTCGGCTCCTAAGCCCGACGACCAAGTTCTTGAACAGTTGAAGAAGATGCAAGCTAAGTCTACGGTCTGGGAAGTTTTATGCCACTCTAAGTACCATCGTGAGAACCTGATGAAGGAGTTGCAGAATTTGGTGATTTCCACCGATACCGAGCCGACAGCGCTAGTAGGGGCAATTATGGCCCGAAAGAGGACTGAGATCACATTTATCGATGAGGATCTCCCAGAAGAGGGGAAGGCTCACAATAAGCCATTGTATATCCGAGCGGAAATCAACGGGAAGAAGACTAGCTGTGTTATGGTCGATGATGGATCGGCCATTAATGTTTGTCCTTTGAAGCTCTTGTCCAAGTTGGGAGTGGAGAGAGGAGATTTGACAGCTTCTGAAACAATGATCAGAGCATACGATGACAGCCGTAGGCATATTGAAGGAGTTTTCAAGGCCAAATTGAAGGTAGGGCCGCATGAGGAAGAGACTGAGTTCACAGTATTGGACATCCCGGTAACTTTTGCTGTGTTGTTGGGACGCCATTGGTTCCACAAGCTGGGAGGTGTACCCTCCACGCTCCACCAAATGATTAAGTTCCCCTTCGGGGAGGAGATAGTTACAATTAGAGCTGAGAAACTGAGCTCGGTGGCAGCATTGGGAATTGAGCCTCAACTTTTCTCCGGATTCCAAGTCTCTGGGATTTACGAGTCGAACATGACCACCGATGTGGTGAAGATGATGAAGGGAGGTTTCATCCCGGGAATGGGATTAGGAGCACACCATCAAGGGTTGTCGGAGTTTCCGGATTTTAAAAGTCAGAAAACCCGGAGGGGTTTGGGATATGAGCAGGGAAGTCCATCCAACATGAGTGCAGAAGGAAAAATAGGCTTGAGGAAGCATTTTGTAAGCGAGGGGCATGGAAAGCCATATTCGGGAACCTCCGAGTCGTGGACTAGCATGGAAGGAAAGATTCTGCCAGGGTTTGAAATCTTCAATGATGTCGCCGACTGGGGCAAAGGAAAGGCAAGCTGCTTTGTCGAGGAGATCATGATGCTGGATTCAAATGCCGAGGAGCAGGTCATTACCATTGAAGCAACTGCAGGAGTGAGAGATGAGCCTAGTACCTCCAAAGTTTATGAGAAGTCCAAAGATATTGAGGATGAAAATTGTATTACTGCTTTGTTTGAGTCCGATGATGTAATCACCCACGCTATCAATGAAATGAATTCTGATTTTGCTTACTTGCTTGATGTTGATCATGATCATTCCATGCATTCTCATTCATATAACGTGCCTACATTTGAAATCAATACAATAGAAATGTCAACTTTCAATCTTGGTACGGATGAAAATCCTAAACTTATACAAATTGCTCAAGAATTAACTATTGAAGAGAGAAAAGAATTTGAGAGAATAATTAAAAAATACGAAATTGTATTCGCGTGGACATACGAAGACATGCCTGGAATCGATCAATCAATCGTAACTCACCGTATTCCAACATATCCCGAGGCGAGGCCCGTAAAGCAGAAGCTCCGATGTATGAGACCCGAATGGGCAGATAAGATCAGAGAGGAAGTGAAGAAGCAGTTAGAAGCAGGATTCATCGAAGTGATCGACTACCCCCCTTGGGTCGCAAATGTAGTGCCCATTGCGAAAAAGGATGGCAAAGTGAGGATGTGCGTGGATTACAGAGATCTTAACAAGGCATGCCCCAAGGATGAGTTCGCCTTGCCTCATATCGATGTATTGATCGACAGTGCAGCATCAAGCGTCTTACACACAAATGTGGATGGTTTCATGGGCTACATGCAAGTTCAGATGGCCGAAAAACACAAAGCGAAAACCTCGTTCACAACTGAGTGGGGAACATACTGTTACAGAGTGATGCCGTTTGGTTTGAAAAACGCCGGGGCAACCTATCAGAGAATGGCCACGGCACTGTTCCATGACATGATACACAAGGAGGTAGAAGTCTACGTGGATGACATGATGGTCAAATCAGAGACAAGAGAAGGGAATTTTGCCGCACTCGAGAAGTTTTTGGCCCGAATTGCAGAATTCAAGCTAAGGTTAAACCCGAAGAAGTGCTTTTTCGGCGTTTCGTCGGGGAAAATCTTAGGCTATGTAATCGGAAATAAGGGAATCGAGGTGGATCCTGATAAAGTGAAGGCTATAAAGGAAATGCCAGCGCCGAGAAGTGAGAAGGAAGTAAGGGGGTTTCTGGGGCAGGTTCAGTATATCAGCCGGTTCATAGCAAGACTCACCGCAATCTGCGAGCCAATCTTTAAGTTGCTAAGGAAAGACCAACCCGTCGTTTGGAATGATAAGTGTCAACAAGCGTTGGAGAGCGTCAGAAACTACTTGTCTAATCCGCCAGTGTTGAGACCGCCTAAACTGGGAAAGCCACTTCTCCTCTATGTAGCAATTGAGGAGCGATCTATCGGAGCAATGTTAGCTCAAGAGGGAGACACCGGTGTGGAGCACGCGGTGTATTATTTAAGTAAGAAGTTCATGGAGTATGAGCTCAAATACAACATGATCGAAAAGACATGTGTGGCAGTGGTGTGGTTGACGAAGAAACTGCGGCACTATTTCCAATCGTATAAAGTGATCATTATTTCTCGGATGGACCCCGTGAAGTATCTGTACCGAACTCCATCCTTGACCGGGAAGTTAGCCCGAGGGTTGTTGCTTTTGTCCGAGTTTGACATTGAATATGTGACGAAGAAGGTTATCAAAGGAAGGGTCGTGGCAGAGTTTCTGGCTAACCAACCCCTGAATGCAGAAGAGGAAGAAGTAAGCTATGATTTCCCTGATGAACATTTGAACGCAATCGAAGTTATACCGTGGAAAATGTTCTTCGACGGAGCATTTAATTCGAATGGAGCCGGAGTAGGAGTACTACTTATCTCCCCGGAAGGAGAAAGAATCCCGATGGCGAAGAAGTTATCCTTCCCCCTTACCAACAATATGGCCGAATACGAAGCATGCATTTATGGTTTGGAGTCATTAGCAGCACTGGGAGCGTCATATGTCGAAATTTGGGGTGACTCCAAGTTGATCATCGAACAGGCACAAGGAAACTGGGAAGTGAGAGAAGAAAGGCTACGTCCGTATCTAGATCAGCTAGAAGGGTTGGCATTGAGATTCCAAGAATGTCGCTTCTATCACATTCCTCGAGCTCAGAATCAGGCCGCGGATGCCTTGGCCACTTTGGTGTCAGTTTGGGACAACCCCCGGAACCTTGCTTCGAAACCATTGGTATTGAGAAGATCTCACAAACCGTGCTACGAAGACGTAATACTGTTAGGGGCAGATGAAAAACCGTGGTATTTCGATATCGTGAACTTCATGAAAGATGGAACATATCCGGCAGAGTCAGAACCTTGGGATCAAGCTGTGATTAGAAGGCTAGCTCGTCAGTTCATCATCCATAACGACTTGCTTTACAAAAGGCACATTGACGGATTACAACTAAGATGCTTGGATGCGGGTGAAGCCCGCGAAGCGATGGAATCAGTACATTCGGGAATTTATGGAGCCCATATGGGAGGAGCAGTACTAGCTAAGAAAATTATCAGACAAGGCTTTTATTGGCTCACCATGGAAAGAGATTGTAACGAGTATGCGAAGAAATGTCACGATTGTCAAATCCACGGCGATTGCAGTCATCTTCCGGCCATGGAACTACATGTGCTAGCACCTATTTGGCCATTCGCTGCCTGGGGTATTGACATCATCGGCGAAGTAAGGCCTAACGCTTCGAACGGACATAAGTTTGTTGCAGTCGCCATCGATTATTTCACCAAATGGGTAGAAGCTGAGTCGTTTAGCAAACTGGGATCCAAGCAGATGAGAAAGTTCATTGAAAAACACTTGATCACCAGGTTCGGAGTGCCTCATCATATGATAACGGATAACAGAGTCCAGTTTCGGGGGAAGTAAGGAATCTTTTCCGAGAATATGGCATTGAACATCACAAGTCTTCTCCGTACCGTCCACAGGCTAATGGGGCAGTAGAAGCAGCTAATAAGAACCTTAAAAGGATCCTCGTAAAGACGGTGGAATCACATCGGAATTGGCATGAGCACCTCCCACTCGCGTTGTGGGCTTATCGCACGACAGTCAGAACCTCGATTGGGGCAACACCATTCTCCTTGGTATACGGAACAGAAGCAGTCCTGCCGATTGAGATCGAAAAGCGATCGTTGAGAATCGCAGTGGAAACAGAAATTCTCGAGGCGGAATGGGTAAAGAGGCGATGCGAGCAGTTGGCTTTAGTTGATGAGAAAAGGATGGAAGCCCTTTTACCATGTACAGTTGTATCAAAGAAGGATGGCTCGGGCTTTCAATAAAAAAGTCAAGATCAGCCCTATTAAAGAAGGAGATCTGGTGCTGAAACAGATCCGTGTGACGCACACCGACCCGAGGGGGAAGTTCAGGCCTAACTGGGAAGGACCATTCGTCGTGAAGAAGATACTAAGCAAAGGAGCGGTGAAGTTAACCACAATGGACGGCATGGAATTCTCCGAACCTACCAATCTGGATAGGCTTAAGAAATACTCTTCGTAAAAAAAAAAAAAAAAAATAAAGAAAAATTCCCGATAGGTCGAAAACCCGCAAAGGGCGACCTATGCAACAATAAGGGAAATCCCAATGGGTGAAAACCCGAAAGGGCGCTCATTTAAAAATTCCGGGATAGTAAAAGGAGAGGAGGAAAATCACCGGGATCCGAAAACCGAAAGGCGGGTCCTGGTAACAATAATTATAACTTGAGCAGTTACAAAAACAATGTATAAGAGACTAAGTATTTCTGTTGTTTGTAAATAAATAAAGGCATGAATATATTTGACGAGAATGATTGGAATCATCATAATCTACTGAATGCATGGTAATATGAATCACGAGTTATACATTTCCTATCCTACTTTTCACAAGAAGCCTACCTACTATCCACCCCACTCCCTATACATCAGCTATACATCGGAGAAACCCTAATAAAAGCTACAAAGCAACAATGAAAGCTACGAGCCTAATACGGAGGGAAGTCCCAATAGTTCTCAAAATCTCTCAGGTGAGATGCCCGCTCCGCAGATAGTGTCTCCTCGACAGCACGCGCTCTCTCATCAGAAGCTCGCGCTCTCTCATCAGAAACCCGTGCTCTCTCATCAGCAGCTCGTGCTCTCTCCTCTGCAGCAAGGCGTCTGATCGACTCATCACGCGCCCTCTCCTCGACGGCAAGGCGACCCTCAGTCTCCCGTCGCATCACTCCCGACCAGTGGTCGTTCCTCTCTTGATACACACGACCAACTCGGGCATCAGCTTCCCGCACTAGCTCACTCTGTCTCCGCTCATGGGCATGAAGATCACTCTACAAAAAAAAAAACAAACAAAAAATAGATAAGAGGCAGCATAGGCAAAAACATAAATCATACATACATGCATACATTTCACTACACTAAAGTACAATAATGATACATACCAGGTGGTCGGTGCAGCGCAAGCTTAGGCAATCTCGTAGGAAGCCGGATAGATCCACGTAGTCTGTACAGGTCTCCCTAGTGGTCAGTGAAGCGTCCGAGGGATCAAACGGGACCCTCGAGGAGAAGATAGGAGGGGCCGCCTCAAATCCCGCATAAGGTGTCCCAGACTCGTCATAGCGGATCGTAGCATAATCCCTCCCGTAGCCTGGTATAGGAACGCCTATGGACGATCTCTCCGGTCGGGCTGCGCTGGAGGACTCGCCGACGAAGTAGGGCTGCTCGCGCACTGGTGTCTGAGTCTGAGTGCCATCAAAAAAATCAGATAAGTGGGCACTCCTCCAAGATCCCTCCTGCAAAAAAAAAAAACACACAATAAAACCTCCGAGCATATCATGAATAAAATGAAAAGAGGGCGGAATCACTTACCGGAACCTCCGCCTGACCAAAGACGGCCTCGACCGCCTCTCTCGAAAACACGTCCGCCACTGGATCTACCTCCATCGCTGCCACCGGGGCATCCCTCGCGCTCAGTAAAGTAGACAAATAAGGCTCGCGGCCCCCGGCATGAATCCAGACCACTCTACCGACAAAACGGCGGGTCAGATCTCGACGAATGGTCGATAAGGGCAGAGTCCGTACCGCGAACATAGAGATGGGGATCTCACCCGGTGTCCAATGAGCATCTCTAACCCCGGTAATGCCTCGATCCCCTAGATACCACGCCCGCACGCAGGGGCCGATGAGCACACACTGCTGCTCCTAGATCATCGACACGTATGCATACTCAGGGCCGAAGTCGAGGTCATCCCACCTGAACTGAATCTAAAGCAAAATACACAAAGAGAAAGTCAGAAAGGCTCAAACCAAAATCTGGCACGATGGGGCAAAATCTACCTGACTCAGGGTCAGCGAGTCGATCCGATCCAGAAGCCGCGACACGGTCCGACTCCTCTCAGCGCTCAAGTCGAAGTCCCTCCATCGAGTCATAAATGGCGGCCTCGGCACTCTTGGTCGAGGTCGAGACCGGCTAGGAAGGATGTGTCTCTCGTATGCCCACACCTGCGGTAAAAATAAGGACTAGGAGTGTGAAAAATGCGAAAAAGATAAGACGGATAAGTCAAGAAGGCGTCACGTACCAGCAGGGCAAAGGTATAATCGCTAAGTGCCTGAATAAGACCTGCGTGTACCTTCCCGCCCTTCGTGCAGAAAATCATCTCACTCAGAGCATATACTAAGAAACTACGAACCGCCAGGTCGGTAGCGTCAGTCTCGCAGAAATCACGTCTACTCAAGAGGCTCGCGGTAGAGACAAACTTCGTCGGAGTAGACTTGGCGCATAGGCGAACTCCCGGTCCAATCAAGGTAGCAAGCCTAGCGGGGTCGACCCGTGGTCGCATCATACCAAAGTGGAAAGGGACGGGAGTGTTGCTCCCTCGCAATCCTGTCAACAGCGAAAAATCTCGAGGCGAGATGGTCATCTCCCCAAAGGAAAGGTGGAAGGTGTGGGTCGAGTCAACCCACCGCTCGCATAAGGCCCGTAGGCTAAAAGGATCGCATACCCCGTTGGTGCGGGGCAGCGCTGCAATAAAGGGCTCGAAGCCCAACTCCTGTACACGGGCTCTCGCCGCGGCACCTAGCCTATCATACCATGAGAGAACCTCGGCGGTGGTCCCCGAAATCTCAATGAACTAAAAAGAACAAGATAAGAAAATTTAAATACAGCTCCTAAAGCAGGCAATTGAAAAGAACGCGTTAAGACTAGGTATTCTTCCATTTTCTAACCTAGAGACATCCGGTCAGTTAGGACCAATTTTCTGCAAAAATCTCTCATGTAGGGTCCTTCACGTAAGGTTGAGTCAATTCTTTGATCCACTCTCGTCTGCGGCGACGAGGAGCATAGATTAGGTTTTACTATTCACGTGCATTAGCTAAGTTTTTACTATTCACGTTGTCACTATTCACGTGCACTAGTCACGTTCTACTATTCACGTGCATTAGCTAAGTTTTTACTATTCACGTGCATTAGCTAAGTTTTACTATTCACGTGCACTATTTACGTTCTACTATTCACGTGCATTAGCTAAGTTTACTATTCACGTGCACAATTCACGTTCTACTATTCATGTGCGTTAGCTAAGTTTTTACTATTCACGTTGTCACTATTCACGTGTTTTACTATTCACGTGCATTAGCTAAGTTTTTTCACGTTGTCACTATTCACGTTTTTACTATTCACATTTTTACTATTCACATCGTTTTTACTGTTAACATGCATAAATTCGTAGGGTAATATTCACATGCATATAGTGCACATTCTTACAAAAACAAACAGGTGTTACGTGTAAATAAAGGAATTCACGTTTTCTAGCTAAAGTCCTCTAAAGCAGCCTAAGAGTTAGCATGCAAATCATGTTCGTATAGGAATGCTAAAGCCTAGAGTTCAAATCAAATAAAAGTGAGAAACCACTTACCTCGTTGCAGCGTGTCCTGCTCAAGTGTGTTGTAGGGTCGTGGAAGGTATCCAATCTATCCAGGTTTACGTAAACCTCGTCCATGCCTCTGGTGCCATCCCATTCGTCTAAATCCATCCCGAGAATAATCCAAATTGAAGTCTAGTGAGAGAAAGAGGAGAGAGAATGTGTGGGGTTGAAATGAAACCCCACCACCTTATATAGGAAAAGGGAATGGCATTCCCGTAAATAGTGAAAAAAGTACGATTTGACATAAAGGTAAAAAGTAAATAATTAATTACCAGGTGCACAGACCTCCGATTTGCAGTCCGTTTCAGCCTGCATTTCTCCCAGACAGTGACTAACATTGTCAAAACATCAATTCCAGACAACAGCTAATTTTTATAGAACAGTGACACCAGTCGAAATACAGACGACAGTCAACAGAAAAACAATCAGTAGTCTATTTCATTTCGGACTCAGACGTGTGCCCATCGAATCGCCGAGATGATAGCTCTAGTGAGAAAGTACAGACAACCGTGTGGTAAGAAAATCCAGAAACAGAACCCGCTTTTTTGCCATTTGACTCACGGTCGCAGACCGAAGTTGCTTTTGAGCCATTTGACTCTCGGTCGCAGACCGGAGTTGCTTTTGAGCCATTTGACTCACGGTCGCAGACCGGAGTTGCTTTTGAGCCATCTGACTCACGGTCGCAGACCGGAGTTGCTTTTGAGCCATCTGACTCACGGTCGCAGACCGGAGTTGCTTTTGAGCCATCTGACTCACGGTCGCAGACCGGAGTTGCTTTTGAGCCATTTGACTCATGGTCGCAGACCGGAGTTGCTTTTGAGCCATATTTACCTAAGATCGTAGACTAGGGTAGCGGTTTAGCCATTATCCCCACAGTCGTAAATCAGGGTAGCTGTTTAGCCATTATCCCCGTAATCTTGAAATAGGGTAGCAGTTTAGCCATTATCCCCGTAATCTTGAAATAGGGTAGCTTTTTAGCCATTATCCCCGTGATCTTGAAATAGGGTAGCTGTTTAGCCATTATCCCCGCGATCTTGAAATAGGGTAGCGGTTTAGCCATTATCCCCACAGTCATAAATCAGGGTAGCTGTTTAGCCATTATCCCCGTAATCTTGAAATAGGGTAGCCGTCTAGCCATTATCCCCGCGGTCATAAACTAGGGTAGCTATTTAGCCATTATCCCCGCGATCGTGAACTAGGGTGCAGCCCGAAGCAGAGTCTGATGCAGTCAGAGAGCAACGCCAGAGCGCGCAGCGCAAATGTCAGGTATGTTTCCTCCTACTCGTTACGTGACTTTTACTTTTATATGTTTACATTGCATGTGTTACGTTAGCAAAAACGTTTTCGAACCACACACATCACTGTCAAAATAGAAAAGTAGGGGCAACTATAGACACCGAGTCGGAGGACCTGTGATGAAAACCTGAAACAAGACGGTCGAAGCGATTGATTCCGGAAGTTTTGAAAAATATATAAAGAATAATAAGCTGAGGAAAATTAACGGCACGGCGCGGGCACGCAACGGCATCCCGCACGCGGACGACGATGGTCGAACGCCCGCTTGACGGCTCGAGACGTGCGCGCGGCGTCCGTCGGACGCACCGCGAGTGGCACGCTCTCGACGCCCGGGGCAATGCCTGGGACCGCGGGCGGTGCCCGCCCTCGTGGGCCGTTGAGCACACGTGCCTGGCAGCGCGAGGTACGCGTTCGGCGACCGCGACGCGCGAGCGTCTAGCTGCGCGGAACGCGCGCTCGGCGGTCACGGGGTGCACGCGTCCGACGGTACGGGGCACGCCCCGGGGGTCGCCGGGCGGGCACCCAACCACGTCGGGCGGACGCCCGACGAGGGTTGGGCGCGGGCGCCCAACCTCGCGTTGGGCGATCGCCCAACATTGTTGGGCGGCCGCCCAACAAGGTTGGGCGGTAGCCCAACACTAGGTGGGCGGCCGCCCAACCACAATGGGCGACGCCCAATTTTTTTTGGGCGTCGCCCATTGTTCCGGGATCCGTTTCCCTATATAAGGGCACGGATCCCAAGGTGAAGATGGGCCTTTTTTTGGGGAAAACTTTCTCACTCTAAACATTTTTAGAGAGAGAGAGAGTGGATTTTTTTTGAGAAAAATATTTTTTTTTCTCAAAAATTCCAAATTTCCTAAGTTCAATTTTTACTAAATTTTTATTAATATCGGGAGCTCGCGGTTCGTGGAATCAATCGGCTTCGACTGTCAGATACCGAATCAAAGGTATTATCCGAGGACTATACTCTTTATTTTATTTAATTTATTCTCTCCTTCTATTTATTTTTTTATGCTATAGTTTTTATTCCTTTATTTATTTATTTATTTTGTCACGTTTTATTTAATTAACGTATTTATTTAATTTTCGTTTCGTGTTAAAATAAGTTTTGTCACGTTTTATTTAATTAACGTATTTATTTTGTCACGTGATCCGATAAAGAGGTAGTTCGGGTATCGAAAATGTTGTAATTATAAGTTTTTAATTTAAAAGAGGTTTTCAAATAACGTTTTAAAATAAAAACATCGTTTTAGGAACTTCCGTTTTCGACTATGATCCATCTTTGGTAGTTCGGAAGTCCAAAACGATAGAATTAGATTTAATTTAAAGCTTTTGAATAAATCTGGAAAATATTGGAGTGCTGCTGTAATTTGCCAATTCTGTCACTAAATGCTGTTTACCGACGGATTTTCCGTCGGTAAATCTGCCAAAATGTAAAAAATGCCATTTGGGTCCCTTTTTCTTAACTTTTAGACTTTTAATCCTTAGTATATAAATATATAATAATGTAATATATTCTTTTCAAATTGTTTTAAAACTTCAACATATATAATTATTTTAGGAGATTGGTATTCCATTTTTTATTCTAATTTTTTGTATATGCACATATTACTTTCTTTTTTATTATTATTCATTTAAATTACATTAAATTCTATTTTAAATGTTATTTACTTGGGCATTTTGGGAGATAATTAGTAGATATTGGGGGATGAACATATAGTCTTTTTGACATTAGGATTATATTAGTTATGTATATATATATATAGTTTTGGGGTATATTTAGGTTATCTTAATTATTGTTAAATAAAATTATTTTGAGTGATAAAGACTATTTTCCTATTTATGAATTTCATTCACTATTTTCTTATGTTTAAAGTATAAATATATTATTTTCATTATTCTTTCTTATATATGTATTAGATAATATATTTTCTTTTACTCTTATTTTATGTCTTTTGGGCTAAAATGTGTAAATATATATCTATATTATTTTCTTTATTTCTCTTGGTCATTTATAAGTCCATGTTTCAAATGGGCTTCACTTGGAAAAATTAAATTTTGGGCCTAAATGTGTTTATTGATGTAATTATAATAGTTAGAGAGTCCATTAAATAAGTGGGGAAAATAAGTCACAAAAAGAGAGTTTTCAATTAAATTATTTAAGCTAATGAGCTTTCTTAAATCTCTAATGTAGATAAATAGAGTCATTTTGGTTGATATTTCAAATCGTTTTCTAAACACCACGTTTTAAAACCTTACTCCGTTCCAACGACTGATTAAGTGAACATTGTAATCAAAATCGTTTTCTTTGTTAATAATGGAGATGTTGAATCGCTTTCTTAATGAATTTGTACAAAATAAAATTGACTTGTATGTTTAACCACGTTTTCTTATTAAAAGGCTTTTACTTTAACGTTTTCAATTACTCGAGTCGTTCCAACGGCGACTCGGGTAAGCTTCATCAAACGGGGTTTTAAAACGTACCTAAATCGTTCCAACGGCGATTAAGGTGCGAACCATGTAATAAACATCGTTTTGGGGAAATAAGTTAATGTAGAATAGACACACAACATAACATTTAAATACGGTTGTAAATAAATCACTTCTTTCTTCCCCCTCTCTGTGTATGTATAAACATAAATGGGTGATTCTTTACTGATGTGGCTTTTCAATATCATATGCTCAAAATGGTTTCCAAAAAGAGAAAGAAAAGGGTTTCAAATGAATTTTAAACTTAAAGAAGTATACGATTAGTCCGTTATCGCCTAACATGCTGAGTAGGAGGCCGGTGGTTCATAACCGGGCGATGTCGGGGTGCCTAGTAGCCTTTCTCCGGAAAGGAGCTAGCCTTCTCGGCTCGTACCTAAGTTTCCCGAACCCACACCGGTCTCCCATAAGGGATCGGTGTTCATTTTCCCATTCGTGGGTGGCGACTCTTCCATATCTCCGAGCTCCGGTCCTGCCGAGCAGCTTGATTCCGCGATTGGTTGCTTTCGGCGCCAATCACCGCTTACGTCGCCATGAGGTTGTCCACCCCCCGGTCCGCCCGGGAGATTAGGCCGTGGCACCTCGTCTAACACCTGCATCTGATCCGCGGGGAGCGTTCCGTCCTGAAGATATCTGACAATTGGACTTCTCCATCCCCCTGCCACGGCATCTGCCGGATCGATTCGTAGCGAGCTTTCTACGCGAATGGCCGGGGACCCGGCGACCTCGATGAGGGTGTTTAGGTCATTATTCTGTTCGCCCGCTGCCAGAGCGGCGATAGCATCCGCTTCCTCGTTCTCCTCTCGTGGTACCAGTATGAGGTCAAGGGCTATTCCTTTCGTTTTGAGTTCGTCGATCAGGGATTTGGCGAGGGCTAAGTATTGGCACATCATCGGATCTTTTGCCTTGTAGGTGCCGCTGACGTGGCTAACGATGAGCTTTGAGTCTGAGTATATCGTTAGCTGTCCATTCACTATGGTTTTTGACAATCTAAGAGCTGCGATCAAGGCCTCGTACTCTGCCTGATTGTTTGTGGTTGGGAAATTGAGCCGGACGGCGTACCTCATGTGGAGATTATTGGGTCCTTGAATGGCTATGCCAGCACCTGCCCGTCCTGGAGCGCAGGACCCATCTATGCTCATAGTCCAAACGTCACTAGCGGGAGCTGTTGTCTTTGGGTTGGTGGTAGATGAGCCGGTGAATTCGACGATGAAGTCGGATAGTACCTGAGCTTTGATCGTCGTGCAGGGCTCAAACCATATGTCGAACTGGGATAGCCGAACGGGCCAGTTGGTGATTTGTTCGGAGACCTCTGGTTTTTGAACGGCCTTTTTCAGCGGGTAATTGGTTCTGACCACAACCGTATGCGCTTGGAAGTACGGTCTCAAACGCTCCGTTGTCTGAGTAATAGCGAACAGAGCTTTTTCGACTTCGGAGTATCGGACCTCGGCTCCCTTCAATACTTTGCTCAGAAAGTAGATTGGGTAAAGCTCCGCCCCCTCTTCTTGAGTTAAAACGACTCCTACTGTTTCATCGGCGATGGTGAAGTATAGGTGAATATCCCGCTCTGGTACTGGCACCGATAAAAGCGGGGGAGTGGCAAGGAAACTTTTGATGGCGTTGAACGCAGCCTAGCAGTCCGCAGACCACCTAAAGGGATGCTCCTTTTTGATTGCTTTGTAAAATGCCAAACACCGCTGTGCCGAGCAAGAGATGAAACGCCCCAAAGCGATGATCCTTCCGTTGAGTCTTTGAACCCCTTGCAGGTCACGCGGTGGCTCCATTGACAAAACTGCCTCGATCTTCGCGGGGTTAGGCTCGATCCCCTTTTCTGACACCACGCATCCCAGGAACTTGCCGCTGCGAATTCCGAAGAAACATTTCTCCGGGTTCAGTTTAAGGTTATAGGCTCTGAAAATCTTAAACACTTCCGCCAAATCTTGCGGGTGGTCGCCTTCCTCGGTGCTGAGGACCACCATGTCATCTATATACACTTGCACTGTTTTGCCAATGAGATGTGCGAACATCTTATCTACCAATCGCTGGTACGTAGCTCCCGTATTCTTTAATCCAAATGGCATGACATTGTAGCAATACGTGCCTTCGTGCGTGATGAAGGAAGTTTTTTCGGCATCGGCTGGATCCAGAGGGATCTGCTGGAATCCGGCGATAGCATCGAACTGAGACAAAATCTTGCGTCCAGCAGTTTGATCAAGGAGCTGATCGATATTAGGCAGCGGGTAAGAATCCTTGGCGCAAGCTTTATTAACATTCGTAAAATCTACACACATGCGGTACTTCCCGCTGGCTTTCTTTACAAGTACAATGTTAGAAAGCCAGTCCGGATAGTTAACCTCGCGAATAAACTTTACAGCTAGGAGCTTGTCAATCTCTGCTTTTACCGTGACTTGCTTGTCCTTTGCCTGCACTCGCATCTTCTGTTTCAAGGGTTCAACGGAGGGGTCGATGCTTAGCTTGTGCACTGCTTGATCAGGTGAGACCCCCGTGATGTCCTCGGTGCACCAGACGAACACGTCCGAGTGCTCTGACAGGACGGCTTTGATTTCGTTGGCCAAAGGGGATGCGAGTCTGGTCCCAATCTTTACGGTCTGGTTATCCCCGAGGACACAGTCGTCGACCGGCTCAATAGGCACGGGATTGTACCCTCTTACATCCATCAGACCGTCCTCCAAGTAGAGCGCTGTCCGGGGCTGAGTTGCCTCCCACTGCAATCTTTTGGCCAACATGCGATCACCCTGGATGGCGATCCTTCCGTGATGAACTGGGAGGGTCAAGCACAAACCGGAGATATCAATAGTGGCTCTCAGGGCAGCCAGCAGGGGCCTTCCGATGATGGCGTTATAGGCCAGTGGGATATCGACCACCACCCACTCTGCAGTCTCCTCGATTTCCTCGACTCCTTCAGCTATAGTAGGCAATGTGATAACTCCCTTGACCGGGACTTCGATCTCCGACAAGCCGACCAGAGGGAAAGTTCCGGCTCTGAGGGCAGTGTGAGTATTCTTCATCGCGCGGAGTGCCGTCCAGGTGAGCAGGTTCACCGAACTTCCCGTATCTATCAGCACCCGGTGTGTTTTGAAGCCGACAATGTTGACAGTTACAACAAGAGCCTCCGATTGGCTGGTTCGGAGAGGTGGCTGTACCGTCAGGGTTTGCCCGACTGCCTTCCTTTTACGGGAGCTCTCCGGTGGTGTGGAGAAAGCTGGTACCCCCTCCCTTATAACGTGTATTTCCCCATGGTACCTCGGCCGTTTTGGCTCCTCTGGTCGACCTGCTTCCCGCTGCTTCGGGCTCTGCTCCCTTTGCCTGGCTACCTTTGGTGGCGCGCCCTGCTCCGTGATCCGCTCGATCTCTCTTTGCAGCTGATAACAGTTCTCCGTGGAGTGTCCGGAGGATTTGTGATACTTGCAGTACTCTTTCTCTGCCCGGGTCTTGTTCTTGTCGGCTGCCAGAATTTGCTGTGTGAATCGGCGAGGCTGGCTCTGAGCAGCGTAATGTACCTCCTTGCCACGGGATCGATCTCCCTTACGCTCCATAGTTGCCCGCTCGGTCCGAGCCGGAAAAGGCATTGGGGCCTCCTTGCGGGCATGAGCTTCCTCACGTGCCTCTGGGATCAGCCGGCCTTTCTCCTGCTTGTGCGTGTCTCCTCTGGCCTTGTCCCTTTCTGACTCTTCGTAACCGACGGGCCGGTCACAGTCATCGTACCTGACAAAGGTTTGCGCCATGGTCATAAGCTCTTCGAAAGACCTTGGCATTTTCCGGAAACATTTCTGCTTAAGAGGCTCGCATGAGGTCCCTTTTGCCAAAGCGTCATGAGCCACCTCCAGGTTGAGGCCCTTAACTTGTGAGGCCATATGGTGAAACCTTGAGAGGAAATTGCGCAGAGGCTCAGTTGCTCGCTGCTTGAGCCCGTTGAGGTCTGAACTGATCTTTCTAACCTTCGCCGCTGCAGCAAACCGAGAGAGGAAAAGATCCTTCAGGAGATCAAAAGAGTCGATTGATTCTGGAGCAAGTCCCCGATACCACTCCTATGCACTAGACGAGAGGGTGGTCGGAAAGACCTTGCACATGATGTCCTCGTCTTTTGAGTACAAGTTGATGGTGCTCATGAATGATGCCACATGATCGTTCGGGTCCTCGGTCCCTGAATACTGGGACAATCGAGGAGCTTTCCAGTCCCGTGGGAACCTTGTCTCGATGATCCTCTGTACCAGCGGCGTTTTGCTGGAGGTGATGCTTCCTCCCATGACGCCTCCGAGGGCCCTTTTGTCTAGAAAACACTAGATTTTTAGTTCCAACAAGTCTTCGCCATTCGCAGCCGCGGTTTCCTCACGCCGCGCTCTGCCCTCACTGGCCGTAACGGCCCCGGCTCCTCTTCCTGCGATGACCACTGGCCCCGTGGGCTCGCCTGGAAAAGTTCCTTCTCTCTGCATTCCTGCTGCCTCTTTCAGGTATTGCCAGATTTTGGCGTTCTCCTCCTGCAAGCTCCTTTGTTGGTCTATGATCTTCATCTGAGCAGCCGTATGAATCGCCTGGGTTGTCTGAAAACCTTGGATTGCACTGAGGAGTTGAGTGGTGTTGTATGTCTCTTCTTCTTCAGGGCTCACTTCCTCCATCAGTGGTCCTAGGTTTTTGGGGGAAATCGGAATGTTCGGAGTGGAACGCTCGGTGTGCGTCATGGAGCTAGTTGCTCCCATTTCGGGTACTGTAGTTGGAGCAGATTCAGTAGGGGTCTGCATTTTGTTTGAAGCTCCGAAGTCACTTGTATTCCACCTTCACCGCACCAAATAATCTGGGAATGCGGAATAGTGATCCGGGGCTCCGTCGGGGAGGTCTTGCCTTCTCGTGGATCGGCCCTGCGCGGGGATCGGTCCCTGCGGATACTCCGAAGATTAAGACAGTTAGTTATTCTTAGAGAGCTTTTCAATCTAATGTGAATATAGTAGAGAGGTTATGTGTTACCCGATCCGTGCTTCTTCCTTTAATGGCCTATTTATACTGGACAGACTTGGGCCTGGGGGGCCTTCTGCTTCTCGGACCTTGGTGAGCCTCTTGGGCCTTCAGGTGACAATCCGAATCACTACTTTTTTTAAAAATTAAAATATTATACAAATAAAATTGACTAATTAATAATGAATTTAATAATTTCTTAATTAAATAACAAATAACGAGATAACACGTTATTTTTTTTACCAATAATGTTGTATACAGTAGAAAAAGAATACATAAAAAACTATCATAACAATAATAATAATAAAAACATAACAAAATTAATACTGTAGACTTTCAATAAAAAAAAACCCTCAACGATTAAAGAATAAATTCGATTAGATATCATCGACTTCTATTAACAGTAAGTAATAAATATAATATCATTTTAAAAAACAAATATCAACATTCCTTAATCTGGCAAATCCATTAGATTGAAGCACACATAATAATATTTTCTAAAGTCTTTTTTATAAAACAATGCTTTTCTTTTAATTTTTTTAAAATTTCCACACTGATAAATATAATCAAGAAAATAATTTATTTTATTTTTAAGGTTTTGAAATTTATTACAAATAGAATTTGAAATTCAATCAACTTATTTTTCCATATATAAAATACATAATGAAAAGACTTAGATTAGATTAGATAAAACTCATAAAAATGAGAATAATTATCCAATATTTAGAGGTATTAAAAAAGTATATTAATATACTTTTCTAAATTAATATACTACTTGAGAAATTGATAACTGAAAATATGAATATTATTGTTAGACATTGTTATTGTAAATATTTTATAAATAATAAATTCAATTAAACTTTGTTTCGATTCATTCTCAACATTCATAGTTGTTAAATACTTAAGTTTAGCTTGCATATAACATATTGGTTTGAAAAGCTTAAGAGTTATAGAGCAACAATAGTTATCCATCAGAAGAATCCAACAGGTGTGTAGAGATGCTGGAAAACAACCATAACACATGATGATGAAGAAAATGGGTCGGACAGAGTTCAAGAGTCTCCACTGAGGATTACTTGATAAACATAACCAAATAGATTAAAGAACCTAACCAAAAAATCAAAATTCATCAATTCGGTCAATTACTTCGATACAATTCGGTTCTGAACACCTTTACTTGAGCATTTTAGACCAACCTAAATTCCTTTCTATGGGTATGTAAAATATAACTTCTCCATCATATAAAAACAAATCACTTACTTTGGCCATACTTAGACCTATGCAATTTGAATGCTCTATTCGTAGGAAGACCTTCAATATGTTTTATAACATGCTCTATTCAAGAGAAGTGATCTAGCTTAAATTAACTAAAATGCATTCTAACAGTTGCACCTGGAACAATACTTCCATTTACACATATATGTAAAAAAAGCAATTGCAACAAACGATAAAACCTTCTGAATATGAATGCTTGATACCTTCTTATATGTCATTTGTTTATTGAAAATCAATAGCCTTAGTACAATCACCAAGGGGATTTCGATGAAAAAATGCAAAATTATGGAGGTGGCATGCTGAGAGGAGGAAGAACGATGCTTTAATGAGGCATCCGGACGATTCTCCACAATGGAGAAACATAGATTGAAGGTTCTCGGATTTTGATGGGGAAGATCAAAATCTTAGACTCGATTTTTGTACCGATTGGATATACCCATTTGGAACACTTAAGTCCTATTCTTTTGATTTAATTTCAACATTAGTAATTTCAATTTAGTTTAGTTCAGTTTAATAGCATTCAGTTTAGTTCACTTCAATAATTCATCATTATTTATATAATTTATTATTATTTATATATAATTTATTATTATTTATTATTATAATTATAACAATTTATATATAATTTATCATTTTTTATTATAATTATAATTTTTTTATATAATATATCATTTATCATTATTAAATGGTCCATAAATTCAAATTGTATGAAAATTTGTATTTGTATTTAATTTTATAGATTCTATTATAATATATATAATATTAAATAATATTTATTCAATATTATTCACGAGCTTTTATCGAGCCAAGCGTCGAGCTGCTATAATTGATATCTTTAATAATATTTATTCAATATTATTATTATTATTATTAAAGTCTAATATTATCATTATTGTTATGTTTAGTTCAGTTCAATTAAGTTTAATTAAGTTAAGTAGCATTTAGTTCAGTTCAGTTAATTTAATTTAATTTCAGTAAAAAAGAACAGAGGTTTAGTACCCAATACATCACTTTACATGTTCTGTTGACTATCTACAATTTTCCTCTTTGGTTATGCAAGGAGCGCAAGTACATAATGTTATCGATTATCATCTACATGACTACACAACCTGGAAATACATAGATGTGTACCTAGCACCACTCATTTAAGATCTCAAATTCTTGTGGGATGAAGGTGTGTCTGTATTTGATGCATGTAGTAAAATGGGTTTCACTTTACGTGCAATGATTTTTTTATACGATCAATGACTTTCTAGCTTATGGAAATTTGTCAAGGTACACTGCATGCCCGATTTGCGAGGAAAATATGGAAGCGTATGAGGCTTTGGTGAAGCTCCCACAACGGCTACGGAAGTTAGGCGTATCTCCCTCTTTTAGGCCTGATGGTGTATCCCTTTTACAACGCATCTAACATGATTACTTTCTCACCAAGGAGACAAGTCTGACACCAACCGACTCCGTCCTATTTATTGTCTCTATCATTGAGGCCCATTTGCCCTTGTGCCATTTAACCACTTCACCCCACCTTACCCATATTACTTCCTTTATGCTTTGTAATCCTAGTAGGTCATTTAAGTCCTTATTTTTTACTTTAGGGGAAGTATTTAAACCTCATTGCTTATAAAGATATGCAACTTTTTTATCAATCAAATTATTAAACTCCTTCGAGAGCAAGGTTTTCATACCTAATATTGTGATTAACTCCTTCTAGTTTAGCTAGAAAAGAAACATCTTTGTTGATTTATGATTAAAATCATCACGTTCGTCTTTAATCTGTATCAATATACCACCCATATAGTTGGCTTTAAAAACCTATCAAACCTATATATGGTTTTAAAAACATATAACACACATATAGTTGGCTCATTCGAACCTCTTGCACACAAAATTGTTGATCTATCATCTTTGACAGATGAGATGACATGTGCGTACTATAAAAAAAGCGCGTGAATTCATTCGGTATGCCTTATAACAGTAAAAAGTCATACTTTTATAACAGTAATTGACCTTGTTTTTCTTCTTATTATTTTCTTCTTTTAAAAAAATGTGATTTTTTCACCGTTATAAGGCATACAAAAAAAACTCAAACGCTTTTCTTTTCTTTTTATGTAGGACGCACATGCTACCTCATCTGTTAAAGATGACATATTAACGATTTTGTGTGCAAGTATAGTTGTGTGATAGGTTTTTAAAATCAACTATACATATATGATAGGTTATTTTAAAAGTTCAAGATGCCAATAAGCAAAACTTACTACCTTTATGAATGTAAATATACATTAAGCCTACAATTAAAAGTTTAACTCTCTATTACTTACTATCCGGCTTCTTAGGGGAATTAATAGAAGAACTATCATCATTAACTTCTTTTATGTCATACCTATTTTGTGTTTTGCTAACACACAAAAAAAAAAAAAAACTCCTTTATCATAATTTCAATCTTTTATTCCTCTATTTTAAAAAGGGGCTAATTACAAACTAGACCAATTGAAGAGGTTTATTAACATATTTGATTCACTTTACTTTCATCCTACCAAATTAGACACTTTCATCCATTTTGAACAAGAATACTCTTATTTCAATTCACCTTCCTCCTAATAAAACACATACAAAAAAATATTTTATCATTTAGGATTAAAAAAAAAAAACACACACACACAAAAAAAAGTTGTTTTATCATTTAGGAAAATGTTCTCAACATCTCCAAAATAAAAATACAAAGATAAATATCCCCTAAAATAGAAGGAGATGCGTACCAAAGACAATATAAGCTACTAAACCTTTATGCTAATTATATCAAATCACCACATATAAAAATTTCTATAGTCGTCTAGAACTAAATTGTTCCTCTTGAACCATTTAGGTGGTCACACGATTTCTGAATAGTCTAGGATTAATTAGTCCTTAACTAGAGTAAAATTTCGCCTCAATAGGGAGATATATATATATATACACTAATTGAAAACAAATGAAATAGGAAGTCACGGTCAAGTGAAGAGAGAAAATAGGTGATTATCCCATCCTATTTCCGAAATTTTTCCTTCAACACCAAAGCTATTGTAAGAGCTGATTTCATTGGGGGGTCATAGGCAGTTTGTAAAATGCAGAGTTGAACTTGTCTTCTTGTATTAGTTTCTCTAGCTCTTCCAATTCAAACCCATTAATGTAACTTAGTAAAGGATCCACCTGCATTTCATAACAATCCTATCATATTAGATCATAAACCACAAGTCTGATAAAAAAAAAACATTGAAAACCCATTAATTACCTCTGCTGCATTACTGTCTGTGTTGGTAGAATTTGAGGAATCAGAAGGGGTTAGTCCACAGGGACTGCATACACCTTCTTCAGAGGCTGATATATCTATTTTCTGGTATAGATTTTGACCTTCAAAATCACTTACAGAGGTTGACATAGCAGCTATCTCATTTGGGTTAATATCAGAACCCGTATAGTAATGTGACTTATCTTCATCGTTAGCGGAATTAGTTGTGACATTGTCAAAATCTGGTAGGCAAGTCCACTCACCTTCTTCATAAATTGACATATCAGTCATCTCATTTGGATTATAATCATCAATATCAGAACTTATACGAATGCCCGATTCATGTTTATCACAAGATGAATTAACCGGCATCTCATTCAAATGTTGATTTTCAAGATCAGACTCAAAAACCATATGAACCTCTTGGCTTTCACTGATCATCTCATTTGCCTTTAACTTTAATATCTCATTTGGATTATAATCATCAATATCAGAACTTATATGGACGCTCGATTCATGTTCATCGCAAGATGAATTAACAGTCATCTCGTTCAAATTTTGATTTTCAAGATCAGACTCAAAAACCATATGAACTTGTTGGCCTTCACTGATCATCTCATTTGGATTATAATCATCAAAATCAGAACTTATATGAACGCTAGATTCATGTTCATCACAAGATGAATTAACCGTTATCTCATTCGAATTTTGATTTTCAAGATCAGACTCAACAACCATATGAAGTGGTTGGCCTTCATTGATCTTCTCATCTGCCTTTGACTTCAATTTACAAAGAACAAAATCTCCCTGCACATAAAACAGAAAAGGATTTCAGAACTTGATACGTTTTCTCAATTGATTCTATCTACAAAAAAACGCGTGAAAACTTAAGATTACCGAAGTAGCCATGGTGGAATTCAGAGCACATTCATATTCATGCATTATCCACCTAGTTCTTATAGCTTTAGGTCGTTCTTTAATGTAGAAAACCAAACTTTTCTTTGTGCCTATCTGTTCTTTGCGCTTATTTAAGACCTTACGAGGTTTGCCAGTGGGTTTCCAGTATCCAGCCTCGGTGGTCCGATTAGACCGGCGGCTGCGCAAATACTTGTAATCCCGAGGGCAAAAGAAGTACCACACTTGATCGTCAGAATTATTGTTGATTAGAGCTGCACATCGACAAATCTCCATTAATTAAAAAAAATAGCAGACAACAGAGACAAAATAGAGAAATTAAGAAGAGGATTAAGTTGAATTACCAGGAAGATCCCAGGGTTCGTAATCACAAACTTTAATCTCGGGGATTGGTGGCCGGTAATCAACACGGCTGAGCATTTTGGGCTTTAGAAAATAGGTTAACAGTTCATCATCGGTTGGGTGAAATCTATAGCCAACCAATTGATTTGGTTGGAGTGGTGATCCAGAGATTGTAATAGCTGTTACAGTTGGAGCAAAAGAAAGAATTAGAAGAATGAAACAGATAAACAATGAATTGTGAAATGAAATTAAGGAAACTTACTAGATGAAATGTGGTGATTCATTCCTCTTCCTAAAATGGGAGAATTGAGAGAATAAATATTTGATGATTTGTTTCAGCTGCAATGAAAGGAGGAATTAGTGTGAAAGAGTAGTGGTTTGTAATGCTGAGTGGAGTGGAGAGGTAGGAGAAGGAGATGATTAATATATATTGATTGGAAGAGTGAGAAATTGTATGAGAAGTTCAAATACTTGTGCAAGAAGTTGAGGTACTTTCTTTTCTTCTTCTAAAGAGAAAAATGTCACTTTCGATGGATTGGCTTTCCAAATAATGCCCTCTACTTCTTCTGCAATCTCTAATATTTAAACTTATATTTAACATTTGCAACTTTTAAAATGTTAAAGATTTTAAATTTAATTTTCTAGATAAGGATCAGATTTGATTCTAAAGTTTTTAAAGGCATGCCATCCTCGATTTTAAAGGCACGCTCTACAAATTTACATTTATTGCGGAACGGAAATATAAGATCTAGAGACCAATTAAACATTGTCACGTGTCCATGTAAACATTATTATGCCTATAAACAGCTTGAATCAACAATTACATGTAAATAAACTTCACAACTCATCTTCTTAGACTCTGTTCTTTTTTTACCCAAAAAATTGAACTGAACTAAACTGAATTTAATGCTACTGAACTGAGCTAAATTATATTGAAACTGAAATAATACTAATATAATCCTTTAAAAATATCAATAATTAAAATAAAAAACTTATAAAAATAATAATGGTTCTAATAATAATAATAATAATAAATAATAATTCTAATTATAATAAGTAATGATAAATTACTGAATTGAACTGAACTGATTGATACTGAAATTAAGTAACAAAGAACATGTCCTTACTCCATTGTCTAAATCTCGTATTTCCTCAAATATTCACTGACTTTAGCATCGGAGAGGATAAGTTAGAACTCCTGCCCCCTTTTTCTGACGATTGTTGCTATCTCAGGTTATCAGAGTACAGTTGGAAGAGAAGATTTCAAAAAGATAGACATCATTTGGTGCGGTGAACGTGGATCATTTTTCGTAAAAAGATGATTCATGTTCAAAGTTCAATTGTTAATTCCGTAATTCAACCTATAATGTGCAACCTATAGATCAGCCGATGATTCTGTTGGTCCCTGGTAATTAGTTCCAAGGGGGGGTTAGGAACTATTTAAACTTTTTCACGTTTTAATTAAGCTGACTGGAAGTTATTTTGAGAGTTTATTAACTCAGCTTATGGTCAGCTTGGTAAAATATGTTTGAAGACAGCTTTAGTCAGATGTTGACTAAAGTTGTTTTCTTGTGAGTTGAGAATTGACACTCTTGGAGGTCAGCTTCTAACTCAGCACCACTTACTTACTCAAGATCAGCTTAGACAATTTATATGTTGAGTAAATAAAGTAAACAACACATGCAATTATAAGAGAGAGTTTAGAGATTACTCAGTATCACTTATCCTGGTTCGGCCTCTCTGCCTACGTCCAGTCCCCAGAGTCCTCCGGGATTTTTGAATCAAATACTGAGCTCTTTAAAGGTAGAGCACAAACCGATTACAAGGCAGTTGAATATGCAAGAGTATCTTCCTCTATTCGTCTACTCAACTCCTACTAAGTGCTACAACCCAGCACCTAGATTTCTCTACCACTGAAATGCTTACAGCCAAGCACTCAGCTTTACACTCTCAATATTCCTATTGATCACAGACTTGTTCCTTTTGAACTAAAGAACACTTTAGATGATTACAAATCAATCTAGCATTTACACATAGAATAGAAAAGTTGGTGTAAGATCCTTTTTGTATTTGAGTGCTTTTGAAACTTTCTCTCTTGTATTTTTCTTTTGATGCTTCGGTGTTTATCCAAGTTTTTCGATTGTCCTTATATAGAAGGAAATCTGTAGATTTGATCGTTTTGAAATGTCCTAACCGTTAACATCAAAACGGCTCTTTTGGGGAACAATTTCTGGAAAGCTTCAGACTGCACCTCCATTCCCTTTCTCTGTTTTCTTCAAGCGCCAGGTTTGTCTTCTAGCGTCTGGTTTGTCTGTTTGTGCCAGTTGTCTGTTTCCAATACTCCAACGTCCCATGACTCTTGGAATTAGTCTTTTAGGTGTCTTCGAGGTTCCAATTATTGGTGCAGAAGATTGGCAGACTTTGTCTTTTAGTGAACGGATCCTTCATGTTGTCCTGACTGTTACTCAGCTTCGTTTGTTCTTTTCGAATGTTCAACGTTTATGCTGAGTTCCTTCTAGGTCAGCTCCGTTCTGTTTAACCGCTCCTGAAGAAGTCTTCAACTTTAGTCAGCTTCGTTTTCCTTCTGAATTTTAACTCCACTCAGCTTCTATTCTGTCATGCTGAGTTCCGTTCTACTCAGCTTCGTTTATGCTGACTTTTGTCCTGTCTTAACTTTATATATTTTTGCACTCAATATTTAACAAACATATTAGTACAATTAAATCAAAGCATCTAAATTTAATTGCCTCTTAATCATGGATGATTTTGTCAAATCAAAATCTTGTGGAAAGGTGTTTCAACAAACTCCCCCATTTTGATGTTGGCAAAATACATAATTACGGAACTCAGTTATAAGTTGCCCCATGATTGATATTTTTGATATGACTCCCCCGTAAGGGTTGCATACAATTTGTCTTAATTTATTCTAAACCTTCCAAGATCTAATTTGATTAGATTTAAGACATCTGTGTGTACTGACTCTGTTTTGCAAGGATGTTGTCTCTCAGTTTTTAGTGTTAATGTGTTTAACCTTTTTGATTCGTTTGTTCAAACTTGATTAGTCAGATCAGGAAGAAGACTGATACTTGTGATATTGAATTTAAACAACAACAACAAAAAACATATTAACCTAAACAGTAGACAACTAAGTATTCAAAGACAGGAGACGGGATATGAAGCTAAGTCTCTAGACACTGACTAGCTAGTTTTACTTCTTCTTTCTTTGAGCTGAGGGATCAACATGAGCAATGCCTTTTCCTTTGCTTCCAGACGCAGTACCTGCAGGCTGAGCCTGAGTTCCTCCTTTACTTGTCTCCCCCGTTTTGCCATCATCGGGTTTGTAGAGGAAAGTTTCATTCCGTGCTGCGGAGGAGAGATACTAAGAGTAGTGCTGGAGCCTTTTGGTGCTTTCACCCAAGACATCAATGACTGGAACACTGTCGTCCTGGATATGCCGAGGAACCCTGAGAGAGCTGCTGATCATACTGAGGAGGCATTCATGAGATTTGCTCAGGCAGGTGAGGGAGCTTGTGATCTGACCAAAAGCTTAATGGAATAGTTTGACCAGAGCAGAATCATAAAACATGCGCTGGCCATTGTTGATACGCATTGCCTTCATGATAGCTTGTGAAAAGCTCATGAGTTCAGTGTTGGAAATGGGATCAACATCCATTTGGGCTCGGTCAATGTTGAGTAGTCTGACAGCCTCACTCAATTGGTCAATAGTACACTGAGAAGAGGAGGATACTAAATCACGTGTACTGGTCAGCTCAGTATGAAGTTGGGTGAAACATTTTTGAAGTTCGGCAGAGGTAGCAAACTCAGCATTGCCGGGAGGACTTAATTTGGTCAGCTCAGCATTCAACTTTGTAAAACAGTCTTGCAATTCAGCAGATGTAACAGACTCAGGATTGGCAGGTGCTCTAGAGGTGGTCAGTTCCGCTGCTAGCTTAACAAAGTAGCTTTGAAGCTCAGTGGAAGTGACATACCCTGGATTGACTTCTGACAGTTGGTGAATTTTGCCTTCAAGAGAATTCATATGAGTGGCCATTGTAAGCACCAGTTCAGTCAGTTTTGCGATTTGCTCTTGATTAGGTTGCTGAGTTTGAACCGCAGTGATAACACTAACCAGATCCTTAAGCCCTCGAAGTTCATTTAGAAGCTGAGTAATACCAGACAGGTGAGAGGACTCAGCTTGAGTGGATTGGTGACCATCAGCTTGAGTAGTATTGAAGTCTTGAAGCAAGGACTGAGCAGAAGCAATGACACATCGGCCAGACTCAGTAGCATTCAAGTATGCAAACTTAGCAGTATTGGACTCAGAGGCTGGTACAGAGTTTGATGGTGGTGGAGGAGTTGGTTCTCTGCCAGATTGAGTACCTTGATTGGTACCTGGACTTTGATGGGTTTCTTGAACTGAATCATCAACATGTTGTGTTGGGGGTGGAACTTGATTAGATAAGTCAATCTGCTCAGCTTGAAGTGGGGAAGTGGAGACAGGAAGTGTGCTACCTTGAGCATCTTGGATTGGATCTGTAGGGTTTTTGGCTTGTTCCTCATCCTGAGTAACAGAGGCTTGTTTTTCCACTGGATCTTCTGGTGGTGACTCAGTTTCATTTGAGAAGTACTGGAACTGGATTGTAGAGGGGTCAGTTTCAGGCTCATCAATGGGAAAGTCGTCCATGAGATCAATTTTCTTTTGTCCTTTCTTTTTTAGTCTTCGCCGTGTCTCAGCTCTTGGCGGTGAATGGTCAGTTCGAATACCTTCACTGGACTCAGTAGCAACTGTCTCCTCTTCTACAGGTTGCTCAAAAGGACCCTCAATGGCATTACTTTCTTTCTTTCTCTGCTCAGTATCATCCTGAGATTCTTCAACATTGGGGAATTCTTCCTGCTCAGTATTAACTTCTTGGTGTTCAACATGTTGCTCAGTCTCTTCCACAGCTTCATTTTCTTGGTCAGTTCCATAAACTCAAGGTTGAGTAGAGGCTAGTGGGATAGTTTCTACTATCTTTAAGGAGTTACCCTTTTTCTTTTTCTTTAAAGGGGTTTCTGGAGTTTCTTTGTTCTCATCCTCAAGCTCTTATTGCCTCTTTCTTTTCTCAGCTTTCTCCTTAGCCTTGTCGGCTTTAGCTTTTTCTCTTGATGAAAGCCTTACTTTCTTTGGGACAGCATGAATGTCTTTGGAGCAGGTTTCTACAGCCTTCCTCTTCTTCCTTTTCTCAGGCTGAGCTGTCTCAGGTGACTCAGCATGAGCCTCAACATCTTTTGCAGGCTCAGCTTCAGGCTCAATTTCTTGTTGCTCATCTTCTTCCTCTTCCTCAGCATCTCCAACTCCTTCATATCCCTTCAAGGGTTGATTATACAATAGTCCATCCAGTAGGACTGCAGTAATTTCACTTCCCAATGTACTTATTTCATTCACCGTCTCTATTTGCTTGTCCTGTATAATTTTTGTAATGAGAGAGCCCAAGCGGAGTTTCTTACCACTTCGTTGAAACGCTCCAACTAGAAAGACGGGAAGATTGAACGGAGTGCAGGTCAACATGTGCCAGATGAAGCACTATTCGAAGTTTGATGCGGATGAAGCTGAGCTGAGTTTGGGGAAGATAAAGTTGGTCAGCATGAAGTGGACCATCTTTTGTTCTTTACCCATACAGGTGCTGGGAATTTCATCCTTATGATCTTTGGGTTTACAGAACCCCTTTAGCTTCTCAGATGTGGCTTTTGGTATTTTCTCCTTTGTCGTTCTAAATTGAATTCCTTCTTCTGGTAAGTCTAGCAATGTTGCTAGATAGGCAGTGGTTACAACGATTTTCTGACCTTTAACAGTGGTTTCCAAATAGTCAGAGTCATCTGCATCAACACGTAGATTTGAGTAGAATTCCCGTACTAACCTGGGATAGGTTGTTCCTGAAAGAGAGAAGAGACCTTTCCACTTGTTCTTCTCGATCCATTCACAGAAAGGTTTCTCAGATGAGACAAAACTTGGAGAAAACCATCGGCATTTTAAAACCTCCAGATTGTTGACCTTTGAGTGTACCTTGATCATTGTCCTTTCTATTTCCGTCGAAGGACCAGCGTGGTCTGTGGGTTTGTCTGTGGTTTGAGTTTTAGGAGTTTTGTTTTTGCCGGAAGCCATTTTTTGAAGGTTTTGAAGTTTTTAGAGAGAAGGAAGTTCGATTTTAGGAGATTACAGGCGTAATGAATGAAGAGTGGGGATTCTTCCACTTTTTATATAAATTTATGACGGCCCTTAATCATTAACTAGCCGTTTTTACCTGGGGACTTCAACCGACAAAAGTTCTGTCAATTATGACATCTTCGGCGCATGGGATTTGCCATTAATGTGCGTCTTCCCAAGGTGCCAGAGGTTACACGTGTAGGTTCTCTTTACGCGAGTGGGTTTTTACTAGGTTTTGCTAGAATTCGAAGCATCCACGATATTGATTGCCTAAGATAATTTCTCTATCACTAATTTACTCAACATACGTTACTCACTCAGCATGTGTATTTACTCAACATAGAGTGATTACTCAATATGTTTATCTACTCAGCATAGGATGTTTACTCAGCTTTTATGCCTACTCAGTATCATCACTCAATATATATGTCAATTCAGCATAGGGTGGCTTTTTCATTTTCAAGTGTAGTAAGGAGTTGATATTTTACTCAACATGGCATTTGCACAATTATTCAAAGTTCCACTCATATGACAATTATTTAATACAGACTTAGTTAGAGTGGATTTGACATACCAATTGCTTCCCTTAGTGTGTTGAATTGTTCTCGTGCCAAGGGCTTTGTGAAGATATCTGCAAGCTGATCATTTGTTGGCACGTAGGTCAGCTTGATCTCATCTTTTAGTACATGGTCTCTGATGAAGTGATGCCTTATGCTAACATGCTTCATCCTGCTGTGTTGGACTGGATTTTTAGATAGATCAATGGCACTTTTGTTGTCGCATTTGATCTCTATTGTCTTTGTTTTGACTCCGTAATCCTCAAACTGTTGCTTTATCCATAGGACTTGTGCAACACAGCTTCCAGCAGCCACGTACTCAGCTTCAGTTGTAGACAGAGCTACGGATGATTGCTTCTTGCTGAACCAAGATACTAGACAGTTTCCAAGGAAATGACATCCTCCTGAAGTACTCTTCCGTTCTAGCTTATCTCGTCCATAGTCAGCATCAGTATATCCAATGAGTGTGAAGTCATTTGAGGTTGGATACCATAGACCTGCATCAACTGAGCTTTGCAAGTATCTAAAAATTCTTTTTACAGCAGTTAGATGAGATTCCCTGGGGTCAGCTTGATATCTAGCACAATAGCATACTGAGTATTGAATGTCTGGTCTACTGGGAGTGAGATAGAGTAAAGAACCTATCATACCTCGATAGAGTTTACTATCAACTGACTTACTCTTCTCATCTTTGCATAGGACCGTATCAGTGCCCATGGGGGTTGATATTGGTTTGCAATCTACCATGCTGAATTTCTTTAACATTTCCTTGGTGTATTTAGACTGACTTATAAAGATGCCATTCGTTCCTTGCTTGATTTGAAGTCTAAGGAAGAAGTTGAGTTCACCCATCATGGACATTTCGAACTCAGTTTGCATCTGTTGGCTAAATTCTTTGCACAAAGATTCGTCAGTAGCACCAAAAATTATATCATCAACATATATCTGTGCAAGTAGGGTATGTTTACCCTTTTTCTTAATAAACAAGGTTGTGTCAGCTTTTCCCCTTACATAGTTCCTGGTCAGCAGGAAGTTGGTTAACCTCTCATACCAAGCTCTTGGAGCTTGCTTTAGGCCATACAGAGCCTTTTTAAGTTTATAAACGTGGTTTGGAAATTTTGGATCTTCAAACCCAGGAGGTTGACTAACATACACCTCTTCGTTTATAAAGCCATTAAGAAATGCACTTTTCACATCCATTTGATATAGTTTAAAATTCATGTAACTAGCATAGGCACACAATATACGTATAGCTTCTAGTCTAGCAACAGGAGCAAATGTTTCTCCATAGTCTATACTCTCTTGCTGACTATAGCCTTGGGCTACAAGACGAGCTTTGTTTCTAATCACATTTCCATGCTCATCTACCTTATTTCTAAAGACCCACTTAGTTCCTATGGGCTTTTGATCCCTAGGTTTAGGTACTAAATCCCATACCTCATTTCTGGTAAATTGGTCAAGCTCTTCTTGCATAGCATTGATCCAATATTCATTTTGCTCAGCATCAGCAAAGTTCTTTGGCTCATGTATTGAGACGAATGCAACATTGCTGAGGTATTTTCTAAGCTGATCTCTGGTCATTAATTTGTTGTTGGCGGCATCAAGAATGGCTTGTTCTGTATGTCCTCTTGGGATCTTTATTTCCTTGGGCAATGTTGAGTTGTTTGGAAGAGGGTGTTTCTACAATCTCTACAGGAATAGATTGGTCAGCAAATGATATTTCAATTTCTTGCTTACCTTGGGTCAGCTCCTGTATAGTTGACACAGAGGCTTCTGGTTGATCAGCGGAAGCTGAGCCTGGTTCATCTTCTTCAGGCTGAGCTGACTTACCTGTAGGGTCAGTTTCATCGAACTCAACATGTACAGACTCTTCTACAACCTGAGTTCTTTTGTTAAATACTCTATATGCTTTACTGTATGTTGAGTACCCTAAAAAGATCGCCTCGTCAGCTTTAGCATCAAATTTAGCAAGGTTGTCTTTTGTATTGAGTATAAAGCATTTACACCCAAAGGCACGAAAGTATCCAATGTTGGGCTTTCGACCTTTCCAAAGTTCATATGGGGTTTTCTTAAGTATAGGTCTAACTAGAGCCCTCTTCAGTATGTAACATGCCGTGTGAACAGCTTCACCCCAGAAGTACTTTGGAAGCCTATTTTCACTCAGCATTGTCCTAGCTATTTCGACAATGGTTCTATTTTTCCTTTCAACGACCCCATTTTGTTGAGGTGTTCTAGGAGCAGAGAAGTTGTGGTCAATACCACTGGTTTCACAGAATTCATCAAACTGTTGATTTTTGAATTCTCCACCATTGTCGCTTCTAATGTGAGCTACTCTTAGGTCTTTGTCATTTTCAAGCTTTTTGATCAATGTGGTAAACATCTCAAAGGTTTCATCCTTGCTACTCAGCAAGATGATCCAAGTGTACCGAGAGAAATCATCTACAATAACCAAGGAAAATTTCTTACCTCCCAAGCTGAGTGGCTGGATAGGTCCGAAAAGATCCAAGTGTAGTAATTCCAATGGTCTTTTGGTTGAGACAATATTTTTGCTATGAAATGACTTTTTAGTTTGTTTGCCTTGCTGGCATGCTTTACATAGTTGATCTTTTTCAAACTTTAATTTGGGTAATCCCTCAACTAATTGCTTTCTAGCTAATTTGGCAAGAAGGTCCATGCTGACATGCCCAAGTCTTCTATGCCATAGCCAGGAGTTGTTCTCTTTAGTCACTAAGCATATGTTTTTAGAAAACAGTTTTTCTAAGTTTAACATGTATACATTTTCTACACGAGGGGCAGTTAAAATTAACTCATTTGTATTTCCCTCGAGTATTTGACACTTAGTATCATCAAATACAACCTTTCTGCCGCTCTTGCAAAGCTGAGCTACACTCAACAGATTGTATTTGAGACCTTTAACTAAGGAGACAGACTCAATAGTTGGGTTACCTCCGATAGTACCTGAGCCGACTATCTTACCCTTCTTGTTGTCTCCAAAGCTTACACTTCCACCTCGTTTAAGCTCTAGTGTGATGAACTGAGTTTCATCACCTGTCATATGCCTTGAGCATGCGCTGTCTATATACCATAGTTTTGGCTTCTCCACGCATGTCAAGCTGACTTGCAGTTTAAACTATTCATTTTTAGGTACCCAATTTCTTTTGGGTCCTTTCTTGTTAGTATAAACAGGAGCAAAATCATATTTTAACTTGTGATGGCATACTTTTATGGTATGGCCTGGCTTACCACAGAAATCACAAAAAGGTACCCTTTGTGGGTTGAACTGAGTATAGTCAGCATTATTGTGTTGGGCATGCCAACATGCTTTTGTGGTATGTCCTTTTCTTCCGCAGAAGTCACATTGGACAGTCCGCTTGTTATGCCAACATACATCCTTTGTGTGTCCCCTTTTTCCACAACACTCACATTGAGTAACTTGCTTATGCTGACTAGTATTTGCGTACTCAGCATGGGCTTTATTTCTTTTTGAGCCCTTCTCTTGACTCTGTAACATTGTGATATCCTTTCTAAGTTTCTTTGACTCAGATTGAAGCTCCGTGACAAACTTATGTAAGATTTGCATGTTGGTATGCAAGTCAGAGTTGTCCTGGAGAAGATATCGGAGGTCACTCAGCTTGACCTCTTCAATCTCATCACAGCGCCTGCTGAGTGCCTTAATCTTTTTGTTACACTTCTTAGTTAGTGTATATAAGTCACTCAGGGCATTTACCATTTCGTTTCTAAGCAAAAGTAAGGATGTTACTGTTGGTCCCTTGTTTAGTTGCAAGTATAGTTCCAAGGGGGGGGGGGTTAGGAACTATTTAAACTTTTTAAGGTCAATTTACAGACTTCTTTTTCTAAAGAAAGTTTGAACAGCGGCGCTGAGTGAATAGTAAGGTACTGGCTTAGTCAACAGGTGACTAGGTCAGTTTCTTAGCTTGAGTCAGGAGATAGCACTTAGAGTCTATTCCTGAGCTCAGACGTTCAACGCGCACAACTCAACTTGACCTCTTTACTTGGTCAGTTTTGATTATTTAAAGCAAGCAATATAAATAAGGAGTTAAGGTAAGAAATACTTCACTCAGCAGATTTATCCAGGTTCGGCTTCTTCTAAGCCTATGTCCTGTCCCCGGAACACGTTCCGAGATTTCAAATACTCTACTGAGCTCTTTAAAGGTAGAGCCTCAAACCTTTTACAATATCAGCAATTGAGTATGACAAGAGTACCTTCCTCTATACTTCTACTCAATCCTAATCTCTCCGTTGAGTACTTAAAACCGAGTACTCAGCCTCTCCTTTCTATCTCTAGAAATGATAAGTGTTTTGTCCTAATACAAAGATGTGCTAAGACACTTTAGACGATTTACAATCACTCTAGTCTTTTACACAGATATGAGAAATGTAGTGTAAGAATTTTGCTTTGCTTCTTTCTTGCAGAACTTGTAGAGATTTGGTCAGCGTAATGGCTTGATCAAGTTCTGTGTGTTATGAAGCTTGTGATGGCACTTTTTATAGAGACGTCTGGGTCATCGGTCATTTCGAATTTCGAAATAACCATTGGAGGGAAACGGCTATGTGTCGTTGTCATCCTGACTTGTATAGAGCTCTCGGCCAATCACAATCGTGTATCTTCTGTCCTCGGTCAGCTCAGCAGATGGTCTCTCCTTTTATGGTAAAGTCAACTGGACAGCATACTGTGTCGTCTGAACTTTGCCAAAAGAGGAAACACTTTGTCTGGAAGTTTTTCTTTGCCAGCTGCTGTCTTGTACGCTTTGTTGAGACTACTCAGCAGCTTCATCTTGAAGTTGTTCCCGAAGGTCTTCTAGATCCTTCCGATTGCTGAGTTGCGTTTTGAACAAAACGGCAACGTCTTGATATACGCGGGCCGAGTGTACTGAGTTGTTTGACTTAGGCCTTGGCTTCCATATTGGGCTTGGGCCTTCCAATCCTTATGACTTATAACATTTATACTCAACATTGAACAAACACATTAGTAGAATAAATCAAAGCATTTAAACTTAGTGTGTTTAGAATATGTATTTTAATTTATACTTAAACAATTTTGTCAAATCAAAATTATGTAGAAAGATGTTTCAACAAACTCCCCCATTTTGATGTTGGCAAAACTATTCAGCAAGGAACTCAGTATGAGCTCCCCCATGATAGTTGACCTAGAATAATTAAGCAAACTCCCCCGTAAGGGTTGAGCTACTGACTTAGCTTTTCTTAAGACATTTAAGGATTTAAATGAGTAAGTCTAAGGTCAGTTTTCAGATATAGGTCAGCTATATCACATATTCTATTTACTCAGTGTTAGGCGAAAGTTTTTAGACATATAGAGCGCGCTGAGTAATTTGTTGTTCAATGAGTTCTTATCAGAATATTTCATAAGTGTATAGGTTTATGTCAAACATGTTATCAGCATATCATTTAGTCAATAAATATTATAAGTGTTAAACAAAGCTGATATAAATGAAGATACATAATAACTCAGTACTTATTAGCATATATCATAACTCAGTATTTGAATAAGAAAAGTAAGTATGATATATAAGTTGAAAGAAGTCAGCAGTTACACAGCAAAAGAAATAAACATAGCACATAGATTACAAATGTTAAGACCTAGCCTATCTATTTCTTTTTCTTGCCCTGTGACTGACTTCGCTCGTACTGACGTCGCTCATGCTGAGCTCTGGCAGCTTGCGCTTTCTCCCCCGTTTTGTCAACTTCAGGGAGCTTGAACGCATCGGTTAAGACAGCACGAGAAAGTTCTTGTGAAAGCTCTTTTAGTTTGTCAGCACTTTCGTTTACGCCATCAAAAATGGCAACTCCATCAGCTGATACTTCGACTGGTATATGAAGATCAGCAGCACTGAGCATATTTACACTGAAAGCTTGAGCTTTGGCTTGCCAGATGAGAGCTTCAGAGAGGCCAGCAAAGACTTGGTGGAAAGTTTTCAAGAGAGCTGAGTCATAATGATGACGCTGGATATTATTATGAAGGATGTGATTGAAGGATTGCTGTGCGAGAGATAGCAACTCATTCTGTTTCAACGCGTCAGTATCCATCTCTTGTTTGTTGAGGTTAAGTAGCCTGATGGCCTCACCGATTTGCTCGACTGAGCACTGACTATAGGACACCATTTGCTCATTTGTCTTAAGTTGCTCAGTATGAAGCTGAGCAAAAAGCATCTTGAGTTCTGAGGAAGTGGCGTAGTCAGTGTTCACAGCAGATAACTTCTGAACTTGCTGATGGAGAGAGTTCAGATGTTGAATTGTTGACAGCTGTATCTCTGCCAACTTGGCAAGTGAATCCTGCTTAGCTTGCTGGGCTTGGAATGACAAGACTACATTCAGCAGATCCTTGAGTCCCTTGACTTCGTTGAGAAGTAGAGTGACCTGGGAGAGCTGAGTTGTCTCAGGAATTGAAGATCCAGCAGCAGGCGAAGTGGAGTGTTGAAGATCGTGGATGAGTGCTTGTACTGAGTCAATGAGCTATTTGCCGGACTCAGTGGCATCCCGATGTACATCAGTATGACTAGAAGAAAGTGGAGTGAAGAGAGTACCTTGGTCAGTGACTAGATGAGTTGGCTCAATCTGCACTTGAGTTGGAGGAATTGTTGATTGATCATCAGAGAGAGTTGTTGTAGAAGTAATACCCCGAACACTGTCTGTGCTGACGGTGGAAAGATGGGGAGTCAGCACCATGCTTGAGGAGACAGCATGAGCAGTGGTCGGTTCAACCTGACTAGTTGACGTGGTTGAAGTGTTATGGTCGGCATGTTCCTGTTGAGAAGAAACAGAGGCTTGTTTTTCCAACGGCGCGGAGGAAGTTGAAGTGGATTGCCGCTTGAAGAATGTCAGTTTGACAGTAGAAGGATCCTTTGTTGTCTTGGAGAGGACAAGTTCAGGAATAGATGGTGATTGCACAGGAGGTTCACTGACCATTTTCTCACTGGCCTTAACCAGCTTTCGCCTTCTACGCGGTGGAGTGGTATGATGAGCAGGTTCTTCTGAGTGAGTAGGAGAAGGTTCCTTGTGCTCAGTATGGGTCTGGTCAGCATGCTCAACTTGCTAAACTTGCTCAACTCCAGCAACTAACTCGGTGTCAGTTTGCACAGCTCCACACTCTAACCCAGTGTTAGCATTTTCAACCTCGATTTCGCTGTCATACTCTTCAGACTCCTCAGCATCATCCTGACCACTGGCTTCAGCTTCTTCTTCAGCAGTGCTGTCTCCATCAAGTTCTTCCTCAACTTGGGAGATGAAGTGGTCATCTAACTGGACCTCAGTTTCCGTAGCATCAGTACCTTGGCATTGAGTGAAATGAGAATCACCCGGTACAATAAAGTTGGTCGGTATAACGTCCAGAGGTTCCAGTGTTGAAGTCCTTTGCTTCTTCTGAGGTAGTTCAGCAGCTTCCTTAGCTCCAGGCTCATCTTGCCTGGTTCTTTTTTCAGCTGACTTTCCAGCTGACCTCTGCCTCTTTACAGGAGACTCAACATTTGGTGAAAGAGTCTCAGCAGACTTTCTCTTGCGAGAAGATGGGGCTTTAGATCGTCGCCCTTTCTGAGGCACAGCAGTGGATTCCTCAGCTTGGTCAGTTTGACCAGCAGCAGCAACTTTTCCCTTCTTCAAGGGTTGTCCAAATTTAAGTGCCCTCAGCGAGGCAGCTGTGATCTCAGTTCCTCTGAAGGATTCCTCGCCTTTGAGATCAATCTTGTGGTCAAGAAGAATTCGAGTTATGAGTGACCCAAGTCTCATCGTACCCGTGCTGCATAGAAACCCAGCAACTAAGAAAACCGGCATGTTGATGGGGGTGTACGTCAGCATGTGCCATATGAAGCACTGTTCAAAGTTGGTTGCTGATGTAGTGCAGTTGATCTTTGGGTAAATGAAGTAGCTCAGCAGGTAGTGAGCCATCTTCTGGTGCTGTCCCATTGAAGATGCTAAGATCTCTCCTGAGTGACCCTCAGGTTTGCAGAAGGTATAGACGTAGTCGGTTTTGTCCTGATCTCCTGACTTCCTCAGCCTTACTCCCTCAGTTTTGAGCTGGAGGAGATTTCCTATGTACAGAGGGTTGATGAAGATGGTTTTCCCTTTTACTTCAGTGCTTAGGTAGTCGGCGGAGTCACTGGCAACCTTGAGGTTGTGGTAAAACTCCCTCACTAGGTCAGGATATGTCTCATCCCTGACCGAGAATAGCCCAGTCCACTCGTTTTTAGAAATCCATTCGGCAAATGGCTGTTCGTTCTGCACAAAGTGCTCCGAAACCCATCTGGAGGGTTCTACCTTCCATTCAGATATATTGTCGAAGACCTTGGAGTAGGTCCTGATCTTAACAGCTTTCTCTTTTCCAGAAGTTTGGCCAGTTTTACCCTTGCTCGGTATAGAAGGGTTTTGTGAAGGTTCATCGGAGCTGGACTTTTGGTGGCCGGCACCGGAGACTTTGAAAGATAACTTAGTCATTCTTCGGAGATGGAGGAATTAGAGGAATTTGAAAGAAAAGAAGTTCTAAGTGATTTCTTTGCCTTAAGAATTGATTAAGCGTAAAGAGTAAAAGATGGGGAAATACCCATAATTTATAGACGAAATGAACGGTGTGGATCTTAATCGAATCCATGTGTCAGTTTTGCCTTGGGATCATGTACCGATAATGATCCTGGCATTTATGACACATTACGGCGAATACGTCATCCTAGGCTATACGCGTGCTTTGCATTTATGCTAACGGATTAATCACTCAGTATTTAGAATGTCAAGCGTTTGATATTCTGAGTGGTCAGTGCATTATTTAAGAATGATTTTAAGGTCAAGTTCTAAACTAATTTACTCAGTGTGCAAGTGTACTCAGTATTGTATATTCAGTCAGTTTCAATGAGATACTCTGCAAACAAAAAATCATTCAGCATGTAATTCACTCAGCATTCATATTAATTTAGCACAGGAATTTACTGAAGAGGATTAAACATACCAATTGCTTCTCTCAGTATGCTGAACTGCTCACGGGCCAGTGGCTTCGTGAAGATATCAGCAAGCTGTTCGTCCGTTGGGACAAAGGTCAGCTTGATCTCACCCTTGAGTACATGGTCTCTAATGAAGTGATGTCTGATGCTGACATGCTTCATTCTGCTGTGTTGAATTGGGTTCTTGGAAAGATCAATTGCGCTTTTGTTGTCACATTTGACTTCAATTGTTTTCGTTTGAACACCATAGTCTTCAAGATGTTGCTTGATCCATAGGACTTGAGCAACACAATGACCAGCAGCAATGTACTCAGCTTCAGTGGTGGACAGGGCTACTGACGCCTGCTTTTTGCTGAACCAGGATACAAGACAGCTTCCTAAGAAGTGGCATCCTCCAGAGGTGCTTTTTCGTTCCAGCTTATCTCGTCCATAGTCAGTGTCAGTGTATCCGATGAGTGTAAAATCATGAGTATTTGGATACCACAAACCTGCGTTCACTGAGCTTTGCAAATATCTAAGGATCCTTTTTACAGCAATGTAATGAGATTCCTTAGGGTTAGATTGATATCTAGCACAGTAGCATACTGAAAACTGAATGTCTGGTCTACTGGCTGTCAAGTAAAGTAAAGAGCCTATCATACCTCGATATAACTTGCTGTCTACTGACTTACCATTCTCATCAGCACAGAGGATAGTGTCAGTGCCCATAGGAGTGGATATTGGCTTGCAATTTTCCAAGTCATATTTCTTTAAGATCTCCTTGGCATATTTGGCTTGACTGATGAAGATGCCATTCTTTCCTTGTTTAATTTGAAGACCGAAGAAGAAGTTGAGTTCTCCCATCATGGACATTTCAAACCCAGTCTGCATTTGTTTGCTAAACTCCTTGCACATTGATTCGTTAGTTGCACCAAATATTATATCATCAACATAAATTTGGGCCAGCTGAGTATCTTTACCCTTTTTCTTAATGAATAAGGTTGTATCAGCTTTGCCCCTGACGTAATTTCTAGTCAGCAGGAAACTGGTCAGCCTCTCATACCAAGCACGTGGTGCTTGTTTGAGGCCGTACAGAGCCTTTTTGAGTTTGTAAACATGGTTTGGGAACTTAGGGTCCTCAAAACCTGGAGGTTGATTTACATAAACCTCCTCGTTTATAACTCCATTAAGAAATGCACTTTTGACATCCATTTGGAATAATTTAAAATTCATTTAAGATGCATATGCACATAATATTCTAATTTCCTCTAGCCTTGCCACTGGGGCAAAGGTCTCACCGTAGTCTATACCTTCTTGCTGACTGTAGCCCTGAGCTACAAGCCTTGCTTTGTTCCTAACTACGTTTCCTTATTCGTCCATCTTGTTCCTGAAGACCCATCTTGTTCCAATGGTCTTTTGACTCTTTGGATGAGGCACTAACTCCCATACATCATTTCTTCGAAATTGATCGAGCTCCTCTTGCATTGCATTCATCCAGAATTCATCGTACTCAGCTTCAGTGAAATTCTTCGGTTCTTGTACTGAGACGAAAGCAACATTGCTGAGGTACTTCCTGAGTTGATTCCTCGTCATCAGGGTATTCCCAGCAGAATCAAGGATTGCACTTTCGGAGTGCCCTCATGGAATCCTTATTTCTTTGGGTAGATTTATGTCTTGTGCTGTTCCTGTTTCAACAATCTCTGCAGAAGTAGATGGGTCAGTAAAAGTAATCTTAGGTTCACTCTTACTCTTGGTCAGCCTTTTCGTGAATGACTCAGTAGCTGGTTCTGGGTCAGCGATGGTTACTGAGTTTGGATCATCTTCGGTCAGCGGCTGGTATCTACCTGCAGGGTCAGTTTCATCGAACTCTACATGTATTGACTCTTCTAAAACTTGAGTCCACTTATTAAAAACTCTGTATGCTTTGCTGTTTGTTGAGTAGCCCAAAAAGATAGCCTCATCAGCTTTTGAATCAAACTTTGCTAAGCTATCTTTGGTATTTAAAATAAAACATCTACAGCCAAAGGCACGAAAGTATCCAATATTGGGCTTTCGTCCTTTCCAAAGTTCATAGGGGGTTTTCTTGAGTATAGGTCTAACTAGAGCCCTATTAAGAATGTAGCATGCTGTGTTAACAACCTCTCCCTAAAAATACTTTGGAAGCCTATACTCATCCAGCATTGTCCTGGCTATTTCAACCAGAGTTCTGTTCTTCCTTTCTACAACCCCATTTTGCTGAGGTGTTCTAGGAGCAGAAAAATTGTGGTCAATGCCGCTGGCTTCACAGAATTCAACAAACTTTTGGTTTTTGAACTCTCCACCGTTATCACTACGGATATGAGCTAATTTTAGGTCTTTTTCATTTTCAATTTTTCTAACCAAATTTGAAAATGTCTCAAAGGTCTCATCCTTGTTGGTCAGCAAGATGACCCACGTATACCGAGAGAAGTCATCTACAATGACCAAGGAAAATCTTCTTCCACCCAGACTCAGCGGCTGGACTGGACCAAAGAGATCCAAGTGTAGCAACTCTAACGGACGTTTAGTTGAGACAATGTTTTTACTGTGAAAAGATTGTTTGGTTTGTTTTCCAGCTTGGCAAGCGTGGCATAATTGATCTTTTTGAAATTTAAGTTCGGGCAGTCCCTCAACCAATTTCTTTCTTGCTAGTTTGGCCAGGAGGTCCATGCTTACATGACCAAGTCTCCTGTGCCATAGCCAGGAATTTTCTTCCTTTGTTACTAAGCACACAGTTTTTGAAAACTTTTTCTCTAAGTCTAGCATAAAGACATTATCTATCCGAGGGGCAGTTAAAATTAACTCATTTGTTTTACCCTCGTATATTTTACATCCAGTAGCATCAAATATAACTTTTCTCCCATTGTCACATAGCTGAGCTACGCTGAGTAAGTTATATTTGAGTCCGCTGACTAGGGAGACAGATTCAATAGTAGGATTACCTCCGATGGTTCCTGAGCCTACTATCTTACCCTTCTTGTTGTCTCCAAAACTTACGCTCTCTCATCGTTTACGTTCAAACGTGATGAACTGAGTTTCATCACCCGTCATATGCCTTGAGCATGCGCTGTCAATATACCACATCTTTGACTTCTCGGCACATCTCAGGCTTACCTGCATTGTAACTAGTTACTTTTAGGTACCCAATTCTTTTTGGGTCCTGACTTGTTAGGTGCAACAGGTATATCATCATACTTTATTTTATGGCGGCATACATGGACAGTATGGACATTCTTTCCACAGAAGTCACAACTGACCTTCTGTTTAGGATTTTTTACTGACTTGTCAGCACCCCAGTGCTGAGCGTGCCAGCACACCTTAGTGGTGTGTCCTAACTTCCCACAAAAGTCACACTGGAATTTTCGCTGGGGATTCCATCTCTGCCGAGTACCTCGGTACTGAGTTCTCAGAGGAATGTTATTTTTCTTAGGAACCTTTAGTTGGTTCTGGATGGTTGTGACGTCCTTCCTCAGTTTCTTTGAAACTGACTGGACTTCAGAGACATACTCATGCATGATCTTCATGTTATCATGCAGAGTCAAATTGTCCTGAAGAAGGTATCTGAGGTCACTCAGTTTGACCTCTTCCACTTCGTCACAGCGCCTGCTGAGTGCTCTAACCTTCTTATTACACTTCTTAACAAGTGTATAGAGGTCACTCAGGGCATTAACCATATCGTTTCTGAGCTGGGGAAGAGAAATTACCTCATTTGATTGCTCTTCATCATCTGATGCGATGGATGGGTCTGCATGCTCAGAGACGCATGGCTCAGCAAGTTCGTCAGCCATAAAGCATATCTTCGCTGACTCGGTGGCCTCAGTTTCTGTTGATGAAGATTCATCACTGTCACTCCAAGTAGCCACCATTGCCTTCTTCCCACTCTTCTTGTCTTTCCTCAGCGTGGGGCAGTTTGACTTAATATGGCCAGTTTGATGGCACTCAAAGCATGTAATGGTCTTTGAGCTGTCCTTTCTGTATTTGCTGTCGCTTGAGTCAGCTTTATACTTATCAAACTTTTTGTAAGGCTTTTTAGAATATTTGTCGTTCTTCCTGAACAACCTTTTCATCTTCCTTGTGAACATAGCCATCTCCTCATCATCAGTTGAACTCCCGTCAGTGGAGTCAGCTTTCATGACAAGTGACTTCTGCTTCTTGTCATCAGATTTTTCCTTCACCTCAAAGTTTTTCATGGATATCTCATGGGTCAGCAATGAACCGATGAGTTCGTCATATTTGTAGGTGGTTAAATCCTGAGCTTCCTCAACTGCTGTCTTCTTTGCTTGCCAGTCCTTCGGAAGACTCCTGAGTATCTTTTTAACTTGTTCTTCCTTAGTGAAGATTTTCCCAAGTCTCTTGAGCTCATTTATGATGTTGGTGAATCTTGCGTTCATGTCTGAAATGCCCTCATCATTGTTCATCTCGAACAGCTCGTACAGTCTCATCTGCTGATTCACCTTGGATTCTTTTACTTTATTTTTTCCCTCGTAGGTGACTTCCAGCTTTTTCCAGATCTCTTGTGCCGACTCGCACCCTGAGATTTTGTTATATTCTGCAGCATCGAGCGCACAGTGAAGCATATTGATAGCCGAATCATGGTTTTGGAGCTTCTTAAGATCATCCTCTGTCCATTTGGCCTCAGCTTTTATAACTGTTTGGCCAGCCATAACCTCGATAGGTACAAACGGGCCTTGGACTATGGATAGCCAGGCACTCATGTTTGTAGCCTGAATGAAGTTTTTTATCCTATTCTTCCAGAAGGTATAGTTTGACCCGAAGAATAGGGGAGGCCTAGTAATGGACAGCCCCTCAGGCAGTATTTGAGTTGTTTGGTTTCCAGGGAGAAACCGAGTGCTGTTTTCGCCCATGGTAGGGATCAGCTCAAGGTTGTTAGACCTTTTAAAGTGAGCTTTTAAGCTCTGATACCACTTGTTGGTCCCTTGTTTAGTTGCAAGTATAGTTCCAAGGGGGGGGGGGTTAGGAACTATTTAAACTTTTTAAGGTCAATTTAGGCGGACTTCTTTTTCTAAAGAAAGTTTGAACAGCGGCGCTGAGTGAACAGTAAGGTACTGGCTTAGTCAACAGGTGACTAGGTCAGTTTCTTAGCTTGAGTCAGGAGATATCACTTAGAGTCTATTCCTGAGCTCAGACGTTCAACGCGCACAACTCAACTTGACCTCTTTACTTGGTCAGTTTTGATTATTTAAAGCAAGCAATATAAATAAGGAGTTAAGGTAAGAAATACTTCACTCAGCAGATTTATCCAGGTTCGGCTTCTTCTAAGCCTACGTCCTGTCCCCGGAACACGTTCCGAGATTTCAAATACTCTACTGAGCTCTTTAAAGGTAGAGCCTCAAACCTTTTACAATATCAGCAATTGAGTATGACAAGAGTACCTTCCTCTATACTTCTACTCAATCCTAATCTCTCCGCTGAGTACTTAAAACCGAGTACTCAGCCTCTCCTTTCTATCTCTAGAAATGATAAGTGTTTTGTCCTAATACAAAGATGTGCTAAGACACTTTAGACGATTTACAATCACTCTAGACTTTTACACAGATATGAGAAATGTAGTGTAAGAATTTTGCTTTGCTTCTTGCTTGCAGAACTTGTAGAGATTTGGTCAGCGTAATGGCTTGATCAAGTTCTGTGTGTTGCGAAGCTTGTGATGGCACTTTTTATAGAGACGTCTAGGTCATCGGTCATTTCGAATTTTGAAATAACCGTTGGAGGGAAACAGCTATGTGTCGTTGTCATCCTGACTTGTACAGAGCTCTCGGCCAATCACAATCGTGTATCTTCTATCCTCGGTCAGCTCAGTAGATGGTCTCTCCTTTTATGGTAAAGTCAACTGGACAGCATACTGTGTCGTCTGAACTTTGCCAAAAGAGGAAACACTTTATCTGGAAGTTTTCCTTTGCCAGCTGTTGTCTTGTACGCTTTGTCGAGACTACTCAGCAGCTTCATTGTGAAGTTGTTCCTGAAGGTCTTCTAGATCCTTCCGATTGCTGAGTTGCGTTTTTGTTCAAAACGGCAACGTCTTGACATACGCGGGCCGAGTGTACTGAGTTGTTTGACTTGGGCCTTCCAATCCTTATGACTTATAACATTTATACTCAACATTGAACAAACACATTAGTAGAATAAATCAAAGCATTTAAACTTAGTGTGTTTAGAATATGTATTTTAATTTATACTTAAACAATTTTGTCAAATCAAAATTATGTGGAAAAGGTGTTTCAACAGTTACCTCATTGTTGTGATTCTCCTGGTCAGTTTCATCAGAGAGGTCAGCATGCTCAGATTGGGATTGGTCAGCTCCATCATCTGCCATAAAACATATATTGGCTGTTTCATTTTGCTCAGCTTCAGATGATGTTGACTCATCACTGTCACTCCACGTGGCTACCATAGCCTTTTTGCTTCCCTTCTTCTCTTTCTTGAGGTTGGGACAGCTTGACTTGATGTGCTCGGTTTGATGACACTCAAAACATGTGACAGATTTCGAGCTGTCCTTCTTGTACTTGTCACTTGACTCAGCTTTGTACTTATCATTTCTTCTAAATGATCTTTTGCCATTTCCATCATTTCTCCTGAACAGCTTTTTCATCTTTCTGGTGAACATGGCCAGTTCCTCATCATCAGTTGACTCCGCTTCAGTTGAGTCAGCTTTCATGACAAGGGATTTTTGTTTCTTATCTTCTGATTTTTCTTTCTCTTTGGCTTCAAAGTTTTTCATAGAGATTTCATGGGTCAGCAGGGAACCGATCAGCTCATCATATTTGTAGGTAGTCAAGTCTTGGGCTTCTTCTACGGCTGTTTTCTTTGCTTGCCGGCTCTTGGGCAGACTTCTCAGAATTTTCTTCACCTGTTCTTCTTCAGTGAAGTTCTTTCCAAGCCTTTTTAGCTCATTTATAATGTTTGTGAACCTTGCGTTCATCTCTGAGATGTCTTCATTCTCCTTCATCTCAAACAGCTCGTAGAGTCTCATATGTTAATTGACTTTAGACTCCTTAACTTTGCTTGTGCCTTCATAGGTTACTTCAAGCTTCTTCCAAATCTCCTGTGCTGACTCGCAACCTGAAATCTTATTGTATTCTGCAGCATCTAACGCACAGTGAAGCATATTTATAGCCGAAGCATTATTTTGTAATTTTCTGAGGTCATCCTCTGTCCACTCAGCCTCACTTTTAACAATTTTCTCATCGTTAACAGTTTTGTATGGCACATGTGGACCTTGAACAATTGCAAGCCATGCACTCATGTTTGTGGCTTGAATAAAGTTTTTCATCCTATTCTTCCAGAATGTATAATTTGACCCAAAGAATAGGGGAGGTCTAGTGATTGATAGTCCCTCAGGGAGTATCTGTGTTGTTTGGTTTCCTGGAAGGAACCGAGTGCTATTCTCACCCATTTTTCGGGATCAGCTCAAGATTGTTAAATCTTTGAGTAGTGAGCTTAAGCTTTGATACCACTTGTTGGTCCTTAGTAATTAGTTCCAAGAGGGGGGGGGGGGGGTTAGGAACTATTTAAACTTTTTCACATTTTAATTAAGCTGACTGGAAGTTATTTTGAGAGTTTATTAACTCAGCTTGGTGAGATATGTTTGAAGACAGCTTTAGTCAGATGTTGACTAAAGTTGTTTTCTTGTGAGTTGAGAATTGACACTCTTGGAGGTCAGCTTCTAACTCAGCACCACTTACTTACTCAAGATCAGCTTAGACAATTTATATGTTGAGTAAATAAAGTAAACAACACATGCAATTATAAGAGAGAGTTTAGAGATTACTCAGTATCACTTATCCTGGTTCGGCCTCTCTGCCTACGTCCAGTCCCCAGAGTCCTCCGGGATTTTTGAATCCAATACTGAGCTCTTTAAAGGTAGAGCACAAATCGATTACAAGGCAGTTGAATATGCAAGAGTACCTTCCTCTATTCGTCTACTCAACTCCTACTAAGTGCTACAACCCAGCACCTAGATTTCTCTACCACTGAAATGCTTACAGCCAAACACTCAGCTTTACACTCTCAATATTCCTATTGATCACAGACTTGTTCCTTTTGAACTAAAGAACACTTTAGATGATTACAAATCAATCTAGCATTTACACATAGAATAGAAAAGTTGGTGTAAGATCCTTTTTGTATTTGAGTGCTTTTGAAACTTTCTCTCTTGTATTTTTCTTTTGATGCTTCGGTGTTTATCCAAGTTTTTCGATTGTCCTTTTATAGAAGGAAATCTGTAGATTTGATCATTTTGAAATGTCCTAACCGTTAACATCAAAACGGCTCTTTTGGGGAACAATTTCTGGAAAGCTTCAGACTGCACCTCCATTCCCTTTCTCTGTTTTCTTCAGGCGTCAGGTTTGTCTTCTAGCGTCTGGTTTGTCTGTTTGTGCCAGTTGTCTGTTTCTAATAATCCAACGTCCCATGACTCTTGGAATTAGTCTTTTAGGTGTCTTCGAGGTTCCAATTATTGGTGCAGAAGATTGGCAGACTTTGTCTTTTAGTGAACGGATCCTTCATGTTGTCCTGACTGTTACTCAGCTTCGTTTGTTCTTTTCGAATGTTCAACGTTTATGCTGAGTTCCTTCTAGGTCAGCTCCGTTCTGTTTAACCACTCCTGAAGAAGTCTTCAACTTTAGTCAGCTTCATTTTGCTTCTGAATTTTAACTCCACTCAGCTTCTATTCTGTCATGCTGAGTTCCGTTCTACTCAGCTTCGTTTATGCTGACTTTTGTCCTGTCTTAACTTTATATATTTTTGCACTCAATATTTAACAAACATATTAGTACAATTAAATCAAAGCATCTAAATTTAATTGCCTCTTAATCATGGATGATTTTGTCAAATCAAAATCTTGTGGAAAGGTGTTTCAACAGATTCAACTTAATCAAAAGGCTGAAGATATTCCTAGTACTTCAGCCGCATTTCATCATGGCCTGGTTCATTCTCGTAATCATCTGTTTTCACCACTGATAGTTACACCAACTTTAGACCAAAGAATCAACTCTTACATAGGGTCATTATAATTATATTAAGGGGATATTTGAATAATTATAATTATTTTTGCAAAATAGTTCATTGAATTGAAGTTTGTATCGAGAAGTATATTTTGTTGGTCCCTTAACTAGTTGCAAGTATAGTTCCAAGGGGGGGTTATGAACTATTTAAACTTTTTCGCAATTTAGGCATACTTTTTTTACTAAAGAAAAGGTTTGAACAGCAGCGCTGAGTAAATAGCAAGATACTGGCTTAGTCAACAGGTGACTAGGTCAGTTTCTTAGCCTGAGTCAGGAGATAGCACTTAGAGTCTATTCCTGAGCTCTTACGTTTTAATGCGCACAACTCAACTTGACCTTTTGACTTGGACAGTTTTGATTGTTTAAGCAAGCAATATAAATAAGGAGTCAAAGGTTTAGAAATACTTCACTCAGCAGATTTATCCAGGTTCGGCTTCTTCTAAGCCTACGTCCTGTCCCCGGAACACGTCCGAGATTTCAAATCCTCTACTGAGCTCTTTAAAGGTAGAGCCTTAAACTTTTTACAATATCAGCAATTGAGTATGACAAGAGTACCTTCCTCTATACTTCTACTCAATCCTAATCTCTCCGCTGAGTACTTAAAACCGAGTACTCAGCCTCTCCTTTCTATCTCTAGAAATGATAAGTGTTTTTGTCCTAATACAAAGATGTGCTAAGACACTTTAGACGATTTACAATCACTCTAGACTTTTACACAGATATGAAAATGTAGTGTAAGAATTTTGCTTTGCTTCTTGCTTGCAGAACTTGTAGAGATTTGGTCAGCGTAATGGCTTGATCAAGTTCTATATGTTGTGAAGCTTGTGATGGCACTATTTATAGAGACGTCTGGTCATTCGGTCATTTTGAATTTCGAAATAACCGTTGAAGGGAAATGGCTATGTGTCGTTGTCATCCTGACTTGCACAGAGCTCTCGGCCAATCACAATCGTGTATCTTCTGTCCTCGGTCAGCACAGCAAATGGTCTCTCCTTTTATGGTAAAGTCAACTGGACAGCATACTGTGTCGTCCGAACTTTGCCAAAAGAGGAAACACTTTGTCTGGAAGTTTTCCTTTGCCAGCTGCTGTCTTGTACGCTTTGTCGAGACTACTCAGCAGCTTCATCTTGAAGTTGTTCCCGAAGGTCTTCTAGATCCTTCCGATTGCTGAGTTGCGTTTTGAACAAAACGGCAACGTCTTGATATACGCGGGCCGAGTGTACTGAGTTGTTTGACTTGGGCCTTGGCTTCCGTATTGGGCTTGGGCCTTCCAATCCTTATGACTTATAACATTTATACTCAACATTGAACAAACACATTAGTAGAATAAATCAAAGCATTTAAACTTAGTGTGTTTAGAATATGTATTTTAATTTATACTTAAACAATTTTGTCAAATCAAAATTATGTAGAAAGATGTTTCAACAAACTCCCCCATTTTGATGTTGGCAAAACTGTTCAGCAAGGAACTCAGTATGAGCTCCCCCATGATAGTTGACCTAGTATAATTAAGCAAACTCCCCCGTAAGGGTTGAGCTATTGACTTAGTTTTTCTTAAGACATTTAAGGATTTAAATGAGTAAGTCTAAGGCCAGTTTTCAGATATAGGTCAGCTATATCACATATTCTATTTACTCAGTGTTAGGCGGAAGTTTTTAGACATATAGAGCGCGCTGAGTAATTTGTTGTTCAATGAGTTCTTATCAGAATATTTCATAAGTGTATAGGTTCATGTCAAACATGTTATCAGCATATCTTTTAGTCAAATATTATAAGTGTTAAACAAAGCTGATATAAATGAAGATACATAATAACTCAGTACTTATTAGCATATATCATAACTCAGTATTTGAATAAGAAAAGTAAGTATGATATATAAGTTGAAAGAAGTCAGCAGTTACACAGCAAAAGAAATAAACAACATAGCACATAGATTACAAATGTTAAGACCTAGCCTATCTATTTCTTTTTCTTGCCCTATGACTGACTTCGCTCGTACTGACGTCGCTCATGCTGAGCTCTGGTAGCTTGCGCTTTCTCCCCCGTTTTGTCAACTTCAGGGAGTTTGAACGCATCGGTTAAGACAGCACGAGAAAGTTCTTGTGAAAGCTCTTTTAGTTTGTCAGCACTTTCGTTTACGCCATCAAAAATGGCAACTCCATCAGCTGATACTTCTACTGGTATATGAAGATCAGCAGCACTGAGCATATTTACACTGAAAGCTTCAGCTTTGGCTTGCCAGATGAGAGCTTCTGAGAGGCCAGCAAAGACTTGGTGGAAAGTTTTCAAGAGAGCTGAGTCATAATGATGACGTTGGATATTATTATGACGGATGTGATTGAAGGATTGCTGTGCGAGAGATAGCAACTCATTCTGTTTCAACGCGTCAGTATCCATCTCTTGTTTGTTGAGGTTAAGTAGCCTGATGGCCTCACCGATTTGCTCGACTGAGCACTGACTATAGGGCACCATTTGCTCATTTGTCTTAAGTTGCTCAGTATGTAGCTGAGCAAAAAGCGTCTTGAGTTCTGAGGAAGTGGCGTAGTCAGTGTTCACAGCAGATAACTTCTGAACTTACTGATGGAGAGAGTTCAGATGTTGAATTGTTGACAGCTGTATCTCTGCCAACTTGGCAAGTGAATCCTGCTTAGCTTGCTGGGCTTGGAATGACAAGACTACATTCAGCAGATCCTTGAGTCCCTTGACTTCGTTGAGAAGTAGAGTGACCTGGGAGAGCTGAGTTGTCTCAGGAATTGAAGATCCAGCAGCAGGCGAAGCGGAATGTTGAAGATCGTGGATGAGTGCTTGTATTGAGTCAATGAGCTTTTTCCTGGTCTCAGTGGCATCCCGATGTACATCAGTATGACCAGAAGAAAGTGGAGTGAAAGGAGTACCCTGGTCAGTGACTGGATGACTTGGCTCAATCTGCACTTGAGTTGGAGGTAAGGTTGATTGATCAGCAGAGAGGTTGGTGATGGAAGTCATAACCCGAACACTGTCTGTGCTGACGGCAGAAGGATGAGGAGTCAGCACCATGCTTGAGGAAACAACATGGACAGTGCTTGGTTCAACCTGACTTGTTGAAGTGGTGGAAGTGGTATGCTCGGCATGTTCCTGTTGAGAAGAAACAGAGGCTTGTTTTTCCAACGGCGTTGTAGTAGAGGAAGTTGAGGGCCGTTTGAAAAATTTTAATTGGACGGTAGAAGGATCCTTTGTTGTATTGGAGAGGACAAGTTCAGGAATAGATGGTGATTGCATAGGGGGTTCACTGACCATTTTCTCACTGGCCTTAACCAGCTTTCGCCTTCTACGTGGTGGAGTGGTATGATGAGCAGGTTCTTCTGAGTGAGTAGGAGTAGGTTCCTTTTCCTCAGTATGGGTCTGGTCAGCTTGATCAACTTGCTCAACTCCAGCAGCTAACTCAGTGTCAGTCTGCACAGCTCCACCAGCTAACCCAGTGTTAGCGTCCTCAGCTTCAATTTCGATGTCATACTCTTCAGACTCCTCAGCGTCATCCTGACCGCTGGTTTCATCGTCTTCTTCTTCCTCCTTAGTATTATCTCCATCAAGTTCTTCCTCAACTTGGGAGATGAAGTGGTCATCTAACTGGACCTCAGGTTCCTCAGCATCAGTACCTTGGCATTGAGTGAAATGAGAATCACCCGGTACAATAAAATCTGTCGGCATGACGTCGAGAGGTGCCAGTGTTGAAGACTTCTGCTTCTTCTGAGGTAGCTCAGCAGCTTCCTCAGTGTCAGGCTCATCTTGCCTGCTTCTCTTCTCAGCTGACTTTCCAGCTGACCTCTGCCTCTTTGCTGGAGACACAACATTAGGTGTCTCAGCAGATTTTCTCTTGCGAGAAGCTGGGGCCTTAGTTCTTCGCCCTTTCTTAGGCTTAGCAATAGTCTCCTCAGTCTGATCAGCTTGGCCAGCAGCAGCAGCAACTTTTCCTTTCTTCAAGGGCTGTCCAAATTTAAGTGCCCTCAGCGAGGCAGCTGTGATTTCGGTTCCTCTGAAAGATTCCTCACCTTCGAGGTCAATCTTGTGGTCGATGAGGATCCTGGTGATGATTGATCCCAACCTCATTGTACCCGTGCTGCGTAGGAACCCAGCAACTAAGAAAACCGGCATGTTGATGGGGGTGTACGTCAGCATGTGCCATATGAAGCACTGTTCAAAGTTGGTTGCTGATGTAGTGCAGTTGATCTTTGGGTAAATGAAGTAGCTCAGCAGGTAGTGAGCCATCTTTTGATGCTGTCCCATCGAAGATGCTGAGATCTCTCCTGAGTGACCCTCAGGTTTGCAGAAGGTATGGACGTAGTCGGTTTTGTCCTGATCTCCTGACTTCCTCAGCCTTACTCCCTCAGTTTTGAGCTGGAGGAGATTTCCTATGTACAGAGGGTTGATAAAGATGGTTTTCCCTTTTACTTCAGTGCTTAGGTAGTCGGCGGAGTCACTGGCAACCTTGAGGTTGTGGTAAAATTCCCTTACTAGGTCAGGATATGTCTCATCCCTGACCGAGAACAGCCCAGTCCATTCGTTCTTGGAAATCCACTCAGCAAATGGCTGTTCGTTCTGTACAAAGTGCTCCGAAATCCATCTGGAGGGTTCTACCTTCCATTCACGTACATTGTCGAAGACCTTGGAGTAGGTCCTGATCTTAACAGCTTTCCCTTGGCCAGAAGTTTGGCCAGTTTTACCCTTGCTTGGTGTAGAAGGGTTTCGTGAAGGTTCATCGGAGCTGGACTTTTGGTGGCCGGCACCGGAGACGTTGAAAGACAACTTAGTCATTCTTCGAATATGGAGGAATTAGAGGAATTTGAGAGAAAAGAAGTTCTAAGTGATTTCTTTGCCTTAAGAATTGATTAAGCGTAAAGAGTAAAAGATGGGGAAATACCCATAATTTATAGACGAAATGAACGGTGTGGATCTTAATCGAATCCATGTGTCAGTTTTGCCTTGGGATCATGTACCGACAATGATCCTGGCATTTATGACACATTACGGCGAATACGTCATCCTAGGCTATACGCGTGCTTTGCATTTATGCTAACGGATTAATCACTCAGTATTTAGAATGTCAAGCGTTTGATATTCTGAGTGGTCAGTGCAGTATTTAAGGATGATTTTAAGTTCAAGTTCCAAACTAATTTACTCAGTATGCAAGTTTTACTCAGTTATTGTATATTCAGACAGTTCCGATGAGTAACTCAGCAAACAATAAATCATTCAGTATATAATTCACTCAGCATTCATATTCATTTAGCATAGGAATTTACTGAAGAGGATTAAACATACCAATTGCTTCTCTCAGTATGCTGAACTGCTCACGAGCCAGTGGCTTCGTGAAGATATCCGCAAGCTGTTCGTCCGTTGGGACAAAGGTCAGCTTGATCTCACCCTTGAGTACATGGTCTCTAATGAAGTGATGTCTGATGCTGACATGCTTCATTCTGCTGTGTTGAATTGGGTTCTTGGACAGATCAATTGCACTTTTATTGTCACATTTGACCTCAATTGTCTTTGTTTGAACACCATAATCTTCAAGTTGTTGCTTGATCCATAGGACTTGAGCAACACAATGACCAGCAGCAATGTCCTCAGCTTCAGTGGTGGACAAGGCTACTGACGCCTGCTTTTTGCTGAACCAGGATACAAAACAGCTTCCTAAGAAGTGGCATCCTCCAGAGGTGCTTTTACGTTCCAGCTTATCTCGTCCATAGTCAGCATCAGTGTATCCGATAAGTGTAAAATCATGAGTATTGGATACCACAAACCTGCGTTCACTGAGCTTTGCAAATATCTAAGGATTCTTTTTACAGCAATGTAATGAGATTCCTTAGGGTTAGATTGATATCTAGCACAGTAGCATACTGAAAACTGAATGTCCGGTCTACTGGCTGTTAAGTAAAGTAGAGAGCCTATCATACCTCGATATAACTTGCTGTCTACTGACTTACCATTCTCATCAGCGCAGAGGACAGTGTCAGTGCCCATAGGAGTGGATATTGGCTTGCAATTTTCCAAGTCATATTTCTTTAAGATCTCCTTGGCATATTTGGCTTGACTGATGAAGATGCCATTCTTTCCTTGTTTAATTTGAAGACCGAGGAAGAAGTTGAGTTCTCCCATCATAGACATTTCAAACCCAGTCTGCATTTTTTTGCTAAACTCCTTGCACATTGATTCGTTAGTTGCACCAAATATTATATCATCAACATAAATTTGGGCCAGCAGGGTATCTTTACCTTTTTTCTTAATGAATAAGGTTGTATCAGCTTTGCCCCTGACGTAATTTCTAGTCAGCAGGAAACTGGTCAGCCTCTCATACCAAGCACGTGGTGCTTGTTTGAGGCCGTACAGAGCCTTTTTGAGTTTGTAAACATGGTTTGGGAACTTAGGGTCCTCAAAACCTGGAGGTTGATTTACATAAACCTCCTCGTTTATAACTCCATTAAGAAATGCACTTTTGACATCCATTTGGAATAATTTAAAATTCATGTAAGATGCATATGCACATAATATTCTAATTGCCTCTAGCCTCGCCACTGGGGCAAAGGTCTCACCATAGTGTATACCTTCTTGCTGACTGTAGCCCTGAGCTACAAGTCTTGCTTTGTTCCTGACTACGTTTCCTTGTTCGTCCATCTTGTTCCTGAAGACCCATCTTGTTCCGATGGTCTTTTGACTCTTTGGATGAGGCACTAACTCCCATACATCATTTCTTCGAAATTGATCGAGCTCCTCTTGCATTGCGTTCATCCAGAATTCATCGTACTCAGCTTCAGCGAAATTCTTCGGTTCTTGTACTGAGACGAAAGCAACATTGCTGAGGTACTTCATGAGTTGATTCCTCATCATCAGGGTATTCCCAGCAGAATCAAGGATTGCACTTTCGGAGTGTTCTTTGGGTAGATTCATGTCTTGTGCTGTTCCTGTTTCAACAATCTCTGCAGAAGTAGATGGGTCAGTAAAAGTAATCTTAGGTTCACTCTTACTCTTGGTCAGCCTTTTCGTGAATGACTCAGTAGCTAGTTCTGAGTCAGTGATGGTTACTGAGTTTGGATCATCTTCGGTCAGCGGTTGGTATCTACCTGCAGGGTCAGTTTCATCGAACTCTACATGTATTGAATCTTCTAAAACTTGAGTTCGCTTATTAAAAACTCTGTATGCTTTGCTGTTTGTTGAGTAGCCCAGAAAGATAGCTTCATCAGCTTTTGAATCAAACTTTGCTAAGCTATCTTTGGTATTTAAAATAAAACATCTACAGCCAAAGGCACGAAAGTATCCAATATTGGGCTTCCGTCCTTTCCAAAGTTCATAGGGGGTTTTCTTGAGTATAGGTCTAACTAGGGCCCTATTAAGAATGTAGCATGCTGTGTTAACAACCTCTCCCCAAAAATACTTTGGAAGCCTATGCTCATCCAGCATTGTCCTGGCTCTTTCAACCAGAGTTCTGTTCTTCCTTTCTACAACCCCATTTTGCTGAGGTGTTCTAGGAGCAGAAAAATTGTGGTCAATGCCGCTGGCTTCACAGAATTCAACAAACTTTTGGTTTTTGAATTCTCCACCGTTATCACTACGGATATGAGCTAATTTTAGGTCTTTTTCATTTTCAATTTTCCTAACCAAATTTGAAAATATCTCAAAGGTCTCATCCTTGCTGGTCAGCAAGATAACCCACGTATACCGAGAGAAATCATCTACAATGACCAAGGAAAATCTTCTTCCACCCAGACTCAGCGGCTGGACTGGACCAAAGAGATCCAAGTGTAGTAATTCTAACGGACGTTTAGTTGAGACAATGTTTTTACTGTGAAAAGATTGTTTGGTTTGTTTTCCAGCTTGGCAAGCGTGGCATAATTGATCTTTTTGAAATTTAAGTTCAGGCAGTCCCTCAACCAATTGCTTTCTTGCTAGTTTGGCCAGGAGGTCCATGCTTACATGACCAAGTCTCATGTGCCATAGCCAGGAATTTTCTTCCTTTGTTACTAAGCACACAGTTTTTGAAAACTTTTTCTCTAAGTCTAGCATAAAGACATTATCTATCCGAGGGGCAGTTAAAATTAACTCATTAGTTTTACCCTCGTATATTTTACATCCAGTAGTATCAAATATAACTTTTCTCCCATTGTCACATAGCTGAGCTACGCTGAGTAAGTTATATTTGAGTCCGCTGACTAGGGAGACAGATTCAATAGTAGGATTACCTCCGATAGTTCCTGAGCCTACTATCTTACCCTTCTTGTTGTCTCCAAAACTTACACTCCCTCTTCGTTTACGTTCAAACGTGATGAACTGAGTTTCATCACCCGTCATATGCCTTGAGCATGCGCTGTCAATATACCACATCTTTGACTTCTCGGCACATCTCAGGCTTACCTGCATTGTAACTAGTTACTTTTAGGTACCCAATTCTTTTTGGGTCCTGACTTGTTAGGTGCAACAGGTATAGCATCATATTTTATTTTATGGCGACATACATGGACAGTATGGCCATTCTTTCCACAGAAGTCACAACTGACCTTCTGTTTAGGATTTTTTACTGACTTATCAGTACCCCAGTGCTGAGCGTGCTAGCACACTTTAGTAGTGTGTCCTAACTTCCCACAAAAATCACACTGGACTTTTCGCTGGGGATTCCATCTCTGCTGAGTACCTTGGTACTGAGTTCTCAGAGGAATGTTATTTTTCTTAGGAACCTTTAGTTGGTTCTGGATGGTTGTGACGTCCTTCCTCAATTTCTTTGAAACTGACTGGACTTCAGACACATACTCATGCATGATCTTCATGTTATCATGCAGAGTCGAATTGTCCTGAAGAAGGTATCTGAGGTCACTCAGTTTGACCTCTTCCACTTCGTCACAGCGCCTGCTGAGTGCTCTAACCTTTTTATTACACTTCTTAACAAGTGTATAGAGATCACTCAGGGCATTAACCATATCGTTTCTGAGCTGGGGAAGAGAAATTACCTCATTTGATTGCTCTTCATCATCTGATGCGATGGATGGGTCAGCATGCTCAGAGACGCATGGCTCAGCAAGTTCGTCAGCCATAAAGCATATCTTCGCTGACTCGGTGGCCTCAGTTTCTGTTGATGAAGATTCATCATTGTCACTCCAAGTAGCCACCATTGCCTTCTTCCCACTCTTATTGTCTTTCCTCAGCGTGGGGCAGTTCGACTTAATATGGTCAGCTTGATGGCACTCAAAACATGTAATGGGCTTTGAGCTGTCCTTTCTGTATTTGCTGTCGCTTGAGTCAGCCTTATACTTATCAAACTTTTTGTAAGGCTTTTTAGAATATTTGTCGTTCTTCCTGAACAGCCTCTTCATCTTTCTTGTGAACATGGCCATCTCCTCATCATCAGTTGAACTCCCGTCAGTGGAGTCAGCCTTCATGACAAGTGACTTCTGCTTCTTGTCTCAGATTTTTCCTTCACCTCAAAGTTTTTCATGGATATCTCATGGGTCAGCAATGAACCGATGAGTTCGTCATATTTGTAGGTGGTTAAATCCTGAGCTTCCTCAATTGCTGTCTTCTTTGCTTGCTAGTCTTTTGGAAGACTCCTGAGTATCTTTTTGACTTGTTCTTCCTCAGTGAAGATTTTCCCAAGTCTCTTGAGCTCATTAATGATGTTGGTGAACCTTGCGTTCATGTCTGAAATGCCCTCATCATTGTTCATCTCGAACAGCTCGTACAGTCTCATCTGCTGATTCACCTTGGATTCTTTTACTTTGTTTGTTCCCTCGTAGGTGACTTCCAGCTTCTTCCAGATCTCTTGTGCCGACTCACAACCTGAGATTTTTTTATATTCTGCAGCATCGAGCGCACAGTGAAGCATATTGATAGCCGAAGCATGGTTTTGAAGCTTCTTGAGATCATCCTCTGTCCATTTGGCCTCAGCTTTTATAACTGTTTGGCCAGCCACAACCTCAACAGGTACAAACGGCCCTTGGACTATAGATAGCCAGGCACTCATGTTTGTAGCTTGAATGAAGTTTTTCATCATATTCTTCCAGAAGGTATAGTTTGACCCGAAGAATAGGGGAGGCCTAGTAATGGACAGCCCCTCAGGCAGTATTTGAGTTGTTTGGTTTCCAGGGAGAAACCGAGTGCTGTTTTCACCCATGGTAGGGATCAGCTCAAGGTTGTTAGACCTTTTACAGTGAGCTTTTAGGCTCTGATACCACTTGTTGGTCCCTTAACTAGTTGCAAGTATAGTTCCAATGGGGGGTTAGGAACTATTTAAACTTTTTCGCAATTTAGGCAGACTTCTTTTACTAAAGAAAAGGTTTGAACAGCAGCGCTGAGTAAACAGCAAGATACTGGCTTAGTCAACAGGTGACTAGGTCAGTTTCTTAGCTTGAGTCAGGAGATAGCACTTAGAGTCTATTCCTGAGCTCTTACGTTTTAATGCGCACAACTCAACTTGACCTCTTGACTTGGTCAGTTTTGATTGTTTAAGCAAGCAATATAAATAAGGAGTCAAAGGTTTAGAAATACTTCACTCAGCAGATTTATCCAGGTTCGGCTTCTTCTAAGCCTACGTCCTGTCCCCGGAACACGTCCGAGATTTCAAATCCTCTACTGAGCTCTTTAAAGGTAGAGCCTCAAACCTTTTACAATATCAGCAATTGAGTATGACAAGAGTACCTTCCTCTATACTTCTACTCAATCCTAATCTCTCCGCTGAGTACTTAAAACCGAGTACTCAGCCTCTCCTTTCTATCTCTAGAAATGATAAGTGTTTTTGTCCTAATACAAAGATGTGCTAAGACACTTTAGACGATTTACAAGCACTCTAGACTTTTACACAGATATGAAAATGTAGTGTAAGAATTTTGCTTTGCTTCTTGCTTGCAGAACTTGTAGAGATTTGGTCAGCGTAATGGCTTGATCAAGTTCTATATGTTGTGAAGCTTGTGATGGCACTATTTATAGAGACGTCTGGTCATTCGGTCATTTCGAATTTCGAAATAACCGTTGGAGGGAAACAGCTATGTGTCGTTGTCATCCTGACTTGCACAGAGCTCTCGGCCAATCACAATCGTGTATCTTCTGTCCTCGGTCAGCACAGCAGATGATCTCTCCTTTTATGGTAAAGTCAACTGGACAGCATACTGTGTCGTCTGAACTTTGCCAAAAGAGGAAACACTTTGTCTGGAAGTTTTCCTTTGCCAGCTGCTGTCTTGTACGCTTTGTCGAGACTACTCAGCAGCTTCATCTTGAAGTTGTTCCCGAAGGTCTTCTAGATCCTTCCGATTGCTGAGTTGCGTTTTGAACAAAACGGCAACGTCTTGATATACGCGGGCCGAGTGTACTGAGTTGTTTGACTTGGGCCTTGGCTTCCGTATTGGGCTTGGGCCTTCCAATCCTTATGACTTATAACATTTATACTCAACATTGAACAAACACATTAGTAGAATAAATCAAAGCATTTAAACTTAGTGTGTTTAGAATATGTATTTTAATTTATACTTAAACAATTTTGTCAAATCAAAATTATGTAGAAAGGTGTTTCAACATATTTGAGTTTGTTGGTAAATTATATATATATATATATATATATATATATATATATATATATATATATATATAGGAGATGTCTCTTGTGAGAACCCTTTCCTAGGTGAGAACCACCCAAAACTACGTAGTTTTGTGGGGTTTTCACTAACCAAAACGATGTGTTTTGGTAATTAATTGTGTGCGTCTCTGAAGTTGAAGAGTTGAGTCTCTTCGTTCCTCGACTTATTGCTCTTCTTCTTCCTCGTTTCTATCTTCTGTCATTTCTCTTCTAATCTAGCGTCGATCAACTTTGGTTTTTATAGAAGATTTGCGTTCTGTATTTCATCGATTCTACCGTGTATTTGTTCCTCTTAAATCTGGTTAGTTGCTTATCTTTTTCGTTTTTTCTATTCATTGTTTTTGTTTGCTTTTTTTCGTTTTTGGTTTTTTTCTGTGAATTTGTTCTTCTGAATGAGGTTCTGTTGGTTTATGTGTTTCGTTTATTTTGTTGTTTTATATTCTTTGTTGATTTTGAGTTCGATTTTGTACAGTTTTTTGATTTTCTAGGTTTTCGTTTGTTTGATGTTTATAAAGAAGTTTCTGTATGTTTTTCTTTGATTTTTGTATTCAAATGTATTCAGTTTGAGAATGTTTTTATGTTGTTCTGTTATTGTTTTATATTTTGTATTTGTTGTTCTAAAATTATGAACGTATGTTCTGTTAATGAGATATTGTTTTGTTTTATGTTTGTTCTCTATTTTTAAGTTTTGAGACCTAATTTTTTTAGCTTTTTGTCTTTTAAGTTTTTCATTTGTGTTAACTTTGATATTTTGCTGTGGTTTTATTTTCCAATTTAATGAGTTTCAAAATTGTTCTATGTTTGTTCTATATTTGCATGTGTTTTGTTCTAGAATATTGAACAATTGTTCTGTTAAAACAATATTGGTTTGTTTGGTGTTTTCGCTTGTTTGAACTTTCAAAGTTTGTTGCGGTATGATTTTGTATGTTTTTTGTATTCAAATGTAGTTAGTTTTAGAACGTTTTTGAGTTTGTTCTATTTTTGTTTTATGTTTTTGCATTTTTTGTTCTAAAATATTGATCATATGTTATGTTGTTGAGTTATTGCTTTGTTAAATTACTTTATGTTTGGTTGATGAGTTATTCCATTTGTTTTATGTTTCGTTGTATATTTGTTTTATATTTGCATTTGTTTGTTCTAAAATGTTGAGTATATGTTCTGTTTTTTTAGAAAATGGGCGACAATGGAGAAGAGATTTTTCCAAAGAATGTTGTTGATCATAATTTGCTGGATGATATTATGGAAAAATATTGTTCTGATGAAGATAAGAAAAATAAGAAGAAAGGTGAAACTGTTGTTCCTGTTGAAGTTAGAACTGAAAAAACACATTCTTCTAGAAGATTTAAAAGGACTTCTAAAAGACCTTCAATTTCGAAAATACCTTCAATGCCAGCCATTCCTGCTGACAATGATTTGCTGTCTAGTTACGTCGTTCCGTCTAATAGTTTGTTGAGGCGACAAACCAGGAGTCAATCTATGAAAGGTGAGTTGATTCGGCAAACTAGTAGTCAATCTAGGAAAGGTACATTTAGGCGGCAAACAAGGAGTCTATCTAGTAAAGTTTTTGATTCTTCTCAAGGAAGATGTTGATGCTAAGAAGGTAAAGAAAGTGAAGTTTGCCAGAAACTTGTCTGTTGCTTCTAGTTTTTTAAAGAAGAGGAAGAAGGTTGTTAGTGTAGGTGATGATGAAAAAGTTTTTAAATGGAATAAGGTTGCTCTTGGTCAAAGAATACCTCCTAAACAGTTTATGGGTATTCTTCATGATATTCTGGAGACTCATAAGGATGCAATTAAGCGGATTGGATTTGGTGGGTTTTTGCATCTAAGTTTAGATGTTCATAATGCTACTTTTTTGTGAAAAACTTGTGAATAGTTTTAATATTGATAGGTGTAGCCTTATGCTGGATAATAGTGAAGAATTGAAGTTTGTTAAGGATGATTTTAAGGCTGTTTATGGCTTGCCTTGTGGAGGTGTAGAGATTGAGGAGCCACAAGATGTTGGGGAAGATGAGTCTTCATATTTTTTTGCTCAATGGAGGTCATATTTTGGACTTGAGATTGGAAGTCCAATTAATAGTACTGTGATTGCTAAGCTGAATGATCTGAAGACGAAACCATTGTGTGATGAGTTTATGTTGCATTTTGTATTCTGTGCTGTGAATTGTTGTATTCGTTCTACCAAGAATCAGGCTATGAACTATAAGTTTCTTTATAGTTGTAGGAATGTTAAGGAAATTGCAAATTTGGATTGATGTTCTTTTGCATATAAGCATTTGTTGGATTCTGTCAGTGAATGGAAAAGGAGTCATACTTTTTTTACAGGTCCCCTTCCTTTCTTGTTGGTAAGTGTAATTTTTTTTTTTTGATTATGTGTTTGATAATATTTGTTTGTTGTTTATTTTTTTAATTTGTGTATAACTTGTTCATTTTTGTTATTTTTTTGTAGATAAGTTATTTTGATAGGCTCCAACGAGCTAATGTTGTTAATCCAAGAGATATTCCACTGATATCTGTTTGGAATAAAGAACGAATACAAAAGAGGATGGTTTTGGAAAAGATGAGGGGATTTGGAAGTGGAATTGTGTTAGACAGAATAGTGGTGGGAGAAAATTTGGTAAGAGAAAATATGGATATGGATGAAGGAAATGTGCCAAGAGAAGATAATCAAGATGATGAAGGAGCCAATAGGAAGGAATGTGGAGAAGCTTATTCGAGTGGACCTGCTCAAATTTTTGTAAGTTATTACATCTTTATCTTTGTTTTTAAATTTTAGAACATGCTTATTAGATTTTAGAACATGCTTATTAAAATTTAGAACATGCTTAATATTATTTATAACATGCCCTGTTTTTTATTATGGATTTGTATATGCAGGAATTTCTTGCTAAGTTCCAATCATTAGCTAAAGAATTGGGTTCTAAAGTTAATGAAATGTACTGTATGTTGAAAGAAGCTAATGTTGTTTTTGATGAAGATGGTACAAGTGTTGAGATGTCTAATCTGATCAACAACTTGTGGAGTAAATATACTCGAGGCAATGAAGATCCGGTTTCTCAAAGTGAAGGAGGGAAATAAGAAGTAGTTAATGAGAACAAAGCGGAAAGTAAAAAAGATTCAGGAATGACTGGAGATGTTGATTGTGATTTGTCTAGTCAAGATAGTCATCCTTATTTTAATTCTGAATTTTTTGATGAGATAGATGCGTTGGTTGAAAGAATTAAAAGAGAGAAGAAAGATAAGAGAGAGAGAGTAAAACTCCAATGAAGAAATCTGAAGAAAAATATTCTTGTCCGAATTTTAATTTGTTGAGTCAAGAGTTGCCTGATTTTGTTGGAACTGAAGGTGGATCTACACAAGCAAAAAAATTTGTTGAGAAATCGGATGGTGCAGATATGAAGAATAATTCTGATCCTGAAGTAATATATGTGAAAATAATTATTTTATAATTATTTTATATTTTGTTTATGTTTTTTAATATTTGTTATATTTTAGAACATATGCTTTATTGTTTAGAACATATGCTTTATTGTTCAGAACATACGTTTTATGCTTCTTATTATGTTATTCCTATTTGATTTTTTAAGTTTGTTTGTTTTGTCAACAGGTTTGTTGTTGATGATGAAGTTGATAACGTGGTGATAGAAGATGCGGTGGATGTAGATTTGCAAACTTTGCCTAGAAATATTCCAGATAAGTTACGGATGTTGTGCAAATGGGCAAATGCGGAGTTGGTGAAAGGGAATTTTGTTAGGTATGTTGTTGGTGAAGAGTTGTTTGGACATTCTGCTAAAGCATTATTGTTGAGGCAAGATATATATTCTATGGTTCATATGGAAGAGATAACTTGCAACGTTATAATTTTCTATATGAGGTATTTTGTTTTTGAAATGTTATAGTTTTATTTATATTAGTTGTAGTTGATTCTTACTATGTTCTTTTTTGTTTTTATGTAGCTACTTGTTTAATTTGTTGAAGAAAAGAGGAATGGAGAATTTGTTTTATTTTGTTGATCCTTATTACACTTATTCCATTGGAAGTTCTAAAACAGTAAGCCAGCGCTCAGATGGGTTGATGAATCGATTGAAGATGTCCACGATGGATAAGTCTATCTTTTTGTGTCCATATAATATAGGGTATGATTTTTTTAGTTATTTTATTTAATATTTTTTTAAGTAATTTTATTTATTTTGAAATAATAATAGTATTATTTTCAGTGGACATTGGACGTTGTCAATTATCGATTTGAAGAATTTTAGAGCTTATTGGTTGGATCCCTTAAGAAGGCATTTGCCAAAGGGAGATGTATGGATTGATGTTGTGAATGAGTATGTTTTTTTGTTTGTATTTTGTTTTATAGTTTATTTGATATATAACTATGTTTGAAGATTAAGATGACATAACTGATTTTAATGATTTTTATTTTAACAGCGCTGTTAAATTATACTCTGAGAATGATGAAGTTAAAGTCAAATGGACTGCACTTTTGGTAATTCTTAACTTGTATATTTGTTTTGTACATGTGTGAAATTTTTTAGAACGTAAAGGTTAGGTTGATGTACATTATTTTAATTTTGTGCTTGTTGTGTTGTAGGGTGTGCTAGAGCAAAAAGATCACAAAACATGTGGTTTTTTTGTAATGCGGTTCATGAGAGATATTGTGATGGACAAGGATTTGAAGTTTGCTGAAAAGGTATAGTGCATTTATAAAAAAAGTTTTGTTGCATTATTTTAAAATTATAGTTTGTTTTATGGTTTTAATTTTTTTATATTTTATAGTGGAAAAGTAGGTGTGGTATGAAATATAGTCAATTTAATTTGGATGAAGTTCGGGAAGAGTTTGTTGAAGAAGTGTTGAGAGTAGGAGTTGCTGGGCTTAATGAAAGTTTTGCTGATGATGTTTCTGATAGTAATGCAATGTAAGTGATTTACAATGTTTTGAAAACCGGACCGGACGTTGAACCGGTGAGACAACTGGTTCAAGGTTCAATAGGTTCAACCGGATAAAAAAATAAATAAATATATATATAAAAAAATAAAATGATGTTTCATTGAACATAAAATTAAAAATTTCATACATATAATAAACAATTCTTAAGTTAACATATTAATTAAAAATTAAAAATTCATACAAATAATATAAAAATTCACACATCGGTAACCAATTCTTAATTTAACACATTAATTAAAAATTCACACATCTAAATTCAAACCCATAGTTTAACACAATATTAAGATTAAAATTAAATTAATTAACACCAATTATTAAAGAGGTTGTTCTCTACCTAATTTTTAAGTTTTTTCCTTAATTCAATATGTTTTTCAAAAAATGACAAAAAACCAGGGTCAATCCGGTTCACTGGTTCAACACCGGTTCGCGGTTCAACCCCGGTTTGATGCGGTTTAATATAGTTGAACCTGTATAGCTAAAATCGGACCGGACACTTGACTGGTTCGCGGTTCGACCGGCCAGTCCGGTCCGGTTTTCAAAACACTGGTGATTTAAGAATTTTTCTAATTTAGATCATGTGTATGTGTGTTTGGAACATATGGTTTATATTTTAGAACATGAGAATAGAATTTAAGATTATGTGGTTTCTGTTTTTGAACCTGGTTAATTTTGTCCCCTTTTGTTATTTTCTTTCTGTTGTTAATAGGAGAGTACGCAAAGATGTAGTTGAGCAAGTGCAAGAAGTTGGTGTTGGAAATCGTTCAAAAAGGATTTCAAAGTTGCTTGGATATTTACAGTCTCAATTTTTGCTTGAGTCTCAACATTTACTAAATAATATGCTTAGTTCACGGAGAATGTTGGTTGAATATGCTTTTTGTAATGAAGACCCACAGTAAGATCTTAATTGAATGTTGTTTGTGTTAATTTGAATTTTCTTTAAGATATACTGATTGTTTTTATTTTATTCTGTTTGTTTTTTTTGAAGTGAGTTGTTGTATAGTGATTGTTTGTCCACAATCAATAGAGAGGAGATTATGAGCTTGTCAGGAAGCAATCATTTGGTTAGTAATGTGGTTGATGCGTGGTCTCGAATATTGAATTCTGAAGAGAAGAGCAAGGGTCCAACTTCTGTGCATAGATTCTTCTTCTCTACTGTACCATTTGTATGTGTTTTTACATTTTGATATTTTTTTGTGGAAAAGAAATTGGATTATATTAATATGAATGTTGTATTTTTGTATAGGTGATACTGTGTACTGATAAAGGAGTTCCTGGAAGTATTAAGTACAGCGACAGACACAATGCTTTTTTTGAGAGGATTAGTTATGAACTTCGTGAGGCTAAAGTAGATAGTTTACAGAATTATCACTTGGTAATTATATTAAAAGTAAATTGTGTTTTATTTTAATTGTTGTTTGGAATTATTATGATTGCTAATGATTTATTTTTGTAGGTGTTCTTTCCGGTTGTTTATGCTGCACATTTCTATCTTTTCGTTATCAACCATTTTACTGAAAAGATAGACGTTATTGATAACAAGGCTCTTGATAAAGGTGTAACAGTTCATAGTAAATATAAGGGTTTTGCAAAGGCTTTAGTAAGATTACTCAACTGTTTTTTAGTTTTGTTATTGTGTTCTATATATTTACTGTCACGTTCAGAAAATCTAAGTGTATGTTCTGAGTAGTTGATGATATGTTTTAATATTGATAAGATGTTGTTCTATGTTTTTCAGGTGAAAGCATATTATCTTTATATGAAAAGAGAAAGCCCTAATTGCTTGAATGATATCAGTGCTTATGCTTCAAGACATTTGAAGTTGAAGTGGAAAGACTCAACCAACAATAATGATTGTGATGTTTTCCTTTTGAAACATATGGAATCCTATTTTGGACAAGATGAGGCTAAATGGGATATTGGAGTTCGAAAGAACAATGTGAGTTTTTTTTAAATCTTTTTTATTATAGGCTGTTGTTATTATTTTGATAATGTTAGTAATAATGAATGGGATATTGCAGGTTGATCAGTTGAAGAATTTTAGAATTGAGTACTGTTGGAAGATTCTGTCAAATTCTGGAAACAAAGAAGTTGCTGGTGTAAATGAGAAGACATTAAAATGGAAGAATGAACATTTAAAATAATTGTATATTCTGTAATTGCTGTAATTATATATGTTAGAACGTAAGACATATTATTTTGGAATATGAAACATATTTTTTGGAACATACACGATTTTGATATCAGTAATGAAGTGTTTGAAACACATATTTTGAATTAGATTGGATGAAATAGTGGTTTCTTTTTCTGGATGTCATATCTCAGTGTTGAGAAGGAAGGATATAATGAGAACCAAATGACAGCAGTATGTTCAGCTTCTTACATAGTAAAAAATTTATTGTATGTTCTAAAAAAACATGTTATATCCACTTTGTCATCAAAATAGTGTACCATATAAGAAAATATTTATGTTTCAGCTTCTTACATAGAAAACAAATTATTGTATGTTCTAAAAAAATATCGTATGTTCTAAAACATGTATCATATGTTCTAAACCTTATATCATATGTTCTAAACAATATATGAGATCAGTTCTCTTTTTCTGGACAGTTTCTGCTATCATGGTTAGCAAGCTGTTTACAGACTCTGCATAACCTCTCTTTTTTCTTGTTTTCCTCAACAGCTTTCTCTCTTGCTCTCTTTCACCCTTCAATCTTTTATCATTGTTTCCTTTTGGAATATGTACACCTGTACCTTTGTTCTTTGATATTTTCGGTGCTTTGACATTAATTTCAGTTGGTACACTAGTTCCAATCAATATTTCAATGTCTTGATTTTTTGAAAGAGTTCTGTCTTTCTCAGTGTCTTTTTGAGTGTTTTTAGCTTCTAAATCCATTCTGATTCCTTGAAACTTCTTCACAAGATCCTTTATATTTTCCTCACTACCTTGAGCTAAATAGACACAAACATTAATCTTTGACCATAGTTGATTCAACAATGTTTTCTTATCAATTGTAGCAGCACATTCTTCCATAAGATTTCCTTGCAGATTTATATTTTTTTGACTTGTTGCTAATGTAGTCCATCTGTTAAGCACATACCTGTTAGAAATTGATTCAAGCATTTTTGCCTTCCAAACCCACACCATGTGTCTACATGGTAAGCCCTGTCTCTCAAACTTCTTGCACGAACATTTTGTTTCATCTTCAATGTTGTTGTACATAACCTGAAAGTTTTTTGATGTCCTTTGCTCTTTGATAGTGTAAATTTCGAAAGGAGGTTGTTTATAGAATCCGTCTATTCCACAAAAAAAAGAACCATTATAAACCTCTTCCTGAAACTCATAAAAGACAGTGGTTGTATAAACATCAGCTCCATGTGTTTCAATACCCATTGGTGTTTTACATACAGGTCTTTTATGTTTGGCATCATTGTCATTGTGAGCTTGGTTATGCCTTTGTGCATCCATTGCACTATCAAATCTCAAATAAAATTCTACAAGACTTAGATGAGAATTTGTAAAAGCAGTGAAAAAGTTGTTCTCACTCTCTGACCTTGATGTAGTTCTCATAATTCCTCCTAGGAATAAGTCCCTGAAATACGCTGGAATCCACATTTTTCTGATTTCAAATATTTGACATAGCCATTCATGTTTCTCCAAATTAAACTCTGAAATGATTGCTTTCCATTTTTCATCAAATTCTGCAGGTTCAATCTCAACACTCCAAACAATTGGTTGAATCCTTTGTAAGAAATTGGTTTCTTGCATAATTGCACGACCTATTAAAAAAAGGAGTTAGTATCTTCATAATATACAAATATTTTGAACATGCCAATAATATATTGGAACATACAATGTAATACCTGATCAAAACATATATTAGAACAGTCAAGCATTAAAAAATTTAATTGTAACAAAGTTTTAGAAGGCTTACCTAATTTATCATTCATCTTTTTCATAATGTGTCACATGCAGAATCTATGTTCTGTTTTTTTGAAAACATTTTTTATTGCAATCTTCATTGTTGGGTCTTGATCTGTTATTAAGCACGTAGGTTCATTGCTTCCCATTGCGTTAAGAAACGTTTTGAAAACCCACTCAAATGATGCAATATCTTCTTTAGCAATGAAACAAGCAGCGAACGTAACACATTTTTTGTGGTGGTCTACTCCTGTGGAAATAATATAAAAAATTTGTAAATAAGAAAACTTATTAAGAATATAAGAATAAGATTTTAGAACATGCCGATAAGATATTGAAATTCATTAATAAATATTTAGAACATTGCAATAAGAAATGGGTACATATAATATAATACCTATTTGTTTGGTATGTTGTGTCAAAAGATACCATATCACCAAATAGAGCATAATTCTTTCTACAAATTGGGTCTACCCATAAAGCTCTACACAAATGATCGTCTTTATCCATATCAAAGTCGAAAAAGAATGCAGACCATAGAAGTTTTTTCTTGTTGAAAATGTCAATAAACATTTGGGCATCTGACTCATAAATATAAGCTTTTAAATCTCTATGGAAGTTTTTGAAATCCTGCTTAGATGCACCTACATTGTTGTATCCTCCAACATTTTCTTTTATTTGTCTGTATGTTCTTACGGGTCCAACATTCATCTACACAAAACATATTAAGAGATTTTATAAGGAAAGTAAATACAATTTGAAAAATTGTAGATGTTATGTTCTATGTTTCACTATGAACTATTAGAAATGTACAAGTAAAGATGTTTGTAAAAATTTTAAATTTAGAATATGACTCACCTTAGAATTATCAACAATTATCTTCTTGTGTAGTATTGTCAGATTTCTTCCATGTTTTTGAAATTTCATACAGCGTGGACTGTAAAGTGGGTGTGTATGTTCCTCTTTTAAACGAAAGACAATATATTTTCCATCATTGCAGTACTTTAAAACAATTTTTGCTTGACATCCAACACGTGTGATTAATCTTCTTCTTGGTGTTTGTCCTTCAGTATGTTCAACCATTTTTTTCTGCTTATGGTCTGCTTTATTGCACAAACAGTATTGAAAAATCACAACATTTGAGTTTTTTCTTTTTTTAACTGTAGATTTTCTAATATTAAATTCTGCTTCAGTGGCATATGCTTTGTAAAATTGAATACCCTCATCAATAGTATTAAATTTTGTTCCTACAGTAGGTATTTTTTCTGGAGAGCAACATGGCTTCCATTCTTTTGTTCCTTCAGGAGTCCGCCCAAATTCTACTTGTTGAGTGTAGGATATAATTGCAGTGGAAGAATCATTAGGCTGCTCTTCATTTGACACTGCATTTAAGTGAAATTTTTGAACATATGTGATAATATATAGAACATATGAACAAATGTTTAGAACATTAGGTACAGTTTGAAGAATGTATTGAACTATATATTTCAATATACTCAATTTTATTTTTTCAACAATTTTTAGAACTAATTATAAATAAGAAACGAATAATATGTACTATTATCTATAGAACACATGAACAATTATTTAGAACTAGCTTTTTTAGATTATGAAGAAAGTTAATTGCGAATGTACCTCTTTCAATAGTTGAAGACAGAGAAATTTCATGGTGATCATCATTCTCCTGTAGATCATTGTCTATTATTTCATGCAATTCCATTGTTTCCATCTGAATAGAATCTGAATTATTTCCAATTTGTTTCAGATTTAACCAATTTCTGAATAATTATAAACATAAAAAACAAAACAGAAATTAATATTCATTTATAGTTGTTGGATATTACATTACCTGATTGATGCAATTGAGATCAATTGTTTTGAATCTTTTTCTTTGATTGTAGATCGTCTTTGTTAATCTGATTTGCGATCTGTATTTTTGAATGACAGAGCCATGAGGATTGATGAACGGTGATGAGGAAGGAGGCTGGTCTAATTAAGGAAGGAGGAACGATGATGAGGAAGATCTGAGGTTGAATGACAGAAGAATGATGAAGATCGAAGTGATGGAGGATCTGCGATTGTTGATCGTGTTTTTGCGATTGTTGAATAATGAAGAATGATTTGCGATTTTTGATGGTGATTTTGCAAGAGCGAATAGTGTGATTGTGTAATTGGAATAGCTGTTGGTTTTTTAATGTATAAAACTATGTAGTTTTGGTTGGTTCTCACCTAAGGTGAGTTCTCACCTAGGGGAGGGTTCTCACTTGATCCCTCCCCTATATATATATATATAAGAGAGAGATTGGGTTTTCTTAATGATACATTTTGAGTTTATTTGATTTTTGAGAAATTAATTTGAGGGAAATGATTGAGAATTTAAAAGGTTAATTTACATAACTGTGATTTTATTGTATATTGTGGAGTGATAAAGATTTTGATATCCATCTAGAGTAATTCGGATGAGTGGTTTTGATATTTGAAAACCATGTTTAGTGAGGAACATGACATGTGTACACAGTCCAAACTCGAGTATTAGCAGCAAAGTGTGGAGTAATACCAATACGGGATTAGACAATGTTAAAGAGACATCTCGACTATATAGGTGGTTTATGGACTGATACGTAAGGAGAGAAACTCTAGGATGGATATAATGTTTTAAGTTTATTTGATTACGAATTGGTTTAATAAAATTTTCGTTTGATTACGAGTTGGTTTGATAAAACGTTTGTTTGGTTATGAGTTGGTTCAATAAAAACATTAGTTATTTCAAGTTTGTAAATTTTCTAACTTGATTTATATAATTAATTGGTTTGATTTATATTATATAAATTACAAAAACTATTTTTGGTATTTTATTATTGGTATTATTTATGAGAATAATGATAAGTTAAATATCAACTAAAATACTCTTGTCTCAATTAGTCAAGGAAACATAAATTACTAATATGGTAGAACTACGTGGCTTTGATTCTCGATCTAAAGATTAAAAGACGATTCGGGATATGTAGGAAGCTTGATAGAATTATCAAGTCCAATCCAAATAAATAAATAAATTTTAGGTAGTCTGAATTATTGTTTAGTTATGGTCTATTATGAATTATCCTCTATTCGATGGCAGCCCTAAGGCACAAGTGCTTTGCGGGCTAATGGATAGAATACTGGCTAATTTCGCTAAATGGAAAGGGAACAACCTATCGATAGCGGGGAGGTTGGCTCTTGTTAACTCGGTTATCACCGACTCATTCATTCACTCATTCATCATTTATAAATGGCCTAGAGCTCTTCTCTCTCATATGCAGTATTGCATGCGGAACTTTATCTGGATTGGCTCAACGGATAACCGTAAACTAGTAACTGTATCTTCATCACTATGCTGACGTCCTTTCAAGAGGGAGGGTTAGGTTTAAAAGATTTACGGATGCTCAATACAGCTCTATTGGGGAAGATGGCCTGGGGTATCATACAAGGTAATTCTCTCTGCTATTGCCTCTTGCGATCTAGATTTATTGACCTGGTGGGAAGGTTGTGCTTCTGGCTGACTAACTCATCAGTCTGGAACTCGGTGAATAGGTCCACACTATCTTGCTTCAGAATTGTTTTTGGTGGATCAGATTGAGATCAAATCTAAGCTTCTGGTACGAGAACTGGATAAAGCCACCGTTAGCGGAGACTGCGGGTATTGTTGATCGAAATTTTCAATCTGCCAGGGTCAATGATTTTCTGATTGGTACCAGTTGGGAGAATCTTCCAATTCTGTCATCAGAAACTGAATCTCGGATTCGTGCAATCATTCGCGGGAATGACCCAGAGGACCGCTGCATTTGGGAACCCGCTTCAAGTGGTATGTTTACGGTCAAGCGATTCTATAATTGGCACCTTTTGGCCCTTAGGCCGCCTACCTGGTGTCAGTTTTTATGGTCAAATTCGATTCTTCTCTCACATTCTTTTGTCTGCTGGCGAGCTTTCATTGGGTATTTACCAAGTCATGAAAATCTTCGATGCCGAGGATTACAGGTAACCTCACGCTGTTTTTTGTGTTCTGCAGCTATTGAGAATTCATTCCACCTTTTATTGCAGTGTCCTTTTTCACGGCAGCTTTGGCAAGGAGTGAGTTCTTTGTTTAGATGATCAGTTGATATTGAGGTGCCAATACAAGACTTTCAGATGGATGCTACGGTACAACGTTTCAGCTCTCAGGTTAAGCCACTATGGTCTGCTGCTATTGTTAACACCTTTTGGGTTATATGGACAACCCGTAATGATGTAATCTTTAATGAGGTACAACTATGTGCTCTACGGGCCTTACGTCGAATATGGCTGACAATAAAGCATGCATCCCGGCATGGGATTGGAAGTGTCTAGAATTCATCAGTTGAGTGTCAGATTCTGGCCGAGTTGGAGATTTCTCATCGTGCACCACGGGCGCCACACATTATTCCTGTAACCTGGCAGCCTCCACCGAATGGTTGGAAGAAAGTCAATATCGATGCCTCAGTAACAGCTCTTTAGGACCGGCTGGCTGTGGGGGAGTTTTTTTTATGTGTGAATGGCGCTTTTCTTGGAGCCTTCACCTTCCTGTTATATTCCAGCTTCGAATTTCTTGCGGATTTGAGGGCTGCCATTTTTTCCATCGACGCGGCTGTTACTAGGGGATGGAAGCAACTCTGGTTGGAGAGCAATTCGACGTACGTGGTCACACTGTTCCGCTCCCACTCTCTCGCGGTCCCGTGGCAGGTCAGACAAGATTGGATAAAATGTTTAAAACAATTAGAGGGCATGTCTTTTGCGGTTTCACACATCTATAAAGAGAGGAACCAAGTGGCTGACGTTTTAGCAAATTATGGTAGGTCTGCTTCTTCTCTTCAATGGTGGGACTCTATCCCGACCATTTGCCGTTCCTATTTTCTCTGTAATTCACTAGGTTGGACTGTGTACCGATTTACCTAAGTGTTACTATCTGTATGATTTTTATTTTTCTATTTTAATAATATCAGCTCAAGGCTCGTGGGTTAGCTCGGGGGTGCCAATATAGTTGGGATGCCCGCTAATCTGTCTCTCTGCGGCCTGCCTTTTAATAAAAAAATAAGAAAATTTAAAAACTTTTGTGTGTGTCGTTCTTATTTTTAATCCAACAATTGGTTTAAATCTAGTTAAAGTTATATTTAGAATGGCTTTCCAAATATGCTCTCAACTTCTTCTACAGTCTCTAATATTTAAACTTTGCAACTTTTAAAATTTTAAAGATTGAGCTATAATTATTTATTTTTCAAATTTTTTTTAACGTATAACTAAAATTGTTCTTGCTTGGAAGCGTTAAAGTTAAATTTGGACCATTGTACGTTAAGGTCAAATTACACTTCACCAACAATATTAGGATCAAATTTGGTTTTTATCCATTTTTTTCACATATATTGAGCTCCTCACACAATTTTTCTCTTGTGTGCCATTTTATTTTTGACAAGTCATTACACACAAGAGAAGGGGGACAATTATTTGAGGGTAAAAATAATTTTTAACATTTTATGCATATTAGACTTTTGTATTAAAAGTTTAGAAAAAGATTTGTATATACAAAATAAAGTGAAATAAGTATAAAAGCAAAAAAAAAAGCAATTGGTTGGAAATAGCTATCCTTAAGGAAACATCAAATGTTCAGTTTTGAAAAATTCTTCGAGATGTTAGATAACAGAGATTGACAGAAAAGAGCTTGAATCCACAAACTAGAGGTTGCAAATTTTCTGAATTCAATCTCTGGAGCTTCATCCGAGCTGTGATGAGAGAGGAACAATTTTTGAAGATTACTAAAGAAGCACATGTGCAAAATCGAGACTGCAACTTAATCACTCAACTGGAAGCTATTTTCTAGTTTCAGCAATGGTGAGGAGTGTTGGTCCCTTATAACGTGACAAGGTTAGTTCCAAGGGGGGGGGATAGGAACTATTTAAAATTTTGTCCGTTAAGGCTGACTTCTTTTCTTAAGAAAAGGTTTACACAGCGGCGCTAAGTAGTTTTAAGACACAAGCTTAGTCAACTTGTGACTAAGTCTGTTTCTTTCCTTGAGTCGGGAGATAGCACTTAGAATCTACTCCTGAACTCAGCTTCTTAGTGCACTCAACTCAGCGTGAGTTCGTTACTTAGTCAGTTTTATAGCAAACAATATATAAAGGAGTTTAAAGGTTAGAAATATGTTACTCAGCAGACATATCCTGGTTCGGCCTCTCCGCCTACATCCAGTCCCCGGAACGCGTTCCGAGCTTTTTGAATTCTCTACTGAGCTCTTTAAAGGTAGAGCACGAAACTTTTTACAATAGAAGCTGAGTATACAAGAGTACCTTCCTCTATACCTATACTCACTTCTATAACTACCGCTGAGTACTATAACCGAGTACTCAGCCTCTCCTTTCTATTCTTCTAGAAATGATAAAGTGTTTGTCATAAACAACAATTGCTAAGACACTTTAGATGATTGAAATCACTCTAGACTTTTACACAATGATTGGAAATTGGTGTAAGATTTTTGCTTTGCTTTTCTCACAGAACTTCAAATATGAATTTGGACAGCGTTTCGACTAATTGAAGATCTGCATCGAATGAAGCAATTGAGAGGCCTTTATATAGTGACACTTCAAGCACCGGTAATTTCGAATTTCGAAATAACCGTTGGAGGCAAACGGCTTCCTGTCGTTGTCACTCAGGACGTGCTCAGTGTCGTTGGCCAATGAGATTCTTGCATCTTCTGTCTACGGCAGTGCTCAGCAGCTTTTTGTCAGATAAATAGAATGTTTCGACATTTACGGCAAAGTCTTCCAGACAGCTTCCTGCGCCTTCTGAACTTTACCCAAAGTAGAAATACTTTGTCTAGAAGTTGGTTCTGTTCTGCCGCTGACCTGACTGCATTGTCGCTCAACTCAGCAGCTTCCTCTTGAAGCTTTTGATAGAAGGCTTCTCGATCCTTCTTCATGCTGAGTCGTCGTTTTACTTGATACGACTGCGTTTTAGCTTCTTGGGCCGTGAGGTCTTGATCTGTTGACTTGGGCTTGACTTCCACTTATGGGCCTTTAGACTTTTTATCTTAATGTCTTATAAATCAATAAACTCAACATTTGAACAAACACATTAGTGTGAATAAATCAAAGCATTTAAATTTAATGTGTTAGAATATTTTTTTATCAATTACTTAAATAATTTTGTCAAATCAAAATCGTGTGGAAAGGTGTTTCAACAAGGAGTAGACATCATGGGCTGGTAAAGGAGTTAGATGGGCTGGTACAGGAGTTAGTGAGACAATAAATTCTGCTCTCTAAGCTAAATTTGTCTTTAAATATGACCACTTGCCTTCAAAAAAAAAAACGGGTAAATTACATACGTGGTGTACAACCTTTACCCGTAATCACACTTTGGTGTACAACCAAAATTTTGTCACATTAAACTGTATAACCTTTTAGTGACCTCCCACTAAAGTGTACAACAAGTAAAAATGAATGTTCAATCAACGCGCCACCTCAGCTTTGACTGGTCAAAAAGTAAAAAAAATTCAACCACTTAATATAAAATTACTTCTATATCTCTATCTCTTCATATCTTTATCTTCTTCCCTCTGTTTCTTTCTCTCTCTTCAAATTTCTTTCTCCCTCTAACCTTTCTCTCTTCAAATTTCTTTCTCTCTAACCTCTCTCCATAAAATCAATACCATCAGGATCCACTGCAACCTTGGGGCTTAGAATTGGAAAATGAAAACTGTAAATTTACACAAATAAGATGAGTATGAGAGAGAAGTTGAAAGGCCAACTTATTTTTGCAGGAAAAAAATTATTTGAGAAATCTGGATAAAATGGACTACTTAGTAAGATTAATTCGCTCAAAAATAATTTGATATCAAATTATGTGTATTATCAATTCCTTGAGGCAAAATATACAACTGGTTTCGCTTTTTCTATATAACTACCGCCGGAAAAAATCAAGACAGATGGTAATCGATTTTGATAGCAGAAATGGAGGGTCAAAGTCAGGATTCATCTATGTCTGCAAAAAGAAATTAATAGAGAATTATGGTACAGAGACTAGGGATTGATTGGCCATATTTGAGTAATCGGGATGTCTCGGGGAAGAAGATGAAATCTAATATAAATAATTTTCCACAAAAGCTTGAGCGAAGTAGAAGGATCGAGATGATGGTGGTCGGCGAAGCAGATCCGGTTTGATGAACGTGGTGGTGATCGGCGGAGAAACACGGACGGAAGTTGTGGTGGTCATTGGCAGAGTGGAAGAGAAGACGGGGCAGATCTGAAAGTTGAAGTGCAATGTTAGCTTATTTTCTTATATTAAATTTAATTTTTTTTCACATGTGTCTAATTTTGATTAACTATGGCACATTGGATAATTTCTCCAAATGTAAATATTCTTTTTAGAGAGAGAGAAGAGTTAGATAGAGAAATGGAGTGAGCTCTATTTTTTTTCAATTTGGAAGGGATAAGGGTATTTTAGTAATTCCATATTAGGGATATGAATTTTTGACTTTTAAAGTGGTCAAAATGCTGATGTGGCACCGGCTGTACACTTTAGTGGGAGGTCACTAGAAGATTGTACAGTTTAGTGTGATAAAATTTTGGTTGTACATCAAAGTATAATTATGGGTAAAGGTTGTACGCCACGTATGTAATTTACTCAAAAAAAAAAAAAACAACAACAAACATTCAAAAAAAATATAACTTACAACAACAAAATTTGGATTGAAATTCTCTGCAATTCTAGAAATTTTCAGCCATTTTTCGTGTCATTCTAGCTTCCAAACTTCAATTTTTAATCTCTCAAATTATTCTCAATCATTCCCTTTTGTTTACTTATTCTTTGTTGTCCAAAGATCTATTGTTTCCAAGCTTAAGTTCTTTGGTTTTGAACAAAAATTCCAGCAGCCCACTTACTTCAAAAGCATCATTTTCATCCCTTAAATCCATCCTGAACCAGCCACCTTTAGTCCTCTTCAATTAATTGTAGTTTTGGTTGACCATTAGCCCCATTCCATCTCTAATTCTTCATTCCATTCGGCCATATCTCTGCTGCCCCATTCTCAGTTTTACAATTAATTTTCAGTCTCATTTTATTTTAGTCAATTTTTGAACTCAACAACTCACTCATTTACGTGCTCAATTCTCTCATCGGTCTCGGTTTGCAATCTCAGTACATCGGACAACCTCAACAGCGGTCATTTGGTGTCAAAGTTGGATTCCATCTCTGGACTACATGAGCACATGTGTAAAACCGGGACTACAATTGGCAGCTAGTTTCTAGCAGCCTCACACCAGATTTTCAGCAAGATTTAGCAGAAATAGTGAGAAGTAGACATCATGAGTTGGTAAAGGAGTTAATGGGACAACAAATCCTTGCTCTCTAAGCCAAATTTGTCTATAAATAAGACCATTTTCCTTTAAAAAAAAACAACAAATAATAAAAAATAATACAACTTACAACAACAAAATTCGGATCAAAATACTTCTTTAAAGCTTTGCAATTCCAGAAATTCCCTGCTCATTTTTCCTGCCATTCTTGCTCCCAAACTTCAATTTTTAATCTCTCAAATCATTCTGTTTTGTTTACTTGTCCTTTACTGTCCAAAAATCTATTGTTTCCAAGCTTAAGTTCTTCGTTTGTAACCAAAAATTCCAGCAGCCCACTCACTTCAAAAGCACCAATTTTCATCCTTTAAATTCATCCCAAACCAGCCACCTTGATTTCTCTTCGATTAATTGCAAGTTCGGATAACCTTTAGCCCCATTTCCATCCTTAATCCTTCATTTCATTCCTTAATCCTTCATTTCATTCGGCCATATAGTTGTTGTCCCATTCTCGGTTTTACAATTAATTTTCAGTCCTATTTTAGTCAATTTTTGAGCTCAACAACTCACTTATTTACGTGCTCAATTCCCTCCTCGGTCTCGGTTTGCAATCTCAGTACATCAAACAGCCTCAACACTGACCATTTGATGTCAAAACGAAAACACGAGTTCATTAATTTACTTCATAATTTCTGTTTAAATTTTATTACATTTGATTCCATACAAATTCATACTCGTTTACAAGAGATGCATACAAAGACAATATAAGCTACTAGACCTTAATACTAATTACACCAAATCACCATATTTATAACTTTTTTATTCATAAACTGGTAAGATATTGTCTAGAACTAAATTGTTCATCTTGAACCATTTAGGTGGTAACACGATTCCTGAATAGTCTAGGACTAATTAGTCCTGAACTAGTGTATAATATATAATGTTATATATATCTACTAAATTGGAAATAAATGAAATAGGAAGTCAAGTGAACAGAGAAAATAGGTGATTATCCCATCCTATTTCAGAAACTTTTCCTTGAACACCAAAGCTATTGTAAGAGCTGATTTCATTGGGGGGTTATTGGCAGTTTGTAAAATGCAGAGTTGAAATTGTCTTCTTGTATGAGTTTCTCTAGCTCTTCCAATTCAAACCCATTAATGTAACTTAGTAAAGGATCCACCTGCATTGCATAACAATCATATCATATTATATCATAAATCACAAATCCGATATAAAAAGACATTGAAAACCCATTAATTACCTCTGATGCATTATTGTCTGTGTTAGTAGAATTTGAGGAATCAGAAGGGGTTATTCCACAGGGACTGCATACACCTTCTTCAGCAGCTGATATATCTATTTTCTGGTATAGATTTTGACATTCAAAATCACTTGCAAGGCAACTTAATTTGTCATTTACAGAGGTTGACATAGTAGTATCAGAACCCTTATAGTAATGTGACTTATCTTCATCATTAGCGGAATTAGTTGTGACATTGTCAAAATTTGGTAGGCAAGTCCACTCACCTTCTTCATAAATTGACATATTAGTCATCTCATTTGGATTATAATCATCAATATCAGAACTTATATGGACGCTCGATTCATGTTCATCACAAGATGAATTCACTGTCATCTCATTCAAATTCTGATTTTCAAGATCAGACTCAAAAATCATATGAACTTGTTGGCCTTCATTGATGGTCTCATTTGCCTTCACCTTCAATTTCGCATTTGGATTATAATCATCAAAATCAGAACCTATATGAATGCTGGATTCATGTTCATCACAAGATGAATTAACCGTCGTCTCGTTCAAATTTTGATTTTCAAGATCAGACTCAAAAACCATATGAACTTGTTGGCCTTCACTGATCATCTCATTTGGATTATAATCATCAAAATCAGAACTTATATGAACGCTAGATTCATGTTCATCACAAGATGAATTAACCGTCATCTCATTCAAATTTTGATTTTCAAGATCAGACTCAAAAACCATATGAACTTGTTGGCCTTCACTGATCATCTCATTTGGATTATAATCATCAAAATCAGAACTTATATGAACGCTAGATTCATGTTCATCATAAGATGAATTAACCGTTATCTCATTCGAATTTTGATTTTCAAGATCAGACTCAACAACCATATGAAGTGGTTGGCCTTCATTGATTATTGGATATTTTGCAGCACCACCGACTTATTGTGGATCCAAAGATAAGTTCCAGATTTTACAAGAAAAATCACTACTCTAGATTATTCAGGAAAACTCTAAGTTACCGACATAAATTGTGGTTAGCATTTAATGTGGAACCAACTTAGACTTTTATAAATAGGACTTCAGAATTGTGTATTGAAGATAGAGTGCATAAACAAATAATTGAGTTAAAGGGAAGTGTGGGCACCAAATAATAGAGTGAGTGAGCAGCAAATAAAAACAATAAATTGAATACATATACGTATTGTTTGTACGTGAGTGGTTCAAATGTATTTTTGTAAAATTTCAGTTTCAAAATAATAAAATTAATCTTGTTCAATTAAGTCCTCCATAGTTCAACAAGTGGTATCAGAGCGGGTGGTCAGGGACCGATACGTGGTCGAGTACAAGAAGGCGGTCAGGGACCGGGAGTCGAGTGCTTCGAAAGTTCGCGATCCGGGATCGTGGTGGTACGAGGTATTTTTAGCGTGCAGTCCGGGACTGTAAAAAACATTGGTCGGTGTTACTTGGTTAATTAAAGGAGATAACCAAGTCGTGATGGCAGACATGTCTACCTCGGTAAGCACTCTCGAAAAACTCAATAATAATAATTATAGTACTTGGAGTACTCGTATGCAATTTTATCTGCTCGGCCAAGATTTATGGGAGACTGTTGGAGGAAACGAAACAGCGCCTCCGACGGAACAAAATGAGCTTAAGAAATGGAAGGTCAAGTGTGGTAAAGCTATGTATGCTTTATCAATTTCGGTGGAAGACGATTTGCTGCAACGCATCAAGGATGCTAAAAACCCCAAAGAAGCATGGGACACTCTTGCCGGATTATTTGCAAGAGCGAACGATGCCAAGCTCCAACAACTCGAGAACGAGTTACTGTCGGTCTCACAAAATGACATGACGGTGAGTCAATACTTTACTAAAGTTAAAACTTTATGTAAAGAAATTTCAAAATTGGATCCTGAAAATAAAATTACTGAAACAAGAATGAGAAGAATAATAGTCCATAGGTTGCGTCTCGAATTTAACGCGCTTGTTACGGCAACCCGTGGATGGGCTAAAGAGCCAAGTTTAAATGAATTAGAAAATACCTTGGCTAATCAAGAGGCTCTAGACAAGCAAATGTCTAAAGTCTCAGTCAATGATGAAGATAAAGCTCTTTTTATCAATAAAAAGAGCAAGGATCCAAAAATGACGAGATCGAGAAATGGTGAAAGATACAAACAAGGATGGCAGAAAAGGCAACAAGGAGGGAGTTGGCAACAAGGGGGAGCTCACCACAAGCAAACACACGAGAAGACACATCGGCACAAGAACGACCAATGCTATAATTGTGGCAAAAGAGGCCACTATGCTCGAGACTGCAGATACAAGAAAGCAGAAGGAAACGCTGCAACATCCTCACATGCTCAAGATGAAAGAGAAGAAGAGAAGAAGATTGGGACTTCGAGGCTTCATGTGCAATTACAGAGCCAGTGACATATGACACAGTCATGCCCTCCAAAGCAGAGGCACATGATGAGCTAGCACTTACCGCTGTAAGTAATAAATTTATCAATTATCATAATGATTGGATAGTAGACTCTGGATGTTCTAACCATATGACTGGAGACAAGGAAAAATTATCAAGCATGACAGAGTACAAAGGGGAGCGAGTTGTTGTCACCGCGAACAACTCAAAACTACCAATCACACATGTTGGGAAGACGATGGTCGTGCCTCAATACAACTCTAAGGAAGTGCAATTGGAGAATGTATTCCATGTACCTGGGATGACAAAGAACTTGATATCAGTGTCCCAGTTGACATCCTCGGGCAACTACGTGGTATTTGGCCCAAACGACGTGAAGGTGTATCGAAGTCTGAAGATGACAAGCACACCGCTTATGGAGGGAAGAAAACTTGAGTCTGTCTACGTAATGTCAGCACAAACAGCCTATGTAGACAAAGCCAGAAAGAATGAGACAGCCGATCTGTGGCATGCACGCTTGGGACACGTGAGCTATCATAAGTTGAAGGTGATGATGAAGAAGTCAATGCTCAATGGACTTCCACAACTTGATGTTCGAGATGATATAATATGTGCCGGATGCCAGTTCGGGAAAGCACACCAGTTGCCGTATGAAGATTCTCAGTATCGAGCAAAGGAGCCGCTCGAGTTGGTGCACTCTGATGTATTTGGTCGTGTGAAGCAACCATCAGTTAGTGGTCATCAATATATGATAACTTTTATTGATGACTTCTCAAGGTACGTGTGGGTGTACTTTATGAAAAACAAATCAGAAGCATTTAGCAAGTTCCAAGAGTTCAAGGAGAAGGTCGAGAAGGAACTTGATAGGAAGATCCAATGCCTTCGCACTGACAATGGAGGAGAGTATACTTCGCACGAGTTCTCAAGATACTTACAAGATTGCAAGATTCGACGACAGTTGACTTGTCCTAATACTCCATAACAAAATGGGGTAGCAGAAAGGAAAAATAGACACCTTGCGGAGATATGCAGAAGTATGCTACATGCGAAGAATGTTCCACCTCGGTTCTGGTCTGAGTGTATGAAGACAGCTGCAGATGTTATCAATAAACTACCACAAGCACCACTTGGATTCATTTCACCCTTCGAGAAGATATGGAAGATCAAACCCACTGTAAGTCACTTTCGAGTATTTGGTTGCGTATGTTATGTTTTCGTTCCTGATCACTTATGCAGCAAATTTGATAAGAAAGCTATAAGATGCATTTTCGTGGGTTATGATAATCAAAGAAAGGGATGGAAGTGTTGTGACCCAACAACAGGAAGGTGTTATACATCAAGAAATGTGGTGTTTGACGAAGCTTCATCCTGGTGGTCCCCTCATGAAGTTGTACTACCCGATTCAAAAGAAATCGAGGAGAAATTACAGAAAAGACTTGAAAGGGATGAGGCGGCTGAAGAAATCATTCCAGAAGTGGAACCGGTAGAAGAAAACCTCAGGAGCAAGTCACTTGAAAAGGTTCAATCTCCATGGCGTACAGGAGTACATCAAACACCTGAAGAAGAACGGCCAAGTCAACTCGAGGAGATCGTTAATGATGATAAATCAGCAGAAGAACAACAATCACCGGTGCGAAGGTCAACAAGAAAAAGGAGACCAAATCCTAAGTATGCTAATGCAGCAGTGATTGAAGAATCAATTAAGGAGCCTGAGACGTACGAAGAAGCATCCTCAAGTAAGGAATGGAGAAAGGCTATGCAAGAAGAAATGGATGCCTTAAAGCAGAACGAGACTTGGGATTTAGTTCCCAAACCGAAAGATGTGAAGCCTATTTCCTGCAAATGGGTTTATAAAGTAAAGCAACGCCCTGATGGATCAGTCGAAAGATACAAAGCTCGCTTGGTGGCTCGAGGATTCTCACAGAAGTATGGTTTGGACTATGACGAGACATTTAGTCCAGTTGCGAAGATCACCACAGTACGTGTTCTATTAGCACTTGCAGCTAGCAAAGATTGGAAGTTGTTTCAAATGGATGTGAAGAATGCTTTCTTACATGGCGAATTGGATCGAGAGATATACATGGACCAGCCTCAAGGGTTCGAGAGCAAGGCTCAACCAAACTATGTATGCAAGCTGAAGAAAGCGCTGTATGGATTAAAGCAAGCACCAAGAGCATGGTATGGGAAGATAGCAGAGTTTCTAATTCAAAGTGGCTACATGATGGCACCAGCTGATTCCAGTTTGTTCGTGAAGGTCCAAGGTGAGAAGTTGGCTATAGTATTAGTTTATGTTGATGATCTTATCATCACAGGTGATGCTGCTGCTGAGATAAATCAAGTTAGAGCCAACTTATCGGTACGGTTTCAAATGAAATCGCTAGGAGAGTTAAATCATTTCCTTGGTCTTGAAGTTGAGCGCATGAATGAAGGACTTTTCTTATGTCAACACAAGTATACTAAAGATCTTTTGGAGAAATTTGGGATACTCGAATGCAAGCCTATTACAACTCCAGTAGAAGTACACGTAAAGTTATGTTCCGCTGAAGGAAAGGACTTGGAAGATGCTACCATGTACAGACAACTAGTTGGAAGCCTGATATATCTCACTCTGACGAGGCCAGACATATCATATGCAGTAAGTATGGTAAGCTGATTTATGCAGAATCCGAAGAAGCCTCATTTAGAAGCTATTCGGAGAATTCTTCGATATGTTCGAGGTACGATGGATTATGGTATTTTATACAAGAAAGGAGGAAAGAGTGAGGTAAGTGGATATTGTGATGCTGATTATGCTGGAGATCATGATACAAGGCGTTCGACTACAGGTTATGTGTTTAGTCTCGGATCAGGACCCATTTCTTGGTGCAGCAAGAGACAACCTACGGTTTCATTATCAAGTACCGAAGCAGAGTACAGGGCAGCAGCAACAACAGCTCAAGAATGTACCTGGCTAATACAGCTCATGAATGATCTTCATCAGCCCGTCAATTACTCGGTACAATTATATTGTGACAATCAGTCAGCGATACACTTGACTGAGAATCCAATGTTCCACGCGAGAACCAAACATGTTGAGGTGCATTATCACTTCATAAGAGAGAAGGTCTTACGCGGAGACATCAAGATGCATTATGTGAAGACAGATGATCAACTTGCCGACATATTTACGAAAGGATTGAACGGTGCAAAATTCGAACAGTTCAGAAAGCAACTTGGAATGACAAGCAAGTACGAGATATTAAGTCGGTGCTGAGGGGGAGTATTGGATATTTTGCAGCACCACCGACTTATTGTGGATCCAAAGATAAGTTCCAGATTTTACAAGAAAAATCACTACTCTAGATTATTCAGGAAAACTCTAAGTTACCGACATAAATTGCGGTTAGCATTTAATGTGGAACCAACTTAGACTTTTATAAATAGGACTTCAGAATTGTGTATTGAAGATAGAGTGTATAAACAAATAATTGAGTTAAAGGGAAGTGTGGGCACCAAATAATAGAGTGAGTGAGCAGCAAATAAAAACAATAAATTGAATACATATACGTATTGTTTGTACGTGAGTGGTTTAAATGTATTTTTGTAAAATTTCAGTTTCAAAATAATAAAATTAATCTTGTTCAATTAAGTCCTCCATAGTTCAACATTGATCTTCTCATCTGCCTGACTTCAATTTACAGAGAACAAAATCTCCCTGCACATAAAATAGAAAAGGATTTCAGAACTTGATACGTTTTCTCAATTGATTCTATCTACAAAAAACGAGTGAAAAATTAAGATTACCGAAGTAGCCATGGTGGAATTCAGAGCACATTCATATTCATGCATTATCCACCTAGTTCTTACAGCTTTAGGTCGTTCTTTAATGTAGAAAACCAAACTTTTCTTTGTGCGGATCTGTTCTTTGCACTTATTTAACACCTTACGAGGTTTGCCAGTGGGTTTCCAGTATCCAGCCTCGGTGGTCCGGATAGATCGGCGGCTACGCAAATACTTATAATCCCGAGGGCAAAAGAAGTACCACACTTGATCGTCAGTATTATTGACCCTGTTTGGGAATTAGCTGTTAGCTGATTACATTAGCCGTTAGCTGATTACATTAACTGATTTGACTAGCTGTTTGTGTAGACCTGTTTGGTAAAAATTAGCTGATTGATAATAGCGGTTTGTACAAAAAGACGAATAAGGGCATTTCTTTTTTTAATACATAAAAATATACAGAAAAAAAATAATTAGGGTTAAAGAAATCCATTAGTTTTAATATTGCAAAACGCTAATTGAAAATAGCAGACAACAGAGAAAAAATAGAGAAATTAAGAAGTCCATTAGTTTTCTAAATTAGCGTTTTCATCGCAAAACTCTCTCCCAAACCTCTCTCCACCAAACAATCCAATCATCGGTTTCAATGGTCAAACCGTTAAAGTTGATCAAAACCGATCTTTTTATTCCAAAAACGCTCTTTACCAAACAAGGTCATTGTTGATTAGAGCTGCCCATCGACAATTCTCCATTAAAAATAGCAGACAACAGAGAAAAAATAGAGAAATTAAGAAGAGGATTAAGTTGAATTACCAGGAAGATCCCAGGGTTGGTAATCACAGACTTTAATCTCGGGGATTGGTGGCCGGTAATCAACACGGCTGAGCATTTTGGGCTTTAGAAAATAGGTTAACAGTTCATCATCGGTTGGGTGAAATCTATAGCCAACCAATTGATTTGGTTGGAGTGGTGATCCAGAGATTGTAATAGCTGTTACAGTTGGAGTAAAAGAAAGAATTAGAAGAATGAAACAGATAAACAATGAATGTGAAATGAAATTAAGGAAACTTACAAGATGAACTGTGGTGTTTCATTCCTCTTCCTAAAATGGAAGAATTGAGAGAATATTTCAGCTGCAATGGAAGGATGAATTAGTATGGAAGAGCATTGGTTTGTAATGGCGATTGGAGAGGAAGGAGATGATTAATATATATTGATGGGAAGAAGGAACTTGTACGAGAAGTTCAACTACTTGAGCAAGAAGTAGAGGTAGTTTCTTTTCTTCTTCCAAAGAGAAAAATGTCACTTTCGATCGAATGGCTTTCCAAATAATGCCCTCTGCTTCTTCTGCAATCTCTAATGTTTAAACTTATATCTAACATTTGCAACTTTTAAAATTTTAAAGATAATGATCAGATTTGATTCTAAAGTTTTTAAAGGCATGACAATAAATTATCACCCAGGATTTCAAACGCTCTCCAAATTTACATTTATTACGGAACGGAAATGTAGGGTTTGAAGACAAATTAAACATCGTCATGTGTTCTGTTACACATTATTTTGTCTATATATAGCTTGAATTAACAGTTACATGTAAATAAACTTTATAATCATCTTACTGAAAAAACTGAATTGAATTGAATGCTACTGAAACTGAAATAATACTAATATAATCCTTTAAAAATATCAATAATTAAAATAAAAAGCTTATAAAAATAATAATGGTTCTAAAATAATAAAATATAATAACAAAAAATAATTATAATTATAATAAGTAATGATAAATTATTGAACTGAACTGGATTGATTGATACTGAAATTAAGTAACCCAGAACAAGGTCTTACTCCAACTATTCACCGACTTTAGCATCGGAAAGGGTACGTCAGAAGTCCGGCCCCCTTTTTTGACGACTGTTGCTATCTCAGGTTATTGGAGTACATTGGAAGAGAAGATTTCAGAAAGATAGACATCATTTGATGCGGTGAACGTGGATCGTTTTTCGTAAAAAGATGGTCCAGGTTCAAAGTTCAATTGTTAATCCCGTAATTCAACCTATAATGCAACCAGTAGATCAGGCGATGATTCAACTTAATCAAACGACTGAAGATATTCCTAGTACTTTAGTCGCATTTCATCGTGGCCTAGTTGATTCCCGTAATCATCCGCTTTCACCACTCAGAGCCGTCTCCAACATTTTGGAAGCCATAGGCAACTTTTATACATTTTTTCACGTCTAAATTTAATACTACCCTAGCCTCATTAAATAAGTCATTCTAGAGTTTTTTTAGACAAATTAAAAAATACAATTAATAGAGAGTCAAATTAATAAATTTTGTATTGGTGTGATGTGTTCAATGGAACATGGGCTCGATCTGCCAAAATCGGAATTATTTGATTTATCCAAAATTTTATCATTTGGCTCTCGATTTATCTAAAATTTTACCATTTAGCCCATGATCTATTCCAATGGATGAAATTTCACCCAATTTGGATAGAGACTTAATAGATTTTAATTCTATTAACACGTGATAATATTTTAAAATTATATTTGATAGATTTTAGTTTATGGATTTGTTTTTATTTGTTTTTCTTATTTTAAACTAATTTTTTTTTTTAGTAAATCTGACATCAGGGCAGTGAAGAGCCGGACATCCCAACTAGGTTGGCACCCCCGGACAAACCACTAACCCAGTGCCTATATTATTAAAAAGAACAAAAGAATTACAAGTAAGAGAGAATAAAATGAAGATTGACGTTGAAGTGAATCGATAAACTCTTGTTTTAAACTAATTAATTGTTTTTTTCATAAGAAAATCTATGTGGCAAATAAACTTTAAGAGGTGCAACGTGTCAAGTACATATATCAAAATATCATCACATATTATAGGGATAATGATTTTGTCAAATTTCCATCAAAATTGAGTGAAATTTTACCGATTGGAATAGTTTAAAGACTAAATATGATCAATAATAGATTAGTGGCAAAATAATAAAAATTTACACAGATCAGTGGCTAAATAACACTTTAACACAAATGATAAATTATAATTTTTAAACTGTATGTATCTTGTAATTTATAAAAGGCATTACATATATATTTGAGTCCCCAAATTAAAGTTTTAAAGTCAATTTTAGGACCTTAAACTATCAAAATCATCAATCTGGTCCATGAATTAAGCAAAAATCATCAATTGAGTCCACATTCTATCCTAAAATCAGAAACTGTGACTATTTGATATAGACTGTAATAATCTATGTGTTGGTTCAAAATGAGTTTGAGGAAGATGATCTGAAACTGTTCAGCCGAATGATTTTCGATAAGACCTCAATTGATTATTTTTGTTTAAAATGAGGACTCGATTAATGATTTTTTGCTAGTTTAAGAAATGATTGATGATTTTGATAGTTTAAATTCCTAATTGACTTTGAAATCTTACTTTAAGGAGCCAAATGAATACTATGCGTTTATAAAATTTTAAGAATTTATAAAATAATAGGTTGGAATTTGGTAACAAAATAATTAGATTCTAATTCATAAATTATAAATTGTTTTTTTAAAGTGTTAGCTTTTTATTTTTATATGAAATTGTATATTTAGTTTTTAGGACAAATCATGATTTTAGACAAATGAGAGTATCGGTACAGTCTTATCAAATAAAATATATATTGATAACTTGCTGGATCTGATTTGATCTCCGCCGTAGTTACCTGCAAAACAGAACCGGAGACAGGATCTCCGGAAAAACTCTCCGACGATCAAGTCAGTTTCTTTGTAGGAAGGTTGGTAATAATAGCATTACGGGGAAAAATGTGAACGTACCTCTCCCCTTTGGCCTTATGGCTTTTTATAAGTGTTCTTAAGTAACCGCCGAGGGCGGTTACTCCTTCCAGGCCACGTTCCGAGGGCGGTTACTCCTTTTTAGGCCATGTCCCTTTCGTGGCTTTCGTGGCAACAAACGTGGTATCGTTTGTTCTGAGTGGGAGTTTTGATGCTCCATTTAGGAATTCGGGGCGGTTACTCACTTCACCCGCTTCCTCTATTCGGGTCCCATCCGATTCTAGACCATGGGTCTAAGTATGGGCTGGGCCCGTGTAATGAATTCGGCCCGGTTTGGCTTCGCGGGTCATCACATGCCTCCCCCTTAGTTTGGCAAGAGCCCTTTAGGGTCTTTTTATAGGGGACTCTTCGTTTTTGTCTGGATATTCAAAATTCAAAAATTGTGAATTTCCTTGTCCGTCGTTTCTTTTCCGACATCGTCGTTTCTTTTTCGGCATCAACCTCTTCGCGTTCATTCTTCTCTGTGTAGTCTTTCATATGTAAGTTTTCCTTTCCACAACTTGTACCTCGCTTGACTCTTTACTTCTGTTCATTTTTCTTCATCAATATGTCGAACCCTGACCTCGACTTCGCACCGTTCGACGAAAATTACGTCCGCGAGGTATCTCATGAGGTCGATGAGATGGTTGATGAAGCTTCAACCAGCTCTCCTGGGTCTGATTCTCATCCCGCCGACTTCCTCCACCTAGCGAATACATCCGATGAGGGTTTAGGTTTTGACCCTAAAAAGTTGATTCCGCCACCTGTCCCAACCCCTCGTTTGCTACCGAAGAAGGATAAATCGGGAAGCCTAGTTTGTCAGGAGACAATTGATGACTTGCGGGAGCAGTATTCTTGGCTTCAAGGTCTCGAAGCCCTCATTCCCGAGGAGGACAGAGGACCGGGCGACTACCCAAAGGGGTATTTCACCATTTTCGTCGCTCAGATTATCTGCGGTTTCACGTATCCGCTGGCGGATGAGATTGCCTCCGTCCTTGGCGGTTATGGAATCGCACCTGGTCAATTGCATCCCAACGGATGGGCCGACTTAACTCTGGACAAATTTCTGGCGGATTGTCTGGAGGTTCCCTTCTCGCTCAAAATTTTCTCCAAGCTTCATCATTTCAAAAGTTCGGCGGGGTATTTCACTTTCATCCGTCAGAGCGGTTACTATGGTTTCGACGAGAAGCTGAACAAGATCCGCGAGTGGGACCGATCTTACTTCTTTATCAAGTTTAATGAAGGGAATCCAAACTTCCTTCGCTGCTGGGGCCGGCCCAATGTAAAGAGTTTGAACTTCGGTTACCCCAGTGAGGAAGAATCCGCTGTTATAAATTTCTTGAAGAGTACGCCTCCTTTCGTATGGACATATGATCAGGCCTTCCATATGCTAAGGAGCCGAGTAGCGATTGCCTACCGCGAGGGAGATCGCGTTGTCTATATCCCTTATCGCGTTTTTGTTCAAGGTACTTTTTTTATTTCCAAGTTGATGATTTCTTTTAACCCTTTGCAGGGGTGATCCTTTATCTCAACTCGCTGCAGATCGGGAGGCGAAAGCCCTAGCGAGAAGGAAGAGGCGGATGGCGGGGACCACTTCTGTTGCAGGGGCGAATTCTCCTGGAGGGGCGATTACTTCTATTGAGGCGGCTTCTCTCGTAAGGGCCTCCGTTTCACAAGGTCCAGCTTCTGCTTCCGAGGACCTTCCCTTAACTAGGAAGCGGAAGCATAATGCGGATACAGAGTCTTCTCGTCCCAAAAAGAAAAACACCTCTGTGTCCCTCACCGTTGGCGGCACACCCGTATCCGCCCCGTCCAAAGGAAAGAGCAGTACTCCAATTCACGAGGTATCTCAATCTATTCCCCCTTTTTTTATGTTGTTAATTTTTCCTCATGAGTTATCTGTTGTTCTCCTGATCTTTCTCCTTATGCATTCGCAGCCAATTCCCGACATCAGCGGGTGGTGGACTAGGACCTTTGGTATGGCCGTGAGCTTTTCCTGTAAGGACATTGTTTCTTCCATATGCAATGTCCTTGGGCGGCTCCCCTCCGCTTCCCGTGTGCGAGAACAAGTACCGCTTCCTACTACAATGGAGGGGATTGAGAAGCGTGCCATAGAGGTATATTGTTGTTTTGGGGGTAGAGGCTTGTCATTCCCTTTCAAGGATCTTGTGCCCATAGTAATCGCATGTTTCTATTCGCCCTTTTTATTCACGAGCCGTCTTATATGCAGATTATCAATTTCGCGGAGGGCGCTCTCCAAAGGGATGCTAAACGAGCCAAAGAGTTGGAGAACCTTGGTACTGAATTGGCGACTCAGAAGTCGCTTTATGATGATGTCCAAGGGAAGGTAAAGGCTCTTGAAGGCGCTTGTCAGAAGGTTATGAGCGAGAAGGAGGAAGCTCTCAGATCCCTCCAGGCTAAGTCCGACGACCTGCAAAAGGTCCTTGATGATCTAAATTCATCCAAGGAGGCTCTGGAGATGCAAAAGAAGAAGGCTGAGGAGATTCTAGCCGAAGATGGTGCTCGCATCTATTGGTATGGGGAGCGAATTCATGCCGCTTATGAGCATGGGCATCCAGATCAAGTACTTAGCCGCCCCAAGGTTCCCATCCCCGAAAAGGATCTAACTGAGAAGTGGGACAAGCTGGAAGCCGAGGATGCTGATATGGATGAGGTACTCTTCTTAGATTGGCAGAGTTTTCAGGACTCTCCAATTAGCTGCGAGATCCCTACTCAGAACGCAGAAGAAGAGGCACCACAAGACCTTTCTCAGCCTGAGCAAGAGGTACCGCCCTCTGAAGCGGTTACTGATTCGAGGGTTGAGGATTCGCTTGAAGCAGATCCGCCCACTGGAGGAGATGAGGGAGCCGCTGAAGGCGAGGAGGGCCATAGGGGTGGAGGAGAGGAAGCTGTAGCATAGTTTGATTTATATCTGAACTGTTTGTATGTAACAAACTGCCTGTATATATATATTTTCTTTTGCTTGCCGCTTTACCTATACGTGCGATTGTTGCTTTATTCCTTATTGCCCTTTATTTTCATACGTGACCCTTGCCTTTTGCCGACTCCATATTTGTATTTCCTCGTAGTTTAGTTTCGTTTCCGCTAGGGTGGCCAGACCCTTTTTGCAATTTTTTGAGTACTCGTTAATTCGCTTAATTTTATGCCTTATCTTATAATTTTTCTTTCGAAAATAATATAATCATAAGGTTTTGCGAGTGATGTGTAATCATGCATCCGCCTTTCTTTAAGAGGCAACACATTTATGTGTTTTTAAGTTTAACCATAAGGTTTTTGCGAGTGATGCGTAATCATGCATCCGCCTTTCTTAATAGGCAACACATTTATGTGTTTTTAAGTTTAACCATAAGGTTTTTGCGCGATTTACCCGCCTTTTGTTTGTAGATAACACACTGAAGTGGTTGTCCTAAAAAGGATCCGCACTCAGACGCTGTATGCAACAATTGAATATCTTTATTGATAAAAGAAAAGACTTTTTGTTACATTGGTATATGAAATGTGCGGGATCAAAGCCTCATTAAAACCTTTTATCAGAAAACCCAGTGGGAAAAAACTCATAAAAGGAAAAAGAGTACTCGTCATTTCCTTGAACTACCTGGCCCGTTTATATAGGCGCAGATTTTCTAGATTCCAGGTGCGCGGGAGCTTTTTTCCGCTCATTTCTTCTATTTCAAAAGTTGATGGTCCCAGCTTCTTGGATACTATGTATGGTCCGATCCAGTTGACGCCTAATTTGCCTTTGCCATCTCTGGATTGTATTTTATCCGCTTTTTTCAAGACCAAGTCATTCTCGTTGATTATCACTTTTCGCACCCTTCTGTCATGATATTTCTTGACCCTATTGTGGTATACTGCCATTTGCATGTAAGCTTTTTCTCTTCGTTCTTCAACAGAATCCAATGCATCTCTAATGTTGATGGGATTTTGTGTGTCGCAATAATAAAGTATTCGATCTGTAGGCGATTTGATTTCAACAGGTAGGACTGCTTCGGCTCCATAAACCAGCGAGAAAGGTGTTTCGCCAGTTGCTGCTTTTACAGAAGTTCTGTATGCCCATAACATATGGGGTATCTCATCCGCCCAACCTGTTTTTTTATCGCCTAGCCGCTTCTTGATCCCTTGAATCATGGCCTTGTTGGTAACCTCTGTCATACCATTCGATTGGGGATGGTTTACGGAAGAAAATGATTCTTGATCCCCATGCTTTCGCAGTATGCTTTGAACTTGACACAGTTGAACTGGGTGCCGTTGTCAGTTATAAGCTTTTGCGGGATTCCAAATCGCATGATAATGTTCTCTCGTAAGAACTCGATCATTCGTTCAGGTGTTTGAGCGGTTACTGCCTCCGCTTCTACCCATTTGCTGAAGTGGTCAACTGCGACTACCAAGTACTTCCTTTTCTTTGTCGTTTCTGGGAATGGACCCACTATATCGATTCCCCATGTTGCGAATGGCCATGTCGTCATTATAGAGATTTGTTCGGCTCCGTGAACGTGCTTTTCATTCGCATGGATTTGACAGCTGTGACATTCCGCTACCATCTTCTGGGAATCCTCCATCACCTTTGGCCAATAGTATCCCATTAGCTTGACTTTTCTTACCAACGCCACGGATGCTTCATGTGCGCCGCACATTCCTTCATGGAGTTCTCGCAGTACGTAGTCTCCTTCATTGCGGCTAACACATTTCAACCATGGACATGTATATGATTTTCGATACAAAGTTCCATCTCGAATTGAGTATCTCGCTGATTGTCCAATTAGCTTTCTGGCTAAGCTTTTGTCATCCGGCAAATCTCCCTGCTCCAGATATTGGCGGATGGGTATCCGCCAATCTTCATCATCTTCCAGCTCTTCAATGACCATAATCTGATCGACTTTAAATGCTGGTGCGGATCTTATCTCCAAATTGCATGCTTTTTGATTCCATGGTTCTCTACTCGCCGCTGCTTTTGCCAGTTCATCAGCCTTTGTGTTTTGGCCTCTTGGAACATGCACCATTTCCCAGATGACTCCCTTGTGTGTTAACTCCTGCGTCAATCTGCCGACTACCTGATGGTATTTGACCAGATCTTCTTGTTTCACCAGATAGTTTTTTGTGATCTGATTTATCATGAGTTTAGAATCGCTGTAGATCACCACTCTTTCTGGCGTAAGTTCATTAAGCAGCTTCAATCCGCATATCATTGCTTCATACTCTGCGGCATTATTGGTAGTTTCAAATGTTAACTTTACCGCATAGTACAGGCGAATAACCTCCGGACCCTTGATGACGACTCCTAGTCCAGCTCCATCCGTGGACAATGCCCCATCTGTGAACATGCTCCACTCTTCTTTTTGTGCCTTTGGACGTTCATCTTCATCCCACGTGAATTCATTCACGAAATCGGCAAGTACTTGACCCTTTAGTGCTGGTCTTCCTTCGTAGTGAATATCGAATTCCCCCAGGCGAATTGACCATTCCATTAATCGGCCGGATGTGTCAGGTTTCTGCAGTACCTTCCGCATTGGAATTCTGGTTCTCACAATGATAGTATGCGCCTGAAAGTATGGTTTTAGCCTAGCCGCCGTGGTTATCACCACGAGAGCCATTTTGTCCAACTTCGAATACCGAAGTTCTGATTCCTTCAAGACTTTGCTCACATAGTACACTGGATATTGTTGGCCCTCTTCTTCTCGCACCATTACAGTGCATATCGCCATACTGGTGATGGATGCATAAAAAAATAAATCTTCTCCATCCTCCGGCCTGCTCATTAAGGGCGGATAGCATAGCAGTCGCTTTATACCCTCAAATGCCTCTTGACAATCCGGCGTCCATTCAAAGGACTTAGATTTTTTGATGGCATTGTAGAAAGGTAGACATCTTCTAGCTGAGCATGATATGAATCGCCCTAATGCCACCAACCGCCCATTTAGTCTTTGTACTTCTCTTACGTTCCTCGGTGTTTTCATCTCCATTACCGCTTTAACCTTCTCAGGATTTGCCTCAACTCCCTTGCCACTAACAATGAAACCCAGGAATTTTCCCGCCCTTGCTCCGAACGTGCATTTTTCTGGGTTCAACTTGAGGCCATATTTGATTAGTACTTCCAGGATTTCTTTGATATCCTGCGGGTGGTCTTGCATCTTCTTGCTTTTGATGATCATGTCATCTACGTAGATTGAGAAGTTCTCGCCTGACTTGTCTGAAAATATCTTGTTCATCATCCTCTGGTATGTTGCTCCTGCGTTTTTCAATCCGAAGGGCATCACCTTGAAGCAATAAGTCGCCTGATGAGTTATGAATGATGTATTGATTTCATCCGCCTTCTCCATGGGTATCTGGTGGTAGTTGGATTTCACATCGGTGAACGATAAAGCCTCAAATCCTGCAGTTCCATCTACTAATATATCAATGTTAGGCAGCGGATACATATCCTTCGGACATGCTTTATTCAGATCTTTGAAGTCGACGCACATTCTGTACGTTCCATTTGGCTTTTTGACTAGCACCACATTGGCTAGCCACTCCGGATACGTGACTTCTCGAATCGCATCCGATTTTAGCAAATCTGCCACTGCTTTTTCAATCGCCTTCTGCCGCTCTGGAGCGTGTCCTCTCTTTTTCTGTCGCACTGGGGTTGCACCTTTGTCCACATTCAACTGATGGGTTGCTATATCTGGACTTATTCCTTTCAGCACTTCATTCGGAGCGGCGAATGCCGACTCGCATTGGATCAACACCTCAGTAATGGCTTTCTTCGTTTCCTCGGGTAGTCCTGCCGCTATTCGTACATTCTTGTCATTTGAGATGGCGAATAGTTCTGTTTCTCCTAATGCTTCTACCGGCAACTTCTCATCAACTTTATCCTCTTCATCTGGCTTTGGTTCAAGTGACAATGTATAGGCTTGTTGAGACACAAGTTGATCTCCTTCAACTATGACTCGCCCTTGGTGTGTTGGCAAATGCAATGTCAAATGCTTCATTGAGATGTGTGACTCCGTTTCCGATAGGAACGGACGCCCTAGAATTATGTTGTAGGCCAACGGGAGATCAACAATTGCGAATTCTAGATCACCTCGCCATTTTAGATTCTTATCGCCCATTTCTGCTTCCAACACCACCTGTCCACTTGTTTGAGATGATTGACCCCCAAAACCAGTTACATCCATGAATGTATGTTTCACTCGCTCGTCATTAATTCCCAACTTATTGAATGCAGTCCGAGTAATAACATTACAAGAACTGCCGGTATCAATAAGGACCCGCTTAACGTCCCATCCTTCTACGGCCATCGTAATCACCAAGGCATCCGCATGCGGCTCCGTGATTCGCGCAAATGAGTAATTGAGGGCATCCCCCCTATGGGTGTTGCTTTTTCGCTATTCACGGCGAGCCCTTTTTGTTGGCGGCTCATAGATCCCGCCAGTTATCACGTTTATCACCCCTTTCTTCTGTTTCTTTTCGGGCCTTGCTTCTCCCTCATGCGGGAGCGTTGTTTTCTCATCAATCGTTTCTTTTCTTACGAATTGGCTTAGCTTGCCCCTCTCAATCAGCTTTTCTATTTCCTTCTTCAGTTCATAGCAATCGTTCGTGTCATGGCCGTTCAATCTGTGGAACCTGCAATATTTGTTAGGATATCGCCCCAAACTAGTTCGGCCTTTCGCCTCGGGGAACCGCACATCCTTCTTCAGGGGGTTCTTTTCGATCCAAAGTAACACCTCCTGGCGAGTCGTATTCAATGGTGTTTGATATCCTCCCCCTTGAAAGGAGCGATCGCCTCTGCGAACAAAATTACCCTTGGACTGGGTCTGGCGTCGATTGTCCGAAGTGGATCTAGCAGCATCTCTCTCTCTCCGGGTTTGAGCTCTATGTTCTCTGTTGACATCGTCCACTTCCATGAATTCCTTTGCTATCTTCATGAGTTCGGCCACTGTGCGCGGCTTGTTGCGGATGATTTCCTCCCGTATGTTCCAATCCGTGGTTCCATCCGCCATGATGTTGCGAATGCTCACGATATCCGGGTTCTGCAACCGCACCAGAATATCGTTGAATGCGACAACAAATTCCCTTAGGGAATTATAGTTCCTCTGTTTGATCTCCTTCAGCTGCCTATCCGTCACATCCGCTGCTTTATAGCCCACGAACTTTGCACAGAAATCACGACTGTATTGATTCCAGTTGTGAATAGATTCAGCAGGTAAAGACCGAAACCAATCAGATGCCACTCCGCCCAAAGTGGTCGAGAATAATCTGCAAATTATGCTTTCACTCGCTCCGGCAACATCTATTAATTCTCTGTAGTTCCTGACATGAGCCTCAGGATCAGAATTTGGATCCCCATAGTATTTAGGTATCGCCGACGCCTTTATCCTATGATCTGGTATAAATTCCCGCAACGACGGAGCAAAAGGCGAATCACTCTGCACTTCTGCTCTCGCCCTAGGCGTGTACCCCATTCGCTCCATCATGTTTCGTAGTTGATCTTCCAACTCAGGATGGGGTATTCGCCGAATCTCCTCCATTCGCTGCTGGTGAACTCTGGGTGGCATCCACCCGCCAATTGATGTTGAGATTTGCTCTCGCCGTGGTTCTAGCCGCCGTCCGGTTATAGGATCAAAGTTCCAAGTGTGCTCTTGCCCAGACGTATTCGCCCCAGACGTCATTAACTCTGAATGCCCGCAAACCAAGGGCTCCGTGTGTTGTAGTGGAAGGATTCCTGGTATTCCCGACGTCGGTTGGGATGTTTGCCAGGTCGGATGGATCGTCATACTAGGATCGTGATACGAGTAGTTGCCTGGGTGGCTGTGTGGGTTCATGCGACTACTCTAACCTATCTGATTTGGCTCTCGAGATGGCTGTGAAAGCACAGATATGGTGGCAGTAGTCGATGGTTGTGTGGAGATGACAACAGGTTATTGAGGAGCAGCCGCCACGGCGTTATTGCGATCAGTTATTGCGGTTAACAAACTAATCATTCGATCCCCCGCCGCTTGGCTCATATTTGAAGCCAAGACTTGTCCTGCCATTTGTACGAAATCGCTATTGGACATCTCCATCTCATTTTGCACTTGGACTTCCAATAAGGGACTCAATTGTCCCGAAGGGCTCGACGAGCTAGGCACCACAGGCTGCGTACTCGCAGGCTGCGAATTCACAATCTGTGGACCCCTTGAGTTCATACTAGTTGATCTGCTTGTAACGCCGGTCATTCGTGATGGTTCTGACATGTTCTTTGTGCACCTTTAACCAAATGTTGGTAAAAAAGGTCCACCTTCACCGCACCAATGATAACTTGCTGGATCCGATTTGATGATCTCCGCCGTAGTTACCTGCAAAACAGAACCGGAGACAGGATCTCCGGGAAAACTCTCCGACGATCAAGTGAGTTTCTTTGTAGGAAGGTTGGTAATAATAGCATTACGGGGAAAAATGTGAACGTACCTCTCCCCTTTGGCCTTATGGCTTTTTATAAGTGTTCTTAAGTAACCACCGAGGGCGGTTACTCCTTCCAGGCCACGTTCCGAGGGCGGTTACTCCTTTTTAGGCCATGTCCCTTTCGTGGCTTTCGTGGCAACAAACGTGGTATCGTTTGTTCTGAGTGGGAGTTTTGATGCTCCATTTAGGAATTCGGGGCGGTTACTCACTTCACCCGCTTCCTCTATTCGGGTCCCATCCGATTCTAGACCATGGGTCTAAGTATGGGCTGGGCCCGTGTAATGAATTCGGTCCGGTTTGGCTTCGCGGGTCATCATATATATATATAAAAGGAGAGCAAGCGGGTCTTGCAAAATTTTTGTTACCACAAAAACTAATATATAAGATGAACCTGGTGTTTTTATAATTTAAAAAAGTTATGAGGCCGCACTAGAAGTGAGGCCCTAGGCGCCGGTCTAGGGGAACTTCTCCTAGAGTCGGCCCAGTCACCACTGATAGTTACACCAACTTTAGACGAAAGAATCAATGCTTGTTTAGGGTCATTATAATATATTAAGGGGATATTTAAATAATTATAATTATTTTTACGAAATAGTTAATTGAATTGAAGTTTGTATTGAGACGTATATTTGAGTTTGTTAGGTAAATTTCGATTTATTTATTTAATAATGATTTATAATATATATATATATATATAGAGAGAGAGAGAGAGAGAGATTAGGTTTTCTTAATGATACATTTTGAGTTTATTTGATTTTTGAGAAATTAATTTGAGGGAAATGATTGAGAATTTAAAAGTAACTGTAATTTTATTGTATATTGTGGATTGAGAAAGATTTTGATATCCATCTAGAATAATCCAGATGTTTGGTTTTGATATTTGAAGACCATGTTTAGTGAGGAACATTGCATGTGTACAAACTCGGCTATTAGAAGAGAAGTGTGGAGTAAGACCAATATGAGATTAGCCAAGGATAAAGAGACGTCTCGACCATATTGGTGGTTTATGGATTGATACGTAAGGGGAGAAACTCTAGGGTGGATATAATGTTTTAAGTTTATTTGTTTACGAATTGGTTTAATAAAACGTTCATTTGATGACGAGTTGGTTTGATAAAATGTTTGTTTGGTTACGAGTTGGTTCAATAAAAACATTAGTTATTTCAAGTTCGTAATTTTCTAACTTGATTTATATAATTAATTGGTTTAATTTATATTATATAAATTACAAAACTATTTTTGGTATTTTATTATTGGTATTGTTTACGAGAATAATGAGAAATTAAATATCAACTAAAATACTCTTGTCTCAATTAGTTAAGGAAACATAAATTACTAATATGGTAGAACTACGTGACTTTGATTCTTGATCTAAAGATTGAAAGATGATTCGAGATACGTAGGAAGCTTGATAGAATTGAATTATCAAGTCCAAGTCAAATAAATTAATAAATTTTAGGTAGTCTGAATTATTGTTTAGTTATGGTAAATTGGATTAAGAATATAATTAGTTATACGATAATTCAATTGAATTAATTGTGATAAAAATAATAAACTTTTATATTTAGGAAGCGATGGGTCGGTTTCGTAGAAAATAGGTTCGTACTTTAGACTTATAGGCATTCCTCATATTCTCTTCCTTTCATACCCGATGCCGTTTAGGGCCGGTTATGACATTCAAGCGGAATACTTCGCTTGAAAAACATTTATGCAATACTCGGTCATCAAGCGCAAATGATGAAGTCATTGGTACGGATCAACGGCTCAGTGATTTTTGAAAGCGAATCACCAATCAATTCAACATGTACAATTCGGAAGGTCCTTGTTTACCAAATGAAAATATGGCTTCTGTTAAATTTTACAAAATCAGTAAAACAATCTCTAATTTTGTTGGATGTTACGCTGGGATTGTTCATTTGAAACCAAGCAGCCATTCCAATGCACAAATTATTGAGAAGGTCAAACTGCTCTACCTTCAAAGGTATAGCTCCAAATTTCCATTTGTCCATTATTGGAAAATAATGAAAAATGAACCTAAATGGCTCTCTTTTAAAGAAAACAATATGATGGAGATTCATTGAAGAGAACCAAGCTTTCTACATCAGGACAGTGCAGTTCCGCAAGTGAAAGTGATAACAATGTACAATCATTTTCTCAACGTCCAATAGGCCAGAAAGCGGTTAAGAAATCGTCAAAAGGATAAAAAAACGAGTGGATCTTCTCAAAATATAGATGAAGAATTCTATAAAGAAATACAATTGCAAAAAGTTAAAACAAACCAAGATTTAGTGCAACAGGTGATAAATTTTCTTCAGGTGATAAATACAATTGACATATCATTATCAATATTCAAAAAATAATCATCAATGTTATCATCAATGTCATCATCCGCTTAATCTAAACTAGAAGAATGTGCTCCAAGATTCATATTTTCTTGACATTTTGCACTATATACTTATCTAACAATGCAATAATAATCTCTGTGAATTGTGCCACCAACTCATTAGCATCGTTCTCACTATAAAATTCAGTGTAGTTAGCCATCAAGTACTTAATTTTATACCTTGGGTCAAAAATCGCCGATACAAAAAGCATCACATTCATTGTGTCGATAGAACCCTAATACTTATCAAATTTTTCCCTCATTTGAGTTCCCATGTATTTTAAGGAAGGATTTTTACTGTTTTGACATAATGTAATATCCATGAGAATTTTCATTACCTCGGGAAAATAAAGGCTAGAGGTAGGATATGATGAACCTGAGAATTTACAAGTTACATCATAAAATCTTTTAAAAAAACCTACAAAGATTTTTAATACTCAACCAATCACTTTCAACAAGAATATCATTCACAAAATCCTCTGCATATTTCTTATCAAGATCTTCTAACTTGTCAAATGCCTTTTAATATCCTAATGCAACATCTAACATCAAATAGGTGTTATTCCACCTAGTGGGGCAATCATAGCATAATGCTTTTGTATACTTAATACCCGACGACACACAACAACGTTTAAACATAGCCAATCTTTGTGGGCTGTTTCAGATATATCTAACCACAACTCTAATTCTTTTGATTGAACCACCCACTAATTTAAGACCATCTTTGACAATTAGATTAAGAATGTGAGAACAACACCTCATATGAAACTGAAATTAATCACTGAGTACAAACTGAAAGGGAAATTTAACACAAAATCACTGTAAAGCTGTAAATAAACTTACTGAATGCGGGTTGGGTCCTCTTATAGAATTAAAGGAGCTATTGATATTAGAGTATGGACGATTCTATACATCAGTTAAATCCTTACTCACTCCATATTGAAATCATAGCAAATCCCACATAAATCAAAATCTCAATTTCAATCCATGACTCTAATATCAAAACTTTGATCAATTAAAAAATAACATAAACTAAAAAACCAGATCTAGAAGCTAAAATATTGTGAAACTACAAAAAGGAAATCTAGATCATCAATCACCAAAACGTATCACAAAAATAATCATAAAAGTCCAGATTTAACATATGCATCGACCAAAAGAAAAGTAAAAAGTAAAAAAAAAAATACATGTTTCAAAAAAGAAAAAAGATTTGAAGAACACCCAAAGAAATATCAATCGACAGATGTTTGCATGAAGAGGGAGAATAGAGAGGAATAGAAATCTGAAGCCGGCGTCTAGCAAATGAAGAACAAAATCCCAAAGCAATCGTGGATTTGATTAGGAGGAGAAGAGAAGGGCCGGTGGTGAAGAAGGAAGAAGAAAGGAAGAACATAGAGACTTTTCGTTTTACAATTCGGTGACAGCTAAGAGTTATAATGTTTAATAATAATTTTTATGACTTTTCGTTTTAATGATTTTTATTTAATAATGTTATACATTGTTAACCTTATTAATAAATTATAAATTTATATTATTGTAATTTATCAAACCTTACAAAATATATAACTATATATTATATAATATTTCTCTTTATATATAATATATAGTATATATTTTATAATAATATCAAATAATATCATATAAAATTAAATTAAAAAAAATATAGAGAGTGGAAATAAAGTTAATGTATTAAATATAAATTTATTATTGCTAAACTTTCGGTTACTTCAGTCTAGTTCGGTCCAATCCAATCCAATCCAATTTGGTTATCGGTCCGGTTCTGGATAAATTTCGGTCCAGTTCGATCCAGTTCTTTGACAAAAAGTCAACGGTCCAATCCAGTTCGGTTCTCTAAAAAAGTCAACAATCCGGTCAAATTTCACAGTTTTTCCTCGAATATTCGGTCAATTCCACTATCTCCAAGATCCGCGCCCAACCCTAAGTATAGTGGTATGTTATTTGTGTTATTGTTGTATACGTATAATGAGAGATAACAAATTCCACTAAAGTAGCTTTTAGCGAAACTAAACTAGTGGGTTAAGGGTCCCAATCTAATTGAGATGTTCCGTCTCTTCACCCGTCTTTTAATTTATCATTTAGAAAAATATTCTCAACGTTCTTCCGAAATAAAAATACAAAGCTAAATATCTTCGAAAATACAAAGAGATGCATATGTAAGGACAATATAATTAGTTACTGGCCCTTAATACTAATTACATCAAACCACCATATTATAACTTTTTTTACTCATAAAAAGATAATATATGAAAATTTCTATAGTTATCTAGAACTAAACCTCCTCTTGAACCATTCAGGTGGTAACAGGATTCCTGAATAGTCTAGTAAAATTTAGACTCAATATATATATGCTAAATTAGAAATGAATGAAGTAGGAAGTCAAGTGAACAGAGAAAATAGGTGAGTATCCCATCCTATTTCCGAAATTTTTCCTTGAACACCAAAGCTATTGTAAGAGCTAATTTCATTGGGAGTCATAGGCAGTTTGTAAAATGCAGAGTTGAACTTGTCTTCTTGTATTAGTTTCTCTAGCTCTTCTAATTCAAACCCATTAATGTAACTTAGTAAAGGATCCACCTGCATTGCATAACAATCATATCATATTAGATCATAAACCACAAGTCTGATAAAAAAAGAAAACATTGAAAATCCATTAATTACCTCTGCTGCATTATTGTCTGTGTTAGTAGAATTTGAGGAATCAGAAGGGGTTAGTCCACAGGGACTGCATACACCTTCTTCAGAGGCTGATATATCTATTTTTTGGTAGGTTGACATAGCAGCCATCTCATTTGGGTTAATATCAGAACCCGTATAGTAATGTGACTTATCTTCATCATTAGCGGAATTTGTTGTGACAACGTCAAAATCTGATAGGCAAGTCCACTCACCTTCTTCATAAATTGACATGTTAGTCATCTCATTTGGATTATAATCATCAATATCAGAATTTATATGGACGCTAGATTCATGTTCATCACAAGATGAATTAACCGGCATCTCATTCAAATGTTGATTTTCAAAATCAGACTCAAGAACCATATGAACCTCTTGGCTTTCACTTTCACTGATCATCTCATTTGCCTTTAACTTCAATTTCTCATTTGGATTGTAATCATCAATATCAGAACTTATATGGATGCTCAATTCATGTTCATCACAAGATGAATTAACCGTCATCTCATTCAAATTTTGATTTTCAAGATCAGACTCAAAAACCATATGAACTTGTTGGCCTTCACTGATCATCTCATTTGGATTATAATCATCAAAATCAGAAATTATATGAACGCTAGATTCATGCTCATCACAAGATGAATTAACCGTTATCTCATTCAAATTTTGATTTTCAAGATCAGACTCAATAACCATATGATCTGGTTGGCCTTCATTGATCTTCTCATCTGCCTTTGACTTCAATTTACATAGAACAAAATCTCCCTGCACATAAAACATAAAAGGATGTCAGAACTTGATACGTTTTCTCAATTGATCCAATCTAGATTAAACGAGTGAAAAACTAAGATTACCGAAGTAGCCATGGTGGAATTCAGAACACATTCATATTCATGCATTATCCACCTAGTTCTTATAGCTTTAGGTCGTTCTTTAATGTAGAAAACCAAACTTTTCTTTGTTCCGATCTGTTCTTTGCGCTTATTTAAGACCTTACGAGGTTTGCCAGTAGGTTTCCAGTACCCAGCCTCGGTGGTCCGATTAGACCGGAGGCTACGCAAATACTTATAATCCCGAGGGCAAAAGAAGTACCACACTCGATCGTCAGAATTATTGTTGATTAGAGCTGCACATCGACAAATCTCCATTAATTAAAAAATAGCAACAACAGAGAAATTAAGAAGAGGATTAAGTTGAATTACCAGGAAGATCCCAGGGTTCGTAATCACAAACTTTAATCTCGGGGATTGGTGGCCGATAATCAACACGGCTGAGCATTTTGGGCTTTAGAAAATAGGTTAACAGTTCATCATCGGTTGGGTGAAATCTATAGCCAACCAATGGATTTGGTTGGAGTGGTGATCCAGAGATTGTGAGAGCTGTTACAGTTGGAGCAAAAGAAAGAATTAGAAGAATGAAACAGATAAACAATGAATGTGAAATTAAATTAAGGAAACTTACAAGATGAACTGTGGTGTTTCATTCCTCTTCCTAAAATGGGAAAATTGAGAGAATATTTCAGCTGCAATGGAAGGAGGAATTAGAATGGAAGAGCATTGGTTTGTAATGGCGAGTGGAGAGGAAGGAGATGATTAATATATATATTGATGGGAAGAAGGAACTTGTATGAGAAGTTCAACTACTTGTGCAAGAAGCAGAGGTAGTTCTGCTTTCTAAAGAGAAAAATGTCACTTTCGATCGAATGGCTTGTTAGAGATAATATTAGTATTATCTCTACAGACCATTATCCGCACACTAAATAGAATTGTAGTCTGTGCACAAGTCTATTCAGTGTGCAGAGATAAGATTCTAGTCTATCTAGAATTAGGTCTTAGAGTTGTATCTAAACTATACAACTAATTAGGGTTTAGAAAACCTAATTAGTATAGATTTATATGTCTGTAATATAAATACTCATGATCAATACGAACCCTAATCAAGGGAATTATTATTTCGTTCATTATCTCTCTCTCTCTCTACGTAATTCGGCCTCTTTCTCTCTCTCAAACACCGAATTACTTCAACATGGTATCACGAGCAGGAAACGGTTCAAATCCGTCTGGCTCCGCTTCCGCATCAATCCCTCCCAATTCCCTAAACCAATCCGAGCCTCCATCTTAAGAACAGCAGATTTCGTCCATATTCCTATCGGAATCAATACCGAGTGCGGCTCAAAATCCGAATGTGGCACCGTCCGTGATCATATCGATTGCAGAAACAGGCGAAGCGGCAAGCTTTGCGACTCCGCCACATGCCGCCGCGGCCGCTAGGTCGAACAGCGGAATTCGAAGCTTCAACACGGAATTCACCGTGGATACGGCATCAGCCTCGTCCCTTCAGCCGTCATCTGGCTGGAGGTTCGATTCCCCCTTCACGACGGCGCCAATGTCGTCGGTCACCTCTTCCTATTTATTCGAACAACATGATGGAGGAATTTTTCCCCGACCGCGACAACAAGAACAGCCGCACCGAACAGCGGTTCAGCAGCAACACCCGCCACTATTCCATCCTCCAGGTAATTTTTCGCAACCACCTATCAGACCTGGCTTTGGACCTCCCCCGTCCTATCACAGTTCACAATTACCATCTTCTTTTTACACACAGCCCAATGACTCATTATATGCTAATCCACCTCAAGTTCATCCCTCAAATCAACATCATAATCACATTGGCTCGTCCAATTATCAAGCTTACTCCGCACCGAGTAGTGAATCTGTTAATCAGCCTCGTCCTCATTCGATGCATACTCAAACTCATATTAAATTAACACCGCACAATTATAAAGCATGGAGGATGGCCATTGTGTCTACCCTCAAATTTCATCACTACTTTGACCACATCACAAGCAAAACACCACCACCACCCAAATTCTTATCTAGGGGAGGTTTTCTGTCCAACAATGATAATGTTATGCTTAACCCAGTCTACACTGTGTGGGATGAGTTAGAAAATGTTGTGATGTCGCTGTTATTACATTCGATTACAGAGGAAGTTTATGAAATTATCACTTGCTTTCATTACTCACATGATATTTGGGTTGCACTTGAAAACGCGTATGGCGTTATTACTGATGATAAACAGTTTCAACTAAGCATTCAGTTACATGAGTTTGAACAAAATGAGTTACCCATTGGTGAATATATGCAAAAACTCAAGGCCATTCTTGATGATCTGGCTGCATCTGGCAATCCATATCCCATGCATCTTCTACCGCATTACTTTACAAGAATGTTGGGGATCCTTTCAAATCATGCATTCAGAATTTAGTGACTCAGAAGGGTATTCATATTGATTATTATCAATTGTTGAGCAAGCTGAAAACTGTTGAAGGGATGATTCACTCTACAAAGAAATCGGCCTCCACACTTCCGGTACCACAAGTGATCTCGCATGAAGCAAATGTGTCCTCCGTCTCCTCTTCTACAAATGTAAAATCCAAAACAAAAAAGAGAAGAAGCGGCAAATGCTTTAATTGTGGTGATCTTGATCATTGGGCAGACAAATGCAAGAGGCCCAAAGGGTTTGCAACACATCAATCGCAATCCAGTGCACAAGCACATGTCACATGGCACAACCCCATGGACCCGTTCAGTGGGCCGCCGCAACCTTTGTATCCGGACACGGGCGCCACCAATCACATGATGGCTCAGCCAAGTCAACTACAACAAATGCATCCTTATCCTGGCAATGATACGGTTCAATTTGGAAATGGGCAAGGTTTGAAAATCTCTCATCTTGGTCAATCTCATATCAAACATCTTAAAATTTCTGATATCTTATTGGTACCCAAGCTTACTAAATCATTATTGTCGGTTCAAAAATTCACTCGTGATAATGCTTGTTTCTTTGAATTTTGGCCTAACCATTTTCTTGTGAAGGATCAAACTACTAGGGAAATCCTGTTGCGCGGTCCGAGTAAGGATGGGCTCTATGTGCTTCCACCCAACTTGAAAGAGGCACTAGTCGGAGAGAAGGTTTCCTTCGAGCGGTGGCATGCACGGCTTGGTCACTGTCAAAATCAGACAGTCAGTAGAATTTTAAAAGACAATAATTTATTATCTTCTGCACCTACCAATAGTTGCTCTTTTTGTCCTTTAGGAAAATTATCTCAGTCTTCTTTACCTTCAATTGTTCGTTCTAGTACTTTTCGATTTGAAAATTTGCATTTGGATGTTTGGGGCCCTGCCCCTGTTCTCTCCTTTAATGGACATCGTTATTTTTTTATTATCATTGATGAATTTACTCGCTTCAGTTGGTTATTTTGTCTAAAAAATAAAAGTGAAGTAGCTTTAACATTTCAAAATTTTCTTGCAATGATTAGAAATCAGTATGATGCCAAATTTAAAAACTTCTACTCCGATTTTGGGGGTGAATTTCAAAAACTGCAGCCTTTTCTCCATGAAAATGGAATTGTACACAAGATTGCTTGTCCTCACACACATGCTCAAAATGGCATCGCTGAACGGAAAATTCGACATGTAGTAGACACGTGTCTGACCATGTTAGCCAATGCTAACTTACCTCTTAAATTCTGGAATTATGCCATGATTCATAGCATACGCATGATCAATATTCTTCCTACCAAAACACTTAGGAATCGCTCTCCTTTCTTTATGCTTTATCGCAAGCAACCTGCTTACTCGTTCCTTCGAATATTTGGTAGTGGCATTTATCCACTTCTACGACCCTATAACAAAAACAAATTTGATTTTCGTTCCAAACTCTGTGTTTATCTTGGACCTTCGTCCAATCACTCGGGCGAGTTATGTTTAGACATATCCACAGGAAGAATTTACATCTGTAAATTTGTCAAGCACGATGAAGGGGTCTTCCCGGCAGCTCAACCGGTCATCACACCTCTCTCTACTAGCGCAGGGTTGGAAGCGACGACACTAGAACTACCTTCACTCCTCGGACCGTATCCAGGTATTCCTCGATCCACTATCTTTGTTCCTCACTCATTGCCTTCTCATATCCCTATGGCACCCGTGGTTGGTCATACAAATTCTATCATTAAGGATGACCATACAAATCTGGCTCCGTCATCCGCCAATTCGTCTTTCGAAAATCAGCAATATGCGGCGTTGGAACCGCGATCTGTAAACAGCGGCGCTGCTGCTGCAGCCATTCCGGCAACTATTAGCGAGGAAACACATCACCGAGACGGCACGCTGCAGGTCTCGCGGGCTGATCAAACTAGTAACAGCCGACACGCCTCGCTGTCTGGCGTATCGACAGCGGAAAAATGTCATGATGTGGCACAAAAGCAGTGCGCGGCTACGACAGCAGCAAATTCTCAAGTCATCGAACCAGAGAACCCTGCAACCGCACAAATGGTGCCTGTGCAAGCGCCATCCCTGCAAGAACCTTCAGCGAACATTGAACCCGACGCTGCACGACATCATACAATGCAACTCCGACAAACAACGTTGCACTCTCGCGGTAAATTCGCAGCACTACTAGCGATGCATGAAAATGGTGTGATTGATCCTACGTGCTTTAGCAAAGCGCACAAATTACCTGAATGGCGACAAGCTATGTCAGAAGAAATAAAAGCCCTTCTTGACAACGGAACTTGGAAATTAGTCCCACGACCTCAAGGAAGACATATCATTACCTCTCGCTGGCTCTTCCGCACAAAGAGAAAGTCGGATGGATCCATTGATCGATATAAAGCGCGGCTAGTGGCACGTGGATTCACTCAAAAATCTGGTATTGATTACAAAGAAACATTCAGTCCGGTGGTAAAGGCAACCACTATACGCACAGTTCTGGCCATTGCTGCGTCCAACCGGTGGTTCATTAATCAGCTTGACGTGTCAAATGCGTTTCTCCACGGAAATCTCACTGAAACAATCTATATGGAACAACCACAAGGGTTCCGTGATCCAGATCAAGCTGACCATGTGTGCTTACTTCAGAAGAGTTTATATGGATTAAAGCAGGCTCCGCGAGAATGGTTCACTCGCCTACGAAACTTTCTTGTCTCTCTTGGATTCAAAATGTCATTGGCTGACAACTCCCTCTTTGTTCACATAAATGGACAAATTCAAACATACATATTATGTTATGTGGATGATATCCTTATCATAGGTAACTCACCGGCTCACATTGTTAGTGTAATCTCTTCCATTGAAACTGAATTTCCTATTCGCAATCTGGGACGTGCGGAATATTTCTTGGGCATTGAGATTCAGTATTCAAAAGATGGTATTCACTTGTGCCAAGCAAAATATGCAGCCGACATCCTTGATCGTGTAAACATGGCGGATGCCAAACCAATCACGACACCTATGAGCACCACTCCCACATTGTCAAAAAGCCTTGGCACTCCGCTTGCATCAGGAGATGAATATCGGAGTATTGTTGGAGCCCTTCAATACCTTCTTCTCACTAACCCTGACATTGCCTTCGCAGTCAACAAGCTCTGTCAGTTCCTTCACTGTCCCACGGATGAACACTGGAAGAGTGTAAAGAGGGTGCTTCGGTATCTTCAAGGAACTCTTGAGTATGGCATACTTATGTCACCCAAACATATTTCGCATATGCATTGCTACTCGGACAGTGATTGGGGGGGATGCCCGGATGACAGACGATCAACGGGAGCTTTCTGTGTCTACATTGGGAATAGCATTGTGTCTTGGCAAACGTGAAAACAACCCACCATTGCAAGATCGTCCACTGAAAGTGAGTACAAAGCAGTTGCAAATGCAGCAGCGGAATTACTCTGGCTAAAATCATTGTTGAAAGACTTGGGATTTCACATCCCACCCCCGTTCAACTATGGTGTGACAATGTAGGTGCAATTTATCTCACTCCCAATCCCGTATTCCATGCTCGTACAAAACACATTGAGCTGGATTATCACTTTGTTCGTGAACAAGTCACAAATGGCTTTCTCAATGTCAGATTCATTCCTACTGATGATCAAGTAGCAGACATTTTAACCAAGCCGCTACCTACTCTTCGCTTCACACAGTTACGCTCTAGACTGTTGGTTGCTCCGCGACATCGGCTTGAAGGGGGGTGTTAGAGATAATATTAGTATTATCTCTACAGACAATTATCCGCACACTAAATAGAATTGTAGTCTGTGCACAAGTCTATTCAGTGTGCAGAGATAAGATTCTAGTCTATCTAGAATTAGGTCTTAGAGTTGTATCTAAACTATACAACTAATTAGGGTTTAGAAAACCTAATTAGTATAGATTCATATGTCTGTAATATAAATACTCATGATCAATACGAACCCTAATCAAGGGAATTATTATTTCGTTCATTATCTCTCTCTCTCTCTCTACGTAATTCGACCTCTCTCTCTCAAACACCGAATTACTTCAACATGGCTTTCCTATTAATGCCCTCTGCTTCTTCTGCAATCTCTAATATTTAAACTTGTATTTAACATTTGCAACTTTTAAAATTTTAAAAAGATTTTAAATTTAATTTTCCAGATTAGGATCAGATTTGATTCTAAAGTTTTTAGAGTACATGGATCAATGATCACTCGGGATTTCAAAGGTACGCTTTCCAAATTCACATTTATTGCGGAACGGAAATATAGGGTCCGAAGACCAATTAAACATCGTCATGTGTCCAGATACGCATTATTTTGCCTATAAATAACTTGAATCAACAGTTACATGTAAATAAACTTTATAACTCATCTTCTTAGGCTCTATTCTTTGTTGCTGAAAAAACTGAATTGAATTGAATGTTACTGAACTGAGCTGAATTCTATTGAAACTGAAATAATATTAATATAATCCTTTAAAAATATCAATAATTAAAATAAAAAACTTATAAAAATAATTATAGTTCTAATAATAATAAATAGGGTAAATAATTATAAGGCCTTTATGTTTTTACTTAACACGCTAGTAAGTCTATCATATTATTATAAGGTTCTTACGTATTATCTTAATCAATTTTTTAGTCCTTCTATTTGTTTTATAAATGAAAGTCCAAAATTACCCCTAATTATATACATAAAAAAATTATCTTTTAGTTTCAAATTTAATCTAATTAATTTTAATGAAGTTTTTGAACTGCATATACACCGAAATTAAAATACTTGAAAAAATGTATTATTAATTTTTTTTTTTTAAATTATAAATATTTTTTCTTTAATTTTTATTATAATATCTTTAAACTAACATTAAATATTATTATAAATTTTTTATAATTTTTAAAAAATTATATATTTTTTTCTTCATTCTTAAAATTTATTAGAATTGTAAAACCTTTTTACAGTCTTACTCCTATTTTGAAATATTTTTCATTCATTTTTTAGTCAATAAATTTTATGTTATTAAATTAAAATTATATAATTATATAAAAATTAATAAATCAATTACTTTATAAAATAGGAAAATAAATGTTTTATTATTAAAATATAAAGTAAAGGGTAATTTTGGTATTTTAAAGTTTATTTAGTATAGTTTGACCATTGACCCAAACATAAGGACTAAGGAGTTAACAAAAACAAAAGCTGAAGGACTATATAATTATTTCTAAAAATGCAGGGACTAAGTAGTGTATTAGGTAAAAACGCATGGACCTTATAATTATTTATCTTAATAAATAATTATAATTATAATAAGTAATGATAAATCACTAAACTTAACTGATTGATACTGAAATTAAGTAACAAAGAACATGGCCTTACTCCATTGTCTAAATCTCATATTTCGTCAAATATTCACTGACTTTAGTATCGGAGAGGATATGTTAGAACTTTGACACCCTTTTTTGATGACTATTGCTATCTCAGATTATCGGAGTACAGTTGGAAGAGAATATTTCAAAAAGATAAACATCATTTGGTGCGATAAACGTGGATCGTTTTTCGTAAAAAGATGGTTCAGGTTCAAAGTTCAATTGTTAATTCCGTAATTCAACCTATAACGCAACATGCAGATCAGCCGATGATTCAACTTAATCAAAAGGTTGAAGATATTCTTGGTACTTCAGCCGCATTTTCATCATGGCCTGGCTGATTGCCGTAATCATCTGCTTTTACCACTGATAGTTACACCAACTTTAGACCAAAGAATTGCTGAGGGTCATTATAATTATATTAAGGGGATATTTGAATAATTATGATTATTTTTGCGAAATAGTTAATTGAATTGAAGTTTGTATTGAAAAGTATATTTGAGTTTATTGGTGAATTTCGGTTTGTTTATTTAATAATGATTTCTAATATATATATATATATATATATATATATATATATATATATATATATATAAGAGAGAGATTGGGTTTTTTTTAATGATACATTTTGAGTTTATTTGATTTTTGAGAAATTAATTTGAGGGAAATGATTGAGAATTTAAAAGGTTAATTTACATAACTGTGATTTTATTTTCTATTGTAGAGTGAGAAATATTTTGATATCTATCTAGAGTAATCTGGATGGGTGGTTTTAATATTTGAAGACCATGTTTAGTGAGGAACATGGTCTGTGTACATAGTCCAAAATCGAATATTAGCAGCGAAGTGTGGAGTAAGACCAATACGGGATTAGACAAGGTTAAAGAGACGTCTCGACTATATAGGTGGTTTATGGATTGATACGTAAGGAGAGAAACTCCAGGATGTATATAATGTTTTAAGTTTATTTGATTACGGATTGGTTTAATAAAACGTTCGTTTGATTACGAGTTGGTTTGATAAAACGTTTGTTTGGTTACGAGTTGGTTCAATAAAAACATTAGTTATTTCAAGTTCATAATTTTTCTAACTTGATTTATATAATTAATCGGTTTGATTTATATTATATAAATTACAAAAACTATTTTTGGTATTTTGTTATTGGTATTATTTACAAGAATAATGACAAGTTAAATATCAACTAAAATACGTTTGTCTCAATTAGTCAAGGAAACATAAATTACTAATATGGTAGAACTATGTGGCTTTGATTCTCGATCTAAAGATTAAAAGACGATTCGGGACACGTAGGAAACTTGATAGAATTATCAAGTCCAAGCTAAATAAATAAATAAATTTTAGGTAGTCTGAATTATTGTTTAGTTATGGTCTATTATGAAATTGGAGAAGCATTGTGCTGGGAAGCTCAGTTCTTCGAGGTGGTTTGGGGCGCATCCTCGGGAATGGACAGACGACGCGGTTTTGGACCGATGTTTGGTGTGGGAACTCGCCACTGATCAATCACATTACTGACGAGATCAGCTCCTTGGAAGCTAACCAGCAGGTGGCTGATTATGTTGATAATAAGTGTATGTGGCACTGGCATAAACTTACCCCGAATCTGCCTTATGAGAAACTGCTCCAAGTAGCATCTCATGCTATATTTCCACATAGTGCCGAAGCAGATAGTTGGTACTGGCAGGAGAACTGGATCTTATTCTACGTCGTCGGGTTATCAGCTCCTTACTCAGCAGAACGATGACGTTGAGTTGCAGATATGGCAGGTAATTTGGAGCCTAAAAATACAAGAGAGGATCCGCTTATTTATTTGGGAACTTGTTCATAGGAAAATCATGACAAATAAGAGCAGGTGCAGGCACGGATTCACAGCAGATGACAAATGCTCTTTTTGTGGCGAAGTTGAAGACAATTTGAATGTTCTTCGTGACTGTAAAGAAGCCATAGTTGTCTGGTAGGCCCTTGTTCCGCAGATGCAGCAGAATCTATTTATCTCTAGCGGGTTCGAGGATTGGTTACTGTCCAACTTATCTATTACGGATTGCATAAATAACGTGCCATGGGCTATTTTATTCGCTTATTCCATTTGATGGTTATGGAAATGGCGAAATGAAGCTGTCTTCAAAGGCGAGCATGTTCGGCCTCACAAGGCGAAGTTCATCACCGCTAAAACTAAGGAGTGCATCTTTGCAAACTCTCTTTTGCATACTGAGATAGGTAAGGTAAAGTCGAGAATCCGGATTAAGTAGCACCCGCCGGACCAAGGATGGGTCAAGTTAAATACGAATGGTGCCTATCAAGGCAACCCAGGGAAAATTGCCCCAGGGGGTGTACTTCGCGACTCAAATGGCACGTGGGTTGGAGGCTTTGCTGCTAATGTGGGATTGGGGTCAGTAACGTTAGCTGAACTTTGGGGACTCTTCTATGGCATGAAGCTGGCATGGGAAAAGGGCCACCGACGAGTGATTATTAAGCTAGACTCACAAGTTGTTATTCACTACATGACCCACCCGGTGGAGATACGCCACCCCCACATTTGTGTCATTCGACAGTGCCTGGAAATGAAGAACTGGAGTTGGGAGATTCCTTTTACACATGTTTATCGAGAGGGGAACAGAGCCGCCAGTTGGATGGCAAGCTTCGCAGGGAATTTACCACTAGGTCGTCACGAGTGTGATACGCCTCCTGCAGGCATCCAAGATATTCTTTTCGAAGATTGGAGTGGCTTAGCCTAGAGCAGAATTGTGACTGTGTAGTTCACCTCTTTTTTCCTTCTTTTTTTTTCGTTTAGCTTTCTTGTTGTTTTTGCCGGGTTTTTAACCCTCCTCCTATTACCAAAAAAATTATGATAAAAATAATAAACTTTTATATTTAAGAAGCGATGGGTCGGTTTCGTAGAAAATAGGTTCATACTTTATACTTGTAGGCATTCCTCATCTTCTCTTCCCTTCATGCTCGATGTCGTTTAGGGTCGGGTATGACATTCAAGCGGAATACTACACCTGAAAAATATTTATGCAATACTTGGTCATCAATTGCAAACAATGAAGTCGTTGGTACAAATCAACTGCTTAGTGATTTTTGAAAGCGAATCACCAATCAATGCAGCATGTACAAGCCAGAAGGTTCTTGTTTACCAAAGGAAAATATGGCTGTTGTTAAATTTTACAAAATCAGTAAAACAATCTTTGATTTTGTTCGGTGTTACACCGAAATTGTTCATTTGAAACCAAACAGCCATTCTGATGCATAAATTATTGAGAAGACCGAACTACTCTACCTTCAAAGGTATAGCTCCGAATTTCCATTTGTTCATTGTTGAAAAATAATGAAAAATGAATCTAAATGGCTCGCTTTTAAAGAAAAATAATATGATGGAGATTCTTTGAAGAGAACCAAACTTTCTACATCAACAGGGACGGATCCAGGATTTTTAACTAGTGGAAGCAAACTAAATATGCAGTATAAAAATAAATAAATTTACAAAAAAATCAATACCAAAATAACTCTAGTGATCTTTAGGCTTTCGGCTTTGAGTTTGAGTTTTCCATTATTTATTAGAAATAAATTATAATTCTATAATAAAACTGAAAAAATAAAACAACAATCAAATCATTAGTAGACTGAGACTTCAATCAATCTTCATTCTTTCATAGTTAGAAAATGAGAGAGAAGATGTTGTTTGTTCTGGTTCGAAAGAGAGATGGCGGTGAGTGAGAGTGAAGAGAAGTAGGAAATTAGGTCTAAGGGTTTTTAAATTGAGGAAGAAGGATTTAGGATTTAGTGAGAGTGAGCGAACGAGAGAGATCGATTCATTCCCTTATCTGCTGCTGGAGTGAGATTATCACAAAATGACGTCGTGCCACTTAAGTGGAACAACGTCGTTTTGTGTAACGACAATAAAAAGAAAATTGGAACCAGCTTCTTCTTCCTTGTGCAAACCTGCACACTTCGACGCCGTCAATGGAGTTTTCTGAGGAAACTCAAAGATGAATTTTTCTATACACAGGGTTTTATCTCTTTCTAGATCTCAGTGGGAGCAAGTGCCCCCATTGCCCCCACTGTAGATCCATAAGTGAAAGTGACAATAATGTACAATCGTTTCTTCAACGTCGAATAGGCCAAAAAGCGTCAAAAGGAGAAAAAAAGCGAGTGGATCTTTTCAAAAGCAAAAAGTTAAAACAAACCAAGATTTAGTGCAATAGGTGAAAAGACTTCTTCGAATTCAGGAACAACAAATTAAACAAAAAGATTTCAAAATTCTCGACAAAGATGCTTTGGGAATGGATGCAGAGCAACTGTTACGACACACAAAAATTTGCACACACATCGAGTCAAAGTATGATTTTCTTTAATTATATTATTGTTTCTTTTATTTGATTTGTAATGTCATTAATTATATTTTTTGTAATATTATATATTTAAATGAAGTTGTTTTATGGATTTTATAATATATTTCGTTTATTCACATTACATTAAAAGTACACTACATTAAAACATCGAATGGAGTTAAAATTTTATAACTTCGAGTACATTACATAAAAAATACACTGAAAATATATAATCAAGAATTGAGCTAATTATTTTTGTTGAATAAATATTGTGTTGGGTAAAAATTAGGGTAATTAATTTATTAGTCCCTATATTTTGATAAAACACACTATTTAGTCCTTGTATTTTCAAAAACACATGGTAAGGTCCCTAACCTTTTTCTCAGTGAACTGTTTAGTCATTCCGTCTATTTGTTAGATTTTTTTACCGTTTATGAATTCGGAAATGATTAAATTATCTTTTATTATTTACCTTCAAATTTCAGAAGAGGAAATCCAATTTAGAAGAAGAAACTATTTGTATGGAGAACAACAAAAAGAACATACCCAATGCTTACGAATTTGAACGATTAAGAAGAAAATCAAGAAGAAGAACACTCAAAGTTGATTTCAGATGCATTAGAGTTTAAAGGAAAGGAAAATAAAGGAAAAGACGAACGCAAATCCAAATTGACTAACAGAATCTTTACGAGAATCTAACGGCAGGGACTAAACAGTTCATCGAGAAAAATGTTAGGGACTAAACAGTTCATCGAGAAAAAGGTTAGGGACTTTACCGTGTGTTTTTTAAAATATAGGGACTAAACAGTGTGTTTTATCAAAATATATGGACTAATAAATTAATTACCCTAAAAATTATTATGTTGAGTAAAAATTATTATTTTATTACCAGTGGGTTCCACAAAAATTGAAAGTAGGAGAGTAGTATAATACTTTTGTATGTTAATTGTGTTATTTTTGTATACGAGAGATAACAAACTCCACTAAATTAGCTTTTAGCGGAACTAAACTAGTGGGCTAAGGGTCCCAATCTAATTGAGATGTTCCGCCTCTTCACCCGTCTTTTAATTAAAAAAGGAAAATAAAACACACAAAAAAAGTTTTATCATTTAGAAAAATATTCTCAATGTTCTTCTGAAATAAAAATACAAAGCTAAATATTCCCAAAATACAAAGAGATGCATATGTAAGGACAATATAATTAGTTACTAGCCCTTACTACTAATTACATCAAACCACCACATTATAACTTTTTTTACTCATAAACTGATAATATATGAAAATTTCTATAGTTATCTAGAACTAAACCTCCTCTTGAACCATTCAGGTGGTAACAGGATTCCTGAATAGTCTAGTAAAATTTAGACTCAATATATATATGCTAAATTAGAAATGAATGAAGTAGGAAGTCAAGTGAACAGAGAAAATAGGTGAGTATCCCATCCTATTTCCGAAATTTTTCCTTGAACACCAAAGCTATTGTAAGAGCTAATTTCATTGGGAGTCATAGGCAGTTTGTAAAATGCAGAGTTGAACTTGTCTTCTTGTATTAGTTTCTCTAGCTCTTCTAATTCAAACCCATTAATGTAACTTAGTAAAGGATCCACCTGCATTGCATAACAATCATATCATATTAGATCATAAACCACAAGTCTGATAAAAAAAAGAAAACATTGAAAATCCATTAATTACCTCTGCTGCATTATTGTCTGTGTTAGTAGAATTTGAGGAATCAGAAGGGGTTAGTCCACAGGGACTGCATACACCTTCTTCAGAGGCTGATATATCTATTTTTTGGTAGGTTGACATAGCAGCCATCTCATTTGGGTTAATATCAGAACCCGTATAGTAATGTGACTTATCTTCATCATTAGCGGAATTTGTTGTGACAACGTCAAAATCTGATAGGCAAGTCCACTCACCTTCTTCATAAATTGACATATCAGTCATCTCATTTGGATGATAATTATCAATATCAGAACTTATATGTTCATCACAAGATGAATTAGTCGTCTCATTCAAATTCTGATTTTCAAGATCAGAATCAAAAATCATATGAACTTGTTGTTGTGGGCCTTCATTGATGGTCTCATCCGCCTTTAAATTGAATTTCTCATTTGGATTATAATCATAAATATGAGAACTTATATGGACGCTCGATTCATGTTCATCACAAGATGAATTAACCGTCATCTCATTCAAATATTGATTTTCAAGATCAGACTCAAGAACCATATGAACCTCTTGGCTTTCACTTTCACTGATCATCTCATTTGCCTTTAACTTCAATTTCTCATTTGGATTATAATCATCAATATCAGAACTTATATGGATGCTTGATTCAGGTTCATCACAAGATGAATTAACCGTCATCTCCTTCAAATTTTGATTTTCAAGATCAGACTCAAAAACCATATGAACTTGTTGGCCTTCACTGATCATCTCTTTTGGATTATAATCATCAAAACCAGAACTTATATGAACGCTAGATTCATGTTCATCACAAGATGAATTAACCGTTATCTCATTCAAATTTTGATTTTCAAGATCAGACTCAATAACCATATGATCTGGTTGGCCTTCATTCATCTTCTCATCTGCCTTTGACTTCAATTTACAGAGAACAAAATCTCCCTGCACATAAAACAGAAAAGGATTTCAAACTTGATACGTTTTCTCAATTGATCCAATCTAGAAAAATCGAGTGAAAAATTAAGATTACCGAAGTAGCCATGGTGGCATTCAGAGCACATTCATATTCATGCATTATCCACCTAGTTCTAATAGCTTTACGTCGTTCTTTAATGTAGAAAACCAAACTTTTCTTTGTGCCGATCTGTTCTTTGCGCTTATTTAAGACCTTACGAGGTTTGCCAGTGGGTTTCCAGTATCCAGCCTCGGTGGTCCGGTTAGACCGGCGGCTACGCAAATACTTATAATCCCGAGGGCAAAAGAAGTACCACACTCGATCGTCAGAATTATTGTTGATTAGAGCTGCACATCGACAAATCTCCATTAATTAAAAAATAGCAGACAACAGAGAAAAAATAGAGAAATTAAGGAGAGGATTAAGTTGAATTACCAGGAAGATCCCAGGGTTCGTAATCACAGACTTTAATCTCGGGGATTGGTGGCCGGTAATCAACACGGCTGAGCATTTTGGGCTTTAGAAAATAGGTTAACAGTTCATCATCGGTTGGGTGAAATCTATAGCCAACCAATGGACTTGGTTGCAGTGGTGATCCAGAGATTGTGAGAGCTGTTACAGTTGGAGCAAAAGAAAGAATTAGAAGAATGAAACAGATAAACCATGAATGTGAAATGAAATTAGGGAAACTTACTAGATGAAATGTGGTGATTCATTCCTCTTCCTAAAATGGGAGAATTGAATTGAGAGAATAAATATTGATGATATGTTTCAGTTGCAATGAAAGAGTAGTTGTTTGTAATGGTGAGTGGAGAGGTAGGAGAAGGAGATGATTAATATATATTGATTGGAAGAGTGAGAACTTGTATAAGAAGTTCAACTACTTGTGCAAGAAGTCGAGGTACTTTCTTTTCTTCTTCTAAAAAAAAAATGTCACTTTCGATCGAATGGCTTTCCAAATATGCCCTCTGCTTCTTCTGCAATCTCTAATATTTAAACTTATATTTAACATTTTGCAACTTTTAAAATTTTAAAGATTTAGTTATAATTTATTTTCTAAAATTAATATTTTGAATTTAATGTTCCAGATAGATAAGGATCAGATTTGATTCTAAAGTTTTTAGAAAAAATATAAATTTAGTCCTCACATTTTCAAGTAATATCAATTTTAGATATATCTTACCGACTAGTGATGGCAATGGGTACTATACCCCCGGATACCTGGTACTACCCGATCCATTATATGTACCCTGTTTAAAAGGGTATGGGACGGGTACGGGATAAAAAACATTACCTGTTAAGATAATGGGACGGGTATAGGAATACCCCTAGGGTATAGGGATGGCAACGGGTAGTGTACCCGCGGGTACTCGGCACTACCCGACCCTAATGGGACTACCCGTACCCTGTATAAAAGGGTATGGGACGGGTATGTGATCAAAATCATTACCCGTTAGGGTAATGGGACGGGTATGGGAATACCCCCTAGGGTACCCGGTACCCGTTACCCGTCATAAAAAAATTATATTAATAAATATCATTGTTTTTTAGATGTAAGACATGAAATTTAAACCCCAGCCATTTATTTTTCAACAATTGAGTGATACCACTAAACTACTTTATTCTTATTAATTAAAGTTCAAATTATTCAATTTTTAGATTGATGATTTATTAAATTTATAGTTTGTTAAATTTGTAATATATTTTTTTTATTTATTGATTCTTAACGGGTAAGGGTACCCGCGGGTACCCACGAATTAAATGGGAATGGTATGGGATGCAAAAAGTATACCGGTTAGGGTAATGAGACGGGTACGGGTAATTAAAAAATAAAAGGGTAAGGGTTTGGGAATGGCATTACCCGCGGGTACCCTACCCGTTGCCATCCCTACTAGGGTACCAGGTACCTGTTACCCGTCATAACTTTTTTATATATTAAAAATATCATTATTTTTTAGATGTAAGATGTGAGATTTGAAACTTCAACATTTTGTTTTTCAATTATTAGTGATACCACTAAACTACTTTATTCTTATTGATTAAGGTTTAATTTGTTCAAATTTTTAGATGGATGATTTATTAAATTTATACTTTATTAAATTTGTAATTTTTTTGTTTTATTTATTGATTCTTAACGGGTAAGGGTGCCCGTGAATTAAATAGGATGGATATGTGATGCAAAAAGTATACCCGTTAGGGTAATGGGACGCGTACAGGTAATTAAAAATTAAAAGGGTAAGAGTTTGGGATTGGCATTACCCGCGGGTAGACCTGGGCATGGGCCGGACTGGGCCGGGCCTGTCGGGCTTTTAATAAAGCCTGACGAGCCCAAGCCCAGCCCAGCCCGTAAGAAATTTAGTCGGGCTTGGGCTCGGGCCTAAGATCTGAATCCCAAGCCTGTCCGCCCAAGCCCATCTGTATATTAAAAAAAAATTAAAGTCATAAATTTACTAATTAAATTCAAAAGGCAATTAAATATGATAACATTGTGATATTATTCCAAGGATCAAAAGGGATATTCGCCAAGGACCTACCACAAGAGACCTGCGGGCGAACCTATAAGGCGAATCTCCATGAACCCTCGATTCGCCATTAGAAACGGCTGGGCCGCCCCGGCAGTAAAGGCCATTAATGAGCTATCAATTAGCTAACCGCCAGCTTAAAGGTAACCAGTAACCGCCAGCTTAAAGGTAACCAGTAACCGCCATTAATGGGACATTAATGGAGACTTTCTAGTTACTGCAAGTTACAACTTCATGACTATATATATAGCCTATATATCAGGCTATCAAGGTACACATTCACTTACCCTTTGTCAATTCAGTTTGCTCCCTTGTTTTACCTTACTGACTTTGGTATTGGAGTGTCCCCGGCCGATCCCAACGGCGCCTCACAGGGAAGTGCTTCGATCAAGGATTTCTCCACAAGTTATCAAAATAAAAAAACATATTCTACCCAAAAAAAAACATATAATAATGATCACATCATTTTCTTTTTTCTGTGTGGAAGTTGAATTCTTTTACGGGAACTATCAAATTTTTTGTATGAATTCTTTTTACTGTACTATCAAATATTTTTTCTGGAAGTATTTATTATTTATATTTATCACTATGTTTATAAAATATATTATAATTTATATTTATATAATGTAATTTATAATTTATATATATATCGGGCCGGGTCGGGCCAGTCCGATGTAAAATTAGTAAAGCCCAAGCCCGCCGAGTTTTTAATGGCCTTATACGGGCTTGGGCCGGGCCGGACCTGATATAATTTTTTTGTGTCCAAGCCCGGTTAAATGGGCCTGGGCCTGGGCGGGCCGGGCGGGCTCGCCGGCCCATGCCCAGGTCTACCCGCGGGTACCCTACCCATTGTCATCCCTATTACCGACAATTTGAAAATCTATCCAAATAATTTTATCGATAAACTGAAACAGTTTCATCTGTTGGTTAGTTATTTGTTACTATATTAGTAACACGGTAACATTTTAGACACAAACAATTGTGATTAATGTTTCTGTTGGCCCAAAATAAAATAAATTTTATTTTTATGTGTATAGAAAGCTTATGTTTAATTTAGGGTATAGTTTCTATTTTTGTCTAGAAAATAATGAAAAATACACGTGTAAGCTAACCTTCAACCCATGAGAGAGTCCGGCACCACGCGGGGCGTGTCCTCAATACGCAGCGCGTAAACAAGGCGTCCGAGAAATCAACGTCAAAAACTCAAATACGCAGCGCGTCCTTCACGTTACGCGGGGCGTACTTTCTTACGCGAGACGTGCTTGCCAATACGTCACGCGTAAGACGCATCCGCAGAGTGTTCCAAGATCAGAAGCTCCAATACGCAGGGCGTATCCACCAACACGCAGGGCGTACTCCTTCACGCGGGACGTGACACCAGAGACGCCACGCGTATGCACCATCAACAAAACGCGCCAACTCTAGAAGCTGCACTACGCGGGGCGTAGTCGGACATACGCGGGGCGTAAACTCTCTCTCGGCAGCAGTTGGAATTGTTCAATGGAAGTTGAGGAAGTTAGTTGGAGTTAGTTAAGTTAGTTGGTGATTAATTACCAAAATGCCACTGACTAATTACCAAAATACCACTCAATAATTACCAAAGTGCCACTCCAAAATACTATAAATAGACCATCTCCCCTTCATTAAAAATCACACTCAACACAAACACAAACCCCTCTCTAAAGGTCCCTTTCAATGTTCTCTCTTTTCTAGTTCTTAGTTTCAAGTTCTTAGCTCCTAAGTTCTTTAAGTTCTTCAAGTTCTTCCTTTTGTTCTTCATTTTTTCTTAGCTTCAATCCCTCTTTTAAGCTTCCTTTAGCCTTAATTCAAGTTTCTTTTCAAGTTTCCCAATTCAAGTTAGCATTCCAAGCCTTTAATTTGCTCAATTCCTAGCTAAAACTCTGTTTTCAAGTTAATTTTTCAGATTCGTCCAACCTTTTTCAAAACCAAATTCCGTTCCATTTAACGTTATTTTTTGCCTTCGATCCCTTCGACAAAGTTGTTCCTAACGTCCTGAATTTCAATCTAGTGTGTTTAATTTCCCAATTCCGTACCCAGAAACTATAGTTACAAGCTGATCTTTCCAGCCCAAATTCGTTTAGCTATTCTGCCCAGATTTTTCCAGATTCGTCCAGTCATTTTCAATCCTCAATTACGTCTATTTAAATTCCGTTTTAGCCTCCGATCCCTTATACAAAATTGTTCCTCACTTCCTGAAGTTAAATCTAGCCTACTTAATCGTCCAATTCCGCATTCTTAAGTACTCAAACCAAGCTCCCGAAATTAAGGTCTAAATCTGCCCAATTTGCCTACCAACGTTTTGCCATTGCACCAAGCACATACCGTACGGGCCCGACCGATTGCAGCTCTCCAAGGACCTCACACCGATACCAAAATTCAACCTCAATCCGAGAGAGCTATTGTGGCTCCGAGTTTGTTGTTGAATTCCAATTTTTGTTTTAATTGCATTTCAATTCTTTGTATTTGATTTGCCTTTCCAATTCAATTGAATTAGCTATATGTTTAGTATAGAAGTACTTCAATTGTAATTCATTTCCAATTTCATGTTTCAAACACTTATTCAATCAATAAAATATCGATTTTTCACCAAATCTTGTGTCAATTTCGCACTTTAAATTCCTTTATTTTCTCGTCCTCAATTTACCCGCATTAGCTTAAATAAAACAATTTATCTAGCAAAGTTTCTATAACAGCGCTAGAGACCCAAGAGGAACTTTTTCAATCCTTGCGTCCCTCGCCAATCACTTCGTTTAAGATTTCAAGTTTTGGCGCGCAATTCCATAAACTTAACCGTCTTTAATAATTGAGAAATAATTTCTCTGGCACGCCCGCACCCAAACCACACATGACAAGGTTGAAATTAGCATTCGCAAAATATCGCTAACAATTTTTGGCACGCCCAGTGGGACGAACTACTTTTATTTAGGCTTTGCCAAAAATTTCAAAACTTTTCTTTATAACCCGATTCACATTTATTTAAATTTTTTTATTTTCCACTTATCTTTTATGCTTTGCTTTTATTCCATTTGTTTATTTTCTTGTTCTTTCTTTTTTCAATATTAGATTACTAACTTAATTTCATCATTTTCACTTATAAGTATTCACAGAGAATGCCTCCTAGGAAGAACACCGGAAAAGATCCGATTCCATCGGAATCCGAAGAGAGTCAAAATCAGAACCGAGATCATGACAATGAGCCCGGAATGCCTGAAGGCTTTGTAGCCGAGACCGTGAATAATAGAGGAAGTGCAAGCCAACAACCACCTCAAGGCCCACCCATATTCGACATGACACCACTATTAGCGAGTATGGAGAAGCAAATCAGCCAATTCCTACAGGGATTTTCACAAACCATGAAAGAGAATCATGAGGTTATATGCAACGCAATGCAAGCTATCAATGAGACCTTGTTCAAAACTAGCAATGAGGCGGTAAACAATTCCAACAAGGTTCCGGCTCTCGAGGAGAGGATTGTCGATTTAACCGGAGAAATCGACAAAATCCCGAAAAAATGTGCCGAGCTGTTCTCACAAAAGTCAACATCTCAAGGACCAGCGGACAATGGAAATGGAACACCGATCTCAGGTGCCGGCGAAAGGTACATCCCGCCACCAGTCCGAGAGGAGAGTCTCAGGTTTAATGAACGCGGCGATAGGATCAGCCCAGAACCTGTTCAGGTCCCACCACCTCAACAGCATTTTAGGTCTCATATCGGGCCTAGTAACCATGCCGAATACTATGAGGAAAACCATACTCGTAATATAGGGGGCAATGGGAGAGGAACCAGCTTTCACCCACAACGGACGATGCACACACGCATGGAGCCCGCCAACAACTTGGGAGAAGCCCAACGCATAAGAAACATCGTCCAAGAGATTTATGGGCCAGCCGTAAGGGAGGTGTACCGACCCGAGTTCCAGAAACCGTATCCACGGCAGTACGATCAACTATATCCCTTACCTCACAACTTTAGAGTCCCTGATTTCACCTTGTTTTCAGGAGAGGAAGGGCAATCCACCATAGAGCATGTGGCACGCTTCACCTTTCAGTGCAGTGGTTTGAGCATGGCTATGAACTTCGATATGTTGCGCTTACGCTTATTCCCAGGATCATTAACAGGACCAGCGTTCTCTTGGTACACCACTTTGCCATCCGGGTCCATTCATGGATGGGAACAAATGGAAAGGCTTTTCCATAACCAATTCTATCGAACGGAGCCCGAGGTCTGTGTGGCAGAACTTTCCCATATAGTGCAGCGACATGGGGAACCGGTCGAAAATTTCATTAATAGATTTAAAAAGATGCGACATCGATGTCGAATCAACATTCCCGAAGTCGAATTTGTAAAAATTGCTCAACGAGGCTTGGAATTCGAAAACCGAAAGAATTCCAAGGGATCGACTTCCATGATTATTATGAGTTGGTAGCTAAAGTATCTGAGTACGAAGAGTTGATGAAGGAGGATCATTGGCGGAAAAAGAGCACTATGGGGAGCTATCAAGAAAATATGCAAACACATGAGGTAGCTATTGCCGATTTAGCAAACACCGGATCTCGGATGTGCCCCAGTTTGTTAAAGAACCCTAAGACACCAGACGTAGTCAAAAGGAGTCCAACCGCTCAGTACACTTTCGACGTCTCAAAGACGGAAGAAATCTTCGATTATTTGTTGAAGGAAAAATTCATCACACTACCACCTAAACATGTGATTCCAGCTAAAGAAGAAATACGTGGACGAGACTATTGCAAGTATCACGACAACTGGAGCCATAATACTCAAACTTGTTTTAGTTTTAGAAATGCCGTGCAGGATAGGATAAACCGCGGGATACTCCAATTCCCGGAAAAGAAGGAAAGCATGTTGATCGATGATGATCCATTCCCGGTAGCCAACATGATCAATGCCACTTCACTAGTGTGGGGGGGCAAGGGAAAAGAGTCACTAGTACAGAAATAGCCTACCGCCACGCCTTATTGGCTACGGTTATTTAAAAAACCGTGGCTACAGTTAATTAGAGTCGGTTATTGAAAAAACCGACTCAAATAAATACGTTATTAGGGTCGGTTTTTTTTAAAAACCGACTTTAAATGTAATTTTTGAAAATGGTCAGCGGTTTGGCCGGTCATTGGCTTCGGTTTATTGAACCGAGGCCAATGGCCCAATAATCAGCCTCGGTTTACTTTAAACCGAAGCTAATTAGTCAGTAATTGGCGTCGGTTCCGCTTGAACCGACGCCAATTACTGGATTAATTGGGCCGGTTCAAAAGAAAACCGACGCCAATTCCTTATTAGAGTCGGTTAATTAAATAACCGACTCTAAAAACCCAGTTAAGCACGACATATCGTGCTCCTCCTTCTTCTACTCTCCTTTTGCGCAACCTAGCATCTTTCTCTTCCTTCCTCTCCTTAGCTCGGTTTGAAGTTTCATCCATTGGTTTCGTTCATGTTTCGATTGTGGCAGAAGCAACAAAAAAGAGGTTAGTGAATGGGTTTGAATTGTTATTCTTCTGTGGATTTTGTATTCTATCTTCTACGCTACTTTATGATTTTGTTTTTCTATGTCCTTCCCTATCGGTTTATATGAGTTTATTGGTGTTCAGTCTTCTGGGTTCAGTCCGGGTTGGTGTTGGTTCTTCTGGATTTTGTTGGTTTCCGTCTTTTGGGTTCTGTCCCTGTTCATGTTTGTTCCTCTGGATTTGGTTATAATTGCATATTTCTCTCTTTTATTACTTTCTTTAATTTCTTATTTCAATCGGTGTCTGAGCTTCTTGACTACTCTTAGATCTTCTTTCTAAACTAGGCGAATTTACAATCCTCATTATCTGGATGCCATTCAATATAGCATTGATTTTCGAGGGATTGTTGATAACCGACAGTCCAACACTGACTCTAATAACCCCCAATTCATCAGCCACATATGAATGATAAGTAACTTTTGGTTTTCGATCTTATTGGTGTTCGTGTTCCATCTTCTGGGTTTCGTCTGTGTTCGTGTTCATTCTTCCCGTTTCGTTTATCATATGATAGGTCAGACTTATGAGTTCTCAGCCCCACCATTCTTCGATTTCATAGTAGGCGAATATGAAGAAGATATGCATAAAGCCCATCTCTGGTTCGACAAGGGTCTCAGTTATTTCCCTTCTTGTACGTTTTCCTTCGGCTTCTCCTTCTTCTCAATCTCATCTTTATGTCTGTTTGGATGCTAATATATGCTATCGATTTGTTCTGAAACTTAGGGTTTCTGCCTTATTCTATATAGAGTATTAGATTGAAAATTGAAGCATCTAAGGTGGAACCTATTGAGGTGATTTGTTCTGCAACTTCCGGTTTCTACATAGTTCTACATTATGGATCCACTATCATACATTTCTGGAAAGATTGTAGTTCTATATAGGGTTTGTTGAGGTTGTCAGAACTGAATCCTTTGATTATGTAGTTTCACAAGAATGAATGCAATTTGCAATCCTGTTGACCTCTGTCAAATCAGAAGCATATATTTTGTTCTTTTCTCAATCTGTTGTTAATTAGAATATGAAAAGATTGGTGTCTTGTACTTTTGGATTCAATTTCTTGTAATTTGTCTAGTATGTTTTAGTGATAATTGTAAGGGCTATATAATGCCCATGTATACTCGTCCTGTTTAAAGAAATTGGAGGTGAATAGTCTAGGTCTACCGTACATATTTCTTTGCTTATGTCCTTTAACTGAATCGAGAAATCTTCAGTTAAAGGACATAAGCCAGAGAAAACGTGACTCCTTTTTTTGCCAATAGCATAGAAGCTTCTCAGTTGAAGGAAACATGTGTTAGATTCTCTTTATTGTCATGTATGCCTAGTATAGAAGGATCATGGTTGAGATCTAGAAGAGGGAATCAAATGATGGTTGCTGCAAGTCCTCTCGCAGAGGATGCAGTGATTGCTACTGAACCACTTACTAAAGAGGGTCTTGTAGGATACCTTGTGTCTGGCTGCAAGACTAAAGAAAAATGGAGGTACAGACATGAGCAATTAAATACATGCATCAGTGCGTTAAGATATTGCTTCGAGATATTATGCAGGTGCTTTTCTATCGTGATTAGTTTGTTAACTGGTAATCGCAGTTTCACGAGTTTGAAGATTGAAATTAACTTGGCTTTTGGATTTTGAAGGAGGCTATTAAATGTATGCGTCACTCAAGGAGAATTACTTTGACTTCAGAATATGTGGATAACACTCATACTTTAAGAAATGTCGATGTCAATTATTATTTTGTTTGTGGTTGGGGAACTTGCTTTGTGTAATTAGTTATTTATTTTCCTTTCTTGCTGCAGCTAGTGTATGGCTTGGCCTCCGGAGATCCCCTGCGGTTCAAGAGGGTAGCGGGGCATAAGGATCTGTATTACATTGACGATAAAGATGCCCTGTTTAAAGATGTAAAAAGATGCAGGAGTTTTGTTAAAATTGTGAGCATTACGCTTGCCTATAATTTTTGTTTTTATTTGCTCTTGGATTTGATGTTCATAGGTGATTGACTCTTCAAACAAGCTTTAGTTAGCTTGGCAACAGACTCTGGTCTGCATCCTTTACTACCTTACTTCACATACTTGATTTGCTGATGAGGTAGTGTACATGACTGTAGGATACTCTATTTTGGTGAAGATTTTTGTTTGTTTTCCTGAGCTTGTAATTATTATTTTTTTTCACAATGATCTCAGGTTTCACAAAATTTGAATAATTTTCCTGTTCCGTTTGCTCTGATGCGTGTGGCAGGAAGCCTTCTTCAAAATCCACACATACATGCAGAACCATATGTAAGTTCATTGACTTATTGAATCGAGATGTAGATGTTAATTCATAAAAAATCTAATAAAGTATCAAAGTCATTCTTTTGATGTTTTTTGGATTTGCTATTTTTATGCCCTGTGCTTAGTGCTCGCTCCCATGCTGTTTAACATAGGTGGTTGAGAGTTTCCTGAACTGATATAGAATAGTGAAGTGCTTGATTTTCCTTCCATCTAATTTAGTTTTCCTGTCATTTCTTCAGCTACATCAATTGATGCCATCTATTATTACCTGCCTAGTTGCTAAAAGGTTTGGGAATCTATTTTTTTGACAATCACTGGGAGCTTAGAAACTTCACAGCGAACCTGGTTGCTTCAATTTGCAAAAGGTAAGCATTTTGTTCCTTATGTTTTGTTGTGACATGTGAGCACCTTGTGAATACCTTGCTCATCTCATGTGTTTTCAATTCTATTATATCTTCCATTTACAAGGATTTCACATTGGATGTATCCTTTCAATGTTTGAGCTCTGGGTTAGGCGAACCTAGCAAAAGGAAGCCATATTTACCTCTAGAAAAAGGGTTCTTGATCACTCGGAATAACTTTCCTTCCGATCAGAGTTGGGGTTTTTAATATCTTCATCAATGATGATGTTTTTAGAGTGTTTAATTCATCTCTTCATTTCAATTGTGTAGATCCAGGAAGGCACTAGTGACCATGTCATTGTTGATGTAAATTACCTGCCAGCATTCAAGGAATTGCTAAATGATATATGCATTCCTGCTTTTTGGGAAGCTATTAAAAGCAAGTTTGAATTAAGAGAGAAGGTAAAATTTCCTTAAGTGAGTTTACACTTGATCATTTTGGGGACAAGAATTTGGAAGTACTGAACCTTTTTCATTCTGATTTCCTCTACAGGGCTTGAATGATCTCAAGAAATAGCGAACTAAATCACACTCTGACAATAATGACAATCCTCATACAAACAACAAAAATGAAGATACTGAACCCTCAAGAAAGAGATACTCATCAAAGCAGGATTACCAGCTTCCTACGGTTGCCACAGTAAGTATCTAGTCTAAATAACTGTATGTTAATTTGATAGTCCATAGACTCAATATTCAATGATATTCATAGCACACTTTCAGATCACCACGGAGAAATAGCTCTAATTTAGAGCACACTTTCAGCATACTTGAAAATATCTAAGCATTAGTATGTACTAAGGATGGCTTTAATTGAAGGTGCATGTTGTTATTTGATAATTTAGTGTAAAGATTCGGTCCTTGCTGGAAGTTGCATTATTGGGTTGTTTTGTGGTGATTCATTCTAAGTTATTGAATGAACAAAGTTGATATAATTTCTTTGTACATGACAAATCCTATTTATTTATTATCTCTTCCCATCTGATTGACAAGATGTTGATATTCTATTTGAATTGTTATTGTCAGGCTTATTGAATACTTTGGAAATAAGCTAAGATTTTAGTTAATGTTGAGATTTCACTTATGTTATATAGAGTTATTATAAAGTTGCATCTGCTAATTAGTATTAGGATGAAATTATTGTGAAAATTTAGATAATTCAGTTGATACTTTAATGGGATAAGTGCAGTGTAATTGCCCTTATCTTGAAATTTTATCATTTTTAGAAACAAAAGAGAGCGATTTTCAAATATGCCAATGTGGTTGAGATTGTGTTTTTTTACTTTCATGTTATAGGATTGAGAAATTGGTAATATCAATTCCTTAAACTTATGTTTTTCTTGGATGCGTTATAGCTTATTTGTTTTTGTAAAGGATAAGGTACTAAAATAGGCCTATGGTTTTTGGAAAGTATACATTTCGGTGTCACGTACAAAATAGCACCAATATAGGCTTAACGTTTAAAAAAGGTACCAATTTAGGCCTTGATAACGGAACGAGACACGTCATTGATATTACTCCGTTAAGTTCTGTCAATTGTACATGGAGGGAGAAATAAAAACTTAACGGAGTAATAGGAATGATGTGTCTAATCCGTTATCAAGTCCTAAATTGATACATTTTTTTTGTATTGGTGCTATTTTGTATGTAGAGCCTAAATTGGTATTTCCTCAAAAACCATAGGCCTACTTTGGTACCTTGTCCCTTTTTTAATGATTGAATATGCTAATAATTTGATTGTGGTAAACTAATATTTGTTGTGATGAAACTACTCTTGATTAATGCTAGCATACTTTTAACTGTAATTAGTCCATTTTCAGGGAAATTACAGTAGTGATAATTAATGTCATCTGAGAATATGTCGAAGGTCGAGACAACAAAGAAGATGGCTGGATTTCAACATTGCAGTTATGTTTAACATTCTGTTGTAGAGATTATGCTAGACTAGTAACGAATATATGTTTGTTTTTTTTGTGTGTTCCCAGTTAATTTCTGTAATATACAGCAGGTTGTTACTTGAAAATACTATGAATATTGAATCAAAGCTTGTATATACATAACATGTTAATTAATTATCCTATATTTGTGTACATTTTTATTGATTTTGCATTTAATTTCAGTAATACAATAAAATAGAGCAAGTTTAATTTGAATCTGCTGATGTAAAATTGTGAAAAACAATAACATCAGACTCTAATATAATTGACACTGGCTATGGTTGCAGAACAACCGACTCTAATGATTAGAGCATTAGAGTCGGTCGTTGCAACAACCGACTCTAATGCTCTTATCATTAGCCACGGTTCTTCTACAACCAACTCTAATGATCAGAGCATTAGAGTCGGTTGTCACGAAAGACCGTGGCTAAAGAACCCTTTAGTCACGGTTTTTCGTAACAACCGTGCTCAAAACATAGGGCATTAGAGTCGGTTATACGTAAAAACCGACTCTAACACCCTTTTGGCCACGGTCGAACAATCGTGGCTAAAGATGCCAAGCATTTTCCACGCCTCTTTTGGTCACGGCCGAACAACCGTGGCTAATGACGGTAAACGACCGTGGCCATAGGCCATTTCTGTACTAGTGAGTGTTCCAACCCAAGGACCCGGCGAGTTTGGGTACCAAAGGCGATATCATCAACATCTAAGTCGAAGGAGAGTTCGAAGGGCTCAAAGAAGAAGGATACGCAACAACAACGATCACGTTTTGTGAAGCCTCCAAAGACATCACCCATCGACCAATGGCAGGTAATCAACGATAAGAAGTTCCCAAGACATCTCTCAAAAAATGCGAAAAGAAAATTAAGAAAAAGAGAGGCAGACAAAAGAAATAGTCAAAGGGAATCATCCAGCATTAGCCCTAGTGACGCAAAAGAAAAAAGCAAAAACCAAGAAAAGAGCATCCAAATCCGTGTGGGGGATTTCATCATCCAGACAGACTGTGCAACCACCTCTTTGACCTTACCTTCAAATTTTAGAGGTGAAGGCACTAAGAAGGAAGCCCCTAAGCTCGAGCACAAAGAGCGAGAAGATCCAACACCGAAGGCGTCCGTCGAAGACGCCATGAGGAGGGTTTACTATGACAAGCCCACTCCAAGGATGACTCGCCACAATAAACCTTTATACGTTAAGGCTCATATAGATGCCAAGACAATATCCAGAGTGCTCATCGACAATGGATCAGCTGTTAACATCATGCCAATGAAGACGGTCTTGGCCCTAGGCAAATCGGAGGAAGACATAATCTCATCAGAGGCATCAGTTTCAGCCTTCACGGGAGAAATCACGAAGACATACGGTGTCCTACCTTTGGAGCTCACCATTGGCTCTCACACCACCACGGTTGCTTTCTTCGTAGTAAATTCAACTGCAAGCTATCAAGCGCTTTTAGGAAGGGATTGGATTCACTCCAACTCATGCATCCCATCATCTTTGCACCAACTCCTTCTATTTTGGAAAGGAGAGGACGTGGAAATTGTCCGGGCAAACGAGAAACCATTCAAAACCTATTCAAACGGAGTCAAAGCCTCCAGGAGATTGATGCAATTGGTAAAACAAAAATGAAAGGATTTTTTTCAAAAAAAAAAAAAAAAAACAAAAAAGGTTCGAAAAATCCTAAATACATTCTTTTGTGTACAAATTTTCAATTCTAGTCAATTTATACACAAAAGAGGGGGGCAATTGTTGGCCCAAAATAAAATAAAATTTATTTTTATGTATATAGAAAGCTTATGTTTAATTTAGGGTATAGTTTCTATTTTTGTCTAGAAAATAATGAAAAATACACGTGTAAGCTAACCTTCAACCCATGAGAGAGTCCGGCACCACGCGGGGCGTGTCCTCAATACGCAGCGCGTAAACAAGGCGTCCGAAGAAATCAACGTCAAAAACTCAAATACGCAGCGCGTCCTTCACGTTACGCGGGGCGTACTTTCTTACGCGAGACGTGCTTGCCAATACGTCACGCGTAAGACGCATCCGCAGAGTGTTCCAAGATCAGAAGCTCCAATACGCAGGGCGTATCCACCAACACGCAGGGCGTACTCCTTCACGCGGGACGTGACACCAGAGACGCCACGCGTATGCACCATCAACAAAACGCGCCAACTCTAGAAGCTGCACTACGCGGGGTGTAAACTCTCTCTCGGCAGCAGTTGGAATTGTTCAATGGAAGTTAATGGAAGTTGAGGTAGTTGAGGAAGTTAGTTGGAGTTAGTTAAGTTAGTTGGTGATTAATTACCAAAATGCCACTGACTAATTACCAAAATACCACTCAATAATTACCAAAGTGCCACTCCAAAATACTATAAATAGACCCTCTCCCCTTCATTAAAAATCACACTCAACACAAACACAAACCCCTCTCTAAAGGTCCCTTTCAATGTTCTCTCTTTTCTAGTTCTTAGTTTCAAGTTCTTAGCTCCTAAGTTCTTTAAGTTCTTCAAGTTCTTCCTTTTGTTCTTCATTTTTTCTTAGCTTCAATCCCTCTTTTAAGCTTCCTTTAGCCTTAATTCAAGTTTCTTTTCAAGTTTCCCAATTCAAGTTAGCATTTCAAGCCTTTAATTTGCTCAATTCCTAGCTAAAACTCTGTTTTCAAGTTAATTTTCCAGATTCGTCCAACCTTTTTCAAAACCAAATTCCGTCCATTTAACGTTATTTTTTTGCCTTCGATCCCTTCGACAAAGTTGTTCCTAACGTCCTGAATTTCAATCTAGTGTGTTTAATTTCCCAATTCCGTACCCAGAAACTATAGTTACAAGCTGATCTTTCCAGCCCAAATTCGTTTAGCTATTCTGCCCAGATTTTTCCAGATTCGTCCAGTCATCAATCCTCAATTACGTCTATTTAAAGTCCGTTTTAGCCTCCGATCCCTCATACAAAATTGTTCCTCACTTCCTGAAGTTAAATCTAGCCTACTTAATCGTCCAATTCCGCATTCTTAAGTACTCAAACCAAGCTCCCGAAATTAAGGTCTAAATCTGCCCAATTTGCCTACCAACGTTTTGCCATTGCACCAAGCACATACCGTACGGGCCCGACCGATTGCAGCTCTCCAAGGACCTCACATCGATACCAAAATTCAACCTCAATCCGAGATAGCTATTGTGGCTCCGAGTTTGTTGTTGAATTCCAATTTTTGTTTTAATTGCATTTCAATTCTTTGTATTTGATTTGCCTTTCCAATTCAATTGAATTAGCTATATGTTTAGTATAGAAGTACTTCAATTGTAATTCATTTCCAATTTCATGTTTCAAACACTTATTCAATCAATAAAATATCGATTTTTCACCAAATCTTGTGTCAATTTCGCACTTTAAATTCCTTTATTTTCTCGTCCTCAATTTACCCGCATTAGCTTAAATAAAACAATTTATCTAGCAAAGTTTCTATAACGGCGCTAGAGACCCAAGATGGACTTTTTCAATCCTTGCGTCCCTCGCCAATCGCTTCGTTTAAGATTTCAAGTTTTGGCGCGCAATTCCATAAACTTAACCGTCTTTAATAATTGAGAAATAATTTCTCTGGCACGCACGCACCCAAACCACACGTCACAAGGTTGAAATTAGCATATTCGCAAAATATCGCTAACAGTTTCCAAATTTAACCTTAACATTTTTGGTGAAGTATAAATTTGACCTTAACGCTACGAAATGGTTCAAATTTAACCTTAGTTGTTAGCGTTTTAACAAATTTTCTGTAACAGTGTTAGTGACACATTAAATATGGTAGACATTATTGATGTTTGTAAGGTCTGACTTGACAGTTAAATAATAGTCAAACCATCATTTTCAAAATTTTGATAACGTATAACTAAAATTGATCTTACTTGAAAGTGCTAAGGTTAAACTTTGACCATCTCGTATGTTAAGATCAAATTTACACTTCACTGAAAATGTTAGGATCGAATTTGGTTTTTATCCCTTAATTTTCATATATATTGAGCTCCTCAAATAACTTGTCTCTTGTGTTCAATTTTATTTTTGACAATTCATTACACACAAAAGAATGGGGCAATCGTTGGGGTAAAATAGTTTTTAGAGATAAGATGCAAAAATACCTCTAACGTTTACAGCCAGAAGTAATTTTACCGTTAATGTCTAAAATGGTGCAATTTTACCCCTAACATTGTCAAGTTGAGTCAATTTAAGAAATAATTCATCAAACTGTCATTTCGGTCATGAATCTTGTTATCTACACTTCATATATGAGTCATTTTAGCACCTATTAGTGACAGATCATAAATATATTATTAAACGTGAAAAAAATAAAAAAATATACCATCTATTTTACGAGTTTGACAAAAAAAATTTAAAATATTTCACTGAATTAATAAATATTAACCTACAATTCTATTATTAAATCACAGAAAATGTGAATTTTTTTTAAACGAACTGATATGCAATTGGTGTAGAATAAGGAACAAAGTATTTGTGTTTTACAATAATGTCTGAAATTGACCAAACTTGTCAACATTATAGGTAAAATTGATTTTCGATACCAATGTTATGGGTAAAATTGCACCATTTTAGACGTTAGGGGTAAAATTGCTCCTAACTGTAAACGTTAGGGATATTTTTACACCTTATGCCTAGTTTTTACATTTTATATCCATTACAAAATAAAAATCAAAATAAAAAATAAAGTGAGATAAGTATAGAAACAAACATAAAAAATAAAGAAAAAGAAAAGATGCAATTGGTTGGAAATAGTAATCCTTAAGGAAACATCAACTGCCTAGTTTTGAACAATTTTTCGAGATATCAGACGATGGAGATTGGAGGACAATATCTTGAATCTAGAAACTAGAGGTTGCAAGTTTTCTGGATTCCATCTCTGGAGCTTCATCGGAACTATGACGAAAGAGGAATAATTTTTCGAAACTTATTCTCTCAACTGGCTGTTATTTTCTAGCAACCTCACACCAAATTTTCAACAAGGTTTAGTAGAAAAAATAGCGAGAAGTTGACATCATGGGTTGATAAAGCAGTTAGTGGGACATCATATAACATCCCAAAATTTTTATTAATTTATATATATATTATACGTACATTAATTTCAATGTTTTAAATAAGGAATTTTGGTTAATTTGTCTTAAAAGAAAAATTCTACATCTTTTTAAAATCTTTTTTTTTTTTGTATTTAAATCTTAATGAGAATATATATATATATATATATATATATATATATATATATATATATATATATATATATATAAGACTTTTAATAACTTCCTTAATTCTGCAATTTGTTCGAGTCAAACGTTTCCTTCTTTTTTTCTCTTATCTATTTTCTTTTCCTCATCTTCTTTGTTTACCAATCACAATAAAAGCTTGTTCGATGCTCTTTGAAGAATAAGAACATCGTATTCTTAATCCTTGTATAACTGTTTCATGTAAAATCAAATTCATTTCAAGATTATTTTGATTTCGGTTGAAGAACATATGAGTAAGGGTTTTGATTTTTCATGATTTCACTTTCAATCTGTTGTTTTGATGATGTAAAAATATATTTTAATCAAGAAACATATTTTATACCATTAATTTTATTTTGAATTTCATTTTGGTCAAATTTGGTGGCAATTGGTGTTGAAATGGGCCCAAATTCGATTTCCTCTTTCCCGTTCGTAACTGTTGACAGATTTGCCAACCGTTCGTGTTTTGGCCATACCTATTTCATACAAACTCTGATTGCAGCGATTCAAGTTGACGAATAATCCTAAGACATAACTTTACAAAATGTCGTGACTGAAACGATTCCAAATTTGAACTCTAAGAGCTTCCAAATTGAGTCGTAATCAAATACACATGCTCAAACTTTGTTTTTTATTTTCACTGTTTTTATATGTTTTAATTCCAAACTTGTTCGATCGATTTGAAATTTCTTTTAAAAGTTGTAGAGCTTTAAATAGAAATTCTTGGATGTTTGTTTTGACATGCATAAGCATCTTTAGTTTGACATATAAATTGATTAATTATAGAAAATACATACTACATTTATGTGGGAGGAAGTGACGGGTCAACATGGATCCAAACAATTAGATTAGCTTATTGGACGAGAGGTAAGCGTAATTGCTTATATCTATGTATGTATGTATGTATATATGCATGTATGTATGTGAATTCTAATTATTTGGATTAAGCGATTTGAAACTATTAAGTATACATGTATCTGCTGTGAAATATTTGGATGACATGAATGAGATGGTTATGTTGTTGAGATTATTGTCATATGATCATTAACAAAATAGTGTGAGGTTGGTATGATTTGATTTATGATGAGATTAAGAAGATTATAAATTATGAAATTGTGTTAGATTATGTTTGGGTTAAAACAAAACATATAGCTAGCTTGGTTGGGTATATTTCATGGTCTAGATGTTTGATAAATGTGATCACATGCACCTGTCTCGTTAGAGAGACGATATGGTGTTATTTTGCTCGAATTATAGCTTATATTGTGTCATAAAACTGGGGACGATAGCAGTACCATATTCTTGAGATAATTATTGTGAGATTAAAAAGTTACGTGTCCTAAAACTAGAGGCGATAGGATATACCTACGTTGGAATACTATAACCATAAGACCATTCGATATATTTCACTTAGGTCTAGCTAGGCCCTTAAAAACAAAGATAATAAATTATCAGTTTTATTCTTTGAAAAAATAGAATCATGTACGAGATGTTATGTTTGTAATTTATTCTTGATTATTTGATTGTTCGATTATTTGATCAACTAAAAATAAGATGCATGAAATTAATTGTGTGCGTGCGTGTATATATATATATATATATAGGTAATTATTTTTATTGTATATGCAGCTCATCTCTTGTCATGTTGAAATTTTCAAACTAGGTTCAGAAGATTCATGTTTGCTAGTTTTTTCAGTTTATTTTTGCTTTCAGATTGGCCAGAACAAACGTCTCATTCCTATTAGTAATTTTATGGACATTCATTAAGATTTGATACATTGTTGAATTGGATTATTTTATTTAAATTAAGTGAATTTTCATATCGATTTTTTTTTTTTTTTTTTTGTTATTTAACCTTTTGATTATGGGTTTTTTTATAGTAATAATGAATTAGAGGTCTTTATTTAGTTATTTTGTTATTTATGTGCAATTGTAATAATTGCTAGAGTTTCTATTTGCTTTTAATGTGATCCGGGAATACACAACAATCCTTGTTCTCTAAGCCAAATTAGTCTAAATAGGACTATATTACCTTGAAAAAAAATACAACTTACAACAACAAAATTCGGATCAAATTGCTTCTTTAAAGCTCTGCAATTCCAGAAATTCCCAGCCCCTTTTTTCGTGTCATTCTAACTCCCAAACTTCAATTTTTAATCTCTCAAATCATTCCCAACCATCCCATTTTGTTTACTTGTTCTTTGCTGCCCAAAATCTATTGTTTAGGGGTGTTAACGAGCCGAACCAAGACCGAACCCTGCCAGGCTCGGCTCGGCTCGATTAAATTTTTACTCGAGCTCGGTTCGGCTCGGCTCGAAACTCGACGAGCCTTGAAATTTCAGGTTTCGGCTCGAGCTCGAGTCAGATTCGGCTCGAGCTCGAAAAGCTCGCGAGCCTGAAATTTTTAAGCTCAAATCGAGCTTCACACATTACGGGTGGGTTTTTGGATTGGGTTGGGTATTATGTATTTGGGTCCAAAAACTATTATTAGGTACTACTTAAAAAAAAAGAGGTTATTTATTACAATTTTTCATATTTCTTAATAATAAAATATATTACATATTATAAATTAAATATTAATAAAATATATTAATTAAAATATTCGAGCCGGTTCGCGAGCTTTCGAGCCGAACCTCTCTAAGTTTGGTATTGCCTCATTAATGTCTCGAGCTCGATTCGAGCCCTGTCGAGTCGAGTTTTGATCGAGCTTTCACCGAGCCGAGTTCGAATAGTTCTCGAGCCACCCTAGCTCATTAACACCCCTTTATAAGCTTAAGTCTTTGTATTTTAACCAAAAATTCCAGCAGCCCACTCATTTCAAAAGTATCATTTTTCATCTCTTAAATCCACCTCAAACCAGCCACTCTGAGTTCTCTTTGATTAATTGCAATTTCGGTTGACCATTAGCCTCATTTCCATCCTCAATTCTTCGTTTCATTCGACCATATACATAGTTGTTGCTCCATTCTCTGTTTTCGATTAATTTTCAGTCTCATTTTAGTCAATTTTCGCGCTCAACAACTCATTGATTTATGTGCTCAATTCCATCATTGGTCTTGGTTTGCAATCTTAGTACATCAGACAGCCTCAACACCGATTGTTTGGTGTCAAAACGACAATATGAGTTCGTTAATTTGCTTCATAATTTCTGTTTATATTTTATTACATTTAATTTCGTACAAATTCATGTTCATTTACAAGCTTGGGATAGACTGTTATCTTTTTAACAAATTATTTCGTTTTGTAATTGCTTCCATTTTCTTCTAATTGTGATAAAAAAGAAAAAGGGTTACAGATAAAATGGATATGAAGAAGAAAATTAAAAAACTTATTTGGGTGTCTATTTTTATATTTAATCCAACAATTGGTTTAAATCTAGTTAAACTTGTGTTTGGTGCAACTAGAAAACCATGGGAACCAGTCCTTGCATTTCCAGTCCAATCTTTGTGATTGTTTAGAAATCAAGTTATTAGGCGTATATTCTATTCGTTTTCATAACCATATTTTAAGAATTCTTCTTTTTCTTCTTTATGGAATTCCAATTTCTGGGATTTTTCAGACATTCAGCGTCTGAAATTTCGAGACGTTGAGAACATCTAGAAAAAATAAAAAAATAAAAAATAAATAAAAGAGAAACCACAAGATTCAGTTTATAACGAAAAAACCATAGATACAGATCTGCAAAAACGTAAAACCACATAGCATTTATTTGAAATTAACTCAGTTTATATGTTCCCTACCCTATTTCTAGTTGTAGTCAAATGTATGTTGCAATCTTTATAATAAAAAGAAACAAAAAAAAAAAACTTTTTTACTTGTATTATTTATGATGGGAAGACAACATATGATCATTTTTATTCAAAGAAGTTTTTAGTAATATTGAGTGATTGATTTATTCTACATACTCTAATTTTTCAAATAAAAATCACAAAGAAAATTTGAATGCCTGATTATTTATTCAACAACATTAATACATAAATCTTACATGTAGGCATACTTAATACAAAATTAGAAAAAATATATTGCATTCCAGAGATCTAACACTAGTAGACAAATTATAAGTGGGAGGTCCGGGAAGCTGCCATGTCAAGCAAAATCCTTTAGAATTGTTGCCATGTCAATACTTTATAGATAGTATTGATAGATTTTCATAATTTCATCTTACTGAAGGATTCGGTTGCAAAGGTATTCTTTTCTTTTATATATATAAACAAATTATTTTCTGAGTGATAATAAAACTGACTTGTTTTTTAAACTGCTTATAATTTTGAACTGAGGTTTTGGAGAAAAAATTTCTTTTTTAAAATCAAATTTGTTTTAATGGACCACTCCACTTTGAATACTTTTATGTTTTTTATTTTATAGAAAATGTCTGGGAAAATGCTTACTTTTTGTTAAAGCATTTGAAATGTAGAATTTGATTGAATTTGTTTAGAAATCTGCATCAAATTTTAAATAATTTCACTGTTTAAAATTCGATTGTAAAGGGATTTAAAATGCATACTTTTTAAACAAGAAGTTGAATAATTTTGGAAAGGGATTTGAAATCTGTTTAACATGAACTGAGTAGAATTTGAACTGTTTTGAGAATGGATTTGAAATGCAGATTCCACATAAGAACTGCGTGTAATTTAAATGCTTTTGAGAATGGATTTGAAAACCTGAGTCTTTCATAAAAACTGCATCTGATTAGAATGGATTTGAAATGCAGCTGACAAGAACTGCATCTAATTAGAATTGTCTTTTGAGAATGGATTTGAAATTCAGAGATTGAACAGCATGTAATTAGAATTGTTTTGAGAATGGATTTGAAATGCAGTTCACAAGAACTGCATATGTTTAGAATCATTTTGAAAAGGGATTTGAAATGCAGTTCAGAAGAACAGCATCTAATTAGAATCATTTTGAGAATATATTTGAAATGCAAAGTATGTTCCGTAAGAACAGAATGTAATTAGAATTGTTCTGAATAAGGGATTTGAAATGCAGTTTTGCGTAACAAAAACTGCAAGAAATTTGAATGATTTTAAAAAATGCAGTCTTTTCAAAAGAACTGCATAGCAAAGCTTGTTTAACAAGCACTGCACGGAATCTTAATTTTGATTGAAGAAGGAATTTGAATGGTTTTGAAAAGAGATTTGAAAATCAGAGTTTGAACAGAGTCAAATGGTTTGATTTTCTTTTGAATTTGGAATGAAGAGTGTTTCAAAAACTTCTTGTGTTGAGTTTTTATTTGTCAAATCATTTCCAAGTTCATAAGGCCTCACAGTGTCAGAATGGGCGGATTTTTGTCCGAAAATCCCCCCAAGTTCTGGTGCCTCATTGTTGTCTTTCACTTCCAAGAATTCCTCTAACCATTCCAGCGAATGCTGAATGTTAATCTGCAGAAAAAACCATTAAGTTAAACATTTGTTATCAATAAACCCGCCAAGCATGCCTTTTCCCACACCACACCGACATGGCAGTATCGGACCAGCGTGGTCCAAGACCATAGTAGAAATTTTCCTTTTCTCACCTCACCAAATGTAGAGAGATAATTAGTATCTTCAAGTCTAGTTTCTCCAACTAAAGGATCCAGTATACTCCAATAATTATCAAGGGATGATACATCCTTCTCCTCGTAACGATTTTGAGTATCAAAATCAGGTGATTTCATAAGGGGATTCCCTTCACCTTCTACAGGAGCTGATGTATCCGCATTTTCATGAGATGAATTTGCAGTCATCTCAGCTGCATTTTGATTTTCAAAACAGGAATCTCTTCTGTAGGAATCTTCATCTTTTTGATGATTTAAAATTGAAATTGATTCAGCCTTGTCAAAGGTTGAATTCCCAGTCTTCTCATAGGGATCGTCGACAAGATACTGAGAAATTGACTCATCCTTATCATAGGCTGAAATCGCAGTCATGTCGAATAGATCATCAGTAGCATATATCTCTGATAAACTATCAAAAACATTCTGAGAAAATGATCCATTTTTCGGAATCTCATCAACAATGGGGTCTTGAGGAATTAATTCAGCTGTTCTGTCAAAAATTGGAATCTCATAGTTTAGATTTTGCTTCTCTGCATAAGAAGCCATACGGTTGCTTGGTTCGCCTTCACCATTGGCTGAATTAGCAACCGTTTGTTTAGTATCTTGATTTGCATCTGAAATTTTGGCTTTTCTGGCTTTCTTTCTTGGTCTAGCCTTGTTGCAATCTGGTTTTGATTTCTTAATTTTGGTGCTAATTTTTAACTTGCACAAAACATAACCCTGCACAAAAATTCATATATGCAACAATTTCAATAACCAAAGCAAACAGTTCATGCTAGTACATAAGTATACGGGCAATTACTTACCTGGGGAGGCAAGTTGAGTTTTTCATATTCAGTGATAATAAATTTAGTAGAATCAGGATTATGGAATACGAAAGTTCTCTTTGTCCCAATCACACCATCACCATCCTCACGAGTAATGTAGCGAGGTTCACCGCTGCATTGCCAGTTCCCACTCCCTGCTTTCCTCTTGCGCCGGCCAGTCTTTTCGTTATACTCGCAGGGAGTGAAGAAATACATCTCTTTCCCACCAGAATTGTTCTTGAACTTAGCTAAACACGCATATATTTTCACTTTTAATGAAGTATAAAAATGTAGCAGCAAGAATAATAGATTAAAGAAGGAAGTAGATATTACCAAGTAGATCCCAGGGGTCATATTCGCTTAAAGTAATGACCTTTATGTCAAAGTCAGGGTTGGGATGAGCAATCAGTTCCTGCAGCTGAGAATAGTAAGAAAGCAATTGTTGATCAGTGGGATAGAATCCCCATCCGGGGGGTACGTTTTCTGGGTTAAAACGCATTCACCTTCAAGAACAAACGTCAAGGAAAGTGAGAGTCTCGAGTTGTGAATATTGTGTCACAGTTGCAGCAAGGACTAAGGACTAGAGACTAAGGAACTAAGGACTAAGATCTGAGTAAGGAATGAGTGAGGGGTAAGGAGTAGAAGTTGTGGCTCTGGTGAAGTGCGAGAAAGAGTGATAGTAATAGATGGAATGGGATTCACATGAGCATAAAAAGGCATTCAAAAGAGACAAGAAGACACAGTAGTTGTTGTCTACTTCATTGAGAAGTAATGGAGAATAAAGTTGAAAATCACTCATTGTGGCGCCACTATTGGTGTCAAAAAGCCCTGTAGAGAAATACAATACAACACAATCAACTCTAATTCTCTCTCTCTATCAGCTGATATCCTTGCACAGTTTACATATAATTATCATATTCATATCAATAATAGGATGTGTAATAACTTTATCTACTTTATTTGGGGAATTCTCATTCACATATTCTGGATTCTACTATGCAAACCACTGTCCATATGTTGAGGGCAAAAAGTATCCTAAACCCATTATCATTCTGCTTATGACTGAATGAGCCCTTGATCTGTCATTATTTTGGCCACATTAAGCCGCCTTTGATGATTAAAAAATTTTAAAAAAAAATCAGCTTTGAACATAAAACTCAGTTAGTTTAGCGTTTTGAACATAAAATTCAGTTAATAGAGCGTTATTCATTTCATCAGTGTGCAAATTTTGCATTTATAACACTTCCTAAACAGTGTTTTATGTGTAATGTAGCAACTTTAAAAAACCTATCGAGCTGTAAAAGTTACAATTTCAAACACATGAAATGAGGACACTCTAATGTGACCAAAAATAAATAATCAAGGGTCTGATGTGTTGAAATTTAATATCAGACGCTCAGTCCACCAAAATTAGAATGATCGGGTAATTTAATGCATGATATAATACATTATAGACCGACCCAGATATAATATGAAATTATACTCAATTTCAGCTCATGTATCAAAACAATATGGAAGGCAACTTGATAATTCACAAAGCTACATATTCATAAAATACATGCTGGTACGTAGTGCTTAATACAATTACATCATTATTATATAAGTTCCCATTTCATATCATCAGAACAGGAAACATTCTCCACAAGGTTCGAAAATGTTATAGGATAAGTCAATGTAATAAATGTAAGCATGCCTAAGTCAACTAAAGCATTGTTATAGGCTGCTGTGGGTGTACAATGTCTCCTTGATTGAAGGAGAACCTTGTAAATATGTTATTGTTCTTAAGTAAAATATATCAATGTAGCATCTTACTCTACATGGTATCCCATGTATTCCTAGTGTATTACATGGTTTGTTACGGAAAGAACATTTTTTTAGTATTGCAGCAGGTGCCGAAGCTAAAATCGAGTCTAGCATATATGTCATTTGGCCAATCAACCATTGACACAAGGTATCAAATAACATGAGTAGAGCTGTTTGGTTCCTGCAGTAAATAGTCAGTGGAATTTTACTGATGCATACTAATGCATAGCAGATTGAAATAAGCTACCCTCTTTAGCCATACATAACTAACCATACCAACACTCACTCTAGTGTATATAAATATCTTGTTATTGTAAACATGGATGTACCTAAGCCACTAGGTTGAGGCTTTGGTTGCTTCTAATAGGCTGTTGGTGCAGAATTCTGGCCTGTTATAGTTCCAAGAACTCTTCCGGCCATTGTTGAACATTTATCTGCACAAGGAATCACAATATCGTTAGCCTAAGTTCTCACTTCGGTTTTCATACATAAGAAAATGATGTCATAAACAGTCCAAAACATGTTTTGCTTTTACCTTAGTAGACGTATTGTCCCCAACATCGAAAGAAGCCATCAAGGAAACTTGATTATCTTCAAGGACTGGCGTATTACGTTTACCAGTTTGAATGCCTTGAAATGTAGTGTCTTCAATCCAATCCAATAATTTCTAGTGATTGATATATCAGCCTCGTCAAAAGGTGTTTTGTAAGAGGCTGGTATATCAGTTCTGTTTGTAGGATCTTGACTTCCAAAATCCTGACTAAATATGTCTTCTTTATTTGTTACCAGACAATGTAATAGTCATCTGAGTAATAAGTTGATTCGTCTTTGTAAGAGGATGGAATATCAATCCTCTTGCATAAAGTTTGAGTAAACTCTGGATTAGTTGATTTGCATATAGTCTTATCAAGATGTTGACTCTCTAAATAAGAAACCAAGTGGTTGCTTTCTTCACCTTGAGTAGAAGCTGAATTAGAAAATATTTCACTTAATTAGAAATTTGACTAGATATCTAACAAATTACAAATTTTCATTGAACAAGAAAAAGTAGATCCTTTGAAGAAAGGAAGCATAGTTACCAAGTAGATTCAAGGGTCATATTTGCTTAATTCAATGACCATGATGTGAAAATCATAAATAGGTTGTTTAAGTAACTTAGGCATCAAATAATGAACAAGCAAATCTTCGTCTGTGGGGTGAAGTTTTCTGGGATTAACTGTGTTTGAATTTCCATACCTTTTAAAGAAAATAAAGAAACATGGAATTAGACAAGGGACGAGAAGAAACAGCAAAAATGATAGTAGATCATTGAGAAATGACACTCAATGGCGGAGTTCCTGAAAGAGAGCAAAAATCAATGTGGAGACAGTAAAACAAACCTTAGTTGCAATTGTTGTCAGCAGTTGCAGTTGCTCTCCTCTCCCTTACAGTATCACTACTAGTGAACTTCCTTGGAATCGAGCGAGCAAGCCCCCATCCGACTCCGAAAGATGCCTTCTGGTCCTTCTAACACCATCATTTCCCATAAAATCTCTTTTATGTTGGGTACATTATAATTTGTACATGTAATTAGCTGATGCCTGATGCCCTTGCAAAAAATGCGTTGCAATTCCTGCTTCACATTTTATTTCATAGCAATTCGCCCGCACTGAAATTGGTGTCAGGTTCGGTACGGTCTAAGCCTGTATAAATCCGCCCGAAACTGGACAGGTTTGGACTATATGAATTTTCTATCGGCCCGGTCCGGCCCAATATACTATATATATTTATATATATATTTATTTATAAATATAAATTAATTATATTTTTTATGTTGTAATTTATTTTGGATTTGATGTTTCGATAAACAAAACTTATTAAATATTGTGTTATGTGTACTATTTTTTATTAAGAAAAGTTGGTGTGACATTGTAATTGTATTTTTTTTTAATATACAGATGCGAGCCCGACTCAATTTATTACAGGTTGGGCTGGATTTGGACTCGTCAGGTTTTGTTAAAATACTGACAGGCCCGGTCCGAGCCTGGCCCATGCCCATGTTTGAACTATCTGCAAAAATCCCAGTAAAGTAAGAACAAAGTTCAAGTGTCTTTGTCACTGTCCAAGTGATAAAACTAAAAAAATTTGACAAAATGTTAAATATCTCACCTCAGAAAATGCAAAAATCACTCAAATCATCGAGATATGAAATATCTGATTCCTTATAGTGAGTTTCCACTTCTTGAATTGGAGGTTCTTGGACGCTAGTAGCTGACGATGTACTCCAACAATATTCAGAATTAGATATATCAGCCATCTCATATAGGGAGCCAATAGGTTGTTGAAAACTAGTTAACGACACACTCCTAAAATTTACTCGGGGGCTCGATGTATCCACCTAAATAATGTAAAATCAATTGCACACCTTTTAGTACTATCCAAGAATGGTGGGAGGGTTTTTCTTTAACCCTTTTAGGAGGAGGTTAACGGGAGTAAATGTAAGTAATGGAAGGTTAAGTATTAAGTTAATCTTGTTTGAGAGTTTTTTTTAGAGTAAATGGAGGTTAATAAGGTTAAATGTTTACTTCCTCTAACCTCCAAATTGGAGGTTAATGGAAGTAAGGTAAAGTTTTTTAAAATTTATTATCTCTGCAGAGTAAATTTAACCTTCCTTCCCTTCCATATTTACTCTCAAACGAAGTTAAACATTTAACCTCATTTACATCCTATAAACTCTCAAACAAGTTAATTTTTAACTTTCCTTTCCATCACTTCCCTTCCCTTTCCATTACCTCATTTAACTCTCACCTCCATTAACCTTCAAACTCTCAAACAAATGCTTACTATTACCTCGACATTTACAACAGGAGGCTTCAATTCTTCTATGGGGTAATGTTTGGTCTTACCAAGCATCAATTGCAGTAATCGTTTATCAAAGTTCAACTTCTTTCCTCTCATAATGCTGTCTGCAAGTTTTTCTCCATTTGGTTTCGGTGCGGCAAATTCCCTTTTTCCACAATCTCATCCCACTGCAACGACTGTTTTATCGATGGAAGGTGTGAATGTGGAGTGCTTGCAGCCTCCTCCTTTGACTCAACTTAAGTTCAATATCGAAGCAGCTATTTATCAAGCCCGAGTTCTATATAGTTTTGATTGTGTTTTACGGGATGATTCTGGTTTGGTTGTTGATTGCAAAGCTGGTTTGTTGGAAGGGATATCTGATCCCATTCCGACAGAATGCCTTGCTCTCCACTCAGGTCTATAGCCTTCAATGCATAATCGAAGTCATTTTTTATTGAGATTAATTGTTATGTGGCCTTTCGGGCGTTGGACGAAACACTTCGAGGAGTTTTCACCTTACAATCTTATTGTTTTAGTTAGATTGCTAAAGGATTTTATCACAACTTTCTAATGTTAGTGTTGTTTTGTTAGACAATCTGTTGATATGAATGTCAAGCACATGGGGGGAATAGGAATAGCAGATGTAACACCCTGCCAAATACCGGCCTCACAGCTTTAAAAAGCGTCTGCATGTATTGGATTCTATCTTACTAATAAGTCTCAATCACTCCTTCTCCATTTCCGATGTGAGATTCAATTCATTCCTACCCCATCGTCATTCCTTAGGGTCGCTCCTTGGTCAGGACTTCTACCCTGATGCCACTCATTCCAAACCGGGTCGTTACAGCAGACTTGTTATTACTCCGCTACTTTAGCTTATGTTAAACACTTCGAGGAGTTTTCACCTTTCAATCTTACTAGAAGATATCCTCGCTTCGTTTTGGTTAAAAAAAAAACTTTACGTATTTAATAAATTGTAAAATAATAAATTTACATTTTAAAGAAATAAAATTGCCAATTATTTTATCAATAAAAATAAATATAAAAAAATTATTCAATGAATGTAAAAGATTTAGAAAATAATATATTTTTAGTGGTATAATATAAATTTCTCATATTTTATTGGAGTATAATAAAGTGATGATTTGTTTTTTCAAAAAAAAAAAGAAAATAAAGTGATGATTTTTATGTCTATGCTTATGATAGGTTGCTTAAGGGTATTTTTATAACTTGCAGATTTATGCACATTACTACTATTACCATAAGAGTTAAATTGAACGTTTTAATAGAATCGATATTTAACCAAATGCACAGAATTGTAAATTTAACATTAATATTTTTAATTAGGATTAATTTTAATCATATCTTATTGAAAATTTTAAAAAGCTAGTTTAACTATTTTAATTGTCTCATCAGACCTTTCAAACCTTTCAAACGTCAATATATAAAATATTTAATATATAACTAACACAATTATATATATAAAAAAAAAAGTGGTTAAAATGTTGACAAATAAGTCTACCACAACTAAATTAACCATAATTTTTTTAATCTAAAATATTTATTATATTACTAATTTAATCACAAATAACCAATAAAAAATATACGTCGATAAATTTATTCAAAAAATTCAACGCTTTTCTTTCCAAACCAACGATAATTAATTAACAAACAAAACAATTTTATAAAATTTTCTATAACATAACTTTATTAAAATTAAATTTATTTCATTTTAAAAATTGAGGTTGCCCTTATCCTTAAACATTGAACATTTTTTTAATAAGTTGTAAATTTACATATTAAATCCTTGGAAAGTCTAATTCACCGTCTTTAATCCTTGGAAAGTCTAATTCACCATCTTTAAATCCTTGTAAATTTACATGTTTTTTAATGATCTTTTTTTTTTTTTTTGTAAGCTGGAGTAAAATAATATATTAATTCTCTGATTCTAGCACATATATGACAGCACCTGAATTAAAGAAAAAAATATTCTTTGATTCTAGCACCATATATGACAACACCACGATTAAAGAAGGAGAAAATGCTCAGAACTACAAAGCTCTAAATTCTTGAATTTCTTTAGGCAACTTTCTATTCTCTTCTGTCAGTGTCTTACGACATCTTTTCAAGTATTCACAATTCACCTTCCTTTACCTCTTGAAGAGTGGAATCAATAAGCTTGTATGAAAACTCTTCAATGGAAGGTCATCATCTCCACCATCTTCCTGATAAAATAAACATGATAAATTATAGATATACACATTAATAATTGCACAGCTGCAGGCATATATATATTTTCTTTAAATGAACATGGTATAAGGGTTAAAACTGGCATGGGAAGATCATTTTTACACTTAACAAAAATAGATCAATTTTGCCCCATAGAGAAAGTTTACCTCATTTTTATTTTGTGATAAAAGATTTGATTTAAATTGTTCATTTAAAAAGCAATAAATTAATTTGATATATAATATAAGAATGGTGATGAAAAAAACCATTACATTGTGTTAAAGTCGATAGTAATAGCAAATGGTGAGTTTGCTGAACCCAACCTGTTGCTCGAAATAATGGCGCATGATCACTTCAAGTTTCCCAAGCTAGAACACTAACGAAAGTCTTGATATTGGCAGTATCTCCAAAGGGGAATTCATATATTGAAAACCTATAGTAAAAACCAAGTCAAAATCAAACCCTAACCTTTTGAAGGTAAAAGAGAATTAAAAAAAAACGAATATAAGAACCACAAATAATTAAAGAATGAGACTACGAAGGAACCGCTGAGATTCTACTGTACTTTAGTTGGATTGGAGATCATAAATTAATCATAGATTTAGAAAATGGTCAAAGAAATTAAGACAGAAATTCTGAGCGAATCTCATTTGTCTTAACATGCTTGGTAATTGCTCATTCTATTATGCCCATTAATATGTTAATTTTAACCTCAAATATAGTTACAAATCTTCTAGACTAAATTAATTAAGTTGGTCTCTTTCTAACTAACTCTGTAACTATAATAACTGATAATTATATTATACCATATAAGAATAAATATCTTCAAGAACATAACCAAAGTTTACCAAAGAAAAAAAAGAACATAACTCTAGATTAGATGTACAATAATAATAATAATTCATTGATTTCTAATTGTATATATAATAATTGGAAAATGCAAAAATGTGGAAAACACATGAGAACACATGGAACAACCATTTTAAGTGAGGATTTTGGTATATATATATATATATATATATATATATATATATATATATATATATTAATTAAATTTTAAATAACACTAATTACATATAATTTGTTTGGCTAAACTAATATGTGCACTATTTTATACCTATCATCATCATATTGTTATTCTTTTCTTCCAGTTTATTTTATTATACCAACTAAATTAAGCAGTTGCATGCAATTTGCTTGCATTTATCTAGTTTACATCTCTCATTTTGTTTGAATTGTGATTAATTTGGTATAGATCCATTGACTAATTAAGAATACATCATTATCCATTTTGACCATGACTATACCTATAACTAAACTACTTTCGTGCAAAATATGTTTATAACTAATTAATCTTGAAGGCTTCACATATATAGGGATCTAATTCCACAAATTAACCTGAAATGCAATTATAAGTAAAAAACAATAGCATGTGATTCAGTTCAAAAGCAACATGATGAAAAGAATAGGGAACAGAATCATGCATATGAACTTTAAAAAGTGCAAAACAATAAAAAGCCAAAGCACCAAATTTGCAAGTTGCAAGAAAAATCAAAACCTTCAATGGTGAAGTGTCAGCTTCCAGCCATCTTAAAAAATATTGTCATTTTTTCTTCTGATCTATCTATGGAGTCAAAGTCATTTTTTTCTCTTCCCAACTAACTAAAATAATAAAAAAAATTCATATTTCATAACCTCATTGACTAAATTCCCAATATATCTTCATCCAAATTCAAAAGCATCAAAACATCTTACCTAATATAATCCATCACATGATTTTACAGATGTAAATCAAACTTTCATCATATTTTCGAGTAGCCCTGGCTCTCTGTAATGTAAGCACATTTTAACACACATTTAGCATGTAACACATGAATGCTCAATTTTTCGCTCAGAGCCTTTAATATAGCAATGGTTCAAATGCTAATCCAGGACATTTCCTTTCTAAAACAGAGGAAATAATGATTGAAAGAGAAAATTGGAACAATATGAACTGAGATATAGAGAGAGGAGAAGAAACAGAAACACATACAGTAACAAACAAATCGCAAAAATGAAAAAAATCAGAAATTCATCAGCAACAAAAGCTTTCAAAAAAAAAGGAAACAAAAAGCTTACCTATACTTTCGATCCAACAACAAAAGCACTCCAGAAAGACAAATCAAATCGCGCAAAATATGAAAGGAGAGATGGGAATAAGAAGCAATTCATCAGAAAGCCGATGGTGAAACCCAAAGCAACAATATTCTATTTAGGGGTATCGAGCGAAAAAAAATGGGAATGAGAAGAAATTCATCGGAACTAACAGCAAGAAAATAGATCATAGATTTATAACAAAAGCTAAATGTAAATAGTGATCGATGAAAATTGGAACCAGATGTAGGAAAAAAAACTGCAAAATTATATGTACACTTCAAAATTTAGATAGATAAAAAAACAGATTAAAAGTATTGAATGAAGAACACAAAAAAAAACTAAGATGCAAAAAGCAGATCCATTCAAAAAGGAACCAACGAACTCAGAGATATGTGTATTTCAACCATGGAAATGATTCGAGCTTTACTGTTTATAAGAAAAGACATGCGAAATAGCATTAATAAAAAAAATTAAATAAACATCTGAAGAAAGTAAAAGTGAAAAGCAATGAAAATTGAAATCTACAAAAAACCATACCTGAACCGTAGATACCCGTTTTTCGAACTGCAAAAAAAAAGACTGTAGGTGGGCTAGTAATCTGAAAATCAAAGGATCATAATCAATAAGCATTTTAAGGAATTTTAAGAGTGTAATAATGTGGAGATCGGATTTCTCCAGCGTAATAAGCAATCGAAGATAATAATAATAAACTGTAAATCATAGCAACTGTCTAACCAAAAGGGTTCATCGGAAATCATATACAAAGTCCAACAATACATAGAGAAAGATAGCTCCTCAACTTAGAAATTGCTGGAAAAAAACAGCAACTGTAATCGGAGAAGAGAACTCACTGGAAGCGATCTGAAACGATTTCGCCATCGATTTGGAGTCGCTTTGTCGTCGCCTTCTTCATTTATAAAATCCGATGGAAATTCATGGGAAAGTAATCTGGAACCGAAGAAGATAGATGATAAAAGTGCGTGTGGCAGTTGAGAAAAGGGAGAAAAGAAATGAGAGAAACTGCTCGAAAATGATAAAGGGAATGAGTGGAGTAGAGAGATGAGGAAGCTCCTAGAAACTACAGAAAAAACCGATTGAAACAAATAAAATTCGGGACGGACGGGCGTCGCGCGAACGAATGAGCGAGCGCGTGTGGTATATTTGCTAAAAACCACTTAACACAATTTAAAGGCTCCTAAAGCCCAATTCTATATATACCCACTCAAACTTTTGTAAGTTTCCTATGTGGGATTGTGAAAGTGCTCTTGAAAGCAAAGTCCCTAAAGACAAATATACCCCCCACTTGAAAGCCATTTTATTCAATCACCAAAGCCATTTATTCTAACAATCCCCCACAAATGGCTTTATAAAAAACATTTTTAAAATAGTACAATGAAAATAATTTTCTGGGCAAATAAAAGGAGTAGAATAAGGTTATGAAGAACTTAAGTATCAATGTCTTTCGATTGAATTGATACGTAGTGAGATGAGGCAACAGAGTGATGTTTTAGAAGTGAATTGCTTTTGAACTTCTAAAACTTCATCCGAGACCCCCCACAACACGTAAATAACCTTAAAAACTTTTGCTGTTCCGCAATAAAAATATTACAACACTTTTGAAGGCCATGCGTACACCTTGGGTCTCAAGAGTACTCTAGAAAGACTGCCTAAGTCTTTCATAGAAGTCGGCCCACCTCCACACTCAAGTAGGTGATCTCAAAATGAGATCATTAAGAGTTTCTCGTAACTCAACCTTCAAAACACATCCATCAAGTCCATGATCATGAACCACCACTTAATCGGGCTATGGATTACAAACGCACTATTATTTGCCATAGGAATGGGAGAAGTATAGTGCATGGCCAGGACAATATAGCTTCGTTTAACCACGAATGGTGTCCAACATATTTCCTTTACTCAACAGGCTTTAGTCCCATTCCCCTCGACGACTCAAGTACAACTCTTCTAGGTAACCCTTTGGTAAAAGGATCTGCTAGATTCTTTTCCGACCTCACATAGTCTAAGGCAATTACCCCATTCTTCAAGAGTTGTTTCAAAATTCCATGTCTAATGCGAATAGGTCTTCTCCTTCCATTGTAGACACTATTCTTTGCAGTACCGATAGCTGCCTGTGAATCACAATGCATTGAAATGGGTGCAGAAGAATTCCCCCACAACGGAACATCTGCTACTAGAGCCCTCAACCATTCTGCTTCTTGACTAGCCAGTTCAAGAGCTATAAATTCAGATTCCATGGTTGATCGAGCAATACAGATTTGCTTGGATGATTTCCAAGACACTGCACCACCACCTAGAACAAAAACATAGCCACTGGTGGAACTCACCTTATCATTGTTAGATACCCAATTTGCATCAGTATATCCTTCTAAAACAGCAGGAAATTTACTAAAGTGCAAACAATAATTCATGCTACCTCTTAAGTATTTTAATAAGCGATAAAGTGCATTCCAATGTTCATTATTTGGACAGTGAGTATATCTACTCAATCTACTAACAGCATAAGCTATGTCGGGTCTAGTATGGTTCATTAGGAATATTACACTGCCTATGATCTTAGCATATTCCTCTTGGGAGACACTATTTCCTCCCTTATTACTTGTTAAATTTACACTAGGATCATAAGGAGTTCTAGCTGGAACTACACCAAAACTGTTAAACTTTTTCAACAGTTTTTCAACATAATGTGACTGTCCTAATGAGAACCCATTTTCTGTCTTAGTAATTTTGATGCCAAGAATTACATCTGCTTCTCCCATGTCTTTCATGTCAAAGTGAGAAGATAGAAAGGATTTTGTGTCATTAACCATATCTAAGCTTGTCCCTAAGATACGCATGTCATCTACATATAGGCATATAATCACATAATTCGAATCACAAGACTTAGAATAGACACATGTATCCGATCCATTAACCACATACCCATTGGAAAGTAAAACACTGTTAAATTTTTCATACCATTGCTTGGGTGCTTGTTTCAACCCATAGAGTGACTTTCTCAATTTGCACACTTTGTCCTTGTGTCCAGGTATGACGTGTCCTTCTGGTTGGTGTACATAGATCTCCTCTTCTAAATCCCCATTTAGAAATGCCGTCTTTACATCCATTTGGTGTATCACCAGGTTATGAATTGCTGCAATTGCAATCTGAACTCTAATAGTAGAGATTTTAGTAACAGGAGAATAAGTATCAAAATAGTCAATTCCTTTTTTTTTACTATAACCCACTACAACTAATCTAGCCTTAAATTTTTCAATGGATCCGTCAGGCCTCAATTTTCGTTTAAATATCCATTTACACCTTATAGGTCTAGAGCCTTTTGGCATATCAACTAATTCCCATGTATGGTTGGCCATAATGGAATCTATTTCACTCTTAATAGCTTCTTTCCAAAAATCAGCATCTATAGAAGTGACAGCTTCTTTATATGTTTTTGGGTCTTCTTCTATTAGATAGGCAGACATAATCTCATCGGTAATGTTATCTGGATTTTCTAATAGAAAGGCTGAAATGAAATCTGGTCCAAAGTTATTTTCTATTCTTCTTCTTTTGCTTCTCCTAGGTTCAAAAGCAACATCATTTTCATTCTCATCCTGAGGTAGAGATGAAGCAGACACAATTGGAGTAGGAATAGGTAATGAAGTAGAAGCACTAGTTGCATCACATTGTTTGTCTTTCTTTAGGGGAAAGATGTTTTCAAAAAACACTACATCTCTAGATTCACATATGCTATAGTCGTTCAGATTCATGAACCTATAAGCGGCACTATTTGAGGCATAACCAATGAAAACACAATCAAATGTCTTGGGTCCTATGTTTGGCTTTCTAAAGGATGGAAATGCAACTTTAGCAAGACAACCCCAAACTCTCAAAAAATTCAAATTGGGTGCAAACCCCTTCCACAGTTCATAATGAGTTTTATCTAACTTTTTATGAAGAACCCTATTCAGAATATAACATGCAGATAAGACAGCTTCCCCCCACATGTTATCAGATAACCCAGAACTAATTAACATGGCATTCATCATCTCTTTAAGAGTTCTATTTTTCCTTTCACCTATACCGTTTTGTTGAGGTGTATACGGTGCACTAGTCTCATGTACAATACCATTATTCTCACAAAAGGACTTAAGGAAAAAAGTTCCATACTCTCCTCCCCTATCGGACCTAAGCCTTTTTATTTTCTTATCTAATTGATTTTCTACCTTTGATTTAAACTTAATAAACATATGCTCAGCCTCATCTTTTGATTTCAATAAGTACACTTTGGTATATCTAGAGAAGTCATCAACAAAAGTAATGTAGTATCTTTTGCCACCTTTGCTAACAGAATTTTAAAATCAGCCAAATCAGAGTGAATTAAACCAAGCAGTTCTGTACTTCTACTCTCAACAGGTAAGAAAGGTTTCTTTGCAAATTTTGCTTCCACACATATAGAGCATTTGAAATTAATTTCAGAATTAGTAACATTTATAACATGAATATTTCCCAACTTTTTAATGGAAGCAAAATTTATGTGTCATAATCTACCATGTCACAAATCAATGGATTCACTCAAGTAAACAGAAGCCGATGTAGTTGCATTAATTCCAACAGAATTCACATGGATAGTGTTCAAAATAAAGAGGCCATCAGCTAGGTACCCTTTTCCCACAAAAGTCTCATTCCTAGTGAGAATAACCTTATCAGCCTCAAAAATAATTTTTAAACCAGCCTTATTTAGTAAGCTACCAGAAATAAGATTCCTACGAAGAACAGGCACATACAGCACATTATTTAAAGACAAGCTTTTTCCAGAAGTTGACTTAATTAAAACTGTTCCTTTACCGACAACACCAACAGTAGTGGTGTTTCCCATGTAGATGCATTCCCCATCAGCAGCGTCCTCAAAGTGATTAAACAGGTTCTTATTTGAGCATAAGTGCCTTGTAGCTCCAGTATCTAGAACCCAGTCCGTTTTGTTTTCCACCAGATTAGCTTCAACCATAACAGCAGCAATAATTTCTTTATTTTCCACCAGATTGGATTGTGGAGCAGCTCTGTTGTTTGGATTATGATTGGTGTTCTGTTGGTTCTTCCTTTGGTAGCACTGAAATGCCTTGTGGCCAGGTTTACCACACACAAAGCATTCCACTACTTTCCTCTTCTGAATTCTTCCATTCTTCTTGAAAGGCTTGTTCTGGTTTGAGCCTTTTTGGAATTTGGTTGAGGGTCCTTTTGTTAGGGATTATTGTCAGTTAATCAACTGTAGCGCAACGGAATTGCGGTTTAAAATTTATTTCTAATCCCTTTAATTTGATCTTTGTCCGTTAACCATTGATTGGATAAAACCTTTTGATCCGTTTAGGGATATAAACATACCCGGACTGTCTCTTCTAGAGACGGCTGAAGAATCCACAAGGTAGTAAGATCTCCGTAGTCAGGTGCACGAACAGCTATTGAGTCAGAACCGGTGCTAGCCGAAGAACGGAGAAGAACTGGAGAGAAAGAGAACTTTGCCAAAATCCCACTATCTCAATTGTGGTGGTGCTGCCGAAAAACAATTTTTTGATTTTCTTTGATGGTGGCCGAATTAGTATATGTATTAGGTTAGGTTTTAGGTGTTTTAATTTATATATGTAGTGTATTCCTAAACCTAATTGGTTTAGGGTTAATTGGTTAATTACAAAACTAATCCAATCCTAATCTAATTACATAAATAAATACCAATAATATTTATTCTATGCAATTAATTATGATTAGATTAAATTTAATTACCCCAATTAAATAAACAACACTAATTAATAAATTAACGTATTAGTTTAATTAATTATTCACTGAATGCGATTTCATTAATTTACAAATTAATTAATTGCATCCCGTAAACTAATCAATCAATTAAATACTCAACACTTAAGACCATTAATCAATTACCTTGATACAAAGTATCAATTAATCAATTAATTAACCACCAATTAATTACCTTGATATTTTACTATCAATCAATTAATTAATTTCATCTCTCCAATGTACCGTTCTATAAGTTCTAACTCAGATGTTCGATGTGCACGATCCTATGGGACTGTCCTTAGCTAGCAGTGGGCTCACGGCCCACAGACAGTAAGTGGGTTCTAGCAAACCATTACTGTCTCTAACCAAGACAGAGTTTCAGCAGTCTAAAGATGCAGAGACCCTGTAGTTATCTCTTAACTTCTTTTACCATTTGATATCGATATTATAAACTAGAGGCATGGCGGCTGTCATCCTCTCTAATGTTTATGATATTTCTTGATCTCAAGTAGATTAATGAATCAGATAAGTAAACTACTTATCAGGGTGTGGCCACACACTTATCAATCTCACTTATCAAGTGGCCTGTGATATCATCTCACTATTACATGAGTGGTAATTCCATCACTTCACTATCAATACCAACGTGTTTACTTGTTCACCCAATCATACCCATATTTGGCATACTGTTACAGACCTGTTAGGCGTATGTCAAAGTGAACCGGATCCCACATTGATATTATAATGAAATCTGGTCTGAAGACAGTTAGAGACCTACTTAAGAAAACTAATGACACAACCACCATGTAGTTTTCTCGGGCGGATCAGATCAGTGTAACCTAATACTGCCAGCTCCTCTTGCCCACCAAAAACTAAAAAAAGATCCTTGGTACGTTTAAGGTACTTTAGGATAACCTTAACTGCCTTCCAGTGCTCCTCGCCGGGATCTGACTGGTACCGGCTAGTCATGCTAAGTGCAAATGCAACATCTGGCCTTGTACATAACATAGAGTACATGATGGATCCTATAGCTGACGCATATGGGACCTTTTCCATGTTCTCTTTGTCCTGTTTTGTCTGAGGACAATCTTTCTTACCAAGTTTCAACCCATAGCGCATAGGCATGAATCCTTTCTTAGCCTGGTCCATGCTGAATCTTCTAAGAACTTTGTCTATGTACGTTGCCTGACTCAAGCCTAGAAGTTTGTTGGATCTATCTCTGTAGATCCTGATCCCTAAGATCGTTTCGGCTTCTCCTAAGTCTTTCATTGCGAAGCATTTACTCAACCACTGCTTCACGCCTTGCAGTGTTGGTATATCGCCTCCAATGAGCAGTATGTCATCGACATACAATATCAGGAAAGTGGATATGCTCCCACTGAATTTCATATACACACAGGGTTCATCAGGATTCTGCACGAAACCATATTCAGTTATGGCTTCATTGAATCTCTGATTCCAAGACCTAGATGCTTGCTTCAATCCATAAATGGATCTTTGAAGCTTACATACTCGGTTAGGATACTTCGGATCGATAAAACCCTCTGGTTGTGTCATGTAGACATCTTCGAGTAACTTCCCATTCAGGAAAGCGGTTTTAACATCCATCTGCCATATCTCATAGTTATACCATGCAGCTATGGCTAGTACTATCCTAATGGATTTGAACATAGCAACTGGTGAGAAGGTTTCATCATAGTCAATTCCTTGGATTTTTCTATAACCTTTTGCCACCAATCGCCCCTTGAAGGTGTTATCGGCTTTTAATTTGAAACACCACCTGCAGCCAATCGTTTTAACACCCGGAGGTGGATCCACCAAGTTCCACACTTGGTTATCACGCATAGACTGCATTTCAGCCTCCATAGCTTTACACCATTGATCTGATTGTGGGCTTTCAATAGCCTCTTGATAAGTCTTAGGCTCATCCTGGTCATCGACCATTATGTCCCCATCATCAGTCACGATAAAACCGTACCTTTCGGGTTGATAACGTGTCCTATCAGACCTTCTAGGTTCCTATGTAACTGGTTCAGCCTCCTCAATTTCTTGAGGACCTAAATCAGTTACCTGAGCGTCCTCAGCATCTGCTATAGGAGTCGGTGGAGTCTTGAATCTCAACGAGATCAATATTGCTCCCATTGTCTATTTTGGAAAGGAATTCCTTTTCCAAAAAGACTGCAAACCTGGCCATGAATGTTTTATTCTCGACTGGGTTGTAGAAGTAATAACCCTTAGTTTCCTTAGGGTAACCCACGAACTGGCATTTGACAGATTTGGACTCTAGTTTGCCACTCATCAATTTCTTGACATGTGCATCACAACCCCAAATCTTCATGAAGGAAATGTTGGGCTTTCGGCCTGTCCATAATTCATATGGTGTTCCTTCAACTGCCTTGCTCGGTGTATTGTTAATTATATGAGCAGCAGTTTCCAAAGCAAATCCCCAAAAGGAGATAGGGAGAGAAGCTTGACTCATCATTGAGCGGACCATGTCGAGCAGGGTCCTATTCCTCCTTTTTGACACTCCATTCCATTAGGGTGTACCAGGAGGAGTGAGTTGGGATACAATCCCACACTCTCTCAAGAATGAGACAAACTCTTGGCTCAAGTATTCGCCCCCTCTATCAGACCGGAGCGCTTTTACTTTCTTGCCAAGTTGATTTTCTACTTCATTTTTAAAATCTTTGAATCTCAGAAGAGTTTCAGATTTATGTTTCATCAGATACACATACCTGTATCGGCTATGGTCATCTGTGAAGGTAACAAAGTACAGAAAACCAGATCTAGCACTAGTGCTCATTGGACCGCATACATCTGAGTGTATCAGCTCCAATAGCTCCGTGGCCCTTACACCAGTTTTGGTGAAAGGCGCCTTTGTCATCTTCCCTCTTAAACAGGATTCACACGTGTCATAAGACTGCATGTCAAATGACCCTAGCGCTCCACTAGAGTGAAGCCTAGTTATGCGTTTCTCATTTATGTGGCCAAGACGACAGTGCCAGATATATGTAGGATTCAGTTCATTAGTCTTAATCCTTTTAGCGTTTATGTTATAGATTGATTCACTACGTTTTAGATCAAGGATATACAAACCATTTTCTAGAAATGCGGTTCCATAAACAATATTGCCACGATGTATAGAAATCCTACCACATCCAATATTAAAATTAAAACCGGAAATATCCAACATAGAAACTGAGATAATGTTCCTGCGCATTGCAGGTACAAAACAACAATCTCTAAGTTCTAAAACTAAACCAGTAGGCATCTCTAAAGTGTAATCCCCGATCTCCAAGGCCTCTACACGAGCACCATTCCCGACTCGAAGATCCACTTCACCAGATCCTAACAACCTCCTATTTCTCAGTCCCTGCACATTTGAACAAATGTGAGTACCACATCCAGTGTCTAAAACCCAAGATGTAGAAATAGCCAGATTTATCTCAACAACATAAATGCCAGAACCAGAAGCTTTAGCCTTCTGTTTCTCCCTTAGCTTTGGACACGTGTTCTTCCAGTGTCCCTTCTCATTACACTCGTGAAAGATATCATCTACCAAGGCCAACCTACCTTTAGGAGTTGTCGCCTTCCTTGTCTTTGACTTGGCCTTTTGGGCGTTCGCCTTGGACTTGGACTTGGCCTTTCCCTTAGGTGTGTTCCCTTTGTTGGCTGGTAAGGTAGCAATCAGTACAGATCCCTTCCACTCGTGTCTACAAACCTTTTGTGAGTTCATAGGACAGTCAAGGAAATCAGTCCCTGAAAGTTTTTCCTTTTCCAGGAGTGGTTTGAGTGAGTTGTTGCTTGTTGCATTCATTATTTCTTTTATGTAACTTGGTGATTTTTATCTACATGGAAAAATTACATTAGAGTTAGAATAAAGGGCTTAAGCCAAAGATCAAATTAATAATCCATTTTAATTCGTTATTGGTGATATTTATTTGGCTATCTTGACCAAGATCCACAATCCATCAACAATCGACCGAGCTAGGGCTCCGCCGTCGACCATTGACGATTTGGTAGGATAAACTATCCAATCCTCCACGAGGACTCTTGGTTTGATGGGCTTTGTGACACTTAGCCTATCTGTGCTTAGGGCCCGCTCTGAGCTAATGCTACCCACGTTGAGTCCAACCACCATACACGTGTTAGCCATACCGAAGTATCCTAACCCTCGACGGCCCACTAATTACTACAGCATACCTGCTAGGGCACGTCATACACTGTAGCACTACATGGGAGGAAGAGGTGTGAATCTGGAAAGCACTTTTAAACGACTCAATATTTCATTATCCGGATTAATTAAGTGATACGGCTTTAACATATAATTATCACGGGTGATGATCTGGTGATCGTTGCTACTTATATTTCATGTTATACTAAGCAATTGTATCATCAAAATAAACGTAGAGACTCTATGTGCCTTATAATACATCCTAGTGAAACTAGATATACTATCTAATCTCCACGGGCTTGCTTCAAGTCTCCTTGGGCTCCCACCATGGGCTTGGATCATCTGGGCTTCTTCACGACCAATTACAATTTTATGAATAGAACCTATTCTAAAATTACATTAATGAAAGAATGGCACGCAGGTCATATTTCCCAAAATAAATTAAATTACAAACCGACTTTAATTTAGGGCCCATAGAAGTCTATAACACATCGTTGCACGGTAAGACATATAAATATAATGCATGATCATGGCATTCCAAAATCATCTAATAAAGTTAAGCCGAGTTACTTAGGGTGAAATCGCCAATTTTACCATATGTGACTAAGGCCCATAAAAGCCCAAACGATTAACATCCATTTATATGCAAAATTATAATTTCGCTCCCACTGAATTTTAGGGTCGTCACATATCTAAAATTTAGCCCTCCCAATTTAAACCGGTGTCATGGTCTATTGGGCCAATTTCACAAATTAACCATATTCAATTTTATACAAATTATCAATTCGAATAAAATTAAATATGCATGCCAATCAAAAACATTTTAATACCAATTAGTTTTTATTAAAACACGTTTAATAAATTAAACGGTATTAGGGCTCTGATTTTATTAAAATTACCCGAGAAAAATTTAAAACCAAAATCAGTCCCGTCTAATCCAAAATTAACAAATTCTGAATTTTTTAACGGACCCGGGACAGCGACGGGGCTGCTGTCCGCGGACAGCAGCCCCGTGGCTACTGTCTGGCGGACAGCAGTCCCGCGACTGCTATTCCTTGTCCGAAACTATTTTTTTTTATACTGTATAAATAAAACTGCTGCTGTATTTTTTTTAATTTATTATTCTAAAAAATAATTTCAGAACCAAACACAACAACATACAGACAGAAATAAAATTGAAAACTTCCTAGAACAATTTCTACACGATGAATTAATAGGAAATTTCAAAAACTTGATTTGGAAAAATAATAAAACCAAATCATATTAATTTTTCAATCAATCAAAACGGACTAAACCATGTCTCTGATACCACTGTTAGGGATTATTGTCAGTTAATCAACTGTAGCGCAGCGGAATTGCAGTTTAAAATTTATTTCTAATCCCTTTAATTTGATCTTTGTCCGTTAACCATTGATTGAATAAAACCTTTTGATCCGTTTAGGGATATAAACATACCCGGACTGTCTCTTCTAGAGACGGCTGAAGAATCCACAAGGTAGTAAGATCTCCGTAGTCAGGTGCACGAACAGCTATTGAGTCAGAACCGGTGCTAGCCGAAGAACGGAGAAGAACTGGAGAGAAAGAGAACTTTGTCAAAATCCCACTATCTCAATTGTGGTGGTGCTGCCGAAAAACAATTTTTTGATTTTCTTTGATGGTGGCCGAATTAGTATATGTATTAGGTTAGATTTTAGGTGTTTTAATTTATATATGTAGTGTATTCCTAAACCTAATTGGTTTAGGGTTAATTGGTTAATTACAAAACTAATCCAATCCTAATCTAATTACATAAATAAATACCAATAATATTTATTCTATGCAATTAATTATGATTAGATTAAATTTAATTACCCCAATTAAATAAACAACAATAATTAATAAATTAACGTATTAGTTTAATTAATTATTCACTGAATGCGATTTCATTAATTTACAAATTAATTGCATCCCGTAAACTAATCAATCAATTAAATACTCAACACTTAAGACCATTAATCAATTACCTTGATACAAAGTATCAATTAATCAATTAATTAACCACCAATTAATTACCTTGATATTTTACTATCAATCAATGAATTAATTTCATCTCTCCAATGTACTGTTCTATAAGTTCTAACTCAGATGTTCGATGTGCACGATCCTATGGGACTGTCCTTAGCTAGCAGTGGGCTCACGGCCCACAGACAGTAAGTGGGTTCTAGCAAACCATTACTGTCTCTAACCAAGACATAGTTTCAGCAGTCTAAAGATGCAGAGACCATGTAGTTATCTCTTAACTTCTTTTACCATTTGATATCGATATTATAAACTAGAGGCATGGCGGCTGTCATCCTCTCTAATGTTTATGATATTTCTTGATCTCAAGTAGATTAATGAATCAGATAAGTAAACTACTTATCAGGGTGTGGCCACACACTTATCAATCTCACTTATCAAGTGGCCTGTGATATCATCTCACTATTACATGAGTGGTAATTCCATCACTTCACTATCAATACCAACGTGTTCACTTGTTTACCCAATCATACCCATATTTGGCATCCTGTTACAGACCTGTTAGGCGTATGTCAAAGTGAACCGGATCCCACATTGATATTATAATGAAATCTGGTCTGAAGACAGTTAGAGACCTACTTAAGAAAACTAATGACACAACCACCATGTAGTTTTCTCGGGCGGATCGATCCAGTCACATGTATACAACATGTACCCATATTCACAACTGACTTATAAAGTGCTATGGCTAGTATCAATTACTACCATACAGTCGTCGAATATACAAGTCTGTGGTCCTAATCATTCCCATGATAGAATAGACTTGGGATATGGTTTTACGATTGTCAATCAATGGATTCTCTATTCATATTATAGCACAAGATATAAATGAACTAGATTAATGCCTTTATTAATGTAACACAAATAGTGTATCTATGCGAGAATAATCAAAAAGCATAATACAATATACATGAACCAATGCCTAAGAACTAGGGCACACCAACACCTTTGGTCCTGTCTTTTGGCACCACAACAGATTCAACAATATTAGCATTAATTGAAACAGATTTTGAGGAAAGTTGCTTATCTTTCATTCTATTTGCTTCTTCAGTTCTCATGTGGCTGACAAGCTCCTGGAGACTGAAGTCTTTTTTCTTGTGCTTCAGATGGTTTCTGAAATCACTCTAGGAGGGTGGAAATTTTTCCAGGAGGACATTGGCTTGCAGCAAATCAGACATTGTCATGCCTTCACCCAGAACTTCAGCAACAAGATTCTCATATTCATGAATCTGGTCAATGATGGGCTTTTCATCAACCATTTGATAATTGAGCCATCTTCCAACCACATATTTATGTTTACCAGCATCATCAGACCCGTATTTTTCTTTCAGGGTATCCCAAATTTCTTTGGCAGACCTTTTGTTGACAAAAATATTGAACAGTGGGTTCGACATATGATTTAGGAGATGCCCCCTAACTGTTTTGTTGTCTTTTTCGTATTTTGCAGAACGGGTGTCATACTGCTGAACAATTAGAGACATGGCAGGACCATTTGGGTCAAAGGGTGGATCCTGGACAACAACATAGTCCAGTTCGAGTTGTTCAAAGAAAATCAGAATTTTCTGCGACCATCTTTTATAATTAAGACCGTCCAGAGGCTCAAGTTTGGAGAGGTCAGGAAGGGATTTCGCAATTAAGGCAGACATGATTGCGAAATAGAAATTCGCTTTCAAATTGTAAGAAAGAGATTGGGGTTACAGAAAAAACCGATTGAAAATTGAGAATAGAAATCGAACTGTGCCGTGGCGGAGGCCACTGCCTTGAAAGCGATTTCGACAGACCGATGTGCAATCTGTAATTCTGGTCGCTCCCCAAGGTTAACACAGAAACCTTCGAACTTGTGCACTCAAAGTCGAAGATGATGGAACAGCAAGAGTGTATTTTAATTGCCCAGAAAATATGATTGAAGAGATTAGAAGGAAAAACTATATGTTCAAAGCTGGAAACTTGTTGTATTTATAGGCTACATAAATAAGGACGTTAGAACGTTCATATACACGTTAGAACGTGGAGTGAGACCAGGAGATAAATAAGGTTCCGTTTTTTACTAATTAAAATGTTGAAGAAAAATTCAAAGAAGTTAAAACGGATAAAAATAAAAATAAAATTCGGGCCCAGTCGGGACGGGCGTCGCGCGAACGAGCGAGCGCGCGTGTGGTATATTTGCTAAAAACCACTTAACACAATTTAAAGGCTTCTAAAGCCCAATTCTATATATACCCACTCAAACCTTTATAAGTTTCCTATGTGGGATTGTGAAAGTGCTCTTGAAAGCAAAGTCCCTAAAGACAAATATACCCCCACTTGAAAGCCATTTTATTCAATCACCAAAGCCATTTATTCTAACAGAAACGATAGGGAGTGAGCGGCGAAGTAGAGAGCATGCAACCCTAGTACTAATGTCTAATTTACTGAAATGGACTTTAAAGAACGATGTCGTTTTAGGTAAATGAGGAGTATTTTTTAAAAAACTCCAGGGACAACATGCGGAAAAGTTGTTTTATACGGTTTAAAAGACAATAAAACCAGTTGAATAGAATGATGGAGAAGATTATAAGGGCTCAATTGGAAAAGTAAGAAAGAAATGCCCCAAAGACAATAAAACCAGTTAAATAGAAAGCAGGCTGAAGATTAGAAGGGCTCAATTGGAAAAAATGGGCTAAAAGGTTTCAATTTCACTGTTAGAAACATTCAACTTTGAAGTATAGAATAGATTGTTTTAGTTAGATTGCTAAAGGATTTTATCACAACTTTCTAATGTTAGTGTTGTTTTGTTAGACAATCTGTTAATATGAATGTCAAGCACAGGGAAAATAGGAATAGCAGATGTAACACCCTGTTAAATACCGGATTCTCATCTGATTAATAAATCTCAATCACTCCCTCTCTATTTTCGATGTGAGATTCAGTTCATTCCTACCCCATCGCCATTCCTTAGGGTCACTCCTTGGTCAGGACTTCTACCTCGACGCCACCCATTCCGAACCGGGTCGTTACAGCAGACCTGTTATTACCCCGCTACTTTAGCTTATGTTAGAGATTCTCTGTTTACCAAAACTAGATTGCTTAGCGTTAGTACTACATAAGTAAACAACTTTCATTTCGTAATACTGAATCATCTATCAATATAGCATTCAACAATCAACAATGGCATAGCATAGGATTCTGCAAACTGATTGCATATACAAAATACATTAAGTTTATCACTTACACAATTATTTATCATCAAGTTAAAACACAAGGGTACTGAGATATGCACCCACAAATACAAGCTTACTAAGTTATAGTTACATCTTACAAGTACAACTTTGCAGATACATAAGAATTAAAGGAACTATATATGCATATGGAAGCCATACAAAACTTCCGACTTAAATAATATCATATCATAATGCAGTGCTTTTATCTCCCGAGTCTGGAAAAGCGCACTGCTACTATCATATGGATAATGGTAATATCTATAGCTGCAGGTAGGAGGGCTATATATATTATGAAGGATACAAAAGTTGAAGTTGCTGTATCTTCAGCACTTCCATAAAAGGCTGATCGATAAGAGGTGAATATTGACTCAAGGAACCAAACAACTAGAGAAATTTGGTCCCAATTGTCATACTTTCTTCTAGATGCATGAGAGGGACACAAGTACTTGACTGACTGAGCCATGTATAAACAATACGTCCGCCAGTTCTACGTACTTCATGTTCAATTCCCATCTAGGAATTCAATAGGAATTTAGTGAAGGGGTCAATAAAAATAAAATTTAGCAAAGGGGTTAAATAGAAAAGTATCATCTTCAAGCAGAAGTTGAGATATCAAAGGGCTAAATTTTAGGAATTTCGTTGAAGAGATCAACGAACCTAAAATTTAGTAAAGGGGTTAGTTGAAATGTATCATCTTCAAGCAGAAGTCGGGGTGTCAGAGGTGTCAAAGCGGTAATCCATAGGCTCTGTTGGTTATTCAGAGCAAAAGGCCTCCAGTAGATCATCTAAACTTGGAGAGTTTATCTGCACAGAAGATTACAGTAAATTAAGCATATACAAGTTGTAATCATGCTGCTCTCTCTTGAAATGAACAAAATTAAGAATTGTTGAACAAAGATGAGGTTTCTCACCTCAGGAAATGTAGCTTCCCCTTGATCATCGAGGCTCGAAGTAGTATCTGTTTTCTTACAGAGACTTTCAACTTCTTCAGGATCAGTTTCTAGGACACTAGAATCTAACAAATAACTACAAAAATTCTCAGTTTCCGACATATCAGTCTTCTCATATTGATTTTGTTTTCCGAAATCTGGTGGTGTTTCCTGGAGGAGACTATTTGTCTCCTCACTAGGATTCTGATTTCCAAAATCAAGAGTAATGGGGTACTTCACTTCATCTTCTTTACAAGATGAGTCAGATATTGTCTTCTGATTGCTATTTTCAAAATCAAAATTTACAAGACAACTAGTTTCAACCATTTTAGGCGTTGAAACTGCAGTTATCTCACCCGAATTTTGATTTTCAAACCAGGAAGAACTTATCTCATGTAGTGATATAGCAGTCATATCACTTGGAATTTGATTTTCCAAATTAGTAGTCATTTGGCTACTAGTTTCAGATATGCTATATCTTGAAACATCACTTATCTCCTTTGGATTTTGATTACCTAAATCAGAATCCATTAGAAAAATCGCGGTATCTTTATCATAAATCGAGGTATTATTCATCTCATATTTATTTCCATATTCAAAATCACAAGCCCCTTGATGACTTGATCCACCTTTCCCAAAGGTTGAAGTTGCAGTCATCATAATCGGAGTTTGATTTTCAGAATCAAGAGTCGGATGGTTGATTGGTTTACCTTCACCATAGGCTGAATAAGCCCTAAAACTTCGATTTTGGTATCTAAAATCAGTAGTTATATGGTCGCTTGGTTCACCTTCATCATAGGCTGAATTAGCCACTAACTCCTCTTGGTTTTGATTATTATAATCAGAGATCAAAGCTGTATCACAATCTGATAAACCTGTCTTTGCTTTCTTATTTGGTTTATTCTTATTGTAATCTAATTCTATCGTCTTTGGATCTGATGTTCCTTTCTTATCACACAGTGGTCCAACTTTCTTTAGCTTCTTATTTGCTTTTTTCTTCTTATTTATCATTAATTTACATAGAACAAAGTCATAATCATCCTGCACGAAAAATGAACAACGAGATTATTGAAGAAAATTCCATGCCATACATGAATTATAAGTAAGCAAACACAAATTTTTGCTTTCACTGATATAGACTTAAAGATAGATTCATGTTTTCTCAAATCTTCTATGGTTAAAAGCCTCAAATATCTCAGTAAGAAAATACAAACAGCAAAAAAAGGCGCTTCCAAACAGTGGATTTTAGCGCATACCTGAACAGGCGACTGAAGTTCGAATTCGTGTTTAACAAATTCAGTGGGTTTGGGATCATGGTAAACGAAAATCGTCTTAGTCCCAATCACCTCATCACTGTCTTCACCGGTGATACTCTGAATCTCGCCGGTACGTTTCCAGTATCCACCTTTAGCTTTCCTTTTCCGTTGAGTCCCTCCAGTTTTCAGGTGAAACTCACGGCGACAGAAGAGATACCTCTCATTAGAGCTGGAATTTTTATCTACACAGACGAATTCAAGTAATGAGACAAAGACAAATAAGTTAACAGAGTACAGGGAATAGTTAATTAGTTAGTAGTTACCGATCAGATCCCAAGGATCGAAATCGCAAATTTGAATCTCTTGAATGTCGGAGCCATGGATCGGAAGACCAAGCCTCTTGTTCTTCAAATAATGATCAAGCAGTTCTTGATTTGTTGGTTGGAATCTCCATCCAACTGGTAAGTTTCGTAGCACTGACTGCATAAGGAGTTTGAATAAGAGGCTAGGAAAGAGGAATTTTTACTTCATTCCCCGTCCTAAAATGGAAATCGAGTTGAAAATCTGAGAGAGACAGTGAAATGGAGGGAAGGGATGGCTAGGAGTGGTGAATTGTGGAGGTTTTTTGGATCAAAAGGAAGGGGAAGACCGATCATGTTCAGTCTCTCAGAGTCAAGTGAGGCAGAGAGTGAGTGATGCTTAATAGCACAGCCATGGTCTTTACCGAAGAAAGGAAAATGGAAAAGGAAAAGAAATAAATATTACTAGCTTAAGCTTAGACAAAGTAGACTTCTTTGACAAGTAGTCAACAGTGGTAGTAACTATAGAGTAATTTTGCCTTTTTTTTCTTTTTTCTTTTCTTTTCTTTTTATAGGTAAATAATCTGTTAATGCATGTATTAAACAGTAAACACTTTTAACTTCTTTTCGTTTTTCAGCGTTATAGCCAAATACCGAAAAATGCTTTATTTGTACTTATAACCTTTCTAGTAATAGGTATTGATAAGGACATCAACAAGAGTGATCCGGAGATAGCCTGAAACACGGCTCACACGGCGTGTGGATACGGCAACACGGCGTGTGGATACGGCAACACGTCGTGTGAGCATTCAAGTGGTCGAAGGAGTTAAGCAAAGAGAACAACACGGCGTGTCATTCGATCACATATCGTGTGGGGAGTAGGCAAAAGTCTCTGCCTGAAATTGCTTAGTTCACACAGTGTGTCACTTATTCAATATATTATGTGAGTTAAAAGAATGGCAGCCCCAACTCAGTTCGAAATAGCTCAACATGCTGAGTCAACCACAACATATAACGTGTGGAACAGACAAGACCTAGCCACACGGCGTGTCAGACAGACCACACGTTGTGTGGCCCAACTTCGTGGCCAAGTATCCTCAACTTGCCACTTATCCTGACACATCTTATTTACTGCTTTATCATCATGTAATTGTTGTTTTGCCATTTAAGTTTATTTACTGATTTGCCATTAGTCTAGTTTCTTCCATGTTACTCTTAGTGTTAAATCAAATTTGTAATACCTAGTGGGAGTTATTTGGTATTTTCTTATCTAGGTTTAGAGAGGTATTTGAGCCAAACATTTTGTACGAATGGAAAAACTTTTATCAACACAAACACATTTTTCTGTTGGAAGTAAGGTTTCTACCTTAATGAGATTATTTCCTACTAATTGAGCTAGTGAAGAGTATATTTCTTTGTTGGTTTAAGATCAAAACCATCATTATCGTTACTGATCTGTATCAGTTGGTATCATAGCCGATTGTTTTCCTAACATAAGACTTCTTCAGCAACGGTTCAGCCGAGGTTACCACAAGAAGATATGGAAGCACAAGATAATAAGATTGAATATTTGAGAGCCAAAATGATGAAGCAATTTCAAGTGCAAAGCGAAGAATGGAGACACGCAGATAAGCAAATGAGAGAGTTGAGAGCATTTATGGAGAGATTCCAAATAGAGAATATGGTCCAACAATCTGTGGGAGGTCATCCAAAGAGAAACAAGGAGATTCTGGTTCCTCAACCCCAACGATAACCAATACCGCCACTATCACCTCCACCAAGAAGGAATCCAGTGCTACCAAACTCGTATCAAAGGGGCCCAAGGGCCCAAGAGGTAAGAAGGCAAAACTTTATAGTTATGCATAATAAAGATAGTGTTAGTTATGGATATGATGATGTGGGGAATGTTGAACATGTTGGCTATAATGATAATAAAAATGTTAAGTTAGTTGGGATAAATCCATATGTTGGTGTTGATTATACTAGGGAGGGGCATATGCCAGTAATTTTAATAGGGATGATGCGTTTAAGTTAAAAGTTGATTTGCCTTCGTTCAGGGGTGAATTAGATATTGAAGGGTTATTAGATTGATTAGTGGAACAGTTTTTTGAGTATGTAAGGATTCCAGAATAGCGAAAGGTTCACTTAGTGGCTTATCGGTTGAAGGGAGGTGTTTCTGTATGGTGGGATCAACTGGGGGAAGAGAGAAGAAGAGGTGGTAGGGAGCCGATTAGGTCTTGGCTTCGGATGAAGGCGATGATAAGGGAACGGTTTTTTCCATCGAGTTATCAACAATACATCTATAGCTCGTATTAGGGATGCTCCCAAAGTATATGAGTGTTCATGAATATACTTCAAAGTTCTTAAAGCTTTCGGTAAGGGCTAACTTGTCAAAAACCAAAAGCTAAAAGACCTCGAGGTATCTAGAAGCCTAGAGGTACAAGGATTTATTTCCCAAAGAACTTCCATACGGATTACCACCATTGAGGGACATCCAACATCAAATCGATTTTATGCTCGGGGCTAGCTTGCCAGGCCTTCCATATTACCATATGAGTCTGAAGCAAAGTGAGATAATGAAGGAGAAGGTTGAGGAGTTAGTGGAGATGGGGTATGTTTGGGAAAGTTATTGGGGCTTAGTGTCCTATAGACAATTGATGTAGGATATAAACTATTTGTAAATGAATTGTTCATTATCGATTGTTTTATAAAATATAGTAAGTTTAACTATATAAAGGTATTAATCTTTTATCAGAACTAATTAAGTTAAATAAAAGAAATCTCAAGTTTATTTAAGTGATCATAAAGTGTTCATACAAACATGAAGTGAGACTGAACTTTATAATAAACCAATAAACTTAAAACAACCCCAAGTCAAGTAATATGTTTATGGGATCAACATAGTGCTGTTGAGACTTGCACGTAATAATGTCTTTCGTTGTTAATAGAGAGTTTATCTCACAAGTTTTAGATATGGAAATATCTAGACAGTTACGTGGATCCGGTGAATGAGTTCATTAGGATTGGAGAGCCGACTTGAGATAATAGGATGAATGGATTTATCTGAATCAATGTTCTAAAAATCGGCCAAGGTGGCGCCTAAGCGGGGATTTTTAGAACACCATTCCGATTTTCACTAGTCGGGCGGCATAAATCCATCGCGGATCTCAAGCGGTCCTTTGCGGATCTAGACGGTCTCAGACGCCTCCCAAGCAGTCCTAGACAGCCATTTTGAAAAAATTAGCCCTTAAATTTTATGTCAATTTTTTTTAATTTTAAATAAAACATTAAATAATAAAAAAAAAACTTAAACTATCAAATGTATTTTTAAGAATGTTAATTTTATTTTATTTTAACACATTCTGTTATAAATGTTATTTTATTGATCTATTTGTTATTTTTTAAGGACATTAATGTAAATAATATTAAAATATGTATATTTTTTTATCCTAAATATTTTATATTATTATTTTTACATAGTATAATTCATATATTAATTGTATTTATATAATACTTTATTTAATAATAAATAAATACAAAAAATACAAATCTGATTAATCCCCGATTAATCAATAAGGGCCATTTCCGCTCGACTAGTGTTTAACGTCTTTTACAATCTTGATCTGAATGTCACATGTTTCATCTCAAATGGTATTAGTAGGTATAAGTAATCATCGGACTCAAATGAACATTAATTAGTGATTCTGGATTATGGAGTGTGGTGCTTTGACTCTGTTCAAACACGATCCACTACAGAGGGGACTCTAAGGTGTGTGAGGCAGGCATTGAGTATCTCATAAAGTAATTGCAGGATAGTTAATGTTAGATTAAGCATTTGTCACTCCTAATAGATATGAGATATATCCCTCGCCTCTTATAGAGAATTAACTGGAAATCCTTGCAAGGTGATAGGGTTAAGAGTAGAAATGGAGATTTCGCTTAACCTATCTATTCAGAGTTAATTCTACTTAGACAAGTAAAATATACGTCTCATTATATATAACTTGACATATTCTATGGTTACAGATTCGTCTAAGGATATAGCTGATGAATGATCGAATTATACCGGACTTAATACGGAAAGGTAAACGTCAGTATCAATCTGGCTTCTTATCACTCTAGGGGAATGTCTACAGTTCTGCTAGTAACAATCCTCGGGTTCATTCCGTTATATATTTAGTTGAAATTAATCAGGTTGAATTAATTCCAATAAATATATATGGCTAGCCAGTGGCGGAACCAGAACCCAAACTAAGTTGGGGCTTAAATATTTAATAATAAATTTTTATAACGTTAAAAATATTATATCACGTAAAATTCAATAATTTTTAACACAATAATTTGGGGGGCTAATTTTAACCGTGTGGTTGACGGTAAATTTTCAAAGTCCAACCCGTTAGGGCTTGGCAAAAAAAATTTTAGCCTCCAACGCGTTAAAACTATAAAAATGTTATCATTTTTTAGAAACAAGCATTGAACTAATAGAAAATTAAACATGTTTACTTTTTTTGAATGGTAAAGACATAATAAAAATGAATATTAAATATGAATTCAAAAGTGTTATCAAAATAAAAATAAAGAGTCCATTTAAATTAATTAATAATGGTAACATGTTTTTATAATTATTGAAAAATAAAATTAAAATAAATAAAAAAAAATGAGGTTGGAGGGAGTTGAACATAGGACCTCCCAAATAGAAGTAAGCATCTTTAACTATCTCATTACTTTTAAACATTGCAATAATACTAAATAGAGACAATATAATTTTCTTCAAAATATTATCAGACACCATTACTAAAAAAAGTTCTCAATTCTCCGCCGGCCCGTCGGGGCTCGAGCCCAACCCAACCCCCTCTTAGTTCCGCCCCTGCGGCTAGCAGCAATAAGAACCTATTGGATCACACATGTGACATAGAATCAGAGAACGAAATTGTAATTAAGGGACATGAAGTGTATGGGCCGAAATTTGTATACATTAGGGATAGAATAATTTAATTGATAATTATAATTAGATCATGGTTATAATTAAATTATATGATTATTTGGTAATGTTAATTAGAAGGTTTAATGTGATTATATCTCTAATTAATTAAACCTTTAATATAAATAAATATCCAATTAAGATTATAATTATTATCTATCCATATAAAGATATAAATAAAGATAATGATGCATATTTATTTATTTGTCTAATTAGTAATCCTATTCGGAAAAGGATTTTAATTAATTAATTAAAACTAATACAACTATGGCTAGGATTTGAGCAGACTATAAATAGTCCCTCGCCCTAGGTATTTCGAATTCGGCCATGCTAAGCTCAAGAGGCTGGGGATTTCATTCGACTTCATCTCGTCTTAATTACTCTTCTGTTTACTCTATCTTGATCTCATGTCGATTCCTTTAGAGGCAATCAATTTAAATTGCTATTTATTGGTTGATTACTAATCGTTTTCTTTTCTATTGATTTCATTGTTCGTGAAATACGGATGAAAATTTGTGGGCACTTCGTTTGTAACGGTAGATTGATCTACAGAAAATATACACTTGTTTAATCCCTCTTTATATGAAATAGCAATTAACAGATCTTGAAGAAAGGGAAGTAGATAAAATTTTATATTTCCGCTGTGCCTAGACTTGTCTATTTTCCTTCAAAAGTATGAGTCTGTGTGTGGTTCCGGCTTCACCCACACTGAAGAAACACGTTCATAATATACATGTGTTGATAGTCAGGCTAGTAACAAGATTATTATCTGGTACAACGAAGTGAATCTTTTGGAGTTTTCACGCTCTGGTTGAGTTCTCCGGTGGCTCTAACGGGCCGCCTTTGGGTTTTCTAATGACCGAACGGTCATCACAGGGTGTTTTGTGGCCGCCTAAAGGGCCGATTGACGACCATTCTAACATGCAAAGGTAAAAAAAACAAAGGTAGATTTATGGGTTTGTCAGGATTAAAAGGATTGCCTTTTTACTCTCTTGTTGGCTATCCTGTGTTTGTTATTTATTCTACAAGGTTGCATTTTTTTTAGGCTATGGTTCTTGTTTGTGGACTGGTTTACCTTGCATAAATGGCGCTCTTTTTATGGGTATTTTCAGTTTTAGGGAACAAAAATATTTCTACTTGCTTTTTTTTATTTTCATTCTCTACATCGTGGGAGTTGGGGTTTTTGGTTGTTTGAGACCCTCAAACTCGTTTTTTTGTTTTTTAAAAAAAATATGTTGATCTGTTTACTTGGAATGCAACCAGTGTCTTTGCAGACATTGGAGGGTATTTCAGATGAGAATGGGTATTGACACTTTCTAAAGGAGGCCTAAAACCCGAACCAGAACTCACAAAGATGCTTTAGAATGATAAAAGAAAACCATATAAGCATTAATATATGTAAGTACGAAGAATAGACATGAATTTAAAGAGAGTAATTGACGGTTAACCTTTATTATCTATGAGTCTTTTTCTTACAATTTCTGAGTAAAAACGAGAACTTCTTCAGTATATTTTTTTTCTCTTTTTTTTCTCTCCCTTTCTATCATGGTCCCTACAATCTGTTGATAGAAAAAAGTTCATTCCCCACTGCATAGTCCGTAAGGTAAAAATATTACAAATAGTACATGATTCTCCTTTGTTTGCTACGTGGCTCATTTAGGGCCAAGTTCCTTGATTCAGTGTGCTTGATATTATTTGCTTAGCTTGATCTTTTCGGTTGCGATTTGGTAAGGAACTTATTCTTCAAGTTTTTTATAAAAATATCATAATTGATCCCTGAATTTTGTACTTGCTCATTGCTCTTGATATTTTTGGTTGAGTTTATGTATTTTTTGAATGAGTTGGCTTTGTTCTGAATTCTGAATTAGGCTAAATTCGAATGACTATTTTAGTCAAATTTGTTGTCTCGATTGACCTTTGCCACTTCGGTTGAACTTTAATTTACCATGGTTAAATTTAGGGTAGTTAATTATTAGTCTCTATATTTTGACAAAATACACTGTTTAGTCCCTGTATTTTCAAAAACATACGGTAAGGTCCCTAACCTTTTCCTTGATGAACTGTTTAGTCCCTAACATTTTTCTCGGTGAACTGTTTAGTCCCTGTCGTTAGACTCTCATGAAGATTTTGTTAGTCAATTTCAATTTGAGTCAAACTCTAGTTAAAATAAAAATATAATGTCTTAACTACCCTTTACCACATATCAATCATAGAACCAAACACCTCAAAATCAAAAGCAATTTTAATTCAAACAGGAAGAGTGGGCATGAGAGATTCGATTATGGGTTAAGGATTCAATTATTTTTTCGTTTTTTTGTGAGAGAAATGCATAGATGTGTGAATTGCTTTTGACTGATAATTAGTAAAGGGTAATTTAATCATTTCTGAATTCATAAACGGTAAAAATTCTAATAAATAGACAGAATGACTAAACAGTTCACTGAGAAAAAGGTTAGGGACCTTACCGTGTGTTTTTGAAAATACAAAGACTAAACAGTATGTTTTGTCAAAATATAGAGACTAATAAATTAATTACCCTTAAATTTAATACCCCTGGTTAAATTTTTTCGCCTCTGATAAATTTTGGTTGCCTTGGATGAATTTCGATTGCTTCGGATGAATTTAGGTTGCCTTAGATGATTTTTGTTGCCTCGGATGACATTCGGTTGCCTCTGATGAAGATTTATCATTTCATATACTTTTAGGTCGTCTCGGGGAGCAATCCTAAAAAACGAACAAGTGTCTTCAGATTGAATGTGGGCTTTGACCCTACCTTTCAAGGACCTTGAGTCGCCTCGAAATCTAAAGTGGGATACAGAAACCCCTGACATTGAAACACGGGCCTCCGGGTCCGCTATATTTGTTACACTTGTATTTAAATTAAATATATTGTATCAAAGATGTAATTGTATCATGCATATTTGTATTAATAAAGCTTAAATTTATTTTTATATCATTGTCTATATATAGCACAAATAATCCGAATTTACTCAAATAGCACGTGATGATCTAATCAATTGTTAATAAGTAAACAAAAGGAATCGTGAATATCCCGTTATAGCCCATGATTTGCAATTCATGACCATTTAACGTACTGATATATTGGTCTGACTGATTAACACTTAGATGTTAATTAATAAATCATAATTCAAATTCAAGCAAATTCAATTTTATTCAAAATACGAGTAATATATCTCGAATAAAACTTATAATCAGTTAAAATTACATATTAATTCTATTAAGTCACATTTCGAATATAATTCAATGTTTTGCCGATTTATATCGAAATATGACAAATTAGTTTTAATAGCACAACTTTTTTCCTGATAAATTGTTTTCAAGATAATACAGTATATTTTGAATAATTTACGAATTGTTTAAATTTAAATAAAATTTATTAAAAACTTAAAAATTGATCCGGATAAAAATTGATATCTACACCGACCATACACCATAATGGAAGCTCACCAATAAGATTTTATATATTAGTGAGACAAAGTGAAAATTATACGTCAAAATATGAAATCAATTAAACATTATATACCATATATTTATGAAATTTACCCCTTTCTTCAATCTTGATTTTAACTAATTTACCCCTTTCTTCAATCTTTGATTTTAACCTTTTGTCGCCTTTAAATCTTACATGCAAAATAAATTTTAAACTTCTCGCCACGTCAAACTTCTTAAGGAAGTATACAGAAAAGAACTCATTCCATAACAAACATGCCGTGTGGGCCCCACATAATGGCATTTGTGTTGTTTCTGTGAAACCTCGGAGATACCAACTCTCTAACTCATTTTGTGATTCTAGAACATTCTATAATAGAAATGCCTCCAAGTCTGGCAAAACGCAATTTTAAACACATCGACTGCATATTTTTATGCTATTAAATATTCAAATTAGTTTTTTTTTTTGAAACGGGATGAAATTCATTCCTTAAACCAAGTCAGCAACAATAGTCTCCTGCAACCAAACCGGAGCAGAAAAAGATACGAACTCACTAGCATTGGACAGGGCATGTCGTGCAACGACATGAGCGCCCCTGTTCGCTAGACGTGGAGAGAAAGACACTTTATAATCGTGTCGACTACTTAACAAAGCCTTGCAATCCTGAATAATTGACCCATAAACAGACAAGTCTGGATCAACCGAATTGACGCTATTAACCACTATCAACGAGTCACTTTCAAACAAGACATTGACACAATTAAGGAAAACACACCAATGTAATGCCTCACGTAGAGCTAAAGCTTCAACTTCCCTGATATCATCGATTAAGGGGATTAGACGGCTACGACAAACCATAAAGGAACCGTCAGATGATCTAAGTAAAGCTCCCACCCCACTCCGGTCCTCGGCTTTGAAAGTAGCCGCATCACAATTGCATTTGACAAAACCAAAAGGGGGGCGAGACCAACTAATGTGTCGTACCTGTGTCGTTGTCACTCACGTCGTGCGCTCGTGACCATGGACAATATTCAAATTAGTTTTATTAATATAATTTAATATCTTCAAAAGAAACAAATTAAAAAAAATACAAATTTAATATACGCTTTTACATCAAAATTATAATTAAATCATATTATAAAAATTAATTAATCATTATTTTTATACATCACAAACAAAATATAATTTTATATTATAATTTAAAATTCTAAATCTCAATTCATAAATTTTAAACCCTAAATAAATATATCATAAACTTTTAATTTATACACTCTAATTTTTAAAATATATTAAAAATAAAATTTATTTAATTTGACCTAATTTAAATTATTACTTAGTAGATAATTTTTTAAGAGTAAAAAGCATTGTAAAACTCCTTACTTTTTTTTTGGTGCATTAACTTCCATATTTTATTTAGACATATTGAGTATCTAATTTTTTATTTTCTATTACATTAAGTTATTGTTTATCAAATTAGTCAATTGTAAATATCGAATACAGTTAAAAAATGTTATTAATTTCATTTGTGTTTGAAATTGTATTTTTTACAACTTGAAATGAGGTTTTTACAATTTTTCTATAGCAAAATTACACATATTAAAAACTGTTTCGAACTGTTAAAAATAAAAAAAATATAACACAAGTGAAATGAATAACACTATGTTAATCGAGATTTATATTCAAAACAAACTTTTATGGCCATCAATAGCTTAATATGACACAAAATAAGAGTTTAATGTATTCAAATAAAAAAAAAATCAATGATTTAGGGCCCGTTTGTTTTACCTACTTTTTGCACCATAATTAATTTTTTGACTTTTAATTATTTTTAATATATTAATTGGCTACGTCTAAGTATATTTTTCTAAAGTGGACATCGGGGGAAACTTGAAGTAAACTTAGGAGAACCAAGAGCCAGTTAATATTTTAACGTGTTTTTATGAGCCAATTGAAAAGCAGGAAATGTAGAAGGTGTTAAAAGCAATTCATCGTGAAAGTCAAAATGAAGCAGTTACTCAAGACGTGGATTGAATGTGAAGAACGTGACTTGTGGAAGCAAGGAGGAAGTTACCCCAACATCTATTAAAGGAAGAAATCACGATGAGAAGAGCCAATTCAACAACTCAACAACTCAACAAACCCAAGCAAAAACTCTAGCAATTTATCTCTAGGCTTCAGCACTTTTACAATTCTCAATTGTTTCTTTAGTTTCAATTTCCAGATCCAAAGTCCATTTATTTCCCCGTACAATTTTTATTTTATTTGTTGTTCAACCATTTCTGTAAGGTCGGTATCGTTTTGATAATCGAATCTTTGGAATTTTACGGTCTCTTTATTCCATTCAATCGTTTGATAATTAGAAGTTATTTAGGCGCACTCAATTTTATTCCATAGTTCGAGAATACTATAATTCTCTGGCACGTCCGCATTTTTCCCACGAAAGAGCCAAACACCTACTATTTGTTGTTGCTATTTGTTGTTTCCTGTTATGGTTTGTTGTTTGCTGTTTGAAAACGTTACTTTAAAAAAACAGAGATTCTCTGGTTTTATAAAAAGCTATTTTTCAGTTACACAAGGTAAACATGGTGTGTCTAACCAAACACCTAAAACTCTTCTTTTCAAAGTGAAAAGACAAAGAGAAAATAAAAAAAAGCAGCAAACAAAGAAGTGCACTAAAAAATAAAGGCCTAATACTTCCACAATCCCCTTAACTTGTCCAAATTGGTCATTTTATCCTTCCAACTCATCGAATGTCTTATTTATCCCATTAACTCCATAAAAGTGGTATTTCTCACCCCTTCCCCAACTTGTCCATTTAGCCCCCCAACTCATAGAATATCCTATTTACTCCCTTAACTCCATAAAAGTGGTATTTCTCACCCCTTACAATCCGTTATCGATGCCTAAATTGATACCCTTTTTTAAACGTTAAACCTATATTGGAGGTAAATTACACCAATAGTACCTGAACTTTACCTATTTTACACTTTGGTACCTAGATTACATTTTGTCTCAAAAAAATACTCGAAGTAACGATGATCGAACAATTTAGTAAATTTTACCGGTAAATGACCGGTCAATGCAAGTTTGTCTGAGTAAATTACATCAATAGTACCTGAACTTTTCCTAATTCACACTTTGGTACTTGGATGTTTTTATCCTAAAAATATAACTCAAGTGAAGGTGACTGGATAATTTAGTACATCTGATTTGTTAGTGACCAATAAACGAGAGTTTGACCATTTTGAATTAAAAATTAGGACCTACAATATACTCAATTGATATAAAATTATAACACTACCCTTTAATATATATGTAGAGCTAAAGGGTAGTATTGTATATGTTAATTGAGTGTATGTTATGTCTAAATTTCTACTTTAAAATGGTCAAACTCACGTTGACTGGTCAAATATACTAAATTATCGATTCATCTTTACTTGAAGTATATTTTTTGGATAAAATAAAATTTAGGTACCAAAGTGTGAATTAGGATAAAGTTTAGGTACCATTAGTGTAATTTACTCATCAACCCCGCATTGACCGGTTATTGACCGGTAAAATGTACTAAATTGTCCGGTCATCGTTAGTTCAGGTATATTTTCGGGACAAAATGTAATCTAGGTACCAAAATGTGAATTAGGGTAAAGTTCAGATACTATTGATGTAATTTACTCCCTATATTGGTGCTATTTTGTACGTGGAACCTAAATTGATACTTTTCCAAAAACCATAGACCTATTTTGGTACCTTATCCCTACATATAATGTCTTTAACTTGTTTAACAAAATAAAAAAATTGATATAAAAAAGATATTTTCAAGCCCATTTGAATAAGTCCTATTAATTTTGCACTATAAAGGGGTAAAAAAATACCACTTTTATGGAGTTAAGGGCGTAAATATGATCATAAGAGGCGGGAAATACCACTTTTATGGAGTTAAGAGGGTAAATAGAACATTTGATGAGTTGTGAATGGGTAAAATGACCAATTTGGACAAGTTAAGGGGGTAAGAAATACTATTTTTATGGAGTTAATGGGGTAAATAGGACATTCGATGAGTTGGAAGGGTAAAATGACCAATTTGGATAGGTTAACGGGGTTGGAGGAGCATTAGACCAAAAATAAATGATAAGATATTTTTTTTAACTGAATTTCTATGGAAACCATAAATTAATGAAGTTTCCATTTCAAAAATAATTAATAGATTTTAATATAAATCAATCAATCTTATTTTTTTTTACTTAATACATAAGTTTACTCTTTTTTTTTTTGAATCAACAAATCAATGAATGAATTAATGAGCCATCAATCGGCAAGAATGTAACAAACTCGGAGATACAAAACTCGGTAATGAGTTAAAAATAAGAGGACAAGTATTAAAACGAACTGACTTTGCAATTGCATTAGCCACTTCATTAGCTTGTCGACAGATCCACTTGACTGAGAATAAGTCGTTGTTGTCTAGTACTTCCTTACATCTCGAGATGATATCACCAAATTCAGAAACGTCACAAGCGGGAGCTTGGATAGCATCTACAACAAGTTTTGCATCGGTCTCAAATACCACCTCCCTGAACTGCTGTGACTGAACCCACTGAATCGCACGCCACAACGCCTCAGCTTCAGCTTCTTTCACCCACGGACAGCACTGCAATCTTTCAGATCGCCCGCCAACAAACTGCCCATCAGAATTGCGGATTACCGCCCCAACGCCAGCAAAATTTTCCAGTGGGAAAACAGCAGCATCAATACAACAAGATATTGAATTCTGAACTGGTTTATGCCACAACCTGCATTGCTGGCTGTTCGACGACACAGAGGCCGAATTATTTAGCATCTTTGCACGGTTCCAGTCACCAATTACCTGTTTTGCGCAACAAATAATTTGGTCCGGTGAAGCAATCTTGGACTCCCACAACCGGCCATTCCGAGCCTTCCAAATGCTCCACAAAAGTGCTAACAAGATACAAATATCAGCCGAACTACAACAGCCCACCAGCCGATTAAACCAATCCATAATATTTTCCGCCTTGTCAGCTTGCTCTCTAATCCTATTCCACATTCCCGATTTTCTCCAGACCTGCACAGCACACCCACACTCAATAAACGTGTGCCATTCATCCTCCCACCCCTCATTACATGTAACACAACAGGTTGAAATTTGAATTCCGTGTCTTTGGAGATTAACACGGACAGAGAGACAGTTTTAGGCAAGCTGCCAGTTGAAGTATTTAATTTTATGAGGAATTTCCGCCTTCCATACTAAGTTCCACATTCCTTCAACATGGTGTCGGTCGCCCCCCTCCATGTCAGTAGCCACTCTGTAGGCACTTTTAACCGTGTATCGTCCCGAAGGATGAGCAAGCCATATCAGTTTATCCTTCGCACTATGCAACCAGGTCGGAATTCTTTGAATTTCCTTGATATCACGTTCATGAAACAACTCAGAAAGAAGTTCAATATCCCAATCCCTAGAGTTAGGAATGAATAGGTCACAAACTTTCAGATTCTCTAACCCTTCAATCATAGGAGTTTGAATGAACCCGTTTGCCTCATCACGAAGCCACTTATCCTTCCAAACATTGATTGAATACCCGTCTCCAATTTTCCATCTCACACCCTCTTTAATGACCAGTTGAGAACTCCAAATGCTACGCCAAATGAAACTCGGTGAGTGTCCAAGTGAAGCGTGCAAAAAATCCCCGTGAGGATAATATTTAGCTTTGTAAAGTCTGCTCACGAGTGAAGAGGGGTCATTAAATAGACGCCACCCTTGTTTTCCCAACATTGCCAAATTAAAAGCGGTGAAATTTCTAAAATTGAGACCTCCAAATTTCTTAGGAGCACACAACCTATCCCAAGCCATCCAGTTTAACCCTATTTCTCCTGATTTTTTATTACCCCACCAGAATGAGTTCAACATCCTCTGCAGCTCTTCTCCAGTCGAAATTGAAAGCAAGAAAACACTCATAAAATAACTGGGAATAGCCTGACCAGAAGCACAGATTAAAGTGGCTTTACCTGCTTTGGAGATACCCTTACCACGCCAATTCTAGAGTCGCTGCCGTAATTTGTCTCTGAAATGAGCAAAAATAGCTTTCTTTGATCGACCACCTAAGGATGGCAGTCCAAGGTACTTGCCTGTATTTAGCGGATTTGCAATTCCAAGGATACAAGATATTCCATTAGCCAAATCAACATCCACATTCCTGCTAAACATGATTCCAGATTTGGATAGATTAATTGTTTGGCCGGAGGCACGTTCAAATACTGCAAGCAACTCCTTCACAACTCTAGCCTCATTAATGGTAGCCTGACAAAACAGAAAAACATCATCAGCAAATAAAAGATGAGAGATTGACGGTGCACCCCTCGCAACCCGACAACCCTGCAATTGCCCACGATTTTCCACATCCTTTAATAGAATTGATAGGCCCTCCATGCAAATTAGAAACAGATAAAGTGATAGTGGGTCGCCTTGCCTCAGTCCCCTCTTGGGAATCACAGGTCCCACAAGCTGATCATTCACTTTAATCATATATTGTACAGTCAATACACAGAGCATAATAAGATCCACCCACTTTTCCTGAAAACCCAATTTCATCATCATACCTCTAAGATAGTTCCAGTCAATCCTATCATAAGCCTTGCTCATATCAAGCTTCAAGGCCACATTTCCTTTCTTTTTATTGACATTTCTATGCAAGCTGTGAATCACTTCAAAAGCAATTAGAACATTATCATGAATACTCCTATTCTTAATAAATGCAGACTGATTTTCCGAAATAATAGAAGGTAGAACCGATTTCAAACGATTAGCAAGGGTCTTGGAGATGATCTTAAAAATGACATTACATAAAGCAATAGGACGAAGCTCCTTCATATCAGTAGGATTATCACACTTGGGTATTAAAGTGATGATCGTATTATTTAGCCTAGGAGGAAATGTACCTTGTTCGATCCAATCAGATCCAGCTTTGAAAATATCATCACCCAGAATATCCCAAAAATGTTGGTAGAAACCGGGATTGAAGCCATCCGGCCTAGCCGCCTTGTCAGGATGCATCTCAAACAGCACATCCCGAAATTCATTTTTCGTAAACGGACGCAGCAAACTGTCATTATCAGGATTTGAGACACGAGTTTGTACCTTCTCAATTACCTCTCCCCAATCGCCAGCACTTTCAGAAAAAAGTTCAGTAAAGTAATTCGTAGCCATCTGACCCAGTTCAGCAGGTTCAGAAATCCAATTCCCATCCTGATTCTTCAATTGTCTAATGCGATTATTTTTCCTTCTTCCATTCGCAAAAGAATGATAAAACCATGTATTCCTATCACCCTCTTGAAGCCATAGGATTTTCGACCGCTGACGCCAATGATCCTCTTCCTGAAGAAGTGTCTTGACTAACTCAAGGCGAGTTGTTTCGTAACGGTTCTCAGCATCAACAGAATAGTCCAGCCGAAGTTGAGCAAGTCTATTTTCAAGCAAGGAAATAGTTCTGCGAAAATTTACCTGTTTATCTCTACCCCATCTGCTCAGTGCCCCTGCTACTCTGTGCAATCTCATATTAATGCCACCAATTTCTGATTCAGCCCATGCCCCCATTACAACATCTCTCAAATCAGTTTCAGGTAGCCATTTCTATTCAAAACGGAAGCTTCTTTATACCTTTATCGTAACGATATTGTCGATATGTAGAATGATAGGCGAGTGGTCAGAAGTTGGCGCAATTAGATTCACACATTTGCAACTATGAAATCTAGTGTGCCAATCCTCATTGCATAAGGCCCGGTCAAGCCTTTCCTGAACCTCATTTGGACGCCCTCTAAATCTGATCCAAGTGAATGGATACCCCATGAGAGGCAAGTCCTGTAAGCCACAAATAGTCAGAGTTTCCCTGAAACCCCGATAACACCATTCCGGGTGTTCATGTAAGCCTTGCTTGTCACTATGATTAAGCAAATCATTGAAATCTCCCACAATAGCCCAATGGAGTGGAGAGGCGACAACAAGATTCCTTAGCATTTGCCAAGAAACCTTCCGTCTAGCTCTCTCCGGGCACCCATAAAAGCCAGTAAGACGCCAATTTCCATTAGCAGTATCCTGAATAGTAAGATCAATATGGTGAGAGGAAAAAGACACAAGAGAGCAATCATTGGCATTCCTCCACAACACACAAATCCCTCCACTTCGCCCCACACTATCCACGGGATAACAACACGCAAACCCAATTTTGCAACGGATGAATTCGATCCTTGAACTGTTTACCAATGTCTCGTAAAGGAACACGATGTCAGGCTTATGAGCTTTCACAAGCTCATGTAAAATAGGAACTGCCCTGGCATTGCCCAAGCCTTGACAGTTCCAACTCAAGATCTTCATGGTGTTGGGCAGACCTTTCGGTCCGCCATATTAATTTTTCGCCCACCAGCAGTACTTTGGACATTGGGGTTGATCTGTTCCTGATTCACCACTTTCGTATCTGAACCATCTATGGCCTGCTGACCTGTTGAATCAACATCCATCGTCTGAACAACTATCTCATGTATCTGACTGTGTGCACGGTTAGGTCCACCTCTTGTCTCTCCTCTTGGCCTTTTCCTTTCGTCTGTAACTTCTAACCCTTTCTCAATCTGATTGCTATCATTGATCTCGTTTGAGGACCGACCTGCCTAAAAAATTCTTACCCCAAAGTTCCTAGATAACTGTTGCAAAGATTTACTAGGGGTCAGTTTCTTGGCACTAACCATCCGACGTTCTCCCTCCATTCTATTCCTAGTTCCTGGGATTAGTTGTGATGGTCCATCCCCTTCCCGAAGCCACTTCTCCCCTCCCAATAGGTTTTGTCTACGTGCTGGAGCCCTTAGTGAAGCATCCCATAGACGGATCACTTCTTCCTCCAAATTCTGAAAGTAAATGTCACAGTGCCTGTCTAGATGCCCTATGAGTCCGCATATGAAGTAGAAGGTAGGGAGCTTCTCGTATCTGAACACACATGTGAGCCACTCTCCCCCTGCTTTACGTACTTTCTTCTCTCTTGCCAATGGTTTCCGTATATCCACACAAACTCTAGCCCTAAGAAAACTCTGCTCATGAGTCCACACATTCCTTGGGTCGGCTGCCACAAAAGAACCAGCAAAATTCCCCAATGCTTTTGCAACTGTGTCTGTGAAAAGTCCTGGTGAGAGCCCATGAAATTGTATCCATAAATTTGTATGAGTCATGGGTACATATGTGGGGACTTCACCCTCTTTGAGTTGATGTATTATTAGTATATGATTATCGAACGTCCAGGGACCGTTGTCGATAACCCATTTTAGATCGTGCGGATGAAAGAATCGAAATAGAATAAGCTTATCACCAATTTCAGAGATTGGAATACCCTTACCTGGTCTCCATATGCCTGCCATGCGATTCTTGAAGATCAGAAAGTTGAAGTTACGATCGGTGATTAAAGTTTCCACCAGACAAAGCTTGTAATCAATTGCCGTCAATCCATCAGAAAATTCCGCGAATTCAAAGCCATCATCAATGATCTTGAGATTACTCATATCATCCTCCATTATGTAGAGAGAATTGAAGAGAATTCAGGAAAATCAAGAGAAATAAATCCTACCAGATCAACGATCACAAGAGAGAAAAAGAAAAAAGCCTCTCAATAGGAGGAACGCTATCAAGAGGAGAAAAAAAAAACATAAGTTTACTCTTAAACTTGTTAGAATTTTCGTTTTTTTCCACCTCAAACTTTTCAAAAATATGAAATTGCATTTTAACCAAACCTTCAATAATATTGAGTTGTGTTTATCTAGGTGAGTATTACACACGGCTATATTTTTTTCCTAATAGTCTTTAAGTCTAATAATTAGACAGTTAGGATTAAAAATAGGGGAAGATTAACAAACTAATGATTAATTTGCAACCCACAAAAATATATTTTTTTCTAGTAGAAAAAATGATTGTCATTCAAGAAAAGGAAGAACAATTGCTTACTTTGATACGAGTACCTCGTGTCGATTTGCTACTATTGCTGGGAATCCTATATCCGGTTAAAACGTGCGAAAAACATTTTAACATAAAAAAAATCAGGATCTAGCATGTAATTAGAGCAAGTTAAATGGTATATCATTCTTCGGGCTAGGGATCAAGATTTGATTTCTGTTTTCTGAGATGAAGGGTTGAATAGCGAACTCTCTCTAACTTCACACTTGCACTAAATGGAATCACTTTACTACTTGTTTTTACATACAAAATTATTCCTTCCGTTTAAAGAGACGATTCTTTAATAATATAAAAGATACTTGAATAGCCTTTTTTTTATAGGGGTTGAGAATGATGACCATGCTCAAGCGACTTCGGCCCAAGATATGAGTTGTGCAAAATTATGGGTTGAGCTCATAAATATTGGACATTATAATTCTAATAACTCAAATTCTGGTGTGTTGCTTGATCTGGTTCTTGTGCTTATTTACAAATTTATTGCATTTAACTTGATGGGAAAAAGGGAAAGTAACAGAGTTAATGAAATTGAGGTGTTTTAAGTGCAGTGCATATTAAAGCAGATTACGATTGATGCGGTAGGGGCAATTTTTACTTCCTTTAATGAAATGGTTGCTAAAATACGTAAACATGTGGGTTTATGTGCCTTAGTGATTAACTTTGTGAAAGTCTTTTTTTAGGGAAACTTAAAAAATTGGACCTTTGGAGAAACCCATATACATTTCTAGATCTATTTTAATACATGCTACCAAACTAGACATTTTCAACCTGTATAAACTCGTATATCTAAATACCCTAGACTTTTCAATTTCCTATCTCCCCAACTCCCCAAACATTAAATACTCCATCAATTCCCAATTCAAATTGGACTCTTCAACTTCCCAAATCATTGAATACTAACATAACATCTGCTAAGCTTCTTCATTTTAAGATTTACTCTTCACTCTTTCTATGGAGACAATTTGAAAGAGAGGAAGTGCTAAACTTACAGAAATCAAAATTTGTTTTTATACTTCTCTTTTCAGAATTTCAATTTCTTCTCTTTTCATAATCTTAGTTTCTTCTCTTTTTTCATACATCATTTGTTTGCAAATTATTATTTAGCTTCGTAAATCACCAAATGAAACGTTGGACCACCTTTTTGTCTCCTGTCGGTTTTCCAAATTTATTTGGCATGGTATTAGCTCATTGTTTGGAAGACGAATTAACACAGACTCGACTCTTAGGAATCTGGTTGATCATGCTATTATTCAACGTTTCAGTACTCAAATCGCTGATTTGTGGGCAGCAGCAATTGTTAATACAATTTGGGCTCTATTGCTTGCTCGTAATAGGTCCATTTTTGAGGATGAGAGGGTTGATATACTTCTGTCACGCTGAGACGGGTTTGGGGAGCTGTTCGTGAATCTGCTCACACTGGACGGGGCTCCGTTTGGAATTCGCTAGTTGAACTTCAAATCTTAGGTGAGCTCGGGATTGAAAAGCGTCTTGCTAAGGATCCGCACATTACTCCGATTTTTTGGCAACCACCTCTGAGGGATTGGATTAAGATCAATATTGATGCGTCTGTCACGGGTGCTCCTGGTCCTGCGGGTTGCGGAGGTATTTATCGCTCACATACTGGCATGTGCCTTGGTGCGTTTGTCTTTCCGATTGAAAGTTCCTTTGCTTATCTTGCTGAACTATCTGCTGCTATTTACGCCATTTACATGGCTATCAGCAAAGGTTGGTGGAAAATTTGGTTCAAAAGCGACTCAATGTATGTTGTGCAGATGTTCAAATCTAAATCTTGTTCAGTTCCTTGGTTGCTTAGATAAAAATGGTTCAATTGTTTAAATCAGATTGTTTCTGTGGCTTTTGTGGTGTCTCATATTTTTCATGAAGGAAATCATGTTGCAGATTCGCTTGCAAATTATGGACGAACGGCAACAGCTTCGACTTGGTGGGATGTTGTCCTGGATTTTTGTGGATCGGTCTTTTTTCATGATCGTGTAGGACGTTGCGTTTATCGCTTTTCCTAATTCTTTGGCTTCACTTTATTCTTTATTCTTTTTGTATTATAACATTTATTTACTCTTTTAATAAATTTGGTTCAGGGGTTTTTTGGGTCTGTGGTGGGGGTGCCAGCATAGCTGGGATTTCCGCCGCTTACCCTTCCTCGCTAACCAATCTTTAATAAAAAAAAATCACCAAATACGAACTTAATTTATAAGTAAAAAAAGTTTTTTATTTCATAAAATACAAATTAAAATCATAAAATGAGAACCTATATTGGGTTCTCATTTTATGATTTTGGTTTGTATTTTATAAAATGAGAACGATTGAATTTACTCTAAACATTCAAAATTACGCAATGTTTCTTATTGTTTTTATAAGTATTTGTATGTATTCCCAATTAGTGTATTACAATTCTTCCCATTATCTTCTTCATTGAGATTATATGGAAGTCGAATTTTGATTATATTATTTTTTGTTTTCTTCATTGTGCTTAGTTTTTGTTTTTGTTTTCTTCATTGTTCTTAGATTGAAACATGATCGTGTTATTTGCTCTTCTATATTTAAATTGCTTACTAGATTGGGAAGAAGATGGGTTGAAGAAGAAAATGAGGTTGAAAATGATGGATTGAAGAAGATGAATGGTTTGTAAGGGTATTTTTAAAAAAACGTATTAAAAGAGTCTAGTTTGGTAGCATATGTCTAAACGAGTCTAAAAATATAAATGGAATTCTCAATTAGGCCAACTTTGTGAATTTCCCCCTTTTTTTAAGAGCGATGGTTTTGATGAACCTAACCCCATTTTGCCTAATGTTATGACCAAAGGCTTTCTTCAAAAGTCTATGTTTAAAGCTTTTTTTCAGGTGGCACATGGACGTTCTAGGTGGATCATGGATGAAGGAGAAGATAGCCAACCCTGAAAAAAAGGAAGACCACGAAAGCACATTGTACTAGAGGAATCTGAGGAGGATATTGCTGTGGAGGAAGGACATGTGAAAGAAGAAAATGAAGGGGATGAGCTACCCATGAGGGAGTGGATGAAAGCGGTCGAAATGGGAAACCATTAAAATAAGGAGTATCCGCATCATCCATATTAAGACAAACCAAAAACCACTTCACCTTGAAACCTTTAAAGATATCCTTCTTCCCGAACAAGAAAGTGGTCTGCCCCACCCATATGCATATCCTAGATAATCGGTTTATCTATGGCCCTCAGTTTGGGCCTCTAGAGATGGTGGAAGATGGTCTCATCCAGTTCAATGCCCATATTATGAGCAATCTTCATAAAGGCCAAAAGTTTAACCCAAGAATTTTGAGAAACCTCGGAAGAACAAAGTGATTGTTTTTGAAGAATGTCCATAACACTGCTCATGAGAGGAAATCATAGCCCTAACTCAACATAAAAAAAAGGGCGGCCCGGTCGCACTACGCGTCCCCGCTGAGCGAGGGTCCGGGGAGGGGTCCCACCCCAAGGGTGTACTGGGGGCAAGCCTTCCCCTGCCAATTTATTTGGCAAGAGGCCGCTCCTAAGACTCGAACCCGTGACCTCTTAGTCACACGACAACAACGTTTACCGTTGCGCCAAGGCTCGCCCTCAGCCCTAACTCAACATATTAGGAATAAATACCCAAGTAACCATCACGACCGGTGTTCATCCGACAAGAAGAAGAGGGGAGGCACACATCCATCCTCTCTAAGTGACTGTAATCTTTCGGCAGTGAAGGTGGAAGGATGCTCCTCAGGCCGAGGATAAGTTTTCTTCCGCTTATTAAGTACCTTATTCCCATCAGATTTTTTAGCTTTAAAAGACTTCTTAGGATTCTGTTTCTTAGGAGCCATAACTAGAAAAGAAAGATCAAAATCACTTACGTTTAAAAAGAAATCGGGAGAAAGAAGAATCGCAAGAAGCATCAAGAAGGCAGTCCAGATGAACAAAGAGAGAAAGAAACTCGATTAACACCTCCCCTTTTTTATAATGCCTAAGAAGCCAGTGAAATGATGGGTATCATGATTAGTAACAAGTAATGATCAAAGAGAATTAATTGCTCCTAGTGTGCCTTTTAAAAAACAGGAAATTGTGACGCGTGGCGAATAGAGACGAATCGACGTCAACTCAAAAGATGTCCAAAAGTATAGAAAACATGTTCTGATAGTTGCATTTATGAGCAGACTAAGCAACGAGCAAATTAACCATTAGGAGCCCGCATAACCTCTTTATCAGTCCCATATTTCTCGAAAATAATCCAAAATTATCAAAGATCAAATTCCTCTCTTTCAACTTATCAAGAATCAACAAGTATAACGCTTCCCGAAGTCGATGCTTTCTCATCCTAAAGAAGCAATAAATTAAACCCGGGAGAACATCTGATACGACACGAATATAAACTCGTTAGGTGGTACTAACGAAACTCAGACCATCACCCGAAAAAAGAGAACATGTGGCATCACCATAACAAAACTGGTCAATACAACTCCGTATTAGAGACATTGGCTCGGAAATTCTCAAAGGACTCAGTCAATGATCCACCTGTTACACCTGATCCCATGAATCATGGGTCTAATGGGCTTCAAGGATATCAGATCCTGATATCTGGGGCACACATTCACCTATTAACAAGCGACAGCACATCCCGCTCCTAAATCTATAACTGTCTTCTACAACTCGATCACATTATAAATAAAGTACGAACAGTTAAAGATACGGTACTTTATTTCATTCATTAAGCTTACATCCTAATTTTGATTTACTGTTGTGTTCATCCTCAAGTCTTACCTCAAATTAACTTACACACTAAAACAGGTTAGTCGGACAACGGTCCCATTTTGATTTTATTTCTATCAAGTTGCAGGTTTCCAACATTCAACCACATCACAAAGTATAAATTAAAATAATTCAAAAATTAAGACTAAAATGTTTTGTACATTATAAAATTATAAAATAAAATACATAACCAAAAATTTCACAAGTTTAATTCAGTTAAACAAAATTATAATTCCAAAATTTTCTTATAATCTTATGGAGACAAAGAAGAGTGAGTGAGGAAGGAAGGAGATCGATGAAGAAGTGCAGTACTGAACAAAGAGGAGAGGCGCAACTTTTACGGAAAGACTAATAATCATTATTACCTTTTCCCATTACGAATACGGACATTGGCCCATTGGTAAAAGCGGTATTGTTGTGAATTTGGGCTTAGGTTCTTCTCTTGAGGCTAAGGTATTGGGCTTGATTGAGACCTTTTTCCTAGGCTCGACTAATTTTTTGGGCTTAATAACTTTTTTTTTATACAATTATACGTTTACACTTATAACTTTTTTATGGTTTGTCACACATACAAAATTGGGAAATTTATCTATACAAATGATATTTTAAATTATATCAAACTAATAAAATCTATCACTTTTAATATATAAAGTTTATAAATTAAGAATTTAAGATATACTATCTTTGTTTCATATTACATATCTTTTTAGAGATGCTTTTTTATTTCATATTACATATCATTTTATATGATCAGTACACGTTAAGTCATCTTTTTTTCTGTTATAAAACGTGTGTTTACGGAAATTAATTAGAATAATGGATTTATTATAGAATAAATAAATATTGGAATCAATAAATAAGAGGCGGCCATGTCTTTTACCTAATATTCTTAATTTCGGTATAACTCTCTAAAAAGACATGTAATATGAAACAGATGAAGTATTTACTAAGGTTTAGAATTTATGAATTTAGGTCTAAATTTTTTAAATTAGAATATAAAACTATAGTTTATGGAAAATAATGACATATTAAAAATTAATTTTGATGATATTTAATTGTAATTTTATAACCAATGGTGATATACATGTAAAAAGTCTAAAATTACCAATTTAGACCTATTACATATTTAAACTTGTCAATTTGATTAATTTGTTGAATTGGTAAGCTTTAAGGGGAGGTTTAGTTTAGAGGTTCAGAAAAGTGTAAAAGAATCATTTTGATTCCTCTTATTGTTATTTGTTTGAGTAAAAGAATCAAACTCTTTACCTATTTTAAGTTTTTGGTACACCCTTGTTTAGTCTTAGCCCATTACCCCGATTCATCTAAAATATTGGATTTCATATCCCTTCTCTTTCTCTCTTCTCTTTACCAAAAAAAAAAAAAAAAAAACGATGAACCTTTTTTTCCGTAAAAGTTGCGCCTCTCCTCTCTAGCCAGCGCCACGCTTCTTCATCTTTGATTGATGATCTTCTTCATCTCCGATCGTCGTTCAATTTACTGTCTTTTCCTCAGTTTCTTTCTCTATTTGCGTTGCTTGATTTTGTTTCTCCTGATTTAGATTTTTTAATTTTAATTATTGATTCAGTAAATTTTTAATTCTTTCTCTTTAATTCTTGTTCAACTAATGAGATGTTAATTTTGAGAGATATAGTATAAAGGAAATTACAAGCAACATTTATTTTCAGAGAAGTTTTCTTATAGAGTACTACTTACAATTTAAAAAATATAAGCATAACATACTTTAGAAAAAAAAAACAAAAAGGGAATCAAAAGATTCTGCATCCCTTTTCGGATTCAAATAAACTGGAAAATTCAGGGTTATTCATTTTCCTCAGTTATTCATTTCCTTTGTTTTTGTTCCCTTTCTGGATTCATTTATTACTTATGCGCGAACCAAATGCTCCCTAAATCTAACAAAGCTAGTAACAATTTTTTTTTTTAATATAAAGAATGTCAAATCAGGAAATAAGGATGGTAGATGTCCTAAATTAACAAGTTCAAGTGTATGATAGATCAAAATAATAAATACAATGTGTGAAACCGGAAAATCTTACAAGTTCAAGTGTGTAATTATATAAGCCTACTATTTTGTTTTTTAAGAAAAAGTTAATCTAAATTTTAATAAATAAGCAAATTATATAGATTTCTCATTTTCTTTTTTTTGAGAAATATATTTCTCTTATTCACAATCAAATTTTAATCTTGATAATAATTTGATTTTATTGTTGCTTTACCTGTGGATATAACCTGATTGACATTTAACTCCTAAATTTTAAACAATACATGTTATGATATTGTATTGTTTGCACCCTAATTGTCAACTGCTAATTGAAATAATAAATAAATCTTTTTCTTTGACTTTTGCTGTTATGCAAATTAAGTAAAATTAATAGTTGTTCTTCATACAATTAATTTATTTTCAACCATTTTTATATACTGAAAAAGTTCATACAATTTTCACATAGTCTATAAAGAATTTATTTTATATAGCATTTAACAATATGAATTACATCATAGCATAAATTATTATTAATAGATAGTCAACCAAGCCATATCTGTTGCCAATTGTAAATACCAATTTGATATGGCTTTTTATTTGGGCACCGTTTTTTTATATATATTATAATCATATTCAAAATATATTTGACTTATATTTTTATGGTGTTGCCAACAAAAAAAAAAAATTACATATACCATACTGGTGTTTGAATCACATCTAGGTGAGGTGGGGATTTTTTCTTTCTTATTTAATGTAAACGCACTGTCACAAATTTTAAGAAAAAACAACAAAAAAAATTACATATTCCAGACTAGTGTTTAACAATAGGGCTCGATGATTGATATATTCCATATCTAACAGATCTCGTGGTGGAAATGGTTCGTGGTTGTGGCTCAGAAACAAGTTAGGTTGCTACTCAGTTAAAAGTGGGTACTTTTTTCTAACTCTGAATTCATTAAATCTAATTTTACCTTCGCCGGCTCTTTTTTCATGGAATTCCATTTGGCGTATTAAGGTTGCCCCTAAAATCCAAAATTGCATTTGGCGTGTAATCTCATATTGTCTCCCTGCGCTTTCCAGTTTATCTACACGACATGAGCTCATTACATAATATATGCTAAATCTGTTAGAAGGTGCGAGAAGATGAAACTCGTGTTTTTATCTCTTTTGGATTTGCACAACAGGTGTGGCGGCTTTTCTTTGGGGATGGACGAATGATAGGGGTTTAAAACTTTTCAACCTGATTTGTCACGATTCCCTCTCAATCTTAGATGAGCATGATTTCAGATATTGCGGTCATCATTTGGGGATTGTGAAAGCATCGTAATGGTTTGGGATAGAAATCGTTCACCAGCACCTGTTATTCTGTTTTGTCACTCCAAGAACAACGCCAATAAAGTATGGTAGTCTCAACTTCTGAAGTATGTAAATCAGTAAGTTCATCCAACACTATCGAAATGGAGGAAATCTTCTCCCAGCCTTCTTATCTGCAATGTGAATGCAAATGTATTTACCGACAGCAGATAAAATTCTTTTGGCTTTATCATTCATGACCAATTTGGACATTACAATTATGTCAGCCATGGTTCTTTCTGCACTCTGTTTGATCCTGAATTATCTGAAGCTCTGACATTTAGAGAACCCTCTTAATTGGATTAAATCCCCAAATAGTAGTGGAATTGAGATTCAATCTGATTGCTTTTCAGTAATACAAACTGTCAATAACCATGTTTCGACTTATTCTTACATCTCTGATATCATTCATGATTTTATTCTTTTACTTACAGATATAGACAATTGTTCTATCTTATTTATTAAACGTTCAACGAACATGACAGCTCATTCATTAGCACAATCGTCACCTCGCGTGGTGTGTGGGACTGGCCACCGTCATTTCTTAACGATATTTATTTCTGTTAGATTTGTTTTAATAAAGTTTGTTAAATGCTTGTATTAATTGTTAATGTTTTATGTTAATGTACATTTTCATTTTAAAAATAATGATTTTTTTAGAAAAAAAAATATGATAGTTAATAGTTAAGATTTAAGTTTTTTTATTTTTAAATTACGTAGAAACTAATTTAAACATCATAGCGCTTAACATTGAAGTTTGAATCCTTTTTATCTAGAAATCTACACAAGTCATGAAACTATATATAAAAATTAGGGTAAAGTTCAAATAAAACCCCTGTGATTTCACTAATTTTCAGATAAAGGACTGTGGTTTACTTTTTGTCAAAACGAGGATTGAGGTTTTTAACTTTAACAAAATAAGGACTTTTTCGATTGATATTATTAAAATCACCTTTGACGACTTCGAAAATGACATATTTTAAAAACTACTAATATTCTAAGCAACTTTAATTCTTCAACTTTTTTATTTTGAGATTGTTTAGAGGATGTTTGGTAAAGAGAGAGAAAGTTAGTGTTTAGAGAGAGAAAGTTCCAAAAAAGATGATTTTCGAAAATCGAAAATGTAGTTCCATAGAAAATATGACATAGAACAACTTTAATTCTTGAAAATTTTCATTTTCAGGTCGTTAAAGATGGTTTTAATAGCTTTAATCCAAGTTTAAAACCTCAATCCTCGTTTTGACAAAAAGTAAACCACAGTCCTTTATCTGAAAATTAGTAAAACCACAGAGGTTTTATTTAAACTTTACCCTAAAAATTATATTCACTTGTACCTTAACTGATTAAATAATGAAATAATCGTTCACCAAGTGATTATTATCACCAGTATACATGTCAACACTTTTCATGACTTGCAAATCAATTTACACTTTTAGTAATTAATTTTAGGTTAAATAATTATAAGGTCCCTATATTTTTACCTAATACACTACTTAGTTCTGATGTTTTTAGAAATAATTATATAGTCCTCCCGTTTTTATTTTTGTTAACTCCTTAGTCCTTATGTTTGGGTCAATGGTTAAATTATATTAAATAAATTTCAAAATACCAAAATTACCCTTTACTTTATATTTTAATAATAAAAAATCTATTTCTCCTATTTTATATATTTTTCTCTTTTTTTTTTTACATAATCACAATCTTTCCATTATAAACTCTTATATAAAGTAATTGATTTATTAATTTTTATAAAATTATACTCCCTCCGTCCCACGAATATAGGCATAAAAGTGTCTACACACTGAACAAGAAAAGTTAGTTAATCGTATTGAAACAATACATTTTATTCCATTTTTCCTAATTTACCCTTCTCTTTTTTGAAACTACAAATACTACTATATTAATATATTGTTAATCCCAACCTAAACTTTATTTCTAGAAAACATTAATATCCAATAGTTAAACTAAAGCTTTTATTGTAGCCGTATATATGGCTAGATAAAGTCAAAAAAATTTACTTTCCAATGCCTTGGAAATGTAATTTTTTTTATTTCTAACCCACATAATTAAGGGTATATTTGTAAAATAACAAATTAAATTTAGTAATGTGTCTATTTTATGGGACGTCAAAAAGATGAATTTATGTCTATATTCGTGGGACGGAGGGAGTAGAACTTTAATTTAATAACGTAAAATCTATCGACTAAAAAAATAAATGAAAAAAATTTCAAAAATTATTAAAAATAGGAGTAAGACTATCATTGTAAAAAGGTTTTACAATTCTAATAAATTTTAGGAATGAAGAAAAAAATATATGATTTTTAAAAAATTATAAAAATTTTATAACAATATTTAATGTTAGTTTAAAGATATTATATCAAAAAAATAATTACAATTTAAGAAAATTAATAATACATTTTTTCAAGTTTATTAATTTCGTTGTATATGTAGTTCAAAAATTTCATTAAAACTAATTAGATTAAATTTGAAACTAAAAGATTAATTTTTTAATGTATATAACTAGGGGCAAATTTGGACTTTCATTTACAAAAACAGATGGAAGGACTAAAGAATTGATTACGATAAAACTTAAGGACCTTATAATAACATGATGGACTTACTAGCGTGTTAAGTAAAAACGTAAGGACCTTATAATTATTTACCCTTAATTTTATTATTATTTTACATTAAGTAAGGGCATCTTCAACAGCCTCTTAATTTGACTTTTAAATTAAAATTTGAGGAGACATAGTTAAAAATCAACTTCAACATTTTTTTAGTGGCTCCTCAAATAACTAAGAGTCTCTCCATCATCTCTATTTATTAATAAAGAGTCTCTCTTCACCTCTTAGTGCCTCTTAACTTCATTTTTTATTAATAATTGGCAAAAAGCATCATGAGGCCTCTGATCTTTTATTGTTTGGTGCATTAAGTCATCGATCTTTCATTTAGACATATTGAGCCTCTGATCTTTCATTGTTTGGTGCATTAAGCCCTCGATCTTTCATTTAAACACATTGAGCCCTTGATCTTTCATATATGAGTGTATTAAGTCCTTTTGTAAATCAATTCATATATGGGTGTATTAAAGGCCTGTTTGGTTCAACTATTAGCTAATAGATGTTGTTGTTGTTGTTAGCTATTTGCGGTTGTAGTAAGTTGTTTGTTATTAGTTGTTTAATTATTAGCGTTTTACTCCAAACCGCAGGAAACATAGCGTTTGGTTAGGTTTATATAACCGCAGCGTTTAGTATTTTCTCTGGATACTGCAACATTTTGGAGCTTTTCACGAAAAACTCTTTTTTAGAGTTTTTCATGGATAGTTGTTTGTAATTACTTATTATTGACAAAATTATCCTTCTTATTTCCACAAAATGTGTTTCCTTTTTAACATTATTTTTATTTCTAGAACAAAATTATCGGAAAAACAAAGTTTTGTTGTGTTTAATAAATTTTTTATTTTTTATATAATTTATTTTTTTTTTTTTTGGTAGAAACAGGAAAGAAAACAAACCAACACCGAGACAAAAGCTAACCTGGGATCAGCCTAGGAAAGCTAACCCCAACTTGTCCTCTAAAAGGAGAGAAGAACGATAGATATGAGGATCAGAAAGGGTGGAAACACCTAACATCCCCTCGTGCCCAGCCGCCGCCAAGCGATCCGCAATTCGATTTTGTTCTCTGTAGATGTGGCTGAACTCTAAGGACTCAAAGGAGGAGTCAAGACTTCTTATTGCTTTGATAAGGTTCTGGCTACTAAGACAAAAAGCATGATTATTAGAGATCATACTAATAGCCTCCATATTATCAGACACCACAGCAAGCCTTTTAATACCCAGATTTCTGGCAAGCTTGACTCCAGAAAGAATACCCCAAAGTTCCGCTGAAAAGGATGAGCCCAAACCCAGGTTATGGGTGAATCCAGACAACCAGGCACCTCCCGCGTCCCTAAGCACGCCTCCAGCCGCGATCTTTCCATTGTTGAGACAGGAGCCATCCGTGTTCAACTTAACCACCCCATCCTTCGGCCTACACCACCCAACGAGTTGAACCTCTTTATTCTGGGTAGAATTGGCAAGGGGGTCCCCTTTGAAGCTCCCCGTAATGGTAAGGAGCTTTTTAGAGAAGAACTCAGGTAAGTTCTGAATAAAAACAGTCTTCTCACCAAAGATCTCCTCGTTTCTCCACTTCCAAAGGTGGTGGCAGATAATAGCAAATAAAATGTCTCCCTGCTCCATGCTAGCCATTAACCTACCTTTAACCCCATTAGAGAACCAGTCATTCTCAAGGTAGGCAAAGAAGGAGGGGAGAATGTGGTGCGGAAGAACTTTCTGCCAAACCTCCTTACTCTTAGGGCATGGCACAAAGATTCAACTTGGCCTCTGCATCTACTGCAAGCACCTGAATCCGCCAAGTGACGTCTATGTCTATCCGAATTAGTCAGCAACCTGTCCTTGACTCCAAGCCACAGGAAGCTCCTCATTCGGTAAGGGATTTTCAGAGCCCAAATGGATTTCTAAGTGTCCGAAAGAGGGTCGGATCTGTCAAGAGTAAAAGCTTCAAAGGCAGATTTGCAAAAGTAAGCTCCATTTTTTTGTCAGGGTCCAGCAATACCTATCCTTGTCCTCCTCAAGGTTACTAATCTTTGTTGAAACACCTTTCCACAAGATTTTGATTTGACAAAATCATCCATGATTAAGAGGCAATTAAATTTAGATGCTTTGATTTAATTGTACTAATATGTTTGTTAAATATTGAGTGCAAAAATATATAAAGTAAAGACAGGACAAAAGTCAGCACAAACGAAGCTGAGTAGAAAGGAACTCAGCACGACAGAATAGAAGCTGAGTGGAGTTAAAATTCAGAAACAAAACGAAGCTGACTAAAGCTGAAGACTTCTTCAGGAGCGGTTAAACAAAACGGAGCTGACCTTAAAGGAACTCAGCATGAATCGTGAACATTCGAAATGAACAACCGAAGCTGAGTAACAAACAGGACAGCATGAAGGATTCGTTCACAAAAAGACAAAGTCTGCAAATGTTCTGCACCAATAATTGGAACCTCGAAGATACCTAAAAAAACTAATTCCGAGAGTCATGGGACGTTGGATTATTGGAAACAGACAACTGGCACAAACAGACAAACCAGACGCTAGAAAACAAACCTGACGCCTGAAGAAAACAGAGAAAGGGAATGGAGGTGCAGTCTGAAGCTTTCCAGAAATTGTTCCCCAAAAGAGCCGTTTTGGTAGCAACGGTAAAGACATTTCAAAACAATCAAGTCCACAGATTTTCTTCTATAAAAGGACAATCGAAGAACTTGAAATACATTGAAGCATCAAAAGAAAAATACACGAGAGAAAGTTTCAAAAGCACTCAAATACAAAAAGAATCTTACACCGACGTTTCTATTCTATGTGTAAATGCTAGATTGAGTTGTAATCATCTAAAGTGTTCTTTAGTTCAAAAAGGAACAAGTCTGTGATCAATAGAAATATTGAGAGTGAAGCTGAGTGCTTGGTTGTAAGCATTTCAGTAGTAGAGAAATCTAGGTGCTGGGTTGTAGCACTTAGTAGGAGTTGAGTAGACGAATAGAGGAAGGTACTCTTGCATATTCAACTGCCTTGTAATTGGTTTGTGCTCTACCTTTAAAGAGCTCAGTATTGGATTCAAAAAGCTCGGAGGACTCTGGGGACTGGACGTAGGCAGAGAGGCCGAACCAGGATAAGTGATACTGAGTAATCTCTAAACTCTCTCTTATAACTGCATGTGTTGTTTGCTTTATTTACTCAGCATATAAATTGCCTAAGCTGATCCTGAGTAAGTAAGTGATGCTGAGTTAGAAGCTGACCTCCAAGAGTGTCAATTCCTAACTCTCAAGGAAACATCTTTGGTCAACATCTGACCAAAGCTGTCCTGTGATATATCTCACCAAGCTGACCAAAGGCTGAGTTAATAAACTCTCAAAATAACATCCTGTCAGCTCAATTAAAACACGAAAAAAGTTACATTAGTTCCTAACCCCCCTCCTTTGGAACTAATTACCAGGGACCAACAAGTGGTATCAGAGCAAAAGCTCACTACTCAAAGATTTAACAATCTTGAGCTGATCCCTAAAAATGGGTGAGAATAGCACTCGTTTCCTTCCTGGAAACCAAACAACGCAGATACTCCCTGAGGGGTTATCGATCACTAGACCTCCCCTATTCTTTGGATCAAACTATACCTTCTAGAAGAATAGGATGAAGAACTTTATACAAGCCACAAACATGAGTGCATGGCTTGCAATTGTTCAAGGTCCACCTGTGCCATACAAAACTGTTAACAATGAGAAAATTGTTAAAAGTGAGGCTGAGTGGACAGAGGATGACCTTAGAAAACTACAAAATAATGCTTCGGCTATAAATATGCTTCACTGTGCGTTAGATGCTGCAGAATACAATAAAATTTCAGGTTGTGAGTCAGCACAGGAAATTTGGAAGAAGCTTGAAGTGACCTATGAAGGCACAAGCAAGGTTAAGGAGTCTAAAGTCAATCAACATATGAGACTCTACGAGCTGTTTGAGATGAAGGAGAATGAAGACATCTCAGAGATGAACGCAAGGTTCACAAACATTATAAATGAGCTAAAAAGGCTTGGAAAGAACTTCACTGAAGAAGAACAGGTGAAGAAAATTCTGAGAAGTTTGCCTAAGAGCTGGCAAGCAAAGAAAACAGCCGTAGAAGAAGCACAAGACTTGACTACTTACAAATATGATGAGCTGATCGGTTCCCTGCTGACCCATGAAATCTCTATGAAAAACTTTGAAGCCAAAGAGAAACAAAAATCAGAAGATAAGAAACAAAAATCCCTCGTCATGAAAGCTGACTCAACTGAGGAACTGGCAATGTTCACCAGAAAGATGAAAAAGCTGTTCAGAAGAAATGATAGAAATGGCAAAAGATCATTTAGAAGAAATGATAAGTACAAAGCTGAGTCAAGTGACAAGTACAAGAAGGATAGCTCGAAATCTGTCACATGTTTTGAGTGTCATCAAACCGGGCACATCAAGTCAAGCTGTCCCAACCTCAAGAAAGAGAAGAAGGGAAGCAAAAAGGCTATGGTAGCTACATGGAGTGACAGTGATGAGTCAATATCATGTGAAGCTGAGCAAAATGAAACAGCCAACATATGTTTTATGGCAGATGATGGAGCTGACCAATCCCAATCTGAGCATGCTGACCTTTCTGATGAAACTGACCAAGAGAATCACAACAATGAGGTAACATCTTTACTTTTGCTTATAAATGAAATGGTAAATGCCCTGAGTGACTTATATACACTAACTAAGAAGTGTAACAAAAAGATTAAGGCACTCAACAGGCGCTGTGATGAGATTGAAGAGGTCAAGCTGGGTGACCTCCGATATCTTCTCCAGGACAACTCTGACTTGCATACCAACATGCAAATCTTACATAAGTTTGTCACGGAGGTTCAATCTGAGTCAAAGCAACTTAGAAAGGATATCACAACATTACAGAGTCAATGGAATGGCTCAAACAGAAATAAAGCCCATGCCGAGTACGCAAATAATAGTCAGCATAAGCAAGTCACTCAATGTGAATGTTGTGGAAAAAGGGGACACACAAAGGATGTGTGTTCGCATAACAAGCGGACTGTCCAATGTGACTTCTGCGGAAGAAAAAGGCATACCACAAAAGTATGTTGGCATGCCCAACACAATAATGCTGACTATACTCAGTTCAATCCACAAAGGATATCTTTTTGTGACTTCTGTGGTAAACCAGGCCACACCATAAAAGTATGCCGTCACAAGCTAAAATATGATTTTACACCTGTTTATACTAACAAGAAAGGACCCAAAAGAAATTGGGTACCTAAAAATGAATAGTTTAAACTGCAGGTCAGCTTGATGTGCGTGGAGAAGTCAAAACTATGGTATATAGACAGCGCATGCTCAAGGCATATGACAGGTGATGAAACTCAGTTCATCACACTAGAGCTTAAACGAGGTGGAAGTGTAAGCTTTGGAGACAACAAGAAGGGTAAGATAGTCGGCTTAGGTACTATCGGAGGTAACCCAACCATTGAGTCTGTCTCCTTAGTTAAAGGTCTCAAATACAATCTGCTGAGTGTAGCTCAGCTTTGCAAGAGCGGCAGAAAGGTTGTATTTGATGATACTAAGTGTCAAATACTCGAGGGAAATACAAATGAATTAATTTTAACTGCCCCTCATGTAGAAAATGTATATATGTTAAACTTGGAAAAACAGTTTTCTAAAAATATATGCTTAGTGTCTAAAGAGGACAACTCCTGGCTATGGCATAGAAGACTTGGGCATGTCAGCATGGACCTTCTTGCCAAATTAGCTAGAAAGCAATTAGTTGAGGGATTACCCAAATTAAAGTTTGAAAAAGATCAACTATGTAAAGCCTGTCAGCAGGGTAAACAAACTAAAAAGTCATTTCGTAGCAAAAATATCGTCTCAACCAAAAGGCCGTTGGAATTACTACACCTGGATCTTTTCGGACCTATCCAGCCACTCAGCTTGGGAGGTAAGAAATTTTCTTTAGTTATTGTAGATGATTTCTCTCGGTACACTTGGATCATCTTGCTGAGTAGCAAGGATGAAACCTTTGAGATGTTCACCACACTGATCAAAAAGCTTGAAAATGACAAAGACCTAAAAGTAGCTCACATTAGAAGCGACAATGGTGGAGAATTCAAAAACCAACAGTTTGATGAATTCTGTGAAACCTGTGGTATTGACCACAACTTATCTGCTCCTAGAACACCTCAACAAAATGGGGTTGTTGAAAGGAAAAATAGAACCATTGTCGAAATAGCTAGGACAATGCTGAGTGAAAATAGGCTTCCAAAGTACTTCTGGGGTGAAGCTGTTCACACGGCATGTTATATACTGAATAGGGCTCTCCTGGGCAATTACCACATTGTCCATCATTTGCCTACCAGGAACAAAGCTACCTTGATTTTGGCTAATAATCTCAGGAAGGATCCGCCGGATCCTATTCGCCACAATCTTAGTGATAGCTTTGTATAAAACATTACATAGGCTGATCGGCCTCATTTGTAAAAAGGAGGAGGGCTTTTCAACCTTAGGGATCAGAACCAGGAGGGTTTTATTCACCAGGCTAATCTCGTTGGAACCGCGGAAGATTCGAAAGATAAAATTATAGACACCTTCCTTCACCGAGTCCCAGTGTTTATGGTAGAAACTAGCAGGGATACCATCGATCCCTGGAGCTTTAGTAGCTCCAATACTGGTGAAGGCAAGATCAATTTCTTTCCGGTCGATAGGATGAAAGGCATCAAAAATTACCTCCTCCTCCAGCCTAGGAAAGGTGACCCCAGAGTGGGCTTTGTCCAGATCCACAACTTCCTCTTTAAAGAGGTTTTTATAGAACTCAAGAGTAAGGCGACAAATATCTTCTTCCTCATAAATCCAGTCACCATTAGAATCTTTAATAGCATCGATCTGGTTCCTTTGCCTTCTAATAATAGTAGAAAGGTGGAAGAATCTGGTGTTCCGGTCACCATCCTTAATCCAAGCCTTCCTAGATTTCTGGAACCAAATGAGCTCTTCCTGTCTAAGGACCGCTTCCAGCTCGTTCTGGAGAGATCTAAGATGACAATTCATACTGTGGTCAAAACGGATCTCCAAACAGCGTTGAATGCCTTCCATCCTCCTTAAGAGTTTATTTTTCCTTCGGATAATATGGCCAAAGATGTTTTTATTCCATCCCACCACATTTCTTCTAAACTCCTCAGCAGCAAGGAGAACATTAGAATGGGGTTGCCAATTATCCTTAACAAAGTTCCTGAACTCATGATGGGTGTCCCAAGCAACAAGGTACCTAAACGGTCTATTCCCTTTGGGCCGATGACCTTTAACCAGCTTAACGAGGATAGGACTATGGTCCGAGTGGCGAAAAGGGAGGTTCAGCACGTTTACCTCAGGAAATCTATAGATCGTCGCTACATTCGCATACACTTTATCCAACTGAACAAACACGTTGTTCCTTTTCCAGGTGAACTTGTGGCCAGCCGCACCAAGGTCCGATAGCCCGCAAAGATCCATATTCTGCTTATGGTTAAGGCACCGGTTGATATAATGATTGCCCCCCCTTTCTGATCACTCATCCGGGCAATATCATTAAAGTCACCAGTGACCAACCAAGGATCCATTATATTCGTACTAATAGAGAACAGGATCTCCCAAAGCCTCTTCCGGTTAGTCAGGATCGGATCGGCATAGACAAAGGACACAAAGAAAGGTTTGTTGCCAGGATAACACACCTTGCTATGAATGAATTGGTTATCAATAGTAATAATATTAATACTTACACGACCTGCCTTCCAAAAAAGCCAGATCCCCCCTGCTCGACCAGTCGCCTCCGACCTGACACACTTCCAATTCTTAAACTTTTTAACCACCTCATCTGCTTTAGAACCACTAACCTTGGTTTTAAGAAGAGCAAAACAAGAAGGGTTAAATTGCTTAATAAGATCATTAACATGGATGCGGGTTGCCTTGCTAGCCGCACCTCTAACATTCCAAATAAAGAAGTCCATCAGAAGGAAGACAACTGATCACAGGCACACACCCTAGAGCAGGTATTTATTCGGGGCTCCTGAGAGCCTAGAAGAGGTGCCAGCCGGCCCTCTTTTATCCCAAGAATCCAAAGAACCAAGGTTCTTTTTAAGGTTAGCCTTAGGTTTCTTCAAGAGAGACTTATTAACTCCTATAGACTTCCCAATTAGGGGGTCTACAAGGGGATTCAGGACACTAACCTCATTAAGCTTTGCTTTCCCTGTCGAGCCAGTGATCTGGGATTTCCCCTTGGCATAAGCTTTGGGATCGAAGAGAGGATTAATAGAGTCACCAAGGATGGTAGCTGGCTCAGCAGATTCCAGGCTTGGCATACTTAACTCCATGTGTTCAGCTGGTAACTCCGAATCCTGACCATCCATAATAGACAGGGCTCTGAATCTAGATCCTGAACCGGAAGCTGAGTCCATACCAACACCACTCTTAGTATCAGGAGGCCTAGCCTTGATCTCAAGAGCAATTTGGAGAGAGGTCATCTCCTTGCTGATGTCTGGAACTTGATTCCGAGAAGCATAAGCACGTGGCTTCCTTCGGGCTGACCTTTTGGCCAACATCCATGGCCCAAAATTCTTCTCCTCACCTTTGCTACCTTCATCTCTGCCTATGATAGGCACCACCACCTCCTCGACCACTTTCCTTCTTCTGGGGCAGCCATCATAGGTATGGCCAAACATACCGCATTCATAGCAGATATTGTGAATACCTTCGTATTCAATATAAAAGACCTTATTCTGAACGGAGAATTTAGACAGAAGAGGCTTAGCAAGATCAATGTCAATACAAACCCTGGCAAACTTGCCTCTTTCTGCCCCCACGGTAGTCTTGTCAACGTGGTGAACTTTCCCAACCATGCCACCAATCTTATTCAGAAATCTTTCATTATAGTATTCAATGGGTAGACCTGGGAATCTAACCCAAGTAAGGATCCTATTAACAGAGCAATCATGCGGATTAAAATTTGGTACCCAAGGCCTCAGCGCTAAAACATGATTGGATATGATATAAGGTCCACCATTAATCACTGAATTGTAATCTTCTGCCCTTGTAAATTTTATGACATAATAGTCATTCTCCAGATCCGTGATGGTAACCTTCCCTTTCTTTGCCCATTGGGCCTGGATCCTTTGGGCAAAGTAATTGAAGCTTATCCTTTTCCCAAGAACAGTGACAATTAAGGAGAGTTTCCATTTGGATCTAAGAACCCGCTTGTCTTCCGATGAAAGCCGGATAACAGGACACAAAGGGTCCTCTTGCTCACCATCCTCAATATCTGAGTCAGAAACATCTCCCTCAGAAACCTCCTCGATAATGTCATCCTCAATCATGGGTTCTTCCTCTACCACCCCCATTACCTTGTCTTTCCAGGATAAATTCTCTAGCCCTAATCCAGGGTTACCATGAATACTGGGATTAGACCTAGGAACTGAGATTTTTAGGCAAGCAGCCCCCAGGGCCAAAGCCCCGCTCAACGGGGGAGCCACAAAATCCCCAACATCCCTAAACTCCGTGCCATCCTTCGGGGCCTCGCCTTGGGCATCCACCTTTAGTGTCGGCAACCCCGCGTCGCTGCCTACACTCGTAGGAGCGCCAGGCGAAGGCCTACCGCCCTCCCCAACCGGGGCGATAAAATCTGCAACGCAGGCCAAGGATCCCGCCCCCCGCTCATGCTCTCCCTCTCCTGCAGCCGGCAGAGAAACGGAGCCAGCGCTCCCGCCTACACCATCAACCAGTCCCAGCGCCCCCGAAGCCGTGGCCGTAATCTGGCCACACTCCGAGCCACCAAGCCCCACCCCAGCAACGCCTTCCTCCGGAACAGAAACCCGTTCCCTCGACCTTTCACGGATACGATCGGTACTGAACCGTCTAACCCGCGGAGAAATATCCGTCGATCTCCTAGCCTCCTCCGCCAATCTTCCATCCGAATCCAGATCCACACCCAGCCCCTTCGCCGCCACACGAGCCGCCGCCTCCTTCGCAGCCCGGCCGCCCGCTCCTCCCATCGTCACCCTAGACCTAGCCTCCCGTTCCTTCGCCATGAAAAATCGCCAAAAGAATCGCCCGTTTGTTTTTAGGATTTAGGTCTAAAATTCTACTATTAGTTATTGTTAATTTAGTTATAACTAATTGAGAGAGAGAGAAAAAAAAATTGAGTTATAAAATTGATCCTGTGTTTTAGAGAGAGAAGAGAGATCTGAAAGAGAGGAGATAGATCTAAAAGAGAGAAAAAGATCTAAAAGAGAGAAATAGATCTGAGAGAGAGAAGATATATCTCAAAATTCTCCATCTACATAAAAATTCTTCACCATGACAACAGATCTGAGAGAGAGAAGACAGATCTGAAAAAGAGAAGATAGATCTAAAAGAGAGAGAAAGATCTAAAAGAGAATAGATAGATCTCAAAACTCTCAATCTTCATAAAAATTCTTCACCATGACAACAGATCTGAGAGAGAGAAGACAAATCTGAAAAAGAGAAGATAGATCTAAAAGAGAGGGAAAGATCTAAAAGAGAAGAGATAGATCTCAAAACTCTAAATCTTCATAAAAATTCTTCACCATGACAACAGATCTATATAATTTATTTTTATTAATTTGTATAATATATTTTTTATTTTATAATTTATTTGTAGATTAATTTAAAACATGTCCATATTAGAAATAAATATATACTAACAGTAACAGTTCAGTATAATTTTACCAAACACTAATAATTAAACAATTAATAACAAACAACCAACAGCAACAATAAACAGCTTACTACAACATCTAACATCAACAACAACATCTACTAGCTAACAGTTGAACCAAACAGACCCTTAATACACTCATATATGAATTGATTTACAAAAGGACCTAATACATCCATATATGAAAGATCAATGGTTGAATGTGTCTAAATGAAAAAGATCGAGAACTTAATGCACCAAACAATGAAAGATCAGGAGCTTAATATGTCTAATTGAAAGATCGAGGGTTTAATGCACCAAATAAGGAAAGATCAGGGACCTCGAACTTAATAATTTATTATTGTGGAGTTTTTTTCGTTATTGTTTGAATTACCGATATTAAACCTTCACTAGTGGAAGTGATACCTAGTACCACTAGACCGAAAGTAAATAAATAGATTCGCTCGCAAAGTTAATTTGAAAATCGTTATATCTGGGCCCTACCATGTATATGATTCCATAGATAGTGCGTCGCTTGTAGAATCCAAAGGTTTTTTTAACTCTTTAAGACTTGAAACTAGAAGACAGAACTTTGGGGGGCTAATAAGTTTGAAATTTCTAAACTGTGATCCTCATTTTATAACATGTCATTTCACCTAAATTAAATTATTAATTCAATCATTCCAATCCATAATAATTTTCAATTTCTTCACATTTCATTTCACCTAGATAGATAGATGCTCTCAACTCGTGATTGCTATCAACTTCATTTTATGGTCTTGTGCTGTTCACGGGTCCAACCCACTCACTCTTTTTAGGAGCTACCCACTCACTCTTTTTAGGAGCTTCTTAGCCGTAGAAAAGTCACAACTCTCCAAGCATGCAATACAGAGAGAATCCGAGATAATCCATTTAACACGACCCATATTACATACTTTTCAATTTTATTGTATTTATATCATATATAACAGCAACTTGATTAGTAAGTAAGATTATTCACATTTATCATTTTCGATACAGGATACAGTGGTTCTATTCGCCTTAAAAATTTGGCTGAAGCTATAATGAAACTCTACTTACAAAATTTTCCGTAGAAAATTCGATCTGGATATCTATCAACTATGCACAGTTATTAAACATTTACAGACTGATTTCCACTTTACAGCCTACACATTCTTGTGCAGGTCTGTTACACAAGCATGCCATGCTTCTTTGACATTGTTGGTTAATAGCTGTTCAGTCTTACTGGCGAAAACACAACTGTGAGTCTAGCATGATCAGAAAGAGAGTAATTTTCCGGCCACATTCCTTTCTCTGCTTCACGTGGAAATAGAAATGCGTTTTTTACGCTGAAACCAATTGATTCTTTTCGTACGCCTTCTTCTTCCTCCTCCTCTTCACTTGAACCACAACTTTCCTCTTCCTCTGGACATGTTAAGTTCCAAATCCTTTGCTGCAATTGTGAACCATTTTATATTCAGCAGAAATACATAAATAGAATTTTAGACATGAAGATCGACTGACTCGTTTCTTATTAAGTATTAGGTTTGTTCATACCTTAAATTCTTCATAATCAACAACGCCATTTCCATCCATATCTGCTTGAATCCATATATCTTTTGCCTGTTGGAAACTCAGTCCGTAAGGGAGGCCAATCAAATTTACCTGTATAAGAATAGGGTAAGTCTATCTTCCGACTCAAAAATATATCTTGCATAATAAAGCAGCTCATATAAGAAGGTACTGTACCTGGCGTAGTCCTTCACAGAAGGCTGAATATGTTATAAAATCACCAAGCTCGTCAGCCTTTAGAAATGCAAATGCATCCTTTTCACCCAATGAAGCTTTCAGGAGATGGCACTGAAACCAAGGAAAATTATATCTTAGCAACAATACCTTTATCAGTTAATAAGCAAGAAAGAAAATTTCTTCTCCAGATAAAAGCTGAAATCGTCTTCAATAGATGAACGATTTCCAGATAAACGCTGACATTGCCCAAGAAGAGTATAGAATTGCACAGGGAAAATACTGAAAGCAGTTTGGAAATAAATTGACTCACCTTTATTATTCCAACTATTGCTTCAAACCAGCTTGTCTTTAGCTGTTTCCTTGACTTGGTAGAATTACGAAGCCATATGAAATCAACACCGCATATGTTACCCCTATGATTTCTGTGGCTCACCCACTGTAGGATGCAGAAATGAACATATTGTAAGCAATTATGAATCAAAATATTGGTACTTAACCAGACATTAAAATGGAATTGGAACTCAAGAAACAAACCTTGTGAGCATCTGCATCACTGTCAGTATATTGATGAGCATTATCATATGATGAAACAAAACCCTGGGATCTGAGGAATTTATAAACATGCCCACGTTTGCTTCCGTTCCAATCACTACAAGCAGAAAACAAATGATAACATAAATTTCCATTCTTAGAGGTTTTGCAAGAAGTCATCTACTTGATACAAGACAAGAAGCTTACCCGCAGAGAATGGCCGGCAAACTATTCAGTTTGTTTTCTCTTTGATATGTTTCCACATACTGTAGTATTTTGTACACCTACAGAAGACCGACGACATGAAATTGTAAGGCAAAATCTCGACAGTAGAAAGCAAAGGGGATCTTGGATAAGTATTTAAGCAAGGAAGCTATAACAACGTGTACCTGATTCAATCTCACAATAGATAGACTTGAGTTATGAGGAAATAGCAAGTGAGTGTTCACAATAAGAAATTCTTGTTGAGAATCGCCTTTTCGTTGAGGAACAGCGGACCGAACATGCAATAACTGGGCAACACGATCTCCGAAGTCATTGAAAAGCAAGTCTTGATAATTTAGAACCTCAAAATAGTCCTTGTGCAAAGCAGTTAGCAAGCCTGGTATAGAATAGAAACACATTAATAGGCCGTATAGCCAAACTCCAAATGGCAAAGAACATCATGCAGCTGAATTTTAGCTTGATATTTACTGAGAGATAACACTTCTTGTACATATAGAAAACAGAAATGAAAACATGATAAAAATTAGTAGAAAACAGATTAATCATCAGACTAAAACACGGTGCTAATTCCTTTATTTTCAAGACACAGGATCTGTAAAGAGAAAATAACTGGAAAAAAAAAAAGCCTAAGAGCAGCAAACACCACAAGGATCCTCTTAAAATATGAACGGTCTTGGCCTAGTTTCATTTGATGGTTAAGGGCCATAACTACAACATGTAACAGCAAAAAGCAGAAATATAACTATGCAAAACATGGAAATTTAGAAGTAAAAGAAAAACATACCATCTCCACGGTTATTTGTCCGGCCAAGCTGGAAGGTAACATAGCCTGCATCACCAAGCCTCTGCTGATACATATGCACAAGCTCTTCGTTGCCAACCCAGAATTCCTATACACAAGAGGGCCAATTCAAGAGAGTAAGTAAAATCTTCTTTTCTTACTTATCAAGAGACTAGATCTATAATGATATAGAAATAAATAGGCAAAAACTGAACTACCTGGAGACATATAATGGAAGATCTTTCATAGAGCAACCAGTCCAAAATCGCCTCATTCCTGGTATACCAGAACGCCTTGAAATCACTCTCACGAATATTTTGATTCTGTTCGTCAAAAAAAAAAAAAAAAGAAATTAATACAAATCCACCAGATTTCTATCGAAATAGGATGATAAGATGAATTAATAATTACATGCTGATCGAGTCGCTTGTAAATTGGAGCCAAGATATTGAAAGTAGTGCAAGAGATGCAGGAGTCATCGTTCATGGTTCTCGGAATTGCTCCGTTTAAAAAATTAGTTTCAATTCCACCAGAAATTAGCTGGCTCATATTCTGATTAGCACTAGACTCGACAATCGCAACCTGTTTCAACCATTAAAATCGAATTAAAACACCAGCCGGATAAAATCAAACTGAATCCCCAATTAAAAGACGAAGAAGCATACCATATTTGAAGGATTATGTAGAGCTAGTTACTGTTGCAGTAATGGAAGAGAAAAGAGGATTCGGGGAGAAAAAGAGATGCGATATTTGAGTGGAAGAGGGAATGATGAATGAGTGAGTGTTGAAGAGATTGTTAGGTATTTATATAGACGGGAAAATTCAACGGTAAGGGCCCATTATGATCTGTTATTTATCAATGGGCTGTAAATTGGTCTTTGCTTAACTAATATAACGTTCACTTCTAAACCACCGGGAACCGCACCGGCACCGTTTTGACTCACCTAAATTCAAACCTCCGTTATTCTGGGGTAGTTTTAAGCTGTAAGTTTGAATGATTTACTACTACGGTAACAATAATGTTATCGACATGTCTGTTTTTCGATGATGAAGAATATATTCATTATCTTATCAATTTGTGTAAAAATAAATTGTGACTATCAACAATTGGCTGGGATAACTTTTATTCTACTACTTTTTTTATTCTACTTTTGATATGCATTATTCTTTCAGTACTAAAATTGATCGCCACATATTTTAGAGTCTATTATTTATATTTAAGGGTCTAGGTCTAAATAATTAATTAATTATATATTAATATTTTATTAATTAATATGATACATGTTATTAAATTATTATCGCGGTGCATATAGCTTATAGTCTAATGGCCCTGTTTGGGAATTAGCTGTTAGCTGTTAGCTGATTACATTAGCTGATTTGACTAGCTGATTTGATTAGCTGTTTGTGTAGACCTGTTTGGTAAAAATTAGCTGATTGATAATAGCGGTTTGTGCAAAAAAGACGAATAAGGGCATTAATTTTGGCGCAGGAGAAGATGGAGTCTATCTATTAGGGTTAAAGAAGTCCATTAATTTTAATATTGCAAAACGCTAATTGAAAAAACTCATTTTAAGAGTTTTTTCTAAATTAGCGTTTTCATCCCAAAACTCTCTCTCAAACCTCTCTCTACCGAACACTCCAATTAGCGGTTTCAGTGGTCAAACCTCTAAAGTTGGTCAAAACCGCTCTTTTTATCACAAAACGCTATTTACCAAACAGGGCCAATATCTTGATGAAATGATGTGTAAAATGTCATAAATGGGATATTTCTGGACTATATCAAATCCTAGTGTAGTTTTTTTTAAGGATGATAATCCTAAAATAATTCTTATAAATTTTTATTTTGAGATCGTTATTGGTTAAATTTGATAAAATAAAAAAACACAAAATATCAAAGATATTTATCTATAAATCCATGTAACCATATGGTATCTACTTGTAATTAACTCTAAATATTAATACATTATTTTTTTAAACATTAATAGACATTATTTAAAACAAGCTTACAATTATTTTTTACTATTCTGAAGTATGATAACTTGATTATTAATTGCATTAAATATATCATTTTTTAATATATGTGATTTAACAATCGGTCATCTATTGATTTCGCATTGCTACTTAATTCATATTGGTCACTTATATTTCCATTCAAAAGCAATAAGTTAGAGACTAAAGAAAGTATTGGGATATAATTGAGAGGCAATATAGTTTACAAATATAAGATAAGGCGGTTGGAATCCAAAAGTAAAGGGATACATCAGTACAGATTAAAAAAAAAAAAAAACATCATAAGACTGTTAAAATCTTGATTTTTTTTTATTTTTAATCACATTAAACATATGACTAGAAATTTTGACTTTTAATATAAAGCTCATAGCGTTAATCATTATTTGTACTTCAATTTTATATTTTTAATATTTTAAAAAAAAAATTATACTTTAGATATGATTATAAAAAAACTGTAACTCTATCAAAAAAAACTGTAAACATTTTTTATGTGAGTTTTCTATAAGCGAGTGAGTACTGTAGTATATATGACAGGCTGTATTTTTATTTTTGTGAATCAGACATTATGTGCGTTTCTATAAGCTAGTGAGTAGTATAGTATATATTGTGTTGTAGTTGGCTGATGAAAGCAATAACAAAATTCCTTATTCCTTTCCCAATTGATTTGGATTTATCACAACAACAAATATTCATAAAAATACTATTTCAAATCCGAAACATCTGCTTATAATTTTATTATAACCAGCATTAAATTAAATGTAATGATAGATTTGAAAAAAAAAATTAAGTTCTTTTACTTTTCTAAAATCATAATGTTTTAAAAGAATTGCATAGTTTCAAAAACAGAAAAAAATAGGTTTAATGCTTCTCCAACTCCCTTAACTTGTTCAGATTGCTCATTTTACCCTTTAACTCATCGAATGTCCTATTTATCCCTTTAACTCCATAAAAATGGTCTTTCTCACCCTTTTAACTTGTCCAAATTTGTCATTTTACTCATTCTCAACTCATTAAATATCCTATTTACCCCCTTAATTCCATAAAAGTGGTATTTCTCACCACTTATGATCCTATTTACCATCTTAACTCCATAAAAATGGTATTTCTTATCCCTTTATAGTAGTAAAAAAAGTTGAAAAGAGAAATAACGTATAAACCATACAAATAACAAGAACATTAATATAAACAAGTTAAATACATTATATGTAGGGATAATGTACCAAAATAGGTCTATGATTTTTGGGGAAGTATCAATTTAGATTCCACTAACAAAATAGCATAAATATAGATTTAACGTTTAAAAAAAATTATCAATTTAGACTTCGATAACGGATTGTAAGGGGTGAAAAATACCACTTTTATGGAGTTAAGGAGGTAAATAGAACATTCTATGAGTTGAGGGATAAAATGACAAGTTGAGGGGGTGAAATACCACTTTTATGGAGTTAAGGGGGTAAATAGGACATTCGATGAGTTGATGGGGTAAAATGACCAATTTGAACAGGTTAAGGGGGCTAGGGAAGCATTAGGCCAAAAAAATATATAATGAATTTTCAATTCAGTACAATAATAAAATTATTTACTTTTTCTATTATACTAAATATTGTAAAAAAAATTGTTGGCTGGAATGATGGCGGTTCCTTTGAAGACTCCAGTCCAGCTTTGAGTTTTATGTCGGAAAACAATTATCGAATACAACTTATCCTTACTTTCCAACTCAAATTTGATAAAATTGGATAATGTAATAAAGATCTAATTATTTAGAATGTATTGAATAATTAATGAAGATAAACATAACATGCCACGTTTTTTCTTTCTTTTTTCTTGTTTATCTACAACGATAATATAATATAGGCTATATGTATATACCTCGTTAATTTCTTTTCTTCTTCCTTTTCTTTTTCTACCTTTAATAATGATAATTGAAAATAGATGTACCAGATAAAAAGGTCAGACTAACGTAATACAAACAACAATCGAAAATAACATATATATCCATAAAAAAAAAAAAAAAAAAAAAGATTTTTAACAAAAAATAATAATAATAATAATAATATATAAATATTTATGGTACTCCATATTAGTAAATGGCAACTTTTGTAGATTCCTAGACCTACCTAGTAATATTCATGTCACGTGTTAGGTTGGATGTGGATTCAATTAACCAAAATTCTATATATATTCTTTTTTAATTCTTTTTATATGTAAATTTAATTGTCTATTTGAGATTTATCACTCATATGTTAAGTGATTAGGAATCATTTTCATTTATGACAATATTACTTAATTTTTTTTTTTTTGAATTGGTATGTTTTGGAAAACTGAGAAAATCTGTTGAGTTTCTATTGCCGTTATAGTAGTTTTACGAGAACGATGGTAGCTATCAAAAATAAAGTGCAAAATTGATACAGATTTCAAAGAAAAATCAATTTTATGGATAGGAATAGCTTGATTACAAAAGAAATGATGAAATGGAAGCGATTACAATTTAATTTATATCTATCAAAAAAATAGCTAAATCAACTGTAGATGTTAATTATAAAATAAAATGCGAACGATGCTGCAATTGGAATGCGACAATGAAATAACGAAATTGAAAATGCTACAAATAGAATTAAAATGAAATTGAAATGACAAACTTGAAGCCAACAAATGACTAGCTTGGCGTGTCTTGATTAAATTAGATTCCACGAGTGTGAATGCGACTTGAACGAATTATCGAATATATGAACGTCTTGAGTATGAACTTTCAATAATGATTTGATGATGAGTGTGTGTGAATTGAATGTTTGGAGAATTTTAGGTTTAGGATCGGGGATTGACGAATGATTTTGAATTGGATGAGAAACTAAACAATTGTCAAGCAAAAGGGACGACTCAAGATTAAATTAACTTGGTATCAAAAAAACTAAATAATAAAAATACAATTTTACAGAATTGAACAAAACGAAAGCCTAGAATCAAATTTAGGATGTTGTGAACAATAATAAAGTGAAAATTGAACTAAAATGGACTCTAGAATACTGAATTAAGGCTACAAATAAATATGTACAGAATGTATAAAAAGAAGAACAAAACGAAGATTATGAACTTCGAATGATGAAAAGCTTAAAAACCGAACTTGGAATAGACAACTAAAAAAAAGAAAGCTAAGAATAGCTCGCTTAGAGCATCTCCAAGAGACTCTTAGTGAACTCTCTAAAAATAATATAAAAAATTGACTTTTAGTGATTTAAGAGTGGCTAAGATATATCATCTCCAACAATGCTCCTTATATTCACTCCTTATTTATTATTTTATTATTAAGATTATTATTTATTATTACATTACCAACAGTGTGAGGAGAGAGACTTATCAATAATAAATTATTATTAAAAAATAAAGTTAGGAGGCACTAAGAGGTGGGGAGATGCTCTCTATTAATAAAGATGATGGAGAAGCTCTTAGTGATTTGAGGAGCCACTAAGAGGCTGTTGGAGCTGATTTTTTATTCTCCCTCCTCAAATTTTAACTTAAAAGTCAATTTAAGAGACTGTTGGAGATGCTCTTAGAGCTAGAAAAACTCAAAGAATAAGGCTAAGAACTAAAGGAAAAGACTCAAAGAGTTGAAAAGATAGAAGTGTATTTGTGTTAATGTTTGTTGTGTTGTGTATTAAAATGATGATGGGGAGGGCTCTATTTATAGTTGAAAAGGGTATGTTTAATTATAAATAAACTCCTAATTTCCCTCCACTAACCCTTAATTTCAGTTCATTTAGTTGCTAGTGGGTGGTTAAGTTGGTTAGAGTAAGTTGGTAGTTAAATTGGTTAGAATAAGAGTAGGGACAACAATCAATTTAACTAACCCTTTAAGCATGGGCCTTATTTCCAAGTCATATTTGTCCTTGCATACGGACCCAAATTAGGTCGAAGAGCACATCACGGATTCCTTGGGATGTCTAGTTTTTGTAACATTCGACCTCGTGAAAAAATTCGTCTGTTTGATATCCCGAATGGTCAATTGAAGTGAAGTTGGTACGACAGACACGTCTCTAACTTCCGAATCTTATTTCTCTCTCCATATGGACCCGAATTAGGCCCATGATCCACATCACGGATTCCTCGGGATGTCTAGTTTCTAGAACACTCAACCTTATGAAAAAAATTCGTTTGTTTGATGCCTCAAATGGTCCGTGGAAGTGATGTTGATGCTACTGGAAATAGGGTCATTTTCATATATATTTTTTCTTTTGTCCTTCTTTTCCTTGTATTGGAGGCCAGTTCGCTGAGCTGGTCCTCGGAAGTCCCTTTGGGGCTTCTCGTGTCCCAGCTCGCCGAGCTATAGACCAGTAGCGCTGAAGGGACGATTTTTTAATTTTTTTTAATTTTTCTTTATTTATTATTTGCTTTTATATTTATTAATAAGATGGCTTAAAGCATTTTTTGGTCCCTAACCTATCCAAAATTTGTGCATTTGGCCCCTGGCCTATTATTTGGTCATATTTGGCCCCTAACCTGTCAAATTAGATAAAATCCAACCCATATTGAATGAAAAATTAACTCTGTTGGAAAATTAACGACAGTAATCAATACAAAAATGACACATGACACATAAATAAAATTAATTTTCACTCTATCCGAACACTAGAAAAAGGTCTTAGGATTTTTTTACCGTGTAAAATAGTTAGTGTTGCCATCTCCAGTTGAAAATTAATTTTATTTATGTGTCATGTGTCGTTTTTGTATTGGTGACTGCTGTTAATTTTCCAACAAAGTTAATTTTCCATTCAATATGGGTTGAATTTTATCTAATTTGATAGGTCATGGGCCAAATATGATCAAATAATAGGTCAGAGGCCAAATGCACAAATTTTGGATAGGTCAGGGGCCAAAAGGTGCTTTAATACGCTAAGGATATAAAATTTATTTTATGGACCAACAGGTATTAATATATTTCATCAGATCTTTTTATCCGTCTAGACTGTATCTGCTCTCTAGTATTCGTTTATTTATACGTTTTTCGAAATTTAATAAGAACATAAATGGTTAATTTTGTCTGTAAATCAATCTATATAGTTGCAACAAAAGAAATGATTCATGTCTGAATGTTGAAATGAAATAAATGATGAAAATTGTAATTGTTTTTTTTTTTATGATCTAGATTTACGAAAAAATGTATAATTTATCGTTGGTTTTTATTTATTTATTTACATTTCATAGTTTTCTGCTTTCTCTTTATAATGGTTTTCTTTCTTCCATTAATTTTGTATTGGCTTTAGCTTTATGTGATATTTTCTTCCTCTCCTTATACTTACTTCAATTAGTGGCATTCCTAAAAAAAAAAAAAAAAAACCTAAGCAACAATCCAATTATTTGTCCAATTGCAAGAGGCAACTATATTATTAAACCTTTTGTTTTGAGGAGAGGAGTGAGTGAAGGGACAAGTATGATGTGGCACCGCAAATATCAAGTAATTTAATATAGTAGTATTATTTTAATATGAAATAAATAAATAAAATATCCCACTTTGATTTGATTGAGGCATCCATTTTAAAAAGGGAAAATTAAAAATTATAAAATTGGTTCAAAGATCCATGTATATTTTAAATCTATTTATTCAATCTATTACATATTTAGATTATGTTGGTATGATTTTTCTAAAATATTTTTAATATGTTTATAATTTTACATCGCGTCTGTCACTCTCCTGTCTGACTTCGCAGATTTCACGATATGCAAAGTTTGCGAAGATAATACTTGAGTTATTAGATGATTTCAATTTGCAGATTTCTCAATATGCGAAGTCTAAACGTATTTTTGCGAGTGGTATATAACAATAAAAAGACACAACAACAAGAGATTCCAATATTAAAATCATAACATTATCAAAATTTACAACAAAATTACCACAATAACAATATTAAAATCATAACATTATCAAAATTTACAACAAGATTGCCACAATAAACTCCTAACGAATCATTTTAAAGCGAACGTGACGAATCTAGACAGAAATTTCTCCATGTATTAGAAGTCGCGACCTTTTGGGATGGATGTCTCCCATGGTACACAACAAGATTGGCACAATAACTCCTAACTAATCATTTTAAATTGAATGTGACCAATCTTGATGGGAATTTCTCCATGTACAGGAAGGAAACTCATCTCATCTGCAGCCCAATACACTGCCTTTCAAAAAGGGATGTTATGTATTCAACCACCTTTAGAAAAATTTAATCGTGTTAGGCAGAAAAAAGGACGATTTGGCTTCGCGAAATGAAGATTCGCAAAGCATGCGAATATAAATGTGCAAGGAAGATCATGATTTTACTTCGTGAATCGATGATTTCGCAAAGTCTACGAGGTCTGAAACGTGACGATTTACTTGGCGAAAACGGATTACGCGAAGTCTGCGAGTGAAAAATCATGAACTTTTCTACTCGCAAACTTCGCGAAATCATCGATTCGCGAAGTAGATCGTCACGTTTCAGGCGCTTTCTCATCGCAGATCTTCGTGAAACCAGATTATACGAAGTGATTTTCTAAAAAAACACAGAGAAAACAATAGATACTTACATTTTTCGCGCCTTTCACCATTAAAATCGTCAATAACACTATGATAAACTAGGAAAACGATAAAAATAACATAGAATAACCATTTTTTCGATGGCCACAATAAGAAAGAAACCAAGAAACGAGTAGGAACAGGCAGGGCCGTCTCCAGCATTTTGGAGGCCCTAGGCGTATTGTGCATTTTTTTGCATATCTAAATCTAATACTATTTTAGAAATAATAAATATTAAATAGTAAAATCAATAAATTATTAACTTCAATTCAAGTCATATAATAATAACATAAAGCTAAGAAATTATTATTCTTTTTGTTTTTCTACATGTTAAATCGAGTTTTCTTTTATATATTTAAAATCAAGTTTCTTCTCACCAGTAATAAGAGAAGCAAGCAGACGACAAAGTATTAATTTCTGGAAATTAATCTTGGACGGCTGAACTCGAACCTAATCGCAAGATTCTATGGAAAGAAAGAGAAGAATTTATCTTCGAGATTAAAAATTGGTTGAGTCGCGTATTTATTATGATTTATCTTAAATCACTATTTGGACATCAATTGATCCAAGGAATCTTGTCATTTGGCGTTTGATCTATCCAAAATTTTATCATTTGGCCACTGAACTATCCCAATTGGTGAAATTTCAATCCAATTTGGATGGAAACTTAATAGAATTATTGACATATGATGATATTTTGATAACTAGACTTAATAAATTTTAGTTTAGAAATTTGTTTTCTTGTTTCAATCTCATTAATTATTTGGGTAAATCAACTTTAAAACGTACGGCATGTCAAACCCATATGTCAAAATATCACCATATATCATAAGGAAACAATTTTATCAAGACTTCATCAAAATTAAGTAGAATTTCATTAATTTGAATAGTTTATGGTCCAAATATGGCTAAATAATAAATTAGTGGCCAAATATTAAAATTTTAAATAAATCAGAGTCTAAATAACATTTTATACCAAATTACAAATTGTAATTTATAAGTGCATTTCGTCTTGTAATTAAAAAAAATAAAAAATTTAAAAATCACTATAATAACAAAATAATAGTTTATACATTGTTTCCAAATATGAAAAAAAAAATTCAGAAAAAATCAGTACGGGTGTTGTCAAAAGAAAGAAAAAAAAATAAGAGAAAAAATGAACCAATAAATGTTGATCCAAGGAATCATCAAAATTGAGTTAAATTTCATCAATTTAAATAGTTTATGGCCTAAGTGTGATCAAATAATAAATCAGTGGTCAAATATTAAAATTTTAAATAAATCAGAGTCTAAATAACATTTTACACCAAATTATAAATTGTAATTCATAAGTGAAATTCATTTTGTAATTTATAAAAAATAAAATATTTAAAAATAACTACAATAACAAGGTAATAATTTATACATTCGTGTTGTCAAAGAAAGAAAAAAAAAGAAAATGTAAACAAAAAAAATGTTAATCCAAGGAACTGGACTCTCACCCTTATAAACATCTCTACTATGTCTTTACCATTCAGCCTACCAATATCTTTTGTTATATGTTTAAATCTATATACCTTTTAACCATAATTTTTTTTAATAATTATCAAATTTAAAAAAAAAATTCTGATCGGAGGCCCCCGTAAGTCAGAGGCTCTAGGCGGCCTCCCCCTATAGCCGGCCATGGGAACAGAAAATTGAAGAACCATGGCTTCGTTTTCTAGGATTAGGAAGATGAAGAATCAAAAGATGAAGAGAGAAAGAAGAGAAAGACATGGTGATGTGGAGAAATGGTGCACGCAAAGTATAAAGGAAGAGAGGAAGATCAAAGGTTTGGTTGAACAACCATTCGCGTAAGGAAGAGAATATGAAAGAGAGAAGATGAAAGGATGAGGGTATTTTGAGAAAGTCATAAAAACATAGTCTAAATATATAGTATGTTGAGTAAGTGAGTTAAAAATATAAATGGATCTCTATTTTAACCTAATTCTGTAATTTTCCCTTTTAAAAAAAGAAAAATTTGAGGCATGATTTTAATTTAATATGAAAATTGAAAAAAAAACAAAAGAAGGACAGAGAAGCAAAGGATGAAGCGAAGCGAAAAAAAAAAGAAAAGACAAGAAAAATTGCCAGATGGAAAGGTTTACGTAACGCGCTTTTGCACCCGCGTTTCCTGTGAGTGTCGGTGCTTTTTCCTCCCCCCATCAAATTCATTACTGTTAGTGACTAGGATACCAAAAATAAGCTTCTTCTTTCTTCTCCTTTAATATTTTTTTATTAATAATTCTCAATAAAAAATGTTATTAATTAAATTCAACCACTCTTTATATGTAAAAACTTAGATCTGTTTTGTTTGGTTTAGGGTCTGTTTGGTTCAGCTGTTAGCTAATAGCTGTTGCGGTTGCTGTTAGCTGTTTGCAGTAGCTGTTTGCAGTTGCAGTAAGCTGTTAGCTGTTGCTAGTAGCTGTTTGTTATTAGCTGTTTAATTATTAGTGTTTGGTAAAATTATATTAAACTGTTGCTGTTCGGATTTAAAATATCTAAAATGGATATGTTTTAAATTAATCAACAATGAAATCAGGGAAAATATGAAAAAATGCCCATAACGTTTACAACTAGGAATAATTTTACTCTTAACGTCTAAAATGGTGCAATTTTACCCATAATACTGGCAGCTAAAAGCAATTTTACCCTTAACACTGTCAAGTTAGGTCGATTTCAGATATTATTAGAAAACATAGATATTTTATTTCTTATTTTACACCAATTGCACGTATCAGTAGTTCTAAAAAAGAGATATTATTACCCAACTTGTCAATATTAGGGGTAAAATTGCTTTTGGCTACCAATATTAGGGGTATAATTGCACAATTTTAGACGTTAAGGGTAAAATTGCTCCTAGTTATAAATGTTAGAGGTATTTTTACACTTTATCTTATTATAAAATAAAAAAGTGTTACGCAAATTAATAAAAATAATTTATATAAAAAATAAAAAATTTATTGAACGCAACAAAACCTTGTCCTTCCGGTAATTATGTTGTAAAAATATAAATAACGTTAAAAATAAACATATTTTATGGAAATAAGAAGGATACTTTTGTCAATAACATATAACTACAAACAACTGTTTATGAAAAGCTCCAAACAGGAGCTTTTCGTGAAACGATCCAGAACGCTGCAGTTTCCAGAGAAAATGTTAAACGTTGCGGTTATATAAACCTAACCAAACGCTATATTTTCTACGGTTTGGAGTGAAATGCTAAACGCTCCTCCAAAAAGCTGAAACAAACACCCTCTAAGTTGTTAGCTAATAGCTGTTGCGGTTGTTGTTAGCTGTTTGCAGTTGCAGTAAACTGTTAGCTGTTTGTTGTTAGCTGTTTAATTACTAGTGTTTGGTAAAATTATATTGAACTATTGCTATTCGAATCTAAAATGTCTAAAATGGACATGTTTTAAATTAATCAACGATGCAATTATAAAAGGAAAAATGTGAAAAAAATGCCCATAACGTTTACAACTAGGAATAATTTTACTCTTAATGTCTAAAATGGTGCAATTTTATCCATAACACTGGCAGCTAAGAGCAATTTTACCTCTAATATTGGCAAGTTGGATCGATTTTATATATTATTAGAAAACATAGATATTTTATTTCTTATTATACACCAATTGCACATACCAGTAGTTTTAAAAAAGAGATTTCATATTTTTTTGTGATTTAATAATAAAACTGAAAACTAATATTTATGATTCAATGAAATATTGATTTTTTTTTGTTCAACTCGTACAAAAGACAATATATTTTTTTTATTTTCTTAAAAAAAATTCACGTCTAATCATATGTTTGTGATCTGTTACTAACGATGATAAAATGGTGAATAAATAAAGTGAGATGACAAAATTCATGATCAAGAAGACAGATTGATAAATTATTTCTCAAATTGACCCAACTTGTCAATGTTATGTGTAAAATTGCTCTTTGCTGCCAAAATTAGGGGTATAATTGCTCATAGTTATAGATGTTTGAGGTATTTTTGTACCTTATCCTATTATAAAATAAAAAATGTGTTACACAAATTAATAAAATAATCTATATACAAAATAAAAAATATATTGAACGCAACAAAACCTTGTTTTTCCGGTAATTATGTTGTAGAAATATAAATAATGTTATAGAATAAACATATTTTGTAGAAATAAGAAGGATAATTCTGTCAATAACAACTAACTACAAACAATTGTTTATGAAAAGCCTCGTGAAACGCTCCAAAACGCTGCAGTTTCCAGAGAAAATTTTAAACGCTCCAAAACGCTATATTTCCTGCAGTTTGGAGTGAAACGCTAAACGCTCGTCTGAAAAACTAAAACAAACACCCTCTTAAAATGATAAAAAAAAATGTAATTAATATTAATCTTATTAAAGATAACATATAAAAAAATTCTTTTAAAAACTAAACATGATAAATAATATCAAATAAATAAATTTGATCAAATATAACCATTATTTTAAAATGGAGAAAGGATAATATTGCTTCATTCCAGATTCATGTTAAAAAAAATTAAATTTTACTTTTGTCTCGCTGAAGGATGTATTGAAATCAAATCTATCTAGCTGTCTTCTAAACCTTACGAACAACTATCCCATTTTCCTCCTTTTTTTCTTTCTCCCACTTTTCCGAAGTCTGTCTCATCTATAGATTTGAAACTGGATCAAAAATAAAAATAAAAGTAATTAGATCTTTCCGAAGAAAAAACATTGTCTTCTTTCTTCTTTCTTTCATCTATGGCTCTATCTCTATTTTTTTTAGTATTTTTTTGTTAACTTTTATTTTTCGATTGAAATCCATACTTTTCATCAGATTTTTTGGTCTGATTTGCATTTACCAGTTATAACTGTTTCATTTACACATTTTCCAGGTTTAACAAGGGCGGAAACATATTATCTTATATGTAGATCCATGATTTACTGGGTTGCACCAGTAAAAATGACATAGATCCAAATGACCGGAAGAAACTAAATAACGATGATTGTTTTGCTGCTGCTTTCATACGAATTTGGATTCAAAAAAAGTATGAGATCTATTGTCTTTTGTTTTAGTTGTACCTTTTATGAGGGTTTTTTTTGCCTTTTGTAGTTCTATTATTTCATGTGTGGATTTTGTATTAGGGTTTTGTCACATCCGTGTCTAAATTTCTAGAATTTATATCTTGATATTAGTATATATTATAATTATTGGGTGTGTGATATTTATTTGGTGCTATAGGAAAAGTTTGGCGTTAGTACTTTGATTATAGTATGAACTTAAGTTTTGAGTAAATATTTTATGAGGTTTTGATTAAATCCTTTATAAATGTATATATGTAGCTATGTTAAGTAAAATTGTTTTTTTTTATAGCTGATAGTTTCTTATTGAGATTTTTGTCTCATTTTTTTCCAAATGTTTTTAATGTTTTGTTTTAGGCGAAGAATGTGCAAGGTACCGAGAGGGGTACTCGATCTTAGGGCGAGGTTCGATTATAGCTACGAGGTTCAAGTCATCTCTAGGGTATTGCATCCATTTTGTTCATGTACATATATGTGGATAGTATATGTTTAAGGACACTTGTATAACTTGTTTTTGGTAGTGTCTTTTTGTTTAGTGATTGGTGTATAGACAGAATGCTAAGGAATGCATTTTTAAGTGCTTTTGTGTGGAGTAATCTTGTTGTAATCTTGATCAGTTATTTGGTATGTATTATATACATATATAATTAGCTGAAGTTGAGAACTTGTGGAATAGTGTGATATGGGTTATGAGTAAGTCATAACTTTGAGCTAGAGATAATAGAGAATTGTCTATATAGTTACTCCGGAAAAAATTATTGAACCTTGTGATGCATTTTTCGACCAGATATTGGTCGAATCTGTCATGGAGTCTCAAATGAAAGTTCTTTATTTTTGTCTTACGTTTCCAGGTGTTTTTGAATCGCCTTAATCGGACTCCTTATGAAGAAGTTAGGCTGGAAACGACATATGTTGGTCATTTTAGCTATAAACCAAAATTTGGTTTTTGGTTTGGTTTTTCTTCCTTATTTGAGAGACACTGCTTCGAGTTTATATAATAAGTCAGAAGTAATGTCTCACCGTCTTATCTGATCTTATTTTAGGTCGGGTATGACAGGTTTAGTCAATATTTGAGTGAGGTTTTTATTCCTTATTATTTTCTTGTTATAATATGAAAAGTCAATCGCAAAAACTATAGTAAAATGGTAAAAATTATACTGTCACTTTCTTCTCTTCTATTTGTCTTCGAGCCTTTTTTGTGGATCTACTTTGAGGAGGAAGAAGGAACCAGATTAGATTTACGATATTTTTTTATTGTATTTTCTTTTTAGTCAGTGTATATATATTTTATTGGATTTTTTTATCCGTTTGAATTGTATCTTCTCTCTTATTTTACTAATTATATCTTTTTCGGATTTAGCAAGAGCGGAAACGATTTATTTTATACGTGGATCAATATATCTACGTGGTTGCAATAAAATAAAGGACTTGGATCCGAATGTTCGGAAGGGCCTAAATGATAAAGATTCGATTGCAGTTGCTTTTCTGCGGATTTGGATTCCCATGAAATATATATGTTATTATTTTTCTGTGTGTTTTATATCTTTTATGGCTTTTATGTTTTTTATAGTTGTTTTCGTCTCATTGTGGATTTTATAAGGTTTTTTTTACCTTTTTCATTTAGTGTTATAATTTTTTTTCCGTATATATAACATTTTCATAAAAAAATATATATACTGTGAAAAGAGTCATTCTTAAAATTAAGGGATAATATTTTATAAAAAAAAAATACTAATTAAGGGATAATAATTATATTTCTCTCACATTATTTACGAAGGTTAAATTTACTTTTATCATACAAAATAATCAAATCTTATTTTGATAATTAAAAATCTAATTTTACATTACAAACCCTAATTCCATGTTTTTACTTTTTCTAAATAAAAAAATCGACAAAAATAGTAATAAAATCCTCTAAAAATAAATAAAATTTATATAGAGTTATATTTCCAAAAGAAACATACGGGGTTAAACTATTTTGCAACGGTGGTTACACCATGATACAAAGAAAATGAAGGAGTAATTTCAAAAAGAAAAGAAACTGATGTGGTTACATTGTATTTTTTTTTTAATTGAGGACTGTGATATTTTTTTTTTATCAAAATAAGGATTATACTTGTCGATATTTGTAAATCGATGACTTTTGAATTAATATTGTCAAATTTAACTGTTAACGAGCTCAAAATAAAAAGTTTCAAGAATTAACTTGTTTAGTATGACGTTTTTTTTTTGGTAGGAAAGGAAAGGAAAAAAAAAAAACCAAACAAACAAAAGACTAGCCTGGGATTAGCCTAGGGAAGCTAACATCGATCCTATCTTCTAACAGAAGAGACGAGAGAAAAGGAGGGAGATCCGAAAGGGTCGAAACACCTCACAACCCCTCATGACCAGCAGCAGCCAACCGATCCGCAACACGGTTCTGCTCTCTGAAAATATGAGTGAAGTCTAAGGACTCAAAGGAGGGCCGAAGCCTATTGATAGCTCTGATAAGGTTGCGGCTACTGGTACCAGCATCACGAACATCAGAAATAAGATTGATGGCTTCCAAATTATCAGACTCCACAGAGAGTCTCTTAATGCCAAGTCTAATCGCAAGCTTGATACCAGAGAGAATGCCCCAGAGCTCTGCAGAGAAGGAAGCACCCAACCCCAAATTCTGGGTAAACCCCGAGAGCCAGGCTCCCCCCGCGTCTCTAAGCACACCACCAGCAGCAACCTTACCATTGATGAGGCAGGAGCCGTCAGTATTCAACTTAGCAACCCCCTCTCTAGGCCTGCTCCATCCCACAAGATGGACAATCTCACTCTGGGAAGGTCTGGCCGGAGAATCCCCTTTGAAACTCTCAATAATGGAGGAAAGTTTATTCGAGAAGAACTCAGCGCAGATAGGCAAGAACACAGATTTATTCCCAAAAACCTCCTCGTTCCTCCACTTCCAGACTTGGTGACTGACTATAGCAAAGAGAATGTCACCGTGCTCCATGTAAGAAAGTAACTTCCCACTAACACCATCAGCGAACCAATCATTCGCAGAATGAGCCATGAAAGAAGAGAGGATATGATGAGGAAGAATTTGTTTCCAAATCTCCTTACTTTTAGGGCAGTCTCTCAGGGCATGACAAAGAGATTCAACATGGTCAGAACATCTACTACAATCTCCAGAAACCGCCAGATGCCGTCTATGTCTATCCGCATTAGTAAGCAACCTGTCCTTAACACCCAGCCACAGGAAACTCCTAACACGGTAAGGGACTTTGAGCGCCCATATAGACTTCCAAGTGTTCGAGGGAGGAACGGCCCTGTTAAGGGTAAGAGCTTCGAAGGCTGACTTGCAAGAATAAACTCCCTTATTAGTCAGCGCCCAACAATGCCTATCCAAGTCTTCCTCATGATTACTAACCTTCACTCCCTGAATTCTTAGGAGGGTCTCAAGGCTAAAGAAACTATCAATCTTAGTCCAGATCCAGTCCCCTTCAGAGTCCACCATATCTGCAATCCTCCAGTTATGGATGTCTCTAGGCGGAGGTTGAGAGCACACCTCTATCAAAGGTTTGTCCCCAATCCAGGTGTCAAACCAAAAGCTAATGGATTTACCATTACCCACCTCCAGACCCACTCCCAGGCAGAACTCATCAAAAACGGCGCTGAGGCCTTTCTAGAGGAAAGAACAATTGATGACTCTCTCCTTAGGGCCCCCAAAGATCTTGTCCTTCCGGTACTTACCACAAAGAAGGCGGACCCAAAGAGAGGAGGGGTCTTGCCACATACGCCAAAGGAGCTTCATTAATAACACTTTGTTATTATCCTTAGCTTTCCTTATGCCCAGCCCACCAGAAGCTTTTGGTTGACACACCTCAGTCCAAGGCACCAGATGGATCTTCCTACCTTCCGCGGCTTCCCCCCACAGGAATCTACGGTTAATCTTATCGAGATCATTAAGCACAGGACCCGGAAGCTGACAAGCCTGCATGATATGATTGGGAGCAGCACAATTAACTGATTGGATAAGCATGAGACGGCCAGCAAGAGACAGAGTCTTAGCCTTCCACGAGGCACACTCCGTATTGGCCTTATCCAGGGTCTCTCTAAAGGAAGCCTTGGATACTCTCTCACTATGGAGGGGAATACCCAGATACTTACCAAGAGAACCAGTAAGGGGAATACCTGAAAGATCACTTAATCTTTTACAGACTCTCGGATTCATATTCTTGGAGCACATCATTCTAGACTTCTGAATATTAAGTTTCTGACCAGAAGCTGAACAAAACAATCAAGAATCTCCATAATGACATTTAACTGCTCCTCATTCCCATCCAGAAAGATGAGGACATCGTCAGCAAAGAATAAGTGAGTCACCTGGGGACAGAAGCTATTGATCGCTACAGGGTGGAAACTCCCATTATCAATTGCATCTTGAATCAGGTGAGATAACCTCTCCATAGCAACCACGAACAGGAAGGGGCTCATAGGATCACCCTGACGGATTCCCCGGCCCGGAGAGAACTCCTCCGACATATCTCCATTAACCATAACTTGAAACACAGGAGAAGAAATACAAACCTTGATCAATCTTCTCCAGCTGTCCGGAATCCTAGCTCTCTCCAGACTCTCCATCAGGAAATTCCAGTTAATGCGGTCATAGGCCTTCTCCAAATCCAGCTTTAGGGCCACAATGCCTTTCTTCCCTTTCCTAATCTTCATCGTGTGGACCATCTCTTGGGCAATCACCACATTATCCATCATTTGTCTACCAGGGACAAAACTACCCTGATTCTGGCAAATGATAGCAGGAAGAATGCCCCGAATTCTGTTAGCCACTATTTAAGTAACCGTCTTATAAAGAACGTTACAAAGACTGATAGGTCGCATATGCAAAAAAGAAGAGGGTTTATCAATTTTGGGAATCAGGACCAGGAGGGTTCTATTAACCAGCTCAATATCCTTTGAACCATTAAACACACCTATGATAAAATCGTAGATGCCATCCTTAACCACCTCCCAATGCTTATGATAGAATCCAGCAGGCAGACCATCAATCCCAGGAGCCTTCTCCGCCCCAATGCTAAAGATGGCTTGGTTAATCTCTCTTCGGGAAATAGGCTTAAAGGCTTCCTTACTACTATCTTCACTGATCATAGGAAAGGTAGCAGTAGAGTGAGCCCTCTCCAACTGGACATGATCTTCTTTAAACAGCTCTTTATAGAAATCCAGGGCCAACTTCCGAATCGCCTCATCTTCATACACCCACTCACCATTAGAATCCTTAATGGCCTCGATTCTATTCTTCTGTCTCCTGATCATGGTAGAAAGATGGAAATACCTCGTATTACGATCCCCATATCGAATCCAAGATTTCCTAGACTTCTGAAACCAGAGGAGCTCTTCCTGCCTAAGCACAGCTTCCAGTTCATTCTGAAGAGATCTGAGAAGGCCATCCAAGCTGTGGTCAAACCTCACCTCCAACCTACGCTGAATGCCCTCCATCCTCCTAAGTAACTTATTCTTCCTTCTAATAATATGTCCAAAGACATTTTTATTCCAACCCAACACCTTGCTTCTGAACCCTTCAGCAGCCTGCAGAACGTTTGAGTGAGGTTTCCAATTCTCCTTAACAAACTCCTTGAACTTAGGATGAGATTCCCAAGCCAACTGGTACCGAAACTCCTTGTTTAGTATGACGTTTACTATGGAAACACATTTTTTATTTTTCAAAATCATTATTTTAGGAGTTTTCTCTCTTTACACATTAACTTTCTCTCTTCTTACCAAACAACATCTAAAGTAACTCTAAAGTCAAAAAGTTAAAGAATTAAAGTTGCTTAAAATATCATTAATTTCTTGAATAATTTTATAAGTGAAATCCATCATTATCCATTTTGAAAATCCAAGCTATTTCTTTATGTTATGTTTATGAACAATAACATCTTTTCAAGTTCGATTCAAGAACTTTGTTTGAAAAAAAAAAAGAAATAAAAAACAATTTTCATATGTAGATGAAAATTTGAAGGATTATAACTATAAATAATCTATGCATTCAAATAAGTGTACATGCTAGTGTAAAATTTTTACATAAACATATTACTCATTTCTTTTTCTTGGTTTAAATAGATTGTGTAATTTGCAAGTTTATTACAATAGTCGAATTGAATAAACAGCAGAAGGCCTTATTATACTAAAAAATAAATATGAAAAAGGTACTTATGTATATTTTATAATTTCGTAATCATCCCTACCAACTTTATTTAATAGTAAAAACTTCACAATCATAAGGGAGACAAAAGATATTTGTAAATATCTTTTTATTTATTTATTTATTTATTGATTGATGTTGTCTTGTCTTGTGTCACCCAACACACACTTCTATTGCACTCAAATAAAACCTATCTCAACTTATGTTTTCCACATTGCAAGGAGATTGTCTCATTTCATGAAAAATAAAATAAATTTTGTGTCCACTTCCTTATTGGTTGCATAAAAAAAATATATCTAACTTACTTAATATATTGTGCGAGTTAGTAAGAGCAAGTTTACTCATGGTAACTCACAAAGTTACAGTTCCATATCAGCTATAAAAAAACATTAGTAAAACCCTTTGTTACAGGATATCATTATAAAAAATTAAAAATCAAAATGACTTTATAAATAGACTTAATAGGTATACTCAACCCCCTAAACTTGTAACTTTTTTTCCATCTGGCCCCCTCAACATAGGGGACAACCTCTCAACCCCATCAACTCTCTAAAAACATCACATACAGCGTCTTACACTCCTATGTTCGGTCAAAATATTGACCCATGTAGAAAACACGCTTGACTGTTGACCACACCAATGTCACGTGTATTTTTTTTATTAAAATTTTCCATTATGGCATAAGAATTCCGATCGAAATCCATCTCTGGTAGTTGCTCGCCGAGCAGGGGTCTCAATACAAAAATTTAATAAAAAATGACACGTAGCATTGGTATGGTCAACAGTCAACCGCGTTTTCTACACGGGTCAATATTTTGACCGAACATAAGGATGTAAGGGGTTGTATGTGATTTTTTTGGAGAGTTGAGGGGGTTGAGAGGTTGTCCCCTAAATTGAGGGGATCAGGTGAAAAAAAGTTACAAGTTTAGGGAGCTGGGTATCTATTAAGCCTTATAAATAATAAAAACTTACCCTTTTAAAAAAATATGAAACCTGCGGTAATTTAAGAGTGGAAGACGCAAACAATATGACCTTTCACTGTCTCCTACTTAGTATTTTACAAAGTAAATTAACTCTCCACATACAGTGTTGTAATACACTCTCTAATTACTAAGCTTTATTGCCTTGCATGATATACAGAGCCCCTCTTGCAACTTTTATTTCAAATGTGACTTTTTCAATTTGTATATTCCTAATGTAAGTGACTTACCTTATCTTGTAACACTAAATTTTCCTATTTAATCAAATTACTAATATCAGATGATAATTAATTTGTATTAAATTTATTAAAAAAATATAATATTTTTATCTCTCCTAATTAATCGATCCTCATTTTCTATAATATTTAATTGAATCAAAGCTCTTTTGGTATATATCTATTTGTTTTTATATTTTAAATAGTTAATTAATAAGAAAGATGTTAATAAAACATAGTAGGAAAAGTAATTACACCTAAAGAAAGATAGCTGCGGAAAAAGAAAAAGAACGCGAGAGTCGAACCGCGAAAGGTGAGAAGGAGGGTGCGAGTTCGCCGTCGAGGGTTGTCGCCGCCTGTGTCTTGCCGCCGGTGTGAGTTCTCCTGCCCTGATTTATGGAGGTTGTCTCAAGACGTCCGTTGTGAAGAGGCTCGATCCGCGAAACTTCATGAAAGATGGTGCGATCGAGGTTTGCTGCCGCCTGAGTCTTGTTGTCGTTGTGAGGTTTCCTGCACCGATTTATGGAGGTATGTCTTTCTTTGATTAACTGATGATGATGATGATGAAGTCTTGTTAGAATTTAGGGTTTTCTCTCTTTGCCGTTAGGGGTTAGAGTTCTCTTCGGGGTAAGAGTTGGTCACTGATTGTCCCTGCGGTTGTCCGATTAGGGTGTTTTTGTGGTTGTTCTTTGTGGTATTGTTGTGTTTTGTTTAGTTGGTACTGTTACGATGGAGCGAATACTGGAGGATTTGGCTATCGCGGATGATGAGAAAGATGAGATTAATTTTTTGGATAAAATTTCCTCGAATGTTGCTGTGCGCAGCCAACTTTGTATGATTGGAAGATTCACTACAACGAAGTCGATCAACTTTATAGCAATGAGGAATAAACTTGCTGACCTATGGCGTCCAAGAAGGGGGGTATCGATTACGGAAATTGAAACCAATCTGTTATGTTTCGAATTTTTTCATGTTGTGGATAGGGATAGGGTGGTTTCCAGTGGCCATTGGTCGTTTGATAATCACTTACTGGTATGGGATGAATGGTCGAATGGTATTGAGGCATCTGAGATCGAATTGTATCATGCTCCATTTTGGATTTAGGTATGGGATATTCCTCCTGGTTTAATGTCTGAGATAGCAGGGAAGATGTTGGGAAATTTTATGGGAACATTTATTGAATATGATCCGTATAATAATTCTGGAGGGCGACGGAACTATATGCGTATTCGAGTACTTTTAGATGTGCGAAAACCTCTTAAAAGATGCAAATGAATAAAAAAATCTCAGACGGATGGTGTTTATGTGAGTTTTCGGTATGAAAGACTACCTACTTTTTGCTATCTGTGTGGTCTGATTGGGCATTCGGAGAAGTTCTGTGAACGACTGTTTAGTATGGAGAATAGTAGTGAGAGAAGGGAGTGGGGGGATTAGTTGAGAGCACCTTTAAGGGGAAGTAACTATGGTGGATCGAAGTGGCTGAGGAATGTTGGGGGAAGTGGAATTATTGAATCCTCACAATTTGATAGTGATAGAAGTATGGTTGTGAGTCAACAACATGTTGTAATACAACCACAACAGCCAGTTGAGAAGGGTACTACTATCCTGAATAAACCAACATTTAATGTAAGATCAGGGGATTTGGGTAATCAAATTCTAATAGGGGCTAAGGTTTTTTCTGGAGGGGCTACATGTGATGTGAACATGGATATGAATGAGGAAGAGGAGTTGGAGATTATGGAACAGAAAAAACGACAAAGGGAGGGTGTGATGAGTGAGGTTAGTCATATAGTTCAGAAGGATGTTCAATTGACTGAAGAGGTTGGAAAAAATGGGGGTTTGTTCTCTTTCGAGGTAAGTAAGGATAGAACAACTCTTGAGATGAAGGAATTGGTGAGACCTGATATACAGGTCCATCGGGCGTTATGAGTTTTTTGAGTTGGAACTGTCGGGGTTTGGGGAACCCCCGGGCAGTTCGGGCTTTGGGTGAGCTAATTCGTGCCCATAATCCTCAGGTTGTATTCTTAATGGAAACATTGATTGAAAAGGAGAGAATGGAAGGTATAAGAAGGAAACTTGGCTTTGATGGTTGTTTTACGGTTAACTGTAGAGGTAAAAGTGATGGGTTGGCGATTATATGGAGACAGATGGATTGTCTGTCTATTACGGGATTTTCTGACCATCACATTGAGATGTTGATTCATGACAAGGAAAGAGGGGATTGGAGATTAGTTGGGTTTACGGTTTTGCGGATCGGAATCTTCATCGTCAGACCTGGATTTTGTTGGGTAACATTGCTTCCTCTTTTATTCTCCCTTGGGCAGTATTTGGGGATTTTAATTGTATCAGAAAGTAGGAAGAGAAGTGTGGAGGGGCTAATTACCCGAATTATCTCATGAGGGCATTTGAGGATGTAATTTAGGCACACAACTTACATGAGCTGCGTACTGTTGGGAGCTTGTTCACCTAGGAATGAAGTAGGGGGGTCAGAGTTTTGGGTTCGTGAACGTCTGGATAGGTGCTTGGTGTCTACGGGATGGATGAGTCGATTTATGGATTTTCATTGCACTGTGTTAATGTCCGGGTACTGCCCGATATTAATTAGTATGGTTAATCAGCTGTGTCGATGGGTGAGTCAGCAGTTTAAGTTTGAAATGGCCTGGGTTCGTGAACCAGGTTTGATGAGGTGGTCAAAGAGTGTTGGAATATCAGGGAGGGAGGGAATTTACAAAGGAGGTTGGCGAAATGCACTGAGGTTATGGATAAGTGGGGGGTAGGTTTTCGGGGAAGATTTATAAGGAAAATAAAAGGGTGTAAGAGGGTGCTTGAGAGGTTAGTTGATAAGCAGGATCAGGGGTCAGTGGCAGAATTTGCTGAAGCAAAGCGCTGTCTAAACCATTGGCTTGAGGTGGAGGAGACTTATTGGAAACAGAGAGCTAAATCGTTTTGGCTGGCGAGGGGCGAAAATAATTCCAAGTTCTTTCATGCTTGTGTGAAAGCAAGGAAGAAAGCGAATCGGTTACATGGTTTACGAGATGAGAATGGGGTGCTCCAAACTGAGGGTAATGAGATGGGTAAGATAATTTCAGACTATTTTAATGGGTTGTTCGCTACGTCAGTGAATGCATCGTATAATTCTATTCAGATCTTACCGTGAGTTGTGACTGAGGAGGATAATGAGATGCTGATTGTCCCATTTGAGATGGTTGAATTTAAAAATGCCCTTTTTCAAATGCATGTTGATAAAGCGTCGGGTCCGGACGGACTAAATCCGGATTTTTTTCAACATTATTGGGATCTCATTGGGGTCGAGGTGTTTAGAGCTTGTGATGGGTGGCTTGGTCGAGGGGAATTCCCTCAGGGGTTGACTGACACAATTATTGTACTCATCCCAAAGTGTGATAATCCGGAAAATATGAAGGACCTAAGGCCTATTTCATTGTGCAACGTGCTTTATAAGATTATTGCTAAGGTACTGGCGAACCGGTTAAAGGGGATTTTACCTAACCTTGTTTCTGAGTCCCAATCTGCATTTGTCCCGGGTCGTTCTTTGGTGGATAATGTTCAAATTGCATTTGAATCCATCCATTTTATGAATAGGAAGAGTAGGGCAGGTCATGGGGAAGTTGCTCTAAAATTGGATATCAACAAAGCATACGACCGGGTGGATTGGGGTTTTCTGAAAGCTGTGTTAGAACGTATGGGGTTTCATGAAGTGTGGATTAAGTGGATAATGATGTGTGTTATATCGGTTTCGTATTCTGTTTCATGCAATGGTCAATTGATTGGTCCAATTTCTCCTAGGAGAGGGTTGCGTCAAGGGGACCCATTATCTCCCTATCTATTCATCTTATGTGGGGAGGTACTTTCTAGATTAATTCTTAATACTGAATGTGATGATCTAATTCATGGGTGTCGGGTACGGGCGGGGGCACCTAGTGTGACACACTTGTTGTTTGCAGATGACTGCTTTCTGTTTTGTAGGGCTTCTTTGGAGGAATGTCAAGTAATGTCTGATATCCTCAAGGAATATGAACAAAGGTCGGGGCAAGCGATCAATGTCAATAAGTTGGGAATCTTTTTTAGTAAGAATGTTGATTCGGGTATACGCTTGGATATTAGCAATTTGTTAAATATTCACTCTCCTTTGAACACAGGAAGATATTTGGGGTTACCATCCCTAATTGGAAGGTCGAAGAGGCAGATTTTTGGTTTCCTGCGGGATAGGTTAAGGGCTCGATTTAATAGCTGGAGTTATCATTTTTTATCCAATGCTGGTAAGGATGTACTTCTGAAATCGGTTGCACAGGCATTGCCCACATTCTGTATGAGTACGTTTTTGATACCTAAGAGTATTTGTGAGGAGCTCCAGAGAATGATGAATTCTTTTTGGTGGGGTTCGAAGGAGAATGGTGAGAGGAAAATCCATTGGTGTAGTTATGATAAACTTTGTATCAAGGAGGATGCGAGCGGGTTAGGATACAGGGACTTGAGACAGTATAATATTTCTCTGCTTGGTAAACAGGGTTGGAAGTTCATTAATCAACCACACAGATTGGTCAGTAGACTCTTTAAAGCTAAATATTTTCCTAATGCTAATTTTCTCTCTTCTAAATTGGGCAATAATCCCAGCTATATTTGGAGGAGTGTGTGGAGTGCCCGGAAGCTTCTAGATGAAGGGATACGTTGGAGATTAGGTAATGGCAGAGATATTGGAATATGGAAAGATCCTTGGTTGCCTCGGGATGGTGGTTTTATGGTTGGTTCCCCGTGTGTACTGGGTACGGAGGATATGACGGTTTCAGAATTGTTTATCCCTGGTACATTAATATGGGATATGAGGAGGCTTGCAGATATGTTTGTGGAGTCGGAGGCTACTTTTATTGCACAGTTGGTTCTGCCTCGTCGTCAGTGTGAGGATATTCGTATTTGGGATCATACTCGGGATGGTTTTTGCTCGGCTAAGTCAGGGTATAGGTTCTTGGATGCAGCTCGAAGGAATGTGGCTAGTAGTGATGGATGGAGAGAACTCTGGCGATTACAGTTGCCACCTAAAATGAAATTGTTTCTAGGGAAATTGTGCCTAAAGATACTTCCTACTAGATACAGATTGCACTCGAAGCAGGTGCGTATTACATTTCATTGTTTATTCTGTCTGTCGGATGTGGAATATGATTATCATCTGTTCTTTGGGAGTTCTGCTGCGTCTGATTGTTGGGCAGAAGCTGGTTTATTAATGCCATTGTGTGAGTTTGAGGAGGTGGGGGATTGGTTTTTAAATGCGTTTGCAATGAAGGAAGCGAGGATTGGTGTATTTGCTGCTATTTTGTGGTGTATCTAGAAGCGTAGGAACGAACTGTTATGGGAAAATTCTGTCCGCCCTTGTGTGGTTACCTGGAGCTGGACATCGAATTGGTTGGAGGAATGGAAGAGTGCTCAGTGGAAGCCGGGTGTAATGTCAAAATCTCAAGGGGTGAGTCAGTCGGCCAGGTGGATTAAACTGACAGAGGGTTGTTTTAAGTGTAATCTGGATGCGTCGGTCTTTAGTGATTGTGGTAGAAGTGGGATGGGGGCTGTTATCAGACGTTGTGATGGTTCGTTTTATGCATTGTATAGCAACAGCTCTGAAGGGGTGCTGGCGGCGGAAATGGCTGAAGCTACTGCTTTAACACAAAGTTTAATTTGGGTTACATCTTTACCGATTAATAATGTCGTGTTTGAAATGGACGCGAAATCTGTGGTGAAAAGTATTAAGTCCAAGGTACTGAGTATCACTGAGTTCGGGAGTGTTATTCAAGATTGTAGGGTGCTCCTATAAGCTAGACAAGATTTTTCTTTGTCATTTGTTTCTTGACTAGCGAACGAGGTTGCTCATTATATTGCTCGTAACGCTCGTTCCAATGCTAGTCCTTTAATTTCATTTGTTATGCCATATTGGCTCGATAGTATTCTGTGTAAAGACATTTTACCTTAAATACAAGTTCTGTTGGTTTCAAAAAAATAAACTTACAAATTATTCCATCATCGACTAAATCACATGTGTTAAAAAAATATATTTTTTTTTGCATTAAATTTATAAAAAATGGATTAAAATATTATCTATCTTCGTTTTTTATAAGAAATCTATATTTGTTAATAGTTTTTTAAACCATTAATATTAAATTACATTACTCTAAACTTAAAATCTTAAAAGAATATTTATTATTTCTAAAAAAAAGTTTGATAATAAAATAGAAAAAGTTTATCTTTGAAAAAATAAATTCTCCTAGATCTAAAATCTAGGAGAATTTATTTTTTCAAAGATAAACTTTTTCTATTTTATTAGCCACTGCCTGAATTGAGATCCATAGCTGAGGAACCACCACCTGCACCAAACGAGATCAGCCCAACGAAGCCAAATCAAAGTCACAAAAAAGTGAAAGGGGTCGATGGAAGCCCGGAATCCGCAGGTCTGACAGAACCGATTGCGTCTCCAGTTCGCCGTAAGAAATCCTGGAAGGAGTCGCTGCTTGGGCAAAGACAGGAAGATGAAGCTATGGAGTTCGTACCGGAAACAAACATACTATTCGAAGACAGTAGCGATGACTCTTTCTCAGACATTGAAGGAGAAGACGGGGAGGACGAAGAAGATCCAAAATGCCCCTCAATCCGGCTATCTGCGGGGGAGAAAAAACAGCTTTGGCAACCATGGAAATCCTCTCTTATCATCAAGATGTTAGGAAAAAAGGTAGGCTTTCGATTCCTAGATTCAAAACTAAAGTTCCTTTGGGCTAAACAAGGAACTGTAACTTTGATTGATTTGTCAAATGATTTTTATATTGTGAAGTTCTCAAACATGGAAGATTGTGATAGAGCCTTGTATGGAGGTCCTTACTTTATTACTGACCATCTCATGACTGTCCAACCATGGAAGCCTAATTTTGATCCCTTTGATGCGGAAGTTCATAAGGTCTTGACCTGGGTGCGATTTCCGGGTCTGCCGATCGAGTATTATAATATGCTGTTATTACACAAGCTGGGGTCAATGGTAGGGGAAGTTAAATATGTGGATAAAGCAACCATCTCCATTGAACGGGGGAAGTTTGCTCGGGTATGTGTGGAGGTAGATCTGAAAAAACCCTTATTGGCCAAGTTCAAACTCCGACGGAGAATTTACCCGATAGAGTATGAAGGGCTACACACAATCTGTTTTGAATGTGGTAAACATGGACATCTCCATGATAGATGCCCAGCCGGGAAAGCGGAACAAAATTTGGGTGATGAACCGTGTGAGAAGGGAACTAATATCGACCAAGCCATCCGAGATGAGGTGGCCAATGATTATGGCCCATGGATGACAACAAAACGACCTCCTAGGAGACGAGGCAAAGCTCCTGCCAAGACTCAAAAGCTACAGTCGAAGAAGGGTGCTCAAAACAGAACAGAAACTTCGTCTGAATCTCCACAAACAGAGATAGCAGGCCTACAGAATCTGGTGATGAACAAGCAGAATACTAAGGAAGAAGACCCTCTCATGAAAGAGGGAAGTGGCTCACGTTTTGATGTGCTAAATGAGCTTGGGGAGGAGGAAAAACAGAAGGTAGATCATGAAGCCTCATTGCCTCCGGATAGGAATGGGAACACGACAGGAGAGGAGGGAATGACCTCTCACGCAATTACAAGCCACATGTCCCCAAATCTCAAACAAGGACCTCCTAACCCCTTGAAGTCGAATGACAGTACCAAGAATACGACTTTGAGCTCCGGGAAGAATATTAGCTCCGAGAAGCAGAAGGGTACTCAGAAAAGATTAAAAAGTCATAGAATTGGCTCCAATCCTAGTAGACCTGGAGTTGGACCCAAGCTCCTTGCATAACTGGTTTCCCCTTTATCTCCTCTCTTCCATGGATTGTTTATGTTGGAATGTTAGAGGCGCGGCTAACAGAGCAACGCGCCTTCATCTCAAGGATCTTCTATGAATTCACAAGTCGTCGATGTTCATTCTCCTTGAAACTAAGGTTAGTGGAATAAAGGCCCAGAAAATTACCGATAGATTCAAAGGTTGGGAGTGTGTTCGTTCTGAAGCTAACGGTTGGTCTGGAGGCATATGGTTTTTTTAGAAAAGCTCTCATATTCAGGTTCGTATTATCAATGTTCATCATCAATTCGTTCATTGCGAGATAAACCAAAGTGGCAGGGTTTTGTGCGTGTTCTCGTTTGTCTATGCGTCGCCCTCCCTTGTGGATAGGAACATGTTATGGGATAATTTACAATAGATGAGCAGCGCCATCTCTGAGGCTTGGTTCGTTATGGGGGATTTCAACGATATTGGGAATTTAAATGACCAAGGAGGAGGTAGCCAGCAGTATTACCGTAGAGTAATCAACCACAAAAGAGTGATGGATGAGTGTGGTCTCATGGACTTGGGCTTCTCAAGATCCAGATTCACTTGGAGATGGCAATGCCTCTCGGTCAGATTGGACAAAGTTTATGGCAATATGGCTAGCAGAACTGCTTTCCCGGATGTGTCAGTCATCAACCTTCCCTTTCGGCACTCAGATCACGCACCCATCCTTTTTAAAATTAAGGGGCCTGTAGGGAGAAAGGACCTTCGCTCTTTCCGGTATATCATGGCCTGGGAGGAACACAGTGATTTTAAAAGGGTTATTCGCCAAGCATGGGACGTGCAAGAGAATCCGGTCTAGACTGCTGCTAAGTTCAAGAGTAACGTGTTGAGCTGGAATAGAACAGTCTTCCAAAATATTTTCTACCGGAAGCAGAAGCTACTGAATCGGTTGGCAGGGATCTAACGAGCTAATTGTTTCAGCTTCAAAGAGAACCTAGTGACTCTTGAGAGATCCCTTCAAAATGAACTGACTGCCTTGAGACAGGAGGAACTCATGTGGTTTCAGAAGTCCATAAAACAGTGGCTAACACAAGGGGATCGTAATACAAAATATTTCCACCTCTCAACCATTATAAGGAGAAAGCAGAATAAAATTGAGGTGCTCCAACTCGAGAACGGGGACTGGATTTACTCGTTGGAGGACATTCGATCCTATGCACTAAGCTTTTATAAAAATCTATTCTATAAAGCCCAACCTGTGCCCACTGAAAGATGTACCACCGCCACCTCTTTTCCTCCCCTGGCGTCTAGTGATTCTACTGCAATTTTCAGACAGGTCTCGATTGAGTACATTCGACGCGCCATGTTTGATATGCGTCCGAATAAAGCCTCGGGGATGGATGGCCTTCCAGCGGCTTTCTACCAAAATCATTAGGAAATCGTCCAAGCTAGTGTGTGTGACTTCGTGTTGAAGTGTTTTTTCGGAGCAGAAAACGTAGCCTCTATCAATCAAACCTTGATTGTGCTTATACTGAAAATCACCAACCCGGTTTCCCTACTTCAATTCCGGCCCATTAGCTTGTGTAACATCATTTACAAGCTGGTTACCAAGGTGATCTCCAATAGACTTCAATTGCTCCTTCCCAAAATTATAGCCCCTACTCAATGTAGTTTTGTTCCAGGAAGACAGATTATAGACAACATCATCATTGCACTGGAGGTGATTCACTCCATGAGAATGAAGAAAGGTAAAAAAGGATATTTGGCACTGAAAATTGATCTGGAGAAAGCCTATGATAGGCTGAACTGGGATTTTATGGCAGATACAATGAAGCAGGCAGGTATACCGATTTATTAGCAAAAAATTATTAACAGTTGTTTATCCACAAGCACTATGCAGGTTTTAATCAATGGTGAGATGACAGACTCCTTCACCCCATCCCGGGGGGTGCGCCAGGGAGACCTCATATCTCCGTATATCTTTGTGTTGTGTATGGCCATATTAGATCACTTACTGAGAGATGCCGTGGATGCTAAAAAGCTTAAACCGATCAAGCTTGTTCGAGATGGACCGGAGATAAGTCATTTGTTCTTTGTTGACGATATCATGATCTTCCTAGAGGCGGATGTATCTCAGATCACTCAGTTTATGCAGCTAATGAATGGATTTTGTGCTTCCTCGGGTTAGAAAATTAACCTACATAAGTCAAAATTGTGTGTTTCCAAAAATGTTTCTGCTAGCCTTGCCAGAGCCTTGAGCTGTGCTTGTAAAATCCCCCTTACTAACTGTCTTGGAAAGTATCTCGGAGTCCCACTCCTTCATGACAGGGTCAATCTAACAACCTTTGATGAAATAGTGAACAAAATGCAGGTGAAGCTAAGTGCTTGGAAAGCGGATTGCCACTCACTGACGGGGAGAGCAACCCTGGTCCAAGCGGTCACCTCGGCTGCACCCAACCACATCATGCAAACAAATATGCTCCCGGATGGCGTCTAAAAAAAGATGGATAAGCTGAACAGAAGTTTCTTGTGGGGTAGCACAACTCATAAACAGAAACTACATCTTATCCCTTGGGGAACTGTCTGCAGACCCAAAGACCTTGGGGGTATTAGTATCAGGAAATTTAGAGACAACAACACAATTCTCTTAATGAAACTCCTCTGGCGGATCTGGAAAGAGCCAAATTCTTTTTGGGCCCTAGTTCTTTCTTCCAAATACAAAAAGGACCTGATCTTCGGGGGGGGGGGGGGGGGGGGGCTACGAAGTTGACCAGCAACAGGTCCTACTTATGGAAGAGCCTTCACGAAGCCTTCAATGAATTCTTCTCTGGGTTAGCTTGGACTATTGGCGATGGTAGATCAATTGCGTTCTGGGATGATATTTGGGTGGATAATCTCCGATTGAGAGAATTGGCTGTTAACCCGATCCCAGATGAAATCTTGAACTTTAAAGTGGCGGACTTCCTAACTGATAGCGATCAATGGGATTGGGCGAGGTTGGAGAGCCTGTTTGATGAAAGGGTTCTATTGCGGTTGCATTGTGTTCTATGGAAAAGAGATGAGGGACTAAGAGGCATGCCAAGATGGAGGCCTTCTGCCTCGGGCGTGTTTTCGTGTAAATCTGCTTACAATCTCCTTATCAACAGAGACTCAGAGAACGAAAATGATATGGTGTTCTAGAATATCTAGAAGTTAAAGATACCCCAACGATACAAGACTTTTGCTTGGATTGCTACTCATGAGCGTCTGATGACGAATTTGGAACGTAAAAGATGACATATTATCGATAGTGGCGTCTGTACCCGATGCAAACTGGCGGATGAAAGCATTTGTCACGCACTTCGCGACTGTCAGGTGAGTGCGGAGACATGGAGAGAAATTATCCTTGTTAATGTTTCAGGTCTCTTCTTTGATCACCCCGATGAGAATTGGTTTGCTGACATCCTTGCAAAATTGGATGATTTTCTACAAATATACAACTGGCGCGCTAGATTTTTCATCACGGCGGCGACCCTTTGGGAATGGCTCAACAAGCTGGTGTTCCAGCCGGACTTCTCTATTCTGAGGGACAAGGGGATCAGTGTAAATGGAAAATGGCAGGAAACCGAAAACTTCTGGGCTAAAAATCCAGGTTCGAATCTGACTACGGTGAAGTCGAGTGTGTGGATTGGTTGGGCCAAACCAGAGCGGGGGTTCAGGAAACTCAAGGAAGACGGACTCAGAGGCGATTACAGCGGGGGGACGTGATCCGTGATGAGAATGGGAGGTGGTGCAGCGGATTCCTTTAGAACATTGGGACAGGAAGTTCGTTTGAGGCGGAACTTTGGGGAATTATGTCAGGATTGAGGCTTGCGTTCGAACTGCAAATTAGAAGACTAATAGTTGTGTCAGATTGTATGGAGGCTATAAACACGATTCAGAGGACCTGCCCGTTACATCATCTGTCTCGTATACTGATCTGGAATATACAACAGCTTCTAAAAAGGTTTGAGAAGACACATATCAGCCATATTCATCGTGAAGCCAACAGAAGTGCGGACTGTCTGGCGAATTTGGCCCACGGTTCCATGTTGGGTTTGATTACCCTTGATCAACCTCCCCTTGAAGTTCAAGATCTTCTTCATCAGGACTATATGGGAGTTTCTTCCTTTAGAAATATAGCTACCTAAGGTAGCCACCTGTTTGAGTGTGTTTATTTTGTTCTATTGTTTCTTTTTCTTTCTTTCATTTGCTGTTTCCTTTAATGTTGTAACTTTTGCTGCTGTTCTACCAAAAAAAAAACATTCTCCATGGGCTTCCGCATATCAAGGGTTCATTTTCAAATGGAACTAAAGAGAAATTGAGATTTTATCAAGTTGAATATCCAAAGTATTATATCCGTGGGTATTTGATACTATTCGATCCTAATGGGATTATCTGTACTTTGTATAAAAGGGCATTAGATGAGTATGAGTTTAAAAAATTACTTGTGACAGGTACGAAACAGATATGAGAATAACTTTCTAGGTACCTATTACCCAGTATCCGCCATATATTTCACTTTCATGCATTAGCTTTCAGAGCCGGTCCTGAGATTTTAGAAGCATGTGAGTAAAGTAGCAAATAAAAGCCTTAATAAATAAGTATAATTAAAAAATAAAGTGTAAAAATCAATTATGTAAAAGAAAAATTACTTAAAAACGAATCTTTTTTTAATTATTTAAAAATATATATATAAGAGATCTAATAAAAACATTCAATTTCATATAAAAATATTTATTTTACTTTAAGTACTGAATTGCTGGTATAAAACATTGTTTACAAATATTTCTAGATGCAGAATCACTAAAAATAATGTTACATCAATATGCCTTAACATATTTTCTCAATACATAAAATTGCTAAATCATTCAACTTTTCTTGTAATGTTGATGACCTCAAATAGTTTTTCAATAATTTTAACTTCAAAAAAATTCTTTCAACAGATACAACGGTCACTGTCATAGTTAGGATGATTCGAAAAGAAATTGAAATAATTGAATATAATCTACTTCTTTAACAAACTCAAGAATTTCAAATGCTGACATCAACAAGTCTGGAAAAATCATTTGTAACACTTTCATTTCTGGAAAAAAAAAATTGCATCAAACATGGGAAAACTATTATAAGAAAATAAAGTGGTAAAGTTGTGTGTTGTGATTGTTTAGATCTAACGATTATAATTATTATCGATGCATCTTTTGATATTTTAGTTTATGTATTTTTTTTACAAAAATCCTTCCTCCATTGTGTCTAGATGTGTACTGCGATTTGTTTAGATTTAGGAATATTTCCGTAACTGTTTCCTCTTTTAAAATTTAGTTTATGTATTATTATTATTTAAACTATTTTTTGGTCTCTCCCTCTATTGGACCCTCGACATGCGTCCTTCCTATCTATACCCAGGAATGATCCTGTTAACTTTAACCACTAAACCTATTTATTTTTTATTAATTAAGGTTGATTTAAATTTTTTGAATTTGAAATATTCATTAAATTTGTAGAAGAATTATTTATGGATAGTTTATTAAATTTAACTTTTTAAAAATTTGTATTTTTGTTTTTGTTTTATGTATTGATTTTTAACGGACCTGTGATTTAAATGGGACGAATATGGAATTCATAAAGTATACTATTACGAGTAATTAAAATAAAAACGGATAAGTATTTAAGATTGACACTACCAACTGATGCCCTGATCCAAACATCCGTGGAAATTGGTGACATTAAATTTAACACTTAATAAAATACCTTAAATAACGCATTTAACTAAATTTTGTGCACACGTTATTTATTTCCAAAATTGATATAATAAGAAATTGTGTGAAATATTTAAACAGTGGCGTTAAAAAGAAAAGAACCAACTAAAAGTGATACAGAATTTATGATCTGATTTGATTTCTTCGTACCTTTCATTTCAGCCTTTTACAGCTTCACTAGTTAATGCATTGATTCAGCGCCTTTAATGGATATTGATGTTATTCACTGATTTTTTTTTTTTTTTTTTTTTTTTTACTAATTAGCATAGTTTTCCAAATGCTTGAATCATCTCTTGTCTTATTTAGGACTGTATTCGAGCCAAACCGAGCGAAGTCGAGCTTTGGAGCCCGTTTGTTTCACTTGTTGTTTGCTGTTTCTTGCTACATTTTGCTGTTTGAAAATACTGTTTTCCCAAAAATCAGAGATTTCCTGCTATAAAAAGCTGTTTTTCAGTTACAAAAGGCGAACATGAGGTGTCTAACCAAACACCTAAAATTCTCATTTTTAGAGTGAACAGACAAACAAGAGCAACCAAACACCCACTTAGTTTGCTCAGATTCAGCTCGTCATAATATTAACGAGCTTGAGCTGAACTTCGAACTAGGTTCGAGTTTAAATTTGTATTTGAGTTCGACTCGTTTAGAAGATCGTTTGTTCACGAGCTGCTCACGAGCCAATTCGTTTATCTTCTCTACGAGATTAGCTCGCGAACTGTTCGTTTATTTTGTTCACGAACCAGCTTATTTATCTTGTCTACAAGCTTAGTTTGCGAACTGCTGTTTTATTTTGTTCACGAGTTTACTTGCAAGCAGCTCGTTTATTTTGTTTACGAGTTTTGCCTGCGAGCAGCTGGTTAAGATGTTCATGAACAAGCTCATTTATTGTGTTCGCGAACGAAATAATATCAAATAAAATAATAACATGTTTAGCAAATGAAATAATACGATTTTACATGCATAAACATTAAAACCTCATTTTAATCATTAAATAAAATATAGCATGAGTAGAGGTAGGCGGAAATGAAAAGAGGAATGAGAGGAGGAGAAGGGAATATAATAAAGATACGAAATGATATGATGATGATTCAGGAAAAAAAATCCCTAAATTCACTATCTTTTTAATCTAATTTATATTTTACTATAATATTAAATAAAAGAATTTTGAATGAGACATATATCAAATTATAATTATTAAATATAAAATAGTATTCAATATTATTTATGAGCTTATTCACGAGCTTCTATCGAGCTTGCTTATGAGCCTCTATCAAACTGTTCGTGAATATTATAATCGAACTTGTCTATGAAATTGTTCACGAGCCTATAACCGAGTTTGCTCATGAGTTTTCGAGTCGAGCTTTATCATGCTAAAGCTCGACTCGTTTACGAGTAATTCATGTCTGCAAGCTGCTCATTTATAAATCGAGCCGAACCGAATCAAGTTTTTATTAAGCCAACTGCCAAGCCGCTCATGAGCGCCTCAACTCATTTACAACCCTGGTCTTATTTCTAGAGTTGTAAAACTGAATAAATGGATTGATCCAACTAATTTAATAAAAGGATTGATCCAACCCAACTCATTTAATAAATGGGTTGAGACCATCTATTTATAAATTGTTTAGGTTAAACCAATAAATGAGTTGACTCATTTAATCCGATATTAAATACTCCATCTGTTTCATTTTAATTGTCTTTTAAGGTTTCTACACACATATTAAGAAACCTATTAATTAGCCTAAAAAGTAGTTAAACATTACCTTATTACCCTCTTGCAATTAATGCTTAAATTTCTCTGCAAATTTCTTTCCTTTCATTATATGAGGACAAAGTTGGAAAAACACATTTAATGCTCATTGAAAAGTGTAAAACGTCAAATAATTTGAAACAAAAAAAATTTTCCAAAACGACAATTATTATGAAACGGAGGGAGTATAATTAAAAATTAAAGAATAAAAGGTGTAAAAGCGTAAAAATGTAAAAACGTAAAAACATTAAAGAAAAAGAAAACGTGTTAATGTAAACAAAGGCGTAATCAATGGTACAAAGGATGGTTCTCGCGGCAATCTGCGTTGCCACCCCGTTCCTTCTGCCACCGTCTCTAGACTCAAATTTTTATAATTTTTTACATTAAGTTTTATCTTCAAGTTATCAAAGGAGTGTTAAAATTATTTTAATTATTTTTTTTATGAAAAAATTATTTTAATTATTATTCTCTATGCAAATCATAATAAATTGTTAATTTTTAACCTGGTATAATACGTTGTATAAAAGTTGATATGAGTTGATATGTTTATTCGAATGAATGATTTGGAATAATAATCTATACGTTGTATAAAAGTTGATATGTTTATTCGAATGACTGATTTGGAATAATATTATATTATTATGTGTACTATAGTCGGTTGATTGATATGTTTGTAAGAAAATAATTGAATTCGTAATAATAAAGAAAAACTGATTTTATCAGCTTAAAAGTTTTAGACTGTGCATATTATCATTTCATTAGAAAGACATGTCTGCCGAATCCAATTAATAGTCAATACAAGATTGTTTCACTTTTGACATACATTCATATTTTTTTTCGTTTTAACGTTTTTGTTTTTCTTTTTTCATATTTTTCCAATCTTTTACATTTTTTTTTCACAAATTATTAAATGAGTTAACGGACCAATCCAAATAACTTACGACCCAACCCATTTTTATCATATGGATAAACCCGCTTGTAGCTTAATTTATAAAGTAATTTGTTTCACACCGCCCCTTATTTCCCACATACCGCTCCCAAATTATAATTTTGCCCTTCCCCTTTATATTTGAAAAATTAAGTTCAAATTGACATTCTAACTCCCAAACACATTAATTCAAACCCGAAAAAGAACCCGAACTAATTATGGCTGGACGTGAAGGTAAAGGAAAAGCAGTAGGGATCATTCCGGTATGTGTTTGAACTTAATAGTTTTTGTACATTTGTTTTTAAATTATTTTTTTTTAGTTTTCTGTCCCGAAAATCGGGACAGAAATTCGTTTGATTCTACTCATGGCGGGTCCTGGACCCGCCATGTTATTAGTATGGCGGGTACTTGGACCCGCCATGTTTTGCTTGACGGCGGGTCCTGGACCCGCCGCTACGAAAACCGGTCGGTTTTCTGTCCCGATTTTCGGGACAGAAAACTAAAAACTAAAAAAAAATTAGTAGTTAGCGTATTGTTTTTTGAACTTTAGCGTGTTGTTTTTAGAAATATTTAGCGTATTTTTTTTATAGAACTTTAGCGTGTTGTTTTTAGAAATATTTAGCGAATTATATTTATAAATTTAGCGTATTGCTTTTAGAAATTTTTTTATAAGTAACTGTTGAATGTTTATTTTCCAGCGTGACATTGGACAGGGTTCCGGACATCGCCATCCTTCTAGACGTGGCGTCACAGCCTCTGTTCGGAGGGAACGAGGAGCAGAGAGGCTCATGGCGGATGCTCAAAGGGCACACGTGACAGTGCAGCGACCCATGAGTGACGATGAGGATTATGTTACCATGGATGATGGTGAGGTTTTTCCCGAGAGCGACCCTAGCCCAGTTCGTCGGGCGGCGAAGGGGAAGGGTGGTCGTGCCGAGTCATCTGGTAAATAATTTACATTTTTCTCATAATTTTTTTTATTAATTTACTTTACTATAGACAAATTGTTTAAATGTTATACGTTTAATACTATTGTAAGGAGTAGTAAGCGCTCGAGGAATGTTGTAGACGATGACTGGGTTGTGACGGATCCGGTCCTCGATGGACCAATTGATGGTACTGTGATTCCCAGCTTCTTGGGACATGTCGCTTCTACCATATGGATCAGACAGCTGAGGTCGGAGCTCAGGGGCCACACTAGAGGGACATTCTGCAGGAAATTGAATGAGTGGTATAAGAGCGCTCGTCCAGAGGTCAGAGCGCTTATACGGGGATCACAACTAGCACACCTCCCATCTACCATGTACACACACATTGATATTCACCTTATATGTGCTTTTGTGGAGCGGTGGCAGCGAGATACGTCATCATTTCACATGCCATTTGGGGAGATGACGATTATGCTGTATGACGTCTGGGAGATTCTACGTATCCCAGTGGAGGGGCGATTGGTGTCTGCTAGCATTGGTGGGGAACAGCTTCAGTCGGTAGTGATGGAGTTGTTTGGGGTGACTAGAGATGTGCTACTGGCTTCCCATTGGAAAGGTGGTGGGGTATTCTGCACTTCAGTTGTCTCTTTATGCTCTGTAGGTTGGATGTCTGAGTTTGAGGCTATTGGGTGGATGTTTTTGATGTTCGGTTCCACCTTGTTTATAGACAAGAGTGGCGACCGAATCCGACCCGCGTGCGTACTAGAGGTGCAGGATGGGGTAGAGGATGTGGCTGGATACTCTTGGGGCACAACTACACTAGCATACCTATACCGGCAGCTAGGTGTTGCTAGTAGAGGAGATTGTGGACAGATAGCGGGTTGTCTGACTCTTTTGCAGGCATGGATATACGAGTATTTCTCGTGTTTCAGACCTCAGCGAGAGGGAATCACACCCTATCCGGACGCTCCCCGAGCTCGTATATGGATCCCGACACAGCAGCCCAGGACAGAGACTCGCTTGATACGAACTCATGTCACGCACAATTAGCTTCGCTACGGGACTAAGCCCGCTTATCTGTCGGCGTCCCTCCGCATAAACCATCATTTCATGATTATGCGTATTGTGCTCCCCAGCATTAGCAACGATCTGCCAACCCGAAAAATCTTGCAACTGCCTGACTTTTAGCCGAAATGGACAGCCGCGCGCTTTAGTTTTTGTTTTCCTACTTAAACCATCTTTTAAAGGAATAGGCAATCCTCTATACCGTTCGCCACGTGAACATCTCAGAAGAATTTGTTTACCTCCGTGTTTATGCGAAGAAATAACGAGCTCAAAACCATTTTTTATTGCAATGTTTTTCGCCCATTGAATTGCTTCCATACTTGTTTGAAATAACGTGCTCGTTATGAAATAAGGACTATAATCGATTCCGTCTCCAACCTAAACTCTAGCTGCCTCCTGAAAATACATGCAAATATATATAAAAAATTGACAACTATATTCAGATTAGGCGCTAAACGGGTCCGTGGACCTCCTGCACATAAGCAGGCGGGTCCAGGACCCACCAACATTCAAAGGGAGGCGGGTCCAGGACCCGCCTCCCTTCAGTGAAGCGCGGGTAACGGACCCGCCCTCGTCTAAAGCGGGGCGGGTCCGTTACCCGCCATTGGCAAAAAACAGAATTAAATTGTATCAAATTATAAAATTTTAAAAATACATCAGATTGTTACCTCGTCTTCGGAGTTTTCGTGTGCCGACATTCTCGGATCCATAATTTTTGCTTATGTGCTTTGTTCGGGAGAGAGAAAGAGAGAGAGGAGGGTGATTTCAATTTTTTTTGGAAAATAATGAAAGGGGGCATAATAGGTATGTAGGGGGGCGGGAGCTGTAAAAAGGGAGCGGTGTACAGTAACACCCTTTATAAATGGATAAATTCAATCTAGGGAAAATTACATAGAAATTCATGTTGTAAAAACTATTTACAACTATGTCAAGTCATAATTTTGGATTATATCAAACTAGTAAAAAATATGTATTTTAATATATTTTAAAGATTAAAATTTATAAATTAGAAGTCTAGAATATATTTTCTAGGGTTTATGATTTATGAATTGGAGTCTAGAATTTTTAAATTATAGTGTAAAATCATAATATATAAAGAATAATGATAAATTAAAAATTAAGCTTGGTGATATGACTTAGTTGTAATTTTTTACTTAATTATGATATTCATGTATTTTACCCTTTATTATAGGGTAATTAATTTATTAGTCTTTATATTTTGATAAAACACACTGTTTAGTCCCTGTATTTTAAAAAACACATGATAAGGTCCCTAACATTTTTCTCAGTGAACTGTTTAGTCCTTCCATTTGTTTGTTAGATTTTTTACCGTTTATGACTTCAGAAATGACGAAATTACCCTTTACTATTTACCTTCAAACTTCAGAAGAGGAAATCCAATTTAGAAGAAGAAGCTATTTGTATGGAGAACAAGAAAAAGAATAGACCCAATGATTACGAATTTGAACGAAAGAAAATCAAGAAGAAGAACACTCAAAATTGATTTCAGATGCATTAGAGTTTAAAGGAAAGGAAAAATAAAGGAAAAGAAGAACGCAAATCCAAATTGACTAACAGAATCTTCATGAGAGTATAACGGCAGAGACTAAACAGTTCACCGAGAAAAACGTTAGGGACTAAACAGTTCACTGAGAAAAACGTTAGGAACTTTACCGTGTGTTTTTAAAAATATAGGGACTAAACAGTATGTTTTGTCAAAATATAGGGACTAATAAATTAATTACCCTTTATTATATGAATTAACAGGTTGTTAAATGGGTTAAAGCCCATTTTGACACCTCTAATTATTGTTGAATTGGATACTCATTTATTTAAGGACAGATTCAGAGAAGAGGACTGGAGGTTGAGTAGTCACTGGTTGCCAAAACAAATTTCATACAACAAGGTTTTACTCTCTTTTTTTTTCTACAAAAAAGAAGAAACTAAAAAAATATAAATTGAGCATGGGAACATCACTAAGTATCGCTTATGATCACATGGACCTTAATGATCATACAGTATTTGATCATTTATCGCTAGATATAGGCTTATTAGAATCTTAAGGTGGAGATTCAAAACATCCCACGGCTTAGATTTAATAAACCTAGATCAAACGGTGAATGACTAAATTCACCGATTTTGGTGAACTCTGTTTATTAATTTCAGATTTTTTTTTATTTAATTGTATTTTCTATTTGTTTCCATGATATATTATTGAAAAGATTAAAGACATTGTTACATAGTTTTTAGTTAATAATACTACTTATAGACATTATTTTTTACTTGTTTAAGGGGGTGTTTGGTTGCTCCTTTTCAGGCTCCTTTTGCTTTTTCATTTCAAAAGGGAGAGTTTTAGGTGTTTGGTTAGTGACCTCCTATTTGCCTTTTACAATTGAAAATCAGCATTAGGTGTTTGGTTAGTGATCTCCTGTTTGCCTTTTACACCCGAAAAGCAGCTTTTTTTTATGATGAAAAGAAGCTTTTTACAAAAGCAGAGAATCTCTGCTTTTTGGAAAAGCAGCTTTTTCCAACAGCAAACAACAAACCGTAACAGCAACAGCAAACAGCAATAACAAACCGTAACAGTAAACAGCAAACCGTAACAGTAAACAGCAAACAGCAACAGCAAATAGTAGGTAAAACAAACGGGCCCTAAGTTGTTTCAATTATATTGTTGTTGAAATGTTTTTTTGACACATTTTCAACGAATTTTCAACGATATATGTTACAAATATACATGTTTTTCTTTATTAAATTATTTTATATTATTATTTTTAGATAGTATAATACATATTTTAATTGTATTTATATAAGAAAATATAAAAATACAAATCCGATCAATCTTTGATTAATCCTCAATAACTTTGCCTCCTAATGCTTAACGTTGTTTACAACACTGAAACCGTCACGGTAATAGTTTTGCCGGGTTGTAGTCTTCTATTTGAGGAGGAAGAAGGAAGACAGTCTTCCTTTTTCAAACTGCTTCCTTTTCTCTTCAATTTTCATCAATTCTTCACCAATTTCATCAATTCTGTTGGTCCCGTGTGATTAGTTCCAAGGAGGGTTAGGAACTAATATAACTTTTTCGCTAATTAATCTTGCTGACTTAATTATTTCAATAAGTTGATTAACTCAGCTTTGGTCAGCTTGGCCGAACTTAGCGTAAGACAACTTTAGTCAGATGCTGACTAAGACTGTTTTACTTGAGAGTTGGGAATTGACACTCGCGTGGTCAGTTTCCAACTCAGCACTCCAATTTACTCAGTGTCAGCTTCTAACAGTTTATATGCTGAGTAAATATAACAATCAACACAAGCACATATATATATATATTTGAGAGAGTTAGAAATTACTCAGTATCACTTATCCTGGTTCGGCCTCTCTGCCTACGTCCAGTCCCCAGAGTCCTCCGGGCTTTTAGAATCCAATACTGAGCTCTTTAAGGGTAGAGCACAAACCGATTACAGGCAGTTGAATATGCAAGAGTACATTCCTCTATTCGTCTACTCAACTCCTACTAAGTGCTACAACCCAGCACTTAGATTTCTCTACTACTAAGTACCAAATACCAAGTACTCAGCACGCACACACTCAATATTACAATTGATCACACACTTGTTCCTTTTAAGACAAAGAACACTTTAGATGATTACAAATAATCAATCTAGCATTTACACAGAGAATGAAAGATTTGGTGTAAGCTTTCTCTTTTGTTTTGAGTGCTTTGAATTTGTATCTTTCTCACTTGTAATTTTCTGTTGATCGGCAAAGTTCCAAATGATATCCTTGTTCCTTTTATAGTTGAAATGTGAGGAACAAATCATTTGAAATTGATTTGTCCGTTGAGTCCAAAACGGCTCTTTTGGAGGGACAAACTTCTGGTCAGCTTCAGATGTGCAGACCAATCCTGTCTCTTGAAACTTTCAGACGCCAGATTTGTCTTCTTCTTACAGACTTTGTCTTCTTGTGGCAGTTTGTATGTAGCATAGAACAGTTGACCCATGCATCTTGGAATTTGGCTTTTGCGTAATTCAAAGCTTCTATTATTGGTGCAGACAGTTGTCGAGTTTGTCTTTTAGTTTAACGGATCATTCATGCTGTCCTGACGATTACTCGGCTTCACCTCAATAATCACTGTCTTCGATTTTTACCAAGATCCATGCTGAGTTCTTTTTCACTCAGCTTGTATGGCCAGCTTCGTTCTGTAGGCTTTGTTCCTTGGAGTAGACTTCTCCTGTGCTGAGCTTCGATTCACTCAGCTTCTTTGCTTTATTCTGAAGCTGTTATTCTGAAGATGACTTATCTTCTCTTATGCTGAGTTATTCTTCACTCAGCTTGTGTCGTGTTCTCATGCTGACTTAGTACTGTCTTAATCTTTATTTCTTTTGTACTTTATACTCAATATTGAACAAATGGATTAGTACAATTAAATCAAAGCACTTAAATTTAATTGTCTCTTAATCATGGATTAAACATAAATGATTTTGTCAAATCAAAATCTTGTGGAAAGGTGTTTCAACAAACTCCCCCATTTTGATGTTGGCAAAATATTTAATTTATGGAACTCAGTATTCCCATGATTGAATTTTATCCTTCTGAAATTACTCCCCCGTAAGGGTTGCATATATTGCCTAAAAACTTTGAGAAGACATGTGTATACTGTTTTAATCCTAGATTTTCTAAGATCTTCTTTTGGAGGAATTCAATGTTTACTCAGTTTGATACATGATTGGTTTTGGTACTGAGAGGTTTTTGTTTGTTCAATTTTTTTTGACAGGTCAGCTTATAATAGTAACAGTATCACATATAGTTGAGTCAATTTGAATGAAAGGATACTTAATTATAGATATTCAAGCACAAGTACAAAACAAAATAAGCGAAGTCCTAGGCTGACTAAGCTATTACTTTCTATGGGCAGCATGATACAGTTTTCCCTTGCCTTTGTCTTTCCGCTGCTTATTTCCTGAAGCTTCCCTTGTGTCCTGCTGAGTTCTATCTACTTGGCTTTCCTCCCCGTTTTGCCATCATCAGGCTGAGGCGCGATGAAGGTTTCATTGAGAGCAGCACGAGTAAGTTTTACAGAGTAGGCTTTGAGGCGCTTTGTGCTTTCAAATAAGCCATCAAGGACATGAACTCCATCATCAAGAACAGCTCTAGGAGCACGAAGAGTTGCGCAGATCATGTTGAGCATGTATTCGTGTGCCTTAGTTAGTCAGGATATGGCTTCTGTGAACTGGGCATACGATTGATGGTACATCTTAAGCACAGCCTTGTCATAAATCTCACGCTGGTCAGTTGTGGAACGTACATGCCGAAGTATACTTTGAGTGGCCTCAAGGATAGTATTGGTTTTGACCACATCAGTTTCCATCTCCTCTTTGCTCAGATTCAGAAGACGAACAGCTTCACTTATTTCGTCCATGGTACATTGGGAAGATGAAGAGAGAAGATCACGAGCACCCGTTAGCTCCGAAGATAGCTTGTTAAAACAGTGATCTAACTCGGCAGAGGTAGCATAACCCGTGGTGATGGTAGGTAAGGCATTGATCTGTCCTTGGAGCGAATTCATGTGGTTCACCATCATCAATATCAGCTCAGTTAGCTTGGCAAAGGATTCTTGCTTGGGTTGCTGGAGTTGGACGGATGTCATGACGCTAACTAAATCTTTGAGATGCTTGATCTCATTGAGAAGCTGAGTGACAGATGACAATTCTTGTGACTCAGCATTTACAGTCCCAGCAGCATCGGCATGAGATGTGTTTATATCCTGAAGAAGATGTTGAGCCGAGTCGATGATGCGACGGCCAGACTCAGTTGCATTAAGATAGGCAAATTGCGCCTCAGGATTTACCTCAGTGGCCGAAATTCTAGTTTCATCAGATTTAGGAGGTGTTTGGTGCTGTCCTTTAGTTAAGGTGCCAGTGTGGTCAGCATCGGAATTTTGATGTTGATGAGCAGCAGGAGCTGACTGCTCAATGTTCTGCAAAACAGGATGTGAAGAAATTGGTGGATCTGCAGAAATGGTTACCTGCTCAACATGAACGTTAGTTGGTGCAGGAGGAGGCACTTCAGGTTGAGCAGGGTTTTCCTTAGCTTGCTTGTTTTCTGGATCAGCTAGGACCTCGAGTTCTTGCTCGGCTTGGTTTGGATTTTCTGGAGTCTTGGCATATTGCTCGGTATGAGTAACAGAGGCTTGGTTTTCCTGTATGGAGGGCTCAGCATAGGATGAGAAGAATTTAAAGTGAGTGGTGGTAAGGTCCGTGATTTCATTCATTGGAGGCGAGTCATCCAAGAGATCAATAGTGGGAGTTTTGTTGGCCTTCTTCTTGAGCCTTCTTAACTTTCTTGCCTTTTGAGGAGGTGAGTCAGCAGGAATGGAATCAAGTGATGATTCAATTCCAAGATCAGCATTGAGCCCTTCCCTGACTATTTCTTGCTCTTGGAGCTCAGCATCACCTGTCATATTCTGTTCAGCTAGACTTTCAACTTCGTCAGCATGCTCTATTTGTTCAGCATAAGTTTCTTGATCACCCTCATTATGATCATGCTGACCTTCATTGTCACTTTGTTCCTCTTCTTCTTTTTCTTGATCAGCCGGAGTTTGCTCAAGGTCAATCTTTTGACTTGTGATGAAGTGAGCATCATCAGGGACAGCAAACCCAAGAGGAACAGCTTCAACTGGACTCAGCTCAGCTGTTTTCTTCTTCTTCTTTTTCAGAGGAGTTCCCTCACTTTCTAGCTCCTCAGGCTCATCTTCCCTTTTTCTTTTCTCCACTGACTTACCTTGGTCAGCATCAATTTTCTTCCCCTTAGATACAACCCGAAATTTCTTGGGGACAGCATCGACATCCTTTGTGTTGGTTTGGATTGCATTGCGTTTCTTTTCTTGCTTGGTTTGGATAGCAGCTTCGACTACAACGATATCCTCATCCTGAGGTAGCTCAGCATCCCCTTCCTCCAGATCTTCCTCCTCAACTTCTTCCTCAGATTCCCCTTGAGTTACCTCAACGACCCCTTCTCCCTTCTTGGGTTTGATAGGTTGGTTGTATACTAACCCAAACAGTAACGCATCAGTAATTTCAGTTCCCACTGTTTCTATTTCCATTGTTACGTCGACTTGGTAGTCTTCAAGGATTCGTGAAATAAGAGAACCCAGCCTGAGCTTGATAGTACTCCGTTGGAGTGCTCCTACCAGAAATACCGGCATGTTGAGAGGGGCGTAGGTCAGCATGTGCCAGATGAAGCACTGCTCGAAGTTTGAAGCGGATGATGCTGAGTTGAATTTCGGGAAGATGAAGTTGGTCAGTATATAGTGCGCCATCTTTTGGTTTTGTCCCATGCACGTGCTGGGTATTTCCCCTTTGTGTCCCGCTGGCTTACAGAATGTAGCTACGTGATCCAGCTTTTCTTTTGTGGTTCTAAATTCCTTTCCGGTGTTTGGAAGGTTGAGCAAGGTTTCGAGATAGGAAGGGGTAATGGTGAGCTTCTTACCCTTAAAGTGAGTGACTAGGTGGTCAGCATTGCTTCCATCAACACAGAGGTTCGAGTAGAATTCACGTACTAACCTAGGATAGGTTTTTCCCAGAAGCGAAAAGAGTCCAGCCCATTCGTTTTTCGCAATCCATTCACAAAATGGTTGCTCAGGTGTTATGAAGCTTGGGGAGAACCACCTACATCGGAGAACCTCATGATTCTTCACACTCGGGTATACTTTGATGAAGAATTTCTCAATTGGCTGCTTAGTCTTCTTCTTCTTTGTTGAAGAGGTTGCTAGGTCGGTTTGGGGGTTTCTGTTTGGAGTTAAGTCGTGCTGACTGAGTTGAGGCGGAGACTTAGGGTTTTCATTTTCATTGTTACCACTACCAGAAGGATTTTGGGTTTTCGCCATTGTTATGAACTTTTGAAAGAATTTTGAGATTCAGAGAGAGAGATTCGAATGCCAAGGGTTTTCGTGTGTAAAGAGTGATAAGTGGGAAAACTTCCACTTTATAGTGGTGCTAATGAATCCTAAACATTGAACTAACCGTTTTACCCTCGAGATTATCAACCGACATGGATTCTGTCATTTATGACACGTTCGGCGCATGGGATTTATCATTATTGCTTACGTTATCCTAGGTGGCCATTAATGCGCATGCCAGCATTTAATGTTTTAAATGAGATTTACTCAGTATAGAGAATGTCAAACGTTTGTGATTTCTGAGTAGTCAGTTTTACGTAGGAAAGTTGTGGATTTTAGTAACTCAGCTTAGGGAGAATCACTCAGCATGTATGTCTACTCAGCTTAGAGTGAATTCATGTTATTCTTAACTCAGCGTGCAATAGTTACTAAATTTTCACAAATCACTCAGCATGGCAATCACTCAACATTCAATTTAGCATATAGAATTTATTGAAGAGGATTAGACATACCGATAGCTTCCCTTAGTATGTTGAATTGCTCACGAGCCAAAGGCTTTGTGAAGATATCCGCAAGCTGTTCATTTATTGATACGTAGGTCAGCTTGATCTCACCCTTGAGTACATGATCCCTGATGAAGTGGTGTCTTATGCTGACATGCTTCATCCTGCTGTGTTGGATTGGATTCTTAGATAAGTCAATGGCACTCTTATTGTCACATTTGACTTCTATTGTTTCTGTTTTGACACCATAATCCTCAAGCTGTTGCTTAATCCATAGGACTTGAGCCACATAGCTTCCAGCAGCAACACACTCAGCTTCAGTTGTAGACAAGGCTACTGATGACTGCTTCTTACTAAACCACGACACTAGACAGCTTCCCAGGAATTGACATCCTCCTGAAGTGCTTTTTCGTTCTAGCTTGTCTCGTCCATAGTCAGCATCAGTATATCCAATCAGTGTGAAGTCACTTGTATTTGGATACCATAGACCTGCATTAACTGAGCTCTGCAAATATCTGAAAATTCTTTTTACAGCTATTAAGTGAGATTCCCTGGGGTCAGCTTGATATCTTGCACAATAACATACTGAGTACTGAATATCAGGTCTACTGGCAGTAAGAAAGAGTAGAGAGCCAATCATACCTCGATATAACTTGCTGTCTATAGACTTACCTTTCTCATCAGCACAAAGGACCGTGTCAGTACCCATTGGGGTTGATATGGGCTTACATTCTTCCATATCAAACTTCTTTAATATTTCTTTGGCGTACTTAGCCTGACTTATGAAGATGCCATTCTTACCTTGTTTGATTTGAAGTCCAAGGAAGAAGTTGAGTTCGCCCATCATAGACATTTCGAACTCAGTTTGCATCTGTTTGCTAAATTCTTTACACATAGAATCGCCAGTAGCACCAAAGATTATGTCATCTACGTAAATTTGAGCAAGTAGGGTATTTTTACCCTTTTTCTTAATAAACAAGGTTGTGTCAGCTTGGCCTCTGACATAGTTCATGGTCAGCAGGAAGTTGGTCAACCTCTCATACCAAGCTCTTGGAGCTTGCTTCAGGCCATATAAGGCCTTTTTGAGTTTATAAACGTGGTTTGGGAATTTTGGATCTTCAAACCCAGGAGGTTGATTAACATATACCTCTTCGTTTATAAAGCCATTAAGAAATGCACTTTTAACATCCATTTGATATAATTTAAAGTTCATAAAGCTGGCATAGGCACACAGTATACGTATAGCTTCTAACCTAGCAACAGGTGCGAAGGTTTCACCGTAGTCAATGCCCTCTTGCTGACTATAGCCTTGGGCTACAAGTCGGGCTTTATTTCTAACTACGTTGCCTTATTGATCTAATTTATTTCTAAAGACCCACTTAGTTCCTATGGTCTTTTGGTTCCTAGGTTTAGGTACTAAATCCCATACCTCATTTCTTGTGAATTGATCAAGCTCTTCTTGCATAGCATTGATCCAATATTCATCGTGCTCAGCATCGGCAAAATTCTTTGGCTCATGCATTGAGACGAAGGCAACATTGCTGAGATACTTCCTAAGCTGATCTCTCGTCATCAGCTTGTTGTCAGCAGCATCAAGAATGGACTTTTCTGAATGTCCTCTTGGAATTTTTATTTCCTTGGGTAATGCTGAGTTGTTTGGAACAGGTGTTTCCACAATTTCTACAGGAATAGATTGGTCAGCAAAGGTTATTTCCATCTCTTGCTTACCTTTGGTCAGCCCTTGTATTGATGACTCAGAGGCTCCATTTTGATCAGCGGAAGCTGAGCTTGGTTCATCTTCAGTGAGCTTAGTTGACTTTCCTGCAGGGTCAGCTTCATCGAACTCAACATGGACAGACTCTTCTACAACTTGAGTTCGTTTATTATATACCCTATATGCTTTGCTGTTAGTTGAGTACCCTAAAAAGATCGTTTCGTCAGCTTTGGCATCAAACTTTGCAAGATTATCTTTTGTGTTGAGTATAAAACATTTACACCCAAAGGCACGAAAGTAGCCAATGTTGGGCTTTCGTCCTTTCCAAAGTTCATATGGGGTTTTCTTAAGAATAGGTCTAACTAAAGCCCTATTTAGAATATAGCATGCTGTGTGGACAGCTTCACCGCAGAAATACTTTGGAAGCCTATTTTCACTCAACATTGTCCTAGCTATTTCGACAATTGTTCTGTTCTTCCTTTCAACAACCCCATTTTGTTGAGGTGTTCTAGGAGCAGAGAAATTGTGGCCAATACCACTGATTTCACAGAATTCATCAAACTGTTGGTTTTTGAATTCTCCACCATTGTCGCTTCTAATGTGAGCTACTTTTAGGTCTTTGTCAATTTCAAGCTTTTTAATTAATGTGGTAAACATCTCAAATGTTTCATCCTTGCTACTCAGCAAGATGATCCAAGTGTACCGAGCGAAATCGTCTACAATAACCAAGGAAAATTTCTTACCTCCCAAGCTGAGTGGCTGGATAGGTCCGAAAAGATCCAAGTGTAGTAATTCCAATGGTCTCTTGGTTGAGACAATATTTTTACTTTGAAATGACTTCTTAGTTTGTTTGCCTTGCTGACAAGCTTTACACAATTGATCTTTTTCAAATTTAAGTTTGGGCAATCCATCAACTAGTTGCTTTCTAGCCAATTTGGCAAGAAGGTCCATGCTTACATGACCAAGTCTTCTATGCCATAGGCAGGAGTTATCCTCTTTAGACACTAAGCATATGTTTTTAGAAAACTATTTTTCTAAACTCAGCATGTATACATTGTCTACACGAGGGGCAGTTAAAATCAATTCGTTTGTTTTTCCCTCGAGTATTTGACACTTAGCATCATCAAATACAACCTTTCTGCCGCTCTTGCAAAGCTGAGCTACACTCAGCAGATTGTATTTGAGACCTTTAACTAAGGAGACTGACTCAATAGTTGGGTTACCTCCGATAGTACCTAAGCCGACTATCTTACCCTTCTTATTGTCTCCAAAGCTTACACTTCCACCTTGTTTAAGCTCTAGTGTGATGAACTGAGTTTCATCACCAGTCATGTGCCTCGAGTATGCACTGTCTATATACCACAGTTTTGATTTCTCCACGCATCTCAGGCTCACCTGCATTTTAGACTATTCATCTTTAGGTACCCAATTCTTTTTGGGTCCTCGTTTGTTAGCATAAACAGGTACAAAGTCATATTTTAACTTGTGACGACATACTTTTATAGTGTGGCCTTGTTTACCACAGAAGTCACAATATGTTACCCTTTGAGGGTGATGCTGAGTGCGGTCTGCATTATTATGCTGAGCGTGCCAACATACCTTAGTGGTATGTCCTTTTCTTCCGTAGAAGTCACATTGGACAAACCGCTTGTTAAATCAACACACATCTCTTGTGTGCCCCTTTTTCACGCAACAGTCACACTGAGTGAACTGTTTATGCTGACTAGTACTTGGGTACTCAGCATGGGTTTTATTTTTATTTGAGCCTTTTATTTGACTCTGTAGGGTTGTAATGTCCTTTCTTAGTTTCTTTGACTCAGATTGGACCTCCATGACAAACTTATGCATTATTTCCATGTTACTATGTAAATCTGAGTTGTCTTGGAGGAGATATCGGAGGTCACTCAGCTTAACCTCTTCAATCTCATCACACCGCCTGCTAAGTGATTTTATTTTCTTGTTACATTTCTTAGTTAGCTTATATAAATCACTCAGGGCATTGACCATCTCATTTCTAAACAAGAGTAAGGGTGTTACCTCATTGTTGTGTACCTCCTGGTCAGTTTCATCAGAGAGGTCAGCTTGCTCAGATTGAGAGTGATCAGCATCATCGGCCATGAAGCATATGTTTGCCGTTTCATTTGCATCAGCTTCAGATGGTGTTGACTCATCACTGTCACTTCATGTTGCTACAATTGCTTTCTTGTTTCCCTTCTTTTCTCTTTTGAGGTTTGGGCAGCTTGACTTGATGTGCCCAGTTTGGTGGCACTCAAAACATGTGACAAACTTGGAGCTGTCCTTCTTGTATTTGTCACTGGACTCAGCTTTGTATCTGTCATTTTTTCTGAATGGCCTTCTGCTGTTCTTTTCATTCTTCCTAAACAGCTTCTTCATTTTTCGTGTAAACATGGCCATTTCCTCATCGTCTGATGAGTCAGCTTCGGTCGAGTCAGCTTTCATGACAAGTGACTTTTGTTTCTTGTCTTCTGACTTTTCTTTCTCTTTAGCTTCAAAGTTTTGCATTGAGATCTCATGGGTCAGCAGAGATCCGATTAGCTCGTCATACTTGTATGTAGTCAGGTCCTGAGCTTCTTCTACTGCAGTTTTCTTAGCTTACCAGCTCTTGGGTAAGCTTCTCAAGATTTTCTTCACTTGTTCTTCTTCGGTGAAGTTCTTGCCGAGTCTTTTTAGCTCATTTATGATATTAGTGAATCTAGCATTCATGCTGGAGATGTCCTCGTTGTCGTTCATTTCGAACAGCTCATACAATCTCATGTGTTGATTCACCTTTGACTTTTTGACCTTGCTTGTACCTTCATAGGTCACCTTGAGCTTTTTCCATATCTCCTATGCTGACTCACAACCTGATATTTTATTGTATTCTGCAGCATCTAAAGCACAGTGAAATATATTGATAGCCGAAGCATTATTTTGAAGTTTTCTAAGGTCATCTTCTGACCACTCAGTTTCACTCTTAACAACTTTCTTATTGTTAACAGTTTTATATGGCACGTATGGGCCTTGAACTATTGCAAGCCATGCACTCATGTTTGTGGCTTGAATGAAGTTCTTTATCCTATTCTTCCAGAATGTATAGTTGGATCCAAAGAATAGGGGAGGCCGACTAATAGATAATCCCTCAGGGAGTATCTGTGTTGTTTGGTTCCCTGGAAGGAAACGAGTGCTGTTCTCAGCCATTTATGGGGATCCGCTCAAGATAGTTATATCTTAGAGTAGTGAGCTTAGGCTTTGATACCACTTGTTGGTCCCGTGTGATTAGTTCCAAGGGGGGGGGTTAGGAACTAATATAACTTTTTCGCTAATTAATCTTGCTGACTTAATTATTTCAATAAGTTGATTAACTCAGCTTTGGTCAGCTTGGCCGAACTTAGCGTAAGACAGCTTTAGTTAGATGCTCACTAAGACTGTTTTACTTGAGAGTTGGGAATTGACACTCGCGTGGTCAGTTTCCAACTGAGCACTCCAATTTACTCAGTGTCAGCTTCTAACAGTTTATATGCTGAGTAAATATAACAATCAACACAAGCACATATATATATATTTGAGAGAGTTAGAAATTACCCAGTATCACTTATCCTGGTTCGGCCTCTCTCCCTACGTCCAGTCCCCAGAGTCCTCCGGGCTTTTAGAATCCAATACTGAGCTCTTTAAGGGTAGAGCACAAACCGATTACAGGCAATTGAATATGCAAGAGTACATTCCTCTATTCGTCTACTCAACTCCTACTAAGTGCTACAACCCAGCACTTAGATTTCTCTACTACTAAGTACCAAATACCAAGTACTCAGCACGCACACACTCAATATTACAATTGATCACACACTTGTTCCTTTTAAGACAAAGAACACTTTAGATGATTACAAATAATCAATCTAGCATTTACACAGAGAATGAAAGATTTGGTGTAAGCTTTCTCTTTTGTTTTGAGTGCTTTGAATTTGTATCTTTCTCACTTGTAATTTTCTGTTGATCGGCAAAGTTCCAAATGATATCCTTGTTCCTTTTATAGTTGAAATGTGAGGAACAAATCATTTGAAATTGATTTGTCCGTTGAGTCCAAAACGGCTCTTTTGGGGGGACAAACTTCTGGTCAGCTTCAGATGTGCAGACCAATCCTGTCTCTTGAAACTTTCAGACGCCAGATTTGTCTTCTTCTTACAGACTTTGTCTTCTTGTGGCAGTTTGTATGTAGCATAGAACAGTTGACCCATGCATCTTGGAATTTGGCTTTTGCGTAATTCAAAGCTTCTATTATTGGTGCAGACAGTTGTCGAGTTTGTCTTTTAGTTTAACGGATCATTCATGCTGTCCTGACGATTACTCGGCTTCACCTCAATAATCACTGTCTTCGATTTTTATCAAGATCCATGCTGAGTTCTTTTTCACTCAGCTTGTATGGCCAGCTTCGTTCTGTAGGCTTTGTTCCTTGGAGTAGACTTCTCCTGTGCTGAGCTTCGATTCACTCAGCTTCTTTGCTTTATTCTGAAGCTGTTATTCTGAAGATGACTTATCTTCTCTTATGCTGAGTTATTCTTCACTCAGCTTGTGTCGTGTTCTCATGCTGACTTAGTCCTGTCTTAATCTTTATTTCTTTTGTACTTTATACTCAATATTGAACAAATGGATTAGTACAATTAAATCAAAGCACTTAAATTTAATTGTCTCTTAATCATGGATTAAACATAAATGATTTTGTCAAATCAAAATCTTGTGGAAAGGTGTTTCAACAAACTCCCCCATTTTGAAGGGTTTAAATGTTAAAGATTTGATTACATCTGCTTTTCTACAAATTTGGAGTTTCAAGAAGTATATGTTCAATCTGTTGTTTGTTTTATTTGTACCTTTAATGGTTTATTTTGCTCTTTATAATCATTTTCTTACCTTTGTGGATTCTGTATTAGGCATAGCCAGTACTTATGTAAGGTTTTATTCCTTACTTTTCTTATTGTACTTGTTGTTTTCTTATCTATAAAATGATGTACACATTTTTATCAAAAAAAAAAAAAAATAGTTTTGCCGGGATGTTACGTGTTTTTACTGTTTATTTTTGTTCTTTAGCGTTTCTTACAGCTTTCTTTGTTAAAAAAAAAAAAAAAAACTAAAATGAGTCAGGAATCAATAGCAATCAGTAACAGAGACCATTGCTTTTGAATCAAGTTTGGCTCAACTCAACCTACCCCCTCTTTCTCGAATTCCAACCTTACACAAATTACATATAAAAGTAACATACCATTTTGCGAAATCCTCAAAGACCAAGAAAATAAAAATAAAAAATCTTAAATATCATTGTAAAAGCACTTTGTTGAATTTAGCTGTTCCCCAAGTTGAAGCCAAGAATAGATTGAATGAAAAACATGTTTGTAACAAATTGGTGGTGCTAGAGTAGAAGGTCGGTATAAAAACCAATTCTAAAAGATGATGATGAGTGGAAAATAAATTGAATACTATTGAAAATATAGAGGAATTAATTTAACATATTAATAACTTGTATTTTATAATATATCTAAACACTTAGATCAGAACACATGATACATCTACATGATACTTGACCACAGTGTTACAGCGTATATATATTAGTAGGAATACGATTATAATTAAAATATCCGGTGAGAGAGTTTTGCTTCCTGAGAGGAACCTATCCGGCTCGAATCTAGATTAGTCTAAACTGTGAATCTAGGATACCGGATGGTTAAAAATAAAAAATCACAAACAAATTTCTCTAAAAGAAACAAAAACAAAAACAAAATCAAACATTATATAACAAGGGACATCCTAATTTAAATTAGACCATAAAAAGAAACATATTGAACAAGAAAAAGGTAGATGGAGTTTCATTATCCAATTCACCAATACCTACAACGTTTCAACAGAAGGAAGATCCATTGCTTAAGAAATCAAAAGACCCTTTACTTGAAAAGAGGCAACATAGACAAATAGTGGACAACCCAAATCCTAAGCCAAAGCCATGACCATCTCCCAAATTTTACAGTCAAAAAATCTATGGGATGATGAAAATATACGAATCACCTTCTTCAAATGTGTTAAATGGCAAGTAGAAGAAACATTAGATCCTATAAACTGCCCTTACCATTACTTCTGTGACAGCACTTATCCTGGGAACTTCCCACCTTATGTTGACATTTTAGTTCTTCTCTTTGCAACTGTTTCATACCTCTCAACATTAATCATCATGGTAGTAGATATATCAACAAGATCAGACTCCGGTTTCACTCGTTCCAAGCGATTCTTACTACCGTCCGGTCCTGTTTTTCTTCCGGTTATACTTCTAATACTAGCAAAAGGACATCGGATCAGTTCCGTATTTCCACTCTCGACTATCGGTCCGGCTATTCTTCAGCTGCTTCATGTGTCCGCCCTTGTTTTCGATCATGGTGTTGATAAAGATTTGAGGTATGCAATCTATGAGGCATCCACGATTTCTGGAATTCTTCATGCAAGTCTATATTTGGATTCTATTATATTGCCTTATTATACAGGTTTTGATGCTCTGACTTCGTCTAGACTTTCCGGTGAGTGTCCATCGTGTGTTTGTCGGAAGGAGGTTTTGGTGGTCGGCGGACAGTTGGTGAGGTATCGGGGTTGGTCAGCAACCACATTTGTGGTTGTGGGAGCTCTGTGTTTGAGGGTCATATGTAGAATGACAGAAGGAGAAAATAGAAGAACAACTATGGTTGTGAAATCATTGTTTGAGAGCTTAGGTTGGATATTGATTACTGTTGACTGTGTTTACCTAACGGGAAAGGCTCCGCCTGAGCAATTTATGATTCGAATTATAGCTTTTGGGAGTGTATTTATTTTGATTTGTCTTCATATGATAAACAAACTCTGCTCTCGAATAGCACAACGAAACTTGGTACATGAAAAATCGGATTCCCTCACCAGTTGAGATATTTGTAATTCACGTTTGTAAGTAAAGGTGGTAGGTAGGTACAACAGAAACTTGCTCGTACATGTACAGAGGTAACGAGAAGTTCTACAACGAACGGGTGTAATAGACCCGACTATTGAAAAAAAAATATACACAACTTTCATTGGAAATGATTGATGTAGAAAAGAATTTATACATTTGATAAATTTTCATTGATACAGCCTAATGGATCGAGATCATAATAAAATTTCTGCAAAGTAACTCAGTACCATACAGTGGTTTTTCTTTTTAAACTATGATTCGCAAAAACTGAAATTAATGTCCCTCTCTAAAAGTATTTTATGAACATCAAACTGGTCATGTCTACTATGGAAGTAAATGATCTAACAAATTTTCATATCAAAATGAATTTACCAACATTAGGCAACTCAAAACTGATTAAAAGAACTGCAAGAATACAGATGAAAAGAGTGCTCCCAAAATTGCGGAAATAAATATATCATCTTCTATATTGAATGATCAATTTGCCAAAACTGATGCATATATTTTTTGCACTGGACCGGCTAAGTCGGGATATAAACATCATCGTTTAGATGCCATGTGCATATCCTGTACTTCAACACCATGCAAGAGAAATCTGAATGATCTGATGTACAACTCACAGGAAAAACCTCCTTCGGCTGGTATCCATTTCCGGCTGAACATTCATAGAAGGAAAAAAAAAAAGGTTAACAGTCACATAAACAACAGAGTATAACAAAATTCAGACAATTTGGTAAGTAAATTCACCTTGTGAACCCATTCATATTCGGCACCTTTCGTATCAAAAGTTCCGTGCTGCAAAGTTATCAACTTCAATGTGAATCGAGGACCACACTCCTGCATACATTTAGGAAAAAAACATTAGCTCTAGAACATGCCAGATTCCATGCATGTAAAACTGATATTATAACAGGAACAGGGCATCTATATGTTGTTGAAACTAATGCCCTGCTGAAAACTAAACACCTGATCATAGACGATTTCAGAAGGTTGAAGTTATGTAAGACAAAGATGATCATTTTAAGCAACTCTTCAGATGCCAAACCAAGTTATAAGATCAAGGGAGAAGTTATATCAAACCCATCAGATCTAATGACGAATAAATTAGAGAAACGAACCTGAAGGCGTGCAATAACTTTCTCCTTTGTGATTTTCTCAGCCTTCCCATCCTTGGTTTTTTTTCCTTTTGAACTACTGTCTTTGTTTTCTTTGGTGTCAAAGATGTATCTGACAGACAGCGGTTAACATTATCAGAAAGACCACATGTAAAAATGATAGCATCCCAGGAAGCATTATGAGGCTCACCTGTGATGCCGAAAGAATATAAAATCTCGCTGATTATGGAAGGTCACAACTCGCCGACCACGGAATTCTGGGTCTTGTGGGAAAAGTGACTGTATTAATCTACAAGGGAACAAATAAAAAAAAAAAAAATGAAACTGCTTGAATAAAGCTTCATAAAAATAATGAAGATCATGAGTGGTACAAGTCCAAGACTTCAAAATTGATAAAGTAAACATTCTTCACATAAAAAGAATCCCAAACCTTCCCATTCGATGACCTAATCGGGTTGTAAAGTTAGCCAACACAAGCTCAGGCTGGTGATTGGTAGGGTTTCCATGATTCTGCAAGCAATACGAAGGAGATTAACAGTATCCATTATATGTTCCCTTCCCCAATCAGGGAACAAAACTTAGAAACTTTAATCAAGCATCTGATAAGTTTCATTAAGTAAAGATTCTCTAAAAGGTGTTAATTTGACTTATCAAGCATAATTCCCAATTATGATGTATGATCCGAACTCATGCATAACTGCTCAAACTATATTTCTCATTTCACTACACCAGATTTGCTGAAAATGCAGTTGTTCTCCACCTAAAGTACTCATTCTCAAACTACGAGTGGTTGCATAGGACCAGCTTGACCATGCCATATTCATGGTAAAGCGATTTATACAGCATCTATCTTCATCAATAATAAAATAAATATGCTGTGCTCAGATAATAACACATAATAAATCAGAAGTGGTGCAACAATATTAGCTTTAAGATCAGGAACTAACCTTAATATCCTTGCGTAAAACAAGATTTGAGAGTTTGAAATGTGCAGTAGGTCCATTGGGCAAGCAAATGATCCAGAGAGCATCTGTACAACAGTCAAACTGGTAAGCACAAATTATTTTGAGCTCCTACAATACAGTAAGGTGCATTGTCCATCATAATTCATATCTGATAGTCGGAAAATAGGCAACAATCTGAGACCGCATATTAAAGCAAAACACCTCTATTTAATTGCATGAATAACCACTAACCTACTTCCCTGCGGTTAGTATGCACATCAATGATAGCAGTATAGTCCCTATTGATAGCATATTTTGTAACCTGCAAAAACATTATCAAACATCTTACCCAAGATATCACAAACTATAACAATTATATGATTGGCATCATATTTTAGATGAAGGGCGATTAGAGATAACAATAAGCAAAATGCACCTCTTTCAAATCGTAGGTTCCTCGCTTCTTATATTCTGCATTTGGAATCACAGAAAGCAGCTCTTTTATAAAAAGGGGTCCCCTCTGAAGTCCAAGTCACACAATAAAATACCCATATATAATGTCAGGTAAACATTTTGCTGGAACAAATCTAAAATTATGATATATATCATTTTCCATGAGGTATGGTAATGTATATCTTTCACTTTTAGATAAATGACTTCACAACAAAAACAAACACAAAATAAAATCAACACATACAGTAGAATTGAATCTGCAGGTAGTGATCAATATCTTTGGAGTACGTTCACGGTTTAGCAATGAACTAAATTCATCAGCATCATTGCCTGCAAATAACTGCAAATGGACACTAATGCATCAGATCCTGTATACTTTATGCCAAGGAAAGCAGCTACTGAATTCACATTACAAAAAACTTAAACAAGTAATTTTAAATAACAAAACAGACCGTCTAGAACCATAATCTTTATGGTGTCCAATGGGATGCAGGCTTTGAAATTAAACATAATCTCTGTTGGTTTGTTTCTAATACTAATAAAAGGCCTACTTCAAAACAGTTCAGAACAGCATAGTTTTTCATTTTCAGAAATTTTTAACATAAACATGCATTTCCAAGATAATATGGTGATCTAAGAAAGATAGTTACGGTCAAGTCATGCTAAATGGAATTCCTACTATCCTATTCAATTGATTTTATTAAGTAATTCAACTATAATTCTCACTGTAAAAGGAAAAATTAAGAGGAAATAGTATAAAAACAAGGTAAAATAAGGCAATGGTATTAAAGGCATAAATACCTCATCATCATCAGGCTTGCATATGGTCTCATCAAGCTCACGTGTGTTTTCAATGGTGCGAGGAGTCGGTCTCGGAGGAGGCTGCATAGTCCAATACGAACCAAAATCAAGTCAATTTCTATTGAATAAAAACCACACACAAACAAGTCTACACATATTTCGTGAGTAACTGTCTAGTCTCTGCTAACTGTTCAGCTAAAACTAATCCAAATTCGCTTCCAAACGTTTGCCCTGGGAATATAAATGTGCCATGTGTTTCAAGCAATATACAATTTACAGAGAAACCGGAAACAAGAAGGAGAAAAGGATAGGACCTCCTCGCCGAGTTCAAGAGCGCGCTTCTCAGAGGCATCACGAGATTTCTGCTTATTTCTCTTCTCAACCTTCTTTAGGTGCTTGAGTTTAGCGTGAGCTTCTGATCTCTTCTCCTTGTTCTTTATCATCGATGGAAGTACTTCCCTCTTCTCAACTTCTCCATCTTCATCAATCATCTTCCTCTTCTGCCTGTTTTTATTTCTTACGTCTACGTCGTCATCGGAATCCGCCATTCTTCCTCTCTTGTGCTTGCCAGCCATTTTTTGCTTACAGTCCGTAATTGCAATTCACCATGGATGCGGAGGACGGTGATCTATATTAGGGTTTAAGGATTTGGCTGGACTATTATTTTGGGCCCAGAAAACTCAATGCTAAAGGGCCGATTATATTGCACAAATAAGCCCTTACCCGTAACTTCTTAAACTCACCCACTTCAGATTTTCAATAAATACAGTTAACATAGAAATCTTGATATTATTATATCTTTTTTTTTGGTGAAATTATTATATATCTTTACTTCTTGGCAAATGATGCTGGTATATAAGCATTAATTATGTTTTATTATATTTTTAATTAAAAAAATTAATTTTAAAACATTTATTTATACTGAAAATATAATTAATTTATTAATTTTTATAAATCTTTAGTAATTTAATTTTTTAATATTAACAAATTTTATTATAGATTTTTGGAAAACTAAATTAACACTCATTATAGAATTTTGTGGGTGTTTATTTACTGTTCTTAGAGTTGTAAATATCAAAACTTTTAATTCTTTCAATTGTGTAATATTGTTTTAAGAATAACTAATAGTTGAGATCTCATATTAATTTGTTCAAATATTTTGATGATTCAAGGTTACGTACAATCTATACTTATTAAAATTTTAAGGTGAAGATTCAATTTAGATCTAATGGTAAATAAGGTCTATATAAACACAGCTACTATGCAACATAAACCACTAAATTGTTAGTAGCATTGGTCACTATATGTGGAATTTCAAAGACTTTCAATGTGAAATCGCACCTGAGGTAGTGAGTGATTCATCTAACAACTTTGTCAATAGGCCATACCAAACTTACAATCTTTCTCTAATTGAAAAATGGTGTCACGAGCTATTCCACATATTGTGACCAATGCTAAAGAATAAATATGGATTAATTCAGTTCATTTCTGTACCATCATATATTAATTATCATATATATTTGATAACACGGGGAAAAATCCTTGATCAGAGCACGTCCCTGTGAGGCGCCGTTGGGATCGGCCGGGGACACTCCGATGCCAAAGTCAGTAAGGAAGATCAAGAGAGCAAACTGAATTGACAAAGAATAAGTGAATGTGTGTACCTTGATAGTCTAGGGATGTAGGCTATATATAGTTGGGGAATTCGTAACCTCTAGGTAACTAGAAAGTCTCCATTAATGCTCATTTAATGGCGGTTACAAGTTACTCTTAACCTGATGGTTTAAGACTATTAATGATTCATTTAATGATCTTTATGGCCGAGTTGGCGGTTAGCCGTTACTGTGATGAATCAGGTGAAAGAGGAGATTCGCCTCATAGGTTCGCCAGCGGATCTCACTGTGCTGAACCGTGGAGATCCGCCATCTGGTTCTTCTTGCAGCGTTCTCAAGGTGAATATCCCTTTTGGTCCTTGGGATAATATTCTTTGATCCGTCAAGGCGTATGTACGCTCTCCTTGAGAGCTATGGCGGGTCTCCGCTACTTGCTCTCATTGGGCGTATCTCGTTATGGCGTATCTCACCATGGTCCACGTGGCGCGGCATAATGCTAGAGACTCCTTCATTTTCTTTATTATTTGCATATTCTCCCCTGCATTAATTATCATTAATGCCACATTAATCATGTATAAATATCTCTTTTAGAAGGAATAATGGTTTGCCATTATTTCTATTAATTTTCCCTTATTCTTTATTCAAGAATAATTTGGGTTGTTATCAGAAGCCCCCCTAAAGGTATAAAAAGCTCTTTAGGGCTGTCTAATCGTATTCCATGCTATTGATCTTTTAAGTGTTCAAACTTCTTCTGAATTTTCTCAAGGTTTCAAACTTGTTATGTCTCGAGGTAGGTGGCCAACCATATCCCTAGAGGCTTATGATAAGCTTTATGGATTTCTTTCCCTAGGATCCAATGTATGGAGATTTTTACGTTGTCTGTGAACTCTGACCGTTTATAAGGAGATTCGCCTTAGAGATCCGCCCGTGGATCTCATATGGCTTAGTCTTGATGATCAACTTGCTACCTATCTTTGAGTGATCTGTCCAAGGCAACTTAGAGTAGGTGGCCAGCCATACCCTTGTATGAAAACCTTTGTGAAGGCTTGAACCTTGGTGAAGGTTTGTGTGCTTGGTATTCCTTTTGAGGGAATCAAGCTACCGTAAGCGTTTGATCTGCTTCCTCTCTTTGAGGTGGATCAATCTGCCATAGGTGTAGAAAACTCCTCTTTTTGAGAGAAGTTTTGAAGGATGTAAAGATCTCACGTCTGAGAAATGTTTTAATCCTGGCGGTGATCAGGGCTTGATCCGCCGTGTTTTATTTTTCTATCTTGGAGGAAAGTGGACCCGCCCTAGATGGGGCCATTTGTTCCTACCACATAGGATTATGATTCGCCTTAGGGACTTCTTTTCTTCAGTTCTGCCATATTGAGGAGAATGACCCGCCCTTAGGGATCAGTGAGAATGATCAGCCATTTAGGGACTTTTGTGCATTTTGTGGAGGCGAGACTTTGTTATTTCTATGATGAAGATGCGGATTAATTTTGATGAAAATGAGACTTCATTAATTGGATAAAGACGAGGCTTTATGAATTGGATGAAGACGAGGCTTCATTACTTGGAGATGAAGACGAGGCTTCATTATTTGGAGATGAAGACGAGGCTTCATTACTTGGAGATGAAGACGAGGCTTCATTATTTGGAGATGAAGACGAGGCTTCATTACTTGGAGATGAAGACGAGGCTTCATTACTTGGAGATGAAGACGAGGCTTCATTATTTGGAGATGAAGACGAGGCTTCATTACTTGGAGATGAATCCCTTAGCAAGTAATTTTCTAGAATCTGGTTTACGATTTCTCCGATTGTTTAGGGTAGGTGGCCAGCCGTACCCCAATGTGTGAACCTTTGTGAAGGTTTAGAAGCTGTTCTATTCCTTCTAGAGGAAGTAAAGCTGCCCAGGGGATTAACTTGCTACCTATCTTTGAGGTGAAGCGATCCGCCCGTAGGACTTTGTGAACCCTTCTTTGGGAAGGGAGTGAGAGAGTGTAAAGTCCTTGCGTCCAAGGAATGTTTTAACTCGTTTATGGTGTCCGACTGAATGGTGTCCGACCGAATGGTGTCCGACCGAATGGTGATCATCTAAAGATGGATCCGCCCATGAGAGTGTTCTCTTATCTTTGAGGAGAGAGTTGAGCTTATTTGAAAGCTCCTGAGGGTCTGTGCTTCTTACCTTTATGGAAAGGGGATCCGCCCGTGATGGGATCAATTGTCCTATCTTTGAGGTAATTGATCCACATGTGGAACTTATGATTCGCCAGACACTGGACGTATATCAGCACTAAAAGCTAGGCAAGTGAATATAAGAAGTATGGCGAGAAAGAATAAATTATAAAATATAGGATACTATAACAGTTTAATGCACATATAAGAATATGTAAAAATACTGATTTTTAGGCCCATGGTTCCGTCTTTTCTGAGCAACTAGAACCACATCCTTAATGATGTTTAACTTACGAGTGATCACATCTGGGCTTATTCCTGTACGGATCTCATTCTCCTATGCAAATAGGCTTTCAGACTCAATGATGTTTAATCCTTTGGCGATTCGTACCCGCTTTCCATCAGCAATAAGGAGCGTTTCTGTGTCGCCCAAAGCTGTAGTGACAAGTTAATATTTCTCACCTTCGTCCTCTTTGGATTGTGGGCGAATTGATAGTGACGCTGAGTAGGTCTCTTGAACCGTCTTTTGGTTCCCGCTAATCATTACTCCTCATTTGTTGGTGAGAATGTACCTATGGTGATGATATTGCAAGAACTGCCCGTGTCTACCATTATCCGCCTCATTTCATCTTCCATCCTTCAATTGTCAACGCATCTGTATGTGGAGAGATTATTGGACCTGTTTCTGCAAAAGGAGCAATGGAGGGATGTTTTATCTAGAGTGGATATTTTTGCTTTTTCCACGGGTGGCTGATACCCTGGTCCATCCGCCATGACATTAATGACACTTTTGAATTTATTTTTGGGATCTGTCTTCTGCTTGTCATCTTGTTATTTGTTATTCTGGACAAAGCTATCTAGTTTGCCAGCTCCCAGCAAGCTTCAGTGTGGTGGCCAACCAAAGGATGGTAATAATCTTAGATTGGGTACCCCCTCAAATTTGACCACTGGAATATTTATATTACTTGTACTAAAGTCCTGTTTATGGAGGAAGAACCCCGATTTTTGTCTTTCTCACGATCTCGATTGTGAGATTCGCCTTTGGTTTTATGTGATGGAGATAACGATTCGCGGCGTATGTCATCTACCTCCCTGAATGCTTTTGCATCGTTCAATTAGATTCGCCATATTGCGGGGTTTTCTCCGGATCAGATCCTCCTGTAAGCTTTTACATGTTGTATTTTTGGCCAATGCTTCTGCAGCTGATCCACCGCCGCCTGAACCGCCTATATGTAATCGGTCATGACCTCCTTGGTTTCCTACGGGGACATGACCAATGTCTCCTGGTCGGGAGGATGATGGTGGTGGGTCGGTACTCCGGGGTGTATCAATAGGCCTCTTACTACGTCAGCGTATTGGAGAGGGAGGTGACCTACCTCTGCGAGAAGAGCCCTGTCTTCGTGGCGAAGATGTTTTACGATGCTTCTCATTCGAAACTGACATTTGCACAGTTTTGTAGTTAGCTCAAGACATGAAAGTTTTGTTTATCCAATTTGGCAATTCATCAACCCATAATGGCCTTAATAGTTAGGGACAGTTACATGATGATCACAAATTGATTTAATATGTTTAATTCTCTTACGTCGGTAAAAGAAATTCTAATAATGTCAGATAAACAGTTTTTATATGAATAAACACATCCTTGTAAAAAAGGGAATGAAATAACTGTTTGACAAAACAATATTCAAAAATATGAATTTTTAATATTAAAAGTACTAAATAGGAGAAAAGCCATATATAGATGGTGAATTGTACAAGGAAAACCAAATATGATTTTTTGCAATTTCTTCTAATAGTTATATGCTTGTTCACCCAAAAGACCGACTAGATCTAAATCCTTTGCAATTACATGAGCAATTTTATGATATTTTAATATCAAATGACAAAATCACATCGAATGGATGATTTTTTCCTTTTGTAAATCCCAAGATCACGGGTCTTATACATGCGTTTGTACTGGTTCAATGATAATATCATATTACACTTGTCATGCATAAAAATATGAGGGCATAGTAAGCATGCAAGGTTTAATGAAAGATTTGCGTCTATGACTTCATCTTTTACAATTTATTAGATTTATCATAATAACATGTAACGATATTCATAGCACTTTATAAGAGTGAGGGATCTCAATTTTCTTTAATAAAAAATGGAATAAGAAATGGGAGGAAACTTATCTTTTTCATCATAAAATTCCAGATTTAATGTAGAAAACTCTTTCCCATCAATATATGGAGAACCGTATCTTTGGATAGATTTGTTGTACTGATTGAGCCAAAGTTGGAGATTGTGATTTCTATTCTGTTGACTTCATTGTTTTGTTCTTTGTGAAACTCTATACAATCAAGATTTTGTGATCTTCTGTTTGTTAGAGATCCACGTTCACCGCACCAATTGATAACACGGGAAAAAATCCTTGATCAGAGCACGTCCCTGTGAGGCACCGTTGGGATCGGCCGGGGACACTCCGATGCCAAAGTCAGTAAGGAAGATCAAGAGAGCAAACTGAATTGACAAAGAATAAGTGAATGTGTGTATCTTGATAGCCTAGGGATGTAGGCTATATATAGTTGGGGAATTCGTAACCTCTAGGTAACTAGAAAGTCTCCATTAATGCTCATTTAATGGCGGTTACAAGTTACTCTTAACCTGGTGGTTTAAGACTATTAATGATTCATTTAATGATCTTTATGGCCGAGTTGGCGGTTAGCCGTTACTGTGATGAATCAGGTGAAAGAGGAGATTCGCCTCATAGGTTCGCCAGCGGATCTCACTGTGCTGAACCGTGGAGATCCGCCATCTGGTTCTTCTTGCGGCGTTCTCAAGGTGAATATCCCTTTTGGTCCTTGGGATAATATTCTTTGATCCGTCAAGGCGTATGTACGCTCTCCTTGAGAGCTATGGCGGGTCTCCGCTACTTGCTCTCATCGGGCGTATCTCGTTATGGCGTATCTCACCATGGTCCACGTGGCGCGGCATAATGCTAGAGACTCCTTCATTTTCCTTATTATTTGTATATTCTCCCCTGCATTAATTATCATTAATGCCACATTAATCATGTATAAATATCTCTTTTAGAAGGAATAATGGTTTGCCACTATTTCTATTAATTTTCCCTTATTCTTTATTCAAGAATAATTTGGGTTGTTATCAATATTGTAACGATTCGATTCAGAGTTAATAGTGTCGGAATTGAATGCCGGAGCAAAGAGCGACTCTAAGAAATGACAATGAGAGCAGGAATGAACTGAACCCTACATCAAAAAGAGAGAGACTAACGCTTATTAGTAAGATGCGAATCCAATACATGCAGACACATTTTAAGGTCGTGAGACCAAGATGTTAGATTTGGACTAAAGCGGTCAATATTTACATGGTATTGGACCAGAATGTTATAATTGGCATCAGAGCCAAGTTCTCCACGTACGATGTGTGGTTCGAGGATGAACCAGGCGGAAGCTGGTGGATCTGTAATGATCCACTCCGGTGTGGGCGGCGTCGGGGTAGAAGGCCTGAGCTAGGAGCAATCCTAAGGGATGTCGACGATGCAGTAATGAACTGAATCTCACATTGGAAATGAAGAAAAAGTAAGTGGAGCTTATTAGTAAGATGAAAATCTAATACATGCAAACGCGTTTTAAAGCCGTGAGGCCTAAGATGTTGGATTTTGGCCAAAACATACAATATTTACATGATATTGGACCAGGATGTTACAATTTTTTTAAAAAATGGGTGGCGTCGGGGTAGAAGACCTGAGCAAGGAGTGGCCCTAAGGGATGACGATGAGGTAGGAATGAACTGAATCCTATATCAGAAATGGAGAAAGAGTGACAATGGCTTATTAGTAAGATGAGAATCTAATACATGCAGACACATTTTAAAGCCGTGAGGCCCAAGGTGTTGGATTTGCGCCAAAACGGACAATATCTACATGGTATTGGGTAGGATGTTACAATTGGTATCAGAACCAATTCTCCATGTAAGATGTGTGGTTCAGAGACGAACCAGGCGGAAGCTAGTGGGTCTATAACGACCCGGTCCGGAATGGGTGGCGACAGGGTAGAAGGCTTAAGCAAGGAGCGACCCTAAAGGACCGCGATGTGGGCATGAATGAACCGAATCTCACATTGGAAATAAAGAGAGCGACTGAGATTATTAGTAAGATGAGAATCGAATGCATACAGAGGTATTTTAAAGTTGTGAGACCCAATGTGTTGAATTTGAACCAAAGTGGATAACATCTACATGGTATTGGGTCGGGATGTTACAATTAGTATTAGAGCCGACTCTCCACGTACGATGTGTTGTTCGAGGACGAACCAAGCGGAAGTTGGTGGGCATGTAACGACCCGGTCCGGAATGGGTGACGTCGAGATAGAAGACCTGGGCAAAGAGCGGCCCTAAGGGATAGCGATGGTGCATGAATAAACTGAATTCCCTATCAGAAAGAGAGAGTGTGTGACTGATACTTATTAGTATGATGAGAATCCAATAAATGCAGACGCGTTTTAAAATCGTGCGGTCCAAAATATTGAATTTAGATCAAAACGGACAGTATTTACATAGCATTAAACCAAAATATTATATATATAATCATACTTAACATACATTTTAAGATATATTAAACGAGAAATTAACCCGAGCTTTGCTTGGGAAAATTAAAATTAAGAAAAAATAGATTATTATACTCTAGGTGAACATTTCAATACAAAATTAATTATTTCCGGACATAACATTTTTTTTTAAACAAAAGCAAAAATCTTATTAACTCGAAATTAAAAGAATTGGAGCTAAATAGTTGGCGCAAAAAAAATCACTATAACAATTAGTATTGGAACGAGCATGTCTAGTCATAGCATGAGCCGCACCGTTCGCCAATTGCGAAACAAAAGCACTATAAAATCTGGACGTTCAAGTAGTAACTTACAAATATTTTCAATAACGATGAATATATGGTAAAATTAATTATTTCCGGACATAACATTTTTAATCTCTCTAATTTTATTTATGCAAACATCACAATATTTTCTTAATATTTTATAACTTTTTTTTTCATCGAAATTTTATTTATAATAAATTAATTTAAACATTTACATGCTCTCTATCCAACAACAGAGAAAACACAAAAATTGAAGTTATACAATAAGTTTATGGCCGTTTAAAGTTTATTGGGTTAAGGTGCAAAAATACCCCTAACGTTTTAGGTCAAGAACAATTTTACTCTTAACGTTTAAAATGGAGCAATTTTACCCCTAACATTGGAAGCCAAGAGCAATTTTACCCCTAACGTTAATAAATTGGGTCAATCTGAAAAATAATTCATCAAACTGTCTTCTTGATCATGAATCTTGTTATCTAAACTTCATACGTGTGCCATTTTATCAGTAACAAATCACAAACATTCGATGGGATGTGAAAAAAATAAAAAAATATACTATCTTTTTGTACGGATTAGACAAAAAAAATTCAAAAAAATCCTCCGAATTTATAAATATTAATCTCAAATTCTTCTATTAAATTATAAAAAATACGAAATCCTTTTTTTGAACGAATTATTATGCAATTGACGCAGAATAATGAACAAAAATATCTGTGTTTTATAATAGTGTCTGAAATCGATCCAATTTATCAACGTTAGGGGGTAAAATTGCTCTTAGCTTGCAACGTTAGGGGTAAAATTGCAACATTTCAGACATTAAGGATAAAATTACTCTTGGCCCAAAACGTTAGGGGTATTTTTGCACCTTAACCCAAGTTTATTGGTTGAAGCTCTATTTAAATCAGAAAACTAACTTATAAATTTTAAATTTGATTTCTAATTAAAACTAACATGGTTCTAACCCTTCTCTTATACCATTTTTTTATTTAACAATGATTAAAACGTCCAAGATTATTAACACGAATAAAACGATATAATCAGATCAAACGAAATTGATGAACTATGTAGAATAGTTTTAGAGTATTAAAAAGTTATATTTCTTTCATTTAACATCTCCCTTATTTATATAATAATAGAAATGGGTCAGCTGGATTGGGTCGGGTCCCATCAAGAATGTTCCACTTCAAATATCCAACAAGTGTCAAAGTTCACTCTTTATATATGATGTGTTGATCGGGGACGAACCAGGTAGAAGTTGGTGGATTTATAACGAGCTGATTAGGAGTGAGTGACATTGAGTAAGGCGCGGCTTTATTGAAAATGGATGGTAAGATGAATTTTTAATACAAAATGGAAAATATATACTTGTATAAATACTAATTTTAGCTTAAGGTTATAATTTCTTGTATATATTATTTTATTAATTGTGTAAAGTAAATTTAACAATATAGTTAAGGGAATCTCCCCATCAGTACAAAAGATCATGATTTTATAGTTACTGGAACTTGTAATTCCACATCCCCAATTCCATTTACATCTTCCTTCAATTGGGTTTGCTTCACTGTAAATTCCTCAGCTTCATTGCTTTTACCCCACAGGAGAATGTAGAGGCCACTTATAACTAGAACAGATCCAATAACACTGCCCAAATTTACAGGACATTAACTAAAAAAACAAAAAAAAAAACTTAGTAATATAAACTAAATTTACAGTCAGTAATAAATACCTTCCAAGATAAATCTGATCATGGAGGATAGATACATCAAACATGGCAGCAAATATCTGAGTGAAAGGAGTGAATGCCGCTGTAAAAACAGGACCCCTCTGTTTTACGCACCATGACATTATCACATAGCATAAACCCGATGTCACCACTCCCTGTATTTTAAGACTTTTGGTGTAAGTAGCGAGTTCTTAATATAATAAGAACCGGGTTACTTCCAATTCACATTTGGACACGTGTATTGTAACCCCACTTAATAATTAAAATAGCGAGACCTCTTATAATGTGTGGGTCCATGTTACACGTGTCAAAATATGCATGGGAAGTCCTCCATTTAACGTGGAGAACCGAGTGCTTCTGATAATTTGCCTTAAATAGCAGCAAATTTAAACATTTTCTATGAAATGTGGATAGTGAAATATATACTTACAGCATAAATGACACTTAAGATCTCCAACTTTCCCTTCAAAACCCACATGCCTAAATCTCTTTCAAAAATCAAGCTAATTAGAGCCGATTGAATTGCGGCGAAAAATGTCAAAATGGCAGTGCTTGAATATTGGCATGGATATGTCTTTCCAATTTTGGCTTGTAAGAGAAACCAGGAAGAAAAGGATAGACAAGCAGCCATTAAAAACATGGACCCAACAATCCACCTTTGTGTCGTGTTAGAATTAGCAACATGACTTGGAATGTCTGTCGGCTCATCAATGTTTTTCAATGGAACTCCTTTGTAAAGACACAGTAGAATGGCTCCACCCATGCATATTACTGCCCCTAGCACTTTTGCTTTTCCTGCTTTCTTTTTCAAGTTCACTCTTTCCAAACTGAAACATTAGAGTGAAAGTCCATTAGTCTAGTTGAAAATTGCAATTCTCAAACTGTCTTTGAATCGGGCTCTGATACCATAAAAGTATTTGTCTATAAAATAGGAGAATATTATCTTAGAAGATACAAAAAAAATATTTACATAACGGAATAGGTAACAAAATAAGATGTACAGGATATTTACATATCTAAGAGAGAATACCCATGATGGGATTCTCTTGGGGTGGGGATCCCGTCCCCCTATGGGGAATTTTCTTTCTCCATTCCCCCTCTATGGAGAAAATAATGGGAGTTCTCAGTCACGGGTTGGGACGAATTCAGAACCCTGGGTGCAAAAAACAAACTCAACCAGTATGAATTGCATAGTGTTTATTTTGCTTACCCAAATGGTAAAGCCAATATGAAAGTATTGACAGGCACAGTGTTGAGAAATGCACAGGAAAAAGTAGTAGATGTATATCCAAGTCCCAAGAGGAACAAGCATTGTGTTAATGTTAGCCTGAAACATCATAAAATAACACATTTCAAAACATACACTTCTAATTTCTTTAACAGCAGTCAGTCAAAATGAGAAATATTTATCTGATTACCCGACAAGAGCGCCGAGGAAAAGATAACATAAGATGTGAAATGTAAGCTTATGTCTACTTGTTCTGCAATAAGAAGTAATTAATTAACTATATGGATTATTGAAGTAATTAAGATTGCAGATGAAAATATTGATACCTTTCCAAGTAGCAAGAAATGGGAGCCAAGAAAATAGCAGAAATTATAAAGCGATAAGTAACAATAACCATATGGTTAGTTCCTCTATCAAGAACCTTTTTAAAAAGTACATTCACTACTGCAAAGGTAAAATTTACAAAAACCATTGCAAAAACACTCTTCCACTGATCTCTCCAACCCATATTGAGTTCTCCTCCAGAATCACAATCTAATTTACTAATTCAATGCTTATTTTTTATACATAGACTATGTGCTTTTATAGGAGGAACATATGCAAATAGCATCCTCACTTTAGATTTCAATTAATTATTAGCTAGTGATCATTGCATGTATAACGACTCAGTCCTAAAAGGGGTAGACGGATCCTAGGGATGGTGATGGGGTAAAAATGAACTGAATTTTGTATCAAAAATGGAGAGACAATGACTGATTTTTATTAATAGAGTGGATTTCTAATACATGTAGATGCGTTTTAAAACTTTATGTTTCTAGGTTGATTAAAATGATTGGAGATAGCATCAGAATACTTTGGAAAAGCACACAACTCACAATTTTTTTTAATTTAGCTGCTTTTGGAAGGAACCATTCCATGTTATTGAAAGAATAAAATGATAAAATATATAATAAGTGATCTTTAGATAAAGCAAAACTATTAAGCATCTAGAAATTATGTCACTAGCTGACTTCAAAGATTCATCACGAGTTTTGGGTGATCAATGTGGTATATAACAATTAATTAATGCAGGTGAAAAGAAGAGAAAAAGAAAGATTGAATCCTGTGAGGAAATAAAAGAAGCATTTGAATATTGGGAAAGATGGAGGCAAGGGGTATGTGATTAAGACTAAGCATCCAATACTTGGTTGTTTGGGGAAAGTATATATGTAATAAAATAAGAGCAGCAGATTGAGCAGTTTTTTTGCTGTGGAAAAGAACAATATGTCAAATAATATTACTAAGCAACAGCAACACAAGAAGAATAGGAGATTCTTAATTCCATCAGAACTTCATTCTCTCAACCAGCACACCATCATTTTACACATTCTCAAAATTAGGCCACAGCATCAATCAGTTATAATCGATTACTGAAAACAAAAAGACTATAATTCTGTTATTTTCTTATTTTGCAGAATTAATTGACTACATTTTAAGCAATTTGATAGAGCTATCAGAAAATGATGTATTAAAAGGGCGTCCGGTGCACTACACTACCCGCTAAGCGAGGGTCCAGGGAGAGGTCCCACCATAAGGGTGTATGCCAAATTCAAGAAGCAGCTCCTAAGACTCGATCGGAGAAGTCACAAGACACCGTTGCGCCAAGGCTCGCCCTCAGGGAAAATGATGTATTAACAAAAAAAAAAAAAGAATAATATTGTTTATATTTTTCCTTTCTATAGCTAACTTTTTTTTTATCTTGATTTGAGTTGAGTCTCAATCGTAAGCATATGCTGTTTTTGGTAACACTATACAGTTTGACTTGGAGTTCCAGTTGTACGCATATGCTGTTTTGCTAATACTATACACAGAGTTTGCTGAGGGAGGACATTATATTCATATATACACCAAACCTTCATAATTTTGTATGTTCAAAATTTCCCTTGAGATTAAATTACATTATGACGTTCATATATTAACTAACACCCTCAAATTTTTAGGATACTCAGTGATGTCCTTCCATCTATAAGGTAGGGTTGACAGGCTGAGCCAGAGTCGTTGAGGAAATAAGGAATACCTTAGAAAGTAGAGTGGACTCTTAGAAAGTAGAGTGGACTCAGTGATCTCCACATATCAATGTCCGGTTGGCTCATATTCCATATGTTTTTGTACCGATCTCCCTTTACGTGAATCACGGAGGATTATGAGCATATATTTGAAAACCGGCCATGTGATTGAAACATATGTCTTGATGGTTATACTTTTCACATAAGACATCTCATTAGTCCACGGTCCAGCTCTCTCATATCTCAGTTGTTCCCTTTTTTAGAGTTAGTTATTTGAAGTTCTTTAGGGTTTTGCTTTGAATGACCCATATGCTCGAGGATGAGCTCAATTTTATTATTTGGAGGCCCACATCCTGCCATTCATAGCCGCTTTTTCTTGCCTATGAGCTTTCTGTCTCGTTTCAGTAGGAATATTTATTCCCTATCCATCAGTTTCTCAAGAATAGCTAAGAGATAGGTAATGATTATTAACATGTCGTTTCTTTAGGATCCTCCCGTTTGGTACTTATAAACCTTTGAACTAAATATTTTTTATTTCACTTTTCTTTGCATCGCCTTCTACTCTTTGACCTCTGTAAGTTCATTTGCTTCTTTCTCCTCTCTATTTTATTGCAATTTTTGCTAGTTTGTAAGGGTTTAGAAGTATTTTTTACTCTTTCCTTAGTAAATTACCTTCAAGACATCGATAATTGTAAGAATGTTGCAACAGAAGTTCTCGGACTGAATACTGAAGAGAACTGAAGATAATGGTGCGAGATAACCCTTCAAATAGGTTATCGAACTTGATGGATATCGATCTAACGTCAAAGAGAAGAGAACAGAAGATCTGGCTGATTATAGGGTGGCCGGTGTTTGTCGGACTGAAGAAGTGAGGAAATGAAGAAGTGGGTGTGGTAAGAAGGGAGGCGTGGGCGGCTGCGGGAAGAATAGGTTTAGAAATAATAGTTTTTATATATATAAAAAATATAAAATATTGAAATTATGGGTTATCTCGCACCATTCATACCACCTGTATATTATAAATAGATTTTATTATAAATATATATATTTATATTCTTAATTTTAAATAGATAAATGAAATTAAACTATTAATTTTTTAAAAATAGATTTTTATAAAAAGATATATTTATATTCTTAATTTTAAATAGATAAATGAAATTAAATAGAAAAATACATTTAATAAATTTCCATATCATGTTAACGGGTCATCAATAATTTTATCACTATCTTTGGGAATGAAAAGAATTTTCGTGGCCAGCAATCCCATCCATAGAGGTGCAATCTGCGAAAGTGAATAGTCACTGCTGTCGGCGGTGGATACACTTACGAACCAAAAAAAGTAATTTTATCACTACTAATCTTTATTTCAATTTTTGAGAGAAAAAGTTTGATAAAGAGGTGAAATAAATAAATATATAAAATATATTATTATTATTATTTAACTCCTACAAATAAATATGTAGGAAAAACAACTAATTTGTAGGAGATTGTAGATGAGTTATGGAGGAAATCTGCCCTCCAAAAATCTCCTACAACATTTTTCGTTCTATATGAGCCTCTGTAGGAGATCTCCTACATAACGCGTTTGTAGGAGAAAGCGTAGCAGTTTCTTACATTTCCTACAAGTATACCTTTTGTAGCAGATTTCCGTAGGAGATCAATGTTTTTCTTGTAGTGCCTCTTTATCAGATTTCTATTTTCTACTCCATACTATGATATCTAAGCCATTTAAATCTCAAAAAAGCCACTTCCTTCAAATCTCACAAATTTACTTCCTCTAAAACTTCTCCTAATCCTGTTGAGGAAGTACTTGAAAAAATTAAGCAGGTCAACCCAAACGTTTATTCCCAACTATGAATGATTTGGTGAAGATCGTAACTATTTATCCATGGCCAGAACAAACGATTGTTAGTTTACCCATCGAAATTCAAGGGCCTTTGACCCTCCTCAATATACGTTGGGAGTGTCGACATGATACCTCCATTAGGATATGCATTTTCTATTATCTCGAGGGATTATAGTTGCTTTAAATGAGTTCAATATATGTCCATGTCAAATTTCCCCAAACGTTTGGTTGGAGCTGCTTTCATTCTCCATGGTGTGTTTGGATCTTGGTGTCAGCATGACTAGACCATTGTTTCACGCTTGTTGGCATTCTAACAAGAAAGTGGCCAATGACATGATTTACTGGTTCAAAATGTGAAGAACTTCAAGTCGAAATGGTTTTGAGTAAAGTCGAATGCTTCTATCCTTGAAAGCCCTTACTAATGAGCTTTTCCTTTGAGACTAAGTGGAACGAAGCTTCACACAGCCCTGAAACCTGCCAGCACACTTACTTCTAGGGAGAAAGAGGGCTCTTCACCTCCTTTATAATTGTCGCAAACAATGGTCATACCGAGAGCTGGTCATGAATCGATTTGACATTCCTTCGGCTCTCATAACAAAAAAGGGCAGAATTAACCATAGGGGCTCAAAAAGCTATAAAAAGAAGAAGGTGACTTTACTTTATCTTTTTCTTATTTTGCTTTTTGATTTTGTTGGATGCATGTAACCCTGAAAATATGTCTCTTCGTGCCAAATCCGTAGCTTGAATCAAGGACTTCACCAAAGTGATGAAGACTTCGACTTCTACAGAAATTACCTCTTCCTCCTTGCCAACCGGACAACCTACCATGGAATCGTTAACTGTTGAGCCTGAGGCCATCAATAGCGAATGCATTCCTTTAGAGCAACTGAAGATTAGTGGTGTGCATCGGTGCGATTTAAACCGCATACCGAACCAAATCGATGGAATTCGGTTTTTCGGTTCGGTTTTTTTTACACTTCGGTTCGGCGTCAATTTTAATTTTAAGTGCATTTCGGTATTCGGTTTGACAAAAAATGCAAAAAAAAAAAACACACCGCACCGAATTACACATATTCTATATTTTTTTTAACTAATTCGGTTATATTTCGGTTTTACATACTATTCGGTTCGGTATCGGTATCAATTATGTATATATACGACTCATACTTGGAATGCTTGTGCTAACCTAATTAGTTGATATGACATAACACTATCGATCTTCTCTTTACTGAAATTCTCAAACTTTTCTTTTCTAGACGAACGAGTTATAACCATTTCCATGGTCCTATAAGTCTCCTCCCAAGCAATTACTCCCCATGGAAACTCATCAAAAGCATAGGAAAGTCAAAGAGGTTGATGATATTGTTATCGACTGAATGAGCTGGATCGGTAGTGAAGAAGATGCGATTATAACGGGTAAATTACATACGTGGTGTACAACTTTTACCCTAAATCACATTTTGGTGTACAACCAAAATTTTGTCACACTAAACCGTACGAACTTCAGGTGACCTCCCACTAAAGTGTACAGCCGGTTTTTATGACCGGTCAACGCTGGTCAAAGTTGCCACATCATCATTTTTCATTATAACATTAAAAAAAGTTGGACTCACTCTTTATAAAATTACTAAAATAGCTCTATCTCTTATAAAATTACTAAAGTACCCTCATCTTCTTCCTTCAACTCCTCTCTCACTCCATACCATTTCTCTCTCACTCCTCTCTCTCTCTCTACCTTTTCCACATTCTACTTTTTTTGCACAAATCATTTATACATTTATTTTAAAACAAGCGAAGACCCAATTAATTTTTTGAAAGAAGTACCAAATTAACACATGCGAATGCGATTCCATGAAATAAACGAATAAAAATGAAACAAGAACAAAACTTTGAGCTAAATACAAAGAAAAAGGGTCATTACAGGATTAGTAGACAAACAAAAAATGGGAGAAAAAATTGGAGACAAAAGACCAGAGGTTGCAATCGTGGGCTGCAAAAGAAGAACAGCGGCGATACAGGCAATGATAGGAGCAGAAGCCATCTCTGGAAAAGGAAACAAGAGAGATAGAGAGTGAATGCGAACGAATTTGAAAGAGTTGAGATGGAGTTTGAATAAATACCATAATAATGTGGCTGGATCGAAAAATTGACATGATATCTCGAATAAGATCGGGGAGAGTTTGGTTTTGACTCCTCTGTACTGCTCTACTCCCTATGCATTAATTAATCTCTCTCTCCTAAAATTTTAGGAGTGAGAGAGAAATGGTAGAGAGAGAGGAGTGAGAGAGAAATGGTATGGAGAGAGAGAGGAGTTGAAGGAAGAAGATGAGGGTAATTTAGTAATTTTATAAGGGATAAGGCTATTTTAGTAATTCTATAAAGAGTGGGTCCCACTTTTTTTAATATTATAATGAAATATGATGATGTGACAACTTTGACCAGCGTTGACCGGTCATAAAAACCGGTTGTATACTTTAGTGGGAGGTCACCTGAAGTTCGTACGGTTTAGTGTGATAAAATATTGGTTGTACACCAAAGTGTGATTTAGGGTAAAAGTTGTACACCATGTATGTAATTTATCCGATGTATAACATATAACATCGCCATGAATAATGCATCATGTCTTTTTCACTGTGCCAATTTATGTTATCGAATGCTTCATATATTTGTCTCTGCATTAAGCTTTGACTTCCTTCAAAGTACATGTCTCTCAATCTGTTCTTCTTTTTTAAATGACTCATCCTTTGCAAAATTTGTTTTGTAGTGCCATAACTCAGCCCGGTGATAAGTCCAAACTCTGAATCTCCAAATTAGAGTTCAACTCCTTTGACGTTGAACCACATTTCTCTATGTTTCAGATTTAGTGGAGCAATATGCCGTATTATTATACAATGACATATGAGAGTAGATAATGTACTTCCATATCAACCAAATGTCCAAAACAGCTACTCTTAAACAATTCCATCTGTTTTGTTGACAATTTAACTTTCTTCATTAGCTCCAAGTCAGCCCGCACCGTGATTGATGCCTTTGTATTCAAGCTGAAGTTATATTTGAATAGTTTGATACCTTTTAGACTATCTTCATGAGGTAATCCTCTCTTTCTCTTATTGGAATATTTCTTAGAAGGATCCTTGGTTGAAACCTTCACATTATAACAAAAAAAAAATGGATTTAGTGTAAGGGAAACAAGGAAACAAACTACTTGGCAATTAATAAATTCCTTCGCACCGCAAAAACAAACAAGTTTAAAATATTTCGCAGTTGAAGCAACTGTGAAATAGATGATAAAATTGTGAATACAATTGTATTCACAGTTCATGCAATTCTTTCGCAGTGTTTTGAGACTGCGAAAATAATCCTCCATACAATTATTTTCGTGGTTTTGAAAAACCTTTCACAGTGGAAGCAAAAGGAAATTCATATGACTGATATGAATTTATTTAGCAGTTTCTTCCACTACAAAAGGTTTTTCAAGTCTGCGAAAATATCGAACTGCTAAAATAAGATGATTTTTAACACATTCAATTTTGGAGTAAATTACATATGTGGTGTACAACTTCTGTCCAATTTCACAGTTTAGTATAGAACCTTCAATTTTGCACACAAAAGTGTACAACTTTTTGGTGACCTCCCACTAAAGTAGACAACCGATAATTACGACCGGTCAACGCGAAACCAACGCGCCACGTCAGTAATTTTGACTTTTATGGAGGTGAAATTGCAACTTGGTGCGTTGACTTCATGTTGACCGATCACAATTATCGGCTGTACAATTTAATGGACGGTCGCCAAAAGGTTGTACACTTTTGTATGCAAAATTGAAGATTGTATACCAATATGTGAAATAGGACAAAAGATATACATCACATATGTAATTTATCTCTCAATCACGCAAATATATTTCAAATAAGTTTCAAACGCGTAAACGTGTTGCTAAACATAACGCTAACCCTAATCACTAGTTTTTACTAAACTTTAAACCCGTAAACCTTAACATACCCTAAACATGTTGGGATTTCAGGTTATTAGATGCAAGAAGATTGAAACTTACATTCTTTCCGACCTTTGCCATAAAATTTGATGCAAATATATGTACAAAAAGTGATTATATATATATATATATATATATATATATATATATATATATATATCCACACACACAAAGGTATTTCAGTAAAGTCACTTTGAAAGTGTCTAATTTGATGAAATGTGTTATAATGAATGAGTCTAAATATATAAATGACCCTCAAAATTGAATCAATTTTGTAATTTACCCATACATATATACATTAAGGGAAAATTATAAAACTGGGTCAAATGGGAGGCCCATTTACATATTTAACTCATTTACTCATCCTACTACATATCTAGACTGATTTTGTGTGACTTTCCCATAATACCCTCAATATTTATGCGGGTCTGTCTCCATCCCGTCTGACTTCGCATATTCGACCATATGCGAAGCCTACGAAGCTAATGTTTGGATTTACTTAATGAATTTAGTTCGCATATGCGAAGCTGAACTTTGTTTTGCTTGATGAATTTAGTTCGCATATGCGAATGCTGTATATGTTTTGAAGTTAATTCGCGAAGTGGTATATAACAGAAAATGGCAAACAACGGATTCTAACATTAAAATCATAACATTATCAAAATTTACAACAAGATTGCCAAAATAACAACATTCAAATCATAACATTATCAAAATTTATAACAAGATTGCCACAATGAACTCTACTAACTAATCATTTCAAAGTGAACCTAACTAATCTGGTACCAATCTTGAAACGGATGAGTAATCTTGGTGTGCAACATGTGACACATCCATCCCAAAAGGTTTGGACTTCCATTTCTCATCCCAGAAGGTCTGGACTTCCAGACCTTTTGGGATGGACGTGTCCCACGGTGCACACCAAGATTACTCATCCGATTTAAAATTGGTACCGGATTAGTTAGGTTCACTTTGAAGATTGGCACCATGGGATGGACGTGTCCCATGGTGCACCCCAAGATTGACACAACCTCTCCTAACCAACCACTTTAGGAGTGAATGTGTCAATCTTGGGGAAGTTTATCCCTATACAGGAAGGAAAATCATCTCTCCTGCAGCCCAGTACGCCGCCTTCCAGAAAGGGATGTTACGTATTCAACCATCTACAGAAAAAATTAATCGTGTTAGGCAGGGAAAAAGACGATTTTGGCTTCGCGAAATGAAGATTAGTGAAGCATGCGAATGTAAATGTGCAGGGAAAGATGTGATTTTACTTCGCATATCGATGCTTTCGCAAAGTCTGCGAGGTCTGAAACGTGACTATCTACGTCGCATATCGATGCTTTCGCGAAGTCTGCGAGGTCTGAAACGTGAGGATCTATTCGCAGACTTCGCGAACTAATCGATTCGCGAGGTAGATCCATACGTTTCAGACTCTTTTTCTTCACAGATCTTCGCGAAATCATCGATTCACGAAGTAGATCGTCACTTTCCCAGGCTCGTTCTCTTTGCAAAGCTTCGCGAAACCATCGATTGCGAAGTGAATTCATGAAAAAACGCAGAAAAAAAACAGATACTTACATTTTTCACCCCTTTCACCCCAAAAGCGACAATAACAATATGATAACATGGGAAGAACGAAAGAAATAACGTAGAAAAACCATTTCTTTGATGGTAACAAGAAAAAAGAAACCAAGCAACGAACAGGAAGATGAAAAACCATGGCTTCGTTTTCTAGGGTTGGGAAGTTGCAGAATCAATAGATGAAGAGAGAAAAAAGAGAAATTCATTGTGATTTTGACTAAATGGTGCAGATTTCGTGCAATTTAAAGGAAGAAAGGAAGATCAAAAGTCTTGAAATCATTAATGCATGAGCAACTTTTCGCATAACCAAGGAGATAGGGGGAGCGGCGGTTCGCGAGTGGTGGAAGTGGAAAGGTTAGGGGTATTATGGAAAAGTCACACAAAATCAGTCTAGATATGTAGTAGATTGAGTAAGTGGGTTAAATATGTAAATAGACCTCCCATTTGATCCAGTTTTGTAATTTTCCCATACATTAATGACTTCGAGTTAATTAAAGTAACCCGATTTTACTCCGTTCAGTTGTCTTCTCTGTTTACTCCAAGGGAGGCAGCAACTTTTATCCAACCTTTCGCGCTCGAAATCCAGCTCCTTTTTCTTCAATTCAGTTCTCTCCGATCATCAATTCCATCACCACTGCCCCAATTCTAGATAATTCCTCAATCGACACTGTCAAATTACAACAGAGAACGTATATGCTTTCACCTCCTTCTCTCTTATCGACATCTCAAACTAGAGGAATCGAGTGGATCAATGTCAAGATGCACCGCTACTGTCAAAGAACTCGTGCAGTCATGCTTTTTATTCGGGGTGAAATACCCAAAATTCAAGTCCACGATACACCGCTTAAGAGCCGGTCTTTTTTTCTCATCCTCGTCTTACGAATTGGAGAATGTACTCTTGGTTGCTTATCTAACAAAAAATCTCTCTGAATCGGGAACCCGAAATCTCGACCCAGAATCAATTCCTCTGTCAGAGCCCCTTGTCCTCCAAATCCTACGCCAAACCTCGATTCACGCCTCCAGAAAGCTGGAATTTTTCAAATGGTGTTCATTCAGACATAATTACAAACACTCGGCGTGCACATACTCTCACATGTTTCGTACTTTGTGTCGTGCTGGGTACTCTGATGAGGTTCCCTTGTTGCTAAATTTAATGAAGGATGATGGTGTAGTTGTTAATTCTGAGACTTTTAAGTTTCTCCTTGTTGCATTTATACAGTTAGGTAACTTTGAATTTGTTCTTGAGATTCTTGGGTACATGGATTTATTAGGAGTTAATTTACTTCCTCGCATGTATGACTCTGTTCTAGTGGCACTAGCTAAGAAAAATCAGGTAGGAGTAGCTTTGTCTATGTTCTTTAAATTGGTAGAAGCTTCCAATGATTCGAAAGAGGAAGATTCTGCAAGAAATGATGTTGCAGTTTCATTTCCAGGTTCAATTGCTTGTAATGCGCTGTTGGTTGCGCTTAGAAAGGCGGATATGAGGGTAGAATTCGAAAGAGTCTTCGAGATACTAAGGGAGAAACAGGGGTTTCAGTTGGACACATGGGGTTACAATATTTGCATCTATGCATTTGGTTGCTGGGGAGATCTGGGTATTGCATTGAAGCTATTCAAAGAGATGAAGGAAAAGAGTTCTCGTTCTGGATCATTTGGTCCTGATTTGTGCACCTACAATAGCCTGATTCGTGTTCTATGCTTGTTCGGAAAGGTGAATGATGCATTGATAGTTTACGATGAATTAAAAGTGTCTGGTTATGAACCTGATGCCTTTACATATAGAATACTTATTCAAGGGTGTTCTAAATCTTATAGGATGAATGATGCAACACGGATTTTTAGTGAGATGCATTACAATGGCTTCCTTCCAGATACCACTGTTTATAATTCTTTTCTCGATGGGATGTTCAAGGCGAGGAAAGTAAAGGAAGCGTGCCAGCTGTTTGAGAGGATGGTTCGGGATGGAGTGAGGGCTTCACCGTGGACATATAATATTTTGATAGCTGGATTGTGCAAGAACGGTAGGTCTGAGGCTGCTTACAGTTTATTCTGTGACCTGAAGAAGAAGGGCAACTTTGTGGATGCAATTACTTACAGCATTGTTGTTTTACTTCTTTGTAGAGAAGGTCAACTCGAGGAAGCACTACGTTTGGTGGAAGAAATGGAGGAAAGAGGCTTCGTCGTTGACCTAGTAACGATATCGACTCTCTTGATCGAATTTCATAAACAGGGTAGATGGGATTGGACAGAGAAGTTGTTGAGGCATGTAAGAGATGGTAATTTAGTACCGAATGTTCTCAAATGGCAAGCAGATCTCAAATCTTTACTGAAACATCCGCAGAGCAGAAAAAAAGACTTTACATCAATGTTCCCATCTAATGGTAATGTTCATGAGATTATGGGTTCGTTAAGGTATCCTGGGTTTGACGATCATGTTTCAGATGAGGAGAAGAACAGTTCATCGGCTGAAATTGATCAGTGGTCATCATCTCCACATATGGATCATTTGGCCAATCATGTGATTTCAAATGATAATCACTCTCAGCTATTTGCACTGGTTAAAGGGCAAAGAGTTCAAGCAAAGGGATCAGACTCTTTTGATATCGACATGATGAATACTTTCTTGTCGATATTTTTGGCGAAGGGAAAGCTGAGCTTGGCCTGCAAGTTGTTTGAGATATTCAGTGATATGGGTGTCGACCCTGCAACTTACACGTACAATTCTATCATGAGTTCTTTTGTTAAAAAAGGGTATTTCAATGAGGCATGGGGTGTCCTCAATGAAATGGGTGAAAAAGTTTGCCCTTCTGATATAGCAACATATAATGTGATAATTCAAGGCTTGGGGAAGATGGGAAGAGCAGATCTAGCTAGTTCTGTTCTAGATAAGTTAATAAAAAAAGGCGGTTACCTTGACATTGTTATGTACAACACCTTGATTAATTCATTGGGAAAGGCGGGCAGAATCGATGAAGCTAGAATGCTTTTTGAACAGATGAAATCCAGTGGAATAGATCCTGATGTAGTCACTTACAATACGATGATTGAAGTTCATAGCAAAGCAGGTCATTTGAAAGATGCATATAAGTTTTTAAAGATGATGCTTGATGCAGGATGCTTGCCAAACCATGTCACCGACACGACTTTGGATTTCTTAGCAAAGGAAATTGATAAACAAAGATACCAAAAGGCGTCAATTTTGCGCCAAAAGGATGAATGATCCTCATAAGACACCTTGTGAAACTGATGAATTGGCACATACCTATTCAGCAGAACAACGGAAGCAGCAATTCCAAATTCTGGCCAGGAATGGAGCACATCTGTTTTCGTACTAAAACCTGATGTCAATTACAACAACACAGTGCAACTTACTGGAATTGCCTGCAAGAGGCGATACCGGCTAATGGTTTCAGTACATGAACTTAAACAATATGGATCAGAAGAGATTCTATCATCGAGAACAGGGTACTCGAAATACTACTTTGTATCTGCATCCTATCAGCTATCTTGTATTAGATTCAAAACAAGATCATGGAGGTGTAAGCTGTGCAGATATCTGTATGATCTCATTCCCTAAAACTTGGCACATCTCTTGTTGAGATCAATGGATATTTTCTCATTTTACTGTTATTTTGCACAAATTATCTTTCTGAATTGTGATTTTTAGATAACTTTGAGATTGTCAGTGAAAGGATGAACACATAATAAGCTTTCAGAACATGATCTACAATATCAACCAACTTAAACAGAAGAATGAAAATACAATAGAAAGATTGAAAGAATCATGTTTCAATTATTCACAAATCAACTTCTCTTAGATACACACAGAAAAAATGTCGCAACACAATATAGAAAGGAAAAAGTATACATAGAATTGTCTGTGTTTCATTCAAATTAAAAAAGACCGAATAGCAAAGAAAAACCGAGCAAGATGAGCCATAGAATGTGAACCAGAAGAAGCGCCTGGTGAGGAAGAGAACCGGTGCCTCCATTACCCACCTCACAAGGCCCTAATTTAGCTACAGGAGTACCATTGCAAATAGCATCAGCACACCCGCACCAATATGTCACTCCATCAACACCACAGACGGGATCGGCACGAAAACAATTGACCGGACATGACGCCGGCGCAGTTACTCCTGCGCAGATTTCGCCTCCCTCTTTGCTGATGATTTGCTGAATTACCATTCCGTCTTCGCTCTTCGATTGCGCCGGCCGCAAGGAGAAACCAAATATCGCGATGAAGATACATATCAGGGTGAATGGTGAGAATTTAGGCGCCGATGGATTCATCGAATTAGAGTTAGGGCAACGGCGAAATTGGTGGAGATCAGGTGAAGGTCGCCAAACCCAAACCCTAACTTTTGGGGGCGGACCAGACGAAGGAGAAGAGGATTCGAATAGAAGTCAAAGAGTAAGTAGAAATGGAAAGAAATTAGATGAACCAAAGTGATGGATTTGGTGATCAAGATTCAAGAACGAAGAAAAGCTGGACACCACAAAGGAAACGGTTTGAACTCGACAACGGTTTGATAGACCAATTCCTCCCCAAAGCACCAATACGCGGCCGTTGATCGTTTGTGTCTGTTCTAACCGTTATTATTTAATAAAGGGAAAATTACACAGAAATTCGTATTTTAAAAATTATTTACAACAATGTCAAGTCATAATTTTGGATTATGTTAAATTAGTTAAAATCAGTATTTTTAATATATTTAAATATTAGAATTTATAAATTAGAAGTCTATAATATATTTTTTACGGTTTATAGTTTATGAATTGGAGTCTAGAATCTTTAAATTATAATGTAAAATCATAATATATAGAAAATAATGACATAATAAGAATTAAGTTTGGTGATATGATTTAGTTGTAATTTTGTACTTAATTATGATATTCATGTAATTGACCCTAACTTCAAATAAAACCCCGATGGTTTCACTAATTTTCAGATAAAGGACTGTGGTTTACTTTTTGTCAAAACGAGGATTGAGGCTTTCAACTTTAGCAAAATAAGGACTTTTTCGATTGATATTCTTCAAATCACCATTGACGACTTCAAAAATGACATATTTTAATAACTATTAATATTCTAAACAACTTTAATTCTTCAACTTTTTTATTTTGACATTGTTTAGATGAGGTTTGGTAAAGAGAGAAAGTTAACGTTTAGAGAGAGAAAGTTCTAAGAAAGATGATTTTCGAAAATCGAAAATATAGTTCCATAAAAAAATATGACATTGAACAACTTTAATTCTTGAAAATTTTCATTTTAATAGCATTAATCCAAGTGCGAAACTTCAATTCTCGTTTTGACAAAAAGTAAACCACAGTCCTTTATCTGAAAATTAGTGAAATCACAAAAGTTTTATTTGAAATTTACCCTTTAATAAATTTCTTCTATAAAAACAAAAGAAGGAAAAAAGTAATTAAATTTTATCGATCGGTAAATTACAAAACTGATTCAATTAAAAGATTTATTTACATATTTAGATTCATTACATTACTTTTTATAAAACTAGATATTTTTAAGGGTTAATTACAAATAACTACCCTGTGATTTGGTCGATTTGCGATGTAGTACCTGTGGTATTTTTTTTGCAAACACAACCCTATGGTTGCAAAATTTTACCTGTTTTTTTTACTTTGCCAAATTTGGCCGATAACGACCTCAAAATGAAAATTTTCAAGAATTAAACTTGTTTGGTATCATATTTACTATGGAACTATATTCTTAATTTTTCAAAATCATCATTTTTGAAGTTTTCTCTCTCTCAACATTATCTTTCTCTCTCATAAAAAACAACACCTAAATGACCTCAAACCTAAAAAGTTGAAGAATTAAAGTTGCTTGAAATATCATTTAACTCTTGAAAATTTTCATTTCGAAGTCGTTATTGGTCAAATTTGGCAAAGTAAAAAAAATATGTAAATTTTTGCAACCATAGGGTTGTGTTTGCAAAAAAAAAAATACCACAGGTACCACATCGCAAATCGTCCAAACTACAAGGTAGTTATTTGTAATTAACCCTATTTTTAAATTAGACTTTTTCAAAATACCTTTAGTATATATATAACAACTTAACCAATTTTTTTCTTCACCGTTATGCGAAAACTTATTTCCCTTGCTTGTGAATTCTGTGTGAGTCACGTGATTTCTTTATACGATTTCTAACTGTGATTTCAATGGCAAAACTTGAAAAGAAGGTAAGTCATAATATTAGTTATCATGTATTTTTGCTTTGTTGCGATTTTGGTTCAGAGTTTAGGGTTTTGTTGCAATTTTGGTTTAGAGTTTAGGGTTTTGTTGCGTGTTTTTGTGTCATTTCTTGTTGGAATGTTATTTGATGTATCTTTGCGTATTGAATTTTAAAAATGACCTTATTTCACTAGAAAAACACATTCACAATCATAAATTTATTCGTAGTGCACGTAAAATGCAAAGCAAAATCATAGCAGTTGCGTCCACTGCGGAAGAGATTCATGACTGTTAAGGTGATTTGTTCTTTCGCATTCGCAATCATTAAATTGAACCACTATTTATACATGTAATTAATATAAACTCATTAATAAAGGTAAAATAGAAAAGAAATTTCTTTGAAAACTAAACTCGATAAATAATATGAAATAAGAAAATTTGATAAATGTAAAAATTATTTTGAAATTGAGGGAGTACCTTTTTTGTTAGCTGATTTGACTAGCTGGTTATGTATACTAAAACTTAGATTGCTAGGATAAATTATATATACGTGGTGTACAACCTTTGTCATTTTTCACACTTTAATGTACAACATTCATTTTTGCACATAAAACTGTACAACCTTTTGGTGATCTCTCACTAAAGTGTACAACCGGTAACTATGAGCGATCAACGTGAAGTCAACGCACCACGTCAGTAATTTGACCTCCCTAAAAGTCAAAATTACTGACGTGACACGTTGATTTTGCGTTGACCGGTCAACTTTTGATTTTTAGAAATGTTAAATTGCTGACATGGCGCGTTACTTCGCATTAACCGGTCACAATTACCGACTATACACTTTAATGAGAAGACATCAAAAGGTTGTATAGTTTTGTGTGCAAAATTAAAGGTTGTACACCAAAATATGAAAAATGGCAAAAGTTGTACATTATGTATGTAATTTACCTTAAATTGCTAATATTTGTTTGTCTAAAATGACAAATAAAGACAAGGTAAAACTTTTGTTTGAGATTAATCCTTCAAAAGAGATGGAACAATAACTTAATTAAAAAATTTATAGAACCGTTTTTTTTTTAAATCAACTTTTTAGATCCGATAAACTTTTCTAAACCTATTCACCAAACACCACTATTATAGAATAATATCGCTACAACTTCTAATTTTACCTTAATTTTTTTTTACCAAACAGTGACAAACTCCATTCACAAGGTTCGTGTTATTATTATCAATTCGTTGAGTTCTTATATTAAGCATCTGGTCTTCCATGTCACTCGGAAGACCTTTAATTCACATTTGGACACGTATATTGTGATCCCACATAATAATTAAAATAGTGGGGCCTCTTATAATATACATGGGTTCATATTACACATGTCAAAATATGTATGGGAGATCCTCCATTTAACATGGAAAACCGGGTGTTTCTAATAATTTGTCCAATTCGATGCTATGGATGAGTTGGATGAAATTAATTAATTAAAAAAGGAAAAAACAGCTATGACAGTTGGTGGAGGTTGAGAGAGTTGGGTTGTAATTAGCTAGCATCCACTAACCTAAATTAGCAGGATTTAGACATTCTAAAAATAATAATCAATTAATTGTTAGAATTTAACAATAAACCTCAACACTCTTATCCTCTTTTGTTTTCTGCCATATTGCTCAACCAAACACTGTTGTTTAGCTTATTAATTCCTTGCCAAATTATTAAATGTACAAGATAATTACTGTGAAGCTTGAAATATAAGTATATAATAAAGATAGATTCTTTAGCTTTTTCTTTTACAGATATATAATACTAACCCCTATTATTTATTAATTCCTTAAATTCATAGTATTATTTATCAAGCTCAACATCATCTTTATTCATTGTTGATATAATAATACACATAGTAAACATCGTATGAATATGCATTAGGTTCCAAATAAAATAAAAGTAAAAGAGAAAATTGAGAGAGCAGGATGATATGGTTGAGCATGCAGAAGAAAGAAGGTAGGTCTAGCATTCTCCAAGCTTAACGACTCGAACACCAGCGCATAAGGCGTCAGGGCAGCCGCAGGAGTAGGTGACACCATTAGCTCCGCAAACAGGGTCAGCCCTGAAACAAGCAATAGGGCATTGATCTGGTGGCGACATTTCTCCTGGGCACAGATTTATCTCTTCTTGACATTTTACCTCTGATACGGACATACCCACTAACAGCACCATCATGCATAATGCAACTACGCTCTTCAACATCGCCATTTAGCTAATTACGGAAAAGATCGAGGATGAACCACAAGATTAATTAAAAGGGAAATTACAATTGTATCTGTATAATTGGTGTGTGGAAGATATATGGAACAAGATGAAGGATGAACTTATATATAGAGTGAGGAAGGAAGGGTTGCTTGAAAATTGAAAATTGAAAAATGAAGTGGTAAATAGGTGCACGAAATATTAAAATGTAGTGTCAAATAAGGCGGATGAGCGTGTTGACTTTCATCAGCCTTTGAAGTTTGAAGATAAAAACTTGGCAGAGCTGGCAAGCTTGGGGAAAAACAAGATTAATGTTGCTATTCATAGTGGTCTTTTTCTTTCTATACTATCCTATTCCTAATAAACAAATAACCTCTCAACTTATCCAAATGTTGCAACTGTCTCCAACTTTCAATTGTAACAACTTACTTCTTAAACTTGTCCAATTGTAAAACATAACCCCTAAAACTTGTCTAATTGTAAAACATAACCCCAAATTGGGATATTTTTTTATCCCGTACTTGAAGCAACCGTAAAAACATTTCCCCAGATTCGTATCACTATCACGCCATGAAATCTTCAATAGTAATTTTTATTGTAATTTTTAAAATGATGTAATCTTATCATTAACCTTAGTAATTACAACAATGTTCACATGGATCCTAATGACCACGTGAATTTTATCATTAATGGTCCGTTTTTTTCACCTACTTTTTATTGTAAAACTGTTTTTCCAAAAACCAGTGATTTTCTGCTTTTATAAAAGGCTTTCAGGTATAAAACGTAAACATGAGTTTCTAACCAAACACCTAATTAACTCTCACTTTTTAAATGAAAAGGAAAATAGAAGATTTCTAACCAAACACTTAAAACTCTGAATTTTGAAATGAAAAAGGCAAACATGAACATGAAAATGAGCAACCAAACAACACTTAAGAGTAATTTTAATCATAATGTTTACAAGTTGGATCAATTGGAAAAATAATTTATTAAATTGCGTCTTCTCGGTCATGAATCGTGTCATCGCCACTGCATACTTACATCATGTTATCACTCATTAGTAACTAATCACTAACATAAACATACACGTGAAAGAAAAATGAAAAATAATACTATTAATATCAAACGAACATAACTCTGCTACGTGGTACCTAGAAACCGCGTGAATTTTTTTTAATTAAACCTTAAATTTTTTTAGACAATTACCTTTTGGTTTGCTTAACTTCTTCAGACAACTGCGTTTTTTTTTTTTGTTGATAAAACAGACAACTGCGTTATACAAGGAGATATAAGAGGTTTCAAACACCAGTTTTCAGTTGCGAACTCAAAATTTACTAACGATGGATTCAAACTCAATATACAAGCAAAGCCCAACACCAGAATTTGGTTCTGAACTAAGCAAATGGAAATAGGACCATTACAACATATCACATGATCTTTTGGCCTTAATTTATTGAGGGATACCTAATTTTGGTCCAACCACCTCAATTTGAAATTTTTTTTTTGCTTAAAATGATATAATTGACTTAAGTATTACCTGATAAAAAAAAAATTGATACATGTATCACTTTAAGTAATTTCAGAGTGTTAATAAATCAACAAACAAGTTCAATCTGCTGATAAATCACTTTAAGCAAAATCAATAGGTTTAATTTTAAACAAATTCAATAAACTAATGGGACATTTCTAGAATTTAAAAATCAATCAATTTATTTTAACTAAGTCTAGCAGAAGCAAAAACAACCTAAGGAATGAGAGACCGGCACCCCTACACCACCCTAGAGTAGGGTGATGTCGTGGTTCCTCCTCCTCTCGAACTTTCTCTACCAGCAACCCTGTCAAAGGAGATTGAAATTGTCTAGCCCTATTAGGTTGTACATCTTTTTTACTTAAGAGCACTCTCAAAACAATGGTTTTTAAAGAGTGGACTTAAAAAAAAAAAAATCAGCCCATTAAGATTGGGCACCTTGTATCCTCATGCCTAAAACAACACCGTTTTAGGCGTAGAGTGAGTCGAAGAAAAATTATCGAAAAAGTGATCCTAATTTAAATCTCCAATCTGTTTTGCATCTTTTTTGTCCCCGTATTATAAATGGTCACTTTTATTTTATATTGGAATAATATACCAAAATAGGACTGGAAAGTATCAATTTAGGTTCTACGTATAAAATAACACTAATTTAGCTTTAAGATTTAAAAAAAAGTACAATTTAGGTTTCGATAACAAAATATGTACGTCATTCATATTACTCTGATTTCTCTCTCCACATATAATTGACAGAACTTAACAAAGTAATATAAATGACATGTCACGTTCCGTTATCGATATCTGAATTGATATTCTTTTTTAAATATTAAACCTATATTGGTGTTATTTTATACGTAGAAAACTATTTTGGTTATTTAATTTAATTTAAAATTTAATTTGATGTTTTTTTAAATTAATATTATTATTTGGTTATTTAATTTAATTTAGCGGTCAAAATCTTGATTGATTTGAAATTTGATAGGCTATCGTTAAATTGTAAATATTATTATTTGAAATTTAATTGATGAATTGAGATTAGGGCTGAGTGTGGATTTTGATTATTCTTCAACTGGACCGAATATTTGAATAAAAAGATTTAAAATTGGATTGAATCATTGATTTGTTTTAGGACTGAACCGAATTGTACCGTTGATTTACTTAGGTACAATTCTGAAGATTTTTAAATTCTTAATATTACTGAATAAATATGTTGGAGATTGTGGAACCAGACCGAATATCCGAAAAAAGATCCAGAACTAGATTGAACCTTTAACTTTATTAGATACAATTATGGAGATCAAATCTCCGAATTGTACGAAACATACTCACCCCTAATTGAGATTATAAATTTAAAAGTTTTCTAGTATATGTTAAATTGAGTTAATTATGATATAAATTTAGATTGAATATAATTGTGCGCCGTTTGGTAATCTATGGGGATAGGGATATGGATAGAGCTAAAAGTAGGGATGTGGATAAGGATAAGGATAAAAATAAGATAGAAGAGTTTATTATCTTATGTTTGATACGTAGGATATGGATAGAGATAAAATGATTCATTTTACTATATTACCCCTATCCAAATTTAAATAGAAAGTATATATATTATTTCTAGTATCAACTTGGATTGGAATTAATTAAATTGAAATACTTGGAACATCGTATTAAATTTTTAAAATACAAAAAATGGAATAACTTGAGAAATACTTGGAACATTGTACTAAATTTTCAAAACACAAAAAATAACTAATATATTTAAGATGATAGATTAAATTTAATTAATTTTATTCAATATTAATACTGCTATATAGACAAACTTAGGTTTTTAAAAGTTCAAGACTAAAGAAATATTTGAAACACCCTACTAATTTTCAAAACACTAGTAATAAATAATAAAATTTGAGGAACAAATTAGACTTTTCTATCTAAATAAATTATCCTCCCTATCTTATACCACCTCCTTCTAGGTATAACTTTAGTGGGATAAGAGGTTCATCCCTCCATTGACTCACTCTCCTATCTGCCAAACAAATACGAGATAACGTATCTGGTTATTTATCTCTATCACACTTTCTATATCCCTTCTAATAAACATTCCGTTATTGTATTAAATATTCGAATTCATCAAAATTTCTTTTACCCGGTTCATTTTATTACGAGTCAAGATAATGGGTTGGCTCACACTCTTACTCAATCTTGTTGTTCTTCACCTCATTCCATAAATTTTATCTTGCCTGTTTGGTTAAATGTTTGCATTAAAGAATTTTGCTTAAAAAAAGCACTGGCATTTATTCATATAAATGAAATGGTAGGAAGACTTATAAATACAAAAGAAATAAAAAAGAGTAGATAGATTATTCACTCAAATAGTGGTCAGATAATAAAGAGAGTGCTTGACCCAACTCTCATCAATTGTATTGATTTTAAAGCTGAAAAAGAAGAATGAATCCGTACAAAGATTTCAGACTGATATAAATGAGGAGAGACAAAACAAAACAACACATTCCAATTTGCATTCTGTTCTATGAAAATGAAAAGTACATTCATTAATGTCAATGCATTCATTATTTCTATCTTGACTGCTTCAATCCAACTTTGATTAGGCTGCATATACCTCACAAAATATAAAAATAATTTTTTTAAATAATTTTCAAATATAAATATAAATTATGTGATTTAAAAATTTGTAAAGAGTGATTTTGAGATTCATTTTGTTAGTAAAAACAGTCCAAAATGTTATACGGATTGGATAACAGTGATAATTTTCAATCATAAATTATTAAAGATATTTTCAAACTAAGTTTAAAGGAGACGTGAAACCTCAAAACTCATGAACAAAATTTGTAGGGATTGAAAATCATCATTGTTAAAAGAATGGACCCTAACAAGATCTCAAAATAAATTATATTTGATTGATAAAAAGTTATCTTATTATAAAGGAAGAGATGAATTTATATTATCTTTAAAACCTAGAAGAACAAATTACATAAATAATTAAAGGAAAAAGGTTAAGGGGTAAAATGAGATAAGTTTAAGGGGTGGCAAACTTATAAATAAGTTGAGGGTATGAATTGTAAATAAGGAGTGACAATCTTTTAATTAGGAGAAAGCTGAAGAAGAGGAATGGTTGACTTGTATGGTCTTTTTAAAAAGTCCACATACCATATGGTTTTACACTCGCAATGTGGACTTTGTGTTGAAACTTTTCTGTGACATTTTTAAAGTCCACATGCCGTGTGAGAAAGCTACACAACGTGTGAATTACAGTATGAGAAGCATAAACTTTTCTTTAGATCCGCATGACGTGTGAGATCAGTTTTTCACATAAATGGTATTCTCTTTACTTCGGTGTGTTGCCTTTTTTACCCGGGTTTTTCCACCACTCATCTCCTCTCATTTAGTCGACTGGGTACCCACATCAAAATGTTAACGGTATTTTAAAAAAAATTGAGAATTTTTGGTCAAATAGGGTTTGGAATCAAAATAAAACTATATATACCCCCTACTACATAGAATTCGGCCAAGGCAATTAAGAGGCTAGAAATTCTTCCAACTCCACCTAACTAATTATTATTCTCGTCTTCTCTCTTTGATCTCGTGTTGATTCCTTTAGAGGCAATCTTTTTTGTTGCTATTCAACGGTTCCTTACTAATCGTTTTATTCTTGTTTGTTTTTTGTGTTCTTAGAAAGATGATTGATTTCCGTGTGGACACATCTCTAGCAACGTTAGATCGTTCTTCATAAAGGTATATACTTTTATCCCTCTTTAATATGAAATAATGATTAACAGATCATTGGTTAAAGGAAATAGGTAAAAAAATTTATATTTCCACTATGCGCCATTTGGACTAAATTGATATTAAGTAAAATTAATTTAAGGGTTATTTTACTAACTAAAATATTGCATAAACAGTTTATGTAATCAACCAATTAAATTTATTTAATTGAGTCTTGACATGTTTGGTGTTATGTACATTATTAGACACCTTTATAATTGTTATTTAGTCTTTTGGTATTTTTGGAAAATAGGACATACGTGTCCTGCTTTATCTACTCTGTATTGTATTTCTCTTCTCATCTAAAATTCCCTTCAAATTAGTTGAAGTATTCTAAGTAGTATAGAAATTAATATTGTTGTAAATCAAGGCACCAAGGAAAAGACAGAGGACCTGAAGGATAAATATGTAATAGTTAGTATTTACCCTAGGGTGACCTTTTATTCCGTTTCTAGCTCAACATAATAAATTTAGATAATATGTCCATAACCACCAATGTTGAATGAGTGGTCTGATGTATGTTAAAGCAAATCAAGACTAGGTTAGATTATGAGACTTAAAATAAAAAATCACTCACTAAATAAAAGTTAGGTCAATAAATAAGTTATAACTCAGTTGCTTCCCTAATATTATAATTCAACCAACAGTGTCAGGGGGCCTTTGGGTTGTTGAGTAAACTCAAGCTCGGGGCCTTATGAATAATATCTGAATTATTAAAAAACTATTTTTCATGAATATATAAGGTTAATGACTTGAACTAGCCTAAAATAATTGGATGGGTGACGAGGCCTCAGCGGCGTTCGGTTCTGCTGAGGCTGACTAAGGGATAAGTGTACCCCGTCGTTATCAAGTAATAAAATTCTAGATAGGTCCAGGTATCGTCCACATGATTTATTTCTGCAAGTATCGAGCTACTTGGTTTCAGGTGTTATCTAGGCTGTATGGGTTTTGAGTTTGTTTTGATTAAGTTAATCTACTCCTAGTTGAATTATGCTACTCCTAGTTAAGTTATACTAATTCGAACTAAGTTATTCTACTCCTAATTAAGTTATTCTACTCCTAAGTGATCTTTTACCAATGTAATTACCCGAAGGAACATGAAAGGATTCGATGATAACGAAAATAGATTGTTTAGACAACGGAATTAAAACCTAATCTAAGTCACTTGTGTCCGAGGCGATTAACCCTACCTATCCTCCTGAGGTCCCTAGTTCGTGATTCCCTTGTAAGGCCGAAACTAGCTCTAAGGCTCAGCAATTTGGGCTTAATCTTCTATAGGGTCGTCAATCCTATAGGCACTGACTAGGTCAGATTCAGCTCGCAATATGTGCCAAATTAATTTTGGGATTATCGAATGAGTTAAACCAATCAGACAAAGCGTAAGACAAAGATTAAAGCATTAAAGCAATTGAATAAACAAAACTATAATATATATCAAAGATGAAAAGTATTGTCACGAAGATACAATGAGCCTAGGATTCATAACATGGATCAGAGGCTAGACAGAATGTAAAAGAAGAAAAATCTCTTTCAGGGAACCTGTCTACCAATGCAGGCGTCTTCCTAGGACTTAAGGATGGAACTTGAGCAATCCTCAATGAACGGAGCTTCGGAGGTGTCTTCAATGGAGGTTGAAGGAGATGGAGGGGGTGGAGAGGATTTCTCAAGGTGGAAGCTAAGGTTTTTACCAAGATAAAAGAAATCTAATTTACAATTGAAAAGTTCTATTTATAGACGCGGTTCGGGCCCTATTTCTGACCTAAGTCGTGTCCTTTTGCAGGTGGGAAGACGTGGGGCCGATCGGGACTTCGTGGGGCCGGGAATCAGTCTTTTGACTGATTCCTGCAGGTTAGCTCGCCGAGCTGGGCGAGCCAGCTCGGCAAGCTGGCCTCCAGTTCGCCTGAGCAGGCCCCTGGAGGCCTGCTTGGCGAGCTGGCCATGCCAGCTCGCCCGAGCAGGCCCCTGAAGGCCAGCTCGACGAGCTGGCCTATATAGGCCAGTTCGTCGTGTGGCAATGCCCAGAACGCCCGTGCGTAACTGCCGAATTTCCCAAAACGCGTTTTCACCCGAATTTATTCCTGCACATGCACGAAACTCCAAACAACATTAGTCCAAAGGCTAAATTGATCCGCCAATCGCTCATTTTAAGTAAAAACTCTATTTGGTGCGACTTTTGGCGGATCAATTACCTATAAAAGATAATTGAAATATGACGTACATGTTATTTTGGCCATATTTGCCTGAAATTACCAGAAAATGAGCCTAAACAACGAAAAGTTAATAAAACATTTCCAATTTCTAACTAACTCACACAAAGGCATATAAATGCGAGAATTGCTCGCTTATTCACGAAATAATGCTAAAAACCGTCCTAAAACCGTACCCAAATATAGGGGTTTTTGACCCCTATCAAACCTCCTCGCACTTAAAACTTTACTTGTCCCTAAGTAAACTAAAAAACTAAACCCGCAATCATAAGCAATCTAGAAAACCTCCTGGTTTGACTAGGTGCTTGACACAATTTCGAGCATCTATAATTACATGCATTCGAAAATACAAAGTAGAGACACGATATCTAAAAGCCGCATTTCAATTATCACAGGTCATATGTTTAAGAAAAAGGACACATGTTCAATTAAACGAGCTTAAGGGGATAGCTAAGTAAAACACCTCACCATAGGTAGTTCACTCAATTCACACAATTTTGGTGGCTAAAGTGTTTACTCTCGGCTTATGTTCTTGCTTAGGATTACGTTGATTTTGCACGTTCATCCGAGTTCCTCTACTATGCTATATGACTCCGATGATATCAAAAACAGCCTCGAATTGGGGTTGTAATATGGTTAGAGGGTTAAAGGTACAACAAAGGTTAGGAGTTCTAGCGCTAGAAAAACAAAGTTTAAAATGGCTTTAGCAAATTGGGAAGTGATTGAGCTTTTTATTCACATATATTTTTCTGAGACGTTCTAATTTTAAGACTTGGGAGATATGGTTCTCCTTCTTTTGTTCGTCTCTTTTCTTTTTCTTTTCTGTTTTTCCTTTTTCTCTTTTTTTTCTTTTTTGGATAGTAACGCTCAATCACTTTTTAGCCTTTTGGCTTGCTACTATGATGCCATAAACAAAGATAAAGCGCTAGAAGAAAACAAAGGCTCAATGTGAGCTTTGCAAAAACTCGGGTTGAGTAACAAACCAAATGATGGTTTGCAAAAATTGGGTTAGAACGAAAGAAAAATCTACAAACTACAAAAATACAGGCTCAAAGGGGCTTCCTAGAGTAGATGAAAAAGAGAAAATAAGGTAAAGAAAAGGTTAATTCTAATGAGGCTGATTCATCGTTTAACATCTCAAATCATCGCATGTAGGTTCAACTCAGTATTAGGTGCAAAATCTGTAATCTTTCCACAAGTCAAAGCATTCACACAAAAATGTCAAGAAAAAGAGCTTTTTGATGTTCGCTCTTGGGCTCAAATTCAACTCACAGTTCTTGGGTTTCAATTTTGTGCTTACTAGTTCTCCCCAAACTCGAGTTTAATATCACATGCCTTCAATTCTTAAGTTATCTACCTAAGTAATGATTTTAGCATTTCTTCAAAAGTAGGGTCTAAATGCAAACTTTAGCTCATGCTTTTACAGATACAAGGATTGTGTCCTACACCTAAACTAGTTGTCATGCAATTTTAGATTCGGTTCTCAGCCCTCAAGGAAAAATAACGAAGTTTAGATTTGAAGGAGGTTCACGGTTTTAGGTCCTAAACATGCAAAAACATAAATAAAACCCGAAAACGCTAAACTAAACTAGACACGACGCAACAAAAATTTAAAAATTATACAAATTTTTGTAAGTTTGTCTACCCCTCCTCATCACACTTAAATCATGCAATAATTTCCAACATTGCATATAAAACACTAAAACGCATGTGAAAGAAGTTAGGGTGGAGAAGACAACTTACTGATCGGCCGGGGGTATGGCCATGGCATGTTGTAGCGCTCACAGTAGTCTTTCGCTATATACTCAAGGCCTGTAAGTCTCCGATCCATGTTCTGTTCAAAATTGGTAAATCGTTGGTCCATTTGTTGAACAGTGTTAAAGGTTTGGAGGTTAAGGTCCCTCATCTCTACCATCATTGTGTTTACTGCTTGGAATTAGGCCTGCATCCCCGGCTCTTGATATTCCGTGTGGTCCCCTACTGCTGCAGCTGCAGTTGCAGCTTCTTCCTCCTCATATTCTTCTTGCTCTTCCTCCCTCTGTTGTGGTGGCTTCCGCGCTCATTTCCGCGCCCTTCCGCTTGAGCTTGCTCCTCTAGATGGGTCCCTATTTAAAACTGCACGAAAAGTAGATCTTCCTAAAAATTTGGAGTTAAGCAATTGAGGGTAAAAACCTCTTCCTCGATGTCCAAATCTTTGAATTGGTCATCAAGGAAGTGGGTTACCAAGTATCCAAGCCCAAGTGAGCCGCGTTTTCTACTTGTTTGGCTCTGAAAACCTTCAAAGATATCTTTCACATTATCAACGAGTTTATGGTTGGCCATACACCACAATATGAGCAATTCTGTGCTCGAGACCTTGTTGCTCTCGTTTTTGCCTAGCAAGTTGTGTGCTACAAACTTGTGTATAAGGTTCAACATTGGGTCTAGGAGAGAGACCAGACTAGCAGTGCGGGAGTCATAATCTGATGACCCCGTTAATTGGTACCAGGCTTTGCTCACTGTCATGGGTTCCTCAAAACCCGAGACTGCTTCAGGGGAGTTATAGACTCCCATACAAGCTGCTATCACAGTCTCACTGAGACGAAAAGGTTTACCGTTCAATCTGAAGGAATATTTATTAGTTCCTTTAGGCAGTTCCTTTTTCAAGGTGGTCAGAAATTCGACGGTGTAGTTATCATATGCTAGAGTCCTTTTTGTGGCTAAGTGATACCAGCCTTGGAATTTTAGGATTTCCTTGAAATCCTTTTCCAACCCTAGAGACGCTAGGTATTTCTGATCAATAATGATTCGGGTAGCATGGTCTTGCCTAGAAAACCGATCGTATAATAGCGCCTCACGCTCATTGACTAATCCAAAAGGAGGATTATACTTAGCTTGTAAGGCTTCGCTGAATTCAATATCGGAGTCGGCATCATTGTCAACCACGACCTTAGCTTTACCTTTCCTGCCCATAGCACCTAAGAGGTAGACCAAACGGACTAGTTAGAACATATTCACATCGTTGAACCTAAATTCCCAAATAACCAACCTATAGGCATAAGTTGTAGTTTAGAAACTTAGGGACCAAAAGTATAAGTTTTCAGTCCCTAAGTATTTTACCCGTAATTCCAAATCCGTGAAAAATCAAAGATGCCTAGTGACCAAAGTGTGTCAAAAACGTGAAATAGAGTCTTATTGATAGGTTTTCAGTTATAAACTGAATAGTTGAACTTTGAGCTAAAATGGAGATTTTACCCAAATTGAGCAATTTCTCCAAAAATTCACAAATTAAGAACTCAAACCATACCCAAGGCACATATTGATCATAATGACATCATAGATTGCAAGAAGATCAAGAAATAAAGGTAAATAACTGATTATTTGAGAAAGAAGATAAAAATCCCCAATACCTAGGGTTATCTCAAATTTCAAAAACCAATGTCCTAAACTAAAAGCTAATCCTAGAAACATGTTAGAAATCAAAAATAGGTAAGAATCCATACCTTGTTTGTTGAATTCGGGTTAGATTTGTGGATTTGGGGGTTAGGTTTGTGAAAGGGAAAAGGAGAAGAAGAAGTGAAGGAAAGAAAGAAAGAAAGAAAGAAGGAAGAAAGTGAGGAAGGGGATGAATAGTCATCCCCTAAAAAGAAAATATTTTTTTCTCTTTTTTTTTTGTTCAGGATTTAAAAATCCTGAAAGGCCCCGTGTCGGCCGAGCTGGCTGGCTCGGCGAGCTGGGCCTCCTTGGGCAAATTTATTTATTTTATATATTTTTTTAGACAGAATATGGGGGCGCAAAACTTGACAATTCAACAATGAATAAGAGAATTATGAAAACAACAATCAAACTTAACAAAAAAGGAAAAGAAAACTGCAAAAATAATTGTTCAAGTTTTGAATTTAAACCGGGGAGAACCCGATTTCTCCCCCTTACTCAATCCTTTCTCAAGATCTTCGGATTCTTCTCCGTTGTGCTTGGGAGAGAACCCTGTGGCCTTTCCTGTCCGTCCCTATTGATCTGGGCTACCTGATTGCTCAGATCCTTGCAGAAGGCTTCGTTATTATTAAGCCTAGCCGAAATCTCTTTTAAGAGAGTCACCACTTCGTCAGATTCCTTGGAAGGTTGCATTGGCCCTTGATTCTGCGGCTGATATGGGGACATGCCAAGTCCCTGCTCTCTGTGTTCCTAAACAAAACCACTGGGAGGTCTAAGCACATTCTGGTTTGAATTTCCGTAGGATAAGTTCGGGTGCTGAGGCCTCCTATAGTTGTTGTTGTTATTGTTGTAGGAGTTGTAGTTGTTGGGGTTGTAGTTGTTATAGTTCTAGTTGTATCTCGGTTGTCCTCCAACATAATTGACCATCTCCACCCTATCTCCAGCGAAAGGGCTACCTTCCTCACAGTCCTTTCCATGGTGGTCGCCGCCACAGTGCACACAGGTGGGAGGTTAGCTGAATTTAGCCAACAGGACGTCCATCTTCCTACTCAGATCCGTAACAACCGAATTTTGTTCTTGTTCTTCCACAGAAAACACCCGCTGCCTTGTGGGGCCAGCGAGTTTCTCCTCTTGCCACTGCACACTCTTCCTAGCCAGCTTATTAATCATGTCATACGCCTCTGTTGCTGTCTTTCTGAACAAATCTCCACCCGCTGCGGAGTCTACAGTAGCTCTGTTAGTGGGTGTCAAACCATGATAAAAGACGCTTACCAATTGATGTTTAGGTATGTCATGATGAGGGCACATGCGCAGCATTTTTCTGAATCGGGTCCAAGATGTGTGGAGCGCTTCGTGCTCGGGTTGGTGGAATGAGGTAATCTCACCCCTGAGCATTGCTGTCTTCGGGGGAGGAAAGTAGTAGGACAAGAACTCCTTCTCCAATCCTGCCTAAGTTGTGATTGACCCGGGCTCCAGTGTTCTTAGCCATTCCAAAGCTTGTCCAGTTAGAGAAAATGGGAACAACTTCAGCCTAGCGGTATCTTGGGGAACCCCATTTGTTCTCGCAGTGTCTGCGCACATTAGGAAACGATCTAGATGATCATTTGGGCTCTCATGTGCTTCCCCTCCAAACAGTCCGGTTTGTTGAATCAAGTGAATTATGCCTGACTTGATTTCGTATGTGTTGGCCGAGATATTCGGGGCAGCAATGCTGTTGGGGTTTGGTGTCCTATAGTCAATTGTTGCAGGATACAAACTTAATGTAAATGAATTGTTCTTTATATCATTTGTTTTAATGAGATATATGTTTTATAACTATATAAAGGCAATCCCTTTTAAGCACTATATAAAGTCTAATAAAAGGAAATCCGTAAGTTTGTTTAAAGTGATTATAAAGTGTTCATACAAGCATGAAGTGAGACAAAACTTTATAATAAACTAATAAACTTAAAACCACCCCAAGTCAAGTGATATGTTTAGGATTGATATATCACTGTTGAGACTTGTATGTAACAATGTCTTCTGTCCGACAGAAAGCTGATCTCACAAGCTTCATATATATAGATATCTGGACAGTTACATAGATCCGATGAAACGTCGTTCATTAGGATTGGGGATCCGATTTGAGATAACAGGATGGGTAGATTCATCCTTGTCACCTGTTCATCTCATTGGTATTAATAGGTATAAGTAATCCTCAAACTCAAAGGAATGTTAATTGGTCATCCTGAATTACTGAATGTGAGACTTTGATCCTGTGGTCCCACGATCCTTAACAGAGATGACTCTGGGGTGTGAACCGCAAAGGTTGGGTGTCACAGGAGGTAATGTCAGGGTAGTTATACATTGGATTGAGCATTTATCACTCCCGATTAATGGGAGATATATCCAAGGATCACTTGTGGAAGACTCGACTCTAAATCCTTGCAAGGTGATAGCTTAAGAGTAGAAATACAGATTTCACTTAACCTATCTATTTGAGTTGACTCGGCCTGTACAAGTAAAACGAACGCCTCGCTATATGTGACTTGACATCACCCATAGTCATAAGATTCAGTTCAAGGATATAGTTGATAAAGGATCGAATTATACTGTAACTAATACGGAAGGGTTAACGACAGAATCAACCTGTCTTCTTAACGGACTCTGGGGGAATGATTACAGACTTGCCTATAACATACTCAGTACATCATTCCGTTATGCAAGGATTAAATATAATTCTTGAAGAAATTAATTTAATAGTTGCATACGGCCAGAAGTAGTAAGAACCTAATGGATCACACATAAGACTTGGAACCAAAAGAGAGATGGATATGATTAATAGATGGAAGCCCAATTGAGCCCAGTAAGGCCCATTTATATAGAGGGGGCCGAAATTTATATATAGTAAATAAGGAATTATTTTAATTCCATTAATCCTAATTTGATTAGGTTTGTGAATTAAATTAATTAAGAGATAATTAACTTAGGAGTTTTAATTAGATTAATATACTCCTATTATTATCCAATTAGGTTATTTATTATTATCCTAAATGTATTTGATATATTATAAGATAATAATTAGGAATCCTATTCCGAATGGAATTCCTATTAAGTAACCTATTCCTATCTAACTAGGGTTTAGATACAAGCGACTATATATAACCCTATGAGAATTTCGACCAAGCTAATCCCCTCCCCTTAGTGTGATTTTCGAAACCTACATTAAGTGTGAGAGAGTGAATTCGCATCCCCTAGTTCGTGGACAAGAATTCATACGGCTTCCGTCAATTGATTAATCTCATCCATCCCTTTTTCTCTTTGATCTTGTGTTGGTTAATTAGAGGCAATCTAATTTGGTTGCATCTCATAAGGGTTGATTCCATCTTAACCTCACCGTGTTATACTTTGTGGTTGGAATCTCGGAGAAGATTTGTGGGCGCTTCTTAACAACGGTAGATTGTTCATCGAAAGGTATTCCTTCTTATCCCTCTTTATATGAAATAACGATTAACGGATCCTATGGTTAAAAGGAAGTAGGCTAATTTTTTTTTTTATATTTCCGCTGCTATACCTTAGCCTTAATTTCCTTCAAATGCCGGACAGGTGCTGGTGTCGGTGTGGCGCTAAAATCTCACTCATCAAACGAGTGTCAGTTTCCGGTCCGGTATCCTCGGTATTTCGTTTTTTGTTAGGAGGATTGGTCTCGGCCATCTCGATAGGTTTAATGATCTCGTCTGGCTTGACAGTTCCAATCTGTTTGCTCCTGCGAAGAGTACGTTCAAGTTCAAGGTTAAGAGGGACACACGGTATTCCCGCTGATCGCGTAGGCATATGCTGAGAAGAAATAAATACAAGAAATAAATGAAAGCAGAAGTTTTCCCTATGGAAGGAAAGTATAAACATCCAGTACATTTTACAGTGCTATCATACAAGATCACACAATTTTACATAAGTATTCTTATCGGTTTATTTTGACAGATATAGACTGGTGTAAACAAGTACATGGTACAAACAAGTAGAGATAAACAAGTATGTATAAGTATGGGTCAAAATATGAACAAGTATAAGTATAAGTAGAAACAAGTATAAACGATATAAACAAGGGTATTCACAAAAAGAATCGTATATAAACAAGTGTATGTATAAACAAGTATATGTATAAACAAGTATATAAATATAAACAAATATAAATATAAACAAGTATAAATATAAAAATAAACAAGTATATATGATATGAACAAAGAATATTCACAAAAGAATGCCTAAACTAACAAATCGACCTTTGGTTCGATATTGCAGAAGAAATAAATCCCCGGCAACGGCGCTAAAAACTTGACGAGGCCTCAGCGGCGTTCGGTTCCACTGAGGCCGACTAAGGGATAAGTGTACCCCGTCGTTATCAAGTAATAAAATTCTAGATAGGTCCAGGTATCGTCCACAGGATTTATTTCTGCAAGTATCGAGCTACTTGGTTTCAGGTGTTATCTAGGCTGTATGGGTTTTGAGTTTGTTTTGATTAAGTTAATCTACTCCTAGTTGAATTATGCTACTCCTAGCTAAGTTATACTAATTCGAACTAAGTTATTCTACTCCTAATTAAGTTATTCTACTCCTAAGTGATCTTTTACCAATGTAATTACCCGAAGGAACATGAAAGGATACGATGTTAACGAAAATAGATTGTTTAGACAACGGAATTAAAACCTAATCTAAGTCACTTGTGTCCGAGGCGATTAACCCTACCTATCCTCCCGAGGTCCCTAGTTCGTGATTCCCTTGTAAGGCCGAAACTAGCTCTAAGGCTCAGCAATTTGGGCTTAATCTTCTATAGGGTCGCCAATCCTATAGGCACTGACTAGGTCAGATTCAGCTCGCAATATGTGCCAACTTAATTTTGGGATTATCGAATGAGTTAAACCAATCAGACAAAGCGTAAGACAAAGATTAAAGCATTAAAGCAATTGAATAAACAAAACTATAATATATATCAAAGACGAAAATTATTGTCACAAAGATACAATGAGCCTAGGATTCATAACATGGATCAGAGGCTAGACAGAATGTAAAAGAAGAAAAATCCCTTTCAGGGAACTTGTCTACCAATGCAGGCGTCTTCCTATGACTTAAGGATGGAACTTGAGCAATCCTCGATGAACGGAGCTTCGGAGGTGTCTTCAATGGAGGTTGAAGGAGATGGAGGAGGTGGAGAGGATTTCTCAAGGTGGAAGCTAAGGTTTTTACCAAGATAAAAGATATCTAATTTACAATTGAAAAGTTATATTTATAGACGCGGTTCGGGCCCTATTTCTGACCTAAGTCGTGTCCTTTTGCAGGTGGGAAGACGTGGGGCCGATCGGGACTTTGTGGGGCAGGGAATTAGTCTTTTGACTGATTCCCGCAGGTCAGCTCGCCGAGCCGGGCGAGCTGGCCTCCAGCTCGCCTGAGCAGGCACCTGGAGGCCTGCTCGGTGAGCAGGACTATGAAGGCCAGCTCGTCGCGAGCTGGCCTATATAGGCTAGTTCGTCATGCGGCAATGCCCAGAACGCCCGTGCGTAGCTGCCGAATTTCCCAAAACGCGTTTTTCACCCGAATTTATTCCTGCACATGCACGAAACTCCAAACAACATTAGTCCAAAGGCTTAATTGACCCGCCAATCGCTCATTTTAAGTAAAAACTCCATTTGGTGCGACTTTTGGCAGATCAATTAGCTATAAAAGATAATGGAAATCTGACGTACATGTTATTTTGGCCATATTTGCTTGAAATTACCAGAAAACGAGCCTAAACAACGAAAAGTTAATAAAACATTTCCAATTTCTAACTAACTCACACAAAGGTATATAAATGCGAGAATTGCTCGCTTATTCACGAAATAACGCTAAAAATCGTCCTAAAACCGTACCCAAAGATAGAGGTTTTTGACCCCTATCACTGGGTAAACTCATATTATTTGAAGCTAGTAGGCAAGATGATTGGGATTAATATTAAAACGTATTAGTTACTAATGTGGTTAGTAACCCAGCAACCTAGGAGTCACATAATTGATATGACAATTACATGATTGATTACATGAATCTACCTAACGAATGAAGCTAGCTTGTTGAGTAAACTCAAGGTGAAACTTTACTAGATAGGATCCTAACCCACTAAGGAGTTTGTGAAATTCTTCGAATTAATTTAGAGGGTTATTAATTTGGTGAAAATAGTGAGAGAAATTTACACATCAAAGTCATATGTTTAAATTGTATACTTAGAAAAAATAAATAACCATCCATCACTCTATCTCACTCTCAAGTTAAAATAAATACTCTGAATCATCATATCTAAAATGGACCTATACAATATTTTAACCGATAACAAATTGAATAGTTCAAATTTCACCGACTAGTTTTGCAACCGTCGAAATTGTTTTGAAGATTCAAAATGGTTGGGTATGTATTAAGACACATCGATACCCACCGTCAAAATTGTTTTGAAGTTAGACAAGATTGGGTATGTATTAAGATACGACGATACCCAATGTCCCTGTTGATGATGCTCTTGTTAAGAAGATTGATGTTTACCAGAAGCACCAATCAAATGACGAACGTACATAATGTATCATACTTGCAGCTATGGCACTAAAGGTACAAAAGCAACATGAGAACATGGATGCGTATTCCATGGTTATGCACTTGAAGGAGGTGTTTGAGAAACAGACTCAAATGATTGGTTACATCACCAAAATGCAAGAAGGTTCTTCTGTTGTGGCACGTTGTGTCAAAATGATTGGTTACATCACCAAGCTTTCTAGAGTTGGATTTATGATGGATAATGAATTAAGTGTCAACTTAGTTCTACGATCCCTTCTAGAGATTTATTCATAAGTTCATCATGAACTGTCAGATGAATATCTCAAAGACCTCTCTAGAAGACCTCTTGAATATGCTCAAGTTAGTTGAGCCCAATCTTAAGAAAGAGAAAATGATGTCTGCACTTATTATTGAGGGATCTCACAAGAAGAAAAAATGCATTATGCGAAGTCAATAAAAGCAAGAAGCCGAAAGGGAGTGCCACGAATATGGTAAAGAAGGGAATTGGAAAAGGAACTGTAAAAAGTACTTAGACTCTCTCAAGAAGAAGGGTCAGGATAGTGCTTTTACATTTCAAACTAAATGATAGATAATTCAACTTACTTGTGGGAAAGTCACATAGGACATGTAAGCAAGAAACGCATGTCTAAGCTGCATCAAGATGAGCTTATAGACTCGATTGATTTTGAATCAATGGGCACATTTAAGTCTTGATTAAAGGAAAGATAATAAAGACACCCTTTAGCAATAAAGGAGAATGTGTATCAGACACTTTATGACTAATACATTCAGATGTATGTAGTCATGTGTCAACACAAGCAATAGAAAGGTTCAGTTACTTCATAAGCTTCATAAGATGATCATATCGGATATGGATACATCTGCATGATATGAAGTATAAGTCAGTAGATTTTGAGAAATTTCAAATGCTTTAGGAACTTTTTTCTGACAAATGGATAACACAAATTTTAACACCCTGGTCCAATACCATGTAGATATTGTCCGCTTTGGCCCAATTCCAACACATTGGGCCTCACGACTTTAAAACGCGTCTGCATGTATTGGATTCACATCTTACTAATAAGCCCCAATCACTTCCTCTCCATTTCCGATGTGGGATTCAGTTCATTCCTGCCCCCATCGCCATCCCTTAGGGCCGCTCCTTGCTCAGGCCTTCTTACCCCGGCGCCACCCACTCCGGACCGGGTCGTTACAGGCCCACCAGCTTCCGCCTGGTTCGTCCCCGAACCACACATCGTACGTGGAGAGTCGGCTCTGATACCAATTTTAACACCCTGGTCCAATACCATGTAGATATTGTCCGCTTTGGCCCAATTCCAACACATTGGGCCTCACGGCTTTAAAACGCGTCTGCATGTATTGGATTCACATCTTACTAATAAGCCCCAATCACTTCCTCTCTATTTCCGATGTGGGATTCAGTTCATTCCTGCCCCCATCGCCATCCCTTAGGGCCGCTCCTTGCTCAGGCCTTCTTACCCCGGCGCCACCCACTCCGGACCGGGTCGTTACACAAATCTTACAAGTTAAGGACCAAAACCTAAAAAATGCTATCAATAATATTAAATTGAAAAAAAGCAGCGTACAATCATATAAGAAAGATAATTGAGAGAAGTCACCGAGTTTTGTTCTGCATAACATATACATGCGCCTATATGAGATCAAATGAAGTGTTCTTATGTTTTCATGATATTGGTAAGGTTGCAAAAAAAAAACGGATGGATAAGCAACATCACATTTTTTTCGTTCAAAGTATCGACTTATCGAGTTGGCATTGGTCTTATTTGTTGCAACATCTACCATTGAAAGATTTTTTTATGCAATGAATATTGTGAAGATAGATTTTGTGCACCCCGATAAAGGATGAGTATGTTGAAACACATTTGCACACTAATTTTGATTTGACAAATCTATTTAAATTAGAATTAAAATCCCTAAGATAAATTTCCAACACATTAAATTTATAAGCTTTGATTTATTATCTCTAATATGTTTGTTAAATGTCTTGGATGAATTAAATTATAAGTGCAAAATAAATTAAAGATAAGGCCCACGGCAATAAGCTAAGTCAAGGCCCAAGAAAGCAAAGAAGAAAGTCAAACGGATCAAAGGCTTTTGGATCCACTCAACCCAGCAGAAAGAAGGATCCAGAAGAAAAGCCAATGCCTTCACAACGAAGCTGCTGACTTTGAAGGGCAAAAGAGAAAGCAGACAAGGAAAAAAAGTTGACTCCCTATCTTGCAGACAAAGGCTGTCCAATTCAGGAAAGATTCACACGCAACAGACGAGCTGTCGCTGTGTTGTCTGGGAATCTTTGCCAAAAATGGAGTGACAATCAGAAGCATACTGAGTAAAGCAACTGAAGCACTGATCAATGAGACAGAGAAGACTTCGTTCTTATTGGCCGTGGCACAGAGCCGTTTCCCTCCAACGGTTATTTCTAAATTCGAATTGACTGATGCCTTAAAGTGTCACTATAAAATGCCTATCATTTGCTTCATTTGGACTTGATCTTCACAACGCGAAAGCTCTGAGCAAATTCATACTTGAAGTTTCATCTGAAAGCAAAGCAAAGACATTTTACACCATCTCTTATTTCTGTTTGTAAACAATAGATTAGATCATTCAAGTGTTCTTTCTTTTAGAACAAAATATTATCAATCATCAAATCTAGTTATGAGACTCTGAGTTTCTCGGTATTTAGCAATCAGAGTTGAATAGTATTGAGTGTAGGTATATAGAGGAAGGTACTCTGTAACTGCTAGCTGACTATTGTAAAGGGTTTGTGCTCTACCCAAAAAAGCTCAGTAGTGGATTAAAGCTCGGAAAAGGAATTCCGGGAACTGGATGTAGGCAGGAGGCCGAATTAGGATAAAATGCTGAGTAACATTTTCTATCCCTTATCTCCTATATCTGCTTGCTTTTATTTCTGGCTAAGAAAACGTTTGATTTAAGCTTGCTAAGTTCAGGAATAGACTTCACATGTGCACCATTAAAGAAAATGTTCAGGAACCCAAATAATAAAACAAAGACTAAAGAAGATGGTGAAGGGATGCCAAAATGGCATTAAGGAAAATAAACCTACGTAGTAAAACAGTAAAATAAGGATTGGCATAAACAGTAAATATGAAGGAAATCGGAATTCTGGTAGCTCTTGTCCCTCTTGTCCCCTAGCTAGCTTTTGTGCTAGAAAATCCATACCACACGGTGTGTGGCTGCATCATGCACCCAGCCAGCTTCGTTAAAATCCCCACGATCCAGGCCCCATTTGAGTTCACACAACGTCTGGCCCATAGGCACACAACGTGTGAAATAAAGCAAAAGTTCCAAGAGGTTTTGTTGTGGGGGTGCTAAACGACATGTGGCCTTTAGCTCTTCGGATTCATTCGAGCTCCACATGGGACAATGTTTCCACACTTCCTCCCTCGCTTTGTATCTCACACGACTTTCTTTGCATTGATTCTATTCTTTGAAGGAGATGTCCGCATCACCTATTTAAGTTGTTTAGATTTTCAAATCCAACATCGATCAATTTACTGCGTGATCGAAATTTTTTAGAGGTAACAGCCAAGAGTTGCCAAAACAGTATCCTACGACTCTCGATCTTTCATTTTTTGGTAATTAAGTACTTGATCCTTTATTTGGATACATTAAACATATAACTTTTCATTTTTTTTGTCACATTATAAAACTCAGTTAACATAGTCATACTCATTTGACATGCTTTCGAAATTTTAATTTTTCTAAAAGCAACTTTTAATATGTGTAATGTGACTATAGATAAATTGTAAATACTTTATTTCAAATTATAAAAAAGTTATAGTTTCAAACTCGGATGAAATTGTTAGCATCTTATTAACTAAACTAGATGTTAATAACTAACTAATTTGATAAGTAGTAGTTTAATGCGATAAAAAAAAATGGCTAGAGGCTTTATGCATCCAAAAAAAAAAGTTTAGGACTCAATGAACGAAAAATAGACCTCGATATCCACTTAACATGCATGTAATCAAATTTTAGGGTACTCCTAGAGTAGTACTCCCGACCAATCAATTCACGATACATGTATATATTTTTTCTTTTCACCAAATCATGCTTATGTAGTGGTATTCAAAACGATTTTCATTGGTCAGGAGTATTATTGTCGGAGTAATGTTAATTGTTAATAAAAACCTTTTCTCTTTCCAGTAATGCGATTATCCATTTATTTTCTAATAAATTATTCACTGTTTTGCTTTACTTCAAGGATACATATATATAATCTGAGTCTAGGAATGGTTTTCTAACATGCAAAATAGTATCCCTTCCACTCAAAAATTTGCTTGGCCATCACTGCATTTAACAATCTCAAGTTGCTACTCAAGAATGGCCTATCTTTTTCCTCCTACGTGCTCCTGCTCAATGAAAAAGGTAACTTTATCAATGGAAGTGAATAATTTATAAATGTAGTAAAAAAAGGTAAACACCACAAGGTATTATTATAGTAACTAATTAAACAGCTACTCTCAGACCTTACCTTTTCTACAGGCCAAGTGAAGACAAACGAGAGAGGAAAGGAACTTTTACCAGTAATAAGGTTCCTCACTTGAAGACAAAGGAGATAAGTTACCGAAACCTTGTCACAGTAATATGACACTGTCAAATTTTCAGCAAAGACCAACAGAAAAATCACAAGTTCTCTCAGTTATCAGAGAGGCAGGGGCAGTTCTAAGGGGATCCGGATGGGGCTTGAGCACCTACTGACATCCGAAAACTCCATTGAATCTTTGTATGTAACTTTAAATTTTTAGGGTAAATCACCTAAAAAAATCAATTAAGCACCTATAAACATTGGAGCACCCTTATCAGTGCACTCCAATGTGGAGAGGTGAAGGTCCAAAGAACCTATTCACCTCATTTTACTTTCTGCTATCGTAAATTAAAACCGCATTTTTTTAATTCATCAGTTGAATCTTCAACTATCAATAGAGATTTGCATTCATAAAACATATAAAATGAAGATTTAAATATCATTTGCTTTCAATCTAAAGCATGCATTGGTTCAGACATTTTGCAGGATTCTTACTTCATCCCTTTTTCAGGAATTAGATTCATATCAGTGTATGATGTTTAAGATAATGTGCACAAGACACTGTTGTCTGTATAGTTTAATTTGGTATTGTCATTGTCAAACATTCTGCAAATTCTTTGCAGCAAATTTCAACCAAAGTTGTAACTCAAGGATGAAATAATGAAAGAAATCCATTGGCTAACGGAGAGGTGAAGGTCCAAAGAACCTATTCACCTCATTTTACTTTCTGCTATCGTAAATTAAAACCGCATTTTTTTAATTCATCAGTTGAATCTTCAACTATCAATAGAGATTTGCATTCATAAAACATATAAAATGAAGATTTAAATATCATTTGCTTTCAATCTAAAGCATGCATTGGTTCAGACATTTTGCAGGATTCTTACTTCATCCCTTTTTCAGGAATTAGATTCATATCAGTGTATGATGTTTAAGATAATGTGCACAAGACACTGTTGTCTGTATAGTTTAATTTGGTATTGTCATTGTCAAACATTCTGCAAATTCTTTGCAGCAAATTTCAACCAAAGTTGTAACTCAAGGATGAAATAATGAAAGAAATCCATTGGCTAACGGTCCGAACAGATGCAAAACATTTCAGATGATAAATAAACAGTCAACACATCATGCAATTCATCAATCTCTCCAATCCACTGACACAGAAAGCATCAACATCCCAAGCATATAATAAGAAAGCATATATGTCTATCAAAAAAGAAAGCAGTTTGTGGTACTGGTAACAGAGTAGATTAACTGCATGTAATGCTTTACAAAAAAGGCTAACCAATGTTGTCAGAGGAATTTACCTGCAGGACCTTTGCTCCAGAGGGCTATACCATCAATGGCAGAGAGGTTTTCATCATCAAGACGTTTCCATGTTTTGATTGACTTCACAACTCCCCAATCCCTCTTTTCTGATCTCTCCAAAGATGCTACCAAAACCCTAGCCCTTCTTGACCATCCAGCCTTTCCATACGCATGGTATCCAAATCCACCAGCATAACAAAGTTGTATACCATTTAGCCGACCACAAAAGTCATTCAGATGATCATGCCCTGTAAAAACCGCTTTCACATCCCCTGACTCTACCATGGTTGTGAAAAACCCAGAGTTCACAGAAGGAGAACTAATCCCTTCTAGCTTCTCCCCTGTGAAGTTTGTCGAATCGAAACTTGCAAATTCAGGCAATGGGATGTGAAAGTACACAAGACCAGGAGCAGCTCCCTTCTGAGCCTCTGGCTTGCTCGTGTATGCCCTCTGGAGTCGGAAAGAATAAATGGTCATTCAATCAATCATTATCAGAACAAAATCTATCAAAATTTACAAATCTTGATTAATATTTGATCTTAATCTGAGTTATTAACATTGATCTTAATCTGAGTTTCGAATATAGCAATATTGTGTATAGACATAGCAATAAAATTCAACTAAAAGAAAGGGAAAGGTAATACCCTAAGCCTTTGAGAGGTGCGTTGGAACCAGAACTGCTGAGAGGGTTTGATCCAACCATAGCCAGGAATTGAAGGAACTGTGGAGTAATCACCGCTATCAAGGAAAAAGAGATTAAGAAGAGATTTATTTTCAAATCTCGAACCCTTAACCCCACTAACCTCCAGGTTATAATTCCCAAAACCATCAATAACATGTGCCTCTACAGGATTAACTTGAGAAAGAGTATTCTTAAGGCCAACAATATGTTTCATAACACCTTCCCTTGAAAGCGTAGATTCCTGATCATGATTCCCCAAAATAGCCACCCATGGTATTTTCGAAGCAATTGCAGGTGCAAATGCAGCATTCAGTGATTTCGGTGCATCCGTAGCATCAAATCCAAAGATATTATCCCCTGAAGTACAAAACAATCGCCAAAATCAGGAAAACTCAAATTCAAATTTGGGGAAAGAACTAAGAAGTAGATGATAAGTAGTAAGAAGTACCAGTGAAAACAATTAAATCAGGCTTCTCAGCACGAATCATGCGCTCGACAAAAGCAGTAGTGTTAAGGTCAGAGCAAGTAGGCAACTGACTAGGGAAAACATCGAGGCAAGTCGTAGACTTACCATCGGCGAAGTGCATATCCGCCACTTGCAGTATCTTGAACTCTCCATTATTCCGAAATCGCAATTGCTGTTTAACAGAAAATACTACAAGGAATCGAGAAAGGGCTAAAACAATAACGAACAAGTATGAGAAGATCAGAAACTCCTTTCTCCTCCCCATAACCATATTGAATCGTGTTCTACCAGATTTTCCCTCCCGAGTGCTAGAAAAAGAAGTAATTCCTCAATTCCTCAATTCCTCAATTCATCAATTATCTGACCTCATTATGCATCGATTAACACAAGAAATGGAGATCACAAATCAAAATAATGAGCATCAAGCAAGAAGATAAGACGCAGACACTAATCGATAAAAAAAAAAAACTGGAGAAGCTTATAAAAAGTGTGAAGGGTATTCCAAAGTGTTGAAGTCAAGTAAATGCTGACACAATTCACAACTCCAAATCTACCGCCATTTACTATACATAATAAATTACTGCATTTGAATTTATGGCAGTTGGAATGGTTTTACTATTTATTTCTGTTTTGGCCTTAATCTTGTTCATGTTTTCTTTTCTTTTCTTTTCTTCTCTGCTAAAGTTGTATATCGAGAAACGTTATACAATTTGCACTTTTAACCCCATAATGGTTTTTCAATTTAATCCTTTACGGTACATACATAGAGTGTTGACAGTGTGGTGGAGCCGGTGAGTTCAAGTTTTAAGGCCATACGTAAGAGTTGGGCAAAACTAAAATTTGCTCCTCCATGGTTCAAAATTGTACTGTTTCAATAAATTTTAGGGAAAAAGTATAAAAATAATATTGTGTTTTGACCGATTTGTAGAAACTATTCCGTAGTTTAAAAATTTGTAAATAGAAGTCTGTACTTTTTGCAGTTCGTAAACTCAGTTTTTTTTTTCCTTAAAAAATTGTTAGAGTGACCTTTTATCTCAAAAGATGGCAATTTGAAACAATTAAAAAGAATGACTTTACAAATTATCTAAAATTCAAGATTTAACTTTGCAAATTAACTAAACGGTAGATATTGTTTGGTCAAAAGAATTGATTTACATATCCTTTAAATATAAATGGGTGTTAGACTGCTCCTTTTCATGCTCATATTTACATTTTCACTTCAAGATGGAGAGTTTTAGATGTTTGATTAGTGACCTCATGTTTACCTTTTACACTTGAAAAACAGTTTTTTCCAATTGGAAACAGCAAATGGTGGGTAAAACAAATGGGCCCAAAATTCACAAAGTATAGACATTTATTTACAAATTTTAAATCATGATTGTTGTTTTTACAAATTGGGCAAATCACAAAGTTAATTTTTGAACTTTTCTCTAAATTTTATTCATAATCCTAAAGTTAAATTAAAGAAAAAAAATAATAGTACTGTTAAGTTAAAGTTGAAAAAAGATATCAAATTTCATCTTCAATTTATCAATTAATATTTTCAATTGCAATCAGTGGCGGAGCCATAATTTCATATTTAAGGGTATTTACCTTTTTCTTATTCTTAAGCAAGTCCCAGTCCGAACCACCAGCTAAAGTCCCTAAATGACCTCTCAATGATAAAGGATGTAGGAATGCAGAGATAACCAATAGGTTTTCCTAGAAGCATCCACCATTAAAAGAGTAATGTAACTATAGATATATCCCACCAAGGGCTTGCATGCCTCGTACAATAGCTACGTTCTGGTATGGCCTATGGTCTGAAGTAAATACTAGGTCTTTGTCCCCAACTTTCAATCTTATCGAAAGAAGAGAGAAGTAGTGACTGTTACCAAGAATCACGGCTAGATCAGGGAGCTCTCATATATCGTTAAGAACCAGGCCTAGCATCACATAGTGCTTTGGTTCTCGCATCCAATAGTTGTGGGGTGTTTATGCAGAAGTAGTTGGTGAAGTGCCCTACCACCTGCTTTTCTATTATCAATCTTCACCCATACTACAAGGAATTATTCACTCCTAAAATAGCGTATATAGACCAAAAAAAAGAAGCACAATGGGCGGGAGTTTAAAGATAGTTATACGTCACTGTATAAAGAAAATATCCATGTTCTATAAAGAAAGACAGATCTAGCTATAAACTCACTCAGAAGAAGAAAGAACACCCATATCAAGATCTGTTAAAATAAATCGAGAGTCTTATTGGTATGCCAAAGGTGTTGAAAAGTGTATCATAACCCTGGTAAGAAAACAAGGCTTCTTTTGAATTAAGTTTTCCATGGTTGTGGGTGGGCACACCTTTGGAGGAGCGAAGTAGCTTTATCGAACCGGTTCGATTGAAATGAAACTTTTTCTAGCACTTAGAAAGTTCGTTAGCTCAAAAAGTAAAGATTAGATGCCTCGACCGGAGAAACGTTAAGTTAGACGACCAAGGGCCCGAAAGGGTAAAGCAGCTCGAGCAAGGCTACAATTGAAACCTTCAAAATTTCCGAGTTGAAAGTAGCTTTACCGCGAGACCATAAGGTGTAGGAATCGGTGTGATTATCATGACACCAGAAGGAGAAGTAATTCCTCTCTCGAAGAGGTTAGAGTTTTCCGTCACCAACAACAGAGCAGAATATGAAACATGCTCGTTTTGAATGAATGCACTCTTCCTCCTAAAAGCCAATGATGTAGAAGTGATCGGAGATTCCCTTTTGATCATTCAACAAGCCAAAAGAGAATGGGAAGTCCACCAGACAGTCAGGGTTGGGCAAAAAAAAATTGGTGTCCAATATGATAAAACTGTTTCGTTTTAGTGTGTTGACTAAAAAATTAAAAATGTCTAACGTGAAAAGCGTAGATATGTTTAATTTTCTATAAGTTCAACGCTATTGTCCTTGATTAAATCCCCTAAACAAGTATACTATTCTTTATAAATTTTGAATATTTACATTGACATTTTAATTAATAATAATGATGAAAAAAAATTAAATTAGGTAATAATATTGATATTTTAATTTAAGAAAAAATTTATAATTAGATAAAAATCAGAAAAATTAATATTCGTATTTTGATTTAAAGATGATTTAAGGGAGAAAATTATAATTGAATAAAAACTAAACCTAAAACCACATAATTACGGATGAGTTCTTAACTAACACTTAAACCAATTATATAAACTTAATTTTATACAATCATATCCTATGTTATAAGTACTAATTTAACTATATTGAGGGCTGCTCGGAGCTGCACCACTATTCTTCAGGGGTGGTGTCGAGACCCGAGAGCTCTAGCCCCAGACTCCGAGCTATCTCAACCCTTGATTATAACACTAATCTATTAATTTTTTAATCAATTAAAATTATCAATATTAAATTAAAATAAAAAAAATCAACTAGTAATATTAAGTTTAAAAAAACACCAAGTAAATGTGGAATTTATCAATTAATTGAAACAGTTTAATCAAAAGGAGGTATATATGAGCAGCATCTTGTTGCTTTTTCTATAATTTGCAAAGGACAAAGTCAGTTCCTCTATGCCAAAAGAAACAAAGAAAAAAGCATAAAACATTGCAATTTGACCGGTGGAAAAAGAAAAAGCACATATTGCATGTTAAGATTGTAGAACCAACTTTTTTTTAGTTAGCATTTGTTATTAACCGATTAATTATTAATGTTTGGTACGATCAATTGTTACTATTAGTATGTAAAATATTTAATATAGATATATTTTAATTTTTAAATTTTTTTAATTTAAGATGATCAATACAGTGTCAATCTAAAAGTTCTTAATTCTGCTAACGACCCTAATCCTATTTTAGCAGCAAAAACAAAACTATAAGCACTAATTTATAAATCTGTGATACCATAAAACTATATTGTGAATATTTTCACATAAAAATACTCTAAGTAACTAAATAAAAGTTAAAAATAAATTTTTGTTGTATTGGGCAAAACCTTGTTTTTTCGGTAATAATATTATAGAAATGTGAATAATATTAAAGAATAAATATGTTTGAAAATTAAAAACATAATTTTATCAGTATTAATGGGTATTTGTTTCAGTTTTTCGGATGCGAAGCTTTTCATGAAAAGATTCTGTTTTGGAGTTTTTCATACAAGTTGTTTGTAGTTATTTAATATTAACAAAATTATCATTTTTATTTGCACAAACATACTTCTTTTTTTAATATTATTTCTATCTCTATGATATAATTGCCGAACAAATAAGGTTTTACTCCATTTAATAAATTATTTTAAAGTTTTATTTATATTATTTTTATTAATTTGTGTAATTAGTTTTATTTTACATACTAATAACAACCGTCAAATATAATTTTATCAAACACTATGAATTAAACAGTTAATAACAAACAGGTAACACCAACAATTATTAGCTAACGGATGAACCAAACATGCCTTAAATATATACAAATAACTTATCACAAAAAAAAATCATACTTAGAAAACTTCAAAACACTGCAATTTCTATAAAAAAAATATATTTTTTTTTGGTAAGAAAGGAAGTCCCAGAAAAACATAAAGAAAAAAAAAGAAAAGAACATAAACAATCTAAGCACAAACTACTCTGTTGAGCGCCAGTCCACGAAAGTCGTCGGACAGAATATTCTGGAAGCCTGCAGGAGGCACATCAAACTCCTGATGACCCAAAGGACTTGAACCTACGAAGTTCGACAACTTGTCAGTAGTACGATTATCTTTTCTATAAGTATGCATGAATACAACCGTCCACTCGCGATCCCTGAGTTCCTTGCATCGAGATATTAGCCAAGAGTAGGGATGATTGCCTCATCCTCCCGCGAGATTATAAAAAATAATAATAAAATATTAAACGTTAGTATAAATATAACTAAATGCTACATTTTTTTTTTCCGATTTGTAATGAAACACTAAAACTCATGGGCGGAACCAATGGGGGGTTAGGGGGGTTCGAGCCCGGCAGGCAGCCGGAGAATTGAGAATTTCTTTTTTTTAGTAATGGTGTCCGGTAATATTTTGGAGAGAATTATATTGATTCTATGTATTATTATTTCAATGTTTAAAGATAAATGAGATGGTTAAGGATGCTTACGTATATTTGAGAGGTCCTATGTTCAACTATCTTCAACCTCATTTTCTTTTAAAAAGTTTTTATTTATTTTTATTTTATGTTTCAATAATTATAAAAACATGTTACTATTATTAATTAATTTAAATGGATTCCTTATTTTTATTTTGATAACATTTTTGAATTCATTTTTAATATGTCTTTACCATTAAAAAAATAGATATATTTAATATTCATTTTATTATGTCTTCACCATTAAAAAAAAGTAAACATGTTTAATGTTTAATTTTCTATTAGTTCAATGCTAGTTTCTAAAAAACTGTACTTTTACATTTACCGTCAACCGCACAGTTAATTTCGATTTTTTTGACGTTTTGAATTTTTTTTTACTGATATGTTTGAACTCCGAATCATCCGGAGTCCTAGTTCAGCCACTACTAAAACTCTATTGTATAAGAAAACTAGACGGACTTTTCATGGATGAGGGATCGATTGACCTCATGATCCCTTGTAGGTTCGTCGCACCATGTGCCTCCCCGAACTAGTACTAGTATTTAGGTGGTCGGTCTTTTCACGGATATCGGGATGCGCAGGACACACATTATTTTGTTTGATAGAATGCGCACAACATGTCCAGTCCAGTCCACTCTCAGGAATTTCTATAACTTTATTTTATTTTCGCATGTAAATTACTGTATAGATGGATGACGCCCTTTTGACGCATGCGTTACGTAATATAATAATAATAATTAATTGTAGGTTGGGCCCTTTACTATAGTATTTCATATTTATTGATTTCAGTATTGTTTGCCAAATCCGTGACAATAATCAGAATAAATAAGAAATTCACATTCCATACGCAAAATCATTTATACTCCTGATTCACGGACGCTAGACTCGAACTTCAAAATAAATAAAAATAAAATTTAATTTTGACCATTTTTCTGTTTTTTAATTGAATGGATTTTGGTCCTGTCTCTATTTGGTCCCCCTTTTTTTCATCTATCGAAGTAAATTCTCTATGCTCACAACACAACAATGAAAAGGTTTCAACTTTGGTTTTGTCCTTCTCTCTATCAGTTTTACTGCAGTTTCAATACCACTTTGTAATTTTCACTGACAGTTTAGTTGAACTACTACCATAGTAGTAGCGTTCGTCTGGATCTGAATGACCGAATGAATTTGCTCATTCACTGACAGCTTAACTACTAAGACTCTCTAATCCTTTTTATCATTTATGTTACGGTGCGGCTAACCTATGCCATGAGGCATAGGATAAGACATAACTAATATTTTTTTGTTCAAAAGATGTTTAGTTTTTCTAGATAATCATATGCAATTAATAAAACATAAGTAACTCACTTATTAAAACTTAAAAAAAACTCATGCATATATGGGTAATTATTTTATTAGTTCCTATATTTTGACAAAATATACTGTTTAGTTCTTGTGTTTTAAAAAACACACTATTTAGTCCCTTTATTTTTAAAAACACACAGTAAGGTCCTTAACATTTTTCACGATGACCTTAACGTTTTTCTTGGTGAACTGTTTAGTCCCTACCGTTTTCCTAAACGGTAAAAAATTTAACAAATAGACGGAAAGACTAAACAGTTCATCGAGAAAAAGGTTAGGAACCTTACCGTGTGTTTTTGAAAATACAAGGACTAAACAGTGTGTTTTTTAAAACACATGAACTAAATAGTGTGTTTTGAAAATAAAAGGACTAAATAGTATGTTACCATGTGTTTTTGAAAATACAAAGACTAAACAGTATGTTTTTTAAAACACAGAAACTAAACAGTATGTTTTGAAAATACAAGGACTAAACAATATGTTTTTGAAAATATAAGAACTAAACAGTATATTTTTTTAAAAATATGGGGACTAATAAATTAATTACCCTACATATATTGGTGGAATTTTAGAGGTTTACTGCCAAAAAGAAAAGTAACTAATACCTATGAAATAGCATAATTAATACCTATATCTTACTTTTTCTTTTTTCATAGCATAGTTAATATGCTACACGTGTGCCTTATGGTAGATAAACCTGTGCCTTATGGCACAGGTTAGATTAAGCGTTTTTGTTATATCAAACCATACTTTCTTTATTTTTTCTTTCTGTTTTGATGTTGTTATGTGTTTTTCTCAAATCCATTTCCTCATTTTCTCTCTCCAAATACAAAAGTTCCTTTAAATAATAATATTATATAACAAAATATGCCATAACTTTATTTAACAAAATATATTATATAACAAGATTTCCTCATTTTCTCTCTTTAGAAGACGAGTTTTATCACTCATGAAAGTACTTACTGTTATAATGCAATGTCTTTCGGTTTGAAAAATGTAGGGGCGACGTACCAAAGGCTCGTGAATGAAATCTTCAAAGACCTCATAGGAGACAATGTCGAGGTATATGTTGACGATCTAATCATTAAAAGCCTCACCAAGCAGGAGCATATTAAGGATCTCCGGCTTGTCTATGATACCCTCAAGCAATAGAATCCGAAGATAAACCGTAAAAAATACAAGTTCAGTGTAGAATCAAGAAAATTCTTGGGTTTCATGATTTCTTAGAGAGGGGTAGAGGCCAATCTTGATAAGATTCAACCATCATTGCATAGAGTCACCATGGAAGCTCAATGATGTTCAAAAGCTAAACGACAAGATCAACGCGATAGGAAGGTTCATTTCCTGTTCGGTAAAAAGATGTTTGTCATTCTACAAAAGTTTGAAGGGGACAAAAGACTTCCAAGGGACAGATGAATGCCAAGCATCCTTCGAAGAATTAAAGCACTTTTTTGTCTAGCCCATCGCTCTTAATTAGGCCAATCGTTGGCGAAACTCTCTTTCTTTACATCAGCGTGTGATGAGCAGAGAACCGACAATGGCTATGTTATCACACACTCGAGACGAGCTCTACTGCAACTAAGGGATAAGTGTACCTCGTCGTTATCAAGTAATAAATCTGGTTAAGTCCATGTATCGAATCCACGAGATTTATACCCACAAGTATTAAACTAATCGGTTCTACACATTATCTATGCGGTGAATACTTTAGGGTTGGTTTGAGTAACAACTATAAACTACTTCTAAACTATATGCGAGACAGTTTTCATGCGTTTTAAGCTCTTATAGGATGATACAAAATTTACAAATGGCGTTAAGTTACAACACGTGATAAATAATATTTCACTAATACGATTAGGTTAAAACCAGGAGAGTAGGATGAGGGAGTACAAACAGCTCTCCCGTACAGGACCTGAATTTAAAGGGGTCCATTTTTTTTCATTATGCAAATATAACTAAATTATTGTTATTATTTATTATATGAAAAATGAAATGAATGTTAACTTATCCAGAAAATTAACGTTCTAACGGTGTTAAGAGGCCTAATTTTTTTATTATTGCTATCATACAATATCTAATTAGATTATTTTTATTATATTCATTATGTCAAAAATCAAGTTAAAGTATTTTGATGTTTCATTGTATAGAAACATTATTGTTATATGAAAGTATTATTTTTTTAATGAATAAATCCTAATTTTTTCGTTTAATATAGGACCCTAAATATATTTAAAACGGCTCCGATTAATCGATTATGATTCAAAAGTTTTTAGATTGAATTGGATTAAGATTGTCACATTTAACGCAACAAGCAACACGAACAGAACATCAACCTAATAATTGTGACCCCTCACTCATTATAACCTCATAAAATCAAATAAGTGCATAAGAAGATCTGCAAATATGGTTCTTAACGGAAAACAGTAAATTATGAAACATTAATTGTTACTATATATGCCTAAAATAAGGTGATTTACCGTTATAAAACCAAAAAGCATCTGGCATTTTGTTATGTACCATAATTTGTCACGATACCTTTATTTTCTTTTCTCAAAAGTGACAGCTCTATTTGGACTATCATGATAATAGTAATGTGAATGTTTTCATAGTTAATTTGAGTGGTCCACACACATACATCACTCTTATCCCAAAGGTTAAAAATCCAAGTAATCTTAAGGACCTACGCCCTATTAGCCTGTATAATGTGGTATACAAACTTGTGTCAAAGACGCTCGCAAATAGGCTAAAAGCGACCCTTCACTCCATTATTAACCCCTCTCAAAGTGCATTTGTACCAGAGCGCTTAATCACAGACAATGCTTTAATTGCGTTTGAATTGTTTCACTCCATGAAGCGTAGGATTTCTGGGAAAAAAGGAATCTGTGCGCTGAAGTTAGACATGAGCAAAGCCTATGATAGGGTAGAATGGGGCTTCATAATTGATATGATGAGGGTAATGAAGTTCCCGGAAAATTGGTGCTCTCTCATTCATCAATATGTCAGTTCAGCGACCTTCTCTTTCCTTATAAATGGGGTTTCAAAAGGCTTCATTCGGCCAACTAGGGGTCTCCGACAAGGGGATCCAATTTCCCCCTATTTGTTCATCATATGTGCAGAAGGGCTCTCAACACTGATTAGGAAAGCTGAACTGAACAGGCAACTACATGGGATCCGGGTACACAAATCCAGCCCCTCAATCTCTCACCTATTTTTCGCGGATGACTCTGTTATATTCTTCAGAGCTACGGCATCGGAGTGCTCTAAGGTCAAACAAATTCTCCTCCTGTACGAAGCCGTATCGGGTCAGAAGATAAATCTTGAGAAGACGGAGGCTACATTCAGTAGGGGTGTCAGCACTGAGGGTAGAGAAAGGATTCTCTCTATCCTTAATATTCAAGCAGTCGAGAGATTCACTAAGTATTTAGGCCTCCCGGCGATGCTTGGACGATCAAAGAAGATTATGTTCAAATATCTCAAGGAGCGTTTGATGAAAAGGATCAGGGGCTGGCAGGAGAAGCTTCTTTCTCGAGGGGGACGGGAGGTTCTAATAAAATCCATTGCACAAGCGATCCCGGTATATGTCATGAGTTGTTTCTTGCTACCGAAGACATTTTGTGATGATCTCCAACAACAAATTGCCAAGTTCTGGTGGAGCAACGACTCACATAGGAGAAAGATCCATTGGAGTAAATGGGATAAACTTTGCTTGCCAAAGTTCAGCGGGGGCCTGGGGTTTCGGAATTTACAAGCCTTCAATATGGCGATTCTTGCAAAACAACTTTGGAGGCTAATTGAGAACCCTAGCTCATTGTGTGCCCAAGTCTTTAAATTCAAATATCACCCCCGACACGAGCTCCTGAAGGCTAACATTGGGTTCTGTCCTAGTCAAGTGTGGCGGAGCTTACTGATAGCCCGACAACTCGTGCTCGCGGGTTCTCTGTGGAGAATCGGCAATGGTGAATGCGTGGATATTTTTGAGCATAGATGGGTTGAAGGAATTCCTTGCAACAGACCTCTAACCTTATTCCATGACCTGCCTTCTCGCAAGGTATCGTGTCTGATAGATCATGTTGAATTCCAGTGGAAGTCGAATTTAATCAAACAGTGCTTTGCCTCAGAAGACGCAGCAGCTATACTTCGTCTACCGTTGAGTCGTGGGGCTGAGGTGGATAGATTATATTGGCGGGATACAAAATCTGGGAGGTACTCGGTGAAAACGGGGTACAGGATTGCAATTGCGGGGCTGCCCTGCTGGACTGAACAAGCGTCTTCTTCTAAGGATTTTTCCTCCTTTTGGAAAATACTTTGGAGCATAAACTTGCCGCCAAAAATTATCCACTTTGTATGGAGTGCCTGTAAAGGTTACATTCCCTGCAATTCAGTTCTATATAGAAAAGGGGTCAGCAAATCTGATAACTGCTGGCTTTGTGGACTGCCTGGGGAGTCAGTTATCCATCTCTTCAGGAATTGCAAGGTTGCAAAGGAATATTGGAAACTGGCTATGCTGCCGCTGAAGGTCTACAAGACTGATGCATTGAGTTGTTTGGACTGGCTATGGCTAATTAGCTCTTTGACCACTAGGCAGGAATTCTCAATTGTGTGTTGCACCCTTTGGTTAATTTGGTCTGAAAGAAACCGTGTAGCTCACAAACAATCTCTAGTTGGTACGGTGCGAGGGATGACAATTGTAAAAGAAATAGTCCGCGGGACGGGGGCAAAATCTTGGGATACTGATATAACACCATGCCATGTGGATGGTGGGACGGAAAGTTGGCAGAGCGCTACTGCACTATGGCGCCCTCCTGATATGAATGAACTTAAATTGAATACCGATGCTGCTTTCATTCCAAACGATATTAGGAGTGCTTTTGGTTTCGTTATCCGAAATCATGATGGGTTGGTAATGTTATCTGGTGGAGGTCCCCTTGGTTCTTCACTGTCCGCTCTCCATGCTGAACTGCAGGCAATTGCTGTTAGCCTGAAGCACGCAAGGGATGCAGGATTCCATTCAGTCATAGTGGCAACAGATTCATTAGAGGCAGTCAGGTTAGTCGACTCCAAGTCTAAGGGGCCGAATTGGTTAGGACTGTTGGTGGGCAAGATCCTGGATATCAGTAACAGCTTTAAGTGTTTCAAGATTGTCCATGAACGAAGAACAGCAAACATCCCGGCACATAAACTTGCCGCTTGGGGTTTAACATTGGATCATCCGGAAATTTTCATGTCTGAGTTCCCTTCTTTTATCTCTAATTGTATCTGTACTGATATAAATGTCTGATGTTGTTATACAAGTCTGGTTTGCTATCAAAAAAAAAAAAATTTGAGTGGTCCAGGGATTCACGTTGTTTCGATTAGAAAAATTGAGTTCGAATTTATAATATGTAAAAAAGAAAAAATTAGTTGAGAAAAAAATCAAATGAGCCTCAAATTCAGTAATTTGTATAAAATTATGAAAAAAAAGGGGTATTTTCCTATGCCCAAAATAGTCTACAAACAAAGACTTCATGATTCTGATTTTGCAGTCTTGATCACATGCACCTTAATGAGCATGTGGAATTTGCTCATTCACCGTTAGATCTAGGCTTATTAAAATTCTAAGGTGAAGATTCAAAGCATCTTAAGGCTTAGATTTAATAAGCCTATATCTAACCATGAATGAGCAAATTTACTTGCTCAATAAGGTGCATGTGAAAATTCCTGCTGATTTTGATATTAAGCCTGTCTTTCATCTAACTTTCTGATCATTTATGTTTTTATCCGTATGAAATTTTTAATAAACACCCAATTTATCCGCATCCAAAATTATATCTTTATATAGTTTAAAATAAAGTTCTTATAATTTCATTATAAATGAATCAAACATATTAAAAAAATACTTTTAAACTGTTACAAATATAAATTTGAAATGTGTATGAAATAAATTAAATTAACGTTTTATTAAACGAGTTTTATATTTAAAACTTTTTTTTTTTGTTAATGTTGGTTTATGTGATAAAAAAAAGTAAAAAAAGTAAAAGATAAAAGTGCGATTCGGCATATTTTCTGGACCAAAACCTATCTTTTCTGCGATTCGGAAATGAAACCTATTTTTCTATCTTTTTGGAATTAAAACCCCATCTTTTATGCTGATCGCGGACTCAATCCAACAAAATCAAAATAATTATTATGTATTGATTAATAGTAATCCACAAAAGTTAGAAGCAGATTCGTGTAGAATATGGATGAGACAGCCAGTAGCAACAAGGTATTTTGATTTAATTGCTGTATAGTAGCCTATAGTCCATGGCATTTCCATCCTTCTCATTTTCCTGGTCCTTCCCAGTGTCTCTGATTTAGGCTAGGGGGCTCAATGAGTCGGCTTGATTCGCAAATTGTTTGAACTCAGCTCGATTCGAGACATTCACAAACCAAACTGAATTTCCTTAGATTTGACTTGAAATCTCACGAGTAGATTCAATTAATTTTTTTAATTATAAGACTGGCATAATTCGGAGTCTCATTTATATATTTGGACTCATTGCACCACCCTTTACATATATAAACTATTTCAATATGGACTTTTCCAAAATATCCTTCACATATATATAACAACTTAGCGAATTCATTGACGATTCCTCAGTGTTTCTTTGGCGATTTTAATGGCAAAGATTGGAAAGAAGGAAAATACCTAACAGTTATTTGCGATTTTGTTCTAGGATTAGAAGTTTTTTGCGATTTTGGTTTAGGATTTATGGTGTTTTATCGTTTTTTGGTACTATGTCTCGCATGGAAGTTACTTTTTAGGTATATTTTGCATAATGTATTGAGAAATGACCCTATATTTGTATAAGGAGTGTTATTTCGCCAGAAAACAACTTCACGGTTATGAGATTGGTCCACAGTTGTCGCAAACTGCGAAGCAAAATCATCGCAGATTACTTCAACCACGGGACAAGTTCATGACTGCAAAGTTGGTTTTTCCTCTTCGCGGTTTCACAAACTGCAAAGCTGTTAAGTGAACTGCGGAGTTGTCGTTTTACTCTTGCTTCGCAGTTTCACTCAACTGTGAACTAAGAAGTGTCCCATACGATCTGCAAAGTGGTTTTCTTTAATTGTTTTCCTAAAATTAGTTCCATTTTTGTCAAGGTTGATGATGCTAAGAAGGACTCAAAGAAGAGGAAGAGAGTAGCTTCTGACGATAGTGTGAAAGGTATCAAATTCAATTACGTTTTTAGATTGAATGCAAAGGCATTAATAACAGTGAGGGCTGACTGGGATGTAATGAAGAAAGTAGAGACCAAGTTAACTAAAGATCAAATGTTGATGTTTAGGAAATCTGAGTTTTGGATATTTGGCGGATATGAAGGTGTGTACGTACATTGTCCACTCCTTTATGCCAGGGATCATTACTAGAGAGATTACTCCACCAAATCCAAAGAAGGAAAAGGAAGAAGAAATGACTAAGTTGTGATATATATATATATGAAGGGTATTTTGGGAAAGTCCATATTAAAATAGTCTAGATATGTAATGAGTTATGTAATAGGTCTAAATATGTAAATTGATCTCCGAATTGGGCTAATTTTGTAATTTTTTATAAGTTTGTTCAAATTTGTTGTCAATTGTATGTTAAATTTGTTTTATAATTAAATTTGGTTTCCTTCAATAGAATACTGAAATAAGATAATAAAATACTAAATCGGGTGCGATTGAATAAATTAAAATCGAGCTGCTCGTAAGTTTTTCTCGAGTCGAGACTACCTCGAGCTAGAACCGAGCCAAAAATTATAGGTACGTCGAGCGTCAAGCTCGAGTCAATCTTAAAAATTCTAAACTCAACGAGCTTTGATATCGAGTCGAGCCCGAAATATCCTTCATCCCCACACCTACAACCTCATTATTTGAGTTACATGGTGCACTCAAGACTCAAAACGAGAATCATGAATATTTGGGAAATTGACACATTTCTATATTCCATTTTGTTTTTTTTTCAAAGTATCTCCGAAAAGGCAGATTCAAGAAAAGTCCTAGCTCTCAACTCTAAATAGATTCGAAACAGAAAGTAAACTTAATTATAATGAAACCAAAGAAAAAAAGGGATGTATACCATTTCAGATTGTCCATTTAGCTACAGAAAGCACATAATACCAAATAAATTAAAAAAAACAACAAATTATAACAATGGAAGCATATAAGATCAGTTGGTCTTATCTTTGTTGGAAAAAGAAGATGAGTTGAACCAAGGAATCCACACAGAAGTAGTTCTCTGATAAAGCCTATATGCATCAGCTCTGTACTCTTGTTTCAGCATCCTCTGTTCTACAAGCACAGTAACATATGCTAAACATAGACTATTAACAAGAGCACCTATACAAGCCCATCCTTGTCCGAGATTCAGAGAAAATAGAGCCAGTCCCCACCACCATAATTGTTCTCCAAAGTAGTTAGGATGCCTTGAATAACACCACAATCCTCTGTCAAGATTGGGCACCAATGGCTTTCCAAGCTCTTTAAGTTTCTCGTTTCTTGTTACAAATTCATGGAGCTGTGTATCGGCAAAGTATGCTGTCACAACACCACTTAAGCAGATAGCTATTGCAACAAAATCCCAGATGTTCAATGGCTTATCAACCAAGTGAACAGCGTAGAATGGTAGGCATACTCCAATTAGAAAAACCTGCAAATTTATGGGACACCAAATAAGAAAATATGCTAACCAAGCTTGTTTGCATAAAATATTTGCGCCCAATTCATTATAAAATCGGGTGAATTACATCCATGGTCTCTCAATTTTGTCCCTAAATTTCAAAACTAAACATTATCACTCGTGAACTTTACACTTACAACATAATGATCCATTAAACATTCATCAAGATAACAACTCTAATATCAAGTAACCCTCCATTATGGAGGAGATGCAATTCTAACTAACTTTAATTCTTGAACTTTTTGATTTCGAAATTATTTAGGTGTTGTATGATTAGCAGATAGAAGTGGTTGTTTAGAAGAGAGAAAATTCCCAAAATGGTGATCAAGAAAATCGAAAAATGGTGCTTCCATAGGAAATATGGTTCTAAACAATTTAATCACTTTAACTTGCTTATTAACTCACTAAACTTGCTTACGGTGATTTTTTTACCCCTAAACTTGCTTACGATAGGGCACTTTAATTTGTCCAAAATCTCCACTTGTTCTGCCACAAGTATCTTAAAGAGTTAATAGGTGCCTTTAAACAAGTCCAATAGATGTTTTCAAAGTATAAGGTACAATTCAATTTTATGTACAAATATAGGGGATAGTTATGTATTAAGCAATGTATCCGTGGAAGCTCTCTGCGGCAATTCATCAAACAGCTATGTCGAATTAAATTCGACCACTTACAAACAAATAACGGCGATGATCTACCTACCAATGGATACAAAAACAGAGGCAAAATTACCTGCTGCGAGACGTAGACAGAGAAAAAGGAGATCCACCACCAGTGCTTGCCATATTGCCCACGCATATCAGTAAACCTCCAGTCCTCTCTAGCTCCCCACTGCCATTTTTCCCGTCTAAAGTAGTTATGAGTAAGCCTCAAACTCCACACCCATGTTAACGCTATCACAATTCTCGACCTCCACCAGTTATAATCGGCAAAAGGATAAGTTGCATAGTAGTAAACAAACATTACCGGTATCACAGTCCAGTACAGATCTATCATCTACAACAAACAAATTACACAATTAAATCGAGTATAATTTTCTTTTTCAATTAAGAAATTGAAGCAAGTAAATACGTACCCAATGGCTTGATTGAATGTGACTGATGATCCAGAAAACGATATTGACATTGACGAAGAAGAGAATGTTAGCCAATAGAAGGGGATGATCAAAGCACCATGCCCAAAAAGGGGAGGCAGTAGTGGAGGCATTGCTAAGACTAGTATGATAGTGGTTAAGGAGGGATAGATAGAAGATAATTGAAGGAAGGGGAACAAGAAAAGAGACAAGAGCTTTCTTCAAATTAGTACCCATTTTGTGATGATTTTTTCAATTGGAGTAGAGTTGGAAAGAAGAAGCCTGGTTTTATAGCTTATGCAACGGTCTAAAGTTTAAAATGAAAAATGGCGCATGGGATTGGGTATCAAAAGATCATTATTAGCTTTGATTTTACTTTTATCCATGGCGTTGTAAATTTGTAATCTCTATTTGCTGTTAGTAATGATTGATTAGTTTCTACTTTTCGGTGCGTTGGGTTTTAGCAGCTCTTTCTTTCTATTTTTATTTTCGTCGTTATGCTCATTATAAAGAAATTAAGTACAACCAATTACAATTTCAAGTTGTTAGGGCATATCCAACAGCCTTCTAAATTGACTCTTAAGTTAAAATTTGAAGAGGGAGAATAAAAAATCACCAACAGCCTTTTAGTGGCTCCTCAGATCACTAACTACTGGCGTTTAGTATTCTATTGGGATAGAGATAATGATAATGGTTGAGATAAGGATAAGGATAAATGGTTGGGATATGGATAAAAATATGATAGTCGAGAATTACTATTCAATGTTTGGTACGTGGGATAGAGACAGTGATAAAATAATACACTTTACTATTTTAACCTTATTTAAACTACATAACATTAATTTGAGGGATAATATGGACTTTTCCATCCTATTAAAATCGCATGAGGTTATCCCACCTCCCTCCTGGGTATAGGATTTGAGGGATAAAAGGCTTATCCCCCATCTGTCTCACTCTTCTATCTCCCAAACAAGCACAGGATAACTTATCTCGTGTTTTTTTTATCCCTATCCCACCTTCTATATCACTTCTAACAAACACCTCGTAAGAGCCTCTCAATCTTCTCTATTAATAGAGAATCTCACTCCACCTCTTAGTGTCTCCTAACTCATTTTTTATTAATAATTTATTATTGAGAAGTCTTTCTCCTTTCACTATTGGTAAATATCACAACAATTAATAATTTTAATGATAAAATAATAAATAAGGAGTGAATATAAGGAGTTTTATTAAATCACTAAGAGTCAATTATTTATATTATTTTTAGAGAGTTCATCAAGAGTCTCTTAAGAGATTATTATATGTAATGACTAAGTTTTCTGATGTGTATTCATTTTTATACGTAATGACTAATGAGCTTTCAATTATTAATTTATAATTAACTATTTTATACAATGGTTATTATATAAGAGAAAATGACAAAAAAGTATACCTAAGTAAAAAACCTTTACAAATTTTCGTGACATTTCTATAATTTTTCATAAATTAATTATTTTTTTATTAAATTATTAATAAAAAATAATTTTAATTATATCTACCAAACCACTTTACGAAAATTAACACTACTTTATGGAAAATCTATAAAACCTTTACAAATTTTCGTAACATTTCTATAATTTTCCGTAAATTAATTATTTTTTGTTAAATTATTAATAAAAAAATAATTTTAATTATATCCATCAAATCACTTTACGAAAATTAACACCACTTTACGGAAAATCTAAAAAACCTTTACAAATTTTCGTAACATTTCTATAATTCTACGGAAATTAATTATTTTTGATAAATTATTAATAAAAAATAATTTTAATTCTATTCACCAAACAACTTTACCTAAATTGACACTACTTTACGAAAAATCTATAAAACATTTACAAATTTCCGTAACATTTCTATAATTTTTTGTAAATTAATTATTTTTTTGTTAAATTATTAATAAAAAAATAATTTTAATTCTATCCACCAAACCACTTTACGAAAATTGATACTACTTTACGGAAAATCTATAAAACCTTTACAAATTTCCGTAACATTTCTATAATTTTACGTAAATTAATTATTTTTTTGTTAAATTATTAATAAAAAATAATTTTAATTCTATCCACCAAACCACTTTACGAAAATTAACACTACTTTACGAAAAATCTATAAAACCTTTACAAATTTCCGTAACATTTGTATAATTTTACATAAATTAATTATTTTTGTTAAATTATTAAAAAAATAATTTTAATTATATCCACCAAACCACTTTACGTAAATTGACACTACTTTACCGAAAATCTATACAACCTTTACAAATTTCCGTAATATTTGTATAATTTTACGTAAAATAATTATTTTTGGTAAATTATTAATAAAAAAAATAATTTTAATTCTATCCACCAAACCATTTACGTAAATTGACACTACTTTACGGAAAATCTATAAAACCTTTACAAATTTCCGTAACATTTCTATAATTTTACGTAAATTAATTATTTTTTGGTAAATTATTAATAAAAAATAATTTTAATTCTATCCACCAAACAACTTTACGTAAATTAACACTACTTTACGGAAAATCTATAAAACATTTACAAATTTCCGTAACATTTTTATAATTTTACGTAACTGACCCCCGAATTTAGATTTGTGATAATTTATCCCCCACCTTGCTTATTTTAAAGGGTTAAGGTGCAAAAATACCCCTAACTTTTTAGATTAGGAGCAATTTTACCCCCTAACGTCTAAAATGGTACAATTTTACCCCTATCGTTAGAAGCCAGGAGCAATTTTACCCCTAATGTTAATAAATTGGATTAATTTCAGACACTATTATAAAACACATATATTTTTGTTTCTTATTCTGCACCAATTGTATGACAATTCGTTTTTAAAAAAGAGATTTCATATTTTTTATAATTTAATAATAGAATTGGAGATTAATATTTATAAATTCGGTGATTTTTTTGATTTTTTCTTGTCTAGTTCGTACAAAAAGACAGTATATTTTTTTATTTTTTTTACATCCCAACATATGCTTGCGATCTGTTACTAATAAAATGATGCACATGTGAAATGTAAATGATAAAATTCATGACCGAGAAGACAGTTTGATCAATTATTTCTCAAATTGAACCAATTTATCAACGTTAGGGGTAAAATTGCTCCTGGCTTCCAATGTTAAGGGTAAAATTGCACCATTTTAGACGTTAGGGGTAAAATTGATCCTGGCCTAAAACGTTAGGGGTATTTTTGCACCTTAATCCTATTTTAAACAAATAACTCATCAAATTGCTCAAGTGGAATAAATAACTCCTCAAGTTGCTTATTTAGAACAAATAACTCATAAACCCTAAAAAACATTCAACATAATATTACATCAGAAATAAAAGATTTCAAAATATCGGTTACTACATCTAACTAATCTACTGATACATTAACTAAAGCGCAAAAAAACCTCCCAAAAAATTAATTTGCGTAAAATTGTTCAAATGTTATGGAAATTTGTAAAGATTTTATGGATTTTACGTCAAGTATTGTAATTACTTAAAATAGTTTAGTGGATAGAATTAAAATTATTTTTATTAATATTTTACAGAAAAATAATTGCTTTACGTAAAATTGTACTAATGTTACAGAAATTTGTAAAGGTTTTATAGATTTTCCGTAAAGTAGCGTCAATTTTCGTAAAGTGGTTTGGTGGATAGAATTAAAATTATTTTTGATTAATAATTTAACAAAAAATAATTAATTTTCGTAAAATTATAGAAATGTAACAGAAATTTATAAAGGTTTTATAGATTTTTCGTAAAGTAGTGTCAATTTACGTAAATGGTTTGGTGGATAGACTTAAAATTATTTTTTATTAATAATTTACCAAAAATAATTATTTTACGTAAAATTATACAAATTTTATGGAAATTTGTAAAGGTTTTATAGATTTTCGGTAAAGTAGTGTCAATTTACGTAAAGTGGTTTGGTGGATAGAATTAAAATTATTTTTTATTAATAATTTAACAAAAAATAATTAATTTACGTAAAATTGTAGAAATGTCACAGAAATTTGTTAAGGTTTTATAGATTTTCCGTAAAGTAGTGTCAATTTTCGTAAAGTGGTTTGGTGGATAGAATTAAAATTATTTTTTTATTAATAATTTAACAAAAAATAATTAATTTACGTTAAATTGTAGAAATGTTACGAAAATTTGTAAATGTTTTATAGATTTTCCGTAAAGTAATGTCAATTTTCGTAAAGTGGTTTGGTGGATAGAATTAAAATTATTTTTTTATTAATAATTTAACAAAAAATAATTAATTTACGTAAAATTATAAAAATGTTACCGAAATTTGTAAATGTTTTATAGATGTTCCGTAAAGTAGTGTCAATTTATGTAAAGTTGTTTGGTGGATAGAATTAAAATTATTTTTTATTAATAATTTACTAAAAATAATTAATTTTTATAGAATTATACAAATGTTACGGAAATTTGTAAAGGTTTTATAGATTTTCCGTAAAGTAGTGTTAATTTTCGTAAAGTGGTTTGGTGGATATAATTACAATTTTTTTTAAACAAAAAATAATTAATTTACGTAAAATTATACAAATGTTACGGAAATTTGTAAAGGTTTTATAGATTTTCCGTAAAGTAGTGTTAATTTTCGTAAAGTGGTTTGGTGGATAGAATTAAAATTATTTTTTATTAATAATTTAACAAAAAATAATTAATTTACGAAAAATTATAGAAATGTTACGGAAATTTGTAAAGGTTTTTTAGATTTTCCGTAAAGTAATGTTAATTTTCGTAAAGTGGTTTAGTGGATATAATTAAAATTATTTTTTTATTAATAATTTAACAAAAAATAATTAATTTACGGAAAATTATAGAAATGTTACGGAAATTTGTAAAGGTTTTTTAGATTTTCCGTAAAGTAGTGTCAATTTCCGTAAAGTAGTCTAGTGGATAGAATTATATTCTACCTTGTGTAACTTTAATTTTCCCTATTTAGTGGTAACCTGTAATAGCAGGTCAACTTTTAATATAATATAATTTATTTTAAATTAATTTGACACATGTCATAATACTATTCGTTATTGAAACAAAGTAAATTTACTTTGTTTTTAAAGGAAGTGAGGATAGCGGGCACATTTGCTTTACACATTCAATTAACATTATTAATATTTAATAATTTAACGATATTAATTTTACTAATATAAAAAATTGAATAATTAACTTTTGCCAAGACTTAATAATGTATTGATCGTCAACAACAACACAGTATTAACCAATTTTGCATAGATTTTTTTTTTTTGCATTTCTTACTTACAAATATATGTGAAAACATTTGTTCTCTTTAAGATGTTTATTCTACCTTTCACTGTTTTGACTTTTGAGACCACTAAAAGTTTTTTTTTTTTTTTTTTTATGTCCCTTTAAGATGTTTATTCCTCTTTCATTGTTTTAAAGCACTATTGACTCTAAAATAATCCCACATGTATACATTTTTAGATTTTTTTATATCAATACAAAGTGATTCTGGGGAAAATGCAAATATTGGTCTTTTCCCCTTTTGTAATATTTATCTCTATCTTGACCTATGAAATAATCATAGGCTAGAGAGTATATGATCAAATGTAATAATCATTTTTTTCTTTTCTTGGGTAATTTTATATTTGATTAATTCTAAAATTCCTTATTTTATAGGGATAAAATCTAAATTTGCCTTTTATGTTTTTGGGGGAAATGTAGATATGCCCCTAAAAAAATTAAATGATCTCTACTCTATGACTTTCATTTTATTATTCCATTTTATCCTTTCGTTAGGGTATATCTACATAGAATAAAATACCCAAGAAAGTAAAAGAAAAAAATGAGCATCAAAGGGGAGCATAGCTAATAACATACAATAATGACAGTTATCATGATTGTGGTGTCTGTAATGATGGTTGCTGCCTGTGATGTGTGTGCTTATTAATCATTCATATATGCTATCGTGACCCATAAATAAGCATTTCTTATTATTATTTCTACATTGGTCCCCCCACTTCTCCCTTTGGTTTCTCTCTTCCTCAATCTTCCAGGTATAAATTTCGAGCAATCTCCGCAGAAAGAAAGCAAACTGCACGCTACCATGCCTATAGGTAAAAGGACCCATACTCGCAATTTCAAAACTTTAAATAATCATCCAGGAAATTTTGGAGCAGCTTATGCAGGGTCCACCATATATGGAGGAATTTGCTTCTTTTTCTTTCTTCTTTAGTATGCTTAAGTCGGCGGAATAATTTTATACTAGCATGTAAAAGATTGGTAGAGAGCAAGAGATGAACATTATTCAAACTTATCCACACTAACCTCTATGAGTTCCATACAGGAATCAAGATGCTAAAACTAAAACAAGTTCATTGGGAAGAGCATTACCACATAAAAAGCAATCATTTGTGCCTGCCTTAGCTTTGTATTTCTCTGCTTGTGACTTGTGAGAGTTTGTGTAATTTATGTCTCCAAGCTTATCTAAAGGAGTCTTGCAAAATCTTGTATGATATTAATACAAAAATTTAACAGCAAACAAAAGGAAATTAGATCAAGCTCCAAGACAACAAAAAATAAACTCCACTCAACTTAAGGGAAAATAATCAGTTTTATCTAGTATTCTGTCACTAACACGCAAAACATTGATACGATTAAACTCTCAAGAAGAGACTACCAAAATTAGAAAGCGATGGAGAGCTGGAAAGAGAGAACGGGAGGGGTAAAAGCCATGGCTATAAGCGAGCATCACTCACAAACCCTTGTCTCCTTTTGCAATATCAGCTTTAATTGCTATTTGAATCCATTTTACAATAATCCACTGCAACATTACCCATAACACAAATGATAATATGCTCTTCTTTCCAATAAAATAAAACACAACAGCCATGAAATCCAAGAAGGTTTTACCTGGACCCCAAGGATGAGAGGGATCAATACTTTCCCCCTGTCATTTGACTCGGATCCATCTATCAACTTCTTATCAACAACGATAGACTTGTGCCCATTTGTAGCAACTGCAATTATTTCTGTTACCAGAGTTGGAATCCAGGCCTTGCCATTTGGGAGAATCTATAATTTAAAATGTAACGATATAGTTACAAAAAATTTACTCATTTGAATGCATGAACATCTCAAACCAATACAAGACTCGTACAAATGACTATGCTTGCACATAATTTAAATAAATGTCCACAATTCAGCATAGAGACCAAACCTTTTCATCAGTATCATTCTTATTGCATCTCCCACTGTTCTCAACCAAGCCAACTGGAATGGAAGATTCCTAGAAGCATCAAAAGCAAGATAAAAGAAATGAATAAAAGAACAGAAGAGTGATTCATATGGCATATTAAGGACTTTCAAACAAGCTACCAATTATACAGAAGCATAAAATAAGCAGGGTTTTTGCTTCATGTATCAGCTACCCCAAATAACCACATACTATCTTATCAGCAAAGATCCATATTTCATCAAAGATGCATTTTACTAAAAGATTTAAATCAGATTACAAAAACCCAAACATGAGACAGTAAGGCCCTTCAACCACAATATCTAAGGAATATTTACAGGCTAAGCACAAGTGGACTTCCTTATTTTCATTAACTAACTATTGTCCTTATTTTAGAACTCAATACAGGACATGCAAATTAGTTTTTATCCTTAAGGTTCATTGTCAACTTGTCAAGAGTAAAAAGAACCAATCAGTTCAGACAATCCACTTCCAACCAGACTATATTTTTTATTTACAGAACCACAAAATCAATTCTCCCTTTCAAATGTGAATCAAAAGACTTCACTCATGCATTTAGTAGATCACAGCAAAGCTTTAAACAATTCATGAAGTGTGAAAATACTACTAAGACCAAAAGCAGAAAAAACAGAGAATGAGATGAGCAAAAGTCAATTTGAAACTACTCGAAAGATTGTATGAAGAATATAAATTCAAGAAAACTCGACCACCACATGTTAAATAGCCATCTCAAACTTGCAAAATCATTTGACATACAACAAATAAAGCAAATCAGTAAAATCTTTCTACAACAACTAGTGTAAGGGATGGCAACGGGTAGGGTACCCACGGGTAGTGTCAATCCCAAACCTTTATCCGTTTATTTTTTAATTAACCGTACCCGTCCCATTACCCTAACGGGTATACTTTTTGCATCCCATACCCGTCCCATTTAATGTGCGGGTACCCTTACCCGTTAAGAATCAATACATAAAATAGAAAATATTATAAATTTAATAAATCATTCATCTAAAAATTGGGTAAAGTTCAAATAAAACCCCTATGGTTTCACTAATTTTCAGATAAAGGACTGTGGTTTACTTTTTGTCAAAACGAGGATTGAGGTTTTCAACTTTAACAAAATAAGGACTTTTTCGATTGATACTATTAAAATCACCTTTGACGACTTCAAAAATGACATATTTTAAGAACTACTAATATTCTAAGCAACTTTAATTCTTCAACTTTTTTATTTTGAGATTGTTTAGATGATGTTTGGTAAAGAGAGAGAAAGTTAATGTTTAGAGAGAGAAAGTTCCAAAAAAGATGATTTTCGAAAATCGAAAATGTAGTTCCATAGAAAATATGACATTAAACAACTTTAATTCTTGAAAATTTTCATTTTCAGGTCGTTAAAGATGGTTTTAATAGCATTAATCCAAGTTTGAAACCTCAATCCTTGTTTTGACAAAAAGTAAACCACAGTCCTTTATCTGAAATTAGTGAAACCACACGGGTTTTATTTGAAATTTACCCTTTAATAAATCATTCATCTAAAAATTGAACAAATTGAACCTTAATCAATAAGAATAAAGTAGCGTAATGGTATCACTCAATGATTGACAAATAAAAGATTGGGGTTTGAATCCCACATATCTAAAAAATAATAATATTTTTTAATATATAAAAGATTTATAACGGGTACCAGGTATCCTGGGGGTATTCCCATACCTTTTTATACAGGTACGGGTAGTCTATTAGGGTCGGGTAGTGCCGGGTACAGTACCCATTGCCATTACAATGTGTAATGCACTACTTAAAATGGGGATTTTAAGAGAAATCAGAAAAACAAATCTCAAAATAGTAGATAAAATCATGTGTAACAAGTGTTAAGAAATTGGAGTTTTTATTGCTATGTTCTGCACTACTTTCTGCAGTGTGGATGATCAGGTGAAGATATTTACACCAAGTAAGAAACATCTGAATTTAATATCTCATAATTGCTATTAATATCCATCACAGAAGATGAAAGGGCAAGATTGTCTGCAGTATGTTAATGACCAGTATGCAGCTCTCCTTCCTACCAACTTCATCCAAGGTATTAATGTTTTTTTTGGAATCTTTTCCTCTATTGTGTATTCCAACCAATCAATCATCATTAAGATAATCAGAGGCACCATAGTTATTAAAGGCGCGCCACGGCTAAGGCTCCAGCCTAAGCGTCTCTGGAGCCCAAAGGCGGGCGCGGTCAGTCAGGCGCGCGCCAAGGCGCGCCTCGGCTAAGGCTCCAGCCTTGGCGCCTCTGGAGCCCAAAGGCGGGCGCGGTCAGTCGGGCGCGCGCCTCGGCTACCTTAGGGTATTTTAGGGTTGAGATGAGGGTATTTTAGGGTTTTGAGGGTATTTTAGGGTTTTTTAAGTTCAGAAAATAAAAGAAAAGCAGACAAACAAAGATCGCAAGTTTTTACTAAACATATCGCAGCAGACATTTTGCTCTCCTCCCTCCATCAACGGTGCTTCCATCTTCCATCTATGAGGAATTGAGATGGGCTAATGTTAGTAGGGCTATTGGAGCTCATGAAAGTGCTTATCAAACTAGAGGAGTAAGGAAAAAATGTTGCAAATGCATCTAGTTCAAGTGTTAGGTCTAAGGCTAAGGCGAAAGATAAGGGTAAAATGCATCTTATAGATGATGAACCTGACTTTGTAGATGATGAGTACATTGATGAGGAAGGTGACAATGATGATGAGATTGAGAACCTTATTCAAGAAGCATATGATGATGGAAGTGATGATGATGATGGTGATGATTATGGTTCCGATAAAGATTAGGAAGGAAGACTAGGAAGTTAAAGATTAGTTGTTTTCTAGAGTCAAGACTATTAGTGTTTTCTTTAGTTTTAACTTTTAAGTCGGAATTATGAGTTAATGATCATGCCTTAGTAGTTAACTAGAACTTAACTCATGCATTTTATGGTTTTGTTGTTGGTATTTGATTATTTGTGATTATTTGTGACTAGTATTATGAATTTATGATTTTTTTTGTTTGGTGCTCCTCGAGTCGACCCCGAATCATTTCGGGACTAAAGCTTTGTTGTTGTTGTTTGGTGCGCCTCGAGTCGCTAAGGCGCGCGCCTTAAGTTGCGCCTTGCACCAAGGCTCCAGGACCCCCCTTGCGCCTTTAATAACTATGAGAGGCACAAATGATGTATTGACACACACGAGACCTTCCTCCAAAAGCCAATGTCACCAGAGAGCTCTAACATACATCCCCTCATATTAAAAGCATAAGGTTCGTTCGTCCATCCAACTCATAGGAGCAGATAGAGCTGTGTCTTCACAATTACTTCTGAAATATATATATACTTCTCCAAAATGCAGTTTGAAACTACTCTTGAGCTTGTCTAAATTTTATAGTGCAGACATCTCAAAGATTACCATGATAATAATTTCTTTGTACTAATAATGTCAATGAAATGAGGGCGAGCCTTGGCGCAACGGTAAACGTTGTTGTCGTGTGACCCAGAGGTCACGGGTTCAAGTCTTAGGAGCGGCCTCTTGCCAAATAAATTGGTAGGGGAAGGCTTGCTCCCAGTACACCCTTGTGGTGGGACCCCTCCCCGGACCCTCGCTCAGCGGGGACACGTAGTGCACCGGGCCGCCCTTTAATAATGTCAATGAAACTTTTAGCATGTGTCTTATGGCCAGTTTAAGTAACCTCACCCTCCTAGATTCAGGTTGCTTAATGTCCCAGGATAATGAAATTACCTCATTTCATTAAACAACTATTGCCTTGAATCTGATGCTCCCCCTTCCATCTAGAACATGTATTTAGCTTGAATATTATATGAATTCTCTAAGCCCAATGAAGCATTTAAAAATCCAAGACACCAAATTTGAACTCGTTTTGAACAAAGTAATCAGTTTGATAAACAAGTTAAAGATAAATCAGAACCTTGATAAATACTGAACGGAGCTTGATGACTACTTTCATCATTCTAGTTATTCCATAAAAAAAAAGGTGAATTTCAATAATCATTGACATCTTTTCAAGAAGGGATAAGGTGCAAAAATACCTCTAACACTACAGCCATGAGCACTTTTACCCCTGGTGTCTGAAAAACGGTTCAATTTACCCCAATGTTGGCAACCAAGAGCAATTTTACCCCTAACAAGTTGGGTCAATTTCAAACATTATTATAAAACACAGATATTTTGTGCCTTATTATGCACCAATTGCATTTAAGTTTGTTCTAAAAAAAATATTTCATATTTTTTGTGATTTAATAATAGAATTGGAGATCAATATTTATAAATTCGGTGAAATATTTGATTTTTTTTATCTAACTCGTACAAAAGACTATATTTTTTTCATAGTTATTAAAGGCGCATGGCGCACTAAGGCGCAAGGGGTCCTGGAGCCATGGCGCATGGCGCATGGCGATGGCGCGCGCCATAGCGAGACAAGGCGCACTTAAAAAAATAAAAAATATAAAAATATAAAACTAACATAAAACTAAATCATGAAAATATTTTAAGCATAAATAAATTTTAAAATGCAAAATAAACCCCATAGTAGAAAAACTTTAAAGTTGAATACTAATTTCTAAGTTCTACTCCTAATCAAAACTCTCCAAATCCATCACTCCTCATCATCACTATCACACTCCTCGTCTAAGGCATCATCAAACTATTGATCATCAAACTGTTGAAGTTGAATTCCCTTTAGCTTCTTTGTTTCTGTTGTTTGAATCCGTTTGATGTGTTTTCTTTCTACTAAACTTCTTCCTCTTTTAATGACTCTGTCTCTTCCTCTTCAAAGAGTCTCTTCGTCTTCTACTTAGTTTAAAACCTATAATCTCTCTCCTTTTTAACACTTTTTGTTAATATAACATGTGTTCCATTCCAGATATATAAAGTAACTACCAAAAAACTGCCCATAACTGCCTCTAATTGCCAAGGCGCGCCTTGGTGCGCCTTTGGCGCAAAATGGCGCACCAGGCGCGCGCCATGGCGATTGCGCCTCGCCATGGGGCTGCCATGGCGCCAAGGCCTGCGCCTGGTGCGCCATGCGCCATAAGCGCCTTAGGCGCGCCTTTAATAACTATGATTTTTTTCACGTCTAATCATATGTTTGTGATCTGTTGCTAATGAGTAATAAAAATAATGCACATGTGAAGTGTAGATGTCAAGATTCATGACCGAGAAGAAAGTTAGATGAATTATTTCTCAAATTGAGCCAACTTGTCAATGTTAGGGGTAAAATTGCTCAGGGTTGTAAACGTTAGGGGTATTTTTGCACCTTATCCCTTTCAAGAAGCAAGAGTCCTAGATAGCGAATAACACAGTGAACAACAAATGTTTATGAGGCACTACCATATAAAAAAACCAAATTTCCTGTTAGCAAAGAAACAGAGGAAGGCAGGATTAACAAGCCTAGGGTCTGGAAGTTCCCTGTAGAGTGTATGACGTGTGTAACTGTGTGTGTGTGTGTTTTTCTGCTAGTGTTAGTAGGTTATTAAATAAGACTTGTGCGGAGTATGTGGCGTCAGCTTAGCATATTAGCTATTCAGATTTGGGGGTTGCGTCCCCGTGGATGGGTATTTCCATTTTGATGTAATTTCCTTTTCAGTATCAAACTACTACTATTTCATTGCTCATTTATAACAATGTATTCCTCACTTCTAACGCTTCATTCTATTCTACTCTTTCTTATATTCATCTCTCTGATGCATTTTCTATCATTTCCATTCAAAACATTCTGTCTAAAAAAGAAAGATATGCAAAGATACATAGTAAAAAAAAATTACCTTGTTTTCTAGTAAAAGCTTGAAATGAAGATAACAAATACACTTACCTTTCTCAGTCATGGAAGTCATGCATTCTCTTTCACTATAATCAAGGTTTCATACTCTATATAAAAAACGGTTTCATACTCATCTTCGAGTTTCTTACAGGGTGAAACATAAGCATAAAACCACTTGTTAATTAACTAGATAATATATAGTAGCAAATTAGCAATGAAGGATTATTTTCTCCTACAAATGAAGAAATTAAATCAGTTGTTCTGCATCCCATACTTGTATATTATGTGATAAGACCTCATTCTTCTTTGAACCTAATGTGTGCACAGATAAGTGTGCAAGTGTATAAGTTGGTGCGGAGAAACTATCTAGGAAGCTACCACAGATGGAATGCAAAATAACCTATCAACACCATTACCTGTAATTTGAAGAAATAACTAACATACATATTGTGGCATATAATGCATTTTCACTAAAAACGAATTAGCATACATTTGAATGCCAGTGATGGATCTAAAGAAACATATAAAGGACAAGAGTGGACCTCAAAGTCTCGTTTCCTCATTCGCGATCCAGCAGAGATAGTCTTTAACATGGACTCTGATCTTCTAGACGAAAAAACATCATAATTGATATCATCTGGTGGGCAGAGCTGAGCATGAGTGAGGACAAGCAAACTTTTAAGCCATATTTCTTTTCCAAAACTGTCAGAGATAGCACTTATTATCTGCTTATCCAAGTCATCTACTCTATATGCATCCAAACGGTCAACATAGAGCAAAACATCTATACTCTTATTCAAAAGAAACCTGCATAAAATCCCATCCACAACAATGTCAAACTTAGGAAATCATCCAAAACCTAATCCTAAAATGCAGAAAGCCACGTGTAAAGAATCACCAAGCTACTGATTTGGCTGGTGTCACATAATCTTGAAACAAGTCATATTATTAGTACAAACCGTTTAATCAACTCCAAAGCTTGGTAACTGACATAGCCACCCTCCACAAGTCCTGGAGTGTCTATGATGTTTAATGTGAATCCAGCCCGGGTCCGTGAAACCATTACTGGTCTCGAAACCTCCGACTGCAAAATTCAGAAAACGTCATTAAAGCAATGGCAAACCATGTAAAGAAAATGCCCTAATAACTGCTATCCCAATCCACAGGAAACCGGTAAGTGCAAAAACACATACCGAGAAGGAGTTCACATTAACAACTCGCTCCCCAATGAGAGAATTGACAGTCGAGGATTTACCAACTCCACCTTTGCCCATAACAAGAATGGTCAAAGTACTTACACCCTGCAATAAATTATAGTCAGAGCATACAGATAATTGTAATTTGTAAACCACACGAATATCTCAACAATCTAAAACCAAAGAAGAAATTTTAACTTAGATACCTCCTCCTTTAACTTTCCGAATAACTCCACGAGTTTCCCCTGTGTGGCCGCGGGAAACTGTTGAAAGCCAGCCCATTCACGAATTACAGAACCCATTAATTAATGACTGCAAGGAAACACTGAATCCTTAAAAACACATTACGAGATATTGCACATAACAAAGCAATTCTGGAGACGAAGTGCAGGGATTAAAAATCGAATGAATGAAAATGCATCAATTATAAAACCCTAAACCCTCAATATCACTTGGAGAGTATGAAAACAATTTGAAATGCAGCTACCTACAGCAATTGAATGGAAGGCGTAGTGACAGATACGAGTCGGAGGATTAGATAAAGCGAAAAATGTGTAATTTGGGGATAACCTGTTTGCTTATCGCCAAACGGGCAGAGAGAAGAATTGGAAGTTTGTAGGAGGTGCAGCAGTGGAGAGATGACCTTATCAAAACCAATATTTTCTTGTATTTGTTGGTCTCTCTTTCTGCTGTGTTTGACTCTACGTATTAGATACGCCGCCCCAATTTTACATAAGAAATTAAATGCATTTATATCAATTTCTAAGATTTTCTTTTCATTTCTATCAAAATAAATAAATCATTTAAAAATAAATTATATTTCCCTTCATGCTATACATTCGGTTCAAAAATAATTAAAATTTATATGTCTATTGAATTATTATAAAAAAAATGTTTCTAAATATACCATTTATTCTTATAAAATATTTTAATTCTTATTTTTCTAGGGAAAATATTTTTATTTTTAATTAAACTCAAAGTTATTAGTAAGAGTAATCTAGAGACCACGGAACACATCCAAAATATCATAATACTTTGGCTAAGAAACTCTCAAATTAACATGGGGGATGATCAAAGATATACCATTCTAACTTATGTAAGGTTACTTATTCTATCAATAACACTCGCAAATAATTCGTATCGGCAGTCATTAAAGTTTGGACAATATTCTCAAAAGGTCATAGAAGTTTAATTTATCTAAATAAAATTATTTAAATTTATTTTTGTCTCAATAAATGCACTTTGGACGTTTTTCAGTCATCTTTTCGTCGAAATCACTAACATGACATCTCAACGTTATGTGAGCAGCACTTGGCATATTAAAAAAATGTAACTACACATTTTAATGGACGATATGACATATGTGTGAATTTGTGATTGAAATTTTAATTGACAATCCGTATTTACTTGAGTTAATTTGTGGTTGATTTTTTATTATTATTATGCCACATGGTGTTAAGACATGTGATTAGATGTCACGTAATTAACTCTGGCAGAAAAATGATCGAAAAACATCCAAAATGACTTTATTGGGACCAAAACAAACTTAAATAATTTTATTGAAATAAATTGTACTTTTATGATATTTTTGGAGATATTTTATAAACTTTTTTAACCACCGATACTAATTACCCCTCATGTTGCCTTCTCAATAAATATGAGTTATGGGCATCATCTAGTTTTGATGCAACCGTTCCTTTATGGTCGGATTTTAAAATTTGTTAGGAATCATATTCTTATGTTGCAAAGATTGATCGTGACTTAACTATCCGACTCAATTTAAAGTAATAAAATATTAAAATCTTCTATAAATATTTATTTCTTTATTTTAACAAAAATGAAGTGCCAAATTTTTAAAAAAAAAAATTCTAAACACGTATATTTTTAATTTGTCTTATTTTAAGAAAATATTATTTCAATTTTGAGTTATTAATGTAAATAATTATATTATTAATTTATTATTGAAATAATGGTAAATTTTCTCTAAAATTATTGGATGTTAAATTTTATCATCATCCTAAAAAAAATACAATTTTGATTCGTGTTATATATTTTACTTTAATTTTAAACGTAGTTTAATTTTATTTATTTATAACGTAGAAATGAGAGGATCTACTTAAAAGGTGTCTGATATAAAATAAATTTTAAAAAAATTTACATATAATTTCACTTTTAAAAAACTATCTACAATTATGTCAAGTAATGATTTTGAATTATGTCAAACTAGTAAAATCAGTACTTTTAATATATTTTAAGGATTAGAATTTATAAATTAGAAGTATATAATATATTTTTTAGGATCCATGATTTATGAATTGCGGCCTAGAATTTTTATTTACGGTGTAAAATCATAATATATAGAAAATAATGACATATTAAGAATTAAATTTAGTGATATGGCTTAGTTGTAATTTTGTACTTAACTATGATATTCATGTCTTTGACCCTAAATTTTATATATTTAGCATATTGTAATTCTTATTAATAAATATAAAAGTAAATAATAAATAAACGAAAAATAGAAAAAATTGTACCTCTAGTGCTACTAGTCTCCAGCTCGGCGAACTGGGACACGAGTAGCCCCAAAGGGACTACTGAGATCTAGCTCGGCGAGCTGGCCTCCAGCATAAGGAAAAGAAGGAAAAAAGATAAAAGATAAAAAAATGACCCTCTTTTCAACAACACCAACATCACTTCCACGGACCATTTGAGGCATAAAAAAGACAAGTGTTTTCACAAGGTCAAGTGTTCCAAAAATTAGATATCTCGAGGAATCCGTGATGTGTTCATGGGCCTAATTTGGGTCCATATGGAGAGAGAAATAAGCTTCGGAAGTTAGAGTGCGTGTCTACTGTACCAACGTCACTTCAATTGACCATTCAAGATATCAAACGAATGAATTTTCACATGAGATTGAGTGTTCCAGAAACTAGACATCCCGAGGAATCCGTGATGTGCTCATGGGCCTAATTCGGGTCCATATGGAGGGAGAAATAAGACTTGGAAGCAATGCTCATACCTAAAGAGTTAGTTAAATTGGTTGTTATCCCTACTCTTACTCTAACCAATTTAACTACTCACTCACCCTAACCAACTTAACCACCAACTAGCAACTAAATAATCTAAAATTAAGGGTTAGTGGAGGGAAATTAGAGGTTTATTTACAATAAAACCTGTCCTCATTTCAACACTAACAAACATCAACACAAATACACTTCTCTCTTCTCAACTCTTTAAGTCTTTTCCTTTAGTTCTTAGCCTTGTTCTTTGAGTTTTTCCAGCTCTAAGTAAGCGATTTTTAGCTTTCTTTCTCTAGTTCGTCTATTCCAAGTTCAGTTTTTTAAGCTTTTCATCATTCGAAGTTCATAATCTTCGCTTTAGGAGTAGATAAGTTATGGTCAATGCCTTTGGTATCACAGAATTCATCAAACAATTGGTTTTTAAATTCTCTACCATTATCATTTCTGATATGAGCGATTTTTAAGTCATTTTTATTCTCAATTCTTTTTATAGAGAGTTGAGAATGTCTCGAATGTTTCATCCTTGCTACTGAGTAAGATGATCCATGTATATCTAGGAAAATCATCCACTACTACAAGTGTGAATCTTCTTCCGTCCAAGCTCAGAGGCTGAACATGCCCAAAAAGATCTTTGTGTAGTAGTTTCAAATGACGTTTGGTTGATACAAGATTTTTATTTTTAAAAGTTTTTCTAGTTTGCTTTTCCATCTTGATAAGCATTGCACAATTGATTCTTTTAAAATTTCAGAGTTGGCAGTCCTTCAACTAATTGCTTTCTTGCTAATTTGGCCAGAAGGTTCATGCTTATATGGCCAAGTCTTATGTGTCATAGCTATAAATTTTCTTCCTTTGAGACAAGACAAATTTCTTTTGAAAACTTATTTTCTAAGTTAAACATGAAAACATTATCTATCCTAGGAGTAGTAAGGATTATAGAGTTAGTCTTACTGCCGATGATTTGACATCTAGAGGTATCGAAGGTAACTCTTTAATTTAGCACTCGTTAGCCAATTGTCTTCCAACGGTTAATGCTCTAGCTATTCGACATGTTCCTATCAACACAATCTGTCTAATGTGCACAACTGTAGTGGAGGATAATTTTCATTTTTACGCTAATCGGTGACATTAGTGCTGCGTGTCTTGACTTTAAGGATTTTTGGGCTAAGGTTAACATTAACCACCCCCAAAATGTGACGGAGCTCGCTGCCGTAATCTACTGGTCCCTGTGGATGAATCAAAATGACATGATCTGGAATAAGCACGTGACGCCTCCCTCAGTTTTCTACAGTAATGTCACTTCCTTCCTTGCAAACTGAAAAATAGCTCAAGTCGTCCTCCTTTCCTGTACTGGTCGGACTGCTACTGGTATTGTACAATGGTCTGCTCCGCCACTTGGGTCAATTAAAGTTAATGTTGACGGTGGAGTTTTCCCGAGCCAGAGGTGTGCATGTTACGATTTATTGGCTCGTTCCTCAGATGGGAGTTTGCTTGTTGCTGCAAATAGATTCCTCGGTAGCCAGGAGGAGGCATTTCTAGTTGAAGCACTCTTGTGTCACAAAGCCTTGAGCTGGACCAAAGCGCGTTGGATGGAACAATATTCATCTCGAATCTCAAATCGGATTCATAATTATTAGTGTATGCTCTAATGCGTGACAATGTGTAATTCAATTCTTGATGTTGTTATTTGCGATCGTAAATTTTTGATAAAGAATATATGAAATTGTAGCGTCAATTTCATTCATAGATTAGCGAACTATATGACTCATGTGTTTGCCCGACGATAACTTCTGTATATGATAGAAGGGTCTGGATATATCATCCACTCTCTTTTGCTGATAATGCTCTTGCTACATATTCTTAATAAAACTTTTGTTTAACGTGAAAAAAATTGATTATTAAAACTCACTTATTTTTTTGTATTTTTTTCTTTAAGGTGAATACCTCTAAAAATTGATAGACCTAAAAATGCATAAGTGACATTTCTAGGCCGGAACCACGGATTTGTTTAGGAGCCCAACCCAAGTCATTTGAAGGTGTTGGACAGCAGAAGAGAAAAAGATCAACAGAAAATCGTGGTTTCAGAGCAGCTGGGTTTTCACCGCCACAACTAGCTTTCAGCTCCATATTGTTACATCACTTCCTTTTCACGTTTAGCAACCACAATCCATTCACTAAACCCCCACCGTCTGAGACTTGAAGGTTGCCTTTGTTACCTGCAAAATAAATGTCGGGCAGGTTACTGAAGAAAGTCCTGAAAGAACAGGAGCAGCATCTGCAGCATCAACAGCAACAAGAAGAAGAAGATGACGAAACAGAATCTCCCGATTCAATCAGTCGTCCTGTTATAAATCCATTCGACCTCCTTAACGACGGTGACTCTGATCAGGTTTTACTTCTCACCCGCCTTCGACCTAACTTTTTCCCTCAGCATATCTCTCCTTTTGTGAATACATACTTAATTACTCAGAGAAAACCAAATTTTTATTGTTGCCGCTTATTTATTAATGGGTCGCTAACAATAAGGAGCGACAACTATAGAGGAATTATTTTCTTATTAACTTTAGTCTAATTCCATGATAGGAATCGTGTTTTTCGTTAAGGCGATCCCTAATTGAACATTTGGCTGGCCTTTCCAATCGTTTTGTACATATGTCCTTGTGCTCTTGCTGCTTTTATTGCCCCTAATTGAATAAAGAAAGATGTCGATAGTCCAGATAGTACAATATGCTAATGCCCATGCTCTAGCTGAAGAATTGTGTCTTTTAATGCTTTCCAAAAACTATTATAGCATTTGGATACCTTAATAAGCGGATTTTGTGCAACAAATGAAGAACATTTGAAAACATGATATATTTTGTCTTTAGTAGCATTGATGTTTCGGCTTCAATATTTTGCTTAATTGCTTACATCAATAAGATTATAGGTGCTTGCATTGCAATTGCAAGAAGCAAGTCGTGCTATTCCTCTAATATTCAGGTTTGGCTGCAGGAGAATGACACAGAAATCACTGATGATACCTGGATGGAGGAGAACAATGACAAACAAGAGTCTCAATCAATGCAAAGCACGGGTGGCGCAGTGACACTATCCAATAAAAAATCCAAGAAAAAGAAAAAGAAGAAAACCAAGGCAGCAACATCTTCAAGTACATGTAAAGGTGAAAAATTGTTAGATGAAGTATTAGAAACTGTGTCCTTGGATGTTACTTCCTCAAGCCGTCAACCTGACCATCAAAAAAACGAACTAGAAAATGCAAGACTTCGCGAACAGTTTATTAAACAATCTGCACCATCCATTTTTCAAGTGGATCCAAAATGCCTAAATCCTGAAAATGAGCTAAGGAGAATTTTTGGTTCTAAGGTGGTGAAATCATTTGAAAAAAGTAACCACGCCAGTAGTTCTAGGCAGCTTCGTGGTGCAAGACGTGGAAGCCATCATATTAAAAAGACAATTTTGGTCTCTCCTTCAGAACATTGGCCTCGGTGGGATGGATCTTTATCCATGGAATTTTTGGAGACCAGAGATGGATACCATCATTTCAGGTCAGTAGTATTCTTATCACTTCATATAGTTGGTTGCCTGCCATAATGCTCCATTTCCTTGTTACTTGCAATAATTTTGCTAGATTTGATTTTGAAGTTCACAATGCTAATAGGATAACTATTGGCGTCTGTGGATAGCATCACTTGGTATTTTCAGTGTATAATTGTTTTTACATGAGAATAAGGGGATACTTGGTCAAAACATTAGCATATAATTTGGAACCTGGTCTCGTTGCATCTCATGTGGACAATATAAAGGGACTATTGTGCTTGGAATTAGTTTGTATAGCTTATGTTTGCTATATCTTCATTCTGCAATGATTAGGACATTAGAAGTTCTGTTCCTATTTTAGGTTTTAGGCACTCTACATAAACTTGCGAGGTTCATAGGTTGCCATATTCTTCATTCTATTGGATCATTGAATCCTTGTCTATTCACACTACGGCCTTTCTACTGTACATAAGTGAAGAAATAAGGTATTTGCATTTGCTCATTGTGGGTATAGGTATCCATCTATGATTTTTGTCTTCATGTAACTTGTCATTAGCTAGGATAAGATCTCATCTATACAAATGGTGTTACCTTTCCTAATTTTTGGATTGCTTTGTTCTAGATATGTGTACTCGTTGTCCTATGATCAAGCTCAACGAGCATTTGAAGCTGCCAAAGCTATTCATGATCTAAATGGCATAGCAAGCATTTTGTTGCACCACCCTTATCACTTAGATTCCCTTATAACAATGGCCGACTATTTCAAGTTTGTGGGTGAGCATCAAATGTCTGCTGATGCTATTGCGAAGAGTTTATATGCGTTAGAATGTGCATGGCATCCAATGTTTACTCCATTGCAAGGAAATTGTCAGTTGAAGGTCAACCATGAAACAAACAAGCCATTGTTCTCAACCCTTTTCACTCACATGAAAAATATGGACAGGCGTGGCTGCCACCGTTCAGCCCTTGAAGTTTGCAAATTACTGCTTTCGTTAGATTTAGATGATCCAATGGGGGCATTATTTTGTATTGACTACTTTGCTTTGAGGGCAAATGAATATGCATGGTTGGAACACTTCTCTGAAGAATTTAAAAGAGATAGCTCCTTATGGTTGTTTCCCAATTTCTCATATTCCCTTGCCATTTGCCGCTTTTACCTAGAGCGCGAGGAACAAGCAGAAGATACTGTTGTGCCTGCTGTAAAGGCTACTTCAGCTGACTTGATGAAGCAAGCTTTGATGCTTCACCCTTCTGCTGTTAGAAAGCTAGTAGACAAGGTACCACTAAAAGATCAGGCATGGGCAAATATATTAAAGAATGCCTTTTTCCGGTCAGAGAAATTAGGGTCCTCTTCTTTGGACCATCTTATCAGTATATATGTAGAGAGAAGTTATATTATATGGAGGCTTCCAGATTTGCAGAAATTGCTTCGTGATGCAGCTTTACAAGTTATTGAAACTCTGGAACATAACAGCAGTGAAGCAAAGGATTGGGCTTGTGTGCGACATGAAGTTTTCTCTTCCGAGAACAATGAGTAAGTACCTTTTTGTCACGCTTTAGCACTTGTGATATTCCTCGGAAGCAGGTTTAAGATTGAACCACGAGATCTGGCTCTGACATCAATTAATATTTACAGGTATAGCCATTTGATGGTTTCAGATTTTTCTGACACAGTGGCGACTCTTCCACCTGAGAACTTGCAAAATTTTATGGTTGACCCGAGAATGATGGAGGCTGATGAAAATGGAGGCGAAATTGCCAATCCACTTGGTGGTGTTCATGCGCCACGTGATGTTGCAAACCGCAATGCCTTGGCAGTCTTACTTGAATCAATGTTGCCATGGGTTAATTATGGGGCTAGAGAAGATGGAGAAGTTAATGACAACCAAGTTAATGACCAGAACCAAGACAATGAGCACTGAATGTATGTAGGTGGAGAACTGTTTTTTTTCCCACATTGTTTGATAGGATTTTCTGAAATATAGATATAATCATTTTGGTCGAGCTAGCAAGTTTGAAATTGCAATAGTATGATGGAAGCCACCCTTTTTTGTTTATTCATCTCTAATACAGATAGATTTCCATTTCTACAACAGTGAAAAATAAGAATCAAGCTGAGAGGTATGCACTTTGAATGTACAAAGCAATCGGCTGGTTTATATTGTTCCGATATGGTCTTCAGTAATTATCTGTCATATTTGTGCATTGGGAAGCATTGGGAAAAGCAAAAAAAAAAATGTACTTCTGTGTTTTTGTATGTAGAGGAATGCAACATTTTTTGTTATTCAACTAACAATGTGATATATTGATTTTGATGACATGTTTATCATTGTTTTTGATGACATGATATGTTTATAAAATTGTTGAGTGTTGTAATATGTTGCTGGTAGTAGACAGTGTAAATCACAGGTTTTTTTTACATTAAAAAATACACATTGGTTCTGTGGAAATTCTGTTAATGATACCAAAAGCTTTCACAGCATTAACCCCTCATTCCTCGTTCATTTTGATCACATCTCATTCCTCGTTCGTTCATTTAATCACATCTTATCAGTGTCCTTAAGTGACCTTGAGATAAAGGAGATAGATAATGATACTGATCATAGAATTTATCTTATCATTTTACCCACCTGTTAAGAATTATAAAATGAGCACCAGCTCACTGAGAATTTCTCCCAGAGAAAACGTTATGTGAACGTTGTTGTGACAGTGCAGTCATGGTTTTATTGACATACTAGAATTACAAGTAAAGAATATCGATTCGTAGAAGTAGATTATGTACTATATTTAAGTTTTGAGAGAAAAAGGAGCGTGTTGAAAAGTAGCTACGAAAGAGGTTACTCTTAAGGAAAATGAGAAGAAGAATTTCCAATTAAGAAAGATCTTCACGATTTTAACCACCTCAGCAGATTTTAACCACCTCAGCAGAAACGCTCGTTGTACCATTCTCTCCAATCACATAGCTTGGATACAGGATTGCAAATGAAAGAACTGCACCTGGCAGACATAGAACACATGAAGACTTCACAAATCTTGTCATTGACGATATCTGCTTCACCTTTAATATATTTGCCATCAATATTTTGCCACCTGTATCGAAAAATATCCAGAACAGAGAGTTATAAATACCCTTCGGCCAGGAGGATAGGATGTCAATGATGGGACCTTCTCCAATCCGAAGCAGGCCTGCACCAATACCAAGCAAAGCACCAGAAACAATGGGAAAGGTCTGATTATGGCAAGCGATTCTACGAGTGAGACGAGGCCCAAAGATGTTTTTGAGTCGATGTTATTAGCTACAGTTGGATCAATCTAACATCACCTCGCTGAATATCCTCCAATATATGTTAAGTGTACTAAGTTTACCATTTCCTTTTTCCAATCCATATGAGAGACAACACTCACAAAAGAGAAAGGTCACTCAAAGCTTAGCAGATATACTTTTATCTTTGTTTGTGGAAATTACTGAATGTTCTCAGTCCAAAAGGATATATATGTGGACAAAGATGCAGACTATAGATGCAAACAATTCAATTCAATTCATCTTCCTTGTTCATTTTAGATATGCCACAATTGTTACATTAATATCACACTATGCCACAAAATTGACAACATAATTTGTAAGATAGTTCCATTGCCCGTGAATTTCCTACTATCTAATACTCACAAAAATGACGATTGCTTCTCCTCCAAGGCGAGTAATCTATAGTGTACTGCACCTGCATATACTGAAACAATATCCCTATGCGAAGTGTGAACAAAATTACCTCATTCTGCTTTTTCTGCAACTGTCCAATGCATATTGTCTTGTAACTTGGCAAGAAAAGAAAATCTCATAAGCACAAGGAATATGCTATTGAGTACTGAATAATGGAGAGATGGACTAAGTCTGTGACGGAGTCATCTTTTGCGGCAAACTGTCATGCCATCTCCTATAGGTACCTAATTTCACAAGGTTTAGGCTTTTAAAGGCTGATTAAAGAATTAAAAAAATTTCTTGAGCAAATGGATATAAGATTTCATGTATGTACCATACTGATGCTAACACGGTTGTCCTCCATAATGGTTTTATTGAAATTCCTGATGCTGAGAGTCCTAGCATCATTCACCTACCCAGAAGAAGATTCACTCACAGAAATTTATCTAAAGGGATAATTTCTATAAATTACAGAGAATAATTACCAATGGGTCAGCTACTTTTCCATGCCAAAGGACATTGTCAATTACAATGACACCCCCAACCCTAACCTGCAGATAGACTAATTAAACATTCATACAAGCTGCTGGAGTTTTCCATTTCATTGGTCTTACCAGCTGTAGTAGCAATTCAAAATACTCTTGGTTCATTCTCTTCTCAGCATCAACAAATGCAAAATCATAGCTACATCAAAGAACCATGGCACAGCAATTCATTATGCAAGAACAAATGCCTTAAGATGTATGGTAGTGGAACAAGAGCCAAAAAAATCACACTTCAACATACCTGGAAGCTTCACCATTAAGAATCAGAGACTTCAAGATATCTGCAGCCATTCCATGCTTCACTTTCACCTTGTTTCAAAAACTTCTAAGAATTACTTAGGGATCACAGGAAATAAGATCAGAGAACATGCTTCAACACATTTTGAAAAAGAAAACAATGATTGCCGAAGTAAGTGCAACGGCAAGGAACTAAGTAATCTATATCCCAACAAATATGAACAAATTGAATGCAGTCCTGAGAATGTGGAAAAAAGCCTTTCGAGTACTATATGACATTTTCTGACACTGAAACAATTAAGAGATGGCAATTATAGATTTAATAGAAACAAGCCAACTTATGTATACCTTGTGGGAGACCCCAGCTCTCTCGTAGTACCTCCTTGCAACATCGAGAGAATTGGCATCTCTTTCACAGGCAACTAAACAACCAGAATCTGGTAGCACTAAAGCAATTGCCAATGATGAGTATCCCTGACCAAGAAGACAGAATCAGAATTAGGACATATAAGTTACTAATTCATCAATCATATCATATATCTTTCTCCTTACAATAGAAAACAAATAGAATAAAGAGAAGGCAAAAAAGCATCCTAAGCTTCGTACCATTCCATTTTCGGTGGATTGAAATAATCTTGATTGACAAAATAAAAAATAAAAAATTTAAACATAAAAATCTGTTAACATTATTCAAGTCACCTGCGTTCAACTTTGCATTTTTTACAACTCTAAATAATTTTTTACAGTTTTCTATGCTACATTACACATAGAAACATAATTTGGATCTGTTAAAATTAATTTTTTTGAAAGCATATGCTATGCTAACTTTTCTGATCATAAAAGGCTTAAAAGTGACAAAAAAAAAAAGGTTTAATCTGTTGAAATGAAAACTCAGTGCTAAATCTACCAAAATTGGAATGCTAAGCGACTTCAGGATGCTTTTTGCCTAAGAAAAACACTTACAGTATACACACCAACTTCAATACACCGTTGCGCACCAAGAATCTCCACGAGCATAGCGAGAAGTTGTGCCTGCTCAGGAGATACCTATTCGAATAGCATATACCTCATCCATGAGTTCGATTAACTCGAAATGAAAGTAAAAAGATTTGTGAAAACTAAAACTATCAGTTGAATTACCTGCATCTGGCTGCCACGAAGAGTTGCAGTCTCCTCTCGCAGTTGCCGCAAAATCTGAAATTACAAGAATTCCAGAAGGAAATCAACAATGAACAGGAAGGAATGAGAAATTGGTAAGCTTATATACCTCCGGTTCTCGAACATTGGAGAGAATATAATCGTAAAGACGAGGAGTGAGACTGATAATCTGCTTGTTACCGTACTTGTCATCATTTGCAAGTACGACAGCGGCGTTGGTGATGGAAGAGGAGCAGTAATATCTGGAGGGAAAAAACCAGTTCCATGCCCTAAAATCACAGCTCCCGCTTGCAAAGGACCTCCTAGGCCCCCCAGCGACAATAGCAGCAGCATAAGTGGCGCGCTGAAAAGCCAAGGACGAGCAACGATGAAGAGGCCAAGTTGTCGCCATTTCCGTCTTATTCAAATACCTACTCTGGAGGGATAACCTTTGAATGGAATGCCTATACATACATAATTGCATCATAGGTTGTCCAAATTTATATTTACACAAACTTGTTAAAAAAAAAAAAAAAAAAAAAAACTTATATGAACTTTAAAGTGTGTCAATGGCTTTCTTAATTTGCACGAAATATTAAGTTGGTCTTTCTAAACTTGCCCAAAATATAATCCAGTGAAAGAGGAAAATGTATTACACGTGTCTTAATAAAAAGGTAAAATGACTAAAATTGAGATATGCGATTATAATATTAGAGAAGACAAGTTTTATAATTGACCAAGTAATAATTTTATTTATGCAAATTGAAAGAGCGGGACACTTTGATAATTCAGTAAACCAATCAAACCTTTTTAACAAGTTTAGAGACAAATAATATATGAAACCTTGAACTGTTAACTTTAATACACTTTATCCGCCTATCAATTTTATCACTTTGTTAATTCACAATTTTAATGGACTTATTTGATGATTTTATTCAACTTTCAAATAATTTTTTTAATAAATTGAAAAAAAGTAATCTAATAAATATTTTTCCTTGTCTTTTCAGATCGTTTAAATTAGATTCGAATCTTTACGTACGCAATAAATTTTAATTGAAATAAAATCCATCTAAAAAGTGACCGACGACTATCGAATCGAAAAATCGTTATCCTTGAATCGAAAAATTGCATAAACGATATAGAAAAAAACATAATAAATATTTTTTGAATAATGTTTAAAAAGTTTTAAAAAACATCAAATGGTTAATAATGGTAAAATAATTGGGATAATTGCTAATCTAGCCCAATGAAGAACCCCACTTTACATATCTAACCCACATTCCTTTCATTTTACCAAATTAGACAAATAAACCCATTTTGGACAAAACTACCCTTATTCTCATATAACAACCATCTCCTCTTTCCCTTTCATTTACTTTCACATTCTCACAGAAAAATTTATCAACTCAACCCAAGATCTAAAGATATCCATACCCCATTCAAGTTCATGTAAGTATCATTCCCTCATTTTTCATACATATTACTAGAAATACACAGTTGGTTTTCGAATACATTTGTTTGAATCTTGACATTTTTCGATTCCGCCATTGTCTCCCGATCTGTCGCATTCGGTGGTCAAATGCGACACAGATAATAAAATGCGACAAGGACTAATATATAGCTTGTCGCATTCATATCCATGTCGCATTTGCGGTCGCATTTGGCGGTCGCATTTGATGTACCATGTCGCATTTGGCAGTCGCATTTTGGTATAGCTTGTCGCATTTGAGTCGCATTTTGGTGTATCATGTCGCATTTGAGCTTCATTTACATATGAATTGGCTTTATTATGTTTTGATCACGTGTCCATTTTACTAAATGTAGAAGTATGTCAACCAAAGAGAGGTGTACGTGTTTTTTTTATCTTGGAACGGACAGTGGACTACAGAAGGAAAAGTGATGACATACGTGGGTGGTAAAGCGAAGTTGTTGGTTTTGCCAATAGATATTGACTTGCAAAAGTTGAAAGAGAAAGTTTATGGTGCACTCCGCGTTGACTCAACCTCGTATGATCTCCAAATGTCAATGCAGGCGACATATGGTCCAAATAAACTACGTGGTGGGATAGCAGATATTGATGACGATGGAGATGTCATGAGATTCATAGAGTACTGCCGAATGAATCCGACCGATTTGATTCCATTGTATGCTACTCTAAACATGCGAACAATACAAGCTTCAACATTGCGACCTAACAAGGATGGACATGTTGGTCAAAGCAAACCAACGGAAGTAGTAAGTAATGATCCCACCATCGAACTGGATGCTCCTATACATGGTAATGATGACAACGATTGTGGAAATGGCATCGATGATTATATGAATAATGATAATCACGATCATTATGATGAGCATTATGATAATGATTATTGTTACGATAATGGTGCTAATGTGGAGAATGAAGATACCACTCAGAATAAAATTCCTGTTAAAAGTGTTCACGAAACAGTTAAGCAATCTAAATGCGTCCAACGTATCCCATATGAGGATGGCGATGAAGATAGAATGAAAAGGATGACTGATCCATTTCGATGGTGTCCAAAGCCATGCGATGCGCCCGTGAATATGATTGCACCTAAACAATCAAACAGAGGTACTGCTTTGAGGGTCAATGATATATTTTCAAACAAAGTTGAATTGCAAGATTCACTTGGAAAATATGCAATTGAAAATAAGTTTGAATGGAAGGTTTACAAATCAAACAAGTCTTTGTTTGAGGTGAAATGTAAGGATGTGGGCAAATGCAATTGGAGGGCTAGAGGGATCGTCATTCCAGGTTTCAATTTGTTCAGGCTTTCAAGAATAGATGGTATGGACATGCATGCTTGTGGGAGAGATCAGATATGTCCGCACCATAGGCAAGCGGGGAAACGTGTTGCAAGGATACTACTCCGAAGCAGGTTTGATTTGGAAAATCGGGTGCATCGACCAAAGGATATTGTTTTTGATTTTGAACGAGATTTTTCCGTCAATCTTTCTTATATGCAAGCTTGGAGAGCAAGACACTAGGCATTGGAAGCACAAAGTGGTTCCCCGGAGGAATCGTTCATGTTGTTGCCGGACTACTGTGAGATGTTGAAAAGTACAAATCCGGGTACCGTGACACATATCGAGACAGATGATGATGATCAATTTAGATTTTTCTTTATGGCTATGGGTGCATCATTGAGAGGTTTTAAACTACATATTCGACCTGTCATTGCCGTTGATGGAACGTTTCTAAAAGGTAAATATCCCGGCATATTATACATTGCAGTTGGTGTTGATGCGAACAAAATGATCTTTCCTGTTGCATTTGGAGTTGGACCGAAAGAAAGTAATGAATCATGGCTCTGGTTTTTCAACAAATTGAAAGAGTGTCTGAATGATGTTGAAGATCTAGCCATTATATCAGATCGGAACCAAAGCATTATACATGCAGTTAGTTTGGTTTTTCCTAATGCTGTTCACGGGGCGTGCGCACGTCATCTGCAACAAAATGTTAAGGCCAAATTTCGTGGAATTCGTAAGATAGATGAGGCATTTTGGAAATGTGCAAAATCCTATCGGGTATCTGATTTTGAGGAATCCTTTGCAACACTTCGTTCACTACATTCCGGTGCTGCCGAATATTTACTGCAAGCTGGAAAAGAGAAATGGTCCCGTGCATTCTTCTGTGGTCGTCGATATAACATTATCACGACGAATGTGGCAGAATCATTCAACGCGTTAATGGTGGAGGCTAGACGTCTACCAATCACAATGTTGGTTGAGTTCATACGCATGACACTACAAAAATGGTTTTACGAGAGACGTACAGAAGCAGGTTATAAACGTGTATTCTATTTTATTTTATTTTATTTAGACATACGTAATTATTTACGAGATTAATATGTTTCTGCAGAAGAACGTGTGGGCTATTTGGCAAGGAAGCCGGAAGAAAGGATGATAAAGCGTGTAGAGACAGCGATACGTTGTTCATATTTCCCTGTGGATAATCACACCTTTCAAATCGGTGATCGGGTTAAAGGGGGACTTGTTGATTTAAATGCAGGAACATGTACGTGCAGGAAATGGCAACTAGCACAATTTCCATGTGAACACGTATGCAAAATTGCTTCCAAACATAGGATGGATAACGCCTATAGGTGGGTACATCGCTACTACACCAACGAGTCAGTTAAGTTGGCATGGGGTGAGTCGATATATCCACTTGGTCATCAATCAGAATGGAAAGTGAACGAGAATCCTATGAAAGTGCTTCCTCCTAAGAAGGAGGGACGGTCTGCTGGTCGACCAAAAGGTCAAAAAAGAAGGCCATCTGTGGGTGAAGACGTAATTCGCACAAGGTGTAGCAGATGCGGAAGCATCGGTCATAATCGTTTGAATTGTCCATCCATGCTTCCAAACACTAGTCGGCTTCCTAGTGTAATCTCAAGTTCAGCAAGTTGTTCTAACACTACTACCTCGAAGCATTTATGATCATTTGTTATCATGTGCTTATATGATTCTATTGGGGACAAACAAATTTATATTGTATAATACTTTATCTTGTTATCTTGTACAAATTGTGAATACTTCACGTCGCATTTGAGCGCATTCCACTCAAATGCGACAGCGTTTATAAGAATCCTAGTCGCATTTGTGCGTTGAATGCTCTCAAATGCGACTCAGGAAATTCATTGTGAATACTTCGCGTCACATTTGAGCGCATTCCATTCAAATGCGACAGGGTTTAGAAGAATCCTAGTCGCATTTGTGCGTTGAATGCGCTCAAATGCGACTCAGGAAATTCATTGTGAATACTTGACGTCGCATTTGAGCGCATTCCTTTCAAATGCGACAGGGTTTATAACAAATTGTGCATAAATATTACATATATAACAACATCATGAATCAGAGTACAATATCATTTGAAGTCTAACAAACGTCCATGAAACAACTCAACCGTAAGTCGTAAACGAAAGAAAGCGCCATCCGTAGAATTGTATGGATATACATAAGAGTCGTCATGCGGGAGATCATGTAATCCACTTAAGAATTGTGCGTTTATGCAAGTCCAAACGCCACAGTCATTTGAGCCGGACATTTGTTGTGGCACCCCTGTAACTCTGCTCCAAGTGATCATCCGTCGCACATTTTCCCGTCCATCTACGAAATAGCCACTCAATTCCATTACTCTAACAATGACTTGCAAGGGTGTTTGGAGAACCGCATCCAAAGGTTGCTCCGACATGTTTGATACAAGACTGTCATATATATATAAGTGCATATTCCCCAACTCGAACACTCCTAGGATCCAGTGCTCTTGCTTGTAATTTATCGGAATAAACACTCTCTTCACTGTGTGCCAAGGGCGTACAAAATTATCTGCATCACCTTTTACTCTTCGTACGAAATAGTCTTCACTATCCCACCCCGGTTCATTGAACCCCTTCACAAACATGGCTTGGCACATACATCCAACAAAGTCAGTATCAACAGTGGTCCATTCTGCAGCCACATCAGTTTGTACTGACTGTCGTCTAAGTAAATACAGCCAACCATTGATATGCTACAATAAGATTATGCAAACATTTAATACAGTAAAAGTCACATACTTACAAATGAATATGATATAAGATTAAGGTTACCTCATTCCAGATATACGTCCCCACATCCCGAAGTGTATTGAAAAATTTTGCATCCAAACTGTATATTTCTAAACCTTTCAAACGTATTCCCTGAGTTGATTCAGGCCCGTTGATCCACGATTCCAGCTCTTCTATCAAACATGCATCTATTCGGTGGCGCTGATCATCAACATTACAAATGACTGGTCTTTCCTCAAATCCGGACTTGATATGGCCACCATATAATGCTACTGGATCGGTGTACTTTAATGGATCGGTCCACGGCGAATTCAAATACTTGCTAACCTTAGCAACCCGTTTACCTTTTCCACGTACTACTTTTGTTCCACGTCCTGCTCCTTTTCCACGTCCTGCTCCTTTACCTCTAACTGTGCCTCCACCTCGGGTTGGAACTATACCTCCTCGAGTATTTTCCTTAACTTCATCTTTTCCGGTCCCTCGACCTTTATCTTCTTTTGGATCAACCACCTACAAAAACATGGTAATGAATAATTCATACGTGAAAGCTGTAATTCAACATCTTGTCGCATTGGAGATGAATGCGCTCTAATGTGACAAGCCATAGTGCAACATCTTGTCGCATTGGAGATGAATGCGCTCTAATGCGACAAGCCATAGTGCAACATCTTGTCGCATTGGAGATGAATGCGCTCTAATGCGACAAGCCATAGTGCAAAATCTTGTCGCATTCAAGCGCATTCCACTACAGAATGCGACACAGAGATACGATATGTATAAATTCAACCAACTTATACCTCTTGCTGCAACTTTGGTGTCACTTCCTCAGGCACAGAATCATCAAGATGGACAACCTCATCTAATTGCGCAACTTCCTCCTGCACAGAATCGTCTGGTACCACAATAACATTCTGAACCTCCTCATCTTGAACCATATCTGCCTCTTGTTCCTTTCCATCTTTCATCGGCTCCTCTTGAACCATACCTGCCTCTTGTTCCTTTCCATCTTTCATCCGCCCCTCTTCGACCACTGGCTCCTCCCGAATTTTATTGGCCTCAGCCTCCTCATTCTCCACATTAGCATTGGGTCGACCCATCGCCTTTAATTCTTTTATATCTCCCTCAATCAATGATACCCATTCATCTAGGTTGTCTAACCTACTGTCGACCTTACTAAATTTTCCCTTGCACCACGTATGATGCCTCTCAAGCACATCCGTTAGAACTTTTTGAAGTTGTTTTATCTCGGTCGTTTGTGACCGTGATGCAATGATATATCTATCAACTTCATCCCCTTCCTCACCACCCTCTTCATCATCACCTCCATCACCTCCATCATCACCCTCCTCTTCATCACCTTCCTCCTCATCACCTTCCTCCTCATCACTTTCCTCCTCCCCATCACCTTCCTCTTCCTCAGCTTCAACCTTCTCCTTACCTTTCATTATTGGGGCAAATATAGCATTTATATCAACTTCCCGTCCTTCAACATGGTCCACCAAATACGTGTACCAATCGAACTCTTTCTCTCTATCCTCAACCACAAGACACGCGTCTGGAGGATCAGCAACCTTACATTGAAAAAAAAATAGCAATGTATTGGTAAACAAATACAAAGTAAAGAGAAACACACGAATCTCATTCCACTTACAGAAAACGTTTCTTTGATTGCTTTGTTTGAGGGGACTATTCTCTGGGACCATCTAAACAAGCGTGGAAGTGGGCTGCCACTTCTCATTGTGTAATATGCATGAGTCACATTCCACAACTCAATAATCCAAGTCTGCAAATAAGAGGTATCCATTGATAAGAATTATAACATTGTCGCATTCCATTTGAATGCGCTCGAATGCGACATGGTTATAACCTAATCATGTCGCATTCCAATTTCAATGCGCTCGAATGCGACACGGTTTATAACCTAATCATGTCGCATTCCATTTTCAATGCGCTCGACTGCGACACGGTTATAACTCAATCATGTCGCATTTGAGCACATTCCATTATAAATGCGACACAGATGGAAATTGGGCGCATTCAAACACTAAACATATATAGACAAATCATACACAAATTATACACAAATCATACCTGGAATACGTGTGCAAATCCAATAAGTTGATATGGCACACGTTTCCTATTTCCCGCTGCATTTGCCTCTAATTGCTTCAGTCTTTTGCTAATGGCCCAGTCCAAGAACCTATACGTCTCCTCCCAAGCCAACGTCCCCCATGGAAACTCATTAAACAGGCTTGGATAATCTGCAAGATCCAAAACCCAATCCTTTGCATGCCTCTCGTTAGCATTATCCAATACATTGCCATGCACAAAGTACAACATGGCAATCATCACAGCATCTTGGTTAAATCGGTCGGTCGCATCCTTCTTCTTCCATTGTACACTTTTCAAAACTTCAAAGAAGTGAATTGTCGTTATTGTCTCGTATTTCTTGAAGTACTTATTTCGCAACCTATGCGGCATCTCTAATTCATACATTCTTTCCATGAATTCCCCAATGTTTACCCCAAACCTTAAACCACTTATCAGGCCAAACTCCCAATCTCCAAACCGCATATCAACTCCCCTCACCCTGAACCACATCTCCCTGTGTTTACTTTCTTTATGTTTAATCTCCCGTGATAGGACATGATGCACTATTCCAGCAGAGAAACTAACAACTTTCATATCCAAATATTGACCAAAACATGTTTTCCTATACATTTCTAGCTGCTTTTCACTCAAATACTTCTTTATCATGACCCCAGAATCCATATTAAACCTGACTGTTACTTGAGCATCCGAATTAACCGTCTTGGGATATTTGAAAATGGAACTATGTTTTCTCTTTTTAGATTCACTGGGATCATGCTGTAACAATTTTAAACATACACACATTAAATTCTCTAACAAAACTGACATATTCTATGTATAAGGCTTACAATCATGTCGCATTCGTCTGTGAATGCGCTCAAATGCGACAATGTTTCATGGTGTATAATGTCGCATTTGAGCGCATTTAGGTAATAAATGCGACAGTTTAATGGAATGGCTCGTCGCATGTGTCGCATTTAGGTAACAAATGCGACACTATGTTCGCCTATTATACCTTGTCGCATTTGAGCGCATTTAGGTAACAAATGCGACCATATCTACATACAGTTAACATACGAGCGCATTCGAGCGCATTTAAACCATTAATGGCGGTAACAGGGAAGAAGATGATGCATGCTTACCTTATGCTTTGTCCGTCCTTCCTCTTCGCTTGCCGCCGCCGCCGTCGCCGTCGCCTTCCGTTTTCTTGCCATCACAGTCGCGCTTCGCAGGGAAGAAAGAAACCGGAGATGAAAATGTCGAGGTAGGAGAAAATGAAAATGAAAATGTAGAGAAGAACAACCCGGATTATATATAGTGATGAGTTCAAAACGTAAAATGCAGTTGAAACGAACTGAGAATGAAGAAGATGAACCACAATGAAGTTGAATGGGAAAGGTCAGGTGAGGAAGTGGAAGTGGAAGGAGCGGGAGGTAGGAGATGAACCTTCAAACTAAAATAAGGGTAGTTTTGTCCAAAATGAGTTTATTTGTCTAATTTGGTAAAATGAAAGGAAGGTGAGTTAGATATGTAAAGTGGGGTTCTTCATTAGGCTAGATTAGTAATTATCTCAAAATAATTTGTTGAAATTTTTTATTAGATAAAAAAAATTGAATCTTATCTCAATATATTCTGAAAATGAAAATTCTATACTACTCCAAAATTAATACTCCCGATTTTGAAATACAATTATTTCTCAACACCATAAAACATCTCCATATGCACCTTTTGATATCTTTTGGTAGATTTATTTCTCGTTCTTCTTGACCATTTATTTTAGGCCTAATATGTAGGTGAAAATATTTTTTGTAGGAGATGGAGCAGAATAAATGGGAAAAATAGGATAAGGAAGCGTGGTGTGGGTTTGTATCCGACACAAGTCCACTTCCCTCTTACTTTGCAAAATCCCACTGGTATGCTTTCTTCTTCTTCTTCCATTTATGTCTTTTGTATAGATAATCAAAATTGAATTCTCAAACTCTGTCCATTATTTGAGATTCAACATTTGTGTACATAAATCAAACAAATTTTGGTAAATGAGGCTTAACTTTTGGTAAATGTTGTTCTGTTTGGGTATAATTTGCTTCACTTATTTTGTGTTTTTTTCTCTTCATCAAAGAAGAAATGAATGTGGCTGTTCCTAATTCCTTCTGCCCTGCTACCGTAAACAAAGCTGCTTCCAAGGTTAAGCCTTCTAGGTTAAACATCTCTGCTCCTGGAAATGTGTTCCAAGGGAAAAAGATTCAGTGTTCGGCAATTCTATCCGCCAAAGTTACTCCGGTTTGCTTTCTTCCTATTATTTGATTTTTAACTATTGGACTATTCTTCTTAACCTTTGTGGGTTTTAGGTGTCTGAGTTTGAAATGGAGACAAAAAAGCATCATCTCTTAACAACTATCCAAGATACACAAAGAGGGCTCGTTGCCACAGCCGATGAACGGGCAATCATTGAGGAGACTCTGGTCTGTTTCAGCTAACTTTTTTTGTGGACTGCTTGTGTTAAACAGATATTTTTTATGCACAATTCTCCATAAAAAAATGAAGTTGCTTGCATTCTTTTTTGGTAAGTCTGGCAGGTGAACTTGGAAGGATATAACATGGTTGCACCAATTGACCTTGTTAAGTTGGATGGAACATGGCGCCTGCAGTATACTTCTGCTCCTGATGTCCTTATTCTCTTGGAATCTTCTGCTAGGCTTCCTTTCTTACAGGTATAAATAAGAATCCTGCTATTATAAAATTTCATTAGCAATAGTACGAGGATCTTGAGTCTTAACCATCTCAAATTGGAGATATGCCTGCTGTGTGAGATTTGATTGTTGTTTACTCTCTGCTTGAAGAGGCACTTTTACTTTTGATTTAAGTGTAAGCGCTCACAAATTTATGCAAATGGCATCCTTAGAGCACCAATTGCTATAGGACTTGGGATAATTTGCTTGTGCTCTTCTCTATATTTTTTTATCTTGATCACTTTGTTTATCATGTATTTGTCTATGAACGAGTGGATAGGTCGGGCAGATCTTTCAGAAGTTTGAATGTCGAGATCAGTCCAATGGAGGTATCATTCGTAATGTTGTTCGGTGGAGTATCCCCTCATTGTTAGAGGTAAAACCTCAGCTTCCCCTCTCCTCCACTGCATCACCTATGTTTAGTCAATCTGAGCTAGCTAGAGTTATCAGTATATAATCAATTGAAGCAGCATATTAGGATTTATGTCTTATCAGTCAAAGCAACTCTAAATCTGAAAATCTTTTAATCTGTGTTCATTAGTAATTCCAATATTTGCCTTACTAGTACTTGAAACCTTTTCTTTTCTTTTTCATTCATGTTTAGGAACTTTACTGTTGCAATTATAAGGAGTAGATTCTTCAACCATGTGAGGGATTAAGGACATCTGGATGTATCTTTATCATGACTAAAACGTCTGAAAAATGTATTCCAAAAGCTATGAATAAGAATGTATTACAAAAGACTGCCTATAAGAAAACAGGAAACTGAATGAGATAGACAAAATGAATCAAACCCAAAAGCAGCAGTTTATTTTAAGAAACATTGGGCTCTACCAAATGTATATGATGGTTATACTTATGTTTTACAGGAACAAGATGGAGCTACTCTCCTCGTTTCTGCAAAATTTGATGTTGTTTCTGCGCGTAACATCTATCTTCAGTTTGAAGAGGTCAGATTCTTTGTGCTATATTTAACATGACTTAACCATAACTATGGCTAAAACATGCGGCATATTATATTGGATTAATGACAAAACAGCGCAAATACATAGCTAGCTCTGCTATTGTTATGTCATGGATTTAATAGCCGACTTCATAGTCTCTAAAGGCAATTAAAAATTTCTTCCTTCTCCAAGAAAACGTTATGTTACTTTATCTTTGCCTTTCCGTTCGTTTATGTGAGGCCAAAACGGTTATGATTTTGGCAGATAAGCGTCCAAAATATCAAAATCAGCGACGAGCTGCAATCTTTTATAGCTCCAGCAGTACTACCACGCTCATTCCTAAGTCTCCAGGTATAGTGAATATTGCAGTTGCTTTCTTTGACTTTTTATTTGTTTTCAAGTATTCCCTTACCTTTATTAATTCTACAAGAATAGAAGCAACTAATAATTTCTCTGTTAATTGCAGATCTTGCAGTTCATTCGTACTTTGAAAGCTCAAATTCCTGTAACAAGTCCAGGAAATCCAGGGAGGTAAGAAATTGGTTCAAATGTTGAACAAAACAAAATTTTAAGTCCAACTTACACATGAATGAAAGGAAAAGAATTTTAATTTCAGGCAACAAGTGGGAGGATTATATTACCTTTCCTATCTGGACGGGAATATGCTTATAGGGCGTGCTGTCGGAGGTGGCGGAGTATTCGTATTTACTAAAGCTCAGCCTCTCGACTTATGAGGAACAAGCTCCATTTCTCTTCAATCTGGAGTTAGCAAGAAGGGAACTGTCCATGAGTTAGCAAGAAGGGAAGGAACGAAACTAACTTGTTAATTGATAGGAAAAGAGGAACTCATGTTGTCCATAACATGCTGCATTTTGTTGTAAATTTATGAGGATAAAGAAGCCATTGATATATATGTGATGTATATAACAGCTGCAATTTGGTTGTCCCAATAACAACATCCATTTTCCGTTTTTCGGGTAACGGCGTATAACACATTTTTTTTTTTTTTGTAATAACAAACCACAGGTTTTTATTTTTTTGAAATCGGTCCATATGTTTTTTTTTTTTTAATTTACCCTTATTATTATGATATAATTTATTAGTAGTGATGAAAAAAAAATTTAATATATTTTAACGGATAAATAATTTATTAGTCCCCCACTTTTTACGTAACATACGTCAAAAAAAATGTCAATCCGATTTTGACGGAATCAATTCCGTCAAATAAAACGTATGGATGACGGTGGGAAATCTCCCGCCAAACATTTTGATGGATAAGTAGATTTCGTCAACCAGTTCCGTCAATCCGTTTGATGATTATAAGACCGGCGGAATTTCCATAAATGTTTTCCACGGAAATGATTCCAGAGATTTCCATCAATAAATGGATATTTTCTAATAGTGTACCATATATATATCACTTATAAGTCATTAGTAATTGTGTCATTACTAAGTTGGCAAAAACATATGAGTTGTTGCATGTCGGCTCTGAATTAGGCATTAGTAAACTATTATATATATATATATATATATATATTTTATACCTTATAATTCAAGAAACCTTTATATTGTATTAATGTCCGTTTGTTTCCATTTTCCGGCACTATTTTTTTCCTTTTAATTTTAAACATAAAATAAAAGTTTTTAGTAAAAATTCGAAACAATTGCTTTTAATAGAATAATCAACTAATATATGATGATGTTTATAAGTAACAGCAAACATTAACAACAAACAAGTGAACCAAACATGCTCTTAATTTTTCAACTAATTTTACAACCAATACATAATAAATAATTTCATAGATAACAAAAAATACTAAAATACTGAACCAAACTATTCCAAAATCACAATCTTATGGCCCTATAAAGATAAGACAATCAACTAGTTGAGTATGGATAAGAAAAAAAAAAAAAAAAAAAAAAAGCCAAGAAACAATAGGTTACTAAGATTAGGGAGGTGAGGCTGGCCTACCCTCAGAACTACACCCAGCTTGATTTGTAGAAGGATTGAGAAGCATCTTCCGAATCAATTCTTTAAGTCGAATCAATTCTTTAAGTCGTTCTTTTTGTTGATTTAGATGTTGACGTAAGTAAGTTTGTTCTTGTTGCAGTGTCTCATATTCTTGACGCTTATGTTTAACATGTTGCTTTAATTGAGAAGTTTGTTGCTTTAATTGAGAAATATATGCATCAAATGGCTCGAATGGAGAAGTTTGTTGCTCTAATTGAGAAATATATGCATCGAATGGTGGTGCAGAAGTAGCGTCGCTGCCACTACAATATAAACAGAAATATACTAGATGAATAAAAGTAAAAAACATAATAGGTGAAATACTTACTCATTAGCATCAACATGGATGTCTTGGTGTACATTAACAGTTCGCTTGAACATTAAAAGCTTCATAAATACTTGGTCTTACACCATTTACAGCCCCCTTACGAACACCTCCATTTGAAATTTGTGATTCTTTTGTACTATGAATTGATTCCATAATAGCTTCACATTCAGTAGGTATTTCATTGTTACCATCAGTAACATCTCGTGTAGATGTTCCATTATTACCAGAAGCTACATCTTGTGTAGTTATTCCATTGTTACCCGTAGCTACATGTTGTGTGGTTGTTCCAGTGTTACCAGCAGCTACATCTTGTGTAGCTATTTCATTATAATCATTAGCTGCACTTTCTCGACCCCTTTTATGTCTAGGATTTCTTCCACCATTGTGTTGATTTTTGCCTTGAGCCATCACTGGAAAACAACAATTGTTTGTTAAGATAAATAAATGCTTGAAATGCCTTCAAAGGAAAATTGGTTTAATGTTTCTATTTCAGGTGTCAAATGACATTTAATCCGTGTTAGTATATATAAAATTGCAACAAAATTTATATTGTAAACACACAAAAATAATTGTGAACATTTGGCTAAAAATTCCCAGCATTCTTAAATATGAATAGAATTAAGGATTGCCTAATTAGATTTTCTCAATCGCTAAGTAGTATATCATTCACATGGGTAAAACTGGCCTATCACTGAAAATATTACGGATTTCTGAATTAGTCAAAACCTCGCATCTAAATCTCTCGACCAAATTGGATCATTATAGTTTCTCACTCAAGACTATGTCTCAAAATGCAAAGCAAAATGAGCAAAACGAGACCTGACTCTTTTCTTTGTGCCATCTTATTGGTTAGAACAAGTCGGTCCTCTAAAGTTGTAATCAAAGAACCTAAAGTTTCAAAAAACAAAAAGAACTGAGATTCATATTACAAATAGTGAGAAAAGATTGAAGGGAGAAAAAGAGAAAGCAGTTGAACAAATATAAAAAAAGCAAAGGATGTGCAAAGGTTGTCATCAATTGTGCCACCATGATATTAGAGATTGTCCAGAAAAAGGAAAGAAATAATGTAAGTTTCCTCCCTCTGTCTAAACTTTCTTTCCAAAAAATGTACTCTAGCAGTTTGGAACAACTTATCTTGAAATTTAGAACAACTTGTGTTCTCATTTGGAACAACTCATTATGAAAAAGAGAAATATGTAATTAAAAACTCGTGTCATCATGTAATCATGAAAAAGAGAACTTTATAATTAAAAGAGAAATTCAAAACAACTTCTGTTCATAATTAATAGACAATATGTAATGAAAAAACAAAATACATAATTAAAAATAATTATTAGAATCAGGATCTAAAACATCATTTTTGTATTCCTCTATTTTTTTCTTCAATTTTTTCTTCTCTTCCTTCAGTTCTTCTTTCTTCTCTTCTTCTTTCTCAATGTAAGTAACCATGGAGTCACAAAAGAAAGACATGAAGGTTTTCATGCCTTTCACTTTTCTTATGATCTCATCAGCATCCCTGTCATGAAAAGCTTCCTACATGTCTTCAATTACTTGAACAAACTCGGAAGGAATTTCCAGTTGTGGCTGTGGTTGTTCTGGTGGAGATGGAGATCTCTTCCTCTTCCCAGGACTTGAACTACTTCCTAACATTTTTTCTGAAAGTACAAACAAGAGAGAAAAGAATAATATTTATAGAAGATTGCTGCACACCACATGCATAAATAATGAGTTATTGGGAATCTCAGCAGTTTTAAGTTATTGAGTCTCTTCAACGTCTATTTTTACTTCTCTCGAACACACATTTCCATTCAAATAAAATATTTATTGGGAATCTCAGCAGTCTTAAGTTATTGAGTCTCTTCAACTTCTATTTTTTTTTCTATCGAAAACACATTTCCATGATCTTTCTTTCTATTAATTTTTTTTAATATAGACTAAAGTAAATCTGTATTCAGTTTATCAACAATGACAATTTTAATGATACATATAGCATGCATTATTTATATTCAAACAAACAGTGATTAATATTTCATTTGATTTTTTATTTTACAGGATGAAACCTCTAAAACAAACTTACTGATCCCTTGTTCCAAATTACTGATCCATTGTTCCAGAACATGTATTGTTCCAACTAAAATTGCATATTGTTCCAAGCGAAATTCTACATGTTCCAACATAACCCTTACATTGGAAAAAATATTTATATTGTTCCAACACTATACATACATTGTTCCAACAGAATACATACATTGTTCCACTGACAATATTAAATTGTTTCAACAGAAATAGTTAGATTCTTTTTAATTACTTTAATATGATTTAAATTTCTTTTCCATTCCAACATAATCCGTACTATATTCCAACGTAATTTATTTGCTACACTGAACACATATTTATCTCATAAACCTTTTTGAATATAAAATCATATATACAAATTCTAAAGTATATTTACAATAAACTGCTAATTACAAATAGAGAAAAGTACAAAAATAAACCTTATGGTTATACCTGAGTTTCGAACAACACTCACGTGGTTTAAAAGTTTGCAAAATGGTATCTTGAGGTTCATTCCGTTAGCAAACACATACCAAATTGACTATCGGTGTTAAAAGTCAAAGGGAAAAGAGTTAATTTGGTCCTTATATTTATTTTTTATAAATTAAATCTCTTTATTATCAAATTATCACAAAATACTTCAAAATAAAAAATAAAATTCAATTACGCTATCTTCTCCATCTCTCTTTAATTTTTTTATTTTTTTCTTCTTCTCTCTCATCTTTCTTAATTTCTCTCTAAAATCAATTGAATTAAAGATTAGATGTTAAAATCAACCCAATATTCAAATGGGTAAGAAAAAAGTTTCAAATTTCGAACTTCATGACTCCATTCATCAAAAATTTTGATTTTTCTTTGTCTCACTTTCCTCTGTGAAAAACCCTAAACCCTGGATATCCAATTCCATCAGTGTCCAAAATGCGCATCTTCATTTCCTTTAATCTCCTGAATTCCAATACTAAAAACCTTAAATCTATGCAGTCCACCATCTACAACCTCATTTTCACCAAATCAATATGCCAATCCACCTCCATTCCCAAAAAGCAGTTGTGAGTACGCGATCATGGCTATGAAAATTACATGGAAATCAAGAAGAAAACCCGTAAAGTCACCAAGTTCCAGTATTTAATTCTTTCTCAACCCAATCAAACAATACAAACCTCTCGCCTTTACAATCTTGCTCGCGGCCTCGGCTTTAATTTTCTTACTCATTAATAATCAAAATTTTTGATGAATGGAGTCATGAAGGTCATATACAAGGCCCTTGATTGTGAAGATAGAGGCGTGGAGGTTGAAATTTGAAACTCTTTTTCTTACCCATTTGAATGTTGGGTTGATTTTAATGTCTAATCTTTAATTTAATTGATTTTAGAGAGAAATTAAGAAAAATGAGAGAGAAGAGAGAAAAGAAAAAAGTAAAAAATTAAAGAGATTGAGAAGATGGTGTAATTGATTTCTATTTTTATTTTGGATTTTTTTTGTTATAATTAGATAATAAGAGGGTTTAATTTATAAAATAAATAAATATAACGACCAAATTAACTCTTTTTCCTTTGACTTTTAACACCCTTAGTCAATTTGGTATTTGTTTGCTAACGAAATGAACCTCAAGGTACCATTTGTAAACTTTTAAACCACATGTGTGTTGTTCGAAAAAGGTGTAACCACAAGGTTTTTTTTTTTTTTGCATTTTCCCCTTACAAATATGTTATTGTAAATTCAATCCAGCTCTAACTGCCCATTCTTTTGACTTCTTATCGATTTCACCAAGAAGCTCATTTCTAGGATTCAATAAAATGGTCCAGCAATACTGAACTCTAAGCTTTCTAAACTCTTTTTCCTGCAAAAAAAAAAAAATAATGATATAAGAAAAAAGAATAATAGTAATACAAAATGTTACATAAAGAATTTTCAATATATACCTTAGAATTCTTTGTCAGTCCAATATCCCACTCATTCACACTCTGCCCCATATATGTTTCCATATGCTTCAAAAGAAAAATACCACAGTCATTGTGGTTAGTCTTCCCTCTCCATTTCATGTTCATCAAATGCACTTTGTATTCATACATTCGTTTGCATGAAGAAGCATCATCTTTGTACACAAATTCAGCATAGGATTTTAACTGCAACGCACGAAACAGAAAATATGTTATCAAATATGCAAAATAATAATAAACATAAAATCCACAGTATGAAATAAATTATGTTATAACATACCAGATATTCAGGGCAATTCCTGTACTTCTTAACACGACTAATGTTACGCGGGAGTGTTCTATTATCCACTATTTCAACACTATTTGCCAGATTGTTCACAACAATCAAATAGAAATGTTCATTACAGATAACAGGGAAAAATACCTAATAAACAACAAAATACATAAGTATCTGAATAAATTCTATGCCCTTCAGCTACTGCTGTTCCACCATAAATTTAAAATTGTTCCAACATGATATTTATGTTGTTCCAACCAGAAACTTCTATTGTTCAACCAGAAACTTCTATTGTTCCAAAAAATATAATGTTATTAATATTCATTGCATATTATAAACTATCATACTCAAATTTCTAAACGATACTAGTATCAGTTATTTGAAAATAAAACTTACCAAGTCAACATCAACCAAGTTCTTAACATTCGCAAAATCAAGTTCAGTTTCAAGCCTTTGCTTAAAAGATACAATCTTTTCCGCTTCTGTTGAGTTGCATGTGTTAACTTTAGAAAACAGTAAACTCTACAAAATGATCAAAACAACAGTTAGCAAAATAATTATTTCCAAAATGAAAAGAAAAAACAAACTTACAAAGTTAAGCAACATACAAAAGCATAGGTAGTGAAAAAAAATCTTTTGACTTTTCGCTCAAATTTCTTCAATTCTTGACTGTTCAAAATTGAACTCCAGACATCCACAACATTATTAATAAGATGTTTCTTGCTAGAAAGAGATAGAATCTCTAGTTTATTAATATATGTTTGTCCATCGCCAAAAAATACATCACTTCAAAACAAGGAAAAAAACAATTAGTATATGTCAAAATAACATATAAATTCATATAACAGCATAGCTTCAACTTCTTACCAGCTTTTATAAGGACTAAATGCAAATTCAACAATTCTCCTTTAACGGTTATCGATGTTCTCCACCAACCTTGGATGTTGACGAATAAAAGGAGAACGCGTGTACTTTGATTCCTTAATCGTCCTCCTTCCATGCCCTCCTCCACCATCCTCATTATCAACAATAAATTTCAAAACAATATCTGCCAACTCTCGTCGTAATTCATTTATCTCATCTATACTGTATGACGACTTCCTTGGATCCTTATTCCACTAAAAAAGAGATCACAATTAAAATCATGCATCAAAACTATAATTTCAACATGTCATACATTAACACTAATTGTTCCAACAAATTCAATGAAATGTTCCCAGAAGAAACACCAATTGTTCCAAACAATAACACTTACAATCTCATCAATCTTCAAATCTTTCTCAGACACTATATCACGCATGTACTTCATTACGTAATACCCACAGCTTGTGTTATCTGTCTGAGTTGGAAGCTTCTGCACAAACAAAATACAAACAACTTAAAAACAAAAAACGAAAATATACAAATATACATACAAGAAAATCCGCAAAGAGCAAATAAAGACGTACCCCAGGACAAATCCATTTTACTTTAAACTTCTCATCGTAGAAAGATTTAATAGATCTACGAAATCAAATTCATATATATGTCAAACTATTGCATTAAAAAAATATAATACATTATGAAAAGGCATTTGATTATTAAACATACTCATCAACAACAAATCTCCATTCATCATTTTTCACGCGCAAACGACCCTTCAACGGATCGAACATAAAAACCCGTTTCATCTCAAGATCAACAACAGTCAAAGTCCAATGATAGCTGAACAAAACAATTATATTAGTACAACTAAACTACATTATTAACCAACTAAAATAGATTATCAGTACAGGTAAAAAATGCATACTATTTGTTTCGCGGTATCAGATACAAACATTGGCGGCCGCACTGTCCATATCTCTCTGACAAAAACATGGCCTTCTCCTCTATCGTTTTAAATGTTTCAATTGTATTGGTCCTGTTTGGATCAACAAGGGAGAAGGACGTGTCCAACCTCACATTGTTCTGCATCACATCATAGAGGTGCCTGTACAAAACACATACAAAATATATACAGTAAACATGCCATTAAAAAAAAGAAAAATAATCACTAATACAAGCATGGAATGATAGATTAAAAAAATACCTCATGTAATACACAATTGGACCACACGCTATCGCACCTATATTAGCCACATTACGAAGATCCCTCCTCAAAATATATGCACTCACCTCATGACCAAAAATGTAAGCTTCAAAAGTTGTGTAAATTGTCCTCCCAGCACATAAATACTTGTCAGCCAATCTGCATAGTTTTGCAAATTCGTCTGGCACATTATCAGGCAAAGATTGTAGGTCTATATCATCATCATCGTCATCATAAGACATGTCTGTATCACTTTCATTATTTGACAAAGCATCAATATCCCTGTTCAAAATATAAAACAACTCAAATAAATAACAAAAAGATACATTGTTCCACACATATATACGAAATGTTCCAAGCAACTCAAACATTTGTTCCAAAAGCAAAATAAAAACATAATCACTTACACGATTTCCTCATTACAATTAGCAACCCCATCGCCTCGATCTTCATTTATACAAACTATATCAGCAGGTCTACATACAACATAAAACATCAATTCATCCACACATATTGATTCAATTGTTCCAAAACAAACAAACACAAATTGTTCCAACAAATGAATCAATTATTTAAAACAGATATAGCAATAGTATGAGGATCTTGAGTGTTAACCATCTCAAATTTGAGACATGCCTGCTATGTGAGATTTGATTTTGTTTACTCTCTGTTTGAAGAGGCTCTTTTACTTTTGATTTAACATTCATGCCTTAGGTAACCCCTCGCAAATTTATGCAAATGGCATCCTAAAAAACACCAATTGCTATAGGACTTGGAGTAATTTGCTTGTGCTCTTCTTTATTTTTAGCTTGATCTCTTTGTTTATCATGTATTTGTCTATGAATGAGTGAATAGGTTAGGCAGATCTTTCAGAAGTTTGAATATCGAGATAAGTCCAATGGAGGTATCATTTGTAATGTTGTTCGGTGGAGTATCCCCTCATTGTTAGAGGTAAAACCTTAGCTTTCCCTCTCCCCCACTGCATCACCTATGTTTATCCATCTGAGCTAGAGTTACCAATTGAAGCAGCATATTGGGATTTATGTTATATCAATCAAAGCAACTCTAAATCTGTGTTGATTAGTAATTCCATTATGTGTCGTACTAGTACTTGAAACCTTCTCTTTTTCATTCATGTTTAGGAACTTTTTTGTTGCAATTATAAGGAGTTGATTCTTCAACCATGTGAGGGATTAAGGACCTCTGCATGTATCTTTATCATGGCTAAAATGTCAGAAAAATGTGTTCTAAAAGCTATGACTGGAGAGAAAAGAAGTACCTACCAATAAACAAATGTTTTATGAATAAGAAAATAGGAAACTAAACGAAATAGACAAAATGAATCAACCCAAAAGCAACATTTTATTTTAAGAAACATTGGGCTCTACCAAATATATATGATGGTTACAGTAGTGCTCACCTGGACCATAAATGACCAAATGAATTTGGTCATTCATCATTAGATCTAAGCTTATTAAATTTAAGCTTTAGGATGATTTGCATCTCCACCACATGATCCTAATAAGCTTGGATCTAACGGTGAATGACCAAATTTATTTGGTTATTCAGGGTCGAGGTGAGCACTACTGATGATGGTTATACTTATGTATTACAGGAACAAGATGGAGCTACTTTCCTTGTTTCTGCAAAATTTGATGTTGTTTCTGCACGTAACATCTATCTTCAGTTTGAAGAGGTCAGGTTCTTTGTCCTTTATTTAACATGACTTCCCATAACTGTGGCTAAAACATGCCGCATATTATGTTGGATTAATGATGAAACATTGCAAACACATAGCTCTGCAATTGTTATGTCATGGATTTAATAGCTCACTTCATAGTCTCTAAAGCCAATTAAAAATTTCCTCCTCCAAGAAAACATTATGTTACTTTTTCTTTGCGTTCCTGTTCGTTTATGTGAGGCCAAAACGGTTGTGATTTTGGCAGATAAGCGTCCAAAATATCAAAATCAGCGACGAGCTGCAAGCTTTTATAGCTCCGGCAATACTACCATGCTCATTCCTACGTCTCCAGGTATAATGAATGTTGCAGTTGCTTTTTTTGACTTTTTGTTTGTTTTCAAGCATTCTCTTACCTTTATTAATTCTACAAGAATGGAAGCAACTAATAATTTCTCTGTTAATTGCAGATCTTGCAGTTCATTCGTACTTTGAAAGCTCAAATTCCTGTAACAAGTCTAGGAAATCCAGGGAGGTAAGTCCAACTTACACATGAATGAAAGGAAAAGAATTTGAATTTCAGGCAACATGTGGGAGGATTATATTACCTTTCCTATCTGGACAGAAATATGCTTATAGGGCGTGCAGTCAGAGGTGGCGGAGTATTTGTATTGTAGAAAAAGGGCTCTCTTTTAAGAAGCTTATACTGTTAGTCTAAAGGGAAGAAGAGGAAAATGTGTATATTAGTTGTTCAAAGTCCCACATTGAAAAGCTAGACTTTTTGAGGGAGTTTGGAAGGCTATATATTTGGGCTTGGGTTTTAGGCTTAAGGCACCCTACAACTAGCCCCCTCTAATTTCTAAGGCTTAGTTGTTTTCTCCTCCTTTCTTTATTGTAATATTTGCTCTTTTGCAATAATATTTAATAGTGTCCGAGGACGTAGGCAATATTAGCCGAACCTCGTTAAATTCTGGTGCCTTCTCTATATGTTTTATGCTTTAGCTTTCAATTTGCTAGTCCTTTCCGCAACACATATTTACTAAAGCTCGGCCTCTCGACTTATGAGGAACAAGCTCCAATTCTCTTCAATCTGGAGTTAGCAAGAAGGGAACTGTCCATGAGTTAGCAAGAACGGAAAGAACGAAACTAACTTGTTAATTGATAAGAAAAGAGGAACTCATGTTGTCCATAACATGTTGCATTTTATTGTAAATTTATGATGATACAGAAGCCATTGATACATATGTGATGTATATAACAGCTGCAATTTGGTTATCGCAATAACAACATCCATATTGCGTTTCTATGCTCGTCATATATCTCTTACTCTAAGTGAGCAAACTCGTCTTAGGGAGGTGAGGTTGGCCTACCCTCAGAACTACACCCAGCTTGATTTGTAGAAGGATTAGGAAGCATCTTCCGAATCAATTCTCTAAGTCATTCTTTTTGCTGATTTAGATGTTGGCGTAAGTTTTTTTCTTGCTGCAGTTTCTCATATTGTTGACGCTTATGTTTAACATGTTGCTCTAATTGAGAAGTTTGTTGCTCTAATTGAGAAATATATGCATCAAATGGTGGTGCGTCACTGTCACTACAATATAAACAGAAATATGCTAGAAGAAAAAAAGTAAAAAACATAACAGGTGAAATACTTACTCATTAGCATCAACATGGATGGCTTGGTGTACATTAACGGTTCGCTTGACATTAAAAGCTTCATAAATACTTGGTCTTACACCATTTACAGCCCCATTACGAACACCTCCATTTGAAATTTGTGATTCTTTTGTACTATGACTTGATTCCATAATAGCTTCACCTTCAGTAGGTATTTCATTGTTACCATCAGTAACATCTTGTGTAGATGTTCCATTATTACCAGAAGCTACATCTTGTATAGTTATTCCATTGTTGCCCGTAGCTACATCTTGTGTGGTTGTTCCAGTGTTACCAGCAGCTACATCTTGTGTAGCTATTTCATTATAATCATTAGTTGCACTTTCTCGACCCCTTTTACGTTTAGGATTTCTTCCACCATTGTGTTGATTTTTGCCTCGAGCCATCACTGGAAAACAACAATTGTTTGTCAAGATAAATAAATGCTTGAAATGTCTTCAAAGGAAAATTGGTTTAATGTTTCTATTTCAGGTGTCAAATGACATTTAATCCATGTTATTATATATATAATTGCTACAAAATTTATGTTGTAAACACACAAAAATAATTGTGAACATTTGGCTAAAATTCCCAGCATTCTTAAATATGAATAGAATTAAGTAAGGATTGCCTAATTAGATTTTCTCAATTGTAAGTAGTCTATCATTCACATGGATAAAGCTGGCCTATCACTGAAAATATTACGGATTTCTGAATTAGTCAAAATCTCGCATCTAAATCTCTCGACCAAATTGGCTCATTATAGTTTCTCACTCAAGACTAGGTCTCAAAATGCAAAGCAAAATGAGCAAACCAGACCTGACTCTTTTCTTTGTGCCCTCTTGTATAGGACCATACCCACAAACAAGACATAATTTAAGGTTAAGTCCAACGAACAGAAATCTGAAAAGCCAAACCTCAAAATCTCACTGACACAGGGTGCTAGCAATATATGTACTTTCAAGTCTACTTAACTAACATTCAAAACTAAACTATATCTAGTAGAACAGCTTGTAGGGTAAATATATTTACAGCAGTGCCTAAATTAACTATAAGTAGACCAGTGGGTTACGTGCAATACAATAACTCGTATTTATCAGTATATATCACAACATATCATGTTACTGAAACAACAGTTGAAGTCCTAGTTCATGCTTGAGCAGCACATGAGCTGCGCCCAATATGGTGTTCACTCTCTAGAACCAAAGAAAAAGCACATCACTGTTGACGAGAGCAAAACACAATAACGACCGATCCCCTTCTAAAACCACAAGAAATAATCATAAATTGTTTTGTTCAAACAGTACTTTGATCTCAAGACTTTGAGCAATTACCTAACAGGAAAGAATAATGACTAAATCATAATGAAGCATAAAATGGAATCTTGTTTTGCTACTTGTATCCTCCACAAGACATAAATAAGAACACAAAGAGCTAAGCTACTAGCCGGACACCATTCATAGGCTTATACTTCATTTTGGATTCTCCATAAGAGGCAATTTACACTCTTATGCAGTTATACACTTTTGTCAAACATGAATCTTTTAGGCTTTCACAACACATAAATCCTATCTGTCCTGCACTCTTACTAACAACAGGAACTACTTTTACATCAATTTATATGCTTAAAATCATCACATAGACCTCATGTAAAACATCGATAGAAGTCAGAAAATTTTACTTGCAAGTAGAAGATAGAGTAATTAAGTTTTTGAGGTTGGTAGAACTATGAACTATTCAGGGAGTGCAAAGTTAAGAAATTAGAACTCTTTAAGAAGAAAAAATCTATCATAGGGCTATTAGACTATTAATCAGTACATTTGAGATTATGCTTTTATTGTAAATGCTACTCCAAAATTTATATATATTTTTTAAGGTCAATAAAGCAACTGATTAAACAACTCATTTGGACTAATTTCTCTACTCATCATTGAATTTAAACTCAAACCATGGGATCGGTTCAGTCATCTTGAATACAGAAAATGCAGCAATCACATATCGAACGTAGGACAGCTGAAAATAAAATTATTAGGAGGCATCAATGAAATGAAATGCAGTTTCCGCTAGACAAGGCACGACAATATAGTAGTGAAGTATATCCCCAATCAAATCAGTGAAAAGAAATACAAACAATCGAGTGGCCCAGGCAAGCCTCAACTAGTAAAAATCACAGTGAAATATTTAGAGGTTTAACAGGTGAAAGGATAAAAACTTTCGAATGCAAATAATCAAATCGGCTATATTTGAATACATACAAACAATCTAAACTTCTCCTTAACCATACACACTCCTAAATCGAGATCATACAGAATCTAATAAGATAATAAACACCGATAGAAGTCATCATATAGCAAATGGAGCTTCAATGGAATTACCTGCACTATGCACTCGAAGTACAGAGTGATTTCTGATCTTAAACCTAGAACTGGATCCAAAGAGCTTGATTGGATGAAGGGTAGGGAAGAGTTAATAAAGGAAGGGCAGAGAGAGGTAGGGAAAGGTAAGGGAAGAGAAGGAATGGGAGGGTTCAAAATTGGATGCAATTTGTTAAAAAAAACCCTTCAAAACCTTCTATCAACCCTCACTAACCTCTCTGAACCGTCCATGCAATCAAGCCCAAAGATTCCAGTCTTCAAAAGTTCAAAACCCCTCCAGATCCATCTCCACTGATTATGCCGTCAAAAGAAATATCAGAGAGGGAGTGATAGTTTCACAACATCCGACCTAATCTCTTTTGTTTTATAGCAGAGAGAAAAAACAGAGCGTGCAAAATCGAGTGAAAAATTAAAGAAAGTAGAGATTGCCCAAAATCTGATTGCTTATATTTTCTGAAAAATAGCTTCGACATTTTATGTTCTTGTATTTCACGACATATGCCGTTTTTTAAATATTCTCGTCCCTAATTCGCCGCTATTTATGTCAGAATTGGCGGGGACTATTATTATTTTTGCAATACAGGTCGTTGCCAATATATCATATATGTCGTTGCTAAGTCTACGGTATCTATATACCTATATATTATTATATTTATATAATATAAAACAGTAACGATGGACTGAGGTGTTACTTCCTCTTTTTTTACTCATAAAAAATATAATATATAATAAATTAATTTTAATTGTATTTATCTATAAAAGTATTATTTTGTTCGTATTTATCTAAGATTTCTACAGAATTTAGATTAATTTCTAAATTCTCTCTAACTCTATGCATATCTGTAACGATGGAGTTGATGGATTACTTCTTCTTTTTTTACTGTTAAAAATATAATATAATATACTAATTTTTATTATATTATTATATTTATCTATAAAATAATTATTTAAAGTAAATGCAAAAATAAAATAATAAAATTGAATTTAGATAACATCTTTATGTCATTAATTTTAATTATTAAATTACAATTTTTTTTAATATTTATATGCCAAGATGAATTCGTGCATCGCACGGGCCAAAAACTAGTTTTATAGATATTGAGTAAATTATATTAATGTTGCATGAACTTTATCTTAATTCACACTTTAGTATTTTTAATCGGTTATTTATTGAAAAAAACTTTATCACCGACTAACCGAATGATTACAGACTAGGCACTTAGATATTATAGGGTAAAGACCTAATACATCATCAGCACTCTGAACTTGTTCATAATAGTAAATTGACTCCTTAAACTTTGTAAGTGTCTCACCAGCTCTTTGAATTTGATTATTTCGTATCACCAACTCCCCCAACTTATCCATAAAAGTAGATTAGCTCCCTGAACAGAGTCTGGTCCTTCTCATTTTCTTCTAGTTCTGAAAATAAACCTTCTTTTCTTCCTAAAACAATCGAAATTAAGCAAATGATTGAGTGTATGTCATTAGATTGATATGCGATGTGCAATTCAAAGCCGTAATGTTCTTGTGACTAGGTAGTTTTTATCATGGAGTCATCCGGCAGTCCGCTTGCACAATTTATAGACAGTGTCGTGAACGTCTTAAAAAGATTGACCTCGTATGCGACAACAACAATGCTATTAGAATTGTGTCGATATGTTGCATCTAATTCCGATGACATATATAAAAAGAAAAAAAAAACCTTTAAATAATATTTATCTAAATTAAATAATTTATGAAATATAATTTGAATCTCTTTAAAATAATATATATATATATATATATATATATATATATATATTATTGATTTCCACCAAAGTGGAAACCAAAATCAACCAAAATTGGTTGAGTTTTTAATTCTATAACAAAATGGTATAGAAATTTGGTGGTGGTTGAAGAAGCCAACCACCACCAAAATGGCATTTCCAACCCTTATTTGGTGAGTGTTGGAGATACTCTTAGAAGAAGTGGGGTTTAGAGTAATGTTAGTCATGATTTCAGTATCGATAAGAATCATATTTTATGGTGTGTGGTTTTTTTCTAATCAAACCTTTTTCATGCACCAAATAAAAGAAATAAAAAAAAAAGAGACTCATTTATTAGTTGCAAAGAACTTTGAGAAAGCTAGGAATTTGGAGAAGAAGCAAAGAAAAAATGAGCACAAAAGAAGAATGGAGATGGAAATCCCCTTCTTTTATAGGCTGTTGACCTTAGAAAATTGAAATGGTCATTATTACAGACGCGTCGCTCAAGAAACTCCAATTAAAGAGGTCACATAATTGTATAAAATCCTTTCACTTCATTTTTTTCGAAACATCGGCACACTTCTCGATACATGACTACGGTTCAGTGGGAGAGCAATATGATTAGAAAGGGAACATGCAGTAACCCTGACCTCTCTGTTAACTTCACAGTCACCATGCTTTCTACTCTCCCCAACTACTCACATGGATGAGTTGAGACTACGCATTGGACGTTCCGATTACATTTGGCCAAAAGCCAAAATATCGCTTAACTCACTCATCAGATTCCTCTTTTGCCTATGCTAAACTCTAGTCCATTGAAAAATCCTTCTGTTCTTCAAATCACAGACTAGACGCTCTTGGATCGAAGCCCTAAACAACTATGGAAGACCCAAGGGAAGGACGGTACATCCCATGTGTAACAATCAATATTTTCGAATCAAAGCTTATGATGAAAGATAACGACCTCTAGATGCGTAGACCAATGAGGAAGACGTACCAATTCTCTAGAATTGGCATCTTGAGATATACATGATGCAATTGGTAATGCTAAATCTTAATGTGTCCCACTAGACAATATACTCCCCTCTACGTTCTTCCGCGTGTCTGTAACATTAACTAAGGTTCAAGACCAATTTCTCTCCAAATTGCTCCTGAATATCTTATAAATAGAACAAAATAATTATGCAGCTAAGATGTTTCAACACAAAACCTGACAACTCCTTTTACTCATTTGACTCCTTTTTATTGCAGGCAATTACTGTCTTATGGGAGATAAATGAGGTGTGATAAAAAAATAAAAATTTATCTCATGTTTGTTTTAAAGATAAGTTAGTGGATAAATAAATGATAAGTTATTCCTCCAATCTTATAACTAAAAAGGCCGAAAAAGCTCTTACAAAACAAACATGAAATAGGCCAAAATACCATAGACCCTTGTTTGTATGGTTTTAGATCTCGGGGACCTGTTTGCAAATAGTGAAAACCACGTGTTTTTTTTTTTACTTTACCCTTTAAGCTATACAAAACTACATAATGATGTATGTAGCCAAGACACCTTACAGCTTCTATACAGTGCCTCCCTTGTTTGAAAATGACATCTATGTACTTTTGGTATATACTTGATTCCTAATGAATTCTCCAACACTATATTGGTATGAAGTGATTCCAAACTAATCTGAGCTTTAACCAAGCAAATTATTCCAGCGTGCTTTAAGGGCTTCATCCGCCTTTTCACAGGGAATAGCTTCCAATCTGATTCTTCCATCAACGGGTGTTTCAATAACGAGGCCCAGCCTAACCAAAGTGTTCACCGCTTTGATAATTGGCATTTCAACCTGCAGTTAGCCCAAGCCACGAACATTAGCCATTGCCTATCTAAGAGAAGACATTCATATAATATAGATGCATAATGCCCCCATTATGTTACCTTCGCATTGAATGTATCGTATATAAATCTCTCACATTCATCACTTATACTTCGGTGACAACTGACCTGCGGTGAGATTAAGAAGAATCATGTTGATCTACAAGCAAAATCAATGAGAGAACAGAAAATGCCATAGTTTCTTCTCTTTCGGAAATAGCCAAAGGTCCAGCAAAATAAACACATCACAACAAATTATTCAAATTCTATTAATTCATGCCAGTAGTCATAAAAAATTCTAGTGGCCCTGGTGGAAAGGAAGGATATCATAATGAAACAAGAATGTTATTGTTGAATGTGTTCTATAGCTAAAATCTATGTTGCACAGAAACTCCTCTTCAGTAACGTTTTCATGTTTTGTGTCCGTTTCAGCTTCATTTTCATTTCTGTTTCAGTTTCCTAGCTATGCTGTTTCAGAAATAACGTTTCCAAGTGTCCGTTTCCGTGCAACATAGGCTAACATATTAGAAGTATATTTTACCACAATTTCTACCAAAAAAAAGAGTAATTTTTACCCCAATGAAATTCCAATTTGTATAGACAATAAAAACAAATATAACAGCAAACCTGGTCATTCTTTGCTTTAAGCAGGATTGCATAGGTCAAAATGGCTTCCTTGTACTGCATGCATGAGATAGTTTTTATCAGAAACAAACTACCCAGGGAACACAAATATATTGTTGAAATTAACTCACTAGAACATCAAACTCTCATTTTAGTGAACCTGTTATTGATAGTATAGAAGTCCCATACTTTATTATGGGCCTGTATCCACATTTAGAAAAGACAAATACATGAAGAAATATGAAGTTTTGACCTGCTGCTGTTCAGAAGCATCCAGAAGAAAATGAACAGAGCCAAAGCCACTTGCCAGTGTTTTCTCATAAAGCGTCCTGTTAACAAGTAGCTGTAATAATAAAATTCTATTAAGAAATTACTGAATGACTTAGAGCAACTTGAGTAATAAATATATCTCCTGTAATTCTGTAAAGATCAGATAAATATTTATCTTGCGCACTGATCAAACAATATTTTCTTAACTTACTTGATATCTATCCCATGTCTGTTTGTAACCCAAAGCAACGCGAGTTACATATATTATCAGTGCAGTGATGGCAATCACATCAAGATATATCGCTGACCTGCATTATAGAAGAAAAATAAAAGTCAGATATTAATACTAACTTCTAAGTGCACCCGGAAAGTTTTAATGATTTCAAGTGCTGCATATCAAAGGATTGAAAAGAAACTCAAAGTTTTAGAAGTCTGATATTCAGCAGAGAACTTAAACTACTCATAATCACATTCCACTCATGACTAACATAATGTACTCCCTCCATTTCTGAAAAGACGTCTTTTTAGGAAAATGCTCTTCTTCTAAAATACTTGTCATTTTAAAAAATCAAGCGAAAATTTAATAATTATTTTCAAGTCTATTCTTGTATTTAATATTGATAAGAAGAAAATTAATGAAGTGTTTCACATTCCAAAAAGAATTTATGAGGTTATTTTAGTAATAGTACAATAATTAAAAGAATATTAATGACTTCTTTAATTTATGTGTCAAAACCTTATAAGACATCCTTCAAAGAAACAGAGGGAGTAGTTATTCTCTTACATCTATATGTAGCTTTTTCTGACAGGTGCTTATAATTAAAAAAGAACAAATAATGGGAAAGATATAATAATAATATAATAAGATCTTACGGCGAAGAACCAATGTTTTCAAATTTGTAATTGATGAAGTACGCCGAAAGTCCAAGTATTGTAGCTAAATCCAACCGTACCTACAGATCTTAGCTTCCCAGTCAACAAGTGCACTTACAGCTTCCATAAAAGTATATTGGAATTCTCAAACATCTAACTGCTGCTTATTTAATTATATATACCGTGTCTATGATACGGAAAGAGAGCTTCTTGTGAGGAAAAACAACCTGCACAATAATGATAACAATTTGCAAGTTCACATCCACTTTTCAATGAATTACCACAATCTGCATATAATATATGAAGCATCAACAGACACTTTAGTATAAAAAGTATTAACTGGTAGATCAGGAATTGGAATTCTCTGGTAGATTTTTAATTGCAGTGGTGGAACCTCAGCCTTGTCACTTTTAGTCACTTCATTGGTGTACAGTAAAATCAGCTCTTCAAATGCCGGCTCCTGATTAAGATAAACACTGATGTTATTGAATAATGCCTAGTTAACTTAATTATGCATATGAGCCAATGAGGGTTGGTCCGAGTGGTAAGGCGTTGAACCTCTGCTTGACAGGTTTGAGGTTCGATTCCCCATTCCGTCAAAATTTAGCCCTCATTGGTAGGTGATCTGTAAATTCCACTGTAAACCCTCATCGAGGTCTGTGGTTTGCCCTGACCTTGGGAGTGGGTAGACCTACCCTTACCTAAACTTTTTGTTACCAAAAAAAACTTAATTATGCATATGCAAATACCACAAATTTAAGGCTCGGTTAACATGTCCAGATGGTGTTAGGATATTTGCACATATGAAAGAAGGAAAAACTTACACATTATCCTTTGGAATTCTAAAATAGTGAATTGACAAAAGATGTAACTAATTTTGCGCATGAGGAATACCTGAAGGACTGACTGCGAAAGAAGAATGGAAAATGAAGTTTTTAACATTTTCCAAGGATTATTTCCACAGTATTTTCTCGTAGCAGGTCTCCATATATCACTAAGTGATATCCTTGATAAAAAAATTGGCCTGAACAGATAATTTTTTTATTACTTGCCATTCAAGTGGTAATGGTCTATCATACAATAAATCCTGTAAAAATAGCTAATAGACACTTGTTGTCACAATGTCTTGCAACTTTTAACTTTAGGATTTCTAATCAAGCTCTCCTAAATTCATCGCAACCTAATATTTATAATTTCAATACATTGCCTGGTCCTCCTTGATTAAGGACAGCAGGCGACTCTGAAGAATTTATTACCATTATAAACAAAACAATATTCCAATCATGTTCAATTATTTGAATTAATAGGCCATGTAGATCACAACCTTCTCATCCTGCCTCTATTGCATCCCACCAATAAGCTAAAGCCTAAAAGGACAACATTCTCTGGGAAATAACCTTGGCAAAAGATTAGCTCGCAACGGGTCTATGCAAATCATTAACCTAACATGCATGATAACAAATTCATAAAAAGTACAATAACAAGATTGATTTTGTAATAAAACATTAAATTCTTCTCTATACTCCTATAATATAATGAATAGGTCAGGACAAATTATAGCTTGTTTAGGGAATAATTATTCTTTTACACCTAAATGGACAACATCCTCGAGGAGACAACCTTGGCAAAAGATTAGCTCGAGTCAGGTCTAAGCAGGTTATTAGTCTAACATGCATTATACCAAATTCATAAAAAGTACAATAACAAGATTGGTTTTGTAATATAACATTAAACATCTTCTCTATACTCCTACAGGATAATGAACAGGTAAGGACAAATTATAGTTTGTCTAGGCGAGATGGGTTTGAGAGTGTTCATGGAGGGTATGGTTTTGGAGATAAGAATGAAGCAGGAAATGATATTTTGGAATTCGCATCAGCCTATGACTTGAGTATCATGAACACATGGTTTATGAAGAGAACATCCCACTTAGTGACTTATCGGAGTGGCGGTAATGCGAGCCAAATTGACCTCTTCTTAGTAAGGAGTGCTTGGAGAAAGAGTTATGTTGATTGTAAGGTGATCCCTGGTGAGAGTACGACAACCCAACATAGAGTAGTGGTGCTAGATTTTCGAAGTAGGAAATGTATAAGAAAACAAACACCACAAGTAGAGACTAAGATTAAGTGGTGGAAATTGCAAGGGGAGAATCAACAAAAATTTGTGGATGAGATGACCAAAAAAGATATTTGGACTTGCAATATGGATTTAGATATAGATTCGATATGGAATAAGATGGAGCATAGTATAAGGGAAGTAGCGAAGGAAGTTCTAGGGGAATCTAAAGGTAGCATGCCACCGGGTAAGGACACATCTTGGTGGACAGAAGAAGTACGACAAGCAGTAAAGAGTAAGAGAGAATCCTATAAACTATTGGGGAAATGTAGGAGTGACGAGAACTACGAAAAATACAAAGAGGCTAAAAGGGAAGTAAAGAATGTCATACGAGATGCTAGAGCAAAGGTGAATCGGGATCTGTATACAAGATTGGATACGAAAGAAGGGGAAAGAGACATATATAGAATTGCTCGAATGAGAGATAGGAAGACGCGAGATCTCGGAAAAGTTAAATGTGTGAAGGATGTGAACCAGAAAGTCCTAGTTGGAGATAAGGATATCAAGGAACGATGGAGGTCTTATTTTGATGACTTATTTAATGGAGATCGCCAACAAGATGTTGGAGATATAAGTATCCATCACGATATGATAAATCATGAATGCCTGCGGAGAATTCAAAAGGGTGAAGTCAAAATGGCATTAAGTAAGATGAAGTTGAAGAAAGCAGTAGGACCTGATGTCATCCCTATTGAGATTTGGAGATGTTTGGGAGAAAGAGGAATCGAATGGTTGACGACGTTCTTCAACAAAATTTGGAGAAACAATAAGATGCCATCAGAATGGAGGAAAAGTATCTTAATCCCTTTGTATAAGAACAAAGGCGATGTCCAAGATTGTGCCAACTATCGGGGAATCAAATTAATGAGTCACACCATGAAACTTTGGGAGCGAGTGATCGAACAAAGGCTAAGGAGGACGGTGAAGATCTCGGAAAACCAGTTTGGCTTTATGCCGGGAAGATCAACTATGGAAGCCATCCATCTAATGAGACAATTAATGGAGCACTATCGAAATAAGAAGAAAGACTTGCATATGGTTTTCATTGACTTGGAGAAAGCATATGATAAGGTACCAAGGGAAGTACTTTGGTGGGCCTTGATAAGGAAAGGCATTTCGCGGAAATATATTGACATCATAAAGGACATGTATGAGGGAGTATGCACGAGTGTACGTACTAGTGCTGGGAAGACTGAAGAGTTTCCTATTACGATTGGAGTGCATCAAGGTTCCGCACTAAGTCCATTTCTTTTTGCCATCGTTATGGATGAACTAACAAGTTCACTTCAAGATGGTATACCATGGTGCATGCTGTTTGCACCATGGTATACCATCTTGAAATAGTAAGAGAGAATCCTATAAACTATTGGGGAAATGTAGGAGTGACGAGAACTACGAAAAATACAAAGAGGCTAAAAGGGAAGTAAAGAATGTCATACGAGATGCTAGAGCAAAGGTGAATCGGGATCTGTATACAAGATTGGATACGAAAGAAGGGGAAAGAGACATATATAGAATTGCTCGAATGAGAGATAGGAAGACGCGAGATCTCGGAAAAGTTAAATGTGTGAAGGATGTGAACCAGAAAGTCCTAGTTGGAGATAAGGATATCAAGGAACGATGGAGGTCTTATTTTGATGACTTATTTAATGGAGATCGCCAACAAGATGTTGGAGATATAAGTATCCATCACGATATGATAAATCATGAATGCCTGCGGAGAATTCAAAAGGGTGAAGTCAAAATGGCATTAAGTAAGATGAAGTTGAAGAAAGCAGTAGGACCTGATGTCATCCCTATTGAGATTTGGAGATGTTTGGGAGAAAGAGGAATCGAATGGTTGACGACGTTCTTCAACAAAATTTGGAGAAACAATAAGATGCCATCAGAATGGAGGAAAAGTATCTTAATCCCTTTGTATAAGAACAAAGGCGATGTCCAAGATTGTGCCAACTATCGGGGAATCAAATTAATGAGTCACACCATGAAACTTTGGGAGCGAGTGATCGAACAAAGGCTAAGGAGGACGGTGAAGATCTCGGAAAACCAGTTTGGCTTTATGCCGGGAAGATCAACTATGGAAGCCATCCATCTAATGAGACAATTAATGGAGCACTATCGAAATAAGAAGAAAGACTTGCATATGGTTTTCATTGACTTGGAGAAAGCATATGATAAGGTACCAAGGGAAATACTTTGGTGGGCCTTGATAAGGAAAGGCATTTCGCGGAAATATATTGACATCATAAAGGACATGTATGAGGGAGTATGCACGAGTGTACGTACTAGTGCTGGGAAGACTGAAGAGTTTCCTATTACGATTGGAGTGCATCAAGGTTCCGCACTAAGTCCATTTCTTTTTGCCATCGTTATGGATGAACTAACAAGCTCACTTCAAGATGGTATACCATGGTGCATGCTGTTTGCAGATGATACTGTGTTGGTTGATGAGACGAAAGGAGTGGAGAGGAAGTTGGAACTATGGAGACAAACTCTAGAATCTAGAGGCTTTAAGTTGAGTCGAAGTAAGACAGAATATTTGGAGTGTAAGTTTAGCGGCCATAGGAGTAGGGAGGCAGGGACAATCACCCTAGATGGGAGAGTTGTTCAGGCCTCGGATTGCTTCCGGTATTTAGGATCTATTATTCAAACGGATGGAGAAGTAGATGGAGATGTTGCTCATAGGATTAGAGCTGGTTGGTCGAAGTGGAAGAGTGCTACGGGTTTCCTTTGTGATCCCGGAATGCCTAATAGATTGAAGGGAAAATTCTACCGGACGACAATTAGACCAGCATTGTTATATGGTACGGAGTGTTGGGCAGTGAAACACTGCCACATCCATAAGATGGCGGTGGCGGAGATGCGTATGTTGAGATGGATGTGTGGTCATACGAGAAAGGACCGGGTGCGTAATGAAATAATTAGGACAAAAGTAGGGGTCACATCTATTGAGAATAAAATGAGAGAAAACCGACTAAGGTGGTTTGGCCATGTGAGACGTAGAGCGCTTGATGCGCCGGTTATGAGAACCGAAGAGTGGCAAAGGGATGTAGTGGTGAGGGGTAGGGGAAGACCTAAGCAAACTTGGAGGAGGGTGATCGAGAGTGATATGAGTTTACTGGGAATTGAGGAAAATATGGTAGTGGATAGGACGGAGTGGAGGGAGCGAATTTGTGTCGCTGACACGACTTAATTTCACGGTTTTATAGGATGGTTCATGTTAGCCGACCCCGAATCATTTCGGGACTAAGGCTTTGTTGTTGTTCTTTTAAACCTATGAGTATAAAAATCAGGGAAGGTAAATTAGTAGATCTAAGAAAAGAGAGTAAATTAAAGAGCCATTAACCTTAAATGAGGTTCAGCAGCATTATTATCACTGTCATGTTCAAAGGGTGTTTCTGGTATTGGTGGCACAATGCCAATCCAAGTAAGCAACTTTCTAAATAGCCTTCCACGGGGTCCAACTGGTGACAGAAATCCTTCATAACGACTTACTGCCCTCTGTGCTGCAAGCCAAATGGGAACATCATTATCAGATAGTTGTTCCATCCCCACAAGATTATCAGAGGCCTGTTCATTATTGGCAAAATATGATTGCTGGAAAAGAGACACGTCATCAAGCCAAAGAGTCATTTTCTTGACCCAATCTTGCCCTTGTTGTCTCTGTGAAGAATTTATGACAGCCTGTGCCAAGACAGCATAAACGGAACATGTCAAGCCTAATACACTACACTAATAGCTTCAATATAATCTATAAAACGAATATGAAAATTTCCACCACCCCAACCCTCCTACAATCTAAATAATAATAATAATAAAACGCAAAACAAATTGAAGCTACAAATTATGTTGCACGGAAACAGAAACGGGAAATGAAACGGAAACGGATACCGGGAAACGCTATTTCTATGAAAAATTAGTTAGAAAATGGTAATGGAAACAGAAAAGAAACGGACACCAAATGCGGAAACGGTAATGAAGAAGAGTTTCCGTGCAACATAGGCTACAATCATAGAGCTCTTTCAAATTCATGGGCTGTCTCAGATAATCCCCAACAATTTCAGAAACTTAAGATGTTGATTTTTTGAAATTGATATCAGCTATTCAACCTTCTTCCATTGGGACAAAAAATATTTAATTTTTGTATCAAATCCTACTCATAGGGCCACACTAGTTCTCTAAAAGACTGATACATCCAATCAAGGAAAGGCAACCACCTTTTTCATCCATTTGCCAACTTTCCCTAATGGTTCTGATATAAGGAAGAAGATTTTTTGCAGAAATCTGGACTGTAAGTAATCCAGTTTTTCAACAATCATGAGGCCTTTCTGTCTTTCAGTGGAATAACCTCTCCTGCAAGTAAATAAGACCCGTAGTAAAAAGTAAAGCATCACAATATACAACATATTGGAAAACCAACTCAGCCAGCATTCTCAATTTCCTAATGGCTAGTTTAAGGCATAAAAAAGCAATTCTTGTGCTAGTATCTTTTCATGCATCAGAATCCAAACTTTATCATCATGATGTCAAGCTAAAAGCATCATACAGGGATTACTAATCTGTTTGTCTCCCACAGTTGTTAGAGTATTTCACTTGTCTCAAGTATAGATGTATCCTACCTGTTGAACTGTTTATGTTTTCAATTGATCATGCTGACATATAATATATGAAAGCAGTCGTTAACCCTAAAAGCAGCTAAGTAGTTCAGTTATTTAATCGAGCTTCCATAGGTTCGCACCCAATAACAAACTAGCATCAAAATTTCTTGTTTTCCCCTCTTTCACCAAATAACGTAACCAGCATAAAAAGTTACCTAAAAATTATTGCATTGGATTCAGATGCTTTCTTCCAATCCACATATACTGGCAAAGTAAGAAGATAATCCGAGTTCAAGGCAGATGTCAACATCAAATCCCGAGCGGATAGTTCTTGAAACTGAGCATTATTAAGAAGCTGCATAAAAGCACGCTGGAAACGAGTCGCAACAGCAAGCCTACAATTGAGTTGACATAATAAGAGACAAATCAACAAAAACCATGAAAGGGCGACATATAGCTCAATATATCGTTGACGAATCTCAAGCTAATTTAAAATAGATGGGAAACAGACCTGGACTCATCATTTGTACTTCTTTTTTCAATTTTGGCTGAATAACCTAAAATATTTTTCAAATCCAGACCAGACCCAAAATTCAATGGCATGTCAAATTCGCCGTCCTTCCAATTGTTCCATATTTTCCCAGTTCCATTGATGCTGTCGTTAACAAAGGATTTGTCCCCGTTAAGTTGAGATGATCCGTCAGAATTGCCCCGTCCTTTATCACTACCATCCTCATTATCCGCGGAATAACTGACGAAGTAATCTCTTCGCATTTCTTCTAAAATGCTTTTGTGCTCAGCGTGAAGAATGGAATCCAAGCGCCTGTAATCACACTTTGAAACTGCAGTTTTAAAAGAAATAGAAGAGGAAAAAAAGAAGGAACGACAGAATATATTGAATAATTGTATTAGACCTGACGAGAGAGAACGGAAAACTCACGAAGAGAGAAGAAGAAATTGATTAGCATCATCGGGAGAGTCAAATAACTTCGACACAATAGCCTCCAAGAGCTCCGACTTAGAAACAGGGATGTATGTTTGCCTCGCCACACCTATTTTCGGAATCCCTTTTTCATCATCATCTTCGTCTTCCTCAACTTCTGGTTGCTCTTCACCTTCTCCCTCTCCCGGAACTGTTTCGGTCTTATCACTCTCCATAAATGTAAATACCTCTCTAATAGCAGCCCTACATTGTAGTGGCTCCTCCAATGATAGTTCCTCGAGTCTAAGAGAAGGACGAGGACCAGTTGAGATAGCAAGCGTGCGGTGACAGAAGAGAGAGCGGACTACCGGAAAATGGCATGAGGATGATGCAGCGGTGGCGCCGGTGAAATTTCGAAATGATAACATGGATCGTGAAGCAGGAAAACCTAGGCTTGACAGCGTATAATTGTTTTGTTGGGGAAGGGATGAGTAACGCTCACATGACTGAGGCTGAAGCTGATGTTGAAAAGCTCCAACAAGCGATGGCGGTAGCGGGTGAAGAAATATTTAACGGTTGGAAGCATATTTGACACGTTTGCATTTTCTTCTCTAACCTCTTTGTCCGCCAAATTTCTGGATAAGGCGAATCAGAATTCGGCTATTATTTTGTTGACCAAATACATCACGACTTCTCTGAAATTGTGATGTAGATTGATTCCCTTCGTTTTACAAGTTTCTTATTAGCTTATTAAATTTATCCATAAATTATTAGCTCTCAATTTCATAAATGTTTTATCAGTTCTCTAAACTTATTTATTATGTAACAATTAAATATAAAAACTAATTAGGATACGCGGAATGGTGAACTGGCTCTCTCCGGGTAAGGCTCTCGTGCTCTCCGATGATCGTTCCTGTGTAGGGAGCGGTCCATGTGTATACTCCGACGATCAAAGCAGTTAGTCACTCAAGGGAATTTACTATTTGTTTAAAGATAGAGTTAGGAAATCTGTTCCCCGATCTCTTCTTGGTTATCTTCCTCCTTATTTATATTGAGCCTTTTTGGGCCCGGCCAGTCGGGCCCCCAGTTGATATTCCGAATCAAGTAGTCCCCCCCCTTCGGTCAGGGGTACCGAGTATTGCATGCGAGGTGTCGTTGGGGAGCTCATAGCATCATCACCGCCGTAGCGAGCAGAGGGAAACTCTGAAAAGGTTTCTCGCGTCAGTGGGGTTGGGGTGGCCTTTCCTATTGCCGCATGCGTTCCTTGTTTTAACGCGAAAATTAATTGGCCCTTCATTAATGCTTCTGCACGCGCCGTAAAGTATCGTTGGATACCGTGCTCTGCCGGCACCTCCGTTTTAGATATAAATAGGGGAAAAAAGGTCCTAAGCTTTCTTTGCAAAGTCTCATCTAGTGTGTATTGCTTTGCCTATCTCGTTCCTTGGACTCCTTGTTTCGTTGCCGGAATTGCAAATCTGTTCTGCGCTCTTTATCAGAATTTACCAAGCGCCGGGCTTGTCTATTCGTGGCGCTCATCTGAGGGTGGTTTGTCCTTGTGGTCGAGACGCCGTGTGAGGTCAGTCTTGCCTCTTCCTCATCTTTTCTGCTTTGTTATATTATTTGTTTATCTTGGGAGGGATAATATGTCAGAGGGTTCTTCGCGGGGAGCCCTAAAACGACTGCCGCCAGTGACACCGGGCGACTTTACGCTTCGTGACGCCTTTCGAAAATGATCTGTAAAGCGAAAAAGGCGAGCAGGGATGGAGGAGGGCGGTGTCGCTGTTGGAAAGAAAAGGAACACCGTCGTGGTGCGCGCGCCGCCTAGTGTTGAGCGCCCGCCGGGAGGGGCCGCCGTCGGTGTCCTTGAAGTAGTTGTGGTTGTACTAGAGGGAGTGATTACCGAAGAGCGACCCTTAGCTTTGATCTACGAAGAAATGTGTGAAAGGGTATGGACACGGTCGCCAGGTGTGACGAGTGTGGACGGGAAGCGCTTTGAGGGGAGGCACCGCCTGAAGAGACCAGAATCCTTTTCGGTGGACGATGCTTATAGCATTATTGTGTCCGTGGACTTAGCCGCTATTTCTGCAGTGTATCGATTAGGGCAGCCTTATGAGTTGGTTGCGCTGGACGAAAATGATCGTGCTCATCATGCGGGCGGGGCAAACGAGCTGGTTGTATACGAGGAGCAGTTGGAGTCAGGGATGCGGCTACCTCTTCTTCCCTTCTTCGTGGAGGTATTAAAAGAGTATGACTTGTTTCCTGGTCAGATTCATCCGAACGGGTGGAGGATGATGGTGGCGTTTTATTCATTATGCCGGTCGGCTAGATATCGAGCTACCGGGCTGGTGTTTCGCGAATTCTTTCGGCCGAATAAGGGACCCCGCTCCCAACATGTGGCCTTCTCTCATCAGAAGTTTAAGGTACTCGGTGGCCTGAAGGATAAGGTTCCCGAGTTTAGGCATCGGTACTTTCTGCTGCAGAAACTGGATGGCGACTTCCCTTTCCGCATGACATGGAATGAGGATCCCATGGATTTGGGTAGGTGGCTAAAAATGCGACCAATGTTGCCATCGGAGGAGCATCTCATAAGGTATTTAAAGGGGTTGCCGACGGACGAAGAAAGTAAGAAGGATGTGGATGAACTCGTTGGACATTTTCTTGCCGCTGGATATTACATCTGGAAACAGTGGTGAATGGCCCAGTTAGCTGGCTGGTCGCAGGCGGACTTCGAAAAATGGAAACACGGGTATAATTTTTCGGACGGAGAGCTAGCGGAGTTGGAGGCGATAACTGTAAACGTTGCCATCGTAGGTGAGGGGTATGGATTGTGAGCTTTATTTTGTAGTTCTAACGTGTATTTGCTTGAAACGTATTGACCATGATGTTACTGATGCAGGTCCATGTGATCCTCGCGTTAGTATGGATTTTGATCCGAATGAGTTTGGTGTTGGCCTTGAGACTACGGAGGAAGCCTTTGCTGGTGCATCCGGATCCTTGGCCTCCTTTTCTTCGCTTGAAGATGCGAACCAAGTGGTTCAGAGCATTGGGGGTGTGCTTGCCGCGCACGAGGATACCGATGTTACTGGTGACATACTGCAAGGGATGCTTGTGTTAGAGAATGAGGCAAAGGAAGCTGCGGAGGTGACCGCTGCTGAAGAGGAACAGGTCGAGAAACAGATTCAGGGACCCTTTACCCAGAAACGTAAGAAAGACAAAGGTAAGTCTGTTGCTGGGATTGAAAACGAAAAGGTGCGTGCTGGTGACGATACCGTCGGAGCATACGAAGGCTCTAAACGAGCGTGTACTGATGGTGGGACCGCCTTGAGGCGGGGATGATGGATCAGTTTGGCGATCACCCGGAGATGATGAAAAGAATGGATGCCAAGATTGCTAAGTTCCGGGAATACGTGATGGGCTTGTCGGTGCACTCCGATATGACGACGTCCGACCTTGTGCGAGCGATGGCTCGCGTCGCTAAAGTGCCCGGAGAAGTTATGCGAATGGACGGTGTGTCCAAGATGAACCTTGGTGTGGAGACTCTGTCGGCGCTTGGTGTGGTAAGCTCTTTTGACCTTCTCGCCTAGATTCATTCCTAACAACTGTGTCCTGAATTGTGCAAATTTTATGCAGGCCGTTCAAAATGCTAACAAGGTGTTCGACATGTGTGTGAACGATGAAAATCCGTTTCACGATATGGAGCAAGGTCTGCGGAACTCGGTGAAGGAGTTGGAAACGTCGAATGGAAAAATAGCCACCGCTGGGGAGCTGTTGGAGCGCCGGGAGGGCGAGATCGCTATGCTGACCGAGCAGCTGAAAGTGGAGACGGGGGTGCCGACTGGAGCTGTCGAAAAGGTTGGCATATGATGCCGAGGAACTTCGTTCCTACAAAGTTTTGTTCAAGGCGGCCATATTATAGGTCCTCCGAGTGAAAGAGCAGGTGGACAAGAGAGCGAGGCGAGCAACTGCGTTATCTGATGAGAACGAAAAGCTTAGGCAGGATCTTGAGGCAGCCCGGAAAGAGGCCAGGGAGTTGCGGGCCCTCGCGGGAGATCGCGAGGAGAAACTGATTAAAATAGACCGGATGATGCTCATCACTGCTGCCCACTCTACCGGGTATGAAGTTCCTCCGAGGTCATATTTTCTCCGAATGTGTATGATAAGGCTGCCCAGGCGAAGGCCGTAGAGTTTTGTAGTGGTTTTAAAAAGAAATAGTTGGAGATGGAGGTGGCCTGATCCACTTGTTTCTTTGTTTTCAAATATGTAATAATTTTGCTGTACGGTTTGTATCTTTGGGGATCTTTTGGCAGTCTATTTTGATCAGCATCTTGCACTTTGATTTGATTTTAGACTTCATGATGTGTTTGTCATGTCTTGTCCATTCTTGCTATAAATAGGAGTCGGTTTTTGTTTGTGGTTCTCGTTCATATTTCGTTCTTGCTTCGAGTGCTCGTATCCTTAGTCATTTGTTTACGCCTATCTTTATGTGATGTCGCTTCGGGATGTGGTGGACTCTGCCAAGGTGCTTGAGGTGCAAAAGGCCATCTCGGTGATGCCTCACCCTTATGTGTATTGTCCTCCAAGGGATGATCATGAGCTGGACAGGAAAGTGCGATATGCCTCCCCGGTGTGGATGAATCGGGGTTTCTCGCGGAGAAGCCGAAACGGGGAGAGTGAGAGTTCTGCGCCCTATACTGGATCTGCGACGGATTCATGCGATGTGGTTGTCAGCGCCTTATCTTCCACTGAGAAGAAAGCTTGGTCGTAGGACGGGATTGGGTTTCTGAATCCCGATGAGTCAATGGTACCCGTGACAAATCCGCATCCTGTATGGGTAAGGAGGCTTCTTTCCGACGAACTTGACAGAGTCATGAACCTTCCCCATGTGATGGAAAATCATCGTTCTGGGCTCCATGCCTCGCCAAGTCGACCCCATGGGCCGAAGTTTGTCGATTCGCTGAAACCTCATAGTGTGGTCTTCCTTGAATTTTCTAGACAGGGGTTTCTGGGGCCTATTCCAGCCGATCCGAGGCATCGAGTGACGCACGTCGGGAAAGCATGCTTGTATCATAGGCAGAATGGACATAATATCGATGAATGTACTGACTGGCGGGCAGTGCATCAGGCCTTGATGGATGCGGAGGCTATTCCGAATCCTGAATGTGTCCATGTTTCGCTTGAGTGATTGTGGTGTGTTTTATCTGTATTTGTAATGGATGTAGTAATTGTGGATCTCTTTTTGTAATGGAATTTGGTATGCTGTTTTCGTTTGCCGCCATAATACTGATGTGCTTATGCAGCCTTGTTATTGGCCATTTTACTAGAAATTGCGTGCGAAGGATTCTTCTGAATACTTGATAATCTCGGCCCTTGGTAATAATATTTGAGTCATTATACGACTCTTTAGGGAGCGTTTGAGATGCTCTAGGAGTAACATTTAGTGTTGCTTAACGGAGAACGTATCGGGATGTTCGCTTGTAAATAAGCGGTAACAATATGGATTCGTTAGGCGATCAGGTGATTACGATGGCATTCGAGATGCTCGAGTAGCCTTTGGATAACAACTTGAGATTTATTTTAGCGGAGAACGCATCTTAGTGTCCGCTTGTAAATAATCGGTAACAATATGGGATTGTTAGGCGATTATGAAGGCATTCGAGATGTTCGATAAGCCTTTGGATAACATTTTGATGTTTTTGTGGTGGAGAACGCATCTCGGTGTCCGCTTGTGAATAATCGGTAACAATATGGGATTGTTAGGCGATTACAAAGGCATTCGAGATGCTCGATAAGCCTTTGGATAACATTTTGATGTTTTTGTAGCGGAGAACGCATCTCGGTGTCCACTTGTGAATAATCGGTAGCAATATGGGATTGTTAGGCGATTACGAAGGCATTCGAGATGCTCGATAAGCCTTTAGATAACATTTTGATGTTTTTGTAGCAGAGAACGCATTTCGGTGTCTGTCTGCTTGTGACTAATCGGTAACAATATGGGATTGTTAGGCGATTACGAAGGCATTCGAGATGCTCGATAAGCCTTTAGATAAAATTTTGGTGTTTTTGTAGTGGAGAACGCATCTCGGTGTCTGCTTATGACTAATCGGTAACAATATGGGATTGTTAGGCGATTACGAAGGCAATCGAGATGCTCGATTAATGAAAAAATCTCAGAGAACACACGGTCATTCGATTAATCGTAATTGTGTATACAAGCTACTGATAGTATTTCTTCAAATTCTGGATGTTCCAACTATTGTCAAAGACCAAACCGTCTAATGAGGCGATTTTGTAGGCGCTGTTGTGGAGGACAGTATCGATTTTGTACGGCCCTTCCCATGACTTCCCGAGCTTGCCCTGAGCTAGTGGAGATTGAGCGGCAGCGGCATCGTGTAGCACAAGGTCCCTGACTTTAAAAGTGCAGGGCCGGACCCGTCTGTTGTGGTATCGTGCTATGCTTTGCTTATGGGCCGTGATGTGAAGCAAGGTATTAAGGCGTTCTTCCTCTAATCGCTCACTTGCTTCGGTAAGTTACGTGTTGTTGTTGGCTTCTTCGAAGGTGATCTGTCGAGGAGAGCGAAGGATGACCTCGGACGGCGCCATTGCTTCCGCCCCGTAGGTGAGGAAAAAAGGAGTGTGCCCAGTGCTGGAGTGCGGGGTTGTGCGATATGACCATAATATCGCTGGGATATGGTCAGGCCATGCTCGACCTTAGTCGGATAGGCGCGCTTTAATTCCTCGCAGCCTTGTTCGGTTGCTTACTTCAGTGAGCCCATTGCTTTGAGGGTGCGCTACTGAAGTGTAACGCCCTTTGATACCCCATTCCGTACAAAAATCATGGAATTTACTGCAGTCGAATTGCCTCCCGTTATCTATGATGAAAGAGTGAGGGACTTCGAATCGGTATATGACTTTTCGTTTGAGGAAACTGATTACGTTGTCGGCGGTTATTTTTACGATTGCTTCTGCCTCGATCCATTTGGTAAAGTGGTCGACTGCTACCACTATGAAGCATTTCTGTGCTAAGGCCATCGGAAACGGGCCGAGCAGATCAATGCCCCATACTGCAAATGGCCAAGGTGTGACAATGCCTTTGAGTGGAGCCACCGGCGCGTGATGAGTATTGGCGTGTAATTGACATGCCTGACAGCTACGAACCAAACGCATTGCGTCCGAGTCTATGGTTTGCCAATAAAGTCCCTATAGCCGGGCTTTCTTTGCAATTGCCCGAGCGCCCTGATGCGAGCTGCAAACGCCCTGATGTATTTCCTTTAGACAGTGATCTCCTTCCTCTTCGGATATACAACGCAACCAAGGGTGCACGGAGGACTTTCGATAGAGTAAGCCGTCGTGCATTACATATCACCAGGAACGCCGAACCATGAGGGATGCCTCCGTCCGATCTTCCGGCAGTGTTCCATCCTGTAGGTACCTGATTATTGGACTCCTCCACCCGCTCGCTGCTGCGTCCACTGTGTCGATCTGTAGCGAGCACTTTGTGTGAATGGCTGGGGCAGCAGCAGGGTATGCAGATCACTGGACTGCTCACCTTCTGCGAGAGCGGCAATGACATCTACCTCTTCATTCTCTTCTCGTGGCACAAGCATGAGGTTTAAGGTTACTCCTTTGTCTTTGAGATCATTGAGCAAGGATTTGGTGAGCGCCAAATATTGGCACATCATGGGATCTTTTGCCTTGTAGGTACCGCTGACGTGGCTAACGACGAGCTTTGAGTCCGAGTACACTGTCAGATGTCCGTTCACCATCATTTTGGATAACCGAAGAGCTGCGATCAGGGCCTCATATTCTGCCTGATTGTTCATGGATGGGAAATCGAGCCGGATGGCGTACTGTATTCGGAGATTATTAGGTCCCTGAATGGCCACGCATGCGCCTGCCCGCCTTGGGCCGCAGGACCCATCCATACTCATGGTCCAGATGTCGTTGTTGTGAGCTCTTGTTGGTGTGGAGTTGCTAGTTGATGATCCGGTGAATTCTACGATGAAATCGGACAACACTTGAGCTTTGATCGTCGTTCGGGGTTCAAATCATATGTCAAACTGGGATAGTCGAACTGACCAGTTGGTGATCCGACCGGAGACTTCTGGTTTCTGAACGGCCTTTTTGAGAGGGTAATTGGTCCTGACCACAACCGTATGTGCTTGGAAATATGGTCGAAGACGTTCGGATGCTTGAGTTATGGCGAACAGAGCCTTCTCAACCTCGGAGTATCGGATTTCAGCTCCCTTCAGGGCCTTGCTCAAAAAGTAAATCGGGTAGAGCTCTGTCCCCTCTTCTTGAGTTAAAACGACTCCTACCGTTTCATCGGCGATGGCGAAGTATAAGTGAATGTCCCGTCCTGGCCTTGGTACCGACAGTAGTGGGGGCGTGGCGAGGAAAGTTTTGATGGCGTTGAATGCGGCCTAGCAGTCCGTAGACCATTTGAAGGGATGATCCTTCTTGATTGCTTTGTAAAAAGGTAAACACCGCTGTGCCGAGCAGGAAACGAACCGTCCCAAGGCGATAATCCTTCCGTTGAGCCTTTGAACCCCCTGCAAGTTGCACGGTGCCTCCATTGCCAAAATTGCCTCGATCTTTGCGGGGTTGGGCTCGATGCCTTTCTCTGATACCACGTATCCTAGGAATTTGCCGCTACGAATTCCGAAGAAACATTTCTCCGGATTTAGCTTGAGGTTGTAGTTTCTGAAAATCTTAAACACTTCCGCCAAGTCATGCGGGTGGTCGCTCTCTTCAGTGCTTAGGACAACCATGTCATCAATGTATACTTGTACCGTTTTACTGATGAGGTGGGCGAACATCTTATCTATCAACCGCTGGTATGTGGCCCCCGTATTCTTTAACCCAAAAGGCATCACATTGTAGCAATAAGTGCCTTCATGCATAATTTAGGAGGTTTTCTCGGCATCGGCCGGGTCCAGAGGGATTTGCTGAAAACCAGCGATGGCATCAAATTGAGATAAGATTTTGCGACCAACTGTTTGGTCGAGGAGCTGATCTATGTTAGGCAGCGGGTAAGAATCCTTGGGGCATGCTTTATTAACATTTGTAAAATCTACACACATGCGGTACTTTCCGCTGGCTTTCTTTACAAGTACGATGTTAGAAAGCTAGTCCGGATAGTGGACCTCGCGAATAAATTTTACAGCTAGTAGCTTTTCGATCTCTGCCTTGACTGTGGCTTGCTTGTCCTTCGCCTGTACTCGCATTTTCTACTTTAGGGGCTCCATGGAGGGGTCGATGCTCAATCTGTGCACTGCTTGATCGGGTGAGACTCCCGTGATATCCTCGATGCACCATGTGAACACGTCTGAATGCTCTGATAGGACGGCTTTGATCTCATCGGCCAAATGGGACGTGAGCCTGGTCCCAATTTTCACTGTCTTGGAGTCCCCGATGGCACAGTCACTGACCGGCTTGATTGGTATGGGATTGTAACCCCTCACATCCATCAGACCATCCTCTAGGTAAAGCACTATCCGAGGCTGAGTTACCTATGACTCTAGAGGTCATGGGTTCGAATCATATTCGGGTGGGGTGGTTTAAGGGTTTTTCTTCATCTTTGATGTAATTTTCCTTTGTTTAATGTAAGTGCATTGCGCACAAGTTTTTGAAAAAAAAAGCGTTGTCCGAGGCTGAGTCGCCTCCCACTGCAATCTTTTGGCCAGGATGCGATCTCCTTGGATGGTGATTCTATCATGTTGGAGCGGCAAAGTTAAGCATAATCCGGAGATATCGACCATGGCCTTCAAGTTAGCCAGCAGAGGTCTTCCGATAATGGCATTGTAGGCCAGGGGGATATCGACCACCACCCATTCGGCGGTGTCCTCAACCTCTTTATCGCTTTTGGCAAAGATTGTTGACAGAGAGATGACTCCCTTTACTGGGACTTCAATTTCCGACAGGCCAACTAGGGGGAAAGTCCCAGCTCGGAGGGCTGCGTGAGTATTCCTCATTGCGCGGAGCGCCGTCCAGGTGAGCAAGTTCACCGAACTTCCTATATCCACCAGCACTCGATGTGTCTTAAAGCCGACGATGTTGATGGTGACAACGAGGGCCTCCGAATGGCTGGTCCGGAGTGGTGGCTGCACCGTCAGGGTCTGGTCGATTGCTTTTCTTTTTTGGGAGCTCTCCGGAGGCGCGCAGAGCGCTGGTGCCCCCTCCCTTATGACGTGGATCTCCCCGTGGTACCTTGGTCGCTTTGGTTCATCTGCTCGGCCGGCGTCCCTCTGCTTCGGGCTCTGCTCCCTCTGCCTAACTGCCTTTGGTGGCGCTCCCTGCTCCGTGATCTGCTCAATTTCTTTCTGCAGTTGATAGCAGTTCTCCGTGGAGTGTCCAGAGGATTTGTGATATTTGCAGTATTCCTTCTCGACACAGGTCTTGCCCTTGTCTGTCGATGGAGTCTGATGTGCGAATCGGCGAGGCTGGCTCTGAGCAGCATAATACACCTCCTTCCCGCGGGATCGGTCTCCCCTACGCTCGAGGTTTGCTCGTTCGGCCCGAGCTGGAAAAGGTATCGGGGCCTCTTTGCGTGCCCGGCCTTCATCACTTGCTTCTGCGGTCGGTCTGCCCTTTTCCTTTTTGTGCGTGTCTCCTCTGGCCTTGTCTCTGTCTGACTCTTCGCACCCTGCGAGCCGGTCACAGTCGTCATATCGGACGAAGGTTTGTGCCATGGTCATGAGCTCTTCGAAAGATCTCGGCATCTTTCGAAAAAATTTCTGCTTTAGAGGCTCGCACGAGGTTCCTTTCGCCAAAGCGTCATGAGCCACCTCGAGGTTGAGGCCTTTAACCTGTGAGGCCATATGGCGAAACCTAGAAAGAAAGTTGCGCAGTGGCTCAGTTGCTCGCTGCTTGAGTCCGTTGAGGTCCGAGCTGATCTTCCTTACTTTTGCTGCCACGACGAAATGGGAGAGGAAAAGGTCCTTTAGGAGATCGAACGAGTCAATCGATTCTGGAGCAAGTCCTCGATACCATTCTTGCGCACTAGATGAGAGTGTGGTCGTAAAAACCTTGCACATGATGTCCTCGTCTTTTGAATACAAGTTGATGGTGCTCATGAAAGATGCCACATGGTCGTTCAGGTCATCGGTTCCCGAATACTGGGACAGTCGAGGAGCCTTCCAGTCTCGTGGGAACCTTGTCTTGATGATTCTTTGTACTAGCGGTGTTTTACTAGATGTGATGCTTCCCCCTATGACGCCTCCGAGGGCCCTCTTGTCAAGAAAACGTTGGATCTTCAGTTCCAACATATCTTCGCTACTTGCGGCCATTGTCTCGTCGCGCCGCCCAACGCTTTCTCCGGCCGTGCCGGCACCGGCACCTCTCCCTACGGGGACCCCGGGCCCTAAGGGCTGGCCAGGAAGCGTGCCTTCTCTTTGTATCTCCGCTGCTTCTTTGAGGTATTGCCAGATTTTGGCGTTCTCCTCCTGCAAGCTTCTCTGTTGCTCTATTATCTTCATCTGAGCCGCCGTGTGAGTGGCCTGAGTGGTCTGAAAACCTTGTATCGCACTGAGGAGTTGTGTGGTATTGTGAGTTTCTTCCTCTTCAGGGCTCACCTCCTCCATTAGTGGTCCCAGGTTTCTAGGGGAAATTGGAAAGGTTGGTACGGAACGTTCGACGTTAGTCATGGAGCTAGTTGCTCCCACTTTCGGCGCTTGCGCCGGAACAGGCTCGGTTGGGGTTTGCATTTTGTTGGAGGTTCCGAAGTCACTTGTAATCCACGATCACCGCACCAAATAATCATGATACGCGGAATACTGAACTGGCTCTCTCCGGGTAAGGCTCTCGTGCTCTCCGATGATCGTCCCTGTGTGGGGAGAGGTCCCTGTGTATGCTCCGACGATCAAGGCAGTTAGTCGCTCAAGGGAATTTACTATTTGTTTAAAGATAGAGTTAGGAAATCTGTTCCCCGATCTCTTCTTGGTTGTCTTCCTCCTTATTTATATTGAGCCTTCTTGGGCCCTGCTGGGCCTATGGGCCAGTCGGGCCCCCAGTTGATATTCCGAATCAAAAACCATAGCACTAACTCGGATTAACGTGCAAACATACCCCTAACGTTTAGGATCAAGAGTAATTTACCCTTAACGTTGGAAGCCAAGAGCAATTTTACCCTTAACATTGGTAAATTTGGTTAATTTGAGAAATAATTCATCAAATTATCGTCTCAGTCATGAATCTTGTCATCCATAATTCACACACGTGTCATTTTATCAGTAACAAATTACAAACATATGTTGGGATGTGAAAAAAATAAAATAAAAATATACTGTCTTTTATACGAATTGGACAAAAAAAATCACCAAATTTATAAATATCAATCTCCAATTCTATTATTAAATTATAAAAAAACATGAAGGCCCTGTTTGGGAATTAGCTGTTAGCTGATTACATTAGCTGATTTGACTAGCTGTTTGTGTAGACCTGTTTGGTAAAAATTAGCTGATTGATAATAGCGGTTTGTATAAAAAGACGAATAAGGGAATTAATTTTGGCGCAGGAGAAGAGAGAGTCTATTTATTAGGGTTAAAGAAGTCCATTAATTTTAATATTGCAAAACGCTAATTGAAAAAGCTCCTTTTAAGAGCTTTTTCTAAATTAGCGTTTTCATCCCAAAACTCTCTCCAAAACCTCTCTCCACCAAACACTTCAATCAGCGGTTTCAGTGGTCAAACCTCTAAAATTGGTCAAAACCGCTCTTTTTATTCCAAAACGCTCTTTACCAAATAGGGCCGAAATCTTTTTTTAGAACGAATTGATATGCAATTGGTTCAAAATAAGGAACAAAAATATTCGTGCTTTATAATAATGTCTGAAATTGACCCAAATTATCAACGTTATGCGTAAATTTGCTCTTGTCTAGTACTTAGAGGTAAAATTACTTCTGATCCAAAACATTAGGAATATTTTTACATCTTAACCCTACTAACTCTCGATCATCATTGCGATCTCTCAATCCTGCAATACTAACTCTTATAATATGTTGAAAGGTAGGGGAGAAGATTTATTTTTAGAATTTAGGTTTGATAAGTTTTTGTATTTAGTTGTTACGGAATAAGTAAGTTTATGGAGCTGGTGAGACATTTGCAAAATTCATAGAGCTAGTAAATTTTTATGGACAAGTTTAGGGAGCTGGTGATACGAAATAAGCAAATCTAGAAAGCTAGTGAGACATTTGCAAAGTTCAGAGAGTCAATCCACTATTATGGACAAGTTCAAAGAGTCAATCCACTATTAAATAGGATCAGAATTATAGGTTTGAACAATGAAATCTGGAGTGTTGGTTTAATGGATGTCGAGCGTATTTCTTCTGTTGCGGATTGGTGGACGGACGACTCTTGTGATTGGAATAAGTTGCAACACCTCCTTCCCGCCTATCTACTGATGCGACTTGCTTCGAGGGCGATATTCCTTGCTAACGGCCTGGCGGACGGCTGGACGTGGTCGGGCAGACATGGTGGTTGTTTTTCCATAGTGTCTGCTTATCAACTTCTCCAACAGCATGATACTGGGGGCATTTCCCATGGAAAATTATCTGGAGCATAGAGATAACAGAACGTGTTCGAAATTTCATATGGTTATTTGCTCACGATTGCATTTTATCCAATGTTAATCGCATTGGTCGATACATCGGAGTGACTGCTAGCTACGATGCTTGTAGCAGGATTGAATCTACTATTCATATCATAATGGACTGCATTATCGCTCGGTCTATTTGGCAACGAATGATCCTGAGGCATATTAGAAATAGTTTTTTCAACTTGTAGCATGAGAATTGGGTTATTTTTAATCTACAGTTTGTTTCTAGCTGGTGGGAAATTCAATGGCAGACTGTTTTTGGGATGGTTATTTGGTGGTGCTGGCGTTGGAGAAATGAAAGGGTCTTAGGCTCCGTTTTTTATCGCTGAAAAAACTGAACTAAACTGAACTGAATTGAATCGAACTGAACTGAATGCTACTGAACTGAACTGAACTGAACTGAACTGAATTGAACTGAATGCTACTGAATACTGAACCGAACTGAATTTAACTGAATGCTACTGAACTAAACTGAATGCTACCGAACTTAACAATAATGATGATATTAGACTTTAAAATAATTTTAATGATAATATTGGACATTAATAAGCTTATAATAATAATAATAATGGTTCTAATAATAATAATAATATCAATAATAAATAAATATGTTATTAAAGATAAAATTAAATTGAATATCAAATAAAAGCTCAATTTGTTAAAAGCCCATGAAATTAAATAAAAATGAGTCTAATTTAAATTAAAAATACAAATTATATACAAACACAAATTTACATATAATTTGAAGCCTATAAAATTAAATACAATTTTTCATATGAATACAAACTCTTACCTTTTTATTACAATTAAGGGTTAAGGTGCAAAAATATCCCTAACATTTTGAGTCAGGAGTAATTTTACCCTTAACATCTAAAATAGTGCAATTTTATCCCTAACATTAATAAATTGGGTAAATTTGAGAAATAATTCATAATATGGATGCAATTCCTAATTATTTTTTTATACTTTAATTTTTTTTATTAAACGATATATACTTTAATAAACTATCATTTCTTGACATTTATCTAATTTATAGATAATGATAAACTATAGATAAATAATAATAATAATAATAATAATAAACAATGATAAATTATAGATAAATAATAATAATAATAATAATAATAATAATAATAATAATAAATTATATATAAATAATGATAATTATAATAAATAATGATAATTTACTGAATACTGAAACTTGATGTTGAAATGGAATGTTGAACTGAACTGATTACTATTGAACTGAATTGAATTGAACTGAATTGATTATTACTGAAATCAAGTAATAAAGAACATGGCCTTAGGCACGGGTGATAGGCAGCGAAAGGATACTGTGAATTTTATTTTTGGAAAGTGCAAAGAGAATATGGAGGTTGGTCTTCTGCTCAATGGCTTAAATAGAGTATCCAAAAGAGAGATTGAAATAAAATGGTATCCCCCAAATATTGATTAGATGAAGGTAAATTGTGATGAGGCTTGTAAAGGTAATCTGGACTTAGCTTTTGTAGGACTACTCCATGATTATAGGGGGAATTGGCAATGGCGGTTTTGTTCACCGATTTTAGCCGAACCATGGGGTTTGTATTTCGGTTTAAAGATGGCCTAGGAGAAAAGATACCGATGGGTGGTGATTGAATTGGACTGTGGTTAATTTTATGATCCACACTTATCATCCCTATGCTTGGATCATCACGCACTGCCATAGTTTCAAAATCATGAATTGCGGTCTCCGGGTTACTCATTTTTTTAAGGAAGAAAATAGAGCTGCTGACTGGATGGCGAATTTTGCAGGCTCCTTTACTTTGGACTTTCACGAGTGTGTTACACCTCATACAGGCCTCCAACAGTTACTGTCTAATCATTAAAGTGGCGTCACTTTATCTAGGATGGTAAAGAGTTAGCCTTCACCAAAAAAAAAAAAAAACTAAAATTTTGAATTTTAGCTAAAACACAACACCAATAGCTCCTTATTTTTCAGTCATTTCCAATTTTTTTTTTTTTATATTTTCTATTCCAAACTACATTATCGTACTCTAAATCTAAATTCTATTTTCCAGTTACTATAGTAAATCCATTATTCCATTTCAAACTCAAAAAAAAAAAAAAAACAAATTGTGACAACAAATGATGTTCTAAAAATAACAAATTATAAAATAAAAAATATATTATACAAATTAATAAAAACAATTTAAATTAAAAATTAAAAATTTATTGAACACAATAAAACCTTATTTTTCGATAATTATGTTCTAAAAATAAAAATAATGTTAAAATTGAAGCACATTTTGTGGAAATAAGAAGGGTAATTTTATCAATAACAAGTAACTACAAACAACTGTTCATGAAAAGAGCTTTTCGTGAAAAGCACCAAAATGTTGCAGTGTTCAGAGAAAATGCGAAACGCTATAGTTATATAGACCTAACCAAACATGCCCTTAATAAACCTATATATTAATTGATTTACGAAAGGACCTAATACACTCATATATGAAAGATCAAGGGCTCAATGTGTCTAAATGAAAGATCGAGGGCTTAATGCACCAAATGATGAAAGATCAGGGGCTTAATATGTCTAAATAAAAGATCGATGGCTTAATGCACCAAACAATGAAAGATCAGGGGCCTCAGGATGCTTTTTGCCCCTAAAAGAATAGAGATGAACATATCATCCAACATAACATAACTACATACATTAAAAACTTATGTTAAGCGTATTATTTAGAGTAAATTATATTTAAAAAGGACCAATTTTACACTAGCTATCAAAAAACAAATCTAGGTTTAATACCTCATCAGCTACCAACTTGTTCCTTTTCCCCTAGGCTTAGTAACTAATCTTTCAGCCCCTAAACTCAATAATGCTAAATCATGCTTACCCTACATGACACATACGTGTCTCCTAATGGATTTGAAATAAAATATTGTAGTTTGAATAGATTAATGAATAGTGGCCAATCAAACTGGTTCATTTATAAATCGAACCAAACACTGAACCGTTCTTAATCACAGTTGCACTCTGATGGAAAAGAATTTCTCTCCTTTTTATGAGAATTAAGGATTCGCTTTTTTTGTTCTTTTTATTTTTGATGAAGTAAGAATTTGAATTTTATGAAAGCAGCAACTCAACCTTAGAAAAGAAAATAAAACGACTTTCAACGAGGTGGTCCAGGCTGAAAATCCTCAAATAAATTGACATTGAAAAAACCATGATCTTTTGATCTTTCAACATTGCTAGATTATTCGGATAAAAAAAATATCATTTTTTTTACCGTGTGATTTGAGTGATGAATAGACTCAGTTCTCAATTTGTGATATGAAGCGGGGCACAGAGTTGAAGACGGTTTATGCTTTATGGGATATTGGTCCCATCCCGCAATGTACAGTACAATGCTAGCATTGTACATTGCGGGATGGGGACTACTTCTTCCATTCCCGTTCCAATAGAGAATCTTCATATCTCCATTTATAAAACGGAGAAAATATAATCCTCATCCCTGTTACCGTGTGGCTTCACATTCCCCATTTCTACTATACATCCCATCTTGACTGAATGGAATCAGCTTCCATTTGCAAGAAAGTGGAACACACAAAATGATGATAAATAACTTAAACTTGACTTTAACAGTCCAAACTAAATCAATTGACAGTTAATTAAAATTCTCAAACCCAAACTAAGACTTACTGAACGAAAATGAAGAAATTAGGGATAGCAGCTTAAGCCGAAATACACTCATTAGGGCGAATTCACATCGGGAACATATAATCCCCGTCCCGTTTGCAATCCTAGTTATTGGCGCCCTAACCAACTCAGTTCCTGACTTCAACGATTGAAGAGTCAAAGTGAAGGCAGGGTTTGTAATCATGCTATGTCAGCTAATTATGTATATCTCATACCAATTAGAGATTCAAGGGGGCAATATTTTTGCCAAGAAAGATATGAGAAGGAAACTAAAAAGAATAGCTAATGAAAAATTAAAGAATCGAAGCCTATTATAGTACTCTATACAAGATTTGAGGATGAGATATTGGCTCAAGGATACCCCATGGACATATTATCAGCATTTCAGACTAGTTAAAAATTCAGATTGAGGTATCCGAAGCAATAACCTATAACAGTATGACAATATAATAATTTGAGAAGTTGGATTACCTTCTCAATGATATTGGATAAAGCTAATATGTTCATTAACATTTGCATTAGAAGCCTGCGAGCTATTTGCCAAATAAGAAACACTGAGATGAGTGCAACTTCACATGCATCCTGGAGGCAGGACATTCTTCTACTGCTATACTTTCATTTACACCATTAACAATCATATAATACAAATTGGTATTTCATGAGCGTACCATACCTACTTCACATCCATGATATGCTGGTCAAGGTTCATGATCCAATGCCATATCTTTCCACCCTGTGAATCTTATCTTCACTGCTTTTGAACCCTCTCCAAAATGTTGATTAGAACTGAAATCTGCTCCTGCTAATATAGTCTTCCCAGTGTCTAATTTGTTAATCTTAGCTACTGCTTTTCGTCGTTTGTATGTCAAAGGCACCACAGCTTCATCCTTTGACCCCTCTAAGACATAGGGTTTACTTAATTGCTTCTCTGATTTTTTGCTGCTGATGTTACTCTCATGTCTCATTAAATCAGAAGATGCCACTAGCATTTCCTGCTTACCATTACCAGTTAATATTGTTCTTGAAACTGCTTCTGGAATTCTTGGATAGACATTGATATGCTTTTCCTTCAAAAGTGCCATATTTTGTTCGCCAGAATGACTTTGAATACCAAATGGGTATGACTCCAAGGACCTCAGAGAAGAGTCGTCAGTTGCATTTTGCAAATTTGGCCACAAAATTTCTCCACCAAGGCCATGGGTGTACCTCCTCGCATCTGCTGGGTTTATTCCTGGCTTGTATACCTCATTTTGATCCCTTTTTACATCATCTGCAAAGAATTTGTGTTTTCCCAACATAGAAATGTTAGCCAATGATGAAACTATTTGCCTCATTTCTACAGTTGAGTTTTCTGAGGGGTAACTGGTTCTGGTTGTACTTTCATGATGATTCTTTCTATTCTCATGGTTCGGAGTTGAATGAATTCCACTTTCAGCAACATTCTGCCTTAAAAATGGCGATTCAAAGAGGCCAACAGCATCCGGGAAGCGTAAATATGCTGGCAAAGAAGAAAACTTCATATCCTGTAAACCTTGGGACCTCACCAGAAATGCTGGTTGAACTCCTCTAGGCAGTGATTCTGATTGTTGCCGATGAACAGAAGAAATTTTAGGCACTATTTTTAATACTCCCTTAGGCATAGGTCGGAAATTCTCTGGAATTTTGCTGCCAATCACTTTTCGGTTGTGGCTTGGGAATAAGCCATTCTCGGATGCTTTTGCCTTTAAGAGTCCCTTCCCCCTGAAGTTTGGAGCCAAACATTTCATGTCGTTCACAGATGGAGAGGGTAAACTACCCTTTGCTCTCTTGATTCCCACTGACTTCATTGCCTCCATTTCCAAGCTAATCTCCTGACTTAATTGGTGATCATCTCTGGGTGATTTGTTGAGATCAAGCAAATTGATAACTCTTTGTTTTCTCTTTTTAGACCAAATCGAGATCCTTTCCTCAATGCTGGAGCTCATTTCACACTGATCCCACAAGCTTCTCATGTCTATGAACATTTGGATCATCCTGTCATTGTAAGATCTTAACGAGTGATAATACTTGTTCCTTTTCACAAAATGCAACGCGTCTCTAATATGAGCCACTTTTGGAGGATAAAAACCGCCTTTCAATCTTTTGAAGAAAACATCCAAAGGATTCCCAAAATATAGATCACTGCCATAAAAAATCTCCTTCATAGTCAAACAAAAAGTTTCCTGGTCCATATCAGGAAGGTAAGCTGCCAGATGGAACCTTTCTTCTTCTGTTAAACAAGAATTCCATGTGTCTAAAGATAATATTTCACTCAAATCTGGTAGATCGTAGAGTTCATATGGTATGCTGCATAGCTGACCTTCCACCATGCCAAGCTCACAGTTGAATTCAGTTAGCTCATAATCATCGGAATCATCACCTGAGTCTGCCGTTAAAGTAGGATTATCTACAATTTCTTTATGAACACCTTTGAATGAGGAAAAGCTTTTACCATGTCTTGAACTCTGATGGCCAATCTTATGAATTCCCATTGACTGAGGAAGTCTTTAGAACTCTTCAGCAGCCTAGTTGCAGGAAATCCAAATCCTTGGAGGAAAAACTCAACTGCCACAACTAAGATCCCTGAGGAGAAGAGGGACCCTTTAGTTGTCCAAAATTTTATTTCTACAATGTACTATTTAGCATGTCAAACCATAAAATATTTGCTGAAAACATTACTGGGAGATCACTGTAGAAAAATATCAATAATCAACTGTAATTGCCAAAGCACTTGATAAACTCCAATTCCCGAATCTATCAAGAAAATAAATGCTAACATGTAATCAGAAATTTAATCGAGCTTCTCAAAAGGTTCTCAATGCAGCAAATGATCAATATAACTAGCATTTAGTTTAGAACTTTTTTGTGGGCGAAAACACAGAGAAAAAAGTGCAGTATGTCTTATAATGGCACATGCAAATGAGAATTACTCGAAGTGAAGTAAAGAGTGAAGCCAGTGTTGTAGCAGAAGCAAATTTAGATTTTAACATCACAAACAACATATAATGCGTGATACAGTAGGTATGTATTACACACAAACATACACATTCATTTGCGAATTCGAACATATGATCAAATTCAATCTACATCAAGTAAAGTTTTCCTGAGATCATTTGCAAGACAAATTAGAAAACCTAGCGTTCCAAATCAACTAACAGCAGCGAAACAGAAAATGCTTAAAACAAACTGAAAACAGAAGATCTTCCATGCATTGAGCAAAGAAGCAAGAATTCATGAAGCAAAAGAACTAACAGATCAAAATAATCGCAGTAACTGGAAATGAAAATTAACGAAACAACATAGACTACTACGACCTGTAAAGTAAGTGTTACCACGAGAAATGAAGCAAAAACCGAAGAGTGTAAGAACAGGAGGCATACTTTGAGAGAAATCGAAGGGAGTGGAAACCCCAATCCCATTTGATTCTGGATTAGCTTTAGAAGTTATTCCTCCATTTCCATCCTTTTAGTTTATAATTATTAGCTTTGTTTTTTCTTTTTTCGCTTCTTAACCTTTTTTCCACAGTGCGGAAATACCATAATCTGAAACAGAAAAAAATCACTTTCCAACCTCTACTACCTCTACCTCAATTGAATTGATTTATTTATTTATTCTTTTTCAAACAGCCTTAATTAGCAACGCTAAACACCAGCTTTTCTTTCTTGTCTACTTTTGTGTGGTCGCTTCGCTTGTCAGTTAGTCGCCACTCTAATCTAAGGACTTGTTTGGATTTTCCCATTGCATTTTAGTCCTTTCCTACATCATCATTTCCTAACTTTTAACCTATCAACCTATTTTAAATGAGTAGTGCTATTTGGCAGGGTTTGGATCGGTTCAAAACCGAACCGAACCAAACAAAAAATATGAAATATGTATTGAAATTATCAAAATAATTCACGCCGATACTGAACCGAATAATATATAAAACCAAAATATTCGATTCGGTTCGATTTTAAACCGAACAAGCCGAATTTAATTAAAAAATAAAAATTAATATATTCCATCATTAAATTTACCTCAACAATAAAAAAATTTGAAATACTTTTAAACTATATTCATATTAGTTTATCATCTCAACAACAATAAACAAAATTAAATGTGTAAATTCAAATATGTGTAATTCGGTGCGGTTCGATTTTTTTACATTTTTTAAAAACCAAACTGAATACCGAAATGCACCAAAAAATAAAACCGACGACGAACCGAAATGTTAAAAAACTGAAGAGAAAAACAGAATTCAATCGGTTCGGTTCAGTGTGCGGTTTAAACTTCACTGATACACACCCTTACTATTTGCGCAAGTTGCATCAATTAATTTGGATGTTCGGTCAGACTAAATTTTTAATAATATCCTTCAAATAAAGTTCCATAATAAGTTTTTTTTGCAGCGGAAATTTTCATCTTCTCTCTCTAACATTTTGTAGAACTTTCTTTCTCATTCAAAACCACAGTTGTCGAGAATCTCTTTCAATTAGTACTGTACTTCCATATAAAATTTGATAATTGGCTGAAAATGACTTAAAATTAGCATGTTCACACTAAAACTGCAATGATTTATTGGCTTTCGCTAATAGCGCTAAACAACTGGACCATTGAGTAAATTCTCTTTAAGACTACTCAACAGCTAGTCTGTAGAGCTAGATCCATTGGTCGACGGTGGATTCTTACACCTCATTACTTCTTTGAGTCGTTACCTTTTTAAAAAGAGACAAAGAAAATGAGAGGGTTTAAGTAATAGGTGATGTCGCAGTTACTAAACTCGTTACAATAAGTTGTTTTTGCAACGGGCGTGGCAAAGTACGCGATATAATGCATCTTGGAAAAATTGCAATGCATTTCTTTTATGCATCTTGAAAAACTTACAACGCGCTTTTTATTTTAGTCCGTTACAAAATACCTTTATTCTCGAAAATTATGATCATTGTTAGAAAATATGCATGTTTCATCATGATGAACTTCTTTGAAAAATGAACGTCTTTCGAACTTCCTCCATAAGAAACCTCTACATAATTATTCCTCCTAAGAAATTCGCAAAACCAATTTTCAATTTGTTAATTAGAAGATTTATTTTCGTGAAAAAGAAAATTGGTTGTTCTGTTGTATTCATAATCGAGATTGATGATTCAGGACACCATAAATATGAGCAACGTACAATGGAGGAATATGAGCAACATATAATGGAAATTTGAGTGCATGACTTGTTTGGAACATCAACAAAGGATTACAATGGAGATTTTACAAGTGATAACAAAGAGGTTAATCATGGTGAATCAGGATTTGGCATACATAGTCGGCATGCATATCTGATAGGAGATTAAAAGCAAGTGACAATCAGTTTGTGTGAGAGAAAATCTAAAACTACCACAAAACTCCAAAAATAGAATTATACAATAAAGATTGAAAAGTATCATATGCCAAATTGATTTGAATACCAATTACTCATTTTCTTGAAAAGAAGGATATATACAATTAAATGAAAAAAAAATTAAACAATATCACACAAGAAGCAATAAAAAGACCATATATTATAAAATGTCACCTTAAAACCAGTGGTGTCTTTTGGTGTTAAAATTCAGATTTGGCTTCCTCAATTAAAGTTAGTGCCCGCCAAGTTGTAGCAGAAAATTTCTCCAATCAATGAAAAAAGCATATAAAAGTGTCTTTTATGGACAACATAAAGGAGAAATCCTTAATTCTAGGTTTCTTGGAATATGAACATCAAAACAATTTTGAAAGACTTTCTAAAAAAATAAAAATCACCTATTAATGGTTAACAGAAAAGAATAAAGTAAATGTGAGAAAAACATACATGGAGATAATCAAAGCTTAAAGTGCAAACTGGAGATAATCAAGTTTCTAACTGCACTAAAATCCTATAAAATAAGTTATATAGAAAATACAACAAATTGAATTTGATTGGTATATTCTCACCCGCTGAACATGCTGTTCAATTGAATTTGATTGGTAAATTTCATGGTTTTCTTTCTGCTAAGAACTATTTCATGTACTCGATGGGCAATGATAAAAATGACATATGCTAGAGCTGTTCAGGTGCTGCAAAGAAAAACAAAGAAAAAAGGAACTCCATATGCTAAAGTGTCATGTAAACTGCCAATCGTATATATCTAAGGGGTGAAACTTGATTTTTAAGAATTGCAGTCAAATACAACAATTATAGCAGCAGTGCAGTGCAGTGCAGGACCCTAATACTCTTTTGAAAAATAAATCAGAGAAGATAAGTTACATGAATTTCTTAAGATTGTCGGATTTCATTGAGTCTCTTTTCCAAATAAATTAAAGAAAAGTGAAAAAAAAAACAAAAAAGAGTAGATCAAAGTATTAAAGAAATTTGTAGCAAAACCACCTTATTGCATCAACCCTGACCACAAACAATATAAATATAAAAATATACCTCCATGCTTTTGAGCTTCCTTGATAATGTGCAGCGCAAGGGTTGTTTTCCGGAAGCGCTTCCCTCCCGTAGATTTCAACCATGCTTCCCTGAAAATTTACCAAAATTGAAAATTTGAAAACAAATAAATATAACCACATCTATATTTACAGAATTGAAAGTGAAGTAATATTTTTTTTCTTAATTCTTATAAATAAACCTTATTGAGAATCATTAATTCTTTTATTATCTTTAAATATCACCATGACTTGAAGATTTGAAAAACTCAAGACTAAGGCACCGATATCTATATCACCATTAGATTCCTTAAACATTCATTATAGACTTATAATAGCTCTATAAAAGTAAAAATAAATAAAAAATAAAAAAGGCGTAAGTATCAGAACCATTTTACAATAAAGCTGGTAAAAAACAGTAAAAATTACCTCACTCCGATCCCTTCCCAGCTTCTTAAGAACGGTAAGTGGAAGGACAGAAGAATCTAACTCGGGTAAATTTTATTGATGGTGTACAACCTTTACCTCATTTCACACTTTGGTGTACAACCTTCAATATGTCTCACTAATATATATGAACTTATAGGTGACCTCCCACTTTCGTGTACAGCAGGTAAAAATAACCGATCACCATGCCACGTCATCAGTTTGACCGGTCAAAAAGTCAAAATTTAACCCACTTAATATAAAATTACTATTATACCCTCTATTTTCTCCTCCCTTTCCATTTCCCTTTAACTTCTCTCTACTTTGTTTCTCTTCGTTCCATCTTTCCCTTAGATCCAACAGTGATATTGTTGATAAGAGTGAAGATCAATTTGAGGAAGGAAGGTAATGAATCAAGACGATATCCAATTACCCCTTTTAAACCATCTTTCCAAGCCGACACCCAGAGTATCCCGCCCTTGTAGCCGGCCGACAACTTCTTCCACTAACAAACTATCTCAACAAATTTCATCTGTAATTATTTTACCTTCAAATTGAATGTATGAACAAGCGTCTCGTCTTAGATTTCTTATAAGGAGTCTTACCCAATTCTCTATTCAAAGATTCGCCTTCTTCTCCGCTGTTTATCAATACGCTCTTCGACGACGCCAGCGGCCAAGCACCATAAATGGGATTCTCAGCTGAAATTTTTTGTCAGTTTTATCGGAAAAGGGATTAAAGTAATAAAAAAATTTAAAGCAGTAAATTGAACCTAAAAAGAAATTCTCCAATATTACGCACTGTAATCTTTTCCGTTACAGACCAAGCTTGTAATTCTATTAACATCTGATCATTAACAGTTCATCCAATTTGATAAAAAGAATAGAAAAAATAAACTAGATCACAATGATACAAGCCCACTCATTTTGAAGCAATAAAGTCGAGGACTTAGAAAAAAATGGCAGAGAACAGGAGTAACCCATGAGTTTCTGCAAATATAATAAATTACTGAATATAGAGAAGTGATTGTTTAAATCATGGTTTAAATTGAATAGTTGCAGGAGAACTTATTTTTCATGTGTAGAAATATAGATTTTGGTTCCAGTTGTTTCTTGTTGCGTTAATTGTTTATATTGTTAAATCTTCTCTAATCATTCTCTTCGTGTTGATCTTTAGGGAGTGAGGAGTTGGAGAGAGAAAGGGAAAGGGAGGAGGAAATAGAGGGTAGAATAGTAATTTTATATTAGGTGAGTTAAATTTTGACTTTTTGCAGTCAAACTGCTGGCGTGGCGCGTTGATCGGTCATTTTTACCTGCTGTACACCAAAGTGAGAGGTCACCTATAAGTTCGTATATATTAGTGAGACAAATTGAAGGTTATACACCAAAGTGTGAAATTGGACAAAGGTTGTACACCATCAGTGAAATTTACCCAATCTAACTCTATTCCAAATAAATTAACTTCTGAAGTCAAGTGAAAACAATCTGTAGAAGCTAGCACGAAAGAAAAATTAAATTTGCATATGATAAAATGGAAGCACAGAAGAATCTGAATGAATTACAAAGAACAAAACTTCCAGGTAGAATTGAGAACATGGATGAAAAAAAAAATCAAACATTTGCAAATAGTACATCTAACTTTTTTTTTTACAATCTGAAAAATTTAAACACCAATGACTTGAAATTTGACTTCCACTCGGGACCTAAAACATACATTGCTGAAAGGGGTTAGAAGAGTGCCTTACGAATCCATCGAAATACCCTAGAAAACAGAGACCTCAAACAATCTTAGAATTTTCATTTTGAAATCGGACAAAAGAAAAATACAATCAAATGTTAGATCGGACATAAATTTAATCAAATACGTTATTTTTCAGAATAATGGAAGTAGAAAAGAGAGTTAATACAGAAAATACAGGATAGTGGATCCACTAGAGCGTCTAGTGAATGAAATGGAGGAAGACCTGAAGTACGATTCTACAGATTTGTAGCAGCCAACATTGAGTTTGGAATTCGAGGAAGAAGAAGACATGCAAATCAGAAAATGGAAAAGTTATCATGAAAAATCAAGTTGGGTGGTGAAGATGAATACAGAAAGAGGGAGAGAGCAGTTGAGAGAGATGGATTAAGGATAAGCAGTTGAATGATCGTTGAGACTAAAGAAGTGGGAGAGTTTTTGGATAGATAACCGTTCAAAGTAATGGAGGAGAACGCCAACAGAATAAGACATGAAGAGAGAGGAGTTGAATTATTTTCTTATTAAAAATTTAATTAAGTAAGAATTTTAAGAAATTTACACATAAGCTAAACTTGTATTAGCTTAACACGTGGCATTTAAGTTCCTGCTTTTATAGTAGTAATAGATTATACGGACAATTATAATTATCTAAATTAATATTGTGCCCGTTATTAACTATGGATTTGAATGGTTTAATCTTTAAGGAAAAAGATAAATGTGATTTATTTAATTTCTTAAAGCTAATTAATTTTTTTTGAAAGGTTCTTAAAGCTAATTAATAATTATCAAATAAAATAATGTAGATATTAATTTAATTAAGTATTAAAAGTGTCTTGATCTTCTAATTGAGTAACATCTTCTCTTTTTACACAAAAGGGTGGGCTCATATGGTATAAAAAGGGGTTATTCATTCTAATAGTTATAAAATTCCAACTCTTTTTCAGCCTCCAAAAGTTAACCTAACGGAAATTCATTATTCTCAATTCATTTCTTTATCGTTCTTCCTTCTAGTTCGTATAGATCTTAATCAAAGACAATCTACACTTGGTTGTTTGCAAAGTTGATATAAGGATCACTACTTCTAATCATAGAAAATTCTAGTGGATCGCTCCCTCAACAGTAGAACGTTTTTGATACCGAATAACAAACATAATTGATCCATGATTTTAAAGGAAATAATTTCTTTTACGGTTTACCTTTGTATGTATATATTTCTTTATAGTGGTATTAAAGTCATTGTTATGATTCATTATTTGGTATAAATCGTTTCATGGTGATCGTTATCACTGAAACTAAAACTTAATTTGATTAACTTTAAATTTTATAGTTTAATGATTTAATTAAAAAGTTCCCAAAAAATGATTTAATTAAAAAAGGAAATATTCTATTTTTTATTTTGAATATATATTTAAAAAATGGATTGTTAGGAATCGTTGCTATTGCCCGCAGCAACACAGTCCCAAACCCGAATTGTTCAGGGTATTTTCAGGACCGTTAAACTTGATGTAGAGAGTGTTTGGTTACCTACTTTTCACCTTTCGTTTGCCTTTTTACTTTAAAAGACAGAGTTTTAAGTGTTTGGTTATACATCCCACATTTGCCTTTTAGAGCTGAAAAGTAGTTTTTTTTGCAAAAGCTGCTTGTTGTAAAAGTAGTCTTTCTAAGGCAAACAGCAAACAGGACAATAAACAGCAAACAACAAGTAGCCAAACATATCCGTATTCTGGATTTTTTTTTTGTTTTTTATTAATTCACAATGAACATGGATTTAATTAATTTATGTAAGTTACTAATTGTCTAATATTTTGTATTCGGGTAAATGATATGGTTACTTTGTTTTTTACAAAGTAAGCCTTACTTTGTGTGTTTTCACCATTGGATTAATTTTATGATCCATCATCCAATGGTAAAAACACATCAAGTAATGGTACTTTGTCAAAAACAAAGTAACCATAGAAGGCACCATGTATTCGATATAATTTAATTTAGATATATTAATAAATTATGTGAATAAATTAAATAGGATTGGACTAGTTTTTTTTTATAGATTTAATTAGGTTATATTTAACTAAGTAATGCAACAAGTTAAATTAAATATAATTAATTTATATAAGCAATTGATATATTTAATATATAATTAAAATTTTATTTGATATAATTAAATTATTAATAAATATGTTATTATAAAATTATTTTATAATCATTTTCGCAATAAAAAACATAATTTTATGGTGAAGCTCTTAGCCTAGTGGTTGAGAGCTTACCTATGACTAGGGAGGTTATGAGTTTGAATCACATCCGGATCTGGTGGAGATTTTTCTTTCTTTTTTTAATGTAAGCACATTGTGCGCAAATTTAAAAAACATAATTTTATATTTTTTTTTGAAGGTAAATTTCATTAATGAGCCACTGAATGGCAAAAGTTTAGAACAGAATCAGAAATAAAAGACGGGAAAACATCAAAGAGGTTAAGACTAGCATATAGATTAGCCGCCTGAGCCAAAGCATAAGCAAAGCTATTAGCTTGTCTTCTAATAAAGTGGACGGTAGAACCGTTGTTCAGTAATAAGGCAGAACGACATTGTTTGATAAGGTCCCCAAACTCGGAAAGATCTTCTTTTTTGGAATAAATGGCATTGACGGATTCCAACGAGTCCGACTCAAATATCACATTATTAATCCCCAATTCACAGACCCATTTAATCGCAGAGAGCAAGGCCCAAGCTTCCCCTTCTCTAACAGCCATCACCCCCTCGACCCTTTCCATCCTAGCACGCAGGAAAACCCCCTCCTCATTCCGGATGACCGCGCCACTTCCCATCACTCCGAGCATAGAGAAGAAGCTAGCATCGGTGCAGCAGGATAGAAAACCCGGAGGCGGACGGTGCCACTTCTTCTCACAGTCCGATAAGGTACGCGTTTCTCCTCTTATATTTCTGAGATTTCTGGTAATCTTCCAATCCTCCAAAATCCTTTTGCTCTCTTACACAATCGACAAGGGTGTTTTATTTAGCTGCTTCCAAAACCTCTCATTCCGGGCACGCCACCAATTCCACAGAATCATCATAAACAATTCAACCTGACATTGCTCATTTAATCTGCACATTTTAAAAAAGAGCTCAGCAAAATTATTCACTTCTTCCCCAATTCTGTAAATCCTTTCCGCCAGCCCCGCCTCTTGCCATACTTCCTTCATTTTCGAACAGAGAATGAACAAATGCCATACATCTTCCATGTCTGAATTACACATAACACATCAGGTCTCCAAATCAACTCCTCTTTGTCTTAACCGGAACTGAGTCGGAACGGAATTTCTCAATAAACGCCAGCAAAAATACCTTACCTTATACGGTATTTCCGCTTCCCAGACAGCTTCCCAATTTCCTTCCTCCCTTAATTCATTATTATCAATAAGGACTTTAGTAGCCAGACGATACGCACTCCTAACCGAGTAGCACCCGTTCCTGGTATCATTCCATATGAGTTGATCCTGACCTCCCCCTTTACTTGCTCCCGATCTACAAATAGCAGCAACGTCCGACTCAGAGAAGATTTCCTGAAGTAATTCAACATCCCAGTCCACCGAGTTTGGAATGAACAAATCATAAACTTTTAAGTTCTCAAGGCCGTCAACCACAGGTGTTGTGATTTTTTGAACAAGTGGATCGCGGATCCAAGGGTCTTTCCAGACGTTAATTGACTTTCCGTCTCTAATTTTCCACCTCACTCCTTTGTTTAGCAATAACTGGGAACCCCAAATGCTACGCCAAATATAACTAGGTGAATGTCCTAGTTTTGAACTTAAAAAATCCCCATCAGGATAGTATTTAGCTTTGAAGATCTTACTGACCAGCGAATCAGGGGATGACTGTAATCTCCATCCTTGTTTTCCCAGCATTGCTAAATTAAAGGCCGTGAAATCCCTAAAGCCCAGGCCCCCTCCTTCCTTCTGAACACATAACTTGTTCCATGATAACCAGTTAATTCCTCTCGAACCATCTCTTTTATTACCCCACCAGAACGAATTGAGCATCCTCTGAAGCTCCTCAGCAGTAGAAATGGGTAACATAAAGACGCTCATATAATAGATGGGCAAAGCTTGCCCAGCAGCTTTTATTAGAACTGCTCTACCCGCTTTTGACAATGGCTTGGCTCTCCAGGACTGTAGTTTCCGCCACAATCTATCTTTTAAGTGAGCAAATATAGCTTTCTTCTTGCTTCCCACCAGTGACGGCAACCCTAGATAGTGTCACATCTGTATCCCTTATTTTAGTTATTATACCCAAATATTAAGTTATATTATAGTTATTTATTGATTAGTGAATTAATTGGGTATTATGGATATAGTTTGGAGGTTAATTCCATACTTTAAGTGTAAAATTAAAAGTTTAGGGTAAGTTTTAAAAGAGGCTAAAATTTAGAGGGACCAAAAGGGATATTTTATCTTATTGAAAACATAAATTGCACAATTCAAGACAATGAATTCGTGCATATGCTGTAGGGTAAAATCCTAAAGAAATTCAATATCATTTTCTACATCTTCATCTTCATTCACCCCATTTTTACCTAGTTTTGATCATTCTTTGATATCTGGAGTTTGCACCGTCGGATCGAGCTCATTTTTTTACAGTAGATTCTAGACATCCTAATACACATTGTGGTCGGTGTGATTTGGATTTGGAGTTTCTTAGCTTGGGTTCGTCCTAGGAAGATTCATAGGGAATATTTAGTGTTTTTAGTGTGTTCTTCAAATTCTTTGCTAAGGTAAGTAATTATCAACTACCTTTTTGAGTTTTTATGTGTATATATGTATATATAACTCTATATTTTCCAGAAATTAAATTTTTGTGGTGATTTTTGACATGCATTTGATTAATTGGAGTTTTTATGATTTAGTTGTTAACACGAGCTTAAAGTTAAGCTCAAGTAATTATATATGTATTTGCATGTCAATTTCAACCTATGATATATGTTTATGTATATATGATTAAAGTTTGGTTTTGATGAACTTAGTATATTTGATTAATATTTGTGTAAGATTTGATATTTTGAAGAGTTAAAATTCAAAGAAAAGTTTGTTGAGAAACTTTATTGATAATTGATTTATGAACAATGGTATATTTATATATTAAGTGATTTTCTATAAATTTATTTCTCAAAGTAAATTTTAACTTTAATTAAAGATTGTTAAAGTTGCAATTTTGATGAATTTATGATTTATTGAAATAAAGTATATTTTTAAATTATTTATTGATGATTTTAGTACAATAATGATTTATGATGGAATATTTTGGAAATTGATTGAGTAAAGGTGTTGATAAAACTTTATGATGTTTGTTTATGAGTTATATATATATTTTGATATATATATATATATATATATATATATATATATATTTCTGTTTTTAAATTATATTATGAAATTATAATATTTTTAGTATCCATCAAGAGTAATCCGGATAGGTGGCTTTAATTAAAGTCCGTATTTAGTGAGAAATACGGCCTGTGTACACAGTTAAGACCCAATAGGGCATGGCAAAGAAGTGTTGAGTAAGACCATGCAGGGTTAGGCAAAATTATAAGATATCTCGATTCTATTATATTATGGAGATTGATACATACGAGGATTATCTCTCGGATGGATATGGTTTGCGAAGTATTTATTGATATACGATTTGTGAAGTAATTATTGACATACGATTTGTGAGGTATCTATTGAGATACAGTTGATGGAGCTTTTATTAAGATACAGTTTATGAAGTATTTATCGATATACAGTTTATGAAATATTTATCGAAATACGATTTATGAAGTATTTATTGATTTACGGTTGATTTGAATAAATGGTTAATTATGAACCTATTTATTTTGTATAGTTGAGATTTTAAACAAATAAAATATATATAGCTATTTTGGATATGAGTTTTATATTATGTGTTTTAATACAGTGATTTACGTTTTGACTGTGTGGTATTTTGAGAAATGATAGCAAACTTATGATATTTGAAAATGCATATTTGGTTAAAAGTACAACTTTGAGTATTTTATTATGGTTTAATCCATAAAGTGTTCATTTTTAAGGATATGAATTTTATATGATGCATTTTGAAAATTAAAAAATATATATATATAGCTATTTTGAGTATAAGTACTTTATGTAGTTGATAATTGCTTACTGAGATTTTTGTCTCACCGTTTTAAATGTTTTAATGTTTTTAGGTGAAAGTACAGGATATAGAGAAGATTACCGACTGATTAGGCGAGGATTGGAAGTTATTGCCTATTGTTAGAATTATTATTAGAACCTTAGTATTTCAATTGTAATATGATGGAGAGTTGGTAAATATGTTGAGGTTCTTGAATGAATAATGTAGTAGGAATATTGATTTATTTAGAATATACATTTAAGAGGAATGTCTATGAAAGTGATATTTATGATATTTGGACAATTTGGAGACTATTAAGTGTTGATTGTGATTTTTCTATTTCACGCCCGATGCCGATTGGGGTCGTTTATCGTCGGGTGTGATAGATAGCACCCAGTATTGATTGGTAGGAACACTCCCAGAATATTTGAAAGACCATCTGCAAGCATAATGTCAACATTTTTACTGCAGAGGATCCCAGATTTAGAGAAGTTGACAGCCTGACCAGACGCCCGTTCATACACTTCTAGAATTCTCTTCATTTCTCTACACTCCACAATACTTGCTTGGAAGAATAAAAAAGCGTCATCGGCGAATAGGAGGTGAGAAATCGGAGGAGCTCTTCTACTCACCCTTACTCCATATAGACGTCCTCTCGCCTTCGCCTCCTTAATAAGCGCGGATAGACCCTAAACACATAGGAGAAAAAGGTAAGGGGATAGTGGATCTCACTACCTCAAGCCACGCTGTGGTATAAAAGGGCCAACCAATTTGTCGTTTACCTTAATCGAGTATCTCACAGACTTCACACACATCATGATAAATTTGATCTAAGTCTCTGCAAAACCCAATTTTCTTAGCATAGCTTCCAGGTAATCCCAATTTACTCTATCATATGCCTTGCTGATATCAATTTTGAGTGCAACTTCCCCTTTCTTATGATTCGAATTCTTTCTCATACTGTGAATAACCTCAAATGCAATAAGCACGTTATCATGGATGGATCTGCCTTTGATGAAAGCCGATTGATTCTCTGATACTAAATTGGGTAAAATATTCATCAAACAGTTGACAAGAACCTTTGATATGATTTTGTAGACAACGTTGCATAACACAATTGGTCTAAGATCTTTCATTGATGCGGGTTGTTCACATTTAGCAATTAGCGCAATAATTGAATCATTAATACCCGTAGGGAAAGTATCTTTTTCAAGCCAGAGTTGTTCCGCTCAAAGAATTTCAGATCCTAACATTGGCCAGAAGCATTGAAAGAAGCTAGGACCAAAACCGTCAGGGCACGGAGATTTGTCCGGATGCATATCAAACAAGGCAGCTCGGAATTCCTCAAGCATAAATGGAGTTAATAGATCTTCATTATCACTTACAGACACTTTAGGCTCAATTAGATCAATTACCCCCTCGATCTCGTTTTCATCCGATGCAAACAGATTAAGAAAATAATCTTTCGCAGTATTACAGATTTCATCTGAGTTAATAGCCCAAGTTCCATCCTCGCGCTGCAGTTTACTGATTTTGTTCCTCTTTCTTCTCCCGTTAGCCACTGCATGGAAAAGTTTAGTGTTCGAATCTTGGTGTCCTCAAATGAGACTCTAGCAAGTGCACTAGATACAAGTAATAAAGTGATAAGTGAGTATCGTCTCCACAGGGATTGTGATTCAAATAAATATCGGAAATCGTTGCTAAACAGTGTGTGTTACAACAGTGTCTTCCTTTATGGTTGATTGTTTGATATTGGTTGTTTAATGACTCAGGCAGAATGATAAAGCAAGGAAATAAGGTTACTTTTCAAAGATTTTAAGGAATAGAACAAGCTCGACATAACCGAACACGGTGTGCTACATCTTACAACATTCCATGAATAAAAGATAATGCCAACGAAGCCAAAGTATCAGTTTTGAAGTGAGTTTGAGTCAACTGTCGTGTGTTCTCAAACTCCTAAGATTTACTAACATCTTTAGCGTCCTAAAGATACGTTCTTTCTAGCATTAAGAACAAAACTGCATTTATGGATGAGAAAACCCTCGACACAACCTTCTAACTTATCAGCTTCGAAGTTGGGAGATCAATAGAGATATCGGTGAAGATGAAAGCAGTGTCCTAACATTCATCTAACATATACATACATGCTTACGCAAGAAAGTTAAATCCTCATTGACCACAACATTGGCAAAATACTAAATATTCATAAAAACGTTGTAAAACTTACATCACCGGGCCGGCCAGGCCGTGCCCGTTCAAAATGTCTACTCACTCATATCGAGCAGTGAGCAGAAGAGGATTCTTGTTACAGCTTGAGACTCCATGAGAGCTCTCTTCTTCCTTCTATTCTACTTGTCTAAAAAAACTAAAACTAAGAAAATATTTCCGATCCCTAAACCTTCTCTGCTTTTCCTATTTAAAGGGAAAAGACAGAGACTACTCAAAATCGGTACAACTTTCGTACCCTTTTTCAAACAAAGTCAACTACTTACTACAATTAAAATAAACTAAAATGATTAACTTTTAGATTAACCCTTGAACACTCAAGGGGGTGAGACTTCAAATCATCTTGCTTCTTTGGGCAATCCCATCGCCACACACTTTCACCTGCTGTCCTACCGCTTTCCTTTCACTGCCACCAATGATCTGTCGCTGTCTGTCATTGGATAATCCGGCGTTTAACCGCTGGAAACAAGTAAGGCTCCACTCCTCATTGGCATTAGCGAAACAAGCTGTTTCCAGCGAGTTTAGCATTTTTCTTTGCTTATCTGCACAAGGACATTAATTAGCCCTTAATCCTTACAAAATGATATAAAAATACCCGAATTCCCTTATAAATTATCTGTTAAACTTAGTCAATTTCATGCCTAACAAATACCCCCAAATCGAACCTTTGCTTGTCCTCAAGCAACAAATTGTAAGAAGGAATCAGAAAAAGGGTTAGGAATGAAATTAGTTTAATGAATGAGAACGAGGAGTAAAGAAACACAGAACGCTTGGCACAATTAGGAGATGAACAGATGCATGCTAAGGTTTTATCGAAGAGTAAAAGCTTGTTTTTTAAAAATTGTGTCCTTTTTGCTCAAGAAATTCCTCAAATCTTAAAATTTAGACTTCCTCTTTCACAAAGAGTTACCAACAGCCAGACATGCCTCACTAAGGAATGGAATAATTCACTCACTCTCGCATGGCATCTTCTTGCCATAGGTAAACAAATGCGATTTCACTCCTCAGCTCAGACACCACACCCTTAGGGTGCGAGTTTGCCTATTGGTCCCGAATCTATGGGTCAAAGTTCCTCCAGACATAGTCCAAAGGACTTTATAAAGGTTGTAATGTTAGGCTTGGGCTCTGGTTTGACAGTGAAAAGCTATTTCAGTGTATGAATTCTGTCTTTTTGCACTTTATTTAACATACACAGCCTATAATGATTGCTGTTTACACACACTTTATCTACACAACCTGTTCCCTCATAACCCAGTACTCTTTTGACTATTAATAAAGGTTCCTTCCTCCCCACATTATATTCCCTAGTTCATTCAATCTTTTCCTTAAACGATGTTTGCTCAATTGCTTATATTCGCATAACTTAAGCACATGATTTTTATTTTAAACAATTGGCAATTCGAGGCATAAGACAGAACTCAGGGTTTTTTTGAGTTATAAGTGAAGGGAGAGGGCTATCATTCGTGGTTATTCAGAAAGAGCAGGTTATGGCTCGACTTGGTTATCCTAATAATTGGGGTGCATAGCACAGGTGCCTTTTGTGTAGCGGAGGGAATAACTAAATGCCTTTTTCCTCCTATGAAAGTCAGAACCAATCACCGTTTCAACAGGGCACCAAGGCAAATTCTCCCTAAAGATTGTGAGTGCTGGCCCACTCATAAAAATCAATGCATACTATAGATGCATTATAAGGCTCAAGTTCTCACTATTTTCGGGGAAAAATGCAGTAAGGCCATGATTACTGATTTTGACAGAGGAATTAAAGATTTAAAATTTTTTTGGAACTTCCTGAATTAAGGAACACGAAGTGCAAACAAGAAATTAACACAACCTAACACCAAATAGCATGCATAGTCTGCTCTTTGATTCCTACATAACACCAAGCAATTCCCTAGATGGAACAAACACACGCGGAGAGAAAACAATGGAAACAGACAATAATTACCAAGGATATGCACAACAATTCTCAAGGGGTATTTGTTCTACATCAAATCACTAAATTAAACAAACCGATTAACATCATTTATCATGTTATTTCCGAATAAATTGTGATGCACACAATCCCCACCCCCAAAACAAAACAAAACATTGTCCTCAATGTTATTAATCACGGCAGCAGATTGTAGATAAGGTGACTACAAAATAGGCGGACCAAAACATGATAGAGTAAGGGTGTTAGAGGTTACCAGATGCTAGGACAACGAATATTGGGACAGATCAGGCGTGATGGGAAAGAGAGGAGTTAACCTCTCTATCCACAGGGGCAGGAATACCCTCCTCCTTCGAGGAGGCAGCAGCGTTAGCCTTAACATTAGCACTGGCAGGTGTTTCGGGCACTTGTCTTACCGGACTTTTTACCGAGAAACCAGAGGGACTTTCTTTGGCATGCTCCTCAATGCAAAGGCTCTTGAGCATATCGATCTTGCCTTGTTGCGACACGTACTTTTGCTCCATGGCGAATATCATTTCGTGGTTTGCCAGATTCTGGGCAAACAGGGCATTGAATCGATCCATTACATCTTCGCAGGTCATCTTTGCACATTTCTTATAAAAGTCCAAGTCTTTCGGCTTCTCGACTTGCTCGGAATCTGACGACACTGATACAGTAGGCTCGCTTTTCCTTTTTCGGCTCTCAGTCTGCCGAGATGTAACAAAGTCAGACATCCAGACCCACTTCCCATTCACAATTTTTCCGAATAACATCTTTTGGAGGCTCTTGAGATCAATCAGGTCAGGGTGATTCACAATCGTGAGACGAGAGTGGTCTTCAGGTTTAAAAACCCCGATTGACTCCGCAATTCTGGTGACAATGCTTCCACAACAGATGATCGACGAGTTTTTCTTGGAAAAAGCGCTGATGTACTCTCCGAACCAGAATCCCAAATTCATTCTCGGTCCAACTGCCATACTCCACAACGCGATGAGATCTGCATGTGGCATGGTGGCTTGGTTTTCCCGGGCGAAGATTGTACCGGAGATCAACTTGTGCAAATACCGAACAGCGTAATCATGGATATTGGACGCCTTGGTCGAACTGTCGTCATAATGTTTCTGTCCTGAAAGTGATTCCCAGAAGGCCACAGGGTCAAAAACATCAGGCGTTGTGGTGAATGCCTCTTTATAGCTCTCGGATTCTAGATCGTCATCGTCGGCAGCACCAAGCATCTACTTGAACAAGTTAAGCACAGGCCTTTGGGAGTGACCCATGAGCCTGAAGCTAAATTTTCCCTCTTCGTCAGGTTCGGTTATCTCAGCGTTGTGCTTAAAGGTGGCCAAGAACTCGAGTGTTAGTTCCTGATAGGAAGGTTCCGTCATTTCAAAGAAACATTCAAAATGACCGGACTTCATGAGGTTGCATACATGATCCTCGAGCTTTAGCCTTTTTAGGGATTCCCAGCAAACTGTTCGGATGGGTCCGAACTGAAGTTTCGCTAACTCATCATAGTACGCCTGAACAGAGGCGTCTTTAAACTGGGAGAGTTTCTTGACCAGCTTCTCATCTGGGACAAACGCCACAGTGCTAGGGTCCGCCATTTTTGCCTTTGCTTTTTCTTTCTTGGAAGATCCCTCTATTTTCACGTTTTTGCCCAAGCCTCGGGTTCTCATTTCGCTTTCAAGTTTAAGTAGGGTTTTCCAGTGGTATAGGGCACAGATCATGAACTGCCTTTGTGAAAAGAAATCTCAAAGAAAAGAAAGAAATATGGTGATAGACGGACTGAACTGAGATAAATCATCTTTAAGTAGGGGAAACGAGGCGTCTTCTCGCCAATCTGTCATTATGAGGCCGAATCAAAGTCGGCCACCTGGACAAATTGGCAGAAAGGCGCGTATTTTTGAATCAGAATGAGGGTTGATGAACGGTCAATATTTGATTTTAGCATTTATATCCCCCCAACCGTTCAATCTTATCGATGAGAAAAACAGGCGGTATGATTGCCTATTTGGCATAGGAGTGGACGTTCCACTTTACCTAGCTTTTAATAAACAAATTTCTACCGCCCTAATTTCTACGATATTCCCTTCCCTACAAAACAGGTACAATTGTACTACCTCACCCTTGGAAGGATTTTTAGGTTTTACAATTGTGCCTAGGCAGAAATTACTCATGATGAAGTCAAATTCAAACACAATTTACACAAGAAGAAAAAAATAAAAAAAAAATAAAAAGTATAAATAAAAATCAATAAAATGCAAAGTTACTTGTGCTACAATTGGTGTTTGTAGCGGACACCTTGTTCTCTTGCTTTTACTGACTTGGGGGATCCTGGAAATGAACAGTATCGATCTTCCTTGTGTGATCGTTCTCTAAATATGGTTTTAATCTTTGTCCGTTCACCTTAAAAGGATCACCCCAGTATTTGAAAATTTCAACAGCTCCATGTGCAAATACACGATTCACAATGAATGGTCCTGACCATCTTGACTTGAGCTTTTCTGGAAAGAGCCTCAATCGTGAATTGTAAAGAAGGACGTTTTGTCCTTCATGAAACACCTTGTTCATGAGCTTTTTGTCGTGCCACTGCTTGGTCCTGGCTTTGTAATTCACCGCATTTTCGTATGAGAACAGCCTGAATTCCTCCATTTCGCTCAGTTGTAAACTTCTCTGTTCACCAACAGCCTGCGTCTCAAAATTTAAAAATGTTAACGCCCAAAATGCGCGGTGTTCCATTTCCACCGGCAAGTGACAAGATTTCCCGTATAACAACCGAAAAGGAGACATTCCAATCGGTGTTTTATAAGCGGTACGATATGCCCATAGAGCATCATCGAGCTTGTTTGCCCAATCCTTCCGAGAGTTGCCAACGGTTTTCTCTAAGATTCTTTTTATTTCTCTATTGGAGATCTCCACCTGTCCACTGGTTTGTGGATGGTATGGTGTGGCAACCCTGTGTGAGACTCCAAGTTTTCCCATTAATTTTTCAAATTTCGCATTACAGAAGTGGGTCCCTTGATCACTGCTGATCGCTCGCGGGACCCCGAATCTGGCGAACAGTCTTTTCAGAAATTTGACTACCACACGGGCGTAATTGGTGGGACTAGCTATTGCTTCGACCCATTTGCTCACATAATCCACAGCCACTAGGATGTATTTATTCCCTTGGGAAGTTGGGAATGGTCCCATAAAATCTATGCCCCAGATGTCAAAAATTTCGCACACAACTATGTTGTTTAGGGGCATAGCATTTCGAGCTGAAATGTTTCCAGTTCGTTGGCACTCATTGCAAGTTCCAACGAATGCATTAGCATCCTTAAAAAGAGTGGGCCAGAAAAAACCTGATTGGAGAACCTTTGCCGCGGTACGGCTTGCACTATGGTGTCATCCGGCTTCACGGTTATGACAGTGGCTGAGAACATCCTGTCCTTCTTCTTGCGATATGCATCTTCGAATGATTTGGTCCGCGCACAACCTGAAAAGGTAAGGGTCATCCCAAAAATAATATTTGATTTCGGAGAAAAACTTCCTTTTTTGATTCGTGGATAGGTTGTGTGGTTTGAGCAAAGTGGCAAGGTAATTAGCTATATCGGCGAACCATGGCGCAGACTGTGCCGCATACAGATGCTCGTCAGGAAACCTTTCCACGATTTCTGTTTGTTCAAACCTGCCTTTGTGATCTATCCTTGACAAATGATCTGCTGCAACATTCTCCGTTCCCTTTTTATACTTAATTTCCAAATCGAACTCCTGAAGTAATAGCAACCACCTGATCAACCTTGGCTTAGCATCTTTTTTCACGAACAAGTATCACAACGCTGCGTGATCTGTGTGAACAATCACCCTGAATAAAACTAAGTAGGGCCTGAATTTGTCAAAAGCATACACAACCGCCAGAAGTTCCTTCTCGGTAGTTGTATAGTTTTGCTGGGCCACGTTCAACGTTTTGCTGGCATAGTAGATAGGTCAAAACCTCTTCTCAATCCTCTGTCCAAGAACAACTTGTTGAAACACCTTTCCACATAATTTTGATTTGACAAAATTGTTTAAGTATAATTTAAAATACATATTCTAAACACACTAAGTTTAAATGCTTTGATTTATTCTACTAATGTGTTTGTTCAATGTTGAGTTAAAACTGTTATAAGACACAAGAATTTAAAGGCCCAAGCCTAATACGGAAGCCAAGGCCCAAGTCAAACAACTCAGTACAACTCGGCCCGCGTTTGTCAAAACGTTGCCGTTCTGGACAAAACGCAACTCAGCAAAAGAAGGATCTAGAAGACCTTAGGGAACAACTTCAAGATGAAGCTGCTGAGTAGATTCGATAAACATACAAGACAGCAACTGGCTAAAGAAAACTTCCAGACAAAGTATTTCCCCTTTGGGCAAAGTTCAGACGACACAGTATGCTGTCCGGTTGACTTTACCATAAAAGGAGAGACAGTCTGCTGAGCTGACCGAGGACAGAAGATACACAAATCTGATTGGCCGAGAGCTCTGAGCAAGTCAGGATAACAACGACAGGAAGCCGTTTCCCTCCAACGGTTATTTCAAAATTCGAAATGACCGATGCCTAGACGTCTCTATAAAAAGGGCCATCAGAAGCTTCACTCATACAGAACTTGATCAAGCAATTACGCTGACCAAATTTCTACACAAGTTCTACAAGCAAAGAAGCAAAGCAAATCTTACACTACAATTCATCCATTTGTGTAAAAGTCTAGAGTGATTATTTCAATCGTCTAAAGTGTCTTAGCAAGTCATTGTATAGGACAAAACACTTATCATTTCTAGAGATAGAAAGGAGAGGCTGAGTACTCGGTTATAGTACTCAGCGAGAGATTAGGATTGAGTAGAGGTATAGAGGAATGTACTCTTGTTATACTCAGTTGCTAAGATTGTAAAGGGTTTGAGGCTCTACCTTTAAAGAGCTCAGTAGAGGATTCGAAATCTCGGAACGCGTTCTGGGGACAGGACGTAGGCTTAGAAGAAGCCGAACCTGGATAAATCTGCTGAGTAAAGTATTTCTTACCTTTAACTCCTTATATATATTGCTTGCTTAAAATAACCAAAACTGACCAAGTAAAGAGGTCAAGTTGAGTTGTGCGTGTTAAACATCTGAGCTCAGGAATAGACTCTAAGTGCTATCTCCTGACTCAAGCTAAGAAACTGCCTAGTCACCAGTTGACTAAGCCAGTATCTTGCTGTTTACTCAGCGCCGCTGTTAAAACCTTTTTCCTTAGAAAAAGAAGTCTGCCCTAATTGAAAAAAGTTTAAATAGTTCCTAACCCCCCCCCCCTTGGAACTGTACTTGCAACCTTATAAGGGACCCACAAGTGGTATCAGAGCTTTATAGCTCACTGCTAAAGGTCTAACAACCTTGAGCTGATCCCTACCATGAGCGAAAACAGTACTCGGTTTCTCCCTGGAAACCAAACAACTCAGATACTGCCTGAGGGGCTGTCCATTACTAGGCCTCCCCTATTCTTCGGGTCAAACTATAGGATGAAGAATTTCATTCAGGCTACAAACATGAGTGCCTGGCTATCTATAGTCCAAGGCCCGTTTGTACCTGTCGAAGTTGTGGCTGGCCAAACAGTTGTGAAAGTTGAGGCCAAATGGACAGAGGATGATCTAAAGAAGCTCCAAAACCATGCTTCGGCTATCAATATGCTTCACTGTGCGCTCGATGCTGCAGAATATAACAAAATCTCAGGTTGTGAGTCGGCGCAAGAGATCTGGAAAAAGCTGGAAGTCACCTATGAGGGAACCAATAAAGTAAAGGAGTCCAAGGTGAATCAGCAGATGAGACTGTACGAGCTGTTTGAGATGAACAATGATGAGGGCATTTCAGACATGAATGCAAGAATTACCAACATCATTAATGAGCTCAAGAGACTTGGGAAAATCTTCACCGAGGAAGAACAAGTCAAAAAGATACTCAGGAGTCTTCCTAAAGATTAGCAAGCAAAGAAGACAGCAGTTGAGGAAGCTCAGGATTTAACCACCTACAAATATGACGAACTCATCGGTTCATTACTGACCCATGAAATATCCATGAAAAACTTTGAGGTGAATGAAAAATCTGAAGACAAGAAGCAGAAGTCACTTGTCATGAAAGCTGACTCCACTGACGGGAGCTCAACTGATGATTAGGAGATGGCTATGTTCACAAGGAAGATGAAAAGGCTATTCAGGAAGAACGACAAATACTCTAAGAAGCCTTACAGAAAGTTTGATAAGTATAAAGCTGACTCAAGCGACAACAAATATAAAAAGGACAGCTCAAATCCCGTTACATGCTTTGAGTGCCATCAAACTGGCCATATTAAGTCAAGCTGCCCCACACTGAGGAAAGATAAGAAGAGCGGCAAAAAGGCAATGGTGGCTACATGGAGTGACAGTGATGAGTCTTCATCTACAGAAACTGAGGCCACCGAGTCAGCGAAGATATGCTTCATGGCTGACGAACTTGCTGAGCCATGCGTCTCTGAGCATGCTGACCTATCCATCGCATCAAATGACGAGGAGCAATCAAATGAGGTAATTTCTCTTCCCCAGCTCAGAAACGATATGGTTAATGCCCTGAGTGATCTCTACACACTTGTCAAGAAGTGTAATAAGAAAGTTAGAGCACTCAGCAGGCGCTGTGACGAAGTGGAAGAGGTCAAACTGAGTGACCTCAGATTCCTTCTTCAGGACAATTCAACTCTGCATGATAATATGAAAATCATACATGAGTCTGTCTCTGAAGTCCAATCAGTTTCAAAGAAACTGAGGAAGGACGTCACAACTATCCAGAACCAACTAAAGGTTCCAAATAAAAATAACACTCCTCTGAGAACTCAGTACTAAGGTACTCAGCAGAGATGGAATCCCCAGCGAAAAGTCCAGTGTGACTTTTGTGGGAAGAAAGGACACACCACTAAGGTGTGCTGGCACGCTCAGCACTGAGGTGCTGACAAGTTAGTGAGAAATCCTAAACAGAAGGTCAGCTGTGACTTCTGTGGAAAGAATGGCCATACTGTCCATGTATGTCGCCATTAAATAAAATATGATGCCATACCTGTTGCACCTAACAAGCCAGGACCCAAAAAGAATTGGGTACCTAAAAGTAACTAGTTGCAATGCAGGTAAGCCTGAGATGTGCCGAGAAGTCAAAGATATGGTATATTGACAGCGCATGCTCAAGGCATATGACGGGTGATGAAACTCAGTTCATCACGTTTGAACGTAAACGAGGAGGGAGCGTAAGTTTTGGAGACAACAAGAAGGGTAAGATAGTAGGGTCAGGAACCATCGGAGGTAATCCTACTATTAAATCTGTCTCCCTAGTCAGCGGACTCAAATATAACTTACTCAGCGTAGCTCAGCTATGTGACAATGGGAGAAAAGTTATATTTGATGCTACTGGATGTAAAATATACGAGGGTAAAACAAATGAGTTAATTTTAATTGCCCCTCGGATAGATAATGTCTTTATGCTAGACTTAGAGAAAAAGTTTTCAAAAACTGTGTGCTTAGTATCAAAGGAAGAAAATTCCTGGCTATGGCACAGGAGACTTGGTCATGTAAGCATGGGCCTCCTGGCCAAACTAGTAAGAAAGCAATTGGTTGAGGGACTGCCTGAACTTAAATTTAAAAAAGATCAATTATGCCACGCTTGCCAAGCTGGAAAACAAACCAAACAATCTTTTCATAGCAAAAATATTGTCTCAACTAAGCGTCCGTTAGAGTTACTACACTTGGATCTCTTTGGTCCAGTCCAGCCGCTGAGTCTGGGTGGAAGAAGATTTTCCTTGGTCATTGTAGATGACTTCTCTCGGTATACGTGGGTTATCTTGCTGACCAGCAAGGATGAGACCTTTGAGACATTTTCAAATTTGGTTAGAAAAATTGAAAATGAAAAAGACCTAAAATTAGCTCACATCCGTAGTGATAACGGTGGAGAATTCAAAAACCAAAAGTTTGTTGAATTCTGTGAAGCCAGCGGCATTGACCATAATTTTTCTGCTCCTAGAACACCTCAGCAAAATGGGGTTGTAGAAAGGAAGAACAGAACTCTGGTTGAAATAGCCAGGACAATGCTGGATGAGCATAGGCTTCCAAAGTATTTTTGGGGAGAGGCTGTTAACACAGCGTGCTATATTCTTAATAGGGCTCTAGTTAGACCTATACTCAAGAAAACCCCCTATGAACTTTGGAAAGGACGAAAGCCCAATATTGGATACTTTCGTGCCTTTGGCTGTAGATGTTTTATTTTAAATACCAAAGATAGCTTAGCAAAGTTTGATTCAAACCTGATGAGGCTATCTTTTTCGGCTACTCAACAAACAGCAAAGCATACAGAGTTTTTAATAAGCGAACTCAAGTTTTAGAAGAGTCAGTACATGTAGAGTTCAATGAAACTGACCCTGCAGGTAGATACCAGCCACTGACCGAAGATGATCCACACTCAGTAACCACCGCTGACCCAGAACCAGCTACTGAGTCATTCACGAAAAGGCTGACTAAGAGTAAGAGTGAACCTAAGATTACTTTTACTGACCCATCTACTTCTGCAAAGATTGTTGAAACAGAGACAGCACAAGACATAAATCTACCTAAAGAGATAAGGATCCCAAGAGGGCACTCAGAAAGTGCAATCCTTAATTCTGCTGGGAATACCCTGATGACGAGGAATCAACTCAGGAAGTACCTCAGCAATGTTGCCTTCGTCTCAGTACAAGAACCGAAGAATTTCGCTGAAGCTGAGTATGATGAATTCATGATGATCGCAATGTAAGAGGAGCTCGATCAATTTAGAAGAAACGATGTATGGGAGTTAGTGCCTCATCCAAAGAGTCAAAAGACCATTGGAACAAGATGGGTCTTCAGGAACAAGATGGATGAACAAGGAAACGTAGTCAGGAACAAAGCAAGGCTTGTAGCTCAGGGCTACAGTCAGCAAGAAGGTATTGACTACGGTGAGACCTTTGCCCTAGTGGCAAGGCTAGAGGCAATTAGAATTCTATGTGCATATGCATCTTACATGAACTTTAAGTTATTCCAAATGGATGTCAAAAGTGCATTTCTTAATGGAGTTATAAACGAGGAGGTTTATGTTAATCAACCTCCAGGTTTTGAGGATCCAAAATTCCCAAACCATGTTTATAAACTCAAAAAGGCTCTGTATGGCCTCAAGCAAGCACCACGTGCTTGGTATGAGAGGCTGACTAGTTTCCTGCTGACTAGAAATTACGTCAGGGGCAAAGCTGATACAACCTTATTCATTAAGAAAAAGGGTAAAGATACCCTGCTGGCCCAAATTTATGTTGATGATATAATATTTGGTGCAACTAACGAATCAATGTGCAAGGAGTTTAGCCAACAAATGCAGACTGAGTTTGAAATGTCCATGATGGGAGAACTCAACTTCTTCCTTGGTCTTCAAATTAAACAAGGAAAGAATAGCATCTTCATCAGTCAAGCCAAATATGCCAAGGAGATATTAAAGAAATATGACTTGGAGAATTGCAAGCCAATATCCACTCCTATGGGCACTGACACTGTCCTTTGCGCTGATGAGAATGGTAAGTCGGTAGACAGCAAATTATATCGAGATATGATAGGCTCTCTACTTTACTTAATAACCAGTAGACCAGACATTCAGTTTTCAGTATGCTACTGTGCTAGATATCAATCTAACCCTAAGGAATCTCATTACATTGCTGTAAAAAGAATCCTTAGATATTTGCAAAGCTCAGTGAATGCATGTTTATGGTATCCAAATACTCATGATTTTACACTCATCGGATACACTGACGCTGACTATGGACGGGATAAGCTGGAACGTAAAAGCACCTCTGGAGGATGTCACTTCTTAGGAAGCTGTCTTGTATCCTGGTTCAGCAAAAAGCAGGCGTCAGTAGCCCTGTCTACCACTGAAGCTGAGTACATTGTTGCTGGCCATTGTGTTGCTCAAGTCCTATGGATTAAGCAACAGCTTGAAGACTATGGTGTTCAAACGAAGACAATTGAAGTCAAATGTGACAATAAAAGTGCAATTGATCTTTCCATGAACCCAATTCAACCCAGCAGAATGAAGCATGTCAGCATCAGACATCACTTCATTAGAGACCATGTACTCAAAGGTGAGATCAAGCTGACCTTTGTCCCAACGGACGAACAGCTTGCGGATATCTTCACAAAGCCACTGGCTCGTGAGCAGTTCAGCATACTGAGAGAAGTTATTGGTATGTTCAATCCTCTTCAGTAAATTCCTAAACTAAATGAATATACATGCTGAGTGAATTATTATGCTGAATGATTGTCTTTGCTGTGTGATAATTGAAATTAATTAAACAGCAAATACTGAGTAAACTTGCATACTGAGTAAGTTAGTTTTAAACTTAGAAATCATCCGTTAATGCAATACTGACCACTCAGAATATCAAACGCTTGGCATTCTAAACGCTGAGTGTTAGATCCGTTAGAATAAATGCAAAAGCACGCGTATAGCCCTAAGATGACGTATGCGCCGTATGTGTCATAAATGCCAGGATCTTTGTCGGTACATAATCCCAAGGCAAAACTGACACATGGATTCGATTAAATCCACACCGCACATCCCATCTATAAATAATGGGTAATTCCCATCTTTTATTCTTTACACTTAATCAAATTCTAAGGCAAAGAAACTCCTTCTCTCTAAAAACTCTCTAAATCTTCCCCATCCTCGAAAATGACTAAGGTTTCATACAACATCTCCGATGCTGGCCACTCCAAGCCCAGCTCCGATGACACTTCCAGGCAAACTTCTGTGCCGGAACCTACGAAAGTAATCTCGCCGAGCAAAGGAAAAGCTGGCCAAACCTCTGGTCAAGGAAAGCCTGTGAAAGTCAGAACCTACTCCAAAGTTTTTGAGAACGTACGAGAATGGAAAGTTGAGCCCTCAAGATGGGTTTCAGAAAACTTCGTACAGAACGAACAACCTTTTTGCGAATGGATTTCACAAAACGGCTGGACGGAGCTGTTTTCGGTTAGGGATGACACCTACCCTGACCTGGTAAGGGAATTTTACCACAACCTTCGAGTTGAAAATGACAATACTGACTACCTGTGCACTGTGGTGAAAAAGAAAACCATCTTCATCAACCCCCTATACTTAGGAAATTTGCTCAAATTAAAGACAGCGGGAGCAAGGCTGAGAAGATCTGGAGATCAGGATGCATTGAGTATAACCATAACTTCTGCAAACCTGAGGGTCACTCAGGAGAAGTCGCAGCTTCATCAATGGGTCAGCACCAGAAGATGGCTCATTATTTACTGACCTACTTCATCTACCCAAAGATCAACTGCACTACATCAGCAACAAATTTCGAGCAATGCTTTATCTGGCATATGCTGACATACACCCCCATCAACATGCCAGTCTTTCTTATTGCTGGCTTCCTACGCAGCACTGGTACGCTGAGGCTCGGGTCAATTATCACAAGAATCCTCATTGACCATAAAGTTGACCTCGAAGGTGAGGAGAAGACTCGAGGATCTGAGATAACAGCTGCCTCGCTGAGAGTATTAAAGTTTGGACAACCTTTGAAGAAAGGTAAAGCTGCTGTTGCTACTACTGCTGGCCAAGCTGAGGGAACTGCTGAGCCAAAGAAAGGAAGAAGGTCTAAGGTCCCAGCTTCCCGAAAAAGGAAAACTGCTGAGACTCCCTCTAAAAATATTGAGTCTCCAGCAAAAAGACAAAAGTCAGCTGGCAAGTCAGCTGAAAAACGAAGCAGGCAAGGTGAGCTTGGAACTGAGGAAGCTGCCGAGCAACCTCAGAAGAAGCAGAAGTCTTCAACACTGACTCCCCTCAATGCTATACCTACTGATTTCATTGTACCGGGTGACTCTCACTTCACCCAGTGTCAAGGTACAATAGCTGAGTCAGAAGAACATGAGGTACAACTAGATGATCACTTCATCTCTCAAGTTGAGGAAGAACTTGATGGTGACAGTATCGAAGAAGAAGAAGAAGCCAGCGGTCAGGATGACGCTGAGGACTCTGAGGAAACGGCCAGTGAGAATGAGGCTGAGCATGCCGATACTGAGCTGGCTGCTGGAGTTGAGCAAGTACTCGACCAACACACTGTTGATCCAGTTGAAGAGCAAGCTGACCTGCCTCATACTGAGCAACAAGAATCTTCCCCTTCTCACTCAAGAGAACCTGATCATACTGTCACTCCAGCTCGTAGAAGGAGAAAGTTGGTTAAGGCCAGTGAGAAGCTAGTCAGTGAACCTCCTGTGCAACCACCAACTCTTCCTGACTTTGTCCTCTCAAAGACAACTAAGGACCCTTCTACCGTCAAACTCAAGTTTTTCAAACGCCAATCAACTTCCACTACATCGGCGCCATTAGAAAAGCAAGCCTCTGTTTCTTCTCAACAGGAACATGCCGACCCCAATGCTTCTGCGACATCAACCAGTCAGGTTGAACCGACTACTGTTCATGCTAATTCCTCTAGCATGGTGCTGACTCCACACACTTCTGCCGTCAGCACAGACAGTATTCGTATTACCACTTCTCCAACTCAACCCTCTGCCGATCAATCAACTATCCCACAAACACAAGTGCAGATTGAAAATGTTATTCCAGTTATTGACCAGGTTACTCCTTTCACTCCTCTTCCTTCCGGTCATACTGATATCCCTGAAGGATCACAAAGCTATCTGAATGCCACTGAGTCCGGTAAAAAGATCATTGACTCAGTGCAAGCATTAATCAGAGACCTTCAACATTCCACTCCTCCTGCTGCTGCATCTTCAATTCTTGAGACCACCCAGCTTTCCCAGGTCACTCAGCTTCTCAACAAAGTTAAGGGACTCAAGGATCTGCTGAACGTCGTCATATCCTTTCAAGCACATCAAGCTAAGCAGGATTCAATTGCCAAGCTGGCTGAGATCCAGCTGACAACCGTGCAACACTTGAACTCTCTCCACCAACAAGTTCAGCAATTGTCAGCTGTGAACACCGACTATGCCACCTCATCTGAAGTTAAGATGCTTTTTGCTCAGCTCCACACCGAGCAACTTAAGACAAATGAGCAAATGGTTTCTTACAATCAGTGCTCAGTAGAGCAAATAGGTGAGGCTATTCGCTTGCTTAATCTGAATAAGCAAGAGATGGATACTGACGCAATGAAGCAGAATGAGATGCTGACTCTCGCACAACAAACCTTCAACCACATTCGTCATAACAATATTCAACGTCAGTATTACGACACAGCTCTCTTAAAGACTTTTCACCAAATCTTTGCTGGCCTTACTGAAGCTCTTATCTGGCAAGGCAAAGCTCAAGCGTTTAGCATCAATATGCTCAGTGCTGCTGATCTCAAAGTACCCGAAGAGGTATCAGCTGATGGAGTTGCGATCTTTGATGGCGTAAATGAAAGCGCTGAGAAACTTAAGGAGCCGTCCCAAGTGTTGGTCCCTTGTTTAGTTGCAAGTATAGTTCCAAGGGGGGGTTAGGAACTATTTAAACTTTTTGCAATTTAGGTAGACTTCTTTTTCTAAAGAAAAAGGTTTGAACAGCGGCGCTGAGTAAACAGTAAGATACTGGCTTAGTCAACAGGTGACTAGGTCAGTTTCTTAGCTTGAGTCAGGAGATAGCACTTAGAGTCTATTCCTGAGCTCAGACGTTCAACGTGCACAACTCAACTTGACCTCTTTACTTGGTCAGTTTTGATTATTTAAAGCAAGCAATATAAAGAAGGAGTTAAGGTAAGAAATACTTCACTCAGCAGATTTATCCAGGTTCGGCTTCTTCTAAGCCTACGTCTTGTCCCCGGAACACGTTCCGAGATTTCAAATAATCTACTGAGCTCTTTAAAGGTAGAGCCTCAAACCTTTTACAATATCAGCAATTGAGTATGACAAGAGTACCTTCCTCTATACTTCTACTCAATCCTAATCTCTCCACTGAGTACTTAAAACCGAGTACTCAGCCTCTCCTTTCTATCTCTAGAAATGATAAGTGTTTTGTCCTAATACAAAGATGTGCTAAGACACTTTAGACGATTTACAATCACTCTAGACTTTTACACAGATATGAGAAATGTAGTGTAACAAATTTGCTTTGCTTCTTGCTTGCAGAACTTGTAGAGAATTGGTCAGCGTAACTGCTTGATAAAGTTCTGTGTTTTGTGAAGCTTGTGATGGCACTATTTATAGAGACGTCTGGGTCGTCGGTCATTTCGAATTTCGAAATAACCGTTGGAGGGAAACGGCTATGTGTCGTTGTCATCCTGACTTGTACAGAGCTCTCGGCCAATCACAATCGTGTATCTTCTGTCCTCGGTCAGCTCAGCAGATGGTCTCTCCTTTTATGGTAAAGTCAACTGGACAACATACTGTGTCGTCTGAACTTTGCTAAAAGAGGAAACACTTTGTCTGGAAGTTTTCCTTTGCCAGCTGCTGTCTTGTACGCTTTGTCGAGACTACTCAGCAGCTTCATCTTGAAGTTTTTCCCGAAGGTCTTCTAGATCCTTTCGATTGCTGAGTTGCGTTTTGAACAGAAACGGCAATGTCTTGACATACGCGGGCCGAGTGTACTGAGTTGTTTGACTTGGGCCTTGGCTTCCGTAATGGGCTTGGGCCTTTTGATAATATTTTAACTCAACATTGAACAAACACATTAGTAGAATTAAATCAAAGCATTTAAACTTAGTGTGTTTAGAATATGTATATATATTATACTTAAACAATTTTGTCAAATCAAAATTATGTGGAAAGGTGTTTCAACAAACTCCCCCATTTTAATGTTGGCAAAACTATTCAGCAAGGAACTCAGTATGAGCTCCCCCATGATAGTTGACCTAATATACTTTAGCAAACTCCCCCGTAAGGGTTGAGCTACTGACTTAGTTTTACTTAAAACATTTAAGGATTTAAATGAGTAAGTCTAAGGTCAGTTTTTAGGTATAGGTCAGCTATATCACATATTCTATTTACTCAGTGGTAAGCGGAAGGTTTAAACATATAGAGCGCGTGCTGAGTAATTTGTTCAATGAGTTCTTATCAGAATATTTCATAAGTATATAGGTTCATGTCAAACATGTTATCAGCATATCATTTAGTCAATATTACAAGTTTTAAACATAGCTGATTTAATTGAAGATACATAATGACTCAGTACTTAAAAGCATATATCATAACTCAGGATTTGAATAAGAAAAGTAAGTATGATATATTGATAGAAGTCAGCAGTTACACAGCAAAAGAAATAAACATAGCACATAGATTACAAATGTTAAGACCTAGCCTATCTATTTCTTTTTCTTGCCCTGTGACTGACTTCTCTCGTACCAATGTTGCTCATGCTGAGCTCTAGCAGCTTGCGCTTTCTCCCTCGTTTTGTCAACTTCAGGGAGCTTGAACGCATCGGTTAAGACAGCACGAGAAAGTTCTTGTGAAAGCTCTTTTAGTTTGTCAGCACTTTCATTTACGCCATCAAAGATGGCAACTCCATCAGCTGATACTTCGACTGGTACGCGAAGATCAGCAGCACTGAGCATATTTACACCGAAAGCTTGAGCTTTTGCTTGCTAGATGAGAGCTTCAGAGAGGCCAGCAAAGACTTGGTGGAAAGTTTTCAAGAGAGCTGAGTCATAATGATGATGCTGGATATTATTATGACGGATGTGATTGAAGGATTGTTGTGCGAGAGATAGCAACTCATTCTGCTTCAATGCGTCAGTATCCATCTCTTGTTTGTTGAGGTTAAGTAGCCTGATGGCCTCACCGATTTGCTCGACTGAGCACTGACTATAGGACACCATTTGCTCATTTGTCTTAATTTGCTCAGTATGAAGCTGAGCAAAAAGCATCTTGAGTTCTGAGGAAGTGGCGTAGTCAGTGTTCACAGCAGACAACTTCTGAACTTACTGATGGAGAGAGTTCAGATGTTGAATTGTTGACAGCTGTATCTCTTCCAACTTGGCAAGTGAATCCTGCTTAGCTTGCTGGGCTTGGAATGACAAGACTATATTCAGCAGATCCTTGAGTCCCTTGACTTCATTGAGAAGTAGAGTGACCTGGGAGAGCTGAGTTGTCTCAGGAATTGAAGATCCAGCAGTAGGCGAAGCGGAGTGTTGAAGATCGGGGATGAGTGCTTGTACTGAATCAATGAGCTTTTTGCCGGACTCAGTGGCATCCCGATGTACATCAGTATGGCCAGAAGAAAGTGGAGTGAAGGGAGTACCCTGGTCAGTGACTGGATGAGTTGTCTCAATCTGCATTTGAGTTGGAGGAATTATTGATTGATCAGCAGAGAGGTTGTTGATGGAAGACATAACCCGAACACTGTCGGTGCTGACAGCAGAAAGATGGGGAGTCAGCACTATGCTTGAGGAGACAGCATGGACAGTGGTTGGTTCAACCTGACTTGTTGAAGTGGTTGAAGTGTTATGGTCGGCATGTTCCTGTTGAGAAGAAACAGAGGCTTGTTTTTCCAACGACGTTGTAGTAGAGGAAGTTGATGGCCGTTTGAAAAACTTTAGTTGAACAGTAGAAGGGTCCTTTATTGTCTTAGGGAGGACAAGTTCAGGAATAGATGGTGATTGCACAGGAAGTTCACTGACCATCACCTCACTGGCCTTAACCAGCTTTCGCCTTCTACGTGGTGGAGTGGTATGATGAGCAGGTTCTTCTGAGTGAGTATGAGAAGGTTCCTTTTGCTCAGTATGGGTCTGGTCAGCTTGCTCAACTTGCTCAACTTGCTCAACTCCAGCAGCTAACTCGGTGTCAGTTTGCACATTTCCACCAGCTACCCCAGTGTTAGCATCCTCAGCTTCAATTTCGCTGGCAGTTTCTTCTGAATCCTCAGCGTCATCCTGACCGCTAGTTTCTTCTTCTTCCTCTTCCTCCTCAGAACTATCTCCGTCAAGTTCTTCCTCAACTTGGGAGATGAAGTGGTCATCTAACTGGACCTCAGTTTCCGTAGCATCAGCACTTTGGCATTGAGTGAAATGAGAATCACCCGGTACAATAAAGTCGGTCGGTATAACGTCCAAAGGTGCCAGTGTTGAAGTCTTTTGCTTCTTCTGAGGTAGCTCAGCAGCTTCCTCAGTTCCAGGCTCATCTTGCCTGGTTCTCTTTTCAACTGACTTTCCAGCTGACCTCTGCCTCTTTGCAGGAGACTCAACATTTGGTGACTCAGTAGATTTTCTCTTGCGAGAAGCTGGAGCCTTAGTTCTTCTCCCTTTCTTAGGCTCAGCAACAGTTTCCTCAGTTTGGCCAGCTTGGCCAGCAGCAGCAGCTTTTCCTTTCTTCAAGGGCTGCCCAAATTTCAGTGCCCTCAGCGAGGCAGCTGTGATCTCAGTTCCTTTGAAAGATTCCTCGCCTTCGAGATCAATCTTGTGGTCAAGAAGAATTCGAGTTATGAGTGACCCAAGCCTCAGCATACCCGTGTTGCGTAGGAACCCAGCAACTAAGAAGACCGGCATGTTGATGGGGGTGTACGTTAGCATGTTCCATATGAAGCACTGTTCAAAGTTTGTTGCTGATGTAGTGCAGTTGATCTTTGGGTAAATGAAATAGCTCAGCAGGTAGTGAGCCATCTTCTGGTGCTGACCCATTGAAGATGCTGAGACCTCTCCTGAGTAACCCTTAGGTTTGCAGAAGGAATGGACGTAATCAATCTTGTCCTGATCTCCTGACTTCCTCAGCCTTGCTCCCTCAGTTTTCAGCTGGAGGAGATTTCCTATGTAGAGGGGGTTGATGAAGATGGTTTTCCCTTTTACCTCAGTGCAGAGATAGTCGGTGGTATCACTGACTACTTTGAGGTTGTGGTAGAATTCCCTCACTAAGTCAGGATAGGTTTCATCCCGAACTGAGAACAACCCAGTCCATTCGTTCTTGGAAATCCATTCGGCAAATGGTTGTTCATGTTGTACGAAATGCTCAGAGACCCATCTGGAGGGCTCAACCTTCCATTCGCAGACATTTTCGAAGACCTTGGAATAGGTCCTGATCTTAACAGCTTTCCCTTGGCCAGAAGTTTGGCCAGTTTTACCCTTGCTCGGTGTAGAAGGGTTTCGTAAAGGTTCATCGGAGCTAGAATTTTGGTGACCGGCACCGGAGACATTGCAGGAAATCTTAGTCATAGTTCGAAGATGGGAAGGTTTTAGAAAGATTTAAGAGAGAGAGAGTATTCTTTGCCTTAGAATGATTAAGCGTAAAGAGTAAAAGATGGGGAAATACCCATAATTTATAGACGAAATGAACGGTGTGGATCTTAATCGAATCGATGTGTCAGTTTTGCCTTGGGATCATGTACCGACAACGATCCTGACATTTATGACACATTACGGCGAATACGTCATCCTAGGCTATACGCGTGCTTTGCATTTATGCTAACGGATTAATCACTCAGTATTTAGAATGTCAAGCGTTTGATATTCTGAGTGGTCAGTGCAATATTTAAGGATGATTTTAAGTTCAAGTTCTAAACTAATTTACTCAGCGTGCAAGTTTACTCAGTATTGTATATTCAGTCAGTTTCGATGAGTTACTCACCAAACAATACATCATTCAGCATGTAATTCACTCAACATTCATATTCATTTAGCACAGGAATTTACTGAAGAGGATTAAACATACCAATTTCTTCTCTCAGTATGCTGAACTGCTCACGGGCCAGTGGCTTCGTGAAGATATCCGCAAGCTGTTCATCCGTTGGGACAAAGGTCAGCTTGATCTCACCCTTGAGTACATAATCTCTAATGAAGTGATGTCTGATGCTGACATGCTTCATTCTGCTGTGTTGAATTGGGTTCTTGGAAAGATCAATTGCACTCTTATTGTCACATTTGACTTCAATTGTCTTCGTTTGAACACCATAATCTTCAAGTTGTTGCTTGATCCATAGGACTTGAGCAACACAATGACCAGCAGCAATGTACTCAGCTTCAGTGGTGGACAAGGCTACTGACGCCTGCTTTTTGCTGAACCAGGATACAAGACAGCTTCCTAAGAAGTGGCATCCTCCAGAGGTGCTTTTTCGTTCCAGCTTATCTTGTCCATAGTAAGCGTCAGTGTATCCGATGAGTGTAAAATCATGAGTATTTGGATACCACAAACCTGCGTTCACTGAGCTTTGCAAGTATCTAAGGATTCTTTTTACAGCAATGTAATGAGATTCCTTAGGGTTAGATTGATATCTAGCACAGTAGCATACTGAAAACTGAATGTCCGGTCTACTGGCTGTTAAGTAAAGTAGAGAGCCTATCATACCTCGATATAATTTGCTGTCTACTGACTTACCATTCTCGTCAGCGCAGAGGACAGTGTCAGTGCCCATAGGAGTGGATATTGGCTTGCAATTCTCCAAGTCATATTTCTTTAATATCTCCTTGGCATATTTGGCTTGACTGATGAAGATGCCATTCTTTCCTTGTTTAATTTGAAGACCGAGGAAGAAGTTGAGTTCTCCCATCATAGACATTTCAAACTCAGTCTGCATTTGTTTGCTAAACTCCTTGCACATTGATTCGTTAGTTGCACCAAATATTATATCATCAACATAAATTTGGGCCAGCAGGGTATCTTTACCCTTTTTCTTAATGAATAAGGTTGTATCAGCTTTACCCCTGACGTAATTTCTAGTCAGCAGGAAACTGGTCAGCCTCTCATACCAAGCACGTGGTGCTTGCTTGAGGCCGTACAGATCCTTTTTGAGTTTGTAAACATGGTTTGGGAACTTAGGGTCCTCAAAACCTGGAGGTTGATTTACATAAACCTCCTCGTTTATAACTCCATTAAGAAATGCACTTTTGACATCCATTTGGAATAATTTAAAATTCATGTAAGATGCATATGCACATAATATTCTAATTGCCTCTAGGCTTGCCACTGGGGCAAATGTCTCACCGTAGTCTATACCTTCTTGCTGACTGTAGCCCTGAGCTACAAGCTTTGCTTTGTTCCTGACTACGTTTCCTTGTTCGTCTATCTTGTTCCTGAAGACCCATCTTGTTCCGATGGTCTTTTGACTCTTTGGATGAGGCACTAACTCCCATACATCATTTCTTTGAAATTGATCGAGCTCCTCTTGCATTGCGTTCATCCAGAATTCATCGTACTCAGCTTCAGCGAAATTCTTCGATTCTTGTACTGAGACGAAAGCAACATTACTGAGGTACTTCCTGAGTTGATTCCTCGTCATCAGGGTATTCCCAGCAGAATCAAGGATTGCACTTTCGGAGTGCCCTCTTGGAATCCTTATTTCTTTGGGTAGATTTATGTCTTGTGCTGTTCCTGTTTCAACAATCTCTGCAGAAGTAGATGGGTCAGTAAAAGTAATCTTAGGTTCACTCTTACTCTTGGTCAGCCTTTTCGTGAATGACTCAGTAGCTGGTTCTGGGTCAGCGATGGTTACTGAGTTTGGATCATCTTCGATCAGCGGCTGGTATCTACCTGCAGGGTCAGTTTCATCGAACTCTACATGTATTGACTCTTCTAAAACTTGAGTTCGCTTATTAAAAACTCTGTATGCTGTGCTATTTGTTGAGTAGCCCAAAAAGATAGCCTCATCAGCTTTTAAATCAAACTTTGCTAAGCTATCTTTGGTATTTAAAATAAAACATCTACAGCCAAAGGCACGAAAGTATCCAATATTGGGCTTTCGTCCTTTCCAAAGTTCATAGGGGGTTTTCTTGAGTATAGGTCTAACTAGAGCCCTATTAAGAATGTAGCATGCTGTGTTAACAGCCTCTCCCCAAAAATACTTTGGAAGCCTATGCTCATCCAGCATTGTCTTGGCTATTTCAACCAGAGTTCTGTTCTTCCTTTCTACAACCCCATTTTGCTGAGGTGTTCTAGGAGCAGAAAAATTGTGGTCAATGCCGCTGGCTTCACAGAATTCAACAAACTTTTGGTTTTTGAACTCTCCACCGTTATCACTACGGATATGAGCTAATTTTAGGTCTTTTTCATTTTCAATTTTTCTAACCAAATTTGAAAATGTCTCAAAAGTCTCATCCTTGCTGGTCAGCAAGATGACCCACGTATATCGAGAGAAGTTATCTACAATGACCAAGGAAAATCTTCTTCCACCCAGACTCAGCGACTGGACTGGACCAAAGAGATCCAAGTGTAGTAACTCTAACGGACGTTTAGTTAAGACAATGTTTTTACTGTGAAAAGATTGTTTGGTTTGTTTTCCAGCTTGGCAAGCGTGGCATAATTGATCTTTTTGTAATTTAAGTTCAAGCAGTCCCTCAACCAATTGCTTTCTTGCTAGTTTGGCCAAGAGGTCCATGCTTACATGACCAAGTCTCCTGTGCCATAGCCAGGAATTTTCTTCCTTTGTTACTAAGCACACAGTTTTTGAAAACTTTTTCTCTAAGTCTAGCATAAAGACATTATCTATCCGAGGGGCAGTTAAAATTAACTCATTTGTTTTACCCTCGTATATTTTACATCCAGTAGCATCAAATATAACTTTTCTCCCATTGTCACATAGCTGAGTAAGTTATATTTGAGTCCGCTGACTAGGGAGACAGATTTAATAGTAGGATTACCTCCGATGGTTCCTGAGCCTACTATCTTACCCTTCTTGTTGTCTCCAAAACTTATGCTCCCTCCTCGTTTACATTCAAACGTGATGAACTGAGTTTCATCACCCGTCATATGCCTTGAGCATGCGCTGTCAATATACCACATCTTTGACTTCTCGGCACATCTCAGGCTTACCTGCATTGTAACTAGTTACTTTTAGGTACCCAATTCTTTTTGGGTCCTAACTTGTTAGGTGCAACAGGTATAGCATCATATTTTATTTTATGGCGACATACATGGACAGTATGGCCATTCTTTCCACAGAAGTCACAACTGACCTTTTGTTTAGGATTTTTTACTGACTTGTCAGCACCCCAGTGCTAAGCATGCCAGCACACCTTAGTGGTGTGTCCTATCTTCCCACAAAAGTCACACTGGACTTTTCGCTGGCGATTCCATCTCTGCCGAGTACCTTGGTACTGAGTTCTCAGAGGAATGTTATTTTTATTTGGAACCTTTAGTTGGTTCTGGATGGTTGTGACATCCTTCCTCAGTTTCTTTGAAACTGACTGGACTTCAGAGACATACTCATGCATGATCTTCATGTTATTATGCAGAGTCGAATTGTCCTGAAGAAGGAATCTGAGGTCACTCAGTTTGACCTCTTCCACTTTGTCACAGCGCCTGCTGAGTGCTCTTACTTTCTTGTTACACTTCTTAACAAGTGTATAGAGATCACTCAGGGCATTAACCATATCGTTTCTGAGCTGGGGAAGAGAAATTACCTCATTTGATTGCTCTTCATCATCTGATGCGATGGATGGGTCAGCATGCTCAGAGACGCATGGCTCAGCAAGTTCGTCAGCCATAAAGCATATCTTTGCTGACTCGGTGGCCTCAGTTTCTGTTGATGAAGATTCATCACTGTCACTCCAAGTAGCCACCATTGCTTTCTTCCCACTCTTCTTGTCTTTCCTCAGCGTGGGGCAGTTTGACTTAATATGGTCAGTTTGATGGCACTCAAAGCATGTAATGGGCTTTGAGCTGTCCTTTCTGTATTTGCTGTCGCTTAAGTCAGCCTTATACTTAAACTTTTTGTAAGGCTTTTTAGAATATTTGTCGTTCTTCCTGAACAGCCTTTTCATCTTCCTTGTGAACATAGCCATCTCCTCATCATCAGTTGAACTCCCATCAGTGGAGTCAGCTTTCATGACAAGTGACTTCTGCTTCTTGTCATCAGATTTTTCCTTCACCTCAAAGTTTTTCATGGATATCTCATGGGTCAGCAATGAACCGATGAGTTCGTCATATTTGTAGGTGGTTAAATCCTGAGCTTCCTCAACTGCTGTCTTCTTTGCTTGCCAGTCCTTCGGAAGACTCCTGAGTATCTTTTTGACTTGTTCTTCCTCAGTGAAGATTTTCCCAAGTATCTTGAGCTCATTTATGATGTTGGTGAACCTTGCGTTCATGTCTGAAATGCCCTCATCATTGTTCATCTCGAACAGCTCGTACAGTCTCATCTGCTGATTCACCTTTGATTCTTTTACTTTGTTTGTTCCCTCGTAGGTGACTTCCAGCTTTTTCCAAATCTCTTGTGCCGACTCACAACCTGATATTTTGTTATATTCTGCAGCATCAAGCGCACAGTGAAGCATATTGATAGCCGAAGCATGGTTTTGAAGCTTCTTAAGATCATCCTCTGTCCATTTGGCCTCAGCTTTTATAACTGTTTGGCCAGCCACAACCTCGACAGGTAAAAACGGGCCTTGGACTATAGATAGCCAGGCACTCATGTTTGTAGCCTGAATGAAGTTTTTCATCCTATTATTCCAGAAGGTATAGTTTGACCCGAAAAATAGGGGAGGCCTAGTAATGGACAGCCCCTCAGGCAGTATTTGAGTTGTTTGGTTTCCAGGGAGAAACCGAGTGCTGTTTTCGCCCATGGTAGGGATCAGCTCAAGGTTGTTAGACCTTTTAAAGTGAGCTTTTAAGCTCTGATACCACTTGTTGGTCCCTTGTTTAGTTGCAAGTATAGTTCCAAGGGGGGGTTAGGAACTATTTAAACTTTTTGCAATTTAGGTAGACTTCTTTTTCTAAAGAAAAAGGTTTGAACAGCGGCGCTGAGTAAACAGTAAGATACTGGCTTAGTCAACAGGTGACTAGGTCAGTTTCTTAGCTTGAGTCAGGAGATAGCACTTAGAGTCTATTCCTGAGCTCAGACGTTCAACGTGCACAACTCAACTTGACCTCTTTACTTGGTCAGTTTTGATTATTTAAAGCAAGCAATATAAAGAAGGAGTTAAGGTAAGAAATACTTCACTCAGCAGATTTATCCAGGTTCGGCTTCTTCTAAGCCTACGTCCTGTCCCCGGAACACGTTCCGAGATTTCAAATAATCTACTGAGCTCTTTAAAGGTAGAGCCTCAAACCTTTTACAATATCAGCAATTGAGTATGACAAGAGTACCTTCCTCTATACTTCTACTCAATCCTAATCTCTCCGCTGAGTACTTAAAACCAAGTACTCAGCCTCTCCTTTCTATCTCTAGAAATGATAAGTGTTTTGTCCTAATACAAAGATGTGCTAAGACACTTTAGACGATTTACAATCACTCTAGACTTTTACACAGATATGAGAAATGTAGTGTAAGAAATTTGCTTTGCTTCTTACTTGCAGAACTTGTAGAGATTTGGTCAGCGTAACTGCTTGATAAAGTTCTGTGTTTTGTGAAGCTTGTGATGGCACTATTTATAGAGACGTCTGGGTCGTCGGTCATTTCGAATTTCGAAATAACCGTTGGAGGGAAACGGCTATGTGTCGTTGTCATCCTGACTTGTACAGAGCTCTCGGCCAATCACAATCGTGTATCTTCTGTCCTCGGTCAGCTCAGCAGATGGTCTCTCCTTTTATGGTAAAGTGAACTAGACAGCATACTGTGTCGTCTGAACTTTGCTAAAAGAGGAAACACTTTGTCTGGAAGTTTTCCTTTGCCAGCTGCTGTCTTGTATGCTTTGTCAAAACTACTCAGCAGCTTCATCTTGAAGTTTTTCCCGAAGGTCTTCTAGATCCTTCCGATTGCTGAGTTGCGTTTTGAACAGAAACGGCAACGTCTTAACATACGCGGGCCGAGTGTACTGAGTTGTTTGACTTGGGCCTTAGCTTCCGTAATGGGCTTGGGCCTTTTGATAATATTTTAACTCAACATTGAACAAACACATTAGTAGAATTAAATCAAAGCATTTAAACTTAGTGTGTTTAGAATATGTATATATATTATACTTAAACAATTTTGTCAAATCAAAATTATGTGGAAAGGTGTTTCAACACCAAGAACTGACTCGAGATGTATTAACTGATGCTTTCAGACTCACTGAAGTTGACAAAACGGGGGAGAAAGAACATGCAGCTAGAGCTCAGCATGAGCAAAGTCAGTCGTCGCAACACAAGAAAAAGAAATAGATAGGCTAGCTCAGTATAGACTAAGCCAGTTGTAATCTATTTACTATCTATATAAATTTTGCTGTGTAAACACTGACTTCTATCTATATATCATATCTGCATCTTTTATTCAATTCCTGAGTTATGATATATGTTACTAAGTACTGAGTCATTATGTATCTTCAATTAAATCAGCTATGTTTAATACTTGTAACATTTATTGACTAAATCAAATGCTGATAACATGTTTGACATTGACCTATGTGTTTATAAAACATTCTGTTAAGAACTCATTGAACAACAAATTACTCAGCGCGCTCTATATGACTAAACCTTCCGCTTAATAATGAGTAAATAGAATATGTTGAAATAGCTGACCTATATCTGAAAACTGACCTTAGACTTACTCATTTAAACCTTTAAATGTTTTGAGTAAAACTAAGTCAGTAGCTCAACCCTTACGGGGGAGTTTGCTAAATTATACTAGGTCAACTATCCTGGGGGAGCTCATACTGAGTTCCTCGCTGAATAGTTTTGCCAACATCAAAATGGGGGAGTTTGTTGAAACACCTTTCCACATAATTTTGATTTGACAAAATTGTTTAAGTATAATTTAAAATACATATTCTAAACATACTAAGTTTAAATGCTTTGATTTATTCTACTAATGTGTTTGTTCAATGTTGAGTTAAAACTGTTATAAGACACAAGAATTTAAAGGCCCAAGCCCAATACGGAAGCCAAGGCCCAAGTCAAACAACTCAGTACAACTCGGCCCGCGTTTGTCAAAACGTTGCCGTTCTGGACAAAACGCAACTCAGCAAAAGAAGGATCTAGAAGACCTTCGGGAACAACTTCAAGATGAAGCTGCTGAGTAGATTCGACAAACATACAAGACAGCAGCTGGCTAAGGAAAACTTCCAGACAAAGTATTTCCCCTTTGGGCAAAGTTCAGACGACACAGTATGCTGTCCAGTTGACTTTACCATAAAAGGAGAGACAGTCTGCTGAGCTGACCGAGGACAGAAGATACACAAATCTGATTGGCCGAGAGCTCTGAGCAAGTCAGGATAACAACGACAGGAAGCCGTTTCCCTCCAACGGTTATTTTGAAATTCGAAATGACCGATGCCCAGACGTCTCTATAAAAAGGGCCATCAGAAGCTTCACTCATACAGAACTTGATCAAGCAATTACGCTGACCAAATTTCTACACAAGTTCTGCAAGCAAAGAAGCAAAGCAAATCTTACACTATAATTCATACATTTGTGTAAAATTCTAGAGTGATTATTTCAATCGTCTAAAGTGTCTTAGCAAGTCATTGTATAGGACAAAACACTTATCATTTCTAGAGATAGAAAGGAGAGGCTGAGTACTCGGTTATAGTACTCAGCGAGAGATTAGGATTGAGTAGAGGTATAGAGGAAGGTACTCTTGTTATACTCAGTTGCTAAGATTGTAAAGGGTTTGAGGCTCTACCTTTAAAGAGCTCAGTAGAGGATTTGAAATCTCGGAACGCGTTCCGGGGACAGGACGTAGGCTTAGAAGAAGCCGAACCTGGATAAATCTGCTGAGTAAAGTATTTCTTACCTTTAACTCCTTATATATATTGCTTGCTTAAAATAACCAAAAACTGACCAAGTAAAGAGGTCAAGTTGAGTTGTGCGCGTTAAACATCTGAGCTCAGGAATAGACTCTAAGTGCTATCTCCTGACTCAAGCTAAGAAACTAACCTAGTCACTAGTTGACTAAGCCAGTATCTTGCTGTTTACTTAGCGCCGCTGTTAAAACCTTTTTCCTTAGAAAAAGAAGTCTGCCCTAATTGAGAAAAAGTTTAAATAGTTCCTAACCCCCCCTTGGAATTATACTTGCAACCTTATCAGGGACCCATACAGCTCCCACACAAGTGTCGCTTGCGTCGCACATTATTTCAAAAGGTTGCTCCCAATCTGGTCCTGCTAGTATAGGTGAGTTGATCAGCTTAGTCTTTAAGAGCTCAAAGGCCTTCAAACAGTCTGCATTGAAAGAGAACTCGGCTTCCTTATGGAGTAGGGCTGACAATGGGAGTGCAATCTTTGAAAAATCTTTTATAAACCGGTGATAAAACCCTGCGTGCCCCAAAAAACTTCTCACATCTTTGACGTTCGCAGGCACAGCCAGTTTCTCGATTACTTCCACTTTTGCCTTGTCCACTTCCATTCCTTTCTCAAAAATTTTATGCCCTAGCACAATTCCTCTAGTGACCATGAAATGGCACTTTTCCCAATTCAAGACTAAGTTAGTCTCCTTGCACCGCGCGAGCACCGCTTCAAGGTTGTTTAGACAGCTATCAAATGAACTTCCATAGACCGAGAAGTCATCCATAAATATTTCCACAGTCCGCTCCACCATGTCATGAAAAATCGACATCATACATCTCTGAAAAGTGGCAGGAGCATTGCACAGTCCGAAAGGCATCCTTCTGTAAGCATAAGTCCCATACGGACATGTGAACGTGGTTTTCTCTTGGTCCTCGCAATGAATTGCGATTTGGTTATATCATGAATACCCATCAAGAAAACAATAGAATGCGTAGCCCGCTAGTCTTTCTAACATCTGGTCAATGAAGGGTAAGGGGAAATGGTCCTTCATTGTGGCTTAATTAAGCTTTTTGTAGTCGACGCAAACTCTCCACCCTGTTATTGTTCTTGTGGGTACTAGCTCGTCCTTTTCATTTAGGACTACGGTTGTTCCTCCTTTCTTTGGCACAACGTGGATAGGGCTTGTCCACACACTATCAGATATTGGGTAGATAATACCAGCATCGAGAAGCTTGATCACCTCCTTTCTCACAACCTCCTTCATGTGGGGATTGAGCCTTCGCTGCGGCTGAACAGTTGGTCTGTGGTCCTTTTCCATCAAGATTCTATGAACACAGACTACAGGGCTAATTCCTTTTATGTCATCAATTTTCCATGCGATTGCAGCCTTGTTTCTTCGCAAGACCGCCATTAGTTGCGCCTTTTGGTCATGAGTTAATTTTGATGATATGATGACAGGACTTCCGCTGGGTGGTTCAAGGAAAGCGTACTCGAGATGTTCAGGCAACGACTTCAATTCTGGCTTAGACACAGGCACAGTTGGTACCTCTGGTGGTTCTTGATGAGTTGGAATAGCAGGGTCTAACGGAGGTGTCGGAAAGTTGCTTTCAATGGAACAGCCTGTTCCTTCGCATATGTTCACCTCTCTCCCCAATAAAGTTTCTAATGTGTCCTGTTCCTGCAAAGTAGTAAGACTCTGAAAATCATCTAAGAAACAGCAAGTGTCATCATTATTATTCGCATGCCTCATTGCTTCATTCATTTTAAATATGACTTCCTCACCATTTATCCTTAAGAATAAATTTCCCTCTCCTACATCTATCAATGCTTTTCCTGTCGCTAGAAATGGTCTACCTAGGATAATAGGGACATGCAAATCTTCATCAATGTCCATTATAATAAAATCAACGGGCAAAATGAATTTCCCTACTTGGACTAACACGTCTTCTACTATTCCCTTAGGATAGCATACAGAACAATCAGCTAATTGAATAGACATACAAGTGGGTTGTGGTTCTCCTAACCCGAGTTGTGCATATACAGAATATGGCATTAGGTTTATGCTAGCTCCTAGGTCGCAAAGTGCATTTTCAATAGTCAGCTTTCCAATTGAACAAGGAATCGAAAAACTCCCTGGATCTTTTAGCTTCTTTGGAAGCTGCTGCTTGTTTTGGAGTATGGACGAACAGTCTCTGTTGAGTTGTATCATGGAAATGTTCTCCAGTTTCTTCTTGTTCGATAGGATATCTTTGAGGAACTTTGCGTATGTTGGCATCTGTGCCAGTGCTTCCACAAAAGGTATGTTGATATGCAATTTCCTCAAAGTGTCTAACACTCTAGAATTCTGCTCCTCCAACTTCTTGTTGATTAGCCGCGTTGGATATGGCACCGGTGGGTCATACGGCTGTGGTGGTTTACATGCTCTTTCCTTCTCTTGATCTGGCTTACTTGCTTGGTTAGCCTTCCTCGTTTCTTCATTACCAGGAACAGCTTGTTCCAGTTCCCCTTCAGCCTCTTTGGATGTTCCTGCACGCTCAGCATCCTTGTTAGATAAAACAACTGGTTGAGTTTCCTTACCAGACCTCAAGGTGATTGCCATGACGTCGCCTTTAGGATTTGGCTCAGTATTGCTCGGCATTATCCCCTTTCCTTTTGATGTGGACGCGGCGATCTGGTGGACTTGTGTTTCCAGATTCTTGATCGATGCCTGTGTCTGTTTCATGAACTGCATCATCATTGTTTTCATATCTGGTTCGACTTCTTCCTTTTGTGGCACATGTTGCTTATAATGCTGCTGAGGTTGTCTTTGGTAATGTCCTCCCTGCTGTTGTTGATACCTCGGCTGATCTTGATACTGGGGTGGTCCTTGCTGGTCTGGTTGGCCTGTCCATCCAAAATTTGGATGGTTCCTGGTTTCCGAGTTGTAGGTGTTGGAATAACGGTTGGGCTGATTCCTCTGATTGTACCATGCGTAGTCGCATTCAGCCCGTGTGCCTTTTCCTTGCTTAACTCCAGGACAGTTGATATTGAAATGAGCTCCTCCGCAAAAACCACAACTTTCATTGAATGGTGGTTCACTAAATGGCGGTTAATTGTGAATGGACGAGACATTTATCTTTCCCAGCTGCCGAGTAAGCTGTTCTACTTGGCTTGTTAGTTTTGACACGACATCCTCGTTTCCTGTCCTTTTTCCTTCACTTCTTGACGAATGCCAGTTGTAACTCGTGCTGACCACGTTCTCTATTAGGTCATATAAAGCTTGTGGCTCTAGATCTTCTGGGTTACCATTCGTGATAGATTCGATCTGGATTTTGTAAACGTTGGTCGCGCCATTGTAAAAATTCTACATTTGCATCCACATAGGGATACCATGATTTGGCACCCTTCTGAGCAGCTCTTTGTATCTTTCCCATGCTTCTGCCAACGACTCATCTTCGTCCTATATGAAGCGTGACACTTCATTTCGTAGCTTGATGGCTTGTCGAGGCGGAAAATACTTCATCAGAAAAGCTCTTGCCATCTCTTCCCAACTCATGATCGTTCCAGGCTGTAAATTTCACAGCCATGTTTTTGCTTTATCCCTTAGTGAAAAAGGGAACAACTTTAATCTTATCATGTCATCAGAGACACCTCTGTTCGACCTGAATGTGTTGCACAAGATGATGAATTCTTGAAGATGCCCATTAGGATCTTCAGATTGAAACCCATTAAATTGCACCGAGGCTTGGATCATTTGTATCATGGACCCCTTTACTTCGAACATGTTGTTTCCCTCGTTGGGCAATACGATACACGATGAGTGTCCCTCGGTAGTTGGCCTAGAGTAGTCTCTGATTCTCATAACAGGAGGGTTATTATTTTCTCCTTCCTCTTCTTGGTTTGGTGGAACTGGTTGTTCTGGTCCTTCCCTTCCAGCCATTCTTCTCTCTCTTTGCCTTTCTCTTTGTCTAGCACGTCGAGCTCCCGCTCTGTTTCATCTCAATTCGAGATCGATAGGAAAAACAGGAGGTGCAGCTCTACACATAAACGGAAAAATGACCTTTTTGTTCCTGCACGCCTTAACACACAGATTAAAAACACCCTGTTTTACAGAAATTTCAGCTATAAATTTGTTGCTCTCAATCCCTGGCAGCGGTGCCAAAAACTTGGTGTCCTCAAATGAGACTCTAGCAAGTGCACTAGATACAAGTAATAAAGTGATAAGTGAGTATCGTCTCCACAGGGATTGTGATTCAAATAAATATCGGAAATCGTTGCTAAACAGTGTGTGTTACAACAGTGTCTTCCTTTATGGTTGATTGTTTGATATTGGTTGTTTAATGACTCAGGCAGAATGATAAAGCAAGGAAATAAGGTTACTTTTCAAAGATTTTAAGGAATAGAACAGGCTCGACATAACCGAACACGGTGTGCTACATCTTACAACATTCCATGAATAAAAGATAATGCCAACGAAGCCAAAGTATCAGTTTTGAAGTGATTTTGAGTCAACTGTCGTGTGTTCTCAAACTCCTAAGATTTACTAACATCTTTAGCGTCCTAAAGATACGTTCTTTCTAGCATTAAGAACAAAACTGCATTTCTAGATGAGAAAACCATCGACACAACCTTCTAACTTGTCAGCTTCGAAGTTGGGAGATCAATAGAGATATTGGTGAAGATGAAAGCAGTGTCCTAACATTCATCTAACACATACATACATGCTTACGCAAGAAAGTTAAATCCTCATTGACCACAACATTGGCAAAATACTAAATATTCATAAAAACGTTGTAAAACTTACATCACCGGGCCGGCCAGGCCGTGCCCGTTCAAAATGTCTACTCACTCATATCGAGCAGTGAGCAGAAGAGGATTCTTGTTACAGCTTGAGACTCCATGAGAGCTCTCTTCTTCCTTCTATTCTACTTGTCTAAAAAAACTAAAACTAAGAAAATATTTCCGATCCCTAAACCTTCTCTGCTTTAGAAAATATTTCCGATCCCTAAACCTTCTCTGCTTTTCCTATTTAAAGGGAAAAGACAGAGACTACTCAAAATCGGTACAACTTTCGTACCCTTTTTCAAACAAAGTCAACTACTTACTACAATTAAAATAAAATAAAATGATTAACTTTTAGATTAACCCTTGAACACTCAAGGGGGCGAGACTTCAAATCATCTTGCTTCTTTGGGCAATCCCATCGCCACACACTTTCACCTGCTGTCCTGCCGCTTTCCTTTCACTGCCACCAACGATCTGTCGCTGTCCGTCATTGGATAATCCGGCGTTTAACCGCTGGAAACAAGTAAGGCTCCACTCCTCATTGGCATTAGCGAAACAAGCTGTTTCCAGCGAGTTTAGCATTTTTCTTTGCTTATCTGCACAAGGACATTAATTAGCCCTTAATCCTTACAAAATGATATAAAAATACCCGAATTCCCTTATAAATTATCTGTTAAACTTAGTCAATTTCATGCCTAACAAATCTCCTTCCTTTAGCCATTGAACTTTGGCTCTTTGCTTCCAATGATCCTCAGCTTTAAGTAAGCCATCAATCAATTTACGTCTGACCAGTTCGAACTCCGCCAATTCCCCTTCCGAACTTGCTGCTCGTAGCTGTTCCAACCTATTCGAACAAGATTTTATCTCCTCCCTTTCAATTCTAATCAGCTCCTTACCCCAAACCTCCAATGTGTGTGCGATCTTCGTTAATCTATCAGCCAAAGGCAGGAATCGAGAATCATTCCAGCCTTCCTCCACTTTTTCCTTCAAAGCCTCTTCTCTGAACCACTTATTTTCAAACGCAAATCTTCTCGAGGGACGAGTAGAACTCTCCTGATCAGTTCGGATTAATATCAGACTGTGATCTGACAAGGGAGCCATCGTATTAACTGAAATTGCTTGCGGAAACAACTGATGCCAATTAGAGTTAGAAAAAGCCCGGTCCAATTTTTCCTTAACTTCATTCTCTTTACCTCTGTGTCTAATCCATGTAAACTGGTAACCCATCATTGGTAGTTCAAAAAGACCACAATCGTTAATAACTTCTCTAAAGCCTCTTATGCACCAGTTTGGGTGATCATGAATACCTTGTTTTTCGGTTGGCGATAATAAGTCGTTGAAGTCGCCCAATTGCCCATGGAAGAGTTGAAGCGTTTGCAGTTGAACGGATAAGCTCCCACGATTCCCTTCGTCTATTCCTTTCCGGAAGCCCGTAAAAACCAGTAATCCTCCAATTCCCTTTGATCTGATCCATCACCTCAATATCAATATGGTTGTTAGAATAGGATAATAAAGAGCATATATGAGCTTCTCTCCAAAAGACACATGATCCTCCACTATGTCCGATACAGTCAACATTAAAACAACTATCAAACTTTATTTTATTTTTTAGAAACTCCACATGCGTCTTACTGACCAATGTTTCAAACAGGAAGATGATATCCGGTGCATGAACTCTCATAAGTTCACACAAAACAGGAACTGCCCTGGCACTTCCCAAGCCACGGCAGTTCCAACTTAGAATTTTCATGATGATGGGCATGCCCCTTTCTCCGGGCCTGCCTGGAATACGTTTTTTTGTACTGCTGAGTTTGAACCATTCTGAAAACCTTCATATTTCTTTCCCTCCCCTTCAGCCATGGAATCGCAATTCATTGCACTTACCCCCTTCTGAGCCTTCATTGGTTCTTCATCCGCTCTTCTGCGTTTTCTAATCTCCGGCCCTACCTCAATATCACCCGTCTCCTCTTCTTCAACAATCTCTGTTATTTCACTACTTCCTCCTCCTGATACTCCCAAGTTACGCATTAGGAAGGTGAGGTTCAGAGGTCCTGTTTTAGTGATACTCTGTTTTGCAATCCACGAGTCAGACTCATCTGACTCCTCCCTTAACATAATTTTATATTAAAATGCAAAATTAAAATAATGTTTTAACATTTTTGATGACTATGGATAAAAAGACTCCTTATATAATTATTGTATCTCTCTTTTGGTATTTTGAAGAAAATATGGTATACGTGCCTTTACTTTACGTATTTCTTCTTTCACCAATCCTTTAAATTTGCTTGAACTTTTATTTTCGAATTGAAATATTAGAATAAAAAGTTTATGTAATCCAAATAGCACTAAAGAGTTGAAAAGGAATCCGAAGTCTTGTATATTTTGAATGTATATATAATTTTTAGGATTAGTGTCCATTCTGTTTTTATAGCTCAACGGAAGGGATGTACACAGTCTACAGTCACAAATATTAATCGTTATAGATATTATTAAAGCAAATCAAGATAATAAAATAATCAAGATAATCAAGTAACTCTAGTAAATCGTTATGTACCGTAATTATAAATCAATCCAAGTTATCTGGGATTTTTGGGTTGTTGAGCACTCAAACTCGAACACCTCGACAACACTTGATTTATCTAAAAAAATATCTTCACGAATAATGAGTTAATTGACTTAAGTTATCATTTAATAATTGGATAAATCACTCATGTTATTTAATGTTTGATAGGTAAGAGTTATGATTAATATATAACATATATTAGTTGTTGATGTGGTTAATAACCTAATGATCTAGGAATCAATACAGATATGTATTATAAGTGATATCTGTCAATCTACATAATGCTACAATCAGGCTGAACTCAGAATACTTAGACGGAATGAACAAAGGGCCAGAGGGACCGGAGTCTAGTGTCTCTACTCTGATACTTAAGTTACTGGAATAGTTAGAAAAAGTAAAGAGACTTGAAAGTAGAGGGTTTGAGTGTATGATTACGAACCTTTGTGACGTACCTGTCATTGAGTGACCTTTCCACGTGTGAGTGGTTAATTGACTAATGCTTCATTCTCCTTTTCTTTTTTCATATTTTACAACGTAGTATTAGATTAGACGTGTATCTTTGGAGTCGGGCATTGATATTGGTCCATATATCCAGTTAGTTATGCTTTATTCCTGACCTTGTCATTGGTACATATATCCAAGACCACTTCCTAATTATATAGGATATCCGCTGTCCCTCTGACTATATTAAAGCTTTTTAGGGCTTTGTCTACTTTATTTATGCAAAGATGGGCCCATTTAACTTCCTTGGAAGCCCACTCCTTTCTGCTGATGTTTCCTTTAACTTGCTCGACTCCCGTCGTTTTGGTAGGTGTAATTATTACTTCCACTCATTTTTTGAGAAGATTTAAGGTATATAATAATTGCGGAGCCTCCATCCCTTAAAATTCATCTTCCTCAACCTTTATATCTTTGAAGAAGTGAAGTTTTTTTTTATCTCACAGTTTGTTTCATCATTTGCCCAACCATTTTTATAAGTTTCTTGTTTCACCTTTCTGTTTTTCTACTGAAATCTTTTTGCTTTAATTCTTCATTATAGCCCTAAAATCGCAAAAAATTACCACATCTAAACCTCAAAATCCCATAACATAATACATCTCTTAGGCATCAAAGTGTAAGGGGGGAGTTTGATCATAGGCAAACTCAACCCCAAGCATTGACAAAACTACGAGAAGGTTTCGACGTCGAGTGGCGAATGGAACATATCAACATACGCAGATGGTAGAGGACGAGTTGGTATAAGCAACACTATAGGGGATAGGGACTACCCTGGCGTTGGATCTCCGCCACCCCCTGGGTCAGTAGTCGGTACTGGCTTAAGCGATCCACCATCATCCACTAGGGACAGGAGAGTCGGGCATTCGTCATTCGTGAAAGGAGGCAGATGTCTCTATATAGTGGAACTCTATGGACATTGTGGGGCCAGCGAGAGCCCATAGTACACGTCCATTCTAGGGTGAGGTTTAACCATAGAGAGATCTTCCGGGACGGAATACCGACAGACGTATTGACGGGATGCTACAAGAAAATAGACCCCTTTAGTAGAAGTTGACTGCTCGAGACTTAGAGAAAAGTCGAGGCGTCCATGGAGTTTTGTCCTGGCTAAAACCTGGCCTCAATACATCTCTTAGGCATCAAAACGGGTTTATGGGCAAAGACTCTTTTTCATCTTGTTTTTAAACGGATTGACACGTTGACTCTCACAACACACCCAATTATTTTAGGGTAAATAATTATAAGGTCCTTATGTTTTTACTTAACACGTTAGTAAGTCCATCATGTTATTATAAGGTCCTTAAGTTTTATCGTAATCAATTCTTTAGTCCTTCCATCTGTTTTTGTAAATGAAAGTCCAAAATTGCCCCTAGTTACATAAAAAAAATTAATCTTTTAGTTTCAAATTTAATTTAATTAGTTTTAATGAAGTTTTTGAACTACATATACACCGAAATTAATATACTTAAAAAAATGTACTTTTTTTTTTGTAGAAAAGGAAAAGAAAAACGAACAACAACAAACTACCCAGGAATTAGCCTAGGGAAGCTAACCCCAATTCTATCTTCTAAGAGAAGAGGAGAGATGAAACTAGGGGAAACAGGAAGGGTAGTAATGCCTAACGTCCCTTCATGGCCCGCCGCCGCCAAGCGATCAGCAACACGATTCTGCTCTCTAAAAATGTGTCTGAACTCTATGAACTCAAAGGAGGAGCAAAGCCTTTTAATAGCTTTGATGAGGTTGCGACTGTTAAGACCCATAGAATGATTCTCAGAAATCATTTTGATTGCTTCCAAATTATCAGACTCCACAGAGAGCCTCTTAACACCCAGCCTTTTAGCAAGATTGATTCCAGTAAGAATAGCCCAGAGCTCCGCAGAAAAGGAAGAACCCAACCCTAAATTCTGGGAGAACCCAGAAAGCCAGGCGCCCCCTGCATCTCTAAGCACACCTCCAGCCGCAATCTTACCGTTACTGAGGCAGAAACCATCAGTATTCAGTTTCATAATTTTCTTAAATTGTAATTATTTTTTGATATAATATCTTTTTTTATGAAGATTTTAAACTAACATTAAATATTATTATAATTTTTTTTTAATTTTTTAAAAAATCATATATTTTTTCTTCATTCGTAAAATTTATTAGAATTGTAATTTTTTTTACAATGTTAGTCTTACTCTTATTTTAATAATTTTTGAAATATTTTTCATTTATTTTTTAGTCAATAGATTTTACGTTATTAAATTAAAATTCTATATTTGTATAAAAATTAATAAATCAATTACTTTATATTGGAGAGATTGTGATTAGGTAGGAAAAAAAAGAAAAAAAAAAAAGAAAAATAGATGTTTTATTATTAAAACATAAAGTAAAGGATAATTTTAGTATTTTAAAATTTATTTAGTATAGTTTAACCATTGATCCAAGCATAAGAATTAAGAGCTTGTTTGGATGGAGGTATTTTAAAGTAAGTAAGGGTAGCTAATCTTGTTTGTTTTGAGGTGTAATTTAATGTAATAGTAAGTGATGGTAGGTGAGGTGAAATTTGGGTGATTTTCTTTACACTCCAAATTGGAGGGTAAGGAGGTGACAGATTTTTCTTTTCCAAAATTACCCTCTATAGTTTATTTTAAAGTAAGACATTGTTTGGATATAAAAGTAATTTTTATATATAACTTACCTTACCTTACTTTATCTTACCATCAAACCAAACACAATTACATTATTAAATCATCACTTACCTTACCTTCTATCCAAACATAACAAATTATTTCATTCACTTCACTTGCCTTACCCTATCTTACTTTACTTTAAAATATCCTCATCCAAACAACGCCTAAGGAGTTAACAAAAACAAAAACTGGGGAACTATATAATTATTTTTAAAAACATCGAGATTCAATAGTATATTAGGTAAAAACACGGGATTTTATAATTATTTACCCATTATTTTATAGATCAATGGTGAAAGCTATGGCTACTTTGTTGGAAAACAAAGTAAACCTTACTTTGTTTAAATCACCATTGATTATAATGATTAATAATCTCTACCATTCAATTATATTAATAGATAATTAATTATTTTAACCGGTGAATTGGTTCTTCCGGTCTTCTACTCACTCCTTGTTTCTTATACTCTCGTGTTTCTTCCATTGTCCACGGCTTACACTGAAAAAAGAGTCCTGGCTAGAGCTTCAAGATCTTGTTAATCGCCTCTTGTGGAACGCAAATTGACAGAACATTCCATTCTACTAAGAAAAGTGATGCCTCTGCTCTTTTTGTTTCCTAGAATTATTTCTCTTCTTCCTACCCAACTTTTCCAATCGACTTGCTCATACTCGACGACGTTTCTGGGAATGCTTGAAAGAGAAGAGAAAGGTAATTACAATATACTCATACTACTACTTTCTTATTTCTTTTTCCAGTTTTGGAGATTTCTTCCCAATCCATAGTCAAATTGAATTGCAGCCTTTTTCCCAATCCGCTCATCAAATTGAGTTGCAGGCTGCAACCCTTTCTTCCCGTATATATCAAGCAGACTTATGTCCATATTTGATGTTGTCAATTTCTCACAATCTCCTTATCCAATTGTGTTGCAGGTTGCAGGTTTTTCTTCTATACCCTATGCTTGCTTGGCCCAGATTGAATTGAAGTTTTGCCTTCTTCAAGTAAGCTCGCCTTATTATGCTTTTCCTTGTTTTTCTTTGATTTTATGGTTAAATTCAAAATTATGTTGCTTGATTTAAGGTGTATTGCTTAAACTAATGAGGTTTGCATTTTCTTAAATTAAGCATGTTTGTAAATCCGATATGAAAACTTGAAGGAAAACTACCATCAATAATGGAAACATTAACAATTAAAATTGTTTACTACTTCAAGATATTGCTACATACCTTAGATTAATCCTATGTGAATGAGATAAATAGAATCCTTGAGGCAGCCAAGAGACTCTAAAAAAATAACCATTTTGAACCTCCAAAACACTTATAACAGTTCGAATAGTGATCTACCTTTAAGAACTGTATAAAAAGGAAGCACATGAAATAGTTATTAGGGATAAGGTGCAAAAATATCCTTAACGTTATCAACTAAGAGCAATATTATCCTTAACATTAAAAATGGTACAATTAAAGGTTTAAAGTTGTCAAATTGGTTCAATTTTAGACATCACTAATGGTTCCACTAACACTGTTAAACGTTTTGTTCCCCTAGAGTTTAAATCATGTATGTCTGCAATTTTAGAAACATCAATTTCGTTTTTTTGATGCTTCGAGTCGGTTCCTCCAGAGGGAAGAGAAGGGAATGAAGATTCAAAAACTGTTCTCGAAATGGTTTATAGTTACCAAAATGAAATGGTTTATGCTCCTCCTCTGCTGAATGCTCCGCATATATGGTGTTGTTATGCTTCGGCGAGCAGCAGTTCAGAAAAAAAGAAGCAGCGAGCAGCAGTTCAGAAAACAAAAAGCAGCAGCAGCCGTCCAAGAAGAATAGGAATAGAAGAGATGAAATGAAATGAGGAAAGAATTTAACCACATTAATGGGGGAAGAAATGAGAAATAATATTAAATCAAAATCTAACAAGGATAAAAACTGATTTTGATAAAAAATTCATCAGATATAACAGCAGCATAGATTAGGGGATGAGAACATAACAGTGTTAGTAAATCTGTTAGGTATGTCTAAAATTGGAACAAGTGGCTAACCTTGGACCCTTAATTGTACCGTTTCTAACGTTAAGGATAATATTGCTCGGGTATTTTTGCACCTTATCCCTAGTTATTATGAAGCTATTATATTACTTATGATTGTAGAGCATTGTGCACGGTCTTCCACTTTCAATAACCATTTTAGTTACGTCAGCATTTTCAAATCATTAATTTTTTGGACCATTACCTGTGAAATTCGTGCTATGGTTAAAGTTATGGAAGTAAGAAGAAGAAACAAGTCTTAACATTTTAAAAGGGCAACAATTTCAGGAGTAGCTTAGTTTGAACTGTAATATGTTGAGGTTCCCAAGCATGGAGATCTAGTTTGAGTTAGTTTAGTGACTAGATTGGATCTTGTAAATAGAAAAACTGTCAATATTTAACTGAAAATATTTCAAAGGAAAATCAATTCAAACAAAAAATAGCAAAAAATATATGCTCACAAAAGGGATCTAAACCAGGAAATTACAAGGAATTAATGGGACCAAATCTAGAAAAAGAGATAACATTTGATAGATCATGGTAGCTGGAAGAATGTAATTTCTCCTGCTGCTGTTTATATAATATTGATTCGATTATGCTTCAAAGTTCATTCTGATTCGTAAGTTATTCCTTTGTTGATTCTGATTTCAGTTGCTATTGATTCCGCTCTTCTCTGCTATTCTTCTTATTCTACTTACTTCACTTCCTAATTTTAATCCCTACTTACATCTCTACCTCTTTTCATCATAATTAACTATATCTCTGTTTTTTCGTGTCAAATTAAAATTCAATTTTTCCACTGGAGGATCTTTATACGGAATCCCCAAAAATCATAGTGAAGAGTAGAGGGATTCTTAGTTTATTTTATTTCTGTTAATCAGTTCCTAATTTCAATCCTTACTTACATCTCTAGCTCTTTTTTATCATAATTATCTGAATCTCTGCTTCTTCATGTCAAACTAAAATTCAATTTTTCCACTGGAGGACCTATAGATATACATATGGAATACCCCAAAAGCACAGTGAACAGTAGAGGGATTATTGTATCCTGTTGGTGGTGTTTATGTTAATCAGTTCCTAATTTAAATCTCTAATTACAGCTCTTTTCATCATAATCACCTGAGTCCCTCCCTGCATAGTAGATAGATTATCTAGTTGAATATAATTTGATCTGCTGCTGCTGTTTATGTAATAGAATCTCTGCCTCTGTCTGTCAAATTAAAATCGATTTTCGTCATGGAATCCACCAAAGGAATTGTGAATAGTAGATGGATTGTTGTATCTATTAGATATTAGATATTATCAAGATTATATTGTTTCAGTTATAGATCACACTGTATCTAGTTAGTTAGCCTATTATTCTTATAAGTTAGTCATTCACTACAACGTGAACTCTACATTGTATTTATACAGAATTACACATCAATGATAATCAGTGATTCAAACTCTAATAATAGTATCCTGGTGGTGGTGTTTTATATATTCAGATCTTGGCTATGCTGTAATTAAGTGCATTAGGATAATTAACTTTAAATCGCTCTCATTATTCTAACTAAGTTAATTAGTATTTGTTCTATATAAAATTTAGATATATAGGATTTTAAAGTCTCTCATGAAATATTATTTAATGGGTGGAGTGAAGTCGAACTCATACTCGGGTTGTCAGAAAGTAATGGAGCTCGAGCTCGAGTTCAACATGGGATTTAACTTTGATTGGCTCATGCTGTTCTATATACTTTCCCATGATGTCCACGCCCAAAAGCCATGCTCTTAGAAATATCCAGAACCCACTTAAGAGTTCATCCCTATAATTAGCATCCTGCTGTTTCTCTTTATCAAATTTGAACAACTATAATTATTTTTAGTGCAATAATTGAAGCCTAGGTCCACACATCTCACTTCACATTTAATTTCGTTTAAGCTCAAATATAATCAACTTGTATTGTCTTGTCTACTGGCTTTAAAAAATTGTCCAATTCCTCCATTTAAGGATGCTGTAAGTATTTACTAGTGGTTGCTACAATAAATAAAGAGATAAGGTGCAAAAATTACCTAACATTTATAGTTATGAGCAATTTTACTCCTAACGTCTAAAATGGTGCAATTTTTGTTAAATGATGAACAAAATAAATCATATAAAATTTATAATTGTTTTAATAAAATTACGTTGAACTGCAGGTAGCAGACCAAGCTGGATGTTGGATCCCCTAAAGGATACTCTGGAAACTAAAGTTTGGACCGCAGATATTGATGATCTTCTTTTAGGGGTCGGAAACTAAAGTTTGGACTGAAGATATTGAACAATTGCTGGAGGCAAATGGAGTGGTCGAGGGAGTCATATAGATGGAGCAAGTAAAGATGCAAAGTTTTCTAGTTGTTTCAGGAACTTGGTAGAAATTTACTCGTGGTAAACAAACAATATAAGGTTGATTCATGATTATGTTGATAGTTTTGAACATATCATCAAAACTTTAGTCACATTATGTTTTTTTGGATTTTGTTAATTTTAGTTTTAATTATGACAACATTAGTGCCAAGATGAGGTTAATTGTAGTGATATTTTTTTTTTGAATGAAATGATGTAGCTTTTATCTTCTTCTTGCTGCAAAATAAGTGAAATTGCAATACTAATTAGAAATTTACCGAAAGAAAATATTCTGCTTAATAACGGTATACATATTTGAGCGACTTTACTTGAGCGACTTTACGACGGAATAAAACGGTTTACCGACAGATTTTCCGTAGGTAAATGTATTCTTGTTAGTGTGTAAACCTGTTGTAGAGGCCGGTAGAGAAGTGTCGCTATTAAAAAACCTACCCCACCGCCCTAAGAAAACCGTCGGTACCAGTAGCAACGGCAGCATTAACAACACATTTGCGACGGTTTCAAAAAGCGTCGCTAATATTTGTAGCGACGGTTTTAACCATCGCTAAAGCAGAAAAATTCTGTCAGTAAAGGACTTTTTTTTGTAGTGCTTCTTATTTGGGATAAAAATTTATAAACCTTATGAAAAATAGAGTTTTACGTAAAACCTAGGAACTTTACGTAAATATTTTATTTTTAGACATAATTTACATAAAATTGGTTTAAATTTACATAACCTTGTTATTTTAAGAGTTAAAATCCACAAACTTTGTTGAAAATAGGGTCTTACGTAAAACCTTTAAACTTTATATACATTTTTTTATTTTTAGATATAAGTTACGTAAAGTGGGACTAAATTTACGTAATCTTGTTACTTTAGGAGATAAAATCCAGAAACCTTGTGAAAAATAGAGTTTTATGTAAAATATTTAAACTTTACGTAAATTTTTTTATTTTTAGATATAATTTAGGTAAAGTTTGACTAAATTTACTTTAACTTTGTTATTTTAGAAGAAAAAAATCCACAAACCTTGTGAAAATAGAGTTTTACGTAAAACCTATTAATTTTACGTAAATCTTTTATTTTTAGGCATAATTTACGTAACATTTGACTAAATTTACGTAACCTTGTTATTTTAGGAGAAAAAATCCACAAACCTTGTGAAAATTAGAGTTTTACGTAAAAACTTTGAACTTTACGTAAATCTTTTATTTTTAGATATAATTTACGTATAGTTTGACTAAATTTACGTAACCTTTTTATTTTAGGAGAAAAAAATTAACAAACTTTGTGAAAATAGAGTTTTACGTAAAACCTATGAATTTTACGTAAATCTTTTATTTTTTGACATAAATTACGTAAAGTAGGACGTAATTTACGTAACCTTGTTATTTTATGAGAAAAAATCGACAAACCTTGTGAAAATTAGAGTTTTATGTAAAATCGTTAAACTTTACATAAATCTTTTATTTTTAGATATAATTTACGTATAGTTTGACTAACTTTACGTAACCTTTTTTTATTGTAGGAGAAAAAAAATCAACAAACGTTGTGAAAATAGAGTTTTACGTAAAACCTATGAATTTTACGTAAATCTTTAATTTTTTGACATAAATTACGTAATGTTGGACATAATTTACGTAACCTTGTTATTTTAGAACGAAAAATTCACAAACCTTGTGAAAATTAGAGTTTTACGTAAAACCTTTAAACTTTACTTAAATCTTTTATCTTTAGATATAATTTACGTATAGTTTTACTAAATTTACGTAATCTTGTTATTTTAGGAGAAAAAATCCACAAACCTTGTGAAAATTGACGTTTTACGTAAATTCTTTGAACTTTACGTAAATATTTTATTTTTAGATATAATTTACGTATAGTTTGACTAAATTTACGCAACCTTTTTTATTTAGGAGAAAAAAATTCACAAACCTTGTGAAAATAGAGTTTTACGTAAAACCTATGAATGTTACGTAAATCTTTTATTTTTTTACATAAATTACGTAAAGTTGGACATAATTTACGTAACCTTATTATTTTAGGATGAAAAATCCACAAACCTTATGAAAATTAGAGTTTTACGTAAAACCTTTGAACTTTACTTAAATCTTTTATTTTTAGATATAATTTGCGTATAGTTTGACTAAATTTACGCAACCTTTTTTATTTAGGAGAAAAAATTTCACAAACTTGTGAAAATAGAGTTTTACGTAAAACCTATGAATTTTACGTAAATCTTTTATTTTTTGACATAAATTATGTAAAGTTGGATATAATTTACGTAACATTATTATTTTAGGATGAAAAATCCACAAACCTTGTGAAAATTATAGTTTTACGTAAAACCTTTGAACTTTACGTAAATTTTTTATTTTTAGACATAATTTACGTAAGATTTCACTAAATTTACGTAACCCTTTTATTGTAGGATGAAAAATTCACAAACCTTGTGAAGATAGAGTTTTACGAAAAACCTATGAATTTTACGTAAATCTTTTATTTTTAGACATAATTTACGTAAGGTTTGACTAAAATTATGTAACACTTTTACTTTAGGAGAAAACATCTATAAACCTTGTGAAAATTAGAGTTTTACGTAAAAACTTTGAACTTTACGTAAATATTTTATTTTTAGACATAATTTACGTAAGGTTTGACTAAATTTACGTAACCTTGTTATTTTATGAGAAAAAATCCATAAACCTTGTGAAAATTATAGTTTTACGTAAAATCTTTGAACTTTATGTAAATCTTTTATTTTTAGATATAATTTACGTATAGTTTGAGTAAATTTACATAACTTTTTTTTTATTTTAGGAGAAAAATTCACAAACCTTGTGAAAATAGAGTTTTACGTAAACCTATGAATTTTACGTAAATATTTAATTTTTTGACATAAATTACGTAAAGTTTGACATAATTTACGTAACTTTGTTATTATAGCATGAAAAATCCACAAATCTTGTGAAAATAGAGATTTACGTAAGACCTATGAACTTTACGTAAATCTTTTATTTTTAGATATAATTTACATATAGTTTGACTAAATTTACGTAACCTTTTTATTTTAGGAGAAAAAAATTAACAAACATTGTGAAAATAGAGTTTTACGTAAAACCTATGAATTTTACGTAAATCTTTTATTTTTTGACATAAATTACGTAATAGGACATAATTTACGTAACCTTATTATTTTGTGAGAAAAAATCGACAAACCTTGTGAAAATTAGAGTTTTACGTAAAATCTTTGAACTTTATGTAAATCTTTTATTTTTAGATATAATTTACGTATAGTTTGACTAAATTTACATAACTTTTTTTATTTTAGGAGAAAAAATTCACAAACCTTGTGAAAATAGAGTTTTATGTAAAACCTATGAATTTTACGTAAATCTTTAATTTTTTGACATAAATTACGCAAAGTTAGACATAATTTACGTAACCTTGTTATTATAGGATGAAAAATTCACAAATTTTGTAAAAATAGAGTTTTATGTAAAACCTATGAACTTTACCTAAATCTTTTATTTTTAGACATAATTTACGTAGGGCTTCACTAAATTTACGTAACCCTTTTATTGTAGGATGAAAAATTCACAAACTTTGTGAAAATAGAGTTTACGTAAAACCTATGAATTTTACGTAAATCTTTTATTTTCTGACATAAATTACGTAAAGTAGGACATAATTTACGTAACCTTGTTATTTTATGAGAAAAAAAATCCACAAACCTTCTGAAAATTAGAGTTTTACGTAAAACCTTTGAACTTTACGTAAATCTTTTATTTTAGATATAATTTACGTATAGTTTGACTAAATTTACGTAACCTTTTTTATTTAGGAGAAAAAAATTTACAAACCTTGTGAAAGTAGAGTTTTACATAAAATCTATGAATTTTACGTAAATCTTTTTTTTTTGACATAAATTATATAAAGTTTGACATAATTTATGTAACCTTGTTATTATATGATGAAAGATCCACAAACCTTGTGAAAATTAGAGTTTTACGTAAAACCTTTGAACTTTATGTAAATCTGTTATTTTTAGATATAATTTACGTATAGTTTGGCTAAATTTACGTAACCTTTTATTTTAAGAAAAAAAATTCACAAACCTTGTGAAAATAGAGTTTTACGTAAAACCTATGAATTTTACGTAAATCTTTTATTTTTTGACATAATTTACGTAAGGTTTGACTAAATTTACGTAACCTTGTTATTTTAGGAGAAAAAATCTACAAAGCTTGTGAAAATTGGAGTTTTACGTAAAACCTTTGAACTTTACGTAAATATTTTATTTTTATATATAATTTACGTATAGTTTGACTAAAATTATGTAACCTTTTTTATTTAGGAGAAAAAAATTTATAAACCTTGTGAAAGTAGAGTTTTCCGTAAAACCTATGAATTTTACATAAATCTTTTTTTATATATATAAATTACATAAAGTTGTACATAATTTACGTAACCTTGTTATTATAGGATGAAAAATCCACAAACCTTGTGAAAATTAGAGTTTTACGTAAAACCTTTGAACTTTACGTAAATCTTTTATTTTTAGATATAATTTACGTATAGTTTGACTAAATTTACGTAACCTTTTTTATTTAGGAGAAAAAAATTCACAAACCTTGTGAAAATAGAGTTTTATGTAAACCCTATGAATTTTACGTAAATCTTTTATTTTTAGACATAATTTATTTAAGGTTTGACTAAATTTACGTAAGTCTTTTACTTTAGGAGAAAAAATCTACAAACCTTGTGAAAATTAGAGTTTTACGTAAAACCGTTAAACTTTACGCAAATCTTTTATTTTTAGATATAATTTACGTATAGTTTTACTAAATTTACGTTACCTTTTTATTTTACGAGAAAAAATTCACAAACCTTGTGAAAATAGAGTTTTACGTAAAACCTATTAATTTTACGTAAATCTTTTATTTTTAGACATAATTTACGTAAGGTTTGACTAAATTTACGTAACCTTGTTATTTTAGGAGAAAAAATCTATAAACCTTGTGAAAATTAGAGTTTTACGTAAAAACTTTGAACTTTACGTAAATCTTTTATTTTTAGATATAATTTATGTATAGTTTGACTAAATTTATGTAATCTTTTTATTTTAGGAAAAAAAAATTCACAAACCTTGTGAAAATAGAGTTTTACATAAAACCTTGAATTTTACGTAAATCTTTTATTTTTTGACATAAATTACGTAAAGTAGGACGTAATTTACGTAACCTTGTTATTTTATAAGAAAAAATCGACAAACCTTGTGAAAATTAGAGTTTTATGTAAAATCTTTAAACTTTACATAAATCTTTTATTTTTAGATATAATTTACGTATAGTTTGACTAACTTTACGTAACCTTTTTTTATTGTAGGAGAAAAAAAATCAACAAACGTTGTGAAAATAGAGTTTTACGTGAAACCTATGAATTTTACGTAAATATTTTATTTTATCAGTCCCCATATTAAATATCTAACATATTCTTTAGTTCTCATATTTTAATTATTTATTGTTTAGTTCTGATTTTTTTATTTTGATCAACAGTTTTATCACTTAAATTTTTAAATTATTGAACAGATTAGTCCCTTTATAAGGGACTAAACTGTTGAATTGAACTAAAATTAAGGACTGAATAGTATATTATTAACATATAATAACTAAATAGTAATTAAATTAAAATATAGGGACTGATATATTATTTACCTTGTAATTAATAATTTTTAAAATTTTTATAATTAAATATTACCTGCTATAGCAGGTTACTTTTTTAATAATTTTAATTAACATACTTTTAATTAACACATGTTCAAATACCATTGGGCCATAGAATTTACCTAGATCAATTTAGCTTAGGCTACTATTTGTTTTAGTGACAAATTGTTAAGCAATCTAAATGCAATTCACAAATGTATCTAAGATCACCTGAAATCAAAGACGGAGAAAGGTTTCTTTCTTCTTCACCAACAGTCGTTTCTCAAGACTTCAAAAGTGTCGACGCGGTGAAGAGCAAGGAACATGCTTGCTCTCCTAGGATTCTCAGCTAATTATTGTTTATTTAAATAGCATTAATTTACAATATCATGCTCTGAATAAATTCGTTGTAATCAGTGGAATCGGAGAAAGTTTAAAGCAAAAAAGGAGAAGCATTAGCCAACATATCACTCGGCATTTTCACATTACCTTTGTTCCTCTAGTTTCAGTAACACCGTTGACGTCACTTATCATCGCTACCGTGATCCTCATCCGGATATATTCCCAGAGTCGAGTCTCACCAAGAAAACGATTCTTTAAGAAGCCGACCAAATCCACTCAGATCCTCTAAAGCTGAATATAAACCACGCTAGTGGTTAGTGGATGGAAATAGCAGCATCCGGTGGGCAAAAGCTACAATAAGGGCAGCTGCAAGCCCATTCTTCTTCAATTCTACACAACAACATGGATAACCGCAATAATTACAGCGGCAATCCTTACCTCCAGGTTGCGGCGGCGGCTCCTAATGGATACGGGCCATATGGCAGAAGTAATTACGATGATATCGTTAGGTTTTTTTTTACCAAATTTCTTTTAGTTTGGGCATTTAATTTCATATGATCATTTGCTTTGGTATTTAGGACCGGTGAGCAGGATATGCGATGTGTTAAACCGGTGCGGGAAAAGGGTTGACGATGTTACTAGAAAAGCAGAGGTGTTTGCTGATAATGTCTGGCATCATTGTGAGTTTCAAACCTACTTCCTATTAGTGGTTTCTTCTTTAATTATTTTAACTTTCATAGATTAAACTTGACTGGAAATATATTTTTCCATTTCTTCAGTCCTTCCCCTTATTTAGCGCTTAGAATCAGAGGATTTCCATTGGACATGATGCACCTTTGCTCACCCAGTCTATTCTAAAACTTTCCCAGTCCCTCTCTTTTTAAACCATGGTCAAGTGCAAATTTCAGCTGCAAATAGTTTCTCTTGATTGCAATTCCATTGTTGAAGAAATCATCTCAGAGGAATTCTCTTGATGTTCTTTAATAATTCTTTTATCAACTTAAACATGGAGGAATACGGGTTAAACTAATTAGTTCTATAATTCTATTACTTATCTTCCTTTTCCCGATAGAAATGGTTTGTCTTTTGCCCAAAAAAGGAGTACAACGAAAAGAACTGAATGGAATAATTGCTTTGCTTTACTTTGAAAACCATTAATTTTTCGAATATGAGTTTGGCCTTGCTAAAGGATATTCTACATGCTTGAGTTAATTAGTTCCACAGTTTAAAAAGTTCAAAAATAAACAAAATTTGAAAAGAATTTATGCAATTGACTAGTTTTTCTTCCAGTAGAGCTTTTTAAGGTACTGGGACTGTATATCACTTTCCACATCACTTTAGATATGAGTGGAATAAGATGCTAACATGTTGTAATCTAATTCTTTTGTCAACACTACAGTGAAAGTTAGTCCCAGTTTTACAGATGCAGCAGTGGCAAGGATTGCTCAAGGAACAAAAGTGCTTGCCGAAGGAGGGCATGACAAAGTATTTCATCAGACTTTTGGGATCTTGGCAGGAGAAAAGCTCTTGAAGGCTTATGTTTGCTATTTCTCAACATCCTCTGGTCCTGTGGTTGGGACTCTTTATCTATCCACTAAAAGACTAGCCTTTTGTAGTGATCATCCCTTCTGTTACTATTCATCTACAGGACAGCAGCAATTCATGTATTATAAGGTATATATCTTCTTTGTTTCATTTTTATGATTCCTAGCGAAATGACTGGCATTAAAACATAAATCTTCTCATTATTGAATAGGGGTTCACAACTTTTTCGTCATTAGACTTGGAACGTGAAAGAATGATAAACTTGAGCTTGTAGTATAGCATAGCGTAAATTCTTGTTACTTTTGAACTTCAGAAGCTTTCCACAGCTATAAATGATAATGAACATTCTTTATGGTTATTATTATTTTTATTTTATTATTTATTTTTTATGTGTGGTCGTTTCTCTATATCTAGTTTAATGCTCGCTTTCATTGATTCTCTTTTTAGTTTTTGTAACCTCTCCTTTTCTTTTATCTTTTTGTCCTGCAAATACTGGAGAACATATTCCATTACTTTGCCTAACTAGAATAGAACTTTTCCTTTTACAATCAGCTTCAGTTGTTCTTGTTTGGTAAAAAAAGATTCGAAAGACCTATGTAGCTCAGGTGGATCAAGCTAATTACTGACTGAAATGAGTGCACCTGTGCGAGGGTTCAACTGTGACCGATTTTAAATTCTCTGCCAAACGATATTATATGTATGTCTTTTGGGGGGCTTGATCCTAGGTTTCTGAGACTGGTGCCAACCTAGTTGGGATGAGTCTGGCAACTCGGTTTCTTGCTTCTTGCCTTTACTTAAAAAGAATATTATATGTATGTCTATGTGTGCGTCAAAACTTAAAAACTACTAAAGTTGCAACGATAACAGGAGTTTCTAAATTATATTTAGGCTTTAATTTTGAGCAAGAAGCTTAACATGAGCCTCTATATTCCAGTTGTAAACTTATGATGTTTAACTGTGTCAATTTGCAGGTGGTGGTACAGCTGGAAAAGTTGAGAACAGTGAATCCTAGTTCAAGCAGAATGAACCCTTATGATAAATACATACAAGTTGTGACAACAGATGGACATGAGTTGTGGTTTATGGGGTTTATATCATATGACAAGGCCCTTAAGCAATTACGTGAGGCATTGCAGCGCCCTCGAGACTCTTACGGGGATATCGCTGTCACTGTTGTATAAGCCATAAGGCATTTCCCCTTCTGCAATATCCCCAATTGCTTTTGCAACACAGAAAGTTCGTCCAAGGTTGTCCTGTAATATCCATAAATCAGTGTAATGACCTAGTTGCATGAAGGTCGATTGTAATATATTATATCAATGAGATGAGATTTTGCTTCTGTGATTCTGACTTGTGTTATGAGAATATTTGGCTTGATTTAGCTCATTTGGTTCTGATTTTCTTTAGCAAGAAAACATCATTTGCAGTTTGAAATCAGTTAATGAACAATTTAAAAAGTTAGTAACTTTGAAACTCATACTTTCATGAATAATCAACGGGGTAAAATACACACCCATGGCCCCTCAACTTCGGCTTTATTTTTTTATAGTCCCTGAATTTCAAAACTAGACATAAAAGTCCCTGAACTTCAATCAGACATTTCATTCTACCAATTTTTGTTCATTTTAGATTTTGTATTTTTTTGGCCTTTATCTTTTGTAGATTCAATTTTTATGAGATAGTTTGGCATAGGGCTTTACCACATGATTCAGGCGACCTGACCTTATTTTACAGGAGTGAGTTAACACAAAATAACTGATCAACGGTCTGATATATTGAATTGAAAGATTAGTGGCTAAAAATCGGAATAATTAGGGTCTTTTTTTCTCCCCTTTTCTCAACAACTTAATCATTCCCCTCCTTTATCCATCTCCCTATTATTAAGGGTAAGAGATTCTAGTTTTCTCTTGTCATTGGAATCCTGTCCTCTTCAATCCTCCACCAGAGAGCCAGGAAACCAATTCAGATGGAAGCTTCTCTGTTCTTCTTCACGCGTTTGCTATTCCTTGGGATCATCTCTATTTCTCACTTTCAGGTAACTTGTGAGATTCATACTCATTTCCTCGGTTAAATTTCTTCTACGTTTTGCTTGTATTTTTTCCCTTGCTTTCAAGGATTTTTTTTGTTTTGTTTTTTTATATGTATGTTATCATAACCAACGTGATATGTGGTTGAGCTTAAAAGCTATCAAGTTCTTTTTCTGGTAAAGAAATTAAGCTTTTATTGTAAACTTTAACGGATTGGTTTCAAATTTACACTCTTGTACCAGTATACTAGACTTTAGACAGTTTAAAATGTTCCTATGTTACACGGAAACGGATACAGAAACTGAAACGGAAACGGATACTGGGAAACATAATTTCTGGAAAACATAAGAAACGGAAACGTGGAGAAACGTGTAAATGTTAAAACTATAGGGGCATATTTATAAATATTAAAAATATAATAATACATTAAAAGAAACAAAATTGAAGAACAAGAGGAATAAAATCCAAGCTCAATCGAGATTCAAGAGACAAAGATTATAGGAGAAAGAAATATGGGTAAGTTCTTTAAATTGAAGGATACAGTGAAAGGAATTATCTCTCAAATAGAAAGTTTCAATTTTCCTAATCTTAGATTGAATAGGAATTGCAAAATAGAAAGTTTGAATTCCCATAATTTTAATCGAAATAGCTAGGGACAACCGTTTAAAAATTGAGAGACATGTTTCATATTTTAGGTAATTACGGAAATGTGTCCAGAAACGTTTGGTATCAGTTTCTTAGAGTTTCCGTTTCCCACATCGGCTGGAAACGGGGAAACGCATCTCATGAAGAGTTTCCGTGCTTCATAGAAATGTTCTGATTGGGTTTTGTAAGGTTACCTATGTTGATTGCTCACATCACATACTTCATCTACTATTATGAGAATTTATTCTAATCTCTACTTTGTAGTCTCAGTTTGTTTATTCATTTCCTTATATAGCACAAGTTCTTCAAAAAAAAAAAAAAAACAAAAATATGAGACAAGGGGAGGATTTTCTTCCTGGAATCTCCCTCCTTTATCTTTTTTTTTGAGTTTCAAATTACTGATATTTTAATTTTGAACTTTTTAATGCAATCATATTACCAGGTGATTGCAGTGGAACCAGATTCCAAACTGAAGCTTGACTCTGGGATCCTCAAGGTTTTTTCTCTTTTTGTCTTCTTCTGTGATCTTCAAAGAAATTAAAATTTTATTTGCAGTTTCAAATGGTTTGTTTTTCTTTTTGGCCTCTAAATGCAGGAATCAATAGCTGATAAAATCAATAAAAACCCAAACGCTGGATGGAAAGCTGCCATGAATCCTCAATTTTCCAATTATACAGTGAGCCTTAAGCTCAATCTATGTTTTAGTTTTCTTGAAGTCCATTTCTCCATTATATCCACAATTCTGACATAAACAAACACTATATTATGATTTATGTATTTCAATTTTTTGATTCATAGGTTGGTCAATTCAAGTATCTTCTTGGAGCCAAACCAACTCCCAAAAAGGAATTACTTGGTATTCCTGTTAAAACTCATCCAAAGTCCTTGAAGTTGCCTATAGAATTTGATGCCAGAACAGCCTGGTCACATTGCAGCAGCATTGGAAGAATTTTAGGTCTGTAGCCTACCTTGTTTTCCATTTTTGTAATTGTGATTTTGAAGTTACTGAGGCTTTCTACCTTTATGGCAAATGCTGCATCTATTTCCCATTTAAAGATCAGGTAAAGTCTGGTATTAGTTTTTATTAATCAATTCATTCAAGTAACCTTGACGTATTCTTACACCTCTCTTTTTTCATAATCCAGGGTCATTGTGGATCTTGTTGGGCTTTTGGTGCTGTTGAGTCACTGTCTGATCGGTTTTGCATCCACTTTAGCATGGTAACTTAAAAATAGAATCAAGTAGACAACCTATATTATCCGGTACAAACGTTTATTTTGTTTTACTGTAGAACATCAAGGCCAGATGCACCTCATGCTTTTAAGATTCAAACAATTTTTATGTTTTAATTTGCAAGGAACATGAAATTTGAAAACTTCTTCATTCAATGCCCCAAGATATATGATTCTGGGTCCTTCCTGTTCTGTGCAGAACATATCTTTGTCTGTCAATGATCTACTGTCATGCTGTGGATTTTTGTGTGGACTTGGTTGTTATGGAGGGTATCCAATCCTTGCATGGAAATACTTTGTCCATCATGGTGTAGTTACAGAGGAGGTACAAGTTTTTATCTTTGCCTATCATATCTCTTAACCCTTAAGTTTTCCTGCACTTCAGATTTCTTAGGTTTAGAGTTCTCAGCAAAGTTTTCCTTTGACAGTGTGACCCATACTTTGATGATATTGGCTGTCCCCACCCCGGATGTGCACCTATATATCGTACTCCAAAGTGTGAGAGAAAATGCATTGACAAAAATCAGCTCTGGCTGCAGTCAAAGCACTACAGTGTCAGTGCATATAGAGTTGCTTCTGATCCCCATGATATCATGGCAGAGGTTTACACAAATGGACCAGTGGAGGTTTCTTTCAATGTGTATGAGGTAAAATAAGTACTCAGTTCTTATTTGTTTTTATATGTGAACGTAACAATTCTCCGGCAATCACAAAGCAGCAACATTCAGTTATACCTGAAGAAATCATGAATTAGTTCCTTGAATGAAGGAAACTTCACCATGAGTATATATTTACTGCTGCGAAACGTGTCTATCCTTGTCAAACATTACCTTTTCTTTTTCATTCACTTTGGCGGTAATAGTTTCTTTCCCATTTCACAGGACTTCGCTCATTATAAATCTGGAGTTTATAAGCACATTACAGGTGAAGCATTGGGAGGCCATGCAGTTAAGCTCATCGGATGGGGCACTTCAGAAGAAGGGGAGGATTATTGGGTATCTGTCTATGTTAAATTAACTCATCTCTTTTTTCCTTAGTTTATAGCCATGACCTTATAAATATGTTAATACAATTGCAAACTCTTGTATGCTCTGCAGCTTCTTGCAAACCAGTGGAATAGAGGCTGGGGTGATGTATGTTCTTTCCATTTCATAACAAATATCGCTGTATTAAGTCGCATTCACGAAATTGAATTGAAATTGCAGGATGGATACTTCAAGATAAAGAGAGGAAACAATGAGTGTGGTATTGAAGACGAAGTAGTAGCTGGGATGCCTTCTGCCAGAAATCTTGGTTTTCTTGGAGAGCTTGGCCGCAGCATGGATACTCTTGCGCATGCTTCTGCGTGATTCACAACTATTTATCACTCAGCCAGGAGCTGCAGAGATAAATTATATGGGTGTGTAAGGGTGTTGCTTTTATGAACTGGACATTTGCTTTTCAAAACTCTATGTAAATATTGCATTACAAACTTATTCTTCACACGCACAAGTATAAAATTTGCCTGCTTTATAGTTTTTTTAAGGAGTGGTTGTTTCTTTATATCTAGTTTAAGGCTTGCTTTGATTGATTTTCTTTTTTTCCTGCAAATACTGGAGAACATATTCCGTCACTGTGCCTAACTAGAATAGGACTTTTCCTTTTACAGTCAGCCTCAATTGTTCTTGTTTGGTCAAAACTGATTTAAAAGACTTATAGCTTATTGATTGAAATTAGTGCAACTTGTTTGGGTGGTGTAGTTGGTTATCACGCTAGTCTCACACACTAGAGGTCCCCGGTTCGAACCCGGGCTCAGACATAATGTAATGTTATTTTTGTGGTGAAACTTATGGTGGGGTGGGGATTTTTCTTTTATGCTTATTTGGTAAAAAAAAAAAACTTGTATATTTTGAAACTTGTTTTATGCGTATCTCGATGTTTTTTTATCCTTATCCCACCTCCTATATCCCTTCTAACAAACACCCCGTAAGAATTGATTACAAGCAACAAAGAGAGGAGATTTTAGCAAAACATTCTCCAAGAAAAGAAGACGAAATAACATAACTAACTTAGCTAACGAATTGAATGAGCTCTTTCATTCTTTGATCTCCAAATAAAACAAACATCCACAAAACAACTCCACCTGGGTAAGGAATTGGGTCTCGGATTGGTCAATGATGAACAATGGGGGAATTGTGGGAAGTCTGTAACGATATTTCTATTAGGACTATATTTTCTAGTGATGTGGATAAAAAAAACTAATTACTTTTACTCTTTAATTTTGAGCAAGACGATGAAGATGAAACTCTGATTTTCATATGATAAAATACATATATAACTTTTAAATTAAATTATAATGTTATTAATAGCATCGGGGGAAGAGAGGGATACGGTGCAGTCCATGAGCTAACCACTCTATCTCTAAGGCCTTCGTGAGTTAACCACATGCTTTGGAAACGAAACCGAGAAACAATAGACACCCCTATCGAACATTTAAGAAGCAACGGGCGATGATCCGACCAGTGACGAGCAAAGGCCGTGCAGCTAATCTGGTCCTAGAAATCAAAGAAATCAAGGGAAGCAATGCTTCGGTCAAGCCTAGAGTCAACTCTAGTAGAGCCTCCACGACCATTTGTCCAAGTATAACAAAAGCCCGCAGTAGAGATTTCATTAAAATCTCCATGCTTAATCAATTCTCGGAAGTCTCTACAAGGACCTGCAGCAGGCGGAGTGCCCGTTTTCTCATGAGCACCAAGAATGGCATTAAGAGATGATCTTCGGACCTGGAATCAGACAGATTTTGGTTACTTAAATGTAAACATTCAAAATGTAGAATTGAAGCTGGCTTCGGTTCAAGCAGATATCAAAGCTTATAGCATGAATGATGATTTGCACTTCCAAGAACTCACGGCTCATACGGACTTGGAAAATCAGTTAATTCGAAAGGAAATTCATCTTCGAGACAAGAGCCGTATTAACTGGCTTAAAGCAGGAGACCGTAACACCACTTTTTTCATCGGTATGTTTCAGCTAAAAAATCAAAAATTGGTATTAATTCTCTTATGGTGAATGGGGAAGTCACAAATAATTCTGAAGACATAAGAAACCATATTATTAGATTTTATTCTGATCTCTTTCACTCCCAAGGCAGACATGATGCTTCAGTTGAGGTTATCAATGATTATATTCCATCCTTAGTCTCGGGTAATGAAAGTTCTTCCCTCACGGCTTGCCCCTCTGATGACGAAATTAAGCGCACCGTGTTCACTCTGGATCCATCCAGTGCGCCTGGACCTGATGGGTTTGGTGGAATATTCTATAAATCGTTCTGGGATGTGGTTTCCTCTGATATTTGTGTTGTGGTAAAACAATTTTTCAACACAGGTTTTATGCACCCTGGTCTGAACTCCAATTTGTTGGTCCTCATTCCCAAAAGTCCCGATGCGAGTTCTATTGATCATTACCGACCCATCATTTTGGGTAATTTTGTTTTCAAGATAAGTACTAAAATTCTTACATACAGACTTGCTTCCATTGCTGCTAGAATCACCTCGAAAAATCAGTACCATAACATACATCATTGTACTGCGGCAGCCTCGGAGGGGGTTAACGTCCTAAATAACCCTTGCTTCGGGGGTAACATGGCTATTAAAATCGATGTTAAAAAAGCTTTTGACACTATGGTATTGGAATTTTATTATGGGGGTGCTTGAAGCTTTCAGATTTTCCCTTCTTTTTCGTGACTGAATTTTGAATATTTTTTCCTCTGCAAGAATTTCAATCATGATCAATGGCAAGGGTCATGGTTATTTCCGTTTCTCTCGAGGGGTTAGACAAGGAGACCCCCTCTCCCCGGTCCTCTTTTGTTTGGCAGAAGACTTCCTGAATAGGAAAATAGAGCGGATGGTGGACTCTGAGATTTTAGAGCCTATGTGTTATGTCCGAAATGTGAATTTTTCTTGTCATTTGCTTTATGCAGATGGCATTTTAATGTTCTGCAAAGCCACAATTCGGAACATGAGGGTTATTTCTGATATTTTCAATTTATATGGGGACATTTCGGGACAATTAGTTAATTGGTCCAAGTCTGAAGTTAGTTCAACGATAAAATCAGTATGTGTAGGAGTGGAATTCTTACCAACATTCTTGGTGTTAAGGTCGGGTCCTTACCTATTAATTACCTTGGAGTCCCTCTTTTCGCTGGTTCTCCGAGGAGTAGCTTTCTTAAGCCAATTGCTAATCGGCTACTTTCTAAATTTACTGCTTGGTAAGGGAAATTGCTCTCGATGGGAGGTCGAATTATGCTCGTCAATTTTGTGATTACTAGTTCATTTTTTCATTGTTTTGCTATTTACAGATGGCCTGTCGATCTTCTCTCAAAATTAAACAGAGCTATGCGCAACTTCATTTGGACGGGTAATCCTAATACTAGGAAACTTATTACGGTCCTTTGGAAAATTTGTTGTAGGCTTAAAATTGAAGGAGGTCTTGGGATAAAAAATTGCAGCGTTCTTAATCAAGCCATGCTTGGTAAAATTGTGTGGGATCTCATTACAAAATCAGATTTCCCCATTAATATCTTTAAAAAAATTTCCTTTTACCCTCTTCCACCCCTCAAATTTCACCGATTTGTTCTTCAATCTAGAGTTTTGTTCGACACATTTATTCTTCGGTGAAAGATTGCACTTCTTGGTGGCTCGGTTCATAGTCAACTTTGAGTTTTTGGTATGGGGACTGGATTCGTCCTTCAATAGCACAACGTCTTCATCTTCCTGAAAACGGTGTGGCTCTGGCGGACGTTCCTGTTTCGCATTTTTTCATCAACTCGAATTGGGCTCACCTTCCTTTCTCGGATTCCGCTCTACTGGATGACATCAAGGATATTAAACTCGAGTCTCATGAGAAAGATGTTCCTTATTGCACCGGCTGCTCAAGCGGGAAATTCACGGTTAAAGCTTTTTTTATCTCTCGCTCTCATTGCCTCATGTTATTATGGATTGGCGTAAATTTATCTGGAAGCATTTTCTTCCTCCTTCCCGTTCACTGATATGTTGGCGAGCCCTTTCCGATCGCCTGCCTACACAAGATCATCTGTAGGCTCGTGGCATCACGATGGTCTCTCGCTGCCCTATTTGCTTAAATGCTTCAGAAACTTTATTTCATATCATGTTAGATTGTCAATTTGCAATCACCATTTGGAAGGCAATTTCAAACTTTTTTGGTTGTCGAGTTTATTATCAACATTCTTTGTTGTGATTATTCTCCAAAGCAATGGAACATAATTTCAGACCTCAGACCGGTGTCTTATGGACATCAGCGATTGTTTTTGCTATTTGGCTGATTTGGTATACTATGAATGATGCTATTTTCAACGGTGTGACTCCTAATATCTCTTTAGTTCTTCGGAAACTCTGGAACTTTATCAGAGAAGTGGATTTAGTTTATATTGGAGCCTCTGGCACCTCTATGGTAGATCGTCATATTTTGGATCAGTTATTATTACCTTGGCGCCCGCCTCGTGCACCATCTGTTATTATGGTTCGTTAGAGTGCACCCTCATTTGACTGGATTAAAGTAAATACTGACGGATCGGCTGTCACACCCGACCCAAACCGGCATCGGGCATGAACGGAAAATAGGTATTGAACTAATTAAAGATTGAAGAGCCGAATTCGTAGATTGTTATCCTGTTTTCTTTTCATACCCGATGTTGTTTAGGGTCGGGCATGACATCGGCTACTGGTGCTCCAGGTGTTGTAGGAAGTGGGGGTATTTTTCAAAACTGTAGAGGTTTTCCTCTTGGTATGTTCTCTTTTCCGATCTCCTCCTCTTTTGCGTTTCTTGCTGAACTGCGTGTAGCCATTTTTGCGATTAATCAGGCCTGGGATAGAGGTTGGCACAAACTTTGGTTGGAATCCGATTCAACCTTTGTTGTAGAACTGTTTAAGTCAAAATCTATTGTTGTTCCCTGGGAAATTCGTCATGACTGGTTGGCATGTTTTCACCTCTGTTCGCAGATGCTTGTCACGGTCTCACACATTTACAGGAAAGTTAACCAAGTCGCTGACGCTCTTGCTCGTCATGGTCTCACTACTGATCATTTAGTACCGTGGGACACTATCCTTGAGTTTTGTGTAATCTTTGTGTCAGATGACATTTTAGGCCTCCCTCAATATAGGTTTATTTAACCTTCTATTTTCTGGTTGCTTGTATAACTTTTTATTTTCTTGTTTTTTTTTTCTTTGGGCCCGGTTTAGTTTTGTCCTTTCCGGCCTCCATCTCTAATAAAAAAAATTATAATGTTATTAATATTATGGTTCTTTTTTTTAAGATAATATTATGGTTCTTAAACTTTATTCAAGATATAAACGCGTTGGAACTTTATATTATATTAATATTAAAGTTGAAATTAAGGAAAATCCATTAAAAATTAATAAAATTATAATTTGAATTCGAGTGCAATTTATATATGAATAAGGAATTCTCTATTTTTGTAAAAAACTATTTTTCAGGTGTAAAATGCAAACATGAAAACATTAACCAAACATTTAAAACTTTCATTTTTTAAAATGAAAAAGCAAATAGTAGCATATAAACAACCAAACACTTGTCACATAAAAAGATGTATGGTAATGCTATTGTTTAGGAGAGCAAGTCTAATCAAAATAAAATTTCATTAGAACATTTTTATTGACTTATAAAACCAATTGCAAATAATCATGTGGTATATTTTGAGTGTTCCTAAGGAAAATTGGCAATCTATCAAATTTGCAAGCTGGCTTATTTTACAAGAAAGGAGAGAAGTGATAAACTATTATGTTTTAATAATTGGAAAATGATATATACAACCTTAAGGCTTATATAATATAAGCATTAATTCTCTATATATTTTTTCTATATTTTTAATAAAATAAAATAATTCTAAAGTATTTATTTGTATTAAAAATATAATTAATTAATTAATTTAACAGTGTATTAATTAATTTACTAGTTTTTATAAGTATTTAATAATATAATATAAATAATAAATATTAATGTATTAAATTATTAATTTAGCACATTTTTATGATGTTAATTGCAAAATAATTACAAAATCCAAAATGTATTTAAAAGTGTATTTAAAAGTGAGATTAAAATTCTAATAATTTGGTAATAACGAATATATGTTGTAATTGTCTGGATAGAGATACTCTTATTTAGAAGATTTTTTTTCTTAACTAATGTGTTATTTACATATTTAAAAGCATTATAAAATATTATTTATAATTTCTTATATTCGGTTTTAGATACTTAGGGTCTGCTTATTTATTAGAAAATATTATATTGTGATAAATAGTGATAAATAAAAAAATAAAATATTTTTTAGTTACCATGTGAAAATAAAACACTATTATGTAAAAATAAAAATAATTATCATTTAACATAATTGTAATATTGATTTAAAATAAAAATAAACTTCACCAATGAAATGAAAATGTGTAAAATAAATAAATTATCCAATCACTAACACCAACCCTAACCCTAACCGTTTCTCTGTCTCAAACTATTAAATTATGATTTCCAGAGACTGGTGGATCCAATAATCTTGAAACTTCTATCTCAACCTATAAATTAAGGGGGTGTTTGGCTGCTCCTTTTCATGCTCCTGTTTGTCTTTTCATTTCAAAATAGAGAGTTTTAGGTGTTTGGTTAGTGACCTTCTATTTGCTTTTTACATTTGGAAAAGCAGCAGTAGATGTTTAGTTAGGGCCCGTTTGTTTTACCTACTGTTTGCTGTTGCTGTTTGCTGTTTACTGTTGCGGTTTGCTGTTTGCTGTTACGGGTTACTGTTGTTGTTTGCTGTTGCTGTTACGGTTTGCTGTTTGCTTTTGGAAAAAGCTGCTTTTCCAAAAAGCAGAGATTCTCTGCTTTTGTAAAAGACTGCTTTTCGGGTGTAAAAGGCAAACAGGAGACCATTAACCAAACACCTAATACTGCTTTTCAATTGTAAAAGGCAAACAGGAGGTCACTAACCAAACACCTAAAACTCTCCATTTTAAAGTGAAAAGTCAAAAGGAGTCTGAAAAGGAGCAACCAAACACCCCCTTAGTGACCTCCTTTTTGCTTTTTACACCCGAAAATCAGCCTTTTACAAAAGCAGAGAATCTCTGCTTTTTGGAAAAACAGTTTTTTCCAACAGCAAACTGTAATAGCAACAGCAAACAGCAAACCGTAATAGCAATCAGCAAACAGTAAAAACAAACAGTATGTAAAACAAACGGCCTAAATTCACAAAATTGAAAATATAATAATAGAAAAAATCAGAAATTGAAAAGGAAGCCCATAACGTAATAACAACCGTGGAGACAAAAGCACAAGTTATGTAGCCGCAAGGTTAAACCAATAGGGGATTGGGCTGAACCGTCCATCTTAAAGTCATGGCATTGGCTGCCTAAAAAGTCTCAAATGATTCTTATCCTCTCCGCTTCATTGGCTTTTCCCCATTTCCTTGTTTTTTAGCCAAAATATCTTCAATTTTTCATTTTAACGTAATTTCGTTTTTTCGGGAAAAAAAAATACAAGAGGGATAAAGATATATTTATTAAGTCTAAAATTGGGTAAATTACACCTATAGCCACTAAACTTTACCTATTATAACATTATGACCACTTAATTTTAATTCTTAACAGTAGGACCATTGAATTTTACATTTTTTAATACTTGTGGGCACTCAACGCCTCAAAACGACTGTTGGCGGTCTCAAAATAAAAAATTCAAAGAGTTAATAATATTTTAAGGAATTTTAATTCTTGAAAGTTTTAGTTTTGAGGTCATTTAGTTGTTGTTTGGTTAGGAAAGATAGTGAATTTTTAGAGAAAGAAAGCTCCAAAAAATGTGATTTTGGAAAATAAAAAATATGGTTTCATGGTTAATATCGTTATGAACAACTTTAATTCTTGAACATTTTCATTTTGGGGTCGTTAACGGTCATTTTGAGGAGTTAGTTAAAATTCAGTGACTTGTAGTGTTAAAAGTGTAAAGTTCTGTGGTCATACTGTTAAGAATTGAAGTTCAGTGACCATAATGTTAAAATAGATAAAATTTACCATAATATTAAAATGGGTAAATTTCAGTGGCCATGGATGTAATTTACCCGTCTAAAATTTTCAAACGCTATTCAAATTCCCTATATATGTAATTTTTTTCATGGAAATAATAAAATTATATGTGATTGGTAACATGCTATATGATTCAAACATGATATTCACCGATTTTTAGATGATCATGGTTAAGATTCTAATCCAAAAATTATATAAAATATTAAAAAGTATTATTGTATCTTCTATATTTTTAAATATCAATATTAACGTGTATACATAGTAGAAATTACACGTGACTTGAAAACACATACAAAATTGTTACTAACTCGATTAAATTGGTATGATATATAATTGATTGAATTGTGCGAGTATTAACTCATTTGACACGAATTCAATAATTAACACGATACAAATATGATATTGATCCGATAATTGTCGCATCTACAAATATTTAAGATTTTTCTATCATTCTTTTTATTGATTTTGGGTTTTGTATTTTTGGAATTCGATTTTCATCGTATGGCTTATAACAATGGTAGGTTTTTCTATACGTCGCTCCTATTTTACTTACCGTTGCCTCCTGTTTGATATTTTTGCCCTTTTCATTTTTCATTCAAAAAAGTGAAATTCTCTCAACCCCAAAGAACAAAACGAAGAAAAATCATGCCTGCAAAACAAGAAAAAATACTTGAACGTCTAAGTGTTGAAACACCTTTCCACATAATTTTGATTTGACAAAATTGTTTAAGTATAATTGAAATACATATTCTAAACACACTAAGTTTAAATGCTTTGATTTATTCTACTAATGTGTTTGTTCAATGTTGAGTTAAAATGCTATAAGTCACAAGAATTAAAAGGCCCAAGCCCAATACGGAAGTCAAGGCCCAAGTCAAACAGCTCAGTACAAGTCGGCCCGCGTGTGTCAAGACGTTGCCGTTTTGAACAAAACGCAACTCAGCAAAAGGAAGGATCTAGAAGACCTTCGGGAACAACTTCAAGATGAAGCTGCTGAGTAGTCTCGACAAAGCGTACAAGACAGCAGCTGGCAAAAGAAAACTTCCAGACAAAGTTTTTCCCCTTTGGGCAAAGTTCAGACGACACAGTATGCTGTCCAGTTGATTTACCATAAAAGGAGAGACAGTCTGCTGAGCTGACCGAGGACAGAAGATACACAATTCTGATTGGCCGAGAGCTTTGAGCAAGTCAGGATGACAACGACATATAGCCGTTTCCCTCCAACGGTTATTTCGAAATTCGAAATGACCGATGCCCAGACGTCTCTATAAATAGTGTCATCACAAGCTTCATTCTACACAGAACTTGATCAAGCCATTACGCTGACCAAATTTCTACACAAGTTCTGCAAGCAAAGAAGCAAAGCAAATCTTACACTACAATTCTTATATCTGTGTAAAAGTCTAGAGTATTTGTTTCAATCGTCTAAAGTGTCTTAGCAAATCTTTGTATAGGATAAAACACTTATCATTCCTAGAGATAGAAAGGAGAGGCTGAGTACTCGGTTTTAGTATTCAGCGAGAGATTAGGATTGAGTAGAGGTATAGAGGAAGGTACTCTTGTCATACTCAGTTGCTAAGATTGTAAAAGGTTTGAGGCTCTACCTTTAAAGAGCTCAGTAGAGGATTCGAAATCTCGGAACGTGTTCCGGGGACAGGACGTAGGCTTAGAAGAAGCCGAACCTGGATAAATCTGCTGAGTGAAGTATTTCTTACCTTAAACTCCTTATATATATATATTGCTTGCTTAAAATAACCAAAAACTGACCAAGTAAAGAGATCAAGTTGAGTTGTGCGCGTTGAACGTCTGAGCTCAGGAATAGACTCTAAGTGCTATATCCTGACTCAAGCTAAGAAACTGACCTAGTCACCAGTTGACTAAGCCAATATCTTACTGTTTACTCAGCGCCGCTGTTAAAACCTTTTTCCTTAGAAAAAGAAGTCTCCCTTAATTGCGAAAAAGTTTAAATAGTTCCTAACCCCCCATTGGAACTATACTTGCAACCTTACAAGGGACCAACAAGTGGTATCAGAGCTCTCGAAAGCTCACTGCTAAAGGTCTAACAACCTTGAGCTGATCCCTACCATGGGCGAAAACAGCACTCGGTTTCTCCCTGGAAACCAAACAACTCAGATACTGCCTGAGGGGCTGTCCATCACTAGGCCTCCCCTATTCTTCGGGTCAAACTATACCTTCTGGAAGAATAGGATGAAGAATTTCATTCAGGCTACAAACATGAGTGTCTGGCTATCTATAATCCAAGGCCCGTTTGTTCCTGTCGAAGTTGTGGCTGGCCAAACAGTTGTAAAAGCTTAGGCCAAATGGACAGAGGATGATCTAAAGAAGCTCTAAAACTATGCTTCGGCTATCAATATGCTTCACTGTGCGCTCGACGCTGTAGAATATAACAAAATCTCAGGTTGTGAGTCGGCGCAAGAGATTTGGAAAAAGCTGGAAGTCACCTACGAGGGAACAAATAAAGTAAAGGAATCAAAGGTGAATCAGCAGATGAGACTGTACGAGCTGTTCGAGATGAACAATGATGAGGGCATTTCAGACATGAACACAAGGTTCACCAACATCATTAATGAGCTCAAGAGACTTGGGAAAATCTTCACTGAGGAAGAACAAGTCAAAAAGATACTCAGGAGTCTTCCTAAAGATTGGCAAGCAAAGAAGACAGCAGTTGAGGAAGCTCAGGATTTAACCACCTACAAATATGACGAACTCATCGGTTCGTTGCTGACCCATGAGATATCCATGAAAAACTTTGAGGTGAAGGAAAAATCTGAAGACAAGAAGCAGAAGTCACTTGTCATGAAAGCTGACTCCACTGACGGGAGCTCAACTGATGATGAGGAGATGGCTATGTTCACAAAGAAGATGAAAAGGCTATTCAGGAAGAACGATAAATATTCTAAAAAGCCTTACAGAAAGTTTGATAAGTATAAAGCTGACTCAAGCGACAGCAAATACAAAAAGGATAACTCAAAGCCCATTACATGCTTTGAGTGCCATCAGACTGGCCATATAAAGTCAAGCTGTCCTACACTGAGGAAAGACAAGAAGAGCGGCAAAAAGGCAATGGTGGCTACATGGAGTGACAGTGATGAATCTTCATCAACAGAAACTGAGGCCACCGAGTCAGCGAAGATATGCTTCATGGCTGACGAACTTGCTGAGCCATGCGTCTCTGAGCATGCTGACCCATCCATCGCATCAGATGACGAGGAGCAATCAAATGAGGTAATTTCTCTTCCCCAGCTCAGAAACGATATGGTTAATGCCCTGAGTAATCTCTACACACTTGTCAAGAAGTGTAATAAGAAAGTTAGAGCACTCAGCAGGCGTTGTGACGAAGTGGAAGAGGTCAAACTGAGTGACCTCAGATTCATTCTTCAGGACAATTCAACTCTGCATGATAATATGAAAATCATACATGAGTCTGTCTCTGAAGTCCAGTCAGTTTCAAAGAAACTGAGGAAGGACGTCACAACTATCCAGAACCAACTAAAGGTTCCAAATAAAAATAACATTCCTCTGAGAACTCAGTACCAAGGTACTCAGCAGAGATGGAATCCCCAGCGAAAAGTCCAATATGACTTTTGTGGGAAGAAAGGACACACCACTAAGGTGTGCTGGCACGCTCAGCACTAGGGTGCTGACAAGTCAGTGAAAAATCCTAAACAGAAGGTCAGCTGTGACTTCTGTGGAAAGAATGGCTATACTGTCCATGTATGTCGCCATAAAATAAAATATGATGCTATACCTATTGCACCTAACAAGTCAGGACCCAAAAAGAATTGGGTACCTAAAAGTAACTAGTTACAATGCAGGTAAGCCTGAGATGTGCCGAGAAGTCAAAGATGTGGTATATTGACAGCGCATGCTCAAGGCATATGACGGGTGATGAAACTCAGTTCATCACGTTTGAGCGTAAACGAGGAGGAAGTGTAAGTTTTAGAGACAACAAGAAGGGTAAGATAGTAGGGTCAGGAACCATCGGAGGTAATCCTACTATTGAATCTGTCTCCCTAGTCAGCGGACTCAAATATAACTTACTCAGCGTAGCTCAGCTACGTGACAATGGGAGAAAAGTTATATTTGATGCTACTGGATGTAAAATATACGAGGGTAAAACAAATGAATTAATATTAACTGCCCCTCGAATAGATAATGTCTTTATGCTAGACTTAGAGAAAAAGTTTTCAAAAACTGTGTGCTTAGTATCAAAGGAAGAAAATTCCTGGCTATGGCACAGGAGACTTGGTCATGTAAGCATGGACCTCCTGGCCAAACTAGCAAGAAAGCAATTGGTTGAGGGACTGCCTGAACTTAAATTTCAAAAAGATCAGTTATGCCACGCTTGCCAAGCTGGAAAACAAACCAAACAATCTTTTCATAGCAAAAATATTGTCTCAACTAAGCGTCCGTTAGAGTTACTACACTTGGATCTCTTTGGTCCAGTCCAGCCGCTGAGTCTGGGTGGAAGAAGATTTTCCTTGGTCATTGTATATGACTTCTCTCGGTATACGTGGGTTATCTTGCTGACCAGCAAGGATGAGACCTTTGAGACATTTTCAAATTTGGTTAGAAAAATTGAAAATGAAAAAGACCTAAAATTAGCTCACATCCGTAGTGATAACGGTGGAGAATTCAAAAACCAAAAGTTTGTTGAATTCTGTGAAGCCAGCGGCATTGACCACAATTTTTCTGCTCCTAGAACACCTCAGCAAAATGGGGTTGTAGAAAGGAAGAACATAACTCTGGTTGAAATAGCCAGGACAATGCTGGATGAGCATAGGCTTCCAAAGTATTTTTGGGGAGAGGCTGTTAACACAGCATGTTATATTCTTAATAGGGCTCTAGTTAGACCTATACTCAAGAAAACCCTCTATGAACTTTGGAAAGGACGAAAGCCCAATATTGGATACTTTCGTGCCTTTGGCTGTAGATGTTTTATTTTAAATACCAAAGATAGCTTAGCAAAGTTTGATTCAAAAGCTGATGAGGCTATCTTTTTGGGCTACTCAACAAACAGCAAAGCATACAGAGTTTTTAATAAGCGAACTCAAGTTTTAGAAGAGTCAGTACATGTAGAGTTCGACGAAACTGACCCTGCAGGTAGATACCAGCCGCTGATCGAAGATGATCCACACTCAGTAACCACCGCTGACCAAGAACCAGCTACTGAGTCATTTACGAAAAGGCTGACCAAGAGTAAGAGTGAACCTAAGATTACTTTTACTGACTCATCTACTTCTGCAGAGATTGTTGAAACAGAGACAGCACAAGACATAAATCTACCTAAAGAGATAAGGATTCCAAGAGGGCACTCAGAAAGTGCAATCCTTGATTCTGCTGGGAATACCCTGATGATGAGGAATCAACTCAGGAAGTACCTCAGCAATGTTGCTTTCGTCTCAGTTCAAGAACCGAAGAATTTCGCTGAAGCTGAGTACGATGAATTCTGGATGAACGCAATGCAAGAGGAGCTCGATCAATTCAGAAGAAACGATGTATGGGAGCTAGTGCTTCATCCAAAGAGTCAAAAGACCATCGGAACAAGATGGGTCTTCAGGAACAAGATGGATGAACAAGGGAATGTAGTCAGGAACAAAGCAAGGCTTGTAGCTCAGGGCTACAGTCAGCAAGAAGGTATTGACTACGGTGAGACCTTTGCCCTAGTGGCAAGGCTAGAGGCAATTAGAATTCTATGTGCATATGCATCTTACATGAACTTTAAATTATTCCAAATGGATGTCAAAAGTGCATTTCTTAATGGAGTTATAAACGAGGAGGCTTATGTAAATCAACCTCCAGGTTTTGAGGACCCTAAGTTCCCAAACCATGTTTACAAACTCAAAAAGGCTCTGTATGGCCTTAAGCAAGCACCACGTGCTTGGTATGAGAGGCTGACCAGTTTCCTGCTGACTAGAAATTACGTCAGGGGCAAAGCTGATACAACCTTATTCATTAAAAAAAAGGGTAAAGATACCCTGCTGGCCCAAATTTATGTTGATGATATAATATTTGGTGCAACTAACGAATCAATGTGCAAGGAGTTTAGCCAACAAATGCAGACTGAGTTTGAAATGTCCATGATGGGAGAACTCAACTTCTTCCTCGGTCTTCAAATTAAACAAGGAAAGAATGGCATCTTCATCAGTCAAGCCAAATATGCCAAGGAGATATTAAAGAAATATGACTTGGAAAATTGCAAGCCAATATCCACTCCTATGGGCATTGACACTGTCCTCTGCGCTGACGAGAATGGTAAGTCAGTAGACAGCAAATTATATCAAGGTATGATAGGCTCTCTACTTTACTTAACAGCCAGTAGACCGGACATTCAGTTTTCAGTATGCTACTATGCTAGATATCAATCTAACCCTAAGGAATCTGATTACATTGCTGTAAAAAGAATCCTTAGATATTTGCAAAGCTCAGTGAATGCAGGTCTATGGTATCCAAATACTCATGATTTTACACTCATTGGATACACGGATGCTGACTATGGACGGGATAAGCTAGAACGTAAAAGCACCTCTGGAGGATGTCACTTCTTAGGAAGCTGTCTTGTATCCTGGTTCAGCAAAAAGCAGGCGTCAGTAGCCTTGTCTACCACTGAAGCTGAGTACATTGCTGCTGGTCATTGTGTTGCTCAAGTCCTATGGATTAAGCAACAGCTTGAAGACTATGGTGTTCAAACAAAGACAATTGAAGTCAAATGTGACAACAAAAGTGCAATTGATCTCTCAAAGAACCCAATTCAACACAGCAGAATGAAGCATGTCAGCATCAGACATCACTTCATTAGAGACCATGTACTCAAGGGTGAGATCAAGCTGACCTTTGTCCCAACGGACGAACAGCTTGCGGATATCTTCACGAAGCCACTGGCCCGTGAGCATTTCATCATATTGAGAGAAGCAATTGGTATGTTTAATCCTCTTCAGTAAATTCCTGTGCTAAATGAATATGAATGCTGAGTGAATTACTATGCTGAATGATTGATTGTTTGCTGAGTAACTCATCGAAACTGACTGAACATCAAATACTGAGTAAACTTGCACACTGAGTAAATTAGTTTAAACTTAAACTTAAAAATCATCCCTTTATGCAATGCTGACCACTCAGAATATCAAACGCTTAGTATTCTACACGCTTAGTGTTAGATCCGTTAGAATAAATGCAAAAGCACGCGTATAGCCCTAGGATGACGTATTCGTCGTATGTGTCATAAATACCAGGATCTTTGTCGGTACACAATCCCAAGGCAAAACTGACACATGGATTCGATTAAATCCACACCGCTCATTCCATATATAAATAATGGGTAATCCCCCATCTTTTATTCTTTACGCTTAATCAAATTCTAAGGCAAAGAAACTCCTTCTCTCTCAAAATCCTTCTAAAACCTTCCATTCTTAAAAATGACTAAGGTTTCATGCAATATCTCCGGTGCTGGCCACTCCAAGCCCAGCTCCAATGACGCTTCCAGGCAAACCTCTGTGCCGCAACCTACGAAGGTAACCTCGCCGAGCAAGGAAAAAGCTGGCCAAACCTCTAGTCAAGGAAAACCTGTGAAAGTTCGAACCTACTCTAAGGTTTTCGAGAATGTCCGTAAATGGAAAGTCGAACCCTCAAGATGGGTATCGGAAAACTTCGTGCAAAATGAACAACCGTTCTGCGAGTGGATTTCACAGAATGGATGGACTGGGCTGTTTTCGATCAGGGATGAAACCTATCCTGACCTGGTGAGGGAGTTTTACCATAACCTCAAAGTCGCAAATGACAACACTGACTACCTGTGCACAGTGGTGAAAAACAAAACCATTTTCATCAACCCTCTTTACATAGGAAATTTGCTCCAGTTGAAGACAGCAGGAGCAAGGCTGAGGAGATCTGGAGATCAGGATGGCACTGATTATAACCATAACTTCTGCAAACCTGAGGGTCACTCAGGAGAAGTCTCAGCATCATCAATGGGTCAGCACCAGAAGATGGCCCATTACCTACTGACCTACTTTATATACCCCAAGATCAACTGCACTACATCAGCAACCAATTTTGAGCAATGCTTTATATGGCATATGCTGATGTACACTCCCATCAACATGCCAGTCTTTCTTGTAGCTGGCTTCCTTCGCAGCACTGGTACGATGAGGCTCGGGTCAATCATTACAAGAATCCTCATTAACCACAAAATTGACCTCGAAGGTGAGGAGTCTACTCGAGGATCTGAAATTACAGCTGCCTCGCTGAGGGCATTAAAATTTGGACAGCCTCTGAAGAAAGGCAAAGTTGCTGCTACTGCTGCCCAAGCTGAGGGAACTGCTGAGCCAAAGAAAGGACGAAGGACTAAGGCCCCAGCTTCCCGCAAGAGGAAAACTGATGAGACTCCTTCCAAAAATGTTGAGTCTCCAGCAAAAAGGCAGAAGTCAGCTGGTAAGTCAGCTGCGAAAAGAAGCAGGCAAGGTGAGCCTGGTACTGAGGAAGCTACTGAGCAACCTCAGAAGAAGCAGAAGCCTTCGATATTGACTCCTCTTGACGCCATACCGACCGACTTCATTGTACCGGGTGACTCTCACTTCACCCAGTGTCAAGGTACAATTGCTGAGTCCGAGGAACATGAGGTCCAACTGGATGACCACTTCATCTCCCAAGTTGAAGAAGAACTTGATGATGATAGCACTGAGGAGGAAGAAGAAGAAGAAGCCAGCGGTCAGATGACGTTGAGGATTCTGAGGAAACAGCCAGTGAGCATGAGGCTGAGGATGCTAATACTGGGTTAGCTGCTGGAGATGAGCATGCCGATACTGAGTTGGCTGCGGGAGTTGAGCAAGTACTTGACCAACACACTGTTGATCAAGTTGAAGAGCAAGCTGACCAGACTCATACTGAGCAACACGAATCTTCCCCTTCTCACTCAAGAGAACCTGCTCATACTTCCACTCCACCTCGTAGAAGGCGAAAGTTGGTGAAGGCCAGTGAGAAGCTAGACAGTGAACTTCCTATGCAACCACCAACTCTTCCTGACTTTGTCCTCTCAAAGCCATCTAAGGACCCTTCTACCGTCAAACTCAAGTTTTTCAAACGCCAATCCACTTCCACTACATCGGCGCCATTAGAAAAACAAGCCTCTGTTTTTTCTCAACAGGAATATGCCGACCCCAATACTTCTGTAACATCAACCAGTCAGGTTGAGCTGTCTACTGTTCATGCTATTTCCTCAAGCATGGTGCTGACTCCACACACTTCTGCCATCAGCACAGACAGTATTCGCATTACAACTTCTCAAACTCAACTCTCTGCCGATCAATCAACTATCCCTAAAACTCAAGTGAAGATTGAGAATACTATTCCAGTCACTGACCAGGTTACTCCTTTCACTCCTCTTCCTTCCGGTCATACTGATGTCCCTGAAGGATCACAAAGCTATCTGAATGCCACTGAGTCTGGCAAAAAGATCATTGACTCAGTGCAAGCATTAATCAGAGACCTTCAACATTCCACTCCTCCTGCTGCTGGATCTTCAATTCTTGAGACCACCCAGCTTTCCCAAGTCACTCAGCTTCTCAACGAAGTTAAGGGACTAAAGGATCTGCTGAACATCGTCATATCCTTCCAAGCACAGCAAGCCAAGCAGAATTCAATTGCCAAGCTGGCTGAGATCCAGCTGACAACCGTGCAACACTTGAACTCTCTCCACCAACAAGTCCAGAACCTATCAGCTGTGCATCCTGACTATGCCACTTCATCCGAAATCAAGATGCTCTTTGCTCAGCTTCATACTGAGCAACTTAAGACCAACGAGCAAATGGTTTCGTACAGTCAGTGCTTGGTAGAGCAAATTGGTGAGGCTATACGGTTGCTTAATCTGAATAAGCAAGAGATGGATACCGACGCAATGAAGCAGAATGAGATGCTGACTCTCGCACAATGAACTTTCAACCACATTCGTCATAACAACATTCAACGTCAGTATTACGACACAGCTCTGTTAAAGACCTTTCACCAAATCTTTGCTGGCCTTACTGAAGCTCTTATCTGGCAAGGCAAAGCTCAAGCGTTTAGCGTCAATATGCTCAGTGCTGCTGATCTCAAAGTACCCGAAGAGGTATCAGCTGATGGAGTTGCCATCTTTGATGGCGTAAATGAAAGCGCTGAGAAACTTAAGGAGTTGTCCCAAGAACTGACTCGAGCTGTCTTAACTGATGCTTTCAGACTCCCTGAAGTTGACAAAACGGGGGAGAAAGAACAAGCAGCTAGAGCTCAGCATGAGCGAAGTCAGTCATCGCAACACAAGAAAAAGAAATAGATAGGCTAGCTCAGTATAGGCTAAGTCAGTTGTAATCTATTTGCCTTATCTATATATATTTCTCTGTGTAATCACTGACTTCTATCTATATATCATATCTGCATGTTTTATTAAATTCCTGAGTTATGATATATGTTACTAAGTACTGAGTCATTATGTATCTTCAATTAAATCAGCTATGTTTAATACTTGTAACATTTATGGACTAAATCAAATGCTGATAACATGTTTGACATTGACCTATGTGTTTATAAAACATTCTGATAAGAACTCATTGAACAACAAATTACTCAGCGCGATCTATATGACTAAACCTTCCACTAAATACTGGGTAAATAGAATATGTTGAAATAGCTGACCTATATCTGAAAACTGATCTTAGACTTACTCATTTAAACCTTTAAACGTTTTGAGTAAAACTAAGTCAATAGCTCAACCCCTACGGGGGAGTTTGCTAAACTATACTAGGTCAACTATCATGGGGGAGCTCATACTGAGTTCCTCGTTGAATAGTTTTGCCAACATCAAAATGGGGGAGTTTGTTGAAACACCTTTCCACATAATTTTGATTTGACAAAATTGTTTAAGTATAATTGAAATACATATTCTAAACACACTAAGTTTAAATGCTTTGATTTATTCTACTAATGTGTTTGTTCAATGTTGAGTTAAAATGCTATAAGTCACAAGAATTAAAAGGCCCAAGCCCAATACGGAAGTCAATGCCCAAGTCAAACAGCTCAGTACAACTCGGCCCGCGTGTGTCAAGACGTTGCCGTTTTGAACAAAACGCAACTCAGCAAAAGGAAGGATCTAGAAGACCTTCAGGAACAACTTCAAGATGAAGCTGCTGAGTAGTCTCGACAAAGCGTACAAGACAGCAGCTGGCAAAAGAAAACTTCCAGACAAAGTTTTTCCCCTTTGGGCAAAGTTCAGACGACACAGTATGCTGTCCAGTTGACTTTACCATAAAAGGAGAGACAGACTGCTGAGCTGACCGAGGACAGAAGATACACAATTCTGATTGGCCGAGAGCTCTGAGCAAGTCAGGATGACAACGATATATAGCCGTTTCCCTCCAACGGTTATTTCGAAATTCGAAATGACCGATGCCCAGACGTCTCTATAAATAGTGCCATCACAAGCTTCATTCTACACAGAACTTGATCAAGCCATTACGCTGACCAAATTTCTACACAAGTTCTGCAAGCAAAGAAGCAAAGCAAATCTTACACTACAATTCTTATATCTGTGTAAAAGTCTAGAGTGATTGTTTCAATCGTCTAAAGTGTCTTAGCAAATCTTTGTATAGGACAAAACACTTATCATTTCTGGAGATAGAAAGGAGAGGCTGAGTACTCGGTTTTAGTATTCAGCGAGAGATTAGGATTGAGTAGAGGTATAGAGGAAGGTACTCTTGTCAACCTTAGTTGCTAAGATTGTAAAAGGTTTGAGGCTCTACCTTTAAAGAGCTCAGTAGAGGATTCGAAATCTCGGAACGTGTTCCGGGGACAGGACGTAGGCTTAGAAGAAGCCGAACCTGGATAAATCTACTGAGTGAAGTATTTCTTACCTTAAACTCCTTATATATATATTGCTTGCTTAAAATAACCAAAAACTGACCAAGTAAAGAGGTCAAGTTGAGTTGTGTGTGTTGAACGTCTGAGCTCAGGAATAGACTCTAAGTGCTATCTCCTGACTCAAGCTAAGAAACTGACCTAGTCACCAGTTGACTAAGCCAGTATCTTACTGTTTACTCAGCGCCGCTGTTAAAACCTTTTTCCTTAGAAAAAGAAGTCTGCCTTAATTGCGAAAAAGTTTAAATAGTTCTTAACCCCCCTTGGAACTATACTTGCAACCTTACAAGGGACCAACACTAAGTTTCATATTTACCAATAATATGAAATTTAACGAATTTAACTTGAAACGAATTTTTTTTTTTCGGTTGAATTTGCTCTAAACGGGTAGTTCATACTACCGGTCCATGGACCGGACCGTATGGGCTACACGTTTATGAAAAACGGGTTTATTTATTTATTTATTTTTAATTATAATAAATATTAAAAATTGATTGGACGCTTCAATACATATTTTTTATTTTCAATTTGTCTATACGTTTTTTCTATCCAATCAATACATAATTTATCAATAATTAATACGTTCTAAAAGATAAATAAATATAAATTAACAAATAAAAATTAATTGCACGCGTTAATACGTATTTTTTTATTTCCAATCAATAATTTATATATACGTTTTTTCTATCCAGTCAATACATAATTTATGTATAGTTAAATTTACGTTCTAAAAGATAAATAAATATAATTTACCAAATAAAAATTAATTGGACACTTCAATACGCATTTTTTATTTCCAATCAATAATTTATCCATATGTTTTTTCTATCCAATCAATACATAATTTATCTATAATTAAAAATAAATAAATAAATAAACCCGTTTTCTCTAAACGGGTAGCCCATACGGTCCGGTCCATGGACCGGTAGTATGAACTACCCGTTTTTACCGGTCCATAGACCGGACCGTATGGGCTACCCGTTTAGAGCAAATTCAACGGAAAAAAATTCGTTTCAAGTTAAATTCGTTAAATTTCAGATTATTGGTAAATACGAAACTTAGATGTTCAAGTATTTTTCTTTATTTTGGAGGCATGATTTTTCTTCGTTTTGTTTTTCGGGGTTGAGAGAATTTCACTTTTTTGAATTTAAAATGAAAAGGGTAAAAATGTCAAACAGGAGGCGACGGTAAGTAAAATAGGGACGACGTATAACAATCCACTACAAATATGACAAGCTATTTTTGCTAGTTACATAGTTAACAAAAGTGTGATTGAGAGGTTTAATTTTGATTTGAAAAAAAAAACTATTATTGGTTTGAAATGAAAGATGAAGGCTCAATTCATAAAAATTAAAATGATGAAGGGCCTAAAATGGGTCTTTTATTTCAACTACCTTGATCATTCCTCGCCTTTATCCATCTCTCCCTATTATTAAGGGTAAGAGATTCCAGTTTTTTCTTCTTCTGGTCATTGGTATCCTCTGTCCTCTTCAATCCTCCACCAGAGCGCGAGGAAACCAACTCAGATGGCTGCTTCTCTGTTCTTCTTCGCGCTTTTGCTATTTCTTGGGTCCATCTCTATTTCTCAATTTCAGGTATCTTCCTTGCGAGATTCAAACTCTCTTTGTATTGGTTAAATTTCCGATTGTTGTTCTTCGATGTTTTGCTTGAATTTCTTCCCTTTCTTTGCAAGGATTAATATTTGTTTTATATGTATGCGATCATAACGTGGTTGAGCTTAGAAGCTCTGAAGTTTGTATCCTGGTGGTGAAGAAATTAAGCTTTTTATTGTAAACGTTAACAGATTGGTTTCAAATTTACTGATTGTCTTTCGTAAGATTATCTATGTTGATTTCTCACTTACTTCATCTACTATTATTTATTTATGAGAATTCATTCTAATCTCTACTTTCTACTCTCAGTTTGTTTATTCATTTCCTTGTATAGCACAAGTTCAAAAAAAAAAGAGAGAAAAAAAGATATTGGATTCAATTGGATTAAATAAACAAATAGATGATTGCCTAACTGAATGTCCTCCTTAAGATGTTGTCTTCTGCTTATTGCTTGGTAATAGTATAGCATGATAAGGGGAGGATTTTCTTCCTGGAATCTCCCTCTACCTTTTTTGAGTTTCGAAATTAGTGCTATTTTAACTTTGAACTTCTTGATGCGATCTTATTAACAGGTGATTGCAGTGGAACCAGATTCCAAACTGAAACTTAGCTCTGGGATCCTCAAGGTTTTTTTTTTTGGTCTTGTTCCTTGATCTTCAAAGAAGTCAACATTTTGTTTTTAGTTTCAAATGTTTCCTTTTCTTTTTGGCCTCTATATGCAGGAATCAATAGCTGAAAAAATTAATGAAAACCCAAATGCTGGATGGAAAGCTGCCATGAATCCTCAATTTTCCAATTATACAGTGAGCCTTAAGTTCATCTTATTTTGAGTTTTTTTTTCTTTTTTAAGTCCATTTGTCCATTTATCCACTGTTCTGACATAAGCAAACTCTATATTATGATTTATGTATTTCAATTATTTGATGCATAGGTTGGCCAATTCAAGTATCTTCTCGGAGCCAAACCAACTCCCAAAAAGGAATTACTTGGTATTCCTGTTAAAACTCATCCAAAGTCCTTGAAGTTGCCTAAAGAATTTGATGCCAGAACAGCCTGGTCTCAATGCAGCAGCATCGGAAGAATTTTAGGTCTGTAGCCTACCTTGTTTTCCATTTTTGCAATTGTGATTTTCCAAGTTACTGATGCTTTCCACTTTTATGGCGAATGCTGGATCTATTTCCTAATTAAAGATCAGGTAAAATCTGGTATTAGTTTTTATTAATCAATTCATTCAAGTAATCTTGACATGTTCTCACATGTCTCCTTTTGATAATCCAGGGTCATTGTGGTTCTTGTTGGGCTTTTGGTGCTGTTGAATCACTGTCTGATCGGTTTTGCATCCACTTTAGCATGGTAAGTTGGTAACTTAAAAATGGAATCTAGTTGACAACCTATATTATCCAGTACAAACGTTTGGTTTGTTTTACCATAGAACATCAGGGCTGGATGCACCTCATGCCCTCAAGATTCAAAAAATATAAATTGCTGTTAGTTTCAAATGAAATTTGAGAACTTCTTCACTTATGCCCCAAAATATTTGATTATGTGTCCTTTTCCATGCAGAACATATCTTTGTCCGTCAATGATCTACTGGCATGCTGTGGATTTATGTGTGGAGATGGTTGTGATGGAGGGTATCCAATCTATGCATGGAGATACTTTGTCCACCATGGTGTTGTTACAGAGGAGGTACAAGTTTTTGTCTTGGCCTAATATCTTGACCCTTAGGTTTTTCCTGCACTTCAGATTTTGTTAAGTTCAGAGTTCTCAGACGCTCATGTCAGTGTGTTATATAATTACTTATCAGTGATAGTTTCTCTATCTCAGCAGCTTCTTCATTTGTTATATTAACTTTTTCGCATAATAAGCAAAGTTTCCCTCTCACAGTGTGACCCTTACTTCGATGATATCGGCTGTTCCCACCCTGGATGTGAGCCTGGATATCCTACTCCAAAGTGTGTGAGAAAATGCATTGACAAAAATCAGCTCTGGCGGCAGTCAAAGCGTTACAGTGTCGGTGCATATAGAGTGTCTTCTGATCCCCATGATATCATGGCAGAACTTTATACAAATGGACCAGTGGAGGTCGCGTTCACTGTGTATGAGGTAAAATCTGCACTTAATCACTTCTTATTTGCTTTTATATGTGAACGTAACAATTCTCCGGCAATCCCAAAGTAGCAGCATTTAGTTATACTGTACCTGAAGAAATCATGAATTAGTTCCTTGAATGGAGGAAACCTCACTGACTGCTATAGATGGCGTCTATCCTTGTCAATCATTAGTTTTCTTTTTCATTCACTTTGGTGGTAATAGTTTCTTTACCATTTCACAGGACTTCGCTCATTACAAATCTGGAGTTTATAAGCACATTACAGGTGAAATATTGGGAGGCCATGCAGTTAAGCTCATCGGATGGGGCACTTCAGAAGAAGGGGACGACTATTGGGTATATGACTATGTTGAATTAACTTAACTCATCTTTTTCCCTTAGTTTATAGCCACGGCTTCTTCATTATGCTGATACAATTTCAAACTCTTTGTATGATGCAGCTTCTTGCAAATCAGTGGAACAGAGGCTGGGGTGATGTATGTTCTTTCCATATCATAACAAATCCTGCTGTATTAACTTACATTTTTCTTTGACTGGATGCTAAAGAAATTGAATTGAAATTGCAGGATGGATACTTCAAGATAAAGAGAGGAAACAATGAGTGTGGAATTGAAGAGGACGTAGTTGCTGGGATGCCTTCTGCCAGAAACCTTGGTGTTGTTGGAGAGGTTGGCAGCACCATAGATGATACTCTTGCTTATGCTTCTGCTTGATTTACAAGTGTTGTAATTCATCACTCAGCCATGAGCTGCAAAGATAAATTATATGGTGTGTTGCTTTTATGAACTGGAGATTTGCTTTCCACAACTGTTTGTAAATATCGCATTATAAACTTATTGTTCACACTTAGTGTATGAAATTTGCCTGCTTTCTGCATTTCGTTATCACATCTGCCAGCCCAATGACTTGAGTCTGAGGTTCTACTACATTGATGTTGTAAGGTCAGTCAAGAAAGGAAAGCTGGCTGGCAGGCACTCTAGGCACACACATGACCCGGTTGGGTGGGCTGGCAGGCAGGCACTGTCTGATGGAAAATCCTCAACGTTAGGAAACATTTGGATTCTTTAGAGACTGTTTTGTGAGGTTTTGTGTGGTAGTATTGAATGGAATATGTTAATGTCCTATAGGGGCGGTGGGTGAACTCTGCTTTTGGTGACCCGACAGGCACAGGCTATCTTGGCCCGTTGTGAGAAAAATTAGTACAGTACGTTACATCCTCTCCGACTCTATCAGGCAACAGCCCTGTTGCCACCCGATGATTTGCCTCGACTTTGATTGTCTTATCCCACAGTGCGAGTTGCATTCCCAACTCTGCATATTTTGCAGAAGTCCCGTTCAATTGATGAGATCAATTTCATCCTTGAAAAGCTTACAAAATTAATTTAGTATAAAGTAAATATTTAGGATATCAATTTAATAAATCAATATGACATTGTAGATCAAAATAATTTTAAAAGACAAGTCGACGTAAAAACGATATGTACAAAAAATAAAATATGTTGATATGTGTTACTTTTTTTTTTTTTTTTATAAAGTGTTACTTTCAATTTAAGCTAAAAATGTCAAATTGTGAACTAGAATAGGGATTTTTCTTCAAAGTTGCGATAGGTAGGAAATTGATAAGTTTGACATTGTGCATGACCGGATAATTCCAATACTTTAAAAGAATGAAGGCATGGTCCAGCAAAGTAAGAACATTGTCAACAATATGTCGTATTTTTCTCTCACTAATCCCATTTTGTTCATGTGTGTGAGGGCATGCAAGTTTGTGATGAATTTCATGACTATCAAGAAAATGTCATAGTTTTTGAAACTCTTCCCCGAAGTCAGAGTAGAAGTTTTTAACGTGAGCATTAAATTGACGAGTTATCATAGCATACAACACGAACATCACTTTTGTTCTTCAAACAAAAACCCCAACTAAATTTGGTAAATTCATTAATAATAACAAAAAAAATAACAAAGACCTAAACACGATAGTACATGAGATGGGCCATGTACATCAAAATGTAAAGACTCAAACATGAGAGTACCATGATGAACAATATATTTTAAATTAAAACGAGATGACTACCCTGATAGATATGATAAAGCACACTGAATATTTGAATTAGGAAGATGATTGTGATGTATGCGTGGTTGACAATGAACCAAACGAGTATGCCACTGCAAATACGAAACTCTTTCTCCTACCAAAGACTGTTTTAGTGTTGAAGGCATGATGTATAACTCATCTCTACTTAGTCCTCGTTAGAGGATTTTCTTGTTGTCCTTGTCCTTAATAAGAAAGAAGGCCAGAATTAAAAAAAAAAAAAAAACATGAGTTATCTTTGGTAAATGGTTGCACATATAATAAGGACTTAATTAATTTAGGAACAAGTAAAACATATTTAAGTTTGAATTTGAGTAAACTTGTATCACCAAATTATATAGTGTCATATCCATTGTAAGGCATGAAATGCTGCATTTGACTATTGTCACTGGTCATGTGGCTGTTGCGACATATAGTAAGAAGGGGAGTACCCTGGAGATTGATTATTCCAAGCATAATTAGCTTGCAAACAATATTGGCCACGATCAAATTTTCTTCCCCCACACCCGCCTTGATTACCACGATTCCCCCGACCACCTCAATAGTTCATATCTTCATGTTGCTTGGTCAAATAGTTATTAGCCCATTCCTAGTGAGACACCTCACCACATGCAAAACAGAAATCACCTAGCTTTTTTGGAGGTGGTAGCTCATCCGAAACTTCTGAAGTTTCATGTTTGGTCATAATGTTTGTCATAGGGACAGGTTCATCTCCTTTTATCAAGATCTCCAACTATATTAGATGATCAAATAGTTCATAGTAATAAATTAGAGCGTCATGTCTAACATTTAAAGATGTTAACAAATTGCGATATTCCTTGCCCATAATTTTTAATAGAGCCGCAATAAGCTGAATCGAAGATACACGTGTGCCAATTATTATGACCTTGACCTATTGAAGAGACTCAGCCATAAAAGAGTTGTTCTATTGGAGAGCCTAGAGTTCAAGGGTTAACTATAGTTGGCATCTTTCAGAGACATTCTCATACGTGTGTTCAAGAGAAAACCACATCAGGTGAGGGTTATCGAGTCCGGTAACAGTAGATAAGACATCCTTGGATAAAGAAGAAAGAAGCCAGACTCGAACTTTCTTATCATCATCTTCCCATATATGGTAAGCATGGTTATAAATATAATCACTCGGAGTGCAAGGGTCAGCATTCGGTATACGGGGAACATATTGTTGTGGGGTTGGAATTTCACATATCGTGTGTTCCTCAAAGGCATGCATGGCTTAAAATAGAGACATTGTGTTTGTTCTCCATATTCGATAGTTTCATTCGATAAGTTTGATATGGAAGGTGGGGCTGAGGTATTATGAGGAAGGGAAAAGGATGACGAGGACGGTGGAAGAATAGAAGGAAGTGTACGAGGTTCATGGAGGAAATTTGGAGATGGAGCATGAGAAGGACATGTTAGCTGAGAATATGGAGTAAAGACTTGATATGTGGATTGAGGACAAAAGAGATTTAGGAGAGTAGTGTTTGTGACTATGGAGAATGAGTGTTGCGATAAAGTGGGTTGAGGAAAAGGAGTTCGAACCGCATCATAATACCACGAGGAAAACTGATATGAGTCTATCACTGATGATGGTGGCTGGAATTGGACTATGGTGGGAAATATGGCTAAAAACCGGTTGAAGCTAGAGAAGAGAAAGGATTAGTGATCATGGTGAATTGTGAAACTGGGGGATTTGAGTTTGATAGAGGATTGTGATAAAGTGAGGATTCGATCTCAACAGCAATGGGCGGTGGAGTAGTGTGTTGCACCGAAAATTCGAAAGCCTCATGCTCTGATACTATAATGAAACACAAATAATACATTAATAGAATGATATAAAGATGGAAATAATGTTTTTGTATATTGAATAAGATATAGAAATGTACAAGTATATACACACGTAAAGGAAACTTAATCCAACACTATTGTTGAAGATGCAGGAGACGAGAGGCAATAGGAAGAAGAGTCAATGCTGGGAGTTTAAATATGAAAGGAATTCTAATTAATAGTTATCCTTTAATATTTTAATATGCAACCATATCTCAAATTATCCAAAAAAAAATATATTTATTTTTAATTTCCACGTGGTGATATATGTCAGATATATTATAAGATAATGTTTAAATAGTAGTTAGATTATCAGATACGAATACGGTCATAATAAAAACTATTATTGGCATAAATATCTATTTTAGTGATTTTATTAGCCTAACAAATACTAAGTGATTATCATACTCTAGAAACTTTGTACCCGAAAGATGCCAAACCAACTTACAAATTGAAACATGTACTTTTCACCATTTCAAGATTAAATCCAATCTTGTAGGTGAGTTATAAATTATTGAAGCCGTACAATTCATTTCAGGCATCAACATTTAATTTGTTTTATTCCTAAAAACAAATTACTGACTTGCTCAAAAAAACAAATTAGTGACCTGCATGATTGTATTTTTTTTTATATAAAATAAAAAATAATAAAAATGATCCACTAATTTTATTTGTTTTGACTTTTGATGTATCCCCAATTATTATTATTTTTAGATTAAAACCCTATTTTTTTGTAATTTTAAACATTAAGCCATTGATTTTACATGTTTTTTTTTTTTCTAACAAAAACTAAATGCACAGTTAAGCCTTTAAATTCTCTCCCTTCAGAAAAAGCCTTTAGATTTTAGGGCTTTAAATATTAAGTCATGATTATTTACTTTTATGAATTTTATTAAGCTCTTGATTTTTGAGCTCCCCACTAGCAACAACTCTGTTAGCTAAGTTGTTAGTATTTTTATTTAATCAAGAATTATTATAAGGATTATAATGTGATATGATTTTTGTCCATAATAATAATAAAAACGAGTATAAATTGGAGATACTCACTTTATAAGATGTTTGTATATGGTTAATTATAACAACTAATTTTACTATATATGTTTTTATTAGTCAGTATTAATTCCTTTTTATGTATCAGTTTTGAAATGAAATTTTAAATTCAATTAATTCAAATTGTATTGCTTAAAATGAAACAAAGGTATCTCCAAATATCTTATGTTTTACATTTTAATTCATTAATCACTAGATATATATACTATTCAAAATTTAGAAAAAGAAATCTAGAAATTAATTATTTAATATATTTTAAGTTGCATTTTTTAAAGGCCTAATGATTAATGATTAAGCTCATGAGTTTTAATTTTCACACACATTAGTGAATGGTTAGTTGATTGGGCCGTAAATGAATGACTCAATATTGTGAAAATTAAATATTAAACTATTTTTAAAACCGTAAATTATAGGGGATTCAATTCTTAAAATTCTAAGGTATTGGTTCATAGAATAGATTAGAAACGGAATAGTTAATTATTCACAGAGAATTCATATTCCACCATTTGGTTCATTATTTTTCAATGAAATAATTATTTAATGGAATTTGTACTCCTCAATTGATGGAATTGGGGTTCCTAAATTAAATCTAGGAATAGTTATTTCATAACTAGCATTTTCTTTGATTTCAAAATTAACCCTCTCACATTTATTGGTAATTTGTTTCACATTTCATGCAAAAAAAATGAAAAAAATAGAAAGCCGTAAAAACGAGAAAATATGAAAAATTATAAAACGTGGAAAACGCAAAAAAAACGTGGGAATGGTAAAAATATGAAATGTAAAAAACGTAAAAAATGTTAAAAAATAGAAAAAAAAATAAAAATGTGAAAAACACCCAAAACCGAGAAAAGTGGTAAAAAATGAAAAACATAAAAAAAAGGTAAAAATACAAAAAACATTAAAAATATCAAATGTAAATAGTTAACGAATGAAACCCAAATTGAATCAATTTCATTCAATAATAATCGAAAATTGCGGTTATTAATTAATTCAATTTCAAACTATGTACATGTTATGATTATGATAGGGGTTATGCAGGGTTGATATTAATTACCATATTATTTAGTTATGGCTTAATGCATCATTTGCTCCCTGAACTTGTCCAAAATGGTTGATTGGCCCTCTGAACTTTCAAAGTGTCTCGATAGTTCCCTGAACTTGCATAAAATGTTCAGTTAGCCCCCTGAACTTACGTAAAACGTAATCAATTGATCACTCGGTTGCAAAAAAGTAAATTAAATATGGAAAATATATTGCACGCGTTAAAAAAAAAATAAAACAATCAAGATCGGGGTATTGCGGTTGTAATATTAGAGAATACAAGGTTTGTAGTTGAACAAGTAATAACTTCATTTTTACTCTATTTTTGAATTATATAATAACATTTGAAGAAACGTGGAATACATTTTCCGTATTTAACTTACTTTTTTGCAACCGAGTGATCAATTGATTACGTTTTACGCAAGTTCAAGGGGCTAACTAAACATTTTATGCAAGTTTAGGGAGCTATCGAGACACTTTGAAAGTTCATGGGGCCAATCAACTATTTTGGACAAGTTCAGGGAGCAAATGATGTATTAAGCCTTTAGTTATTGAATAGAAAAAAAATAGGTATAATCCAATAAATTTAAAGCATAAAATGCAAATAGTTGACTGGTGAAACTCAAATCAAATCAGTTTCATCTAATGAGAATTAAAAATTATTTAAAATGTCATAAACGCATTCTCGAGAAATCTTAACATATTATCGTTTTTCACATTTTTCTATTTTTACATATTTTTCCTTTTTGTGTTTTTACTTTTTTTTTTCATTTTTCATTTTTCATTTTTTAACTGTTTTTCAAGTTTGTATTGTTTTCATGCTTTTTTCACATTTTTTCGTTTTTATCACTTTTTATATTTTTCCGTAAACAATATATATTAAATATTTAAATAATTTATTATAATAATTAAAATTTAAAAATAAATAGTAAATTACACTTAAGGGATAAAATTGTCTTTTAAATAACAACATTGGTTATTCCATCTAATCTCATCAACCAAACATATGAATAATTATTTCTAAATAATATATGATTAGAAAGGTGGAATGTGGATTAAAAGCGCCCCACTAGGTCCAAATCAATCAAACCCAATACTAACAAGACCCTCTAAGTTTATAAGTCCACCACATTCACTATAAATATCCCTACAAAGAAAATGTATGGACGCTCTCCACCTTATCTCTCTACTTTTATATTGCTACTAATTTTGGCATTAGAGTGTACATCGAGAACCTTTCCCAACGCAATTCTGGGGACCGAAAAAGTAGCAACCCGCCTCATGTACCCGATCAACCCCGAAAGTCCCACGTCTTTATCAGTACCTATTCTATTCCTTGGTATAACACATATCCTATTCTATTTCGTAAATCAAATGACACCTAAAAGTTTAAGGATTTAACTAGCATAAACAATTTATTAGTCTCTGTCTTTTTACTTATTACGCTAGTAATTCCACACATATATTTTAATGTCCTTATGTTTTGTCTGAATCAACTCTTTAATCTCTCTATTTGCTTTGTTTATATGAAACACAAAATTGTTATGTTTTTAAATGTAATAAACATACATTAATAATGAATTTTATATACTATACACACCAATATTTCTATACATATTAGTATAAAAAATCTATAATCTATTTTTTTCTTTATTATTTAATATAATGTCTTCAAACTAATATTAATTATTTATTATAAATTTTGATATTTTTCAAAATCATATTTGATTTATTTTATCTATAAAGTTTGTAGGGATAATGATGTAGATTGAAATCGACTGAGAGTTTTAATCGTAAACTCACAAAGAATACAAGTCTTCTCTAGCTAAACTAGAAGGTTGGATAATCCCAAACAACGAAAAATCCTTGGATCCAATGGAGGCTATGGTTTTAATTCATTCAAAGTTATGGAATATTACAAATGAAAGAGCTTATATACCCAAAATAAGAGGGAAAAGACCCCAAAGCCCTCAAGTAGGGTTTCTAACATAACACTCTTGATAGGGGCAAGTTAGGGAAGGGAATAACCAATGACAATTCAACAATTAAGTGGTAGTGGCAAAACAGTAAATAGGGGTAGAACAGAAATGGTCCCCAACACAAGAACTTGGTGAAGAAGTATCCTCCAAGCGAGGCACGCCCCGCGTGGTTGAGCTCCTGAACTTGGTGGTTCTCGCTGAGGGGTTCCACGCGTGGCGTCCCTGGGAGTACGTCATGCGTACTTAGCCTCCTGGGCAGGCTTCTCTTTGGGCACCGATTCCACGGTCCGCGCATCGAGAGGCACGCCCCGCGTGCATGAGCTCCTGGAACATCCTTCGGGAACGAGACTCTTTACGCCTCGCGTCTCAATGAGCACGTCCCGCGTGCTCGGCTGACTGCCTCGGATCTCGTTGTTATCGTCTCTTGGCTTCGGGCTCGGGCTTAGGGAAAGGATGCCCTCATCAGATAAAAGGTTTACCGTTACAATTTTATAACTCTACTCCTAATTTTGTAATGTTTGAAATATTTTTAATTCATTTCTTAATGAAATAAGTTTTACATCTAAATTAAAGTTCTATATTCATATAAAAATTAATAAATAAATTATTATATATTTTAGAGATTACAACTCAAAAATAGAAATGATAAATATTTTATTATTATAAAAAACGAAAAAAATATAATTTTATCATTTTAATTTTATTTAGACCAAAATGATTAAAGACTTAGGGGAAATAAGATTTTTTTGATAGGCAAAGGAAAGAAAAAAAACAAAAAACCAAAACATTAACCCGGGATTAGCCTGGGAAAGCTAACCCCAACCCGATCCTCAGAAAGCAAGGAATAAAGGAAATCTGGAGGTGACGAGAAGGTAGTGACTCATAGCATCCTCACCCGTCCCTCAGCAGCAAGGCGGTCAGCAATCCTGTTCTGCTCCATAAAGACATGCTCAAAGTTGATGGAATCGAAGGAAGAACATAACCTTTTGATCCCTTTTACTAAATTTTGGTTGCCCAAACATAAGGCCTTCTTTTCAGAGATAATTTTAACTGCTTCAAGGTTATCCGATTCCACCAGAAGATATTTTAATCCCAGATTTTTAGCGAGCCTAAGCCCAGAGAAAATTCCCCAGAGCTCAGCAAAGAAGGAAGATCCCACTCCTAGGTTCTGAGCAAAGCCAGGCACCCAAGCACCTCCAGCGTCTCTCAAGACCCCACCAGCCGCAATCCTACCATCCGAAAAACAGGAACCATCAGTATTTAAGTTTACAGTCCCTCCCCAGGGTTTGCTCCAACCCAATAAGTGAACCGCCTTGCTCTGGCAAGTGTTCGGTAAACCCTCCTCCTTGAAGCTATTAATAAAGGTATTAATTTTTTTAGAGAAAAAAGTAAGTAAATTAGGAAAAATGACTGCTCCTTCTCCAAAAATATCAGCGTTCCTCCACTGCCAAAGCTGGTGACAAACAACCGCAAAGAGAATAGCACCATGCTCCAGCTCAGGCAAAAGCAAACCTTTAACTCCATCTATAAACCAGTCCTGCCCAGGATAGTCAAAGAAATTAGTCAGCAAATGGCTCGGAATAATTTCCTTCCACACTTTTTTGCTCTTCTCACAATCTCTAAGAGTATGGTAGATAGTTTCAGCCTGAGCTTTACATCTACTGCAGGTATCAACCTCCATTAAATGGCATCTTTTCCTTTCCACGTTCCTGAGCAGTCTGTTTTTAGCCCCAAGCCACATGAAACTCCTAATGCGATAGGGAACCTTCAAGGCCCAAATGCTCTTCCAAGCGACTGAAGGAGGAGAATCTAAGTTGATATAGAAAGCCTCAAAAGCAGATTTACAAGAGTAGGCCCCGTTATTTGTAACGTTTCCAGATTAAGGTAAGCTTCAAAGTTCGACCACATCCAATCTCCATTTGAATCCACCACATCGGCAATACTCCAATTACGAATCTCTAGAGGCGGCAAAGAAGTACACTCCTCTAATAAAGGCTTCACCCCCAGCCAGGTGTCATTCCAAAAACTAATGGATCTACCATTACCCACTGACCAACCAATCCCATAACAGAACTCAGAGAACACTGCACTGACCCCTTTCCATAAGAAGGAACAACAAGGAACTCTCTCTTTTGGCCCCCCAAAAACCATATCCTTTCTGTATTTACCACACAATAACCGAACCTAAAGAGCCGACGGGGATTGCCACGTTCTCCAAAGAATTTTCATCAAAAGAACTTTATTATTATCTCTGGCTTGTCTAATCCCTAACCCTCCCCTATTTTTAGGTTGGCAGACTTCCTTCCAAGGAACTAGATGGACTTTATTACCTTCTTCTGAGTTCCCCCACAGGAGACGACGATTGATCTTATCAAGGCCATTAAGAACAGGTTCCGGCAGCTTACAAGCTTGCATTAAGTGATTAGGAGCAGCACAGTTCACAGATTGGATCAATGTAAGCTGACCCGCCAGAGAAAGGGAATTAGCTTTCCAATTTGCACACTTCTTATTAGTTTTATCAAAGATCTCTTTAAACGAAGCCTTTGAAACCCTATCACTGTGGAGAGGAACCCCAAGATAATTGCCAAAAGCCTTGGTTAGAGGGATACCTAAAATCTCACTCAAATTCTTACAGACACTTTGGTTCATATTTTTCGAGCACAACATCCTAGACTTCTGGATGTTGAGCTTTTGACCGGAAGCAGAACAAAAGTTAGTAAGGATATCTATAATCACACCAATTTGCTTCTCACTTCCATCCACAGAGATCATCACATCATCAGCAAAAGAGGGGGAAATAAGATTTAAAGATCATATATTTTTTGTTGGTAAGGTCATGTAATTATTTTAAAAAACATAAATATTTTTTTAAAGGAAAAAAACATATGAATACCTAAAAATATAATTAATAAATTGTTTACCCATTTAATTATAGGTTTAATTTGGGTTAAGGTGCAAAAATACCCCTAACGTTTTAGATCAGGAGCAATTTTACCCCTAACGTCTAAAATGGTGCAATTTACCCCTAACGTTGGAAACCAAGAGCAATTTTACCCCTAACGTTGATAAATTAGATCAATTTCAGGCACTATTATAAAACATATATATTTTTGTTCTTTATTCTGCACCAATTGCATATCAATTCGTTTTAAAAAAATGGATTTCATGTTTTTTATAATTTAATAATAGAATTGGAGATTAATATTTATAAATTCGGTGAATTTGTTATTTTTTTTTGTCTAATTCGTATAAAAAACGGTATATTTATTTTATTTTTTATGTTTTTTTCACATCCCAACATATGTTTGTGATTTGTTACTGATAAAATGACGCATGTGTGAAGTGTATATGACAATATTCATGACCGAAAAAACAGTTTGATGAATTATTTCTTAAATTGACCCAATTTATCAACGTTAGGGGTAAAATTGCTCTTGGCTTCCAACGTTAAGGGTAAAATTGTACCATTTTAGACGTTAGGGGTAAAATTGTTCTTGTTCCAAAACGTTAGGGGTATTTTTACACCTTAACCCGTTTAATTTTAAACAAAATGAAAGATGGGGATTAATGTGTATGAATTGCACAACCGAACCGACCAATCAATAAGAATTGTTTATTTGACTATTAGTTACTCATAGTGCAACACGTGATCAAAATTAAAAATATGTGAATAATGGTATTGTATGGTTCAAAATTAGAAATATGTGAATAATGGTATGGTTCAAAATTAAAAATATGTGTCCATAAAAAAGATTTTTTTTTTTTTGAAACCATGTGTCCATAAAAAAGATAAAAAAAAAAATATGTGAATAATGGAAGATTAGTGCACATCACATTTAATTTGGTGTCTGTGTGTGAATACAACTCAAAACTTTTCTTCAGAGATATTATAAAATAACATACCTCTATCACTTCACGTGCTTCTGGTTCTGCTTCACTCCTATTTTGACCGTTTTTTATCCCAGATGAAAGGTATGCATTTTATTTTATCTTTATTGACAGACGTGGATCAAATTTAATCCTCACATTTTAAAAAAATATAGATTTAATTTTAATATATGAAATAATATAAATTTAATCACAATATTTCTAAATAAGATTAATTTTAATCTTAGCTATCGAAATTTTAAAAAGACTGGATTGATTATTATTTAATAGGACATTTCAAATAAGTTAATCGATAAATTAAAGTTTTATGTAAACTTAGACTTAACATCATTAAGCTAATTAACACCGCAAGCCTCATTAGAGAACAAACAAAAAGTTGCCCCCTCTCCTTTGCTTGCCGCTGCCATCCCTTCTGTCTATGTTCTTTGTTATTAGTTTTGTGGAACAATTGTTTTTCGTTGATCGATGTAGTTGAGATGTGGTCGCTAATATGAATGTCATGAGGATCTGTACTTTCGCCGCTCAATATTAGCAGATATCTGCACTACAAGAAGTAATATGTGATACTATTTTTCCTTAACCCCGAAAGAAAGCAATTTGTATTGTTTGACCGAAAAATTAACTTAGATATTCTTTAGTTACAAATTTCAGAAAGCTCATACTTCTCCTTATAAGTTTTTAAATCACGGTATATGCTTTATAAATCAGACAAACCACATGTATTTTTATTTATTTATTTTACATTGAAAATAGTAAGAATAAAAATTTATCATTTCTTATATAAGCCATTCCTGAAATTTCGCGTGCTCTTGCTTAAAAAATTTAAGTGAAGTATGCAAGTAATAAAACGAAAAATACAATGGATTAGAATATAATTGCAGAAAATAAAGTTTTAATAGTTGTTGCATTTTTCGAAGCAAAATAAAAAAATTAGACTTTTATAATTAATATCTTCAAACAAATCTTGTTTAATAGATTATAGAGTTAAGTTACTTAATTTTTTTTAACATGATTAATCATAAATATGTTTTAAATAAATTTAATTTGAAGTAACTTCTTCAACAATTGCAAATATTATAAGTAAGAAATATATTTGAAAAATAATCAAATCGTTTTAAATAATTCAATATCTGTCTCTTTTTTGTTCTGTCATTTTTTTCCCTAGACGTTTAGCCTTCGTTTACCAAAAAAAAAAATAACTCAATATCTTTATATATATATTTTTATTTTTTTTTATTTTTTTAATTCTTAAATGTTGAAGCCGACCTTGTTGGTATATAAGGGGTATTTCTACATCTCCCCAACAAAAAAAATAAGTCTTTCAGAAAAAAACAAAATATTTAAGCAAATTTGGACATTGTCCCTCTATTTTATTATTAGTTGTATCTACCAACTAGGATTTTACGACTAAGCAACATTTGATTTTATTTTATTTTATTTGGGTCAATTTTTTAATTTAGTGTTTGTACCAGTCAATATATCACTAATAATTATTGTCAACATCACCCAAATACTATTTCTATGCTTTCTTTGAAATGATAATAAGCTACACGCAACATAGACCATTACTTCTTTTTATTCTTTTTATTGATTTTCTTTTTTTATAAGTTTATTAATTAAGTTTTAATTCAAAATTCCACATAGTTATACAAAATCATACTGATTTATTGATAAACCTAAAAATTAATTGTTGAACACATAAATATTGAATTTAAGTGTTGAAAATATTAAATGATGCGAAATTTTATTATTTAATTTTGAGAGCAAATATACAGTTCTATAGAAGGATGATCATGGACAGCTTCTAGACGACGGTGCTGCTGAAGATGCGATGGACACGTTCGAGAATAAGTCGTACAAGGACTCAGTTATTGGTGATATGAACCGGGAAGAGAGTCGTGTTTCCAAGGATCTCTAAGTAGAGGGTCTTGTTACCGTAACCCTTACGAACCCTTTAAAGCCAAAATTTATTGTGGTGCCGGAGCTGCTGGAAGAATGGAGACAACCCTGACAAGATGCTCGTATTGTTGCAATTATGGGTCGTAATATTGGATATATAGCATTGTAGAAGCGTGTGATCAAACCGTGGAAACCTAAAGGCAGAGTGGATATCAAGGATATTGGATATGGTTTTTATCTGGTTACCTTTAATGACAGTGCGGACAGATCTCGTGTAATTTAGAAAGACCGTGGACTATTCAGGGACTGATACGGATCGGTTTTCGACGAGCTGATTTTAATCTTAAATCAACAAATAAGATTTTTCTCTAGTTAAACTAGAAAGAGTTAATCTCGGGTTTCACGAATTAAATCCGTAGGAAATGGAAATTCCATATTGTTGAAAGTTAGAAACCTTAACAAAGTTTCAAAGAAGAAGACTGTATTTTTTATTCATAAAAGTTGATTATCCTTACAAAGAAGGAGGCTTATATAGATTTCCCAAATAAAATATAAAAGACCAAAAGCTCTAGCTAGGGTTACAATATAATAGAGAGGGGTAAATTACATACGTGGTGTACAACCTTTACCCATAATCACACTTTGGTGTACAACCAAAATTTTGTCACACTAAACTGTACAACCTTTTGGTGACCTCCCACTAAAGTGTACAGCCGGTAATTTTGACCGGTCAACGCCTGGTCAATGCGCCACCTCATCACTTTTAACCTCCTAACTAATAAAAGTGGACCCCACCTCATGTTAAATGACTAATTTACCCTTAATTATATTTTCTTTTATTTTTTATTCTTTTTCATATTAATTCTATTTTTCTCTCTCCTAAACCTGTCTCTCTCTTCCGCATCTTCCATCGTCTTCTCCATTTTTGTCTGTGCCTATTCCATCATCTTCACTTCCGCTTGAAAAGTGTCTCCGTTTGCTGAAGAAATGCAGGCTCAAATTTCAATAGCAATAGTAGAACTCCTCCACTTCGCTGATCCACCATGGCTTAAACTAATTCAAATATTCTCTTCTTCATATCAAATCAAATGTAGAGAGAGAAGAGGTTTCCAAATTAGATAATCAGAGAGGAAAGGAATAAGAACATAGCTGGTCAAGGAAGGACTATATACCAGAAAAGCATGGGCTTAAAAAAGGGGTTTTTGATTTGAGTTCTTGAACACTGACATTTCGTAAAAATTATTTCTTTTTTCTTTCTTTTTGGCTGGGTAAGATAAAACCCTCTTCTTCTTCATCTCCTCTACATTCATATGAAGATTGAAGAGATATAAAGCTTCAATTTTTATGTCTGTCTATCAACTGTTTGTTTGAGGAAAGTTTTAAACAGGAAAGTAATCAATCTAATTTAATTCCTGAGCTGTAGAGATCTGTCTCATTTAAACAGTTTTTTTTCTTTCTTTTTAGAAAAGGTAAGTCATAAAATCTTCGATTTAAATCTGTTTCCATTAGCATATATGGGAGAGGCGGAAGTGAAGAGGATGGGAGAGGCTGAGGCAGATGTGGAGAAGACGATGGAAGAGAGAGATAGAGGAGAGAAAAAATTGAATTAATAGGAAAGAAAAATAAAAAAATAAAAGAAAATATAATTAAGGGTAAATTAGTCATTTAATATGAGGTGGGGTCCACTTATTAGTTAGGAGGTTAAAAGTGATGAGGTGGCGCGTTGACCATACGTTGATCGGTCAAAATTACCGGCTGTACACTTTAGTGGGAGGTTACTAAAAGGTTGTACAGTTTACTGTGACAAAATTTTGGTTGTACACCAAAGTGTGATTATGGGTAAAGGTTGTACACTACGTATGTAATTTACCCTAATAGAGAGTGACATGCGTAGGGTGGGAAGGGAATGCTCAAATGGCATCTAGGTTATTATCTGTCACCCCCTCACTTGGATCACATGATATCTCACACAATATCAGTTATAGACATGCTTTCAATTCTCAATCATATAAACTTCAATCTCATATAAACTTTACATATTATACATAAGAGAAAGCATTTACAAATTACAATACACGTTTAAGTCATTATCCTGCATAGAGGATTTACAAAACAAAAGTACATCACAAGACTCCAAAATTCCTAGATGAGAATGGACTGACACTGCTGGTGCGACCTTAAGCAAGAAGAACTCCACCTAACCTGTAAAATATGTTGGCAAGGGGTGAGCTGCCTACTCAATAAACATATTACGCATATATGTATATACAAAAGTAATGTAAAGAGCACAAATCAAAATATATCATCAGTACCAAGTTAGAATTTATTCATTTGTTTAACTTATTATAGTAATACTTATTTTAGAAAGGCCTTGATGTACTTAGACAATATATATAAAATGGTCCTTGGGCCCAATCTGTATTCCAGCTCACTAAATTCGGAATACAATCATCTATGCTATGGAGGAGTTACACTCAACTCACGCACTCATATATCTCAACATATGTGCTTCCGGCTCACAATATTCGGATAGCACTCTCAACTTGGACCATTTCACATATCCATCTAAGCAAGCTCACATTCATTTATAATCCAACCATTATTCAGTTCCAGTATGTGCACAAGGCTCAACATGCCGTATTTACTCATAACACTGCAACATACTCAATCATATCACTTTCTTATCAATCATGACGTATCACAAACACTCAACCATTATCCACATAATTCACATCAGATTCAACCACATCTCACACTCAACAAGTCACAAGGAACAATACATTCATACACATATATAAGCAATATGCTTATCGTCGCACTTGGTTCGATCTATTCAACACGATCGGGTGTGCGTTCAATTGCACATTGTCCTCCTAATGTCACATAACATTTATACAATTAGCCTTAACATAACCTTAATGAAAATATAAACTAATGAATGATATATGATTTACAAGACACTAACTCCACAAAGTTCATGCAATCTAATCCTTTTGTCTTAGATCATCACATGACCTACTTGCACACATTCTGCCATAACTTTCTCTATATGAATCCAAATGTCCTGTTTCTTGAACCTACTGAAACTAGACATATATGGGTATAACATATCCAAAATTCACATTAATATCGCTTCTACATAATATATGGCATGCAAAATGATTATGTCCTGTTTCCAGCCAAGAAACAGACTACCCAGATTTGCATCTACCATAATTCACTCAACCTAGCTCACACTAAACATAATGTATTGTCAAATCCTTTTACAGACATATACTTCAAGTAGTTAGGAACACTTTTGTATAAATAAACTTTCCTAAATTATGACTCTAAGGTCCTCAAAATGCTACATCAACATGGCTGCCTCATATGATATTCAACTTCGAGGCAGTCATGATCCATCTAGGCTTTCTTCCTCTATATATGGAATTAAAGTCCCATATTTTACAGAGGGTTTCATAACACATATAGGAACATAGTTTATTCTTTATGTATCTTTAAATTCAAACAATATCAATATGAAAACATGCTCCAAAATGACTGAAAGCAGTACCCTAGATTTCTGTTTAGGGCACTTGATACATATCTTTCATTTGGACAGCCTATAACCACTTTAAACAACACCAAAACTCAACAAAATCAATTACAACTCATCCACAACAAATCCTATAATCATACCTAGGTATTTCAGAATCTCCAACTCATAGAAAACAAGCTAAAACAACATACTAACCTTCAACTTGTGTCTATCACCTAGTATGCTTCCTAACTTGACTTGTTTGGCTTGAAAATGGAAGAAATTGGAAGAGTTTTCTTTGGAGGGTGTTAGGACATGAAAAAGAAAGGTTTGCTGAAGCTTTGGTCGAAATTGTGGCTGAATATCATAAGGATTGAGTTGTGCACATCCTTTGTAAAATGAAGAGGTGTATTTTGTCTTAATATTGGGGTGACACCTCGTGCTTGCTCACAAACCTCAAATTCAGCCCTCCTAAAGTGTAAGTTAATCAATTTAGGACATATGAATTCATTCATTCATTCATTTAAGTCCTAACTCAATTAACCAATCGTTACATCTTAACGACACACTAATCGCCTACTAATCGCACGATAATCGCATTATGCATACAAAACTTCTACTGACAATGAGATGAATCTAAAATGTATGTATTCGATCATGAAAACATATATGAATGTGGGAAGACTCATATGTTAGGGTTTTGGGGATGTTACATTATCCCTAAATGGTATGACAGTAAATACATGAGTGGCAAAATAGAAAGTTCTGGGAAGGGATAGAAAAATGACAGAATTGCCTCAAAGTTTGTTGTGCATGAAATCACTCACACACGGCGTGTGGGTCACTCCACACGGCGTGTGGCTGGGCTTTTGTCCTTCGATGCACGATCTCATTTTTTCCAATTTTCGTTACAACTACCTCTAGAACCAGGACCCACTGCATATGACATGTGGGAGGGCTGACACTCCATGTAGGACAGTTTTGCTCCTTTTCTTCGTGTGCTCGCTCGTGCTTTATTTTTTATTCAACTCTTGTTGCTCGGACTCGAACCCTTGAAGGAGATGCCCCGCATAACATCTTATTTGAAAGATTTTAGTTCAAGTTCATGTACAAAAGCTATATTGCTAGAGAAGTTCCTTAGTTGTGCTCTAGTCATAACTATATCTACTGGATCATTAATGGTATCTTCTTTGGAATGATATCTATGGATATCAATCTCTTTTGGAAGGTCAATATTTTCATTTTTTTGGTCACTTATGAGCAATTAATCTATTTCTTCTGAATCAATTTAATTTACTTATTTATTGATGATCTTAACATCATCTTTTTTTAACATTCCAGAAAGACTTTCATCAAAAGTAACATGAATTGATTCTTCTACGTCTAGATTCCACTTATTAAAGATTATGTATGCTTTGCTATTTAAAGAGCACCCTATGAAAATTCCCTCACCTTATTTTTCATCAAACGTTTCTACTTACTTTTTACTGTCCAAAATAAAGCATTTAGCGCGAAATATGTGAAAGTAACTAATATTAGGTTTTTCTTCCTTTCCATAACTCATATGGACTTATTTTTAATATGGGTCTGATTAGGGCTCTATTTAGAATATGACACGTTGTATTAGTAGCCTAAGTCCAAAAATATTTAGGAAGGGTACTTTCGGTTATCATGATTCTAGTCATTTTTTTAGAGTCCTATTTTCCCTTTATACTACTCCATTTTGTTGAGGAGTTTTAGGAGCATAAAAAATATGGGTTATTCCTGACTCATTGCAGAAAATTTTTGATTTTTAAATTCACCTCCATTGTCACTTTTAATTAAAGTGATTTTGGTGTTCTTTTCATTCTGGATCTTTTCACACAGATGAATAAATTTTTCAAGAATCTCATCCTTAGATGCTAAGAATACTATCTAGGTGAATCTAAAGAAATAGTCTATGACAACTAAAGCATATTTCTTTCCTCTTAGGCTAGTAGGTTGTATTGGTCCAAGTAGATAAAGATATAGTTGTTGAAACACCTTTCCAACATGATTTTGATTTGAAAAAATTATTTAAGTTAATCCATGATTAAGACAATTAAATTTAAGTGCTTTGATTTAATTGTACTAATGTGTTTATTCAATGTTAAGTATAAAAATATTTATAAGAACATGAATTAAGCAAGACAGAATTCAGTCAGCATGATAACATAGCACGGGCTGAGTAAAGAATAACTCAGTATGAAAGAAGGAAAGTCTTTTTCAGAACTGAAGCTTACAAATGAAGCTGATCTCAGAAGCTGAGTGAAAAGCAACTCAGAAGAGAAGTCTTCTTTAGAACTATATCTTGCAGAACGAAGATGACCGTGGAAGCTGAGTGAAAGGCAACTCAGTATCGGAATTGACAACAATCAAAGACAACGGTTATCAAAGTCATGCTGAATAATTTTCAGGACAGCACCAATGATCCGTTTGCTAAAAAAGACAAGATCCGACAGAAATCTGCGTCAATCCAGAAGCTTTTGAATCATGCATGGATACAGTTTCGAGACGCATGGGTCAAATGTTCGCTGGCTAAATGACGAAACCTGCACTACAAGACAAACCTGCGGGAAGAAGACAAGTCTGGCGTCTGCGGAATTCAGACGACAGGATTGGCCTGCAAATCTGAAGCTGACCAGAACAATGTCGGAAGAAAGAGCCGTTTGAATTCAACGGATGGATCCTAATTCAAATGATTCTGCTTCAGATTTCACCTATAAAAGGACAAGTACACTTCTTGGATCTTTTGGCCGAAATACAAGAGAAAAAGCATACATACAAAAGCACACCAAAACAAGAAAAAGATCTTACACCAAATTTCCATTTTTGTGTAAAAGCTAGAGTGATTGTTGTAATCATCTAAAGTGTTCTTTGTCTGAAAAAGAACAATTCTGTATCAATTGTAAAATTGAGAGAGTAGTGCTGAGTACTCGGTTTTAAGTACTCAGTGGTAGAGAAATCTAGGTGTTCGGTTATAGCACTTAGTAGGAGTTGAGTAGACGAATAGAGGACGGTACTCTTGCATATTCAACTGCCTTATAAACGGTTTGTGCTCTACCTTTAAAGGGCTCAGTATTGGATTGAAAAAGCCCGGAGGGATTCTGGGGACTGGACGTAGGCGGAGAGGCCGAACCAGGATAAGTCATGCTGAGTAACTTCTAACTCTCTCTCAATATATATTTGTATGTGTTGCTTGTTATATTTACTCAGTATATAAATTGTTCAAGCTGACACTGAGTAAATCAGAGTGCTGAGTTGGAAGCTGACCATAAAATTGTCATTTCCCAACTCGCAAGTAAAACAGTTCTAGTCAGTATCTGACTAAAGCCGTTTTACGTCTCACTCGACCGTGCTGACCAAAACTGAGTTGTGAAACTCAAAGAATTATATTAAGTCAGCATAATTAAAACGAAAAAGTTATATTAGTTCCTAACCCCCCCCCCCCCCCTTGGAACTAATTACACGGGACTAACAATAGTAACTCTAGTGGTTTGGTCAGGGGCATCTCCAGCATTTTGGAGGCCCTAGGTGTTAGATGTATAGGTTGATATACAGTGAGAATATAAAGATAGAGAGAGGAGTAATGTATAAGATTATACTTGAATCACCTTAAATATGATTAGCCCTAAGGCCTTCTATTTATAGTGATACAAATAAGAGTTTGTGTAGGAATACAGAGTATAAGTTATAAACGTATTGAAACTCTACCTAGCTAGTAATATGAACAGTTTGAAACTCTAACTAGATAAAGATCTATTTACAAGATAATGTGGAACATTATCTCTAACACCCCCCTCAAGCTGATGGCGGGCACAAACAAAGAGTCGAGAGCGAAGCATAGTAAAGCGAGCAGGAGCTAGTAGCTTGGTGAGAATATCAGCAACTTGATCATTGATAGGGGTCAAAAACCCCTATCTTTGGGTACAGTTTTAGGATGGCTTTTAAGGTTATTTTATGAATAAGCGAGCAATTCTCGCATTTATATGCTTTTGTGTGCGTTAGTTAGAAATTGTATATGTTCTATTTATTTTTAGTTGTTTAGGCTCATTTTCTGATTATTTTAGGCAAATATGGCCAAATTAGCATGTACGTTAAATTTCCATTATCTTTTATAGCTAATTGATCCGCCAAAAGTCGCACCAAATGTAGTGTTTACTCAAAATGAGCGATTGGCGGGTCAACTTAGCCTCGAAACTAATGTTATTTGGAGTTTACGTGCGTGTGCAGATTAAAACATGAACGAGTTCGGATGGAAATTGCGTTTCGGGACATCCAGCAGTCGTGCAAGGCATTCGGGGCATTCCCGCTCGTCGAAATGGCCTTTTTGGAGCCAGATTGGCGAGCTGGCTATGTCAGCTCACCGAGCTGGCCCTCAAGGGCCTGCTCGGGCGAACTGGTCATGCCAGCTCGCGTCGAACTGGCCTCTATAGGTGAGCTGAAGGCCAGCTCGCCGAGCTGGTGCCCAGCTCGCCGAGCTGCACTGCAGGAATCAGTCAAAAGACTGATTCCCGGCCCCACGATGTCACGATCGACCCCACGTCTTCCCACCTACAAAAGGAAATGAATTAGGTCAGAAAGAGGGCCCGAACCGCTACTATAAATAGGACCATTAGTCTCAATTGTAAATTATCTTTTATCTTTGTAATTTTCTTAGCTTCCACCTTGAGAAATCCTCTCCACCTCCTCCATCTCCTTCAACCTCCATTGAAGACACCTCCGAAGCTCCGTTCATCGAGGATTGCTTAAGTCCCATCCTTAAGTCCTAGGAAGACGCATGCATTGGTAGACAGGTTCCCTGAAAGGGATTTTTCTTCTTTTATATTCTGTCTAGCCTCTGATCCATGTTATGAATCCTAGGCTCATTGTATCTTCGTGACAATACTTTCCATCTTTAATATATATTATAGTTTTGTTTATTCAATTGTTTTATTGCTTAAATCTTTGTCTTACGCTTTGTCTGATTGGTTTAACTCATTCGATAATCCCAAAATTAAGTTGGCACATATTGCGAGCTGAATCTGACCTAGTCAGTGCCTATAGGATTGATGACCCTATAGAAGATTAAGCCCAAACTGTTGAGCCTTAGAGCTAGTTTCGGCCTTACAAGGGAATCACGAACTGGGTACCTCAGGAGGATAGGTAGGGTTAATCGCCTCGGACACAAGTGACTTAGATTAGGTTTTAATTCCGTTGTCTAAATAATCTATTTTCATTATTATCGTATCACCTCATGTCCCTTCGGGTAATTACATTGGTAAAAGACCACCTAGGAGTGGAATAACTTAGATAGGAGTAGGGGTAACTTAATTAGGAGTAGGTTAACTTAATCAAAACCAATTCAAACCCCCCATAGCCTAGATAACACCTGAGACCAAGTAGCTCGATACTTGCAGGAATAAATCTTGTGGATTCGATACCTGGACTTGTCCAGATTTTATTACTTGATAACGACGGGGTACACTTATCCCTTAGTGAGCCTTGCGGTATCGACGCCGTGAGGCGCATCAAGTTTTTGGCGCCGTTGCCAGGGATTTATTTGTTCTGCAATATCGAACCAAAGGTCGATTTGTTAGTTTAGGCATTCTTTCTGTGAATATCCTTTGTTTATATCGTTTATACCCGTTTATATATAATTCTTTGTACCTTCTATACTTGTTCATATCTTTTGTATTTGTTCATAACTGTATACTTTTACTTATCAACTCTTGTGCTAGAACTTCACTTTTTCTCAGCATTCTCTGCTCAATGAATTGGCAAGAAAGAGTCGAGTGGCAAGCTCAAAAGTTTACTATCCCATCAAGACAATACATTCATGCCCTGGAGAATGAGGCTCCCAATCCCTCCATGGTCGAGTTAAATAAGAAAATGGATATCTTGATGGCGAAACTGAGCTTCAACACAAATGAAAGTGTAAGTTTTGTGGGTAATCACCAAAGGTACAATTCTAACCCTAATTCTTATAGCTTTTATGATAAAGACTAGAGGAGACCTCAACACTCAAATCTGTCCTACAGGAACCCTAACATGTTGAGGCCTCCAAATAGGTTTGTTAATAAGCACAGGGAAAACGGAGTGGGAATGTTCCCTTACAAACAAGCAAGCCAAGTTCCTCCGCAACCCTCTAGCTCACAAGATGAAGTGATGTCCCTTTTGAAAGAGATATCAGCCCGAACTACAATCAATGAGGAGGTTTGCAAGGACTTGAGCAACCAATTGGCTCAAATAAAGTATGAGATGCAAGAGCAATCCCGAGATGCTCTCCCAGGCATAAAGGAAAACATAGAAATACCACAAAAGGAATCAGCTCAAGCCATCTCTTTGAGGAATGACAAAAAGGTAGAACCAAGTCCACTGTCACATGCATCACTCAAGGTAAGTGAGAAACCGAAAGCGGTAAGCAACCCTGGTTCAAAATCTGAAATTCTAAATCATGTGATAGAGATAAAAGATCAAATCAAAACTTGTGTATCTCAACTACCTTTTCCTCAAAAGTTAGAAAAGTTTAGGTTTGCTTCATGCCCAGAAGTTTTCACTCTCTTCGACCTACCAAGAGAATCCAAAAGGGAGCAAACCAAACTTTTTCATAATATGTTTAAATTTGGCCGCTTATTTTCATTAAACTTATTTGAGGCCCCTAATCCGTTTTGTAGGTACGTATTGTTTGTTAAGGAATTCGAGTTCCTAACACGGATAGAAGCTTATACTTAGGAAGGAACACTATGTCGAGTTAACCGACTATAAAAGTAGCGCTTCTTGGGAGGCAACCCAAGTTTGGATTAAAACTTTTTCTAGGTTTGTTTTTATTTTTAATTTAATTATAGATTTCTATTTTTAACTTTGGTTAGTAAGTTGTCTTCTCCACCCTAACTTCTTTCACATGTGTTTTATTGTTTTATATGCAATGTGAGGAGGAGGGGTAGACAAACTTACAAAAATTGTAAATCTTTTTTAAAAATTTTGTTGCGTCGTGTCTAGTTTAGTTTTGCGTTTTTGGGTTTTATTTATGCTTTATGTATGTTTTTGCATGTTTAGGACCTAAAACCGTAAACCTCATTCGAATCTAAACTTCGTTATTTGTTTTTGAGGGCTGACAACCGAATCTAAAATTACATGACAACTAGTTTAGATGTAGGACACAATCCCTGTATCTGTAAAAGCATGAGCTAAAGTTTGCATTTAGACCCTACTTTTGAAGAAATGCTAAAATCATTACTTAGGTAGATAATTTAAGAATTAAAGGCATGTGATATTAAACTCGAGTTTGGAGAGAACTAGTAAGCACAAATTTGAATCCCAAGAACTGTGAGTTGAATTTGAGCCCAAGAGCGAACATCAAAAAGCTCTTTCTCTTGACATTTTTGTGTGAATGCTTTGACTTGTGGAAAGATTACAGATTTTGCACCTAATACTGAGTTGAACCTACATGCGATGATTTGAGATGTTAAACGATGAATCAGCCTCATTAGAACTAACCTTTTTCTTTACCTTATTTTTTCTTTTTCATCTACTTTAGGAAGCCCTTTGAGCCTGTATTTTGTATCTTGTAGATTTTTCTTTCGTTCTAACCCAATTTTTGCAAACCATCACTTGGTTTGTTATTTAACCCGAGTTTTTTTTGCAAAGCTCACATTGAGCCTTTGTTTTCTTCTAGCGCTTTATCTTTGTTTATGGCATCATAGTAGCAAGCCAAAAGGATAAAAAGTGAATGAGCATTACTATCCAAAAGAAAAAGAAAAACAGAAAAGGAAAAGAAAAAGAGACGAATAAAAGAGAGAGAACTCTATCCCCCAGTTCTTAAAATTAGAACGTCTCAGAAAAAATATATGAATAAAAAGCTCAATCACTTCACATTTTGCTAAAGCCAATTTGAACTTTGTTTTTCTAGCGGTAGAACTCCTAACCTTTTTGTACCTTTAACCCTCTAACCACATTACAACCCCAATTCGAGGCTGTTTTTTATATCATCGGAGTCATATAGCATAGTAGAGGAACTCGGATGAACATGCAAAATCAATGTAATCCTAAGCAAGAACATAAGCCGAGAGTAAACACTTTAGCCACTAAAATTGTGTGAATTGAGTGAACTACCTATGGTGAGGTGTTTTACTTAGCTACCCCCTTAAGCTCGTTTAATTGAACATGTGTCCCTTTCTTAAACATATGACCTATGATAATTGAAATGCGGCTTTTGGATATCATGTCTCTACTTTGTACTTCCGAATGAATGTAACTACAGATGCTCGAAATTGTGTCAAGCACCTAGTAAAACCAGGAGGTTTCCTAGCTTGCTTGTGATTGCGGGTTTAGTTTTTTTACTTTACTTGGGGACAAGTAAAGTTTTAAGTGCGAGGAGGTTTGATAGGGGTCAAAAACCCTATCTTTGGGTACGGTTTTAGGACGGTTTTTAAGGTTATTTTATGAATAAGCAAGCAATTCTCGCATTTATATGCTTTTGTGTGAGTTAGTTAGAAATTGTATATGTTCTATTTACTTTTCGTTGTTTAGGCTCGTTTTCTTATTATTTTAGGCAAATATGGCCAAATTAGCATGTACGTTAAATTTCCATTATCTTTTATAGCTAATTGATCCGCCAAAAGTCGCACCAAACGGAGTGTTTACTCAAAATGAGCGATTGGTGGGTCAACTTAGGCTCGAAACTAATGTTATTTGGAGTTTACGTGCGTGTGCAGGTTAAAACAGGAACGAGTTCGGACGGAAATTGAGTTTCGGGACATCCAGCAGTCGTGCAAGGTGTCCTGGGCATTCCCGCTCGTCGAAATGGCCTTTTTGGAGCCAGATCAGCGAGCTGGCTATATCAGCTCACCGAGCTGACCCTCAGGGGCCAGCTCAGCTCGCGTCGAGTTGGCCTGCGAAGGCCAGCTCACCGAGCTGGCTCGCCCATCTCGGTGAGCTGCATTGCGGGAATCAGTCAAAAGACTGATTCCCGACCCCACAATGTCACGATCGACCCCACATCTTCCCACCTGCAAAAGGAAACGAATTAGGTCAGAAAGAGGGCCCGAACCGCGACTATAAATAGGACCATTAGTCTCAATTGTAAATTATCTTTTATCTTTGTAATTTTCTTAGCTTCTACCTTGAGAAATCCTCTCCACCTCCTCCATCTCCTTCAACCTCCATTGAAGACACCTCTGAAGCTCCGTTCATCGAGGATTGCTCAAGTCCCATCCTTAAGTCCTAGGAAGACGCCTGCATTGGTAAACAGGTTCCCTGAAAGGGATTTTTCTTCTTTTATATTATGTCTAGCCTCTGATCCATGTTATGAATCCTAGGCTCATTGTATCTTCGTGACAATACTTTCCATCTTTAATATATATTATAGTTTTGTTTATTCAATTGTTTTATTGCTTAAATCTTTGTCTTACGCTTTGTCTGATTGGTTTAACTCATTCGATAATCCCAAAATTAAGTTGGCACATATTGCGAGCTGAATCTGACCTAGTCAGTGCCTATAGGATTGATGACCCTATAGAAGATTAAGCCTAAATTGTTGAGCCTTAGAGCTAGTTTCGGCTTTACAAAGGAATCACGAACTAGGTACCTCAGGAGGATAGGTAGGGTTAATTGCCTCGGACACAAGTGACTTAGATTAGGTTTTAATTCCGTTGTCTAAATAATCTATTTTCATTATTATCGTATCACCTCATGTCCCTTCGGGTAATTACATTGGTAAAAGATCACCTAGGAGTAGGATAACTTAGACAGGAGTAGGGGTAACTTAATTAGTAGTAGATTAACTTAATCAAAACCAATTCAAGCCCTCCATAGCCTAGATAACACCTGAGACCAAGTAGCTCGATACTTGCAGGAATAAATCCTGTGGATTCGATACTTGGACTTGTCCAGATTTTATTACTTGATAACGACGGGGTACATTTATCCCTTAGTGAGCTTTGCGGTACCGACGATGTGAGGTGCATCAATCATCAGTTGGAATGAATCATACACTAAGAAGCCCATTTTGCACTTGTTCACGAACAAAATAATTGTCAAACTCTATGTTCTTTGTATGCGCATGAAAGACTAGATTTGAAGTGAGATATATTGCCCCAACATTGTCACACCAAAGCTGAACAGGTGTAGGTAGAGGGAATCCCAAGTCCGAAAGTAGTGATTTGAACCATAGAAGCTCTGTCGTGGCATTGGCAACTGCTTTGCATTCACTTTCAGTTGCGAGTCTATCAGGATACAATGCTGGAGCTGAGGTAGACACAAAATGCACCCATAGATCTTCTATCATCAGAACACCCTCCCCAGTCGCTGTCTCAGTAACAATGAATGTGATCCAATGGTTTTATGGACATGACTATCCCAAAATCCGATGTTCCTTGAATGTAGCGCAGAACCCACTTGACGCCTTTCCAATGTTCATCAGTGGGACAATGCAGAAACTGGCACAACTTGTTAACAGCAAATGCAACAATAGATATTACGTCTGAATTTATAAATTATTCTAAAACAAACTTTTAATATAATATATTTTTAAATTTTATATCATGGTTAAACTTATTGAACAAGCATATAATATTATAAATTAATATTTTATAAGAAAAATATTATAAATTAATATATATAGTAATCACATGATGAAATATGTCATAATCTAAATATTAAAATAAAGGACCAAATAAATATTTTAAATACATTTTAAATTAAATTGATAATGGAGGTGAGTTTAAGAGTCTTTAGGTAAATAATTTAGAATTTGAATTAAGACTCAAAATAGTTTCTAAATTGATATCAGGATGAATTTTATGGAAATTGCAATTTAATACACTCATTATTAAAGTTGGTAAATTTTGATAAATTAATTAAAAAATATAATATGTTTTAATACTTTTAGATTAATTTATCAAAATCTACTAGATTGAATTTAAAACTCGATTTGGGTTTAATTCAGATAAGTTTGGGACAAAATTAGTAGTTTTTAGGTGTCCTTTTGAATCATATTATGATAAATATCATATGATTTTTTTAATAAAAGATTGGGACGCGATTAAGAGGTTAGACATTCCAACTAGTTTGGCACCCCTAACACACTTAACGAACCCTAAATATTATTAATAAAAAAAAGAAAATTACAAAGGAGGGAGAAAATTAAAGAAAACGAATATGAGCAACATTACAAAGATCATCAAAAACATGAGATTGGCAAAAATAAAGCACGGAATGCCACTAGTGGAGAGTAGACGCAGATTTGCCAAAACAGGCAAGACGATCATCAGCTTAATTACCTTCTCTGTAGATATGAGTGATTCTACAATTCATAGACGAGCAGCGTGATAAGCATCCTAACCATTCTTGCCTAATCTTCCATGGAACCGCTGTAGATTTTTCACTTAGCATCTTAACTGCATATACCGAGTCAGATTCAATCCACAGGTTGTGCCAGCCTCTTTCCCATGCAGCTTCAATAGTAAAAATGATCGCCATCAGCTCAGCCGTATGAGCATATGAATCAGCAATGTGAAAGGCGAAATAGCCCATTATAAGACCTCTTCCATTTCTAAATATCCTGCTAGCGCCAGAGATGCCAGGAGCACCCTCCGCTGCCCCATCGGTGTTTACTTTAATCCAGCTTATCGGGGGTAGACACCAACGCGCCGCAACGTAGTCCGGTTCCGAAGGTGGCCTAATCCGAGATGTTGAAGAGGATGTCGACTTAGGCTCGTGGAAGAGAAAAAGAGACGGTTCTGAAGAATTTGGATTGAAATGAGCTCGTTTTCAAACACTGCCAGATTCCTGATATGCCAAATATACCAAACCGTAGTAACCGTAGCCAAGTTCCACAATTTGCATCTCTTCGATCTAAATCGAACAGCTCTAATAACCCGAAATAAATCCTCAAATGTAGTAATATAGCAGTGAGTAACAACAAAGGTATTAAAAACCATCACCCAAAGGCGTCTCGCAATCCAACACGTAACAAATAGGTGATCTAGTGTTTCGGTATTGCATTTACACAAAACACATCTCGAAGCAAGAGAGAACCCACATACCTGTAGATTAACCTGTACCAATATTTTCCGATGAATTACCAACCAGCAGGCAATCGATCAATGAGGAGGGACAAAAGCATTCCAAATAAAATGATTCCAAGGAACCACCGGCGTATCAGAGCGGAAAGAGTTGTACAAAGATTTTGCTGTAAGTTCCCCCGACACGGATTGCTTCCAAATGTAGGTGTCGATTCCATCCCGATTACCCTAAACCTGAAGGATACGTGTCTGGACGTGTTCGGGCAGACGATCCAAGTTATTCCACGAGTCAGCCAACCTGAAATTTCGCATCGGTTCAAATAGAGTGCGCTGATTCTTAAGCGGAATACCGAGTTGATTAGCGATAGACGGGATATCCACGAGTCGGTCCAAAAATTAAGCCGAGAGTTATCTCCAATCCACCATACTGCATTCTCTCGAATTTGCTCATATACCTTCCTCATGGAAGACCAGACCGACGAATTCGAGATGTAGAGATTTGGTAAACCTGAATGCGTGTGAAAGCGAGTAATCAGGAGGTTAGGGATGAAGCCTTCGCCTTTCAACAGTTCCCAACTGAACTTCCCAATAAGAGCCGAATTAAACATGCCAATGTTTTTAATTCCCAGGCCTCCACACTCTAAAGGTTTGCAACAAACATTCCAGGCAACAGTGCAAAGTTTCCGCTGATCCCTATTTCCCGTCCAAAGAAAATTCTGGAGGGCTTTATCAATCTTAGCAATAAGCGAAGCAGGCCATCTATAAATCATGAATGAGTGGATTAAAGCATCCGTTAAAGCAGATTTGATTAGAGTTAGTCTGTCCGCCAGAGAAAGCGTTTACCCTTTCCAGAGGCTAAATTTAGCAATAAAGCGATCCATTAAAGGCTGCAGAAACCTTGCCTTTGGTTCCCCCTGAAATATCAAAACTCCAAGATAATTGAACGGTAAGCTCGCACGCTAAATGCCCAGTATGTCGACAAGTCTGTTTTGGCGCTAAATACTGATCTGATTCCCAAAAAACACCTCCGATTTCTCCAAATTAACCGTCTGACCCGAAATTGCTGCATAGAATTCAAAAAGATCCTTGATGCACTTCATGTTCTTTAAGGTAGCCCTGGCAAACAACAACATATCATCCACGTAGAGGAAGTGCGTAGGAAAAGAAGTTTGCCTGTTATATGTCATAGTCTGAAACCGACTATACCTAACCAGCTTAGCCAGCCACCGGCTCAAAAAAATCTTCAGTAATGCCAAAAAGAATTGGGGAAAGAGGATCGTCGTGTTGCACACCACAAGAACAGCAAAAAACCCCCTTAATTTCGCCTCCTAAAGCAATATAGATTTGAGCTGATTGAAGAATTTCCATAATCCAGTCTCTGAATTGCAATGAGAAACCAAATGCTTCCAAAACAGCCAAGAGGAAGTTCCAATCAAGTATATCAAAGGCCTTTCTAATATCAATCTTCAAAGCCATATTACCACCAAAATAGTTTTTATTCAACATGTTAATTCCTTCAGAAGCCGCAACAATACAATGGTGAATACTTCTACCTGCAATGAATCTGAATTGATTGTTAGACACAATTCGAGAAGCAATAGTGGCCAGCCTGTCTGCGAGTATTTTTGAGATAATTTTATAATTGAAATTACTCATAGCAATGGGCCTAAAAGGTTGAATCTCTATAGCATCAACATATTTGGGAAGCAGTGTCATAATACTGGAGTTCATCCCCGACAACATATAACCCGAAGCAAAAAAACTCTGAACCATCTTACAGAGATCCGAGCTAATTATGTCCCAATAATATTGATAGGAAATTCCCCCGAAGTTGTCAGGTCTAGGAGAGCTATCCCGGTTCAGATCAAAGACCGCAGACCTAATCTCATCAACCGAAGGCTACCGAGTTAAAAGCTCATTATCCAACGAGGAGATACATACAAGATTTACCTCAGTAATTGAGGCTTGGTCGACTAGAAGCCTGCTGCTTGTGAACAGATTTGAGTAATAATTCACAACATGTTGTGCGATTATAGTCTCATCATTGACCAAAACACCGTCAATAAGTAGAGTGTCTAAAGAAGAATGAGTTTTCCTACCTTTAGATGCGGGATGGAAATGGCTCGAGTTACGATCTCCCGCTTCAAGCCATTTTTCTCTACTTTTATCCCGAAGGAGAAGCTCCTACCTGAATAACTGAAGATCTAAATATTGTTTTGCCTCCGCTTCCTACACACGGGTTACCTCATTCAGACCTTGAGAGGAAATAACTTGTTGTATACTCGAGAGGCACGAATTTGCAGCGGCAATATTATTTTCAAATCTGCCAAAGACTTCTCTATTCCAGACCCAAAGTTTAGCCCTTAATGATTTCAGTTTGTAGCAGAAACGTTGTGCTGGTGGTAAAAAGACATGAGTACCTTGCCAGTGTGCAGAAACAAAGTCCCGAAGCGAAGCATGGGTAGTCCACATGGAAAAGAACCGAAAATGGGTATGTCTTACTAGACCATTTTTGCACACTAATAGTAAAGGAATATGATCCGATTAGAAGCGGGAGAGAGCCGTACAGCTGATAGCACTCCAAGAATCAACAAAATCTTTAGACACAAGAGCCCTATCAAGTCGACTTTCAACATGTTCAGTGCCAAACCAACCATTTGACCAAGTGTACTACAAACCTGCATTAGCCACTTCGATAAGCTCATTGTTGTTAATAAAATCACGGAACTCCCTACAACTAATATCAAATGGGATGCGTCCGATTTTTTCATGAACCCCCGTAATTGCATTGAAATCTCCAATAACCATTTTTTTCCTGCTATCATCAATAGCACTAACAGAATCCCAAACAGACACCGTCGACCAAAATAATTGTTGCCATATACAAAAGTAAATTGAGAAAAACCCACTGCAGTACCATATCTAATCGTTATGTGCTGATCATGACTCAAAATAATGTTGCAAAGACTGATAGTAGCAATTTTGCAGAAAAGCCTAAGAGAATTACAAGGATTTCTTTCAACAAGTTGTAAGCCAAGAGAATTCTAGAAAAACGTAGGAATTTTATCCAAGGTAACCATATGGGTTCAGAAATACATACCAAATTCGAGTGATTTACTTGACATATGAGCTTTAACGCCCGTTGAGTTCCAGGGTTATTAATTCCTCTGCAATTCCAATACAAAATAATCATATGTAATTGATAATAGACCTGCTCCGCCCCTTAGAGCGAGAATCTGCATTAGTACCCAGCATTTTGGCCTTAGCCTTCTTTCTTGTTGTTATCCAGACAGTATCCACATCTGGATTGTAAATTTCATTACTTTGAGATCGTTCTGGAGAGACCGCCATGTTACCTTTAGCAACTCGCGCAACTGTATGAGGAGCATGATTATCGGTCTCCATTGCTGGGAGGTCTTCCTCGTCACTATAGTCTCCCCAACGTTTGGAACCCTCATCACTTCCTTGATTTTCCAGATTGGCAAAGGGATGAAGAATTAATTGTAAAGTTTCCCCCATTTCCTTGTTCGCTTCTGCATCACCCGCGGTTGAAGAAGCGTGAGCTTCATTTGTTTCCGAATTAACATCCAGATTTTCATACGCACGAGATGCCGCTCCACCCTTACCTGACTTCATATGCCTCTACATTTTAGGCTTTGCTTCTCTGTTGTTACGCCTACATTGAGTCGTGGTATGCCCAATGGACGAACATGTGCCACAAAGAGCCGGGAGCTTTTCATACTCTAGATAAACCCACAACTTCTGATTATCCGTATCCACTCTGAGCTTCGATTGAATATCCTGTTGAAATACCTTTCCACATGATTTTGATTTGACAAAATTATTTAAGTAGAATTAAAATCACCATGATAAAAATATTCTAACACATTAAATTTAAATGCTTTGATTTATTTATACTAATGTGTTTGTTCAATGTTGAGTTAATTGATTTATAAGATTCAAGACATTAAAAGTGTAAGGCCTATAAGCCCACAAGAGAAAGTCAAGCCCAAGTCAACTATTGAAAGCCACACGGCTCAAGCAGATCAAAACGCAGCTCAAGCTGAATGAAACATAAGCCCAGCAAAGAGAAGGATCGAGAAGCCTTCTCCAAAAGCTTCAAGACGAAGCTACTGAGTTGTGCGACAAGGAAGTCAGGTCAGCGGCTGACCTGAACAAACTTGGAGACAAAGTATTTCTACTTTGGGTAAAGTTCAGAAGACGCAGGAAGTTGTCTGGAAGACTTTGCCAAAAATGTAGAGACACCCTGACCAGCCTGACGAAAAGCATCTAAGCACTGCCGAAGACAGAAGATACAAGAATCTCATTGGCCGAAGACGATGAGCACTGACTGAGTGAAAGTGACAGGAAGCCGTTTCCCTCCAACGGTTATTTCAAAATTCGAAATGACCGGTGCCTCAAGTGTCACTATAAATAGGCCTCTCAAATGCTTCATTCGATGCAGATCTTCAATAAGTCGAAACGCTGACCAAATCATTACTCGAAGTTCTTGTTGGTCCCGTGTAATTAGTTCCAGGGGGGGGGTTAGGAACTAATGTATCTTTTTAGGTCAATTATGCTGACTTAATTTAATTCTTTAACTAACCTTACTCAGTTTTGGTCAGCAAGGCCGAGCGAGATGTAAGACAGCTTTAGTCAGAGGCTGACTAGAACCGTTTTACTTGTGAGTTGGGAGTTAACACTTAAGGTCAGCTTCCAACTCAGCACTCTGATTACTCAGTGTCAGCTTATATAATTTATATCCTGAGTAATTTAAGCAAGCAACACATACATGTATATATTGAGAGAAAGGGTTAGAGATTACTTAGCAGTCTTATCCTCGTTCGGCCTCACCGCCTACGTCCAGTCCCCAGAATCCTTCCGGGCTTTTTCAATCCACTACTGAGCTCTTTAAAGGTAGAGCACAAACTGTTTACAAAGCAATTGAGTACGCAAGAGTACCGTCCTCTATTCGTCTACTCAATCCTACTGAGCGCTATTGTTAAGCCCAAAATATACCTAAAATATCATTAGTAATTACATCAATATTGCTACGAATTTGTGCTATTTATACCTGTTTAGAATACTTTTACGTTCGAATATATTTCTTTCTTTCAAGGTACCTAAATATTTGGTAAAATCCAAATAGGAACGAAAAGAGCTTAAAAACATAATAAAAACCTTACAAAAGGAGTAAAAAACGACGAAGATCAATTACACTTAAACGAGGACAAAGACGAGGTCAGAAACAGAAGAAATATCACATTCTCGGTTGAGGAAACTGAATTCTCGGTAGAGAATTTTATGAAAGTCGCGACCGAGAATCCACAATTCTCGGTCGCGACACGCGTTTTTCAGCAGCTCTTTCCCTTCGTTCGAAGACCAAATCAATGCTCCCCCATTCTCGACCGAGAATTGCCATTCTCGGTAAGTGCAGAAATTCTGCCAAGTACAATGAACACATGTTAAATTCCAAGAAATGCGTTCATTCGGGTGGATAAAGATGTCCTTTCACAACGGATACGATCCTTCACAATGGACACGACACTTCAACCACGACTCTTCAACATCTATAAATAAAGAGTTGATGGAGAGTTGAATAGATATAGAAGAAAGAGATTAGTATAGAACTTATGCAGAAATTCCGAGTCAAGTGATTCAGAATTTAGATTTCATTTCTGTAAAAAGCAATATGATGTACACACATTGTTTATTCAATAATAACAAACACAGTAGCGTTTAGAAATTGTTCATATTTAGTTTACATTTTGGTAGTAGATAGACCAGTCTCTATTCCGAAGATTGAGTAAAGAATCCACCCCTGAGCCTGACAAACTCTAACGAAACCCAAGGAAAGGATTGACAACCCGTTCACTTGCACACCGTCGAATGTTTTCATGCTCCTTGTTCTCTGTAAACTTGTATCAATTTATATTTCATCTAATAAAGTCCGTTCTATTCGATAGATTTTTATGCAGCACTTTGGTAAAGGATCCGAAGTGGATTGCTGGTGTCTTCATTAAAACATAGTTTAATTCAAAATCTTTACAAGGAAACTTTGTTGAACACTTAGACAAATTATTATCTCGGTAGAGTTTTAATTTGGTTAAGGTAGCGATCTAACCCGACCGTAGGAGGATTGACTACAGTTCAAAGCCTAAAAATTAGAGGTTCCGTCATTTATTTCATCGTTATAATTTATACAAAGTTTAAAGTTGTTTTCTTTGCTTAATGCAAACGAATACATTTGTTTACTTTTCTAAAAAGTACTAAACGTTCCTGTCTTGCAAATTCACTCCTAAATCAGAAGTATTACTACAAGCGTATACCGTGCACTTACGAAAATCACTCAACAGCTATAACCAAACACTCAGATTTTCTCTACCGCTGAGTACTAAAACCGAGTACTCAGCACCACTCTCTCAATCTTTACAATTGATACAAATTTGTTCTTTCTAGATGAAGAACACTTTAGATGAATACAAATTCAATCTAGACTTTTACACAGAGATAGGATTTGGGTGTAAGTATTTACTTTTCTTGTTTGTATGTGCTTGTATGTATTCTTTTCTTTTTTGTATTTCGGCCAAGGATCCAAGTGATGAACTTGTCCTTTTTATAGTGAAATCTGATGCTTCAATCATTTGAATTCGGATGTATTCGCTGGATTCAAATGGTCTTCTTGCATCATTCATTGGTCAGCATACAGATTTACGGGCCAATCCTGTCGTCTAAAATTAGCAGGCGTCAGGCTTGTCTTCTTCCGCTAGGTTCGTCTTCTAGCGCCAGTTTCGTCTTTTAGTCAAATGCCTATTGACCCATGCATCTCGAAAAGGTCTCTTTGCGTAATTCCAAAGCTTCTGAATTGGCGCAGACTTTGTCTTCTAGTTAACGGATCATTGGCACTGTCCTGATGAATACTCAGCTTGACTTTATAGACGTTGCCTTCGATCTTTATCTTTGATGATGCTGAGTTACTTTCTACTCAGCTTCCTTGGTCAGCTTCATCTGCAAGCATTAGTTCTGAAGAAGACTTTTCTTCTATGATGCTGAGTAGTGTTCTACTCAGCTTCTTTGGCTCATGCTGACTTCATCCTGTCTTACTTTTTATATCCGTTCCCATTTATCAATATACTCAACATTGAACAAACACATTAGTACAATTAAATTAAAGCACATAAATTTAATTGTCTTAATCATGGGATTAACTTAAATAATTTTGTCAAATCAAAATCATATGGAAAGGTGTTTCAACAAACTCCCCCATTTTGATGTTGGCAAAAGTATTTAATTGCGGAACTCAGCATTGAGATTTCCCATGATTGTTTTTCCTTTTATACTTCTGAAGTTACTCCCCCGTAAGGGTTGCATTTATTGACTCAATTTAACTCTAAACCTTCTAAGATTTAATCGAGTGAAATTAAGACATGCTTTTACTGACTTAGTTCAGTTCTAGACCTTCCAAGATCTAATTCAGATGAGCCTAGGTCAGCTTTCAGAAGAGGGTCAATACTTGGAACATATAGTTATTACTCAGTGTCGCATATAAGTATCAAAGTTGTGTGCTGAGTAAATTTTACTTGTATATTTCTTATGTTCACAAGCTTTAATTTGTTGTTCAATGAATGGTTAAGTATGACAGATCAGCATATAAGCATAACAAGTAAGCATCGCATATATATAAGTCAGTTTGGATAAAAAGATGCTTATAAATCATATAACTCAGCATTAACAAGAACACACCATAAAGATATAAGTTACAAGCATAATAGACTATTGCTAGCACTATTTCCTAATGTTGGCTTGAACTTGATTTGGCCTGGGTTTGGTTTGGGCAGTTCGTTGTTGCTGAGTGTGGGAGCACGGGTCAGCAGAAGGTGAACCAGGTTTCTGCTGAGTGCCGGCAGCTGGCCGAGATGTCTCCCCCATTTTCTGCTGAGTTCCAGCAGCTTGCCTTATTCGCTCTTTCTCCCCCATTTTGCCAGCATCGGGAGTTGGAGGAGGAGGATAGAAAGTCCCCTATTGAACCGCACGAGTCAGTTTGGATGAGTACAGTTGGAGTTGACTCGTACTCTCCCGAAGACCTTGGAAGACTTGTATACCATTGGACATAGTGGAAGCGGGGATCTTAGTATTGGCACTGAGCATACTTAGCAAATACTCTTGAGATTTCCCGATCCAAGTTATCGATTCTGTCATCCGGGTATATGATTGATGATACATCCTGAACAGGGCAGTGTCATATTATTGACGTTGAGTATTTGTTTGCCGGACCTGCGCAAGGGTGGTTTGAGTGCATTGCAGAATCTCATTTGTCTTCACAAGGTCAGTGTCCATTTCCTCTTTACTTAGGTTGAGTAGGCGAATGGCTTCACCAATCTGTTCGATGGAACACTGTGAGGAGGAGGAGATAAGTTCACGGGCTCCGGTCAGCTCAGAGGTCAGCCGGGAGAAGTGTTGATTGACCTCAGCAGAGGTTGCATATGTTGAGTTCACAGCTGATAAGGCATTGAGTTGACCTTGGATGGAGTTCATATGGTTCACCATCATCAACTGGAGTTCAGCCAGTTTCACTATTGACTATTGCTTGGGCTGTTGAGATGCAAAAGACATCATGACACTCATTAAGTCTTTGAGACCCTTGATTTCAGTCAAAAGCTGAGTGACAAAGGAGATTTGTGTTGGCTTAACATGAACAGACCCAACAGCATCGGCTTGAGTTTGATGAATATCCTGAAGGAGAGCTTGAGCTGAGTCGATAATTTTCCTTCCAGACTCAGAGGCATTCAAGTAAGCATAGGATTCATCAATGGTGTGCTCAGGGGCCGGAATCTTGGCAGCACCGGAAGGAGGAGGTGTTTGGTGCTGAGAAGTAGAGGTGCCAGCTTGGTCAGCAGCTGCACCTTTATCCAGGTCAGCAGTAGGAGCTGAGTGGTTTTCATTCTGATTTGAAGGAGTAGGAAGAGATGGATCAGTAGAGATATTGACCTGCTCAGCGTCAGTCTGCAGTTGAGTAGATTTTGGAGATGGAGGCAACTTAGAGCTGACTTGAGCAGGATTTTCCTTTGCTAGCTCATTGGGTTGAGCAGCAGGGAATTCGAGCACTTGCTTAGTGGAAGGTTGAGCAGAAGTGTCGGCAGAAATTGGACCTTTAGGGACTGTGGGGTCGGTTTGTTCCTTAGCTTGAGAAACAGAGGCTTGTTTTTCCTTGATTTGGTCCGGAGTTGGTTCAACAACGTTGGTGAAGAACTAAAATTGAAGTCCGGTCAGGTCAGTGATTGGATCTCTGAGTGGAGAGTCATCCAACAGATCGATGAGATTGGGCTTTTGAGCCTTGCGTTTGAAATGCTTGTCCGTACTATCCTTAGAAGATTTGGTTAGTGGAGAAGGATCAGCATGAATAGACTCAAGGGATTCAGAAGAGAAGTTGAGGTCAGTATTAATGCCTTCCACAACCTTGTCCTTCACTGGTGACCTGGCAAGATGCTCAGCTTGGTCAGCATCAACTGGTTTGCTTTGCTCAGTATGACCCACCTGGTCAGCTTGAGGCTGTCCCTCAGTGTCACCCAGTTCTTCTTCTTGACCAGAAGGAACTTTTTCGAGATCAATCTCTTGACTCCACACGAAATGTGATTCCTTAGTAATTACGAAGTCAAGTGGAGGAGCGTCAAGTGGCTTTAGCCCAGAAGTTTTCTTCCTCTTGAGGGGCTGATCTGGTGTCTATTCACTTTCTTCCTCAGGCTCAACTTGCCTTTTCTCCACTGACTTAGGTTCCCCTTGAGCTTGCTCAGCAGCAGCTTTCTTCGCACTAGAGATGATCCGAAGCTTCCTCAGAGCTGTGTTAATGTCTTTTGCGGATTGGTCAGCTTTCTGCTTTTTATCCTGCCTAGTGCGGTCAGCGGGTTCTTTGTCACCCATCACTTTCTTTCCTTTTTTGGTCAACGCATCATGTGCTGCTTCAACCATATTATCCCCTTCTTCATTTTCATCAGTGGGATCTTCTTCACCTGCAGTCCCATTTCCTTTCTTAGGCTTAATGGGTTGATTGTAGGCTAAGCCGAACAGAACGGCAGCAGTGATTTCTGTACCAGAAATTTCAATCTCCTCTACAATACTGACCTTGTGATCCTGGAGAATTCTGGTGATGAGAGAACCTATCCTGAGTGTCCCTGTACTGCGTTGGAAAGCACCGATAAGAAATACGGGCATGTTGAGCGGCTTATAGTTCAGCATGTGCCAGATGAAGCACTGCTCAAAGTTCGAAGCTGATGAGGAGGAGTTGACCTTGGGGAAAAGAAAATTGGTTAGGATATAGTGAGCCATATTTTGAGGCTGACCCATGCAAGTACTGGCTATTTCTCTTTTGTGGTTCTTTGGTTTACAGAACTCGACAGGGTAATCAATGCGTAAGTAGTCGTTTGTGTTCCTGAGTTCTGAACCAGCAGCCTTTAGCTTTAACAGCTTAGTGAGATAGGTCGGAGTGATGGTGATGTCCTTGTTTTTGACCTTGGTGACTAGGTGGTCAGTATCATCTTCGGCAACCCTCATATTAGCGTAGAATTCTCTTACCAACTGTGGGTAAGTGGTGCCGGGAAGAGAGAATAGCTCGGTCCAACCATTCTTGGAAATCCACTCGCAAAAGGGATTTTCAGCTTCAACAAATCCTTTGGAGAACCAACGGGAATAGAAGACTTTGAAATTTTTCACGCTCTTATAGACTGGAAGGAAAACCCTTTCTTGGGGTTGCTTGTTCTTTTTCTCCTTTTTCTTTCTTGAAGGAGTTGCTTGGTCAACTTGGGGGGTTTTGCTAGGCGTGCTGACATTGGATTGGTCATGCTGACCTTGTCCTTGAGACTCAGTGGAAGTCTCTTCATAGTCCTGCTAAGCAGGAGATGAAGGGTTCAGATCGGAGTTATTATCGTCGTAATCGCGGCCGGAGTTGTTCTGGGAATCGTCAGACATGATGTTCTTGAGAGTTCTTGAGAGAGTTTAGAGGATTTGGAATTTAAGAGAGAGAAATCGAATGCCAAAGATTTCAAGCATAAAGAGAGTTTAGTGGGTATTCGTCCACTATTTATAGTCGTTTTGGATTGATCTAATAGGTCGGAATGGCGGTTTCTCCTCGAGTTGATCAATCGACCGTTATCCCTGGCATTTATGACATATTCGGCGCATGTGTTTTCTTATTTATTACGCTTACATCATCCTAGGTGGCTACTTTAATGCGCGTGCTAGCATTTATTGTGCAACTGGCATTACTCAGTATCTAGAATACTAAACGTTTTTTGGAGTTCTGAGTACACAGTTTTACGTAGAAGGGATTTTTGTTATGCTTTGTAACTCAGCTCATGGTAATCACTCAGTATTTATGTCTACTCAGTATAAGGTGATTTAATGTTATTCATATTAGCTCAGCATGCAATAGTTACCCATTAAGTACTAATCACTCAGCATGTAATAATCACTCAACATTCATTTAAGCTCAGAAATTTATTGGAGAGGATTAGACATACCGATAGCTTCCCTTAGTATGTTAAATTGCTCACGAGCCAAAGGCTTCGTAAAGATATCTGCAAGCTATTCATCCGTTGGGACATAGGTCAGCTTGATCTCACCCTTGAGTATATGGTCCCTGATGAAGTGATGCCGAATGCTGACATGCTTTATCCTGCTGTGTTGGATTGGATTTTTGGATAAGTCAATGACACTCTTGTTGTCGCATTTGACTTCAATTGTTTCTATTTGTACTCCATAATCCTCCAGCTGTTGCTTAATCTATAGGACTTGTGCCACACAGCTTCCAGCAGCAATGTACTCAGCTTCAGTTGTTGACAGGGCCACTGACGATTACTTCTTGCTGAACCAAGACACTAGACAGCTTCCAAGGAAGTGACACCCTCCTGAAGTACTCTTACGCTCTAGCTTATCTCGTCCATAGTCAGCGTCAGTGTATCCAATGAGTGTGAAGTCATTTGTATTTGGATACCATAAACCTACATTAACTAAGCTCTGCAAATATCTAAAAATTCTTTTCACAGCTATATAGTGAGATTCTCTGGGGTCAGCTTGATATCTTACGCAATAACATACTGAGTACTGAATGTCAGGCCTACTAGCAGTTAGATAAAGTAGAGAGCCAATCATACCTCGATATAACTTGCTATCTACGGACTTACCTTTCTCATCAGTGCAAAGCACAATGTTAGTACCCATTAGGGTAGATATGGGCTTACATTCTTCCATATCGAATTTCTTCAATATTTCTTTGGCATACTTAGACTAACTAATGAAGATGTCATTCTTCCCTTGATTTATTTGAAGTCCAAGGAAGAAGTTGAGTTCGCCCATCATTGACATCTCGAACTCAGTTTGCATCTGTTTACTAAATTCCTTGCACATAGATTCATTAGTAGCACCAAAGATAATATCATCTACGTAAATTTGTGCCAGCAGGGTATCTTTCCCCTTTTTCTTAATGAATAAGGTTGTGTCAGCTTTACCTCTGACATAGTTCATGGTCAGCAGGAAACTAGTCAACCTTTCGTACCAAGCACGCGGTGCTTGCTTCAGGCCGTAGAGGGCCTTCTTGAGTTTATAAACGTGGTTTGGAAATTTTGGATCTCTAAACCCATGAGGCTGACTAACATATACCTCTTCGTTTATAAATCCATTAAGAAATGCACTCTTGACATCCATTTGGAATAGTTTAAAGTTCATGAAACTAGCATATGCACATAATATTCTTATAGCCTCTAACCTAGCAACGGGAGCAAAGGTCTCACCATAGTCAATGCCTTCTTGCTGACTATAGCCTTGAGCTACAAGTCGGGCTTTGTTCCTGACTACATTAGCTTGCTCATCTAGCTTATTTCGGAAGACCCACTTAGTTTCTATGGTCTTTTGATTCCTAGGTTTTGGCACTAAATTCCATACCTCATTCCTCTTGAACTGATCAAGCTCTTCTTGCATAGCGTTGATCCAGAATTCGTCGTGCTCAGCTTCGGTGAAGTTCTTTGGTTCATGGACTGAGACGAACGCAACATTGCTAAGATATCTCCTGAGTTGATTTCTTGTCATCAGGTTGTTCTCAGCAGCATCAAGAATGGACTTCTCCGAGTGTCCTCTTGGAATTTTGATCTCTTTGGGTAGTGTTGAGTTGTCAGGAGCAGGTGTTTCAACAATCTCTACAGTTTTAGATTAGTCAGCAAAGGTAATTTCAAGTTCATTTTTACCTTTGGACAGCCCGTGCGGTAATGACTCAGCGGCTCCATTTTGGTCAGCGGAAGCTGAGCATGGGTCATCTTCGGCAGACTGACTTGACTTTCCTGCAGGGTCAGTTTCATCGAACTCGATATGGACAAACTCTTCTACGACTTGAGTTCGTTTATTGAACACCCTATATGCTTTACTGTTAGTTGAGTACCCTAGAAAGATCGCTTCGTCAGCTTTAGAATCAAACTTGGCTAGGTTGTCTTTCGTATTGAGTATAAAACATTTACAACCAAAGGCACGAAAATATCCAATGTTGGGTTTTCGTCCTTTCCAAAGTTCATAGGGGGTTTTCTTAAGAATAGGTCTAACTAAAGCCCTATTGAGTATATAGCACGCTGTGTTGACAGCTTCACCCCATAAATACTTTGGAAGCCTATTCTCACTCAGCATTGTCCTCACTATTTCGACTAGTGTTCTTTTCTTCCTTTCAACTACCCCATTTGGTTGAGGAGTCCTAGGAGCAGAAAAATTATGATCAATGCCGCTGACTTCACAGAATTCATCAAACTGTTGGTTTTTGAATTCTCCGTCGTTATCACTACGGATGTGAGCTAATTTTAAATCTTTGTCATTTTCAAGTTTTCTTATTAGTGTTGAAAACTTCTCAAAGGCTTCATCCTTGCTACTCAGCAAGATTACCCATGTATACCGAGAGAAATCATCTACAATGACCAAGGAAAATCTCTTACCACCCAAGCTCAGCGGCTGGACTGGTCCGAAAAGATCCAAGTGTAGCAATTCCAATGGTCGTTTGGTTGAGACAATATTTTTACTTTGAAAAGACTTTTTAGTTTGTTTACCTTGCTGACACACATTGCATAATTGATCTTTCTCAAATCTAAGTTTGGGCAAACCCTCAACTAATTGCTTTCTTGCTAATTTGGCAAGGAGGTCCATGCTTACATGACCAAGTCTCCTATGCCATAGCCATGAATTATCTTCCTTTGACACTAAACATATATTTTTTGAAAATTTCTTTTCTAAGCTCAAATGAACACATTGTCAACACGAGGGGCAGTTAAAATCAAATCATTTGTTTTTCCTTCGAGTATCCGACACTCAGTGGCATCAAATACAACCTTTCTACCGCTGTCACATAGCTGAGCAACGCTCAATAGGTTATATTTGAGACCCCTGACTCAATAGTAGGGTTTCCTCCGATAGTACCTGAACCTACTATCTTACCCTTTTTGTTGTCTCCGAAGCTTACACTTCCACCTCGTTTACGCACAAGTTTGATGAACTGAGTTTCATCAACAGTCATATGCCTTGAGCATGCGCTGTCAATATACCATAGCTTCGACTTCTCCGTGCACCTCAGGCTCACCTGTAATTTAAACTATACATCTTTAGGTACCCAATTCTTTTTGGGTCCTCGTTGGTTAGCATGAACAGGTGAAGCATCATATTTTATCTTGTGACGGCATACATTTATAGTGTGGCCATCTTTTCCACAAAAGTCACAATAAACTACCCTTTGAGGGTAATTTTGTTTTTGGTCAGCACGATTGTGCTGAGTATGCCAGCATACCTTTGTGGTATGACCTTTCTTTCCGCAGAAGTCGCATTGGACATTCTGCCGAGTATACCAACACACATCTATGGTGTGTCCTCTTTTTCCACAACAGTCACATTGACTGTTCTGCTGAGTGTATTGTCCATGCTGACCAGTACCATGATACTCAGCATTTGGATAAAACCTTTTCTTAGCCGATGTGCTCAGCTGGTTCTGTATATTTGTGATGTCCTTCCTTAGTTTCTTTGAATCTTATTGGACTTCCGAGAAAAATCCATGCATGATTTTCAGATTTTCATCTTGCCTGGTGTTGTCTTGGAGAAGATGTCGGAGGTCACTTAGTTTGACCTCTTCGATCTCATCACATCGCCTGCTGAGTGCCTTTATTTTCTTGTTACACTTTTTGGTCAGTGTATATAGATCACTCAAGGCGTTAACCATTTCATTTCTAAGCAAAAGAAGAGATGTTACCTCATTGGAGTGTTCCTCTTGGTCAGATTCTCCTGAGAGGTCAGCTTGCTCAGATCGGCATTGGTCAGCAGATTCATCGGCCATGAAGCATATTTTTGCTGACTCATTGGCATCAGCTTCTGATGAGGTTGACTCATCACTGTCACTCCATGTTGCCACCATTTCTTTTTTGCTGCCTTTCTTTTCTTTCTTCAGAGTGGGACAACTTGATTTAATGTGCCCAGTTTGATGGCATTCAAAGCATGTGACAGGTTTCGAGCTGTCCTTTTTGTATCTACTGTCGCTGGACTCAGCTTTGCGTTTATCGCTTCTCTTGAATGGCCTTTTGCTATTCCTGTTACTCTTTCTGAACAGCTTCTTCATCTTTTTGGTGAACATGGCCATCTCCTCATCGTCTGATGAGTCAGCTTCTGTTGAATCGGCTTTCATGACAAGGGATTTTTGCTTCTTGTCCTCAGTTTTGTCCTTAGCTTCAAAGTTTTTCATGGAGATTTCGTGGGTCAGCAGAGATCCGATCAGCTCATCATATTTGTATGTGGTCAAGTCCTGAGCCTCTTCCACAGCTGTCTTCTTAGCTTGCCAGCTCTTGGGTAGACTTCTCAAGATTTTCTTCACCTGCTCTTCTTCTGTGAAGTTCTTGCCGAGTCTTTTCAGCTCATTTATAATGTTGTTGCCGCTTCTCGATCCAAGGATAAAAAGATTGGATTCGGGAATATAATTTGCGGAATAATTCTCGGTACCAAGGGTACTATTGCTGTTCCTTGGAGTGAGGATGAATCTTTTCCGACACTGGACTATGAGTTTTTAGAATATGAAGGTCTAGTGAAACGTGTTTTTCGAGCAGGCCCGCATTTTCTTTCTGCACCAGAACGTCAAGCTTTTGTGCAATTGAAAATTGAGCGATATAGGGCTAGAGAAATCCCGATTGATAAGGATGATTATTTAGAATAGTCTAAATTTGTTTGTTTTTCCATTTGTAAATATGTGTGTGTGTTGTATTTATTAAGTTTTTCTTTGTTTTTATGTTTTGGTAAAAAATTGTACATATATGTTGATCAATAAAAATTTCAATTCATTTTAGTTCATTTTTAATTTTGATTTTGGTTTATACATATTGGTTCCATTTCCTTTACAATCATGAATCGATTTATATTAAATCCATTTCATGTTGACCAATACTAATTATTCTTGCTTATATGAAGATAATAATGCTTATAATGAACTAATATGACTTTTATTAATTAACACATGTGTTCACACTTTCATCACATTATATAATTAATCCATTTTTATTGTATTTAATAAATTAAGGTTTTTAATAAATTATTTAATACATGCACTTGTATTTATTTTCATTAATGTAGAGTCATTAAACTTACATCAATAAATGCACATTAATATTTCATTAAATTCCAATTACGGTATTTATATTTCATAAATTTTTTCCAATTAATAAGGACAAACCTTTGGTTTTCCTTGTACTTTAATGCTTTTCATTTATGATTTTGAGTACATGTACAGTTTTACTAAGGTTCAGGACATACATAATCAGACAGTTGCATAAACAGAGTCAAAACGCGCGAATATAGGTCACCAGGGACCAATTCTCGACCGAGAATTATTGATTCTCGGTAAGATCAGCAAGCACAGGCCGATTTCAGAGCGAAATGCCCTCTGAAATTGCCGTGTCGCGACCGAGAATTCGGATTCTCGGCCGTGACACGCGTGTTGTAGGCATGGGAATTCCGATTTTCTACCCTAAATTCCTACCTATTCCTATTCCAATTCCTAATCACTCAATTAAGCCTATTCCTATTCCTACTCTACCTATACATCTCCCTATTTCACCCTATATAACCCTACTCCTTACACAAACCTCACATCACCTCACTTTTTACCCAATCCCCTACTCTAAACTCTTCCCCATACATTACTTTTCCTCTTCCCAATTTATTCATTACCCTTTCTAATCACTTATCAATTCATTCAATTACACATTACAACTCCCAACTCATCTTCAACCTTTGATTTCTCTCTTTTCATTTCTTCTTCTTCTTCTTATTTTCAAACCCTCAACACCAAACATGCCTAGAACCAAGCGTGTTGGTCATAAACCACAAGTTACGGAGGCTAATCGCCTTAGGATACGTTGTGGGGCTTATTTCGACATAGCTTCGGAAGAGGAAGCCAATCGTTTACTCACTTTTCCAATTCCAAACGGGAGTTCGTGGACATGCACTTCCTTGACTTCGATTCGGTAAGAGAGTTAAATTTCTCTACTCGAATTAACGCTTTCATTGAGACTTTGGGTTGGCAAGCTTTTGTTTCCATGCGTTTTCCCCGTATCACGGAATATGTCGTGGAATTTTTGGTCACTTTGACCATGAATAAGAAGAAAACATCAATCTCCTTTAGAAATAATGGTGTGACTTATACCATTATGATGCCATGGGTAATATGTTTGGTTTCCCTACTAGTGATTTCCATGACAAGCCTAAATATTTTGATAACGACTCAATTTGGAACACTCTTTCGGGTCAAGATTATTTTAACTCAAAAAATACTTCAAGCAAAATGATTAGGGACAATTGTGTGTTCTTCTTTCACAAATTTCTGAGTTTTTCATTATTTGGTCGTGTTGAGAGCTCCAAAATTCAAGTTCGGGATTTGTTCGTTCTTGATTGTTTGTTTAAAGGTTTGCGGGTTGATAGCATAGGTATGCTATTTGATAATTTATTTCGTGCTTCAAGGGCTACTACCACTCAAGTACCTCTCGGTAATTTTATGACTGCTATTGTTTTGGGAGCACGGGGTGAATTAGCCGATTATGACATGTCCACCTACCATGGGTATGTTCCGATTTTGGACATTTCGGCTCTTGAGCGGGCTCACTTATTGCTTACTTCGGTTCCTCCCGTTTTTATTTCATATGCTTCCCGTATTGCACATCTTCGTGGCACTATGGGTGGAGGAGCTTCAAGTTCCCAATTTGTAGGTACCGACGAAGGAGGCGCGGCGGAGGGAGAGGAAGATGCACCGCAAGCACCACCACAACCCCAAACACCTCAAGATGATGATCCAGTGGATTTAAGGCGGATTTTGAACCAAATCAATTCACATAATCGCCAAATGAATTTAAGAATTGATGATTTGGTGGAGAATAATATGGTGATGAATGACAACCTCAATACCTTGAGGAGAGAGCACAAGTCTACCCGGCATCGGATGCTTTCATTCTTCCATCGCCGAAATGTGGAAACTTCACCAACCCCTCCGGATTCCCCGCCTAATGCTTAGGTTTTATCTTTTCTTTTCTTCACTTATCTTGTTATGTTGTTTTTAGTTTGATACAATATTTCTTTTTATTATGTTTCGTACAATTTTCATTTTATGTTGGATGATTTTAATTTGCTAAATTTCTATATTATTTCGTATGCTTTCTTTCGTGCTAATTTTTCATGTTATATCATTATTTTTGCACCAATGAGGACATGGTCCAATTTAAGTGTGGGAGGAGATATACATATATCATTTATACACATACGAATAAATGTAAGGAGTAAGAATAAATGTCATCCGTTTTACCATAAAAAACATATTAATATTTATAAACAATATTTTCAAATGCAACGCTTGTTTTATGCTAATGCAACATATATTGCAACACAATGTATTTAACACTATTTTTATTAACTTAACATTTTCATATGTTTATAAATTAATCATAAGTTAAATTTTTAGGATATGATTATTTTTAGGTTATCATTATCGTTAGAAATAATATTTCTATACGGGCAATATTTTCAACTTTTTCACAAATCTTCAATACGATTTTAAGTAAAAACGTCTCGAGTGAATGTATTTAAGTAAATAAATTCTTTATTTTAATCTCTATTTTATATCATGCAATTCATGATACAATAAATCTTATTTTAAATTTTCAATTAGGTTTATAGACATTAAATTGAACTAACATTTTTAGCTCGGTTTGATTTCGTCTTACATTAACACCAAATTGAAGTTTTTAAGGAAACTTTAGCCATAATACATGTTGAATTTCAAGTCAATATAGGATGAATGTGCTATCTTTCTTTTTCCCAAGTTGCAATTTCAATTTTAAATTCATATTAATTACTCAATTAGTTGAATTCTTAACTTTTGGCCACGATTGAGACCAACCTTATCACAATCGAGGTATAAAAGGGAAGAAAACTAAGTACCGTTTACTTTTGGCTACGATTGAGACCAACCTTATCACAATCGAGGTATGAAATGAACGTTTAAAGCAAAAAAATTAATTACACATGTTTAAAGTTTAAAGTAACGATTGCGTCCACCCATGGCATGATCGGTACCTCTTAAGCAAACACTAAGCAATAAAATACGTATAAAGTTACGATCGAGACCACCCTTATCTCGGGCGTAACTAAGCAAATAATTAACCCAAGTACTTATTCATTTAATATATCCCATATATTTGTTTAGGTTTGGGAAAGGAAATTTTGTGCTTTGAAATGCCTTGAGGCGAAAGACTCAATAACATGCGTGCTTATTTTGTCCCGAATACTTCAGTTTTAAAATAAAGATACAAGACGAATGATATATCGCCTTTATACTAAGTTAGTTTGATATTTTGCGTATAAATTTGCCATACGAAGTTAGTCTTTTCGGCTTAACTAATTTAAAAAGTAATACAGAGATATATGTTTTATTTTCATAAAGAGACCAGTTAAAGAATAAATTCAATAAAATTTTGCTCAGGACTAGCAAAAGATTAAGTGTGGAGATTTGTTAAGCCCAAAATATACCTAAAATATCATTAGTATTTACATCAGTTTTGCTTCGAATTCATACTATTTATACTTGTTTAGAAAACTTTTACGTTCGAATATGTTTCTTTCATGCAAGGTACCTAAATATTTGGTAAAATCCAAATAGGAATGAAAAGAGGTTAAAAACAGAATAAAAACCCTATAAAAGGAGTCAAAGACGACGAAGATCAAACACACCGAAATGAGGACGAGGATGAAGTCAAAGATAACGGAAATTACTCCGTGTCGCGACCGAGAATCCTCCATTCTTGGTCGCGACACGCATCGCCAGACTTTTCCCTTACCATTTTCGAAGGATAAATATTTGCTTCCCCATTCTCGGCCGAGAATTTACATTCTCGGTAAGTTCAGAATTTCCTGGAGAGCTATTCATACACGTTCGTTTTCGACGAAACACGTTCATTCGGGTGGATAGAAACGTCCCTTCGCATAGGATACGACCCTTCACAACGGACACGACACTTCAATCACGACTCTTCAACATCTATAAATAAATAGTTGATGGAGAGTTGGTGATATATAGAAAATTGAAGAGAAGATTAGTATAGAATTAATGCAAAAATTCTGAGTTAAGCGATTTAGAGTTAGAAGTTCGATTCTGTAAAAAGCAATATGATGTACACACATTGTTTATCAAATAATTACAAACACAGTAGCGTTTAGATTTGTTCATATTAGTTTACATTTTGGTAGTAGATAGACCAGTCTCTATTCCGAAGATTCAGCGAGAAGATTTAGTAGAGGATCCGCCCCTGAGCCTGACAAACTCTAACGAAACCCAAGGAAAGGATTGACAACCCGTTCACTTGCAAGTCGTCGAAAGTTTCCATGCTTCTTGTTCTCTGTAAACTTGTATCAAATTCATATTTCATCTAATAAAGTTCATTCTATTCGATAGATTTTTATGTAGCACTTTGGTAAATGATCCGAAGTGAGTTCTGGTGTTTTCATTAAAACGTAGTTGAATTCAAAATCTTTACAAGGAAACTTTGTTGAACACTTAGGCAAATTGATATCATCAGTAGAATATTAATTTGGTTAAGGTAGCAATCTAACCCGACCGTAGGAGGATTGACTGCAGTTCAAAGCCTTTTAATTAGAGGAATCAACGTTTATTTCATTTTTATAATTTATACAAAGTTTAAAGTTGTTTTTTTTTGCTTAATGCAAACGAATATATTTGTTCACTTTTCTAAAGAACTAAACGTTTCTGTTTTGTAAATTTATCCTTAAATCAGAAGTGATTTCTAAAACATTCATTATACTCTAATCTAATTCTTACTCTAGCAATTTCAAAACCAAATCCAATTAAACAATTTTACATATTATAAACCTTAAAAGTAAATCTAACTGATTTAAAATAAGTTTTCGTTAAAAAGCGTTCCCTGTGGGTTCGATATCTTTTATTACTACAAGCGTATACCGTGCACTTGCGGAAATCGCTCAACATTAACAGATCATTGGCGCTGTCCTGATGAACACTCAGCTTGACTTTATAGACGTTGCCTTCGATCTTTATCTTTGACGATGCTGAGTTACTTTCTACTCAGCTTCCTTGGTCAGCTTCGTCTGCAAGCATTAGTTCTGAAGAAGACTTTTCTTCTATGATGCTGAGTAGTGTTCTACTCAGCTTCTTTGGCTCATGCTGACTTCATCTTGTCTTACTTTTTATATCCGTTCTCATTTATCAATATACTCAACACTGAACAAACACATTAGTACAATTAAATTAAAGCACATAAATTTAATTGTCTTAATCATGGGATTAACTTAAATAATTTTGTCAAATCAAAATCATGTGGAAAGGTGTTTCAACAGTTCTGTGTTAGAAAAGCAAAGCAAATCTTACACCTATTCATATTATTGTGTAAAAGTCTAGAGTGATTGATTTCATCTAAAGTGTTCTTAGCTTTTGTTTAGAACCAAACACTTATCATTTCTAGAGGTATAGAAAGGAGAAGCTGAGTTGCTCGGTTATAACACTCAGCGGTAGAAATAGGATTGAGTAGAGGAATAGAGGAAGATACTCTTGTATACACAGTTGCTATTGTAAAAGGTTTGTGCTCTACCTTTAAAGATCTCAGTAGAGGATTCTGAAAAGTTCGGAAGGAATTCTGGGGACTGGACATAGGTGGAGAGGCCGAACCAGGATACGTCTGCTGAGTAATATCTTTATAACCCTTATCTCCTTTATATATATTGCTTGCTAAAAGACTGCCTAGTAAAACACTAAAAAGAACATAACATGAGTTGAGTGAACTGAGAAGCTGAGTTCAAGAATAGACTTAAGTGCTATCTCTTGACTCAAGAATAGAAGCAGTCCTAGTCACCCGTTGACTAAGCTTTTATCTAAAACTTACTCAGTACCACTGTGCTAAAAAGACTAAGTTAAAGTCTTAAAAGAAAAACAAGTCAGCCTTAGAGACAAATTTTTTAAATAGTTCCTAACCCCCTTGGAACTATTATTGTCACGTTACACGGGACCAACATATCCCTTGACAAATCAACATCTATTAGCACCCTGGCGTAATGGCCAAACTCGCCATTAACAATATTATGACCGAAACGAATAGGCACCCCTACCACACGTGCAATGCTCGCAATGATCCGTGTATCCCAGAATTCCTAGGGCAAGTTGTAAAAATGTACCCAAACTTACACAGAGGTGGACTTGTATGAGTCCGGATTGAATCCCAAAGTCCAAGGTGAAAACCGAATGATTCCAGGCTTGAGTGAAATGGAACCGAGCCCCTAAATGGCTTGTAGAGCATCCCTATCTGGTATAATAATCTGGTAGAATCCCCTACCCAACGATATAAGCTTCCAATCCATATTTCTCTTCCATATTTGATTCAGACGCTGCTTCAATTCGGCATGTTTCCAGGGGCGATCCCCTTTATTCAATGATATCCTCCCAATGGCTGAGTGTTGAAATGACTTAACTCATTCCTCATAAATATCTTGTGGAATTTTAATGGCCTTGAAACCACCATCATCTAAAACTAAAGGTTGTGATGGCACCAGGATCGCCGTTGTGGTGATCGATTTCTTGACAATCGTCGCAAAGGAAGGTGTGGGAGTTGAGGAATCATTACTGACTGTTTTTTTTTTGTTTGTTGTAAGACCTACGGTCAAAGAGATGAAAAATTGCGAAGGCATCCAAGCCGGTTGCATCGGCAGAGGTGGAAGCCATGGCTAATCGGAAGAGGGCGGCGGTGCTAGGTCATCTCCCCATTTAAGTAAGAATATAATAGTTTTCAATTTTTTTTGTAAATAAAAAAATATCATATGATTATTTATGATATAAATAGTAGAATAATTATGATCGGATCCAATTAATTATTTCTGTAAATGATGTTTTCATGTAGATACTGGTAAGTGAAGACTTTACCTCCCAAATAGATAAGATGAGTTTGTTTGTTTACTTAAAATAGGAGAAATAAGTATATAATATTGTGGATGATGAGTCCACAATAAAAATTGACATATTAAGAAAATTACTATGAGACGAGAAATAGATTAAAGGCTAATTTTACGTTTGAATTTATAAATTATTTAAAATAAAATTTTAATATAATATATTTTTTAACTTTATATTATGGTTAAGCTTATTGAACAAGTCTACCAATATTATAAATTAATATTTTATAAGAAAACATTATAAATTAAAATATATAGTAATCATATAATGAAATATGTCATAGTCTAGTTATTAAAATAATATGCGGGAGAATTCACTGCAGCTGGTAATGAACTCCTATGCTATTGTCAAGACCCGCTAATTGCATAAGGTATGAGCTGTAGAGAAGCCCTTAGTTGGCTAAAGATGGAAGGAGCTCAAAATGTTCATATGGAAATGGATTCTCAGCTCTTGGTACTAGCAATTACAGGCACCACTGAATTAGTTTCTCCTTTTGGCATTATAGTAGACGGTTGTAGAGCTCTGATCAAAGAGTTAAGTATTTTATCAATTTCTTTTGTTAGAATAAGATAGCTCACATGCTTGCTAGAGCTTCTAATTCCGAGTCTGATACTGGAATATGGAAACATAATCCTCCGCAGTTTATTTGTAATGCTTTAAGTTCTGATTATTAATAAAAGTTTCCTTTTGATTCAAAAAAATATTTAAAATTCATTTTAAATTAAATTGATAATAGAAGCGAATTTAAATTTAAGAGCCGTTATGTAAATAGTTTAAAATTTGAATTAAGATTCAAAATAGTTTTTAAATAGGATGAATTGTGAAAATTTAAATTTAGGTATACACTTATCATTTAATAAATTAATTAATATTATATTAATACTTAAAATTTTAGATTAATTTATCAAAATTTACTTTATTGAATTTAACCTTGATTCAGGTTAAATTCAGATTATTTTGAGACAGATGTAATAGTTTTTAGGTGCCGTGTTGAAATGATATATATATATATATATATATATATATAATTTATGATATAAATAGTGGAATAATTATAATTGTATCTAATAAATTATTTCTGTAAATGATATTTTCGTGTCATAAATGGATAAGCGAATATGTAAATACCATAAAATAAATTTATAATACCTTTTGAACTTTATACGATGGTTAAGCTTATTGAAAAAGTATATCAACATTATAAATTAATATTTTTTCTTAAAAAATATTATTATATATATATATATATATATATATATATATATGATATGATGGTGTATGTCATTTTTAGTTGATATAGTCTATTTTTTTTAAATTAAATTGACAATGTAAGCCGATTTAACAACTTTTATATAAATAGTTTGAATAAGATTCAAGATAGTTTTTAAAGTTTGACATAAGGGTCCATTTTATCCAAATTAAAGTTAAAATTTATGTATAAATTCATCACTAAAGTTCATAAATTAATCTGAATACAATATATATTAATACTTAAAATTTATATTAGTTTGTCAAAATTTATTGAGTTTGAATTTAAAAATCAATTTGGGTTTAATTTTAATTATTATGAGATAAATGGCGTGTCAAAATTGTATTACAATAAATATATATTCTATATGGATTTAATCTATGGTTACTTTGTATATAAATGGTTATTTATGATATAAATAGTTGAATAATTATAATTGTAGATTATTTCTGTAAATGATGTTTTCTTGTCATAAAAGGGTAAGCGAATACCTGAATACTCTAAAATAAATTTTATAACACTTTTTTAAATTTATACGATGGTAAAGCTAATTGAACAACTATATCAATATTATAAATTAATATTTCTTCTTATACAATTATAAATTAATATATATAATATGATGGCATATGTCATTTTTAGTTGATGTAGTCTAAATATTAAAATAAGAATAAATATTTAAAATTCCTTTTAAATTAAATTGACAATGTAAGCCCATCTAAGAGCCTTTATATAAATAATTTGAATTGAGACTCAAAATAGTTTCTAAAATTTGATATGAGGATCAATTTTGTCCAAATTAAAATTAAGATTTAGGTATAAATTCATCATTAAAGTTAACAAATTATGAAAAATTAATTTAAATACAATATATGTTAATATATAATTTTTTTAATAGTTTGTCAAAATTTATTGAGTTTGAATTTAAAAGTCAATTTATGTTAAATTTAAATTACTATAAGACAGATATATTGTCAAAATTGTATTACAATATATGTATATATATATATATATATATATATATATATATATATATATATATATCCGTACCATATCGATCAGATTATTTCTGTAAATTGTGAGTTTGTGTCAGAAATATTACGAGAATATCAGATGAAGGAAAAACGGGGAAGAAGTAGGGTAGGGTAGGGTAGGGTAGGGTTGGCATAGCATAAAGGTAAAGGGGTACAATAATAATAATAATCGTACTATATCGATATTAACAAGTTTTGATGAATTAATCAAAATACAATATATATTGATACTTAAAATTTATATTAGTTTATCAAAATTTATTGGGTTTGAATTTAAAAGTCAATTTGGGTTAAATTTAAATTATTATGAGACAGATGTCGTGTTAAAATTATATTATAGTAAATATATATTATATATAGATTTTATAATATAAGTAATATAATAATAATAATCGTACTATATCTATCAAATTATTTATGTAAATTGTGATCTCATGTCAGAAATATTTACGAGAATATAAGAAAAATGAAATTAAATTTAAATTATTATGAGACATATGCGTATCAAAATTGTATTACAATAAATATATATCTTATATGTATTTTATAATATAAGTAGTATAATAATAATAATCATACCATGTTGATCAGATTCTGTAAATTGTGATCTCGTGTCAGAAATAGTTACGAGAATATAAGAGGAAAGAAATTAAATTAAAATAATTATGAGATAGATTTGTGTCAAAATTGTATTACAATAAATATATATTATATATAAATTTTATAATATAAGTAGTATAATAATAATCGTACTATATCGATCAAATTATTTATGTAAATTGTGATCTCGTGTCAGAAATAGTTACGAGAATATAAGAAGAAGGAAATTAAATTTAAATTATTACGAGACATATGCGTGTCAAAATTGAATTACATTAAATATATATTCTATATGGATTTTATAGTATAAGTAGTATAATAATAATCTTACTATGTTGATCGGATTATTTCTATAAATTGTGATCTCGTGTCAAAAATAATTACGAGAATATAAGAAAAGAAATTAAATTTAAATTATTACGAAACAGATACCATGTCAAAATTGTATTATAATAAATATATATTCTATATGGATTTTATAATATAAATAGTATAATAATAATAATCTTACTATGTTGATCAGATTATGTCTGTAAATTATGATCTCGTGTCAGAAATAAGTACGGGAATATAAGAAGGAAATTAAATTTAAATTATTACAAGACAGATGTGTGTCAAAATTGTATTACAATATATATATATATTCTATATGGATTTTATAATATAAGTAGTAGTATGATAATAATCTTACTATATTGAACAACTTATTTCTGTAAATTGTGATCTTGTGTTAGAAATAGTTATGAGAATATAAGAAGAAGGAATAAATTATTACCCGATAGATACCGTGTTAAAATTATATTATAAATAAATATATGTTTTAATATAAATTTTATAATATAAATAGTATAATAATAATAATAGTACTATATTGATCGGATTATTTCTATAAATTATGATTTCGTGTCAGAAATAGTTACGCAAAATGGAAAATTGGGGAAGAAGTAAAGTAGGGTAGGGTAGGGTAGGGTAGGGCAGGGCAGGGGAAGGGTAAGGGTAAGGTAGGCGTAGGTGGCGAATTGTGAAGGGCGGACTAGTATTATAGCATTAGCATCCACAGCCAACAGAAAAAAGAATATCCCCAAACCAATCCAACATTGTCTCTGTTTCTCTTTTTTAGAAAATACAAACAGAGACAATTAAATTAGTACACGCATTCCACGTTTCTCTGTCAGCGATATGGAAGGAGAGGGACGATGATTCAATTTCTAACCCTGCTGGATCACCCTTTTTCTCATTTCACTCTACCAACTCATTTCGCTTAATTAAACCCCCAAAACCTCTTTTCTGTTTCGTCTTCTCTGTTTTTTTGTTTTTAATTATCTACCCATACGTCCCTTTCTCTCCCTTATCGTTCTCTTTTCCCACCGTTTTCTATTTTATCCTTTTCTTCTCCTGCAAAACTCTCTCTAGTTTCTTTGTCTTGCTTCTTTCTTTGTTTTAAGCTAATTCTATCCTAGTTCTTCAATTTTCTTTCGAGGGGTGTAGAATTCTTAACTGGGTTAATCGTACATTTGCATGTAGAATTGGGACTATAGCTTGTAATTAATTGAATTAGTGTTGAGTTGAGAAGAGGAGAAAGAGTAGGAGGGGAAGGTTGAATTTGGAGTTTGTGAATTTAGGAGTGTGCATTATAGTGTGTGTGAGTCAATTGTTATTGGAGTGGTAGTATTGGAAATATATAAAAGGGTAAAAATTGTAAAAAAGAGGAACCGACCATGTCGATACCGAAAGAATTGGAGCAGGTGATGAAGCTGAGAGGTGGATCAGTTTTAGGGAAGAAAACGATTCTTAAGAGTGACCATTTCCCTGGCTGTCAAAACAAGCGACTTACTCCTCAGATCGATGGCGCTCCCAATTACCGTCGGGTATTTTTCTTTTCTTTGGATTTGGTACTTTGATATCATTATCTGAAAATGCCTTCTGGTTTTGCTGATTCGGGATTTCTGTTTCTTCCCTTTCACCTCTCTGTAGATAATGGCTAAATAGCACTCGTTATTGATTAGGAAGAACGAAACTCTGATGGAATTTACAATGCGTAAAATAGAAAATGTTACACGCTTGCTCAATTGATTCAGTGTTTCTGTTTCTATGCGTTAGTGCACTTTGTTTGACTTTATATTTAGTTGACAATATCCTAGAAGATTGCTTTTTATTGGAAAAATAGTAGGCTATTAGATTTTACTCTTTTGGGGGTTTGAAATAGTATCTATTAGAGTTTTTCTGTGCTACCATGTAGAATGTAGTGCTTCTGAATATAATTTGGGAAACTCCTTGTAAGTGGAGATGTATGTATATGCTTGCTAGCTTTCTCGTGTTATCTGCGCTTTATGATAGGTCTGGTGTTTATGTTTGTTGATTTTGTCTTATCTGGTTGGAATAATTTATTCTCTTTTTGGTGTTCTACATTTGTGGTTCCGGTAACAGGCTGACACGTTACCAGTGCACGGTGTGGCAATTCCAACAATTGAGGGAATTCGCAATGTCCTTAAGTATATTGGGGCTCAAAAGGAAACAAAGGGAGCACAAGTTCTTTGGTTTAACCTTCGGGAGGAACCGGTAAAGCTATATGTCAGAATTGAATTTAGTCGATTTTATGTTCTGGTTAATGTAATTAGTCTATGCTGTTGTTCGTATATGTATGTTTAATAGGGATACTCATTTTTTAGCTAAAACTTGTGAGCTTGATTCTTTGACTTCTAACTTCTCTAATCAAAATCTATTAATTCTGAGTAGCTATTTTTATCTCCAACTTTCATATCCTAAATAATTTTGTTAAAATGAATGCTTTGTTAACTTTATCATACTTCTTTTTTTGATAAATTTTGAAGAGGTTGAGTATTGAACCCATGACCTCCCACCTCCATTTGTGGAGATGTAGCAATTTAGCTATACCCAATTGGTAAATTTATCATACTTAATGAAGAAGAAATATGTAATGAAAGGGATGCTTATTTTGACAATGGCAAACTTATAACACCTATATGCTTCTGAGTTCTATCTTTCTCCCTCCTTAAAACAGGTGGTCTACATTAATGGACGTCCTTTTGTTTTACGAGATGTGGAAAGGCCGTTCTCCAATCTGGAGTATACGGTATGCAATTTGCTAAATTTTCATTTTCACATGTTGCATTTAGCCTTGCTCTCTAAATTTTTCAAAAAATGCATTCTCGCACTTGTCTGTTTACTTGAATCAAATTCCAATTGATACAAATTGCTAAATTATAGGTCGATTTTAGTTTTGGGGGCATATGTCCAGCTTCCATAGTGATTTAATTTGATTACGATGCAGTTTGGTGAGTCTCTTTCGTGGAGAATTTCGAATTAAGTAGGAGACCTTGCAAAAATAATATGTTGGTCAAAAACTTTCTTTGTTTTTGCATGTGTCTAATTGGCAGTACATATCTTAATTATTTTTCTATTTGATGGAGATTTTTTGTATTGTTTTAGGGCATCAACAGGTCTAGGGTTGAACAAATGGAGTCTCGTTTAAAAGAAGATATCCTGATGGAAGCTGCAAGGTGTTTCCTTGGCTGAATGCTATGCTTCTCTCTGGTGTTTTATTGCTTATTTTATGTTTTATTGCCAATTGTTCTTGCTCTGCATGAACTGTTTTTGTTTTTTATTTTTTATGGTGATATGGCAGATATGGAAATAAAATACTTGTTACAGATGAATTGCCTGATGGTCAGATGGTCGATCAGTGGGAACCAGTATCGGTTGATTCTGTGAAGACACCACTAGAGGCATGATCAATAGAACCCAATTTGATTATGCATTGGAATGACATGATTCAATTATGAAGATGAATAAAATTATCGATTTGTAATTTTCCTAACTTGCTGTAGCAAACTCGATTCCTTGGTGTAGGCAAATGAGGAACTGCAAATGGAGGGATACTTGTTTGATTTTGAACGGGTTCCCATAACTGATGAGAAATCACCAGAGGAACCAGATTTTGATATCATTGTGAGTTTTGTGTTTTAAATCATGTGTAAAAGTTTGCTTAGCTGATTATTATTTTGCATGAAAAGTAGGATTCTTATCCTATTTGAGATTAAGATATTTAAGTGCACTTGTATTTCTGCCTTTTCTTTTTCTTCAAAAAAGAAAAAGCACTAGTTATCATATAAAAGATGGTTAAGAGACTAAATTGGTCCTAATTATTAATTTTACTTAAATATTACTAACATGTAGGAGCAAGATTCTGATCAAGCCTAGGGTATTAGATAAACCAAATTGCACTTGTTTCCTGTAGCATTAATGATCATATCACTCTATTGTCCTTTTGCATACGAGGCGGGCATTGAAACTGTTTCATATCAATCACCATATATCCTGCTCAAAGTGTCTGAACATGTGTTATTTTCTGGTAAATTCATAATTGTTTTTTTGAAATTTGAATTTCTACTTTGGAAGTTTAGGATTACTGCCATGCTGCTCGAGAACAAGTTGATATTGAATAATCAAATTAATAGAGATGTGCAGCATGCTAGAATTCAGAGTGTGTTTTTCTTCAAAATATTATTTCAGAAAGAGAGTGGTGGGATCCCTCCCCGGACCCTCGCTTAGCGGGGACGCGTAATGCACTGGGCCGCCCTTTTTTATTATTTCAGAAAGAAAAATAAGATAGGTTTCGTCTGAAATGTAGTGGAATCAAAGTGAATGAATCACTGACGGGTAATAGAGTTGTAAAATAGTGTATTGATGACCACGTGTCATGGAATAGCTATAAAGTGCAGTATATCTATCATAATAGGGTTTCCTATTTGATTTCTTTGAAAATTTTCTCGCCCATTTGCTAACGGTATTAGCCTACTATTCTTCCTTCGGATTTCAGGTTGATAAAATTTATCAAGCAAACTTGAACACAGAAATAATGTTTAATTGTCAAATGGGACGTGGACGGACGACAACTGGAATGGTCATAGCGACTTTGGTTTACCTCAATCGCATTGGAGCGTCTGGTAACATACTTACTCCGCTTGTTTAATGGGTCATTACTTTTGTCAACACAATAGATCCCTTGGTATCTGCCTCCCTCTCTGCACACACTATGCACTGGTATTCGCAACAGAACATGTTCTATAGGAAGTCGTCATTCAGACCCATTTTGGTGGTACATATTTAGGCTTTACAGTTTACATAGAATGTAGGACTTGGATTCAGCAGCAGTCTTGGAGCATGCATTGGTTCCATATTTCCAAATTGTTAGAGGCTGGGTGGTTTGGACAAATCCTTAGCTTGGAGTGGATTATATTTGTTGATGTAACATGTATAACCCATATGCTTTAAGAAGGCGAAAGTTAATGCAATGTTCTCTTAATACGATTTTAAAGGAGTCATTAAATAAGATTTAACTAGTTGCTACCATTTCCTTCGTTATTGCTTACCTCTTTTAGAAATTAAGATATTCCAATATATTTGGTCTCATCCTACTGTGCGGTGGCATAAAATGCATTAGTTCTTGACCATTGTACAGTTGAATATATTCTGGGATAAGCTTAATTTGAGCCTTTTCTTTTAAAGTTGATCATTTTTGTCGTTATGCTTAGGAAGCTAAGCATTGGTTTGGAATTGAATTGCTACCATTTCCTTCGTTATTGCTTACCCCTTTTTGAAATTAAGATATTACAATATATTTGGTCTAATCCTACTGTGCTGAAATTACTCTGTGGCATAAAACGCATTAGTTCTTGACCATTTTACAGTTGAATATATTCTGGGATAAGCTTAATTTGAGCATTTTTAAAGTTTATCATTTTTGTCGTTATGCTTAGGAAGCTAAGCATGGGTTTGGAATTGAATTAGGGAAGAGTTCAGATTATTTATGTGAGCTAGAAACTAATGGTTCAACTTTTGGGCTGAGACTATAACTTAAAGAAAGTTGAAAATAAAATTGATATAATTTTCCTTCTGAAACTTGTATTCTCTATGGCATGCTATTTAGGATTTGGGAACCAGTCATGATTTTCAACTGCAATTGTAGATAATAATGACACACACATGATAAGCTACTGGAAATTTTGGTGTTCATTTGCACAAAAATTGGACTTAGGTAATTCTTGAGTTTGTAAGGTGGAAGGAGGGCATTAACTATTATGATCTTTGATTTTGTATCTATTATGTTCATGCAAAATAGGTATTTCCCGGACCAATTCAGTAGGAAGAATTTTTGACACGGGTCCTACTGTTGCTGACAATTTGCCAAACTCAGAGGAGGCAATTCGTAGAGGAGAATATGCAGTCATAAGAAGCTTGACAAGGGTTTTAGAGGTACTTACTGTTGTCTTTACTCTTTTATTGATCTCTAATGTGTTTTAGTATAGCTTTGGACTAGGCATACTTGAAATTTTATTGATTATTCTATTACTTTAGGGTGGGGTAGAAGGAAAAAGACAAGTGGATAAAGTTATTGATAAGTGTGCCTCCATGCAGGTATGGTTCTATGATAAATTTTTTTTGGGTATAGATCTGTAAGAATCATAGAATCTTCTTTCAAGCTTTCTATTTTAGGGCTCACCTAAAAAAATGTTTGCATTGCAGAACTTGCGTGAAGCAATCGCCAATTACCGCAATAGCATTCTTCGTCAACCAGATGAGATGAAGAGAGAGGCATTGCTTTCATTTTTTGTGGAATACTTGGAAAGATATTACTTTCTCATATGCTTTGCTGTGTACATTCATTCAGAAAGAGATGCTCTTCGTTCCAGTTCTTTTGGACATAGCAGTTTTGCTGACTGGATGAGGGCGCGACCTGAGCTGTATAGCATACTTCGCAGGTAAAGAAATTTATTGTGCCGTGCTGATAATAATTGTATGAGTGGGTAATGGGTATGTGTGATGGATTTCAAATACTTCCAATTGAAAAGTGTTTTTATGCACTGGCATATTATAAATGGCTCTGAGGTTCGAGTATTATGAGCATTTGATACTTAACTTGGGTGTTAGTTCAATGATCACTGCTAAGCTATGTTGCACGGAAATGGAAACTGATACGGAAACGGATACTGGGAAACATAATTTCTGAAAAACATAGGAAACGGAAACGTGTAAATATTAAAAATATAGGGGTATATTTATAAATATTAAAAATATAATAATACATTAAAGGAACAAGATTGAAGAACAAGATGAAGAAAGTTCAAGCTCAATCGAGATTCAAGAGACAGAGATTATAGGAGAAAAAAATATGGGCAAGTTCTTAAAATTGGAGGATACAAGGAAGGAATTATCTCTCAAATTGGAAGTTTCAATTTTTCTAATCTTAGATTGAATAGGAATTGCAAAATAGAAAGTTTGAATTTCCAGAATTTTAATCGAAATAGGTAGGGAAAACTTTTTAAAAATTGAAAGACTCGTTTCATATTTTGGGTAATTATGGAAATGTGTCCGGAAACGTTTCGTATCAGTTTCTGTTTCCCACATCTGCCGGAAACGGAGAAACGTATGTCATGAAGAGTTTCCGTGCTTCATAGCTGCTAAGGTTAGTATTGTAGTCTGAACTCCACCAACTTAATGCAGTTTACTGTTCATGGATTGTTGTATAATTTAAAAATTCACGGTCCTTTTTATACAATAACTTGGTAAAGCCTGTACATAGTTTATTTATCTGCATGTAATACTTGCTATGGTTTCTCTGAAATCTTCTCTTAAATACTGTAGCAGTGTATAGGGTGGACAAACTCTCATACCCAACCATGTATTACACTTGTATGGACAACAGCAACAAGAACAACATAAGATAGTACATGTTAGATAACATAATATATGTATTAATAGTATATTTTATATGTTCTTTATACAAGCAATTCTTAATGTGATGAGTTAGAGGTCCGCTATGTGTATCCTTCTATTCCATTCAGTCCTGTTGATTATAAGAACTCTTGAAAGAGCTAGTACTTGGAGATCATGTGTTGACTGCTGTCATCTAAGTCAGTATTGGTCTTCCTTTTCCCTCCTTGACAGTAGTTACTGCTATTTTATCATTTTATCACATATACACATGGATCTGTTCGTTGGCAGGTTGAACATGCCAGACCACCTTAAATGTCATTTTTTTATGTTATCCTTCATAGGTACCACTCCTAACTTGTCTTCAATGCATTAAGATGGTATGCTGTATTATCTTGAATTCCTTGTTAGGAAACTCAGTGAGTTTTATGTCTGCTTGCTGTTTACATTTCATGTTTGATATCATTGATTTTTAAATGCCTGCTTCATTGTAAAATATTCCAACATGCTTCACCTGCCCATATCTACTGTTCTGATAATGTTTCTGTTGAACATTTTTTCCCCAGTAAAAACTGGCAGCCGACACTGTTATTTTATCTCCTTAACTGTAGATCACTGAGAACTTATTTTGACATGATTATTCCTTTTTGCAGGTTGCTCAGGAGAGATCCAATGGGTGCTCTTGGATATGCAAGTGTGAAGCCCTCTCTGATGAAAATTGCTGAATCTGCTGATGGACGCCCTCGTGAGATGGGCATTGTGGCTGCTTTAAGAAACGGGGAGGTTCTTGGAAGTCAAACTGTTTTAAAGAGTGACCACTGCCCTGGTTGTCAAAATCCAAGTTTACCAGAGAGGGTAGATGGTGCTCCTAACTTCAGAGAAGTTCCTGGATTTCCTGTTTATGGTGTCGCAAATCCTACTGTTGATGGTATTCTCTCTGTCATTAGTAGGATTGGTAGCTGCAAAGGCGGTCACCCTGTTTTTTGGCATAATATGAGAGAAGAACCTGTTATCTACATCAATGGAAAACCATTTGTGCTCCGTGAGGTTGAAAGACCCTACAAGAACATGCTCGAGTACACGGTAAACATTATCAATTTTCTTTTAGATCACAAAGTTATTCAGTGTTAAAGGAAATTTGGAGGTGCTTGTCACTGAGAGTTAACTTATCCTTCAACAGTAGCTTCCTGTTGTTCCACACTACTACATTATGGCACCAGAAGTATCATAACCTGTATATTGTAAATTATTTCTGAAAATGCAGTGACAGGATCTTAAAATGGAGTGAATTGACTGTTTGCAATGTCCTAATTGGGACTACATTTTAGTGTTCATATTTTCTTATCCTAGGAATTATAGGCACATGTAAGAGACATGCCATTCCATGCCTTTGCGCTATTGCATTCTTAAATGTCGAGGTATTACACTCTCATGCACAAACATGTGTGTATCCAGATACACATAAGAGGAGTTATTTTATGAGCATTTCTTAATTATTTTTGAGCTCAACGTGGGTATGTGCATGATTGTTGGGGGCGCAGAGGGTGAAAGCATTGGGTGAATACTGATTAATTGCTTTACTTTTTCTTCTTAAAAATGGAGGAAGTATCGACTCTAATCGAAATCAAGTAACCTATGTTTGAGTGTGGGTGCACGACCTTTGTGTATGATTTATCTAGAGAGCTTTGCAGATTGTTGATATTCTAGATGGACGTTGCTCCATTTTTAAGTGATTTTCCCATTTTGTGTTGTGTCCTTAATTTCTCTCTCAAGTTCCATGGGTTTTAGTTGGCGAAACTGATGATATGTTTCATACATTTAGGGGATTGAGCGTCAGAGAGTGGAGAGAATGGAAGCTCGATTGAAGGAAGATATCTTACGAGAAGCTGGACGATATGGAGGTGCTATAATGGTCATTCATGAAACAGAGGATGGGCAAATTTTTGATGCTTGGGAGCATGTTAGTTCTGATTCCATTAAGACTCCTCTGGAAGTCTTTAAGGGCCTAGAGGTTGATGGATTCCCCATTCAGTATGCACGTGTGCCAATCACAGATGGTAAAGCGCCAAAAAGTTCAGATTTCGACACATTAGCAGTAAATATTGCTTCTGCTTCAAAGGATGCTGCTTTTGTTTTCAATTGCCAGGTCAGTTCTTTCCTCCTTTTGCTGCAGTGATACATTTGCATGTGAATCTTCTTCCACTTGCTTGAAGTTTGCAGCTGTCTTGTTTTGTTAATTTTTTTTTTCTCTTATTGTTTTTTGTTTTTTTCTGTAATACTTGCAGATGGGGAGGGGAAGGACAACCACTGGCACTGTAATTGCTTGCCTTCTGAAACTGAGGATAGATTATGGTAGACCATTTAGAGTCCTAGTTGATGATATGACCCATGAAGAGGTGGATAGTGGCAGCTCAAGTGGTGAGGAAAATGCTGCCTCGGTACCTGTTAGCGTTAGCAGAGTAAAAGCTGAAAGAGAGCAAGGTCATGCTTTTGGCATAGATGATATATTGCTGCTATGGAAAATAACAAGGGTATTTGAAAATGGGGTCGAATGCCGGGAGACCTTAGATGCTATCATTGATAGATGCTCTGCACTGCAGAACCTACGACAAGCTGTTCTGCACTACAGAAAGGTTGTCAACCAACAGCATGTTGAGCCAAGGGTGAGGAGAGTGGCATTGAACCGGGGTGCTGAATACCTGGAGCGCTATTTTCGTTTAATTACTTTTGCAGCTTATCTTGGAAGTGAAGCATTTGATGGATTTTGTGGGCAAGGAGAATCGAGGATGACGTTTAAGTGTTGGTTGCATCAAAGGCCTGAGGTCCAAGCAATGAAATGGAGCATAAGATTAAGGCCTGGGAGATTTTTCACCATCCCGGTATAGTTTCTTCTGCTTGCTTATTTGACAACTTCAGGACTAATCTCCTAAATATTTTCTTAAATTCCCTTTCTTTATTATTGTAACTTGTATTTAGGTGCATGTGTTATTGAATGCAGGAGGAGTTGAGAGCACCACAGGAATCCCAGCATGGAGATGCAGTAATGGAGGCAACTATCAAGGCCCGTAATGGTTCAGTTCTGGGAACAGGCTCTATACTTAAAATGTATTTCTTTCCTGGACAAAGAACTTCCAGTCACATTCAAATTCATGGAGCACCACACGTTTACAAGGTTTGCCTAGTACTTTCTGACATTAAAGCCGTGAGAAGGATGTGTGCTTGTTTGTTTGTATATAAGTTGAACTAGCATCCTGCAACACTTGCTATGTTTTATTCGTTATATTAGAGTTACAAAACACATTACTTCAAATTAGATGTAAGCCAGATTAGATGTTCTCCACCTACTTACTCTGGACAGGAGCAACCTGATTTTGTATTGCTTGGCCATTGTGCATATATTTATGCATGTTTTCTTGATGGTGGATCATTGTGTAATAGACTCAGTTCTAGACCATTTTGATTAACTTGATCACTTATACCTATATTATATTCATCATATTTTGGTTTTACTTCTGCCCTTCTGCTAACTTAGTAAGAGCACAAAGTTATGTATCTAGAAAGAGGCTATACATTTTTATGGAACTTTGTCCTTGACCCTAATTTTCTTTATGCACCAGGTGGATCAATACCCTGTGTATAGCATGGCGACACCAACAATTGCTGGTGCTAAAGAGATGCTAGCATATTTAGGCGCGAAGCCCAAGGTAGAAGGTTCACTTGCACGGAAAGTGATATTGACTGATCTCAGAGAAGAAGCGGTAGTTTACATCAACGGAACACCATTTGTCCTTAGGGAGCTACATAAACCTGTTGATACACTCAAGCATGTTGGAATTACTGGTCCATTGGTGTGTCACTGTTGACTAATTTCATTTGGAGAACCAGTTAGTTGATGAGCATATTATGCTTACCCTCCTTTTCTTTTTCTCTTGTAACTATTATACAGGTGGAGCATATGGAGGCACGACTTAAAGAAGATATAATATCTGAGGTGAGAGAATCAGGAGGTAGAATGCTTTTACATCGTGAAGAGTATAATCCAGCAACAAATCAGTCCTGTGTCATAGGATACTGGGAAAACATTTTTGTCGATGATGTGAAGACACCAGCTGAAGTTTATGCTGCTCTGAAAGATGAGGGTTATGTAATAACCTACAAGAGAATACCATTGACTCGAGAGAGAGAGGCTTTGGCTTCTGACGTTGATGCAATCCAATATTGTAAAGATGAGTAAGTATCAACTCCAATCTTTTACTACCGAAATGACAGTAGTGTATTCTTTTTCTTCTACTGAGTAATTAGTTGAATAATCACAGCAGTTAGAATGTGATTGGGATATTTTATGAATTAAATGATCATAGTAGTTCGAATATCTGTGCTTAGCGGTGGTTCCAGACTCAAAAACCAGATGAATGCTATATTTCTGTCTCGTAATTTCCCCGGATCACATGTTAAAAATTATGAGAAAAATTAATAATTGTCTAGCTGTGAATGTCCTTTGTACAATAGTAGCAGATTTCGAATTCTCATTCTAGCTTTCCAGTTCATATGGTAATTGTGTCTTTATTTATTCCCTTATCCTATTGCTCATAAAGCTGCTATAATGTTCGAAAAACGTAAAATAACCAGACTATCAGCTCACAGAATTGTTAAACTAGTACTTGAATTGGTTGCATAGTAGTATCTAATAGAGACTATGGGTAATTGATTTATTTCATTAATCAGCTCAAGAATAATTTTTTTTGTTTCTGGACTTAAAAAAAAATGAGGTCTAATTTGGTAAGCACTAAAAAAAGGGCAAACATTATCTGAAAAAAGAATCAGCCTTCATATAGCATCATCTTGTCAACCACTTTCTGCTGCAGACAAAGTTTTACATATATCTCTGTCTGTGAATTAATTACAGTTTTATACCACATGGAATCTAATTAGTTCATTTTACCCTTTGGTAGTCTGGTATCAAGTTTGGTAATCTCCACATGTCTATAATCCTTTGAATAAAACTGTAATAAGCAATTTCCTTTTCAGAAGGATTTTGAGATCCTTGTTGGAAGAAAATTGAATAATTTTCTTTTGTGTTATCGTTTGCCAAGATATTAGACTTTACATTGTTCCTACTTATCCTCCACTGCTTTTCAAATTTTATTCTTGTTTCTTTAATTGTGGGAATAATGCAATACTGAAGTAATCCTTCCTTTCTAGCTCTGCAGGGAGTTACCTCTTTGTTTCCCATACCGGATTTGGTGGTGTTGCCTATGCAATGGCAATCACTTGTATTAGACTTGGGGTAGAGGAAACCTCTACAGCCGTTCCACAAACAGTGATTAGTAAAGACTCAGTTCCTGTGGTCGAAGAGAACTTGCCGCATCAACCATCTCATGAAGAAACACTCAAGATGGGTGATTACCGTGACATACTAAGTCTTACAAGAGTTCTCATGCATGGACCAAAAAGCAAATCAGATGTCGACAACGTTATTGACAAGTATGCAAATTTCTTTTCTTTCCTTTTTCTTGTACTAACTAAATAAGAACTTAAGTGATAATCAAGGCTTGCCAAGTGACAGGCTTTTTGCTTTTCTAATAAAAATAAAGAATTTGATCATGAATCATGCTGTAGACTTTCCTTGGTGGTTCAGTGTAGTTTTCTGTTTTGATTTCATTTCTACTTGGTCCTTGTTCTTGTAATTTAATTTCGAGTGCTGAAGTTGTTCCTCCGTTTTACAGGTGTGGAGGTGCCGGGCATTTACGTGATGACATTCTATATTACAATAAGAAACTCAGAAATTATCCCGACGATGATGACGAACAACACGTGCACCTCAGGGATATGGGCATTAAGGCATTACGGTAAATTCAAACACCTTTGCTATTCAATCTTCCATATTTGCTTAGTAGGTTAATTTAATGCTCCGCCTTCAACAAAAATGTGCTTAATAATGCATAGTTTGTCTTTCATTCAGTACGATTAACTTGAACAGACTCGCAATATTTCCTTTGTAATTGTAACTGAACAGAGTTGGTGCAGCTCAGTTTGTTAATGTTAATGTGCATGAATTATGAAGGTAGCAGACATATTTTTGTAACAAGTGTGTTTGTCCATTTGCAGGCGGTACTTCTTTCTCATTACATTCAGATCCTACCTATATAGTTCTAAACCAAGTGAAACAAAATTCAAAACTTGGATGGATGCAAGACCCGAATTAAGATATCTATGTAATAATCTCCGAATCGATAAGTAAATTTTTCGGATATAGCAGTCTCCAAATGTATTTACACATGTATCTATGTACAGCTAGTCAGGCTTTGTTCTAGTTTTCTTTGCTAATTTCCCCTCTTTTCCATTGCTTGCTTGCATGCAAATACATAACATATCACTAAAACCAACAAAACCCTTCTCAGCTAAGGGTGTGGTGCCAAAAATTTCAATATAATTCGGGTAGTTGCAGGAAATTATTCAGTCAAGCTGGAGTGTTTGTGATATTTGGATTGAAGATTTGACTTAATGATAAAATTCATGTAATTAAGCAGTTATTGGAGTGTTGTATCTCATTTGCATTTTATTATTTTAGTGTATATTCATAGCCAAAAGTACAATTTTTTTTAATCAGCAACAGTTTATGATTAGTAAAAGCTAACTATAACGGTAAAAAATTGCATCAATCCTCAGAAGATTTATTTGCTTTTTAGAAATTCTCGATCTTTTTTCTGGTACTAGTCAGTCAGTGACTGAATTATTACATCTCTATCAAATAAATAAATAAAAAACCCATGATTACTTAATCAATAAAGTATGATAAAGGCTTTGCATGTTTTTTTTTTAGTTTAGGAAGAAATAATTTAGCATGTAATTAATGTTAAAAAAGAAAACATCCTCGAAATACAAATTAAAGCAATATACCAAAAAAAAAAGTATAGAAATTGGTTTAAAAATTGGATTATCTGGGTATCCGTTAAACTTAGGTCTGAATTACCCGCTTCTTTTCAACATTTGGAAACTGCGGAGATTCTCCTGGGCCGTTATTCTATAAACTAATCGACCCTTCTTTTCGCTCTTCAAAATCGGACTCCAAAAATCAATTTCAACGAATCCATTATCATTGTTAGTCGGCTTTCTCTGAACGTGAAAAGTTCAATTTTTAATGGAATTTCTCTTAAAAAGGAAGCAATGAGAGTGGATATCAAGAATCGGTAAGTCATTAATTCCCTTTTTAGCTCTTATTGGGAATGATGGAGCTTTGAGAGGTCTGAATCTTTATAGATTAAAATAATAATAATAATCTGCAAATGCACATGTAGTACGTTATTGAATTTGAAACAGAAGCCCCGAGAAGAGGGAAAAACCTACGTTCTTGGCGTACGATGGACTTCGTAATCGCATAAATGGGAATGTGATCGTGGGGCGGCTTTTTTTCTAAGTTGCTGCGAATCTCGATAACTTAACTTTGATTGCTTTTTTACTTTTAATATTTTATTTAGGAGACACAAAAGACGGTGATGGTTATGGTTTTTGTGCTGCTGCCATTCTTTGCTCCATCTTGAGGCAACTCAAAACCCCAAATTTATTGTAATTTATAAATGTAATTGCTTAATTTTCTGAATCCTTTTTCTTCGGTTTTCGTTTTTTTATTGATTAGCTCGTTAAATTTTGTACAATTCGAGTAAGGTCTTTATCTCATCTTCATGCACGTAGATTCAGATCATCACATTTTGATAGGCTGTATTTGGTTTTGTGGAATAATTGGGGGTTGATCATCGGCACATTCCTGTTGGCACTATCAATTTATTTTCATTTTTGAATTGCAGTAAGAAAAAGCTGCTAAGGAATTGAAGCTGGGAATCAAAATGGCAGTGGCTGGTTTACAAGGATTCATGTCATTATCTTCTTCTGGGATACATTCATCTCATTACGATATGTGTCTTTCATCCTCATTCCTTGGCCAAAATGTGATCAGCATTGGACATTCACAATGTTCAGTTTCTGGTTTTCAATTAGGAAAGATCAATTTTCCAAGGAAAATGTACAAGTCTACCACAAAGTTCTCTATTACTTCTGTTCTAGCTGATGTTACTAACGATTATATGGTAATTGCATACGGTTTTTGAATGAGTATTTTGGTTGATTATGCTTTCAAATTTGAAGTCTTATGCATTTGGCTCTAATTTTGTACTGGAATATAGAATTACCAGCAGCCACAAGTGATTGGAAAACCAGATGCAGACCCAAAAACTGTTGCCTCTATCATTCTCGGTGGTGGAGCTGGAACAAGGCTTTTTCCTCTCACTCGCAGAAGGGCTAAACCCGCTGTAAGCTAACTTGATTAGATAAGTATTAATTGAAATCTTGTCGATGGACTTACAGATTTCTTGATTACATGTCAGGTTCCTATTGGGGGGTGTTATAGATTGATTGATGTCCCAATGAGTAATTGCATTAACAGTGGAATCAACAAAATTTACATCCTTACACAGTTCAATTCTCAATCTCTTAACTGCCATATTGCTCGAACATATAATTCGGGGAACGGTGTAAACTTTGGTGATGGATTTGTTGAGGTTTGAATCTCATAATAGAGACCATAGTCTATTTACATTTCGTGGCTACCTTTTTGCCTGTGCATGTAATTTTGCTTAGTTCGACACTGCAGGTATTAGCAGCTACTCAAACGCCGGGAGAATCTGGAAAGAAGTGGTTTCAGGGAACAGCTGATGCTGTAAGACAATTTATCTGGTTGTTTGAGGTATGGGGAAATGTAGTGCTGATGCAAAATGAAGCTTAATCACATTTCGTAATACGTTAGCTTATTGGCATTTGGTTTTATGTATTCTGAACTACGATTGTGGAAACTTTTGTAGGACACTAAGCATAGCCACATTGAAAACATTATTATACTGTCCGGCGATCATCTATATCGAATGGATTACATGGACTTTTTGCAGGTTGAAACTCCATTTCTAACTTAATTATCAATTTGGTTTGTTTATTTTATTTTTCGCCCTCACTCACACGATAGTAAATGCTCTGTATCTACAGAAGCACATTGATTCAGGTGCTGACATATCTGTCTCTTGTCTCCCAGTTGATGACAGGTAGCTAAATCTAAGCATGGTTTTTTCATCCTCTACTGAATTTACTACTGCCTTTCACTTTCAATATCTGTTCAAGTTTTATTCAAGATTGTGCTCTGACCTGCAAAAAGTTATTTGAATTTGATCTGTTCTATGAAAAATATTTTTCTTCCTTCTTAACTGCAGTCGTGCCTCAGATTTTGGGTTGATAAAGATTGATGAAACAGGACAGATCAGGCAATTCCTTGAGAAGCCCAAGGGTGAAAATTTGAAATCTATGGTTTGTTAATTAATCTTTTTTTTTTCTGCTTAATGAGATAGTAAGCAGAAATTTAGCATAAGCTTAATTTTTTCATTTTTAGAATAACAGCTAATTGACGATTTTGGCTGCCACAGAGAGTAGACACAACTGCCCTAGGATTATCTGCTTCAGAAGCAAAGAAACTCCCTTATGTTGCATCAATGGGTATATATATGTTCAAGACAGATGTTCTACTAAAACTTCTCAGGTAATTTAGATCTCTCTTAAAACAAAACCGACCTAGAATATGTTGCTTTTCCCCTTTTATGTTGTCAATAATAGTAGTAAATACGACCAAAGTAATTCGAGTATGGTATCATGGAACCATCAATCATATGAACTTATTCCACTAATATATCCATATAGTGGGATGAGAAAAATGCTTTAAGAATCATATGCCAGGGTTTTTTTGAGCTTTTCATAGATTGTGGCATGTGATTCCTTCTCATAAGTGACAGTTCGGGATTGGTAGCTTGAAATGCTTTTGTAGCCTGAAGTACTGATGATTTATCTCTCTGCTTTATAAGTGGATTAATATTGAAACCTTTTGTTAATGGGAAGTATTGCTTTTCCATTGTAACACATTACCTCTCAAGTAAGGAAGGCTGATGTACTAGTCTTTGGTATGGTACCTTAGGTGGCATTATCCAACAGCGAACGATTTTGGATCAGAAATTATTCCATTGGCTGCAAAAGATTATAATGTTCAGGTAAATGTTCTAATATTATCTTATAGTTTACTCAATTATAGAGCTGAAGGCCGTATATTAATCAAGTTTATGACACTTTCTGGCACTGTTTACATCAACATATTGATGTGAATTGTGAGATTGTGCCTGAAGGAGTACTTGAACGAGCAAATATTTCCATTTTAGTTCAAACTGCTGATTTGTGAGTTGTTCATTTCATGATAGGCATACCTATTCAATGGCTACTGGGAAGATATTGGAACAATAAAATCTTTCTTTGATGCCAACTTGGCTTTAACAGATCAGGTAGTTCTCTTTTAAGTTTGAATATAGTATTGTTCTCAGGCAAAACGAGAGATTTATAAGCTATCATTCCTTTCTCCATCTTTTCGAAGCCGCCCAGGTTTCACTTCTTTGATCCACTCAAGCCAATCTTCACATGTCCCCGGTTTCTACCACCAACTAAGATAGAGCAATGCAGGGTATGAATTCAGTTTTCTTGCTTAACATAAGCATTCTTGAGGCTATGTTATGTGCTGAGCTAATACAGTTACTCTTACCATAGGTGAAGGATTCTATAATTTCACACGGCTGCTTCTTGAGGGAGTGTAGCGTTGATCATTCCATTGTGGGGATCCGCTCAAGACTCGAATATGGTGTCGAGCTGAAGGTAATAAGTATTCCATGTCCTAACATCCTTGTATTTGGAATGACAAACTGAACTTTAATATGGAAATAGAGCTCATCGAAGATGTTTCTGCTTCTTTACATGCAGGATACAATGATGATGGGTGCTGACTATTATGAAACTGAGGCAGAGATAGCAGCCTCTTTAGCCGAAGGAAAAGTTCCGATAGGCGTTGGACAAGATACCAAGATTATGTGAGTGAATAAACATAGGTTTACAACATCCAAGCACCTTTATTTGTTTATATGATAATATTGATCCAAATCATGTAGGAATTGCATAATTGACAAGAATGCAAGAATTGGGAAGAATGTGGTCATAGCAAACAAGGATGTAAGTAACAACACTGCCTGATCTATTATTTTGTGACATTGACTCCCTAACATATAAGGAGACCTGTTCAATGTTTGTGTTTGATGACATAACTAATTGATCTCCTCTTCGGTTTGAACTGCAGCATGTGGAAGAGGCAGAAAGACCATCCGACGGATTCTACATTAGATCAGGAATAGCTGTGGTGTTGAAAAACGCCATCATAAAGGACGGTACCATCATATAGGAATGTTTTTTTTTTCTTTTTTTAAAATTATAATTATCATTATCAACTAGTGAAAAGGGAAAAAAGATGATCAGAGATGCATAAGAGATGTAGGTAGGAAAAAAAAAGTAGTAATCAGTGGAATAAGCTAAGCTGAATTTATATAATTTTTGATCTTTTTCTTTATCATGTAATAATCTACTCCATTTTTTCATAAAATTTATCATAACAATCCCATTTTAGATTTTTCATAACATAGATGATAGCTTTTGAGATTGTTGAGCAATAATAGCAGCAGTAGATGGGGAATCCTCCAAGATAATCTCATAACCATCACCTAAATTGTCTATTCCTTGGGCCAGGAGTTGCCAAAAAAGGCCACCACAAAATGGGCCTCCACTTCTAACACTGGTAAATATTGCATCATAGATTTTCTGGAAATACTTGTTCCTGTTCTCCAAACTGTATCCAGGATTCTTGAATGACTTTCCAAATTCCCCAACTACAAGTGGTTTCTTCAGCACTGAACCTGAATCTTCTACATGGCTCTGGATCCACTTATCCACAAATGCTGACTGCTCTTCTTCACTTGAGTTTGGCATCCTGCCATACCATGGATCAATTAGTCTCTAAAGTCAATTTCAATTATAGGCGGAATAGATATCTTGTTTCTCAATTTGCAGATATCTTGTTAGTCTCTAAACTTACTTAAAGTGATAGGATTAACCCTCAATTCAAAGGGTCTGTCTGTAACCACTTTAGCAAATTGAGGGCTAATAGATGATTTTAAGTAAGTTTAAAGGAGTCTCATTAGCGTTATGAAATTGACTAATATGATATGATTAGCGCTCTTGTTACATGTTGTGATGGAGGATGGATATGTTATTACCAAGTCTCGGGGTAGAGATGAATAGTTGCAAAATCAATGTTAGGGAGTTGATTGTTGGAGATAAAATCAGTTCCAACCAGATAAGCATAAGCATTGAATTGCTTCTTTGAGTCCCCATAAAAACCTTCTAGCCCTATCTCCAATAGATGATTGCTATCTATTGATTTTAAGTATGATGACATTTCTTCAATCCAGTCCTGAAACAAATCAAAATTATGAGTTTGACATGATGAGATGAGATCTCAACCATTGGATATATAAAGGTATTTTATTGCGTCAAGCAAGTATCATGTGAAATCAAAATATTCCAAAAAGGAAGAAAGATGCCTGATAATATACGAAAAAGAAAGGAAGTTTTGGAGACACGTTTCTTGCATACTTTATATCCATATATAACAGATTGAGTTGCTTTGGTCACTAAAAACAAGTAATTGACTTTCATCGCCTCTTTTTCTAGCCAAACAAATTTCCTCCATATATTCTTAACTATATATGCAACAAATTATACAAATCTACATATTCACCCAGCCTGCAATGCGGTTCACATCATGATGCAGAAACTGTATTGGAATGAATGCAAAATGTGTCGTAATGCCATATAAGCACATAAAGGGTACCAAGTGTTACATTTGTTGAGTTAAGGGCAAACTGAAGAAAAAATGACAATTTTAAGGGGTGCCAAGGTATAAGCCCATAACGAAAGTAAAGTCAAAGTTGAAGGATCATAAGTATAATTTGTCCTATTATGCGAAATTAGGAAAGAGACCTGAATTGGAACACCGGAAATGTCATTAGAACGAGGTTCATTGATAAGTTCCCATGAAAAGATGGTCGGATCATCTTTGTATGCCATTCCTGTTACTGTGTTCGTTCTCATCAACACAGTCTGCATATATTATATACATAATCAATAATAATAATAATTAAAAAAAAATTAAAACAACCGTGACACTAATAATTCTTATGATTGCTTTTGATATAGGAAAAATTGTATATTTATCTGTACGTGCTACAAAATTCAAATTGCAATATAATCTTGTGTTGCATTTTTTTTTTTTTTGGGTAAATATGTAGAGAAACTGTATTATAAGTATACTATGTTATTCGTACGTTAAACTAATAATTTGATATAAATATTATGTAGAGGCAGATCTAGGGCGACACTGGTATTTTCAGTAGCTAAAATTTCTCTAGAGTTTTTTCGGTGACTTGTTCCAGTGGCGGAGTCAACCGCCATTAGAGAATCGGGTACAAATTTTTCTAGCACTACCCCAAGTATAAGCGAATACAAACTTCAAAATTTGGGGTGCAAATTTGCACTCCTAGCATTCTCCTTTTGTGGAGACAGGGGTAGTTCCCGGAGACCGGGATGCTTCAACACCCCCAAACTCCCTATCTACATCTCTGTAGTCAAGTCAAAATGACGTTATTTTGGCTCTTGAAGGATAAAAAAAAAAGCCTAACCCTTCTTTTTTATTGAAGTGTTTTTGCACCACAATAGTGTCCTCCACCTCTGGCAAGAGGAAGAATCACTCCTAAAAGGGATGATTCCCAGCAGCAGGAGCATTCCGTGCCCTCCTACCTTTGCCCATGGGTCGTGGCTTGGTCTTAAGATGTAATTTGTACAACTTGAAATGTGAATTGTCACGTATTAATACAGTAAGTACTAAGTATACCTTGATATGATTTTTGTAAAATTGCTTGACAAGAGGGTTTGTGTAAAAATCATCGTCGCTCGTCAAATTTTGGCCACGTTCTCTTGCCCACTCTACGTACCGTGGTCTGCCTCCATAGTCTCCGAAGTTATTCACCAAGCTTAGTATCATATAAATCCCATTCCTCTTAGCTTCTGATATCACAAAATCTAACCCCTTCAAAAAAAAAAAAAAAAAAAAATCAACCTTAATAAACAAATATGGGTGATTTAGAGAAGATGGCTTTCGGTTTTTCGGTAACGCTAGCCAAGTCTAGGAAGGGAAAGGAAAGATTAGTCTGTCTGAAAGTTAGTGAAGTAACTCTCGGGGAGAGGGACGAACTTAAGGAGCTAACTTAAGCTTGGTTCTAGCCTTAAAGAGCTTTTTTTAAGTGAAAAATAAGGTCCTTCATAGCTCGATGTGCCCGTATCCTACTGGTAGTTTCATAAGGAATTCTTAAAACCCAGTTTTATAATATACCTTAAACATAGCCTCGTTGTAGGAACCCGGAGAAGTCTGCAAGGATCTATCTTCAGGACCGTCGCGAAAAGCCCAAGTTCTAGCAACATTAATCCCATATTTAGAGGCTTGTTGGAATGCAGAAGTGACTTTAACTCTTGTAGAAGGATCAGCAGCCATGTACATCATCCAATATGCATTGAAACCATTTAAGTAAAATGGTTTATTATTGGCGACGAAATTGGTTCCATTTGTTTTAGCAAAATTAATTGCATGAACCTGCAAAATTAGTGCTTCAATAAAAATAAAAATAATAATTAAGCACCTCATCTCTATTTTTTTATTATTTTTTTATTTTGTCACACCAAAAGAGTTGTGATTGAAAGCTTTTGATTTTGCTTATATAGAGGATAAAAAGTGGTGATTTGGTATGGGGTAGACTGATTTTATATAGGCCTTAGTAGCTCAATAACTCATCATCAAAATTGAATGACTCCTTTTCTTATAACAAATAAGAATATTAATACTTCTAATGAAATATTAAAATATTTGGGGTAAAACAGAAATTCCTTATTTATGGTGATTCCTAATTTTGGGTTATTATTGATAATAGCATTAATAAGTAGGCATCAAATTGAAAAGAGATTTTATTGAGATACAAACACTTAGCGTTCAAAAATGATAAAAGTTCTGTACTTGTCTTGTCTTGTCTTGTCCTCTCACAAGTTTCTTCTTTTCTTTTAGTTCTTGCATAAATGTTCATTTTTGTTCATCTAGAACATTATCAAGTAATTTTGAATAGTTGTTAGAAGATGAGGAGAATGCTGGAACAACGGTGCCGATAAAGATCTTAGTGTTAATCATCTTGATCTCAACTGGTCCTTTGTTTGAATGATTGTCTAGACTAGATGCAAACCTCATATTAGGGATGCTAATTGGCTTGTCAATGATGCAGGTGGTAGAGGTGGTTACGGTAGTTCTCCGATAGTAGTGGACGGATCTGGTATGGCCAAGATAATCAAGGTAATTGATAATTATGGTGGCGCTCAATTAAAAGCATTACTGGTAATTATGATGGCAGTAACTGCTCAATTAAAAGCGTAACTGATAATTGTGTTGTAGTAACTGCTCAATTAAAAACGTAACTAACAATTGTGTTGCAGTAACTGCTCAATTAAAAGCATTACTGGTAATTATGATGGCAGTAACTGCTCAATTAAAAACATAACTGATAATTGTGTTGTAGTAACTGCTCAATTAAAAGCGTAACTGATAATCATGATGATAGTAACCGCTTAATTAAAAACGTAATAACGAGAGTAGTAAATATGAAAGTTACTACTATTAATGTGGATTCAATTAAGGAAATAATTCAAGAGGTAGTTTTACAAATGGAATGAGTAGTTATCTCTGCGCCAAAACAACTAATGATGGAGATCTGCGAGGATTGCAATAACTTTGCGGCTATTTCTTTATTTGCCAACGAAGAGAAAGAGTCTTGGTTCTGGGCTCTAGAGCATAATGTGGCAGAGGCAATAACGATTCAGGAAGCATTATCGTGGATTAAATTGTCATGTAGAAGTAATCTGGTAGTTCAATCAAATTGTCTTTTGTTTGTTCAAGTCATTAATAAATCAGCTTATTATTTATCATATTTGACCGATGTGGTTCAGGAGTGTATCAATTTCAGTAAAGAGTTAGATAACGTGTCAATCTACTATGTCAAGCATTCAAGGAATTTTACAGCCCATTGCTTAGCTAAGATGGTAATTTCTGTTTCTGTTCGTGGAGTGTGGGAATCCCACCTCCTTTCCTTATCTATGTGTTGGTTTCAGATTTAATTTAATGAATTTTTGTTTCAAAAAAATATTAATAAATAAATTTATTGTTAGGAAACTATTATTTACTAACTAAAGTTAATTTTGAGTGGTTAAGAGCTCTCAAGTTTGAATCATAGTGTACTTAAAATAATTTAATTGAGAGATGATCACCTAAAAGAAATTTAATGAATACAATCTAAATAATCAGATAAATGATCAAAAGTCATTTTAATTTAAGGAAAGTATATTTACATCATAGTGGACCAGTATAATAATATCTACAAATATATGTATTAAAAGCATCTCCAACAAGTTCTTGAGTTTGATATAATCTTGATCGATATTTAGTCACGGTTAAGTAGGTCCAATCCTGACAATTTATGTCATAGATGAAATAAGAGATAAGACCTCATTTGATAAACAAATTATACTTGTATAAATTTATAATATATTTCAATAATAATAAACAAAAAATTATTTCTTTGAAGTATTATTACGTTCATCAAACCTTTATCTACCCAAAATCAAAAAGATATTTCGTAATTCCAACGATATGACTGAGGAATTTACTCCGTCTAGGGGGATCCGACAAGGGGACCCTATGAGCCCATTCTTATTCGTTATTGCTATGGAGAGATTATCCCACCTTATCCAAGAAGCTGTAGACAATGGGAGGTTCCATCCTGTTTCCATAAACAATTTCTGTCCCTCGATTACTCACTTGTTCTTCGCAGATGATGTTATGATCTTTGTGGAAGGTAATGAGGAGCAGATTGGGGTTGTTATGGATATCCTTAATTGTTTCTACTCCGCTTCTGGCCAGAAGATCAATATCCATAAGTCCCGGATGTTGTGCTCCAAAAACATGAGTAAGGGAGTCTGTAAAAGGTTAAGTGATATATCTGGTATCCCTCTGACGAATTCTTTAGGTAAGTACCTGGGAGTTCCCCTCCATAGTAACAGAGTATCCAAAACATCTTTTAAGGATATTCTGGACAAAGCTAATGGTAAATGTGCTAGTTGGAAAGCTAATACCCTTTTTCTTGCGGGTCGTCTTACTTTGATCCAGTCTGTCAATTGTGCAACCCCGAATCATATTATGCAAGCTTGTAGATTGCCGGAGCCTGTTATGAAGGATCTGGATAAAATCAATCAGCGCTTTCTCTGGGGGAACTCTGCTGAGGGGAAGAAGATCCACCTGGTTCCTTGGAAGGAGGTTTGCCAACCCAAAAACATGGGAGGTCTGGGAATCAGACAAGCCAAGGACAATAATAAGGTCTTATTAATGAAACTTCTGTGGAGAATGTGGCAATATCCTTCTTCACTTTGGGTTCGTTTCCTTTGTGGAAAATATAGAAAAGATAAGATCTTTGGGGGTCCTAAGGAGAGGGTGGTCAATTGTTCTTTTTTTGTGGAAAGGCCTCAGTTCGGTGTTTTCTGATTTTTGTTCCAACATAGGTTGGGAGGTGGGGAATGGTAAGAACATCAGCTTCTGGAATGACACATGGATTGGTGATAAACCCATTCTTGAAGTGTGTAACTTAGTTCCTCCAAGGAATATCCGCAATTGGATGATCGCTGATGTGGTGGATTCTGAGGGGGAGTGGATTTGGGACAAATTTGAGTCCTTTTTTAGTCTGGATACGCTCCTAAGAATTAGGGGGGTTAATATCAGTAATATGGAGGAAGATAGGGATATGCATTGTTGAGCTTTGACGAATAGTGGAGCTTATACTTGTAAGTCAGCCTTTGAGGCACTTAATCATCATGGGACGGATCCTCGGTCGGAAGTTTGGAATTTTATTTGTTCTTTAAAAATTCCTTACCGTATTAGGAGTTTCCTTTGGCTTGGTGTTAAGGATAGGTTGCTCACTAATTTGGATAGGAATAGACGACATCTGGTGGACTCAGGGGCTTGTAGCAGATGCAGAGGGAATATTGAAACTGTTTGCCATGCCCTAAGGGACTGTACTAAGAGTAAAGAGGTGTGGAGAAAGGTTCTCCCTCAAAACTTACTTTCTACTTTCTTGGATTATTCTGAGCAGGAATGGTTCATCGATGGAATTAGTGGTAAGTTATTGGCTAACCTTGAGCATGGTAATGTATTCTTTGCTATTGTCTGCCACCAGATTTGGAAGTGGAGGAATGAGGAAATCTTTGGAAGTAAATCTGTTTATACTCCTAATTTAGTTGAGTTCTTCTCGAGAAAATTACTCAATATTACTGATAGCTTCAAAGGTGATTCTTTGGTAAGGGTGTCACAAAAGAAGGCTGTTCATCTCCTTAGTTGGTGTAGGCGTAGGGAAGGAGTGATGAAATTAAACACTGATGGCTTTTGCCTCAAGAACGGTAAGCTTGCTGCTGGTGGCGTGCTGAGAGACGAGGGGGGTGCATGGCTGTCTGGGTTTACTCATAATCTAGGTTTGGGTTTGTCATTTTTGGCAGAGCTTTGGGGGATTCTTTCTGGTCTAAAGCTGGCCATGCATCTTGGTTTGAGAAAGCTGATTGTAGAATCTGACAACCTTGAGGCTATCAATATGATCTCAGATACTAAGGCTATCTGTCTGAATAACCTGAATCTTATTCAAGGTATTAGAAGGTGTATCTCGTCCTTTGATTTCTTAAAATTCAGTCATATCTTCAGAGAACAAAACTGGGTTTCTGATCGTCTGGCAGCTGCTGGTCATGATGGGATGTTGGGCGTCTCGATCCTTGCTTCCCCTCCTTCTTATCTTTCTTCTCTTCTTTTTGAAGATAGAGTGAGGGTTAGTCTCCCTAGGCTAATCCTAGGCTAGTTGTTTGTTTTTGTTTTTTCTTTCATTTCCTACAAAAAAAAAAGCATCTCCAACAAGTTCTCGAGTTTGATATAATCATGATCGATATTTAGTCACAGTTAAGTAGGTCAAATCCTGACAATTTATGTCATAGATGAAATAAGAGATAAGATCTCATTTAATAAACAAATTATACTTGTATAAATTTATAATATATTTCAATAATGATAAACAAAAAATTATTTCTTTGATAATTGTACGGTACGTATTATTACGTTCATCAAACCTTTGTCTACCCAAAATCAAAAAGATGTTTCGTAATTCCTTTAACTTAACTCTTAACCTATAGTCAAAAAATCAATCTGGCCTCTTTTAAATCTAAAATACCAATTATTTGGACATTTTAAAACTTAAATGGTATTAATATATGTATATTTTTTTTACTCCATATATAAATTTAGGGTAAATTCTAAAAACTCCTTGTGGTTACACCTTTTGTCAATCGCAAGTCTGTGGTTTTTTTACGACCAGAAGAAGATTGAGGTTTTTCGTTTTGCTAAAAACGATGATCCATTAGTTTGACATTTAAAAAAAATAACCATTAACGATCTTAAAATGAATATTTCCAATAATTAAAGTTGTGTTAGGCCCTGTTCTTTTTGACTTAATTTCAGCATAAGTAAGTTCAATTCAGTTAAGTTCAGTTCAGTTCAGTTCAGTATCATTCAGTTCAGTTTAGACCTGTCCATGGGCCGGGCTGGGCCGTGTTGAAACACCTTTCCACATGATTTTGATTTGACAAAATTATTTAAGTAATTGATAAAAAATATTCTAACACATTAAATTTAAATGCTTTGATTTATTCATACTAATGTGTTTGTTCAATGTTGAGTTTATTGATTTATAAGACATTAAGATATAAAGCCCATAAGTGGAAGTCAAGCCCAAGTCAACACATCAAGACCTCACGGCCCAAGAAGATGAAACGAAGTCGTATCAAGCAAAACGACGACTCAGCATGAAGAAGGATCGAGAAGCCTTCTAGCAAAAGCTTCAAGAGGAAGCTGCTGAGTTAAGCGACAAGCAGTCAGGACAGCGGTAGACAAGAACCAACTTCTAGACAAAGTATTTCTACTTTGGGTAAAGTTCAGAAGGCGCAGGAAGCTGTCTGGAAGATTTTGCCAAAAATGTCGAAACATTCTGTTTACCGGACGAAAAGCTGCCGAGCACTACCGCGGACAGAAGATGCAAGAATCTCATTGGCTAACGACACTGTGCACGTACTGAGTGACAATGACAGGAAGCCGTTTCCCTCCAACGGTTATTTCGAAATTCGAAATTAGCGGTGCCTCAAGTGTCACTATATAAAGGCCTCTCATTTGCTTCATTCGATGTAGATCTTCAATTAGTCGAAATGCTGACCAAATTCATACACGAAGTTCTGTGAGAAAAGCAAAGCAAAAACCTTACACCAATTTTCATATTATTGTGTAAAAGTCTAGAGTGATTTCAATAATCTAAAGTGTCTTAGCAATTGTTGTTTAGGACAAACACTTTATCATTTCTAGAAGAATAGAAATGAGAGGCTGAGTACTCGGTTATAGTACTCAGCGGTAGATATATGAGTGAGTAGAGGTATAGAGGAAGGTACTCTTGTATACTCAGCTTCTATTGTAAAAGGTTTCGTGCTCTACCCTTAAAGAGCTCAGTAGAGAATTCAAAAAGCTCGGAACGAGTTCCGGGGACTGGACGTAGGCGGAGAGGCCGAACCAGGATACGTCTGTTGAGTAACATATTTCTAACCTTTAAACTCCTTTATATATTGCTTGCTATAAAACTGACTAAGTAACAAACTCACGCTGAGTTGAGTGCACTAAGAAGCTGAGTTCAGGAATAGACTCTAAGTGCTATCTTCTGACTCAAGGTAAGAAACAGACTTAGTCACAAGTTGACTAAGCTTGTACCTTAGAATTACTTAGCGCCGCCCCCTTGGAACTAACCTTGTCACGTTATAAGGGACCAATAGGCCAGGTCTGACGGGCTTTTGTGTAAAAATGCTCGTCCCAAGCCCAGCCCAGCGCAGTATTAATTTAGGCGAGCTCGGGCCAGGTTGGGCTCGGGCTTAAAAATCAAATCCCAACCCCAACCCATATAAGCCCACCTAAAAAAATATACATAATTTTTAATTATAAAAAATCAAATTTATACTTAAAATAAAATTTAATTCTAAATATATAATTTTTTAATTAATATTAATAAGGCGGGCCGACCCGTGATATTTTCATGTGTCCCAAGCCCGTCCAAAAAATAGGCGGCTTTAGCGGGCCTGGACCTAAAAGTAAATTTCATTATCCAAGCCCGACCCAAGGGACACAAGCTTGGGTGGGCCGGACGGATACCCGAACCCGTGAACAGGTCTAGTCCAGTTCAGTTAATTTAATTTCAGTAATTATAATTATTTATTATAGTTATAATTATTTATATATAATTTATTATTATTTATATATAATTTATAATTTAGTATTATTTATATATAATTCATCATTATTTATTATAATTATTTATATATAATTTATTATAATTTATAATTTAATATTATTTATATTCATCATTATTTGTTATAATTATAAGTATTTATATATAATTTATATTATATATAATTCATCATTATTTATAAATAATGTATTATTATTTATTATAATTGATATATAATTTATAATTTAATAATATTTATATATAATTCATCATTATTTATTATAATGTATTATTATTTATTATAATTTTTATATAATTCATCATTATTTATTATAATTATAATTACTTATATATAATTTATAATTTATTATATATATAATTTATTATTTTTTATTATAATTATAATGTTTTATATATAATATATAATATATTATTTATCATTATATATATATATATAATTTATTGTAATTATAATTATTTATATATAAAATATATCATTATATATATAATTTATTATAATTATAATTATTTGGTGCATTAATAAAGAAATTGAATGACATTATAAAAAAATTAAGCTTTTATTGTGTTTGAGGATATTGCTTGGAGATTTCAAAAACTTTCACATTGCGATTTAAGTAAATCGTATTTGTTATCCATATTTATTTGGAGTTATTAATGAGATGTAGGATGATGGGTATAAGAATAATCTATATTGATTTTTCTTATTTTAAGGATTTGATTATAGAGGTTTTACGAAAATAAATAAGTCAATGTGATATTCATAGAGGAAATATGTTATCAATATAAGGTTTATATTTGAGTGATGCTGATGACTTGGAGTTCATATTAATTATGATTGGACTGAAAAATTATATATCTCATAGATATATGGTTGTATACTAACTATGAAACTCGCAAATATCAACTCCAAGTCATACTTAATATCATGTATGTAACCCATCGCCAAATATCCAATCATTTACGAATTTTCATACACCCAATATTTTACTCACCATCAAATCTCCCTCATTAGCTAGTTACTCAATCCTCGAAAAATTCCAAATTATTTCTTAGCTTTCACCAAATATCCATATTCCTCAATTACTATCAATCTAAGGTCCGAAGAATTTAACCTAGAGCTCTGATACCAAACTGTCATACCTGACCCTAAACGACCTCAATCGGCATCAGACGTGAAATAGAAAGATCATAAGCAATACGTAGGAGTCTCCAATTTAACCCAATATCAGTATATTACAATTGCAAGACCAAAGTTCTAACCATAATTCTAATAATAAGCAGCCAACTTCCAAATCTCGCCTAATCGGTCGGTAACCTTCTCTATATCCTGTACTTTCTCACCTAAAAACATTAAAACATTTAAAAACGTGAGACAAAAATCTCAGTAAGCAATTATCAACTATAAAAACCAACTTTACTTAACATAGGTACATTCACACCCGACCCTAAACGACCTCAATCGGCATCGGACGTGAAATAGAAAGATCATAAGCAATACGTAGGAGTCTCCAATTTAACCCAATATCAGTATATTACAATTGCAAGACCAAAGTTCTAACCATAATTCTAATAATAAGCAGCCAACTTTCAAATCTCGCCTAATCGGTCGGTAACCTTCTCTATATCCTGTACTTTCTCACCTAAAAACATTAAAACATTTAAAAACGTGAGACAAAAATCTCAGTAAGCAATTATCAACTATAAAAACCAACTTTACTTAACACAGGTACATATATACATTTATTCATCAAAACCTTATAAAACATTCTCAAAACTTAAGTTCATAAAATAAAATTTGTGTATGTGTAGCCATCCTCGAATTCCACCCGTATAGATCATAACATCAATCATAACAATATCAAGATATCTCATTTGTATCTCGCTCCTTGCCTAACAGTTAGGGCTACCAGCCATGCACTCTGGTCATACCGCCATTAGATATGGTCTTACAATTTACAACTCTTACCCCGGGCAATCCTTGATGGACAAAACCATTTTATCTTCCAAAATATCACAACTCATAAAAATTATATTTGGACTTCAATCCAAAATAATAACAACAATAACCGCAACAGATTTCTCAATCCAAAAATAATTCGTAAGAAATCATCAAATTCATTTTATTCAATATAGATATATATTGAAACCAAAAACATATATGTATGTATGTAAATCAACCAAATGAAGCCTTAAATCAACATAATCAAGTAAAATCTGAAATTCACAGAGAAGCATAGTCAATAGCTTCATTTGAACCATAATTTCACAATAAAAAGCAAAATCGTGAAAAATCCAAATTTTATAAAATTCCTGCATAACCTTAAAATATCAATTTCTGAAAATTTATATATATATATATATATATATATATATACACACACACACAAAACTCAAAATATAGTTGATAGGTACTTACCTTGGCTACTAATTGACCCAATCGATTCTTTTCTAAATCCTGTCTATGACGTTTCCCTCCAAACATTGCCGAAACTAAAAAAACTCTTCAGTTAGGACTTAGATATATGCATAAGGATACTATGGTTTCAATTTCGAGTGATTCGAACGGTCGAATCTTCGTAAATCAAAGAAACAGTGGAGAAACGGTCGAAGAACGATGAACAGAGAAAAGAAAAAAACACAAAAAGAAAAAGGATAATCATCGGTCACCTCTTGGATTTGTAAGATATATATCTAAATCCGGCAAAGATTCCATTTGGTCCTCTATCTTTCTATAATCTTTTAAAAATTATGCTAAACTTTTAATTTATACATAAAACCATCAAAGTAACTCCAAACTTTTCCTATAGCACCAAATTAACTTCACACACCCAATAATTATCATATATCCTAATATCAAAATATAAATTTTAGAAATTTAGACACAGACGTGACAATTCTCTCCACCTTAAGAAATTTCGTCATCGAAATTCACATTCTCTAATCTAAATTTTCTTCCTCAAATAATCTTCAAGCTCATGAAGTTATTTCTAATTATCAAGATTCCTCATAATCTGCATAAAACCACAAATTCTAATGTTTCCTTCCATTAACTTCATCCTTTATCCATATCCACATCACCGTACCAATTATTTATTCATAACTTTTAGTAACTCTCAATTTCAACCTAGTTAATTTCATCATCATAATCCACAATAAAACTTCAAATATCATTTATTCACCTTTATATAATATGATATACTTTATATTCATATCTTCCTCACATACACTAAATCTCACTTTAATAAATTTAAATCACAATTCCATATATATCAAATATATTTTACCTATCTCCAAGTTCTATAGACTTCAAAAATATCACTTTTAAACCGCTAATATGTACGATCTTATATTTTTCTTAAACTTCAAATAATTCGAATATTGATTTGCATCAATATATAATCTTACTTCATCATAATAATAATACTTGTATCTATAATTTTTTAGTCAAATCATAATTAATATGAACTCCAAGTCATCAGCATCACTCAAATATAAACCTTATATTGATAACATATTTCCTCTATGAATATCAGATTGACTTATTTATTTTCGTAAAACCTCTATAATCAAATCCTTACGATAAGAAAAATCAATATAGATCATTCTTATACCCATCATCCTACATCCCATTAATAAATCCAAATAAATTTAAGTTTCTCATCAAACTAGATGGATAACAAATACGATTTACTTAAATCGCAATGTGAAAGTTTTTAAAATCTCCAAGCAATATCCTCAAACACAATAAAAGCCTAAAATTTATAAATACTCAATTTGATCTTTATGTAAATTTAGATTATAATCCTCGAAACTTCAATCTTTTCTCCAAACCATAAAACCATATACCCAAGGAAGATAGAGTACCTAAATTACGATAATCAATGTTTTTTTTTCTATCTTCTCCAAACTCCAAATACTATCTTTACACTCATAAAAGTCAATAAATCTATAATATCATTCGATTTTCTTATGTGACCCATTAACACTCAATTTGATCCTTATATAAACTTAAACCATAATCGCACAAACTTCAACCATAGATCTGCACTTGAATTCAGATATCATTTATTCCAATTACGATTCCATAACTTGTTAAACTTCTATCATAATCTCCAATTTATAATCAACCTCCAAAACAATTAATTGAAATCTCCACATTTTCGCTTTCTTAATCACATATATATTAACTTCACAACTCATTATATCATTTCAAAGTCTCCTAACCTTACTTCACATCTGAGATACATATATTTTATATACCAGTAGCAGTGTCTCTCAAATAAGGAGAAAAATCGAACCAAAAACCAAATTCTGGTTTAACGCTAAAATGACCAACATATGCCGTTTCCAGCATAACTTTTTCATACGGAGTCTGATTAAGGCGATTCAGAAACCCCAAGAAACGTAAGATAAAAATAAAGAACTTTCATTTAGAACTCCATGACAGATTCGGCCTATATCTGATCGAAAAATGCATCACAAGATTCAGATACGAATCTGATTCTCCCGCAGCACCTATATAGACAATTCTCTATTATTTCTAGCTCAAAGTTCTAATTTACTCATATCTATCATATATCCTAATATCAAAATATAAATTTTAAAAATTTAGACACGGACGTGACAGTTAAGTTAAATTAAGTTCAGTTCAATTAAGTTCAGTTCAGTTCTGTAGCATTCAGTTAATTTAATTTCTATTAAGTTAATTTAATTTAATTTCAGTCAAAAAGAACAGAGCCTTAGTATCACATTGCTATAGAACCACATTTTTAATTTTTCAAAATCATAATTTTTAGAGCTTTCTCTCTCTAAACACTCACTTTCTCTCTCCTCACTAAACAACACCTAAATGACTTCAAAATTAAAAAATCGAAGAATTAAATTTGTTTAGAATATCATCAATTCTTGAAAAATTTCAATTTTGAAATCGTTAACGGTCAATTTAACAGTGTCAAACTAAAAGATCATCGTTCTTAGCATAGCAAAAAACCCAGTATTTTTTTGGTCGGAAAAAATACCACAGGCATGCAATTGACAAAAAGTGTAACCACATGAATTTTTTTTTTTTTAATTTACTCATAAGTATGTAGACGCACTAATTTCTTTTAGACCACTTCAAACCATAGACCATGGGTCATCGTACTCCTAGTCTAGGCCTAAAGTCAGTCTTGCATTTAAGTCTCGTCACTCTTTTCTACAAATCTATTTTGTGAGTCTAACCTGAGATCTACTCCGACAAGCTCAACATGCGATGCCAACTGAGCTTCAACCCATATGTTTTCTATTTTTATTCTAAGTTTTCACCTTTTCTCTCTTTGTATCAATTATTTCGTCTATTTTTATAATTCATAAACCCTAAACTCAACCTTTTTCTCTCCAAATAATATTTTTTTAGTGAAATTTTAATTTTTTTCATATAATAACATAAAACATTAGTATACTTAATTAATATAAAAATTGCATCAATTATGATTCATAAAAAAATCTTCCCCCGCCTTTAATAAAAAAATGATTCATAAAAAAATGTATTATTAGCCTAACCCTAAGTTTGGAATTTGAATGAGAGTATATCAGTGTAAAAATATTATTAAAAAAATAAATATGTACATATAGTTATATAAATATTTTTTATTCAAAAAAAATCTATAAAGATTTCCAAGGGGACATGATGGATCCCGTGGAGTTGGGAGAAAGGCCTCTCCCTACTCCATCCTCATCTTTGAGGAAATTTTGTTCCTCGAAATTTCCGGTTGCTAATCCCTACAGGGGACGGATAAGGTGCAATCCTATTTGACAACTTACAATAGATTTGGGTAAATTATATTCATAACCACTTAATTTTGTCCATTTTAATATTGTGATCATTGAATTTTACACTTTTTAACATCGATGGTTACTCAATGCCTCAAAACAACTGTTGATAGTCTCAAAAAAAAAAAAAAAAAAAAAAATTAAAGAGTTAATCATATTCTAAGGAACTTTAATTCTTGAAAGATTTGGTTTAGAGTTCATTTAGGTGTTGTTTGGTTAGGAGAGAGAGTGTGTCACATCCGACCCTAAATAGCATCGGGTATGAAAGGAAAACAGGATAACCAACGCTTATCAATCTAAAAGACGAACCGATTTTCTAATAGATAAATATTTATTTGGAATACCTAAAATTTTATTTATTATTTGGCTTGGACTTGATAATTCTATCAAGCTTCCTACGTATCCCGAACGTCTTTTGATCTTTAAATCGGGAATCAAAGCCACGTAGTTCTGCATATTTTAGGTAGTTCTCTTAACTTATTAACTCATTTTAACTTATTGACATGTTGATTAACTCGCTAATACTTTAATTGTATATTTCAATTGTTATAGTTTATATATATATAAATCATTTTATCAAAACGAATCGAATTAAATAACCGTTTTATCAAACCAATTCGTAAACAAATAAACGTTTTATCAAACCAACGCGTAATCAAATAAACTCGTAATCAAATAAATTGTTTTAACAACCAACTCGTAATCAAACAAATGTAAAACATTAAATTTCAAATCATCAAGCATTGTCAAAACGTAATACTAAATTTGTGTGTGTCCATCCTCGAATTACACTCGTGTAGCTTATCATAACATCAATCATATCAATAATCGAGATATCTCATTCATATCTCGCCTCGTCTAACATTAGGGTTACTAGCCGTGCACTCTGGCCATACCGCCCTTAAGTATGGTCTTACAACTTACAACTCCTACCCCGAACAATCCTAGATGGAGGAAATCATTTTGTCTTTCTTTCAAAACATCACAACATAAAAGTCATATTTGAACTTCAATCTAAATCACAGAAATAATAACAATAACAATCACAACAGTTTTCTCAATTCAAAAACAATTCGTAAGAAATCATCAAATTCATTTTATCAATCAAATTTTCAAAGTACCACGATAATAGTAATTATTTTTCAAATAATCAAAATCCAGAGCATTCATTTATTTCAAATAATCAAAATCCAAAGCATATAAATATTTTAAACAATTTAATAAAATGTATTTAAAACCACTTAAATAATTTTAAACTGAAACTTATTTATCTGTTACCAGAATAGCTATTTTAGACCGAATATAAAGACTCGTTATATTATCATAAGTCTATTTGAACTAATTTTGTATTCGAATTCTTATACCAATTGTATATTCTACTTTGTACCGACTCTAATCGGTAAATATCAGTATTAGTCATTCTAATTTGTAACTTATTTTAACTCGACAAATTAAAGTCATTTAAATATTGTATAAATAACTTAAAACTAAAATTTAAGCCAAACACTTTTATCGGACTATTTTCGTTTGTCACCGAAATTGTAATGTGTAAACTAAACTGATATCGTTAATTCCGACCAAATGTTCAGTTAGACTCGTGACATTACTAGGGGTCTATCCGTACAAATTTTTACTATCAATTTCTTTATATTATTTTTATTTTTCAATATAAAAAGATTTTAGACAGTGGCAATTTAATAATTAACTGGATTAATCTCTTATTTAGGATAGTTTTTATTAAAAATTACCCCATTAGGTTTGGTTGGGAAAAATTTCTCTAAAAGGGACTGTTTTTCCAACCATAGTTAACTTTTTAATTTTTTTTTTAAAAATATATTGTTATTATTTAAACAAATGGGTAGTGGCTACGCCACAACCCAAAAAGCATATATTAATATGTATTTGTTTTTGAATTAGTAATATGTATATAATTTTTATTTTTTTAATTTATTATATTATAAAAATAAAAATAAAATTATATATAAATTATATTGATATAGATTAAATTTATGTTTTATAAAATTTTGGTTAAAATTTAAATTTAATCTTGTTTGGAAATGTTAGGGTTAAATTTGTAAAATTTCATATGTTAGGTTAAATCTACACTTCGTTTGAAACGTTAAGGTTAAATATTTAATGCACTGTTGACAAAAAAAAATATTTAGTGTATTAACAAACTGTAAAATATTTTAAACAGTTTCAAGCAAAATGCAGATTTAACCCTAGCATATCAAATTGTGCAAATTTAGCACTAACGTTTCCAAGCAATATCAATTTTAACCATACGATACCAAAAATTTGAAAAGACTTGTTTGACTGTTATTTAGCCACATCGGGCCTTCTAAATCTGACACATATAAATTAATCACAATTTTTTTTTGAAATTGTCTAAAATATTTCACTATGTTATTAATGCGCTATATATTTAACCTTAACGTTTCAGGCGAGTGCAGATTTCATCCTAACATATGAAATTGTGTAAATTTAACCCTAACGTTTCTAAACAAGATCAATTTTAATTTTTAACCATACGCTACCGAAAATTTGAAAAGACTTGTTTGACTGTTATGGCTAAATCTGCACTTCGCTTGAAATTGTCTAAGATATTTTACTGTGTTGTTAACGCACTATTTTTTTTTGTCTATAACGCACTAAATATTTAACCTTAATATTTCAAGCGAAATACAGATTTAACCCTAACATATAAAATTATGCAAATTTAACACTAACGTTTCTAAGCAGGGTCAAATTTAAATTTTATAAATATAAATTTAATCCACATTATTATAATTTATATATAATTTTATTTTTATAATATAATAAATTAAAAAATTAAAAAATGAATATTAATAATTAAAAAAATATTAATATATATTTGTTTGGGTAGTGGCGTGAAGCCACTACCCATTAAAACAGTAACCATTCCGGCGCTAGGTGCGCCAGAATGGTTACTATCCTACTATATCACTGCACAAAAAGTTTTGTGCAGTGGTACAGTAATAATTCTGGCGTCAGATGCGCCGGAATGGTGACATTTCTCAACCATGGTTGAAAAACAGCCCCTTTTTTGAAAATAAATTTCAACCCAATCCAACCTTATAATAATTTATTATTTAAGCCCAAACAAAGATTTAATCCGTTATCTAGTGCTAATTCCATCCGTTACTGAAACCTCCAAATTATTCTTTCTATGACTGAACCTCTAATTAATCATTTATGTAACTGTTTAACTAGAACCCTGTTAAAGATAATAATATTAGAATCCTGTTAAAGAAAATAATATTAAATATTACCTGTAACGTTGTAGATTCTAAACTGTCCACACGAGACCTTTTACTCTAATTCAAGATCTTCATTATTCTTATTCAATAAAGAATTGAAATTAAATCTCATGAAAAATAATAAGTAATAAAAAAACCCATAAAAATAATAAGTGTTATTGAAATCAAAGCTTAATTTCTTTATATATATATCAATATTAATCTCTTTCCTTTTTTTTTTTTGTATATATATTAAAAAAAAGTGAAAATCATTATGTACCCAAAAAATTATAAAGAAATTAGCCACCTTCTTATTATGCAATCCATTTTCATAAAACTAATTTTTGTATAGAAAAACCATAAGGAAAATTCATTTCAATTTAAATGTACATTAAAATCATTTTTCTACGTAACTTTTTCCAAAATTATTTAAAACCATCTTTTTTCCCCTTAATTCCATTATCCATATATATATATATATAGTTGGTATGAAATTCAAAGATGCATGACATGTGTTACAATCATTGATATGTGGCCTTTAAATTAGCTAGAATTAGGATATGTAAGATAAAAGGTGTAAAAATGCAGAAATGCAGATTAAAGGCTGTCCTGAATAACATACTCGACTTCCAAAAAACTCTAAGTATAAGATTCAAGTCTATATACAGAGAGGCAAACCGATGTACTGATTGGTTAGCGAGAGAAGCTCTAAAGGCGCCATGGGAGAAGCACACACTGTGGGAACCTCCGGTACCTCTTAATCGGCTAATTGAGGAAGACTTTAGAGGCATAGTTCAATTTAGAAGGATCTCAGGTCCTAGTATTAGTTTGTCGTAGCTGCTGGGTTTTTTTTGTCCTTTCCTTTTCAGTTTTTCTTTGCTGTTGTGAAGCACCTTTTTTGTACCAAAAAAAAACGAAAAAAAATGAATCATATTACACATCTCTTGTAACCTACATATATGTTATACAAGTCACTTGTAATATATTGTGTAAGACATATCACATTCCACTTAAAATTTATCTTATAATAATAATAATAATAATAATAATAATAATAATAATACTTAAAATAAGGTCAAATGCATCAAAAGGTTTTGACCGTATATATATAAGGTCTAATTGGAAAAATATAGATTTTAATCCTTTTAATTTTATCTTTTTTATAAAAGTTACTCAAAACTTTTAATTTACACCTAAAACATTAAATTGAACCCTATAATATATTTAAATATATAAATAAGACTTAATAGGCACCTGTAGACACCGAGTTGGAGGACCTGTGACGAAAACCCATAACGGACGGTTAAAGCGGTTGATTCCAATAGTAAAAAAAATATAAAATAAAAAAACCACGAAAGGGTCTTGAAGGATTGCGTGTCGACAAATAGGCGGCTCGCGGGCGCCCAACGAACATGGGGCGTCGTCCAACGCATGCCGAAGGCGTTGGAGGCGCGCCTAATGATCGTTGGGCGAGCGCCCAGCAACGGTCGGCGCACGCCCGACGGCAGTTGGGTGCACGCCCAACAACAGTTGGACGCGCGCCCAGCCTGCGTTGGGAGTCCGCCCAGCGCCTGTTGGGCGTCCGTCCAATGTCTGTTGGGCGCGCGCCCAACCCAAAGTTGGGCATCGCCCAACTTGGTGTTGGGCGCACACCCAACTTTGGGATCCGTGCCTATAAAAAAGGCACGGATCCCCATGCAAAAAGGGAGAGGGAGGATTTTGGAGAGCTTCTCACTCTAGAATATTTTTTTTAGAGAGAGAAAGTAAATTTTTCGGAGAAAACATTTTTTTCCTAAAAATTGAAAATCTCCAAAAAGTTAAATATTTTACAAAAACACCGAGAAACCATAATTCGTGGAATTAACCGACTTCAGCCGTCAATACCGATCTTGAGGTATTATCCGAGGACTAGACTCGTTTTATTTATTTTGTCTATTTTATTTATTTATAGTTTTGTTTATTTATTTATTTAGTTATTTATTTATCACGTTTATTTATTTTTCCGAATTTATTTAATTTCCGTCTCGTATTAAATAAACGTTTGGTTTTGTTTTGAAATAAAAAACCTCGTTTTAAGTCCCAATACGAACCGTGACCCGATTTCAGGGTAGTTCGGGACTAAAACGTTATAAATATAGGATTTAAAAAGCTTTTTAAAATTAACGTTTTTAAATAAAATATTGTTTTGGGAGGCTCCGCTATAGACTATGACCCGATTTGGGTAGTTCGGAGACCAAAATGATAGTATAGAGTAGATCTAAAGCATTTTAATAAATCTGGAAAGTATAGGGGCTGTTTCCGTAACTTTGCTGTTTCTGTCAGTAAAGGCTGTTTACCGACGGATTTTACGTCGATAAAGCTGCGAATTTTAAAAAATGCCTTTTTAACCCTCTTTTCTTAACTTTTTGACATTTGGTCTTTTATATATATATATATATATGTATAATTTTGTAATATGTTTATTAAAAATTATTTTTAAGATATATAACTAGTAATTACTTATTATGGGGTTAGACTATGCTTACTTTGTTTTTGACAAAGTAACTCTTATTTTGCTTTTTCCACCATTGGATGGTGATGAACTTTGACAAAGTAAGCTCATCCAATGATAGAAAAAACAAAGTAAAGCTTACTTTGTAAAAAATAAAGTAAGCATAGAAGACACCACTTATTATGTATTTATTTATTTTATATATTTGGGCATAATTTACATTAATTTGGTTTTGTAAAGCTATTTGTATATATATATGTTTCCTTTAAAATCATTTAAACTAGATTAATTATGGTTTAGGGTGGGTTATTCTCTATATATTTGTTATGTAAAGAAAACACTACAAAAAAAGTGGTCTATTACGACACGTTTTTAGCGATGCTTATCGTACGTGTCTTGATTTTATTAAATTTAGCCACACTTTTGTATTTGTGTCGGATTTTGTTATCACTTAACGACGTTTTTTTATTATTTGATGGTATTTTTAGAAAATTAAATACGCTTTTAAAAAATGCGTCGTTATTTTTTTATAGTTAAAGACAACTAATAATTTGTGTCGTGATAAAGTGTCTCGATACCTAAAAATTCAACTATGCTTTTTTATTTTGTGTCGCCTTTTATAATCATTAATGACATTTGAAATTTTTTTTGGTGTTTTTTCAAATTTAACTACATATTTCAAAAAAAAAAAAGTGTTGGTACATGTTTCATTTATAAACAGTAGAAGAAGCTTTCTAGTTTTGTCCCCATATTTAAAAATTGGACTATGCTTTTTCTATGTGTCGTATTTTATAATCACTTAATGACGTTTTTTAATTTTTTGTTGCTACTTTTAAAAATTTAACTACAAAAAATCTTAAAAATTAAAATTTTTCAAAAAAAAAAATTAATATTAAATCTCGTTTATATCATAAATATAAAAAAAAATCCTATTTTTATATAAAAAATTTATTTCTCATTTTTTAATACTAGCATGTCTTACACGTTACAACCTATAAATTCGGTTGTGGTTAAACGTGATCCACAATGATAACCTCATTTGCAAAATAAAACCTAATCACTCCCAATAAATATTAACTAACCTCATCTCTCACCCACTAACTCAGCGGTTTAACATTTTGTCCCTTTGAATTCGCTTCCTCTTCTCCTCCATCTCTCCATGATAGGCGAAATTTATTTAACCTCATCTCCTCATGGTTTGTATCTCTCCATCTCTCTCAATCATTACAAAGTATTATAAATTTTGGCTTTTTAAAATTTCAATTTATCCTATGAGTTAATTTGTATTGATTTTCTTTATTTTTTCTTCAGAAAGAGCAGCAAGAAAAGCATTTGGCTCCACAAAAGGTTGCAGCAATAGATGACAAGCACACCTTAGTTTGAAAATTCTGAAAATTTGTATTGATTTTCTTTTTTTTTTCTTCAGAAAGAACGTGATGCTGTTGAGGAAAAGGGGTATAGGGCTGAATTCAGCTTTCAGTAGATCCAACGGTCGAAGCTTCAGATGTTGTTGTATATTGATACTTAGATCTATCTGAATATGTATTTATTTTTATTTCATTTTCAATATTTAGAATCTTTGTAATGATCTTTTTATGTGTACATATTTTTTTCGAGTTTAAAGTGGTTTAATAAAATATTTGTGTTTTATTGGCATTCAGATGCTGCATTGTAGATTCATTTTAGAAATACTATTTTATTAAAGAAATTTCATTACACTTGGAATAAAAAGAAATCCTATTGAAGTCTCTTAATTTTGGAAAGGTTAAAAAGAATGTATCATTAATTATTAAATGATATAATAGACTTTCATCTAGTTAAATTTAGATGTTTATATAACTTAATGTTGTGAATTTGGAGACATTTTAAATTAAAATGTTGATGTGTTTACGACGCTATGAATATTTTCTGAAGCCAAAGAGCGACGTAACAAAAATTATATGTCGTCAAATTTGCAACGATTTTTTATTAATACGTATTGGAAAATTATGACACTTAAAATACAAGCGTCGACAACATGACAACATTTGTATATGAAATGTCGTTAGATTTAATTTACCTACATAAGGTTTATGTGTCGTTAAATTTAACGACACGCGATTTAACGACGGTTGTGACGACACTTTAAAAAGCGTGGGTAAACACTTGGAGACGCTGAAAAGCGTCGTTAAACCATCTATTTTAGCGTCGTAATAGACTATTTTTTTTTTTGCAGTGAAAGCTATTTTGGATATTAAATTTAGTTTTCTTATTCATGAATTTTATTCATTATTTTTACATTGCTTTTTCTTAAATTAAAATCAAAGAATATTATAATTAGCATTATCTTTGTTTTCACTTGTATATATATTATTATTATTTTTCTTATCTTATTTTCTTTGATCTATAAGTATTATTATTATTTTTACCATAATGTATATTTATATAAATATGTATATTTATTCTTCTTTTGAATTTCCTATATATATATGTTTTAAAAGTATTTTGGTTGGGTGAATTTGGGTTTAATTTGTTAGTTGTTGTAATTATGTTCAAATGGAGGTTAATTGCGTGAAAAAGGGAAAATAAACCACAAAAAGAGAGTTCAATTTGCTTATTTAAACTAAAGGTTTCTAGAGGTGCTTAATGTAAATAAAATGTTTTTAGTTCTTTGCCATTTCAAACGACTTTCTAAAATCCCACGTTTTAAAACCTTGATCCGTTCCAATGACGGATTAAGCGAACCTTATAATTAAAATCGTTTTCCTTGTAAATAATAGAGTTTTGAATCGTTTTCCTAACTAAACGGTTTTGTACAAAAATAAATGGACTTGTATGCTTAATCACGTTTTTGGTTAAAACTTCTTATTCCACGTTTTCAAACACTCGAACCGTTCCAACGGCGATTTGAGTGAAAAACATGTAAATTAACGGGGTTTTGAAATGTGTCTAAATCGTTCCAACGGCGATTAAGGTACGAACCATGTAAACAAACACGTTTTTGGGGAGTGAGATTAGTTTAGACTTAATGTATAGCTTAAAGCATAATTCACGTTGTAAATAAACCAATTCTTCTTTCTATCTCTCTCTTTCTTCTACATACTTTAAATTCATGTAAAATGGGTGATTCTTTACTAATATGACTTATCAATAATATGCTCAAAACGGCTTTCAAAACGAGAAAGAAAAGGTTTCAAATGAATTTTAAACTTAAAGAAATATGCGATTAGTCCGTTAGCGCCTAACATGCTAAGTAGGAGGCCGGTGGTTCAGAACCAGGCGATGTCGGGGTGCCTAGTAGCCTTTCTCCGGAAAGGAGCTAGCCTTCTCGGCTCGTACCCAAATTTCCCGAACCCTCAGCGGTCTCTCGCAAGGGATCGATGTTCATTTCCCATTCGTGGGTGGCAACTCTTCCATACTCCGAGCTCCGGCCCAGCCGAGCAGCTTGATTCCGCGATTGGTTGCTTGCGGCGCCAATCACAACATCTGTCGTCAACGGTGTCCACCCCTTGGGTCTTTCGGGTGAGGCCGTGGCACCTACAGCACCCAACCCCCTAAACTTGTAACTTTTTTTCACCTGACCCCCTCAACTTAGGGGACAACCTCCCAACCCCCTCAACTCTCCAAAAACATCACATACAACCACTTACACCACTATGTTCGTGCGAGGTGCTGTCTGTCACACCCGACCCTAAACGACCTCAATCGGCATCAGGCGTGAAATAGAAAGATCATAATCAATACTTAGGAGTCTCCAATTTATCCAAATATCATTATATTACAATCGCAATACCAAAATTCTAACTATAATTCTAACAATAAGCAGCCAACTTCCAAATCTCACCTAATCGGTCGGTAACCTTCTCTATATCCCGTACTTTCTCACCTAAAAACATTAAAACATTTAAAAATGTGAGACAAAAATCTCAATAAGAAACTATCAGCTATAAAAATCAATTTTACTTAACATAACTACATATATACCTTTAGAAATGATTTAATCAAAACCTTATAAAATATACTTAACACTTAAATTCATATATATATATATATATATAATGTATCTTATCAAAACGAATCAAAATAGATAAACGTTTCATTAAACCAATTCATAATCAAATAAATGTTTTAGCAAACCAAGTAATCAAATAAGTGTTTTATCAAACCAACTCGTATTCAATCAAACGTAAAACCTTATATCAAAATCAATCATAATCGAAAACATAATCCAAATGAACTTAAAACATTGTATCCATCCTCGAGTTTCTCCCCTTAAATATCAATCCATAACCACATATATAGTCGAAACGTCTCTTAACATTGCCTATCCCATATGGTCTTACCTGACACTTCTTTCCCATACCCAATAGGTCTTTCAAACTGTGTACACATGCCATGTCCCTCACTGAACATGATCTTCAAATATAAAACCACCGATCCGGATAACTCTCGATGGATATAAAATCATAAAATCATAATGTGCTCAAATTTCCTTTCACAATCAAATTCCAAACTATTTCATAACCATAAATCATTTGGCTTCAATTAGCCCTTTTGTATCATAAAAATCATATTTGGACTTCAATCCAAAATAATAACAACAATAACCGCAACAGATTTCTCAATCCAAAAACAATTCGTAAGAAATCATCAAATTTATTTTGTTCAATATAAATATATATTGAAACCAAAAACATATATGTATATATGTAAATCAACCAAATTAAGCCTTAAATCAACATAATCAAGTAAAATCTGAAATTCACATAGAAGCATAATCAATAGCTTCATTTGAACCGTAATTTCACAATAAAAAACAAAATCATGAAAAACCCTAATTTTACAAAATTCCTGCGTAACCCTAAATATGGGGTCACAGCATCTGATATAATTTGGTGTTTGTTACTTTTATGCCATTAAAGTTTGAATCATGTAGTGTATTTGGTGTTTCTTATGCTTTGGATTTGCTAAATTTAAAGATAATTGTTCCAGGATGTTATTGATTGATGACAACATTTGGGCTGCCTGCTCTTAAACCAGATATCTTAGCTTATGGCTCTTATTTGGGCTGCCTGCTCTGTACATACTATGAAGTAGTAGTTTTAGTGTTCTACATTTTGGAATTTCCATTCCTACTTCCAAAAGATGTGCAGTTTATGCCTCAGAAACATGTAGTCAAACTCTTTCCTGATTGTTTTAGTGAGCAGCTAAATACCGCACTCAAATTACTATCACCGCCTTCATTTGGACTTTTTTGCCCTTCTCATAATTTTGATCAAAAACTAAAAATTCTCTCTCCAAAATCATAAACCCGAAAAACAATAATTGAAATTATGAAAATAATTGATGTGTAACAACCTGAACCACGAAAATGGACGATTACGAGTCGGAAACATTAAAATTTATGTTTTTTTATCAAAGAACTCATGAAAATAATACATATTTTCCATGACGATTTTGTATTTTTTGTCACAAAAAATTGGGGAATTTTGCATTTTTCGTCATAAAAAATTGAACGATTTAGTATTTTTCGTCACTAAAAATTTTACGATTTTGCACATTCAAAATTTGGCCTAAACGGATGCGGCATCCGTTCGGCCCATGGTGGGGGTGGACGTGGCACTCCGCCCCACCAATGGTGAGAACGGATGGCGCATCCGCCCGGCCCATGGTGGGACGGATGCGCCATCCGTTCTTGCCATGGGTCGGTCGGAGTGCCGCGTCCGCCCCCACCATGGGCCGAACGGATGCCGCATCCGTTTAGGCCAAATTTTAAATTTTTCTCTCAAATTTTTTTTCTCAAATTTTGAATCAAAAATTATGCAAAGGGTAAAATTGTCAAAAGATGGCGGTAGTAAGGAATTTAAGGGCGGTAAATAGCAATACCCCTGTTTTAACTATCATGTCTTCTGCTATTAAGAGCATTACCTAGAGAACAGATAAAGTTTTACATTTATGTTATGCTTTTGTTCTTGCTGCTTTCATATTTTGCAGTCCTCATATGAAATTTTCCATTGGATTTTCTTCAAGATACAATTGTGTCCTGTATGCACTATCTCATATTAAATTTTTTGAATACTGTAACTGGAATTTGTATGTTTTAGAAGGACACTACCTAGAGCTCGTAAATTGGTTAATAGGGATGAGAAGTGGACAACATGGGTTTTGCTCATGATTTTTCCTTCTAGAAAGAAATATGTATTTTCAACTAACCATCTAAATTTCCCGCAAGTTCACCCGAAATTTGAAGTAGAGACTCATGCTATCATCTTCTATTTTTCAGATAACTAACACCATTCCTTTTGGGTTTCAGGTAATTCTTCAGGTCTGTGTTTTCCACGGTTTCCTATTCTTTTTGTTCTGCTAAATATCTTTTTTTTTCTTTTGGATTTTGGTTATTAGTTGCAGTCTAGAAAAAAGCTTGTGGTTTTTTAGTTATAGATAATTAATTGATTTTAGTCTACATTGAATGAGATTCATTTGGGGTTAGAATCAGGTGAATAGTAATTTTCATTAGCTGGTTTACTGGTCATTCCTCTTTCCTGAAATTAATTGGTTTTGTATTTATTATTGTTGTTGATTAGCTTTAGTTTTGTATCTATCGCTAAGTTCTTACTCCTCAAGATACCACTGTATTCCTCTTTCATTTCCCTCTGTTTTGCTGATTAATTCCATTAATTGTGTACTTCCCTAATCTAGGCTTCGGAAACAATTACCCCTAAATTGATTGTGTTTGGTTTCTCTTTGATTTTTCCATAGAAATGTAGGGGGAATGTAAGCTCCCAACAGGAATTTAGATATGCTGTGAAGGAAGTTCTGGATGCGATGTTGCAAAAGGCTCCAATGAGAGGACCAAATTGGCGAGGATTTGCAGCAAAGAGAGCAACTATATTTGGTGCTACATCTTATGGCATGGATAGTTGCTAGAAGATTCTGGACAAAGAGTTGTGTGAAACCTGCCCTCTCTTGTTGTTTCCTCTGTATTGTCTTGCCTTTCATCAATGCAAGCTTGCATTCTGAATGCTGGATATTTTCTCCATTGTGCTGATTTCGCTTTTGCCAAAGAATCCTCATATGATAACAGAGGTTCGTGATTAGTTGCCGAATCGTTGTTGATGTTTGATTTTGAGATTTTTTTCCTCTTGTTTTTCAATTCGTTCCCTCTTACTCTTGCAGAAGAAGTATATACATATATAGCATTTTTTAGGGTATGCCAATGGTTTCTATAACTGCAATTTGTTGGTCTGTGGTTTGGCAAACACACCTAGAAACCAAAGAACATAAAAAAATTGAAAGGTAATTAATTAAGTAAATATGTATCATGTGGTGATATTTAGTAAGTGAATTGAAAAAAGAATGACTTGTTTCACTCATTTTTGCAGGGGTGGAGGACTTGCAATTGTTAGATGAAGGGCTGCACTTCTTACCGTTCAAGCATGCAATTTGGTAAGTTACAGAACAACTTTAGTTAAGGCTTGACCTCATCTTATTTGGTAAGTTGCAGAACAACTTTAGTTTCAGGAATAGAGGTTGTTGTATGCAGAGTTCGTATTATTCATCTTGACATTAAAGCTAGCAATATTCAATTAGACTTAAGATGTAAATGTTTCTATTCTTTCTTTGCCTAGTGATATTCAATTTTTTTGGGGTTGTTTTATGAATTACTTGTTTTTTAATTTTAATTTTCTTTTTTTCTGAGCCATTATTTATTTTTAAATGTTTTAGTCATTCGTTGGATACTTAATAGTTTAGTTATTTTCTCAATTGGGAAGGACTCTCTTCAATCCAAACTTAATATTGTGTTTTTTGTGCAAATTAATTAATTTTAAAATAAGAAAAATATATTAAGTTTAACGACGGAAACATGTGTCGCAAATTATGTCTATTCCGTCGGTATAGCAAGGTTCGGGGATAAATCAGAAGAACAGTTAACGACCACATTTTTTGTGTTTGCGACTGAATATTTAGTCGGTAATTTCGCGACTCTAGCCAAAAATGGTTACTAATAACTTACCAACCAGCTAGTTACTGACCGAACGATTTCAGTCAGTAACTCATGAAATTCGGTCAGTAAACGCATTTAGGGACTGAATTGCGACTGAATTTTCAGTCCCTAACTGCTGATTTTCTTGTAGTGATTAGTACGACCTTGATATGGTTTTTGTAAAATTTCTTGATAAGAGGGTTTGTATAGAATTCATTGTCGTCGGTCAAATTCTGGCCACGTTCTCTTGCCCACTCTACATACCGTGGTCTCCCTCCGTAATCTCCAAAGTTGTTCACCAAACTTAGTATTAAAAAAAATTGATTCTTTTGAGCTTCTGCTATTACAAAATCCAACCCCTAAAAAGAAAACAAGATCAACCTTACTTAACAAACAAATTGGGTGTGATATTTTATTTAACAATGTATATATTACCTTAAACATAGCCTCGTCGTAAGAACCGGGAGAAATCTGCAAGGATCTATGCTCATGACCGTCGCGAAAAGCCCAAGTTCGGGCAACATTAATCCCAGATCTATGGGCTTTTTGAAATACAGAAGTGACTTTATCCCTTGTAGAGGGATCAGCAGCCATGTACATCATCCAATATGCATTGAAACCATTTAAACAAAATTCCTTGTTATCAATCATAAAAAGGGTTCCTTTTGTTTTAGCAAAAATGTTGCTTGTATCATCAATATCTTTATCATGTCCTTGAACCTGAACCTGAACCTGTAAAATTAGTACTACAACAAAAAAACAAATTAAACACCTCATCTTTAAACCTACAAGAGAAAATAAACTTCTACTTATGATTCAAAGATTTTGATTTTGCTTATATAGAAGAGAAGGAGCGGTCATTTTGAATTTGCTATGTATGGGGTAGACACATTTTTTAGGAGCTCCACTCACTGATTTTCTTAACACAATAAGAATATTAATACTTCTAATAAAATACCAAAATATTTGTGGTAAAACAAAACTTCCTAATTTATTGCATTATCGAACTGGATGTATCAATGCTATAAGAACCGAATCGGACATCAAACCGGATTTATAGATGAGTCACGGTAACCAGGGGCGGAACCAGGATTTCTCTCATATGGAGGCAAACAATACAACTAAAATAATTTTTATCCAAAAAATAATAATTATAGAAAACGAGAGATCAATTCTCAAATTCAAGTAAAATAGTAGTAGAAATATAAAATCAAAATTCAAGTAGGAGCAAAAAAATACAAAAGCAGAGAGGCAAAGATCGGAGATGGAGTGCCAGATTTTGATCTAATGATCCGAATACGGAGGGATTGGCTGCCGATTTTGATATAATCTTAGTTAGGATTAAAGATTTCAATTTAGGCTTAAGAAGAAAGAAGAATTGAGGAAGAAGAACTAAAGAGATTAAAGAGAGTAAGAGAGACCGATAGTTTGTTTTAGGACATATTTAGTTTTACATTTAAATATTTACTTTTTATTTTTTTTATTTTTGTTTTAAACAAAACGACGTAGTTCTAATTAAATAAAACGACGTCGTTTTGCTTTAAAACAGAATTAAAAAATAAAAAGAAAATATTATATTAAAAACCATTCTTCATCCTCAATTATAGAACCAACAAACCTTAAACCTCCAGTGATGAAGGGGGCAAAACTCTAAAACTTCAAAATTAATACTTGAGTTTTTAAAAAAAATACAAATGTCAGCGGGGGCAACTGCGCCCAGTGCCCCATACTGGATTCTCCCCTGACGGTCACTTGGTCAGACCGGATGATGTAATAAATAAATAAATAAATAAATAATATTTATATATATAATTAATTTAAAGTTATTTTTATAAATTATATATATAAAAAAAATATATAAACAAATTTTGGTTTGTTATTTTTTTTTTACCAACTTGAAACTTAAATATACACGAGATAATAGAGTTTAGAATATAACTTGAAATACGTCAGTGTATTCTATGCCATTAGATCTTTTTAACGGTGTATTTTAAGCTTAAATCAGACAAATGATTAATGAGAAATTGATGCTCAAAGTGAACCACTTGAAATAATTTTTAAGAGATAAAAAAATTAAGCTTCCTCATCCTATGTAGAAAAGAAATTGTTTGTTGTTTTTTTTCTTTATTTCAAAAAGACTTTTACACGTGCATCTGGTTAGAGACGTACTTACATGATGTGTGAATGCCACACCGAATTGAGGTGCCTTAGAATGCCAGTTTGAGTTTTATAATTTATAGTTGGATTATAAGTCACTTTGGTTTAAGAGTCTTTTGAATTCATCATCACCAAGTTTCAGTTTGATTACAACCATTTCCGCAACAACAATAAACAATTTTGTAGGTTAAGCTAGTATTATTCTTAGGAAATTTACAAAAGTAGCCTTTGGAGAGTCCAATGTAAAGACCTATTTCAACACATGCTACCAAAGTAGATACTTTCAACCCGTATACCTAAAATGACTTTAAACTCTTCAACTTCTTATCCCAAACTCAATGCAAACTTCCAAAACATATCAAATTTCATTGGGCACCTCATCAACACGATCGAACCAGAGCATTTCTTTCCATTGATGTTGATTCTAACACCTCTAAGAAATACATTCTTTTTGTATTATGATATTTATTTACTCTTTTAATAAATTTGGTTCGGGGCTTTTTTGAGTCTGTGGTGGGGGTGCTAGCATAACTGAGATGTTCGCCGCTTGCCCTTCCTCGCTCACCAATCTTTAATATAAAAGAACACCTCTAAGGAATACATACATACTATAATTGGTTCGTGTCCTAAAATTTTAAACTGAATTCGAAATAGTCGATACTATGGAGAAAAGTTGAAACTGTACTTGACATCCACCATGATTATTGGTTCTCATTTTATGAAATGAGAAGCAAAATAGCTTCTCATTTCGTAAAATGCAAACCAAAACTATAAAATGAGAACCAAATATAGCTTCGCAAATCATAAATGTAAACCATTTTGGTTCAAATTTTATAAAATGTGAAGCAAAAAATCTCCTCATCTCATAAAATGCGAACAAAAATCATAAAATGAGAACCAAATATAGTTTCATAAATCATAAAATGCGAACCAAAATCATAAAATACAAACCATTTTGGTTCTAATTAGTGTTTTACAATTCTTCTCATTGTCTTTTTCGTTGAGATTATATGGAAATCTAGTTTCGATTCTATTAGTTTCTATTTTCTACGTTGTGTTTTAGTTATTTTTTAATTTACATTGAAGATATTTCTATTGAATACTGCAAAAATTATTGCTTCCTCTTCTTTAGTTTAAATTGCTTAATAGATTGTTCCGATAATGCTTCATAAAGTTTATGTCGGTGAAGAATATAATTGGGCGTTTGGTATTCTATTAGGATAGGGATAGGGATAAAGGTTGAGATATGGATAATGATATATCATTGGGATAAGGATAAAAATATATGATAGTCGAGAATTATTATTCAATGTTTAGTATGTGGGATAGAGATGAGGATAAAATAATACATTTTACTATTTTAACATTATTTAAACTACATAACATTAATTTGAAGGATAAGATGGACTTTTCCATCCTAAATTGCAGGAGCTTATCCCACATCCTTATACCACCCCCTCCTGGGTATAGGATTTGAGGGATAAGAAGCTTATCCCTCATCCGTCTCACTTTTCAATCTCCCAAACAAACGCGAGATAACTTATCTGATGTTTTTTTATCCCTATCTCACCTCCTATATCCCTTCTAACAAACACCCCGTAAGGGTTTGAAGAAGAAGATGATGGATTTGTGAGGTATTTTTAGAAAAATATATTAGAAGCGTCTAGTTTGGTAAATATGTCAAAACGAGTCTAAAAATATAAACGAACATCTTTATTGGACCAATTTTATAAATTTCTCTTATTTTTAAGCTTACGAACATATTTTTAAGCTTATTGTTCGTAGTGTCTCAATATAATTGACTCGTGACTAGTAGTACGCAATCATAGTTCGTTATGGGTCATGTTGAATTTGTTAATCTTCAACGACTTGACAAAAATCGGAGTAAACTTGAGATGGGAATAATCTCAATGGTTTATTTATTTAAAATAAATAAATAAAAGCCATCAATTTTGAAAATTTTTGGATTTTAAACATCGTAACTTTCATAATTCAATAATTTCTTTCTTTCTACCTAAATATTTTTTTTTTTTTTGAAAAATCTTTTTACGTTTTGGAAATTTTAAATCCCATCAATTTTTGGATTTTAAACATCCTAACTTTCATAATTCAATTATTAACTTTTAACCTTATTCTTTTGTTTATCAGCTTGTTTTGGTAGGCCCAAGGCCCATATCACCCAGCCAGTGTGAGTGAGGTATAAGGGTCCAAGGCCCACATTGCGCGGCCAGCGAGAGTGAGGTGTCGGAAACGCGAAATAGCGAATGCGTAATAATAGAGTAATGCCACATATAAAAGAACCCAGGCCAGGCGCGAGTAGACCTGATCCAGTTTCCTCGAGAAAAGAAAATTCCCGCGCATTTGTATTTCAAAATTTTTTTTTTCTGCGAAATCCCGTTTTGGTTAAAATATCATTTTCTCTCTCTAACAGAGTTTCAGTTATCGGCTGCAGATAAGATCGGCGATTTCAATTGAGGTAATAGTTTCATGTTTATCCGCAATTTGATTGGAAAATCGTAGTGTTGAAATATATTGGTCAATTTCCTGAGCTAGAAACTAATTTTGCAGGTTCATAATTAAAAGCATCTATTTCAAATCGCATTTAATCCGTTTTTAAGTCAGCTTCATGTTTGATCGATCATCCATATAGATATATGATTGACTTCCTTTTTTCCTTTTAAACAGAAAAACTAAACCGTGTTCAAATTGTTTCGGATTTTCTTATATAGATATTCATGAATTGATTTATTACTCTTTCGTAATAGAGGAGTAGGTTATATGCTACATAGGTAAATGATTTGATACGCTACTTCTGTGTCCACTTCTATCAGCTTCCGTGTTTCGCCGGAGCAACTGAAATGGACACTGAAGCAAATGAGTTTTTGAGCAAGCGCATGAAGCTTGGTGTACGCCTGTTCATCCTTCACTTTTGTACTCTCTTCCAGTTATGTGATTAATTAATCATGTTTTTCACTGGCACGATTAACTGTTCTGCTTTTCAGATGGAAGAGAAGGAACGTGAAGAAAGAGATGGAACGGCTCTAGAGATTGTAGAGATGGAAGAAGCTGAGACAAACACTTTAGGATCTGAAGAGATGCAGATCAATATTGCGCACATTCATGAGAAAATCGAGCACTTCACCCAAATGGTAACTATGCGGAAACGTGTTTGTTGTATAACTAAAAAAACTTACAGAAAAAGTGTTTCGTACGGTGTTTCCTGATTTTTGTGACATTTTCCCCAATTTCCAATTAGTTGAAAATGCTTATTGATTTGGTACTTTGAAATAGACATATGATCAACTCATAAATTCCGAGTGTACTTGTTCTTATACCCGCTTATTTCATTTCATGTTTTTAAATTCTTTTTCTGATCATGTAGGTATCTGAACTACTGGAATCAGGAAAAACAATGTTTAAGGAGCTGAGTAATGAATTTGAAGAGCGGTTGATTACGTCAGTTGTTAAGAAACTACATGCCTTACATTAATGTAATCGTGGATGTTTTTCATCTTATAATTCTTGCCTTGTTCATAGGTTGCATAAGGAACACATGGAAAAATGGCTTGAAGAGATCAAAGAACTCCGGATGATGGATGCCTCAAATGAGGAGGCCAGTGCTGTCCTGCATAATGCTAGATATTTGCTTCATAACCCTGCCATTGACTGTTGAAGGTAATTTCTCAATATACTTTTCATGGAGGGGTATGGATTTAGGGAAAGGCAAGTTTCAAATGATGCAACGTTCTTTTTATGTGATGATGCAGAAAGAAACGGAAGAAAGGATATGATATCCCTACAAATCCCCTTTGCTTTCTCCTCAATATTTCTTTAATATGAACATTTTAATCTTATTAATTATTTCTTTACATATGTTTATTTTATTCTTATTACTCAAAATAAGAGGTCACGGAGCGGCCTCTTGTCAAATAAATTGGTAGGTGAAGGCTTGCTCCCAGTACACCCTTATGGTGGGACCCCTCTCCGGCCTGGACGCATAGTGCACCGGGCCTTCCTCTATTACTCAAAATCTTTCATTATTCCCTCAAATATTCAAATATAACTGATCTTATAACCCTTCATTTCTTTCTTAAACAGAATGAATGTGCCAATAGAAATGAGGATAAAGAGAATTTGTCAGCAGTCATCCCTGCAACTGGGACTTAGAAAGAACCATATATTATTAGTTGGGTCAATCACTTGTGCTTGGGGGGCATCTTAAGGGCTTAAAACCGTCAGGCCCAAACAACGATGTAACTGTCAATAAGAACCTGGTAGGAGGAGTAGGACATCTTCTATATAGATAGGGAAGTAGCGTAGTGATAGACAGTGAGTTGCCCCCTATCTTGTCATTTGCATTGAAACAGGAATTTAAACATCTTCAACGTATGCAGTAGATAATTTTATCATCATAGTGATAAATATTTATTGCAAGCTGAGGAGGTCTGATTAAATAGAATGTTAATGCTCAGGTTGAAAAGCAAATTGTGCTGGGACAAACCGACTTAGCAGGGTAAACTTTGAAAGTGAAAGGGATAGCTTACTCTTAAACTGTAGTCTTAAACTGCATACAGCATCATTCACCAATTTGTGCCTTTTCCTTTCATCCACTGTGCAAAAGTAGCATGTGATTTGTGAAGAAACTAATGCCTTGATTCCATTCTACAGGTTTTGCTAGGCTGAAAGCCGAGTTCCCAGAGACAACGGCTTAAAGAAAAGAATTATCCTTACCATAGCATACTATGCATATATATAGATCCTTAGTTCAATGTGAATAAGTTGAAACTATATACAGAAGTTAAGTTGAAGATTCTATAGTTTCTGTTACCATTGTTAGCCAAGAGGTAGGCCAATGAGATATTATTTTCAGATCTCTCCAATTTTACATATATTTCTATACAGCTATAGGAAAAGACACCCCGTACATATGAACAGTCACCTGTTTATTCAAATCTTAGAGTGTTTGGTTGTATGTTTGTTGGATTTTCTTCTCATACAAATGGTTACTGACTTTTTTTATCTTGAGCTTAGAAACTTCATAATTTCTAGACAGATAATTCTATATCAGATAATACATTACACTTACACGATTTAGCGCAAACAGATGATGTTACAACAATTGTTGTTGCACCTTCAGTTTTTCAAGATCAACATTTTGTTAGTGATATGCCATCTTTTGTTTCTCGAACATCAACAAGAAATAAGAAAAGCACCACATTATTTTCATTGGAATTTAATAACCTCAAAAACATCTGCAGCTAAACCAACTTAAAGGTTGGTTATCCTTTATCCTCTTTTGTTTCCTGATAAGTTTTCTAATGCTTATAAGAGGTTGCCTTAACAGTATCAGTTGTTTCAGAACCAAAATCATATAAACAAGTTGTTAAAGAGCAATGTTAGAGGTTGCCTTAACAGTATCTCTTGCTAAACCAACTTAAAGGTTGGTTATCCTTTATCCTATTTCCCTTGCAGGCCGCCTTACTTTAATCCAATCTGTCAACTGCGCGGCTCCGAACCATATCATGCAAGCCTGTAAGCTCCCTGAGCCGGTTCTTAACGAGTTTGATAAGATTAACCGGCGTTTCCTTTGGGGAGAGTCTGGAGAAGGGAAAAAGATTCACCTGGTTCCTTGGAAGGACGTCTGCCAGCCGAAAAGCAGGGGGGTCTTGGTATAAGGCAAGCTAAGGACAACAATAAAGTCCTTTTAATGAAGCTTATCTGGAGAATGTGGCAATGCCCATCCTCTCTTTGGGTTCGTCTTCTCTGCGGCAAGTATCGGAAAGACAAAATTTTTGGTGGCCCTAAGGAGAGAGTTGTCAGCTGTTCCTTCCTCTGGAAAGGGCTTAGCGCTGTGTTTGCCGAGTTTTGCACGGGGATTGGCCTGGAGGTGGGTAATGGTAAGTCCATTAGTTTCTGGTATGACACCTGGATTGGTGACAAACCGCTTATAGAAGTGTGTAGATCCCCCCGCCTAGTAACATCCGTCCCTGGAAAGTTGCTGATGTGGTGGACTCGGAGGGAGACTGGATCTGGTCTAAGTTTGACACCTTCTTTAGCCTGGAGACCCTCCTTAGAATTAGAGGAGTGAAGATTAGTAATCAAGAGGAAGATAAGGACAGACACTGCTGGGCCTTGACCAACAATGGCGCTTATTCTTGTAAGTCAGCCTATGAAGCTTTTACCCCTAATAGGGTCGATCCTCCATCGGACATTTGGAAATCCATTTAGGCCCTTAAAATCCCTTAGCGCATTAGGAGTTTCCTGTGGCTGGGAGTCAAGAACAGGTTGCTCACTAACTCGGATAGGCACAGACGGCACTTGGCGGAGTCTGGAGCCTATAGTAGATGCAGAGGCCATGTGGAAACCTTGTGCCATGCTCTGAGGGATTGCCCTAAAAGTAAAAATGTTTGGGAGGAGATTCTCCCTCACCACACTCTCCCTTCCTTCATGGCTCATTCTGAGGTTGACTGGTCCTCTGATGGTGCTAGTGGGAAATTATTGGCCAACATGGAGCACGGTGACATTTTCTTTGCTATCATCTGTCACCAAATTTGGAAGTGGAGGAACGAGGAGTTATTTGCTGATAAAACTGTCCTTATTCCTAACTTACTTGATTTCTTTTCGAAAAAGCTCTCTATTATTACGAAGAGCTTTGAAGGGGATCCCCTTGTCAGACCTACCCAGGAAAAAGAGGTCCACCTAGTTGGTTGGAGCAAGCCTAGAGAAGGGGTAGTGAAGCTGAATACGGATGGCTCCTGCCTTAGCAATGGCGGAATTGCTGCTGGAGGAGTTCTTCGTGATGCAGGTGGCGCTTGGCTGGCTGGGTTTACCCATAACCTGGGGATGGGCTCATCCTTTTCAGCGGAGCTTTGGGTATTCTCTCGGGTATCAAGCTTGCCATTAGCCTGGGTGTTAAGAGGTTATCTGTGGAATCTGATAACTTGGAGGCAATCAACAGGATATCTGATAACCAGGCTTTTTGTCTTAATAGCCAAAATCTTATCAAAGCTATTTTAAAGCTTCGCCCTTCCTTTGAGGTCTTAAGTTTCTGCCATATCTACAGGGAACAAAACCGGGTTGTGGATCGCTTGGCAACTGTTGGGCATGAAGGGATGTTAGGTGTTTCTACCGTTTCTGTTTCTCCCATTTTTCTTTTGTCTATTCTTCTAGAGGATAGGATTGGGGTCAGCCTGCCTAGACTGATCTCAGGTTAGTCTTTTTGTTTGTTTGTTTTCCTTTCCTGTTTCTACCAAAAAAAAAAAAAAGAACAATGTTAGAGAGATGCAATGACAGCTGAGATTAAGGCACTTCAAATAGAAAATTTTATAATTCTCTATTTAAATCATAAACAAATAAGTGAAATATTTCCAAAGCATTCATAAAAATAAATTAAAATACATAAGTACGAACATAAAAATGCATGGAAATATAAGTAAATTTCAGATTTATCATTAACTTTTTGAATTTTTTATTTTAAGACCGTCAACTATCGTTTTGAGGCATCGAGCGGTCACTGGTGTTAAAAAGTGTAAAGTTCAGTGACCATACTATTAAGAATTGAAATTCAATGGTCACAATATTAAAATGGGTAAAATTCAGTACTCACGGGTGTAATTTACCCTAACATTTTACATAAGTTTCTCAATTCTTTGTTCTGACGTGCCCCAAACAATATGTAAAATATTTTCATTTCCAATCATCACTTGGTGATGAAATTTACATTGTATACTTAAATTAATTTTACCTTTAAATTGTTTCCAGCGGAGAGAAGACCATTAATTATTCACAAAAACTGTGGGTGTTGACATCGTTAATGTTGTTAATTAGTTCAAATATTTGAAAAATGAAATCATTTATTTCCTTGGTGTTCACATTGCATTTCAATTCAACAAAAATAAATTAATGACTAAATTTAGTGACCGGCGGCGAGTATGTCATGAGTAGCCATGTGGTATTTCGAAGAACATGGCACATGATAATCCCATAATATATGACATTCTATTTAGAATTTCGGGGAAAATAGGGACAAAAAAATGATTATGGTTTGTTCAGGAAGACTGTAATTTAAAAGTTTAAATAAAATATTATAATTACTGATTACAACTAAAAACACTTTTTTCTTAAAAAAAAAAAAATTTATTTTTACATATCGACTAAACATAACTCTTAAAGAATGATACGGATCGGTTTTGGACGAGTTGATTTTAATCTTAAATTAACAAAGATGGTTTTTTCTAACTAAATTAAAAGGAGTTAATTCCGGATTTTACAGAAATAGAAATTCTCCATTGTTGAAGGTATGAAACCCTAACAAAACTCTTAAAGAGAAGATAATGTTTTTGATTAATTGAAAGTTAATTGGTTATAAAGAAATAGATGAATTTAGGGTTAAGGTGCAAAAATGCCCCTGACGTTTTGGGCCAGGAGCAATTTTATTCCTAACGTCTAAAATGGTGCAATTTTACCCATAAGGTTTGTAACCAAGAGTAATTTTACCCCTAACGTTGATAAATTGGATCAATTTCAGACACTATTATAAAATACAGTCATTTTTTTTATTTTGCACCAATTGCATATCAATTTCTTCTAAAAAAAGATATGTTTTTTGTAATTTAATAATAAAATTGGAGATTAATATTTATAAATTCGGTGAATTTTTTAAATGTTTTTTGTCTAATTCGTACAAAGACAGTATATTTTTAATATTTTTTCTTATTTTTTCACATCCCAACATATGTTTGTGATTTATTACTGATAAAAAAATAACGCATGTATGAAGTGTAAATGACAAGATTCATGACCAAGAAGACAGTTTGATGAATTATTTCTCAAATTGACCCAATTTATCAACGTTAGGGGTAAAATTGTTTTCGGCTTCCAACATTAGGGGTAAAATTGCACTATTTTAGACGGTTAGGGGTAAAATTGCTCCTGACCCAAAACGTTAGGGGTATTTTTGCACCTTAACCCATGAATTTATAGCATTTTAAAACCTAAATGACAAATTACATTAAAGGGCAAGTGCATAAAATTATATGTATAGTAAAAAAAAGAAGATGTAAAATGGGTTAGAGGTAAAGAGGTGATATTAATGGTAAAGGACGGTAAAGTTATCATTAGGAAGGAGCTGGTGTGAGGGGCAAGTCTGATTTGCAAGACTTTTTAAAGAGTCCGACATGGCGTGTCAATGGATTAAAAAGAATCAGAAGCTTTGCGTCAAACCGACACGATGTGTCGACTATGTTTTTCACATAAAGAGTATTGTCTTTGCTTCGGTGCTTTCCTCTTTGATCCGGCTTCTTCCACCACTCGTCCCCTCTCATCTAGTCAACTAGATGCCCGCATCATACTGATCATCTGTTAGTGGGCAGAATCTTTTAATTTCCATTATTTTTTAGTTGCTGAAAATAAAGAACAGATAAATAAAGAACTGGTCTCAAGTAGGAAACCACTAGTAGCGTAAAAATATGTTAAGATATTGGGGAGCGGGTTGTAAATTATTGTATTTAATCCCCAAAAAGAATATCTCAATTTTGAATTATAAACTTCTTATTATGGTTTGTTCTTACCCGAAATAGAAATTAATTTCCTTGATTGAAGATCATCTCCTGATTGGGATCTAAACACTTCCTCCCATATTTCAATTTGTGACTTGCCCTGGTTCTCATCCTCCTTGATATTCGTCTTCCACTTTCTACCAGCATCAAATGGGATAGCTCGGTGAAGCTTGTCAAACCATTTCCTAACAATATCTTGCATGCCTTTCCACACTCCCACATTATATCGAATGGACCAGCCCCAAACCTTATTGGTCTCCACTCTGCTAACTTGAAGACTCGCCACAACCATCTCTCGATCATAGCTACCTCGAATCGAATGTCCCGGCGAAACATATCCACCCAATTTGAAGTGATCCCTTGAGCACTTTTCATAACCCCGTGATTTTGAATTGAAAATTTCCGGATATCTCTATACTTCACGTCATCAATCCAGATGCTAGGCTCAACCTCTACTCGCCTACGACCGACATCAAATGGAATATCCCGGTGACACTTGTCAACCCACTTCATAGTGATCCCAAGAACACTCGTATTAGCTCCCTCGTCACTTGGGGTTGATAATCTCGGGACTTCTAGACTCTTCTCTTCATCTTTAACATTCTTTTGGTTACTTGTATGATAAATTATTTATTAGTCTCTACATTATTACCTTATATATTATTTAGTCCTCGTATTTTTCATAACACGTTACAAAGTTTTTAAATTGTAGCCAGTTCAACACTTTATTCTATCTATCCATTTAAATTACTGATTTGCTTTTATAATAAAAGGTAAATTATATTTTAGTATATTACATTTTGATACCTAAATTTTATTTTTTATTTAAAATATTATTTTAAATATGAAAAATACACTTTTATACTTTTATTTTTTTAAATATGTTTGTGACATTTTTGTCTCTCTATTCTCCTCCCTCTCTCTTATCTAATTTTAATAAAAACATAATTTTAATATTTTAATATATAAAAATAAATTTTTTTTGAACCCAAAAATCGAAAATCTCATATAACAATAGGATTCGCATCCTCAATAATAATGTTTAACAACCATTCCGGCACTTCGGAAGATACAAAATCGTTAGCATTGGAATAGGCCTACATAGCTACCAAATGAGCAGCCCTATTCGCTAAACGAGGAATAAATGACAAATTAAAATCGGGATTGGATCCTAGAATAAACCAACAATCATGAATAAGAGATCCAAACTCCGAGATGTCTCTTTTTCTTGACAGAATCACATCCACAACTACTTTCGTATCTGACTCAAATTCAACATGTGTGTAATGCAAAGCCAACAACCAAAGCATACTAGTTCTTAATGCTAATGCATTGACCACTCGAGGCTCCCTGGAACCTGTGACATAGCTACTGCTACAGAATAAAAATGCTCCCATTGCATCCCTGACCACTACTCCCATCCCACAACACCTCTCCTCCATGAACAACGCCCCGTCAACATTACATTTAATTGAACCTAACGTTGGGGGCTTCCATTTCGGAGAGGGAATAGAAACAGGAAAGGAGAGTCTGGTTAATACCTGCGGGATTAGACGTGATGGACCTGCTGAATCCGGCTGCCGACGACGTTGATCTGCTGTTGACGGGTCAGAATGTACCGTGCCATGATCTCGCTGCCCAATCATGGGACTGGCGCCGGTTCCACGCTGAAATGCCCTCCACTCGTGGTACTCTTCGATTCCTAGTCGCCAACTGGTGTCCACAGGCCACCATTCCATATGCCATAATACCCGGTTCCGGTGTTCCCAAATAGTCTTTGAATCACAACACGTCCGGATGAGCCTGTCTTGATTTGGCATGCACAATTCACTACCAGACACAGGTGGGACCCCAAGGTCTGGGGTTTTTTTATTTTATTCAACTTATGCTTATGAAACCCCTTCTTAAAACGGATCTGGAATAATTGATTAATAGAGCTGCTCATTAAGTGTGTAATGTGATCCATAAAATAATGGATGATCTACCATTGTGTAAGGTTCATCAAGATGTATAGGTGCACCGCCATAGCCGCTCTCTGCCCAGCATGAATGAGAATGAAAGAGGTTTCGCGTCTAGATGGATCATCAGGATTAGGAAGCGAGCTCTTCTTTTATATTACCCATCTCTGCAACCACCCTACAGGGATTCTCCTCAAAGAGATTAAATTAAAACATATATTTAGATTTTCTCGTCTATTCAGAGGTAACAAAGTGGACTTATTCGCCCCTGTCTCTTATTCCCAGGAGTTTTTGACGTTACATGGTATTTTATCGGAAGTAAATTCCAGGGGGCTGAGGGAGAAGTCACATCTTCAAACTCTGGCAATTGGCGGCAATATCTAAACGTATCAGATGATAAGGAAAGAGATTCTGCCCCCGAACCCTTCACAGCCCCGGCCCCCGCCTTAAGGGAGGCCGTAATAGCCAATCTGCAACAGTTTGTCCACCAAGTTGAGGGGTCGATAAGTCGACTATCCTCCATAAATCACCTGCAAAACTGCAATCAACAAATAAATGGTTAGCCGTTTCGTCCTGCTCCACAGACACATGGCATTCAGTCGTGATGGGAACACGTCTTTGAGCCAATCTAGCTCGAGTGGGTAAGCAGTCTGAGCAAACATGCTAGATAAACAATTTAAGCTTAGGGGGGACATCCAACCTCCACAAACCTCTCCAGCCCTCATTACCCACCTCTTCTTCCTCCCCCTTCATCCCTTCCGTGTACCCTGACCTCACGGTATAGAAACCATCTTTTGACTAATGCCACACCCTAGTGTCTTCTCTAACATCAAAAGGTAGGATGATATCACCAATATCACTCACTCCTGCTTCATTTAAACACCCATGAAGCCTATCCAGATCCCATCCCCTACCATTTTCAAGTAACAGGTCGGCAACTCTCATATCTTGCATCCCAGGGACCAAAAATGAATTTATGAAGAAATCATCTAGTTTGGGCACCCATGCATCCTTCTAGACTCTAATAGTCTTCCCATCTCCCACTCTCCATCTTAGTCCCTTTTTCAATAACCACAAACCATTCTAGATACTTCTCCAAACCATACTAGGATTATTGCCTAATTTGGAGAAAAGTAAGTCTTCCTTTGGAAAATATTTAGCTTTGAAAACTTTACTTACTAAAGTATTTGGCTCACTCACTAGCTTCCAACCCTACTTTCCTAACAATGCCAGGTTAAACATGTGCAGATCTTTGAAGCCCATGCCTCCAACATCCTTTGGTCGACATAATTTAGCCCAATCAAACCAATGGATACTCCTTTTTCCCTCAGGTTTTAAACCCCACCAAAAGGAGTTCATCAATTTTTGGAGTTCATCACAAATAGACAAGGGTAAAAGGAATGTACTCATACAGAAGGTAGGTAAAGCTTGAGCCACTGACTTAAGCAACACCTCTTTGCCAGCCTGAGAAAGAAATCTGAGACCCCAAGCTCCAAACTTCTGACGCAGTCTATCAATCAGGAACTTGAAAATGCGCCTTTTCGACCGCCCAATCAGTGAAGGGAGGCCAAGATATCTCCCAGTATCCAAAGGGGTATGGACCTGCAGAATGCCTTTGATTTCATTTGCCAGATTCCCACTAACATTCGAACTAAAGAAAATCCCTGACTTATTTCGATTTACTGCCTGACCTGATGCCCTCTCATACTCAGTTAGGATGCTCAAAACTTTTCCTGCTTCACTAGCCAAAGCGCTAAAGAACAGAAAGCTATCATCTGCAAAAAAAATAGATGTGTGACCGACGGAGCTCTGTGACAAATACGACAGCCAGATAATAATCCCTCGCTCTCAGCTCGCCTAATTAGTTTGGATAGAACTTCTGCGCACAGAATGAATAGGTAAGGTGACAGCGGGTCTCCTTGCCTGAGACCCTTGCCCGGGATGATTTGCTCAGTACATTCTCCATTTACTGCCACCCTATACCTGACCGAAGTTACACACAACATCATCCAACTAATCCAGGTGTCATTAAAGCCCATTCGAGTCATTACAATCTTCAAAAAATCCCAATCAACCCTGTCATAGGCCTTACTAATATCAATTTTAAGAGCCACCTGACCCTTTCTCCCTCTGTTTTGCCTCTTCATAAAGTGAATGGTTTCGAAGGCCACCTGCATATTATCAATTATGGACCGACCAGGAATAAAAGCAGATTGTGTATCCCCAATTATTCTAGGCAGGACCCCCTTCAAGCGGTTAGCCAAGGCCTTTGCAACTACTTTGTAAATCACATTACACGGGGAGATTGGACGAAAATCCTTTAGCAATCTAGGGTTGTCAATCTTTGGAATAAGAACAATAGTGGTATCATTAAGTTCAGAAGGAAAACTCCCTGCCTTCAGCCAATCTGCGCAGGCAATAGCCAAGTCCTTCCCAATGATATCCCAAAAAGATTGGAAAAACTCAGGGTTCAAACCATCAGGCCCAGGGGATTTGTTCGGACTCATCGAGAATAGTGGATTCTTGAATTCATCAATCTCAAAAGGTGCTGTGAACATCTCATTTGTCGACAAGTCAACCACAGCTTCAATAACATTAGCAGTTTCATTCTGAGTAGTAACAGGACTAGCAAACACTTATTGAAAGTATTGATGAACCAAACCCATTATCTCACCCTGATTTGTAAGTTCCATTCCAGAGTCATCACAAAGATAGACAATTGAGTTTTGTTGTCTCCTTGCTTTGACACTAGCATGAAAAAATTGAGTATTTCTATCACCCTCTGTCATCCAAAAAACTTTGGCCCTCAGCTTCCAAAAGCTCTCCTCAGCTTCCAATACCTCATTCAGCCTTCGTTTGGCTAAGAAAAACTGAGCTATAGAAGCCCCGTCCCCCTTACCATGAAGATCCTGCATTTGATTCCCCCACTTTCTGATTCGGCTCTTGAATCTCAAGTTGTAAATTTTCCCCCATTCCGTCATTTTCCTCACACACTCCTTTAGTTTCACAGGCACAGGCCTTTGACCCTGACTATTCCAACTACTAATCACCAGGTCCTTGAAATCCTGCTCTTTCAGCTACATTTCCTCAAAATAAAACCTCTTCGGCCTTTGATGTGACTCTTGTTGGGTCATTCGAAGAACTAGAGGAAGATGATCAGAATACCCCGACATGCAAGAATTAAATTGATAGTTAGCAAACATGTTGATCCAGCCTGCAGATGCAAAACCCCTATCAAGTTTCTCTCGTACCCACGTCTCAGTACCTCGACCTCTCTCCCAAATAAACTGGTTTCCTTTTAGCTCTAATTCTGACACCCCACACTCTTCAATTGCCTCACGAAAGTCACTCATCATATGGGTAGGGAATTTTTTTTTAGAAATATAAAAATAAACATATAAAATATATAAAATTTTATTTTTAATATTTAAAATGATAGATGATTAAGTATAAAATTTAAATTTAAATATAATATAGATGATAACATTTTTAAAATAATAATTTTTTTATTTTTAGGAGAAAATAATAATATCTTAAAATTTTATTTTTATATACTAAATTTTTACCTTATATTTTTTGTTAAAATTAAATTGGAGATAAAGGAGGGGAGAAAGACAGCCGAGAATAATTATTTTGGACACTAACTAAATGTGATAAGGTAATTATTTTTGGATATTTTGAAAAACTATAGACTTGTTTATAGACTTTTTTTGATCAAACAAAACAGCCTAAAGAGTACTTGTCATCCTAGGGATACAAGTTCCATATAGAGATCAGAAAATTATCTTGGATGCCTGCAGGCGGCACCTCACACTCGTGAAGACCCAAATTTAAACTTCATGCGTAGTTTGCCATCCAATCCGCAGCTCGGTTGTCTTCGCGTAAAACATGAATTAACTGAACTTCCCAATCTTGCTTGAGTCACTTCTGACATTCCACAATAAGCCAGTAGAATCTATGCCTATGCTCCGTACCCTCCTTGACCGTGTTAACGATAACCAGAGAGTCCATTTCAAAAATCACCCGACGGTAATGCATGTCCCAAGCAAATTTCTGACTTGTTTATAGACTAGGCAACAAGTGAATATATTTAAGAAACCGTAAATTGATCTTGTTATAACTCTAGAAATTTATTTATAACATGTTATTATACCTCTGTTATTTATCGTAAAAGTTTTTTTTTTTTTAAATCAAGTCGTTTATGAGCGGTTCGATGTTCGATTCAATAAAAGTTTGATCATGTTTATCTCGATTATAAATGAGCCGAGCTTGAGCATGGTGAAACTCGGTTTGAAAACTTGATTATAGGTTCATGAACAAACTCAAGAGCAAACTCAATTATAATGTTCATAAACATGCTCGTAAGCAAGCTTGGTTCAATTTTTCTTTAATAATAATATTTCTATAAAGTGGAAATGTAAAACACGTACAAGTTTTGAGTAAACTTTAGTTTTGTAGATTTTAAAATCATGTAGTTTTGTGTAAAGAAGTTGCAAATCAACAAAATTAATGAATTGTTCGTAACTGAAGTTCATGAACTGAATTAATAAGCTGCTCGCGAGCAAAAGCTCGTGAATAGACTTGTTAACAAGCTCGCGAACAACTTGAGCAGCTAATGAACAAAATGTTGAGCTCTATGAATTTTCTGAAGAGCCAAATCTAAACATACCAAAACTCGGTTAGGTTCGACTCGATTACATACTTTCAACTCACAAACTTAATATTTTTTAGCAAACAAAATTAATAGTTAACCAAGCTAAATTATTAATGTCCTTTTGTTGACTATTTTATTCTTGTTACACCGTCAAAAATTCTTGTGGTTTGGTTAATTTAAAAATGCAGTTTTTGTGTTTTAGAAGTTTGTAAACATGAATATATACTTTATGAATTTTTCAATTAAAATGATATACGAATCAATTTTTCAATCAAACAATATTTGTGATTTAATTAATTTGTAAAGTTGGATATTGAATTTTGAATAACTTATAATTTTTTTTTTTAATTTCTTAAATTCGCTTCATTTTAGATTAAATAGCTATACAATAACTTTTGACAAAAATGAATAAATCTATAAACTACAAAATACATAAATCTATATTGATAAACTTTTAAACTTTTACAAATCCAACAAATTACAATGTTTATTCTTCTACATGTTCCTTGAAAAAAATAATTAAATTTTTTCAAAAAAAAAAAAGAAAAATAATAATTAAACAATTGATTTGACTTAGAAAATTTCAGTTGGAGAATCTTCCGTTCCATTTGGTGTTAGTAGTTAATTAGTTGTAATAAAATTATATTTGAATCTTGCGATACAATTAACATTATAGTTTACATCTCATCTGTACTGAAACGTACTACGGATTATATATAATTATTAGTAGTTTATATATATATATTTTATTTATGTCCAGCTTCCATGAATATGAATTTGAACCAATATTGGAATATTTGCATGTGACAATAATTTGACAAATTAAATAACCCAACTGTCCTCCATATTAATAAGTTTGACCTTAATATTTCATTTACACATCAAGCACATGCATATTGGGTGTTTATTTTCTCACTATTTTTAATATATAATTAATTTAAGTAATCAATGGACCGAGCAAGGAATAATTGATTTTGACAACTACCTATTAAGCTATCCTGTAACTTTTATATTAACATATAATATTATTATTTTTCTTTTGGTTCATAAAATATAAAATGTATGAATACTTAAATTATCAAGAATAGAATATATGGATAAGATATAAAATTATGTTGATAGTGAGAGAATAATTTTATTTTTGATATCTAAAATTGTGTAATTTTACCATTAACGTTGACAATCAAGAGTAACTTTTATCAGTGTTGTAAAAGTCGATCAAGTCAGCGGCCGATTAGTCGATATATCAGTCCCACCGACTGGAACACTTAGAGGAGCTTTTGTGTCAATCACTTCCATTCCTCTTGTTAGACCATCTGTAGCACTCATAGCTACAGCCCTAACTCGATACAGGGTGGAGACAATGGGGTCGGTCCATGGATTTTCCTTCCTTTTGCTGCCCAAGGATTCCCTGAGTAAGAACCGTCGTATCATCACTTATTCAATCAATAAATAGAATCACTAAAAAATCCAAAGAAAGGACAACACCAACCGATTTTGTATAACTGGTCGATATAAGTCGGGAACCCGATTTTCTTCCGTCTAGGCAGTTCAAATCGGGTTAGGCGGGAAAAAAAATCGGTTTAGGCAGCAAAAATCGGTTGAAACGAGTTTAAATCGGCTCAATTTATATAAATTATAATTAGTAAAAAATAATACAAGTAATTAGTATTAACTAATAACTATTTTAGTATTTATTTAAAACAAATATTTATATTTTCTATTATATAATATTTATTATTATTATTTTAGATAGTATAATTTATATTTTAAATGTTTTTATATAATATTTATTTAATATAAATCTAAAAAATAGAAAAATACAAATACAAATCTGATTAATCTTCTGATTTACCTAGCGTGCTCTAGTCTTATGACGCTGACGACTTTATGGACAGATCCGAGGTTTTCTGCCAGATGTGGAGAGATTTCCCCCAAGAGCCTTTGTTGTTAGGGTTCTAGGGTTTCATCTTCTTCCACTATTTTTAGAATTAGACTGTGATTGCCCTGTTGTATTTGGGGTGCCTCTTCTTTAGTTGTTTTCTGGACTCCCGTTATGGGGAGTGCACAGTAGAAGGAATTTCAATGGAACTATTCAAATGAGTCATCGCTATGTCAGGCCACATTCATTGCACCAATTCAATATGATTGAATCATGCGAGTCCACTTGTCAACCTATGAATGCACAGGAACAATGCCAGAGGAGGTTTGTTGTCCGACGAACCTACTCTGTATTGGGTATACATCTCAAGTCCCACATTGGAAAGATACAAGGGAGTTGCATAGTTTATAAAGAAGTTCACCAACTACATTAGTATGAGGCCTTTTGGGAAGGAGCCCAAAAACAAATCCGTGTGGGCTTGACCCAAAGCGGACAATATCATACTAATGATGGAGCTGTTGGTGAACTCGTGGGCCCTACAAATGGTATCAGAGCCGATGATTCGGCTGAGAGAACGTGCATGAGATCTAAGGAGATGTGGGAGGCTCTCAGTGTGACCTTGCGATGGGAAATCTGTGCTTGGTGCCTTGTGTCGAAAGTCTTCCTGATATTGTGGTGGTCAGACGGCGTGTTTCGCGGGTTGGCGACGGTACAAAATGATTAGACAGATTATCGCTGAATGGGAGGCTTGTGGTCCTTGGTCTGAGGGGAGGATTATTGGGTATACATCCCAAGTCCCACATTGGAAAGATACAAGGGAGTTGCATAGTTTATAAAGAAGTTCACCAACTACATTAGTATGAGGCCTTTTGGGAAGGAGCCCAAAAACAAATCCGTGCAGGCTTGGCCGAAAGCGGACAATATCATACTAATGGTGGAGCTGTTAGTGAACTCGTGGGCCCTACACTCTGATGGCTAAATCAGTTTATGAATGGACTAAAGGATGATCACAATCACTAAACAAAAGATGTAATATAAACTTAATAGAATGAATGAACATGTGTACATGAAGCTGCGTGATTATGGTAACGAATGGATTCTTAACTAGGTCTAGTGAGACTTCTCGAATCAAACTTCTTAATACGTAATTGTAACACTTTGTTCTGTTGAGAAAATGTCACGTGTTCCGAAAATTGATTTCAACCTCTTGAGCGTCATGTAATAGAGTTATATTTATCTAATATCATATAATAATAATAATAATAATAATAATAATAATAATATTTACATATACATATATGACCGAGTCTTTGTTTTTGAAATATGTAGCTTCTAGGGTGTAATTGATAAAGTATATGTATTTTAAAAAATTACAAGAGAATGAAATTGCTAATAAAGTATCTTTTTTGAAAGTTTAGTACACCATTTTCTTTCTGAACTTGTTTAAAAATTTTGATTGACCTTTTTAACTTTCAAAGAGTTCGATAGCCTCCTCAACTTGCTTAAAATATAATCAATTAATCATTCGGTTTTAAAATAGTAAGCTATATAGAGAATAAGTGTTACACACACCTTAGAAAAGTAAAACCACTAAAGTCAGGATATAAAGTTCTAATATCAAAGATAACGAGTTTTACCGTTGAACAAGTAATAACTTTTTAACATATCTTGATATATTCTATGAATTATGTTATAAGCGCATATTGAATATAGCTTTTTTTTTTTCTTTTTCTGTAACCTGACGATCAGGAATCCATTAAAACGCGTTGAAAATTTAGGACACCAAACTTTTTAAAATTATGATGTAGGGGCTACTAAAAGTAACTGAAAATTAAACTTAAAATGTAACTCAAAATTATAGGGAATTAAAGATCCTTATAGCTATAATCTCACCGACAGTAGTTTAATCCAACTTGTATACCGAAGAGCCCCATTTGCTATATTCTTTTAGACGCTTTTTTAGGGAGTTTGACTTCCAATTTTTTTTTATTTTTAATAATTCAATCACGTTACTCAATTAATCTTCAATCATAAACTATATAATAAAATTTAACATCGACCCTTCAATTAATTAATTAATTAATTAGCATATGCTATTATTATAAATACCTGCTCATATTTCCTACCGTACTCAAATATTCCTTTAATCACAAACATACTCAATCTCACATACATTTTGCTGAAAAATGGCACTGCCTACCTTTATACTTCTCCTTGCCCTATTTTCCGCATCAACCTCCGTCGCATCAGCGGCATGGCTGAGAGCCCACGCAACTTTCTACGGTGGTAGTGACGCTTCTGGTACAATGGGTGAGTCAGGATCGCTTAATATTGACATGTTATCATTTGAACGACTTTTACCATTCTAATTAACTTATCATTTTGTTATATGCGTAGGCGGTGCGTGTGGATATGGAAATCTATATACCGACGGATATTGGGTCAAAACGGCAGCATTGAGCACAGCATTATTCAACGATGGAAAATCATGCGGTGGATGCTATCAGATGGTGTGTGATGCAACTCAAGTTCCTCAATGGTGCCTTAAAGGAACTCACATTACTATTACTGCTACGAATTTCTGCCCACCGAATTATAATCTCCCGAGTGACAATGGGGGCTGGTGCAATCCTCCTCGTCCCCATTTCGACATGGCTCAGCCTGCTTTCGAGACTATTGCTAAATACAGAGCTGGAATTGTACCTGTTCTCTATAGGAAGTAAGAACATATGTTCTCTTAATCGATTAATCAATTCATTATTAATTATCGGGAAGATCATAATTAATTGTTTTTTTTGGTGTTGATTTCAGGGTCGGATGCAGGAGAAGTGGGGGAATAAGATTTAGTATAAACGGGAGGGATTACTTTGAGCTGGTGCTCGTATCAAATGTCGGTGGAGCGGGAGATGTGTCGAAGGTTTGGGTGAAAGGGTCTAAAACTAACAAATGGGAGAACATGTCAAGGAATTGGGGAGCTAATTGGCAGAGCCTAAGCTATCTAACGGGTCAGAGCTTGTCCTTCAGGGTTCAGGCTAGTAACGGAAAAATCGTCACTACGCTTAACGTTGTTCCTTCTAATTGGAAGTTTGGCCAGTCCTTCAAAACCAATGTTCAATTCTGACAAAAACATCTGTCATGATCAAGGAATCCCGTCCAATTATTTTGTGTCGGTAATTCATGGATCGGTGTCTATTTCCGTCGGGAAATAGCTTTTATCTAATAGATCCTATACTATACATATAATATGATTTGTTTTTTTCCTTTTAAACCCTTAAATGTGTGTGTTTATTTGCCTTTTTACAATTAGGCCTTAATTGGTTGAGGCTTAGCATTAGGCAGTGAAGCCCACCGAATTGGAAGAAATTAATTCTTAATTATGCAAAGATTATACCGATAAGTTCCAATATCTTCTTCATATGTAGAAAATTGTAACACAATATTTATTATTCAATTTTCATTAATTCAACTTATGTTTTTTATTTTACCATTCCAATTTTTTTTTTCAACTATCAAATCTAACAATTATAAATGTTTCTAGTAATTAATTATAACAATTAATTATCTAAAATTTCTGGCAAAATATTTAGTATATAACTATATATTATTGATAGGGAGACACTATGGTTACTTTGCTTTTTTGACAAAGTAACCATTATTTTTTTTTGTTCCTACTATTGGATGATGACTTTGTTTTTTTTTTTTCCACCATTAGATTAATTTTGCATCCCATCATAAAATTGTGAAAAAAATAAAGTAAAAATAAAGTAATAATTACTTTGTTACGAAATAGTAAAAATTCTTTCCATTCCCAAAGGTGAGAATCAAACTTGGACCTTTGGTTAAGAGAGGAAAAGTCTTTACCACTCTACCACAACCCTATGTGTCCTAAGTATTTTTTTTAGAACTATATATATATATAATATATATATATATATCATAAGAAATAGTAAAATTTTGGACTCAATGTTTTAAAGCAGAAGCTATATTAGATTAAAGTAATGGAACATATAAACGAAATGATTATATGAGTCCAAAATTATTTCAGGTTGAAAATATTGATAAAATTTTACGATTAGAAATATATTTGCACTCAAGAAAAAAAAAGTTAGGATAAACTTGGACATTATCTCAACTTTAATTAATCTCTTTATCATATACTAATTACAATTTAAATTTTTCAAATTTGAATTTATCTTGTGATGATTTTAATTTTCACCGCGTGATTTTAATAAACTTAAATCTAACGATGATTCATCAAATTTATTTAATCAGTTATTGACTATGTGAAAATTACTTGTATAATACCAGTACACTCAATTAAATCCAATTTGTAGAAATAAAAAGAAAGTTAATTTCAAAAAATATCTGTAGTTTCACTAAATTGTAAGTGGGTATATATATATATTATTAAAGATAGCTGAGATTTTTGTCGATTTTGCAAATCAATAACTTAACGTAAACTCAAAAATCTTTGATTTACAAAGTGGGTTATTAAACCTAGCCACTAATTTATACTTCCAGCCCTGTGAATAGATCGAACTACCCTTTGCACTAAATTTGAAAAAACCCAAAACCTCTTAAGAACTCTATACGATTTTTGCTCAAATCCGGACAAATTACTGAACCGAATCATGGATGGTGACAGAAACCGTAAAGGAAAAGCTAAAGTGGTAAGATTTACCGCTTTATTTCGTTGATTTTTACACCGAACTAAATCTGTGGGATTTTTTTATGTATTCGCCGGAATCGCAGTCGAGCGTATGAGTATCACGCCTGCACCACTGGTAGGGCGTAATACTCATACGCCCGAACCACTGATAGGGCGTGATGCTCATACGCCCGCACCACTGATAGGGCGTGATGTTCATATGCCAGTCCAGTGGTTCGAGCGTGATTCCCTTACGCCCACGTTGCTTTTGTATAAAAATTTATATTATTTAAAATTTTAGTAATTTAGTGTAATTTTAGTAATTTAGTTTAATTTTAGTATAGTATTAGCATAAATTTTACAATGTTATTAATTTAGGATAATTTTATAAATTTAGTATAATTTACATTATTTACAATTTTATTAATTTAGTGTATTTTTTTTTGTACGGCCTACTAGGGGTGGGAAATCCATCCCGTCATCTGCTCGTCGTCTAGATATGAACGGCGAGGATGATACACCACGCCATACGAGATTGCGTGGTATTGATATATCTGATCGTAGGCGGAGAGGGGCTACGACGGACCAGTTGAGGAGGGGAACGATTGTGGCACAGCCCGATATTGATGGATCGGAGGGGGCAATCGATTTTGATGACAGAGAGCCTGATAGCGATTCTTTTCAGGACTACCTGGATGTGGCAGCCCGGGGTGCGACAGTCTGCAGTTGCACATGATCGCGAGGTTGAGGATAGTGATGAGCAGCCGACCCAGCGCGTAGGAGGTCGTTTTGCGAGTACAGGTATTTTTTTTTATAATTTTAGTATAATTTTAGTACAATTTTAGTATATTAGTATAATTTAGTATATTTTTGTATATCAGTATATTTTAGTATAATTTTAGTATAATTTAGTATATTTTAGTATAATTTTAGTATATTAGTATAATTTTAGTATATTTTAATATATTAGTATATTTTAGTATATTTATAATTTTAGTATAATTTAGTATAATTTTAGTATAATTTAGTATAATTTAGTATATTTTAGTATATTAGTAATTTTAGTATAATTTAGTATATTTTAATATATTTAGTATAATTTAGTATATTTTAGTATAATTTTAGAATAATTTTATAACTTTCAGGGACAAGCAAACGTCCCAAAGCTAGTGAGGACGAGAGCTGGTTAGTTACTGAACCGGTGGATGGTGGCCCCGTTGATGGTTCCGTGATTCCTAGTTTTCTAGGACATATTACTGAACCGAATCATGGATGGTGACAGAAACCGTAAAGGAAAAGCTAAAGTGGTAAGATTTACCGCTTTATTTCGTTGATTTTTACACCGAACTAAATCTGTGGGATTTTTTTATGTATTCGCCGGAATCGCAGTCGAGCGTATGAGTATCACGCCTGCACCACTGGTAGGGCGTAATACTCATACGCCCGAACCACTGATAGGGCGTGATGCTCATACGCCCGCACCACTGATAGGGCGTGATGTTCATATGCCAGTCCAGTGGTTCGAGCGTGATTCCCTTACGCCCACGTTGCTTTTGTATAAAAATTTATATTATTTAAAATTTTAGTAATTTAGTGTAATTTTAGTAATTTAGTTTAATTTTAGTATAGTATTAGCATAAATTTTACAATGTTATTAATTTAGGATAATTTTATAAATTTAGTATAATTTACATTATTTACAATTTTATTAATTTAGTGTATTTTTTTTTGTACGGCCTACTAGGGGTGGGAAATCCATCCCGTCATCTGCTCGTCGTCTAGATATGAACGGCGAGGATGATACACCACGCCATACGAGATTGCGTGGTATTGATATATCTGATCGTAGGCGGAGAGGGGCTACGACGGACCAGTTGAGGAGGGGAACGATTGTGGCACAGCCCGATATTGATGGATCGGAGGGGGCAATCGATTTTGATGACAGAGAGCCTGATAGCGATTCTTTTCAGGACTACCTGGATGTGGCAGCCCGGGGTGCGACAGTCTGCAGTTGCACATGATCGCGAGGTTGAGGATAGTGATGAGCAGCCGACCCCAGGGAGACAGCCGACCCAGCGCGTAGGAGGTCGTTTTGCGAGTACAGGTATTTTTTTTTATAATTTTAGTATAATTTTAGTACAATTTTAGTATATTAGTATAATTTAGTATATTTTTGTATATCAGTATATTTTAGTATAATTTTAGTATAATTTAGTATATTTTAGTATAATTTTAGTATATTAGTATAATTTTAGTATATTTTAATATATTAGTATATTTTAGTATATTTATAATTTTAGTATAATTTAGTATAATTTTAGTATAATTTAGTATAATTTAGTATATTTTAGTATATTAGTAATTTTAGTATAATTTAGTATATTTTAATATATTTAGTATAATTTAGTATATTTTAGTATAATTTTAGAATAATTTTATAACTTTCAGGGACAAGCAAACGTCCCAAAGCTAGTGAGGACGAGAGCTGGTTAGTTACTGAACCGGTGGATGGTGGCCCCGTTGATGGTTCCGTGATTCCTAGTTTTCTAGGACATATTGCCTCACGGATGTTGGGAGGAGAGATTCGGTCGTTTCTGACATGCTACAACAGATCATCAGCATGCCGAGATTTGTGTCAGTGGTTTTCTGGTGTGTCACCCGAGGTAAAAATAATATAGTGTTTCAACATTTATTGTAATTTGTATTTTTAATTATAAACATAAAAAACATTCAATAATTTTATAAATTGTATATGTGTCATTTTACAGCTGAGGAAGATGATAGAGAGGACTGGCTTGTCTCACCTTCCACATGCCATGTTTAAGAACCTCAAAACTCCGTTGTTGACTGCGTTCGTGGAGCGGTGGCAGCCCGATACGAACTCCTTCCACATGCCGTTCGAGGAGATGACTATCCAGCTGCATGATGTGTGGCATATTCTTCGGATCCCGATCGACGGTCCGATGGTGTCCGAGTCTCCCCCTACTGACGGGCTTCATGCCATGTGCATGATGATGTTTGGGGTGAGTCAGGCTAAGCTTCTGTTGCCGGCCCGACGTTTATGGGGTGTGGAGGTGTATTTGTTGGGGCTGTACACGGGCTTCTCACCGAAGGTAGGGATGACGCTACTCGGGCCACAGCATGGATGTGGCTTATGCTTGGATCCACTCTGTTTGTTGACAAGAGTGGAGATAGGATTAGGCCGGACCATCTTGCTGAGGTTTACAGCGGTGTCAGCGGGGCAGCTGGACTATCATGGGGGTCTGCTACACTTGCCATGTTGTACCGGCAGCTGGGGATAACGAGCAAAGGAGACTGTTCAGGTATATGCGGATGTTTGACCCTACTGCAGGCATGGATATACGAGTATTTTCCGGTGTTCCGACCGCATAGAGGAGCTCACTTGATCCCAGCTGACCATGCCCGTGCACTGAGATGGGAGGTCGGGGTACCAGGCAAGACGACCACCCGACTAGATACCATACGCGGGCAGTTGGACCGTATGACGGCGGCAGAGGTATTTTAAAAAAATTATTATTATTAATGTAAGTATTATTTATAGTATATTATTATTTTTTACTGAGTATTATTTTTTTCTAGGTGACGTGGTTGCCTTATGGTCTTGTCCCCGATGATGATCGGCTTCGAGTGTCATACGCCGATTGGATACGGTGTAGAGACATCGTCGAGCCGTATATGCCCGATCGAGCGCTGCGACAGGTCGGATATACTCAGCCTATCCCAGCTGAGCGTATTAGACCTGATAAAGCAGTACAACCATGGAGATCTATAGCGTATAAGCTCACACATTCCTTAGTCACAGTTGAGGATACCTGGAAGAGATTTCCATCGGCTCGGGGCATTGATCGGAGGAGATGCCGACCAGTTGGATATGATCCCACTGCTTGTGATCCTGCTTATATGGATTGTATAGGCGATACTCGCATCCCCATCTCCTTCATGCACCACAGGCTGGACTGGTACAGCATGCTCGCGCCAACAGCGAATTTGTAAGTTTATTATTATTTATTATTATTATTTAGTATTAGTTTATATGTGTTTAATTTTTAATATTTGTTTATTAAATTTTTTTTTTTTTTGCAGTGGGTTAGCTGGTTGTGGCGTGTCACCCAACTATCGGCTACCCACCGATCTGACGATGATGTTCCACCCATTAAGAGGGAGATGGATGAGTTTATGGATGCATGGCGTCAGGCGAACTGAATTTTTGTTGTAGAAATTCATACATTTTAACTTTTTGTTGTAGATATTATATTTACTCTTTTACGTTTATTAATGTTTATTTTAATTTTTATGTTTTTAAATTTTATTTGTTAAGTACAATTCTGTAGTTTCGGGCTTAACGACCTATTTACGAGTTTAACGGCCTATTTACGGGTTTAACGAACTATTTACGGGTTAAAAAGCTTTTTTTTTTGCCAATCCGACACGCGGGCGTGTGGCTATCACGCCTCACCGCGTGGTCGGACGTGATAGACTCACGCCTCACCGCGTGGTCGGACGTGACAACCAATTGCCCGACCACACGGTGAGGCGTGGGGCTATCACGCCCTTCCACACGGTCAGGCGTGATACTCATATGCCCGACCACGCGGTGAGGCGTGATATCCATACGCCCGCGTGTCGGATTGGCAAAAAAAAATAGAAATTCCCCTCCCCAAAATCTATGAAAGGGCTTTTTCGTCCCTTCACAAAGCTAGGGGTGGGAATTTGGGGCTGGGTTTGACAACACCCTTTGCAAATGGGGAAAACCTCAATCCCTTTTTAAAAAATAAAAAACCACACATTCATGTGCACTTAATTTTTTTAAAAATTAACTCTAAAAGTAAGATTGAGGTTCAGCCCGGCCATCAATTAGGGAATATCAGTTGCAAATAATCATTCAATCACGTAATTCACACACAGCTTACACCATTAATTTTGAAACATAAACATTGTATGGACTATATAATATTTAACACCAGAAGAGTCCTTAAATATATGAATCAATTGTCATATGGTTTTAACTATATAAATGCCTGCAGATATTTATCATCAAAATCAAATTTATAATTTGTGTTACAGAAGAAGAAATTTGAAAAATGGCAGTGCCTAACTTTACCATAGCTTCGATTTTATTGGAGTCGACGGTAATATTTCTAAAAATAACAAATTTTATTTTAGATCTACTTAAATTTTTTAATTCCCCCATTTAGTCTGTATTAATAAACAATCTAAAAATTTCACTATAATCTTCATCAAGGTCCGCGGCTGGACAATGCCTGTGGATATGACGATGTTAACTATGATGAGTTCGATCATGATGGAGACGATATGGATTCCAAAGAGCAGACATGAGCATAGCTTGTTCAACTGTTGAATATCATGTGGCGGACGCTATCAAATAGTGTGTGATGCAACCTAGGTTCCCCAATGGTGCCTCAAACGAACCTAACTATAGATATATAAATTGTGTTGTCTTAAAATGTGAACACTAACAAATGCACTTTTTTTTAAAAACCAACATAATTATGAAAACCAATAACATGTATGTTCGTTTACATAAACGATAGAATAGTTCAAAGACATTTCATCTACTAGGCAACCGGTAAAGTAAATATACTTTTCGTAATAAAAGATTCAATTGTTGTTACATCGCTATCCTATGCAGATATTGACGGTGAAAAAAGTTTATCATCGCATCGAAATCTTTTTGCTTCCAATTTCATTCATGTGAGGGATTGTTAAAAAAATTATATTAAACAACAACTTTCATTGTTATTTTTTATCAACTTGAGACTTAAATATATAACGGATAAATGAGGTTTAGAATAACTTGAAATATGTCACCGTATTCTATGAAATGAGATATTTTTAATGATATATTAAAAACTCAAAACGAACAAGTGATGAATGAGAAATTGATTCTCAAGATGATACACTTGAAATAGTTTTGAAAAGGATAAAAGAAATTAAGTTTCATCATCTTACATATAAAAAAGTGTGAGTTTCCATAAGTTTGTAAGTAAAGAACTTTTGCAAGTCTTTAACTAATTACTAAAGCAAATGCTCTCCAACACGCGCGGGGGAGGTGGGATTGCAACCGAAGCACCACTGGATTAGGGGACACACCCGCACGAAGTGGGCAATGTGAATACAGCTCCAAGATGGGGACCTTTGTGTCGGTCTACTTTTACTTTAGTCATTAGTTTTTTTATCATTTAAATACTTTAGTTGAGTTCTGTTCATAAGCTCGTTGAATTGATTTTTTTATTCCACGTATTATAATTCCAATAGAGCAATCGTGTTCGTTCATGAATAGTCGTGTCCGTTTGAATTATATGTCACACCCGACCCTAAACGACCTCAATCGGCATCGGGCGTGAAATAGAAAGATCATAATCAGTACTTAGGAGTCTCCAACCTCGCCTAATCGGTCGGTAACCTTCTCTATATCTTGTACTTTATCACCTAAAAACATTAAAACATTTAAAAACGTGAGACAAAAATCTCAGTAAGAAACTATCAGCTATAAAAACCAACTTTATTTAACATAGCTACATATATACATTTATAAAGGGATTTAATCCAAACCTTATAAAATATTCTCAAAACTTAAGTTTTTTTTACTGAAGGCTGGGACGGAGACGAGAACCCAGACATCCCAACTAGGTTAGCACCCCTGGGGCTCGACTAACCCAATAATATTAAAAAAGAATAAAAGAATACAAAGAGGGAGAGTCTAAATGGAACGAAAGTGAGAAACATTACAAAAGTCTTCAAAAATAAAGTGATTGTAAAATTGTGGTGCAGATGGCCACCAAATTATATCAGATGCTGTGACCCCATATTTGGCCAGACAGTCAGCGGATTGATTGCCTTCCCTGTAGATGTGCGAAATCGTGATTAATATAGTCAAAGTAGTAAACCAAAACCATAAAAATATATAATATTGTATTCATTCTTGAGTTTAAAATCTTATAAAATATTGTAATCAAATAAGTGTTTTATCAAACCAACTCGTATTCAAATAAATGTTTTATCAAACCAAATCGTATTCAATCAAACGTAAAATCTTATGTCAAAATCAATCATAACCGAAAACGTAATCCAAATGAACTTAAAACATTGTATCCATCCACGAATTCCACCTGTGTAGCTTATCATAACATCAATAATCGAGATATGTCATTTATATCTCGTTCCTTGCCTAACAGTTAGGACTACAGCCGTGCACTCTGGCCATACCGCCATTTAGAGAAAACTGATGATAAATATAAAAGAAAAAAAAAAGAAAAAAAAGAAATGAAATGAAATGATAATTGTGCACCGCCAGTGATTTGATTTGAGATATATATTCTCAAATTTGGTAAATATCATATTTGATCTTCCATCTTTATATAATCTTATAAAATTACTCTAAACTTTTAATTTATACTTAAAACCATTAAATTAACTCCAAACTTTTTCTATAACACCAAATAAAAATCACCCACCTAATAATTATAATATATAGTACTATCAATGTATAAATTCTAGAAATTTAGACCCGAACGTGACAATTCTCCCCACCTTAAGTTCTGTCTAAGATGTTTCCTCTCCAAACATTGCCGAAACTCAAAAACTCTTCGATTAGGACTTAGATCTATACATAAGGATACTATGTTTTAAATTTCGAGTGATTCGGACGGTCGAATATCCGTAAATCAAAGAAACGGTTAAGAAACGGTTTAGAGAAAACTGATGATAAATATAAAAGCAAAAAAAAAAAGGAAAGAAAAGAAAAGAAATGAAATGAAATGATAATGGTGCACCGCCAGAGATTTGATTTGAGATATATATTCTCAAATTTGTCAAATATCATATTTGATCTTCCATCTTTATATAATCTTATAAAATTACTTTAAATTTTTAATTTACACTTAAAACCATTAAATTAACTCCAAACTTTTTTTATAACACCAAATAAAAATCACCCACCTAATAATTATAATATATAGTACTATCAATGTATAAATTCTAGAAATTTAGACCCGGACGTGACAATTCTCCCCACCTTAAGAAATTTCATCATCGAAATTTACATTCTCTAATCTAAATTTTCTTCCTCAAATCATCTCCAAGATCACAAAATTATTTCACATTATCAAGATTCCTTATAATCATAACATGACCACAAATTCTAATCTTTCCCTCCATTAACTTCATCATTTATCCATATCCATAGTACATAATTCTTAGTAACTCTAAACTTCAACCTAGTCAATTCCCTCACCAATAAATCCACAATAAAACTTCAAATATCATATATTCAATTTTATATAATATGATATACTTTATATTCATATCTTCCTAACATACACCAAATCTGACTTTAATAAGTGAAATCACAATTGATTCCATCAATTGGATATATATCAAATATATTTCACCTATCTCCAAGTTCTATAGACTTCAAAAAAAAATATATCACTTTTGAACCGCTAATATGTATGATATGATATTTTTCTTAGATCTTCCAAATAATTCGAATCAATCAACATCATACACCTGTAATCATATTTCATCATAATAATACTTAAATCTATAATTTTTTTCACTCCAATCATGATGAATATGAACTCCAAGTCATCATCGTCAATCAAATATAAACCTTATATCGATAACATATTTCCTCTATGAATATCATCTTGACTTATTTATTTTCGTAAACCTCTAAAATCAAATCCTTATAATAAGAAAAATCAATATAGATCATTCTTATACCCATCATCCTACATCCCATTAATAACTCCAAATAAATTTAAGTTTCTCATCAAATCATGAACTCCAAATATATTCTCTACTTTACTTTCCATTGATTACTAACATCGGTACCTCTCTAAACATCATTGTAACTCTCAATAATTCTAAACCTCAATTTCGGATCTCATTTATTCAACTTAAGATTCTATAATACACTAAATTCATGTTATATTCTCTCAATCAGTAATCAACTTTCAAGTCATACTTCATATCAAGTATGTAACCCATCAGTAGTATTCACATGGACCCTAATGACCACGGTGAATTTGATCATTCATCGTTAGATGTAGGCTAATTAAAATCCTAAGGTGGAGATTCAAAGCATCCTAAGGCTTAGATTTAATCAGCCTACATCTAACGGTGAATGACCAAATTCACATGGTCATTAGGGTCCATGTGAAAAATACTGTGTAACCCATATCACCAAATATCAAATCATTTGCTAATTTTCATACACCCAATATGTTACTAACCATCAAATCTCATGTCTACCCCTCATTAGCTAGTTACTCAATCCTCAAAAAATTTCAAATTATTTCTTAGCTTGCACCAAATATTCATATTCCTCAGTGATTATCGATTATTTCTTAGCTATCACCAAATATTCATATTCCTCAATGACTATCAATTATTTCTTAGGTATTACTAAATATTCATATTCCTCAATTACTATCAACCTCAGGTCCGAAGAATTTAACCTAGAGCTCTGATACCAAACTGTCACACCCGACCCTAAACGACCTCAATCGGCATCGGACGTGAAATAGAAAGATCGTAATCAGTACTTAGAAGTCTCCAACCTCGCCTAATCGGTCGGTAACCTTCTCTATATCCTGTACTTTATCACCTAAAAATATTAAAACATTTAAAAACGTGAGACAAAAATCTCAGTAAGAAACTATCAGCTATAAAAACCAACTTTATTTAACATAGCTACATATATACATTTATAAAGGGATTTAATCCAAACCTTATAAAATATTCTCAAAACTTAAGTTCATAATATAGTCAAACTAGTAAACCAAAACCATAAAAATATATAATATTGTATCCATTCTTGAGTTCAAAATCTTATAAAATATTGTAATCAAATAAGTATTTTATCAAACCAACTCGTATTCAAATAAATGTTTTATCAAACCAAATCGTATTCAATCAAACGTAAAATCTTATGTCAAAATCAATCATAACCGAAAACATAATCCAAATGAACTTAAAACATTGTATCCATCCTCGAATTCCACCCGTGTAGCTTATCATAACATCAATAATCGAGATATCTCATTTATATCTCGTTCCTTGCCTAACAGTTAGGACTACCAGCCGTGCACTCTGGCCATACCGCCATTAGGTATGGTCTTACAAATACAACTCCTACCCCGGGCAATCCTAGATGGACAAAACCATTTAAACTTTCGAAATATCACAACTCATAAAAATCATATTTGGATTTCAATCCAAAATAATAACAACAATAACCGCAACAGATTTCTCAATCTAAAACCAATTCGTAAGAAATAATCAAATTCATTTGATTCAATATATAAATACTTTGAAACCAAAAACATATATGTATATATGTAAATCAACCAAATTAAGCCTTAATTCAACATAATCAAGTAAAATCTGAAAATCACATAGAAGCATAGTCAATAGCTTCATTTGAACCATAATTTCACAATAAAAGCAAGATCATGAATACCCTCAATTTTACAAAATTGCTGCATAACCTTAAAATACCACTTTCTGAAAATTCTTTGATTATATATATATATATATATATATATATAAAACTCAAAATATAGTTGATAGTTACTTACCTTGGCTATTAATTAAACAAAATATACCCGATCGATTCGCCTTTAAATTCTGTCTAAGACGTTTCCCCTCCAAACATTGCTGAAACTCAAAAACTCTTTGATTAGGACTTAAATCTATATATAAGGATACTATGTTTTAAATTTCGAGTGATTCGAACAGTCGAATATCCGTAAATCAAAGAAACTGTGAAGAAACGGTAAAGAGAAAACTGATGATAAATTATAAAAGAAAAAGAAAAAAAAAAAGAAATGAAATGAAATGATAATCGTGCACAGCGTGAGATTTGATTTGAGATATATATCTCAAATTTGGCAAATATCATATTTGATCCTTCATCTTTATATAATCTTATAAAATTACTCTAAACTTTTAATTTACACTTAAAAGCATCAAATTAACTCCAAGCTTTTCCTATAACACCAAATAAAAATCATCCACCTAATAATTATAATATATAGTACTATCAAGGTATAAATTCTAGAAATTTAGACCCGAACGTGACATTATATATATAATTCAAACTGTCAATTGAGATACACACTACTGCAAAAGCAAAATTTACAGATTTTTGCTCTCTCTTCTATTCGAAGTGTTGTTTCTTCTCTATGTCCGATGATAACGTCTTACACACAGTAAGAGTTCGCTTACGTATCTATTATATCATGAGAGACGATCATCAATGCAATAAATTTGTCTTTAGGAGACTGTTAATACATGTTTTAGGATTCTTTTTTTTTTTGTCAATCCACGAGGTAATCCTTAGGGTTTGCACCATCGCGGGGGCATCTTTAAGTAATGTCCATATGGTATGGTTGTCAGCGACAATAAAGGATTAGTTTCCATGTCAGGTGGTGGCCCAGTTGGTAATACATTATCAGCCCTACAGCTAAGTTACTAGTGATCCTTTATTCGATATGTGTGGTACGGGATTGTGTCTATTTTGGCAGCTTCTGGTTCAGCTTCAGCTATTCAATTACTAAAAGGGAATGTGATGTTGTCAAATCGGTTGGATATTATTCTAAGTGATATGTTTGAGGTAACTGACTCTTTTAAACCTATTGAGCTCGTGCATGAAAACCATCAAGCGAATACTATTGCACATACTTTAGCTGCGTGGGCACGTTATCTTTTACAAATAAAAAATCTTATTTAAGATTTTCCTTAATTAGGGAAAATCGTCTTACAAAAATATTTTAATCCCCTTAATCACGTAATTCACACTTAGCTTACACCATTAATTCTGAATCATTAACATCGTATGAACTATATAATAAAAGAAAAAACTAACATGAGAAGACCCCTTAAATATTAATTAAGTGTCATATGATCATAATTATATATATATATATATATAGAGCTTCCTAAATCAGCAAGTCATTTTTGTTTTATAGAATAAGAAATTTGAAAAATGGCAAAGCCTAACTTTATAACATTCGTCGCCCTATTTTCCACCATAACTTACATATCATCAGCGGTTTGGTTGGAAGGCACTGCAACTTTCTACGGTGGTGAATCCGGTATGTCTCTCCATTTCTATAAATAATAAATACTCCATCCGTTTCATATTACATATTTTTTAAAAGTTATATATAAATAAAGAATATTATAAAAAAGACTTGGATGCCTCTTATTTATTGATTCCGCTATTTTTTATTTTATAAAAGTTTATTATTTTAATTAATTTCAATAAACACACGTTTTATAGTAGAAAGAATGCCACTTAAAGTGTATTGATCATATTAAAATGATACGTATTATGAAACAAAAAATTAATATCTAAAAAGACATATAATATGAAACGAAAGAAGCATTATTTTCTTCGAATTAAATAGTTTTCAGTAAAAATATCTTGCAATTATTGATTATTCTAATTATGATTAATTTATACTTCAATGTATTCGGATTTTTTTTTATTTTTTATATATGAACTTTAGTCACTAAAAATATTGTTTTAGATATAAAACTCAGATAATAAAAGTTATTTATTTATTTATAAATTTGTATTTTTAACGGTTTGAAAGCGATTTTATTATATGTAATATATTATAGTGAAACTGTTAAAGTAAAAATAAAACAAAAAGAAATGTACAAATAAAAAAACTCACGTGGTTGCAAATAAAGAAATTCCAATTAATATACTTTTCCAATTTTATATGCATATCAGGACTATATATATATATATATATATATCTGAGAGATCAGGTGTGACACATTTCTTATGGTGTGGTAAATTTTATTGTGTGACAATGACCGATTTTATAATTAACCAAAAGGAGGTAGCAAATTTGTAAATAAAATGAAATAGAAAATTGTTTTATTTTTTTTCTTTAAAATGTATTTTCCCAACTTTTTCAACCTTGTTTTTCAAAAAAAAAATTATACCGTTGGACTCGTCTTAAGTAGACGGTCATTTTAAGATCCCAGAAGCTCGGGTAAAAAAATTTCCGGTGAATAGAATCCGGCGATCCGTTCTTCTGTGAGAAAACAATGTCCTGAAAATTCTCAAAAAATTCCAGAAAATGTAAAATATTATTTTGAGAAATTTTAATTATTGACTCAAAATAAGATTCCTTACGGTTTAGTCCCAAATCAACAAAATCTGACGGTTAGTTGGGTGTTTTCCGATAAAAAAAACCCGAAAGTGCCCAGGAAATTATCAAACAATTTCAGAAAATGTAAAACATTATTTGGAGAAACTTTAATTCTTGAGTCGAAGTATTATTTCTTATGGTTTAGTCCCAATAAAACGTTTTTCTTAATTTTATCCATTTTACATCCTTCAACAATTTATTGGGTCAAAACCGTAAGAAATTCCGCTTCGTCCCAAGAATTAAAGTTTCTTAGAATAATATTTTACATTTTCTAGAATGTTTTGAGAATTTTTTGGGCATTTTTTTTCTCATCAGAAAACGCTCACCCGGATTCCGTTCACCGGAATTTTTTTTACTTGAACTTCAGGGATCTTAAAATGACCGTCTAAATGTATAAAATATTTCGAAAAACGAGGTTAGAAATATCGGGAAAATGTATTTTAAAGAAAAGAAATAAAATATTATTCTGTTGGAACAATATAAGTATTATCTTGGAACAAATGGTACACTGATTTGGAACAATGTAAGTAGAATAAAAAACGTACCCATAAAATTATCAAAAAATTTCAAAGCATGTAAAACATCATTTTAAGAAACTTTAATTCTTGGCTCAAAGCGAGATTCATTATAGTCTTGACCCAATAAATTGTTGAAGCATGTAAAATGGATAAAATTAGAGAACAAGTTTTATTGGGATTAAACTGTAAGAAATACCGCTTCGACCCAAGAATTAAAATTTCTTAGAATAATGTTTTACATTTTCTGGAATTTTTTGAGAATTTTCTGGTCACTTTGTTTCTCGCCAGAAAATGCCCACTCGGATTCCTTTCACCGGAATTTTTTTTTACTTGAACTTCAGGGATCTTAAAATGACCGTCTAATTTAGACGAGTCTAATAGTATAAAATTTTTCGAAAAATGAGGTTAGAAATGTCGAAAAAATGTATTTTAAAGAAAAGAAATAAAACAATTTTCTGTTAGAACAATATAAGTATTATGTTGGAACAAATAGTACACTGATTTGGAACAATGTAAGTAGGACAAAAAAACGTTCCATAAAATTATTAAAAAATTCTAAAACATTTAAAACATCATTTTAAGAAACTTTAATTATTGGCTCAAAGCGATATTCCTTACAGTTTTGACCCAACAAATGGTTGAAGCATGTAAAATGGATAAAATTAAGGAAAAAGTTTTATTGGGACTAAATCATGAGAAATCCCGCTTCGACCCAAGAATTAAAGTTTCTTAGAATAATATTTTACATTTTCTGGATTTTTTGAGAATATTTTGGGCACTTTTTTCCTTGCCGGAAAACGTCCACCCGGATTCCGATCACCGGAAATTTTTTTACTTGAGCCTCAAGGATCTTAAAATGACCGTCTAATTTAGACGGGTCTAATAGTATAAAAATTTTCAAAAACAATGTTAGAGATGTCGGGAAAAGGTATTTTAAAGAAAATAAATAAAACAATTTTCTCTATCACATGATTGAGAGGTCATGGATTCGAATCACATCCGGGTCTGGTGGAGATTTTTCTTTTTTCTTTAATGTAAGTGCATTGTGCGTAAATTTTTTTAAAAAAAATAAAAACTCATATCGTTTCATGGATTTACAAGGAATATATAAAAAAAAATGCTTACAAATATCGAGCATGTGAAATTTAGCAAAAAAAAATGAAATTAACTAATAATATTAGTTTTTTTATGATATAACATTGTTGATTTGTTGATTTTGTTTCGAATGTTGAATTTTTCTGCGGTAACACATGTTGACTTAACGATATAACATATCAACTTAATGACATATTTGTTTGTTGACAAGATGACATGTTTAGTCGTTTGTTGACTAGATGAAGTTTATTCTATGTGCTTATTTCATAAACAATCGAAATGATTTGGTAGTTTATACATTAACTAGTGTGGCAAATATAGGCGGTGCCTGTGGATTTGGAGATGAATACGGAATTCAAACAACAGCAGTGAGCGCAGCATTGTTCAACAATGGGGCATCATGCGGCACATGCTATCAGATAGTGTGTAATGCAAACCAAGCTCCCCAATGGTGCATCAAGAAAACTCATGTAATTGTCACTGTCACAGACTTCTACCCGCCTAATTCTGATATCCCAGGCGATGGCTGGTGCAGTCCTACTCATCATCACTTTGACATGTCTCAATCTGCCTTCCAGACTATTGCGGATTTCAACGTCGGGGTTGTCAGCGTTGTACCCATTTACTATAGAAAGTATGTTTTCGTCTATTCATTAATTTTATTACTTATAGGGTACTATTAATTTCCGTTTGTTTCCATTTTGTTGAATTGCTTTTTGCCTTTCAATATTAAGCAGGAGATAGAAAGTGTGTGGTAAAATTCTGAAACAGTTGCTTTTTATAGAAAAAACAACTGATATATATTGTCTTTCAATAATAGCAAACAGTAAACAGGAACAACTGAAATAAAAGGCGTAACATATGTTAAGATACTATATGTGTTGTGTGCAGAGTCCATTTCCTTCATGAAGGGTGCGCGGGACTCACATTAATGAACCAAGCTGAAGGCCGCGCGGGACTCACATTATCCTTCATGAAGTTAAGGGAGCAATCATCGAGTCCATTTCCACCACCACTCTACGATAACCCTTCTCCCAAACTAAACGGAGACCAAAGAAAAGACCCCACAATTTCGCCATAAGAGCATTGCAAATACCAATATTAACAAGGAAACCGCAACACCACACTCCATTGGCATCCCTGAGAATGCCACCCGCACTAGAGAACCGAAGATTACCTTTAGAAGCACTGAGTCCAAAATTTTAGAAGTATATATAACTACCCGAATTTGGTATAATAAACCGAATTTGATATTAGCTACTTTTTGAATTTAGTATTAAAAACCGATTCTATCTCTTAAATTTTAAACGTGTTTTGCAGCTTCTTGATTGTTTAAAGAGCTAATTAACTATAGACATATAAATTGTGTTGTTTTAAAATGTGAACACTGAAAAATCACTTCTTTTTAGAAACGAACATGACCATGAAAACCAATATCATGTTATGTATGTATCTGTGTAGAGTATATTATCGAAACGACAAAATAGTTCAAAGACATCTTATCTATTAAGCAGGCAATAAAGTAACGCTTAATCTAACCTGTGCCATAAGGCACATGTTTATGTATTAATTAGGATATGAAAAAAGAAAAAGTAAAATCTAGGTATTAATTATGCTATATAGGTATTAATTACTTTTGGTAAATCTCTAAAATTCCACCAATATATGTAGGGTAATTAATTTATTAGTCCTAATATTTTGAAAAAACATATTGTTTAGTCCTTGTATTTTCAAAAACACATGATAAGGTTCCTAACTTTTTTTCGATAAACTGTTTAGTCTTTCCGTCTTTTTGTTAAATTTTTTACCGTTTAGGAAAACGGTAGGGACTAAACAGTTCACTACTGTTGGCGATATTTTCGAAATATCCCAATTTTCAACCTTGATACGCGTTTGCGGGGGATTAAAAATGGTAAAAATAATGCGGGCGTGCCAGAGAAGCTAATTCTCAAAGGGTAAAATGGTAATTGAACGAAGTAAATAAATAAAATGCGTCTAAATTACTTGAATTCTAAACAAAAAATGATTGACGACCGTTACAAGGACTGAAAATAAAAACAACGGTCTTGGGTCCCGACGTTACTTGACAGGTCGGTCGGAAAAACAAATTTTTAAAATAAGTACTAAAAATAAAGGCAATAAAACAACACAAAGATATAAATTTTTTAATTTTCTTTTATATTTTTATTGATTTTGTAAATATTTTTCAATGTTTTTTTGTATTACAAATAATAATAAAGCATGAAAATTACAACTTAAAATGAAATAATAACTTCAAAGCTAGAAATATAAATAAGTCACAAAAACAAATATGTACGGGATGAAATAAAATTAACCGATCTCTTCGATGTCGTTGGGATGCGTGAAATTGAGGATTGGACCTCCAGAAAATCGGCTCGGGGGCTGTAGAGTTGTCCGGGTAGTGCTGGGCGAATTTGAAGTAATTCGGAGAGTTCAGGGATTTGAGCAGAAATTTACCACCAAGTCAACAGCAAAATTGGACTAAATTGATACTTTTGTGGGACTTTCGGGCTCAATTTCGGGAGCTGTAGCGAGACGAAGACTAATATTTAAAGTTAGTGTGAGAAGGAAGGGTTTAGAACTGGAATTTCAGAAAAAGATCGAGTAAATGAGTCGGAATAAATTATTGAAAATTGGGCGACAGAATAATTGTTTGATGGTTGGAAAAACCAAAAGCTTGATTCTGTTTCGTGGAGGGTACTTTGGAGGCGATTTAGAAGGCTATAGGATGTCGTTTTTAACGAAATAAAAATTGAGAGTTCTAGAATTGATGTCAATAAAGATATTAAAATTAATTTGGGCTAGAATGATCAGCTAACGAACTCTAAATAAAATTTGGAAAACGGCTCACCAGAAAGGTTGTTTGATGAATTTTTCAATGATGAAAAACGCAAAAGTTTATTTCTGGGTCTTTTTAATTGATTGAGATCAATAAAAAGTTCTCAAATATGATTTGGAATAGGTGTGTAAACTAAGAATGACTCGAAAATGGGGTTTTGATGATCTTGGTTTCACGGAAAATGCTTGAAACTTTGAAGAACTTAATAATCGTGAAATTTGATTTAGACTAAGAAAGCTCGAACCGAGGATTGGGTAATGATTTTACTGACTTAACTAAGAGATTGCAAAAAATGATTTGAGAATTGGTTGATTAAACTAAGAGAATTTCAGATTTGAAGTTTCTGAGAATTGAAAGCTTTTTTTAGGAACTGAAGATTAAAGAACTAATTCTGGGAATTGAGACCTTGTTTAGACTAAATAGATGCTAGAGAACGATTTCTATGAATCTAAGGATTGATAAAGAGGCCGATTTTGGCAGAGAATTTGAGAGAAAAATTTGAGTTGTCTGTGTTTGATTGATTTTGATTGATTTTTGAGTGGGGATTGGAATGAAGGAATTAAGCTCTATTTATAGGATTTTGATTAACAAATTCCAAGTTAGTGGCCCTTGAATTTTTCACCCATGATCCCATTACCTTCCCATTAGTTGAAGAAAGAAAGTGGTTGAGTTGGAAGTTGGAAGAATGGAGATAATGCCGTGAAAAACGTTCCTGTAATGTGTTGCACATGTTCAAACCCGTTTTTCAGCACTACTTCCCTTTGAAAATTCTACCGGCTTCGTTTTAGCTCCGTTTTGCTCCATTTTTGACATTCCGGAAAGCTAACATCCAGAACTTTCTGAAAAAAATAATAACTGTCTGATATCTTGCCGTTTCGGGATCTGTTTTCATCGTCGAAGTTGCTGGACGGGTTACTGAAAAAATGGTGCAAATATTCCCCTGATTTTTATTATTTCTTTTTTCTTTTCTTTTTATAATAATCTTTTGATATTATTTTCCATTTTTGTCACATTTTTATTTCATTACAAAATGAATTTAATTAAAATAAAATAACTATAGACTAAAAATTATAACCTATGCTAAAACACAAAAAAAATTTAATTAGCCCCCAACAACTACGAAAAACGTTAAGGTCATCAAGAAAAATGTTAGGGATCTTACTGTGTGTTTTTTAAAACACATGGACTAAACAGTGTGTTTTTTAAAACACAGTGACTGAACAGTGTGTTTTTATCAAAATATAGGGACTAATAAATTAATTACCCATATATGAATGAGTTTTTTTTATTAAAGTTCTAATGACTGAGTTAGTCCTCGTATTTTCAAAAATACACGGTAAGGTTCCTAACCCTTTTCTCGATGAATTGTTTAGTCTTTCCTTCTGTTTGTTAAATTTTTTTACCGTTTAGAAAAACGGTAGGGACTAAACAGTTCACCAAGAAAAATGTTAAGGTCATCGAGAAAAAGGGTAAGGACATTACTGTATGTTTTTTTAAACACATGGATTAAACAGTGTGTTTTTTAAAACACATTGACTATACAATGTGTTTTTGTAAAAATATAGGGACTAATAAATTAATTACCCATATATGCATGAGTTTTTTTATTAAAGTTCTAATGAGTGAGTTAATTATGTTTTATTAATTGCATATGATTATCTAGAAAAACTAAACATTTTGTGAATAAAAAAATGTATTAATTATGTCTTATCCTATGCCTTATGGGATAGGTTAGCCGGACCGATAAAGTAAATATACTTTCACAATAGAAGGTTCAATGGTTGTTACCTAGCTATCATATGCAGATATCGACTGTAAAAAAAAAAAATTATCACCAAATCGAATTCTTTTCACCTCCAATTTCATTCATGTGAGGGATTGTTAAAATTTTTGTATTAAATAACAATTTTCATTATTTTATTTTTTTTTTTGGTCAGCTTGAGACTTAAAAACATAACGGATAAATGGAGTTTAGAACAACTTAAAATACGTCAACATATTCTATGACATGGGATCTTTTTAACGATATATTAAAAACTCAAAACGGACAAGTGATAAATGAGAAATTGATGCTCAATGTGCACTTGAAATGGTTTTGAAAAGGATAAAAGAAATTAAGTTTCATCATTACACATATGAAAGAAGTGTATTCATTAGTTTATAAGTAAAAAACTTTTGTGTGAGTTTCATTAGTTTATAAGTAAAGAACTTTTGCAAGTCTTTAACTAATTACTAAAGGAAATTATCTCCAACACTTGTGGGTGGGGGGTGCAACCGAAGCAGCATTGGGTTAGGAGACACACCCGCACGACGTGGGCAATGTAAATGCAGCTCCGAGATGAGGACCTTTGCGCCGGTCTACTTTTGCTTTGTTCATTAATTTTTTATCATGTAATTACTTTAGTTGAGTTCTGTTCATAAGCTGGCTGAATTGATTTTTTTATTCCACGCGTTTTAATTCCAACAGAGCAATCGTGTTCATTCATGAATAGTCGTGTTCGTGTGAATTCTATATATATATATAAGTTGAACTGTCAATTGAGATACACACTACTGCAAAGCAAAATTTACAGATTTTTGCCCTCTCTTCTGTTCGAAGTGTTGTTTCTTCTCTCTGTCTGGTGATAACGTCTTACACACAGTAAGAGTTTGTTTACGTATCTGTTGTATCACGGGAGACGATCATCAATAGCAACAAATCTGTCTTTAGGAGATATTAATATAGGTTTTAGGATTCTATTGTTTTGTCAAACCACGAGGTAATCCTGAAGGATCTGCACCACCGCGACGGTATCTTTAAATCATGTCCATATGGTATGGTTGTCAGCGACAATAAAGGATTAGTTTCCATGTCAGGTGGTGATCCGGTTAGTAATACATTGTCGGCCCTACAACTGAGTTACTAGCGGTTCTTTATTCGATAGGTGTGGTACGTGGTTGTGTCTACTTGGTAGCTTCTGCTTCAGCTTCAGCTATCCAATTGCTAAAAAAGGATGTGGTTTCATCAAATTGGTTGTGCGTATTCTAAGTAATATTTTTGAGGTAGCCGACTCTTTTGAATCTATTGAGTTCGTACATGAAAGACATCGGGCGAATAATGTTGCACATACTTTAATTGTGCGGGCGCGTTCTCCTTCACAAATGAAACATCTTATTTAAGATTTTCCTTAACTAGGGAAAATTGACTTACAAAAATATTTTAATCCCTTAATCACGTAATTCACACTTAGCTTACACTCTGAATCATAAACATTGTATGAACTATATAACAAAAAAAAAAATTAACATGAGAAGAAGAGCCCATAAATATTAATTAAGTGTCACATAATCATAGTTACATAATCAGCAAGTCATTTTTGTTTCATAGAATAAGAAATTTTCTTATTTTGGCAGAGCTTAACTTTATAACATTGGTCGCCCTATTTTCCACTATGACTTACGTATCATCAGCGGTTTGGCGGAAAGGCACTGCAACTTTCTATGGTGGTGGATCCGGTATACCTCTCTATTCCTATAAATAATAAACACACATTATTTTATAGCAGATAGAACGCGACTTAAAGTATATTGATCATATAACTACAAAAAAAAATATATATATATATATATTGATCATATTAAAATAATTAAAATAATATATATTATGAAACAAAAAGATATCTAGAAAGAGATTTAATATGAAACGGAAAGAGTATTATCATGAGTATTACTTTTCGATTTTATTTGAATTAATTAGTTTGCAGCAAAAATATCTTGCAATTGTTGATTATTCTAATTCTGATTAATTTTTATTTCAATATATTCGGATTTTTTTTATTTTTTTACCATATTAACTTTAAATATAAAACTCGGAGTTGTTTGTTCTTGTTTTGTCTGTTATCTACCAAAAAAACAAAAATATAAAACTCGGTTAATAAAAGTTATTTACATTCGAAATTTGCATTTTTAACCGTTTGAAAACAATTTTATTATATGTGTAATGTGTTATAGAGAAACTGTTAAAGTAAAAACAAAACAAAAAGAAATGTACAAATAAAATTCACGTGGTTTGTAAATAAAGAAATTTCAATTAATATAATTTTCCAATTATATATATATATATATATATATATATATATATATATATATATATATATATATATATATACTTGGGCAAAGTACGAAAAAAATGTTCGTGGTTTACCTTATTTGGAAATAAAGGTCCGTGGTTTAAAAGTTTACAAACAGAGGTATGTTGTATATTTTTTTACAAAACAAAGTATTTAAAATTAAACTTTTAAGTAATCGATGACAATAACAGTATTTTTTTATTTTTTTTCAATTATATTTATATATTGACAAAACATAGATCCCAAAATCAAATTGAAACGGTGTAAAATGAATTTAAATATCAATTTAGTTCATAAACTGTTTACAATAGTAAAAAACGTAAAATTACAACATATTATTTATTGTTTCAATTTAAAAAGTTATTTTTTGAGGGGTTTATGTTTTGCTGATATGTAAGAATAATTTTTTTAAGATAAAAATGTTTTTAGTTGTAATCAAAACTTAACTGTGAAATTGTAATACTTTGTGTTGTAAATAAAACATATCACTGATATTTACTTGTAAACTTTTAAACCACATATATCTCTGTTTGCAAAATGAGCAAACCACATGCATTTTATTCGTACTTTTTCCTATATACTTTTATCAATTTGCAAATGAAGGAATTTGATTTTATCTTTGTAAAAAAGAGTATGTGGTTTTGTTTTTTCAAAAAAAAAATGTGTTTTACAAAATTAGCAAAAAGAAAGAATTTGATAATGATGTTAGAGCATCTGCAATGGCTTCTTAATTTGGCTCTTAATTTAAAATTTGAGGAGATATAGTTAAAAATCAACTCCAACAGTCTCTTAGTACAGAAACGGATACATAATTTATAGATAGTGAGAGCAAACTAAATTCTACAACAAAAAAAAAAAAATCACAATTGAAATATACTTAGTCTTATTTAGACTAATAATCTAACTTGCTGATAAAATCTCATTTTAGAAAGTTTTCCATGTATATATAAATAAAAGTCCTCCAACAACTAAGTGAATGTGAAATATCTCAAAATATGAAGTCTTACCATTTACAAAACACGTAAATAAAAATTAGCAACTCATATAAGTCTTACAAATTAAGAAGTACATGAACAAAAATAAGCAATCCATATAAATTGTGCAGGTGGAATTATTTATGGATTTGGGCTTCAACTTCTTATCTAGCTCAAAGAGGAGGTGTGTTATAATATAAGTCATAGTCAATTGTCTGTTCTTCTCTTGCTCTTATGTAGTGGTGAATCCAGGATTTGAGGGAGCGGGAGGCAAAATTCCACGTAAAAAAAATTTAGACAAAAAATGTTAAATTGTTCAATTTTTGGTGACAAAAAATGCAAAATTGTCAATTTTTGGTGACGAAAAATGCACAATCGTTCAATTATCATGCATTATTTTCATGATTTTTTTATGAAAAACGTATTATAATGTTTCCAACTCGTAATCATCCATTTCCAGGATTCTCGGGTCGTTACACATCAAATATCCCTAACGTTTTGGGTCAGGTGCAATTTTACCTCTAACATCTAAAATGGTGCAATTTTACCCCTAATATTTGTAGCCAAGAGCAATTTTATCCCTAATGTTGATAAATTTGATCAACTTTAGACACTAGTATAAAATACAGTCATTTTTTTCTTTATTTTGCACCAATTGCATATTAATTTTGTAATTTTGCACCAATTTTACCTCTAAAGTTGATAAATTGGATCAATTTCAGACACTATTATTTATGACCGAGAAGACAGTTTGATGAATTATTTCTCAAATTGACCCAAATGATCAATGTTGTGCGTCATTTTATCATTTATAAATCACAAATATATATTGGGATGTGAAAAAAAAATAAAACATATATACTGACTTTTGTACGAATTGGACAAAAAAATTCAAAAAGTTCATAAATTTGCTCTTCGGCTACTAATGTTAAGGGTAAAATTGCATCATTTTAGACGTCAGGGATAAAATTACTCTTGACCCAAAACGTCAGGAGTATTTTTGCATGTTAATCCGAGTTAGTATTATGATTTTTGTATTTAGTTGTTACGGAATAAGCAAGTTTAGGGAGCTGGTGAGACATTTGCAAAGTTCAGGGAGCTAATAAATTTGTATGGACAAGTTTAGGAAGCTGGTGATACGAAATAAGCAAGTTTAGAGAGCTTGTGAGACATTTGCAAAGTTCAAGGAGCCAATCTACTATTATGGACAAATTCAGGAAGCTCGTGATGTATTAGGCCTATTTATAAAGAATGGACTAAAAGTTTCATAGAGATGCTCTTAGTCTTCAATGATAGGACATGTTACTTTGATGACATGACATATTGGTTTATTGACTTTATCAATGTGACAAAGTAGAATTTTAATTTTTATTGATGCGTCATGTTGACTTAGATGATGTGTCGAACAATGAGTAAATTACACCAATGGTACTTGAACTTTATCCTAATTCACACTTTGGTACCTAAATTACATTTTGTCTCAAAAATATACCTGAAGTAATGATGACTGGACAATTAAGTATATTTTACCGGTTAATGGCCGGTCAATGCGATTTTGATGAGTAAATTTCACTGATGGTACATGAACTTTACCCGAATCACATTTTGGTACCTAGATTTCATTTTGTCAAAAAAATACACTTCAAGTAAAGATGACTCAATATTTTAGTATATTTGACCGATCGGTGATTGATCAACCCGAGTTTGACCATTTTAAATTAAAAATTGAGACTAATCATACACTCAATTAACATAAAATTATAATACTGTCATTTAGATGACAGTATTATAATTTTATGTTAATTGAGTGTAGGGTGAGTCCCAATATTTAGTTAAAGCACGTGCTTTTGTTTTACGAAAAATAAAAACGCATTCCTCTACATGCAAATCAATGAAATGATTTTTTTTATACTTGAAAAGTAATGGAATTTCAGAACGAATATGAAATTAATTAAATTTTTACATCTAACTAATTTGACAAGCAATAGTTTAACTTCTTTTTTAAGAAATTTTTTGATTACTCGTTTCGAAATTCATCAGGCACCCTTAATAATAGTTTAACTTTAATATGATAAAAAAAATAAACAATGAGAAAAGTAAAGAAAAAAATAAAAACTCATGCGGTTTCATGGATTTACAAGGAATATATATAAACAAATGCTTACAAATATCGAGCATGTGAAATTTAGCAAAAAGAAAATAAAAATTAACTAATAATATTAGTTTATTTTTTTTAATCAGTAATATTAGTTTTTGATGACATGACATTGTTGATTTGTTGATTTTGCTGCAAATGTTAAATTTTGCTGCTCACTTAACGATGTAACATATCAACTTAATGACATATATTGTTTGTTGACTAGATGACATATGTAACATATCAACTTAATGACATAATTGTTTGTTGACTAGATGACATGTTTTATCGTTTTCTGTTTGCTAATCTTTTTTAAGCATATATCTTTTTTACCAGAAAAACAAAATACCACATTCAATTATTTGATAAATCTGATAAAACCAAGAAGTTTATTTTATGCATTTATTCCATAAGTAATCCAAAATATAATTTGTAAATCCAATAAAAACAAGAAGTTTAGTTTATGTGCTTATTTCATAAACAATCGAAATGATTTGGTAGTTTATACATTAACTGGTGTGAAAAATATAGGCGGTGCCTGTGGATATGGAGATGAATACGAAATTCAAACAACAGCACTGAGCACAGCATTGTTCAACAATGAGGCATCATGCGGGGCATGCTATCAGATAGTGTGTAATGCGAACCAAGCTCCCCAATGGTGCATCAAGAAAACTTATATCACTGTCACTGTCACAGACTTCTGCTCGCCCAATTCTGATATCCCAGGCTATGGCTGGTGCAATCCTACTCGCCATCACTTTGACATGTCTCAATCTGCCTTCGAGACTATTGCGGATTTCTACGTCGGGGTTGTCAGCGTTGTACCCGTTTACTATAGAAAGTATGTTTTCGTCTATTCATTAATTTTATTACTTATAGGGTACTATTAGTGTCTGTTTGTTTCCATTTTTTCGTAATTGCTTTTTGCCTCTCAATATTAAACAGGAGATAGAAAGTGTTTGGTAAAATTCTGAAACAGCTGCTTTTTGTAGAAAAAACAACTGATATATATTGCTTTTCAGCAATAGCAAACAGTAAATAGGAACAGCTGAAACCAATTGACCTTAATGTAACATATGTTAAGTTGCTATATGTGTTGTGTGCAGGGTTGGATGCAGGAGAAGTGGGGGAATGAGATTCACTATAAAAGGGAACGATTACTTTAAATTGGTGATGATCATGAATGTAGGTGGTGAAGGAGATATATCAAATGTATGGATAAGGGGATCTAAAAGCAATGAATGGGAAAGCATGTTAAGGAATTAGGGATCTAATTGGCAGAGTTCAAGCTATTTAAATGGGCAGAGTTTGTCGTTCAGGGTTCAACTTACCAATGGCGAGACACGCACTGCTTTTAATGTGGCTCCTTCCTCTTGGCAGTTTGGCCAATCCTTCACTGCCAACGTTCAATTCTAGATTTTTCTAGAACCATCATGCTTTTCATTTCATACCATGTTTCTCAACTCTTCAATTAGAGTATAATACTATACCTTGCTTTACACAATTACAACTCATTAGTCGAGGCTTAGCATTAACATTAGGGACCGTAGTGGTCCAGTAAATCTATTCATGGGTTGGGACTGAGTTCGGACAGACCTAATCAAATTTTATATTAAACTATGTGGGTAGTTATTTTTTATTTTTCCTGAGCTAGTTATTTTGTTACAAATCTTGGGATTTGTTTTTTTATTGAATTTGATATGGAAATGGGAATCATATTTGATTAAAAGGAACGGAGGAGGGAATCCTTGATTCCCATAGTGGGGTGAATGTGATATCCATTCCTATACCAAAATTATAAAACCAAACATTAACAAAGGTAATTAATAAATGTCATTATCATTCCCTACTATAAATGTGGCTAACCAAACACCTTCTTATGTTCAGAGGGCAATAGGCAACTTTAAACAAATTCAGACGGCTAATAGATTATTTTAAGCAAGTTGATAGAGCTAACAAGATATCATGTAAGTTCAGGGATCAATCAAAAATCTTGAACAATTTTAGGATTTTTGATGTATTACGTCTTGATAAAATGAAGTTTATTAAATGAAGAGAAATGTGAATAAGAAACAAGGGGATGTTGCTCTTAAAGTGGATATTAGTAAAGCATATGACTGTGTGGATTGGAGTTACTTTAGGTTCATCATGTTACCGTTGGGTTTCTCTATTGAATGGGTTGAGATTATGATGCTCTGTATCTGTAACGACCCGGTCCGGAGTGGGTGGCGCTGGGGTAAGAAGGCCTGAGCAAGGAGCGGCCCTAAGGGATGGCGATGAGGGCAGGAATGAACCGAATCCCACATCGGAAATGGAGAGGGAGTGATTGGGGCTTATTAGTAAGATGTGAATCCAATACATGCAGACGCGTTTTAAAGCCGTGAGGCCCAATGTGTTGGAATTGGGCCAGAGCGGACAGTATCTACATGGTATTGGAACAGGGTGTTACAATTGGTATCAGAGCCGACTCTCCACGTACGATGTGTGGTTCGGGGACGAACCAGGCGGAAGCTGGTGGGCCTGTAACGACCCGGTCCGGAGTGGGTGGCGCCGGGGTAAGAAGGCCTGAGCAAGGAGCGGCCCTAAGGGATGGCGATGGGGGCAGGAATGAACCGAATCCCACATCGGAAATGGAGAGGGAGTGATTGGGGCTTATTAGTAAGATGTGAATCCAATACATGCAGACGCGTTTTAAAGCCGTGAGGCCCAATGTGTTGGAATTGGGCCAGAGCGGACAGTATCTACATGGTATTGGAACAGGGTGTTACAGTATCACTACTATAAAGTATTCTATGAAGGTTAATAATTATCTCACTGATTCTGTGATTCCTCATAGAGGACTGAGGCAGGGAGATCCCCTATCCCCATATGTCTTCTTGTTGTGTGTTGAAGGATTGTCAGCTATGATCTCTGATGCTAAGGCTAAGGGTTTGCTTTATGGGAATAGGGTCTGTCGTGGTGCTCCGTCGGTTACTCATTTACTTTTTTGTCGATGATGCCTTTTTGTTTTTTCGTGCTAATATTGAGGAAAGTCGGGTTATGGGGAATATTTTGAGAAGCTATGAACTTGCCTCGGGGTAGGCCATTGATTTCGATAAATTCGGGGTGATGTTTAGTCAAAATGTGGATCCTATGTTGGCTGATGGCATCTTGGCCATACTCTGAGTGTTTTCTCCTCTGACATCTAGTGGGTATTTGGGTCTTTCGTCCTTAGTGGGATGCGATAAAAGATCAATTTTTGCTCATTTGAAGGATCGGGTTTGGAAACAAAATACAACACTGGTGTGGGAGACCAATCTCTAAAGCGGGAAAGGCCACATTGATTCGATCTGTTGGACAAACAATCTCTGTTTATTTTATGGGAGTTTTTTTACTACCTTCATTAACTGTTAAGGAACTTCAGAGGATGTTGAATTCTTTTTGGTGGGGCAACAAACGGAATGGAGAGCATTTGATTAATTGGATGTCATGGGAAAGACTATGCTTTCCAAAATTACATAGAGGTATGAATTTTCGTGATTTCACGGTTTTCAATCTTGCAATGTTGGTTAAACAAGGATGGCGATTTATGTCTGATTCCAATTCTCTTTCCAATGGAGTTTTCAAAGCTAAATACTACCATCAGGGGGACTTTATTACTGCTCGATTTGGGAACTCACCTAGTTTTATATGGCGGAGCATTTGGCATTCCCAATTATTGCTCAAAGATGGTTATCGGTGGAAAATCGGTAATAGTACCTCCATCAATGTGTGGACTGAACCTTGGCTTCGTGAAGTGGGTAACCATCGTGTTCTGACTCCTCTCAATTTGGATTTGGCTGATTTAAAAGCCTCTGATCTTATTCTACCTGGGAGCCATGGGCTAAAATATTGAAAAAGTGGAGAGTATTTTTGAACTTCGGGATTTTCAGGAAATTTTTCGATTACCATATGAGGGGGGAATGGATACTATTATTTGGAATGGGAGTAAAACGAGTCGATATACGGTTAAGAGCGATTATCGATTAGCCATGGAAGTGGTTGCCTCGAATGTTGACAATTTTATACCTAGTAATTGGAGACGAATTTGGAATGTTGGTATACCAAGTACGTTATTTTATCTGGCAAGCTGTTCGAAACTGTCTGCCTATGCGCCTTAATTTGATTCGTAGGAGGGTTTCGGTGGCTGATCGTTGTTTGTTTTATGGAGGAGACATTGAAGATTGTTGGCATGTGTTTGTTGAATGCCCATATACCCGTTTAGTTTGAGATGTTGCTGGTTTAAGGTCTTTGTTGTTTCGTTTAGCATCTAATGTATGAAGTTTTGCTGATCTGGTTTTTTCTGTACTAGTTGGTGTTCGGGCGGATTAATGTGATATGGGCAATGTTGATGCGGCTCTTTTTCTTGACACTGGTCAATTTGGTATTAGTGCAGCTATTCGAGATGATGTTGGGAAATTTGTGGCTACAAGAACTAATTGTTTTGCTAGTATACCTACTATGCCTGATTGTGAAGCTTTAGCTGTGTTAGAGGCCCTTAAATGGTTGCAGTCAACTGGATATTCACAAGTAATTTTAGAATCTGATGTTAATGAGATCGCTCATGCATTGGCTTAGGATTCTCGGTCAAATGTTTGTTCTCTTGATTGATATACTGAATTCTTTTTACCTTTTAGTGGCTCATTAATCTAATTTCCTTTAAAAAAAATGAATTTTACATAAATAAGTATATTGAATAGTTAGAGATATAAACTCATCATGAGTTGTTTGTTTTATTTTAGCACGCACAAACTAAGCACTCTTTTTCACTTATTTCTCAAAGAGACTTTCTCTCACATCACAATCACAAAACCCATTGCCTAAAGATTTATTTCTAGCTTAAGCATGTCGGTTGTGTACTAATTTTCTAATAATTACCCACTCAAATATGCTAAATTATTTTTTAATTCGTTAACAACCACGCACTAGAATTTCTTCTAAAAAGTGTACTATAATCATTATTCAAATTTCTCCTGATGATTTTCAATACAAAATTACCAAACTTATGTTGTCTCATTAAGCATATGTATATGTACTGCAAAAATTAGTAAATAGTTACATGATCCAATTTTATAATCATATTAAAACAAAGTGCAGGGATAAATGGAGTAAACAGCATTGGTCCATTTACTGATTCATTTATGGTCCGTTCGTAACCTAATTCAAATAGAATTGGGATGAGAGTTAGAGTTTAACCTAGTTATAAATAGATAGTTAGAAGACAATCAAGGATGATTACCCTTTTGGTATGGTAACCTCCTAGATCGGTGATACGGAACCAACACTACAAAAGATAAGTTTACTTATTGATTAGATTCGGATTCATTACCTATTTTTTAGAGGTTAGAGAAATAAAATGGATTTCTCCTTCGCAAAGGAATGGTTAATGATTAAAAAAAAACAGTCATAAAAGTTATAATTTGAGTAATAATTAACGTGATCATTTTCTTCGGTCATCAAGTTTTTTATAGTTATTCCAGGCTTGGCATGTATAAATATGAATTAAAATGGGCTATTTTTTGGGGAACAAAAGATGGGCTATCAAAGTTGTTCAGTTAACCTATCATCGATTTAGTTAAAAAGAAAATCGGTAAATGGTCTCACTATCTTATTTATATTCAGAGTTTTTCAAATGACATCAAAACCTAATATAAAAACTCAAAAAAATCAAATCTAAAATTCGAGTAATTAAGTTGATCTGGACGTGAGTTTTAAGGGCATCTGACCCCTTAATTCAATACAATACAACAACAATAACAAAGCCTTAGTCCCGAAATGATTCGGGATCGGCTAACATGAACCATCATATGAAACTGTGCAATACAATATCAAGCAAAATATTTGTGCTCAATTAGATTTTTGCAAGAATGTATAATCTGAAAATAAAAATAAAAAAAAGTTTAATTATTTTTGCAGTAGAATACGAAAGGACGATGATATTGTCTATTACACACACCTAAATTAACTTGGAAAATACTTCAGTTCACGTTGCTTATAAGCAATAGTGTGAAAATATTATATTATATTTAGGGACCATATTAATTCAAAGAACATATAATAACATCTGAATTTAATTATTCGATTAAAGATAAATACAAATATATCCAATTCCATTATTCAGTCATGAAAAATTAATACATAATAAAATACAATTACATGAAAAATTTTAAGCAATTTAAATAACATAATATAAAATTAAAATCAAGACTTCTTCGGAGCCAGCTTTGTTTTCATTTTCTCAATCTCCTTAGTACCAACTTGAAAAGCTTTAGTCAGGACATTATCAGGAACAGGTGGATTTGAAGTAAACAATGTCAAAGCAATAGATTGAGTACCAGGTAACTGACTGTTAAATGCTGAAATTACCGAAGCTGATTTATCTCCATTGTTCTTTTGAAAGTGAACCAAACCTTTTGGAAACACAAAAATTTCACCCACTTTCACTGTTTTTGAAATCAATTTATTAGCTGTGGTGATGAATCCTACATCTAATTCCCCTTCCAGGACGAATATCATTTCGGTGGCGCGTGGATGCGTGTGCGGCGGGTTTAGTCCACCCGGAGCGTAGTCTATCCGGGATAGTGACACTCCTAGTGTGTTTAGCCCTGGGATTTTTTCAACATTGGCTCCTGTAACTAGTGATCCTGCTGAATTGTTTACAACTCCCGGCTTAGCTAGCCCCGCGAAGAAAAAATCGGCTTCGGTGACGTTGGCTTCGTTCTTGCAAGGAAATCCATTCAATTTAATTTCTGCCAAAGAAAAAAAAAACACAATGTAGTTCTTTTTATGGGTTCTTGATTCTTGTTTTCTAGGAAATATATAAATAACATAACACGATTATGATACGATAATCCGAATATACCTGATGATTTGTCGGCGACGCAGAGATCCTGAAGCGTATCAGGATCATAAGCAAGGGTAGAAGTGATTGAAGAAAAGATGGCTAGAAATGTGAGAATGGATATAGATGCTGGTGGTGCCATTAATGTAAACTAGAATAGGACATAAAAGGAAGTTGTTGGGTTAAAAGGGTAGGAGGACAAGCTATGGTTTTTATAGTACAGACATTGCCATGGTTGGTTAGTAAGAGAGACAGTTTAGTTTTCAACTTATTCACAAAGTAATGCTTAAGAAACTTAATTAATTAAGTAATAAAACAAACTAGTTATAGTTCAAAACACTTCAATTATCTCATCATTACTTCTTAATACATGATTAGAAGTTTTTTTTTTTTTTTTAAGTTGTGTGCAGTGCACTTACATTAAATAAAAGAAAATTACATTAAATGCAAATGAAAATTTCAAACTCACCACACTCATGTGATTCGAACCATACCTCTACAGTGATATGTTTATTCAAGTATTTAAATCGTTTAAATTAGAGATTTCCAGTTAGTGGAGTAAAATGTACGGAGTATGAATTAGGTTGATGATGAATTAAAGGTAAAAGTGTCTAACTAGTAATGAGTTGAAGCTAACAGAGAAAGCATTAATAAAAAGGGTGACACATGGCAAAACCAGACATGAAACAGAGAGTCAAAAGAAGGCTCAAAAACAAAATGCACTAATAAACTGGAAACAAAAAAAGATGGTCCCTCAGGATAGGACATCTCTACCACCGCACTTTAGCCCAACCCAATACATTTTCCCTTGGATTATGTATTTTTTAAGAAAGTAGGTGGAAATTTCAACATGAAATCCACGTTTTCAAGAAGGTATTCAACTCCGGTATTCAACTATTTGGACAGCCTGTGTTCACGGTGGCGTTCCTCTTTCCTCCATCTAAAGATTTTGTTTTATGAATTATGTTATCTGAGCCGAAAATTATTTATTGTGATCAAAATTAGAAACATGATGAACAAAGTTTTACCATTTTTTATGCTAGTAGTTTATTTCTAAACTTTTCTAAAAATGTAAAGCAAATTATCCTTTTCATAAAAAAAACAAAAAGTGGGTTAAGCAGGTCTGTATCAGTGGTTGAATGGTCTGTAGGTAATCTTTTACTGAAGTATACTCCTTTTCTGTCTGAATTACTAGGACTTTCCTTTATGGTCCATCATGTCTTTATCTTCAATTCAAATACAAAGGAAGGTATGATTAAAATAATGTTGTGCTTGAACATGGAAATGCAGTTCCTATAACTCTTTCCTAAAACAACCCTACAAACTACCAAAAAATTCAAAACTGCCTCACTCTCTTTCCATTTCTAACATGGAATTTAATCAACCTCTATCATGATCCTTTTAAAATCGCTCCTTATATCTTCTACCCTAGCACCATCCCCTCAAACCGGATCATTACAGACTCTCCAGCTTTCATTTGATTTGTCCAACACATCGCACATGAAGAGTCAGCTTTGATACCAATTATAACAGTCTAATCCATGAACAACCCCTCAGTATTGGATACTACATATTGTAAACTTGTAATAGATGATATTTTTATTTCACCAAGCTTATGATGAGAAAGCAATTTGAGTATTAGAATAATGGTAGTCTATAATCAGCACAACTGTAAATTTTACATCATAATGGGAATTGCAGACTTGAAATCACGGAAAATTGCAAGTTTTTATACATCAGAAATTTTCCCTTGATAAATTCAATCGAGGGTATATGAAGCAAGGGATGGTAATTTCTGACACGACAGTACAATTTACAAAGATAATCTGACTGATATGATACTATTATCATTTTTCCTACATTTCATATGGAACATATAAATAACATAACACGATTTTGACACTATAACTCAAATTGCCAGCCCTGTATGAAGCTGCCTGAGATATGAATGTATATAATAAAGTAATAAAAGAGCTGCTACTTGGCACCGAAAGGGTGTTGTAAATGGGAAACTTTGGTCCCAAAGTTGAAAATGATGGAGAAGAAAAGGCCAAATAATATTTATCATCTACTCTAACATCTAAAATATATTATGGATTTAAAACTGGATGCCAGAAATTAAGGAGGCAGCCAAGTAACAAACCTGGAAAGATCATATTCATCATATCCTGCTCTGCCTCAACTAATGTTTAACAGAAAAAAAAAAAAGGAGGAATTGGAATTGGAATTGATAAAAAGAGAAAAATTTGATATTCCCAAAAAACTCAAGACCCATTTCTAAATCTGGAATTGCATAGATGATTGATTACCCCTTGCGACGCCAACACGATTATCCTGATGATCTCCAGATCCTTCCCTCTAGAGAAACCACCATGACCGATACATCATCGTGATATTTACGCCTATCTCCGTGAGGAATGTCCAACAATTCATGAAAATCCATTCCTGCAACCACCATTAAGATAAGAAGCCATTAACAATTACTACAGAATTCAGTTCATACAAGGATGGTATTAATTTTAAATTTGTAAACAGGCATAATCAGTCTGCAACTTCATCAAACAGGGAGAATTTTATAGTAGCAAGCTATTTGCCATATAACAATATATCCAAACCTCTCCTACTGATTAACAAACACTGTCTGATGCAACATTTTTCATTAAAAAGAAATATAAGACTACTCATAACAGAGGAAGTCTGAATAGCTGTTCCGAAGTGGACTTCAATGTAGTGTTACATAGCTTCAATATACTTTGTTTGGTCTAAACCACAGGGCTTAGTCACAGTTAAGGCTCCCCACCCCTCCCTGCATATGTATTTAGTGAGCATCAAACCCGAGAACTCTTCTCACAAACTCGGCCTGCATTTCCAACTAAGCTACAAGTAGGTGAGCTTCAATCTACTTAACATGCAATGCAATACATATTGTTATTACCTCTGCAGAAGGTCAATATGATGTAAATTCTAGAAGATGGGTGGATAAAAATATTGGAGAATTGATAGAAACAACAGAGCTTTGATCATACCTTGAGGGTCATAATTCAAGACAAACATAAAATTTACATCCAAATCAACAAAACTGAATTAGATCAAGGTCAAACACATGAATATGAAGTGTACCAATGTGTGTACCCATGATATCTGAAAAGGGAGCAGGCTATACTACTGAATGTGAAACCTTATTATATTGCTTTTTCTTTTCGAAATTCCTTAACAACAATATCAAAGGAGACTGAAAACATTACTTGCTTACCATTCTTTTTGGCAGCACGAAAGAGAAGTTCTGCAATCAGATACTGTGCAGGATCGCCTTCTGGAACATTTTCCATAAACCATGTAACATGAGCAACAACCTCCTCATTGCTGAAGTACTGATAAAGCCCATCAGAGGAAAGAACCAAGAATCGATCACTTGAGGAAAGACGATGATGAACAACAGATGGAATGCAGCTCAGATAAGGATCAGTTCCCACGTAATTGATCCGGAAAATCTCCAAAAGAGCTTCGTTGCAGGTGGGCTGCAATCCATTAAAAGAATAAGCCAAGGTTGATCAACACTACAGCAATGCATGAACAAAAATATAAATAGTTAATGAACTTAAGCGCTAAATCAAGGCAAATCATTTAAGATAATTCTTCAACTAAAACCGTGAGAAATCCTCTGCATAAGAAACCGTTAAGATTCAGCAGAATTGACAATCAAAAGCCATTAGATTCAGCAGAATTGAACTGCACAGTTTTCAGATTGCATTCAATGAAAATAATAACACGGTACTGAATAAACTTTCAACCAATAACTACAAATGTATTCAAATGAATGTCCCACTAATCATCATTTTCAACTACCTATTTTAACAGCAATCAATTTATGGATAGGTACAACACTATTCTCAAATATCGTCAGAATACTGATTGCGGTCCCAAAAACCAGTAGCACTTATGCAAAAGAAATTATCATTAACATAATAATGATGAAGCACCTCCACTCCAAGCTTTCTCTAGATTTATCACTTGAAAACAACAGTTCATACTGCAGAAAACTTAATCAGGTGACACAAAAGTAAAGCCCTAATACCTACCTCCTACTTTCTATATGCTGATACATCACCAATTAATAGTTATAATATTGTTTGGGAGTTTCATTTTATGACTATAATGGTTGAAATTTCAATTCAATCGGAAGAAATTACTCAAACTTCCATAGGAAAACAAGCCAACCTCATTTTATTTCAAAACTCTGCCTGCACAAGTGGTTTAAGTAACTAGATTTTTGCCAAGGTTGAAGTTTCATCACCCATTCTTTCACAGTTTATTAAAAAGCATAAAATGCTTCCTCAAATACCCTAAAGCTGCAAACGTAATCTGTATTTGAATAACGGTTTCTAGTTCATCTACTTCAACGATCTCCAGCAACTATCAAAATGCAAGGAAAATTTCATAATAGCTTCAACATTTCCTTTTGAAGCAATGAAGGAAGCAGACTTATAACATGTTATAGTTCTTTTGTCCTCAATACTCATGTGATCACCGGTTTCTGAAGCATACTCAGCCCCGCTCACAACTCACATATCCTTAGTACACAAATATAGTGTAAACATAGATAGAAACATTAATAGGAGCATTTATATAAACAATAAATTGAAGCTAAGAGTTGTTAATGGATAAATAAGAAAATAACAAATGATAACTATAATACCAAGAGTTCTTTTACTAGCTAATGGTATTTTGAGAAGTATAAAGAAGAAAAACAGATCTAAATGACTAAATCATAAATTATAATATTTACTGGCCTTCTTCAAAAATCCCGCACCAAATGCTCTGGTTACTTTCAGTTGCCCCTTCACTCGATCATTTAAAACCGCTTGTTTGTCATCAGGGTGTTCTGCCTTTACCCTAAGCACTTCCTGCAGAATTAAAACAAAAATATTACATTAACTTTTTCATTATAGCAGATCTCAATTTTAGTGCAGATCTCAATTTTAGTAATTTATGTAGCTGCAACAGCACAGTTATCTGGTACATTATACTTCTACTAAGTTCAAACATCAGTTACATCACATCACATGTCATATGAATCAGGTGGATGTTAAAATACATACAGGAGAAGCAAACAATTTGAGTAAAGTTTTATTGTTTTGTTAATAACTGGAAATGAATTTGTCTGAAGACTAAATCAGAAAAGGCTTCATACAAGAGTAAGTAGCAAACTATTTACAGCTTACGAATATTTATGCTAATTGATACAACTAACAGAATACCATTCTAAAATCATGCTAATGAATAAATGTTATTGGAAAGGTCAAGCTAACCACTATACTTAAAGTTTCAATGAATGCACCTGTTCAATACTTGTGCAATGATCAGTAGAAAGTTGCACAGCCCTCATCTTTAATCTGCAGATGGAAATCTCTCTATTCTTGTTTATCATATTAACTTGACTGTTTTGATTATGCATCGGTGACTCCTCAGAAATCCTGTCCAGCTCCATGCGTGCTAATGACTCTCTAGATCTAGTTCCGTGCCTCAAGTCATCCTTTGAAAAACTTGGATTCGAATGGCGATCATTTGGTCTCTCCTGTGCTAAGATTGCACGGCTATCCCCAAGGTTCATAACATACACATCTTGATCCTTCATTAACATCACTAGAACACAGGATCCCATCAACGCAAGTTCTGCATTTTTATCGAGGGTATTTTCCACCATTTCCATATAGGCCTCTTCGGTGTGTTCAAGTGCACGAGACATTGCTCTCAAAACTGCATCATGATCAACAATTCCAGATTTACATTTCCTTATAGGTCCAGGAGGCTCAACTACACTCTCATCAGCACAAATCTCCTCTCTGTGCCAGTCATAACTCCAAGGAAAAAGTTTCTTACGCAAGGACTTCTGCTTCCTATACATTTTTCTGATCTTCAAACTGATATTAGACTTTATTGAACTCTGTCGTTGCACCAAAACAGAAGGATCTGTAAGGGCCTCTGAATTACTAGATTCCAACCCAATCACCCCGTCCTCTCCAGATGTTGAGGGATCTTCTCCTTGTTGATAAGAACCATCTCCATTGCCATTGTTAAATGAACAAGATCTTTGTTCTTCCTCTTGTGACGGCATGCTATTCATTGAAACAGAATCTAACCCATTGAATGATTCTAATTGTAGCAGCTCATAAAGCCGCATACTTTTCCTTCCATGGCCAGTCAAGTTGGCAGTCGGAATAGAAGCAGAAGGAGAACCCGGCATGCAGGGGGTTTCAGAGTTAAATGATTCCTGTTGACTGATCCTAACATCATCACTTTCCTCTACTATTTCACACTTAGAATTTTGATCCCCAACGACTCCTGGATTAGACGATTCTTCCAAACTAGAAGTTACTTGAGTTGAATCAGGCTGATCATCTCTCTCACAGTCTAGACGAGGCTCAATGTTTACATTATTGGAAACTTCAGGTTTCATTGTGTCACTTACAGACTTATTTTCATAATCCCATAGAACACCTTCTAATTCCTTATCTATAGCTCTATAAAGATTACTCATTAGAAATTCAGGTGCATCTGGACCACTAAATCCATCATATATACCAATAAACAACCATCCTTGCTCTTCAGAAAGAACAACATGAACTCTATCCTCACCAGCCTTCCCATGGGCCCATTGTAAGTTACGACCATTGACATACTCTCCTTCCGATGATGCTGCTTCAAGATTCCGTGAAGCTTCTGTTCGAAACTTTGGCTCCCTAACATGCCAGGCCAACTGGGTCACTGGATGCAAGAAAAGCCTCTGCATCCAGCCTGTCCCGATCGAATGTTTTGAGAACGTCCGAGACAGAGTGTTTTTCATCGGCCCGCTCACACTCCGCACTAGGCGCTGGAGGCGGGGTCTTCTGCGACCACGAGCAAGAGGAGCAGAGAAGTTGGATTTATCAGTATCATCAAGAGGACCTGACATTACCCCCTTCTCAATGGGTCCAGACATAAAACCACCGCCCCTTTCTAAAGGACCTGAAGCAAAACCTCTCTCAAGGGGTCCGGACATGAAACCATTTAAAGGTCCAGAGCAACGAGGAACCGGCTGCAAAGGGATTGCAGCAAATGAGGAAGTGCTTTCGAAAGATGCAGCAGGCTCTTGCATCTCACTAGTAAACAATGCACTCTGGTTACCAGTCCTAGCAGTTGAAACATTAGCACTAACGGATGCCCCCGAAATGGATTTAAATGTTGTCTCAGGGAAAGTCTTGTTTAGTCTATGCAAACCAGGATCATCAATTGCATCATGTCTAAATGACCCACTTAATGTTTCTGAATCTAGAGTGCTAGAATCAACTGTATACCTCTCAGAATTTGAAGGCGTAATGGCAGGGGAGTCAAAAATTGATGGCCTAACATAACAGAATGAATGGCCTAACCCCTCATCCAGCGGCTCCAAAAACTCTAAATCAACACCATTTTTGGCATTAAAAGGCACAAAGCAACCAACAACACGAGAAGTGCCGTTACCCATTTTGCAAATATATACCTCACGAAAAATAGTTACAGGACCTCTGATATGGAGGGCTTATCTCACTTTGCACCATAAGGAAATATAAAATGAAAAAAATTAAACAAAATCTCAAAAACCCATTAAACACCCCAACCACCTTGTAACTTTTCAAGTAACTATACATCATCAATTTCTCATGCTCTGAGCATTAAAATCCAGTCCACCCCCGAACTGCACCTTTTGAAATTCAATCAACAAAAACTCCAAGCTCGCTAATCAGCTAGAGTAACTCAAACTGATACTATCGAGAACTAAAAATTAACAGAGAAAAAGGAATATGCAGAGAAAAAGCAATAGTTGGATAGCTTAAAATGTGATGATCTGACCTTGAAAGGAAGTAAATAAACCAGTGGATCGAGCACAGCAGCAAACAGATCTAAGAGACAGTCTCAAAGTGACAGTAAATGGAACACATCAGATACCAACAAAGACGCAAAACCCATTGAGGAATTTCTTTTTTCTTTTGGGTGGAATCTGATAGAAGTCCCCCAAACAAAAACCCCAACCTAGATTGATTTCGCCGATACGAACATGTGATTGAATCTTGCACTCACATACGACACTTCAAGACCCATTATCACTATAAAAAAAAATTACCCAAAAATTAAACTGAAAAATAAGGGGGGAAACACAGAAGGTTTTTAATTTGGGATTTGAAGTGAATAAGGAAGGAAGAAAGAACAGATAGAAACAGCTAAGAGAAGAAGAAAGAAAATGTGGGTATTCGTTTTTAAAGAGTTACCAAAATAAAGAATAAAAATAAAAAATTTGGGATTTGGTGTGATGATGAGGAATCAAAGTTGAGTTCATCAAGAAGGGGTCTCTTTCTTGGGGTTTTCAAATGAATTGGGAGGGTAAAAAATAAAACTCCCAATTAAAAAAAAAAATTAAAAGTTGAAAACTTTGATTAATTATATGAATGGGTTTGGTTTGAATTTTAATGTAATAAAACTTAATTTTATGTTAATTTTCTTGCAAATGATTGGTGGTGTATTTGGTGCTGTTGGAGTCAATAAATTAGAACTACTCTACTCATCAATCATCATCAAACAAGGGAAGAGAAGTGGGCCCAATTATTTTTAATATTTTTTACCCTTAAATTAGTTTACCATAATCATAATTATAATTATAATTATAATTTTAACCATTGTGAACTTAAATAATGACAATGACAATTTGGTGTTGGATTAGATATTATAATAGAAAAGATTGCAATCCATGAAACATATTCTAATGTCTCTCTACCTATATTTTTCAATATACTATCATTGAGCTTCTCTTTTACACTCTATACAATTACAATGTCAATGTATTTTTAAATGTTTTCTTTCAATTTAATTATTGTAAATCAAGATTCTTAAATAATTTAGATGTGGTTGATGGAGAAAAAATGAGTTGTGCATCTTGATTATTCTTAGCCATTTAATTTGATTTCTTGTTTGGTGTTAATGTTAGAGGTGAATCCATAAATATGATCTTAAAAAAATCAATGTTGAAAGATATTAAATTTTGAAAAAAAAAAAGTCATGATTGTAAATATTTTTTTTAATATTTATACAATAGTTTGGGATAAATTAATTATAGATCATCCAGATTGTTTTTTTTTTTTAGAAACTGAAAAAGAAAAAAAAAACAAACAAAAAAGAAAACATATCCTGGGATCAGCCTAAGGAAGCTAAACCACAATCCTATCTTCTAAAAGAAGAGAAGAGAAGAGAGAAAAATAGGAGGATCAGAAAGGGTAGTGACGCCCAACATCCCCTCATGACCAGCCGCCGCCAAGCGATCAGCAACCCGGCTCTGCTCTCTGAAAATATGGTTGAACTTTATGAACTCAAAGGAAAAGCAGAGCCTTTTAATAGCTTTGATAAGGTTTCGGCTATTAAGACAAATAGCATGATTATCAGAAATCATTTTAATGGCCTCCATGTTATCAGACTCAACAGATAACATTTTTAAACCCAGACTTTTGGCAAGCTTGATACTAGAGAGAATTCCCCAAAGCTCCGCTGAAAAGGAAGAGCCCAACCCCAGATTCTGGATGAACCCAGACAACCAGACGCCCCCCGCATCTCTAAGAACACCTCCTGCAGCAATCTTCCCATCATTGAGACAGGAGCCATCCGTATTTAATTTCACCACCCTTTCTTTCGGTCTGCTCCATCCAAGGAGGTGGACATGTCAATATAACGATTGATATTTTAAAAATGTATTATATCTTTTTTTTTAATAATATTTTTTTTTTCTTAATTACCTCACTATATAATATATATGATGAGAAGTTATGAATAAGTGGTTTTTATATTTAATCTTATTTTCTTTCTGGATAAAGATATGTTTTCTTATTTAGGTCATGTATTCTTTTACTTAATTTCAGTATAAGTAAGTTCAGTTCAGTTAAGTTCAATAGCATTCAGTTAAGTTAAGTTCAATTCAGTTCAGTCAATTTAATTTAAATTCAGTAATTTATCATTATTTATTATAATTATAATTATTTATATATAATTTATAATTTAGTATTATTTATATATAATTCATCATTATTTATTATAATTATAAATATTTATGTATAATTTATTATTATTTATTATAATTTATAATTTAGTATTATCTATCTATACTATATATAATTACGGAAGCAGAGAGGAATGAGAAGAAGTGTTTTAGAGGTCTTTTTGATGAGTTGTCAACGTAGTAAAAAATCAAATTAAAAATATTTAATTAATTAAAAATAAAAAATTTATATTTATAATATATTAAATAATTACTAGCCTATTAATTAAAATAATAAAAGAAATCAATAGATACGGGAAGATGAAAAAACACAAAGCAAAGAAAATCCAAAAGTCACAAATAAACTTCTATATAAAGCATGATAGATAGTATTCCACCATTATATTCATTGGTCATGATAGATAGTATTATATTTTTGAAGGTAAATATTCGATTTTTTTTCATATGTTGTAGTTATTTTGTTCTCAATTATGTTGTTGTTTTATTTTTATTAAACAATAGTTGTTATAGTTTCATCTTTCAGATTCATTTCTGTTGTTAGTCAGGTTCTATACCTCTCGCTATCTTATCCATGTTTTCTTTTTTATTTGTCTTTTTTTTCCAAACTGATAGCTTCAATTGAAGAAATCCGACAGAAATAGAAGATGCATGAACAACTAAAACCGGAAAACACAAAAGTGTCAAAAATTACAAGAAATTTTTATGTTTCTCAAGGTAATTATTCGATTTTTTTTCATATGTTGTTATTTTTGTTCTCAATTGTGTTGTTTTTTTTTTTATTAAACAATAATTGTTATAGTTTCATTTTTCAGAGATGAAATTCCATTTCTATCGTTACCCAGGTTTCATACCTCTCGCTACCTTATCCGTGTTTTCTTTTTTATTTGTCTTTTTTTTTTCAAAATGACTAAAATAAAGATTTTGTAAATTTGTATTCCTTTTTAGTATATGTTGCTAGGTGTTATCGTTTCGATTGCTAACTCTTAACTAAAATTTAGATTTTCGGCTTTATATGAACTCAATTTTTGGCTTTCTCAATTGTGCTGTTGTTTTATTTTTATTAAACAATTGTTGTTATAGTTTCATCGTTCAGAAATGAAATTCCATTTCTGTCGTTATCCAGATTCCATACCTCTCGCTACCTTATCCATGTTTTCTTTTTTATTTATTTATTTTTCAAAATGACTAAAATAAAGATTTTGTATATTTGCATTCTTTTTTAGTATATGTTCCTAGGTGTTATCGTTTTGATTGTTAACTCTAACTAAAATTTAGATTTTCGGCTTTTTATGAACTCAATTTTTAGTTTTAATTGAAGTTAGATCAATTTTTCTAATTCGGAACATGTTGAAATCCACTCATTTTTTTAGTTTCAGTTTAGCTAATTGATATGGATTGTATTTTTTATTTTTATGCATTTTGGTACAAATAGATATAAAGTTTCACACAATAGTTGTTCATTGAAATTTGAGACATATTAAATAAAATATTAAAGAGATATTGAAATATTAACTTACAATAAAGTTTATTTCAATATAAATTATGTTATATTATTATTATCTAGACAAGAAGATTGTAAGCGTCTAATACGCTTGATAAGATGTTTATTCTTGAAGAATGTGGATTATGTTAGATACGAATTCAAAATCAAGGTAAATAAAAATAAATTTTGATGCTCAAAATCCTAAAAATGTACATTAATTATGGATATTGAGATAATTGTTTTTGCAACATTGGTTTATATAATTTTTAACTATTATATCATGGTTCGTACAAAATTGTTAGTATTTCAAGAGTTTTTAACAGATGAAAATGAAATATGATCAAAGGACAAATTATTGAAAAATATTAATTAAGAAAATATTATTATTTGAATCTCTTCAAATTCTCAAATATTGAGCATAATGATTCTAATTAATATAATTAATTTCACATATTAATTATAAAACGTTTTTTTTGTACTGAGTGGTTACAATTGCGATTTAATTCTATTTAACTAAAATTAATTTATGGACTTAATACTTCATTAAGAAAAAATAAAATGTTTAATTAATGGGCAAAAAATATTTTCACTCTCCTCTTTGTACGCTTATGTCTCGACATTTTCTCTTATTTTCAAAAAAAAAACCCCGAGAGGAAGATGGTTCTCTCCTAATTATCTTTTTCGTCCCTTCATTTTTTTTAATTCTTTTATTTGTTTTTCTTACTTACAAAATTCAAGAATATATAATTATTAGAAAATATTAATGAAGTCAAATAAGTGATATCTGCGAGTATGATTAATAAATATAGTGAAAGAATGAAGAACAAATTGATCGAATGTCTTGATGAGATATTACGAGATGAAAATATGAGAACTCGTCATCTTAAACTGATTCAATTAGATATATTGAGTTATTGTAGCAGAATGAATAATTGAATTCGAATACTTGGTGATCATGAAATTCCATCAACCAAAATAATTATCATCAAGATGAATTTGTGACTAATTCTTACGAATTTTATTTTTTTATATGTAATATATTGAATTGATAAAGTTTCTTCATATGCAACATTAGAAAAGTATTGATTGTAATAGTTTATAGAATAATATATTGATGTTGCTTCCATTTTAACATAGATTGTAATTCTTTTGTATCGTAGATATAATATTTAATTTTAATTGTAGTTTAATTAAATTTTTGTTTAACCTATATTGCAATTCTTTTGTATCGTAAATATAATATTTAATTTTAATTATAGTTTAATTCAATTTTTGGTTTTTTTATTATATTCTAATATATTTCTTAATTAATCTGCTATTTTATTATTATTGTTTCACAGAATATTTGGAATATGAAAATGTATTAAAATTCCTAAAAAGTACAAATCATTGAATTTTGTAAAAATAAATAAATCATTCATGAAGGAGTAAAAGAACATCCAGAGGTTACAAGGGAGCAGACATTTCATAATAATGGACCAGCGTTACTCCTTCATGGCATCATTGATCAAGTAATTAACAAAAGTGAAAGTAAAAAGAAGATACTTGTTTATTTGGACGATGAGCGACTCTCTGGAAAGAATAATGAGCGGCGGCTAGGGTTCGATGGCGGTTGTTAGGGTTTTCGACTGGTTTCTTATTTTTTCTTCTTCGATCCTTTCCTCATGGAATTCTTCAGTCACGCAGATCTCTTCTCTCGTCGAGAGCAACGCCAGCAAATTCATTCTCCAATCTCTAATCAACCAAAATTGGCACTTCCAAATAACACAGTGCCGATTTCATTCAAGGAAGCGCTAACAAGAGAGGTAATTTCGACCAAGGTCACTCCGACGGCACAGCCTGCAATCTTCGATGTGGGGGGGTATAAAGCGATCAAGGTTTCGCAGGCGGTTTACAATTCCCGTGTTGAGGCGTGTAAGTTTGCAGTAATTGGCCGTTTGACATTGACAAAGGGTGATACCCCTTGGAAGCAACAGGAACTTAAGCAGAAATTGAACAATATTTGGGGTCGTTCCTTAGATTGGAAATTAATCTCAATTGGCAGAGGTTTCTACACTATCATTATGCCTGATGATGAGGCTTTGAAGGATGTATGGAGCAGAGGACCGTTTGCTTTGAAGCCTGGCATTCTGCGCCTTCAGCCATGGGTCCCCGGATTCGACCCCATGAAACATAAATCCACCACTGCTCAACTATGGGTCAGAATCTTCAACCTTCTTTGGGAATTTTGGGATAAGCAGATCATTGCAGACATCGCTAGAGTTATCGGCATTCCTTTGCGTTTTGACAAAAACGCAGTGGAGGGGGAATTTGGGCATTATGCGAGGGTGTTAGTTGATGTGGACCTATCCAAACCTATACAACATACACTGCGAATTGATACTGATACTCTGATGATCTGGGTAAATATTGAATATGAAAATCTTCATACCTTATGCTCCGAATGCAATTCGGTAGGGCATATTACAGTTAATTGTAGACACAATCTGAATAATAGAACTAGACATGGTCATCGGGAGCATGACAAGGTGTCTGAACCAGTGCAAAACAAGGTTTGGCATCGCAAACCACCTCAGATGACCCATACGAACCTGCCTGATTCAATCCCTGCGGTTAGAGAACGCGGCACGGAGGCAGCTGCTTCATCTGAAGACATTGATGAACAAATTAACATGGAGGAACCTTCCCCGAAAGCGCCTGAGTTACAACTAGTAATTTATCAGGAACATTCTATTCCAGTGGTTGTTTCGTCGAAGCTAGCAGCATCAGTTTCAAAGACTCAAACGCAAACGGATGTCTCTGATACGAGGGTGGTAACCAATACAATTTCTCCAACTCGCTCTTGGGCTGATCAATGTGAGTCGGATTCCGAATGGCATTTAATGACCAACAGAAAGAAGAAAAACAAGGGAAAAAACAAATTATTAGCTAAGGCTCCGGGCATACTGACTTACAAAAGAGAAGTCCGTCCACCAGCCCGTTACCAATGAATGTGCTGTTCTGGAATTGTCGTGGGGTAGGTAACGCTGAAACTCAGTGTCGCCTGGGGAATCTTTGTCAACAACATCGTCCGGACTTTGTATGCTTGGCAGAACCGATGGTTACTTTTTCCTCTGTTCCTTCTCGGTTTTGGCAACGACTGCAGTTGAATTTCGTTGCGGTTAATTCTATTTTTTCTATTTGGGTTTTAGCACGGACTGGTTATGCACAAGTGACTGACGTATGGTGTCATTCCCAACATATTACGATTAACTTTTTGGTAAATAATACTGCACACTGAATCTCTTTTGTTTATGGTCATACTTCATAGCTTCAGCGTCGTGATCTGTGGGATGATTTGAGAAGGATATCTTTACAATGTTCGGTTCCTTGGTTATGGATTGGGGACTTTAATTCTGTGCGTGGTGCACATGAGAAATCTAGAGCTCCACCCACCAGTATTGCCTGTAGGGATTTTATAGCTTGTTTAGACAGTTGTGACATGTCTGATGTGGAAATGAGGGGCTCTATCTACACCTGGAGTAATGGTCGGTGGGCTATTAACAGAGTCGAATGTAAACTTGACAGAGCTACAGGTAATATTGCTTTCTATTATTGCTGGAGTTCGATTAATGGGGTCACACTGCCTAGACACACATCTGACCACACCCCAGTCGTTCTGTCTTGCACTACTAGATCTCCAAGTAAAGTTCAATTTCGTTTCCAGTCCATGTGGATTCTGCACCCTGATCTTCGTACCATAATCACTCATTCCTGGAATCAGCCGGTACTATCATCACACCCCATGTACATTATTAGTGCTAAACTGAAGCGTTTAAAAGGGGTGCTTAAAAGCTGGAATAAAGAAACCTTCGGTCATCTTGCTGTGAACATTGCTTCGGCTTCATCACATCTTCAAGAAGTCCAGAACAGTATCTCGAGAGAGGGTGTTTCTGATGACTTACACTATGCAAAACTTCAGGCACACGAAACTTTAGAGACTGTGTTGAAGCAACAAGAGAGTTTTCTCCGGGAACGCAGTCGAGTTAAGTGGTTGGCGGCTGGGGATAGAAACTCGTGGTTCTTCCATCAACAATTTGCCCGGAAAAAATCTAGACATGGCATTCGGCATCTCCAAATTAACGGGGAGATTACTGATAACATCATTCTGATTCAACAACACATCGTGGATCACTTCAGCTCAGTTTTCACATCCACGGCAGATCCGAACAGGGATATGTCTGATATTGCGGACATCATTCCATCCATGGTGATGGAGGACGAAAATGCAGCCTTGACACGACAGCCTGACTTTCAAGAAATCCATGATACGGCTTTCCAGATGGACCCCGACAGCGCACCTGGCCCTGACGGTTATACATGAATTTTCTTTAAAACTTTCTGGGATGTGGTTGGGGCTGATTTATGTAGAGCAATTGGGAACTTTTTCACTAACGGGTCGATTTCTACAGGCTGGAATTCCTGTATTATGATCCTCATCCCAAAATCACCGGATGCAATCATGGTTGATCAGTACCGTCCTATTGTTCTTAACAATTTTTGCTTCAAGATAATTACAAAGATTATGGCATCCCGGCTGGCTGGCATATCAAACAGAATCCTCTCTCATAATCAGTTTGGCTTCGCAAAGGATAGAAGCATCTCAGATTGTATTGTTGGGGCTTCAGAGGGTGTTAATCTCCTGCAGAAGAAGTGTTTTGGGGGTAATTATGCAATGAAAATTGATATTCGGAAAGCTTTTGATACCTTAGAATGAGATTTTCTTGCGGAAGTTCTTCGATGCTTTGGCTTGAATGCCAAATTCCGTGAATGGGTATTAACCATCTTCTCCACTGCCAGGATCTCCATTGCCATTAACGGTGATGATCATGGATATTTTCCTTGCTCTAGAGGTGTCCGCCAGGGAGATCCTCTGTCGCCACTTCTCTTTTGTCTAGCCGAAGATTTCCTCAGCAGACTAATCCATATGCAGGTTGCTTCGGGTGCGATTGTTTCGTGTCAATATGCGAACAATATAGCTTTCCCCACTCATTTTCTATATACGGATGATGTACTATTTTTTGTCAAGGCTACGGCTCGGAACCTTCGTGAATTGAATCGGATTCTGGATCGGTACAGTCTCCTTTCAGGGCAGGTGGTCAACAAGCAAAAATCGGATCTCTATGTTAACAAACACTGTTCTGCTAGACGTGCGATGGACCTCAGCTCTCTTCTCGATGTGAAACTTGGAGCGCTGCCTTTCAACTACCTTGGGGTTCCGTTATTTTTGGGTGCACCTAAGAGAAGATGGCTACAACCGTTGGTGGACAGAATATATGGGAAGCTAGCAACATGGAAAGGAGACTCACTGTCAATGGCGGGCAGACTCACTCTAATTCGGAGTGTAACCTGTAGCTCATTGCTTCACTCCTTCTCTGTCTATCGTTGGCCACGATATTTACTGGATAAGCTCATAAGAGCTATGCGGAATTTTCTATGGACTGGGGATGTGAATAAACGCAAGTTGGTTACCGTGGCTTGGTCTTCATGTTGTTTGCCTATGAAAGAAGGGGGTCTGGGTCTTCGAAACCTGAGCAGCATAAACTCTGCTATATTATCCAGGATTAATTGGAATCTTATTTGTGGGACAAATACGATTGCACAGCTTATCCAAAGTCATTTTCTGTATGCTAACGGGTGGCCGAAGTGCTACACGGTGAACTCCTCTATTTGGTCTTCACTGAAATATTTACACCATGAGGTGAGACGTCAGATTCACTGGGTACTTGGCACGAAATCCGACCGTAATTTCTGGGTCGACGAATGGCTTTACCCGACAGTTGCAGATAGACTGGAGATACCGACATCGGAGAGAAAGTTGCTTACTGAAAAAGTGCAACAGTTTAAATTAGACTCGACTTGGCAGGAGTTACCTATCCCTCAGTCCGTGGCTGTGGCTGTCCGAAACATAAAAATTTCACCTAATACTGAGGATCTATGATGCTGGAAACCAGCACTGAATAGCAGATTTTCAGTGAAAAGTGCCTACGATTTCTTCAGAGATAAGGGTCATCGTCTGGCCTGGGTTCCTTTCATTCGGGGTGACTTTATTCCACCATCCCGTTCGCTTATCGGCTGGAAAGCTTTACACGGCAAACTTGCAATGGAAGACGTGCTTTCTCAGCGTGGTTGGTTGTTAGCATCAAGATGTAGTCTTTGTGGGGCTGCATCGGAATCACTAAACCACTTACTAGTCACTTGTCGGTTTGCTAAGTGTGTTTGGAAAGCACTTGAAGATGTCTTTCTAACTTACATTGGAACGCCTCAATCGGTCTCCGATTTATTTCATCAGGCTGCAACTCTACACTTTAGCTCTCAAATCAAGTGTCTTTGGCAGAGTGCAGTTCTACACGCAATTTGGGCTATTTGGAAGTCTCGTAATGACAATATCTTCAATGTTATTCCAATGAATATCTCATTTACACTCCGGTTAATATGGAAAGGGATCCGAGATGCTGATTTCTTTAATCACGGGACCTTTGCCTCGGCCCGTGATGCCTTGATTCTAACTAAATTTGGAATTGCAGGTAGATCAGCCCCTCCTTCAACTCACCGACTCCTGCAATGGCGAGCTCCTCCACAAGGGTGGAAAAAAGTCAATACTGATGGCTCGGTCTCTGTAACATCTGCTGGTATGTGTGGTATTTTTCGTACCTCCCGTGGTTTTTCGAGAGGTTGCTTTGCTGCTAGGCTCCACACGGACAACCCGTTATTTGCAGAAATTTCGGCGGTAATATATGCAATCCGACAGGCTGATATTCGGGGGTGGTTCCCTCTATGGATTGAATCTGATTCGCTGAGCACCGTACAGTTATTGCGTAATCGTCAGCGAGATGTTCCCTGGCAGCTCATGGGAGATTGGCTCTTTTGCCTTGACATTCTTCGCCTTAATCAGGTTCACATCTCGCATATTTTCCGTGAAGGAAATACTGTTGCAGACTGTCTATCTCGCACAGGGGCAAATATGACCGGGGAACAATGGTGGCCAAGCTATCCTAGCTTTTGCGCGGCTCATGTGTTCAATGACTTTAATAGGACTTATTATAAACGTTATTTATAGCTGAGATGGGTTTGGGACATGTTGTCCACTGCTATTTTCATTCTTTATTCTTTCATTCATTGTTATTCTTTCTTTTCTTTTTTACTTATTAATAAAATTTCTGGGATGGGGTGTTGTGTGGCTACGACTGGTGCCAATATAGTTGGGATGAGTCTAGACACTTGTCATCCCGTTTCAAGCTCTTACTTAAAAATAAATAAATCATTCATCTTTAGTTAAAATTCTATAAAAAAAAGTAGTCAATTATTTTTAAAATTAATTTAATTTGAATTATCATTAAAAAATATATATTAATTTCAAATATACATAATATCAATTTTTTTTTCATAGCATGATATAAAATTATTTAAAAGTAAATATATCAATTTATTTATTTATCTAAATTATATAAAAGTTTCATACCCCGTGCATCGCACGGGTTTTCGACTAGTTTATATATATAATTCATCATTATTTATTATAATTATAATAATTTATATATAATCTATTATAATATATAATTTAGTATTATTTATATATAATTTATCATTTTTTTATTAAATATTGGTTAGCGAGGAAGGGTAAGCGGCGACCATCCCAGCTATACTGGCACCCCCACCACAGACCCAAAAAAGCCTCGAACCAAATTTAGTAAAAGAATAATTTAGTATTATTTATATATAATTTATCATTATTTATTATAATTATAATTATTTATATATAATTTATAATTTAGGGGTTAGGGTATGCTTACTTTGTTTTTGACAAAGTAAAGCTTACTTTGTCAAAAACAAAGTAAGCATAGAAAGCACCTTTAATTTAGTATTATTTATATATAATTCATCATTATTTGGTACAATTTAGTTAAGTTCAGTTAATTTAATTTAATTTCAGTCAAAAAGAATATGACTTTAATCTTATTTAGGATATCTATTTATTTTTAAGATAAATACGAAAATAGTTAGAATTAATTAAACACCAGTCATTAGTCATCCGAAAAGAATTTGCTCAACACTCTCACTCATATGTTCAATTAGGAAAAAAAAAATCTTTTATTTATAAATTTTAGATCCCAAAATATAAACTTTAGACTCTAATTTATAAACTCTAGCCATTAAATCCTAAAAAATAAACTCTAAGTTCTAAAATATAAATTATAGATCCTTAATTATAAACCCTAGACCCTAAAATATATTTTGTTCCCTGCAAAATCTATATTCTAATTTATAAATCTTAGACTTTGAAATATAAACCTTAAACCTAGTTTAGAAAATAAACATCAATTTTCAGTTATTGGAGGAATGTACTATGTATAAAGAGAAAAAACAGAAAAAAAGGAAGAAAATAACTCGTAAAACAATAGGAATGTGATAACGAAAAAGTAATAAAACAAACTTTTTCTAATATTTATTTAATGTTAACCGTCTACATTGACAAAAACAGTATGAAAAATTGTTATTTGATAATAGTATTAAAAAAATATTGATAAAAACAATAAAAAAATAAACTATTCTAATAATAAAATGTGATTTACCAGTTAATTTTCTAAGTTTAGGATGAATCAATTAGGTGTATTTAGAGAAACAAATAAGAGAAAATTGAAGCATGTGATTTGTACTGTCACGATAAAATCATAATAAATTTTTACTACAAAATTTAGAGAAAATTACATCAAAAATCATATTTCAACTTTTTTTACATTTATATAAAATCTTTTTTATATATTTTATTATCATATCACTTAAAAAAAAAAGTATTTTCCAACACTTTAATAGCAACACTTTATTTAAATGTAGCTATAAAATACTCTAATTTAATTTGAGACTTATTTTGGGCTAAATATTTATCAAGTCCAACCCACTTAGAAACTAATCCCTAACCCTAACGCCAATTCTCCCTCACACTCTTCTTACTCTTCTTGCCGACTTATCTTCTTCCCTATTCTCCCAAACCTTCATTGTTCTCTTATGGCTCTTAATTTTTTTTATCTAACCCTACCTATCTTTTTCTCATAAACCCTAAATCAGCTTCTTCTCGATCTTCCCTAAGTTCTCTCTCGTGCTCTCTCTCCTGGCAACAAAGGCCATCTGCGTATGAGCTTAAAGAAGATCGCCCCGAGTTATCTCCCATTGATATTCAAGCAGTTTCCATCATCTCATTTCATCTAGATCCATTCTAAGCTTTGTTTTCTTCACATCATAGAGGTGTTTGGTTCTAACTCAGTTATTCAATTTTCAATTCTAAATCTCTGCTGCCTGCAATTTAGCTCTAATCTCCTCTGTTTCATCTCATATTTGGGTCTAATCATCCATCAATCTAATTTTCAAGTGATTTCCATTATCAATGAATCAATTCAGGTGGTTGCTATTGGTTTCAATCATCTTATTTCGTTGTCTTGGATTAATCCAACCTCTGTTGATTCTAATCGAGGTGATCAATTTTTAATTTTAAATCTTTATTATCTTCCATTTAGGTATAATTTCCTATGTTTCATCTCTGATTTGGGTCCAATCTCCTCTATTTCATCATTTAAAGCTATGATGTCTTCAATTTTAAACTTTATAATTGACTTGGATAAAATCTCCTTTGTTTTATTAGTTTATAGGAACATTAACTGATTATAGTGGTCCTAATTGAGCTTATTATTATGACGGTCTATTTATGTTGTTATTTGACTCTTTTCTATTTCATCAGTTGCCTAGTTTCCAAGTACATTAATTGATTATAGTGGTCCAATTTAGTTTTTATATATAATTTTTACAAAAAAAATATGGAATTAATATGACAGTTGTTTAGTTTCTGAAAGTGGATCTTATGCACCCATTTGACTATAGTTTGTTGTAATTGTTATCTAAGGTTTCAAAGCCCGTATTTTTACGCTGTAGATTCACCCTTTCTGCTTTCTCGCGATACACTACAACCCAGGTTTGGTGATGCTATGACCTGTAAAGTATTTGACCTTTCTCATATTACTTTTTGATTTGCTTTTCTCCAGGTCTTGAGCTTTTCTTTTTGGATTTTTTGCTTAATGACATGGTTGTCTGTCTAATGACCAAAAAAGGGTTGGATTAGTTTTGGTGCAAGATCCTCTCTCAATCATCTACGAAGTTTTGTGTTGGAATTCAGTGGAATTCGGGTATGTTTTAAATGAGTATCACCAACAGCAAGAACTTTATGTTTACTTTAATATGTCTTGTAATAGTTTTGAGCTCTCTAGCTAGATTTTCATGGCCTTTTGTGTCAGTTTGTAATGCATTGGTTTTGAGTAACTCTTTATGAGAAATTACAGTTTGTAATGCATTAGTTTAACTTAATTACATTTTTTTATTACATTTAAGCTTAGTTAGAAATTTCGTTGTCCGAGATGTAAATCAGTAATATGACAAAGAAAAATATCATCAACAATTGATTCATAGAAGCCAAAATGGGCAACGAGTAGGGGCTCAGCCACAACCCTGAAAATATTATAATAGATCGCCTTATTATTGATCACTGGATTTTCTTTTTTATGTTTGCAGGTGAATGAGAATCTTATGAATTAGCAAAGTTTCTGCTATCTTACAACAAGTAAGTTTAACAAAGCCATGCAAACATTCATTGATTTAAATACTATTAATAACATATAAATGATGTGTTGTAGGGAATATCAGTACTAAAAGAAAGTTATTTTTTGGTCGAGACCCCTTATTATAGGCACATGTTACCTTCTTGGGGTCCATCACTAGAATCTTCTTGTGGATTGGATTATATTGAAGAAGCTGAAGACTCTTGCTGGTAAGATCTTCATCTATTGACTCAAACTAGATGCCCTTCGCTTTTAGTGTCAATTTTTGGTTTTTAGTTTACTTGGGGACAAGTAAAATTTTAAGTGCGAGGAGGTTTGATAGGGGGTTAAAACCCCCTATCTTTTGGTACGGTTTTTAGGGTAATTTTACACTAATTTTAGCAAATAAATAGTAATTTCCTATGCTTTATTTCACTTATGTCATTTATTTAGTTTTTACTTCCGGTTTAGCACTTTTATCACTTTTTATATCATTTATGTCGTTTTTAGTAAAATAATGATCAGTTAACACGCACCTAAAGCTTTCCCTTAATTATTTTGGCTAATTGATTTACCAAATGTCACTATAAAATGGTTTGGCACTTAAATCCTAAGTTTGGTGAAGCAATTCAGCCCTTGGACTATAATGTTTTTGGAGTTTTAGTGCGGTTTTGCAGGTCGAATATGGAAAGGGAAAAGTCGTCATAGCATCGAAGCACGTCTTAGGGCCTCTGGGGGCCAGCTCCGTGAGCTGGCCATCAGAGGAAGGTTTCGCTTCCCCTAGGGGCCAGCTTGGTGACCTGGCTGTCAGGGCAGGCAATGCCAACCCTAAAAGGGCCCAGCTTGGCAAGATGGACACGAGAATTAGTCTAATTCTCACTCCTGAGATATGGGGATTTTCAAATTTCATCTTTCCAATTCAAATGTAACGTTAACTTTGAGCTTCGCAGTCTATTTTCATCCTATAAAAAGACTATATTTCAACTGTAAATTTCATCTTTTACTATTGTAATCATTCTTCCTCATCTTGAGAATTCATCCCCAATTCCTTCATCTGCCATTGAAGCACCAAGGTTCCTTCCGTCTCCATCTTCAAGGATTCTCAAGCTCCATTCTCCAGTCTCAGAAAGATGATTGTTTTAGTTGACAGGTTTTAAAAGGGGATTTTTATCCTCTTTAGTATCTGTTTACTTTAGATCTTTTCTATGAATTTTGAGCTGGTTGTATTCATATACTCTGTTCTTCATCTTTAATATAAGTTTCAATTTGATTTCCAATTGAGTTTCTTATCTGTCTGTTTATGCTTTACTTAATTGAATTAAATCATTGAAAAGTCCAAATATAAACTAGGGTCACATTGCGAGTCTATTTGGCTATCTATACTGAAGCCTGTGATATTAACAACATCACAATTTAAGGACCCAAATTCCCGAACCTTAGAGCTAGTTACATCATGTAACAAAGGAATCACGTACTAGGGACCCTAGAAGGATAAGTAGGTTTAATTGCCTTTAGTATATACAAAAATCAGATTAGGCCTTTAATCCAATTGGTTAGTTAGGTTGATTTTGGTATTATTGTATCATTCTGCTTTTCTATTATATTGATTGATTGGCTTAACATTGTTGGTCCCGTGTGATTAGTTCCAAGGGGGGGTTAGGAACTAATGTAACTTTTTCGCTTAATTGTGCTGACTTAATTAATTCTTTAAGTTACTTAACTTAGTTTAGGTCAGCACGGCCGAGAGATGTAAGACAGCTTTAGTCAGATGCTGACTAGAACTGTTTTACTTGTGAGTTGAGAATTAACACTTGAGGTCAGCTTCCAACTCAGCACCAAGATTACTCAGTGTCAGCTTTTACAATTTATATCCTGAGCAATTTAATCAAGCAACACATACATATATATATATATATATATATACTGAGAGAGAGTTAGAAATTACTCAGCAGACTTATCCTGGTTCGGCCTCTTCGCCTACGTCCAGTCCCCAGAATCCCTCCGGGCTTTTTCAATCCAATATTGAGCTCTTTAAAGGTAGAGCACAAACCGTTTACAAGGCAGTTGAATATGCAAGAGTATCTTTCTCTATTCGTCTACTCAACTCCTACTGAGCGCTATAACCGAACACTCAGATTCTCTACCGATGAGTACTAAAGCCGAGTACTCAGCACCAATCTCTCAATTTTACAATTGATACAATTTTGTTCTTTCTAATTAAAGAACACTTTAGATGAAAACAAATTCAATCTAGCTTTTACACAGAAATGGAAATTTGGTGTAAGATCTTTTTCTTGTTTGAATGTGCTTTGAATGTATGCTCTTTTTCTCTTGTATTTTTCGGCAATTAGTCCAAGTGATGGACTTGTCCTTTTATAGTTGATTCTGAAGCTCTAATGATTTGAATCTGGAAGTATCCGTTGGATTCAAACGGATCTATTGCGTCATTTCCTTGGTCAGCATTCAGAATTGCAGGCCAATCCTGTCTTTTGAAATTGGCAGGCGTCAGGCTTGTCTTCTTCCGGCAGGTTCATCTTCTAGCGCTAGTTCGTCTTTTAGCTAACGGACAGTTGACCCATGCATCTCGAAATTGACTCTGTGCGTAATTCCAAAGCTTATGTTATTGGTGCAGACAGTTGTCGGATCTTGTCTTCTAGCAAACAGATCAATCGCGCTGTCCTGATGAACAATCAGCTTGACTTTATTGACGTTGCTTTTGTTCTTTGTTTCTGAGTCATATTCTTACTCAGCTTCCGTGGTCAGCTTCGTCTGCAAGCATTAGTTTAGAGGAAGACTTCTCTTCTTTGATACTGAGTTGCGTTCCACTCAGCTTCTTTGGTCAGCTCCATCTTCAAGCGTTTGTTCTGAAGATGACTTTTCTTCTATTATGCTGAGTTGCACTCCACTCAGCTTGTGCTGTGTTCTCATGCTGACTTCGTCCTGTTTTACTTTTTATTTCTGTTTTCATTTATACTTATACTCAACATTGAACAAACATATTAGTACAATTAAATCAAAGCACTTAAATTTAATTGCCTCTTAATCATGGATTAACTTAAATAATTTTGTCAAATCAAAATCATGTGGAAAGGTGTTTCAACAAACATCACCTTAGGAGTAGAATAATTTAGAAACAAAAACTCAATTCAATTTTCACCGCCTAAATAACATTAGAAACCAGTAGTTTGGTAGTTGTGATATACATCCTGTGGATTCCATACCTAGACATTCCAGATTTATTACTTGATAACGACATAGTGTATTTATCCCTTAATGAGCCTTTGAGCGTCAGCTCAGGATGCATCAAGTTTTTGGTGCCATTGCCGGGGATTTATCTTCTATCAATATCAAACCAAAAGTCAAATTTGTTAGTTTAGGCATTTACCTGTTTATATTGTGCTTGTTTATACCTACCTATACTTGCTGAAATGGAGCTGTGAGTTTTTTTATTATATCATATGGCTGCACCTTTTAATTTTATTAATTGCTCTATATTCAAAAAATATACATAACCTTTGCACGTTATAACCATAACTGCCATATACGGCTTATAACTGAAATTTATAGCTTAATTTGAACATTCTCATAGTTGTAGTTTTTTCTGATTTGTTTATAAATATTGCATTGCATTTTCATAACACATGCATCTTATTTCTAAAACTATACTTGTGAGTTCTTACATTAGAGCTGTAATTTTTAGATCTATAATTGTGAACTTTGAACATATTAATTATTGGAATTGTTACTTTTGTGATTATAACTTTTGCCTTATGTTTCTATAAACCATTCTTATCGAGAGATAGCTATTAGCTTTACCCTTCCCTTTGAGAGCTGCCATTATTTCCTCCATTTCATCTTCCATTTCAAGCTTGCATCTTCTATCAATTTCACTAGTGATCAAGGTTCATCCTCAGATTCAGATGACGATTGCTTGAATTACTGAAGCTCTAAAGGCGATTTCCTCTCCTTTGTCCTTATTTAACTTCTAAGATCTTTTCGAATTTGAATTGGTTGTAAACCTTATTACTTTTATTCATCTTTAATATGAATTTGATTTAATTCCATCCCTCTTCGTATGAGTTTGATATTTGTATATGTTTGGATTGTTGGCTGAGGTTTTCATAATTTTGAATATTAATATGAGTCAATATAGAGAGTTTTAATGATTTTCATACCGAAAATTGTAGGTATTGACAACACCATAGTAAACAGACCCTAGTTCCTGAACCATTTGAGTTAGCTATGACCCTGTTAGGGATCACGTGCTAAGAACAGTCATAGGATAATTTGGTTCAACCTTTACTCTATTTGGTCAATTCATAATTAGGTTTTGATTATTAATTCAATCTTCTTATTATTGTGGATCATTCATTAGAAATAGGAGTAGAATTAGTTGTTAGACTTAAAAATAGCATAGTAATACAAAAAAAATCCAACTTTTCACCGCTTAAATAACGATTAGAAATCAATAGTTCGATAATTGTGGTATAAATCCTGCGGATTCGATATTTGGACTTCTCCAAATATTACTTGATAATGGCGGGGTACATTTATCCTTTAGTGAGTCTTTGAGCGTTAGCTCGAGGCGACACCATATTCCAATCCACGTGGAAGAGAAAGCCACCAGAATAAGGCTATCTTGATTATCCTTGTTGGGGCCAACCAAAAACCACTTCATCTTGAACTCATTAAAAGTATCTTTCTTCTTGATCAAGAAGTTAGTTCGTTTCTTATATCCCAAATGATGAGACCATCCATGGACTTTAACTTGGGCCTCCAAAGGCAGAAAAATATGGCCCCATTTAGCGGGATATTGAAGTCATGAAAAATCTTGGCAAAAGTAAGCAGCTTCACCTAGGAGTTCAAGGATATCTGGGAACAAAGAGCAAACTGTGCCTGAATATCCTCCACACTCCTCAGAAGAGGAAATCGCAGCCCCATCTCCATATGTTACCCAAGTAACCTCGGCAGCCGGTACCTACTAGAGGAAAGGGTACGAATGTCCATCCTTTGAAGACTAAAATAACCTTCAATGGATGACCTAATCTTCATCTTAGTTAGCATTGACGGTTTCTCTTTAGCATGCAAATAAACCTTCTCCGCTTCAAAGGTTTTCTGGGTTTTGTTTGTTTTGCTTTTTAGGAGCCATAACCAGGAAAAGGAAAGCAAAGAAAATAGAGAATAGAAGAAAGTCTTACACTTGAAAGTCAAAATCGCCAAGACGAGTTCCAACGAAAGATGAAGCAAAAACGAAAACGAAGTGAAAAAAACTCTCAAACAAAATCCTACCCTTTTATACTATTGGGAAGACAGCCAAAATCATTACTTATTATTAATGATTAAATGTCTCTGACACACACCCTTAAAAAATGCAGTATTGCGCCACGTGACTAGGGATGACAACAGGTACTATACTCGCGGGTACCCGACACTATCCGACCCTAATGGGACCACCAGTACCCTGTATAAAAGGGTATGTGATGAGTATGAGATTAAAACCATTACCCGTTAGGGTAATAGGACGGGTATGGGAATACCCCTCAGGGTACCCGTTACCGGTCATAACACTTTTATATATTAAAAAATATTATTATTTTTTAGATGTAAGATATAAGATTTTAACTCCAACCTTTTGTTATTCAACCATTGAGTGATATCAATAAGTTACTTTATTCTTATTGATTAAAGTTCAATTTGTTCAATTTTTAGATTGATGATTTATTAAATTTATACTTCATTAAAATTGTAATATTTTGTGTTTTATTTATTGATTCTTAATGGGTAAGGGTACCCGCAGGTACCCGTAAATTAAATGGGACGGGTATGAGATGCAAAAGGTATACCTGTTAGGGTAATGGGACGAGTACGGGTAATTAAAACTTAAATGGATAAGGGTTTGAAATTGACACTATCCACGGGTACCCTACCCGTTGCCATCCCTACACGTGACGCATAACGAAAAATTATCGTCAACTCGAAAGACTCCTATAAGCAAAAGGAAATGTACTCTGACAGTTGCATTTATGATCGTTGAACGACAAATCAACTGCTAGGAGCTCGCATAACCTCCATACAATTCCTGCATTCCCTAACAAATTTCCAAAAGGTACCAAAATTCAAATCCCCCCCCACAACTTATTAAAAAATGACAAGGACAACACTTCCCGAAGCCAATGACTCTATTTATTTCATCCTAAAGAATGATAATTTAGACCCAAGGGGATATAACCTTGCCACATGGAACTGCGAACACCCGAACATAGCATCTAAAAGATAGAATATTTAGCTTCTCATTGTATAAAACACAGCCAAACAATGACGTACTAGAAGCTTGATTCGGAAGACCTCGTGAGACCCAGTCAATAATCGAGTTGTTGCCATAAGCACTCCCAATCCCGAGAATCACGAGCCAAATGGCCTAAAAGGACATCATGCCCCGATATTTTTGTTCACTCTCTCCTAACAATAGGAGACAAATGGCTCACCCTGCTCCGTAATTCATAAACGCCCTCTATAGCTCAACATCAGTATAAATAGAGTAAGTTCAGCTCGAGGTAAACCAGTTCATTCACATTTACATTACAAGTTTAAATTACTGATTGTGATCATCCTTCAGTCTTCTCCTCAAATCAAACCGACTTGGACATCAGAGCGGGTTTACTGTACAAACGGCCGCCCATTTGACTCTGCTTCTGTGTAGTTGCATGTTGACATGTGAACTTTCAGAATTCAACCACATGACATCTCATTAGCCCTCTAATTATACTTAAAATAATATATTAACTTCATGAACTTATTTAAAGTGATATACTAGCCTCCTAACTTGCTTAAAGTGACATATTGGTCTCTGAACTTGTTTAAAGTGATTTATTAGCCATTGAACATGTTTAAAAAGATATGCGTTTTAACTTATCTAAACCACCCCTTATTTTGCAACATAGTGTTAAGAGTTTATTGTATCACTTTAAATAAGTCCGGAAGCTATCGAGATATAATTAAAATTTATGAACTTAATAAGTTTTTATTTTTATAAAGTTAGAGTAATATTGAAGCTTGAATTTTATAAGAATATGATGGAAGGGTGCACATGAATGGTTAGATGAGAGTGAAAGATGATATGTAACATGTGTGCTCTGCATATACATCCAAAGTAGTTAAACTGTGAAGTGAAGAAGCATGTCATCATATATTCACTCACAGGACATGATACCATTGCCAACTCCTTCCTAATTTTATTGTTGACTTTAACCAAATCCACTTTCTTTTCTTTTCAACGCTATTTATTTTTTATTCAAGATTTGCCCACTCATTAATTTAAATAATCTTAACATCAATTATTAATTAATTAATGACCTTTTATTATATGGGGGTTCAAGTGGGCATCTCCAAAAACCTAAGTCTAACCCAAACAATATTATATAATTTTCTTTGGGTGTTGCACCAAATAAATAAATAATTTATAATAAATGTCCCAATGAAACAAAATCTGAAGTCAGAATTAATGGGCCAAAATGGCTAATTATAATTAAGGAAAAAGCATAGGAGATTGGAAAAAAAAGAAAGCACAAACTCTATTTTGATTCTCACATCCTTCCACACCATATATATATTTCATCAAATATAATATAATATAATATAAAAATACTACTTTTTCTTTCCTTTTTTTATGAAATAAAAATAAAAAATAAAATGTTAGATTGCAGATGGATGAAGTATAATTTATATCGGAGTAGTTAATGAAAGTGTTAGATATGTATCTTTAGATCAAATCAATCTCCAACTCCACTAATCCAACATTTTCTAGTTGGATTGGTTTTTAGTGTTTTTTTTTTTCAATTTACTTTAAATGCTAAATTCTAATTTTATTTTATTACGAGGGTATTAAAAGTTGGAAGAAATGTCAAACTAACGCCGCCCTTCGTCTCTCTCGAGTAGAAACGCTCGATCGTCGCCGTCGCCTGCGCTACTAGGGCTGCACCGCCGCCGTATGTTCTGCCGCCGATGAGAGTGTCCTTCCGCTCCGGTGAAGGTATGTCTCAATCCTGTGAGTGTTTAGCTGTTGTTTGCCGTTGATTTTCCTGGGTTATCGCGATCTGTTCTTGATTTGTTTATCGTCTCTCCGTCGTTGGTTCTTGGTGATAGAGGTTTTATTGTTTCAGTGAGGGGTCGGTGTAGTTGGTGGTTTGTTGATGGTTGCTGCTGTTTCAGCGTGGTTGCAGCGGTCTGTTCTTGATTCGGCTTTCGTGTTTCCGTCGTCGGTGCTTGGTGGTGGAGGATCTGTTGAGTGATTGAGGGGACAGTAAATCAGGGCAATTTGTGCTGGTTCTCTTCCCCTGGGCCCGGTTGTGGTTTTTATGCATTGTGATTTATTAGGGGCAGTAGAGAGTTTTATTTCTGGATTGTGATGGAGAGGGAAATGGAGGGGCTCAGAATTGAAGGAGAAGAAGGGGGCCACCTGGATTTAGTAACGCCAACTATAGCAGAGGTTGTGGTGGACTCGGGTCTTCGCTTTTTGGGAAGATTTGTAGCTGATAGACCACTCAATTTCTTGAGTATGAGAAACAGGCTGGCAGTACTTTGGAGACCGGTTAGAGGCGTCGAAATTCAAGAGGTAAGCTCCAACCTTTACTCCTTTGAGTTTTTTCATCCGATTGATAGAGATAGGGTGATTGCTGGAGGTCCATGGTCTTTTGACAACTATGTGTTGATTATGAATATCTGGAAATTTGGAGTCCATGTGGATGATGTGCCTTTACTGAATTATTCTATCTGGGTTCAAATTTATAGTCTACCTGTGGGGACTATGTCTGAGATAGTTGGTAAACAACTAGGGAACTTCCTTGGGTGTTTGAGGAGTATGACGTGAACAATAATTCTGGTCTTTACATACAGTTCATGCGTATCAGAGTCAGTCTAGATTGTGAACGACCTTTGAAAAGATTCAAAAAACTTAAGAGTACAGGAAATGTCTGGGCTTTAGCAACATTCAAGTATGAACGCTTGGGGATTTTCTGCTATGTTTGTGGCTGTCTGGGTCACACAGAACGCTTTTGTGAAAAAGTTTTTAACCTGCAGGGTGTGGAAGTTCAGAGGGAATGGGGGGACTGGTTAAAGGCACCAGTTAGGAGAGGAGGGGATCAAAGTGGGGCGAAATGGTTACGGGATAACACTGGGGGTAGTATGTTAGGAGGGAGTCAGAGGGGGAGTGGAAGTGGAAGGGGAGGTGGGATGGGAGCCCTGAGGGATATAACTAATATGGGGAGAGGGAGAGGGGACCATACAAACAGATGGGGGTAGGGGAGAGGGAGGTTCTGATTTGCCCATTTTCAGGGCCATTCTTTAAAATAACTACAGAAAATGAGGGTAAAGGGAAAGGGGGAGAGGAAGGGATAGATGAGGGGATTTCTGAGGATACTGAGATGGAGCTAAATGATGTTAGGAAGAGGAGAAAGGAGGGGCAGGGGCAGGAGAGGGAGCAGGAAGGAGAGAGTACGCAGGGGGAGGGAGTCTTTGTTCTTGGAAAGGATAAGGGGATTTCTAACGAAAAAGAATCGGCGAGCCCTATAACACAGGGCCGCCGGGGAGAATGAGTTGTTTAAGCTGGAACTGTCGTGGCCTGGGAAACCACCGGGCAGTTCGTTCTCTGAAGGAGTTAGTTTCTTCCCAAAAACCCGCTATTGTATTTTTAATGGAAACATTTGTAGAAGATCACGGTTTAATGGTAATAAAACAGCAGTTGAAGTTTGAGGGAGCATTCCCTGTTTGTAGAAGAGGTCGCAGTGGAGGGTTAGCTTTGCTGTGGAAGGCAGGAGTTCAGGTCGTAGTTAAGAGCTTCTCGGAACACCATATTGAGGCAGTAATTACCGATACGGCTCATGGAGATTGGAGATTAGTTGGCTTCTATGGGCTTGCGGATCGCAGTAGGCATGGAGAGTCTTGGGATTTACTGGGGAGACTGGCGAGGGAGTCGTCACTACCGTGGGTGGTGATAGGAGATTTCAACTGTATCTTAAATAGTTCTGAGAAGGTAGGGGGAGCTATTTACCCTGCTTATCTAATGCAGGATTTCGCCAAAGCAGTTGAAGATTGTAGTTTAAGTGAGTTGGAGCTGAATGGTAATCCATTCACTTGGGAAAGAGGTAGGGGAACGGCAATATGGGTGAGAGAAAAACTGGATAGGGGCTTCGCTTCGGCAGAGTGGCTAGATCGGTTTGGAAACTATCACCTCAGATCATGTATGTCGGGATACTCGGATCATCTTCCACTTACTCTTAATCTAGAAAGGGAGAGTAGTAGAAGCAAAGTCAACAGATTCTTCTTTGAGGAATCGTGGCTTAAGGAGCAGGAGTTTAAGGTATTGGTATCAAGGCATTGGAGAGGGCAGGGTAATAAACCGATGCAAGAGAAATTGAAGGGCTGTGTACAGAAAATGGCAGAATGGGGTAAGGGGTTTAATACGAGGTTCAAAAGTCAGATCAGAAAATGGAGGACCCAAATGGAGAATTTACATGGTAGCAGTGATAGGGAATCTATTGCTTTATATTTCCTTGCCAAGAGAAAACTTAATGACACCCTGGAAGCTGAAGAAACCTATTGGAGATAGAGGGCTAAGGCTTTCTGGCTGACAGATGGAGATAGAAACACACAATTCTTTCACGCTAATGTTAAAGCAAGAAGACAACAGAATTCTGTTGCATCTTTGACTGACGAGTTGGGGGGAGTGGTCGAGGGTCAGGCAGCGATGTTGGGCCTTGCGCATAATTATTTTCGGACTGTCTTCTCTGCTTCGAATTTGATGAGGGGGGAAACGGTTGAGGTAGTTGACACACTTATTGACGCTCCAACTAACGATCTTCTTACTGCTCCTTTTAAATTGGAGGAATTCAAACAAGCCCTTTTTTCAATGAGTCCTAATAAATCCCCTGGTCCTAATGGGTTAAACCCTGGTTTCTTTCAAGCATTTTGGGACACATTGGGAGTGGAATTGGGTGCTGCTTGTGCAAAATGGCTCCAGGATGGAGAATTTCCTAATGGGATTAATGACACCACAATTGTCCTTATTCCAAAGATTGACAACCCTCAAATGCTTAAGGATTTTCGCCCTATTTCTCTGTGCAATGTCATTTACAAGATAATTGCCAAAGCCTTAGCTAATCGTTTGAAAAAGATCCTTCCTTAAATTATTGGAGATACTCAATCTACTTTTGTCCCAGGCTGATCCATAATTGACAATGTTCAGGTGGCCTTTGAAAGCATACATTTCATGAAAAGATTGAATATAGGAAAGAATGCCCAGGCTGCCCTAAAGATTGATATTAGCAAAGCTTATGATAGAGTTGATTGGGAATTCCTGAAAGAGGTTATGACTCGGATGGGCTTTCACGAAATCTGGATCCGTTGGATGATGTTATGCATCACAATAGTGAAGTATAAAGTTGCAGTGAATGGGGACAGTTCTGATCAGATCATCCCAGGAAGGGGTCTAAGACAGGGAGATCCATTGTCACCTTACCTATTTATCCTGTGTGCTGAAGTCTTATCTAAACTAATAAGGAAAGCCGAAGGTGAAGGGCTTATCTCAGGTTGTCGGATTTGCAGTAGGGCACCAGCAATCACACACCTTTTCTTTGCAGACGACAACTTCTTATTTTTTGGGGCAACCGCAACTGAGGCTAGAAAGGTGTTGGAAATCCTGTCTGAGTATGAAGTGGCGTCAGGGCAGGCTGTGAACCTGAACAAGTCTGGAATTTTCTTCAGCTCAAATGCGCCAGAGGGAGTGAGAAACGAGATTAAAACGATTTTGGGGGTGTGCATTCCTCTAGACACGGGACGTTATCTGGGGTTGCCTTCTCTTATTGGACGTTCCAAACATCGGATTTTCACCTTTCTGGTTGATAGGCTGCGCAAGAAATTTGGCACGTGGGGCCTCAAATTCCTTTCCCAGACGGGGAAAGAGGTATTACTAAAGTCTATGGCTCAGGCCTTGCCAACTTTCTGTATGAGTACGTTCCTTTTACCCTTATCTATCTGTGATGAATTGCAAAAATTAATGAACTCCTTTTGGTGGGGATTGAAACCTGAGGGGAGAAAAAACATACATTGGTTTGATTGGGGTAAATTATGTATGCCAAAAGATTCAGGTGGGATGGGTTTTAAGGATTTGCATGTGTTTAATTTAGCAATGTTAGGTAAACAAGGTTGGAAATTGCTAAAGTTCCCAAATACTATAGTAAGCAGAATGTTCAAAGCTAAATATTTTCCTAGAGATGACTTACTTTCCTCTAAATTAGGCAATAATCCTAGTATGGTTTGGAGAAGTATATGGGAGGGACTTAGCATACTGAGAAAAGGGATTAGATGGAGGGTGGAGAATGGGAGATCTATTAGAGTTTGGGAGGATGCTTGGGTACCTAATTTAGAGGGCTTTTGCATAAACTCATTTTTAGTCCCTGGATTGGAAAACTTGACAGTTAATGACCTGTTATTGGAGAATGGGAGAGGGTGGGATATGGAGAGATTGAATGGGTGCTTCAGTGAAATAGAAGTGCAAGCAATCAGTGATATTATTTTGCCATATAATGTTGGGGAAGATGTGAGAATCTGGCATTGGTCAAAGGATGGGCATTATAATGTGCATTCAGGCTATCTAGCTGGTATGGGGTTGGGTGATGTTAACAGGGCGGAGGAAGGCTGGAAGAAATTATGGAGGTTGATGTTACCCCCTAAGCTGAAACCGTTTATTTGGCGAATTTGCTCGAAATGTATACCAACTAGAGCTCGTTTGGCCCAAAGAAGAGTCCCTATTACAACCGAATGCCCTGTTTGTGTGGAGTAGGAGGAGACGGATAATCATTTATTCACTGAATGTTGTTTTGCAGGTGACATTTGGAGAATCGCAGGTATTCCTTCTCCGGTGGTGGGCATTTCAAATCTGGCAGAGTGGCTCTTGCAAGCTTTATGCGGCTCAAACCAGGAGATAATTGTCAGAACATGTTGTGCTTTGAAAGCAATATGGGACCACAGAAACAGAGTTCTTTGGCACATGAGGTGGTGGCCGGCAGATACTAGCTGACGTACTAGCTTGGAGGCGGTTCATGATTAGACAGCATACCAACAACGAGAGCCACCCAGACAATCAGTAGCGGTACCATCGCAAAGCAGGGAGGGGCAGCTGCACCACGGCCTCCACAGCGCACAACCGGCGGCACTCGGTCCCGCTCCTGATCAACAACGTCTAGTGAGGCAATCGGTTCCGGTTCAGAAATGGAAGCCACCCAACCCAGGTTTTGTGAAATGTAACATCGACGGCGCAATTTTCAAAGTATTAAAGAGCAGCGGCATGGGCGCGGTAATCAGAGATGAAACGGGCACTTTCTTACTCTGCAACAGCAGTTTCATTCCAGGTATCAAAGAACCTAGCATTATTGAAGCCCTTGCTATTCGAACGAGTTTGCTTTGGCTTATCAATTTGGGCTATACATCTATTGAGTTCGAGTCTGATGCTAAACTTGTGGTCGATGCTATTCTAGCGGAAAAAAATGATATATCTGAGTTCGGAATGATTATACAGGACTGTCGAGTGTTGTTAGGATCCAACCCACATTTTAAATTAGCTTTTATTCCTCGTTTAGCGAACAGTGCAGCTCATTTGATAGCTAGGCTTGCCTGTTCCAATGCTAACGACTTTTTTTCAACTGTTGTGCCGGAATGGCTTGTGAACACTATTGAAATGGACGCGAGTCCATCATCTATATGATTGTCTTTCTCTGGTCAAAAAAAAAGTTGGAAGAAATTTTTTTATTAGATTATGTTTATATTTTTTTAGGATACATACAAAAATAAATCTTGTTGCTTTATACTTTTATATATCAAACGTTTTCATAACATGATATTAGAGCTTTTTAGACCAAACAGTTGAAGGTTGGAATTTTTACAACCTAATTATTTGGTGGAATTAAAAACACATGGTGATATGAATCTGTATTGTATACCGTGCAAGCTTAAGGGATATTTAACTATCAGTTTAGGGCCCGTTTGTTTTACCTACTGTTTGCTGTTATGGTTTGCTATTTGCTGTTGGAAACTGCTGCTTTTCCAAAAAGCAGAGATTCTCTGCTTATGTAAAGGCTGTTTTTCAGGTGTGAAAGGCAAACAGGAGGTTACTAACCAAACACCTAATATTGCTTTTCAGATTTAAAAGGCAAACATGAGGTCACTAATCAAACACTTAAAACTCTTTCTTTTGAAATAAAAAGGCAATCAGGAGCATGAAAATGAGCAAACAAACACCCCCTTAAGCTTGAAACTACTTCATTGTGTAAAATAACAAATACATACATTGGTTGTTTTTGTATGACTATTATTTTCTTTTTTAGTAATTCATATTTAAACAGTGAGTTGCTTGTACAAATAGATAAATGTCCATATTTTTTAGAATTATAAAAATAATTCTTCCCATAAATTAGTGTTTAATATATCACATTCTTCATCACCTAAAGAAAACGTTACAAACACATAATAACTTAGATATTTATCAATACATAAAAAATATATTTAAAACAATACAAATTATTCTTAAATCTTTGTTAATACATAAAGTTAATTGACAAGAGTAGCAATTAGAGATAAAATAGTTTTTTTTAATATACATGTTTGAATCCTCCATTTGAAAAAGCTCATTTCATTGGTTTTTTTTCAAATTAGAAGTTTGAGTCTAAACCATTTTCTTAAATAGTTTTTCATCAAACACCACTATTAAAAATTTCCATTAATAATCTTTAATAAATGTCAAAAATTTTAATTTTACACCATACTCTTAGGTGATTAGTAATTCGGAGAAATCCCTCCCATCTCTAAATTATTGTAGAAATAAAATAGATGTTCTTATTTTAGTGGGTTTGCTCAAATTATAAGAAGGCACTACCCTGAATCATGGAAGAAAAAAGGGAAATAGAATTTCCTAATCCTCCATGAACTCTTCTTCCATTCTTATTCCTCGTCCCAAACAGATCCCAATCAAGTAATGGATTATATATAATAAGATAAAAAAGATTTACCAAACAAAATAAATACTAATAAAAAGAAAAAAAAAAAGAAAAAAAAAAAGAGTTTATCAAAATAGAAATCATCAAGAGTTGGCAACTTTTAGCGGTTAATACTAACTATAACATGGACAGCACAATGTAATGATGAGTCTTTTTCTTTTTCTCTTGCATTGCATTGCCACATTACGAAATTAAATGAAAACTATCATTTTCAAAAGCAGACTTTCCTTCCTCCATTCACATTTTTTTAATAAATAAATCAATGTTATATGTTGTTGTTCTAATTAACTGACTCCAGTTAATATGAATCGTTTAGTTCAATTAACTGACTCGAGTTAATCTGATTAGATAACATTAGTCTTGATCACATGCACCTTAATAACATAATAAATAAATAATTTTTTATATAAAAAATAAAATTAGTATCTAAAAAACATTACCACTGTTAAAAAATATATAAAATGACAATAAAATATATAAAACAATTAAGTTCTAGATTAACAAAAATTAAATGCTAAATTAAACATTTAGAAAAAAAAAGGATAAGAGAAGATACAAAACTATGATTTTTACCGTATTAGGGTTTTTCTATTTCAATTTAAGAAATTTTATGTTTTTTAATACCGGTGGAAGATGTTTTTTTTATAAACAAATAAAAAATTGCAATCACTACGGTTTTTGTTTGGGGTCATCGGGTCACGGGTTATTCTAATTTTTGTTGGATTATTATATTTTAAAAAATTCAACATAATCCAGATCGTGCATTGTTAATCTGACCGACCGATTCGATTTAGATCTGACAACATTGCCTTAAACAATATAGATATTGATTTGGTATTGGGAAAATCCAATTAATCAAATAAATTAAAATATCCATCTTGCTTTCAAAGTCACGGTTTGTAACAATCACAAATCACAATCATATTCATCTACATTATGGATCTTTGAAAAATGGTTTAGTCAATATTGATTCATAATTTGTCATTCCTTGTGATTCCATCAGTTTAGAAAAAAGAAAATCAAAAGTCCACGTGTTTAGCTAAATAATGCGAGTGAAGTTTAATTCTTGTCAGCCATTTAATTTGTTTAAATTGAACAATTAATCCTTTGAATTTGTTTTTTTTTTGTTTTTAATAAAGACAGGAAGCTGGCAAAATAAACGAAGCTCGGACATCCCAACTAGGTTGGACCCCGAAACTAATCCTTTGAATTTGTTTAAATTTACCGATTGATCATTTAAATTTTTACTTAAAATACCTATTAATCTCTTCAACTAACTTAAAGTGATATATTCAACCCGAATCTGCTTAAAGTTGCACGTGTTTCAAGTTATCCACATCACCACTTTGTTTTGTTAAATAAGACTTAAAGGATTAATCATATCATTTCAAATAAAATCAATATCTTTAAAGTTCAGAAAACCAACTGAATTAGACAAAGCACAGGACTGTGACATATTAAACCAAAACAAATATGGAATCTCACTAACTAATTTGCAAAATTCTTATGATTCATGATGACGAAAGTCCAAATCAAAGATAAGTAAAAAAGTCAAGTATCTAAAATCCAAATCCAGATAAAAATTCAATTCAACCCATTTGACAATTCCTATATTTAAAAGATGAAATCAAGCCAAGAAGGTTATTTGAAAGTTCAATGCACTTATTCTAGCATTTGAATTTACTTTCTGATACTAAAATTGGATACATTGAAGATGGATAGTGAATGTGATAGCTAACCACAAAGGTCAGACTCTGCAATAGCTTTTTGACAAAGAAACCGAAATTTGTCATTTCAAACACAAGAATTCTAATTTTGGAATCTTAACCAACCTTTTTACAGTCCCAGCAATGTCAATGTTGCTCCCAATCAGAATCCAAAAATAAACAGTGCCAAACAAGGCTAAGTCCCTGTCAAATGGGTCAAGGATGGATATTCACGTTCTTCCTTTCCTTATTGCCCAATTATTACTGCACTCTCTGTACTGTGAAACAAAAGCAAAGACAAATAATCCAACCCTTTTTACTCATTCAATCAAAAACTATTACCATAGATTGCGCTATCTTTGGTTCCCTTTTGACCCCTACTTTTCACTTTAATGTTTCCTTGTGGAATAATATTTTTGTTTTTTCATCTGTCATTTTCTGGAAAAGATTCTTATCATCATATATTTGCTCTGCCACCCTTATAGTTGATTCTTCACTATGTCATACCCAAAAAAGATAAAAGAAAAAAGAACAATGTGTTTGAGTTCATTTTGTCAATTTTGAATTTTCAACCTCTAATACATAAATTGTGAATTTCGTGTTGATTTTTACGTCTTCTTGACAGAGAATATGATAATAGGCATAAGGGTAAGCTCTGCTCTATGAGTAGGGAGGAAAGAGTATCTTCCTGTGGGGGTTGAGTTAGTCTCAATTCATTTATTCTATCTTTGTCTTTCATTTCATTAGCAGTGTATTAGTTCTTTGAATTCTTCAATCTAATAGACTACCGTTTGGTAGTTTCGATCTTTTTCTGTGTTTGTATTTCGTTTTCTATCACTTCTAGTTCCTTCACTAATTAGGTTTCTGGTCAAAGGCTCTTACATGACTATCCTGACACAATGAATCGTCAGCTGGGGAAGAAAAGGTTGGCTTACCTGTGTTCTTCCTCTTAAGAAAACGTAATCTGACCTGACTAGAATATGGGTGCAGGAGGAAGAAACCTACCAGACGATCTTCCATAGCTACCTAAAGGTGTGTTACCAGAGCCCCTGGAAATAACGAGATTAACAAAAGACTCATATACTATATGAAGACATAAGCTTTTTTTCTTTTATGCATTTTGGCCTATGTTTATGCTGTAGCAGTTTGTGGTATGGGCTTCAAAGACTGGTCTACTTACTGCTCGCTGAGGATCATTAGGCCGGGTCAGAGAGTGGTTTGGTTCATGTTCATTGATTTCAAATCCAGCCAATTCGTCTTTGGTCTTCCTGTTTATTTGTGTAGCTTCTATATCTAATTTGCTATTTTCCCTACATCTGAACTCTAAAATAAGAGAATCCCTAAGCTTACTTTACCCATATAGAGCAGTTGGTGCAGCAAAAGTAGACACTGAACTTACCATGAATAGCTATCAACCATAATGATATTATCTAATATCTAAGTAAGCAACTTTGAGTAGGGTAAATGAAAAGTAGAAAGTGCACACTATGGGGTTTATGTGCCTAAATTGCATATTAGTGAGTGAGAAATCTCTGTTGTTAAGTTAGCATCTTACATTTTATCTAATATCTAGGAGTTGCATACACTAAATGGTTTCTCTCGCAACTACATGCCAATGGCATGGTGGGCAGTGACGGATGGAGAGTTCACTGACAGGAGTGCTCCAATGCCTATGAGTGGTTAATTGAAAATTTTCCGGTTCCTTTACCCTAAAAAAATTAAAGCTCCATACACAGGTTCAATGTTGTTTTCGACTAGATTCTCGAACCCCCTCCTCGAGCCCCCTACATCCGTCCCTTATGATGGGACAATCATGCAGGGTTCTAACCAATTATGAAGGGCTGAAAAGGCAATTATATAACTAGATTACAGAGGATGCAGCTCAAGAAGAAGACCGTCATCATTTCCCCTAAATGGGCTATAGATTTAAAAGAGGAGATACACATCATTTCTTCAGATTTCTTGCTTCTCCTTTCCTTTACACGGACAATAGGGCCTTTTAAGCCAATACTACTAAAAATGACAGGAAAATCACATATCTTTGTATTACCAGAATTTACATTATAAAATCATTGATGAAATACACTAGAAGTAGGTATAGTATTCTGCATGAGCTACTTAATAATGTCAATGGCACTATTGAGCATGTAGAGTATTGTCAATCACCTTTTCTGCTTCTTCGCGGATGGAGGAGAGGTTAGTTTGTATCTCCTTGCAGAGCCTGCCTTCAACTAGATGAACAGGCAGCCATAGTTTGGGTTTTGCATCAACAGAATACGAAAGCGTTGTCTCAAATGCTTGATCAATTGAGCAATCACTGTCTTCTAATCTGGGCTTACAGACCTGCATTTATCATCAATATTCTATGATCATCAGGCATTGCATTGAAAGCAAAACATTGCTATATCATGCGTCCAATAAAAAAAAAAGAAACATATCAAGCAAAGCAAGTCCCTCAAAGTAAGAGCATGTCTGGAAGCCCAATCATTGACAAATTATTGCTGAATGCAATAAATACCGAGTATAATATAACTGGGGAGATCCAAGAGGAAGAGAATGTTGCTGAAGATATTCAGGAGGAATATAAGATGATGATTGAAGAAGAAGAAGAAGAAAAAGAAGAAGAAGAAGAAGAAAAAGAAGAAGAAGAAGAAGAAAAGGCTGATGCTGACGATGAAAATGTGATGTTGAAGAGGAAAATGAGCAAGAAGATAATGCTGAAGGAGGTGAAGAGGAGAAGCATAAGAAAGTTTCTACGAAAAAGCAAATACTACAAGAAATATGACATTTTATGACAATGCAGGTGGTTGGTCGAACAGGTAAGAAGCATAAAAATATGTTGAGGAGGATTCTGTTTCTTTGTGATAATAATGTTGAATCTGTTAAGGTTGATAAGAAGAAGAAACGTGCATTGGCTGTGAAAGAAGTCGTGACAGGAAGAACTCTTAATCAATGAGTTACACCGAAACAGTTCATCGGGACCAGGGGCGGAACCAAGGGGGGGGGGGGGGGGGGGGGGGGGGTTAGGGGGGCTCGAGCCCCGGCAGGCGGCCGGAGAATTGAATTTTTTTTTTTATTTTAGTAATGGTGTGTGGTAATATTTTGGATAGAATTATATTGACTCTATGTAGTATTATTTCAATGTTTAAAGGTAGATGAGATGGTTAAGGATGTTTATTTCTATTTGAGAGGTCCTATGTTTGACTCCCTTTAACCTTTTCTTTTTTTAAGTTTTTATTTATTTTTATTTTATTTTTCAATAATTATAAAAACATGTTACCATTATTTTTTTTTGGTAAGAAAAACATGTTACCATTATTAATTAGTTTAAATTAACTTTTTTTTATAACACTTTTGAATTCATTTTTAATATGTCTTTACCATTAAAAAAAAGTAAACATGTTTAATTTTCTGTTAGTTCAATGCTAGTTTCTAAAAAAAATGATAACATTTTTACAGTTTTAATGCATTGGAGTCTAAAAAAATTTTGCTCACTTTGAAAATTTACCGTCAACCGCACACTTAATTTCGATTTTTTTGTTTATGACATTTTGAATTTTTTTTTACTGATATATTTGAGCCCCCGGGTCATCCAGGACCCTAGTTCCGCCACTGCTCAAAGATATAGCTCAATCTCAATAGCATATCAAAAGGGCCTAACATTATGCCTACCTAGGGCTTGAAAAGGAGGCATCAAAAACAAGATTATAACATTTAACTGTGTAATTTTGAACTAAGACATGCATTATATGAAAGAAATGTATGGTAATAATGTTTTTGAAATTCATAATAAGTATCCACCTATGAGGCAAATTTCTAGAGAATAAAAGATTCTTACTCAAAATGCTGCAATTCAATTCAACTAAGACATTTATTTCATGAATGCAGACTGTGTAGGCAATTCATCTAAATATATGCAGGAGAAGGTAAAGCAGAGCTAATCAGAGTGACTGAAAGTCATGACAAAGTTCATGGCTTAGCCAATTGCAACAACCAATCAGTTTGAATTAGATTTATAAATCAGAGTTAGTGCATAAGCAGTAATAACAAAAAAACAATTCACCTGTTCAATCGACCATTTTCCTTCAAATAATTTGAAGTCACCTTCAATCATTTTAAAGTCAATATCACGCTTCTTCTTTGAATTAAAAGTCTCAAGATCTTTCTCGAAACAATCTAAAATTGCTTTGGCATTAAATTTCAGCCCAAGCGGCAAATTTTGTTGTCCTATCTGTTGATTAGAAAAAAAGCTATAATTCAATTTTCACCGTAAGAAAAACTCCGAACAAGTTTCACAACGATACAAAATTGAATTGAAGAATACCTGGTAAAGGCGAGCAAAATTATCCTTCTTGTCAATCAATTTACTAACAGCCAAACCAGGAATGAAATCAGCCAATTTCTCATAATCAGTCAAAATTTTCCAAATATCATCGAGGCTGGCGTTAATAGCAATCTTGGAGCGAATTCTCCTGGAATTCCTTCCAAGCTTCTGTATTTGAATAACAATCCCATCGCCTATAGAATCCAAATCCTCACCTACAAAACAGTAACCATCACCAACATCATCGTCACAATCATTAAGTTCGACCAAAGAGGAATCGGCGTTGGAACAGAAAGGGGTGAGCCTGGATGAGGAGTGAAAGTAGCGAAAAGAAGAACTTTGAGAGGTTAGGTTAATGAATTTAGAAGGAAAAGGAGAAGGATTGATGGAGGAAGAAGAAGGTTGAAGAAGGAGACCAGGATAAGAGGAGGAGCAGTAGTAAACTGACAGAGGAAAGGCGCACATTATTTCGCCCACAGCAGATAACAACCCCGCATTTCTTCGTCTCTTTTGCTTTGTTAGGATGCTGTTTCTATCATTTGGGCCTTCTAGCCCAATTTTTGTATTATTGCACAAAAAGCTTACCATTTTCCTCCACTTTGTCATTAGGCCCATTAGGAACAAATTTTAGAGCTCCATTAATTTTGGGTCAAATACATGAATATCATAATTAATTATAAAATTACAACTAAGTCATATCACCAAATTTAATTCTTAATATGTCATTATTTTCTATTTATTATGATTTTACACTATAATTTAAAAATTCTAGACTTCAATTCATAAATTATAAACCGTAGAAAATATATTCTAGACTTCTAACTTATAAATTCTAATCCTTAAAATATATTAAAGTACTGATTTTACTAATTTTACATAATCTAAAATTATAACTTGACATAGTTGTAAATAGTTTTTAAAATATGAATTTCTGTGTAATTTTTCCCTTAATTTTCCATTTTATAATTTTAGAGGTCCATTAATTTTCCATTTTATAATGGGTAAATTACACAATGATCATAATTAACAAATTATTTATAACTATGTCAGACCCTTAAATAAATTTATTTAAATGTCAAACAAATTTATTTAAATGTCATATTTGGTGGTTTTTTTAAAACTGTTTTTATTTGCTGCAATTGAATAACTGAAATTTTGACAAAAATAAAAATAAAATTATAATATTCTGATATTTTAAAATTTTAAAATTTAAAATCATACAATGATAAAATACATAAAAGCGATTTTTATAATTGTAAATAGTTTTTAAAATATTAATTTCTGTGTAATTTTCCCTTTTATAATTTAGAGGTCCATTAATTAGAATGTATATATATAATTTTCCATTTTCTTTATAATATATGCCATTATTTCGTTCGATGTTTGTAGGCAGTCTTTAGATAAATTCGTTCTCAATTAAAATTTATTACATAAACTAGTTGTATTACATATTTAGATATTAGTTGTTATATATTGATAATAATCTACATTATAAAGAAGTATTAAAAGTCAGGGTTGATGGGAGTATTAACATTCATCACCGAAGATTGAAAGAAGGTTCAATAAAAGATTAGTCTACTATATATATAGTAGAATATTCTAGAATAATATTAGCTTAAAAAATATACATTGTACAACCGATATAAGTTTATGATTATGGCTTGTTCCATAACCTACAAAATCTAAATATAAATAGTTGTTTGGGTATGACAAAATCAATTTTAGATAGTTCTTTGGGTTTATGATTGTGCATAACAAATAATTGTGCAATGCGAGTGACATGAAAGTATGATGTGTGCACTTCAAAATTTTAAAGAAAGACTAATACAATTTTTTTTAATTCAACAAATTGTAACTGACATAAATTTGTTCCATAACTGATGAAATCAAGTATAGATAGTTGTTTGAGTTTGTGATTGTACAGAATAAATAATTGTATCATGTGAATGAGATGCAAATATGATCCATGTGCATCAAATCTAAAGAAAGAGTTATATAATTGTTTTTTTTTTTTTTTTGTAAATTTAGTAAAAGCTATTTTATTTAATTAGATCCTTCGTATTTAATTAACAAATGACATAAGTTTGTGATTATGGTTAATTTTATAACCAATAAAATCAAGTATAGATAATTGTTTGATTTAGGATTGTGCAGATCAAATAATTATGTGATGCGAGTAATATGAGAATATGATGTGTGCTCATGAATTATATAATTGTTTTTTTATAAAATTAATATAAGTAATTTTTTTTTATTTAATTAAAATTTTATAACAAAACGATATAACAAAACAAAAACAAAGACCAAAAATAGATTCAAGTGTTGAAATAATGAAGGAGGAGGAATATTTTCGGTCCATAATTACCGAGAGCTTTGAAGTTATAAAGAGACTTACATATCAATTCGCGGGAAGTTTAACAACAAATGTGTAAAATCGAACACAAATGGAGTAATACAATAATGGTTTCCTTATAGTTTTTTCAAACAAATCATCATTAATTTTATATATATATATATATATATATATATATATATATATATATATATATATATACTTTTGCAGAATATAAGAAGTAAATAAAAGTAAATACCTCCTCCAGCAGCCATATGAGTGTGAGAAAGAAAGGTTGAAGACTGTATGTTTAGAGTGTATAATAAAAGTGAGATCTCACTCCATTCTTCAAATAATATATATACTACAACTTGTTAGTTTATGCAGTGCCCAATGTCTTATAACTTCAATTAATAGATTAGATCTCAATTATTATATTTCCAACCCACATGCTACTGTGGTCCTCTCCTTGGCCTTTCTATGTTTTTTTTTTAATTGTCTCGAGTTTGTTTAAGTGTTCTGAAACGAGTAATTCGAAGTAGAAGGTCTAAGCAAGAAGTTATCCTAAATGATTAGATTGAATTTCACGTAAGAAGTAGAAAAAGAAAATTAGAAATTAGTTGTTAAAAGTAAACTCAATATTTTAATAAATAAAGTGATTGCGGTTTGTTGGCAGCCTCCTCCGGAGGACTGGATCAAAATTAATACTGATGCATTGGTGGTTTCTGGTGTTGCAGGTTGTGGTGGTATTTTTAGGGATCGTCATGGTCAGTCGTTTTGGTTCGTTTGCTTTCCCGCTTGATTGCGGTTTAGTGCATATGGCTGAACTTCAGGTGGTGTTTTTTTGCTGTTTCTGCGGCTTATCATCGGGGATGGCAGAAGATTTGGATTGAGTGTGATTCCTGGTATATGGTTTATATTTTACGCTTTCGTCCCGTTGCGGTCCTCTGGTCTATGCAATCGGACTGGAGGACTTGTTTGCAGATTTTGAATCAAATGGAGGTTGTTGTTTCCCATATCTTTAGGGAGGGTAACCAGGTCGCTGATGCTCTTGCGATTGGCCGTCTGAGTTCGGATCAGATTTGGTGGGATACTTTTCCAGATTTTTGCTCTCTTCTTCTTCGGGATAACGCTATTGGCAGGACTTTATATCGTTTCCGTTAGTTTTTACATTTGTTTTTTGTTCTGATATTTGTATACATTTCTTAATTTCGCTTTTATATAATTTCTGGACGTGGGATGCCTGTGGTTTGCCTTCTCCCCTTCTTTATTAAAAAAAAAAATTTTAATAAATAAATTAGAGAAAAGTGAAAGAAGAAAAGATATTTGGAGTTTTGACTAACATTATATAGGAAGTGTTTGTTTACCTACTTTTCGCCTCATGTTTGTTTTTTCACTTTAAAATGAAGAGTTTTAAGTGTTTGGTTAGAAATCTCCGGTTTGTCTTTTATACATGAAAATAGTTTTTTAGAAAAAGTAGAGAATCCAAACGGACCCTTTGTAGAGAATTAACAGTGAATGTTGTAACACTGGATTATAAACTCCAGCCCACTTGTCAAGTTGTTAATTTAGTTAGATAGTTTGTTAGATGGTTAGGCAGTTTATCTTCCTGTATAAATAGAGTGCTAATACACTGAATTCATTGAGTTGTTATAATCAATTTCAGAAGTTTAATACAGAGCTTTCTTCCTCATTCCCTTTCTTTCAATCATCCTTCTATTTTCTGTACATGGTATCAGAGACCAAAGGAATTTCTTGATTCCTAACGATTTCTTAGTAAAATTCCGCATCAATTTGGAAGGTTGATGGTTCTGAAAGGAAGAAATAGGAGCAACAACACATTCGCTTCATTGTTTGCTGAAGAAGTAGAAGACAATCAAACTGAAGAAATGGTGAACAACACTGAAAATCGCAGCGGTGGTTCTGGAGCAAGAAATAACAACGTAGATCCACAAAATACTCAGCAAAATCGTGAATCTTCTTTCATGGATTTACCTAATTCTGATAATCATCCGGGTTTATCTCTGGTGAGTTCTCCTCTAACTTCTAGCAATTATATTTCTTGGATTAGAGCAATCAAGATAGGGTTGTCTGCTAAGGATAAGCTAGAATTTGTGCTGCGGGATGATATTCAACCTGATCCTGCAAACGTTGATTTGTATAAGAGATGGAAGAAAGCTGATAATATGGTTTTATCTTGGGTCTTGGGGTCACTATCAAAAAATCTCGTTGAGTCTTTCTTGTATGTGAAAACTGCTCGTGAATTGTGGCTGGAATTAGAAGAAAGATTTGGTGAATCAAATGGCCCATTAATATACCAAATTAAGAAAGATCTAAGCACTCTTGTGCAAGGAAATCTCTCTGTTTGTGTGTACTTTACCAAGATGAAGAAGTATTGGGAAGATTTAGCAGAGCTCAATCCTACTCTTGTTTGTGAGGGTTGTGGAAAAGCTGCTAAGAAAATAATGAAAATGATTGAAGCTGATCATTTGATGCAATTCCTTATGGGATTGAATGACATGTATGAACATACGAGAGATCAAGTCTTGATGATGGAGCCTTTACCATCTGTCAACAAAGCTTATGCCATGATCCAGAAAATGGAGAGGCAGAAACAAAATGTCAGTGCTGTAGCAGACAAGCTGGAAATTGCAAACATGGTGACTGGAAATAGGTCAACATCAGATGAAGGAAAAAGCAAGGAGGATTTAGTGTGTACTCATTGCAAGAAACCAGGTCAACTGAAAGAAAGTTGTTTCAAGTTGAAAGGATATCCTGACTGGTTTAAGCAGAAGAAGAAAGGAGGGAAACAGTCTACTGCACAGGCTCATCTGGGTTTTGAAAGTGGTAATGTTAAGGAAGGAGCAGTACAGGATCAATCTGCATTATTCTCACAGATGTTCCAGAAAGAATTTCAGAAGTACATGACAAATCGAAACACAAATGAAATGGCAAACATGACTTCTTTTTCTGGATTCGCAGGTAATGTACATCTTACTCAAAATACAAATATTGGTGATCATGTTTGGATTATAGATTCAGGAGCTACATGTCACATGTGTGGTGATATCAAACTTTTTGATAGCTTTGATGTTATATCAACTGTGAGATCAGTTACATTACCAGATGGCAGCAGTAAACAAGTGCAAAGCATAGGAAACATTAGTTTTTCTTCAAAATTAAGATTAACTAATGTGCTTCATATACCCTCGTTCAAATACAATCTGTTATCAGTGGGCCAAATGTTGAAGGATACAGATATTATTGTTAACTTTTGCCCTGGAAAATGTGTATTACAGGACCAGAAGACTAAGGAAATTCTGGCTATTGGACATTTGGAGAATGGGTTATATCTACTTACTAAAAGATCATTTCAGCCTGAAGTTTTAGCACTGTTTGCTACTACAGAGCAATCTATAATTCATTCAATAAGTTGTAATACTTCTATTTCATCTGTAATGGATAACAACTTACTTTGGCACTATAGATTAGGTCATGTTTCCTGGAATAAGTTGAAACACATAGAAGGAGTAAAGTATAAGGAGAATTTGTCTGTTTGTACTATCTGTCCAATGGCCAAACAACACAGGAATGTATTTCCAAATAGTCAATCTACATCTAATAAAGCTTTTGATCTTTTGCATACTGATGTTTGGGGTCCTTATCATAGAATTTCGATTACATGAGCAAAGTATGTTCTTACAATTGTAGATGATTACTCAAGAGCTTTATGGACTATTTTGTTAAAAAGTAAAGCTGAAGTGAGTGAAGCTATGCACAAATTTTTGCTTCTTGTTCAGAATCAATTTTCTTGCAGAGTTAAGGTTGTACGCAGTGACAATGGGACTGAATTTACAAGTCAAACATGTCAGAAGGTCTTCAGTGATCTTGGCATATTGCACCAGAAATCTTGTCCCTATACTCCACAGCAGAATGGAGTCATAGAAAGGAAACACAGGCACCTTCTCGAAGTAGCAAGGTCATTGATTTTTCAATCCGGATTAACAAATAAATTCTGGGGAGAAGCAATTACAGCAGCCACACACATTATAAATCTTCTACCAGTTGAAAGCTTGAATTGGCAAACACCATTTGAAAGACTTCACAACAGAAGTCCCAATTATGTTAATCTCAAGATATTTGGCTGTTTATGCTACATTACTACAGTTCAACCAGGCAAAGACAAGTTTGCACCTAGAGCTCAAAAGGCAATATTTTTGGGTTATAAGGGTGGTCAAAAGGGGTTTGTGGTATATAATTGCAGTTCTGGGGTTATTCAGGTGACAAGAGACATTGTTTTTCATGAGGACGTTTTCCCTGGAAAAGAAGAGCCTTCTATGTTTGCAGATGAGCAGCATGATGATGATCATGTCATCTTACCCTTACTACCCCACGACTATGAAGAAAGTACCCCAAACGCTTACATTTCTAACAATCATGATTGTCTTGATGTTGTTACAGGAGAAACGGTAAATGATGATGTTTTATCACGTCAGCATGTTACTTATCAGGGTTCGAACTCTCAGCTACTTAATTTAAAAAATTGTGGTACCATATAAAAAAAACCAATTAAAAGGTGAAAGCGATAGTAAAGCCTAATTAAAATTTAGGTGTACAAAGAATAAAGATATAGTACAAATTTATTTCCATAATTTTTGAGGAAATACAACTATACACTAAGCCTATTCTACGAATGATGAAATTCTATGCAATATTAATCCAAAAACGAAAGGTATATAAGAGGTGGACCAATTTGGGCTACTACTAGATGCGAGAATGGAATGCTGGGCATTTCACGGCCATCAATTCCATTTGGGAAATTTACACAGAAATTCATTTTTTAAAGGCAAAAAGCATATTTAAGCCCATGAACTTTACCTGTTTTAAGGATCAAGCCCTTGATCAATTATTTTTCCATATTGAGCCCCTGATCATTGATTTTATTATGGATTTGGCCCTTATTTAACTTTTCTGTCCAGTTTGGACTGGATACATTGTTAGGGCGATTCGGCTTGTTGACATGGACAAATAAAAAAAAGAATTCATTGACTAGGAGAGTTAAAAATTAAAAATTAAAACGAAATTATAGTAATTAATTTTCAGTATATTCCTTCCAAACTCGATTTTCTTCTCTCCCATTTTGTGATTTTCAACATTAAAATCGCCAAATAGATTTTCTCATCTCCTACACTCGACAAAAAAGTGAAATAAGGGCCAAAACCATAACAAAATCAATGTTCAGGGGCTCAATGTGGAAAAATAATTGATCAGGGACTTGATCCTTAAAACAGGTAAAGTTCAGGGGCTTAAATATGCTTTTTGCCTTTTTTAAATTATATCAAGTTATAATTTTGAATTATATCAGATTAATAAAATTATTATTTTTAAAGGTTAAATTTTATAAATTAGGAGTCTAATATATATGGTCTAGAATAGAATTTATGAATTTAAATTTAAAAGTTTTAAATTAGGTGTAAAAGCATATTTAGAAAAAAAAAAGACAAATTAAGAATTAAGTTTGACAATATGATTTAGTTATAATTTATAGTCAATTATGATATTCATATAAAAAGCACACTCCATTTCGCCTCTCTCTCTTTATTAATGGGCTTTTTACTTTAGAAGTACGAAAATTTAGATACAAATGAAAAATTATCTTTATATCAAACTATGGGTTATAAATTAAAAGTATAGAATGATTTAATTGTAATTTTATATTCAATTATGATTTTTATATAAAAAGTCGTTAATATCTTCTTTGAATTTCCAAATGTTGATAGATGTTTTGGAAAAAATCCAGAATTCTGAAAAAATTTAAAATTAAAAAAATAAATGAAAAAGAAGAAGAAGAAAAAAAGGAAGAAGAAGAAGAGAAGAAAGGACGAGGACGAGGACGAGGACGAAGAAGAAGAAGAAATGAGGAAGAAGGAGAGATAAAAGTTAAAAAAAAAATAAAAAAAAATCGTTTTTTCCCAAAATGCTCTTATATCACGTTAGCAACTTAACAAAATCCATCTATTTACCTTGATTTTGTTAACGGTAACAACCACACGGTTTGTAAAAAAATTTACCACAGGTAAGGATCTTCAAATCGGTCAAACCACATGATAGTTTTTGTAATTAACCCTAAAAAAATTAATTAAATTGTGACAGTTTTTTAAATCATGACATAACTAGATTTTTTTTAATATTGAAAACTTGTAAATATTTAATTTATTCATAATAGTTATGTAAATAAGGCCATGTTCTTTATTACTTAATTTCAGTAACAATCAGTTCAGTTCAGTTCAGTTCAGTTTAGTTCAGTAGTAATCAGTTCAGTTCAGTTCAGTTCAGTTCAGTATTCAGTTTCAGTATTCAATAATTTATCATTATTTATTATAATTATTATATATTATTATTATTTATATATAATTTATTATTATTATCATTATTTATTTATAATTTCAGCAATTTATTATAATTTATTATATATTAATTTATCTATTTTCATTATAATTATATTTATATATAATTTATGCTTTGTCATTATATATATTATCATTATTTATTATAATTATAATTATTTGGTGCAACTTATTTGCAAATTTTACGAAAAGTAAATAAATATTATATTAATACGTTTACATTACAATGCTCTAAAAAATTAACTGGCTCAACTACCTTAATATCTCAAATAGTGCAATTTTATCCCTAATATTAGAAGCCAATAGCAATTTTACTCTTAACATTGATAAATTGAGTCAAGATTTTGTATTCATATGAAAATTCATATTTAGACGTTAGGAGTAAAATAACCCCGGACCCAAAACGTTAAAGGTATTTTTGTACCTTAATACTTAATTGTAATAAAAAGTTAAGAGTGTGTATTCATATAAAAATTTGTATTTAATTTCATAGGCTTTAAATTATATATAAATTTGTGTTTGTATGTAATTTATATTTTTAATTTAAATTAGACTCATTTTTATTTAATGTCATAGGATTTTATCGAGCCTAGATTTTATTTGATATTTAATTTAGTTTAATCTTTAATAATATGTTTATTTATTATTGATATTATTTTTTTTTGGTAGAAATATTATTATTATTATTATTATTATTATTATTATTATTATAAGCTTATTAATGTCCAATATTATCATTAAATTATTTTAAAGTCTAATATCATCATTATTGTTACGTTCGATTAAATTCGGTTAAGTTCGGTATCATTCAGTTAAGTTCAGTAGCATTCAGTTAAATTCAGTTCAGTTCAGTATTCAGTATCATTCAGTTCAGTTCAGTTCAGTTCAGTTCAGTTCAGTTCAGTTCAGTAGCATTCAGGTCAGTTCAGTTCAGTTCAGTTCAGTTCAGTTCAGTTTTTTTCAGTAATAAAGAACAGAGCCTAACCCTAAATCATGTTGTCAAAATTAATTTTCAGTACTTCACTATTTTTTATATATCATAAATAAAGTTATGTAGTTAAATTTTGAAAGTCCACTTAGAAACCTGCAATTGGATAGAAACAAAATCAAAAGGGGAGGTCATTGTCTGGTTAACCCGTTCCGATGTCTAAGGGTCCATTTGGCTACTTGCTATTTGTTGTCCCTGTTTGCTGGGTGTTGTTCCTGTTTACTGTTTGTCTTTGAAAAATGCTGCTTTTCCAAAAAGCAGAGACTCTCTACTTTTGGAAAAAAATTACTTTTTAGTTGTAAAAGGTAAACATGAGGTGTCTAACCCACCATCTAAAACTCTGATTTTTAAAGTGAAAAGGCAAACATGAGGCGAAAAGTAGGTAAACAAACACCCCAATGAATAAATGAAGTAATATACTTTGAGCTGAAATCACTCTATTTATACTGTGATCTAGTCGTAGAAGACTATAATAAATTTAGGAGTTTAGTGTACTACATGTCACCTATTAATATAGATGAATATAGGGTAAAATACAGCCATGGCCACTGATCTTTACCCATTTAATATTATGGGCACTGAACTTTAATTCTTAACAGTATGACAACTGAACTTTACATTTTTTAACATCGGTGGCCACTCAACGCCTCAAAACGATTACTGACGTCTGAAAATAAAAAATTCGAAGAGTTAATGATATCTTAAGGAACTTTAATTCTTGAAAATTTTCGTTTTGAGGTCATTTAGGTGTTGTTTGGTTAGGAGAGAGAAAATGAATTTTTAGTGAGAGAAAGATCCAAAAAAGGCGATTTTGGAAAATAAAAAACATGGTTTCATGGTAAATATTGTTCTGAACAACTTTAATTCTTAAATATTTTCATTTTGAGGTCGTTAACGATCATTGTGAGGACTTGGTTAAAGTTGAGTGGTCACCGGTGTTAAAAAGTGTAAAATTTAATGACCATACCGTTAAGAATTGAAGTTCAGTGGCCATAATATTAAAATGGGCAAAGTTCAGTGGCCATGTGTATAATTTACCCGATGAATGTACGCTTGGATATCAAAGTATGATATGTTAAAAATTAAACTTAATTTATTATATAAAATAAATAAATAAATAAAATGAAATCAATAATGTGATTTGAAGAAAAAAAATCAATGGTCAAAAGTCAAAAAAAAATAAAAAATAAAATAAAGATAAGAGATAAGGAATTAATTATGTATGGGTTGGTTTGAATGGGTTGATTTTATTTTGTTTTTTTTTGTATGCTTGTAACCTTTATAAGAGGGTTTGTGGATTGTAATTTTAATTGAATAAGTTGTGAAAGTAAGTGACATTGTGTAATGGAATAATTTGTTCCAAAAAATAATAAAGATAGTCTTTCTAAATTTCATTTCTAGTCCCTTTAATTTCAACAAAGTGGTATCAGAGCCACGTTACGAGAGTCAGTCTTCCGCAAAACAAACCATACAAAAATGTCAGATGGTCTCAAACTTCCTTATCAATACCCTCAGCTCACCAAAACCAATTATTCAAGTTGGTGTATTCGAATGAAGGCGTTACTCGGATGTCAAGATGTCTGGGATATAGTCGAAAAAGGCTACATAGTCCCAGGTAACGAGGCAGCGTTGACACATGCAGAAAAAGATACTCTGCAGAAAAATCGCAAAAGCGATCAAAAGGCGCTTACTCTCATCCATCAAGGTTTGGATGAATTAATGTTCGAGAAAGTAGCCGAAGCTACGACCGCCAAACAAGCGTGGGAAATCCTACGAGTTTCTCTTCAAGGGGAGGAGAAAGTTAAAAAAGTTCGTTTGCAGATGCTGAGAGGAGAATTTGAGATGATGATGATGAAAGAGACGGAAGCCATTAGTGATTACTCATCCCGAGTAAAATCTGTCGTAAATCAGATGCGGCAGTATGGAGAAAAAATTGAAGAGTCCAGAATTGTTGAAAAAATTCTGCGATCACTACTACCAAAATTTGATTACGTAGTGGTGGCTATGGAGGAGTCCAGGGACATCAGCGAAATGTCCGTTGATGAAGTTGTAGGGTCACTACAAGCACGAGAGGAACGGTTTGAGAAACGAAGAGAAGATTCCGCAGAACAAGTCTTAGCAACAAAGGCTGTGTTTAAAAATGGCGAAAGTAGTCAGTCCGGCAGAGGACGTGGAAGAGGTCGAGGAGGAAATGGTAGAGGACGAGGACGTGGCAGAAATCAAGGCAGAAATGAAAACGGCAACAACAACAATGACAGAAGCACTCAATTCACCAGAGGCAGAGGAAGAGGCCGAGGACGCGGTCAAGGAAGAGGAAACTAGAGGCCGAATGAAGGACGTGACAAGTCCAATATTCAGTGTTATAATTGCTCCAAGTATGGTCACTACGCGGTAGAATGTTGGAGTCCCCCTAAGGAGGTAGAGGAGACTGCCAATAATATTCAAGATGAGGAAGTAACTGACACTGTGTTACTTACCTACGAAGGTGAAGAAAATCGCGAAAATAATATATGGTATCTTGACAATGCGGCAAGTAACCATATGTGTGGTGATAAAAAGATGTTCGTGGAGCTCTACGAATCCGTTCGCGGTAATGTTGTATTTGGAGATTCCTCCAAGGTTCCTATTACAGGCAAAGGAACAATTCTTATTCGGCTCAAAAACGGCGCTCACCAGTTTATTGATAATGTTTATTATGTTCCTAGTATGAAAAGCAATATTTTGAGTTTGGGACAGTTACTGGAGAAAAATTATGAACTTCACATGGTGGACCGAAAACTACTCCTGTTGAATGAGAAAAAGGAGCTGATTGCACGAGTACCCATGGCGAGAAACAGAATGTTCACAATTAACATTCAGACGGACGTGGCCAAATGTTTGAAAGCTTGTGTGCAAAGTCCCCCCTGGCTTTGGCATTTACGGTACGGACATCCCAATTTTGGAGGATTGAAGTAGTTGGGACAGAAGCAGATGGTAAACGGATTGCCTCATATTGACCAGCCTCATCAACTGTGTCAAGGATGTCTTGTTGGAAAACAATTCAGAACCAGTTTTCCAAAGGAGTCCATGTCAAGAGCAAAGGCGCCACTTGAGCTAGTTCACACAGACGTGTGTGGACCGATCACTCCGCAGTCCCTGGGAAAAAATAAATATTTTCTACTTTTCATTGATGATTATAGTAGAAAAACTTGGGTGTATTTTTTGAAGGAAAAAACAGAAGTATTTGAGACATTTAAAAAATTCAAAGTCCAAGTGGAGAAAGAAAGTGGTCATTTTATTAAGGCACCCAGATCAGACAGAGGCGGTGAATACATGTCCATCTCTTTCAAGCAATTTTGTGAAAAGCATGGAATCCGTCATTTCCTTTCAGTCCCCAGATCACCTCAGCAAAATGGCGTAGTAGAAAGAAAGAACAGAACGATGCTCAACATGGTGAGGAGCATGTTAAAAAGCAAAAATTTACCGAAGGAGTTATGGGCCGAAGCAGTAGACTGTGCTGTCTACCTATTGAATAGATCGCCAACTGTCAGTGTTTGGGATCAAACTCCACAAGAAGCATGGAGCGGAATAAAACCCAGTATTTCTCATTTGCGTGTTTTTGGCAGTGTTGCTCATGTCCATGTACCGGATGAAGAACGCAAGAAGCTAGATGATAAAGGCAAGAAATATTTGTTTGTGGGCTATTCAGAACATTCCAAAGGGTACAAAATGTTCGATCCGCAGACTCAGCAATTGTAATCAGTAGAGATGTCACCATTGATGAAGAAGCAGTTTGGGACTGGACCGGTGAAAAAGAAAACAACTACAGTTTTTATCCTTTCATGGATGAAGACAATGATCAGGAAGAACCAGCCACAGTTGCAGCCACAACACCAGCAACCAGTTCGACATCAGCAAGCTCATCCAGTTCGAGTTCGTCCTCCAGTGATGGAGACAGTTCAGATGAACATCCGCCCGAAAAGCCAAAAAAATTCATACCTATTAAAGATCTCTATGATGTAACAAGAAATCTCGATGATGAATTAACTCTTTATTGTCATTTTGGTAATGATGAACCAACAGATCCAGAAGAAGCAATGAAGGATGAAAAATGGAGCAAGCCATGGAAGAGGAGATTCATTCGATCGAGAAAAATAAAACATGGGAGCTGACATCACTTCCGGCCGGTCAAAAACCCATTGGAGTTAAATGGGTATTCAAAGCAAAGAAAGATGGAAACGGTGAAATTGTCCGACATAAAGCAAGATTGATGGCGAAAGGGTTCAGTCAACGACCCGGAATTGACTACAATGAAGTTTTTGCTCCTGTTGCCAGAATGGAGACTATCAGACTGGTAATTTCTGTAGCTGCTCAACACGGGTGGAGAATCCATCAAATGGATGTGAAATCTGCATTTCTCAACGGATATCTAGAGGAGGAAATTTATATCCAGCAACCACCTGGGTATGTTGTGAAAGGTCAAGAAAATAAAGTGCTAAAATTAAAAAAGGCACTTTATGGTCTTAAGCAAGCACCACGAGCCTGGAACAGTCGCATTGACAAATATTTTCAAGAAAATATTTTTGTCAAATGCCCACATGAATATGCCCTGTATGCAAAGGTGAAAAATGGAGATATGTTACTTGTTTGTTTGTATGTGGATGATCTCATTTTTACAGGGAACAATCCTAAGATGTTTGAAGAGTTCAAGAAGATAATGGCTCGTGAGTTCGAGATGACTGACATTGGTCTAATGTCATATTATCTTGGAATTGAAGTGAAGCAGAATGACGACAGAATTTTTATTTCTCAAAGTGGTTTTACAAAGGAGATAATAAAGAAGTTCAAGATGGAAAATTGTAATTCCGTTAGCACGCCAGTCGAATGTGGAATCAAGTTGACGAAAGATGAAGGTGGAGACAGAGTCAATCCGACATTATTCCGAAGCTTGGTCGGAAGTCTCAGATACTTGACGTGTATGAGACCGGATATTCTTTATGCAGTCGGCTTAGTAAGTCGATACATGGAAGTCCCAACGGTGTCACATTGGAACGCAGCAAAAAGAATTCTCCGTTACGTGAAAGGTACAACTAATTTGGGATTACTTTATTCAAAAACTGATGATTTCAAATTAGTTGGGTACAGTGATAGTGACTGGGCCGGTGACAAGGATGACCGAAAAAGCACAACTGGTTTTGTATTTTTTCTGGGTGATACTGCATTTACGTGGAGTTCGAAGAAGCAGGCAATTGTGACGCTGTCAACCTGTGAAGCTGAATATGTCGCTGCAACCTCATGCGTCTGTCATGCAATTTGGCTCCGAAAATTGCTAGAAGAATTTCAGATGACTCAAAATGATCCAACGGAGATTTTTATCGATAATAAGTCTGCATTGGCATTAGCAAAAAATCCCGTGTTTCATGATCGGAGTAAACACATTGACACGAGGTATCATTTTATTCGGGAGTGCATTGAGCAAAAGGAGGTGACACTGAAGTACGTGAAAACGGAAGATCAGATTGCAGATATTTTTACAAAGCCGTTAAAATACGATGTGTTCAGTCAATTGAGAGTTCTATTGGGAGTTATGGAAAATTAAGTTTAAGGGGGTATGTTAAAAATTAAACTTAATTTATTATATATAAAAAATAAATAAATAAAATGAAATCAATAATGTGATTTGAAGAAAAAAAAATCAATGGTCAAAAGTCAAAAAAATAAAAAATAAAATAAAGATAAGAGATAAGGAATTAATTATGTATGGGTTGGTTTGAATGGGTTGATTTTTTTTTGTTTTTTTTTTTGTATGCTTGTAACCTTTATAGGAGGGTTTGTGGATTGTAATTTTAATTGAATAAGTTGTGAAAGTAAGTGACATTGTGTAATGGAATAATTTGTTCCAAAAAATAATAAAGATAGTCCTTCTAAATTTCATTTCTAGTCCCTTTAATTTCAACATGATATTCCTTAAGCCACTAGACATGTGATTCGCAAGATCAGACACGATTGTTGTAACAGATGGATCCTTGACATGATCTTTTGAGACTCCCCGAGCCGAGGTCTCTAATATGAAGTCGTATTGTCCAGTTTGGTTATAGAGGCGTCACGTCTTCTTTTTTCACAAGTACTGATTCAGGTCTTTTAAATGCTACACGACGAGTTTATATTCGTTTGATATCATAAAATATATTTATATAGTTAAAATCATCGCACTTTTTCTCTCAATCACTCTAATTATGTAAAATTAGTCTAATCCAGCCTATATATGAATTTAGAATTAGTTTAATAATTGCTATCAATGAATTAATCAATCATAGTTTTAAGCGTCCTAGTGTTTAAGAGCAAATTAATTTAGTTGTGTTACTGATCGGTTTCGGACGTACTAGTTTTAATCGTAAACTAATAAATATATTCTTCTCTAGCTAAATAGAAGGAGTGAATCCCGAGTTTTACGGCCTAAATCCGTAGGTATCAAAGATCTCCCATTATTGAAGGTTAGAAACCTTAATAAAGCTTCAATTAAGAAGATAGAAATTATATTTGATAAAAATTGAATATCCTTACAATAATAGGAGCTCATATAGCTCATCAAACTAAATACCAAAAGACCAAAAAACCTAACTAGGGTTATAATTAATAAAAAAGGGTAAGAGATACAGTAGAAAGGGAAATGTCAAAATGACATTTAGGAAATTAAATCAAAAGTACAAACAATAAGGTTAAATAATGACGTAGTTGTAATTAAGAGATGTAAGTAATTGGCAGCTTGGTCTCCTTATCCCTTAACCTTGTGTGTCTTTTTCTTGTTGGCTGAAAAGCTGATTCGTCGTCGCTAATATCGTTAAAAATCAACATTGCATCGCCGAAAAGAATTATCGCGTCGCCAAAGATAGCTTCTGTTGCAGAGAACTCAGAACTCAATCAGGGGCATGCCCACACGATGTGTCACTTAAGTGAGATTTCTTCGTGTCGGCTCCTCATGTCACTCCCCCGAATCAGACTCTACTCCACAAGACATGCAGAATGATTGGCACGCAGTGCGTGTTAGACAAACGATTATGTCTGTCTTAAAAATGTTAGATGTGATTAACCAAAAAACAAATCGAACACAGAAAAACATATAACCAATAAAACTAGAAATTAAAAGGAAAGAGTTAGACAAATCTGAGGCCTGTATTAGCAGTTTCCTTAAGACAGATGTCGTCGCTATTGCCGATCGTCTCTCAGGATACAACAAATTACGCAAGCGAACTTAAACCGTGTGTAGCCTAGTTATCACCGGAGTAGGAAAACAAGACATTGTGAACAGACTGATAAGCATGAAAAATTGCAGAGAATATTTTTTCTAACTGTTTTTTAATTTGACAATCCATTCCATATAAATAGAACTTGAAAGGATATGTCTTTTCACGAATGAACACGACTGCACACGGACAGACACGACTGTTCACGTACGAACACGACTGTATACAACGGCCACGACTGTTCATGAAATGAGATGTTTGTTGATATATAAATTAATATATAATTTTATTCAATTTTTTCCAATAATGTGGAACTGTTTTGGCCTATTTTCTCGTTTAATCATCTGTGCTTCGTTTCTCCTCCGACTTCCCTCATCCGGACTCAACCATTGGAGGAGATGCTCCGCATTAAGTTGATAAAGATTTTAGTTTGGTATTGTTTGCATCTACATGGATAGTTGGTATTTCATTTTCAATCTCGTGCCTAATGGAAAGGTACACTACTCTTTTTTTTTTTTTTTGGAAGAATAATGGAAAGGTACTTGACTTATACTATTAATTAATGAGGATGACAAACGTTGTAGTAAGCTAAGATGGAAAGGTACTTGACTTACTACTATTAATTCATGAACATGACAAACGTTTGTACTATGCTAAGCTAGTTTCGAATATGACAACAATAATAGATGTTGTCTATTTAAATGTTCTTACTACCTAACGCCCAATCAACATTCAATTTTGTAATGTCATTTCAATAAATTCTTATTTATTTTATGGATTGTACCAACGGTGGAATGGACTCCACGTTTGGAGGACTTTTTATTTACTTTTTTTAAAATAAGGGATAAGATACCAAAATAAACCTATAGTTTTTAAAGAAATATCAATTTAGGTTCTGCATACAAAATAGTATTAATATAGACTTAATGTTTAAAAAAATTATCAATTTAGACATTGAGAACGGATTGGACACTTCATTTCTATTACTCCGTTAAGTTCTGATTTCTCCATCCACATACGATTGACAGAACTTAACGGAGTTATATCAATGACGTGTCTCGTTCCATTATCGAAGCCTGAATTGGTACCATTTTTTAAACATTAAGCCTATATTGGTGTTATTTTATACGTAGAGTCTAAATTGATACTTCCCCAAAAACCATAGACATATTTTGGTACCTTATCCTTATTTTTATAAAAAAATTTATCTTTTTTATTTTAGTTTAAAATTTGGGTTAAGGTGTAAAAATACCCTTAATGCTTTGAGTCATGAGTAATTTTACCTTAACGCTGATAATTTGGGTCAATTTCAGACAATATTATAAAAACACAAATATTTTTATTTCTTATTCTGCACCAATAGCACATCAATTCGTTCTAAAAGGATTTCATGTTTTTTATAATTTAATAATAGAATTAGAGATTAATATTTATAAATTTGGTGATTTTTTTGAATTTTTTTTTATCCAATTCGAACAAAAGACAGTATATTTATTTTATTTTATTTTTCACATCCCAACATATGTTTGTGATTTGTTACTGATAAAATAACGCACATGTGAAGTGTAGATGACAAGATTCATGACCAATAAGACAGTTTGATGAATTATTTCTCAAATTGATCCCATTTATCAACGTTAGGGATGAAATTGCTCTTGGCTTCCATCGCTGAGGTAAAATTGCACCATTTTAGATGTTAGGGATAAAATTGCTCATGACTCAAAACGTTAGGGGTATTTTTACACATTAACCCTTAAAATTTCTTAAAATTTTCATAAATTAAAATTTAATTTTTTTAGTCTGTAAAAAATATTAAATTCAGAAAAAGTAAAGAAGTTAAATAAAAATAAGGGGAAAGTACAAAAATGAACAATGTGGTTTGGGTCACTACGTGGTTTAAGAGTTGACAAACAAGTACATTGATGTTGATTCCGCTAGCAAACACATTCCAAATTGACTAACGGTGTTAAAAAAATCAAAAGCCAAAAGAAAAAAAGTTAATTTTATCTTTATATTTATTTATTTTATAAATTAACCCCTCTTATTATCTAATTATCACCAACAAATCTCCAAAATAAAAAATAAAAATCAAATACACTATCTTCACCATCTCTTTAATCTCTTATTTTTCTTCTTCTTTCTCTATTTATCTCTCTTCTTTTTATTAATTTCTCTCCAAAATCAATTAACATTTACGGGCATATGAAAATTTCATTTTCGAATAACCTGCATCCATATCAGTTGCAAACCAAACAAGGAAGCAATACAACACTGAGCCATTTTCCTGCCTAGATTTGTTTTTTCATATCTTTGGGTAGGAACTGGCATTCTTTGAAATATCACCTCTATGAGGAGTACACTAATGCTATCAAGTTACGGAATTTCTATTGTCTTATGAAATTTATTTTTCAATTCACTTGAGATTTTAGATATGGAACTTATTCAGGCGGGATGCCTTAAGGTATAACGATGCATTGAAAGCAGGGCCGATTCTAGGAGCAGACCGCATAAGGCCTCCGATTTATGAGGTGGTTTTCGACTGGAATTTGTTACAAATTTGATAATTATTAAGATTTATATGGTTAAAAATTATATAGACTTAGATTTATAATAAAATTTAGTGTTAGGCTGAATGCTAAAGACACAATGGAGACAATGGCGGAACCAGGACCCCGGATGAACCAGTGCTCAAACATATCAGTAAAAAAATTTCAAAACGTCAAAAAAATAAATCGAAATTAATTGTGCGGTTGACGGTAAATTTTCAAAGTCTAGACCGTTAGGGCTAGGCAAAAAATTTTTAGCCTCCAACACATTAAAACTATAAAAATGTTATCATTTTAAAAAAAAAACTAGTATTGAACTAATAAAAAATTAAACATGTTTACTTTTTTTTTAATGATAAAGACATAATAAAAATGAATATTAAATATGTTTACTTTTTTTTAATGGTAAAGATATGTTAAAAATGAATTCAAAAGTGTGATCAAAATAAAAATAAGGGATAGGTACAAAAAAAAATGTCTGTGGTTTACCCATTTTGCAAACGCGAACCTGTGGTATAAATTAACCCTCCTAATTATCTAATTATCACAAGTAAACCCCAAAATCAAAAATAAAAAAATACCATCTTCACCATCTCTTTTTAATTTTCTTCTTCTTCTTCCTCCTCCTCCTCCTCTTCTTCTTTCCTTCTATTTTTTTTTTTTAAATTTGATTCCAGAAATTCTGGAAATTAAAATAAATGAATATAAGGTGGTTTTTTTTATATATTTTGATTTTTTGATTTTGAGGTTTATTTGTGATAATTAGATAATTAGGGGGTTAATTTATAAAATAAATGAATATAAGGACCAAATTAACTCTTTTCTATTTGAATTTTAACACCGTTAGTCAATTTGACCTCTGTTTGTTAACGGCGTTTAACACATACCTCTGTTTGTAAAAAAAACCACAGGTTCGCGTTTGCAAAATAGGCAAACCACATGCATTTTTTTTTGTACTTATCCCTAAAAATAAAAAGTCCATTTAAATTAATTAATGGTAACATGTTTTTATAATTATTGAAAAATAAAATTAAAATAATAAAAACTTTTTTTAAAAAAATGAGGTTAAAGGGAGTTGAACATATGACCTCTCAAATAGAAGTAAGCATCCTTAATCATCTCATCTACCTTTAAATATTAAAATAATACTACATAGAGTTAATATAATTCTCTCCAAAATATTACCAGACACCATTACTAAATTTTTTTTTCTCAATTCTCCGGCGGCCTACCGAGGCTCGAGCCCCCCTGGTTCCGCCCCTGAATGGAGATGTTTATAAGTGAGAGGAGTTTGATTCCTTGGATCAATATTTTTTTGTTCACATTTTCTCTTATTTTTTCTTTATTTTGACAACACCTATACTGATTTTTCATGAACTTTTTTTCATATCTGGAAACAATGTATAAACTGATATTATAGTGATTTTTAAATTTTTTCTTTTTTACAAATTACAAGACCAAATTCACTTATGAATTACAATTTCTAATTTGGTGTAAAATATTGTTTAGACTCTAATTTATTTAAAATTTTAATATTTGGCCAATAATTTATTAATTGGTCATATTTGGACCATAAACTATTCAAATTGATGAAATTTCACATAATTTTGATGAAGTTTTGATAAAATCGTTCCCTTATAATATACGGTGATATTTTGACATATATGGATTTGACACGCCATACGTTTTAAAGTTTATTTACCCAATTATTTTGTTATACAAAAATAATTAATGAGATTAAAAAAAAAATCTTTAAACTAACATTTATCAAGTCTAACTGTCAAAGTATCGTCATATATCAATAATTCTATTAAGTTTCCATCCAAATTGGATGAAATTTCACTAATTGGGATAGTTCAGTGGCCAAATGATAAAATTTTGGATAGATCGAGCGTCAAATTATAAGATTCCTTGGATCAATCGAAGACCAAATAGTGATTTAAGCATGTAATTCATAATAAAGACGCGACTCAACCAATCTTTAATCACCAAAATAAATTTTTCTCTTTATTTCCATAGAATCTTGCGATTAGGTTCGAGTTCAACCGTCCAAGATTAATTTCTAGGAATTAGTACTTTGTGGTCTGCCTGCTTCTCTTATGACTGGTGAGAAGAAATTTGATTTTACATAAAACCCAATTTTACATATACAAAAACAAGAAAAATAACTAAAAAAGTTATTATTATATGACTCGAATTGTAGTTAATAATATATTGATTTTACTATTTAATATTTATTATTTCTAAAATAATATTAAATTTAGATATGAAAAAAATTACATAATGTAACTAGGCGTCTCAAACAAAAAATGTTTGAGGATAATCTCTGTACTTAAAATTTAAGGTAGTAATTAGGAGATGGTGACATAATTATTGCTATTGTCTCCAAAAAAATGTTTGTCTGAATGAAAATGAGGGGAATGAAAACCAATTTATGAGGATTATAGTTCGTTGAGCAGTTTAGAATTTAGTTTTGTTATGTTCTCCTCTTTTTGTTTCTTTATTCCTTTGTATACTCTTGCTTTTTAATAATATTCGGGTCCGGGTTTGGGTTATTTGGCTGAGGGTATCGACCTAGTCGGGATGTCCGGCCTTTCCCTAAACCATCACCCCATTTTTACTGAAAAAAAAGTCAATTTAATATCAATTTGCCACCTATATTTGCCATTGAAGTCCAATTTACACCAAAATTAACTTTAGCTCTCAAATGGATTTGGAACTCTAATTTGATTCATGGCCACTTTAGTCTAATTTGTAAAGAACAATGCGAGTATTGAGGACATAATATCTAAAATTCAAATAACATTTATGCAAAATATTTTAAATCTTCTAGATAAGTTTATTCTGAGCAAAGTAGCTGCATACAATAATTTTAAATTGTCAAAATTTAGTCTACAAGAACAAAGTTTGTTTTGTCCTTCGATTGAACTTTGATTACAACCCCCAAGTACTAGGTCATAATAATTGATAAGATGCAGTTTGGTTTATCTTGTAGCCCCACATTTATCTGGTGCAATTTGATCAATCATTCTCATGTAAAGTCTTTTTATTATTTAGGTAGCCTGATGATCCATTCAATAGAATATGGGAGAAATTAACAAAGAGGAAAGAGAAGAAAGAGAAAGAAAAAGAAAAAGAAGAGATTAAAAAGAGATGGAGAAGATAATGTATTTGATTTTTATTTTTTTTTATTTATTTTGGGGTTTGTTTGTGATAATTAGATAATAAAAGTGTTAATTTATAAAATAAATAAATATAAAGACAAACTAACTATTTTCACTTTAACTTTTGACTCTTTTTTTTTTAACATCGTTAGCCAATTTGCTAATAAAATCAATCTCAAAGTACATGTATGTCGATATTTTACATAAACATCACAAATGATAATAATATTTTGGTTTTAATTGAATTGATAATTTTTATTTATATTGTATTAGATAGGTTCATTTTTATAGTTTAGAAATGTCATAAAGTAAAAAGTAACCATCATTTTTTAACCTTCTTCCAAATAATTAATTATTGATAACTTCTCTAATAATAAAATTCAAAATAAAATTTGACATAACTATACATTTTTTATGACATGATTTTTTCAGTAATTTCCTCAATTAAAATTAGGTCATTTTTCATTTTGATTAGCTTGAATTTAAAAAAAAAAAAGGAAGACGGGTTCTTGGCAGGGGCGAATCCAGGATTTGTCCTCCATGGGGGCAAACAATACGACTAAAATAATTTTTATCCAAAAAATAATAATTATAGAAAACCAAAGATCAAAGTTCAAGTTCAAGTAAAATAGTAGCAGAAATATGAAATCAAAATTCAAGTAGGAGCAAAAAAATACCAAAGCAGAGAGGCAAAGATCGGAGATGTAGTGCTGGACCAACGATCCAATTACGGAGGGATTGGCTGCCGATTTTGATTTAATCTTACTTAGGATTAGGGATTTCAATTTAGGCTTAAGAAGAAAGAGGAATTGAGGAAGAAAAACTAAAGAGATTAAAGAGAGTAAGAGGGACCGATGGTTTGTTTTAGGACCTATTTAGTTTTACATTTAAATATTTACTTTTTATTTTTTTTTATTTTTGTTGTAAATAAAACAACATAATTCTAATTAAATAAAACGACGTTGTTTTGCTTTAAAACAGAATTAAAAAAATAAAAATAAAATATTAAATTTAAAATCATTCTTCATCCTCCATTATAAAACCAGTAAACTCTAAACCTCTATTGATGAAGGGGGACAAAGCTCTAAAACTTCAAAATTAATACCTGGGTTTTTAAAAAAAATACAAATGTCAGTGGGGGTAACTGCCCCAGTACCCCCATGCTGGATCCCCCTGATTCTTGGCCCCCATTTTCTTCATGCAAACCTTAGTTTGCCATACTTGGACGCTCCGAGCCATGATATATAGAGAGATGGAGCCAACCTCTTTTTGAGGTTTTTTGGAAGGCCAAAGAGTCGGTCGACCGTTCACAATCCTCCCAACCCGGACTTTGTCCCTAAATTGTATGATAGGGATACATCATTTATTTTTCCAACTCATTTTAAAATGGCTTAATACATAGTTTGTTTTTTGAATTTGTCCAAAATGGTTCTTGAACTTGCATAAAATGTCTCGATAACTTCCTAAACTTGCATAAAATATCCAGTTAGTTCTCTGAATTTGTATAAAATGTAATCAATTAATCACTCGGTTGTAAAAAAAGTAAGTTAAATGCGGAAGATATGTTGCACGCATCTTAAAAAAGTAAAACGACCAAGATCGGGATATGCGATTATAATATTAGAGAAGAAAATGTTTTATAGTTGACTAAGTAAGAAATTCTTTTTTAACATGTTTTAATCTATTTTGTGAAGTATGCAATAACATTCTAAGGCACGTGTCACATATCTTCCGCATTTGACTTACTTTTTTATAATCGAATGATTAATTGATTATATTTTACGCAAGTTCAGGGGGCTAATTGAACATTTTATACAAGTTCAAGGGGCTATCAAAACACTTTGAAAGTTCAGGGGGTCAATTAACCATTTTGGATAAATTCAAGGGACAAATGATGTATTAAGCCTTTTAAAATTGCATAATTTAAGAAATTGGGGTGGTAAATTTGTTCATTTGTATCGTTAGGATAATAGAGTTATTTGATTAAGTGAAGAATTTTGTATGAATTTTTTAAGATTAATACATATATGTTCATATTTATCCATATATGCCTATATCAAATAAATAGCTAAATATATTTTAATATTTTTCAAATGATACAAAAAATACCTTAATCTAACAATCTGATGATGACACTAACAGGCAACACTTCCACCTCACTTGTGACCTCAACTAAAATATGCAACATCATATATTTTAGCAACAAAATTTTGTACTACTGAGTTTTACATGTCAATCTCTCTAAATTTGTCACTAAAAAGACTATACCAACAAAATTATCGACGAAATCGTCCCCTATTAAAATTCTGGATTTACTAATTTAATCATCCCCTAATGTTAACTGGTGTTGTATTAGTGATGTGATGACTAGACTAACATAGTTATGTCAAATAAGTTAACCGCTCAAATAAATATATATATTTGTCTGTTGTTAACAATTACGAGAACATATTTAACTATTTATTTGATATAATGGCATATGTACTAAAATAAATAAATACAATGACATATATGTATTAACCTTTTTTCTAGAGCGTCATGAGTCATGAGTTTAGTTAGAGTATCACCAATAGATGTTCCTATAAAATTGCTCAAAATTAACACATCGTACTAAAATATAATATTTTATTTTCTAACTCATTCATATAACTTTTGGCAACTTTTGTTAAAAAATACTTCAATAGAAAGCAACTTTAAAGGTTGACACTACGACTCTATAAATCATTACTTTATATATAATTTATTTTAATTATAAATGTTGTCATAAAAATGGACCAATATTTAGCAACTAAATCATTTTTCATATTAAAAAAAAGAAGTTAACAATATTGTCAAAATGTTGCTAAAAAGTAATAACATTGTTTGAAAATTTCAAGCACTCATCTCACTCCAGTAAATGACACTCTTTGAGAGTTAACAAAAATCATTGTCACATCAAGCACTCGTCCCACTCCAATAAATGACACTATTTGAGAGGTATCAAAATCATTGTCACATTAACAAGTATGGCTGCACAAAGCTAACTGGAAAATCGAAAACCGATTTCTGAAACTAAAACCGAACCGAAAAATAGATTAATCGAAACCGATGTACTAGGTTACGGTTTTTCATTTCAAAAACCGATGATTAACCGAAACTAAAAAATAAACCAATTATATATTATACGCTTAAAATTAGTATAAATATATACAGAACTTTAATTATCATCCATATATGAATATACGTATTTATATTTAATTTTTAAGATATAAGTATTAAAATAACATAAAATTTATTTGTTTAGGTGATTTTGTTAATTGAATTTGGATTTCAATATTTTTATTTAATATTTAATTAATTATATATTTATTTTAAAGTGAATAATTATAGATTTTTTTTGAAGCAATTATAGATTTAAAATGATTTTTTTTTATGAAAAGCCAGTAATGGTTACCCAACCGTGTGGCGCTTACTTTTCCTCCAGGAAGTAAGCCAACCAAGAGTTACACCTAACAATATCTGCAATAGGCACATATACGGGTTAGGAACAAGCTATAAACCAGAAAAAATACAGGGGGAAACATTTACATTAATATCACATAGGCAAGCCACAATGATCATACATAACAGTAAGCAACAACATCACAGAAAGGAACACGGTATATGAATAATGCACGATTGATTTTATTAACATTAAGACACCGATATTATACCGTCAGTATCCTATCAGTAGCAGTAGGGAGAGATGAGAAGATGCTAGACCTATCCTACTGTAAGTTCCGGAGAGACTAGTCCTCCCCTATAATGTTTCTTAGCTCTATCAACAAGTACTTTACAAACATCTTCTATTTGAATTGTTTTTTTTAATAGTTAGTGGTATTTTTTTTTTTGGAGTCTAGTGATTTGTAATTAGTTTTTTCTTTCTCTAGGTATATTTAGCTTTCCTTTGTGAAAAGGATTGCTTTTTTTTTCAACCATAATTAAGTCAAATCATGCTGAGGTGTTTTAAGGAGTGATAGTATTGAGGGATTCAAACCAGATTGTCCTGTTACAGTAAAACCTCTGTATAAAAATACTCTATATGGGAATAACCTCTATTTTGTTATAAAAAACTCGGTCCCAACTTGGACCAGTTATAAATAGGAATAACCTCCAAACGTTATTTGTTATATACTTTTCAAGTCCCAACTTTAGAAACTATGCCTCTATATAGTAATAATTATATATATATATATATATATATATATATATATATATATATAAAGAATTCAAACTAAATTATAAAATATTAAAAAAAACTATTGAAATTATTTATGAGTTGGAAACACAAACTACAACTTGAAATTATAAATATTTAGTGTTCTCATTGGTGTCTACATTTTTTCCATAAAACTCTTCCAATTATCTATATATTTTAAACCTAAACTCTAAATTGAAATTCTAAATATTTAATTTGTTCTATTAATGTCTATTGTTATATATTATATATAAACCATGCATGCCTATTATAAAAATTTAAAATTTTATGTGTTGAGAAATTTTATTATACCAAACTCTATTTAGTAATAACCTCTCAATTATTATACAAATAATCCGATCCCAAGTGTATTCCAATATAGAGGTTTTACTGTAATTAGAAATTGCAATGTGTAAAGATTTAGGATATATTGTCTAAGATTTATGATTGATGAATTGAGGTTTAGAATTTTTAAAAATGTAAAAGCATATTTTATTTTTCATATACAAAAAATAGTGATATATTATTGATAAGAAAAAAATAGTGATATTAAAACAGTGACATATTAAAAATTAAGTTTGTTTAAAAAAAAATTAAGTTTGATAATATGATTTAGTTAAAATTGTATAGTTAATTTTATGATATTTATGTAGCTCATTGTTTTCCTTTAAAAAAAGGCATTTTACATCACAATCACAATTAATAATATTTCTAATTTAATCAAATTTTAATAACTTTTATTTGTACTATATCAAATTCATCATTTTTATTATAGAATGTCATAGAGAAAAAGGGCTTTTTCTAAATTTCCACTATTTTTCAACTATCTCGAATAACTTCCTAATTCACAAAATTCAAAATAAGATTACACTATTTGTTACTACATAGGGTCAAATACATGAATATAAATACAAAATTACAACTACTTCATATTAATAAACTTAATTATTAATATATCATTATTTTCTATATATTATAAATAAAGCATGATTTTACATCATAATTAAAAAAATTTAGACACAATTCATAAATCTTAAACCCTAGAAAATATATTCTAGACCTCTAATATATAGATTCTAATTCTTAAAATATATTAAAAAAATTAATTTTACTAACTTGACATAATTACTTGATATAATTAGTAGATAGTTTTTTAAAAATGAATTTATATGTAAATTTCCGTACTATATATGCTTTTAGGTCTAATTTCATCTTGAAAAAATGGATTAGTGTGCTATGGAGAGGCCTCCTAAGGCCCATGTCTGAAGTCTCAGCTATAAGGCCCAAACAAATGAGTTGGATCGGCGGATAACTCGAAGCCCCGTCGGAGAAACCAAGACACTGCATAAAAAACAAGCCTCTCCTCCTTGGAACGCCATTTTCTCCTCATTTTCTATCGACGATAACATATCTCTATCATCATCTGCTCCCACCATTCTTATCACATTCTTTGTGTTATCTCAACTTCAGCTTCAGCACTCACTCCCATTTTTCAATGGCCTCAACATTCTCTGCGCAAATGCTGCACAGCCCTTGCCTCCTCCTTAAGGTCAATCCTTCTTTCTCTTATCAGCATTCAATTTCACGCTCAAACTTACTCTAACAAGTTCAGCTAGAGGAAATGAATTTATCTGCTAGAATTTTGTCATATTGTCTTCGCACTTACATTATTGGGAAGAAGAGGTTAAGAATTCATTATAGTTATTATAAAGAGAAATATCTTCCGCTGGTTTCTGTAATTTGGATTTATAATTCTTTCATAGCTAATAGGTGAATTTATAATGCTCTCTTAATTTGTTAAGCGTGAGAACTTCCACTTCTGCTATGGCGTAATTCTAAGATACATGTCACGGACGCATAATCTAAGTTGATTGCTTGTATCCTTGGCTGTACATGAAATTAGTATACCATTGTCGAAGTTATTCGTGAAAATATCTGATTGGAGAGTTCTTGTATTGTAATGTATATCTTCTGAATGTAAATACATGATAATTATAAATTGTTCCATTAATACCTTACTTATCTGCCACTTCTCTGTTCCTGATGCCTAACTATAAAAAGTGAAAATAGAAAATGGTTCTTGCGCTATTTTACTTATTATCCAAAGGGAGGGAAACATGAAATGGCATAACCTGCTAAATTGGAAAAAAGCCAATCTGATACAACAAATTCTTGTTTTTCTGTGTTGAATTTTTGGTTTTTCTTTCTATTAGTTATTGTGGCATACAGTTTTGGTGAAACTTATAGTTATGAAAGGTACAAGGTTGATAGTGAATGATCAAATGACTGACATGTGAAGCAGCTTATGGCAACGTTTTTATTCATTTAATATTGGTCCCTTAAGTACTTCTCATACGCAGGTTCTTTTTTTTTCTAATAATTTGTCTCTCTTCATCCTTTTCCTTGCAGGGTAGTCATGTACAGGATGTGACAAATGTGAGCAGGTCATGTGTAGTGTCTGCTAAAACAAATTCCTACATCAGAAACTCTCGTGTTCCAACTTTGAGCCGGACTGGAAGGGCATTGACATCAAGATCTCATTATGCACTCAGTTTCCCCACCATACAGCTTTCTAAAGCACCTTCTGCTAAGCACAGGGGAATGACATGTGTGAACTCAACCGCAAATGTAAACTACTACTTTAATCTTGTTTTGAACTCAAATGACTTTAATTTTGGCTGCCAGACATCTAAAGATCTTGATTCTTTTGAACTCAATTGCTTTATGGAATAAATAAAGCGGACACTTTTTTCTCCAGCTGCTGTAGTCGATAGTTTTCAACTCTTAAACAGTTAAACTGGTACCGGATCAAGCAAACTAATAGAAATTTTGCCATAAATTAAGAAGCTGATTGTTTTGCAGGTGATATGTTTCAATTTGAGGGAACCTGAAATTAGGAAGGGCTTGTGACATGATTGATATTTCACATTTTTTCCCAAGTTGTCATTGTTTGGTTCGATAGAGAAAAAGATGGTTCTGTCGATGATATGCTTTCATTTTTTGATTCATGCATTGGTTTGATCATCTTATTCATCTTGTGGAATTGAAGCTGTTTATATTCTGTTACTTTAGTGCTGCTTTGATTTTTCTGTATTTGGCTTGTTTCATCTTATATGCTTATATTGCATTAGGATGTTGAGCTACAATCAAAAGTGACGACCAAAGTCTTCTTTGATGTTGATATTGGGGGTGAACCTGCTGGTAGAATTGTGATTGGCCTTTTTGGAGATGTTGTCCCAAAGACTACGGAGAACTTCCGAGCCTTGTGCACAGGCGAGTTTACTCAATTAAGCTATCCATAATCAAGAACTTCATTTACATGTGGGATAGAATCATTTGGAATTGCATTTAATTAATCAGCGTGAGTAAATGACATGCAGGAGAGAAAGGATATGGTTACAAAGGATCGTCTTTCCACCGTGTTATCAAAGATTTCATGATCCAGGGAGGTGACTTCACAGAAGGAAATGTGAGAGCTCTCTTTCTATCTCTCTTTGTACCTGAAAATTACTGCACCATAAGCAAAACAGATGGTTTTACTAAGCAAAAAATGTTTTATTGGCCAATTGTAGGGAACTGGAGGAGTTAGTATTTATGGTTCTAAATTTGAAGATGAAAGCTTTGAGTGTGAGTATTTGCTGGATCCTGAATGATTGCATTGAGCTTCTATAAGAGTGCGTTTGGGAGAGAATGCTATGGTGTTAATATATTAAAACCATTATCTGCAGTGAAGCATGTTGGACCTGGAGTGTTGAGCATGGCTAATGCAGGCCCAAATACTAATGGGAGCCAGTTTTTCATTTGTACAGTAAAAGTAAGATCACTGCTGCTATCTTGTTCTTTTGTTTGAATGGCAATCTAATTTCATATTCCTTTTATTGGATATCTTTCTTTGAAAAGTATAGAATTCTTCGATTATGCGTGTGTTGTCAAATGATGCTCTTATTCTTTTGATGTAGACTGCGTGGTTGGACAACCGCCATGTCGTATTTGGACATGTGATTGATGGGATGGATGTTGTTCGGAAACTAGAATCCCAGGAGACAGGCAGGAATGATTACCCTCGAGCACCATGTAGGATTATCAAGAGTGGCGAGCTACCCATTGATGGATGATTTCTCAGTTCAGTGACTGCATTTCACTTAACTTCTCTGCAAACTTTTTTCATCCTTCTTCCAATTTTTGTAAGACCTAGGACCCTTATCACAGGATGGTATCAAACAACACTGTATGCAAAATTTCATCCATGATAGCTTTGAGAAATTAGAGCAAACTTCATCCTAGTGATATGAACTCTTAAAACAAGCGCATGAACTATTGTTCCGCGAACATATATATATATATATAAATACTGTTCTGTGTTACATTTCTGAGGCCATACATGACTAATTTAACTATGATTTTGTTGTTCTAGTAAACTTTATTATAACATGAACTTGGTGGTTTTCTACCCCTGCTTAGGCTATCACAGTTTACAGTCTCTTAAATAATAGAACTGTTGTGTGTCTATTCATGTGTGTAAGATGGCATCTAAGCAAGGACCGGAGTTTCAACTGCAGCGGGCTGGATAACTTGCTCCTGCTGCTCACCTTCACCGTCCCATATCTCAGGTATTGCTTCTTTGATATTATGGATGCTGCTCAATGCATGGTCTGCGCCTGCCACTAAGCTTGAGCTCCCTACCTGCCACCATATTTGGGCATATTAAACCAAAAATCCGGGTCTGTAAAGAAATCAGGTAAAGGTAATTAGACCTTACAATAACTGTATGAAGCCCTGCAGCTTTCCCAGTAGCAATGTTTCGAGTACTGTCATCGAAAAAGATCTAGGAAGGGAAAACAGAAGAAAGATTAACTCATTTTTATCTTTGATGATTAAGCTAAGCACATAAATATGGTAGTTTTCAAGTTCGTTAAGGCTCAAAGAGTATACAGTTCTTCTGGGGTCAACATTAGCAATCTGAATAGCAGCTTCAAAGGCATCCAAAGCAGGTTTACAGATAATTCTTGTCTTTGAGCAGCAGCTTTTATCATTAACTAATGCATCATCCGTGAAATTAGCAGCATTAACCGGAGGATTAAGAGTTTCGAAGCATATGACGCCTTCGAAACAACCTTCCAGCCCTAACCTTTTCAGAACTTCTGCTGCATGCTCCTTATCTGCATTAGTAAAGATCTAAAAGCAAAAAACCATTGTCTATCTTAGATTGCCAGCAAATGACACTAGAATATAGATTTCTGAGATCGGAAAACTTAACGTACTATTTTCCTTTGCGGCATGGAAAGTAGGAGGTTTCTTAATACAGGATCAGGCTTCAGTTTATCATAAGGCAATCTTCCGTGAGCGAAGGCATGAAACTCATCATCATCAAATTCATAACCAAGAACCTAAATTTCAGAGGTAAGATCAGTTCGATTCCAGAAATAAACATCACAAAAACTTAAATGATAAGGCAAAGAGTTCCATAGAACCTTCAGACCGGCCATTGTTGTTCCATATTCCCTGTATAAATCCAGGCACATCCTTGGTACTTCACTTTCTTCAATGTTCAAGTGATGCAACATGAACTCTGCAACCGAAAATCGAATTAATCCAACATTATCTGTGTTAATACATGTAATTAGCACTGCTATATATGGTGATTGATTATAATCTAACCTTGTATGTTCTTGCGGCAAGCCAAATTGAGTCCTGAACTCATGGGGTACAATGTATCATCCATATCTAATTAATTAATAAACAAGTAGAATGAGTATTTAGCAAATTTCAATTAGTTCTTCAACTAAATTGCTCAGAAACAAAAAACTAGCTTTGTAATTGAATTATGCGTTCCAAATTGAATTTTAGATATCAATTCGATTTGAACTAAATTGATACTAGCTGCTAATTTACCGAAAAGCAAGCAGTCGTATTTGAGTCTATTAGCAGTCCTATCAGCATCCATGTTGAAATTATAGGCACCTGAAAGATAATAAGTACCCATTTCAAACAACAATAATCTTAACTAAAAGAAAGAGAAAATGGACATATAATAAAAGAAGCAGAACCTAATGAACTCATGAAGGAGGAAGAAAATAGCAAAGGCCAAATTGGCAATTAAGTTGATATATAATATAGCTTATAAGGTATCAAAATTACAACATATATAGTAACATAAATCTGATTGATTATTATGATAAAAGAAAAGCAACCCCATAAAATATTTGGAATTAAATAGTAGGAAGAAAAAGAAGATAAATAAAAAAGAAGAAGTGCAGCATGACACACCTCCTCCAAATAGTGGAATGAATGTAACAGCTCTAAAACATAGTTTAAGAATAGCTGGCTGATGACCTTATTTATAATAAATTCCAAAAATGATTTGGAAGGCATCAGGTCTAAAACGTGACATGTTGCTTCCATATCCGAGGTGGAGAGCATATGTGTATATTTCATTAGTAAAATTTATTTGTCTTAATTCAACAATGTTATTTGCTTTCTGTTTCCTGTCATTTTCCTTGTTTCATGGTGCATGATGATGATGCTGTTGGAAAGTTGTCAAATGCCTACACACTTTGCCCATATTTGTGTCAAAAACTCAACATTACATAATTTTGCCTTAATAATTGGTTCTCCCTAACTTACAAAGTCTCTGGTTATCCTCTTAAATTTGCTTAATGACATGATTAATTCCTAAGTCTACGTGGTAAGTAAGTTCAGATTATCAATAGATTACTGTGAACAGTGTTTATAAGGTGACTTTAAATAAATTCAGGTGGTCAATATGTTATTTTAAGTAAGTTCATCAAACTGAGAAGATACTTTGTAAGTTTAGGAGGTAATTGATTTTTTTGGGGCAAATTGAGATGAATTATTAATGTTATGGATAATTACTCGTACCTATTGATTTCTGCCAATTTAGATTCTGAAATCTCTAATACCTATTTTTATAAGGTTGAATGGGAAAAAAATTATCCATATTTCTAGAGATAGGTTGATCTCCGTCCCATAAGAATCTTACACATAGTAAGTTTCATTAATATATAATACTAATATTAATAATATATAATATATTTTCTAACATTTAGCAATTAATTTCTAATGGGATAAGGTCTAAATTTGTCCTTAATATCTTTTAGGAAGTCCAGATATATTTCTAATCTAAAAACTTCACAATTTCCAACTTGTAGCAATTTTGGACTCAAATAATGATACATGGAACAATTTTGAGTCCAAATATCAGAACTTGGTAAACGAAACTTTTGCCTTGATCTAAAGGTAGATTAGGGAGCGCAAGTGCACTGACGCACCTATGACCATCAGAAATGATCTCTTATAAGGGTGGTTTCGCTCATATCCGCTCCTTCATGAGTGCACTGCATGGCGTTGATTACACCCGAGCAGATGGAGGTTTTTTTTCCTTGCTCGGTCTAGGCTAAAAAACAAGTTGTTTTTGTCTGGATTAAGGGAAAAAAAGTTAAACCCAGCTCTCATATGGATGAAGTTTATTTTATTTTTATTTTTGCATTCTGAATAGTTAAAATAATCTTCAGTTGCGTTCACATGCACGCTGATGACCACGTAAATTTGGTTATTCACCGTTAGATCTAAGCGGATTCAATATAAGTCTTAGGATGTTTTGAATCCCCACCTTAGAATTTTAATCCGCTTAGATCTAACGGTGGATGACCAAATTTACGTGGCCATCAGGGTCCATGTAAACGCAACTGAAATAATCTTATCCCATTGTGGTGGCGTTAGAAATAGAGATATAAATATAAAATAGCTTGCTGCATTTCAATGCGGTGGATTTACAAGCCTAATTTTTTTTTCTTTTAAATTGAACTCCAAATGACATAAAAAACGGCATTGAATAATTATGAATTGGTTATAAAAGATAGTGATTCGGAATATCGCCGAGGCCCAGGAAGGCCCAACGATGTCCGACCAACGAATGGGCCAAGGTAACAGGAGGCCCACGGGCCCAATTCAATCCGCTATAAATACCAGAATAAAGGAAGAAGAAAGGATCGGGTAACTAATTTCCTACCTCATTCACATTTGATTACTAAGCTTTCTTGAACCACTAACTGTCTTGATCTTCGGAGTGTCCGTAGGGACCGATCCCCGCGCAGAGCCGATCCCCGAAGGAGCCAGACCTGCCCGACGAAGATCTAGATCACTATTCCGCATTCCCAGATTATTTGGTGCGGTGAAGGTGGAATACAAGTGACTTCGGAGCTTCAAACAGAATGCAGACCCCTACTGAATCTGCCCCGACGACAGTACCGGAAATATGAGCAACTAGCTCCATGACGAACGTCGAGCGTTCCACTCCGAACATTCCAATTTCCCCCAGAAACCTTGGGCCACTGATGGAGGAGGTGAGCCCTGAAGAAGAAGAGACTTACAACACCACTCAACTCCTTAGTGCAATCCAAGGTTTTCAAACAACCCAGGCTATCCATACGGCGGTTCAGATGAAGATCATAGATCAACAAAGGAGTTTGCAGGAGAAGAACGCCAAAATCTGGCAATACCTTAAAGAAGCAGCAGAAATACAAAGAGAAGGGGGATTGCCAGGAGTAGGGATGGCAACGGGTAGGGTACCCGCGGGTAATGCCATTCCCAAACCCTTACCCTTTTATTTTTTAATTACCCGTACCCGTCCCATTACCCTAACGGGTATACTTTTTGCATCCCATACCCTTCCCATTTAATTCGCGGGTACCCACGGGTACCCTTACCCGTTAAGAATCAATAAATAAAAAAAATATTACAAAATTAACAAACTATAAATTTAATAAATCATCAATCTAAAAATTGAATAAATTGAACCTTAATTAATAAGAATAAAGTAGCTTAGTGGTATCACTCAATTGTTGAAAAATAAATGGTTGGGGTTTAAATTTCATGTCTTACATCTAAAAAAACAATGATATTTATTAATATAAATTTTTTTTTATGACGGGTAACGGGTACCGGGTACCCTAGGGGGTATTCCCATACCCGTCCCATTACCCTAACGGGTAATGATTTTGATCCCATACCCGTTCCATACCCTTTTATATAGGGTACGGGTAGTCCCATTAGGGTCGGGTAGTGCTGGGTACCCGTGGGTACACTACCCGTTGCCATCCCTAGCCAGGAGAGCCCGCGGGGCCCGGGCTCCTCACAGGAAGAGGGGCTGGGGCCGCCTAGGCCGGAGAGGGCGGTGCACGGCGCGAGGAGACAGCAGCCGCGAATAGCGAAGAATTGTTGGAACTGAAGATCCAGCGTTTTCTTGACAAGAGGGCCCTCGGGGGCGTCATGGGAGGAAGCATCACCTCCAGCAAAACGCCACTAGTACAAAGGATCATCGAGACGAGGTTCCCACGGGACTGAAAAGCTCCTCGACTGTCCCAGTATTCAGGAACCGAGGACCCGAACGACCATGTGGCATCGTTCATGAGCACTATCAACTTATACTCGAAAGACGAGGACATCATGTGCAAGGTTTTTCCGACCACCCTCTCGTCTAGTGCGCAAGAGTGGTACTGAGGACTTGCTCCAGAATCAATCGACTCATTTGATCTCCTACAGGATCTTTTCCTCTCCCATTTTGCTGCAACAGCAAAGGTTAGGAAGATCAGTTCGGACCTCAACGGGCTCAAGCAGCGAGCAACCGAGCCGCTGCGCAACTTTCTCTCAAGGTTTCACCATATGGCCTTACAGGTTAAAGGCCTCAACCTGGAGGTGGCTCATGACGGTCTGGCAAAAGGAACCTCATGTGAGCCTCTAAAGCGGAAATGTTTCCGAAAGATGCCAAGATCTTTCGAAGAGCTCATGACCATGGCATAAACCTTCGTCAGATACGACGACTGTGACCGGCCCACAGGGTACGAGGAGTCAGACAGGGACAAGGCCAGAGGAGACACGCACAAGCAGGAGAAAGGCAGACCGATCCCAGAAGCACGTGAGGAGGGCCGAGCCCGCAGGGAGGCCCCAATGCCTTTTCCGGCTCGAACCGAGCGAGCAACCTGGAGCATAGGGGAGATCGATCCCGTGGGAAGGAAGTGCATTACGCTGCTCAGAGCCAGCCTCGCCGATTCACACAGCAAATTCCATCCGCCGACAAGAGCAAGACCCGTGCAGAGAAGGAATACTGCAAATATCACAAATCCTCCGGACATTCCATAGAAAACTGCTATCAGCTGCAGAAGGAAATTGAGCGAATCACAGAGCAGGGCACTCCACCAAAGGCGATCAGGCAGAGGGAGCAGAGCCCGAAGCAGTGGGAAGCAAGCCGAGCGGATGAGCCTAAACGGCCAAGGCACCACGGGGAAATACACGTCATAAGGGAGGGGGCACCGGCACTCTGCGCGCCTCTGGAGAGCTCCCGCAAAAGGAAGGCAATCGGACAGACCCTGACGGTGCAGCCACCGCTCCGGATCAGCCATTCGGAGGCTCTAGTTGTCACCACCAACATCGATGGCTTTAAAACGCACCGAGTGCTAGTGGACACAGGAAGTTCGGTGAACTTGCTCACCTGGACGGCACTCCGCGCAATGAAGAATACTCACATTGCCCTCCGAGCCGGGACTTTCCCCCTGGTTGGCTTATCGGAAATTGAAGTTCCGGTAAAGGGATTTATCACACTATCGATTATTTTCGCCAAAGGTGTCGAGGAGATCGAGGACACCGCAGAATGGGTGGTGGTCGATATCCCCCTGGCCTACAATGCCATCATCGGAAGGCCCCTACTGGCTACCTTGAAGGCCACGGTTGATATCTCCGGATTATGCTTGACCTTGCCGCTTCAGCACGGAAGGATCACCATCCAAGGAGATCGCATGCTGGCCAAAAGATTATAGTGGGAGGCGACTCAGCCTCGGACGGCGCTTTACCTGGAGGATGGCCTGATGGATGTGAGGGGTTACAATCCCGTACCAATCGAGCCGGTCAGTGACTGTGTTCTCGGGGACACCAAGACAGTGAAGATTGGACCAGGCTCGCGTCCCCTTTGGCCGACGAAATCAAGGCTGTCCTATCAGAGCATTCGGATGTGTTCGCTTGGTGCACCGAAGATATCACAGGAGTCTCACCTGAACAAGCAGTGCACAAACTGAGCATCGACCCCTCCGTAGAGCCCCTGAAATAGAAGATGTGAGTACAGGCGAAAGACAAGCAAGCCGAAGTGAAGGCAGAGGTGGATAAGCTCCTAGTTGTAAAATTTATTCGCGAGGTCCAATACCCGGACTGGCTTTCTAACGTTGTACTTGTAAAGAAAGCCAGTGGGAAGTACCGCATGTGTGTAGATTTCACAAATGTTAATAAAGCTTGCCCCAAGGATTCTTACCCGCTGCCTAATATAGATCAGCTCCTTGACCAAACCGCTGGTCGCAAAATTCTGTCTCAGTTTGATGCCATCGCTGGGTTCCAGCAAATCCCTCTGGACCCAGCCGACGCCGAGAAAACCTCCTTCATTACGCATGAGGGGACCTATTGCTACAATGTCATGCCTTTCGGGTTAAAGAATGCGGGGGCCACATACCAGCGGTTGGTAGATAAGATGTTCGCCCATCTCATCGACAAGACAGTGCAGGTGTACATCGATGACATGGTGATCCTGAGCACTGAAGAGGGCGACCACCCGCGAGACTTGGCGGAGGTGTTTAAGATTTTCAGAACCTACAACCTTAAGCTAAATCCGAAGAAATGTTTCTTCGGGATTCGCAGTGGCAAATTCCTGGGATGCGTGGTGTCAGAGAAAGGCATCGAGCCCAACCCCGCAAAAATTGAGGCAATCTTGGCGATGGAGCCACCGCGCGACTTGCAGGGGGTTCAAAGGCTCAACGGAAGGATCATCGCCTTGGGATGTTTCATCTCTTGCTCAGCACAGCGGTGCTTGCCTTTTTACAAAGCAATCAAGAAGGAGCATCCCTTTAAGTGGTCTACGGACTGCCAGGCCGCGTTCAACGCCATCAAAATCTTTCTCGGCACACCCCCACTGCTGTCGGTGCCAATGACAGGGCGGGACATTCACTTGTACTTCACCATCACCGATGAAATGGTAGGAGTTGTTTTAACTCAGGAAGAGGGGACGGAGCTTTATCCGATCTACTTTCTGAGCAAAGTTCTGAAGGGAGCCGAAATCCGATACTCCGAGGTTGAGAAGGCTCTGTTCGCCATAACTCAAGCATCCGAGCGTCTGAGACCGTATTTCCAAGCGCATACGGTTGTGGTCAGGACCAATTACCCTCTGAAAAAGGCCATCCAGAAACCAGAGGTCTCCGGTCGAATCACCAACTGGTCCGTTCGACTATCCCAGTTTGATGTACGGTTTGAGCCCCGCACGATGATCAAGGCTCAAGTACTGTCCGATTTCATCATAGAATTCACTGGATCATCTACTGCCAACCCCACGGCAACAAAATCTCGCACCGGTGACGTTTGGACCATGATCATTGATGGGTCATGCGCTCCAGGACGGGCAGGCGCAGGCATAGCTATTCAGGGACCCGACAATCTCTACATACGATACGCCGTTCGGCTCGATTTCCTAACCACAAATAATCAGGCAGAGTACGAGGCCTTGATCGCAGCTCTCCAGCTATCGAAAACAATAGTGAGCGGACAGCTGACGATATACTTGGACTCAAAGCTCGTCGTCAGCCACGTCTGCGATACCTACAAGGCGAAAGATCCGATGATGTGCCAGTACTTGGCCCTCGCCACCTCCTTACTCAATGACCTCAAATCAAAAGGAGTAACCCTCGACCTCATACTGGTGCCACGAGAGGAGAATGAAGAGGCGGATGCCATCGCCGCTCTCGCAGCAGGCGAACAGTCCAATGACCCTCATACCCTTATCGAAATCTCTGGGGCCCCGACCATTCGCGTAGAGAGCTCGCTACAGATCGAATCGGCGGACGCTGCGGCTAGCGGATGGAGAAGTCCAATTATCAGATATCTTCAGGATGGAACACTCCCTGCAGATCGGACACAGGCGTCACTCGTGGTTCGGCGTTCCTAGCGTTATGCATTACATGATGGCATACTCTATCGGAAGTCGGCCACGCATCCCTGGTTGCGCTGTATATCCGAAGAGGAAGGGGATCACTGCCTTAAGGAGATACACCAGGGCGTCTGTAGCTCGCATCAGGGCGCTCGGACAATTATGAAAAAGGCCCGGCTCCAGGGACTCTACTGGCAGACAATGGATTCCGATGCGATGCGTCTAGTTCGCAGTTGTCAGGCATGTCAGCTACACGCCAATACTCATCACGCTCCGGCGGCTCCGTTCAAAGGCATTATCACACCTTGGCCATTTACGGTATGGGGCATTGACTTGCTCGGCCCTTTCCCGATGGCTTTAGCACAAAAGCGCTTTGTCGTAGTGGCAGTCGATCACTTTACCAAATGGATCGAGGCTAAGGCAATTGCCAAGATAACCGCTGATAACGTAATCAGTTTCCTCAAGCGAACAATCATATACCAATTCGGGGTCCCTCACTCCATCACCGATAATGGGAGGCAGTTCGACTACAGTCAATTCCGCGAGTTTTGCGCAGAGTGAGGCATCAAAGGACAATACACCTCGGTGGCACACCCTCAGAGCAACGGCCTCACTGAAGTAAGCAACCGAACACTCCTGCGAGGAATTAAAACGCGCCTATCCGACCAAGGCCGAGCATGGCCTGACCACATTGCGGCAATATTATGGTCATACCGCACAACCCCGCATTCGGGTACATGGCGCACTCCTTTTTTCCTCACTTATGGGGCAGAAGCAATGGCACCATCGGAGGTCATCCTTCATTCCCCTCGACAGACCACTTTCGAAGAGACCGACAACAACGCGGAACTTACGGCAGCTAGTGAGCGGCTTGAAGAGGAGCGTCTTAATGCTTTATTACACATCACGGCCCATAAGCAGAGCATAGCACGTTACCACGATAGGAGGGTTCATCCCCGCACTTTTCAAGTCGGAGACCTTATGCTCAGAGACGCCGCAGCCGCGCAGTCCCCGTTAGCTCAGGGCAAGCTCGGCCAATCATGGGAGGGACCATACAAGATCGACACTGTCCTCCACAATGGAGCTTACAAAATCGCCTCTTTAGACGGCTTGGTCTATGACAATAGCTGGAACATCCAGACGTTGAAGAAGTATTATCAATAGCTTCTTGTAAGGAAAATCATGAATAAAGGGTTTTCGTTTCTTTTTTCTATTTTGTCGAATGGCCCCATGTTATTGACGATTAAACGAGAAGCAAGCTACCCGATCCGGTCCTCGCAGTACAAGAGCATCGATATGCTATCTAAAGGCTTCTCGAGCATCTCGATCGCCTTCGCAATCGCCCAACAATCCCATATTGTTATCGATTGCTTAAAAGCGGGCACCACGATGCGTTCTCCGCTACAAGAGCATCTATATGCTATCTAAAGGCTTATCGAGCATCTCGATCGCCTTCGTAATCGCCCAACAATCCCATATTGTTATCGATTGCTTAAAAGCGGGCACCACGATGCGTTCTCCGCTACAAGAGCATCTATATGCTATCTAAAGGCTTCTCGAGCATCTCGATCGCCTTCGCAATCGCCCAACAATCCCATATTGTTATCGATTGCTTAAAAGTGGGCACCACGATGCGTTCTCCGCTACAAGAGCATCTATATGCTATCTAAAGGCTTATCGAGCATCTCGATCGCCTTCGTAATCGCCCAACAATCCCATATTTTTATTGATTGCTTAAAAGCGGGCACCATGATGCGTTCTCCGCTACAAAAGCATCTATATGCTATCTAAAGGCTTATCGAGCATCTCGATCGCCTTCGTAATCGCCCAACAATCCCATATTGTTATCGATTGCTTAAAAGCGGGCACCACGATGCGTTCTCCGCTATAAGAGCATCTATATGCTATCTAAAGGCTTCTCGAGCATCTCGATCGCCTTCGCAATCACCCAACAATCCCATATTGTTATCGATTGCTTAAAAGCGGGCACCACGATGCGTTCTCCGCTACAAGAGCATCTATATGTTATTCAAAGGCTTGTCGAGCATCTCGATCGCCTTCGTAATTGCCCAACAATCCCATATTGTTATCGATTGCTTAAAAGCGGGCACCACGATGCGTTCTCCGCTACAAAAGCATCTATATGCTATCCAAAGGCTTATCGAGCATCTCGATCGCCTTCGAAATCGCCTAGCAATCGCATTTTGTTATCAATGATTTACGAGCAGACACCACATTACGTTCCCCGCTGCAAAAGCATCAAAATGCTATCCGTAGGCTAATCGCGCACCTACAGTGGTTTCTTAGTCACCAAAACAATCTCGTATTATGACCAATTGTTCATGAATAAATACTTCGTTTCATGCTCCGCTAAGCAACACATTAAACACTCACTGAGGAAGGAATTTCTCACGCAATTCAAAGCAAGAAAGGCTAACAAGCAAAGCTGCATAAGCACATAAGTTTTATAACAACAAACATTCCATCATTCATTACAGAAGAAGAGCCACAACCACGTCCAAAACACAAAAGAAACTACAGATAAGACACATCACAATCATTCAAGAGTAGCACAGACATTGTCAGGGTTCGGGATGGCCTCCGCATCCATAAGGGCCTGATGCACTGCTCGCCAATCAATACATTCGTTGGTGTTATGCCCGTTCTGCCTATGGTATAGGCATGCTTTCCCCACATGAGTCACTCGATGTGCCGGATCGGCCGGAATAGGCCCCAAAAACCATTGTCTCGAAAATTCAAGGAAAACCACACTGCGAGGTGTCAGCGGGTCGACAAACGTCGCCCTATGGGGGCGGCTCGGCGAAGCATGGCGCCTATAACGGCGGTTCTCCAGCACAGGCGGAAGGTTCATAACTCTGTCTAGTTCGTCGGCAAGAAGTCTCCTTACCCAGGCAGGATGCGGATTCGTCACAGGAACCACTGACTCGTCGGGATTCAGGTACCCAATCCCATCCTACGACCATGCTTTCTTCTCAGTAGAAGAAAAGGCACTGATCACCACGTCACAAGAGTCCGTCATAGATCCAGTGTAGGGTGCGGAACTCTCACTCTCCCCGTTTCGGCTTCTTCGCGAGAAACCCTGATTCATCCAGACCGGGGAGGCATACCGCACTTTCTTATCCAGCTCGGGAACATCCGTCGGGGGACAGTACATGTAGGGATGAGGCATCACCGAGATGGCCTTTTGCACTTCAAGCACCTTAGCAAAATCCACCACATCCCGAAGCGACATAACGACGACAAAGGCAAGCAAATAGCGGAGGATACGAGTACTAAAAACAAGAACGGAGTTTAAGAAGGGAAGCATGAGCAAAAAATCGACCCCTATTTATAATAAGAATGGAAAAGACTTGACAACCACATCAAGAAGTCTCAAATCAAATCAAAAGTGCAAGATAATGATCAAAATAAAACTGCCAAAAGATCTTTCAGGATATAAACCGTACAAACATATTATTACATATTTGAAAAACAAGGCGGCATGTGGAGGAACACGTCTTCTTCTCCAACTACTTCTTTTTGAAGCGACCACAGAACTCTACGGCCTTCGCTTGGGCAGCCTTGTTATAGACATTCGGGGAGAAGATAACCTCCAGAGGAATTTCATGCCCCGTTGTGTGGGCAGCAGTGATAATCATCATCCGGTCTATCTTGATCAGTTTCTCCTCGCGATCTCCCGCGAGGGCCCGCAGTTCTCTGGCCTCCTTCTAAGCTGCCTCAAGGTCTCGCCTAAGCTTTTCGTTCTCAGCAGATAACGCAGTAGCTCGCTTCGCCCTCTCATCCACCTGCTCCTTCACTCGGCGAACCCACAGAGTAGCCTCCCTAAACAGAACTTTGTAGACACGGAGCTCCTCAACTGCGCATGCCAACTTTCTCAACTGCTCCAACCGGCACCCTGTCTCCACTTTTAGCTTCTCGCTCAGCACAGTAATCTCGCCTTCTCGGCACCCCAATAGCTCCCCGGTAGCGGCCACTTTTCCGTTCGCCATCTCCAGATCCTTCACTATATTATGCAGACCTTGCTCCATGTCGCGAAAGAGGTTTTCATCGTTCACGCACATGTCGAACACCTTGTTAGCATTTTGAACGGCCTGCGTAAAATTCGAACAATTCAGGGCACAATTGGCAGAAATAAATCTAAGCTTACCACACCGAGCGCCAACAGAGTCTCCACCCCCAGATTCATCTTGGACACGCCATCCATCCGCATCACTTCACCAGGCACCTTTGTGACGCGAGCCATCGCCCTCGCAAGGTCGGACGTCACCATATTGGAATGCACCGACAAGCCCATCACATATTCTCGGAACTTAGCAATTTTAGCATCCATTATTTTCATCATCTCCGGGTGGTCGCCCAGCCTATCTATCGTCCCCGCCTCCAGTTCATTCCCACTATCAGTACACGCTCGCTTAGAGCCTTCGTGTCGCCCAACGGCATCCTCTCCAGCACGTGCCTTCTCTTTCTCAATCCCAACAACAACCTTACCTTTATCTTTCTTCCGTTTCTGAGTAACGGGTCCTTGCATTTGCTGCTCGCTTTGTGCTTTCTCCACAGCAGTCACCTCCGCATTTTCTTCGGCCTCACCCCCTTCAACCGGCATCCCTTGCGGTATGTTGCCAGTAACATCACTGTCAGCATGCACGGCCAGCACGCCACCCCATACTCTGCACCACCTGGTTCGCATCTTCAAGCGACGAGAACGAGGCCAATGATCTAGATGGCACGGTGAAGGCTTCCTCCGCAGTCTTAAGGCCAACACCAAACTCGTTCGGATCAAAATCCATGCTAACACGCGGATTACCTGGACCTGCATCAATAACATCATGGTAAATACATATTTCAAAGAAGAAAAGCACGTTAGAATTACGGAATAAAAACTTGCAACCCGTGTTGGAAATTAGGCTAAGGTATAACAGCGGAAATATAAAATTTTTAACATATTTCCATAAACCACAAGATCCATTAACCGTTATTTCATATAAAGAGGGATAAGAAGAATTACCTCTTAGAAGTTCTATCTACCGTTGCAAACGAAGTGCCTACAACTTCAAAAGAGATAGAAACTGTCTACCAATCTGCCCCTATCCGAAACAGACCTTCCAGACCTCCGAACGACAATCCGACGGTTCAATCTCCGGGAATCCGCGAAATCGTGAACTGACCTGATGTAGGAGTAGTAAAACGAATGTCTCCCCTTTTGTTTGTTTTTCTTCTTCGAGTTCCCAAACACGAAATAAAACACGGGAAGATTAATTTAGTATCAACCGTTGAATAGCAACCAAAGTAGATTGCCTCTAACTAATCAACACAAGATCAAGGATAAAAGAAATAGATGAAAATCAATTGATCAAACGAAGTCGTAGAGAAATCTCGTCCTCGAACTAGGGGTGTCGAATTTTCTCTCTCTTGGAGTAGGTGAATTTCGAAAATCACAAGTAGGGTCTGGCTTGCTTGGATTTCGAAAATCTCAAGGGAATGAGTATTTATAATCTCTTGTATCTAATCCCTAGTTAGATAGAATTAGGTTACTGAATAGGAATTCCATTCGGAATAGAATTCCTAATTATTATCTCACTGTATATCTAATATATTAAGGATAATAATAATAACCTTATTGGATAATAATAGGAGTATATTAATCTAATTAAAACTCCTAACTTAATTATCTCTTAATTAATTTAATTCATATTCCGAATCTAATTAGGATTAACAAAATCAAATTAATTATTCATGTATATTACTACATGAATTTCGACCCCCTTATATCCATGAGCCTTATTGGGCTCAATTGGGCTTCTATCAATTAATTAACATCTATCTCTCTTTTAGGTTCCAAGTCTTATGTGTGATCCATTAGGTTCTTATTGCTTCTAGCCGTATGCAACGTTATTAAATTAATTTTCAAAGAATTATATTTAATCTTTGCATAACGGAATGATGTACAGAGTATGTGATTAGCAAGTCCGTAATCATTCCCCCAGAGCTATAAGAAGACAGGTTGATTCTGTCGTTAACCTTTCCGTATTAGTTACAGTATAATTCGATCCTTTATCAACTACATCCTTGAACTGAATCTTATGACTATGGGTGATGTCAAGTCACATATAGCGAGACGTTCGTTTTACTTGTACAGGCCGAGTCAACTCAAAAAGATAGGTTAAGTGAAATCTGTATTTCTTACTCTTAAGCTATCACCTTGCAAGGATTTAGAGTCGAGTCTTCCACAAGCGATCCATGGATGTATCTCCCATTTATCGGGAGTGATAAATGCTCAATCCAATATATAACGACTCCGCAATTACTTCCTGTGATACCCAACGTCTACTGTTCACACCCCAGAGTCATCTCTGTTAAGGATCGTATTACACCAGAGTCAAAGCATCACATTCCGTAATCCAGAATACCAATTAATATTCCTTTGAGTCTGAGGATTAGTTATACCTATTAATACCAATGAGATGAACAGGTGACAAGGATGAATCTACCCATCCTGTTATCTCAAATCGGATCCCCAATCCTAATGAACAACGTTTCATCGGATCTATGTAACTGTCCAGATATCTGTATATATGAAGCTTGTGAGATCAGCTTTCTGTCGGACAGAAGACATTGTTACATACAAGTCTCAACAGTGATATGTCAATCCCAAACATATCACTTGACTTGGGGTGGTTTTAAGTTTATCAGTTTACTATAAAGTTTTGTCTCACTTCATGCTTGTATGAACACTTTATAATCACTTTAAATAAACTTACGGATTTCCTTTTATCAGACTTTATTTAGTGCTTAAAAGGGATTGCCTTTATATAGTTATAAAACATATATCTCATTAAACAAATGATATAAAGAACAATTCATTTACATTAAGTTTGTATCCTAGAACAATTGTCTATAGGACACTAAACCCCAACATACTCCCACTTGGACTAAAGCCAATTATTTCTAAAACTTATCCCAGTAGAAGTTAAATGACGATCATGTATTCTCTGGGTTAAAGGCTTTGTCAACGGATCTGCAACGTTGTCCTCTGTAGGTACTCTTTCTATTCTCATATCTCCTCTAGCCACAATCTCTCTAATGATGTGGTATCGCTTAAGGTAATGTTTGGATGCATTATGAGACCGTGGTTCCTTTGCTTGCGCAATGGCTCCATTGTTATCACAGTACAGTGTAATGGGATTGACAATGTCAGGCACCACACCTAGTTCTATAATGAACTTTCTAATCCAAACCGCTTCCTTTGCTGCTTCCGCAGCTGCGATATACTCTGACTCGGTCGTAGAGAAAGCTACGCTTCCCTGCTTAGAACTCTTCCAACTGACCGCGCCCCCATTCAAGATAAACAGGTATCCTGATTGGGATTTATAATCATTCTCATCTGTGAGATGACTTGCGTCTGAAAATCCTTCTATTTTCAGATCACCTTCTCCGTACACTAGGAACATATCTTTAGTTCTTCTCAAGTACTTAAGAATGTTCTTGACGGCAATCCAATGCTCGTCTCCCGGATTCCCTTGGTAACGACTCGTTACAGATAACGCGAATGCTACGTCAGGTCTAGTGCATAGCATAACATACATAATCGAACCGATTGCGCTGGCGTACGGGACCACAGCCATGCGTCGTTTATCATCATCGGTTTTAGGACATTGATGATTGTTTAACTTTACTCCATGTAACATGGGTAAGTTACCTCATTTCGATTCAAGCATGCTAAACCGATTTAGCACCTTTTCAATGTATGTAGCCTGTGAAAGACCAAGCAGTCTTCTCGATCTATCTCTATAGGTCTTTCATTGAGAAGTTACCAGATAACCATACTTTCACTGACTGTAAGAGAGCAACGTCATTTCCAATTAATAATATATCGTCCACATATAGTATGAGAAATGCTATAGAGCTCCCACTTGCTTTCTTGTAAATGCAAGCTTCTTCGCAATTTTGTTCGAAACCAAATTGTTTTATGGTTTCGTCAAAATGCTTATTCCAGCTTCTTGATGCTTGCTTGAGTCCATAAATGGATCTCTGAAGTTTGCAAACTTTATTTGCATCATTTGATATGAAAACTTCAGGTTGCATCATATATACATCTTCGTAGTTTTCGGGTTCGTCGTCTAACACGGGAACCTCATTATCATCTCCCACTAGAAAACCATATCTAACTGGGAGTTCACGAACTCTTTGTGATCTACGAATAGGTGGCACTGGAGTCTCATCTAATGGGACTCCTTCGGGTACCTCAAGCGCCTCTGTTGTTTCAGTCGGTGTTTCTTCTTCTTGAACTTCGTCAAGTTCAATCATGCTTCCCTTTTGTGTTTCTTCGAGAAACTCTTTCTCTAAGAAGGTTGCGTGCTTGGATACGATTACTTTCTGATCATCTGGATGATAGAAGTAATATCCCATAGTTTCCTTAGGGTATCCAATGAAGAAACATTTATCAGATTTCGAATCTAGTTTGTCGGACGCAATGCGTTTGACAAAGGCTGAACAACCCTATATTCTCATAAATGAAAACACGGGTTTCCTACCAACGAACAATTCATATGGTGTGGAACTAGCGGATTTAGTTGGTACTCGATTTAGGGTGAAGAGGGCAGTTTCTAAGGCATAGCCCCAGCACGTCTTTGGAAGTAAGGCCATGTTCATCATAGATCGTACCATATCTAATAGGGTACGGTTTCTCCTCTCGGGCACACCATTGTGTTGTGGTGTATAGGGAGGTGTCCATTGTGAGCATATCCCACATTCAGTTAGATAATTCAGAAAATCATCTGAAAGATATTCGCCACCTCGATCAGATCGAAGCGTCTTTATTTTCTTTCCTAATTGATTTTCTACTTCATTCTTGAAGCATTTGAATTTATCAAAAGCTTCTGACTTGTGCTTCATCAAGTAGATGTAACCATATCGGGTATGGTCATCTATGAAGCTTATGAAGAATCTGAATCCTCCTCTTGCTTGGACTGACATAGGACCACATACATCTGAATGAATGAGTCCTAGAGTGTCTGATACACGCTCACCTTTATTGCTAAAGGGTGTCTTTGTCATTTTACCTTTTAAACATGATTCGCATGTTTCCAATGATTCGGGATCGATTGGATCTATAAGCCCATCTGAATGTAGCTTTAGCATGCGTCTCTTGTTTATATGGCCTAAACGACAATGCCACAAGTAAGTTGAATTATCTATCTTTTGTCTTTTGGTATCAATTGCAAAAGCAGGAATTTTGTTATCTAACACATAAATCCCATTTTGTGAAATTCCTGAAAAATAAAAGATCGAATCTTTATAAAAATTGCAACTCTTGTCTTTTATTGAAATATGAAAACCGTCGTCAACAAGACGGCTAATAGAAATAATGTTGCGAGACATTTGAGGAATGTATAAACAATTCCTTAATTCTATTACAAGCCCAGAGGGCAAATTTAAAACATAATCTCCAATTGTGAGGGCGGCAATTCTTGCTCCATTTCCTACTCGCAAGTTTATGCTTTCTTTCTTTAGTTCCCTAGTCTGATTTAGCTCCTGCATATTTGTACAAATATGAGATCCACATCCGGTATCTAATACCCAAGATTCAGACAGTGAAACGTATTTATTTCAATATAAAACATACCAGATGTTGAAGCACCGCCATTTCCCTTCTTGAGGGAGGCTAGGTACTCCTTGCAGTTCCTCTTCCAATGCCCGTCTTTACCACAGAAGTGGCACTCTCCTTGGGGCTTCTTCACTTCCTTTCCCTTAGCTTTGTAGGGCACGGCTTTCTTACCTTTCTTGGGATAATTAGGATTGGGATAGCTCCCTTTCCTTTTCTTTGATCCCTCAATGAAAAGAGCCGGTATGGCTTTGTCTTTCTTCATATTGGGCTCAATTGACTTGAGCATATTTGCAAGCTCTTCAAGAGAGGTTTTCAAGTCATTCATCTGATAGTTCATAATGAACTGTGAATAACTTTCTGGGAGGGATTGAAGAATTAAGTCTATACTTAATTCGTTATCCATCGCAAATCCAATACTAGAAAGTTTGGTAATGTAGCCAATCATCTTGACACAATGTGTCATGACAGATGTGCCCTCTTGCATCCTACTACGATATAGCAACTTGGATATCTCGTAGCGTTCGCACCTGGTTTGTTTCCCAAACAATTCCTTTAGGTGCATAATGATGGAATAGGCATCCATTTCCTCATGTTGCCTTTGTAATTCCGGTGTCATCGATGCAAGTATGATGCATCCGGCATGATCATCATCAGCCTTATGCTTCTGGTAAGCATCAATTTCCTCAATGGGAGCATCATCAGCAGGGAGAGGGGGTATCGATGTATCAAGTACATACCCTATTTTATCGAACTTCAAAACAATTTTGAGGTTACAGATGCGCCCTCACCTACGTTAGAGATGAGAACTCACTAAGGGATAAGTGTACCCCGTCGTTATCAAGTAATAAATTTCTGGTTTAAGTCCAGGTTATCGTCCACAGGATTTATTTCTGCAAGTACCGAGCTACTCGATCTCGGATGTTATCTAGGCTTAGGGGGTTTTGAGTTGGTTTGTTTAAATTAATCTACTCCTAGGTTGAATTACGCTATTCCTAGCTAAGTTATCCGATTCTAACTAAGTTATTCTACGCCTAATTGAGTTACTCTACCCCTAATTAAGTTTAAACTACTCCTAAGTGATCTTTTACCAATGCAATTAACCGAAGGAACATGAAGGGATACGATGATAATGAAAATAGAATGTTTAAACAATTGAATTGAAACCTAAGTCACTTGTGTCCAAGGCGATTAACCCGACCTATCATCCTAAAGTCCCTAGTTCGTGATTCCCTTGTAAGGCCGAAACTAGCTCTAAGGCTCAGTAATTTGGGCTTAATCTTCTATAGGGTCGTCAATCCTATAGGCACTGACTAGGTTAGATTCAGCTCGCAATATGTGCCAACCTAATTTTGGGATTATCGAATGAGTTAAACCAATCAGACAAAGCGTAAGACAAAGATTAAAACATCAAAACAATTGAATAAACAAGAACTATAATATATATCAAAGATGGAAACATTGTCACGAAGTTACAATAAACCTAGAATTCATAGCATGTATCAGAGGCTAGACAGAATGTAAAAGAAGAAAAATCCATTTCAGGGAACCTGTCTACCAATGCAGGCGTCTTTCTAGGATTTAAGGATGAAGCTTGAGCAATCCTCGGTGAATGGAGCTTCGGAGGTGTCTTCAATGGAGGTTTGAAGGATATGGAGGAGGTGGAGAGGATTTCTCAAGGTGAAAAACTAAGAAAATTACAAAGGAAAAAGATATCTAAATTACAATGGAAAAATCCTATTTATAGACGCGGTTCGGGCCTCATTTTGACCTATTTTCGTGTCCTTATTGGTGTAGGAAGACGTGGGGCCAATCGTGGCTTCGTGGGGGTGGAATTGGTCTTTTTGACCAATTCCCGCAGGGCTGCTCGCCGAGCAGGGCTGCTCGCGACGAGCAGCCCCCTGCTCGCCGAGCAGGCCTCCAAGGGCCTGCTCGGCGAGCAGAAATGGCCCACGGGGCCCTGCTCGTCGAGCGTTTTCGCCCCGAATGCTCCCGAAGCGTGCCGAACAACCTCGATGTCCTTTTTCGCCCGAATTTACACCTGTGCACGTATAGAAACTCCAGATAACATTAGTCCAAAAGCTAAATTGATCCGTCAATCGCTTATTTTGAGTAAACGCTTCGTTTGATGCGACTTTTGATGGACCAATTAGCTTCAAAAGATAACGGAATTATACTATGCATGTTATTTCGGCCGTATCTGCCTAAATTGATCACAAAACGAGCCTAAACGGTGAAAAGTAAATAGAACGTTTCCAATTTCTAACTTACTCACACAAAAGCATTTAAATGCGAGAATTGCTCGCTTATTAACTAAATAACTCTAAAACCCGTCCTAAAACCGTACCCAAAGATAGGGGTTTTTGACCCCTATCAAACCTCCTCGCACTTAAAACTTTACTTGTCCCCAAGTAAACTAAAAAAACTAAACCCGCCATCACAAGCAAGCTAGAAAACCTCCCGGTTTGACTAGGTGCTTGACACAATTTCGAGCATCTGTAATTACATGCATTCGGAAATACAAAGTAGAGACACGATATCCAAAAGCCGCATTTCAATTATCATGGGTCATAGTTTTAAGCAAATGGACACATGTTCAATTAAACGAGCTTGATGGGATCGCTAAGTAAAACACCTCACCATAGGTAGTTCACTTATTTCACACAATTTTTGGTGGCTAAGGTGTTTAGTCTCGGCTTATGCTCTTGCTTAGGATTACGTTGATTTTGCACGTTCATCCGCGTTCCTCTACTATGCTATATGATTCCGATGATATCAAAAACAGCCTCTAATCGGGGTTGTAATATGGTTAGAGGGTTAAAGGTACAACAAGGGTTAATAGTCCTAGCGCTACAAAAACAAAGTTTAAATGGCTTTAGCAAATATGAAGTGACTGAGCTTTTTTATTCATCCCTTATTATTTTCTTTTTGGGATGTTTTCTTGAGACGTTTTTTATTTTGAAGAACTGGGGAATGAAGTTCTTCCCTTTTGTTCGTCTCTTTTCTTTTCTTTTTTTTTCTGTTTTTCTTTTTTTTTCGGATAGTGATGCTCATTCACTTTGGCTTGCTACTGTAATGCCATAAACAAAGATAAAGCGCTAGAAGAAAACAAAGGCTCTAATTGAGCTTTGCAAAATAAATTGGGTTAAATAGCAAACCAAGTTGTGGTTTGCAAAAACAGGTTAGAACGAAAGAAAAATCTATAAACTACAAAAATGTAGGCTCAAAGGGGCTTCCTAGAGTGGATGAAAAAGAAAAAATAAGGTAAAGAAAAGGGTTAATTCTAATGAGGCTGATTCATCGTTTATCATCTCAAACCATTACATGTAGGTTCAACATAGTATTAGGTGCAAAATCTGTAATCTTCCACAAGTCAAAGCATTCACACAAAAATGTCAAGAAAAAGAGCTTTTTGATGTTCGCTCTTAGGCTCAAATTCAACTCACAATTCTTTGGGTTTCAATTTTGTGTTTACTAGTTTTCCCCAAACTCAAGTTTAATATCACATGCCTTCAATTCTTAAGTTATCTACCTAAGTAATTATTTTAGCATTTCTTCAAAAGTAGGGTCTAAATGCAAACTTTAGCTCATGCTTTTACAGATACAAGAGTTGTGTCCTACGCCTAAACTAGTTGTCATGCAGTTTTAGATTCGGTTCTCAGCCCTCAAAGATAAACAACGAAGTTTAGATTCGAAGGAGGTTCACGGTTTTAGGTCCTAAACATGCAAAACATAAACAAAACCCAAAAACGCTAAACTAAACTAGACACGACGCAACAAAAATTAAAAATTTATACAATTTTTGTAAGTTTGTCTACCCTTCCTCCTTACACTAAAAATATGCAATAAGTTCCAACATTGCATCACAAATCATAAAGTACGAGTGTAAAGAGTTAGGGTGGAGAAGACAACTTACTGATCGGCCGGGGGGTATGGCCAAGGCATGTTGTAGCGCTCGCAGTAATCTGCCGCTACGTATTCAAGACCCGAAAGCCTTCGGTCCATATTCTGCTCAAAGTTGGTGAACCGTTGGTCCATCTGTTGAACAGTGTTAAAGGTCCGTAGGTTAAGATCTCGCATCTCTGCCATCATGGTGTTGATGGCTTGGAACTGGGCCTCCGTCCCCGGCGCTTGGTGCTCCCTTTGGTCTCCTGCTGTCGCAGGTTCTTCTTCCTCAGGTCCCTCGTCCCTATGCTGTTGTGGAACTCGTGCTCTTTTCCTCCCCCCTCTGCTAGAGCTTGCTCCTCCGGTTGGGTTCCTGTTTAAGAATTCATGAAAAGTAGATTTCCCCAAAAACTTGGAGTTAAGCAAAGTAGGGTAAATAGCAATTTCGGGATTGTCCAAATTTTTGAATTGGCTCTCAAGTAGGTTGGTAACTAAGTGCCCAAGACCTAGGGAACCGTGTTTCCTACTCGTTTGGCTTGAGAAGCCTTCAAATATGGTCTTAACATTATTCACGTGTTTGTGGTTGCAATTGGCCACACACCATAGTATGAGCAATTCTATCTTTGAGACTTTATTGCTCTCGTTTTTGCCCAACAAGTTATGGGCCACAAATTTGTGAACAAGATTGAGAAGTGGGTCTCGGAGAGCGACTGGGCTAGCAGTCTGGGAGTCAAAGTCCGATATGCCTGTTAATTGTTCCCAAGCCATATCTTTTGTTAGAGGTTTCTCAAAATCTGAGATCGCCTCTGGGTCGTTATAGACTCCCATTAGGGCTGCTAGTGTGGTACCATCGAGACGGTAAGGTTTACCGTTTAGTCTAAAAGAATGCTTCCCACCGCCCAAGGGTAGCTCTTTTTTCCAAGTGGTCAAGAATTCCATAGTAAAGTTGTGATAAACTGGAGTCTGTTTCGTGGCTAGTCTATACCAGCCGTGGAATTTGAGGATTTCATTGAAATCCTTCTTTAAGCCTATACTCGATAAATAAGTTTGATCAACAACTATGTGTGTAGCAAGATCTTGCTTGGAAAATCTATCGTACAATGTCCCCTCACGTTCATCAATAAGACCAAAGGGTGGATCATACTTAGCTTGGAGGCTTTCGTCGAACTCGACCTCAGATTCGGCTTCATTCTCGACGACGACCTTGGCTTTGCCTTTCCTACCCATAGTTCCTGAGGAATAGACCAAAAATGGAAAAGTTAGGACATATTTACAGTTTTTAACATAAACCCCCAAATAAACCATTCATAGGCATAAACCATAGCTTTAGGGACTTGAGGGACTAAAACCATAAGTATTTGGTCCCTAAGTGTTTTACCCGTAATCCACAAATTCGTGCAAAATTGGACATACCCAATGACTAAAGCATGGTAAGAATGCAATTTATAACTCTATTGACAAGTTTCTAACTATAATTTGAATAGTTGAACTTTGAGCTAAAATGGGGATTTTTGCCCAAATTAAGCAATTTCTCCAAATATTCACAAATTGAGAATAGAAATCACACCTAAACTATAAATTAATCATTATGTCAACCTAAATTGCAAGGAAATCAAGAATTAAAAAGCAAACAAGAGATTAATTTGAGAAAAGAGAGAGAAACCTAAAACTTAGGTTTTTCTTAAATCTCAAAAATTATCACCCTAAGCTGAAATCTAAGCCTAGAAACATGTCAGAAATAAAAAATAGGTAAAGATTCATACCTTATATCTTGAATTCGGGTCAGAATGGTGGATTTGGGGGGTTAGGTTTTTGAAGAAGCAAAAGGAGAAGGAGAGGGGAAGAAAGAAAGAATGGAATAAAAGAAAGAAGAGAGAAGGGAAGAAGAAGGTGGGGAAGGTGATGATGAGTCACCCCCCCTCTTTTTCTTATTCTTTTCTCTTTTCTTTTTTCTTTTATTTATTCTTCCTTCTCTCTCTTTTTTTGGTTCGGGATCTTTAAAATCCCGAACAGCCCGTGTCGGCCGAGCCGGCTGACTCGGCCGACCAGCCCGGCGAGCTGGGCATTGCCTAACTCGCCCGGGTTGGGCGAAATTCGTTTTTTTATAGAGTGCGGGGGAACAAAGTTTGACAGTGTAAATAAACAAACGAGATTAAAATTCAATTAACAATAAAAGAAAATAAAAACAGAAAGAAAAGGGAATGCATAATCAAATTGTTCAAACTTTGAATCAAAAATCGAGGAGAACCCGATTTCTCCCCCTTACTCAATCATTTCTCAGGATCTTTGGATTCTTCTCCGTTGTGCTCGGGAGAGAACCCTGTGCCCTTTCCTACCTGTCCCTATTGATCTGAGCCACCTGATTGCTCAAATCCTTGCAGAAGGCTTCGTTGTTGGCAAGCCTAGCCGAGATCTCCTTCAAAAGAGTGATCACCTCGTCGGATTCTTTAGGTGGCTGCATTGGCCCTTGGTTCTGCTGTTGGTATGGGGGCATGCCAAGCCCCTGCTCTCTATGCTCTTGAACAAAACCGCTAGGAGGTCGAAGCACATTCTGATTTGAATTCCCGTAAGAGAGGTTCGGGTGCTGAGGCCTCCTGTAGTTGCCATTGTTGTTGTTGTTGTAGGAGTTGTAGTTGTTGGGGTTGGAGTTGTTATAGTTCTGATTTTATCTCGGCTGCCCCCCAACATAGTTGACCATCTCTACCCCATCTCCAGTGAAAGGGCTACCTGCTTGACAATCCTTTCCATTATGGTCGCCGCCACAGTGCACGCAGGTGGGAGGTCGGCTGAGCGTAGCCAACAGTACGTCCATCTTCCTACTCAAATCCGCAACAACTGGATTTTGTTCCTGTTCTTCCACAGCAAATACTCGCTGCCTTATGGGGCCGGCGAGCTTCTGTTCTTGCCACTGCACGCTCTTTCGGGCCAGCTCGTTAATCATGTCATATGCCTCTGTTGCTGTCTTCCTAAACAAATCTCCACCCGCTGCGGAGTCTACAATGGCTCTGTTGGTGGGTGTTAGTCCGTGATAGAAGACGCTTACTAACTGATGCTTGGGTATGTCATGATGAGGGCACATGCGCAGCATTTTTCTGAATCGAGTCCAAGATGTGTGGAGCGCCTCATGCTCGGGTTGGTGGAAGGATGTGATCTCACCCCTGAGCATTGCTGTCTTCGAGGGAGGGAAGTAGTAGGACAAGAATTCCTTCTCCAACCCTGCCCATGTCGTGATTGAACCGGGCTCCAGTGTTCTCAGCCATTCCAAAGCTTGCCCAGTCAGAGAGAACGGGAACAGTTTCAGTCTAGCAGCATCTTGGGGGACCCCATTGGTCTTTGCGGTGTCTGCGCACATTAGGAAGCGATCCAGATGATCATTCGGGCTCTCATGTGCTTCTCCTCCAAACAGTCCGATCTGTTGGATCAAGTGAATTATACCAGACTTGATTTCGTATGTATTTGCCGGAATGTTTGGAGCAGCAATGCCGGACAGGTGCTGGTGTCGGTGCGGTGCCAGGATCTCGCTCATCAGACGAGTGTCAATTTCTGGTCCGGTGTTCTCAGCATCCCGCTCATTGTTCCGTTCATTGTCAGTCATCTTTATAGGCTTGATAGGCTCGATGATCTCGTCTTGCTTCAGCTTTCCGATCTGTTTGCTCATGCGAAGAGTACGTTCAAGTTCAGGGTTAAGAGGGACAGCCGGTATTTTCGCTGATCTCGTAGGCATACGCTGAGAAGAGATAAATACAGAAATAAATGAAAGCTGAAGGGGAATCATACACATCATACAGTTTTGTACATGTATAAGAACAGTATAAATAAACATATACAGACACGTATAGATGAAGTTGATAACTACATGTTCGTACAAACGAATATAAACAAGCGTAAGTATAAAGAATGGTTATCATAAATGAGTATATATAAACATGTGTATATAAACAAGTATAAACGGTATAGATACGTATGAAAAAGAATCATGATTATAAACAAGGGTGGTTATTATAAACAAGTATATATGATATTAACAAAGGATATATTCACAAGGAATGCCTAAACTAACAGGTCGACCTTTGGTTCGATATTGCAGAAGAAATAAATCCCCGGCAACGGCGCCAAAAACTAGATGCGCCCTCACCTACGTTAGAGATGAGAACTCACTAAGGGATAAGTGTACCCCGTCGTTATCAAGTAATAAATTTCTGGTTTAAGTCCAGGTTATCGTCCATAGGATTTATTTCTGCAAGTACCGAGCTACTCGATCTCGGATGTTATCTAGGCTTAGGGGGTTTTGAGTTGGTTTGTTTAAATTAATCTACTCCTAGGTTGAATTACGCTATTCCTAGCTAAGTTGTCCGATTCTAACTAAGTTATTCTACGCCTAATTGAGTTACTCTACCCCTAATTAAGTTTAAACTACTCCTAAGTGATCTTTTACCAATGCAATTAACCGAAGGAACATGAAGGGATACGATGATAATAAAAATAGAATGTTTAAACAATTGAATTGAAACCTAAGTCACTTGTGTCCAAGGCGATTAACCCGACCTATCCTCCTAAAGTCCCTAGTTCGTGATTCCCTTGTAAGGCCGAAACTAGCTCTAAGGCTCAGTAATTTGGGCTTAATCTTCTATAGGGTCATCAATCCTATAGGCACTGACTAGGCCAGATTCAGCTCGCAATATGTGCCAACCTAATTTTGGGATTATCGAATGAGTTAAACCAATCAGACAAAGCGTAAGACAAAGATTAAAACATCAAAACAATTGAATAAACAAGAACTATAATATATATCAAAGATGGAAATATTGTCACGAAGTTACAATAAACCTAGAATTCATAGCATGTATCAGAGGCTAGACAGAATGTAAAAGAAGAAAAATCCCTTTCAGGGAACCTGTCTACCAATGTAGGCGTCTTTCTAGGATTTAAGGATGAAGTTTGAGCAATCCTCGGTGAATGGAGCTTCGGAGGTGTCTTCAATGGAGGTTTGAAGGATATGGAGGAGGTGGAGAGGATTTCTCAAGGTGAAAAGCTAAGAAAAATTACAAAGGAAAAAGATATCTAAATTACAATGGAAAAATCCTATTTATAGACGCGGTTCGGGCCTCGTTTTGACCTATTTTCGTGTCCTTATTGGTGTAGGAAGACGTGGGGCCAATCGTGGCTTCGTGGGGGTGGAATTGGTCTTTTTGAGCAATTCCCGCAGGGCTGCTCATCGAGCAGGGCGAGCTGCTCGGCGAGCAGGGCTGCTCGCGATGAGCAGCCCCCTGCTCGCCGAGCAGGCGCCTGGCGGCCTGCTCGGCTAGCAGGCTCCTGCTCGCCGAGCAGGCGCCTGGTGGCCTGCTCGGCGAGCAGGCCTCCAGGGGTCTGCTCGGCGAGTGGGCCTCCAGGGGCCTGCTCGGCGAGCAGAAATGGCCCACGGGGCCCTGCTCGTCGAGCGTTTTCGCCCGGAATGCTCCCGAAGCGTGCCGAACAACCTCGATGTCCTTTTTCGCCCGAATTTACACCTGCGCACGTATAGAAACTCCAGATAACATTAGTCCAAAAGCTAAATTGATATAAAGAACAATTCATTTACATTAAGTTTGTATTCTAGAACAATTGTCTATAGGACACTAAACCCCAACAACCCGGTCCCCTCACCTACGATGGCAACATTTACGGTTATCGCCTCCAACTTCCCTAGCTCTCCGTCCGAGAAATTATACCCGCGTTTCCATTTTTCGAAATCCGCTTGCGACCAGCCAGCTAGCTGGGCCATTCGCCATTGTTTCTAAATATAGTATCCAGCGGCGAGAAAATATCCATGAGCTCATCGACGTCTTTCTTACTTGCTTCGTCTGTCGGTAACCCCTTTAAGTACGTTATCAGAAGCTCCTCCGATGGCAGCATTTGTCGCGTTTTTAGCCACCTACCCGAATCCATGGGATCGTCGTTCCATGTCACGCGGAACGGAAAGTCGCCATCCAAAATCTTATCCTTCAAGCCACCGAGTACTTTGAACTTCTGGTGAGAGAAGGTCACGTGTTGGGAGCGGGGTCCTTTATTCGGCCGAAAGAACTCGCGAAACACAAGTCCGGTAGCTCGGTATCCGGCCGACCCACATAAGGAATAGAATGCCACCATCATCCTCCACCCGTTCGGATGAATTTGGCCTGGACACAAGTCATACTTTTTTAACACCTCAACAAAGAAGGGAAGCAGAGGTAGCCACATCCCCGACTACAACTACTCCTCATAGACAACCAGCTCATTTGCCCCACCAACATGATGAGCTTGATCATCTTCCTCCAGCGCCACCAACTCATAAGGCTGCCATAGCCGATACACGGCAGAAATAGAGGCCAAGTCTGCCGACACAATAATACTGTAGGCATCGTCCACCGTAAAGGACTCCGGCCTCTTCGGACGGTGCCTCCCCTTAAAGCGTTTACCGTCTATACTCGTCGCACCTGCCGACTTTGTCCATACCTTTTCCCGCATTTGTTCGTAGATCGAAGCCAAAGGTCGCTTATAGACACCGAGTCGGAGGACCTGTGACGAAAACCTGAAAACAAGACGGTTGAAGCGATTGATTCCGGAAGTTTTGAAAATATATAAAGAATAATAAGCGAAGAAAAATCGGCGGCACGGGACGTGCACTCGGCGTCCGTCCGACGCACCGCGAGTGGCACGCTCTCGACGTCCGAGCAATGCCCGGGTCCGGTGGCACGGTGCGCGCTCTCGTGGGCCGCTGAGCGCACGCGCCCGGTAGCGCGAGGCGCGCGTTCGGCGGCCGCGACGTGTGAGCGTCCAACGGCACGGAACGCGCGCTCGGCGGCCGCGGGGTGTGCACGCCCGACGGCGCGAGGCACGTCCCGAGGGTCGTCGGGCGGGCGCCCAACCACGTCGGGCGAACGCCCAACGACCGTTGGGCGAACGCCCGACGAAGGTTGGGCGCTCGCCCAACAAATGTTGGGCGGTAGCCCAACACAAGGTTGGGCGGCCGCCCAACCCCAATGGGCGACGCCCAATTTCCTTTGGGCGTCGCCCATTGGTCCGGGACCCGTTTGCCTATAAAAGGCACGGATCCCCATGCAAAAAAGTGGAGGAGGATTTTTGGAGAGAGCTTTCTCACTCTAAACATTTTTAGAGAGAGAGAGTGAATTTTTTTGAGAAAAATATTTTTTTTTCTCAAAAATTCCAAATTTCCTAAAGTTCGATTTTTACTAAATTTTCATTAAAAACGGAAGATCGTGGTTCGTGGAATCAATCGGCTTCGACTGTCAGATACCGAATTTAAGGTATTATCCGAGGACTAGACTCTCTTCTATTTTATTTTATTTATCTTCTTCTCCTATTTATTTTTATGTTATAGTTTTTATTTATTTAGTTATTTATTTATGTTGTCACATTTTATTTAATTAGCGTATTTATTTAATTTTCATTTCGTGTTGAATAAAATTCAGTTTTGTTTTAAAATAAAAAACCTCGTATTGATATCCCAATACGAACCGTGATCCGATAAAAAGGTAGTTCGGGTATCGAAAACGTTGTAATTACAAGCTTTTAATTTAAAAGAAATTTCTAAATAATGATTTGAAATAAAAAACGTCTTTTAGCAACTTCCGTTTTCGACTATGATTCATTTTTGGTAGTTCGGAAATCCAAAACGATTGAATTAGATTTAATTTAAAGCTTTTGAATGAATCTGGAAAATATTGGAGTGCTGCTGTAATTTGCCATTTCTATCACTAAATGCTGTTTACCGACGGATTTTCCGTCGGTAAATCTGCTGGAATGTAAAAAATGCTGTTTTGATCCCTGTTTCTTAACTTTTAAGCTTTTGGTCCTTTATATATATATGTATAGTTATGTAATATATACTTTTAAGTTATTTTTAAATACTTTGTACATATATTTATTTAATGTGTCTATATATTACTTTCAATTAATTAGACTTAATAAAGTATATACATATATATATAGATTTTTCTTCTCATTTCATTTAAGTTATATTGGGTCTTATTTTAAAATATTATTTATTTGGGTTTTTGAGGTAATTAATTAGTAGACATTTAGAGGATAATTAGGAGTCATTTTAATGTTTAATGTATATTTGGGAAAATCATTTTCTATATATTACAATAGTCATTTTGGGATATAGAGTTTATTTTCTTATTAACAATGAATTTCGTTTATTATTTTACATGTTTTTTTAATAAGGTAAAAATATATTTAGTATCTTTCATTTTCATTATTATTTATATATTTAGCTATTGAGTAGCATCCTTTACTTGGTTTTCTAAAGTTATATGTATATCATTATTTTTAAATGAATGTATATATATATGCCTATATTATTTTCTTTATTCTTTGGGCCATTTAGGGGTCCATGTGTCAAATGGGCTTTATTTGGGAGTGAATTTTGGGTCAAATATGTTTATTATTGTAATTATAATAAGTAGAGAATCCATTAAGGAAAAAGGGGGAAAATAAATCACAAAAAGGGTTTTCAATTTAATTGTTTAAACTAAAGGTTTTTTAGAGATTCTTAATGTAAATAAATAGTGTTTTCTTGACATTTCAAATCGTTTCTTAAAACATCACGCTTTAAAACCTTAGTCCGTTCCAAACGACGGATTAAGCGAGCCTTGTAATTAAAATCGTTTTCATTGTAAATAATAGAGTTTTGAATAGTTTTCTTAAATGATTTGTACAAAATAAAATTGACTTGTATGTTTAACCACGTTTTCTTATCAAAGGTTTTTTTATCTCAATGTTTTCAAACACTCGAGTCGTTCCAACGGCGATTCGGGTAAACTTCATCAAACGGGGTTTTAAAACGCACCTAAATCGTTCCAACGGCGATTAAGGTGCGAACCATGTAAATAAACTCGTTTTGGGGGAATAAGTTAGTGTAGAATAAACACACGACATGACTTTTAAATACGGTTGTAAATAATCACTTCTTTCTCCCCCCTCTCTGTGTATGTATAACATAAATGGGTGATTCTTTACTAATATGGCTTTTCAATAATATATGCTCAAAACGGTTTCAAAAAAGAGAAAGAAAAGGGTTTCAAATGAATTTTAAACTTAAAGAAGTATACGATTAGTCCGTTATCGCCTAACATGCTGAGTAGGAGGCCGGTGGTTCATAACCGGGCGATGTCGGGGTGCCTAGTAGCCTTTCTCCGGAAAGGAGCTAGCCTTCTCGGCTCGTACCTAAGTTTCCCGAACCCACACCGGTCTCCCGCAAGGGATCGGTGTTCATTTTTCCATTCGTGGGTGGCGACTCTTCCATATCTCCGAGCTCCGGTCCTGCCGAGCAGCTTGATTCCACGATTGGTTGCTTTCGGCGCCAATCACCGCTTACGTCGCCATGAGGTGTCCACCCCCCGGTCCGCCCGGGAGATTAGGCCGCGGCACCTCGTCTAACAAGTGGCGACTCTGCTGGGGAAGCGAGAAATTTGATTCCGGAAGGCGTGTATTAAGCCCTTAACGAGGACGAATCGTTTTACTTCTTTTCGTATGCATTCATGTGCATTATTGCAAACCCTTTGGGTAATTTCCGCGAAACCTCTAGCGAGAGTCCATTCGTCGCTCGAAAGAGGCTAGTGTAAGTTCCCCCTTACAGTAAGGCACCAAAGGGTCCCCATCCATTCGTTAGGGGCGAATTTGTGCGGTCCTGTGAGGTCCCGCGGTCAGCCGTGTCAGCATATAGTAGCCTTAGAAGTTTCTATAGGATTACCCGTTACTATTTTTGATGTGATAAATGAATCAGTTCGTGTTTTCAAACCGCCATGATACGTGTCTAATCCTAAAGTATGTAAAGAAAATGGGACGATGTGTTAATATATACTTATGAATCGACATACTAATTACCCTAAAAACATCGAAACGATTTGAACTAAAGACTACTTAGTCATCTCATATGAATGAACATGTGCGACCCGCCTTGTCCCTTTCGGTGTCCCGATGAAGGCACGTGTTCAGGAAATACGTTATGACGTAAGCACGTATTAGTATGAATCGGTTCGGTGTTAAGAATAGTTACATTTCGATACAAAAGACTATATTAACAGTAGCCGTTATTCACATTCTTTAGATAAATTGGGATAAAACGAGATCACGACGAAATGAAAATGAAGAACATTTCTGTCTTGAACGACCCTGTCGTAACGTGAAAAGTTTCGCACAAGTAGCCCGTCCCTTCCGAATAAAAGACGAGCTTTTACGTTATGCCTCGTGTCGTTCTTAAGAGAAATGGATGTGTCCGCAAAGGTGACTAAGAAAATAAAAGAAAAGAAAAATGAACTAAACGACCAAAATCATTCCGAGTCTATGATATATGTCAATCTCAAGAGTAGTTAAAGAAAATAAACCAATGACGTTGAATACGTGTCTTGAACAAGTATATACCCCGTTTAAAACTTTGAAGCCGAATTAAGCCAAACCATATAATTGCGCCATATGGATGAGACTGCGGGTTTTGACTAACGACTCGATCATTTCGACCGTTACCAAAACTGCAAGAAATATGGCCCGATGTACGTGTTTGCTTAATTCGTGCCTAAAGGAAAGAGAACGGTGATATCCTCGCTTCGAATAAGCATGCGATTCAACGAAATGTTGATTTTCTATAACCACACTAAGATGATATATCCCGTGGATTGGGAAGAACAATGAATTGTTTCTAGCCGAAAGGTTACCGTGCGCTCAAAATAAGACTCGCCGTCTTTTCACGTAGCTAAAATGAGCAAACGGATCCTCGACGCTAAGAACAAACACGTTACGCGATGAGTCCGTTCCCTAAAATAAAATTCAAAAGTGATTCCATCACTAAATAAACACGTGGTTACGTCTCTCGATAGATCCAAAAGATCCCGTTGTAATCCAAAATCGAGACACGAACCCACGCGAACAAAAGGGAACGAATCATTGACAATAACGAATGATTGGACTAGAAGAATAACTCGTACCACGTCTAAAAACCGAGACGCGCTCAAAGGGAGTCAAAACCCAAATTAATGCGTCTCGCGAAAGGACAAAAGACGAGTTATTCTGAAAGGACAATCCGACTTGGTCGATTTCTTAGTCACTGAACGCTGATGCGTCAAAAACGAACTGTATTGTCTGATGGATGATTTAATTTCCCGCAATAATCGACGGCATCACGCGTCCCCTGGACCGCAATGTGAGCCAAAAACCAAAATCCTAAGAAAGAGACCTGGACCAACGAGTGTGTGGAGGAATAAGGGTGGAAGAGAGATGTTGTGATACGTGTAAATAGAACTAACGTTTGTTTTTCTTATCTTATAATCGTAAATAAATAAACGCACACACCACGAATCATGCATATAAAATCATGCATACATACTAATGGATACCGTTCGCGCAGACGTCATCATTAAGCGGTTGTGGTTTCGCAAGAGTAATCGGCTTGTCAGACAGTTTGATCAGCTATGAGTAGACAGTTCAGAATCAGTAGTTGTGGCTTCTGAATCATCTTCGTCTGGGTATACTCAGTCTTCCGTCAGTATGTCTGCAACCGATGAGAAAGTGGCTGAATTGGAGAATTCTGTGAACAATATCAATGATCAGCTGGCCGCGATCTTGGCCCAGCTAGCTGAGTTAGCACTGAAGGACAACAAGAGTGGTAGTAAGCGTGCTGAGAATGAGGTGAACGATGGTCCTCGCTTTGGGAATGAGGAGGATTATCAGGATTATATCCGAAAACAGTTAGAGAAAGAGAAAGCTAAGGAAGAGGAGTGGAAGCAACACATCACACAGGAAGTGCAGGACTTGCGTGGAGGAAGTTCCGGGAGTCAGGACTTTTATAACTTGAAGAATTGTTTATCGGCAACAGCTTTGCCTTTGAAATTCCGGCTCCCTGACATGAAAAAGTTCGATGGAACGGGGGATCCCACCGCTCACATGAATCAGTATGTTGCTGTGATGAAGCACACGATCCTGACTGAGGATCAAGTCCTAGGGCTGTTTAACACCTACCTAGAGGGGGCTGCCCTCACATGGTTCCATGCATTGCCGATGGTGACAAAGAGGGATTGGAAGGAGTTAGCGAAGTCATTCATCGCTCAGTATAGCTTTAACACCATACTGGAGGTCAATTTGAAAGAGCTAGAGAGCACTAAGCAACAGGCTGGGGAATCCTTTTCCGATTTTGTGAAAAGATGGAGGGCTAAGGCCGCAGTGATGAAACAAAAGCCGCTCGAGCAGGATCAGATCCGAATGGTGGTTGGCAACACGTTGCCGTATATCAAGAATGAGTTGCGGTATATGCCATTTACTGATTTCAATCAGATGTATAGTTATGCCTTGACTGTTGAAGGGGATGGGGAGCCAAAGAAAGCTTATACCAAGTGGACGAAGTCAGGATATAGTGCCGGAGGGCCTAGTGCGAGTACGGAATCCGCAGCAGTGAAAGTGGTTGATCTTAATGCTATTGAAAAGAGGCGGTTCGCCAAGTTCGATCAGACCTACGTGAAAGTTTTCGAGCGTCTGCAAAAAAAGGGATAGTTGAAAGCCCTTACCCAGTATAACAAAGCTCAACCTACTTCGCAGATACAGGCTAGAGGGTATTGTGAATTCCATAGCAGTTATGGGCATACAATTGAGAATTGTGAGAGGCTAAAACACGAAATCCAGGATTTAATCGAGGAGAAAAAGATAGCTGATCCTTCGTCAGCAAACCCTTCCACTAGGCGTAATCCATTGCCTAATCATAGGGTAAGCATGATCGGAATGGGTCTGACAGAACGTGTAGTGATGGAATCCTTCGAGGAGAATGTAGAGGAGTTGTTGGACTCCGACGAAAAGAACAATGTGGGAAATGGTCTATATGTGTCCTTCCTTGGCGAGGAACAGGAGAATGAACTAATGGATGAAGGGTTGGATGGTGGAGCACCGTATGATGAAGATAGTGCCGAAGAGACCGGGGAAGGATCGTCTCGGACTATTGTGCCAGAATTGGGTCTGTTTAATGGTGGAGAAAACCCCGAGGTGCACTTGCATGAATATATGCACGACATGTTTATTGAATCCTTCGGAGTAGATGAAATTGCTCAATGGTTCCACCACTCGCTGGTAGGCGAACCTTTGGAATGGTTCCACTCATTACCCGATTCTTGCAAGCACGATTGGGATCGGTTGTCGGATTTGTTTTTAGAAAAGTACCAAAGAGCTGAAGACAGAACTGCGGAGCGCTTTGCGATGCATATTGGACCTATCAAGCGTCCGTTACCGAGGGTTAGTAAGTATAACGGCAATAAGGACCCTATGGAGCACCTTCACTTCTACTTGTCGGCTATGGCACCCTTGGGTTTTAAAGAGGAAGAGATCACTAGCTTGTTTTGCAATTCATTGATGGGTGAACCGTTAATGTGGTACATGTCATTGCCGATGTATGTTAAGACCGATTGGGCGGCAATGATGAAAAGATTTATCAAGGAGTATACAGTATGGATGCTGGCAGAGCAAACCCCGGATTCCCCGTCTTATCAAACACCTGATGCAGTGTTAGCAATGCCTAGGTATGGTGGATACCAGGATCCTGTTGAGCACGCGAGGTTATTCCGCAATCATATGTATGACGCCGGATTTCCGCAATGTGAGTTGCATGAACATTTTCCGGAAACCTTGATGGGTGAAGCCTTATTATGGCATCAGGGTCTATCAGAGGAGGAGATGGGTCATTGGATACTGCTCAGAAGTGCCTTTGTGTCAAGACATGAAATGTACATTCCGTGGACGGGATCCCTGGACGATCTGGATAGGATCAGGCAATTCCCCGAGGAACCGTTTGTGGATTATGCTAGAAGGTGTAGACGCCGTTATGAACAGTGTAACAAAACAATGAGCAATAAGGTGCAGCTTATGTGCATACAACGAGGTGCTATTCCGTTGGCCGCAAGAAGGATGAGCAGAGTGTCCCTCCGTGACTATGATGAGTTGATAGGTTGGGCTTTGTATGGATCGGCGGATCCCTTTTACTTGAATCTGAATGTTCCTCACGTCATGGATTTAATGGTCGTGGACATTTGGGAGAGTTCTTCAGACGAGGAAGATGCCAATCGGAGGATTCCTATTAACATTTGGGACGAATCGGATGATGAGCCGGAAATTGCGGTAATGACGAGATCAGGCCGTGTGGCCGAAGGGAAGGCACTTATGATAGAAACCGAGATTGGAGAAGGGTCGGCTCCTAAGCCCGATGACCAAGTTCTTGAGCAATTGAAGAAGACGCAAGCTAAGTCCACAGTCTGGGAAGTCTTATGCCATTCTAAGTACCATCGTGAGAACCTGATGAAAGAGTTGCAGAATCTGGTTATTTCCACCGATACTGAGCCGGTAGCGCTAGTGGGAGCAATTATGGCCCGAAAGAAGGCTGAAATCACATTTACTGACGAGGATCTCCCAGAAGAGGGGAAGGCTCACAATAAGCCTTTGTACATCCGAGCGGAAATCAACGGAAAGAAGACTAGCTGTGTGATGGTCGATGATGGATCGGCCATTAATGTTTGCCCGTTGAAACTCTTGTCGAAGTTAGGAGTGGAGAGAGGAGATTTGACAGCTTCTGAAACTGTGATTAGAGCATATGACGATAGCTGTAGGCATATTGAAGGAGTCTTTAAGGCCAAGTTGAAAGTGGGGCCGCATGAAGAAGAAACTGAGTTCACGGTGCTGGATATCCCGGTAACCTTTGCCGTACTGTTGGGACGCCTTTGGTTCCATAAGTTGGGAGGTGTGCCCTCCACGCTCCACCAAATGATTAAATTCCCCTTCGGGGAGGAGATAGTGACAATTAGAGCTGAGAAATTGAGCTCGGTGGCAGCATTGGGAATTGAGCCTCAACTTTTCTCCGGATTCCAAGTCTCCGGGATTTATGAGTCCAGCATGACCACCGATGTGGTGAAGATGATGAAGGGAGGTTTCATCCTAGGAATGGGTTTAGGAGCACACCATCAGGGGTTGCCAGAATTTCCGGACTTTAAGAGTCAGAAAACCCGGAGGGGTTTGGGATATGAGCAGGGAGGTCTGCCCAATGTGAGTGGTGAAGGAAAAGTGGGCCTAAGGAAGTACTTCGTGAACGAGGGGCATGGAAAGGCGTACTCAGGGACCCCCGAGGCATGGACTAGCACAGAAGGGAAGATTCTACCGGGGTTTGAAATCTTCAATGATGTTGCCGACTGGGGCAAAGAAAAGGCGAGCTGCTTTGTCGAGGAGATTATGGTGCTAGACTTGAATGCCGAGGAGCAAGTCATCACCATTGAAGCAACTGCGGGAGCGGTGGACGAGCCCAGTACCTCCAAGGTTCATGAGGAGCCCGAGAACCCTGATGATGAAAATTGTATTACTGCTTTGTCTGAATCAGATGATGTAATCACCCATGCTATCAATGAAATGAATTCTGATTTTTCTTACTTGCTTGATGTCGATCATGATCATTCCATGCATTCTCATTCATATAACATGCCTACATTTGAAATCAATACGATAGAAATATCAACTTTCAATCTTGGTACGGATGAAAATCCCAAACTTATACAAATTGCTCAAGCATTAACTATTGAAGAGAGAAAAGAATTCGAGAGAATAATTAAAAAATACGAAATTGTATTCGCATGGACATACGAAGACATGCCGGGAATTGATCAATCTATCGTAACTCACCGCATTCCAACTTACCCCGAAGCAAAGCCCGTAAAGCAGAAGCTCCGACGTATGAGACCAGAATGGGCAGATAAGATCAGGGAGGAGGTGAAGAAGCAGTTAGAAGCAGGATTCATCGAAGTGATCGACTATCCCCCTTGGGTCGCAAATGTGGTACCAATTGCGAAGAAGGACGGCAAAGTGAGGATGTGCGTCGATTACAGAGATCTTAACAAGGCATGCCTCAAGGATGAGTTCGCATTGCCTCATATCGACGTATTGATCGACAGTGCAGCGTCAAGTGTATTACACACGAATGTGGATGGTTTCATGGGCTACATGCAAGTTCAGATGGCCGAAAAGCACAAAGCAAAAACCTCGTTCACAACTGAGTGGGGGACATACTGTTACGGAGTAATGCCGTTTGGGTTGAAAAATGCCGGGGCAACTTATCAGAGAATGGCCACAGCACTGTTCCATGATATGATACACAAGGAGGTAGAAGTCTATGTGGACGATATGATGGTCAAATCAGAGACAAGAGAAGGGCATTTTGCCGCGCTCGAGAAGTTTTTGGCCCGAATTGCAGAATTCAAGCTAAGGTTAAACCCGAAGAAGTGCTTTTTCGGTGTTTCGTCGGGGAAAATCTTAGGCTATGTAATCGGAAATAAGGGAATCGAGGTGGATCCTGATAAAGTGAAGGCTATACAGGAGATGCCGGCGCCGAAAAATGAGAAAGAAGTGAGAGGGTTTCTGAGGCAGGTTCAATATATCAGTCGGTTCATAGCGAGACTCACCGCAATCTGCGAGCCAATCTTTAAGTTGTTAAGGAAAGACCAACCCACCATCTTGGAATGATAAGTGTCAACAAGCTCTGGAGAGCGTCCGGAATTATTTGTCTAATCCGCCAGTGCTGAGACCGCCTAAACTGGGAAAGCCGCTTCTCCTCTATGTAGCAATTGAGGAGTGATCTATTGGGGCAATGTTGGCTCAAGAGGGAGACACCGGTGTGGAGCACGCGGTGTATTATTTGAGTAAGAAATTCCTGGAGTACGAGCTCAAGTACAACATGATCGAAAAGACATGTGTGGCAGTAGTATGGTTGACAAAGAAACTGCGGCACTATTTCCAATCGTATAAAGTGATCATTATTTCTCGGATGGACCCCGTGAAGTATCTATACCGAACTCCATCCTTAACGGGGAAGTTAGCCAGATGGTTGTTGCTTTTGTCCGATTTTGACATTGAATATGTGACGAAGAAGGTTATCAAAGGGAGGGCCGTGGCAGAATTTCTGGCCAACCAACCCTTGAATGCAGAGGAAGAAGAGATAAGCTATGATTTCCTCGATGAGCACTTGAACGCAATCGAAGTTATACCGTGGAAAATGTTCTTCGAGGAGCAGTTAATTCGAATGGAACCGGAGTAGGAGTACTACTTACCTCACCGGAAGGAGAAAGGATCCCGATGGCCAAGAAGTTATCCTTCCCTCTCACTAATAATATGGCCGAATATGAAGCGTGCATTTATGGTTTAGAGTCATTAGCGGCACTGGGAGCATCATATGTCGAAATTTGGGGTGACTCAAAGTTGATCATCGAACAGGCACAAGGAAACTGGGAGGTAAGAGAAGAAAGACTACGTCCGTACCTCGATCAGCTAGAAGGGTTGGCACAAAGATTCAAAGAATGCCGTTTCTATCATATTCCTCGAGCACAGAACCAGGCGGCGGATGCCTTGGCCACTTTGGTGTCAGTTTGGGACAATCCCCGGAACCTTGCTTCGAAACCGTTGGTATTGAGAAGATCTCACAAACCATGCTACGAGGACGTAATGTTATTAGGGACAGATGAAAAACCGTGGTATTTCGATATCGTGAACTTCATGAAAAATGGAACATATCCGGCAGAGTCAGAACCTAGGGATCAAGCTGTGATTAGAAGGTTAGCTCGTCAGTTCGTCATCCACGACGACTTACTTTACAAAAGGCACATCGATGGGTTACAGCTAAGGTGCTTAGATGCGGGAGAAGCCCGCGAGGCGATGGAATCGGTGCATTCAGGAATTTGCGGGGCCCATATGGGAGGAGCGGTGTTAGCAAAGAAAATCATAAGGCAAGGCTTCTACTGGCTCACCATGGAAAGAGATTGTAACGAGTATGCAAAGAAATGCCATGATTGTCAAATCCACGGTGATTGCAGTCATCTTCCGGCCATGGAACTACATGTGCTAGCACCTATTTGGCCATTCGCTGCTTGGGGCATTGACATCATCAGCGAAGTAAGGCCTAACGCTTCAAATGGACATAAGTTTATTGCAGTCGCCATCGATTATTTCACCAAATGGGTAGAAGCAGAGTCGTTTAGCAAACTGGGATCCAAGCAGATGAGAAAGTTCATTGAAAAACACTTGATCACCAGGTTCGGAGTGCCTCATCACATGATTACGGATAATGGGGTCCAGTTTCAGGGGGAAGTAAGAAATCTTTTCCGAGAATATGGCATTGAACATCACAGGTCTTCTCCATACCGTCCACAGGCTAATGGAGCAGTAGAAGCAGCTAATAAGAACCTTAAGAGGATTCTCGTAAAAACGGTGGAATCACATCGGAATTGGCATGAGCAGCTCCCACTCGTATTATGGGCTTATCGCACGACAATTAGAACCTCAACTGGGGCAACGCCATTCTCTTTGGTGTATGGAACAGAAGCAGTCTTGCCGATTGAGATCGAAAAGCGATCGTTGAGAATCGCAGTGGAGGCAGAAATTCCCGAGGCGGAATGGACGAAGAAGCGATGTGAGCAGTTGGCTCTAGTTGACGAAAAAAGGATGGAAGCGTTTTACCATGTACAGTTATATCAAAGAAGGATGGCTCGGGCTTTCAATAAAAAGGTCAAGACCAGTCCTATCAAAGAAGGAGATTTGGTGCTGAAACAGATCCGTGTGACGCACACCGACCCGAGGGGGAAGTTCAGGCCTAACTGGGAAGGACCATTCGTCGTGAAGAAGATACTAAGCAAAGGAGCGGTGAAGTTAACCACAATGGACGGCATGGAATTCTCCGAACTTACCAACCTGGATAGGCTTAAGAAATACTTTTCGTAAAAAAAAAGAAAAATAAAGAAAAATTCCCGATAGGTTGAAAACCCGCAAAGGGCGACCTATGCAACAATAAGGGAAATCCCAATGGGTGAAAACCCGAAAGGGCACTCATTTAAAAATTCCGGGATAGTAAAAGGAGAGGAGAAAAATCGCCGGGATCCGAAAACCGAAAGGCGGGTCCTGGTAACAATAGTTAGGACTTGAGCAATTACAAAAACAATGTATAAGAGACCAAGTATTTCTGTTGTTTGTAAATAAATAAAGGCATGAATATATTTGACGAGAATGATTGGAATCATCATAATCTACTGAATGCATGGTAATATGAATCGCGAGTTATACATTTCCTATCCTACCTTTCACAAAAAGCCTACCTACTATCCACCCCACTCCCTATACATCAGCTATACATCGGGGAAACTCTAATAAAAGCTACAAAGCAATAATGAAAGCTACAAAGCAATAATGAAAGCTACAAAGCAATATATAACGAGCCTAATACGGAGGGAAGTCCCAATAGTCCTCAAAATCTCTCAGGTGTGATGCCCGCTCCGCAGATAGTGCCTCCTCGGCAGCACGCGCTCTCTCATCAGAAACTCGCGCTCTCTCATCAGAGGCGCGTGCTCTCTCATCAGCAGCTCGTGCTCTCTCCTCTGCAGCAAGGCGCCTGATCGACTCATCACGCACCCTCTCCTCGACGGCAAGGCGACCCTCAGTCTCCCGTCGCATCATCCCTGACCAGTGATCATTTCTCTCCTGATACACCTGACCAACCCGGGCGTCGGCCTCCCACACCAACTCGCTCTGCCTCCGCTCGTGAGCATGCAGATCACTCTACAGAAAAAGAAAAAAAGAACAGATAAAAAGCAGCATAGGCCAAAAACATAAATCATACATACATGCATACATTCCACTACACTAAAGTAAAGTAATGATACATACCAGGTGATCGGTGCAGCGCAAGCTGAGGCGATCTCGTAGGTAACCAGACAGCCCCACGTAATCCGTACAAGTCTCCCTCGTGGTCAGAGAAGCGTCTGAGGGATCAAATGGGACCCTCGAGGAGAAGATAGGAGGAGCCGCCTCGAATCCCGCATAAGCTGCCTCGGACTCGTCATAGCAAATCGTGGCATAATCTCTCCCGTAGTCTGGTAGGGGCACGCCTAGGGAAGACCTCTCCGGTCGGGCAGCGCTGGAGGACTCGCCGACGTAGTAGGGCTGCTCGCACACAGGCGTCTGAGCTCGAGTACCGTCAAAGAAATCAGATAAATGGGCACTCCTCCAGGACCCCTCCTGCAAAAAAAAAAAAAACACAATAAAAACCCCTAAACATCTCATGAATGAAAGGTAACATAAGAAGGGGGTGGAACCACTTACCGGGACCTCCTCCTGACCGAAGACTGCCGCGACAGCCTCCCTCGAAAATACATCTGCCACCGGATCCACCTCCATCGCTGCCGCCGGGGCATCCCTCGCACTCAGCAGAGTATATAAGTAAGGCTCACGGCCCCCGGCGTGAATCCACACCGCTCTACCAACAAACCGACGGGTCAAGTCCCGACGAACGGTCGATAAGGGCATGGTCCGCACCGTGAACATAGAGACGGGGATCTCACCCGGTGTCCAGTGAGCGTCCCTAACTCCAGTGATGCCTCGATCCCCTAAATACCATGCCCGCACGCAGGGGCCGGTGAGCACACACTGCTGCTCCTGGATCATCGATACATATGTATAATCGGGGCCGAAGTCGAGGTCGTCCCACCTGAACTTAATCTAAAAAATGCAAAAAGAGAAAGTCAGAAAGACTCAAACAAAAACCGAGCATGATTAGGCAAAATCTACCTGTGTGAGGGTCAGCGAGTCGATCCAATCTAGGAGCCGTGGCACCGTCCGACTCCTTTCGGCGCTCAAGTCAAAATCCCTCCATCGAGTCATGAAAGGCGGCCTCAGTACGCTCGGTCGAGATCGAGACCGGCTGGGAAGGATGTGCCTCTCATACGCCCACACCTGCGGTAAAAACAAGGACTAGGAGTGTGAAAAACGCGAAGAAGATAAGACGGGCAAGTCAAGAAGGCGTCACGTACCAGCAGAGCAAAGGTGTAACCACCGAAATCCTTGCGCTTCCGGCAAGTCAGATCCAAAAACTTGTAGAGAAAGGCTAAGCCTGCCCCCGCCCAATCGTAGGAAGCCGCTGCATCCAAATCGCTGAGTGCCTGAATGAGACCCGCATGTACCTTTCCACCCTTCGTGCGGAAAATCGTCTCACTCAGGGTATACACTAAGAAGCTGCGAACCGCCAAGTCGGTATCATCTGTCTCGCAGAAATCTCGCCGACTCAAGAGGCTCGCGGTGGAAATAAACTTCGCTGGAGTAGATTTGGCGCAAAGACGAACCCCCAGTCCAATCAAGGCAGCGAGCCTAGCAAGGTCGACCCGTGGTCGCATCATATCGAAATGGAAAGGGACGGGAGTGTTTCTCCCTCGCAACCCTGTCAGCAGTGAGAAATCTCTGGGCGAGATGGTCATCTCCCCAAAAGAAAGGTGGAAGGTGTGGGTCGAGTCAACCCACCGCTCACATAAGGCCCGTAGGCCGAAACGATCGCATACCCCGTTGGTGCGGGGCAACGCTGCAATAAAAGGCTCGAAGCCCAACTCACGCACGCGGGCTCTCGCCGCGGCACCTAGCCTATCGTACCACGAGTGAATCTCGGCGGTGGTCCCCGAAATCTCAATGAACTAAAAAGAACAAGACAAGAAAATTTAAATACAGCTCCTAAAGCATGCAATTGATAAGAACGCGTTAAGACTAGGTATTCTTTCATAGAGGCATCCAGTTAGTTAGGACCAATTTTCTGTAAAAATCTCTCCTGTAGGGTCATTCACGTAGGGTTTAGTCAATTCTTTAATCCACCCTCATCTGCGGGGACGAGGAGCATAGATTAGGTTTTACTATTTACGTGCATTAGTTAAGTTTTTACTATTCACGTGCATTAGCTAAGTTTTTACTATTCACGTGCAGTAGTTAAGTTTTTACTATTCACGTGCACTATTCACGTTTTTACTATTCACATGCATTAGTTAAGTTTTTACTATTCACATGCACTATTCACGTGCACTATTCACGTTTTTACTATTCACGTGCATTAGCTAAGTTTTTACTATTCACGTTTTTACTATTCTCGTGCACTATTCACGTCTTCACTATTCACGTTGTTTGTACCGTTAGCATGCATAAATTTGTAGTGTCACTATTCACATGCATATAGCGCACATTCTTACAAAAATAAACAAGTGTTACTAGTGAATAAAGGAATTCACGTTTTCTAGCTAAAGTCCTCTAAGGCAGTCTAAGGGTTAGCATGCAAATCATGTTCGGATAGGAATGCTAAAGCCTAGAGTTCGAATCAAATAAAAGTGAGAAATTACTTACCTCGTTGCAGCGTGTCCTGCTCAAATGCGTCGTAGGGTCGTGGAAGGTATCCACTCTATCCAGGTTTACGTAAACCTCGTCCATGCCTCTAGTGTCATCCCATTCATCTAAATCCATCCCGAGAATAATCCAAATTGAAGTCTAGTGAGAGAAAGAAGAGAGAGAAGGTGTGGGGTTGAAATGAAACCCCACCACCTTATATAGGAAAAGGGAATGGCATTCCCGTAAATAGTGAAAAAAGTACGATTTGATATAAAGGTAAAAAGTAAATAATTAATTACTAGGTGCACAGACCTCCGATTTGCAGTCCGTTTCAGCCTGCATTTCTCCCAGACAACGACCAACATTGCCAAGATATGAACTCCAAATAACAGTCAATTTTTATAGAACAGTGACACCAGTCAAAATACAGATGACAGTCAATAGAAAAACGATCATTAGTCTATATCATTTCAGACTAAAACACATTCCCATTGAACCTCCGAGATGATAGCTCCAGTAAGAAGATACAGACAACGGTGTCGTAAGAAAATCCAGAAAAAATCCCCGCTTTTGAGCCATCTGACTCACGGTCGCAGACCGGAGTTGCTTTTGAGCCATTTGACTCACGGTCGCAGACCGGAGTTGCTTTTGAGCCATCTGACTCACGATCGCAGACCGGAGTTGCTTTTGAGCCATCTGACTCACGGTCGCAGACCGGAGTTGCTTTTGAGCCATCTGACTCACGGTCGCAGACCGGAGTTGCTTTTGAGCCATCTGACTCACGGTCGCAGACCGGAGTTGCTTTTGAGCCATCTGACTCACGGTCGCAGATCGGAGTTGCTTTTGAGCCATCTGACTCACGGTCGCAGACCGGAGTTGCTTTTGAGCCATCTGACTCACGGTCGCAGACCGGAGTTGCTTTTGAGCCATCTGACTCACGGTCGCAGACCGGAGTTGCTTTTGAGCCATCTAACTCACGGTCGCAGACCGGAGTTGCTTTTGAGCCATCTGACTCACGATCGCAGACCGGAGTTGCTTTTGAGCCATCTGACTCACGGTCGCAGACCGGAGTTGCTTTTGAGCCATCTGACTCACGATCGCAGACCGGAGTTGCTTTTGAGCCATCTGACTCACGGTCGCAGACCGGAGTTGCTTTTGAGCCATCTGACTCACGGTCGCAGACCGGAGTTGCTTTTGAGCCATCTGACTCACGGTCGTAGATCGGAGTTTCTTTTGAGCCATCTAACTCACGATCGCAGATCGGAGTTGCTTTTGAGCCATCTGACTCACGGTCACAAACAGGAGTTGCTTTTGAGCCATCTGACTCACGGTCGCAGACCGGAGTTGCTTTTGAGCCATCTGACTCACGGTCGCAGACCGGAGTTGCTTTTGAGCCATATTTACCTAAAATCATAGACTAGGGTAGCTATTGAGCCATCATCCTCGCGGTCGCAGACTGGGGTAGCTTTTGAGCCGTTTTACCTAAGATCGTAGACTAGGGTAGCTATTGAGCCATCATCCCCACAGCAGTAGACCAAATCGCTTTAGGGCCGTTCTCATCGCAGTCAGCCAATGTGGGCCGGAGTCGAAAAGGGGGACATTCGCCAGCAGCCGGTTCAGAGGCAGCACGGTGCAACCCAAAGCAGAGCCTAAAGGAATCAAAGATCGACACCGGAGCGCGCAGCGCAAAGGTCAGGTATGCTCCCTCCTACTCTTTACGTGTCTTTTACTTTTATATGTTTTACATTGCATGTGTTGCGTTAGCAAAAAACGTTTTCGAAACACACACATCACTGTCAAAATAGAAAAGTAGGGGCAACTGTAGACACCGAGTCGGAGGACCTGTGACGAAAACCTGAAAACAAGACGGTTGAAACGATTGATTCCGGAAGTTTTGAAAAAATATATAAAGAATAATAAGCGAAGGAAAATCGGCGGCACGGGACGTGCGCTCGGCGTCCGTCCGACGCACCGCGAGTGGCACGCTCTCGACGTCCGAGCAATGCCCGGGTCCGGTGGCACGGTGCGTGCTCTCGTGGGCCGCTGAGCGCACGCGCCCGGTAACGCGAGGCGCGCGTTCGGCGGCCGCGACGTGTGAGCATCCAACGGTGCGGAACGCGCGCTCGGCGGCCGCGGGGTGCGCACGCCCAACGGCGCGAGGCACGCCCCGAGGGTCATCGGGCGGGCGCCTAACCACGTCGGGCGAACGCCCGACGAAGGTTGGGCGCGGGCGCCCAACCTCGTTGGGCGATCGCCCAACAAATGTTGGGCGGCCGCCCAACCCCAATGGGCGACGCCCAATTTCCTTTGGACGTCGCCCATTGGTCCGGGGACCCGTTTGCCTATAAAAGGCACGGATCCCCATGCAAAAAAGTGGAGGAGGATTTTTGGAGAGAGCTTTCTCACTCTAAACATTTTTAGAGAGAGAGAGTGGATTTTTTTGAGAAAAATATTTTTTTTTCTCAAAAATTCCAAATTTCCTAAAGTTCGATTTTTACTAAATTTTCATTAAAAACGGAAGATCGTGGTTCGTGGAATCAATCGGCTTCGACTGTCAGATACCGAATTTAAGGTATTATCCGAGGACTAGACTCTCTTCTATTTTATTTTATTTATCTTCTTCTCCTATTTATTTTTATGTTATAGTTTTTATTTATTTAGTTATTTATTTATGTTGTCACATTTTATTTAATTAGCGTATTTATTTAATTTCCATTTCGTGTTGAATAAAATTCGGTTTTGTTTTAAAATAAAAAAACCTCGTTTTGATATCCCAATACGAACCGTGATCCGATAAAAAGGTAGTTCGGGTATCGAAAACGTTGTAATTACAAGCTTTTAATTTAAAAGAAATTTCTAAATAATGATTTGAAATAAAAAAAACGTCGTTTAGGAACTTCCGTTTTCGACTATGATCCATTTTTGGTAGTTCGAAAATCAAAAACGATTGAATTAGATTTAATTTAAAGCTTTTGAATGAATCTGGAAAATATTGGAGTGCTGCTGTAATTTTCCATTTCTATCACTAAATGCTGTTTACCGACGGATTTTCCGTCGGTAAATCTGCTGGAATGTAAAAAATGCTGTTTTGGTCCCTGTTTCTTAACTTTTAAGCTTTTGGTCCTTTATATATATATGTATAGTTATGTAATATATACTTTTAAGTTATTTTTAAATACTTTGTACATATATTTATTTAATGTGTCTATATATTACTTTCAATTAATTAGACTTAATAAAGTATATACATATATATATAGATTTTTCTTCTCATTTCATTTAAGTTATATTGGGTCTTATTTTAAAATATTATTTATTTGGGTTTTTGAGGTAATTAATTAGTAGACATTTAGAGGATAATTAGGAGTCATTTTAATGTTTAATGTATATTTGGGAAAATCATTTTCTATATATTACAATAGTCATTTTGGGATATAGAGTTAATTTTCTTATTAACAATGAATTTCGTTTATTATTTTACATGTTTTTTTAATAAGGTAAAAATATATTTAGTATCTTTCATTTTCATTATTATTTATATATTTAGCTATTGAGTAGCATCCTTTACTTGGTTTTCTAAAGTTATATGTATATCATTATTTTTAAATGAATGTATATATATATGCCTATATTATTTTCTTTATTCTTTGGACCATTTAGGGGTCCATGTGTCAAATGGGCTTTATTTGGGAGTGAATTTTGGGTCAAATATGTTTATTATTGTAATTATAATAAGTAGAGAATCCATTAAGGAAAAAGGGGGAAAATAAATCACAAAAAGGGTTTTCAATTTAATTGTTTAAACTAAAGGTTTTTTAGAGATTCTTAATGTAAATAAATAGTGTTTTCTTGACATTTCAAATCGTTTCTTAAAACATCACGCTTTAAAACCTTAGTCCGTTCCAAACGACGGATTAAGCGAGCCTTGTAATTAAAATCGTTTTCATTGTAAATAATAGAGTTTTGAATAGTTTTCTTAAATGATTTGTACAAAATAAAATTGACTTGTATGTTTAACCACGTTTTCTTATCAAAGGTTTTTTTATCTCAATGTTTTCAAACACTCGAGTCGTTCCAACGGCGATTCGGGTAAACTTCATCAAATGGGGTTTTAAAACGCACCTAAATCGTTCCAACGGCGATTAAGGTGCGAACCATGTAAATAAACTCGTTTTGGGGGAATAAGTTAGTGTAGAATAAACACACGACATGACTTTTAAATACGGTTGTAAATAATCACTTCTTTCTCCCCCCTCTTTGTGTATGTATAACATAAATGGGTGATTCTTTACTAATATGGCTTTTCAATAATATATGCTCAAAACGGTTTCAAAAAAGAGAAAGAAAAGGGTTTCAAATGAATTTTAAACTTAAAGAAGTATACGATTAGTCCGTTATCGCCTAACATGCTGAGTAGGAGGCCGGTGGTTCATAACCGGGCGATGTCGGGGTGCCTAGTAGCCTTTCTCCGGAAAGGAGCTAGCCTTCTCGGCTCGTACCTAAGTTTCCCGAACCCACACCGGTCTCCCGCAAGGGATCGGTGTTCATTTTCCCATTCGTGGGTGGCGACTCTTCCATATCTCCGAGCTCCGGTCCTGCCGAGCAGCTTGATTCCACGATTGGTTGCTTTCGGCGCCAATCACCGCTTACGTCGCCATGAGGTGTCCACCCCCCGGTCCGCCCGGGAGATTAGGCCGCGGCACCTCGTCTAACATCGCTCTTCGGTAATCACTCCCTCGGGTACGACCACAACTACCTCAAGAACACCAGCGGCAGGCCCTCCAAGGGGGCGCTCAACGCTGGGCGACGCACATACCACGACGGTTTTCCTTTTCTTTCCAGTGGCAGCACCGCCCTCCTCCGCCGTCCCTACTCGTCTTTTTCGCTTTACGGATCGTTTTCGGGAAGCGTCACGGAGTGTAAAGTCCCCCAGTGTCACTAGAGGCAGTCGCTTTAGGGCTCCCCGCGAAGAACCCTCTGACATACTCCCCCTCCCCAGAAAGAAAACAAACTAGACAAGAACTAAAAATAGGAGAGAGAAGCGTTTCGACTAACCTCAAAAGGTTACGGCAAGCGTCGTGTAGAATCTTCAGAAGCGCGCCGCCAAATCAGTATACTCGGTGCCCAGAAAGTGCGAGCAAACGACGAAGTAAAGCAGAAGAATTTGAGCGGCTCCAAAGGAAGAGAGCAACGGCCAAAATCATAATGGGAGAAGAATTTGACGAAATAAAGCAGAAGTAGAGCCTCCCCCTGTATTTTATACTTAAGTAAAGGCGGAGGAGGCGGCAAGTCACAACATTCAAGGCCTTTTTTACGGCGCGTGCATGAGCATTTATTGAAGGGCCAATAAATTGCGCACTAAAAACCACAAGCGCATGCATCAATCTGAAAGGTCTCAATGACGAAATCGAGCACCTATCGTCCAGCTGTCCACCACTCGTTACGACGAGAATAAACCTATTAAATCCGCATCTCCTCGCATGCAATGCTCGGCTAGCCTCGCCGGGGGGGACTACTTGATTCGGAATATCGCCGAGGTCCAGGAAGGCCCAACGATGTCCGACCAACGAATGGGCCAAGGTAACAGGAGGCCCACGGGCCCAATTCAATCCGCTATAAATACCAGAATAAAGGAAGAAGAAAAGATCGGGTAACTAATTTCCTACCTCATTCACATTTGATTACTAAGCTCTCTTGAACCACTAACTGTCTTGATCTTCGAAGTGTCCACAGGAACCGATCCCCGCGCAGAGCTGATCCCCGAAGGAGCCAGATCACTAGTCCGCATTCCCGGATTAGATAGTAATAAGTAGTCAAAATGATGGGATTATTTATGAAAAAGAGAGAACAAATCAAATTGGAGGAACTTAGGAATCCTATTTGATACGGGGCGGTGTAGATATACTCATAATTTGGGTACTTTGTTTTGTGGAATATAAATCAGATTATTCTCTCTTTTTTTTTTGAAACTAAAATCAGATTATTCTCTCAAATATTATAATAGGAATAAACGTACTGATTGATCATCATATCATAAAATTCTAAGCATCTATTTTAATGGAATCAGATCACATGTCAAAGGTGCTTCATCCTCAATATGCTTGCCATATCACATTATTTTATCTTATATTATATTTTAATCACTAAAATATTAATATTTTTTACCAATTAAGATTAACTTGAATCGTTAAAAGCTCCAAATTGCTTAGGTTGGATTTCAAGTTAGAATATACGTAAAATTTTAATTAAAAGAGGATCTACCTAAAACAAGTTTCGAACTGAGAAATCGAATAAACTATAATATTAATATTTTATAATTAATATATTTCTTTAAGTTAATTATTTTATAAAATTTTAGAAAATAATTCCTAACTATAAATTTTAAACTCATATTAAATTATTGATACGAGAGACACGGAAGACATGAACGTATTGCAATTTATGAGTATGACAACGGACATGGTATCCGCAGATAGTACCAATTCCAAACTCTTACCTCTTTAACTTTTATTTATCTGTATCTGTTCCATTACTCTAACGGGTATACCTTTTGCATCACATACCCGTCCCATTTAATTCACGAGTATCCACAGATACTCTTATCCGTTAAGAATCAATAAATAAAAAAAATATATTACAAATTTAATAAAGTATAAATTTAATAAATCATCCATCTAAAAATTGAACAAATTGAACTTTAATCAGTAAGAGTAACGTAGCTTATCAATGGTTGAAAAACAAAAGGTTGGGGTTGAAATCTTATATCTTATATCTAAAAAACAATAATATTTTTTAATATATAAAAGAGTTATGACAGGTACCAGGTACTCTAAAGGTATTTCTATACTTGCCTCATTATCCTAACGGATAATGGTTTTGATCTTATACTTGTTTCATGCCCTTTTATATAGGATACGAATAATCTTATTAGAGTCGGCTAGTGTTGGGTACCCACATGTACAGTCATCCCTAACAACAAGTGACCAAGTTTTGTAACTGGGACTAATTAATAATTTATTTATTTATTTTCTATTATCGCTTTTTCTGAATTTCCAATTTTTATCTTTGTTAATAAATTATATATAAACTCCCCACAAGTTACTTTGTATTGAAGATATTCCTCTGTAACCCCTAAATTTTGTTTTGTTTTGTTTTGTTTTTTTTTTTTTTTTTTTTTGTATAGAAAGCAAAAAAGATAGATACATAGAATGGGAAGACAATGTTGATTTGTTGTCATAAAAAAATTGGCAAGTGCATGCAATTGCAAGATGGTGTGGTCCTTTGGATTCTCATTCTGTTTCATAGGATTGGTGGCACTGGCAGGGAACGAATAAATTGTGGCCTTTCTCCAATCATATTGAAATAGAATTAAAAACCTCAATTGTATCAAGCTACTCCTCAATTTGTATTAATGACGCTGAGGTAATTTAAATTGAGTTTGAGGAATTCCTTAATGTCCGATATAAAATAAGTAGAAAATGGGTTAAAGAGGGTCGACAACTCGCGTCTAGGGATGGCAACGGGTAGGGTACCCGCGGGTAGTGCCAATCTCAAACCCTTACCCGTTTATTTTTCAATTACCCGTACCCGTTCCATTACCCTAACGGGTATATTTTTGCATCTCATACCCTTCCCATTTAATTCGCGGGTACCCACGGGTACCCTTACCCGTTAAAAATTAATAAATAAAATAAAAAATATTACAAATTTAACAAAGTATAAATTTAATAAATCATTTATCTAAAAATTGAACAAATTGAACCTTAATCAATAAGAATAAATAGCTTAGTGATACCACTCAATGGTTGAAAAACAAAAGGTTGGGGTTTAAAATCTCAAATATTACATCTAAAAAACAATAATTTTTTTAATATATAAAAGAATTATGACGGGTAACGGGTACCGGGTACCCTGAGGGGTATTCTCATACCCGTCCCATTACCCTAACGGGTAATTATTTTGATCTCATACCCTTCCCATACCCTTTTATACAGGGTACAGGTAGTCCCATTATGGTCGGGTAGTGCCGGATACCCGCGGGTAATAGTAGCACTTGTGATTTCGCATATCACGACACTAAATGTAAGTAAAAACATGTCTGATCTTGAAGTTCCATTTGACTGGTTCACATACCTCCAATGATTATTGTTGAGGAGGGAACGTTTATTGGTTCATGTGTATTATGATAAATTGTGTGATATCAAATGACTCACACCTGAAATCTTCAAAACCAAAGTCCTTTAAAGATTCGTTTAAAGGAAGAATCGAATGTTGAATCCTTTTGGGCGTTGGCTTGCGCGAGTACTAAAGGCATCCTTCAATCAAGTATTAGTTTCATTCTTCGTTTGGACGAAATTATCCTTAAGTTGGATTATTAAAGATCTTCATCCGTTTTTAAAGATCTTCAGTATGCGACAATGACATTTATTACTGATAGGCCACGTGAAACTGAATTGTGACTTCATTTTACTATTTTTATGGCTGACGCACTAAATTCCTAACATGTGTCTTTTCAGTATGCCGCTTCTCGTCAATCAATGTCATTATTACCGTTGTTTTCAGCCTTTTCAATTTTGAGACAAAGTCATGATTAAGAAACCTATTATTAATTGTGCCGCCCCATCGCCTTCCAACTGAAGTTTATAAAAGGAAGAGAATAAGCACCATTAGATTTTTTTGCTCTCTCTTACTCTCTTGTGCCAGTTTCTCAAGTATTTGAAACAGTAAGTTTATGTGTTTTTTTTTCTTTTATTTTTGTTGTATAGAAGGTTTGAGACATAAGAACTCAAAAAAAATCTCCTAAACTTGAAAGTATTGAAGATTCAACCCTCTTCTCTTGAGTCTAGAACACTGTTATGGCCCCTTAAAAATCAAAGTCTTCTAAAGTTACTGAAAAAGTCAACACTACTAAAAAGACCACTTCCTCTAAGAAGGTGAATCTGTTGGTGTATGACTAACCACGAACCCTCACTAAAGAAGAGTTTATAGGGATTGTGGTTTCCTATACCAAGCTCAATAAGATGGAAACAAGTCTCCCTTCTAACGCGAGCACATGCCATATATGTTGAACGTACTAAATAAGTTTAATCTCTGTCCCTATCAAATCTCTTGGAATGCTTGGTTGAAATTTCTAGCCTTCGTTAAGGTGTGCAAGCACTTCGATATTAATCTAGCTCGACCTTTGGTTTGAGTATTTATAGAGTTTAACCATTGGAAATTAATAGTATGATAAAATTGAGTTTATTAAATGAGTTGCACAATAATAATGTTGGCTAATGTGCCGTGTGTCTATTGAATGGTTGTATAATCTAAAGGATTAGCCATACATATACGCTTATTTGTAGTTTTCTTTTCACATTTTTCTCCCATAACAAACCATGTAAATTTCTACGTCAAAATTCTATGGATTTGAGAATTTCATTTGAAATAACTCTTTCAATTTGAAATAAGTCTTTCAATTTTATTAGAAGAATACATGTTATGTTAGAATTTTTGTTTGTTAATTTTGTCAAAATGCTTTAGTTTGAAGTTCAGTATATTAGGTAATAGTATCAAACATGTAAAGACTACTAAATACAAACAAATGAGTAGTGGTAATCATAACAAAATTTTGAAAGGTACTTATTTATCTTTTCTTAAATGAATAAGCATTTTTGAATTTATTATCTATAATAGAAATAGAAACCAAATTCTATACTAATTCTTAAATGTTATCTTAATACACACTGTGCTTACAATTTACCTTTTCATTTTATATAGATGTATCTTTTACAACAAGTCATATTTAAATATGAATATATATTAGTTTAGGGCCGGTCCTGACAATTCAGGGGTTCTAGGCAAAATAAGCAGTAAGGATCCCTTTAATATAAATTTAACAATTTAGATCTCCTGTAATAATAATAATATATGCTTTATGTATTTATTTTTTCTTCTTTTTTTTGGAACAGAAGGAATGGCATAGGCCCCGGAAACAAACAAACCAAAAACTAATCCCGCGTATGCGGCGGCGCAGCACACGCGTTCCGACAGGTCCACACCGCCTCAGCTTGCTCCGACGCGACGCGAATAATAGTGTCAATCTTTTCCGTCAGCCCTCGACCGACGCCTTCAAACACCAATTCATTCCTCCATTTCCAAAATAACCAGCAGCAGGTTCCAAAAATAATTGCCCAAGAAATACCATTCCACTTCCCTCTATCCTGTAAGTTACACAGCATCCACGGTTTAACCTTCCCTGAGAAGAACTCCGCCTGCCGATTCAAAGGAATGAAGAAAGTCCAGATTCTCCTTGCTTCACTACAATCCCGGAGAAGATGAATTAGATCTTCTCTAGATCCACAGATCCCGCAATCCTCATCACTGCTGATATGCCTCCTGACCCGGTCGGCATTGGTAAGAACAGCCTCATGCCCCATAGTCCAGAGAAACATTTTAATTCTCTCGGTTACCTTAGCTTTCCAGATACACATCCAATCTGCAGCCGACCAACTCGTTTCAGTAGCAGCAGATTGGTTGAATTGGAGCGCATAAGCCGTTTTCGTCGAGAAGCTGCCTGTTTTGCTCGGTTCCCAACTCCAACTGTCCATGTTATCGTCATTACTGAACAGGACTATAGAGGCAAGATTGTGCAGCTCGTCCTGAGGAAGCACACTACGTAATCTGTCCCAATCCCAGCCATGCCCTTCAACCCAGTAATCTGCCACATTCTGACTCATCTCCTCCTCCGACAAGGGGGCAAGAGCTTTGTCAATAAGTTTACCAGCCTGAAGCCAGTTATCTGACCAGAACCGAGTGTTCCGCCCATTTCTAACAAGATGGCAAATGCCTTTTTTCAGAATATCCGCTCCTAGGACAATTCCCTTCCAAACTGCGCTTTGCGGGTTCCGTTTTTTGAACATATCCAGCCCGCCCTTGTTCCCCCCATAAATACCTTTGAGCACTTTGGCCCAGATGCAGTCATGTTCAGTGAGCATCCTCTAGCCTAATTTCGCAATATTCGCGAGATTGGCTTCTTTGACCTGGCGAACACCGAGACCCCCTTGATCCTTAGTTTTGCATACCACCTCCGAAGTTTGCATTGCATAAATGGGCAGGGCGGACAGTACTGCCTTAACCAGCGTAGTTCTCCCTGCAAGTGACAGACTCTTCTCCTTCCAACCGGTGAGGCGATTCTGAACTCTATCAATCACATAGTCAAAAGAATGTTTGTTGACCCTCTCATGAGCAAGATAAATGCCTAGATACTTTCCAAGGTTCCTGGTGCTTTTGATCCCTAGGGCCCCTGATATCCGGTTCTTAAGCTGGTCCTGAATGCCATTGGAAAAGAAACAACATGATTTTTCAAGACTAACCTTTTGGCCCGATCCATCACAAAACAACCCCAGGATGTTTTTAATGACCTCCGCTTGCTTCACGGACGCTTCAGACATCAAGACAATATCATCGGCGAAGAAACAATGAGACAGTTTAGGCCCATTCTTTGACAGAGTGACTGGGACCCACTCCCCTGCTTCCACCGCATCCTGGATGAGGTGATTCAGCCTTTCAAGACAGAGAACAAAGAGATAAGGAGACAGCGGATCCCCTTGCCTAAGCCCCCTAGACGGCTTGAACCCATCCCCTTTCTCTCCATTCCAAAGAACATGCATGGTCGGGGTAGTAACACATCTCATGATCACAGAAATTAGCCTAGGGGGAAGGCCAAGCCTGTTCAGGGTATCTTGTAAGAAATTCCAGTTAATCCGATCATAAGCCTTTTCAAGATCAAGCTTCAAGAGCATTTGCTTCTTCTTATTCTTCTTGCGTTGGAAGGAAAAGATAGTTTCCTGCATTAGAACCACATTATCTGAAATCTGACGACCCGGGATGAAGCTGCTCTGCATAGGACCAACCACCTCAGGTAAGATAGTTTTGAGTCTGTTCGTAATACATTTTGTGATAAGCTTGTAGCTAACATTGCATAAGCTGATTGGTCTGAATTTCATGAGGCTGTCAGGATCCTTGACTTTTGGGATAAGAGAGATAAGGGTACTGTTCATTCCCTCCTCGAGGACCCCGGTGTTCAGCCCACGAAGAACACACCCCATGGTGCTTGTTCCAACCATGTCCCAGAACCGCTGAAAGAACCCTGCTTGGAACCCATCCGGCCCAGGAGCTTTCTAGGGGGCCATACTCCGGAGAGCATTCTTCACCTCTTCCATTATAAACGGTTGGTTCAGCTCTGTGTAACTCGAGCTAGTGATCTCAGGAAAACCATGAGCCGAATGGATGGGGACCCTGTTAGGCATCTCATCTGAATACAGCTGGAAGAAAAAGCTATCAGCCATAGAGCGCAAAACCCGTGCATCCCAGATCCAATTACCTTCGTTACTCCGCAGCCCCATCTTCCAGTTTCGACGATTTCTAATGACCGTTGATAAATGAAAAAACTTGGTATTCCTGTCCCCCTCCTTGAGCCACTGCACACGAGATCGCTGCGCCCAGAAGAGTTCCTCCTGCTTAAGGATGGTATTTAGCTCTTGCCTAACTTTATTTTCAAGCCGGAGCATCCCATTAGTGCACTGAATAGCCAACTTCTTCTGAATCCCTCCCAAACGAGCAAAAGCTCTCTTTTTGCGGTTAACAAGGTTTCCAAAATCCGTCTTGTGCCACTCCAGGAGCCTCTCCGCCAAGCTACTCAGAGCGCTTCCAAGGGGGGCCGTATCATTCCAGTGGTGATTAATCAAATCTTTCACGGCAGTACCTTCCAGCCAGGCGTTCATAAAGCGAAAGGGGCTTTTGATACTATGAGAATTATTCAGAACATCAACCAAAATCGGAGTATGGTCAGACTGTGATCTTGGTAGATTTCTCACTACTGCGGAAGGGAACCGAAGCCGCCATTCAGAGTTACACAAACCCCTGTCAAGTCTGCAGGCTACACGGGTTCTTAGGGTTGAGCCCCTGTACCAAGTAAATTTTGGCCCCTCGTACCCCAAATCCACAAGCTCAAGGTCATTAATCCAAGAGATGAAGGGATTACACTTGTTCAGCGTTCTGATCGACCCTCCCTGCTTCTCACTTCCATCCTTAATACAATTGAAATCCCCGCAAAGAAGCCAGGGACCCGTAGTGTGTCTGCTGAGCTGACAAGTATCCTCAAAGAATTTTCTTTTATGCACCAGCTGAGGTCTAACGTAAACCGCCGTCAAGTCAAAAAACTGGTCCTTCCATTCCCCTTCTTTTAACGCAACAGTACAGTGAATAAACTGATAGTTCTTCTCCTTCACATTAACTTGAACCTGGGCTTCATCCCAGAACAGCCAAACTCCTCCACTAAAACCCTCCGCTTCCACTATTTCGCATCTATTGAACCCCATCTTCCTACCCATAACCAGCGCCCGAGAACCCGGGATCCGAGTTTCAAGGAGGCCAACAATATCGGGCTTATGAACATTTACCATGTGTCTTAAAGATCTCTGAAAATTAGTGCCACCGGCACCAAAGCAGTTCCAGATGATAATCTTCATAATCAAGGAGATAACAGGAACGGGGTGCCCAAGGCAGATCAATTCAGATTCCGGCCTGGAGGCTGATCCTCCAATCTTACCGATTTACCCAAACTTTGCACTACAGATCTCTCTCTTAGCTTCTGAATCAACCTATCATTCCCTTTGAAAACAAGCTCTTCTTGTTGCACATTAGCGTTGAGAGAACTGAGTGGTTCTCTGTGGTCCAAAGAAAACCTGGATCTCTTCCCTCTCCCAACCACAGCATCCGACGATTCATTCTCCCGAAATCCGTCAATAAACACACTACCTTCTTTTTCGATGTCCATCGAGACATTGCCCAGGGTTGCAAACTTGTTTGGGTGAATATCCAACCCTTGTCCCTTATTTTCCTTCTGTTTACTAGCAAGCTTACCCGTCCCCTTGTGTTTCTGCTTTTAGGTGATCTTGCCTCCTGTAATCTCCTTCTCACTTCTATCTGTCACCAAAGCACTGAATCCAGTGAATTTTCCTTTGCTTGTGCTTCCCTGTTCTAGACCCTGCTTCCCTGCGAATGGATTTGGATTTGCTTCATTCCCACTATCAGGTTTCCCTTTATTAGCATATCCCTGCATCGAGTTTCTGGCAGGATACTTCCGTCTAGGCACAAGCATCCAGGGGCCATACACCTCCGAACCTGCATCCTGGTTATCAATTCCGGAATCAGGCATCGCTGGGAACTCCATGGCACGAGGTTCACCATCAGTTCTCTGCTCCGTCTCTCCCACAACCATATCGCAAGCCTCGACGGGATTCTTTACAGGGACTGCACTTTGCCAGCAGCATTCTGTTCTAAGATGGCCGTATCTACCACAGAAGGTACAAGCCGTATGGAGGCCTTCGTATTCCACCCTCTGAATTTCCCCATCTAACTCAAACTGAGCAATCAAAGGCTTCAAGAGATCTATTTCCACACATACTCTAGCAAACCGCCCTCTAGTTTTCTTGGCTGTATTCTCATCCACACGCACTGGTTTTCCAATGGTGGCAGTAATTCCCAATAACACATCCACATCATAAAATAAAAGAGGAAGTTGAGGAAAGCGTACCCAGACCATAGATTTCTCCACGCTTGCTTCAGTTGGGCTGAACGTTCCAGACCAGGTTCGGACAGTCAAATAGTGCCCCTGTATCATCCAAGGGCCATCATTAATCACGTGGCTTCTATCCAGCTCGTTATCAAATTGAACCAAGTAGAAGCCCTCTCCCAAATCCATCATGCTTACTCCTGCTATTGGTTTCCAAAGCTCCATGGTTCTGCGTTGTAGAGCTACATAGCCTAGGCTCCGTCCCAGAATTTTGATGATTAGTGCATTAGCCCAGGGCACCGCTAACCTCTTTTTCAGCTCGGGATCAATTGTGACAATCGGGATCAGGGGGTCAGCAGAATTGGGGCTAATTCGGATTAGACCTTCAGCGCAGAGATCCTTTCGGGGTCGAGGGGGGATGGAATCAGAGCTAGCAGCGGCGATGTCCTTCCAGGACAGCTTTGGTGGCGGCGGGTCGGTCGCAAACGGGGGAGAGTGGCCGTCCGGAGGGACGAACACGGTGTGGCGGAAGGAGTCCGGCGAGGAAGGCCCTAGGGCAGACGCGGGTTCGGTCATCGCGAATTTTTTAAATTAAAAAAAATAAAAACCCTAAAAAATTGGTTGATTTTTCCAAATCTATTTATTTTTTCTTCTTATTTTAAAAAATCCTTCCTCTAATTATTTACAGTGGTATTATTAATTTTTTAAGATTTATTATTATCATTGATATTGTTTTTTTGTTGCATTTTATTATTAAATTTTAAATTGATTTTTATTCATGTCAGTATATAATTTAATTTTTAATTTTCAAATTTAATCAAATTAAGATAATAAAATGAATTTTATTTTTTAAAATGAGGTAATAAAATGAAACTTATCTTTTTATCTTAACTATCCATATCATTTATATATTAAAAATACTAGTTTTTGGCCCGTTCGATGCACAGATTCATCTTAAAATTCAAAAATATCATATAATAATTACAATTAATGATATAAAGATGCTATATAAATTAAATATTATTATTTTATTTTCACATTAATCTTTTTTATAAATAAATATAATAACATAATTAGTTTTTAGCCCGTGCGATTCACGGATTCATCTTAAAATTTAAAAATATAATATAATAATTACAATTAATGATATAAAGATGCTATATAAATTAAATATTATTATTTTATTTTCACATTTACTTTAAATAATCTTTTTTATAGATAAATATAATAATATAATTAAAATTAATATATTATATATTTTATTTTTTATCAGTAAAAAAGGAGGAAGTGACAGCTCAGCTCCATCGTTACTGTTTTATATTATATATAGATATGCAGAGAATTAGAAAGATTTTAGGGATTAATTTAAATTCTGTAAAACTCTTAGATGTAGTACGGATAAAATCTATCTTTTTATAGATAAATATAATAATATAATTAAAATTAATATATTTTATTTTTTATTTTTTATCAGTAAAAAAGGATGAAGTGACACCTCAGCTCCATCGTTACTGTTTTATATTATATATAAATGATGGACATTATGATTACTTTGTTTTTTACTCCCTCCGGTCCATAATAGAAGTCTTTCTAGAGAGTTTTTTTTGTTCCACAATACATGACATTTTGCTTAAATCTATGCACATTAATTTACTTTTACCAAATATACCCCTGTTTAAGTTGACTTTTTATCTTGGGAATAGATAAAGTTACTAATTCTAATCCCATAAGGTAGAGGTATGATTGATTAAATTAAGGAGTACAGAGGAAAGATCATTCAATCATGGAATTACCTTCAACTTCTAATTCTAATCCCATCCAACTTTCTTCTTCTCTTTCTATCCCATCATCCTTTCGACAAACCAAAACCTCAAAAATTGAAAATCTTGTGGAATACTCTTATGTTCCAGAAGATGCTCAAATCCACTCAACCAACTTACCCTTGATCAATCCCTACAACATTTATAGGCGTGATTCTTCTATCACACGCAGTATCCGGTCTTTGATCTCCACCAGACGACCGTATGCTAAAGAATATGTCCAAACTTCCAAAATGGACCAATGTTCTCTGAAGGCTACCAGTGCAGAACAATATGTAACCTTGGAGATTCCTACTTCTTTCATATCCAAATGGAGGCAAGTAGGATACTCCCATTTCCACCTTGGGGCAGTACGTATTATTTTGACTCTTCATGGTAGGAAGGGTCTTCCAGTCACAGCACGAGTAAGCCTGTTGGATACTAGATTTCTTAAGTTTGAACATGCTGTCATCGGCACAGTTTTAAAAACACTCAATGCCGGTAGTATTGTTCTAACATTTTTTCCAAACTTCAACCTTTCATTACACGACCCAAACCTTCCTTCCACCTTTAAGATTCAAGTACAGCTAATTGGTGCTGAACAAATCTCAACAGCTGTTGCAGCAACAATTCACCACCAACTCATTTATCGGCTCCAGAATCATGCACTTGACATGCCAACCCAGAGTACTTCATCTGAAGCCTTGTTTTTAATTGCGGAGGAAGATGATAATCCAACAATTGTACAAATCCCTCGCCAGATCTCCAGGGAAGAGCTTACTCAGTTGATGCCTCTTGAATGGCTCACTGCATATGAGAAATTGCACCAGATTTCTCAGCCCGTCCAAACCACTTCTTCATCCTTTCAAAACAGGGAAGATGGACTGGTAAAAACAGTTTTTCAGCCCCCAAGGCACTCCTTTCACCAAGCCATGATGATCTCTCTGGCCTCTTTTCCGAGAGAAAAGAAAATTCCCATCCATAGTTTTGGGCCTGATGGTCGACACACCTATGTTTCACACATAGATGGTCATTTCATCTGGGATGTTCCCGGTAGTGGGATGTGTGATCCATCGTGCACATGTGTAGGAGATCTTGATTCTGATGATGATTCTTGCGATAATTACTCGCACAAGAAAACAACAAAGCCATCCAAAAAAGGAGCATGTCGCTCGTCCTCAACCAGAGCTCCGATAAAGCCTGATGATGATGATGCGCCCTGGATCGGTATCCATCCCAGAAAAGATATCACTCCAGACCCTCAATTTAAGGTCACCCCAGCTTATCTAAAGCCTCTTGCAATCTACAAAAGGGAGCTTGAATTTCTTGCAAAATTAAAAAGATGGTGTCATCCTTCTCCACCTGTTAATTCTCCAGAACTACCACCTCTTGTACAACCATGCATGATGAACACCAGTTTTACCCCCGAAGATTTCCCACCTTTGACAAAACAAACCAACACCCAGTCTAAAACAATATCCTTTCCTTACATACCTTCCCATACTGTTACCCACATTGGCCATCTTGAAGAACCTAAACCCTTTGAGTCTGTGCTAAACTGGCAGACTGACAATGCCATAGCCCAGAATAATTATCTTCAAAAGATTGATCACAAGCTTGAGCATATGGTTTCCTCCTAGAAACACATGTCCCAAAAGGTTGATTCTTTGACAGAGTTTGCACTCAAAACGCAGAAAGATCTGACACAGCAGATCCAAAAGGTTGACAACAATCTTCGAACTTTGATCTCTCAGCGAAGATTTGGTCAAGAATTCAACCAGAAAGAAGCTGAGATTAGGAGGTTAAAAGATCAGTTAGCTCAAGTAGAAGCAGACTTGGAAAGGTTCAATCTCAACCTTCAACTTCTCCTCCAGAATTTGTGGATCCCTTTTCCAGATCCCCTCATCATTTTTCACCTTTTCCACCTCCAGCACAAACATATACTCCTTTTCAGATGATCCATGAACAACTTCAAGCTCCACCCACAAAAGTTTTATCTTCTTCCGGCTCATTTGAAGAAGATTCTCCGAAGCCAAAACATCACAGGCCCTCAAAAGACAAACAACCTATGTTTTCCAATATGGCTTCCATGATTAACCATCTCATCACTGTCCCGGAGTATTCTACAGACTCCTCAGAAGGAACATCTGAAGATCTTCCTTCAGAACCTGATGCTGATGTTACTGATATTACTCAGATACTCATGGCTGATGAACAACATTCTTCTGCACCAACCCCTGGTGTGACAGAACCCACAGTTGAAGAACCAGCTGATGAAGATTTTATGTTCTATGAAGAACCTAAAACTACCAAGCCAACATCTGGTCCTTGGTTCACATTTGATCATCTCCCTCCTCATCGATGGAGAGACCATCTCCATGAAATGGCAGCATGGATAGATTTGCAAATGACTAAACAAGATGTCACCATGAAGGAGGTGCTAACTGAATTTGTCTCCCGGTTTACAGGCACGCTTCGAGAATGGTACCAAAGTCTTGGACCATACAAGATGGCCGCCTTTCTCAATCTTCCAACTGCTAGTCATGCTCTGGGAGAGATCCATCAACAGTTCATCGGCGATCCTAAAAAATATCACAACCAGATGAAACAAGAATTCTTTGATATGAAATGCTGCTCTTTGAAGAAAAAAGATCTAGACTTTCATTATCAAAGAATGGTGAAGAGGTACTACATGCTAAATGGGTATAATGATCCGAATCTTCGGTACACTTACATTGCCTCTCTACCAACCGAACTCCAACCAGAGTTACAACGTCTCATCACAGCTACAGGCAGAAATTTCGCCGACATCAGCATTGGGGAAATTCACCAATTCACTCTTCTTGCTCTAGAGAAATTGTGTGAGCAACAACGCCTCTTCAGCAATATCATGTCCCAAAGAAATCTTGCTCAGAAATTTTGCAACAAATCTTACCTACATATCAAGTGCAAGGATAGCAAATGTGACTGTCGTCCCTCAAAGAAGAAACACCACAGGAAGCTCTCTAGATTCTCTAAATTCCCTAATTCATATAAAGGGTCCAGACGGCAGAAACGATTCAAGTTTTTCAAGAAAAAGACCAACAGGAATAAGCGGACTGATCGGTGTTACATTTGTGGTCAAAAGGGGCATTACGCTCGTAAATGTCCAAATCAGCCACAAAAGGCTCAAAAATTGGTCCAACAACTTTCCTACAGTCTTGAAGATGCAGATGTTGAATCCTTGTACTCAGAGCAAGATGAAGCAACACCAGAAACCATCTTCGCCCTTGAAGATTATACAAATTCTTCTTCTTCAGAAGATTCTGATGATGATTTTCCAGTTTCTGATGATTTGCTTCCCATCTATTCCCTACAATCATGCTCATCAGAGAGTCTTACTCCCACTTATCCCCTGGTAAATATTCATCTATTGCCGTCCAAATATGACAGACCCATTTCTGTTATTGGTCTTATGGATACTGGGGCTCAAAAGACGATGGTTAATCCATCAATTTTGCCTAATACCTCATGGGAAACCCACTATGAGTATTTCAAGGCTGCAGATGGCAAGGTATTTTCCACTACACTCAGATCCAAAAAACCCATTGGGATTCAGTTTTTCCCTAACTGTATCATTTGGGTCAAAGTCCTTGGATCAGCACTTCCAGACAAAGACATCTTAGTTGGTTTTGATGTCTACCAGAAAGCTAAAGGGTTACAAATTCTTCCTGAAGGGATTCGTTTCAAACGACAATTAAAATTGTACACGTGCGTCCCTAAGATGTACTCCCTAGCTGAAGTCTCACCAGATTTTCAACAAATTACAAAACTTCTCTTGAAGTCATGTGCTGATTCCCACTCGCAATTCTCGCATCCCTCACCACTTTGGAAAAATAAAGATTTCTTCATCAAATTGCCTTTCAAGCTTAATGAAGATGTCAATCCTACAAAGGCAACGCATCCGGGCATGACACCTGCTGACCTTCTCCTGGCAAAAGAAGAATGTGCTCAATTGTTGCAACAAGGCTTGATAGAGCCAACCACATCTCCTTGGGCTTGTCAAGCATTTTATGTCGAGAAGCGGTCAGAAATAGTTCGTGCAAAGAAAAGGCTTGTGATTGACTACAAGCCCCTCAATGGATTTCTAAGAGATGACAAATTCCCCCTTCCAAGGATTAATTCCTTATTTGTCCATCTCAATGAAGCCCATATCTTTTCAAAATTTGATCTCAAAACAGGTTTTTGGCAGCTTGGGATTCATCCAGAAGATCGTTACAAGACAGCATTTTGCATTCCTACAGCACAATATCAATGGAGAGTTATGCCTTTTGGGCTGAAAACAGCCCCATCTCTGTTCCAAAAGGCCATGATTAAGATTTTTGAGCCCATCCTTCATAGTGCTCTTATCTACATTGATGATATCTTACTCTTCTCAAAAGACGTCCAGGCCCATAATAGTCTTTTGGCCCAATTCCAGCACATTGTAGACCAGCATGGCATAATGCTTTCTGAAAAGAAGAGCATTATTGGACAGGACTCAGTGGAGTTTTTAGGCATGAGATTCCATGATGGCCAATATCAGTCTGGACCCCACATTTCTCAAGAATTATTGAAATTCCCTGATGAGAATCTTTCTGTAAAGCAAATTCAGCAATTCTTGGGAATCATCAATTACATCCGGGAATTCATCCCTCATGTCTCTGAGCACACTAGCCAATTATCAAAAATGCTGAAAAAGAATGCACCATCGTGGAGTCATGTCCAAACTAAAGCTGTTCAGCAACTTAAAGTTGTGGCTCAAAATCGTCCAGCATTAAAGATACCTGGCACTGGAAAGCGTGTTTTACAAACAGATGCTAGTGATGAACATTGGGGTGCATTGCTTATTGAAGAAGTTGATGGAACTTCTCATTACTGTGGACATGCTAGTGGACAATTCAAAGCTGCAGAGCAACATTATCACACCACGATCAAAGAGATTCTTGCGGTAAAAAATGGTATAAAGAAATTTGAATTCCATCTCATCGGCCATCATTTCACTGTCAGAATGGATAATTCATCTTTTCCGAAAATCCTTGAATTCAAAAATAAGTCTCTCCCTAGCCAACAATTATTGAGACTTAAGGACTGGTTTGCAAAATATGACTTCCATGTGGAGCATATAAAAGGACATCAGAACCTCATCCCAGACTTGCTTTCCAGACCACAACCTTCACTTATTACCTCTATATCCTCCCTACCTTTCATCTTCATGGCATCCTCTACTCCTAAGAATCCTGTAGCCCTTCGCCCCTTTCCTCCTAGAACTAATTTCAAAAATATTTTTGAAATTCAGTGCATGCCAAAACCCACCTGTTTGTTCACTTCAAAGACTTCCTCACTGCAAGGAACCTCCCTAAACCTGATGAATTTTACCAAGATTGCCCTTTCCTTATCCTTTTCCGTCTGAAACCCACACAAGATCTCCTCTCTTCCGAATTATGGTGCATTTGGTGCTTAACGGTTCTCTATTCCATTGCCATTGAAATACCAGTCTTGGAAATGTTTCATCACCTCCATGAAGAACAGCAATGTGATTCTCTGTTATGGACTTTAATGGACTGGTATGCCCCCCTTTCGTGGTGGCGAAAGGAACTCCAGAAAATAATTGAAAGACTCAAGCTCTGGGATAGTGCAACGTCCCATTTATCAACCAGTGCAGTCTTTATCATCCACAGGCCATACTTCCAAGACATGCAAGGGAAATTTTGGACTCAAAATGAAGCTTATGAGTGGAATACTTTTTTAACTCCAATACAGGAAACCAAAGGCAATGAAAAAATGGCACTAAAAAATTATCTTTGTTGCCTTAATGGATATGATCTCAATACTAACCAAATTCTTAGTACAACACTGTACCTTGCCAAGCCAGTCAACATTCACTTAGTGTCAAATCGGACTCCATTTATGGCTTCACAACAACAACCAGAACCAGGACAAGCATCTTCTTCCAGATCAAGACCACCTCAAGTGCCACCTCAAGCAACTCAAGTGCCACCTCAAGTGCCACCTCAAGCAACTCAAGTGCCACCTCAAGCAACTCAAGTGCCAACTCAAGAACCTCAAGTTCCACCTCATTACTTCCAAGATTCCCAAGACCCTTATCCGGACCCACGAGTAAGGAAAGGACCATGGTACGAATCTCTGTATGGCGACATTGATTCGGATGATGAAGACTGGAAGAACTTCAATCTCTCTCCTAGTCATTACATATGAAAATATCCAGAAGACATAAGTGCCACTTGTCCAGAAAGTTGTGGTTTAAGTATCAAGTTTGTATTTTTCTTGTAATAATAATCTAGTGTGATGTGATGTGTAATAAGAAAGATAAGATTCTTATCTTTCTTAAAGATAATGGTGTGGTGTGTAAGAAAGGTAAGATTCTTATCTTATCTTTCAAAAAGATAATGGTGTGATGAGTGGTGTGTAAGATAAGATAAGATGTTATTCTTATCTTTTTATTTTGTCTTGTTCCTAAGGTTTTTCCTATATAAGGAAGCCTTAGCTCATTTGTAAGATCATCCTTTGCTTCCATTGTAAAATACTCTTTGTGTAATAAAAGTTATGGCTTTCTAAATCCTTCTCTCTTTCCAAAGTACTTTCTTAATTTAGTATAATCATATCATATCTTAGACAATGATCCTAGTTTCTGGTCTCCTTGCAATAAAAGAACCATGTCGTGGCCATTAAGAGTGTAAGAGGCCTTCGTTTCGGTGTGAATTGCAGGAGCTCCCAGCCGCTGGTATCAGAGCCTCTTTTACTTAAAATTAATTGCATTTCTTAATTAGTGTGCATTAACCTTAAAAGACTTCTATTGTGGACCGGATGGAGTATAAAGTAACCATTACTTTGTTTTTTTTCCACCATTGGATGATAACTTTATTTTTTTCCACGATTTGATTAATTTTCTATCTCATCATCTAATGGTGAAAAAAACAAAATAATGGTTATATATATATATATATAAAGATTAGAGGTGGGAATCGAACTAATGCCCTCATTTTTATGTTAAAAGTATATTTAAAAAAAATTACAGAGGTGAGAATTGAACACATGCCTTCTTTAGTTGGAGAATAAGGTAATAACATTCTACTACTTTGAATTTATTTATTATAATTAAAACGTAATATATTTATTTATAAACTGTAATTTTCTTTTTGGACCCCCTCCATCCTTGGACCCTAGGCCGGCCCTATATTAATTCTACATGAATGCAAATAAGTTTGACAACCTTATCTAAAATATCAGTGTGAATAGTAATATCAAAAACTATCCTCCAATTGGTGTTCCAACACAAAAAATAAAATAAGATAAACCTCATATAAAATATGATGCGAACATCCTACCTAGAGCCACCGCCCAAACACAATCTGGCGGATCCTCAAATACAAATGATGCGGACATCCTACCTAGAGCCACCGTCCAAACACAACCTGGTGGATCCTCATATACCATAGACCACACGAACAGCGTGCACCCAAGGTTATACCCATCAGGACGGATCCTAGGAGTGTACGAAAGGGCGTATCCCTTCAGGCGTATCAACCTCAATTCCTTGGCGGATACTCGGGCTTACTTTCTCACGAAGGAAATCACCAACAACCCTGTCAATCCGTACATGTACCTTTGTACTACTTGTCTGGGCGCTTTACCTATATTACCCTTTATTTTGTGCCTTGTTGTAACCCTAGGAGGGGTATTTCTTATCATTTCGGGAGTTATTTAAACTTCCATTTTTGTAAAGAGGAGGTAACTTTTATCAATCAACTCTTTCTCTTTGAGAATTCAAGGTTTATACCTTTATCTTGGGATCCACTCCTTCTAGTCTAGCCAGAGAAGAACCTTTTTATTGGTTTACGACTAAAACTTTCGTACCTTTTTATTGGTTTACGACTAAAACTTTCGTTTATCACTTTCAATATATATCAAAATATAAATACATATGTTATAAATTGATTGGTCGGGGACATACTGATATTTAGAAGAAAAAAATAACACTGTATATATATATTATACTATATTTGTAGTGATCTCCTACTTATACAAAAACATGGTCGAAGTCCAAAACTTGAGAGGTCCAAGTTCTACAAAGCTTGGGCCGTCGCCACCAAGGAGACAAGGGCCCCACCAAATGCATGACCTTTTACTTCAAAACCTTCCAATGAACCGGGTCGGGTTCGATATAAAAAAATCTCATGGATGGAACGAGTTCCACGTACCTTTGCCGACCATAGTTCCATAGCCATTAAAGCACTCTCCTTTCTTTCTCTTTCGGTCAATTGACATTTTTCCACGACGTTCAACTGGAGATCCAATTCGCATTTCTTCCTTTCTGATTCATAGAGACCTTTCCCATGCCATGACTTTGTTTAAGGACGCCGGGAGGTTAGTTAATGGCCTCTCTCTTATTGCAAAAGAGATCGCTAAAGCTTCTCCAGCTCTTCAAACCGCTGCATCTGCTGATTTTCAAACCCTAATTACCTCCTCGGCGAAGAAGGCTCTAGTTTCCCTCACCGATTTATCGGGCCTTACTAGTGGCAATGTTCGCGAGTTTTCTCCTCCTAGGCCCAAGGAGTCCGTCGTTTTTTTTAACAACTCGGATGACGTGGCACAGCCCGGCCCAGTTCAACCGCTTTCTGAAAGTATTGGCGGGAATGATGATGTCTCCAATCACAGTGATCCTGCTGCTGCGGTGGTCGTCGAAGAGAAGGTTTCTGAGCATAATCAGGTTTCAAGCGATGAGTTTGTGGAACTAGAGAAATATGCTGTTCAGAGAGTATGTGAAGCTCGGGAATTTGATGACAAGGGGGACGTGAGTGGTGGAGAGATGACTATCCAGGTGCCGACGCCGGCGGTTTCAGAATTGAAGAGGAGGAAGCTGAGAGAGAGGAGAGTTCCTTCGACTCCCTTTAGTAGGGCGCTTGGGTGAGTGTTTTTCTGCGGTCACTTGAGTAATTGGTAATGTGATTATGCATACTTATTATTGAATCTGTGAATGAGGTCCATCAAAATTGAATTGAGAACTCTGCAATTTATGGTGCAATTTCTCTATTACATCCTTAACTTCGATCTTATAACTTTTAAAGGTTTGCTGGTCTAGGAGCTGGCCTTGCATGGGGAGCAATTCAGGAATCTACAAAGAGGCTGGTCTATGGTTCTCCAAGTTCGCAAGACAATCAATCTGCCCTATCCCCAATTTTGTCTGAAAAAAATGCAGAACGTTTGGCTCTGGCACTATGCAGAATGCGTGGAGCTGCGCTCAAATTAGGACAAATGCTGAGTATACAGGATGAATCTCTTGTTCCTGCTCCGGTTGGTAATTTGTTTTCACTTAAGTTATTTATGAACTTTGATTCTTTGGTTCCAATTCTGAGTATCTAGGGTTTTGAGTTTTGACTGTTAGAAACGAAATAATCTTTCTATGAGTTTTAACCAACTATCGTCGTGAGCGGACCTGATTGGGATAGAAAGTGAACAGCGTATTTTGTTTAAAAATGCGTGTGCCTACTGATCATTGTCTAGAGGAAAATGTGAAATCTTTTTATTTAATCATTTGGCCTACTGAGGTGTTAGAACTGTTTATTTCCTATTTTCCTTCTGTAATTTTTCTCCATGGAATTTGTGACATTTTTTTTTTATTTTGATAGATCTTGGCGGCTTTAGACATAGTTCGTCAAGGTGCAGATGTGATGCCAAGGCGCCAGCTCGATCATGTTTTGGATGCTGAACTGGGGTCTGACTGGTCAACCAAACTAACAAGTTTCAATTATGAGCCACTTGCGGCTGCAAGTATAGGCCAGGTTATGCCTCATACCTACAATTTCGTATTGTGGTTCACTCTGAGTTAGCTGACTGATATTATATTCAAGTTGCATCAAGCTTTTTAGTCTTTCACGCTAAGTTATGAATAAGATATGATACCTATGTTGCATGGAAACTGAAACTGAGAAACCGGGAAATGTTATTTCTAAAAAAAATATAGCTAGGAAACGGAAAAAAACGAAAGGGAAACAGACACAAAATGCGGAAACACCAGTGAAGAAAGTTTCCATACAACATGTTATGATACGATGGATCAACTTGGTTTGACAACATCTTCAACATATGTCTTCATGTTGTGTACCCAATCCCTATTTTGCTGCATAAACTGTTTGAGTCACTTTCTTATTTGTCAGCTTCCAAATTAATTATTAACAATATTCTTTTGCCAGTTAAATTTTAAATATAAATTGTTTTGCATATTAGTTTCATTTGGTTATAAGTGGAAACTATTAGAACTGCAGAGCTAAAAAGCATGTTTTATTAGTTTATGAGGCTAAGTAGTCTATGCTGCCTTGTATGTGAAGTTCTCCGCATGTTTTCCTCCCTTTCCCAGCTTACATGTATGGTATTCGTGAAGTGAATGTCTTCCGTGATTTATTGGCATCCCATTCTTGTTGCAGATGTTATATGACTATATTTGTCCATATTCTTAAGTATTCTTGTAGCTTACTATGGCCTAACTATTTCAAAACAATTATAGGTCCACCGTGCAGTTACAAAGGATGGTATTGAAGTTGCAATGAAAATTCAGTACCCTGGTGTTGCCAATAGCATTGATAGTGACATTGACAATGTGAAACTTCTCCTAGATTATACCAACCTTATTCCAAAAGGACTTTTCATTGAAAGAGCAATGAAGGTGTGTACATGTTTATCCATACATGTCCATGAATACATACATATATATATATATATATATATATATATATATATATATATGCTATTAGTTTGCATTACTAGCTAATGCTTGGAGAGACTTGAAAAGGAAGTCTTGGCTTATTGTGGTTGTATGACCTGCTTCAAGTTATGCTTGTGTCCTATATCTTCTCTATATGTTAGTAATACTGTTATTCTGTGGCTGATGTTCTTCATCTAAACCTTTTAAGGTGGCAAAAGAAGAATTATCACGTGAATGTGACTATGAACTGGAAGCAAAGAATCAGAAACGGTTCCGTAATTTACTATCTAATGTTAAGGGTTACTATGTCCCAAAGGTTGTAGATGAACTTTCCAGCAAGAGAGTCCTAACTACAGAACTTATTTCAGGTGATACACCTTTTCTTTTGTTTGTTACTTCTCTAATTAACAGGTTAGTTTTGTGTAATCATTGCTGGATTATTATGTTCAATTAAACTAAGTAGAAGAGAACTTCACTGACTAACGAGCTGTGAAAGCTTCTGATGGATTGAAGTACATCACTGATAAATTATTTTATACACTAGCCTCTTCTTCCTGAGATACAGCTTGCATTGCGTCTTGTAAATCAATTATTTTATAAATGCACTTAGGCAGATTGACACGTGATAGGCAGAAATTCCAACAGCAGCCAGTTCTTGCTTTACTTACTATTAGCAAGTACTAGTCTAGTTTTACATTCCACGAGAAGTGTTCTGACATTTCCTTGCAAAATAAAACTTGCAGCAATGTAAATTGGTCACTAACAACATTGATTATCAGAAAGAGAAATGAATTGGACTATGCTACACTGGGATTATTGTTCATATTAGTTAGTTGTCCTATCTTTTTTTTCACTTTTCACTTAAATTTTGCGAAATTTCTTCTGGTGGTTTCCTGTAATTTGATGTCATTAGGAGATCTTCTCATCATAATATTATAAAACCAATTTGATGTCATCCTAATTTTTCTTGCTACAGGGATTCCAATTGATAAGGTGGCATTACTGAACCAAGAAACACGAAATTATGTGGGGAAAAAGTTGTTAGAATTAACGTTGATGGAGTTATTTGTTTTCCGATTCATGCAGGTTAGACCTTCCTCCCTAATCCATTTATGCTTGTCAACTGCTCTCTGAGCTCATTTTATAATTCCATGTTTCTTCTGGTTTATTCACATTTTGGTGGTTCTGAAATATGAATAGCTGCCAGTGGTAAAATACTTTTGCAAATTGCAGTTCCTAATATAAGAAAATGGCCTTAGATTTGTTGCAATTGTCCTATTGCAGACTGATCCTAATTGGGGAAACTTCCTGTATGACGAGGCCACAGAAACTGTGAATCTCATTGACTTCGGAGCAGCTCGTGATTTTCCGAAACGTTTTGTTGATGACTATATAAGAATGGTAACACCTTTTGCCTATAACTAGAGTTCTGCTTACAAATTTCAATTGCACAAGCTGTTGCATATTAAAAAAAAGTTGGGAATGTTATTTATGGCCATTAAGATTGCATCCGTTAGGGTTCTTCATCCTATGTTTATGTTGTATAAGCTGAGACATTTTGTTGCATACTTGATTAGGTTGTGGCATGTGCAAATGGTGAGAAGGATACGGTAATTGAGATGTCGAGAAGACTCGGGTTTCTTACGGGATTGGAATCAGAGGTAATGCTGGATGCTCACGTGCAAGCTGGCTTTATTGTGGGATTGCCATTTGCGAAACCTGGGGGGTATGATTTCCGATCTACCAATATCACCTCAGGTGTGACAAACCTAGGGGCTACAATGCTGAAGCACAGACTCACACCACCACCGGAAGAATCCTACAGCCTTCACCGGAAGCTTTCAGGTGCTTTTTTGGCTTGTATCAAGCTTGGGGCCGTTGTGCCATGTAGGGAGGTACTGCTTAATGTCTATGATAATTATGAGTTTAGTGAAGATCAGAATGAGATGTTGTCGACTGGCTCGATATCTTAATACGGTCCTCATTTTTTTATTAAATTTGGAAACATTTTTTTTAAATGGAATAAAGTGATGGATGAGTTGCCCATCCTAGAAATTGTTTATTTGATAATCAGAGAGATGGAAAGGTTTGTCTTTTTGATAAGTCACCTATCTATGTATAAACTTCATGCTTTCTTAACAATATAAGATGAATTAGTTTTGATTTATATGGAATTTCACTGAAGCCAGTCTTTGATTTCAGAATTAATACTATTTTGTAGAATCCCAATTTCTTACTTCTCTTGACACAAGGAGCAAAAATTGTCAATATTCTCATGTGAAATGTACTTTTTGAGATGTCTGGGGTCTTATTTATTTATTTATTTTCTAAATTGTTATTATTATTAAGATATTTGCCTGTTTGAGGGTAAGCAATGTTAGATTCTGTTTCTCTCTTGGCGTAGAGGAAGTAAACGCATCTTCTATTTTAATTAGAAGATGCGTTTATTTCCTCTAGGGCTTTACGCCAAGATAGAAACAAAATCTAACCTCGCAAAGCAGATTTTCTAATTAACAATAATACATTGAAATCTACGCAAAGCAGATTCTCTAATTTATACTAAAAATTTGGTAGTTAACTAAGAGATTTTCTAATTTGTACTACATTTGGTACTTAACAACATGGAGATTTTCTAATTTATAGCATAAGTTCCAAAGGTTATCTATTATAGTATATTTTTTTGTTTTAAAATATATGAGATTTAATAAAAAAAACTAAAAGTCTATTATTCACAAGATTGGCAGGGGAAGGCTTGCCCCCAGTATAGGGCTGTAAATGAACAGAGCCGCTCATGAGCGGCTCGATAAAAGCTCGGCTCGACTCGGCTCGATTTGTAAACGAGCCGCTCGTGAACACGATTTACTGGCTCAGTTCGTAAACGAGCCAAGATTGAGCAGGTCAAAGCTCGGCTCGAAAGCTCGCGAGCAGACTCAATTAGAACATTTATGAACAAATTTTAGTTTTGTAGATAATTTTCTTAATGAACCAAGTCCAAAAGAGGATTTTGGGCTCGAAACAAGCTTGAAGCTCGGCTCAAGCTCGTTGAGCAAGCCAAAGCTCGGCTCGGGCTCGGCTCGTTAATTTTATAGCAAGCTCGGCTCGGGCTCGAGCTCGTTAATTTTATAGCGAGCCGAGCTTGAACAGGCCAAAGCTCGGTTCGATTACAGCCCTACCCCAGTATACCCTTGTGGTGGGACCTTTCCCCGGACTCTCGTTCAGCGGGGACGCGTAGTACGACCGGACCGCCCTTTATAATATCACAAGATTGATTTGTATTTCAAAAATTATAAGGATGTTTTTGGTAAAAGGATACCATTAAGACATTTTAATATATATTTTAGGAGAACAGTAAAAAAACATATGGTTTGGTTTTGTCTTATTGGCGAATGTAGAATTTTGATTTATAAGTTTACAAAATTCATATACACAAATAAATATGCAGCTTGTAAATTTAAATATTCTATTAAAATTATTATTCTAACTATTAAGAAACGATTTCCAATAAATATAAAGACTGATTTTGTAAATTTTCTCGTAACCTGCACTTACAAAAGAATTAATGCACAAATATTGATTTATATAGGCCCTGTTTGGTAAAAAGCATTTTGGGATAAAAAGAGCGGTTTTGACCAATTTAAGAGGTTTGAGCACTGAAACCGCTGATTGGAGTGTTTGGTGGAAAGAGGTTTGGAAGAGAGTTTTGGGATGAAAACGCTAATTTAGAAAAAGCTCTTAAAATGAGCTTTTTCAATTAGCGTTTTGGAATATTAAAATTAATGGATTTCTTTAATTCTAATAGATAGTCTCTCTCTTCTCCTACGCCAAAATTAATGCCCTTATTCGTCTTTTTGCACAAACCGCTATTATCAATCAACTAATTTTTACCAAACAGGTCTACACAAACAGCTAGTCAAATCAGCTAACAGCTAATTCCTAAACAGGGTCATATTCTTTAACGGCACAAACCATGAATCTGAACTTGCAAATTCTTAAATTATAACTTTACGTCTGCAAATCGGACAAACAAAATAGGTGTTATTTATTACTTCATTTTTCTTAATTTATGTACTAAAATTTTATTAACAGAGAAAATAATTTGTACCGGAAAGGAGATATTACTACTGCTGACAGTGAGCAGCCTTTTATTAATAGAAAGATACTCTTACATTAAGAACTAAAAATGAGATTTTGAATATAAGAAGAAATGACTGTGATTGGCAATCAACTGGTCATATATTTCAAAAGTTTAAATAGTTTATAAAAATAATCTTAGTTTTCAATTATGAAATAAATTTGGGGAGTCCGTTGTGTAGTTTGGAGTTATAATCTTGAGTTACAAGAAAAAACGCATAAAGCTAAAGAATGAAGATTAAAGAAAATGAAATCATCCTTAAATTTCGGCGTGGAGGAAGAAGAAAAAGAAAGAAAAGCGAATGTTAACAAGAAAAGCGCAAAAAGGAAAAAAAGCAATAATGGCAAAAGAAAAGGACAAGACTAGAAATAATAATAAGAAATGGTGGGCTTCGAGTTCCACGAAATAAAACCACACAACGGTCTTATTCTATTTTATCATTACATTACTCTTACTCTTACTCAATACAACACTAAAATCCACTTAAATAAGGCAACCCATTTCACTATATACAAACAACAATTCCCAGCGTTTCATCCAAAGCATTCTTGCACAGATGATGAAGCTGCTGGGGATGACCGCCTTCGTTTTTGTATTTTTGTGCTCTTATGTTCTTATGGCTGTTGATGGATCTTTGGATGATTCTAATGGAGATTTTGAAGCTTTTTCGTTTTTGGAGAGCTATGAATCTACGCCTTCTTCCACTGTTTCTAAACCTCTTATGGTCGAACTCACTCTTATTCAAGGAGCTGATTCCAAAGGAGCTGGTAATATATCTTACTTTTTCTACCTGTTTCTATAGCTGAAAATGAGGATGTTCATTTCTATAAACTGAAGAAATTGGCTTCAATTTCTATGGCAGTGTGCTTGGATGGAACACTTCCGGGTTACCACTTGGATCGGGGGTCTGGATCGGGTCAAAACAGCTGGCTCATTCAGTTAGAGGTACGTCAGATATTTCATATTCAAGTTGAGACGTTGTTCTTACTGATGAAGTGAAGGACTAAAATATCGATTTGGTGCTTAGGGCGGTGGTTGGTGTAATGACATTCGGAGTTGTGTTTACCGGAAAACTTCACGGCGTGGCTCGTCGAAATTTATGGAAAAGGAAATTCCATTCACTGGAATATTAAGCAATAAAGCAGAAGAAAATCCTGGTATTTCCTCCTACTATAAATACTTCATTTACTGTAGAAATTTTTATTACAATTTTCTGATTTCGTATTTATCTGTATGCTTGTAGATTTCTTTAACTGGAATAGAGTCAAGTTAAGATACTGTGACGGTGCATCTTTTAATGGGGAAGGTTATAATGAGGTTGGTCGGTTTAATTCCTGAAAATAACACTTCAAATTACAAGTTTTTCTAGAAATGGCTATGAATATACCAGATGCACATATAACTGGAGGTAATTGGTGGGTTAAATCACTTAATAGAGCATGCTCAATGCATGCTGTTGCTTAAAGGGTTACTTAAAGAGCTATGATATTATTAGTGCGGAGACCTTAATTGGGAAAAATGTCTGATCAAACTCAAACCAAATAACTGGATCCATTATCAATAAGGAATAGGACCATAAGCTGTATATTCAGGTATGGTATGTTTTATGAATGGTTTGTCAATCTATGAAAGTTTGTATGTCCTCACAATGACCAAACTGTTGCATTGAAGTGATGGCGGTTTGAAGAAGCCGGATTATGGATTGAATTACATGTTGAATTTTAAGATTGGTATTTGGAATTGTAAAGATTTTTTTGAAGTAATCTCTCTTTCAGGCTGCACAACTTTATTTTCGAGGACAGCGCATCTGGTTAGCTGCTATGGAGCATCTAATGAATGAAGGAATGAAAAATGCTAATCAGGTAGCAATTGTTCATTACTTTCTTCGTGATCGTCATGTCGTTTTAATGTGGTACACTCACTCAATGAAGAGTTATTGTATTTCAGGCTCTTCTCTCTGGATGCTCAGCAGGGGGTCTTGCATCCATATTACACTGTGATGAGTTTAAGGAGTTGTTTCCACAATCTACCAAAGTGAAGTGCTTAAGTGATGCTGGACTCTTTCTAGATGCGTAAGCAAGCATGTCTTTATTTATTTTTCTCTCCCATGGCATCTATTATCATAATGTATTAATTCATGAGAAATTTAAGATTGCCATTTCTTCAAATTTGAATCTCTTGTAGAATTGACGTGTCTGGTACCCGTACCCTTCGAAATATGTATCAAGGTGTAGTTAGCTTACAGGTATGCTTAATAACACATGAATGCTTTGATCTTTAGGATAATGTAACCATTAATTGATTATTGATATACAAATGAAATTGTAGGATGTGCAAAAGAATCTTCCAAGTTCATGTATCAACAACCTGGATCCAACTTCTGTAATCCCTTGCCCTTTTCTTCATTGTTTTATCCAGTTTTATAACTGCATTTTAGTGAATAGCAACTTATGACTCTCTTTCATGCAGTGCTTCTTCCCCCAGAATTTAATTGCTAATGTAAAGACTCCACTATTTATTCTCAATGCGGCCTATGATGCATGGCAGGTAATTATATTTTCATATTTGGTTTCACTTCTAAGGGAAGGTCATGAATTGAGTTCCTGAATGTGACTTTTGATTACTTATTTCTGATTTTACCAGGTTCAAGCTAGCTTGATTCCGCCGTCAGCTGATCCTCAAGGTTATTGGAAAGAATGCAAACAAAATCATGCGGAATGTAATTCATCACAGATCCAGTTTTTTCAAGGTGAACTTTGTTCCACTTTGTTATGTTTGGTTTTACTTGGAAACATTAACATAGTTTGCTTTTCTTTTCTTTTTGTGAAACAGAATTCAGAAATCAAATGCTTCATGCCCTAAACACCTTCTCGCAGCCAATCCAAAATGGATTATTCATTAATTCTTGCTTTGCTCACTGTCAATCTGAGAGGCAAGATACATGGTTTGCTAATGATTCACCCGTCCTAAAGAACAAGGTACTCACTATTAAGTTGTTCATAAAAGAAACATCGTGTAAAGGGTCAATTTGACCCCCAAAACTTGGCTTGGAAAATCAATTTACCCAAAAATGAACCTTAGATAGATACATTTTAAGCTTTCAACTTGTGTGAAATCAGTTCAAAATGACATATATATCAACATATGTATTGGTGGCTTTTTTTGCCTCTGTCAATTGCTGATGCTGCTGATATGTGTTAGTTGAGACTAATTTGATTACAAATGCCAAGTTCAAACACTAATTTCATACCTAAAATTTGACTTTAATTAAATAGATACTTCAAGTCAAGTTTAGGGTCAAGTTGACCATTTATCCAAACCAAACATCATAGCAAAGGGATAAGAGGGCCAAATTTGACCTTAACATTTTTGTGAAGTACAAATTTAGTCCTAACTTACGAAATGGTCAAACTTTAATCCTAACGTTTTCAAGCGAGATCGATTCTAATGCTACATTACCAAAAATTTGAAAAGACTGGTTTGACTGTTATTTAACTATCACGTCGAACATTCCAAACAACAATTATATCTAGGATATTTAATATGTTACTAAAAAACCCGGTAAAATGCTAAGTCTGACACATACAAGTTAATCACAATTTTTTGTATCGAAGTGTCTAAAATGTTCACAAAACTGCTTCACTTTATCGACAAAATTGTTTAGAATGTCTAATGTGACAGTTAAATAGTAGGCATACATGTTTTTTCAACATTTTGGTAATGTAGGGCTAATATTGGTCTTGTTTGGAAACGTTTGAAAACGCCGAGATTAAATATATACAATTTCATACATTAGGGCTAAATAAAAACGTTAGAATTGTTTTTATCCTTATCCCTCATAGCAATCATATAGTAGCAAGTGATATGTTCATTCTGTCTCACCCCTCAAAAGTAAACATGTTCAAATTTTATGAGAATTAGATCAACAAATCTACTTTGAGCTACCTTGCGTGCTGGCCCTATCAATTTTTTTGAAATTGTTCCTTCATCCATTTTCGATCCCATTGAGTTTTTTTTCTCGTCAGTGTGTTCCTAGATTTCATTGTTGTCCATTAGCGTTAAATTTCAAAATTCTTATGTGTCTCTAACCCAATGGTTTGACCGAATTAAATTCTTAACTTCAAATACCTCTAATTATTTTAGAATTATCGAGTCATTGTAAATTTGGTTTGGGTTGTTTTGGTGGTTGAACACTAATTTGGGAATCATATTATTTGTATATGCAGAGGGTGGCACAATCTGTTGGAGACTGGTATTTTGATCGGGTAGGAGTCAAAGCAATTGACTGCCCATACCCTTGTGACAACACCTGCCACAATCTTAATTTCAAGTGAGTTGTAGAACACAACACATTCATTTTCTCCATTTTCCATTATTACACCATTTGATTATGGTGATGATATAACCTAAAATCATCACTTTGCAGTGAAATGCAAACGCAAATCACTGCACTTATTCATGTATTATGCTTAAACATTTCATCAATGTATTTATTAGTCAGCAGAATTCACTGAGCTCATCTGTTACAATAAAACTAAGTGTTGCCACCTGATTTCAGCCACTTGTACTGTGAATTATATAATTGATTCAGTTAGCTTTACCAAAAGCTTCATACTTTCTGTTTGACTAAATAGTAACTACTTCTGCTTTAGATTATGGAATCATTTGTTAAAATTATTGGTTGTATGTCAACTTAATTTGTCTATGAAAAAAAAATACACCTTTTTTTTTCTCCTGAATTTGCTCTCTCAATTTCAATTGTGAGAGACTAAAATAAATGACTATATATCTGATCTGCAGTGATGTTACTTCAACCATAATAATCTCCGAGTCTTCAAGATTAGGGTTTTCCCCGCTAAGTCTGCTTAGTATGTCGTTGATGTCATTAACATGTTTCAAATGGCACCATTTGATGAACCAGAGTTGATTAATATGTGGAGCAACAAAAGTGGATGTGTTATATACTGGCGGAGTCAGGACCAAAAGTTTGGGGGAGCTATGTACAAAAAAAAAATTAACACTTAAGATTTTGATTCTTACTAAAAATGTATTTATATACTTCTAGAATTTTTTTTCTAGGTGCTAGTGTAATTGTTTTAGCTAATACTTAGGAAATTAAGTCCAATTTAAATAACAAATTTAATATCCAAATTAATCTCCAAGACTCTAAAAAATTGAATACCCAGAATTTAAAATACTCAATCAAATTTTTAAAACTATCAGACAATAAAACTACCCAATCCGAAAACAAAATTAAATAACCTTGCACTCATATGAATAATCAACAAAATTAAACAAACAAATTTTTTTTTAAAAAAAACCCAAAAATTATCAAAGGGATTAAGGACCTACCTCCACCACCCCTAAATTATAGAAGCTAACATTTATAAAAATACAAGAAAATTAAATCAACACATACAATTTTTATAATAATGTTGACTAATCAATAAAACTTTCTAAAAACTATAAAGTAGAATTAAATACTAAAATTAACAAATTAAATTAAATTTAATAACTAATTTAATTGATAAGAATTTATAAGTTAATTTGAAAATATATATATATATATATATATATATATATATATAACCTAAATCTAAGAGATAACAATTCTTTTACTAGAAGATAAAGAGAAATGGATAAATCAGAATTTTAATTCAATGCCTAATTGTTGGGTTCTTTCTTTTAAATGCTTAAATCAAAACGATATTGTCATTTAGGCATTTAAAAGAAATAGGGAAAATGGAAAATGGGGTTACTCGTATCTGTTATCGTTGGGTGGCTTCCAGCCATGTATAAGAAAGGGTGGAGCTCGCTGAAATCACCTCTCCTAGAGGTTTTTTCGCAGATCGAAGGGTCGGTCAACCCTCTGCGATTCATTGTGGTTACGTTCCTGTTTAGAAACGAGTGAAAAGAACTTGATTCCAAATTAAGTGTTGAAAATGAAAGTGGCACATTGGATTCGAGACTCAAATCTTTCACATTAAATGAGGAAGAAGTCTTACCCAATCAATTTGAAAGTGTCAAATACTTTCGGGCTCAACTTCTTCACAACCTTGAAAGTGTCATTTTTCCACAGTCGGAGCTTGTTATTTGGTGCACTTGCTATCCTTTCCTTGCTCGAATAAACCAATACTTCACCTTCCCCCAGGTCGAATTGTATCTCCCTTTAGTACTCATCCACTTGTTGAATCTCATGGGCTAACTTTTCGACGGTCATATTATGTTTGTTCCCTTTTAGAATATTCGCCAAATCAAACATGTGGTTCGAGACTTTGGTATACATAAGCTCAAAAGGTGAATTATCGGTACGTATTAGTGTGGCTCCATTATATGAGAACTCCACTTATGCAACCGCAAAATTTCATATATTTAGTTTCTCCCTACAAAGGCTCGTCAAGAGGTCACCCAAAGTTCAGTTTACCATTTCCATTTGACCATCAGTTTGGGGATGGATGGTAGTACTAAACTTTAAGGATGAACCAAATAGAGCCCAAAATGTCCTCCAAAAGTGGCTACGGAATTTAGTATTACGATCGGAGACAATACTTTTGGGAACCTCGTGTAGTCATATAATCTCCTGAAAAAAAAGTTTGGAAAACTATGTCATTTTGGAAAACTGATCAATCACTATAAAAATTGAGTTCTTGGTAGCCCCAACATGAAATTCTTAGAAAGGTCCTCCCAAATAGTTTCTGGAATCGGCAATAACATATAGATACCTGTATTTTGAGCATGTCCTTTGAAAGTTTGACACACATAGTACCTTTCTACCAAATAAGCTATATCTCATATCATCTTAGGCCAATAATACCAAAAATTAAGAACATCTAATTTCTTGTCCCTGCCAAAATGCTTGGATAAACTTTCCCTTTACAACTCTCGAATCACTCTTTCACGGATAGAAGTACACTACAGTCAAACTTGATTCTCTTTCATCTAATATCCATCAAGCAAAAAGTATTCACCATCAACTCCTTTGATTTGAACACTTTGCTCATACGCTCCCAAAGTTATTCTTTATAGTATTTCTTCAAGTGTTAAAACTGACTCAACTCCCATAGCTATTGTCTTTAACAAGTTCACCCTCCTACTTATATTCGTTACCCGATTTTGTTGACCGACTTTGTGAATAAATTTATAGGGGAACTGACTCAACTCTAGAGTTGTTATTGACTTCTCAGATACTTGAAGGCATGGTTCCTTACGCACAAATTCTCACTAAAGTAGGCCATTAGCCTATTCTCTTGTATCTACACTCTCCCGACTCTGATCCCGCTGGCATCACTCTCAATTTCATATAACTTGTCGAAATCCTAAAATGCAAGAACCAGCGTCATGCTCTGTTGGTATGTGCGATAGTCCTAAGACATTATAATCTTGAAAGTGCCCTTCATCATAAGGTAATAATATATAATATTGATTCATTTGTGCAAATCAACCTTTTAGCATATCCAATATTAGTTATTTGCTCATGTTTGATGGGTTGAGAATCCGAGCAAGTGAAACCATGAAGCAATAAGATAGAATTCTAATTCTTTCAAGCTTGGCATGCAAATTTCTTTGTTGAACTATGGTTAAAATTAAAACATTTCTTTTCTTTAATCCATATGTATCAGCAAAGATCTAAATTTACCTTTTTAAATGATTTTTGGAAAGTGTAACTATACTTTTAATGTAAAAAATAGTAATATTATATATTCAATATTTTTAACGTTGAGCAATTTTGGATTTAGAGAGTGATAAAGTTTTACTATTTTGACTGTAAAAGATAAACTCAATTCATATGAATTGAACTTTTTTTTCCCATACTTAGGTCAAAACCACCTAAAAAAAATAAATCAAAATAAAATGCACAAAACTTTGTATGGTGCATTCCGCATATATAAAGATATATTATTGGTGGTTACCGACAGCCGGGGGCACATCAACATCTATGTATTATGTGTCTAGTTTCTTCACCTATGGACCCCAATACAAGTCTTATTTTGTGGATTCTATGTATTATCTGAGTTTAAGGGCGTCTGTTTTAGCTTTTTAAAGTGTTTAACGTTTCATTTAAACAGTAAGAATATAGCGTTTGTTTAGGTGTTTAGGTTTATATAACCGCAGTGTTTAGCATTTTTTTTGGAAATTGCAGTGTTTTGAAGCTTTTTCTGAACATCTTGTTTCTACAAAATATGTTTCTTTTTTAATATTTTTTATATTTTTACAACATAATTATCGGAAGAACAAGGTTTTGTTGCGTTTAATAAATTTTTCGTTTTTATTTTTTTATATAGATTATTTTTATTAATTTGTGTAATACAATTTTTATTTTATAATGGGATAAGGTGCAAAAATACACATAACGTTTATAGGTATTAGCAATTTTACCTTAACATCTAAAATGGTACAATTATACCCTTAACATTGGCAGTCAAGAACAATTTTATCCCTAACATTGACAAATTGGATCAATTTGAGAAACAATTCATCAAACTGTCTTCTTGGTCATGAACAGGGTCGGCCCTGGGCATAGGGCCGGAGTGCGGCGGCCTAGGGCCCAAGGCTAAAAGGGGCCCAAAATTTTTAATTTAATTGAATATATACTTTTTTTTTGTTATAAATTTAGTTATAATACACATTAGGTCTAAAAATTGATCAAATAATATGATATTTTAGGTCTAAAATGGGCCCAAATTTCTATTTTTAGATTTTTTACTACAATTTTTTTTTATTAAGGGCCTATTATCTCTTATTTCGCCTGGGGTCCCTAAAATGTCAGGACCGGCCCTGGTCATGAATCATGTCATCTACACTTCACATGTGCGTCATTTTATCATCATTAGTAACCGATCACAAACATATGGTTAGACATGAAATTTTTTAAAATATATATATTATCTTTTGTACGAGTTAGACAAAAAAAAATTTAAAATATTATGCCAAATTTATAAATATTAATTTACAATTTTATTATTACATCACAAAAAAAAAATGAAATTTTTTTCTAGAAATAACTGATATACAATTGGTGTAGAATAAGAAATAAAATATTTGTGTTTTGTAATAAGATCTGAAATTGACCAAACTTGCCAATGTTATAGGTAAAATTGATATCGGCGGCCAACGTTATGAATAAAATTGTTAATGGTAAAATTGCTCTTGACTGTAAATATTAGGAGTATTTTTGCACCTTATTCTTTTTATTATTTATTTGTTGATTAATTTAAAACATGTTAATATTATTAGACCTTTTAAATTCTAACAACAACAGTTTAATATAATTTTACCAAACACTAATAATTAAACATCTAATAGCTAACAGCTAACATCACTTATTGCAACCATAAATAGCTAGCAACAACATCTATTAGTTAATAGTTGAACCAAACAGACCCTTAATGTACACAAGCATAGGAATTTTGATGTATATATATAATAAAAAAATATTAAAATTATTTTAATTAATTTTAAAAACTAAAAGATGGGTTTTTATTTATATAACTGAGAATAATTTTGTATTTTCATATAAAAAATGGAGTGACTAAAAAATTGATTAAGAAAAAATTAAAAACTTTAATAATAACATGATGAACATATTAGTATATTATTTGGCAAGGATTATGTCTATTTGGCAAGGATTATGTGTGTTTAGCATCGGGGTGTGGTGAGGAATCACGCAGGGGATCTGGTTCTTACTTTCACTCAAGCTCGTCAAGGAAGGGTCCCTCCGCCGATGGCAGAAGCTCTCAGTTTGCAGCAGGCTTTGTTATTGATTCAGGAAGTGGGATGGGAGGGGGTGATCATCGAGATGGATGCTTGCGAAGTAGTTACAACATGCGGCTGTAGCGATATATGGAAGTTTAGAATGGTTATTAAATCATGTCGAGCTTTGCTTTCTAGTCTAGTAGATAGTTCAATTACTTTTGTTAAAATGTCTGCCAACCAAACGGCTCACAGGTTAGCTAGTGAGGCTTTGTCAGTGGCGAATACATGATTACTCGATGGGGGTCAATTTTATACATGCGTTCGGAAAAAAAAAATCTTATATCGAACTTGCTTAATTTTTTTGTATATATGTGTGTTATAATTTCAGTGGTCAAGAATCAATTTTTAAGTATTATTGTAAAATTTCTCAAAATTAAGCTAGATTTTGTTTAAGATTCCGAACATGTAAAAAAAATTGGATTTAGGAAGGCCGAACAGGTAAAAAAATTATTTGAGAGGGTCTATCAAGCCAAAAAAAATAATAATTTGGATTTAATGAGGGCGTAACATGCCAAAAAAATAGAAATTTAGATTTATGGAGGTCTAACATGCCAAAAAAATTAAAAATTTGGATTTAGGGAGTACCTAATAGGCCCAAAATTGGACAAGTCTAACACTTAATGAGTCATCTTGGAGGACCAATTCAACACCCTGATAAAAAAAAGTTGAGACAAGGGGACCGAAATTATCCGGGATCAAGGTGGTTCCGGTGGCTAGAGGAGCTCAGGCCTCTGTCTACACCCCTGGGCCTTGTCCTTGGCCACGCCTATGTTTTGGTATTCAAAACCCGCTTTCTTAAGTCATGTTCTGTCTGCTGATGTAATGATGCTTCCGTTATAATAAAACACTTCCAACTTTAAGTGATCAAAAAACACTAATGATAAAATTATACTACATCCGTTTATATTAAATGTCTTTCTAGAAACTCTTTTTTGTTTCATTATACATGTCATTTTATATCATCTTTTTTCTTGCTATAAAACGTGGGTTTACAAAAATTAATTAGAATAATGAACTTATTATGGAATAAATAAATAGTGGAATCAATAAATAAGGGAAACAATGTCTTTTTTCTAATATCCTTAATTTCTATGTAACTCTCTAAAACGATATGTAATATGAAACAGGTGGAGTATTATTTTTTATACACTCACCTAAATGTTTCTGCTAAATGAAATTCTAAAGATTTAAAATCATAAAAAAAACCACTTGATCTAAAAATACAAGGTAATAGTTTTTATCAATGTTATCATAATCGGACCGGACATCAAACCGGATTGGTAACTGGGTCACAGGTCACTTGGTCGGACTGGATGGTTCGGATTGGTCGAACCGGATGACGTAATAAATAAATAAATAATATTTATATATATTAAATATATATAACTAATTTAAAATTATTTTTATACATTATATATATCCAAAACAAATTATAAACAACATTTGGTTTGTTATTTTTTGTTAATTTGAGTCTTAAATATATAACGAATAAATTAAGTTCAGAATAAATTGAAATATATCAACGTATTCTATGTCATGAGATCTTTTTAAAAATATATTATAAACTCAAAACGGACAAGTGATGAATGAGAAATTGATGCTCAAAGTGAACGACTTAAAATGCTTTGGAAGAAAATAAAAGAAAATTAAGCATTCACATCGCACATAGGAAAGAAATGAGAAACTTCACTAGTTTATAAGTAAATGATGTTTACATGCCTTTAACTAACATGCCTTTAACTAATTACTAGGAAAAATGCTCTCTCACGGGGGTGGGGGTTGCAATTGATTAACTGTTGGGTTAGGGGCGCATGATGTGGGCGACGCGAATGCCGCATCGTAATAAGGTCTCTTAACTTGGCCACTTGTGCTTGTTTTTTTTTTCCCTTTATTTAAATTTTTCAACGCTCCATTTAAATTTTTTCCCACCCAGCAGTTTCAAAGCCCGCCCCATTTATTTTTCCAACGCTCCATTGTTTAAACAGCCCTCACATCCCGCCTAAAATTCCCCAGCTCGTCCAAATTTTTTTTCACGCCTAATTCTAGAGACCCGGGGTCACCCCGGTTCCCGGCCGGACTGCCGGGTCCCGGGTCAATCCCGGATCTCTCCGGTTTTTTTAACATTCAAAAAACCGGCCAGGCTCGGACCGGCTTCCTCGCCAGTTCCCGGTCCGATCCGAGCCTTATAACATTGGTTTTTATATATATTATTTCAGACAAATATAATATATTCATCTGAAATGACAGATTTGTTGTATTTTGGTAACAAATTGATTGGAGATCTGAAATAGACTCCAATCCCCGCTTTACACCACTCGCAAGAAGGCGTTATTTATTTATTTATTGTTTTTGCAATATTTTTGGGTAATATTTTCACCAAATAGTTTGAATAGCAAGTCAGTCCTATTTTGGTCCTGCTCAGTATTCATTACATTTCAACCTTTTTAACCTGTTCGTCTTCTTGTCATGTGCAAATTTTAGTCCTTTTGCGGAATATGACACTAACTTTAACGACATAATAAGTAAGTTTCTTCAAAGCATACAGTAAAATTTATTTTCTTTTTATTATCATTATTATTTCCCCTTTGAAACCACATGGTTTGGTATGGTAAGTAAGAGATCTCAATCTCATGCTCTAACCACTCAAATCAACTGACAAATAATAACATCAAAAATAAAAATACTCAATACAGAGTCCAAAAGAATCCCAATAGAGTTTAGTAGACTAGAGAGAGACACTCGAATGCTCGTACTCCAATCCAATCCGTGCTATTTACATACTAGACTGTTAAATAATATACATAACCGAAATGATTAGAAAATTTCTACGGTGATGTGGTAACATCGTGAACATGTCATTTTTTGAGTGATCCAAACGAGGTGTACGGACCATAGTCATAGCTCTCCTAACTTGGATATACCAATATCACAAAATTTAGAAGAGAAAAACATGGAAGTCGAAAGCTCAAATACCAAACTATCCAACCCAACCTAGGGAGGAAATTAAGAAAAGCTCCTTTCATAGGAATAAACCAAAACAAAAAAGAAATCAAGTTGCAATTAGTAGTCAGAACTCAGAAGCCGCCATGTCGAGAGGTAGATGCAATCGCCACTGCCTGTGCCCATACCTTCAGCCTCGCCTTCACATCTCGAGGATCATCACCTACACAATCATATAATCAATACTCAGTTAACTGTTTCTGATGTGAAAACACAATTATACACAATTCAATTTACACAAATTAGCCAAACATAATCTATTTTAATACCTACAAATTTGTCAAACTAATTTATCAACTAGACTCTGATCCTCCTAACAATTTCAATTATCATTTTGAACCTAAATTTGGGGATAACAGTCATATATTGTGAAATTTGAACTGATACCTAAATTTAGATTTGGCTTTCACTATTAGATGAAAGAAAGACTAACCAGGGCTGGAAATGCGCCAATTGGCTATCGGAGAATTGCCGCCGCTACTAGTTTCAAATGAAGCACGATTAGGCATTTCAACCATACGTTCATGCTCCAATTCAAATCCAAGATCTCTACAAGCCTTCACTTCATCTAAATCCATACACAGTGATCTTCTTCCTCCTTTTGGCCTCGTTATCACAACAAGCCCACTCCCTTCACTCTCTCCGCTCAAACTATTACAGTAATTCAAATTCCCCATACTCAGATCTTCTTCCTTCTTAATCTTATTACTCTTCTCAATTTCACCATCCACCATCCATCTCTCCCTCACCACTCTCCTTCTCCTCCTCGAAATCTTCCTCAATTTCCCCTTCTCCGCATCATTTTCACTCGCATAATCTTTTCCCCTAATTTCACTACTCTTACTCACCACAACACCAACGTTTCTCCGCCGCGGCGGCGTAGCTGAAAGCGAGTAACATCCAGGTTCCGAATCGGACGACAGATCGAGCATACCTGTATCTACCTTGCCGTCATCGGAGAGTTCCTCATCCGCGTCGAAACTTTCAATCGATAATCTCGACAGGAACATCCTCATTCCATCACAGTCTTGATAATCATCTTCGTCGTCTTCGTTCGTGTTCATAGAACTCGTACACACAGATAACCTTGAGAGATTATGAGGATGCGGCTGATGATCGTAGCCGTCATCAGTATCGTGATCGTATTCGTCGTCTGCAACCGTTGATGATGAAATAATCATGGCGGTGTTCTCATCGGACGCCATATATTGATTTTACAGTAATAGCTAGTGATGATGATGATGATGATGAAAGGTGGGTAGGATTAAAAACACATACTACTAATAAAAGGAGTGAAAGCAGAGTAAAGTGATGAACAGAGGAAAAAGAAAAGAAGAGAAAAGTGTAAAAACGGAAGTTTTTTTTTTTTTTGTGTGTTTCAATAAATACTGATAGAGATTTGTGGCTTTTGGTTATCCGCTTCTTGTTTTATGATAAGATGAAGGTAAACATAATCATTTAGAAAGCCTATCTATTTATAAACTTCTCAGTACCGACTATGCCCTTCTATGTGTCAATCCTCTTAATTTTATAATGCAAGGGCAATTAAGGGAAATAAACGGCTTTTGCATCACAGTTCAAAGGGCGACTGGAATGGTAATTAAGCTAATTAATAATTAAAACCGACATGTATAAATTTACGTTTATAGCTACTCAAAACATTTATTTAATTTAATTCTATTAACTAGGGTTGGTTTGAAATCCTAACATTTTTGAAACAGTATAATTCCAAATCTTATTAATAAAAAGTGATTTTTTTTCATTAAAATGTATAGTTTCAACTATTACTTAGGTAGTCAAAACGTCCTCCGAATTAGTCCCTTCATTGTAAAAAAAAAAAAAAGTAGTCAAAACGTGTACTAAAAATATCTATTTTCTATTAATAAAGTTTTGCAACACACCATCTAATAATTTAAAGTGTTATTATTTTATACATATAAATAAAACCAATTTTCTTCAATAATCATGTTAAATTATTGATAACATTGTGATATTATCCCAATGATCAAAAAGGATATTCGCCAAGGACCTACCACAAGAGATCCGCGGACGAACCTATGAGGCGAATCTCCATGAACCCTCGATTTGCCATTAGAAACGGCTGGGCCGCCCCGGCAGTAAAGGCCATTAATGAGCTATCAATTAGCTAACCGCCAGCTTAAAGGTAACCAGTAACCGTCAGCTTAAAGGTAACCAGTAACCGCCATTAATGGGACATTAATGGAGACTTTCTAGTTACTGCAAGTTACAACTTCATGACTATATATATAGCCTATACATCAGGCTATCAAGGTACACACATTCACTTACCCTTTGTCAATTCAGTTTGTCAATTCAGTTTGCTCTCTTGATCTTCCTTACTGATTTTGGCATCGGAGCTTCCCCCGTCGAACCCAACGACGCCCCCACAGGAACGGAAGTTGATCAGAATTTCTCTACTTGTTATCAATTATATTTTATCTCAAATTATAATAGCAATTGCAAACTTTATTTAGTGTCTAGACATAAAAGAAAATTATATTTTTCCAAAAAAAAAAAACCAAATTTGCTTTCTAAAATCAAACTGAACAAAAGGTTTTAACTCAAAATTTAGGTCCTGTTTAATAATGATTTTGGATGCTTAAAATTAATACATTACATGTTATTGGTTTTAAGTTTGTTTGATAATACAATTTAAATATTTCATCTAAGTCATAAAATCATTTATTCATATAAATTTAAAAAATTAACTTAAAATTTTAAGTTAAATATTGTCAACTAATATTTTTAAATCTGAGACTTAATTTTAGTATTTATCAAGCAGCTATATCATTTAATACTTTCAGCATTTATAATATTCAACACCTGATAAATTGAGGAGCGGTGATGGAAATGTAATCCCTATCATGCACTATTTGCATCCTTACATTACACTCATATTAGCCATAACGTTATCTTTTTTTTCAATTAAAAAAATAACAGTGCGAATGCACCTGAAAAAAATGGAACTGAGTCGATCTATTCTATGGCAAAGCATCCGAAGCATAAATGTACACTCACTCACACGATCTTTGCCGAGAGATAGGGACATTCAGTGGAACGGGTGAACTACACTTGTTTATGGATAGATGTGTGGGACAGTGGACTCGTGTTGTATGCATATTTATATTTTTGTGTGTCAATTCACATCAAAACTGCATCGTTTTGAAACTAATATCCTTTATGGACTATATTTATTTTTTAAGCAATCAACAAACTGATTCCATTATGAACTGGTCTAAAATTGTTTCACATTTTAAGGATAAAATTTTACAAATTGTTTTACGATTAAAGGTATATTCACATGACCTAAAAACATTAACAACAAAGGTGAAACCATACCATCACTAACACACATCAAAACTCCAAAATGAAAATGTAGTTGGACGAAAATAGTAATAAGATATTTTTTCTCTCGAAAAAAACAAAAACAGTAAGATTGTATTTTATTCTTTATTTTTATCCTATCCTCCAAATTCCTAAAATGTACCTATAGTCACGAGAGGTGTGGAAAACCATCGTCTTATCAGTTTTGATGTACTCACAAGAAGTCCAATAAATTCATTCATATGCACTTTAATTATTACTCCTTTTTATGATTTCAAAAATTGGCTTCTTCCTTCCTTCCCCATAAGGCTACCGACGCCAATCTCTAATTTCTAAAACAATGTATATGTATATGTAGCCCAATCAATCTCTTTATGCACAATTAATTACATTTCCTCTTTCTAAAGCAGCCTCTGTTATTGTTCTACTTTTTTATGGTATATCTAGATTCTGCCTATAAAAACACCCCTCAATTATTGCCTCCTATTTTCTAGCACAATACCCATGCTACACATTTCAACCCTAACTACACTACTCATTTAACTATTTTCGGTGCTCTTATCTTTTTAAGGGACAATTATTAAAAAAAAAAAAAAAATGGGTTTACTATATTTGCAAATACAAACATTTAGTTTAAAATTTTGTAATAAAATTTTGAAAATATATTTTATTAGCCAATACAATAATTTTTTTTTTGAAATAAATAACAAATTCGGAGGCATAGTAATCCACTCCGAGAATTTTGATAGAGAAAGGTTTGCTCGAACTAACACATGAACCACACCATTCGCAGAACAATATATAATGTTGATAGTTACATCATTAAAAGAATCGCGAAGAGCCCTACACTCGTCAATAATAATTCTATAAGTCGAGGGGAAGCTAGGCTACTAGAGGTGATCAACCACAACTAACGCATCAGACTCCACTCTAACCTCATCCAACCACTTGCCTTTTAACCAATTGAATGCCTCACGAGTACGAATAGTTTCACCACCCCTTCTTAGATTTCCTACATGCGAAAGTACTACATAAAATCTCATAGAATCGCGTAGCACTATCCCGATACAGGAACAATTGATGCATCTACATTCAGCTTTAACACATTTAGCGAGGGACACGACCGAGCCTGCAACCCAACAATTCCCAAACCAACTACCTTCAAACTCGTCTTAGCATCTTGCTAATTCTTTAATACCGAAACACATAATTTAACGATACTTTCCACAACAACCACATTATCATTCCAAACTGCACAGTTCCTACAATACGACGTGCCTCAAATTACTGCTATCCAAACATAACATTTATCAAAACATTTTTCATCGAGTTTTGAAAAGATTCACTGTGGGTCATAGTTAAACAGTTCAATGATGCACTATTCCACACTGCTACAAAATAAGAACATTCATTAAATATATGCAAGACGGATTTAGACCTTATCCTACATAGCTTACAAATCAAATCAATTTCTATCGTTGTTTAACCTACAATTGAATCAAAATATTCACATAATTCTTGCTAGTATCAACAACCTATATTATGTTATCATGCACCTAAGGAAGCTTTAAGCCCCCACTTCGACCAATACAATACACAATTCAGCACCCTGCGAGCCCCATATTTTCCTACGAACATAATCTAATCTACTCAAAATGAAATGTGTTTTCGAAAGAAAAATCACATCCGATTTATTTTGTCGGGCCATATCCAAAAGAACGTGAGTTGACCATAGGTTGTCCAGTCTACGATAATTCCATATCAAGATGCTTATAATGCTCGGCAGAACTGTCCATCAAATCATTAGCAATGACACTCGATAAAACCATGATTAGATTAAGAAAGCAAAAGCAATTACAAATCACAAAACTTTGTCATGTAAACAAAACAAAACATATTCACCAATATGATAAGAGCTTGTGCTCAATTGTAAATAATAAATTTTTAAATAATAATGTTTCTTTATTTTTTTAAACAAAAATAATACCGTTTATTAAAAATGCATTGTGTGTAGTTTACCCTAATTTTAATCCATAAACTCTTAATGTCAATTAAAAATGGGTTAAATACATTAGGACTTCATAAATTTCTAAAAAAAAAAAAAAAAAAAAATCAAATGGTCCCTAAACTTTGAAGATATCTCATTAGTCCATTAAATTTATTTTGAATGATTTAGTGACTCTCTCTACTTAATTTAAATTGATTTATTTACACTTTTGAACTTGCTAAAATCTACATAAGTTTGATTCAAGTGATTCAAGTGATGCACGCTTTAACTTATTTAAATTTCTTTCTACACTGACATATAATAATAAGGTTTAATCTAGTCGCATTAACTAAGAGCTAATATCATATTTTTAAAAATTTAGAGCGCGAGCCATTTTTTTATAGTCAAGTTCAAGGTTCATATAATGTGTTGAACCATTAAAATGTGTATGTATATCTTCATTATGTAAGCTGATAGATTAAAATTAAATAAACAAAAAAAGTAGACTAAATAATAAAAATGAAGAAGCTTTATGTAGGAGGAGATTTAGAGCCAAATTGAAAATGTGTAGTCAAAATATAGTCTTTACCCACATTTCCGAAACTACCCATATGACAAAGGAAGAGAGTGGAGGATAATTTCGGCAGTGGATAAGGATAACAGTCCTAAAAACTTTGGGCCCCATTAGGCCCAGAAAGCAACTATTTGATTTGATAAGGATGTTCGTCCAAGTGATGCATTATACCGCGTTTAATAGCACAGGTGTCCGCGTTTTCCATTTCTCACCCTCCGGGCCCACTTAACCTGGCCCACGACTTAACACAACGCCAAGTCTTACCTAAGTAGTATACTATTATTTAAAATAACACGTGTTCTTTCAGCAATGATCCCAACGCATCACTTCTACTCTCTTTACTGAATCACTTAACTTTGACCCATCTCTTTATTTTATTATTTATTCAGCCAGTCCTTTTTCCTTTTTCCCCTTTTTAAGTTTTAATATGTTATCTGAATCCATTTTCCAAAATCAAAATTATATATTTTATTATTATTTTGGGAAAAAATACAATTAAAAACACATTATAAGAAAGTGCAATATTGATAAACTAAATCAATTTAAGACATTATTAAACAAAAATGTATATATTTTTTGTATTTTGCATCAAGCATATCATCAATTTTCTCAATTTATTCTAGAAGAAATCATATGTATCTTTTTTAAAAACTTTACAATAGTTTAGAAATGAAATTTTTATACTTGATAAAATATTTAAATTTATTTTTTACATATAACACGTGTAATACATAATAATTTTTTTTAATTTCATTTTCCATATGTATCATGTTTTTATTATGAATATGAGCAAGTAAATGAACAAATTCCACATGCTCATTAAGGTGTATGTGACAAGACTGCATTGACAAAATCGATATTCTCTATTAGTACGTTTTATTAATAAATTTATGGTTATTTATTTATTTTATATCAAACATTAACTAAAAATCAAGTACGATAGAGGAGTATCGTCGAAAGTAGAATCAAATAACATTTTTTTGATCATATACTATAAAAGCGAATAGGTTTGTGAATTTAATTGTAAAATATTGATATTAAACTCAAATATATATATTAATATCAATTATATTAGATATGCATTAAGATTTTGAATTATATATTTGGCTGTAATATTATTTTAAAGGGATTTACTTTTTATTTTTTTTTATGTAATGAACCTTTATATTTCTATCAAATGACTAAAATTTCAAAACGTGAGTTCATATATATTTTCAAATTCAATAATATGTTTAAAGTATTTGATAAAATATTATATATTTCGTGCAACATGCGTGTCTTCAACTAGTGATATATATACAATGGAGATCATGAGCCGAACATATTTTCCAAGGGGAGGTGTCATTGCTAGAAAAATTTATAGATTGTCTTTAAAAAAAAATATACATATTATTTTCATACAATTATGTTCCAAACTTGATTCAACCCGATTATTAAATGACTATTGAATTCTACGAGACAACATCTATTAAAAACAATGCAAAATTACTTTATTTCAATTTTGGTAAACATAATCTGGATTAAACTCAAAACTAGAACCAAACTCTTTGATAATAAAATTCATAATGGAAAAGTGTATTCGTTTATTAACGGTTCAATTGTACTCTTCATGTTTTATATTACATATCTTTTTAGGAAGTTGAACATAAATTACGAATATTAGAAAAAAAACTTTGTTATTTTTTATTTATTGATTCTACTATTCATTTATTTTATAATAAGTTTATTATTTTAATTATTTTTCATAAATTCATATTTTATAGTAGATAAAATGTGACTTAAGGTGTATTGATTATATTAAAATGATATGTATTATAAAATAAAAAATAACATGTTTAGAAAAATATGTAATATAAAATGAATAAAGTTTTTTCTATATGAAATATAAAACGGAGAAAGTATTATTAACTGAGGTTAAAAATAAAATTACTCTTATTGAGTGACATCGATGTGGATATTTTTAAACTACATAAAATAGAGCTGAGTGAGTATAGTAAAACTGCCGCTCACCGACCGCTATTAAGTTGACTTGTCGCCTCCTTAAGCTAGCTGTTTCAATAGGATAGACGGTTGGAATAGTCGCTTTGGTTATTAAGATGCTTACACGTGTCCTGTCTTTTTTGGCGGTTATTATCAGAAGCGGACACTATCAAGTAAGACCTGTGGATAGAGGTGAGGCAACGAGGCCATCTCTGAAATTCTGCGGTTACTATTGCAACTTAGTAAATGGGTCCCATCCAATTGATTTCTGTTGGTGGGGACACAATTTAATACGTGATTGCACATTTTTTTTGTGTTTTGAATAATTTTTCCTTCCCAAATAATGTGTAGCTCTGAAATCAACAGAAATTATATTTCAAAACATGAATTGGGCTGTGCATTAAATAATTTCTTAATCAATCGCATTTATTTTTATACGAAGAAATATTTACAACCTCAAGTTTAGATTAAAATAATGATTTATTTGATTACTTAATAAGGTTTCAACTATTAATTTAGATTTTAATTTTCGTTGAAGTTTATTTATAATCCATATTTATCACCGCAATTGATGAGACAGTGCATTATGAAAACTAAATTATGTATTTTATATTAAGCATGAGATTTGTTTTCTGGTTTAAATATACTAGCATCACAAAAACAATTAAATCAATTCATATATTGAAATATTGCACAGTCGAACTCAATATTATTCAAGTTTTCTAGATTGACTATAAAGAAAAAAGTTTTATAGATTGGAGAAAAAAAATTAAATGAATTTATTTTTAAGGAAAAGTGATTTTAGGTCTTAACATATTAAATTAATTAGATTTCTCAAAAAATAAATAAATTAGAAATTGACACCGATTGATAAATGTTAGAATATATTATATGTTAGTATATAATAATGAGTATATCATGATAATTTAACACAATAGAATAATTATTTTAGTGTTTGCCATCCATTTTCGAAAATAACTTTCTCTTTTCAATTTCACGTGAAAATGAGATCCAGCAAATATAAATATTATCTCATTGATAAACTTAATTACCATAGAAGAGGGTGTAAATTTTAAAGAATCTCTTTTGTTCCGTCTATAAATTATCGATTAAGATTGATTTGAGTGGTTAAAGGCTTTAAGTCGCTCAAGCTAGATTTTGAGTTCGAATCCTACCGTACGCCAAAAGCTTTAATTGGAAGATGATCTATCTAAAGAATGTCTGACAAGTCTCGAACCGAGAAATCAAACTAAAAAAATTGTAATCCGAACATTTAAGTCCTGTTTAGCAAAGAGATTTTTTAGACAAAATTAGAGATTCAAACTACTTTATAGGTTTTGACTAATCAAACATCTAATAATTATATTTCGTAAAAAAAGGTTTCAATTAGCCTTTTATGAGTCAAACTTCTAATTTTGAAAAAGCTAATTTTTAGATCTTTTAAAGAACATATTTAACCTTAATTACTACCATTTGTCCAAATAAAATATTGTTTTTGTTCATTTACAAAAAAAAAAAAATAATAACATGATAAACATATTCATCTAACCAGTGACGGAACAAGGAATCTATACTTGGGAGACTAATTTTAGCTTTATCGTTGGGAGTATTTTTTCGAAGTCCAGTCCGTTAGGACTGGGTAAATTTTTTTTAGCCTCCAGCATGCTACAACTTTGTGATTTTGGTATGTTGGCTAAAAATTATAATATTTTTTACACCTTTTTATTTTTAGCTATAAATTATTTATAATTTTTATAAAATTTAATATAGAAATTAAGTTATTTAAGTCTCAAAAGTAAGAATTTGATTTTTTTTAATGAAAAAAAAGATAATAGCAAAAATAATTTAGCTTCTACCATGCTAGAACTTTGTGATTTTGGTATGTTGGCTAACATTTTTACACTTTTTTTTTATTATTTTTAGCTAAATTATTTATAATTTTTATAAAATTTAATTCAGAAATTAAGTTATTTAAGTCCCAAAAGTAAGAATTTGATTTTTTTTTAAATGAAAAAGAGATAAAATAAATTCTAAAAAAATATAATAAAAATAAATTCAAGAGTGTTATGTTAATAAAGAGCTCATTTGAAAAAATAAAGTTTAAATAAGTAAGATTTATTTAAGGCAAAAAATATAATTAAGTCCCTGAACTTTACCTGTTTTAAAGATCAAGTCTCTAATCAATTATTTTTCCATATTGAGCCATTGATCATTAATTTTGTTATGAATTTGACCCTTATTTAACTTTTCTGTCGAGTTTGGACGTGGAGAAAATCGATCTGGCGATTTTAAGGCTGAAAATCACAAAATGAGAGAGGAGAAAATCAAGTTTGGATGAATCTACTATAAATTAATTTCCATAATTTCTTGTTACTTACTCTCTATCTATCGTAATCAATAAACTCTTATTTTTATTTGTCTATGTCAATAAGCCGAATCGCTCTAATGATGCGTTTCGACCCAAACTTAACGGAAAAGTTAAATAAAGGCCAAATCCATAACAGAATCAATGATCAGGGGGGTCAATATGGAAAAATAATTGGTAACGAGTTTGATCCTTAAAACAGGTAAAGTTCAGAAACTTAATTATGCTTTTTGCTTTTATTTAACAAAATGAGTTCGTAGGATTGAACCATGACCAATCACTTTAGAATAAAACTCTTAACTTAACTCAACTACCTTCACCTATTAAAATAATACTACATCAATATAATATAAACCACGGCTCCGCCTTTGAGTATAGTTAGTTTTGTCCATTTAGCACCCTCCTCCGACTGTGGGTTGGCTCCGCCCCTACATCTAACTACATTTTAGCAGTAAATGTCAATAATATATCTAAATTTACTATTATATTTCTATTCAAAATTATATGGATTAAAATTAACAATTAAACTAAATAATACATATTATCGAAAACTTTGAAAAGAATATAAAAATATTAGATTTTTATTTTTGTAAAATGTTAAATTATAAATTAATTGGTATATATTAGAAAATTTATTATATAATTATATTATATAATATCCAAAATACTATTAGTAATTCAAGTCTAAAATTTTGGATCCAACATTTAAGATCATAGATAAAGATTCTACTTTTATTACTAAAACTCTAAAAATAATTTCATTGTTTAAATATATTTTTTTATATATATAAAGAATTAAGTTAATAGCCATAAAATATTAATATCCTAATTTATCACTTTATATAAATATCTATTAGTAATAAGTTAAGTTTTTCTAAACATTTTTACACAAACAACTAGTAAAAATAGCTAAATAAAAAGTTAATTAGTTAACAAAAAAAACTCCATCGGACAAATAGGCCACATCAAAGAATATAAACATACGAAGCTTCATGAATAAAAAAAGAAAGGTTATGTATCCACTACATAGATCATAGCTGGCTGTAATCGAGCCGAGCCGAGTCCGAGCTGAGCTTTGGTCTGTTCAAGCTCGGCTCACCATAAAATTAACGAGTTCGAGCCCGAACCGAGCTTGCTATAAAATTAACGAGCCGAATTCGAGCCAAGCTTTAGCTTGCTCAACGAGCTTGTTTCGAGCCCAAAATCCTCTTTTGGACTTGGTTCATTAAAAAATTTATCTAACCATGAATTAATCATTAAGCAAAGTTCGTGAATAAATAAACAAGATGCTTACAAATAGTTTGTCTATTACTCATTTATTATGTTTGTAAACGAACTCATCTAATAGCAAATGAAATAATATTAAGTTTAGATATTTGTGAACTAACACAAAACTATATAGTTTTCTACAAAACTAAAATTTGTTCATAAATGTTCTAATCGAGCCTGCTCGCGAGCTTTGACCTGCTTAAGCTCGGCTCGTTTACGAATCGAGCCAGTAAATCGTGTTCACGAATGGCTCATTTACAAATCAAGCTTGTTGGTCCCTTGTAAGGTTGCAAATATAGTTCCAAGGGGGGGGTTAGGAACTATTTTACCTTTTTAAAATGATTAGGGCAGATTTCTTTCCTTTGAGAAAAGATTATGTAACAGCGGCACTTAGCAATCAGCAAGCTTTAGCTTGCTCAACGAGCTTGTTTCGAGCCCAAAATCCTCTTTTGGACTTGGTTCATTAAAAAATTTATCTAACCATGAATTAATCATTAAGCAAAGTTCGTGAATAAATAAACAAGATGCTTACAAATAGTTTGTCTATTACTCATTTATTATGTTTGTAAACGAACTCATCTAATAGCAAATGAAATAATATTAAGTTTAGATATTTGTGAACTAACACAAAACTATATAGTTTTCTACAAAACTAAAATTTGTTCATAAATGTTCTAATCGAGCCTGCTCGCGAGCTTTGACCTGCTTAAGCTCGGCTCGTTTACGAATCGAGCCAGTAAATCGTGTTCACGAATGGCTCATTTACAAATCAAGCTTGTTGGTCCCTTGTAAGGTTGCAAATATAGTTCCAAGGGGGGGGTTAGGAACTATTTTACCTTTTTAAAATGATTAGGGCAGATTTCTTTCCTTTGAGAAAAGATTATGTAACAGCGGCACTTAGCAATCAGCAAGCTTTAGCTTGCTCAACGAGCTTGTTTCGAGCCCAAAATCCTCTTTTGGACTTGGTTCATTAAAAAATTTATCTAACCATGAATTAATCATTAAGCAAAGTTCGTGAATAAATAAACAAGATGCTTACAAATAGTTTGTCTATTACTCATTTATTATGTTTGTAAACGAACTCATCTAATAGCAAATGAAATAATATTAAGTTTAGATATTTGTGAACTAACACAAAACTATATAGTTTTCTACAAAACTAAAATTTGTTCATAAATGTTCTAATCGAGCCTGCTCGCGAGCTTTGACCTGCTTAAGCTCGGCTCGTTTACGAATCGAGCCAGTAAATCGTGTTCACGAATGGCTCATTTACAAATCAAGCTTGTTGGTCCCTTGTAAGGTTGCAAATATAGTTCCAAGGGGGGGGTTAGGAACTATTTTACCTTTTTAAAATGATTAGGGCAGATTTCTTTCCTTTGAGAAAAGATTATGTAACAGCGGCACTTAGCAATCAGCAAGACACTGGCTTAGTCAACTAGTGACTAGGTCAGCTTCGTTGCTTAGGTCAGGAAATAGCACTTAGAGTCTATTCCTGAACTAGCTCGTTGGTAGCGCACAACTCAGCTTGACCTCTTTTACTTGGTTAGTTTTAGTTTTTTTTAAGCAAGCAATATATTAAGGAGTTAAGGGTTAGAAATACTTCACTCAGCGGAGTTATCCAGGTTCGGCTTCTTCTAAGCCTACGTCCTGTCCCCGGAACACGTTCCGAGATTTCCAATTCACTACTGAGCTCTTTAAAGGTAGAGACTCGAAAACCTTTTACAAGTCAGAAGCTGAGTATAACAAGAGTACCTTCCTCTATACCTCTACTCACTTCTATTCTAATTCACTAAGTACTAAAACCGAGTACTTAGCTTCTCCTTTCTATTCCTAGAAATGATTAAGATTTGTCCTAAACAACAATTGCTAGAACACCTTAGATGATTGGGGATCAATCACTCTAGACTTTTACACAAATGAATAAGCTTGTAGTGTAAGAATTTGCTTTGCTTTTGATGGAGAACTTTTATACACGTTTGGTCAGCGTAACGGCTTTAGCTCAAAGTTCTCTATTGAATGTGGATTCTGAATGCTCTATTTATAGAGAGCTGTGAGAGCTTCTGGTTATTTCGAATTTCGAAATAACCGTTGGAGGGAAACGGCTACAGGTCGTTTTCACTCAGTCTGTCAGCAGTTCTCTTGGCCAATCAGATTCCAGCATCTTCTGTTCTTCGGTCAGTGTGACAGTATGTTCCTCCATTTTAGGTAACGTCAACCAGACAGCTTGCTGCGTCTTCTGATCTTTACTAAGAGAGGAAATACTTTGTCTGGAAGCTGTCTTGTGGTCAGCGGCTGTCTTGTACGTTTTGTCAAGACAGCTCAGCAGCTTCTAGCCGAAGTTGTCTACGTGGATCTTCTGGATCCTTCTTTGCTCAGCATGCGTTTCATCACTTCAACGGCATCGTTTTGAAATACGCGGGCTGAGTGATCTTGGGCTTGTTTGACTTGGGCCTTGACTTCCATATAGGGCTTGAGCCTTATGATCTTTATGTCTTATAATAAATTATAAACTCAATATTGAACAAACACATTAGTAACAATAAATCAAAGCATTTAAACTTAGTGTGTTGTAGAATATTTAATTTCACTTAATTAATTTTGTCAAATCAAAATCCTGTGGAAAGGTGTTTCAACAAACTCCCCCATTTTGATGTTGGCAAAACTAATCAGCAAGGAATCTCAGCGTTGAGCTCCCCCATGATAGTTGACCTTTTTGATTAAGTGAACTCCCCCGTCAGGGCTGAGCTACTGACTTAGTTTTATTCTAGACATTCTAAGGTTTAATTGAATAAGTCTAAGATCAGTTTTCAGGTATAGGTCAGCTTATGGGACATATTCTATTTTACTCAGTATTCAGCGGAAGTAAAGTATAGTGACAGAGCGCTTAGTAATTTATTTGTTCAATGGTTTAGTTTAGACAGGTTCAAACATTAATTTCTACGCAGCATGCATTCAGATAATACTTAGCATTTGAAAGGAATAACAAAAGAAGTTAGGCATATTGAATTGCTTGAATAAAAATAAAAATAAAAGTTAAAAGGACATTCATAGGGAATTCCTAACTTCTAAATTCTTCCCTAACTTCTAACTTTGAGTTCCTTCTCCTCCTTCTCCTGAATTGCCACTTTTCTCCCCTATTTTGCCAGCATCAACAGTAGGCAAATTCCCGGTAGGGGCAGTGGACTTGGTGAGTTCTTACAGCAGACGAATTTGACCCTCCAAAGAATTCATGTGATTGACCATAGTCAACATGAGTTCGGTCATTTTGGTCATTTGAGTTTGGGTTGGTTGCTGCGCCTGAACCGAAGAGAAGTGGTTGATCAGGTCATGGATTTCACACAAAATTTGGTGAGTTACAGATGGATGAGAGGACTGATCTTGAGTGGACTGGTTATGGTTTGGTGGAGGATGAACTTGTTCTTTAAGCAGAGTGTGAGCTGAGGCAATAACACGCCGTCCTGATTCAGTAGCACCTAGGTGTGCAAATTGGGTAGGAGTGCACTCGCACTGAGTGCCTTGAGTAGCAACAGGACTACGGGGTGTGTTGACTTCAGGTGCTGAGTTGCTCTGGTATTGAGTTGGAGGTGGAATTTGAGCTTCTTTTGGACTAGCAGGGTTTTTGGCTTGTTTCTCATTTTGAGTAACAGAGGCTTGTTTTTGTGGAGAATCCTCTTGAGTGATGTTGGGCTCAAGAACAGTTTCTTCTTCCTTATCCATATCTCCTACTGTTCTCATTTTCTTCTAAGCCGACTCAGCTATTTCCTGATCAGCTTTCGTCTTGTTTCTTTGCATTAGCCTTACTTTTCTTGGGACAGTACGAATATCCTTCGAGCAGGTTCCCTTTTTCTTCTCATTCTCAGCTTGAGCAATCTCAGATGGCACAGTAGAAGTATACTCAGTTTTAGGTTCATTTGTTGGTTCTGCACCCTCATCAGATTGAGCAGTTTCAGAAGACTGCTCCAGATCTATTAGATTTTCCATTTCTCCAATGGCTTGCTCAATCTCAGCCATAATATCCTCCTTCTCGGTGTTTCCATTTCCGTCATATCCTTTCAAGGCTTGACTATGTGATAGTCCATTCAACAGACCTGCAGTGATAACATTTCCTGATGAACTTATTTCACCTATAGTCTCTATATTCTTGTCCTGTATTATCTTTGTGATGAGATAACCCAAACGGAGCTTCCTTCCACTTCGTTGAAAAGCTCCGACCAAAAAGACAGGAAGATTGAATGGAGTGCTGGTCAGCATATGCCAGATGAAACATTGTTCAAAGTTGGAGGCGGATGAGGGTGAGCTGAGTTTAGGAAAGATGAAGTTGGTCAGCATGAAGTGGACCATCTTCTGATTTTTGCCCATGCAGGTGCTGGGTACTTCTCCTTTGTGGTCTCTGGGTTTACAGAACCCCTTCATCTTTTCTGCGATGGCTTTTGGTATTGGCTCCTTTGTTGTCCTGAACTGGATCCCTGTGTTTGGTATATCTAGCAGTGTTGCTAGATAATCAGGAGTTATCACTATCTTTTGACCTTTAATTGTGGTCTCTAAGTAGTCAGAGTCATCTGCATCAACGTGCAGGTTGGAGTAGAATTCTCTCACTATCGTGGGATAGGTTTGTCCGGAAAGGGAGAAGAGACCTTTCCATTTGTTCTTTTCGATCCATTCACAGAATGGTTTCGCAGAAGAGACGAAACCAGAAGGAAAGTATCGGCTCCTTAGTACTTCTTGATTCTTGGTCCAAGAGTGTACCTTAATCATCCTTCTTATCATGCTAGTTGAAGGATCAGCCTGATTAGTGGTTTTGAGGGTTGGAGAGAAAGTACTTTTGCTATAGGACATTTTTGAAGTTCTGAAGTTCTTAAGTGCTTAAGGAAAATTCTGAAGCTTTCTAAAGTTCAGTACGCATAGAGAGAAGGTAGTGGGGAAATACCCACTATTTATAGATTTTTTAACTTAGGTTTCCGTTTGAATTTAGGTCGATTTTGCCCTTGGGTTGTCCAATCGGCAGAAACCCTAACATTTATGACACTTTAAGACGTATTCGACGCATGCGCAGTACAGGTGTCATTACGTGTGTGGTGGCATTAAATGCTAATAATTACTTTTACTCAGCGTGTGTTGTTATAAACGTTTCATATTCTGAGTAGTCAGTTTTGTTCAACGGATAGTTATAGAGATTAGTTACTCGGCATGAGATAACTCACTCAGTGTGCATTTATTTCTGGGCATGTGATTTTGAATGAAAATCTTTAGGCACTCAGCATGGTATCACTCATTCAGCATGCATCATATCACATTTTTACTTAGGAATTTTAAGACAGTCGATTAAACATACCAATGGCTTCTCTCAGTATGCTGAATTGCTCTCGTGCTAGAGGCTTTGTAAAGATATCAGCAAGCTGCTCATCTGTTGGCACATAAGTCAGCTTAATTTCTTTCTTGAGTACATGATCTCTGATGAAGTGATGTCTTATGCTGACATGCTTCATCCTGCTGTGCTAAATTGGGTTCTTTGAGAGGTCAATTGCACTTTTGTTGTCGCATTTGACTTCAATTGTCTTTGTTTGAACACCATAATCTTCAAGCTGTTGCTTAATCCATAGGACTTGAGCAACACAGCTTCCAGCAGCAATGTACTCAGCTTCAGTTGTGGACAGGGCTACTGACGCCTGCTTCTTGCTGAACCAAGATACAAGACAGCTTCCTAGGAAATGGCATCCTCCAGAGGTGATTTTTCTTTCGAGCTTGTCCCGTCCATAGTCAGCGTCAGTGTATCCAATGAGTGTAAAGTCATGAGTATTTGGATACCACAAACCTGCATTTACTGAGCTTTGCAAATATCTAAGGATCCTTTTTACAGCTATGTAATGGGATTCCTTAGGGTTAGCCTGATATCTAGCACAATAACATACTGAGAACTGAATGTCCGGCCTACTTGCTGTTAAGTAAAGTAAAGAGCCAATCATACCTCAGTACAACTTGCTGTCTACTGACTTACCATTCTCATCAGCACAGAGGACAGTGTCAGTGCCCATAGGAGTGGATATTGGCTTACAATGTTCTAGTTCATATTTCTTCAATATCTCCTTGGCATATTTAGCTTGACTGATGAATATGCCATTCTTTCCTTGTTTAATTTGAAGTCCAAGGAAGAAGTTGAGTTCTCCCATCATTGACATTTCGAATTCAGTCTGCATTTGCTTGCTAAATTCCTTGCACATAGATTCATTAGTAGCACCAAATATGATGTCATCTACATATATTTGTGCCAGTAGGGTATCTTTACCCTTTCTCTTAATGAATAAGGTTGTATCAGCTTGACCTCTGACATAATTTCTAGTCAGTAAGAAGTTGGTCAGCCTCTCATACCAAGCACGTGGTGCTTGCTTGAGACCATACAGAGCCTTTTTGAGTTTGTAAACGTGGTTTGGGAACTTAGAATCCTCAAACCCTGGAGGCTGATTGACATAGACCTCCTCGTTTATTACTCCATTAAGAAATGCACTTTTAACATCCATTTGAAACAGTTTAAAATTCATATAAGATGCATATGCACATAAAATCCTAATTGCTTCTAGCCTTGCCACTGGGGCAAAGGTCTCACCGTAGTCAATACCTTCTTACTGACTGTAGCCCTGAGCTACAAGTCTTGCCTTGTTTCTGACTACGTTTCCTTGTTCATCCAGCTTGTTCCTGAAGACCCATCTCATTCCAATGGTCTTTTGGCTCCTTGGATGTGGCACTAGCTCCCATACATTATTCCTCCTGAATTGGTTGAGTTCCTCTTGCATGGAATTCATCCAGAATTCGTCATGCTCAGCTTCGGCAAAGTTCTTCGGCTCCTGAACTGAGACGAAAGCTACATTGCCGAGATACTTCCTTAGTTGATTCTTTGTCATCAGCGTATTTCCAGCTGAGTCAAGAATTGCATTTTCTGAATGCCCTCTTGGGACTCTTATCTCCTTGGGTAGATTCGTGTCTTGTTCTATTTGTGTTTCAACATTCTCTGCAGAAGTAGATGGGTTAGTGAAAGTAATCTTAGGTTCACTCTTACTCTTGGTCATCCGTTTTGTGAAGGACTCAGTAGCTGGTTCTTGATCAGCAGGTGCTGAGTTTGGTTCATCTTCTATCAGCGACTGGTATCTTCCTGCAGGGTCAGTTTCATCGAATTGCACATGTATAGATTCTTTTAATACTTGAGTTCTCTTATTAAAAACTCTGTATGCTTTGCTGTTTGTTGAGTAGCCTAGAAAGATAGCCTCATCAGCTTTTGAATCAAACTTTGCTAAGCTATCTTTGGTATTTAAAATAAAACATCTACAGCCAAAGGCACGAAAGTATCCAATGTTGGGCTTTCGTCCTTTCCAAAGTTCATAGGGGGTTTTCTTAAGTATAGGTCTAACTAGAGCCCTATTTAGAATATAGCATGCTGTGTTAACAACTTCTTCCCAAAAATACTTTGGAAGCCTATGCTCATCCAGCATTGTCCTGGCAATCTCAACCAGAGTTTTGTTCTTCCTTTCAACAACCCCATTTTGCTGAGGCGTTCTAGGAGCAGAGAAGTTGTGGTCAATGCCGCTGGCTTCACAGAATTCAACAAACTTTTGGTTTTTGAATTCTCCACCGTTATCACTACGGATATGAGCTAATTTTAGGTCTTTCTCATTTTCAATTTTCCTAACCAAATTTGAAAATGTCTCAAAGGTCTCATCCTTGCTGGTCAGCAAGATAACCCACGTATACCGAGAGAAGTCATCTACAATGACCAAGGAAAATCTTCTTCCACCCAGACTCAGCGGCTGGACTGGACCAAAGAGATCCAAGTGTAGTAACTCTAACGGACGTTTAGTTGAGACAATGTTTTTACTATGAAAAGATTGTTTGGTTTGTTTTCCAGCTTGGCAAGCATGGCATAGTTGATCTTTTTGAAATTTAAGTTCAGGCAGTCCCTCAACCAATTGCTTTCTTGCTAATTTGGCCAGGAGGTCCATGCTTACATGACCAAGTCTCCTGTGCCATAGCCATGAATTTTCTTCCTTTGTGACTAAGCATACAGTTTTTGAAAACTTCTTTTCTAGGTTCAGCATGAAGACATTGTCTATCCAAGGGGCAGTTAAGATTAACTCATTTGTTTTTCCCTCATATATTTGACATCCAGTATCATCAAATATAACTTTTCTCCCATTATCACATAGCTGAGCTACGCTGAGTAAGTTATATTTGAGTCCGCTGACTAGGGAGACAGATTCAATAGTGGGATTACCTCCAACGGTGCCTGATCCTACTATCTTACCCTTTCTGTTGTCTCCAAAACTTACGCTTCCTCCTCATTTACGTTCAAACGTGATGAATTGAGTTTCATCACCCGTCATATGCCTTGAGCATGCGCTGTCAATATACCACATTTTTGACTTCTCGGCACATCTCAGGCTTACCTGCATTGTGATCAGTTTCCTTTAGGTACCCAATTCTTTTTGGGTCCTGACTTGTTAGGGTCAACAGGTAAAGCATCATATTTTATTTTGTGGCGACATATATTGATAGTATGGCCACTTTTTCCACAGAAGTCACAACTGACTTTCTGTTTAGGATTCTTTACTGACTTGTCAGCACCCCAGTGCTGAGCGTGCCAGCACACCTTAGTGGTGTGTCCTACCTTCCCACAAAAGTCACACTGGACTCTTCGCTGGGGATTTTGACTCTGCTGAGTACCTTGGTACTGAGTACCTTGATACTGAGTTGTCAGAGGAAAATTGTTTTTGTTTGGAACCTTTAATTGGTTCTGAATGGTTGTGACATCCTTCCTCAGTTTCTTGGAAACCGACTGGACTTCAGAGACAGACTCATGAATGGTTTTCATATTTTCATGTAAAACTGAGTTGTCTTGAAGAAGGTATCTGAGGTCACTCAGTTTGACAAGTGTATAAAGATCACTCAGGGCATTACCCATTTCATTTCTGAGTTGAGAGAGTGAGATTACCTCATTAGATTGCTTTTCATTATCTGACTCATCAGATTGGTCAGCATGCTCAGAAATACATGGTTCAGCAAGTTCGTCAGCCATGAAACATATCTTTGCTGACTCTGTGGCCTCAGCTTCAGTTGATGAAGAATCATCACTGTCACTCCATGTTGCCACCATTGCCTTCTTCCCATTCTTTTTGTCATGCCTCAGAGTTGGGCAGCTTGACTTGATGTGTCCGGTTTGATGGCACTCAAAGCATGTAATGGGCTTTGAGCTATCCTTCTTGAATTTGCTGTCACTTGAGTCAGCCTTATACTTGTCAAATTTTCTATAAGGCTTTTTGGAGTATTTGTCATTTCTTTTGAACAACCTCTTCATTTTCCTCGTGAACATAGTCATCTCCTCATCGTCAGTTGAGCCATCATCAGTTGAGTCAGCTTTCATGACAAGTGATTTTTGCTTCTTGTCTTCGGATTTTTCCTTCACCTCAAAATTCTTCATGGATATCTCATGGGTCAGCAGTGAGCCTATGAGTTCATCATATTTATAGGTGGTTAAATCCTGAGCTTCTTCAACGGCTGTCTTCTTGGCTTGCCAGTCCTTAGGAAGACTTATGAGTATCTTCTTGACTTGTTCTTCCTCAGTGAAGATTTTTCCAAGTCTTTTGAGCTCATTAATGATGTTGGTGAACCTTGCATTCATGTCTGAAATGCCCTCATCATTGTTCATCTCGAACAGCTCGTATAGTCTCATCTGCTGATTCACCTTGGATTCTTTTACTTTGTTTGTTCCCTCGTAGGTGACTTCCAGCTTCTTCCAGATCTCTTGTGCCGACTCACAACCTGAGATTTTGTTATATTCTGCAGCATCGAGCACACAGTGAAGCATATTGATAGCCGAAGCATGGTTTTGAAGCTTCTTGAGATCATCCTCTGTCCATTCAATCTCAGCTTTAACAACTGACTGGCCAGCAACAACTTTCACAGGTACAAACGGGCCTTGGACTATAGATAGCCAGGCACTCATGTTTGTAGCTTGAATGAAGTTCTTCATCCTATTCTTCCAAAAGGTATAGTTTGACCCGAATAATAGGGGAGGCCTAGTAATGGACAGCCCCTGAGGTAATATCTGAGTTGTCTGGTTTCCAGGGAGAAACCGAGTGCTGTTTTCACCCATGGTATGGATCAACTCAAGGTTGTTAGACCTTTAGTAATGAGCTTTTAAGCTCTGATACCACTTGTTGGTCCCTTGTAAGGTTGCAAATATAGTTCCAAGGGGGGGGGGGGTTAGGAACTATTTTACCTTTTTAAAATGATTAGGGCAGATTTCTTTCCTTTGAGAAAATATTAGGTAACAGCGGCACTTAGCAATCAGCAAGACACTGGCTTAGTCAACTAGTGACTAGGTCAGCTTCGTTGCTTAAGTCAGGAAATAGCACTTAGAGTCTATTCCTGAACTAGCTCGTTGGTAGCGCACAACTCAGCTTGACCTCTTTTACTTGGTCAGTTTTAGTTTTTTTTAAACAAGCAATATATTAAGGAGTTAAGGGTTAGAAATACTTCACTCAGCGGAGTTATCCAGGTTCGGCTTCTTCTAAGCCTACGTCCTGTCCCCGGAACACGTTCCGAGATTTCCAATTCACTACTGAGCTCTTTAAAGGTAGAGACTCGAAAACCCTTTACAAGTCAGAAGCTGAGTATAACAATAGTACCTTCCTCTATACCTCTACTCACTTCTATTCTAATTCACTAAGTACTAAAACCGAGTACTTAGCTTCTCCTTTCTATTCCTAGAAATGATTAAGATTTGTCCTAAACAACAATTGCTAGAACACCTTAGATGATTGAGGATCAATCACTCTAGACTTTTACACAAATGAATAAGCTTGTAGTGTAAGAATTTGCTTTGCTTTTGATGGAGAACTTTTATACACGTTTGGTCAGCGTAACGAATTTAGCTCAAAGTTCTCTATTGAATGTGGATTCTGAATGCTCTATTTATAGAGAGCTGTGAGAGCTTCTGGTTATTTCGAATTTCGAAATAACCGTTGGAGGGAAACGACTACAGGTCGTTTTCACTCAGTCTGTCAGCAGTTCTCTTGGCCAATCAGATTCCAGCATCTTCTGTTCTTCGGTCAGTGTGACAGTATGTTCCTCCATTTTAGGTAACGTCAACCAGACAGCTTGCTGCGTCTTCTGATCTTTACTAAGAGAGGAAATACTTTGTCTGGAAGCTGTCTTGTGGTCAGCGGCTGTCTTGTACGTTTTGTCGAGACAGCTCAGCAGCTTCTAGCCGAAGTTGTCTACGTGGATCTTCTGGATCCTTCTTTGCTCAGCATGCGTTTCATCACTTCAACGGCAGCGTTTTGAAATACGCGGGCTGAGTGATCTTGGGCTTGTTTGACTTGGGCCTTGACTTCCATATAGGGCTTGAGCCTTATGATCTTTATGTCTTATAATAAATTATAAACTCAACATTGAACAAACACATTAGTAACAATAAATCAAAGCATTTAAACTTAGTGTGTTGTAGAATATTTAATTTCACTTAATTAATTTTATCAAATCAAAATCCTGTGGAAAGGTGTTTCAACAAAGCTGAATCGAACCGAGCTTTTATCAAGCCGATCACCGAGCCGCTCATGAGCGGCTCGGCTCATTTACAGTCCTAATCATAGCAAATAATGACTAGTCCTAGCTAAGACATCGTTTACCATATTTGCAAAATGATTAATAGAATTCACTTTTACATCAGTAAATTTTTTTTGCAAGAGTTTATCATTCACGAAAACATCAAAAAAAACCGAAAACTTGACTCAGTTAAATGAACAACAATTATCAATGCATTTCGAACCTCAATTTCAACAAAATTATTTGCTTTTAATCATTTCAAGATTGATGCGCCTCACGGTGTTCGGTACCGCAAGGCTCACTAAGGGATAAGTGTACCCCGTCGTTATTAAATAAATAAATTTCTGGAAAAGTCCAGGTATCGTCCACAAGATTTATTTCTGCAAGTATCGGATTACTTGGTTTCAGGTGTTATCTAGGCTTAGGGGGTTTTGAGTTTGTTTTTCTTAAGTTAATCTACTCCTAGGTTGAATTATACTATTCCTAGCTAAGTTATCTAATTCTAACTAAGTTATTCTACGCCTAATTAAGTTACTCTACCCCTAATTAAGTTAAACTACTCCTAAGTGATCTTTTACCAATGCAATTATCTGAAGGAACATGAAGGGATACGATGATAATGAAAATAGGTTGTTTAAGCAATTGAATTAAAATCTAAGTCGCTTGTGTCCGAGGCGATTAACCCTACCTATCCTCCTGAGGTCCCTAGTTCGTGATTCCCTTGTAAGGCCGAAACTAGCTCTAAGGCTCAGTAATTTGGGCTTAATCTTCTATAGGGTCGTCAATCCTATAGGCACTGACTAGGTCAGATTCAGCTCGCAATATGTGCCAACTTAATTTTGGAATTATCGAATGAGTTAAACCAATCAAACAAAGCGTAAGAAGATTAAAGCATTAAAACAATTGAATGAACAAAAACTATGTATATATCAAAGATGAAAGTATTGTCACGAAGTTACAATGAGCCTAGGATTCATAACATGTATCAGAGGCTAGACAGAATATAAAAGAAGAAAAATCCCTTTCAGGGAACCTGTCTACCAATGTAGGCGTCTTCCTAGGACTTAAGGATGGAGCTTGAGTAATCCTCGGTGAGCGGAGCTTCGGAGGTGTATTCAATGGAGGTTTGAAGGATATGGAGGAGGTGGAGAGGATTTCTCAAGGTGAAAAGCTAAGAAAATTACAAAGATAAAAGATGACCATAATTCCTAACAAATGGAACTATTTATAATGAAAAACTAAAACCTATTCCTAATGGAAAACTAATTAATAAAAAGTTTTCCTAATGAAAGACTAATTAATAAAAAGCTTTCCTACCGAAAGACTAATTAATAAAAAGCTATTCTAATGGAAAAATAACTCTCCAATTATTATCTAATAAAAACTAATTTATCTTTGGGGATAAAAAATCTAATTAATTAAATACAAAAAGCCCAAAGATAATCCCTAAAAATCTGCCAAAATATTCTGCATGACTTTTATTTGAATTTGATGCGCCGAGTGGGTCCTTGATTCTGATCCTTAAAAATCTCCACGTTTATCTCTAAAAATCTGCACATAATCTCATAAAATATTATTTAGATAATTCACCCAAAATTAATTAATTATCCTACTAAAAATCCTTTTTCAATTACCAAGTCAAATTTGATTTATTTTTTGTAGGTTAATTTCTTAATTTTGGGTACAGATAAAGCTCAAAATAATAAATAGAGATTAATTTACTAAAAGTGACAAAATACTTGACAAAAGTTAGGAATATTTAATAAAAAGCTAAAAAGTAATTTAAAAACATAAAATTGACAAAACAATAATAAATTACTATTAAAGTAAATAAAAAGAAAATAAAAGATACAAAATCGTCCCTAAAACCGTACTAAAAGATAGGGTTTTTTGACCCCTATCAAACCTCCTCACACTTTAAAGTTTAACTTGTCCCTAAGTAAACTAAAAACTAAACCCGCAATCACAAGCCAAGCTAGAAAACCTCCTGGTTTTACTAGGTGCCTGACACAATTTCGAGCATCTGTAATTACATGCATTCGGAAGTACAAAATAGAGACACGATATCCAAAAGCCGCATTTCAATTATCATAGGTCATATTTTTAAGAAAAAAATACATGTTTAATTAAACGAGCTTAAGGGGATAGCTAAGTAAAACACCTCACCATAGGTAGTTCACTCAATTCACACAATTTTGGTGGCTAAGGTGTTTACTCTCGGCTTATGTTCTTGCTTAGGATTACGTTGACTTTGCACGTTCATCCGAGTTCCTCTACTATGCTACATGACTCCGATGATATCAAAAACAGCCTCGAATTGGGGTTGTAATGTGGTTAGAAGAGGGTTAAAGGTACAACAAGGGTTAATAGTTCTAGCGCTAGAAAAAAAAAAGTTAAAATGGCTTTAGCAAATATGAAGTGACTGAGCTTTTTATTCATTATTATTTTATTTTTTTTTCTTGAGACGTTTTGATTTTAAGAACTGGGGAATGAAGTTCTCCCCTTTTTGTTCGTCTCTTTTCTTTTCTTTTCCTATTCCTCCTTTCTTTTTCTTTTTTTTTCTTTTTTTTTTCTTTTTTCTCTTTTTTTTCTTTTAATAGTGATGCTCATTCACCTCTTAGCCTTTTGGCTTGCTACTATAATGCCATAAACAAAGAAAAAGCGCTAGAAGAAAACAAAGGCTCAAATTGAGCTTTGCAAAAACTTGGGTTAGGTAACAAACTAAGTGATAGTTTGCAAAAATAAGGGTTAGAACGAAAGAAAATCTACAAGATACAAAATACAGGCTCAAAGGGGCTTCCTAGAGTATATGAAAAAGATAAAATAAGGTAAAGAAAAAGGTTAATTCTAATGAGGCTGATTCATCGTTTAACATCTCAAATCATCGCATGTAGGTTCAACTCAGTATTAGGTGCAAAATCTGTAATCTTTCCACAAGTCAAAGCATTCACACAAAAATGTCAAGAAAAAGAGCTTTTTGATGTTCGCTCTTAGGCTCAAATTTAACTCACAATTCTTTGGGTTTCAATTTTGTGCTTACTAGTTCTCCCCAAGCTCAAGTTTAATATCACATGCCTTCAATTCTTAACTTATCTACCTAAGTAATGATTTTAGCATTTCTTCAAAAGTAGGGTCTAAATGCAAACTTTAGCTCATGCTTTTACAGATACAAGGATTGTGTCCTACACCTAAACTAGTTGTCATGTAATCTTAGATTCGGTTTTCAGCCCTCAAAAACAAATAACGAAACTTTAACTTCGGATAGAGTGTACAATTCTTGGGATTATAACAAAATAAAACAAATTAAAATAAAACAACGCGACACGATTTATTTATTTATTTATTATTATTATTTTTTTACTCCGTTCGGGATTTAAAAATCCCGAACTCTTGCTTATTTCGGCCGAACAGCGGGCTGGGCAGCAGTGCCCAGCTCGCCCGAGCTGGGCCTCCCGGGGCGATTTTTTTTTTTTTCGGGGGAAATTTTTTTTTCCTAGCTCGTCGCGAGCTGGCAGGCAGAAGGTCCGAAAAATATTTTTTTTTATTTTTTTATTTAAACCCGAACACTTAAAAAAACGTAAAAGAAAACTAAACAACTAAACTAAAAGATCAATGTATAATCTAAATAAAATAAACCTGAAAAGTTTTATTAAAACTTGGGTTGCCTCCCAAGAAGCGCTACGTTATAGTCGGTGAGCTCGACATAGAATTCCCTCCTAGATGTATGCTGACATTCGCGTTAGGAATTCAAATTCCTGAATAAATAATCCGTACCTGCAAAACGGATTATCAGTTTCAAAGAATTTTATTGAAAACAAATGATCAAATTTAAATAAATTATGAAAAAGTTTAGTTTGCTCCCTTTTTGATTCTCTAGGTAGATCAAAGAGAATGAAAATTTCTGGACATGGAGCAAATTCGAACTCTTCTATTTTTGGATTCTTCTCTAGAGGCTCAATTTCAACTGATCTTTCAATTAATATTGAAACTTTTGGTTTCTCATAATTAGGGATCAGTTCTTTATTGTTAATGGGAAAAGATATTACCTGATCAACCTGACCTACCAAATTGGGTTCTTTAATTGATTCGTCCGCGGTTGAATCAACTAGGATCCCTTTTTGTATGCATAAATTTTTGATTGAGGCATACAAATCGTCAGTTTGATCTTCGTGAGTAGATAGGAAGTTAAGCAAATGCGTAACGGACTCCTTATTTCCACTATTTCTAGCCATTTTCTCAAAAAAGAAGAATCATTAGAAATAACAATAAAAATTAAAAACAAATATTCACAAAAAGAAAAGTATAAAGGATTATATATAAACAAGTATAAACGATTATAAACAAGTATAGATAAACAAGTATAGATGATATTCACAAAGATATTCACAAAGGAATGCCTAAACTAACAAATCGACCTTTGGTTCGATATTGCAGAAGAAATAAATCCCCGGTAACGGTGCCAAAAACTTGATGCGCCTCACGGCGTTCGGTACCGCAAGGCTCACTAAGGGATAAGTCTACCCCATCGTTATCAAGTAATAAATTTCTGGAAAAGTCCAGGTATCGTCCACAGGATTTATTTCTGCAAGTATCAGATTACTTGGTTTCAGGTGTTATCTAGGCTTAGGGGGTTTTGAGTTTGTTTTTCTTAAGTTAATCTACTCCTAGGTTGAATTATACTATTCCTAGCTAAGTTATCTAATTCTAACTAAGTTATTCTACGCCTAATTAAGTTACTCTACCCCTAATTAAGTTAAACTACTCCTAAGTGATCTTTTACCAATGCAATTATCTGAAGGAACATGAAGGGATACGATGATAATGAAAATAGGTTGTTTAAGCAATTGAATTAAAATCTAAGTCGCTTGTGTCCGAGGCGATTAACCCTACCTATCCTCCTGAGGTCCCTAGTTCGTGATTCCCTTATAAGGCCGAAACTAGCTCTAAGGCTTAGCAATTTGGGCTTAATCTTCTATAGGGTCGTCAATCCTATAGGCACTGACTAGGTCAGATTCAGCTCGCAATATGTGCTGTTAAGCCCAAAATATACCTAAAATATCATCAATAATTACATCAATATTGCTACAAATTTATGCTATTTATACCTATTTAGAATACTTTTACTTTCGAATATGTTTCTTTCATGCAAGGTACATAAATATTTGGTAAAATCCAAATAGGAGTAAAAAGAGCTCAAAAATAGAAGAAAAGCCCTACAAAAGGAGTCGAAGACGACGAAAACTAATAAAGCCAACTCGAGGACACGAACGAGGGCTGAAAAACGAAAAAGCTCCGTGACGCGACCGCGACTTTCCCTTTTCACGGTCGCGACACGCGTCTTCAGTCACTTTTCCCCTTCGTCTGAAGTGCATTTGATTCTCCCCCATTCTCGATAGTGAATTTGATAAATCTCGGTACGAGCAGGAGATTTTAGAAGCATGTTACACACTTTCGTTTTCGACGGAACGCGATCGTTCGGGTGGATAAAGACGTTCCTTCACAACGGACACGATCCTTCACAACGGACACGATCCTTCACAACGGACACGACACTTCGATCAAGACTCTTCAACATCTATAAATAAAGGGTTGATGGAAAGTTGAAATAATGTGATATGTGTAGAAGAAAGAGATTAGTGTAGAATTTATGCAGAAATTCTGAATCAAGTGATTCAGAAGTTAGATTTAGATTCTGTAAAAAGCAATATGATGTACACACATTGTTTACAAATTAATAACAAGTTCAGTAGCGTTTAGACATTGTTCCAGTTTAGTTTACATTTTGGTAGTGGACCGACCCAGTCTCTATTACGAAGATTCAACGAGAAGATTGAGTAGAGGATTCGCCCCTGAGTCTGACAAACTCGAACGAAACCCAAGGAAAGGATTGACAACCCGTTCACTTGCACGCCGTCGAAGAATTCAATGCTCCATGTTCTCTGTAAACTTGTATCAATTTATATTTCATCTAATAAAGTCCGTTCTATTCGATAGATTTTTATGCAGCACTTTGGTAAATGAGCCGAAGTGGATTGATGCTGGTGTTTTCATTAAAACGTATTTAATTCAAATCTTTACAAGGAAACTTTGTTGAACACTTAGGCAAATTATTATCTCGGTAGAGTTTTAATTTGGTTAAGGGCAATTATCCCGGATAAGGGTTTTGTCGCGTTCAAAGCCTATTAATTAGAGGTTCCGTCATTTATTTCATCTTTATAATTCGTACAAAGTTTAAAGTTGTTTCTTTGCTTAATGCAAACAAATATACCTGTTTACTTTTCTAAAGTACTAAAACGTTCCTGTTTTGCAAATTCATTTTTAATCAGATATTTTCTAACATCTTCATATTCTAATCTAATTCTCATTCTAGTAATTTCAAAACCAAAACCGATTAAACGATTTTTTCCATATTATAAACCTTAAAGTAAATTTAACCGATTATAAATAAGTTTTGTTTAAAAAAGCGTTCCCCGTGGGATCGATATCTTTTATTACTACAAGCGTATACCGTGCACTTGCGGAAATCGCTCAATAAGTTTTTGGCGCCGTTGCCGGGGAAACGCCAAAATTTTTGACAAAGTTTTAAATTTTTCGTGTTTTATTACGAATCTAGGTTTATTCATACTTATTCAAACTTTTATATTTTTAATTATTTTCAATTACTAACATATTTATTTTTCAAAGCTTGCATTTACAAGAAAGCAAGTGGGAGCTCTATAGCATTTCTCATACTATATGTGGACGATATACTGTTAATGGGAAATGATATTGCTCTATTACAGTCAGTGAAAATATGGTTATCCGGTAACTTCTCAATGAAAGACCTCGGTGAAGCAGCCTATATACTTGGTATAAAGATCTACAGGGATAGATCACGTAGACTGCTTGGTCTTTCACAGGCTACATACATTGAAAAGGTGCTAAATCGGTTTAGCATGCTTGAATCGAAACGAGGTAACTTACCCATGGTACATGGAGTAAAGTTAAACAATCATCAATGTCCTAAAACTGATGATGACAAACGACGCATGGCTGTAGTCCCGTACGCCAGTGCGATCGGTTCGATTATGTATGCTATGCTATGCACTAGACCCGACGTAGCGTTCGCGTTATCTGTAACGAGTCATTACCAAGGGAATCCGGGAGACGAGCATTGGATTGCCGTCAAGAACATTCTTAAGTACTTGAGAAGAACTAAAGATATGTTTCTAGTGTACGGAGAAGGAGATCTGAAAATACAAGGATTTTCAGACGCTAGTCATCTCACAGATGAGAATGATTTTAAATCCCAATCAGGATACATGTTTATCCTAAATGGGGGCGCGGTCAGTTGGAAAAGTTCCAAGCAGGGAAGCGTAGCTTTCTCTACGACCGAGTCAGAGTACATCGCTGCTGCGGAAGCAGCAAAGGAAGCAGTTTGGATTAGAAAGTTCATTACAGAACTAGGTGTGGTGCCTGACATTGTCAATCCCATTACTCTGTACTGTGATAACAATGGAGCCATTGCGCAAGCAAAGGAACCACGGTCTCATAATGCATCCAAGCACTACCTAAAGCGATACCACATCATAAGAGAGATTGTGGCTAGAGGAGATGTGAGAATAGAAAGAGTACCTACAGAGGACAACGTTGCAGATCCGTTGACAAAGCCTTTAACCCAGAAAGTACATGATCGTCATTTAACTTCTACTGGGATAAGTTTTAGAAACAATTGGCTTTAGTCCAAGTGGGAGTATGTTGGGGTTTTGTGTCCTATAGTCAATTGTTGCAGGATACAAACTTATTGTAAATGAATTGTTCTTTATATCATTTGTTTTAATGAGATATATGTTTTATAAATATATAAAGGCAATCCCTTTTAAGCACTAAATAAAGTCTAATAAAAGGAAATCCGTAAGTTTGTTTAAAGTGATTATAAAGTGTTCATACAAGCATGAAGTGAGACAAAACTTTATTATAAACTAATAAACTTAAAACCACCCCAAGTCAAGTGATATGTTTAGGATTGATATATCATTGTTGAGACTTGTATGTAACAATGTCTTCTGTCCGACAGAAAGCTGATCTCACAAGCTTCATATATACAGATATCTGGACAGTTACATAGATCCGATGAAACGTTGTTCATTAGGATTGGGGATCCGATTTGAGATAACAGGATGGGTAGATTCATCCTTGTCAACTGTTCATCTCATTAGTATTAATAGGTATAACTAATCCTCAGACTCAAAGGAATGTTAATTGGTCATCCTGAATTACTGAATGTGAGACTTTGATCCTGTGGTCCCACGATCCTTAACAGAGATGACTCTGGGGTGTGAACTGCAAAGGTTGGGTGTCACAGGAAGTAATTTCAGGGTAGTTATACATTGGATTGAGCATTTATCACTCCCGATTAATGGGAGATACATCCAAGGATCGCTTGTGGAAGACTTGACTCTAAACCCTTGCAAGGTGATAGCTTAAGAGTAGAAATACAGATTTCACTTAACCTATCTTTTTGAGTTGACTCGGCCAATAACAAGTAAAACGAACGTCTCGCTATATGTGACTTGACATTACCCATAGTCATAAGATTCAGTTCAAGGAGGTAGTTGATAAAGGATCGTATTATACCGTAACTAATACGGAAGGGTTAACGACAGAATCAACCTGTCTTCTTAACGGACTCTGGGGGAATGATTACAGACTTGCCAATAACATACTCTGTACATCATTCCGTTATGCAAGGGATTAAATATAATTCTTGAAGAAATTAATTTAATAGGTTGCATACGGCCAGAAGTAGTAAGGACCTAATGGATCACACATAAGACTTGGAACCAAAAGAGAGATGGATATGATTAATAGATGGAAGCCCAATTGAGCCCAGTAAGGACCAAATACAAGGAGGGGGCCGAAATTTGTATGTATTAGTAAGGGATTGATTTTATTCCATTAATCCTAATTTGATTAGGATTATGAATTAAATTAATTAAGAGATAATTTAATTAGGAGTTTTAATTAGATTAATATTCTCCTATTATTATCTAATTAGGTTATTTATTATTATCCTAAATATATTAGATATATAGTGAGATAATAATTAGGAATCCTTTTCCGAATTGGATTCCTATTAAGTAACCTATTCCTATCTAACTAGGGTTTAGATACAAGCTAATATATATACCCCTCCCTATAGTGAATTTCGACCAAGCCCTAAGCCTCCCCACTTGTGATTTTCGAAATTGCTTAGAGAGAGAGAGAAAAGAATTCTATTCCCCAAGTTCGTGGACAAGAATTCATACGGCATTCCATCGATTGATTAATCTTATTCATCCCTCTTTCTCCTTGATCTTGTGTTGGTTAATTAGAGGCAATCTATTTTGGTTGCATCTCATAAGGGTTGATTTCATCTTAGCCTCACCATATTAAACTTTGTGGTTGGAATCTCGGAGAAGAATTATGGGCGCTTCTTTAACAACGGTAGATTGTTCATCGAAAGGTATTCCTTCTTATCCCTCTTTATATGAAATAACGATTAACGGATTCTATGGTTAAAAGCAAATAGGCTAAATTTTTTATATTTTCGCTGCTTTACCTTAGCCCTAATTTCCTTCAGTGGTATCAGAGCCATCGTTAAATCCGTTATTTCATATATGAAAATATAGAAGTTTTCAATAGGATTGAATACATATTTATGGTTAGGATTAATTGACAAATAGTATTGATTAATTAATTCTAAAGATAAATAAAGTTTTGATTAATTGTTAATTAAAACTGATTATGCTTATGTTCCTAATTATTTCGGTTGATAATCATTATAACAAAATCTATTAGTTTTATAGTTAGGTTGATAAAATTAGTTTTATTAATTCTAAATGATAAAACGGAAATCTATTGTAGATTATCCTATTTCTGAAAACCGTTTTAAAATTGTTTTAGAACTGATATATATATAAATATATATATATATATATATTTAATATAAAAAAAATATGACAGCAGCCCGAGTCGCACCTCACGGCGCGACTGGCCGCTGTCACGCGGCTGCTGCCTCGTGGCAGCAGCCGCGTGCGGCGCAGGGGCGCCGCTTCCGCAAGGCGGCAGCGCCCCGCGTGCCCTAAGGGCTGCTGCCAATCGGCAGCAGCCCGCCCTCGGGCCCGACCCGATACCCACTTGATTTTAAAATAGGTTTAAAATCGTTTTATGTTAAATGTATATATATGTTTCAGAAATTAATAGTTTTCTGTTTTGATTATCGAATGAATAATTCGTTTAAATGTTTGTTTTTACCAATATGTAAATCAAAGTGTTAAATGAATTAAAATCAAAATAAATGGGACGAGCATAATCAATGTTTTATATGGTTATATTAATCTAAGGATTAATATAAAGATACAAAACGATTAGAAGTAAAATTGGATGAAAGTTAATTTGACGAGTTAATGTGATTAACCTAAATATTACATAAGCCGGTTATGTAATCAACCAATTAAATTTATTTAATTGAGTCTATGCATGTTTGGAGTTATGGACATATTTGGACCCTCTTTTAGTCTTTTGGTATTTTTGAAATAGGGCATGCGCGTCCTGCCTTTCTACTATCTATTGTAATTTCTCCTCTCATCTGATTCCCTTCAATTCAATTGAAGTTTTCTTATAGTAGTATAGAAATTAAAATGTAATTTCAAGGCGCCAAGGAGAAGACGGAGGACCTAAAGAGAAATATGTAATAGTTAGTATTTCCTTAGTTTTGGCCTTTTATTCCGTCTCTGGCTCGACGGAATAATTTAGATGATGTGTCCATAACGCCAATGTATGTGAATGTATGTCTGATGTATGCTAAAGCAAATCAAGACTAAGTTAGATTATGAGACTTAAATAAAATCCCTCATTAAAAAGTTAAGTAAATAAGTAAGTTATTAAAATCGGTTGCCCCTCCCTAATATTATAATTCAGCCGGCAGTACTGGGGGCCTTTGGGTTGTTGAGTAAACTCAAGCTCGGGGTCTTATGGTAACACCTGAATTATCGAAAATCATTTTTCATGAATATGGGGTAATACTTAAATTAGATTATGATAATTGGATGAGTAAACTCATGTTGTCATAAACTAATGGGCAAAACGGTTGGGATTAATATGAGTAGCATATTAGTTACTAATGTGGTTAGTAACCCAATAACCTAGGAATCACATTAGAGATGTGATTGATTATATGAATCTACCTAATGAATGAGACTAGCTTGTTGAGTAAACTCAAGGCGAAATCTCAGGAGTTAGGATCCTAGCTCACTAAAGGATTTGTGAAATTCTTCGAATTAATATGGAGGGTTATTAATTTGACAAAATAGTGGGAGCAATCTGAAATAAATTAAAAGGCCTATAATTTTAGATTGTTAAACTTTAAAGCAAATGAATGACATACGTTTACTCCTTCTCACTCTCAGGTTTTGTTTAAACACACACTCTTAAAATCATGACTAACACCGATCTGCGTTACATCCTTACCGATAACAAATTGAATGGTTCAAACTTCACCGACTGGTTTCGTAACCTCAAAATTGTTTTGAAGTTCGAAAGGAAAGGGTATATACTTGATACACCGATACCCCCTTACCCAATGGATGATGCTCCCTACCAAGAGGTTTATGCTTACTTGAAGCATAAAGCTGATGATGATCAAGTGGGGGACATCATACTTGCATCATTGACACCGGAAGTTAAAAGGCAACTACATTCAGATATGGATGCCTCTTCCATGGTCAAGCACCTTAAAGAGCTATTTGTGATAGAAACTCGGTGCGAGCGCTTCGAAATAACCAAAGAGTTATATAAAAGCAAGATGCAAGAGGGCACATCTGTGATGGTACATTGTGCCAAGATGATCAGCCTCATAACCAAGTTTTCTAGTATTGGAGATGCGATGGACCATGAACTAAGTGAAAACTTACTTCTACAGTCCCTCCCTGAGAGCTACTCACAGTTCATCATGAACTATCAGATGAGTGGCTTGCAAACCTCTCTTGTAGAGCTTGCACATATGCTCGAGTCAGTCGAGCCTATTATAAAAGAAAACGAGGAAATGTTGGCCCTTGCTATTGAAGGATCGAGAAAAAGGAAAGGGATCGCTCCCGATCCAAACCATCCTGATAAATGCATGGGGGTTGTGCTCACCGAAACAAAGGGAAAGGAACCAAAGAAGCCCAAAGGAAAGTGCTACTATTGTGGTGACTTAGGGCATTGGAAGAGAAACTGCATGGAGTACCTAACCTTCCACGAGAAGGAAAATAACGGTGCTTCAGCATCTGGTATGTTCTATATTGAAATAAATACGGTTTCGTTGTCTGAATCTTGGGTACTTGATACCGGATGTGGATCTCATATTTGTACAAATGTGCAGGAGCTAAAACAGACTAAGGAACTAAAGAAAGGAAGCATAAACTTGCGAGTGGGAAATGGAGCAAGAGTTGCCGCCCTCGCAATTGGAGATTATATTTTACTTTTGCCCTCTGGGCTTGTAATAGAATTAAGGAATTGTTTATACGTTCCTGAGATGTCTCGTAACATTATTTCTATTAGCCGTCTCGTTGACGACGGTTTTCATATTTCAATAAAGAACAATAGTTGCAATTTTTATAAAGATTCGATCTTTTATTTTTCAGGAATATCACAAAATGGGATTTATGTGTTAGATGATAAAACTCCTGTTTTTGCAATTGATACCAAAAGACATAAGCTAGATAATTCAACTTACTTGTGGCATTGTCGTTTAGGCCATATAAACAAGAGACGCATGCTAAAGCTACATTCAGATGGGCTTACAGATCCAATCGATTCTGAATCATTGGAAACATGCGAATCATGTTTAAAAGGTAAAATGACAAAGACACCCTTTAGCAATAAAGGTGAGCGTGTATCAGACACTCTAGGACTCATTCATTCAGATGTATGTGGTCCTATGTCAGTCCAAGCAAGAGGAGGATTCAGATACTTCATTAGCTTCATAGATGACCATACTCGCTATGGTTATATCTACTTGATGAGGCACAAATCAGAAGCTTTTGACAAGTTCAAATGCTTCAAGAATGAAGTGGAAAATCAATTAGGAAAGAAAATAAAAACACTTCGATCTGATCGAGGTGGCGAATATCTTTCTGATGATTTTCTGAATTATCTAACTGAATGTGGGATATGCTCACAATGGACACCTCCCTATACGCCACAACACAATGGTGTATCCGAGAGGAGAAACCGTACCCTATTAGATATGGTACGATCCATGATGAGCATGGCCTTACTTCCAAAGACGTTTTGGGGCTATGCCTTAGAAACTACCCTCTTCACCCTAAATCGAGTACCGACTAAATCCGCTAGTTCCACGCCATATGAATTGTTCGTTGGTAGGAAACCCGTGTTCTCTTTCATGAGAGTATGGGGTTGTTCAGCATATGTCAAACGCGTTGCGTCCGACAAATTAGATTCTAAATCTGATAAATGTTTCTTCATTGGATACCCTAAGGAAACTATGGGATATTACTTCTATCATCCAGATGATCAGAAAGTGATCGTATCCAAACACGCAACCTTCTTAAAGAAAGAGTTTCTCAAAGAAACACAAAAGGGAAGCGTGATTGAACTCGATGAAGTTCAAGAGGAAGAAACACCGACTGAAACAACGGAGGCGGTCGAGGTACCCGAAGAAGTCCCATTAGATGAGACTCCAGTGGCACATATTCGTAGATCACGAAGAGTTCGTGAACTCCCAGTTAGATATGGTTTTCTAGTGGGAGATGATGATGAGGTTCCCGTATTAGACGACGAACCCGAAAACTACGAAGAGGCTCTTACTAGTCCAGATTCTAAAGCATGGCTTGAGGCCATGGATTCTGAAATGGATTCCATGTATACTAACCAAGTTTGGACTTTAGTTGATCCACCCGAAGGGATAAAACCCATTGGGTGCAGATGGATCTTCAAAAAGAAGACTAACATGGATGGAAAGGTTAGCACCTACAAGGCTAGGTTGGTAGCGAAAGGATATCGTCAAAAACAAGGTGTTGATTATGACGAAACCTTCTCTCCCGTTGCTATGTCCAAATCAATCAGAATCATGCTTGCAATTGCCACTCATTTTGATTATGAGATTTGGCAAATGGATGTGAAAACAGCTTTCCTAAACGGAAACCTGCTTGAGGATGTATACATGATGCAACCTGAAGGTTTCATATCAAAGGAAGCAAATAAAGTTTGCAAACTTCAGAGATCCATTTATGGACTCAAAAAAGCATCTAGAAGCTGGAACAAGCGTTTTGACGAAACCATAAAACAATTTGGTTTCGAACAAAATTGCAAAGAAGCTTGCATTTACAAGAAAGCAAGTGGGAGCTCTATAGCATTTTTCATACTATATATGGACGATATACTGTTAATGGGAAATGACATTGCTCTATTACAGTCAGTGAAACTATGGTTATCCGGTAACTTCTCAATGAAAGACCTCGGTGAAGCAGCCTATATACTTGGTATAAAGATCTATAGGGATAGATCACGTAGACTGCTTGGTCTTTCACAGGTTACATACATTGAAAAGGTGCTAAATCGGTTTAGCATGCTTGAATCGAAACGAGGTAACTTACCCATGGTACATGGAGTAAAGTTAAACAATCATCAATGTCCTAAAACTGATGATGATAAACGACGCATGGCTGTAGTCCCGTACGCCAGCGCGATCGGTTCGATTATGTATGCTATGCTATGCACTAGACCCGACGTAGCGTTCGCGTTATCTGTAACGAGTCGTTACCAAGGGAATCCGGGAGACGAGCATTGGATTGCCGTCAAGAACATTCTTAAGTACTTGAGAAGAACTAAAGATATGTTTCTAGTGTACGGAGAATGAGATCTGAAAATACAAGGATTTTCAGACGCTAGTCATCTCACAGATGAGAATGATTTTAAATCCCAATCAGGATACATGTTTATCCTAAATGGGGGCGCGGTCAGTTGGAAAAGTTCCAAGCAGGGAAGTGTAGCTTTCTCTACGACCGAGTCAGAGTACATCGCTGCTGCGGAAGCAGTAAAGGAAGCAGTTTGGATTAGAAAGTTCATTACAGAACTAGGTGTGGTGCCTGACATTGTCAATCCCATTACTCTGTACTGTGATAACAATGGAGCCATTGCGCAAGCAAAGGAACCACAGTCTCATAATGCATCCAAGCACTACCTAAAGCGATACCACATCATAAGAGAGATTGTGGCTAAAGGAGATGTGAGAATAGAAAGAGTACCTACAGAGGACAACGTTGCAGATCCGTTGACAAAGCCTTTAACCCAGAAAGTACATGATCGTCATTTAACTTCTACTGGGATAAGTTTTAGAAACAATTGGCTTTAGTCCAAGTGGGAGTATGTTGGGGTTTTGTGTCCTATAGTCAATTGTTGCAGGATACAAACTTATTGTAAATGAATTGTTCTTTATATCATTTGTTTTAATGAGATATATGTTTTATAAATATATAAAGGCAATCCCTTTTAAGCACTAAATAAAGTCTAATAAAAGGAAATCCGTAAGTTTGTTTAAAGTGATTATAAAGTGTTCATACAAGCATGAAGTGAGACAAAACTTTATAATAAACTAATAAACTTAAAACCACCCCAAGTCAAGTGATATGTTTAGGATTGATATATCACTGTTGAGACTTGTATGTAACAATGTCTTCTGTCCGACAGAAAGCTGATCTCACAAGCTTCATATATACAGATATCTGGACAGTTACATAGATCTGATGAAACGTTGTTCATTAGGATTGGGGATCCGATTTGAGATAACAGGATGGGTAGATTCATCCTTGTCAACTGTTCATCTCATTGGTATTAATAGGTATAACTAATCCTCAGACTCAAAGGAATGTTAATTGGTCATCCTGAATTACTGAATGTGAGACTTTGATCCTGTGGTCCCACGATCCTTAACAGAGATGACTCTGGGGTGTGAACTGCAAAGGTTGGGTGTCACAGGAAGTAATTTCAGGGTAGTTATACATTGGATTGAGCATTTATCACTCCCGATTAATGGGAGATACATCCAAGGATCGCTTGTGGAAGACTTGACTCTAAACCCTTGCAAGGTGATAGCTTAAGAGTAGAAATACAGATTTCACTTAACCTATCTTTTTGAGTTGACTCGGCCAATAACAAGTAAAACGAACGTCTCGCTATATGTGACTTGACATTACCCATAGTCATAAGATTCAGTTCAAGGAGGTAGTTGATAAAGGATCGTATTATACCGTAACTAATACGGAAGGGTTAACGACAGAATCAACCTGTCTTCTTAACGGACTCTGGGGGAATGATTACAGACTTGCCAATAACATACTCTGTACATCATTCCGTTATGCAAGGGATTAAATATAATTCTTGAAGAAATTAATTTAATAGGTTGCATACGGCCAGAAGTAGTAAGGACCTAATGGATCACACATAAGACTTGGAACCAAAAGAGAGATGGATATGATTAATAGATGGAAGCCCAATTGAGCCCAGTAAGGACCAAATACAAGGAGGGGGCCGAAATTTGTATGTATTAGTAAGGGATTGATTTTATTCCATTAATCCTAATTTGATTAGGATTATGAATTAAATTAATTAAGAGATAATTTAATTAGGAGTTTTAATTAGATTAATATTCTCCTATTATTATCTAATTAGGTTATTTATTATTATCCTAAATATATTAGATATATAGTGAGATAATAATTAGGAATCCTTTTCCGAATTGGATTCCTATTAAGTAACCTATTCCTATCTAACTAAGGTTTAGATACAAGCTAATATATATACCCCTCCCTATAGTGAATTTCGACCAAGCCCTAAGCCTCCCCACTTGTGATTTTCGAAATTGCTTAGAGAGAGAGAGAAAAGAATTCTATTCCCCAAGTTCGTGGACAAGAATTCATACGGCATTCCATCGATTGATTAATCTTATTCATCCCTCTTTCTCCTTGATCTTGTGTTGGTTAATTAGAGGCAATCTATTTTGGTTGCATCTCATAAGGGTTGATTTCATCTTAGCCTCACCGTATTAAACTTTGTGGTTGGAATCTCGGAGAAGAATTGTGGGCGCTTCTTTAACAACGGTAGATTGTTCATCGAAAGGTATTCCTTCTTATCCCTCTTTATATGAAATAACGATTAACAGATTCTATGGTTAAAAGGAAATAGGCTAAAATTTTTATATTTCCGCTGCTTTACCTTAGCCCTAATTTCCTTCAAATTAGCCCAAGCTTTTTTATCAAAATTTTTTCCTTTAGCAAAAACTGCAAGAGTCATTAAAGAGTTAACATCTTTTTCTCAAAATGATAATGAAACTCTTTATGAGGCTTGGGAACGTTTTAAAGAACTTCAATGTTTATGCCCACACCACCAATTGCCCGCTGAACTTTTAATGCAAACATTTTATAATGGACTAAATCCTAAAACTAGAGGTTCATTGGATGCTATGTCTGGAGGGTTATTCATGAAGAAAACATATGCCCAAGCAAGAGAACTTTTGGAGGAAATGGCAATCAACAGCAGTATGTGGCCCGCGGAGCGTGGACACCTACCATCAGCGAAACCATCATCCTTAACTACATCATCAGTTAAAGGTATAGTGAATCTTGATCCAGTAGCGATGTTGCTAGCCCAATTTTCTGCCTTGTCGCACAAAATTGATAGGTTTATGGCACCGTGTGATCCTAATGGTCAACCAATCCGAACGGATGTGGATTACGAAGGTATGAGTGAAATTGAGCAGGTAAACTTTGTCCAAGGGCAAAACCAAACTAATAACCCTTATTCCAATATATATAATCCTGGATGGAGAAATCATCCTAACTTTAACTGGAGAGATAATAACAATAATAATGTTAATGCTAATCAAAATCGTACTACTAATTATCAAAATCAATCAAGAGATACGATTAGCACCTTATCTTCTAAAATCGACAAATTCATTGATGCGATGAGCGGAAAAATAAGTAATCACGACGATGGTTTTAAACGGATCGAGAATAAATTCGATCAGCTTATTAAAAACCAATCATCTAGCATCCATAATTTGGAGATTCAAATTGGACAACTCACTAAATCAATTCCATCTCGCAAAGAGGGAAGTCTTCCAAGCCATACGGAAGAAAATCCGAAAGAGCATGTTAAAGCTATCACTCTTCGTTCAGGGAAAAACTACTTAGGCCCAGAAATGCCCGGAAATTCGAATTTACCTGGAACTGATTTACCAAAACCCAAAGAAGATACATTAAAACAAAAAGATGCACCGATTGACTCTAGTACTAAAACTTTTGTACCCAAACCACCTTTTCCACACAAAGTCCGCAACAAGGACTATGATAAACAACTTTTAACATTTTTAGACAAACTTAAGAATTTGCATATTAATTTAACGTTTATGGATGCAATTACGCAAATTCCCAACTATGGAAAATTCCTCAAAGATTTAATTTCAAAGAAAATCAGTTGGGAAGGAATTTCATCCATTTCACTTACTGAAGATTGCAGTTCGATTGTGTCAAGCAATTTGCCCACAAAACTCAAAGATCCCGGATGTTTTACCATTCCGTGTAAATTGGGAGATATAGAATTCCCAAGTTGTCTTTGTGATTTAGGAGCAAGCATTAACTTGATGCCATTATCTATATTCAATAAGTTAGGCTTAGAAGAAGACATCAAACGTACCAATATGGTTTTACAATTAGCGGATCAAACCACTAAAAGACCATACGGTATAATTGAGGATGTTTTGGTTAAAGTTGACAAATTTATTTTTCCTACCGATTTCGTTATTTTAGATTTTGCTTATGATGTAAATTGTCCGCTAATCTTTGGTAGACCGTTCATGAACACGGGACGTGCTCTAGTTGACGTGTCGGAAGGGAAAGTAGTTTTACGAATAGGAGATGATAAGATTGAGTTTGATATGAATCAAGCGATGAAATATCCTATGGAGGATTTCGCTTGTATGAAACTTGATTTAATTGAAGAATGTGTAAATGACATTGTTCAGAAAGAAGAAATAATAGAACCTATAATGAGTGAGGAACTAGAAGATAAGGACCCAGAACCTTTGATTCGAGAAGATGGACCAGTTCCGCCTTCAATTGTAGTTCCACCTAAATTAGAACTTAAAGAATTACCAAGTCATTTGAGGTACGCTTTCTTAGGCGAAGGCGATTCTCTACATATTATTATCTCTAACAAATTAACACAAGTCCAAGAAGAGAAATTGAAAGAAGTTGTTAGAAATAGGATAGGAAGTATGGGTTTGCAAATTTCAGACTTAAAATGTATTAATCCAAGTATTGTAATGCATAGAATTCACTTAGAAGAAGATAAGCCACCTAAAGCGGATAGACAAAGACGCCTAAATCCGAACATGAAAGAAGTAGTAAAAAATGAGATTACTAAACTTCTGGACAATGGAATCATCTACCCTATCTCGGATAGTGAATGAGTTAGTCCAATCCATTGTGTACCTAAAAAGGGAGGCATAACAGTTGTAAGGAATGAAGACGGAGAATTAATACCTACGCGAACCACCACTGGTTGGAGGGTTTGTATAGATTATAGAAATTTAAATAAAGCAACTAGGAAAGATCATTTTCCTCTTCCTTTCATTGATCAAATGATCGAAAGGATAGCTGGTCATGCTTTCTACTGTTTTCTTGATGGTTACTCCGGATTCTTTCAAGTATACATTTACCTGGATGACCAAGATAAAACAACCTTCACATGTCCTTACGAAACATTTGCATATAGAAGAATGCCATTTGGTCTCTGTAACGCACCTGCAACATTTCAACGTTGTATGACTGCGATTTTTAATGATTTCATTGAAGATATTATGGAAGTTTTTATGGACGATTTTTCAGTTTATGGAGATTCTTTTGATTCGTGCCTAGAAAACTTGGATAAAGTTTTGTCTAGGTGTGAAGAAACAAATTTGGTATTAAACTGGGAAAAATGTCACTTCATGGTTGACGAAGGAATTGTTTTAGGTCACAAAATCTCTAAAAAAGGATTAGAAGTAGATAGAGCAAAAACCTCAGTAATAGAGAAATTACCCCCTCCAACTACTGTTAAGGGAGTAAGATCATTCTTAGGACATGCTGGTTTTTACATAAGATTTATTAAAAAAATTTCTGTAATTTCCAAACCACTTACTAATTTACTCATGAAAGATTCAACCTTTGATTTTAATGAAGAATGCGTTAAAGCATTCGAAACATTGAAAACTGCTTTAGTCAGTGCACCTATTATTGCTAAACCTGATTGGGATTTACCATTTGAAATTATGTGTGATGCAAGTGACTTAGATGTCGGATGTGTTTTAGGACAAAGAAAGGATAAGAAACTTCATGTCATTTATTATGCAAGTCACACACTGTCTGGTGCACAATTAAACTACACCACGACAGAAAAAGAAATGTTAGCCGTAGTTTTTGCATGTGACAAGTTTAGGTCATACTTGTTAGGTTCGAAAGTTATTATTTATACTGATCATGTAGCATTAAGATATTTATTTGCTAAAAAGGATGCAAAACCACGTCTAATTAGATGGGTTTTATTGTTGCAAGAATTTGATATAGAAATTAAAGACAAAAAGGGAGTAGAAAACCTTATCGCCGATCATTTATCGAGACTTGAAGATGAAAACGGTCCTATAGGTGAAACTATCGGTATACGAGATGATTTCCTGATGAACACCTCTATCAAATGAAAAGTTTTATATCACCTTGGTATGCAGATATTGCTAATTACCTCGCAGCCAATATTGTTCCGGAAGGATTAAATTCCCACCAAAGGAAGAAATTTTTCTTCGATATTAAACAATACTTTTGGGAAGATCCTTTTCTGTTCAAGACTTGTGGTGACGGGATAATTAGGAGATGCGTTGGTGAAAATGAATTTGAATCCATAATGTCAGAATGTCATTCTAGCTCTTATGGAGGACACAATGGAGTTAACAAGACAGCAGCTAGAATATTTGAAAGTGGTTTCTTTTGGCCTACGATGTTTAAAGATGTCCGTTCATTTATTACTCGTTGTGATAAGTGCCAAAGAACAGGAAATCTAGGAAGGAAAGATGAGATGCCCCTCACAACCGTATTAGAAGTTGAAGTCTTCGATATGTGGGGAATAGATTTCGTGGGACCTTTTCCCCCTTCCAATGGTAAAACTTATATATTAGTCGCCGTTGATTATGTTTCAAAGTGGGTTGAAGCAATTGCAACCCCGACGAGTGATTCTAAGGTTGTCGTTAATTTTCTTGACAATATATTTTGTAGATTTGGTTGTCCAAGAGTTATCGTTAGTGATGGCGGTACTCATTTTATAAACAAGAGTTTTGAAACGCTTATGAAAAAATATGGAGTACGCCACCGCGTATCAACGTCGTGCCATCCTCAGTCAAATGGTCAGGCGGAAATATCAAACAGAGAACTCAAATGGATTCTCGAGAAAACGGTCTCATCTTCTAGAAAAGATTGGTCTTCTAAACTTAATAATGCGTTATGGGCATACCGTACTGCATTTAAAACGCCAATAGGAATGACTCCGTACCGTTTAGTGTATGGGAAGGCATGTCATTTGCCAGTCGAATTAGAACATAAAGCCTATTGGGCTATTAGAGAACTTAACTTTGACTTACATCAAGCAGGTAAGAAACGTTTGCTCAATTTGAATGAGTTAGATGAGTTACGTCATCTATCTTACGAAAATGCAAAAATTTATAAAGAAAAAGTGAAAAAATGGCATGATGCCAAAATTAAAATCAAACACTTTAATGTTGGTGATAAAGTGCTGTTATTTAATTCACGACTTCGTTTATTTCCTGGAAAACTTAAGTCCAGATGGTTAGGACCATATTTAGTCGTCAAAACGTTCGATTATGGTTCTTTGGAACTGGAAGGTCCTAACGGAGTTCGATTCAAAGTTAATGGTAATCGATGTAAAATCTATTACGAAAATATTTCACAAATAGGAATTGAGTTCGTAACAAGATTATCTGACATATGAATTACTCAGTTTATTTTACACAGTTTATTTTATTTTATTGTTTTTATGATTTTGTTTATTTTATTTTATTTTATTTTATTTTATTTCAAAATGCCATTTTTATGATTAGATGACTTTATGTTATGATTTAAATACATAAAATATTTATATTTCATGATTTTAGATTTAATTTTTAGGAAATTATGATGATTTTGTAGTTTAAGGCAATTCTCTGCCGAGAATTGGAAATTCCCTGCCGAGAATACTCTTTTTCAGAATTGTCTATGTAGATTCGGATTTCTCTGTTCATGCCGAGAATTTTTAAATTCTCTACCATGAATCAGAAGGTAGCTTAGACGCCTGATTTCCGCAAGAAAATCAGCGTGTCGCGACAGCGGCTATGCCATTCGCGGTCGCGACACGCGTATTTCCTGCACAATCAGGCCTGAAACACTCTCACCCTTTCGACGAACCTCTTGGCAATTGAAACATTAAGTTTCTTCATTCCAGAAAGGTACAAATTATACCTTTTCATAATTAAAACAATACCTCTTTTCATCCTAAACTCTTATAAATTAATCTTAGAGGATTCAAGTTCTGTTACAATTCTTTTTCATCTTTGTCAGAACTCTGATTTTTCTTCACAAATACCGTTCTTTGCTAAAGTAACACTAACTTTTGCACTATGCCTACCAAATACAAATCACCTAGGCACAATGCTGCCTCAATAAACAAATGCCCAGACTTATCCAAGCGATATGGGGCGCCTTTCCCTATCTTCAACCACGATGAAGGTAGACGTTATTGGAATCACCGTTACAAATTCTTCACCGGAATGTTGTATATGGATGAATTTCTTAATAGCCAATTAGGCATTACTGATGACATGACCCGCTATATGGAGCGCCTAGGGTGGACAAAATTCGCCCAAATGCGATTTCCAATAATAGGCGACTGGATACTCGAATTCTTCTGTACCATTCGTTTTACTAATAAACGCCGAGTACGTCTCAGTTTTCGTCGAGAAGGCGAAATCTTCACTTTCGGCTATCCCGAGTTGCATCCTTGGTTTGGTTTTCCCCCGAGGGATACAATCAAACGTCATCCTAGACGAGACATGACATCCTCGGACATTTGGAGAATGCTTACAGGATTCTGGCGATTCAATTCAAAACTCACCTATAATCACTCTTTTCGCTCCAACTCCATGCTGTATTTACATAAATTTCTGTGTCACAGTTTATTCGGGCGCACATTCAGTAGTATGGTCCGTGACACAGATTTGTATGTTCTGGGAGATATATTTCAGGGCAATGCAGTGGATTCTTCCAAAATTCTGATGGAAGGTCTTGTCGCCGCTTCTCGATCCAAAGATAAGAAGACTGGGTTCGGTAATATAATCTGTGGAATAATTCTCGGTTCAAAGGGTACTATTGATGTTCCCTGGAGCGATGATGAATTCTTCCCGACAATTGACTATGAATTTCTCGAGCGCGAAGGACTTGTGAAATGTGTCTTTCGAGCAGGGCCTCAATTTTTGTCTGCACCGGAACGTGAAACTTTCGTGCAGTTTCAAATTGATCGTATTAAGGCCAGAAATATCCCGTTAGATAGGGATGAATATGTAGAATAGTTTCTGTTTTTTGTATATATTTTGTTTTGTTTTGATTATTGGTTTGTTTTCATTATTTTGTACATATGTTTATATAATAAAAATCTTATTTAGTTTAATTCTTACTTTTTATCCATTTGATCCATTATCTATACTTAGCATATTTCATATGGGTACTTTCTAATTTTTCTTACTCAAATTAAGATAAAAAAGATTCACTTGAACTAAATATGTTTTTTCTATTTTTTTCATACATTTATCCACGTTTAATTTTATTTTGTAACTCAATTTTTTTTTTGAATTAAGTTATCTTTTTATCATTTCAATTCATGTGTTACATATGTATTAACATGCACTTATTATGCATTTAATATGGTTCTCTTAACTTATATGCATAAATGAACATTTAAGTTTCATTAATTACTCATAAATCAATTTATTATACTTTAATTCATTTTATTAAGGTAAAACCTTTGGTTTTCCTTGCAATTAATGTCATTTATTTAAAGTTTTTAGTACAGGAACAATTAATATTAAGTTCAGGAACCATTTCAATAAAAACAATGCACAAACCAAGTCAAAAGGAACCAAAATTGGCCATTTCAACCAATTCTCTACCGAGAATTAAGAAATTCTCGGTATGAGCAGCAAGTTTGGACCGGTTTCAGGGCAAAAAATTGCCTGAAAGTCGCGTGCCGCGGCCGCGGCTATGCCATTCGCGGTCGCGACACGCGTAAAAATTGCCCTATTAAATCCGATTTTGCCACTACTTTTGCCTATTCCTATTCCTATTCTACCTATTCACCTACCTATACAACCCTATATAAACCTACCTCTTACACAAATCTCACATCACCTCTATTTTTACCCAATCCCTTACTCTTAACTCTTCCCTAAAAATCTACTTTTACTCTTCTCAATTTATTCACTCCAATTTCTATCCTCTTTTCTATTCAATCAATCCCATATTCCAAACCCCAAACTCATCTTCAAGTTTTGCTTTTTCTCTCAATTTCTTCTTCTTCTTCTTCTTTTTCTCATACCATAAGCCCCTAAACACCATCACCATGGTTAGGACAAAGCGTGTTGGTAACAAGCCCGCCGTTACGGAAGCTAATCGCCTCCGGATTCAATGCGGAGCTTATTTTGACATCTATTCGGAGGAAGAAGCCGCTCGTTTCAAACATTTTTCACAAGCCGACCGCCAATTTGTAGATATGCACTTCTTAGACTTCCATTCGGTAAGAGTATTAAATTTCTCTACTCGAATTGATGCCTTTATTGAAGCTTTGGGTTGGCAAGAGTTCGTTAATATGCGTTTCCCGCGTATTAATGAGTATGTTGTGGAATTTTTGGTCACTTTGTCCATGAACAAGAAGAAAACTTCAATTTCTTTTAGGAATAATGGTATACCTTATACCATTGATTATGAAGCAATGGGAAACATGTTTGGCTTCCCTACTTCTGATTTTTACGATAAGCCTAAGGATTTTGATAATGATGCTGTTTGGCAAACTCTCTCGGATCAAGATTATTTTAATTCCAAAAACACTTCAAGTAAGTTGATTAAGGACAATTGTTAAGCCCAAAATATACCTAAAATATCATATATAAATACATTAAATTTACATTGAAATCATACTAATTATATTCATTTAGAATACGTTTACGTCTTTATTTACTTCTTTGATGCAAGGTACTTAATTATTTGGTTAAATCCAAATAGGAGCGAAAACGAAGCTAAAACGGAGCTAAAATGGAGGAAAAACCTAAAAAACGTACCAAGAATGCATATCAGTCAGAAGAACGCTCAAGGAGGACAAGAAGCAGTCGAGAGACGGGGAGAAAAGCCCCTGTCGCGACTGAGATTCTCAAAATCTCAGTCGCGACTTTCTAAATCTCAAACACCGAAGTCGAAGTTTTCAGCCTTTTCCTGCACCCCCTGTCGCGACTGAGATTCTCGGAATCTCATATGAGACAGCAAAGTATTCTGCACACAAAACACATGTTTTAATCGGAAAAACGCGTCTGTTCGTTTGGATAAAAGCGACCCTTCACCAACGGACACGACCCATCAATTACAACCCTTCACCAACTATAAATAAGTGATCCATTTCAAGAAATCAAGGTTGGTTAGGTTGGGAAAAATTAGAGAAATTAGAGAAGAAAGTTGTTATGTTGAGTTTCTGACTCAGAAATGAGTCAGAAAGTTAGATTACATTTCTGTAAACAATCGTGTTGTACACGAATTGTTATTAGATTAGTTATAAAAACAGTATTAGTTTAGTTTTCATTCTGGTAGTAGACGAGATCAGTCTCTATTCCGAAGATCCAGCGAGAAGAATTGACGGCTGAAGCGTATGAGGTTTGACGAACCTACGGAGTTTGAGAGAAAGATTGACAACCCGGATCTCAAAGTTTTCGTTACAATGCTATCCAAGTTTCTACTTCTCTGTTAACTTGTGGAAATTCACATTTCATTAATGATATACTTATTTATTCAATACATTCTTACTGTTGTTATTTTGATATTGTTCTGACGAAATAATTTTCAAAATGATAAATTGGTGTTTTTATTAAAACGTTCTATTCCATCTTATTCATATAAGAACTTTGTTGAACACTTGACAGATTTAGTTTTTATGGATGACATGATCGCTGATCGCGGCTTATCAGACATAAAATACTAGTTTGATTAAGGTAGGAATCACCTCAACATCAGGGGGATTTCTATGGTTCGAAGCCATTTAATTGAATAAATCGCTATATTGTTACATGTCCATAATCTTTACAAAGTTAAAGTTGCTTTCTTTGCTTTATGAAAATAAGTTTTATACCTTCTATTTATTCCAATTACGGTAGTATCTGTCTTGTAATCAAAATCCCAGGACAGAACTGTTCCCTAAACTCGATATAATACTTCTATCTAATCCTAATTTACCAAAACCAATTCCATCAATTAAACGTATTTCTTTTATCAAACCTAAACACGTGATTAAAACCGAGTTAAATAAAGTTTTAGTTAAAAAGCGTTCCCTGTGGGTTCGATATCTTTTATTACTACAAGCGTATACCGTGCACTTGCGGAAATCGCTCAACAAGTTTTTGGCGCCGTTGCCGGGGAACGCCAAATTTTTAACAAAAATTTATATTTTTCGTGTTTTATTCCGAGCCTTGGTTTATAATATATGTATTGATTTATTTTATAGTTTTTTTATTGAGGATGGTCGCTAGGACTAAATCCTTGTTGTTATTTAACGTTTGCAATTAGATGTTTGCAGATAAAAAAATTCAAGTTTTTTTCAAAGATAGACTGGAGATTTGATCATCAATATAAATTCACAGAAGGAGTTTACAGAAAAGGAATTTGGCCGGCAGATACATCAGAAGGAAAAGAAAATTTTATGAAACAGGATGTCAGACGGGACAGATTATTTTTTCAGAAAATTTACCTCTTCCCAAACACATTTACCTCTTTTCTATACACTAAACCTTCACCAAAATATCACATCTCTTTGTAAAAAAATTATTCAAATCCTACATTACATCCAAATAATTTCTTCTTTTATCATACCATTTCCTTAAACACCTACATTTATCTCTCTAAGAGATCACCATGAAAATTTTTCTCAGACAGATACATCAGAACGTGGAGTGAGGAATACAGTCCTTGAAATTATTTTATCCGCCAGGAAGGAATTGTTGATTTTTACAATAGTTTTGAAAGTTTCAGTTAATGTGCGTAGTTCTTGTTCGTGCACAAAACCAGAAGTTGGAGCATTCAACCGGAATCAGTAGATCCTTAAATTGTGAAAACGTAAAAAAAAACATCTGATTCCAGGTAAGTTAGAATGGATAGGACCATTATTTTAAATCGGTCTAGGTAATTAATTTTGTCCATAATTTTGATTCTCCTTGAGAATTTTTAAGGATTATCACCTTTTTAATTTTTAATATTTCATATTCTAATTTTTACATTTTATTTTAGTTTAATTTTTATATTTATCTTTAGTTTAGCAATAATGATTAGATTAGAAATAAAAAAAATTCATTGAAAGATATTGAAAATATGCTTTGTATCTTCAATTTTTATAATTTATGAGGAAAGTGTTTTTAGATTTCAAGAAATCACAATTGAATTAAAATCACACATAATTTAAGTTTCTGATTGTATAGAGATTTTTAAACAAATCTCTACAGTGATTTTATTTGAAGTTTTATAAATTTCTGAATTTACTGAGAATTTTTAATTCTCAACTGAGATTTTACAATTCTCTATCGATATTCATGACACGCATAATTTTCAATAAGATATCTTTTGTTCTATGAAAATTAATTTATTTAGTTTTCATATCTTTAATTTTTAGTTTTTCTTATCTTTTGTTCATAATTTTTATTTTTATTTATTTTTAGTTTATTTTTATTTTTCATTTTTATATAATTAATTTTTATTTTTAGTTTTGTGTACAAATAAGTTTTGTCAACATTAAAATTTTAATCTAGTCATGTTTTGAAAATGATTTCATTAAGTGTTAAGTGATCTTGAGGAATTACAAAATGCAAAAATCTCAATTGAGATTTTCCATGTTTCAGGATTTGGAAATCTCAGTTGAGATTCTGAAAATCTCAGTTGAGATTTTCTATCTTTTACAATTTAAATAACTGTAAGGGATTACACTCTTCTTATTTTAAAATTTCTGTCAGTTGAACCGAAGAGGTATCACTTTGGCATCTTTTCTTTTCAACAGACACAACATTTCACTTATATGTCTTATATATTCCTGTAGGATCAGACTTATTCCATTTTCATTTCATCTTTCTGAATTTCTTTCTCAAATTCTCAATCCTACAGACATCATTTTCTTCTCTCTCACAGACATGACTAAGACTATGAAAAATGTTCGAAAACACACTTCTGCTCATAGTAAGCGTGTTAACATTTCTTCACGCTATGGAGCATGGTTTCCAATCTCCAATCATGATGAGGGGAAACGTTATTTATAGTTTAGATATGCACAGTTTTGTGGAATGCTGTATATGAGTTCCTGAACGATGAACTCGGGATAAGCGATGACATGAATCGCTATCTGACAAACTTAGGATGGGCCAAGTTTGCATCAATGAAGTTTCCTATTATTGGAAACTCGGTATTAGAGTTTTTTTCTACTGTTCGGTTCGTCAATAAGAGGCGTGTTCGTCTCAGTTTTCGTTGTGAAGGGAAGATATTCACTGTTGGATATCCTGAACTTCATAATTGGTTTGGTTTTCCACCACGGGACACCAGTCCACATCATCCTGCCAGAGATATGACTTATACAGATATCTGGAGAATGTTGACAGGATTTTGGAGACTCAATCCAAGTCTTGCCTAGAACAAATCAATAAATTCTAACTCCATGCTGTTTCTTCATAAGTTTCTCTGTCATAGTCTTTTTGGTCGAGTCGAGTCAGTAGCAATATTGTGAAAGATACTGATCTCTATGTGTTGGGCGACATTTTCCAAGGCAACTCAGTGAACTCCTCGAAGATTCTAATGGAGGGGTTAGTTGCTGCTTCCCGTTCGAAGAAACGGAAGATTGGATTCGCCAACATCATTTGTGGAATCATATTAGGAGCCAAGGGAACCATTTCTGTCCCTTGGACTGATACAGAACCATTCCCTATTCTAGACTACGAGTTCTTGGAGAACGAGGGACTTGTCAAACGAGTGTTCCGTTCTGGTCCAACATTCCTTTCTGCACCAGAGAGGCAAGTCTTCATTCAAACGAAGATTAACAGGGCCAATGCACGTCGTCTGTCATCTACTTAGGGGATATATTATACGTTTCTGTCTGTTGTTTTAATATATATGAGTGTTTGTTTATAATTTATGTTTTTAAGATGTTTCTATGTAAATATATATATATATTAAGATATTGTTTATATTTTTTTTATTATGAATAAAAGTGCATTAATTCTTTAGTTTATTTCTTTTATTTAAGGAACAACCTTTGGTTTTCCTTTAATTTAATGTTTCAGTTTTGTTTTTGTAGTTTTAGGAATTAAAACTTAGCATTAATGTCACTTAAATACAAGAGGAGTTGAATTGATCATATTGATTTTGTCAAAACAGTCCAATTTTTACCCAGAAATTCCAGAATCTCAGTTGAGATTCTGAAATCTCAGTTGAGACAGCGAAAGAGCAACTTTCAGGAAAAATTCACCCCCCTTGCAAGCTTGCTATCGCGACTGAGATTTTGAAAATCTCAGTCGCGACTTTTGGCTGCTATGACGGGATTGGGGGCGAATTTTCACTCTCTTTCCTATTCCTACTTTATTTACTAACCTATTCAACTATCCTAATCAATACCTATTACTTACACCTATTTATATCACATATTTTTACACCAATCAATCATCTTTTCTCTTCCCAATACCAAGATTCACTCATCTTCCCCATAAATCTTTACCCTATTCATCTTCTTCTTCCCCAATTCACCACCATTATCTTTTATTCTTCCTTTCATCCTTTCATATTTTCATCTCATTCACCCAAATTTCACAAACAAACAAAAAATATGCCTAGACAAAAGACCGTTGCTAACAAAGCTAAGGCCACCGAAGTCACTAGATTACGGGTTCAATATGGAGCACCGTTCGATATTACGACGGAAGCCGAAGGACGCAAATTTCGCCGATTCTCTAATAGCCAAATAGAGTTCGTCGACATGCTTTTCCTTGACACCGATACGGTAAACACACTTTCTTTTACCGAGCGTATTGATGAATTTCTTTCCGTTCTTAGTTGGACACGATTTTCTAGTATGCGTTTTCCTAGTCTTAAATCGCATATTATTGAGTTTTTGGTTACTCTAACTTATGACAAGAAGAAAGGAGTCATCTCTTTTCAGAATGATGGAGTTCGTTATAATGTTGGGTATGCGGCCATGAACCGTTGGTTTGGCTTTCCTACTCGAAATTTTTATTCCAAACCAAAGCCTTTTAATTCACACACGGTTTGGCAATCTTTAACCGGTTTAGATGTTTTTAATCCAAAGAATACATCTAGCAAATTAATTAAGGATAATTGTATCTTTTTCTTTCACAAGTTTTTATCCTTTTCTTTATTTGGTCGGGATGAAAGTTCAAAAGTGCAAGTTCGTGATTTGTTTGTGTTTGATAGTATTTTTAAGGGTTTGACCATTGATAGTATTGAGATGATATTTACTAATTTAGTTCGAGCCTCCAACTCACGTAATAAGCAAGTGCCTATGGGTAATTTAATTACCGGCATTGTTTTGGGTGCTCGAGGTGAATTAGCGGATTATCAAAATATGCCTCATGTTGGTTTACCTTTCTTGGATCTCACGGCACTTCAAAGGGCCAATTTATTGAAGAAAATGGGACCCCCCGCCTTTATATCTTATGCGGATCGCACAAGACGTGTTTTTGCTACCATGGGTAGTGAAGCCTCGGGTTCTCAAGGTTTAGGTGCCCAAGATGATGATGAGGATGATGAAGAGGAATTTGATGAAGAAGACGAGGAGGAGGAGAATGTTGATGTTCATGCCCACGAGCAAGCAAATGTGGAACCGAATGAAGAAGAACAAGTTGGATGGCAACGTGTTTTGACACAAATGAACGAGCATAACCGCCACATGAATTTACGGTTAGATGAAGTCGTTGCTAACAATACCGAAATGAGTTCGAGGATAAACACGGTGGATGCCAATATCACTACTTTAAGACGTGTGCACAAATCTACTCGTCGCCGGTTGCTATCTTTCTTCCGACGCCAAGGAGTTGAGACTACGCCTTCTCCACCGAGTTCACCTTGATAGGTTTTATCCTTTCCCTCTTTAACTCATTTTCGTTATTATTATTATGTCTTGTTCCATTTGGTACACTATTTCAAATTATGTTTGGTACAATTTTCTTTAATGTTATGTTTGAATGTTATCGTACTCTATTATCTTCAATTCTAGTTCGTATGGTTTATTTCGTACTATTTTTCGTGTTTTATCGCTTTTTGCACCAATGAGGACATGGTCCAAATTAAGTGTGGGAGGAGATATTTCATATTCATTTTTAATTTTAAAGTACGAATGAATGCCACGAATGAGAATGAATGCTATTTATTTAAGTATAAATGCATGTTGTTATTCAAAGTTTAAGTAAAGTATATAATGTAACATTTTTTTTAAAACATTATGCAACATTTTTATATAAAGTGCAACATTTTTCAAAAATACTCGCAATTTTTCGTAAACATATATTTTTGTTAAGTATATATTTCATATATTTCAAATAAATTTAACTTTCAAAATAATGTTAAGCATATTTTAAGGTTATCATTATTGATAGAAATAATATTTCTATACGGGCAATATTTTTACAAATATTTTTTTTACAAATCTCCGATACGATTTTATCAAAACGTCTCGAGTAAATGTATATAAGTAAAATTCCTTTAGTTTCAAATCTCAACTTTATATCATGAATTCATGATAAATATAAATCTTATTTTCAGTTTTCAATTAGGTTTATAGGCATAAATCAAACTAACAACTTTAGCTTTTTAGCTCGATATTATTTTTCGTCTTACATTAAAAACCAATTGAAGTTTTTAAGGAAACTTTAGCCATAATACATGTTGAATTTCAAGTCAATATAGGATGAATGTGCTATTTTTCTTTCCCAATTTTATTTTTACATTTTAATTTAATCAAGTAGTCGTATTCTTAACTTTTGGCCACGATTGAGACCAACCTTATCACAATCGAGGTATGAAAGGGAAGAACATTAAGTACCGTTTACTTTTGGCCACGATTGCGACCAACCTTATCACGGTCGAGGTATGAAAGGAACGTTAAAAAATTAAATCAAAATTAAACGTGTTTAAAGTTTTAAGTAACGATTGCGTCCACCCATGGCATGGTCGGTACCTCTTAAACGAACACGAAAGCAAATTAATGCGTATAAAGTTACGATCGAGACCACCCTTATCTTGGACGTAACTAAGCAAATATATTAAACCTAAGTCCTTAAATCTATATTTGAAATAGTTTAGGTTTGGGAAAGGAAATTTTGTGCTTAGAAATGCCTTGAGACGAAAGATTCAAAAACATGCGTGCTTACACCGTCCCGAATACTTCAATATAAAAATTGAAATACAAGACGAGTAATATATCTCTTTTATACTAGCTAGTTTGATACTTTGCGTATAAATTTACGATGAAAAGTTTATCTTTCGGTTTAACTAATTTAAAGAGGAATATATGGATATATGTTCTATTTATAAAGAGATTGATTAAAGGATAAATTCAGTGAAATTTTGCTCGGGACTAGCAAAAGCTTAAGTGTGGGAGTTTGTTAAGCCCAAAATATACCTAAAATATCATATATAAATACATTAAATTTATATTGAAATCATACTAATTATATTCATTTAGAATACGTTTACGTCTTTATTTACTTCTTTGATGCAAGGTACTTAATTATTTGGTTAAATCCAAATAGGAGCGAAAACGAAGCTAAAACGGAGCTAAAATGGAGGAAAAACCTAAAAAACGTACCAAGAATGCATATCAGTCAGAAGAACGCTCAAGGAGGACAAGAAGCAGTCGAGAGACGGGGAGAAAAGCCCCTATCGCGACTGAGATTCTCAAAATCTCAGTCGCGACTTTCTAAATCTCAAACACCGAAGTCGAAGTTTTCAGCCTTTTCCTGCACCCCCTGTCATGACTGAGATTCTCGGAATCTCATATGAGACAGCGAAGTATTCTGCACACAAAACACATGTTTTAATCGGAGAAACGCGTCTGTTCGTTTGGATAAAAGCGAACCTTCACCAACGGACACGACCCATCAATTACAACCCTTCACCAACTATAAATAAGTGATCCATTTCAAGAAATCAAGGTTGGTTAGGTTGGGAAAAATTAGAGAAATTAGAGAAGAAAGTTGTTATGTTGAGTTTCTGACTCAGAAATGAGTCAGAAAGTTAGATTACATTTCTGTAAACAATCGTGCTGTACACGAATTATTATTAGATTAGTTATAAAAACAGTATTAGTTTAGTTTTCATTCTGGTAGTAGACGAGATCAGTCTCTATTCCGAAGATCCAGCGAGAAGAATTGACGGCTGAAGCGTATGAGGTTTGACGAACCTACGGAGTTTGAGAGAAAGATTGACAACCCGGATCTCAAAGTTTTCGTTACAATGCTATCCAAGTTTCTACTTCTCTGTTAACTTGTGGAAATTCACATTTTATTAATGATATACTTATTTATTCAATACATTCTTACTGTTGTTATTTTGATATTGTTCTGACGAAATAATTTTCAAAATGATAAATTAGTGTTTTTATTAAAATGTTCTATTCCATCTTATTCATATAAGAACTTTGTTGAACACTTGACAGATTTAGTTTTTATGGATGACATGATCGCTGATCGCGGCTTATCAGACATAAAATACTAGTTTGATTAAGGTAGGAATCACCTCAACATCAGGGGGATTTCTATGGTTCGAAGCCATTTAATTGAATAAATCGCTATATTGTTACATGTCCATAATCTTTACAAAGTTAAAGTTGCTTTCTTTGCTTTATGAAAATAAGTTTTATACCTTCTATTTATTCCAATTACGGTAGTATCTGTCTTGTAATCAAAATCCCAAGACAGAACTGTTCCCTAAACTCGATATAATACTTCTATCTAATCCTAATTTACCAAAACCAATTCCATCAATTAAACGTATTTCTTTTATCAAACCTAAACACGTGATTAAAACCGAGTTAAATAAAGTTTTAGTTAAAAAGCGTTCCATGTGGGGTCGATATCTTTTATTACTACAAGCGTATACCGTGCACTTGCGGAAATCGCTCAACAACAATTGTGTGTTCTTCTTTCATAAATATTTAAGTTTCTCCTTGTTTGGTCCAAGTTCGGGATTTGTATGTTTTGGATAGTTTGCTTAAAGGTTTGAGGATAAATAGTATTGGTATCATGTTTGACAATTTGTTCCGTGCTTCGAGGGCTAGTACAATTCAAATCCCTCTTTGTAATTTTATCACCGGTCTTGTGTTGGGAGCACGGGGTGAATTGGCCGACTATGACATGTCCACCTACCGTGGGTATGTTCCGCTTTTGGACATCTCGGCTCTTGAGCGAGCTCATTTATTGCTTCCCCAAGGACCTCCCGTCTTTATTTCCTATGCTACCCGTATTGCCCATCTTCGTGGCACTATGGGTGGTGGCGCTTCAAGTTCTCAATTTGTAGGTCCCGAAGGCGGCAGAGATGCGGAAGGAGAGGAGGATGCACCACAGGCTCAGGCACAACCCCAAGCACCTCAAGCGGAGGATGATCCGGTAGATTTGAGGAGGATTTTGAACCAAATCAATTCCAACAATCGCTCAATGAATCTACGCATTGATGATTTGGTTGAAAACAATATGGTGATGAATGACAACCTCAACCTTTTGAGGCGTGAACATCGATCAACTCGGCATCGGATGCTTTTCTTTTTCCGACGCCGCAATGTGGAGACGTCACCTACACCTCCCGATTCACCACCTCATGCTTAGGTTGTTTTCCTTTCATTTTATTTTTTTATATGTTTGATACATTTTCCTTTTCTTATGTTTGGTACAATTTTTACTTTTATGTTGAATGTTTCATTTGCTTAATTTAAATCTTTGTTTCGTATGCCTTATTTCGTATTTTCTATTTTCTCCATTCTTTTTGCACCAATGAGGACATGGTCCAATTTAAGTGTGGGAGGAGACATATATATATCAATTTCTACATAAATACGAAATACGAATAAATTCAACAAAGATATTATTTTGCAAAACAAATAATAAACGCAACAAATGATATTCATGCAAATGCAACACATATATATATTGCAAAACATTTTTCACAATAACTTAACATTTTCATATATTTTTAGAAAATTACTCATAAGTTTTTATGATTATTTTTAGGTTATCATTATCGTTAGAAATAATATTTCTATACGGGTAATATTTTTTTCAAATCTTTCACAAATCTCCGATACGATTTTAAGTAAAATTGTCTCGAGTGAATGATTTTAAGTAAAAATTCTTTATTCAATCTCTATTTTATATCATGCAATTCATGATACAATAAATCTTATTTTAAATTTTCAATTAGGTTTATAGGCATTAAATTGAACTAACAATTTTAGCTCGGTTTGATTTCGTATTACATTAACACCAATTGAAGTTTTTAAGGAAACTTTAGCCATAATACATGTTGAATTTTAAGTCAATATAGGATGAATGTGCTATTTTTCTTTTTCCCAACTTATAATTTTTATAATTCATGTTAATTAATCAATTAGTTGAATTCTTAACTTTTGGCCATGATTGAGACCAACCTTATCACAATCGAGGTATGAAAGGGAAGAATAATTAAGTACCGTTTACTTTTGGCCACGGTTGCGACCACCCTTATCACAATTGAGGTATGGAAGGAACGTTAGCAAAAAAACAAGCGTGTATAAGTTTAAAGTAACGATTGCGTCCACCCATGGCATGGTCGGTACCTCTTAAGTAAACACAAAGAAAAAAAATAATAATAAAATACGTATAAGGTTACGGTTGAAACCACCCTTATTTCGGGCGTAACCAAGCAAATAAAAACAAGTCCTTATTCATTTTAATATATCTTATATATTAGTTTAGGTTTGGGAAAGAAAATTTTAGTGCTTTGAACTGCCTTGAGATGAAAAACTCAGTAGCATGCGTGCTTACATTGTCCCGAATGCTTCAATTCAAAATTGGAAATACAAGACGAATGATATATCGTATATTATACTAAGTTAGTTTGATATTTTGCGTATAAATTTGCCATGCGAAGTTAGTCTTTTCGGCTTAACTAATTTAAAAGGTAAAACAGAGATATATGTTTTATTTTCATAAAGAGATTAGTTAAAGAATAAATTCAGTGAAATTTTGCTCGGGACTAGCAAAAGATTAAGTGTGGAGATTTGTTAAGCCCAAAATATACCTAAAATATCATCAATAATTACATCAATATTGCTACAAATTTATGCTATTTATACCTATTTAGAATACTTTTACTTTCGAATATGTTTCTTTCATGCAAGGTACATAAATATTTGGTAAAATCCAAATAGGAGTAAAAAGAGCTCAAAAATAGAAGAAAAGCCCTACAAAAGGAGTCGAAGACGACGAAAACTAATAACGCCAAGTCGAGGACATGAACGAGGGCTGAAAAACGAAAAAGCTCCGTGCCGCGACCGCGGCTTTCCCTTTTCACGGTCGCGACACGCGTCTTCAGTCACTTTTCCCCTTCGTCTGAAGTGCATTTGATGCTCCCCCATTCTCGGTACGAGCAGGAGATTTTAGAAGCATGTTACACACTTTCGTTTTCGACGGAACGCGATCGTTCGGGTGGATAAAGACGATCCTTCACAACGGACACGATCCTTCACAACGGACACGACACTTCGATCAAGACTCTTCAACATCTATAAATAAAGAGTTGATGGAAAGTTGAAATAATGTGATATGTGTAGAAGAAAGAGATTAGTGTAGAATTTATGCAGAAATTCCGAATCAAGTGATTCAGAAGTTAGATTTAGATTCTGTAAAAAGCAATATGATGTACACACATTGTTTACAAATTAATAACAAATTCAGTAGCGTTTAGACATTGTTCCAGTTTAGTTTACATTTTGGTAGTGGACCGACCCAGTCTCTATTACGAAGATTCAACGAGAAGATTGAGTAGAGGATTCGCCCCTGAGCCTGACAAACTCGAACGAAACCCAAGGAAAGGATTGACAACCCGTTCACTTGCACGCCGTCGAAGAATTCAATGCTCCATGTTCTCTGTAAACTTGTATCAATTTATATTTCATCTAATAAAGTCCGTTCTATTCGATAGATTTTTATGCAGCACTTTGGTAAATGAGCCGAAGTGGATTGATGCTGGTGTTTTCATTAAAACGTATTTAATTCAAATCTTTACAAGGAAACTTTGTTGAACACTTAGGCAAATTATTATCTCGGTAGAGTTTTAATTTGGTTAAGGGAAATTATCCCGGATAAGGGTTTTGTCGCGTTCAAAGCCTATTAATTAGAGGTTCCGTCATTTATTTCATCTTTATAATTCGTACAAAGTTTAAAGTTGTTTCTTTGCTTAATGCAAACAAATATACCTGTTTACTTTTCTAAAGTACTAAAACGTTCCTGTTTTGCAAATTCATTTTTAATCAGATATTTTCTAACATCTTCATATTCTAATCTAATTCTCATTCTAGTAATTTCAAAACCAAAACCGATTAAACGATTTTTTCCATATTATAAACCTTAAAGTAAATTTAACCGATTATAAATAAGTTTTGTTTAAAAAAGCGTTCCCCGTGGGATCGATATCTTTTATTACTACAAGCGTATACCGTGCACTTGCGGAAATCGCTCAACATGTGCCAACTTAATTTTGGGATTATCGAATGAGTTAAACCAATCAAACAAAGCGTAAGACACAGATTAAAGCATTAAAACAATTGAATGAACAAAAACTATGTATATATCAAAGATGAAAGTATTGTCACGAAATTACAATGAGCCTAGGATTCATAACATGTATCAGAGGCTAGACAGAATATAAAAGAAGAAAAATCCCTTTCAGGGAACCTGTCTACCAATGCAGGTGTCTTCCTAGGACTTAAGGATGGAGCTTGAGCAATCCTCGGTGAGCGGAGCTTCGGAGGTGTCTTCAATGGAGGTTTGAAGGATATGGAGGAGGTGGAGAGGATTTCTCAAGGTGAAAAGCTAAGAAAATTACAAAGATAAAAGATGACCATAATTCCTAACAAATGGAACTATTTATAATGAAAAACTAAAACCTATTCCTAATGGAAAACTAATTAATAAAAAGCTTTCCTAATGAAAGACTAATTAATAAAAAACTTTCCTAATGAAAGACTAATTAATAAAAAGCTTTCCTACCGAAAGACTAATTAATAAAAAGCTATTCTAATGGAAAAATAACTCTCCAATTATTATCTAATAAAAACTAACTTATCTTTGGGGATAAAAAATCTAATTAATTAAATACAAAAAGCTCAAAGATAATCCCTAAAAATCTGCCAAAATATTCTGCATGACTTTTATTTGAATTTGATGCGCCGAGTGGGTCCTTGATTCTGATCCTTAAAAATCTCCACGTTTATCTCTAAAAATCTGCACATAATCTCATAAAATATTATTTAGATAATTCACCCAAAATTAATTAATTATCCTACCAAAAATCTTTTTTTAATTACCAAGTCAAATTTGATTTATTTTTGGTAGGTTAATTTCTTAATTTTGGGTACAGATAAAGCTCAAAATAATAAATAGAGATTAATTTACTAAAAGTGACAAAATACTTGACAAAAGTTAGGAATATTTAATAAAAAGCTAAGAAGTAATTTAAAAACATAAAATTGACAAAACAATAATAAATTACTATTAAAGTAAATAAAAAGAAAATAAAAGATACAAAATCGTCTCTAAAACCATACTAAAAGATAGGGTTTTTTGACCCCTATCAAAGATCTCTTGAATACTCATGATTTTCTCATCACGAGACTGAAACTCCCTAGACAGGTAACGAGAAAACACCCAAAAAAAACTCACTCTTATCATTTCGCATAACATCCTCAATCTCTAGAATCTCAAAACTCGCAATCACCAACAACAAGCTTTCATGACTGAGTTGAAAGCGATGATCATTGCTATCCTCAAAGCAGCTGAGTGGAATTGGTTTCCTTTGTGCGTTGAGAGTGACTCAATCTATGCGATTAAGTTACTGAAATCGAGATCGAGAAATGTTCATTGGAACCTTCTTTTGGATTGGTTGATTTGCCATGACATTATTCGTACTCGTGCAGTTCGAATTTCTCGTATGTTTAGGGAGGGGAATGCAGTTGCAGATTGTCTTTCCAAGTTTGCTGTCACAGCTACCTCTGACTGTTGGTGGAACTCTTTTCCTTATTTTTGCTATAATACTGTGTTTAGAGATGCAAATAGGACAGAGTATTTTCGCTTGGTTAAGTAGGCCTTTGCCTTTGAACTTTTTTTTTCTTTTTAATAAAGTTTTTTGGTTTCTTGGTCGGGGTTTGGTGTTTGGTTGATGTCAACCTAATCGGGATTAACCGTCTTCCTTCTCCCGTTGAAACTCAGTTTTGAACAAGTTATGGCTTCAATGGTATTGTTCTCATTGATTGATTAGAATATAATCAGATACAGAGGTTGGTTACAAACAAATCAATCCCTAAGATACAGGAGTATAAAAGCTGTAGACTAATTCAAATAACCTAAATAATAGCTAACTATAATATAGACAATTATCAACAGATAATTAGCCAATTTAGTATTTGCAATCCTTTATCAGTCCCCCTCAAATTGATGGTGCACAGACCTGCAATTTGTCACGCAGTTGAAGGTACCGAGCCTTCGAAAGTGGTTTCGTCAGTATATCAGCTGTCTGGTCGAGAGTAGAAATGTGGCAAACCTTGAGTTCATTCTTAGCAACCTTATCTCTCACAAAGTGGAAATCAATTTCAAGATGTTTGAACCTGTCATGAAATATGGGATTTGCAGTCAGATAAGTGGCGCCCAGGTTATCGCACCAGAGAACCGGTGATTGATTCGTACCAAAACCAATGTCCATTAGTAACATACGTAGCCATATAATTTCAGAAGCCAGAGAGGCTAGGGCATGATACTCGGCCTCTGTAGAGGAACGAGAAACCGTCCGTTGCTTCCTTGAACGCCAGGAAACAAGGTTAGGACCAAGAAAAACTGCAAAGCCAGATGTAAATTTACGATCATCAAGATCACCTCCCCAATCAGCGTCTGTAAAACCCAACAACATTAAGGTTTTTACCGCGTTGAAGCAAAATCCCATGCGACGGTGTAGAGTGCAAATAGCGAAGAATTCGCTTAACTGCCTTCCAATGTTCCATGTTAGGACAATGCATAAATTGACTTACTTTGTTAACTGTGAAACTGAGATCTGGACGAGTGATGGTGGCATATTGCAAACCACCTACAATGCTGCGATATAAGCCAAGATCATCAAAGGGTTCACCGCCATCAAGAGTGAGGCGACTCGAGGTACAAGAAGGAGTAGAAATGCCATTAGCTCCAGTCATTTGGGATCTGTCCAGGAGGTCTTTGATATATTTATGTTGGTTTAAATGAAGGCTCGAAGTTGTCCAGGAGGCCTCAAGACCGAGAAAATATTTGAGTCGCCCAAGATCACGAATGGGAAACCGAGACTGTAGTTCAGAAACAAGCTTCTGAATTGCAGCAGTGTTAGACCCCATAAGTAATATGTCATCGACATACAGTAGACAAAATAATCGAACATTAGGGGCAGTAAAGCAATAAAGCGATGAATCAGCCTTACAACATGCAAAACCACGAGCAATGAGTGCTTGAGTGAGACAGCGATGCCACATACGAGGAGCTTGTTTTAACCCATACAAGCTCTTTTTTAAACGACAAACATGTGATGGAAAGTGCGGATTGATAAAGCCTGGAGGTTGTTGCATATAAACAGTTTCATCCAAGTCACCGTGTAGGAAGGCATTGGAGACATCTAATTGTCGAACCTCCCAATCATGTGTTACAGATATGGACAAAAGTACCCGAATTATAGTGGGTTTAATAACAGGGCTAAAGGTTTGCTCGAACTCAAAGCCCGGTCGTTGATGGTAGCCTTTTGCAACCAGCCGTGCTTTGTATCGGTCAATTGAACCATCTGCATTGTGTTTGATTCGAAACACCCAGTGACAGCCCATTTTATTGGTTGCCTGATCATAAGGCACTAATTCCCATGTTCCGTTTTCAATCAAGGCATTGTACTCAGAACTCATGGCATCACGCCATTCTTTCTTTTTAAGAGCTTGTGTGTAACAAGTTGGGGTCACAGATTCAGCAACAGCACTATACATTTTGGGGCGTAAGGAACCAGTTTGGGCTCGTGTTATCATTGTATGTTTTTTGGTATGAATTGGTGGATTGCTGGGTGCAGTGTTGTGTGGAGGAGAGGGTTCAATAACGGAGGCAGGGATAGGTTAGTGAGTTGCCAAAATTGGAGTAGGCAGTATATCAGTGGGTGGGGGTATTGGGTCTGCTTGGTAAGTAGATTGATCACTAACCAATGGAATTATGGGTTGTGTTGGTGGGTTGGTATTTGCTGGAGGAGTAATGTTTGGGAGAAGTTGGGTTGGTAATGTGTTAGGGATAGGAGCCAAAGTAGTAGTCTGTGCTGAATTTGAATTTGTAGTGGAAGAGATAGTTTCTCTTGGTGGGATAGCAGTAAAAGGTTCCTTAATTGAAGGAAAAGTCACAATAACGGAGCCACTGGATGTATCGCTTGTTGACAAGGAGCGAGCCTCATGATTTAACTGAGAATAGGGAAACACCTGTTCATTAAACACAACATGACGTGAGACAAAGATTTTATCAGTTAACAAATCATAACACTTGTACCCTTTATGAATTTTACTATAGCAAAAAAACAGACACTTTCTAGAATGAGAAACAAGTTTATGAGTATTATAAGGTCGAAGCCATGGATAACAAAGACAACCACAGGGTCGAAAAAGATTATAATCAGGAGCGATATTAAGCAATTTCTGAAACGGAGTGCAATTGTCAAGAGAAGAAATAGGTAAACGACTAATAACATACATAGCACATTCAAAAGCATATGTCCAAAAGGTATTAGGAATTTGCGCATGGTGTAACAAGGAAAGGCCAGTTTCGACCACATGTCTATGTTTTCGTTCCGCACACCCATTCTGTTCAGGTGTATATGGACATGAAACTCTATGATTTATGCCATTTGATGATAAATATTTGGTAAGAGCCTGAAATTCACCCCCCCAGTCTGATTGAAAGGTTTTAATTAGTCTTTGAAAGTGCTTTTCAACAAGGGTTCTGAATTTAATAAACACACTTAGAACCTCAGATTTATATTTAACAAAGAATAGCCAACTAAATTTGCTGTAATGATAAAAAAATAGAACATAGTAACGACATTGGTCATGTGAAGTTACGGGTGCAGGGCCCCAGACATCGGAACAAATCAAATCAAGTGGACCTGAGGCAATATAATCAGACTTTGGGAAAGGGACAAAACAAGCATCACATAAATCATGAGTTTTATTACTGTAGGAAATTTTATTCAAACATAGTGCTTTCTTAATGATATGAAAATTCGCGTGGCCTAATCTAGCATGTCATTGCGAAAGGGAAACATTGAAAGCTTGAACACGATGAGGTACTGTTGACGAAAGTGACATGGTATAAAGGCCATCTTTATGTTGTCCTCTGTAAATTTCCCGCTGTGTCTCCAAGTCCTTCAAAATAAAATAATTAGCAAAGAACTCAACAGAGATTGGATTAGACTTGGTTAGAGAAGAAACAGATAACAAATTATTAACGGTTTTAGGAACACGAAGTATATCTCGAAACTGAACAGAGGAATTAGATAGACATATATTAGAATGCCCAATATGAGAGATAGGAATTGTATTACCATTGCCAACTGTAACTTCTTCGGGTCCATCATATTCAGAATGAACAGTGAGGTTTCCTAGGTCCGCAGTTAAATGATGAGTCGCTCCAGAGTCAACAAGCCAATCATTAGAACTCGGTACAGATGTTGCAGCAACATTAGAAGAAGGTCGAAAATTTCTGTTATTGCTTCGATTTTGCTTTGGTGAAGGACACTGTCTGGCGATATGCCTAGTGCCTTTGCAATTATGACAGGTCAGCGAACTGACATCCAGAGGAGCAGAGGTAGTATAGTTGGGACGAGGAGAGTAGGTGTCAGAAAAATTACCATGACCACGACCTTTACCTCTACCATTGTTGCGACTGGCAAAATGAACAGACGGAACAAATGCCGGTGACGGGGATTCACGGGCCAGCTGCCTCTCTTCACTTAACAGCAGGCTAGTAAGTTCTTCAAAGGAAATAGGCGTCAATCGGGCCTCTAACGCACGGACAAACGGTCTGTAGGCAGAACCGAGTCCATCAAGGGTGGCCTCAACAAGATCATCTTCAGAGACGGGACTTTGAAGAGCAGCTAATTGATCATTAATATGCTTTGCAATTCCCAAATAAACAGGGATGGAGTCATTCTCACGCCTTAAATCGTGCAATCGATATTTGAGATCTCTAATCTGAGATCGAGAACCTGTTGCATAGGCTTTAACCAGCTTATTATAAGCAGCCTGAGCCGTTGCTGCGCCAATAACCAGTGGCAAAACACTTGCAGACAACGAGGAGATAATAACACTGAGAACTTGTTGATCAATTTGTTCCTAGGTCTTGTATGCCGGATTAACAGCTCCGGTGGGCAACTCTTTGGGAGGAGGAACTCCGGTTGCATCAACATGATGTGCCAACCCATGGCCTCTAAGCAGCGGCATGAGCTGCGTTTGCCATAACAGAAAATTGGTCGAAGTCAATTTCTGTGTGACCTGTGATGACATGTTCGTGGAGGTGATGAGAGTTGAAGTGGCGGCAGATGAGGTGTTTGAGGAGGCGGGGATGGTGCCATTGTTTGTCATCGTGAAAGAGAGGGAAAAAAAAAAGAAAAATTAATCAGAAGCCAGAAGGAAGAACGATCGGATACGGTTTGGGATGTTAAGCCTCTTGTAGCTCTGATACCATGAACAAGTTATGGCTTCAATGGTATTGTTCTCATTGATTGATTAGAATATATAATCAGATACAGAGGTTGGTTACAAACAAATCAATCCCTAAGATATAGGAGTATAAAAGCTGTAGACTAATTCAAATAACCTAAATAATAGCTAACTATAATATAGACAATTATCAACCGATAATTAGCCAATTTAGTATTTACAAAAGTATCCTTTATCAAGTTTCACTCAAAAAAAAAAAAAACTCGCAATCACCAAAGTATCCGCATTCAACTTTAAGTATGGAAGGATGAACAGACCCATTAGCGGTCTGGGCTAGGACGATTCTGATTCTGCATACATTTGATAAGAACACCCTTACCGACTGTTAATCCAGCAACGAAGAATTGGGCATTCTAGATTCTAGAAAGGTAATCAGCACTTATTTGAATATAATTTAAATATGAGCCTTGGCGCAACGGTAAAACGTTGTTGCCGTGTGACCTGAGGTCACGGGTTCGAGTCTTAGGAGCGGCCTCTTGCCAATTAAATTGGCAAGGGAAGGCTTGCCCCCAATACACCCTTGTGGTGGGACCCCTCCCCGGACCCTCGCTCAGCGGGGACGCGTAATGCGACCGGGCCGCCCTTTTTTTATGAAAATAGGCTATTATACTTTCTTACATGTCACCGCCAAAGGATCCTTTCACATCTACGTGGCCAACATCTTCCTCACAATTCATAGAATCAAGAATAATCAACTTTTATTATTATACATCTCCATTATTTTAATTAATTTAATAGTTTTTTCTATAGAATTAATTTAATAGTTTCAATTATTTATATTAAATTAATTCTATAAAAAAAGAAACTATTAAATTAATTTTCAATTATTTATATACTATTCTAAAGTGACATTATAAATTCAGACGGTGGAATATACAAGTTTCATTTTTAAATAAGAAATATTTCATAGCTACTACATCCGTCGGTTATTAGTCATTTTAAAATTTGGTCTCGTTGAGAATAAACATTTAAATATTTAAAAAGATATGAATCAAGATAAAAAAAAGTTAATATTTAAATTCTAAAAAGCTAAAACGATTTATATTTAGAAAAAAAACTAAATTAAAGTTAATAGAATGTTAATAGTGGCGAATCCAGGATTTGAAAGAGTAAAATTCTCCGTAAAAAAAATTTATACAAAAAATATAAAATTGTTCAATTTTTTATTACAAAAAATGCAAAATTATTTAATTTTTGATGACGAAAAATGCAATTATTTTCATGATTTTTTTTTGATAAAAAACGTAAATTATAATGTTTTCGACTCGTAATCATCCATTTCCGGGATTCTCGAGTTGTTACGCATCAAATATTCCTAACGTTTTGGGTCAGGTGAAATTTTATCCCTAACATCTAAAATGGTGCAATTTTACCCCTAATGTTTGTAGCCAAGAGCAATTTTATCCCTAACGTTGATAAATTGGATTAATTTCAGACACTATTATAAAATACAGTCATTTTTTTTCTTTATTTTGCACCAATTGCATATCAATTTTGTAATTTTGCACAAATTTTACCCCTAACGTTGATAAATTGGATCAATTTCAGACATTATTATTCATGACCGAGAAGACAGTTTGATGAATTATTTCTCAAATTGACCCAATTTATTAACGTTAGGGGTAAAATTGCTCTTGACTTCTAATATTAGGGATAAAATTACTTCTGACAAAAAACATTATGGATATTTTTGCACTTTAACCCTTATTTTTGGACTATTTTTTTTTTTAATGGGATCTGGTTCATAAGGGTATTCTAAATATTTTTTTTATTAATATAGTAAGTTTTTTCTAAAAAAAAATAAAATAAAAATAAACGATCAAATATGTAATCAATCTAAATAAAAAAAATGAGAAGTTTAATGAACTAAAAATAAAAAATAAGGGCATGAGTTGAGGGCATACATATCATACGGGTTTGCAAATTTTTTGAAAAAAGGCGAGGCTTTGGGATGTTTTGTTTGCCTTACATAATGAGAAATTCTATTTACAGTAAAACCTCTATAAATGCATATTCTTAGGGACCGAAAAAAATATTCATTAAGCGAGATTATTTATTTATCGATAAATGAATAAATCATTCATTTATCAATAAATTATTCATTTATCGATAAATATTCATTAGATATGTAATTATCTTATTTAGAAAATATATTATTTGATTGATTTAGCATAATTACAAATCAATCAAATAATTGCAAGATTCGTTCAGAAGATGCTAATATTCCTGAACCAGAAGTTGGTCAATTAGATGAAGATATCCAATGATTGAAGTCATTTCTAATTTATGCTATAGAAATATGATGGATGTCGAACATCTTTTGAACTATCCTAGCGAGAATGATGCAGTTATGGAATCGCTTACAGACGAAGAAATTATCCAGTCAATAATGAGCAATGATGATGGAAATGATCCAGATTCAGATGATAGTTGTGTTGTCGCAAATATATCGTCAAAAGATGTCTTTCAAGCAATGGTCACCTTAAACAACTACTTGCTACAATATGAGTAAAATATACCTGAAGTTGTGTTTGCACTACAAAAAGTTAAGAATGATGTTCATTTTGGTTTAGGTGAAAAGAAAAACAATCAACTATAGATACATTTTTTCAGAAGAAATGACTTCTAGTTGATTGATTAAAAGGTTTTGGCGTGTATATATATATATATATATATATATATATATATATATATATATATATATATATGGGTGAGATTCAGCGTGACAATGGCTTAAGTTGTGATAATGAGCTTATTGTGTGACATAACAAAACTACGTAGTTTTGATGTTAATTAAAAAGGCAATGTGGCAAATTGGTAAATAAAATAAAAGAGAGGATAGAGAAAATTGTTTTATTTCTTTTCTTTAAAATACATTTTCCCCGACATCTCTAACATCGTTTTTGGAAAATTTTTATACTATTAGACTCGTCTAAATTAGACTGTCATTTTAAGATCCCTGAAGCTCAAGTAAAAAAATTTCCGGTGAACGGAATCCGGGTGGGCGTTTTTCGGCGAGAAAAAAATTACCCAGAAATTTCTCAAAGCATTTCAGAAAATGTAAAACATGATTCTAAGAAACTTTAATTCTTGGGTCGAAATAGGATTTCTTACGGTTTAGTCCCAATAAAATTTTTCCTTAATTTTATCCATTTTACATGCTTCAACAATTTGTCGGGACTATACCGTAAGAAATCCCGCTTCGACCCAAAAATTAAAGTTTCTTAGAATAATGTTTTACATTTTCTGGAATTTTTTGAGAATTTTCTGGGCACTTTGTTTCTCACCAGAAAACACCCACCCGAATTCCGTTTACCGGAATTTTTTTTACTTGAGCTTCAGGGATCTTAAAATGACCGTCTAATTTAGACGAGTCTAATAGTATAAAAAATTTCGAAAAACAAGGTTAGAAATGTCGGAAAAATGTATTTTAAAGAAAAGAAATAAAACATTTTTCTGTTGGAACAATGCAAATATTATGTTGGAACAAATGGTACACTGATTTGGAACAAATGGTACACTGATTTTGAACAATGTAAGTAGGACAAAAAACGTGCCCAGAAAATTATCAAAAAATTCAAAAACATGTAAAACATCATTTTAAGAAACTTTAATTCTTGGCTCAAAGAGAAATTCCTTATAGTTTTGACCCAATAAATTGTTGAAACATATAAAATGGGTAAAATTAAGGATCAAGTTTTATTGGGACTAAACCGTAAGAAATCCCACTTCGACCCAAGAATTAAAGTTTCTTAGAATAATGTTTTACATTTTTTGGAATTTTTTTAGAATTTTCTTGCCAGAAAACGCCTACTCGGATTCCGTTCACCGGAATGTTTTTTACTTGAACTTCAGGGATCTTAAAATGACTGTCTAATTTAGACAAGTCTAATAGTATAAAAAATTTCGAAAAACAAAGTTAGAAATGTCAGAAAAATGTATTTTAAAGAAAAGAAATAAAACAATTTTTTGTTGGAACAATATAAGTATTATGTTGGAACAAATGGTACATTGATTTGGAACAACGTAAGTAGGATAAAAAATATGTCCAAAAAATTATCAAAAAATTCCAAAACATGTAAAACATTATTTTAAGAAACTTTAATTCTTGGCTCAAAGCGAGATTCCTTACAGTTTTTACCCAACAAATTGTTGAAGCATGTAAAATAGATAAAATTAAGGAAAAAGTTTTATTGGGACTAAACCGTAAGAAATATTGCTTCGACCCAAGAATTAAAGTTTCTTAGAATAATGTTTTACATATTCTGAAATTTTTTGAGAATTTTCTGGACACGTTTTTGCTTGCCGGAAAACGCCAATCCAGATTCCGTTCACCGGAATTTTTTTTACTTGAGCTTCATGGATCTTAAAATGACCGTTTAATTAAGACGAGTCCAACGGTATAAAAGTTTTTGAAAAATGAGGTTGGAAAAGTCGGGAAAATGCATTTTAAAGAAAAAAAATAAAACAATTTTCTCTTTCCTTTTATTTACAAATTTGCCACCTCCTTTTAATTAATTACAAAATTGGTCATTGTCACACAATAAGGCTTGTCACACCATAAGAGATGTGTCACACCTGATCTATCCTCTATATATATATATATATATATTGTATGTAATTTAATAATAATTATTTTATATTTTCATTGGGCTTTTAAGGATTTAAATATTTTTTATTACTTAATACATTTAGTGAGGTTATTACTTTAGTCCATTGACCCAAATCGGGACCAAAATAATTTATTATATAATCGATATTATTACTTTATCGAGGTTTACTGTATATCGATTATTCATTTATCGAATATCGAATATTCATATATCCTCTCACTCACTCACTCACATGGTTATTAACTGTGTTTGGCGGCAGCATATTGTGAACACGTCTTTTAACGGCGATTGACCACTATCCTAACGACGTCATCATAAAGTAATATATATACACACTACATTTACTACGAATTGATATCCAGGATACTTTTATCTTCGCAAAGAAAAAAAAAACTTCTCATCTTTTATTTTTAGTTTATTAAATTATTTATTTTTTATTTGGATACATGATGTCCTTCATCCTTTATTCTTAATCTATTAACACTTACAGGGTGTTTGTTAGAATGGATATATGAGATGAGATAGAGATAAAAAAACACGAGATAAGTTATCACGTGTTTGTTTGGGAGATAGAAGAGTGAGACGGATGAAGGATAAATTTCTTATCCCTCAAATCCTATACCTAGGAGGGGGTGATATAAAGAAGTGGGATAAGCTCCTGCGATTTTAATGGGATGGAAAAGTCCATCTTATCCCTCAAATTAATGTTATGCAGTTTAAATAAGGTTAAAGTAGTAAAATGTATTATTTATCCCCGTTCTTATCCCACATACCAAACATTGAATAATAATTCTCGACTATCATATTTTTATCCTTATCCCAACCATTCATCCTTATCCCTATCCCAACCTTTACGGGGTGTTTGTTAGAGGGGATATATGAGGTGAGATAGGGATAAAAAAAACACGAGATAAGTTATCCCGTGTTTGTTTGGGAGATAGAAGAGTGAGACGGATGAGGGATAAGCTTCTTATCCCTCAAATCCTATACCCAAGAGGGGGTGGTATAAGGAGGTGGGATAAGCTCCTGCGATTTTAATAGGATGGAAAAGTCTATCTTATCCCTCAAATTAATGTTATGTAGTTTAAATAAGGTTAAAATAGTAAAATGTATTATTTTATCCTCATCTCTATCCCACGTACCAAACATTGAATAATAATTCTCGACTATAATATTTTTATCCTTATCTCAACCATTTATCCTTATCCTTATCACAACCTTTATCTATATCACTATCCTAATAGAATACCAAACGCCTCGTTATCCCTATCCCAATAGAATACCAAACGTCCCGTTACTTATTAAATTAGTAAGTTGGTGAAACATATTCAAAAGTAGTTAAAAAATATAAAGTTCGAATGTAGATAAAATAAATAATACTGTAACCGAGTTTTATATTTAAAATTTATTTTTTTTTTGATCATTAAGAATTTAATCTGATAAAAAAATAAAAGATCAAAATTTAATACATTCGAATAAAAATCAAGAATTTAATAAATAAATAAAAATAAAAAATCAAAATATGCTTTTTGTCTTTACTCTTTTACAAATTCATTTTTTTTTTATTGTATCATCATTTAAAGGTCGTTTGTTTTGGGGTTTCAGGAAAGAATAATGGAAAGAGAAGGTTTCATTCCTTTTATTAGGCCCGTTTGTTTTACCTCCTGTTTGCTGTTTGTTATTTGCTGTTACGATTTGCTGTTTACGGTTACGGTTTGCTGTTACTGTTACGGTTTGCTGTTTGCTGTTGGAAAAAGCTGCTTTTCTAAAAAGCAAAGATTTTTTGCTTTTCGGGTGTAAAAGGCAAACAGGAGATCACTAACCAAACACCTAATGCTGCATTTCAGATATAAAACGCAAACAGGAGATCACTAACCAAACACCTAAAACTCTCCTGTTTGAAGTTAAAAGGCAAAAATGAGTATGAAAAGGAGCAACCAAACACCCCCTTAGTGTTTGTTTTATCAATTCAATCATTCTCTTTATCATCTTTTAGTTTTGGATTTACCCCTAACTCCTCTAATCTCATTCTCCTAACCCGTTTTCCATTCCATTTCTCATCTCTCTCACAAATTTGAACATTTATTCTCCTTATATAATTTCATTTTAGTAACTATTTTGTTTTTAATTTTTATTTTGGTTCATATATTTATTTATTTTTACTTTTTTAATCCTTGAATTAATTTCACTTTTGATCCTTATACTTGTATATTATTTATTTATTTATTCTCAAAAAATATTTTCGACTAATTTTTACTTTTTTTATTTTTATTTTGATCCTTATATATTTTTATTTATATTTTTTATTCCTAAACTAATCTCACTTTTGATCCTTATACTCGTTTCTTTTTACTTTTTTATCCTGAAAAATAATTTTGACAAATATTTTTCTTTTATCATATTATTCGGTTTTGGTATTTATTTTTAATTATTTTAAAATAGTTATTTTCTTTTTAAAATAGAATATTTATGCATTTTCTTTGATTTATTTTATTTTAGTTTCTTCAGTTTCATCGTCTTTTGATTTTAATGGTTGAATAAATTGATTTTCATTCTACATGTGATTAATTTATTAATATAGACACATGTATGTATAGAAATTATTGTTAAAAACACAATTCTAGTTTATTACCTCATTTGAACCAAACAGTCACAAAGGGAATCATGGGTATATCATTCCCTTTGTGGAACTGAAACAAATAGAGAAGGGAATTCAGGGTCATTCCATTCCTTTCTCCTTGTTTCCCTTTATTGATTCCATTCCGTTACCCATGTGCGAACCAAACGCCCCCTTAATTTTACTTATTAAGCAATTACTCTGTGTGATAAGGTACAAATTTATGGAGAAGTGAAAATTTTCCCAATTTACCCTAACAATAACAATCAAGATGAATTTTATTGGTGCCTACATAAATTTGAACGGATGTTCACCTTCCGATCTAGAAGAATTTACACTTCCTAAAGTCTTGCTTCTCATGCCTTTCTCCTCCTTTCGAACTAAGGAATCCGACCTGCTTTGCCTTCTTCGTGATCTGCTTCTTGACTATAATGCATCAAGTTGAATATTGGAAATCTTCTTCACTCTTCTTATGTAGCGATGATTACAGGAAAAAAATTGTTGCAATAAGCTGCATTTTCTTTTCATCGTTACGAACTAGTACCAAGATTTAGCCCTAAAATTAGAATATCAAGAAAGAAAAAAAAGAGATGCAAGAAGATAGATAAAAAATAAAATAAAAAATCCGACAAATCTTTCAAATAAATTTATCAATAAACATTTTATGTATTTTTTTTTACGATCAATATATATCTGACAGACTTAAATATTGACATTTTGACAGGTTGTTTGTAAATGTGTTAGTAATAGAATAAATATTTTAGACAAAACAGGTATTTGAAATGTCATTATGATAGTTAAATAACGAATTAAATATTAGTAAATAGATCTATTTAAATTTTGTCAAATAGAAGTAAAACTAATCTTGTTTGAAAAAGTTAGAAGTAAATTATTAACACAATAAGCTTTTTTTTTTGAACGGTCTAATTATGTGCGTGATTCAAATTTAATGCACATCAAACTATCAACATATTATTATTATTTTATCACGTCACCTAATACATAGTTGACATAAATTTTTCCTAACAACATTGTCATGAAAACCCTTAAAAAAAACTTATCATATAAACTCTCACTAAAACTCTCACTAGTAATAATCCTACCCTTGAAATAAAAGAATGAAAGTGATGAATAATAATTATTCCAAATGGTGTAGTATTTGACCAAGAAAAGATATAGTTGGTCACATAATAAAATAATAATTTAAAAAAAGACATTGAGTTAAGTTGGAAGGTGGTGTGGAGAGCATTTGGTTAAGGAAAAAGGGGAAGTTGTTAGGATTTGGTGATTTTCATTTCATTTTTGTGAAATACTAGTAAATAGGTCTCGTGTCTCCATAATGGGAAATATAATTCCGTGTGACACCCAATTTCTATTTATTTTTTTTTTGGTAGGACCCAATTTCTATTTATTAATCATACGTGAAAGTCTTTTATATTACTTTTATAATTCACCAATCAAATCAATTGCTTTTGGAACCTATAGTAACAAATCTTAATCTTAATTAAAAAAAATTACACATGACTATGAAGAAAATAAATGGATTTAATCTAAATGTACCGGTTCCGATGGAGTGACATTAGGGTTAAAAAGTTTGAGCAAAAAGCAAATTTGAAAATACGATAATGAAAGATAATGAAATAAAATGATCTGAATCTCATATTAAAAACAGAGTGGAAATGATAAATATTAGTTGGATATATTTTAAATATTTGTTTCAGTTTATTGGAGAAGCGTTTAGTGTTTCACTTCAAACCGCAGGAAATACAGTGTTTGGTTAGGTTATAACCGCAACGTTTAACATTTTCTCTAGAAACTGCAACGTTTTGGAGCTTTTCACGAAAAGTTTTTATTTGGAGCTTTTAAAAAACAACTGTTTGTATTTATTTGTTTTTGACAAAACTATCCTTCTTATTTTCATAAAATATATTTCTTTTTTAATATTATTTATATTTTTACAACATAATTAACGGAAGAACAATGTTTTGTTGCATTCAATAAATTTTATTTTATTTATTTTATTTTTTATATAGATTATTTTTATTAATGTGTGTAACACATTTTTTATTTTATAATAGAATAAAATGCAAAAATACCCCTAACATTTATAGCTATGAGCAATTTTATCCTTAACGTCTAAAATAGTGCAATTATACTCCTAAAGTTGGCAGCCACGAGCAATTTTACCCCTAACATTGACAAGTTCAGAAATAATTCATCAAACTGTTTTCTTGGTCATGAATATTGTCATTTACACTTCACATGTGCATCATTTTATCATTATTAATAACAGATCAGATTACAAACATATAATTTTTTTGTTGGTTAATTTAAAACATGTCCATATTAGACATTTTAAATCCGAACAACAACAGTTTAATATCATTTTATCAAACACTAATAATTAACCAGCTAATAGTTTATTGTAACTACAAACAGCTAACAGCAACCGCAACAACTATTAACTAAGAGCTGAAGCAAACAGACCCAATATGAAATTTTAAAGCAGAGAATATCTATGTAACAGTTGATGATTATTACATATCAAGAAAAAATGAACAGACAGATGAGTTAGCCAAGTCAATCTCCTAGTAGAAGAAGACAAGGAGAAAAAGAGAAGATATTAATGGGCCAAGAGATTATAAGAGACAATAACTTTTGTCTTGAAATTTCGAGACCAGACAAAATTTAAGAAAAGTGTTTCATTTATAATACTAGTAATATTTTAGAATTTAATTATAAAGAAAATTCAATATAAATTAATTATTTTTATATCTTTTTAAACTTTAAAAACACTATGCTTACTTTATTTTTAACAAAATAATTTAATAAATCATGTTCAATATTAATAATAAATAATAAAGTTAATATAAGTGCATTTGTGCACAACTTTAAAAAAATAAAATAATAAAGTTAATTTATTTAATATCTTTGTGTTTCCACTATTTGAAGCCATGTATCGTCGCACTTCTTACGCACTTTCAAGACCGATCTTGACCTCATATATATCGGATGTATTGTGTGCAATTATTGTCTGAATCCCTTACAATTTTTTTTGTAAGTCGTATGGATTTAAAATGAGAAAATACGTTATAAATCACGTCTGAGTACTATTTTACAGTTAAGGTAGAGTGTTTTTTTTCTTTTATCAATAAAGCAAAAGAAATTCATACTATTATTAAATAAAAAAAATTATGTTACTATTCTCAATATAACCGGTAGGGGTGGCAACGGGAAAGAGATTATTCGAAATCCGCGGGTATCCAAACCGATAAGGATGGAGATGCCCCTTAGACATTTTTTTCCCCAAACCTAAATGGGAATGAAGATGAAAAACTTTCCGAATCATTTAGTGAGGATTCTCCGAAACTGTCCCCACAAAAATTTGAGAATGGAGTGAGATACATCCCCATCCACGCGTCACAACGTTGCCGCCCCTAATAACCGGTTAGGGTTAAATTCATATTGGTTAATATGGGATTTTTTTTTATGTTTTTTTTGTTAAGAGGATGGATTCGAACTGTACAATCTCCCACCTCTGATTTCAAATGTACCAACTGAGGTATGCTCATTTGTTTAGTTCTCAGGATTTTGATATATTAAGAACTAGTTTCATAGATTATAGAAACTTGTATTTATTGAAATGTGAATATTGTGTAATTATCCCATTTAAAATAGTATAAACATATGTTGAATCATTATAAGAGCCCAATTGAATACCCAGCACTAAATGGGTTTACAGACAGATATGGATAAGCCCATTTGTTCCTGAAATGATGAAGTTATGGTCCATTTTGTGTCGCTTTTTCTTTTTCCTGAAAATACTTGTCTCATGTACATGTATTTATGCTATTTATTATTTTAATTTCATTTATTAATTAACCTACTAAAACTTATATTTAAAATATATTAAATATTATTAGTAAAATAATGTTGAGTTAGTATAATCACGTGAACATCACATGTCATAGAGGACACTTGTAATGTTTTGATTGGTTTTTCTTTTTGTGTGTATGTTGCCGTTATATATAAACGGATTTTCTTTTCCTTTCAAATCACTCTGTAATTCCGATCTATTTCTATGAATAAAAAGCTTCAGCACAAGCTTTTCTTCATGGTATCAGAGAATTGGTTGTTGATCCGGTGATCGGAGAGGCATGCCACCTAAACAACAACGCTCATATGCAGCGATTGTGAAACGATCTGTCACAAGTGAAGATCCGAGTGATACAGAGGTAGAAGACGCGATTGCAACAGATTCGTTGAAGTCAGATCCAGAAGAAGTTATGGCTACGGGCACTCAAGGTACGAACAATAATCAAGATAATACTAACTTGATTTTGACTAGTACTGTGTTTACTGGTGGAAACTACATCATATGGAGAAGATCTCTAATGTTAGCCATGAACGCTAAGAGGAAGTCAAAGTTTATCCTCACCGATGATAAACCGAAGGATAATACATCCGAGGAATATCTCCGGTGGAAGGAAAATGATGATTTAATCATCTCATGGATTTTAAACACTTTGCACAAGGATTTAGCAAGGGTGTTTGTATTTGCGAAAACGGCTAGGCAACTATGGCAAGAACTCGAGCAGAGGTATGGCGAGAGTAATGGACCTCTGATCTTCAAGTTACGCAAAGAAATTAGTCGTATGACGCAAGGAAATCTATCCTTAGTTGATTTTTTCAACAAAATCAAGCAGAAATGGGATGAATATGGAGATATAAAGCCTCCTATCACTTGTTCTTGTGGTGAGGCTATGAAGAAGATCCTGGATCAGGTTGAGGAAGAGCAATTGATGCAGTTTTTGTCTGGCTTGAATTCTGAGTTTGATCATATTCGTGATCAAATTCTTATCACTGAGCCTTTACCTACAGTGAATCGTGCATTTTCAATGCTTAGTAAAGTAGAGAAGCAGCGAAGCATGGATGATGATTCTAAGCCTGAATTTGTGAACAACACTACTACTAATCATAAGTCTTCGTCTAGTGGAGGAAACAAGTATACGAACAAGAAGAATGGAGGCACAAATCGTGAATATCAAAGCAAGGAAGATAAATTTTGCACTCACTGTAGAAAAAGTGGTCATGACAAACAGGAATGCTTCAAGATTATAGGCTATCCTGATTGGTTTAAAGGCAAAAAATCTGGAACTAAGCATCAAGCTCATGCTGTACTTGATCATAAGTCTCCATTGGATGATTCTGATGAAGATTATGAAGATGACAAACAGTCAGTTAAGTCTATGGTGCAAAAGGAGATACAAAAAGCTTTGAAGGGGAAGTATGTTCAAGAAAACAACAGTAAGGGCGACAGTAAGGGCGATTTTTCAGCTTTTGCAGGAGTTAGTGCTGCAGGTATGAAAAATGCTTTTGATTCTCATGATAATTGTGCTTGGGTGGTAGATTCTGGTGCTACAACTCATATGACGTATCATAAGAGTTTGTTGCATAATGTTGTTCAACTTGAGAAACCTAGAAAAGTTTATTTACCTACTGGAGAAGCACAGTTGATAGACAGTGTAGGAGATATTGTTTTTGATAATGGTTTCAAATTGATGAATGTGTTATATGTCCCTAAGTTCCAATACAATTTAATGTCAGTCAGTAGATTGTTAGTTGATCAGAGAATTGGAGTTAGTTTCTTTGACAACTATTGCATATTGCAGGACCAAGATGGTAAAAGAGTAATAGCTGTTGGCAAGTTGCAGGGAGGTCTATATTACTTAAATAAGGAGTCATTTGGTGATGCAATTATAGATAAGTATAATCAATCTTCTGATTATTCCAGTTTATGTGTTGGTAGTAAAGATAAAATTGTGGATGTATGCACTTGGCATTTGAGGTTGGGACACTTGTCTGTTACTAGAATGCAACATGTGAAAGACATAGTTTCATTGAATAAAGAACAATTATGCAATATTGCTCATTGTGATGTGTGTTTAAGAAGTAAACAAGTTAGACATTCTTTTAATGACAGTGTTACTAAAACTGAGCATATTTTTGAAGTGATGCATATGGATGTTTGGGGACCATATAAACAAAAGGCTGTTACTGGGGAGAGATTTATATTGACCATTGTTGATGATTTTTCTAGGGCTATGTGGGTAGTATTGTTTAAGTCTAAAGATCAAGTTCCTAGTCTAATAGAAAGTTTTTGCAATTTGGTCATTACTCAATTTGAAACCAAAATCAAAACAATTAGGACTGATTATGGAACTGAGTTTGTCAGCCAACATACTCAGTCTATCTTGAAGAAATTTGGTATTATACATCAGAAGACTTGTATACATACTCCTCAACAGAATGGTACTGTAGAGAGAAGGCATAGAAGCCTTACTACGGTTGCCAGGGCTTTGCTTAAACAAGCTCATTTGCCATTGAAATTTTGGGGTGAAGCAATGTTGCATGCTGCAGTGATTATTAATCTGTCTCCTACCAGGGTTCTTGCTTGGAAGACTCCCTATGAAATGTTATATTAGCACAGTCCTGATTACAAAATGTTGAGGGTTTTTGGCTGTCAAGCTTATGCTGTTAATACTGATGTTGCTAAAGGGAAATTTGATGATAGATCACATCAGTGCATCTATTTAGGCTGTTCACCAGGACAAAAAGGCTGGAAGTTGTACAATATGACTACACATAAGATATGTGTATCTAGAGATGTGGTGTTTGTGGAAAATATATTTCCAGGTTCTCAGCTGCAGAAAAATTCAATCCCTACAGAAGATTTTGCACCTCCCAGTCCTGAAAATGAAGTTATTTTTTAGGACGAAATAGTGAATGAAGAAGAAGGGATGATTGATACGCAACAAGAAGACTCACAAAATACAGATGAAGTAGAAGAGGGAGTGTTCAATCCTGCTTATTCTCCACAACAACAGTTACCTGTATTAAGGAGATCCACCAGAATACCTAAGCCTCCAGCTTGGACGGCTGATTTTATTACTAACCTTATTTCTTGTTCATTATTTTCAAGCAGGAATCCTACTTCTTCTGTCTACACAGAGTCTTATACAGCTTTCTTGAGTAATATCACCATTGTTGCAGAGCCAACTACTTATACAGAAGCTTGCAAAAATGTTGAATGGATAAAGGCTATGCAAACAGAATTAAATGCATTAGAAGACAATGGTACTTGGCAGTTAACCACCTTACCAAAAGGGAAGAAAGCAATATCGTCCAGGTGGATTTTCAAAGTCAAGTATAATGCTGATGGTACCTTAGACAAGTATAAAGCTAGATTAGTGGCAAGGGGATATAACCAGAAGTGGGGACTTGATTATCAGGATAGTTTTTCCCCTGTAGCTAAGGTAGTCACTGTTAGAGTATTCTTGGCTGTAGCTGCTTATCATGGATGGGAAGTTTATCAGATAGATGTAAATAACGCTTATTTACATGGATACATTGAAGAGGAGCTGTACATGGTACCACCTGAAGGGTATGCGAAAGCGCAGAAAGGGGAAGTGTGCAAGTTAGTAAAATCTCTTTATGGCCTCAAGCAAGCAGGGCGTCAATGGAATAAGGAGTTTACTTTTACACTGCTGAGTATGGGTTTCAGTAGATCTGTTCATGACTATTGTCTATTTGTGCGAAGGCAAGCAGGTGAATTCCTGGTTCTTATTGTATATGTTGATGATGTGCTACTATCAGGGACATCAAATGTTCAAATTGAGGAAGTGAAACAAGCATTACATAAGGCATTTTCTATAAAGGACTTAGGGATTGCTAAGTATTTTTTAGGTATTGAGTTGCTAAGAGCAAATGATGGCTTTGTGTTGTGTCAGCACAAGTATATACGAGATATGTTAAAAGAAGCTGGATTGCAGAATGCAAAACCTGTTAGCAGCCCCTTTCCATCAGGAGTGGAGTTTGGGGATTCAGGTTCAATCATACCCAATTGTGATCAGTACAGAAGGATTATTGGAAAACTGTTATACTTGGGGTTTACACGGCCTGATATTAGCTATGTAACACATCAATTAAGTCAGTTTCTACAAGCTCCATCTCAGATGCATTTTGACACAGCAATTCATGTACTTAAGTACTTGAAAGGCACAATCACTATGGGATTGAGTTATTCCTCAAACACTGATATGCAGTTGAAAGCCTTTTGCAATAATGATTATGATGAACAGGTATTAATGAATGCGATGAAAGTGTCAGCTTATAGTGATGCTGACTGGGCAAGATGCAAGCAAACTAGAAGATCTGTAGGGGGATATGGAGTTTTTCTTGGGAAGTCCTTGGTTTCATGGAAGGCCAAAAAGCAAGCTACTGTCAGTAAATCTTCTGCTGAGGCAGAGTATCGAGCCATGGCAACAACTTCATACGAAGTAAAATGGCTGACTTATATATTAGAAGATTTTCAGATTGAAGTAAAAAAACCAATCCCACTGTATTGTGATAATACAGCAGCAATTCATATTGCTGAAAACCCAGTTTTTCACGAACACACAAAGCATTTGGACATCGATTGTCATATCGTTCGAGAGCATATCCAGAGTGGATTATTAATCACCCATCATGTGTGTTCTGAAGATCAGTTAGCTGATATATTCACCAAACCATTGTCTTTTGCTCAAATGGAGCCAGTTCTGCAGAAAATGGGGTTAATCAGGTTGCCTGTACTAGACTTGATGGTGAGCAATGATAAGAAGAATTCTCACGTGAGGAGGGGGTGTTGAGTTAGTATAATCACGTGAACAGCACATGTCATAGAGGACACTTGTAATGTTTTGATTGGTTTTTCTTTTTGTGTGTATGTTGCCGTTATATATAAACGGATTTTCTTTTCCTTTCAAATCACTCTGTAATTCCGATCTATTTCTATGAATAAAAAGCTTCAGCACAAGCTTAATTAAGTACAGAATTACAACTAAGTCATATCACCAAACTTAATTCTTAATATGTCATTATTTTCTATATATTAAGATTTTACATCATAATTTAAAGACTCTAGACTCCAATTCATAACCCATAAACCGTAAAAAATATATTCTAGACTTCTAATTTATAAATTCTAATCCTTAAATATATTAAAAGTACTGACTTTAACTAGTTTGTCATAATCCAAAACTATGATTTGACATAGTTGTAAATAGTTTTTAAAAGATGAATTTCTATGTAATTTTCCCTATTTTATTTATGGAGAAGCCCACTCATTTTCTTGGACTAGGCTTATCAACATAAATGCAATCTTATTGGATGTCACAAATACATAAGATATATTTCTCCAAATGAGAATGATTTGGGAAAGAAAATTGGGGATTGATGTGGCAGGAGGATATATTTTGTTTCTGAAATCAAATGATGAAGTTACTATAATAAATTATGATTCTATTCTAATTCCATTTTCTATTTTGGATGAAGTTCTCATTTTGTTTCGGTTATGGAGGAAGTTCCCTTCCCCTTTCCATATTTTTTTTATTAATTTATGTGCTTAGTTTGAGGTTTCCGGAATATTTTAGAGGTGATTTTTTTTCCAATTAATTTTTTTATATATACTAATAGATTTGAACTCGAAATCTATATTTTAAACGATTTAAAGTTCTTAACCACTCCAAACAATTTTATTTGGGTTCTATTTAATAATAATTTTCAGCACTTAAACATTAATACATTATGTGTTTATCGATAACTCAATTTAAATATTTTAGTTAAGTAGAAAAATCACTTATTTTGATAATTCAAAATATTTAACTTAAAATTTTAAACAGAACATTATCAACTAATATTTTTAAATTCAGTCTTTATTTTTAGTATTTATCAAATAGTTATACCATTTAATACTTTCATTATTTATAATATTCAACACTTAAACTTCCATATTTATTTTTTCCAGCACTTAGTTTTAAGTTTTATCAAATGTCGCCTTACTCTTTCCTAACTTTATTGCAAGTACTTGTCTCATGTGTTTATGCTATTTGATACTTTAATTTCTTTTTTTTTGATAAATTTGATACTTTAATTTCATTTTACCTAAACTTAGCTGTTAAGAAACTCTCTTCTACTTCATCGAGGTTTCTAGGTTTTTTTCGGCTTTTAGCCGAAAGATAAGCCTCTTTTTTGCTTTGTTTTGCTTTTTGTTTATTGAATAAATTTTTGATTGATCTATTATGATAGATTTTGTAGTTTCTTCTTTGGGATAAGGTGCAAATATACCTTAACGTTTACAACCAGGAGCAATTTTACTCTTAACGTCTAAAATGGTGCAATTTTACCCCTAACGTTGTCAGGTTGGGTCAATTTGAGAAATAATTTATCAAACTGTCTTATCGGCCATGAATCTTGTTATCTACACTTCACATGTGAGTTATCTTATCACTTATTATTAGTAACATATCATAAACATAGACGTGAAAAAAATATACTATCTATTGTACGAGTTGGACAAAAAAATTTCAAAATATTTAGATAAATTTATAAATATTAGTATCCAATTCTATTATTAAATCACAAAAAATATGATTTTTTTTAAACGAACTGATATACAATTAGTGCAGAATAAGGAATCAAATATCTATGGTTTATTATAATGTCTGAAATTGACCCATCTTGCCAACATTAGGGGTAAAACTGCCATTCGCTGCCAACCTTAGAGGTAAAATTGCACAATTTTAAATGTTAAGAGTAAAATTGCTTCTAGCTGTAAAAGTTAGGGGTATTTTTACACTTTATCCATTCTTCTTTATTTGTAGTTTTTTTTTGTTCTTCTTTGAAGCCCTTGGCCGACATTTACCAGAATAAATTTGATCATTCCTTGATTCTGATTGATTTCAAAACCGTGGCTTTGGGCCCTGTCAATAAGCCCTTGAGATTTTAGGCAGATTGGTTTAATCACCCGAAGTTGTTAGATTTCTTTCGCGTGGAATAAGATTTTCCTTGTGATTTTACTTCAAGTATGAATTAGATTTCCACTCGGCTTAGCAGATGGAACCACAATATCTTTGAAAATATTTTTCAATGAAAAAAACCGATAAGGGTTCAACGAAGTTTGAGTGTGCGAGTGAATATGGGCCTTTTAAAGTTGGAAGTAGATCTTTTGGCTGAGTTGGATAATGCGCTCTCTTAGGAGGAAATGTTTTGGTACTTGAAGTCTCGGGTTAAGTCGATTTTGTATGATGATAGGAACACTTCTTTCTTCCATTCTTCCACTATTATTCGCCGTCAGTGTAATAAGATTAAAGGTCTTTAGGATGAGAATTGTATTTGGTTGTGGGATCCTTCTTGTTTGAATCATAAGGCCTGTTTTTTTTTTCTAATAGTTGTATATGGAGGAAAACTTAGCTCGACTATGCTTGTTACTAGTTAGTCCTTCTCATGCTTGTTTGATTCTACTCATGGGATTATGGCCAGTCCCTATATGGGAGATGAAGTTCGGGCTTAATTTTTTAGTATGGCCTCATGTAAGGCCCTTAGACCTAATGGGTTCCAAGCAAGTTTTCTCTCTCTCCAAAAGTTGTAAAATTGTACTGGGGTGCAATTCAACAGTGTGGTCCTCTAAACTCTCTCCTCATGTATTTGTTAATGATCACTAGAATGAAACTCTTATAACCATCATCCTTAAAGTGGTTGACTCTGAGTCGCTTACTCAGTTTTGACTGATTAGCCTATGTAGTGTCTTGTATAAGGCTATAATAAATGTCTTATGAATAGACTGAAGCTGTCAGTGGAAAACATTATGGGTTTAAACTCAAAGAAGTTTCATTCCTGGGTTTAAAATAATTGATAATTCATTGTTTTATAGAAAGTCATTCATTCTCTTCAAAAGAATAAGGGCTGGAAAGGGAGTATGGCGTTAAAGCTTGATCTCAAAAAAGCTCATGATGGAATCAATTTTCAATTTCTTCGAGATACATTACTAGTCTTTGGATTTAATAACCACTAGGTGAATCTCATTTTCAACAGTGTTGCTGCTTCACCCATGCATGTTCTGTTAAATGGGGAAAATCTTTCAAGCTTCAAACCTTATAGGGGTCTGAGGCAAGACAACTCTTTTTCATCGTATTTTTTTTGTCTTATTTCTTGGAAGGTTGAGCTACATGATTAATGATGATTTGTATAGAAGGGTTTAGAATCCGATCGCTACTGTCAGAGTCTGAGCTCTTTCATTTTTTTGCTGATGATATTGTTTTGATGGCTCATACCAGTATTGACAAAGCTTTGGTCATTAAGGATATCCTTTTGAGATTCTGTGATTGTTCGTGTCAACGAGTTAGTCTAACTAAATCGAAGGTTTTATTTTTGGCAAATGTTTTTGATTTGGTCAGCCATGGATTTATGATCTTTAGGGTTCTCTAAAATGGAATATTTGGGTATGTATTTAGGTATGCCTCTTTTGCACAAGTGAGCCAATAATGAGACCTAAATTTATGTGATTGATTGGGTCCATACTCGTCTTTCAGGTTAGAAATCTAAATGATTATCCTTTGCTGATAGGGTAAGTCTGTAACCTCTGTTATCCTTAGTTATATGCTGTAGACCTCTCTATTGTGTATGTAGATTTCGGTCTATTGAAATGTGGAATCAGACGTTCCTCTAGGGGTCTATATACCAATTTGATACAGATAAATGACGATAGGGTTGATTTTGATCTTAAATCAACAAACATGTTCTTTACTAGCTTGAACTAGAAGGAGTGAATTCTAAATGAAAGGTATAAACTTGCTCTCCAAGAGAAGTTTTTGTATTTGATTAATTAAAATATGTTCATCCTTATAAAGATTGGGGATTAAATACCTCCCCTAAAATAAAGACAAAAGAAAATAAGGCTCTCATTAGGGTTACATCTCATAACTAATGGAGTATGGGTAAGGTGGGGTATGGAGGATAAATGTCAAACCAGTAATAATAGAGTGACAAAACAGTAATTAGAATAAAATAATATTCTGGCAGATTGGTCTTCTTAGTGAGGAAGTAATCCCACACGGTGTGTGGTCTATTTGACATATCGTGTGGTTGACAACTCCGGCAGCTCGAACGGTTGAAATGGGCGATCTTCGGTGGCTTCTCCAAACAGGCCACACAATGTGTGAGGATAACCACACGTTGTGTAAATCTTCACAAAACTTTCAGAGAATGAGAGAGCCTTCCACACACTATGTTGCTATCTCACACGACGTGTGGCCAATCTTTATGCTCTTCTTCATCCAACACTTTGCTCACACGGTGTGTGGCTGATGTTACATGCCGTGCGAGGCATTTCCCCACCTTGTCTTGGATCCTTGAAGGAGATGCCTGCATCATAATTAAGGAATATTTATTTGATTATCTAGCCTATGATTTTCCAGAGTAAGCGGTGTGGTGGGTTGGGTATACATAGGGATAGGGATTTTAATCTAGCGATGCTAGGGAAGCTGGGTTGGAAAGTTGAGATAGATCTTAATCTACTTTAGGTGAAAATTAGGAAAGCAAAGTATAAATGTAGAGGGGTTGATATTGATATGTTAAGTTCCAAAATCACACTTTCTCACACGTAGAAAAGAATTGGTCATAGTACTAGTGTTTTGAGGCTTGTGTTGGGGAATTTAGTTTATACTAATGCTTCAACCAATTTTTGGTATGATCATTGATGTTGTAATAGACCTTTGCATGGAGTGGGTACTTCCCCCATTTCAACTACTATTCTGAATGGTGAAGTGTGTGAACTCCAGATTATGGGAGGTTGTTAGAATTTGAGCTAATTTTCCCACCATCTCCCGATGAATTTTGCCTTTAAAATAGCTTCATTTGTATTTTTTGTGATACCGATCGAAAGATGTGACAATTGGACAACGTCATCTTCGGGCTTTTATCATGTCGTGTCTGCCTACCATTTGATGTGCAAAGATGACCTTACCGATGTGATCCCCATCAGGAAGGATGGTTCATTCAAATCAATATGAGAGTCCAACTACATTGCCAAAGTCCATGTTGTATATTTGAACCAACGACTTAACACCACTATTGCTCTGTCGTTCGAGCTACTCCATTCTTCCAATTCAAACCTAGTGGATCCTTCTTCAGAGAGTAGGTCACCGGTGGCTAGGCTCTTAGCCAAATGGATAGTTCAATGTGCTAATCAATACATGGCCTTAAGATCGCCAAGCTAGTTCGATACTTTATGTGGTTGGTCTGTCATGACAACCTTTATTACAATGCTCACCGGCATAACCATATTCTCTACTTAAATGTGTCATATGACATATGTGGCAGTGAAGAAATAGATCTTCACGGCTTTCGCTTCTCTCTAGTTCGATCTATTTGGGATGCCTTAATCTCGACTACAATTAGAGACATTTTTTTTTCAGTTGAATGATTGGTTGTTAAAGAGCGTCTCTGTTGATTATAAAGTTGATAACATTTTATAGCATATTCTCTTTGTTGTTACCACTTGGTGGTTGTGGAAGTGGCAGGGTAAAAGAGTGTTCGAGGGGCATATGTTTAATTGTTATAAATTACATTTCCTTCTTGGTAGAGTGAGGGAAGTGATTGATGCTTTTGGGTCTTTTGGCCCTATGAATATTTCGACCTTTGTGGTTTGCTAGATTAAGTGGATGGTATGAGATATAGATTGGGTGAGGGTGAATACTAATGCCGCTTGCAAAGGAAATTCCGATCTTGTCTCTACAAGGGGTCTTAGAATGATTAGTGGGTCGAGAGATTTCTTGTCAATATTGATGCGTGTATAGTCACCCTAGCAGAGCTTTGGGGGTTATATTATAGATATGATGTTAGTTTGGTTAAAAAGTTTCAACAAAGTGATAGTGAAGCTTAATTCTATTCCATGTTGAAGTGCATAGTGGATAGGTTGATTCGAGACATCCTTATGCCCAACTGATTTCAAGATGAGCATTAGGAGGTTCATTTTAGGGGTGAGCATCGGTTCGGTTCGGTTACTAACCGAACCGAACAAGGATAAAAACCGAATTTTACCATACTGAAATTTTTCGGTTCGGTTCGGTTAACCGACCGAATAACCGAAATTATTTGTAAATAAAAAAATATTGAGCTTAAATAATTGAGTGAATTAAATGACTAATTTATAAAGCATACAATTGTCTAAGAAAAGCAAGCATCCTATTAAAAAAATATCATAGATAACAAAATTAAACAAAATATATCATAAATAACAAAACTTAACATTCAAAGTTTGATATTAACAAAACTTAATCCAAAAAACTTAATATTCAAAGTATGATATTAACAAATTTACAATCCAAAAAATCAGAACCCAAAAAGTATGTATCCTCCATTTCCAATATCAAAAATAATGATTTTATATATATATATGAAAACTTCGGTTCGGTTTCGGTTACACCGAAATTTTTTCCCCAGAAACCGAACCGAAGACCAATAACCGAAATTCCCATAGTTGGAAACCAAACCATTTACCAAAGACCGAATAACCGAACCAAATTAAAATTTCGGTTCGGTTTTCGGTTACCGGTTAATTTGCTCACCCCTAGTTCATTTTATGCATACTTATCGCGAAAGCAACCATGATGCTAACTCGATATTGAGTTTCACATGATATTTTTTTGTTATCAGTAATGTGGTGAGTAGGGGGTGCACATGGTCGGTTAATTAGTGTATTAACAAAAACTATAAACCAATCCATTTAATTTGATTAACCATATTTCGGTTAACCTATTACTTCGGTCGGTTAATCTATATTTTGGTTAGTTAACCATTAGTGATTTCATAGAAAAAATCACTTCAAATCTATAATTATTCAGTTTAAAATAAATTAACTGCTTTATTTTTCGATTTCAGTTAATCTATTTTTTGGTTCGATTTCAGTATTAAAAATCGATTTTTCAGTTTTCCGCAAACCTTCGACATTGAAACCCACTAGTGCTAAATTTCATTTATATTTCTAAAAATTGTCACTGAGTGACGGAAAAACTATGTCAGATCAACGACAACAGTTATTTCACATGATCATAAAGTTGAATAGCGTAAAAATATGGTATAAAATTGAATAATCCTTAATATTTATGCATGGAGAGAGAGAAAAAGAGACCTAAGAGATTAGGACAAGTGGATGGCAATGATTTGGTGAGGCATAATATAGAAAAATGAGCATAAAATAGACTAAACCTTTCCCTTAAATTGGAAGTTTATTACTTTAGTGTTACTTAAGATAATGTTTAATCTCTTTAAGAAGCTAAAAGACATAAACATACTTCTACGGCCCTTATCTGATCCTAAGTCGCTTTCCCCTTGTACGGTCTTCAAACTCAATCAACTCTCTCTCACCTGTCCCTGTTTTCCCACTTCCCACACGTGTACCTACATCCTCACACGTGTATACAGAGCTGCTGGCTTCGAGTCTTCAAAATCAAGAAAAGGAGGTGTCACTTACTTACGTTTGTCTGTCTGAATGAAAAAAAAGGAGCAGCAGCCAACCATAAATCTTTATTTCATTTATCCTCGAAATCATCTAATAGTAAAGGCATTAGATACTCTTCAAACTCATACAAAAAGTACTAATTACCATCTCTTGACAAGGATGTCTAACCTTATCTTCCCATGGATTTAGGGTCGCGAGGAGATTGATAGTGACGAATCCAAAATTCATTGACATAAATGTTTTCGGTGCTTTTTAATTATTTTATTTATATATTTGTTTTTGGTATTTTGCAAAAAAACAATTTTTGAAGAACTTTCTAAGAACCGATGGATGCTTAATATAGGGGAAATTTGACAAAATTACAAGAAGGCTTCAACATGAAATAGAGAATGGAATATATCGACGTACGATGATCGTGGAGGCCGAGTTAGTATAAGAAACACTATGAGAACTACATCAGCCGTTGGATCTCTACCACCCGGTATTGGCTTAAGCAATCTACCATAGTCTACTAGGAGTAGGAAAGTCGAGCATACGTCATTCGTGATTGGAGGCGGATGTCTTCATAGAAGGAAACTCTATAAACACTATGGGCTCCTAGATAGCCCATAGTATGTGTCCATTCTAGGACGAGGTTTAAATACATGGAGACCATTCGAGACGGAATACCAACAGATGTATTGACGAGACGATTAAAAGGGGGATAAACCTCTTCGGTGGGTAGGAGTTGGGTTGTCGAGACTTGGAGAAGTCTTGGCACTGCACGAGGTTTTGACCTAACTCAGATCTGACCCGTGACACTTAATCCCTTGTCTCCCCTTTCTGATTCAAAATTCACTTGCAGAAATGTTAAATGCATTATTGGTTACCGAATTTTCATAGTTGTTTTAAAATGAACATTCAACTTCAATTTGTTTCCATAAAATCATTCCAACTTTAAATTTTGTTTTAATAAAATTACTTTGGTAACTTCAAAAGCAAAAACACATAAAAAAGAGAGGCAGATTTGCTACATCATCATAAGTCAATTTTCACTGCTAACTAAATTGACACATCATATTATTTTTCTAGTATTTTTTTGCTGTTGAAGTCGAAATGATTTTATTGAAATATAATTAAAAGTAAAATTATTTTATTGAAATAAATTGAAGTTAGTACATTTAAATAGCAATGCATCTTAGTTAGTGTTTTCGATTGATTCTTTTTTCTTATGCTTTTACAGGAAAATTAGAGAGCATTTGAACACTCTATTATCACCGACAAACTCTATTAAACCTATATATGAATCTCTAATTTTTTAAAATAAAGACATCAAAAAAATTAAATTAAACATCCATAAACACTCTGTGGGTGGGTGAGTACTAAATCCCTCACAGATTATATGAACTGTAAATTGGGGAAAACCCATTTTTGTAAAACAAGCTCTTTTAGATTTCAGTTTTTCGGAAGAACTCATAAATCTGGCAATTAACCTGCTTTACTAAAAGAATGAGAAGGATGAATTACAATTTCTTTGAATCATTTTACAGATAGAATTAATGCATATGCAATGACACAAAAAGAGGAGGAGAATTACACTGGCTTTAAACCTTATTCTGCAATTCAACCCCACAACCAACCAACAACTCATCAAAAGCTACTCAGAAAGAAAAGAAATTGTTCTTTTGGCTCACAAATTTATATTAAAAAAAAACAGAGGCTTGCTAAAAAAAGGTTTTTTTCTTTTTTTTGGGGGTATCATACCTATTTACAAGAGAAAAATCTGTAAAACACACCTGTAAAATAAGGAAAGAGGGAAGCTTCCATTGAAGCTTTTTTTCTTTTTCCTTCCTCTGAACAGAAAGCTGTAAAAAAAAATATGGTAATGAATGCTAAATATGTCCATAAGCAGCTGCTGTAAGTCTCTGGATATCCTTAGGACAAAGATCAGAACTTTGAAGATTACTACTTTCTTGTTGCTGATGATGCTGATTATGATTATGATGAGACCAAATAGGCGCAGTTGAATTTTCATTTAAGAAATGTGTTTCTGATTTAATCTCATTGTACAAAGATTGCTGATTTTGATTCTGTAAAGCTGCTGCCGCCATTAGAATTGGATTATGAAGATACTCAGACCACTTCACTTCCTCCTGATGGCTACTCATTAACTGATTTTGATTTTGGGGGTCTTTTTCTGTTGAGCTACAATCTGTAAGAAACCCCCATGGAAATATGCTGTTTTCAAAGTAGGAAGAAGAACTGTTGCAGTTTCCAGTGCTGCCTGTGCTGCTGTTACTAGTATTCGTCGGCGGCTCCCCCCAATACCGCAGATTACTGATTGAAAAAGAGGGCAAAGATGGATCTTCTGACCCCTTGAAACCCCCCATGAATGAGGTTGTTGCAGGCGGAATTATTGTCGGTGCAGGAGCTGGAGTTGAAGTAAATTCAGAATTCATGTCGAAAGCTTTAGTACTTTGGCTGAACCAAAGCGAGGAAGGGATCGAATTGGCTCCGAGTCTCGCATTTGATGCATAATTCAATTGCGGATGTATAGGCAAATGCCCCATAAATTCCTGCTGCGAATTTGCAAACCTTTCGATGAAGAAATCTTTGTTGCCATTATAAGAAGAAACCGGAGATTGTTGTTTCTTCTTAGTAGGATTAGTACTAGCTTCAAGGAGATTCAATTCATTAGAAACCGGAGAATTCTTCTCTTGAGAATTGTCCGCGGCGGCGGAGGCTGCCGCAGCGGCGGCGGTAGTTAAATTCTTATCTTCTCCATTGATTTCAAGTTCTGAAAGGGGTTTATGAGTAACCGGATCAATACCTCTCTGTCTAAGTTTCTTTTTCAAGCAAGAATTCCATAGATTCTTAATTTCATTATCTGTTCTTCCCGGTAATTGTGCTGCAATCTGAGACCACCTGAGTAAAATTGAATCTTGATCAATAAACGGAAACAGAAACGGAAACGAAAAGGGGAAAAGTAGTGTACCTGTTGCCAAGAACAGCATGGAGTTCAATTATAAGATTCTCTTCCTGATGAGAAAATGTACCTCTTTTCAAATCAGGTCTCAAGTAATTAATCCACCTCAATCTACAGCTTTTACCACATCTTTGTAAACCAGCTTGTTTAGGGACAGAGCTCCAGCAGCCATGGCCGAATTTAGTAATATGGCGGAGAAGTTTCTCGTCTTCTTCAGGAGACCAAAGGCCTTTCCGGAGTTTTTGCTTGTAGCAGCAGGAATGCCTCCCCATTTGAGGAAACCCAAAAGAGAATAAGTTTCTATAAATAGAAAAGTTAACTTCTTTTTTAATGAATGTGTCAGCAAGAAAGAAAGATAGGGGTGAGGAAGAAAAGAAAAAGATGGAGGGGGGGTTGAAAAGGAGTTTAAAGAAAATGAAGTAGCAGCTGAGAAAAGGAGTTGAAATTATATAAGAGAGAAAAGTCACCGTCAAATGCTTTTTTTATTTTTATTTATTTTAATTGGCAGTAATGTAAATGAAATTAATAGTCTGAGTTGCATATGTCCAATCAGAGGTCTCAGATTAATGTCGTTTGCAAGAATGGTGGGGGCTTTTTTATTTATTTATTTTAATTGTTTTTGATAATTCATTGAAGATGATTGAGTTGCAGCAAATATTGATGTAAATAAAATAAAATAAAAAAATATTGAAATGGAAGCATGCTTCAGCTTTAAGTCAGTGTACTGAAATGCCCATCCCATAAATCACTTCAATATATAGTAACATCAATAGTACGTGCAAATATTTAAACCACCCATGAATTGAAAGCCCAATAAATTAATTAAATACAAGCAACAAATTCAGTTTTGTAGTTACGGAAGAACAGTGAATTTTATCGCTTACATTTCAAATGTGCCATTTAAATTTAATGTTTATCATACAATCTAATTTTAAACTTCTATGATTTATTTTTTTAATGTGCGGTTGATATTCTAATCACTTTCTAATCTTTAATAAAACTTCAAATTCCACGCATTCTATTAATTTAAAAACATATCTTTAATTATTAAGAATTGAAATTGCACTAAGAGGGGTGTTTGGTTACTCATTTTTATATTTTTATTTGTTTTTTCATTTCAAAATGGAGACTTTTAGGTGTTTGGTTACTGATATTCTGTTTGCCTTTTACACCTGCAAAGTAGCCTTTTACAAAAGCGGAAACTTATGCTTTTTGAAAAAGCAGCATTTTCCAACAGCAAGTATCAATAACGAACAGTAGGTAAAACAAACGGATCCTAGGTTAAAATTGAATTATCTTTGTATTTAGAAGCTAATCCGTTCTCTTTCAATAACCCTAAATCTATATTTATACACTATCCCAATAAAATAAGTAAAAAAATTGTTGAAATTATTGGGATTCAAGAATTGTGTAAAGATGGATGAAAGTGACATAGAGAGAGAGAGAAACATAGACAGTGGGAAAGGGACATATGGGATGTCTTCGTATTTCTGACAGTTAGGAACCATTTTCGAGAGAGGTGATTCCCTCTAGAGACATATCAAGTTGAGATCAAGTAGAGGCTCGAATATCCACTAGTCGATAGAAAACTTCATTACGGTAATGACATTCAAATAATTTCAATTGGACACTAATAGGTATGATGATGACCCTTGATCTGTGTTTTTTTTTTTTTGGATCTGTCACTGTTCTATCATGTCTCAGTCTTGCAATTTCTAGATTGGACAAAAATGTTTTATAGATAATTTGTATAAGTGGAGTTTATTTTTACACTCGTAACAGTTTAAAGCTGACTTGACCACTGAAGAGTAACATACATGCGGATGCAGATGTGAATGTGAAAGTAAGAAAGAAAACGAAGAATATCTCAAATTACTATTAGATTAAGGCTATTGAAAGGGAGTGAGGGAAAATTGTTGACAATTATGATAAGATAGGAAAGTTGAGACTCATTACGTGTAATGAAGAGTCATTTTCCTAATGGAAATGAGAGATTTCTATTAGTGATGAAATATTGGTAGGTGTTGCAAATAAGCACACATTTTGAAGGTTTTCCACTTTGAAAAAAAAGAGTTTAACTTTGATTTTCCCCTTTTTGGCTTCATGTAATTTCAAGATTGAGATACTTCCTCCACACGCACTGTTACACTTCTATTCATTTTATTAATTATTATTAACATTTTTTAACATCACTACGTACTTGTATTTTATTGTATTTTTATACACTTTCTACTCTTTTTTGTCTTCCTCTCCTTCTTCAAGCAATACCCTTTTTCAGATATTTTCTTATGCTTTCTATTCTAGTATTATGGGGTTACTTTTGTAAACTTGTTAATTACTCGTTAATCTCCTACTTTTAGTTAAGCTAATCTCCTTTAACATAGCCACCACCGCCACTTCATCCCCCGTAGGACTCTAGGTCCACCACCAATCTGTGGTATGTCTACCCTAAAAGGCCAACGTAGTCTTCTTTTTGGCCATTTATTTTACTTTACAAATGAATATTCATGAAAGAAATATGAGAATTTACCTAAAATCACCATTTTTTAGGATATTTTTTTTTTAATTAGCTTCCTATCTATTTTTTTTATAACAATGTTTTTTTTCGCTTGTTACTTATATAAACATAAGTTGATTTTGACGAAATTCGGATATTTCCTTTTGCACTGAAATAAATGTTCCATTCGTACTTTTAAAAGCTTCGCCTCCTAGAGCATCTCTAATAGAGGGCGTCCAAAAGAATGCCAGCTAATGTGTTATCAGGTTTGACAACTTTTAAAGGGTGCCTACTATTGGAGTGATTGTGAGTGCCAAAGAAAGTTGCCAATATTTGGCAACATTGTTTAATTATTTTTTAATATAAAATCTGTGGTCATCTCCTAGAAATAATAAAATATGGAACCTTTTATTTTTAATATTTATAATAAAATAATAATTTGTAGGATTATAATTACAACTTTTCAAGCAACCTCTATTGGAGCATCTTTAAGTAAAAGTTGCCAAAATTGATGCGGATGAAAGAGACAATATAATATTATATTTTGGGATTATGTGTTAAGTTTTAGCACTCTTTTAGGCACCCCTCTATTGAAGATGCTCTTATCCTATTGAAATAATGAATATTCTCCTAATTAGGAGTGTTCAACGCAAATAGATATAATCACTCGATAAGGAATGCCGACTTTCTCAGCATGATTTATCATATTTAAACTAGTAGTTTTCACTTCTATATAAAGAGTCAAACTCTCTTCATAAGCTATTATGTAATCTTTCTCTACAATTAATAATTGCTCTCTTTCTTACTTCCTATTTTTAAAATTAAGGGTGTTGATAGGCACTAATAGCTCTATCGATCTTATCATCAGAGACGGATGCGTTGCCGTAAGCTGTGTGTTTGGGGGACCAGAAACACAAATTGGAATTTGTTATTGCAGACATTAACTTTGCCTATAACATTATTATAGGGATGCCTTTTCTATCCAAGTTAGGGGACCTCATATCGATTAATGAGCAATCTCTGCACAGTTCAATGGAGGAAGGAGTGGTGATATCTGATAGGGATAAAATATACCTAACTCTAAAGAGCAAGTGGACTCTATCGTTTCAAGTAGTAAACGTTCCTAAGAACGATATCGATCCCATAGAGACTAGTATCTAATGTCCTATTCGTACTCGAATTCTATATTATCTAAGGATTGATTTAAACATGATAAGTCTGTAACGTTAACTACTAATAAAACAATTATATTAGCAAAGCAATTGAACAATTAATATATTTAAATGAATGAATGGAAGACTAGGATTTAGGACCCTCACGCTAACTCCTATGAATCGATAAGTGTATGTTGTATGAATTTAAAGGTTAACTCGAGACGGTGATTTTATATTAGAAAATAGTAATTCCGGTTAAGAATTTACTAAATCTACTTCAAACACTATTAGGACGATGTTTGGTTAGGCAAAATCCCTAATAATGTTTGAAGGCATTAGACGATATGAAAGCCAAGGCTAAGACATAACCTAGGCCACGAAGCCGCACTATCTGGTTAAGGTATATGATTAACTATTATGCTAAATTGACTCGTTTACTTGAGTAGGTTTCGTAATTCAATTTCTATATCTAATTACTTGGTTAGGTTTCTTAGATAAAAGTAAGCATTACTTCTAGTTAATTATCCGTTAATCCTACAATATAACCTAAACGCTTATTTAATAATCCCTATTTGCTAAGCACGATTCACCGTCATTCTAGCCTATAGTATTTGAGCTCGTGTCTGAGCTAAGACACGGAGGCATAATGGGATGGATCAAATATGAACTATTGTTCATCAAGTTGGGTTTATTAACTCAAGAATAAAAGATGAAGGAAGATGACACTTGAAATTAGATAAACTTAACCTGAGAATAAAAGGTGAGAAATAATTGAATACCAAAGCTTGCTTAACTATAATAGCGGAATGAAAAACAGTAAAATAAAGTATAAAGACGGAAAGTAAAACTAAACCAAGATTAAAATAATCTAAAGAAAAATCGGTAATGACTGAATGAAAACTAAATTTGCTAATACACTGCTTAAGCCTTATTTTTATAATGCTTGAGGTCGCCTTCCTAGTCTATTTAGGTTTTCTTTGCCTCCTCAAAGTCAGGTCATGTAGTCTGAGGTTCATTCGGAACGTATCTCTCGAAATAGAAGCCTTGTGGGAAACTAATTAATTCGTTGCTCGTCGAGCAGCTTTGCTTCTGCTCATCGAGCAATGACTTCTTTTGTGTTGACTTTCTTCTATTGCATTGACTGCTCATGGATGTGGATGCTTCAACGAGTAAAAGGCAGCTCGTCGAGCACTCTTTATGCTGCTCGCCGAGCAGTGCTGCTAGTTTGGCCTTTTTGCCTCGTTTTGCTCCATTTCATGCACGTTTGTTCCTGAAACAAATCAAAACACTCATTAGACAAATAATAGGTAGAAGACACTATAAACTAAGGTATTAAGACTAGAAAAACATATAAAAAGGGGGCCTAAAATCTATATAATATGGTTAATAAAAACGGTAACCAACAACTTTTTGTACGAAAAGAAGCATATTTCGAAATATCGCTAACAAAAACAGTAACCAACAACTTTTTTTTTCTATTTTCTAACCAAACACTAGGATATCTATTGATAGGAATGAAAAGACAAACAAGATGTACGAAAAGAAGAAATAAATTGTAACTCTCTGATTTAATACCATGTAGATTTTGTTTGATTTGCTCCAAATCTAATTCATATTTTGCCTCATGGCTTTAAAATGTGTTTACATATACATTAGAAACACACCTTACTAATATAGTTTAGTCACTCACCTATTTAAATGTGAGATTCAGGAGAGATTATACTACACAACATGTGCATCACATTATCTTTGAATCAATATTTTGACGCCACGTGCAACGTCAATTAATAAAATATTAACACTATACAATTAACTAATTATATATTTTTAGTTAATTATTTATATAACATTTTAGGCCCTAAAATATAAATCTTAAATCCTAAAAAATTCTAGACCTTAATTTATAACTTCTAGAAGCTAAAATATATGACGTTGCATCAAATTATTGGTCCGTCATACAAATGACGTGGTACACTGAACGTATAATATAATTTCTTGAGGTTCAGTTCATTTATATCCTATCGCCATCTCTTAGGTCCCGTTTGGTAAGACGTAATGACCTTCATAATAGAATGACCATTACATTGAAGGTCCATTACCATGTTTGGTTGCATGTTATAATTTTATTATAATGTAATGAGAAAACATTGAGGTAAATTTTGTTGAACAAATCTTGTAATCCTCATTACATAGAAAAATGACTTGAATCCTCATTACATTGTCATCTAACCTCTAATTTCACAAATCTCACATCTCACATCTCAATTTTACCTCCCATTCTTGTTAAAAACGAAAAAAGTAGAAAAACATGAAAATTGAAATGAGAAAAAAGAAAAAACGAAAAAATGAAAAAAAACGAAAAACCAGAAAAAGGAGAAAATAGAAAAATGGTGAAAAATGTTTTTTTTTTTAACTAAATGGTGAAAAATGTTGAAAATGGAAATTAAAAGAAACGAGAAAAGTAAAAAAAAATGAAAAAACGAAAAACTATTTGATTTCGGTTAATCTAATTTTGTATTTCATTTCGATTCGATTTTTCACATTTTTCGTGCTGTCCACGTTTTTCATGTTTTTTTTGTTGATTTTAATTATGTAAATAAAAATTTATGATTACATTTAATTAGAAAAATATAAGTATTGTAATGATAATTACATTCCATCATTTTCTTTTTAATTGTCAACCAAACATCGTAATAGAATCACCATCCCATTCCATTACATTACAACTTTGATTATATTACGATCTTGATTACATTACATTGCATTACGACATACCAAACGAACCCTTAGAGTTGCTCCTTTTACCTCAAAGCCACTCATCATATAGAATAGTTGCATAAACCCTCTAAAACGTAAAATAATTAAATAAGAGTTTTTAGACTCCTTATTTCCGTGTCGGGTTGTCAAAATGGGTACACCCATTTAATAAATGGGTTTTGACATGATATGATTCGTTTATTAAACGGGTTACACAAGTTGACTTGTTTAAGTCAATTAACTAAGGGCCCGTTTGTTTTACCTACTGTTTGCTGTTGTTGTTTGTTGTTTGCTGTTACGGTTTGCTGTTGCTGTTCGCTGGTTCCTGTTGGAAAAAGCTGCTTTTCCAAAAAGCAGAGCTTCTCTGCTTTTGTAAAAAGCTGTTTTCAGGTGTAAAAGGCAAACAGAAGGTCACTAACCAAACACTTAATGCTGCTTTTCAACTATAAAAGGCAAACAAGAGAAACCTAACCAAACACCTAAAACTCTGCCTTTTAAAATGAAAAGGCAAACAGGAGGTGAAAAGTATGTAAACAAACACCTCTAAATCTAATCAAACATAAAAAAACCATGACAACGTGAAAATAGAAAACGACAAAATATAGAAATTAAAAACGGGGAAAACGGAAAAACAAAAAAACAAGACAAACGAAAAAACAAGAAAAATGAGGAAACGGGAAATATATACATGTGAAGCAAAATTTAACTCCATCTGAAATAGTATATAATTAGAATACTCATCATCAAACGATTGTCTGGAGCCAGCCATCATCCGAAGATGGATTCTGATAAACTAGGTATAAACCAATTTCTTTTAACTGAGCTAATAAATTAAGTTGATTTCATGCTTTAATTTTTTTCATATAGACTAGCTTTAATTAATTGTTTTTGGCTGCCAAGTAAATTTCATGATATATACAAGCATGAAATCAAGGACAAGTTAGTTTAAAGATATAATTTGAAAAATCGATGATAAATTGATATTTCTTGTTAAATCAAGGATAAGTTAATTTAAATCCAATCACAACCGAATGATTAATTGATTACATTTTACGCAAATTTAAGGGGCTAATTAAACATTTTATGAAAGTTCAGGAGGCTATCGAGACACTTTGAAAGTTCATGGGGCCAATCAACCATTTTGGATAAGTTCAGGGGGCAAATGATGTATTAAGCCTAAAATAAAACTCTTATATCTGGCGATGAATACATGATTGGTTGGTTGGGGGGCCAAATTTATACGTACATGTGTAAAATTATTTCTTTTTGCTAAATCAAACTTATTTTAAATTTTTTTTTTGGTATATATACGTTTTATAATCTAAGTGGTCCAGAACTAATTTTTAAGTACCAATATAAAACTTCTCAAAATTAAGATAAATTGTGTTTAAGATTCTTAACATGTATCTAATAAGGACCTAACAGACCAAAAAAATTTAGAACTTTGGATTTAGAGATAGCTTAACAGGACATGGGCCAATTTTGGAGGTGCTAATTCAACACTCCATCAAAAATTTCTTGGAGACATGAGGACTAGAACAAACACACCCTCAAATTTTATGGAGACATGAAGACCAAAACTATCCCTGATCACGGTAGTTTCAGCAGCCGGAGGCGCCCGGTCCCCCAGGCCCCTCCCTATATCTGCCCCTAGTTTCGGTCATAAAGCAATTGAAATTTTGCTCTAAAACAAACAAGAAATTGATTGTTTTACCGTGTTCAATACCATATTTCTTGTTTTTATTGTGTTTAATACCATGTTTTTTGTTTTTTTTCCATTTTAAATTATTTTTTAAGATTTTCATATTTTACCGCTCTTAATAAATAAAAAATTCGTTCTTCCAGTTTTTTCATTTTTCATGTTTTTAACGTTTTTCACATTTTTCACATTTTTTCATTTTTCACTTTTCTACCGTTTTTTTTTATGTTTTTTCCAATTTTCTCCCGTTTTTCAATGTTTATCTTGTTTTCTAATTTAAATTTTTACCATAATTATTAAATGGGTTAACGGATCAACCTAATTAACTTGCAACACAACCTATTTATTATGAGTTAGGTGGATTGATCCATTTATAATCCAATTTCACAATTGGATTAATCCCAACGGGGTGTTTGGGTGTTCCTTTTCGTGCTTCTGTTTGCCTTTTCAGTTCGAAATGGAGAGTTTTAGGTGTTTGGTTAGTGACATTCATGTTTACTTTTTACACTTGAAAAGCAGCATTGGGTGTTTGGTTGGTGACCTCCTCTTTGCTTTTTACACCTGAAAAACGGCCTTTTACAAAAACAGAGAATCTCAGCTTTTTGAAAAACAGTTTTTACCAACAGCAAACAGTAGGTAAAATAAACGGGTCCTAAATTGTTTAACTGCGAATTAGATGGATCGTAACCTATTTTGACATCTTAATTCTGAGAAAGAATAGACAATCCTCCGTAGCCAGAACATGGCAAATCATAGACCTCATTTTGTAGGACAACAAGAGTCTATAACGTAATACTTTATACTTCTGAGTGATTAACATATATAAATATATCCTACTCTTTAAGTAGCCTAATTTAATGTTTTCCTTAATTAATGATCAATCACTATTCAATAGCAACCTTTTTCACGACATTATTGGACTAATAACTCTATTATCAACTATATATCTGCCTATATATTATGGTGTAATAGATTAAGATTTCTTCAAGTTTAATCATAACTACATTTTTTAAAATTAAACTTTTCAAAACGAAGAATTAGTAATAAATTGCAAATAGGCTTTATTATAATACAAAGTTAATTTACATAAGAAAGCTTTGTATCTTATGATGGTCGTATGATATGGTCATTATTAAAATAATAAATTTGGGGCTTTTATCTGTATATTATTTTTAATTTTTTCCTTCAATCATTAGAAGATACACAGACAGACATGATAATAAGAATCTGTATATATATAAATATTGTTCTCTAAAATCAAATATTATTAAAACTATATATAAAGTAGAAATTTAGAGCACATTTAGCAAGCAATGGACCACTCTTTTTCCATTAATTTTATAAGCTAATCCATTTTGGAAGCCGTTAATCCTAGCTGTTTACACCTTTTATTGGGTCCCTTTCTTTATAAACCCAGACAAAATTAATTTATTTTTTCTTTTTAAAGGTATATTGGTACATGGAAACTCTAATTAATTAAAATATACTACTGCTAAGCTAGCCCAGTTTAAAAAAGGATTAAAATTGAATTAACCAATTTGTCCTGTAGTTTTTTAGTGGGTTGCTATATACCGCCGGTAAATTCTCACTTACTGCCCGATTTTGATATTTTTACCCTTTTTCTCATTTTTTTCAAATTATAGGATTTGAACCCCTTCCCCCACATTTCTAACTCCTACCCCCATATTTCAAAAACTTAACCTCATTTGAAGTCTAAAACATCATGGCGGGTCGTGGAGGTCGAGGAAAAGGGTTGTTCGGTACACAGGTAAGTCGTTAGATACGTTATTTTTTTTTTTAAAAATTTTTTTTTGCCTGGGAGGGCCGTTTTACCCGCCCAGTGTACTGTAGAGGCGCCCGCCAAGGCCAAAATCCCCATGGATTTTGACCAGAATCGGCCAAAATCCCTGGGGATTTTGGCCTTGGCGGGCCTAAGGGGCGGGCCATTCGGCCCGCCAAGGCCAAAATCCCCAGGGATTTTGCCCCGGTGGTCCGTTTGGCCCCCCTAGGCAAAATCCGGCAGGGATTTTGCCCCGACATTACAAAATCCCGGGATTTTGCCCCGGCGGGCCGTTTGGCCCCCTAGGCAAAATCCGGCGGATTTTGCCCCGACATTACGTCTGGGCGGGCTGTTTTGCCCGCTCGGGCTAATATATATATATTTTTTAATATTTATTTTGTTTTTTAATTTTGTTATACATTTTAGCAGTCCGACCTTTCAGCGGTTGATCGTGAACCCAATAAGCGTGGTATCACAGCTTCTGCTCGGAGGACCAAAAAAACAGATAAATTGTTGGCAGATGCACAAAGGGCGCACAAGACAGTTCATCCGCCCATGGACGAGGATTACGTTGCCGTAGATGCTGATAATGTGTCTTCCGAAGACGAGTCTACCGATGACGATACTGTCCCAATTCTTCGATCGTCGAAGGCGAGAGGCAGTCGTATTGCTCGTTCTGAGTCATCTGGTAAATAATTTACATTATTTTTATGTTATTATTACTTGACTGTCATTGATTGAATGTGTGATATAATTGCAGGGAGCAGCAGCAAAAGATCTAGGGATGCTGAAGAGGATTGGATAGTGACGGATCCTGTCCCAGGTGGACCAGTAGACGGTTCTGTGATTCCCAGTTTTTTGGGACATGTTGCTTATGGGATGTGGAGCGGGCAAATGAGGACCCAGCTCAAGGGCCATACTAGGGGGCATTACTGCACGAAACTAATGAAATGGTACTCGACAGCTAGTCCACAGGTCAAGAAGCTTATACGGGATTCGAGCCTGTCACACCTCCGGGGTATCATGTACCCACATATTGATATGCCCCTGATATGTGCTTTTATCGAGCGTTGGCAGCCGGATACGTCATCATTTCACATGCCCTTCGTTGACAGCCACAGTATATAATGAGGCAATGGGATACAAGTCCTCCCAAACTGTCAACCAATGTGCTTGAGTGCAACCACCACCATTCCAAGAAATTCGCCTAATTGCCGCTTCTATCCCGCCAAAGTAGATTGGTTGGTATATGCTACGTTTAGTAATGATTTCATTTGCTATAGCCGTTCTTACTAAATACCAGCTATCTTGATTGCCGAATATTTTGTCCGCCACAACACGGAACCCACAATTACCATCGGGTTCGACATCGAGATAGGATTCAATAAACGGCTTAATTAACCCAACGATTTTGTCCGAATTCGGGTAATCTGAAATATCATATGATGTCACATCGGTACCTATAATAGTATAATTTTTACAGTTTATATACAATAATTTGATTGAAGCAATACAAAAAAAATATATATGAGTATGTAGATTAACAATAAAAGTAAAAATTACCATTAGAGCGGAACGAAGAGCTTCGTCCACGACTTCTAGACGAACTAGTAGACCGAGCACGTCCACGACGAATGTCACGATACTCCCACGCACTCGGCGTACGTTTGGTTGATAAACTTCCCTTCGGTCGTCCTCGAACATCAATTTTTACTTCCGGTTCACCATATCTAGCTTCGTCCGGGTGAAGTTGATCATGAATCAATTGAGAAATATTGCACATAAAAGTTGGGTCGCTTTTATCGACTTCATCAACAAGAGAGTGAAAGTATGCCCGATCCTCATTCCCATCAGCATAATCGACATTGTCAGTAGTGTCAGAATTACCATATACAAGTGTCTTCCAGAATTTGTGTATCATTGAAATACTAACCGGTTTACGTCCGAGCTTCAATTTGCTGAGCTCACAGGCACACGGGATCTGCTGAGAGGTTCTCAAAATGCATCCACAACGTTCACCCATTTCATGACTCAACTTTTTCATACGCAAATATTCACTCCCAAGCAACTCCAAACAGTGGTGGGACACTTTACATGATAGGTGGCTGAATGGAAATCCGGAGAACAAAACATGTTTACGCTGTCTTGAAGACTCAAGACTACCACTGATATGAATAAAATTGTATTAACAATCAAAATATATCCTAATAAATGGAAATATAATGGTAACAGTAGCAAAATGGAATAAATGAATACCTGATCTTGATTACTTGCAATTCAATCTCGTTGTGAACCTTCGCCCAAACTGTATCGAGGGCTCCAGTGGAGGAATTCAGCCATTTCTTTAAAGAAGAATGTTCACTCTCCACTCTGCATGTAGTTGTGTTTCCAAAATGAAGGAAATTTTTCGTCCACGCAACAACAAACTTCTCCTTGTGGCATAACCACGTCTTCTCAACATAAGATATCACATGACCATACTTTCTCATTTGATCTTTCATCTTCGCCACATTGATATCAAATTCATCTACTATTAGAGAATTAATTAGTTTCTTCCATCTTCCATTCTTAAAACCAGATGCAAATTTCATGTCATCGCCCATAAGTTTGTAGACCCTATTTTCTACATCCTTGTTGATATGCCAAGTACATAACATGTGTGCAGAATCTGGAAATACCTCACTGACTGGCTTCATTAATCCCAACTCTCTATCAGTCAAAATAACAGTCGGGTTAACATCAAACCCGATCAAATTTCTCAACCTTTCCATAACCCAACGATAGCTCGACTCCGTCTCATCCTTCATAATAGCATAAGCTATCTTGAAGTTTTCGTTACATGGAGTCATCCCAACAATTTCAAAGAATGGCATTCTATACTTGTTGGTTTTGTAGGTTGAATCCATTCCAACATACCAGTAATATGTTCGAAATAACTTAATAGAAGAAGGATGTGCCATAAATACATGAGTTAACATACCTGTTTCCGGATCAGCAACACTAGAATGAGAATAATTATTCTCTACGGCAAGATGGAAAAACTGACTAATCATATCTCTACCCTGAAACCCATCCTTCCTCAATCGGTCTCTGTAATTATATACATGCTTTATTGTTGGATTGTCTCCGGGATGTTGTGTACGAAGTGTCGTCATAATAGCACACGGCTTTGCTTGATACGCACTCATTTCACGCACAATTTGTTTCGATGCAGGACTGAGTCCGCTCATCTGTCGGTGTCCTTGTGGATAAACACACAAGTCATGATTATGCTTACCCTTCTCTCCGACATAAACAATAATCTCCCAACCCGAAAAATCTTTCAATTGTTTGACTTTAATCTGGAAAGGACACCCACACGCCTTAGTTTTAGTTTTCCTACATGAATCATCTTCTAAAGGATTCGTATTTCCTCTATATCGTTCTCCACGTGAACATTTTAGAAGCTTTTCCATTCCGTCGTGTTTGTGTGAAGAAATAACAATCTCGAAACCATTTTGTTAACTTGAGGAAAAATCCTTGATCGGAGCACTTCCCTGTGAGGTGCCGTTGGGATCGGCCGGGGACACTCCGATGCCAAAGTCAGTAAGATGGATCAAGGAAACCAACGGAATTGACAAGAATGGTGAGAATGTGTGTGTACCTTGATAACCTAGGGGATCAGGCTATATATAGCTGGGAAGTTGTAACCTTCAGGTAACTAGAAAGTCTCCATTAATGCCTCATTAATGGCGGTTACAGGTTATCTTTAACCTGGCGGTTAGCTAATTAATAACTCATTAATGATCTTTTATGGCTGAGTCAGCGGCCAGCCGTTATAGTGGCGAAGGGAGAGATTCGCACTATAGGTCCGCCAGCGGATCTCTCTAAGCTGATCTGGGGAGATCCGCCAACCAGCTTCCTTTTGGAGACCACTACGCGGCGTACTTTGAGGTGAATATCCCTTTTGGTCCTCAGGATAATATCTCAATGTGGCGGATAAGGCAACTATTGAGAGGTTGGAGAAAGAGATAGTGGAAGCCAATTCCACTATTGCTTCTATTAATGCAGGTCTTGCTTCTGCGAATGCAAACCTTGCTTCTGCCACAGCCGCCTTAATTCTCAGGGATGAGGAGATTAAGAGTCTAAAGGCAAAATTGCATCTGATGCCAAGAGCCACGAAGACGCCCTTGGAGAAGCTGAATACACGGCGGGTGTGCAAGCTTTTTATTACGGCGAGATGCTTATGGTGTACTTCTCCTTGGCGCATCCTGAGATTAACTTCACAGATCTGCAGTTCACCGTCCCTGAACCGGAAGATGTGGCGAAGTTCAATAAAATGCCAGACGCTAAGGAGTACCTCCGTGATTACGTTCGGAGATGGATGAAGGGACCTATGGAGGAAACCAAACCCTCTACTACGGTCTTGGTGGATGAGCTTGATGAAGTGCCCCTTAAGGCGGATGCAGAACCAATTCCTGACCAGGCTCTTCCACTTGGTCCCTCATCTTTGGTGAATAAGGAGGTATCTCCTGATGGCGTATCTGCGAATGTGGAGAAGGAGGATCCCCAAGCAAGCACCGTGGGTGAAGAAAGCGCAAAGAAGGATGTTCCTATTGTTGTTTAGCTTGCTTTTATTTGGGATATTGTAAAAAAATTTCTAAGTACAATTTGTTTTGATCCTTTATGGAAACTATGTTATTTTACCTTTACGTTTGCGTAAGGAAATATATAGACACCTAGGATTTGGAGTAGGTGGCCAGCCATACTCCACTGTATGAACCTTTGTGAAGGTTTGAAAGCTGTTCTATTCCTTCTAGAGGAAGTAAAGCTGCCCAGGGGATCAATTTGCTACCTATCTTTGAGGTGAAATGATCCGCCCGTAGGACTTGTGAATTCCTTTCTGGGAAGGATAAGAGAGTGTAAAGACCTTGCGTCCAAGGATCGTTTTAACTCTATTGGAGATTGGGATCCGCCTAGAGGCGGTTTCGCCCATAAGATTGATCCTCTTATGTTTTTAAAGGCATCGAGGACGTATCTCTAAGATAGTGATACATTGCAAATGTGGAGAGCGTTGGATGCCCCCCTCTTTTTAAGACTGGAATATTGATATTGCTGCAGTAAACAATAAAAAGAACATAGATAATAGAACAAATGATGTTTATTAATGGGAGAAACCTTATTACAGCAAGTAGGTCTTATAAGTGAGCCTCGTTAAAACCTTTAATAAGAAAAACCACATGGGAAAAAGCTTATTAAAGGAAAAAGAGTACTCAAGACCGTGTATACACTTCATTTCCTGACAAAGTATTTGCGGAGATTTTGGAGGTTCCACGTGCGTGGCAGTGTATTGCCCTCCATGTCCTGTATTTTAAACGTGGCTGGTCCAATCTTGTCCACTATCTGATATGGACCCATCCAGTTAAGTCCTAGCTTGCCCTTGCCTTCTCGAGATTGGACTTTATCAGCTTTACGGAGCACGAGATCTCCCATATTTAGATCCACAAGTTTGGCGTTTTTATTATGGTAAGCTGCAATCCGCTGTTTGTATGCTGCCATGCGTACATAGGATTGATCCCTGCGATCTTCAATCTGATCTAGGTGCTCCCTTAGTCGTTTGCCGTTGTCCTCTTCATAATAAAAGGCCACTCGGTCACTGGGGACCTGTATTTCGACTGGAATAACGGCTTCAACGCCATGAGAAAGGGCGAATGGTGTTTCCCCCTGTAGCCGTCCTTGGGGTGGTTCGATAAGCCCATAAAACACTTGTTAGTTGATCCGCCCATTTCTTATCATGCTCTCCCAATCTTTTCTTTATCCCCTTCACGATCGTTCGATTGGTTACTTCGGTCATTCTATTGGACTGGGGATAATAAACGGAGGCGAACCTGTTCAGGATGCCATGATTAGGCGAATGGGCCGACAATATCTATTCCCCAGAGGGCGAATGGGCGTCCTTCTATGATTGGCCTCTGAATGTATTTGGTAGTATGTGATTCATTCACGTGAATCTGACAATTGTGACAAGATTCTACCAATTTTTGGGCATCCAATTCAGCCGTGCGCCAGTAGAAACCTGCTAACCTGGATTTTTTCAAGATGGCGGCGGATGCTTCATGTGCCCCACATGATCCCTCATGTAGCTCTTTGAGGATCTGTTGCCCTTCTTCCGGTAGAATGCATTTCAACCAAGGATGACTAAAGGACTTTCTATAAAGGCCGTCATTGATCAAGGAGAAATAAGCTGCTCTCCTGACTATCCGCCGTGCCTCTTCCTTATCTTCAGGTAAGGTTCCATTTAGCAGATATTGGCGAATGACCGATTTCCAATCATCTTCTACCGTTGTGAGTAGGGATACCTCCTCTGAGGCAAATGCTGGAGCTATTTTAACTTCGAAGGGGTAATCCGGATCTGTCCAGTTTTCCTCACAAGAGGCCATTTTGGCCAAATGATCAGCCTCTGTGTTGGACTCCCTTGGTACGTGAATCAGCTCCCATTTAGTTTCCTTAGCTTCAAGGTGATCCAGCAACTTTTTGACTTCCGCTACGTATTTGGCCAGAACCCCGTCTTTCACCTCGTAATTCTTGATTACTTGGTTGACCATTAGTTTAGAGTCGCTGTAGATTACGATCCGCTCCGGAGTGATTTCTTGGAGTAGGCGTAATCCCAGTATCAGAGCTTCATATTCAGCAGCATTATTAGTGGCATGGAAATTTAATTTTGCTGCGTATCGTAATTTTATGTATTGGGGACCTTTGATCACAACGCCTGCACCCGCTCCATCCGCCGAGGAGGCTCCATCGGTGTACATTGACCATTCCTCTATCGGAGGCTTGGGATGATCTATCCCTTCGTCAGTGAATTCATTCACGAAGTCCACCAGGACCTGACTCTTTAAAGCTGACCTGCTTTCATACCTCACATCGAATTCACCAAGGCGAGTTGCCCACTCCATCAACCTTCCTGAAGTGTCTGGTTTCTGCAACACCTTTCTCATTGGTATATTTGTTCGAACCACTACAGTATGCGCCTGAAAATATGGCCTAAGGCGGATTGCCGTGGTTACAACAGCCAGTGCCATTTTATCAAGCTTTGAATACCTGGTTTCGGCGTCTTTCAAAACCTTGCTCACGTAATAAATCGGAAACTGCTGGCCATCCTCTTCTCGTATCATGATCGTGCATACGGCTTTGTCTGTGACCGATACATACATGTAGAGATCTTCTCCCTTCAAAGGTCGACTCATCATGGGTGGCTCTGTGAGGAACTGCTTGATTCCTTCGAAGGCTTTTTCACAATCCTCATTCCACTCGAATGCCTTTTGTTTCTTGATGACTTCGTAAAAGGGCTGGCATCTGCGAGCTGAACAAGAGATAAACCTGTCCAAGGCTATGATATGCCCGTTAAGGCGTTGTACCTCTCTGATATTCCGTGGCGCTTGCATTTCCAGGACTGCCTTAACTTTGTCAGGATTTGGGCTAACTCCTTTTTCGCTGATCATGAACCCTAAGAATTTTCCATAGGTTGCCCCGAAAGTGCACTTCTCTGGGTTTAACTTAATGTTGTGGCGTCAGAGTACGTCCAGTACCTCCTTTATATCATTTGCATGCTTTTCTACGGTCGTACTTTTGATGATCATATCATCCACATAGACAGAATAATTACCCCTTTTACTATCTGCGAATATCTTGTTCATCATCCTCTGATAAGTTGCACCTGCGTTCTTAAGCCCGAAGGGTATAACTTTGAAACAATAAGTGGCTTGGTGTGTTACGAACGAGGTCTTGATTCTATCTGAGGGCTCCATAGGGATATGATGATAACTTGACTTCACATCAGTAAAGGAATACATTGCGTCACCGGCGGTTCCATCTACAAGCATGTCAATACATGGCAAAGGATAGTTGTCCTTGGGGTAAGCTTTATTGAGATCTGTAAAGTCAATGCACATACGGTAAGATCCGCCAGCTTTTTTCACCAACACGACGTTCGCCAACCACTGAGTGTAAAGTACCTCCTCAATGGCATCCGCCCTCTTGAGCTTGGCGATCTCTTCCTCAATCACCTTCTGCCTTTCCGGGCCATGATTTCTCCGTTTCTGAGCCACAGGAACTGCATCCTTATCAATGTTGAGTTTGTGAGTGATTACGTCTGGGCTGATTCCGGGGAGAATTTCATCCTTCCATGCAAAGACATCCTCCGCCTCACAGAGCACTTTGGTGATTGCATCTTTAATCTCGCCTTTGAGCCCCTTAGCCATTCGCACCTGCTTTCCATCCGCCATAAGATACATTTCAGTCTCGCCCAAGGCCATTGTGACGCGCTCATCTTCATCTTCCTCCTTAGACTGGGGGCGAATCATTAATGATTCCGAATACGTCTCTTGGGCCACCTTTTGGCTACCTTTGATCATTACACCTCCCTTGGCCGTGGGAATGTAAAGCGTTAAGTGGCGAATGGAGATAAGAGCTGCAACTTCAGAGATAAAAGGTCGTCCGAGGATGATATTATAAGCTAACTGACCATCCAAGACCGAAAACTCTAAATCTCCCCTCCAAGCTTGATCATCGTCTGTAAGCTCACAGTCCAAAGTAACTTGGCCTTTTGTTTGAATAGTATGTCCCGTTACTCCCAAGATATCGACCACGGTTGGCTCTACTTGAACAGGATCAATCCTGAGTTTGGCGAAAGCTCCTCGGGTAATGACATTGCATGAACTTCCAGTATCAATCATTACCCTTTTCATCTCCTAGCCTTCAACCATCACAGTGACGACCAGAGCATCTGCATGGGGTGGTATCTCAGGACCTGCATCTGAAAAGGGGCGATTTAATGATGTCCTGTCAAGGGCAGTAGTCTTTGCCTTTTTTAATGTTGGCTGGTACCCAGGTCCGCCTGCTATGACATTGATGGTACCCTTTCCTTTCTTCTTTGGGTCCTCCTTGGGTCTGTCACCTTCTCCTCTTTTACCTTCTGTTTGGATGAACCGATCCAATTTGCCCCTTTCTATGAGACGCTCAATTTCTCGAGCTAATTCCCAGCATGCATCAGTGTCATGGCCATTTTTCCTGTGGTACTTACAATAGTTTTTAGGGTTTTTACCATTATTGGTATACTCCCCCCCCCTTTGGTTCGGGGTATGAAATGCTCCGCTTGTGTTGGCTGTTCTCGATCCACATAAGAACTTCGCTCTTAGAAGCATTGAGAGGTGTAAAGGAGGTGACAAACGTTGATTTATTCCTAGAATCTCTTCGCTTGCTTCGGGAGGAAGGATCCTGACGCTTGTCTTTGTCCCGATCTCTAAGACGAGATTCGCCCCTGTCTCTTTTTGGCGATGATGGTGAACCTCGGCGAATGTCGTCCACCTCTATAAAATCTTTACAACGCTCCATCAGCTCCGCCATGCTGGTGGGTTTCTTTCGGATGAGATCTTCCTACAAACTCTTGCAGGTAGTGTTTCTTACGAAACATTCCACAGCTACGGAGATATCCACATCAACGATTTGTATGCACAATTGGTTGAAAGTGTCCACATACTCCCGAAGGGGTTCATTCGCTTTCTGCTTTAACTCAAAAACCTTTCCAGATTTCACCATTGCACGAATACAACCGGCAAATTTAGCACAAAATTCCCTGCTCAATTGATCGAAGCTGTTTATCGAGCCCGTAGGTAGAGATTGAAACCACAAATAGGCTGGGCCCCCCAGCGTGGTGACAAACATTTTGCAGAGCACGGGCTCGGTGGCTCGGTTGAGCCTGGCCAGTATTCGATACTTTCGAACGTGAGCTTCTGGATTATCTTTGCCTGTGTATATTGCGAGATTGGGAATATTAAAAGCTCTTTCTGTCTCCTCCGCCTCAATCCAAGCTGCAAAAGGCGAATCTCTATTGGCGAATGGGTTATGCCTGGCATTTTCTTCATTCATACGGAGCACCAGGGCTCTTACCCTATCATCAAAATTTTCCGAATCCGCCCTGGGACGGCCTCTTCGTGGCGATCTGCTTGGAGAAGAAGAAGAAGAAAAAGAACTTGAATCAGACGATGGATCTGATGGCGAACATCTTCCTTCATTACCGTGTCCACTTCCTCCTCCGCCTCCTCCTCCACCACCACCTCTCCCTCCATTTCCTCCACCTGGGGGAGTCGGACCGCTTCCTCCCCCCTGGCCTCCTGACGGGATGTGTCCAATAGTTCCTGAAGGCGGCGACGGTGGTGGTCCACTTGCATGGGATGCCTTTTCTGGCCTTTTACTTCGCCTATGGCCAGTAGATGGGGGCGATCTGCCACGACGGGAGGATCTTGCTCGTCGGGGCGAAGGTGACCTTATCCGCTTATCCTTCTCTTTTCTATGCTTCTTGCGAGTTGGTCCTTTAGATCCGCCAAGGGATAAATTCGTCCGTGGACGCCTGGGTATATCGGACCCACCAAGATTCAACCCCGGACCCCTAGATCCGCCAGGAAGGGTCGTATCATTTCTTTGACTTCCTTCACCAGGGAATAACTCCCGATTAATTGGTCGCTCGCCACCTGATGTCGTGGCCGTTAACATGGAATCTGTGTTGTGAGCTTGAAGGAACGAGGAGCTATGGGCACCTGGTCCAAGGCCAAAGTTTAACAAAGGCAAAGATGAAACGGTTGAAGTAGACGTCGTACTCCAACGCGGAGGAAGAGTCATGTATGTTCGAAGGCGATTTCCTATCTCGAGTCCATATCACGCCTCGATATCTTGTGCACACATATTGATAAAAGCAGCGGTAGGCATGTTATTGTCGACATGCGTTATTGGAGCGGTTGTATCGGTGCGACTGGCACTAGATGGTGTAACTAACGGTGTTTCAATCCCTGAGGAGGGATTTTCACCTCCGTTGGTCATTGCGTTTTCAGCGTGAACGAAAAAACCCTTTGTTTGATTAAGGATTCCACGATCATCGCACCAATGTTAACTTGAGGAAAAATTCTTGATTGGAGCACTTCCCTGTGAGGTGCCGTTGGGATCGGCCGGGGACACTCCGATGCCAAAGTCAGTAAGATGGATCAAGGAAACCAACGGAATTGACAAGAATGGTGAGAATGTGTGTGTACCTTGATAACCTAGGGGATCAGGCTATATATAGCTGGGAAGTTGTGACCTTCAGGTAACTAGAAAGTCTCCATTAATGTCGGTTACAGGTTATCTTTAACCTGGCGGTTAGCTAATTAATAACTCATTAATGATCTTTTATGGCCGAGTCAGCGGCCAGCCGTTATAGTGGCGAAGGGAGAGATTCGCCCTATAGGTCCGCCAGCGGATCTCTCTAAGCTGATCTGGGGAGATCCGCCAACCAGCTTCCTTTTGGAGACCACTACGCGGCGTACTTTGAGGTGAATATCCCTTTTGGTCCTCAGGATAATATCTCAATGTTATCACATTTTTAATTGCCATAGCTTTAGCCCACTGAATCGCTTCAATACTTGTGTGGAAAAATACGCTTGTAATGAAACGTGTACTATAATCAATACCGTCACCAATCCAAATATTGTCTGGTTCCTAAAATTAAACAAAAATGAATGAATATTTAAAAAAAATTAAAAAATAGGCAAAATACGGGTAAAACAGCGGCTTTTGGAGCCGCTGTATTTATACTTGGCGGGTCCATGACCCGCCTGTGTATAGTAGATGGCGGGTGATAGACCCGCCTTTGTGTAAGACGTGGCGGGTCCGCCACCCGCCATCGTACAGACAAATGGCGGGTCTCGGACCCGCCACTTGTCTTGAGTGGACGGGTTTTAGACCCGTCCACATACGAGTAATGGCGGGTCTAAGACCCACCACTACTCTATCAATGGCGGGTCTACGACCCGCCATGAAGAAAAGTTCCGGAAATTTTTAAAAATAACATATATTTTTGCATTTTTTTTAAATTTACATATTTAAAGGTTTAAGTTCGATTGTTACCTCGTTTGGGAAGAAATCTTCAAATTCCGGGGTTCTCGGGTCCATTTTTACTCTATTTTTTGTGTTTTTTTGGAATTGAGAGAAATAGTTCTAATTTTTTTGGTAAAAGGATAAAAATGGTAAAAACCGAACGGTAAGTGAGAAAATAGGAGCGGTATATAGTAACACTCTTTTTTAAGTAAATAGATCACATTTGTGTAACTTGGAAATAGGAAAAAAGATAATAATTATTCGAAATGATTAGGTGTGGCCCGCATTGAAAGTGTGGAGGTCTTGGAATCTTCATAAAAGATTGCGAGCAACTATCATTTCTTATAAATTAATTTTAAAAAAGATACATTCTCTTTCATTCACGAATTTTTTTAATCATTTTGTTTTTGAAAAACAACTTCATTTTTTTCTCAATTTGATTTGGATTCTTTCTTTGCAATGTTTTAAAAATTGGATAGCATATTAAACCGGATTGATAACTGAGTCAAAGATCAATTGGTTCAGCCGGTTAATTTGGATTGATTGAATGGATGACATCATAAATAATATATATATTTTTTTTAGTTTCATTTAAATTATAAAATTTATTAAGAGTTTAAAATTTTATTTTATGTATATTTAAAATTTAAATACTAAATTAACTTTGTTTATACGATTAATACATAAATAACCCCTTGAACTTGTCCTTGCAATTGCCCCCTCAAACTTTCAATTGTAACAACTTACCCCTCAAACTTGTCAAATTGTAACATCTTACCTCTTAAACTTGTCCAATTGTAAAACACAACCATAAATTGCTGCATTGACTGCAACTGAAGAAACACGTGAAATACAAAATCTGCAACGCTCGCGGAGTATGATAATCAGATATTTGGCGTGATACAAATCCAGGGAAACTTTTTTACGGTTGCTTTAAATACGGGGTAAAAAAATTCCCAATTTGAGGTTATGTTTTACAATTGGACAAGTTTAAGGGGTAAATTGTTACAATTGAAAGTTGAGGGGTGTAGTTGCAACATTTGGACAAGTTCAGGGGGTTATTTGTGTATTAGGCCTTGTTTATATTTCAAAGATTAATTAAGTTTTTAATAATAGTTATCAAAATATATAAAAAAATTAATACTAAATAAAATTTTAAATTTTAAGTATCAGTATAATATATAAGTGTATATTATTGTTTTTAATTACAAGTTGAAAGCTAGTTTAGTGGTAACATGTATTTAGTGATTCCTAAGGGTCTAGATTTGAATCCCACCTACAACATATTTTTTTTTTTTAAATTAAACATGTGTGACTAGCTAACCGGATCAAACCATTCAACCCAAATGGTTTAGTATTAATCCGACCAGTTCAAACAGTTCAGTCTAATTCGTTGAACATATTAAGAACCAGCATCAACCGGACTGGAGAACTGACCGGTTCGCGGTTGAACCAGTCGAATCGATCGGTCTGGTCCGGTTTTCATAACATTGCTTTCTTGTAATACGTAGACATATAATTATAAAGTTCACTATTACAAAAATTATAGTACTATATAGCGGAAAAACTTTTAATAAGATTTTTTTTTTTTTTTAAAGAGGGAATAATCATTCTTTTAAATAATGAAAACATTAACTATAGAACGTTAAAAGAAACAATAAGATTAAAATTTATCTCCTAATTTTTGGTGAATGATAGATCTTGACGTGAACAAGAGATGTTGAAGCTTATCTTAGTTTAAATGTGTAAGATGAGAATAACTTCTATGTATATATTATCTATTGGAAAATGATTAGTATAAATAAAGAAAGGGCCAATTATCATGTTTCTTATAGTAAAAAAAATTTGTAAAACGAGTTGAAAGAAAATATGTTTGATATGAAAAAAAAGTTAAAGAACTAAAACTATAAATTAGTCTTTAAACTGTTTATATACACGTGTATAATAGAGTAAAAATGTGTGAATGTTTTGTTAAGTTTGTTACGAAGTTTCTTGAAGCTTTTCACATCACTTAATTCATCTTTGTTCATGAAATATAATATAAAGATAATGAGAGAAGTGCATTTACATTTATAAACTCATTTAGACATATCCTACTAATCTAAATACTTCCATACATTTTTTTTTTTAAAATACACTTACAAATTCATAAAATGCTAATCCTGTGGGTTCACATTTTATGAAATGCAAACCCCATTTTATAAAATGCGAACCCATGTGATCAACATTTTATGAAATACGAACCCAAATCCATAAAATGCTAATCCCATGGATTCAAAGTTTACGAAATGTGAACCATAAAATTTACTTTAATTTTAAAATTACACAGAAGATACATTGAAGAAGAAGATGAGGTTGTAAAAATTTACTCTAAGCATTAAAAATTTATTTGTATTTGTTCTTCATTGTGCTTAGCTTTTGTTTTTGTTTTCTCGTTGTTCTTAGTTTGAAATAATATTTGTTCTTCATTGTATTTAGTTTCTATTTTCATAGGTTGTAGAAATTTACTCTAAACATTGAGAAGATATAGGTTGAAGAAGAAGACGAGGTTAAAAAATATGGATCGAGGGAGATGAAGAGTTTGAAAGGGTATTTTTGAAAAAATGTATGGAATTACCTAGTTTAGTAGCATATGCCTAAACGAGTCTATAAATGTAAATGGACTTCTCTAAATGTCTAGTTTTATAATTTACCCTATAATATATAGTTTTTCTAGTTTGTCTTTCTCGTTAATTTCTTTATGGTATAAGAGCTAAATGATGAATCAATTAACTTTTACATTTTTCTAGTTGATTTGAAGTTTATTTGGATAATATCGCCAAGAAAGGACCGCACATATGCTAATGTTAGGAATATTAATCTAAAAAAATATCGAAACATGAATAAAATTATAAATTTGAAATTTCAAGAAATCAAATGAAATTATCGAATTTCCTTAAACATTTAAACGAATCGAAAGTCGAACGGTGTAATCTAATGTATGATTATCAGTTTTCTTAAAATAGATTTGGTTGCAAGTAACTATCGTCTCCTAGATTTGATACAAATATATGTTGAACATGTTGGTTTTGATCTTAAACCAACAAAAAAGTTTCTTCTCAAGACTAATTTGAAGGAGTTAATCCCATAAGATTGAACTTTTTCTCTCTAATGGAGGCTGGAAAATATTTTATTGATTAAAAGATGTCTTTAGAAGACTTATATACCTCTTCTGATATAAAGCAAAAGACCTAAGTACCCTACCTAGGGTTACAGGCAATGAATGAAAGATAGGGATAAGGAGACGATAAAGGGGATAAATGACATTTAGGATTATAAGCTTAAATGAGAAGACAATAATTTCAGGACATGGCAAAACAATAATTAAAGGGAAAAACTGTAAAACTAGCAGTCTAATCCCCTTTGTTCGGAATGCTTATAACCCTTGCCACACAACGTGTGGCCTTCCTCAGCGCTCAGCTCTTGTTCCCATTTGGAGTTCAATCAGTGTGTGGCAGTGGCACACCGAGTGAATAACATCAGAAGTTCTAGGGGCTTTTTGGCCCGTGGTGACTAGGGATGGCAACAGATAGTGTACCCGCGGATAGTGTCGATCCTAATTCCAAACCTTTACCCGTTTATTTTTTAATTATCCGTACCCGTCTCATTATCGTAACGGGTATCCTTTTTGCATTCCATACCCATCCCATTTAATTCGCGGGTACCCATGGATACCCTTACCCATTAAGAATCAATAAATAAAATACAAATATTACTAATTTAACAAAGTATAAATTTAATAAATCATCCATCTAAAAATTGAATAAATTAAACCTTAATCAATAAGAATAAAGTAGTTTAATGGTATCATTCAATGGTTAAAGAACAAAAAGTTGGAGTTCAAATCTCACATCTTATATCTAAAAAAACAATAATATTTTTTAATATATAAAAGAGTTATGATGGGTAATGGGTATCGGGTATCCTGGGGGGTATTCCTGTACCCGTTCCATTCCCCTAACAGGTACTGATTTTGATCCCATACCCGTTGTTAGACGAGGTGCCGCAGCCTAATCTACCGGGAAGGACCGGGGGGTGGACACCTCATGGCGACGTAAGCGGTGATTGACGCTGAAAGCAACCAATCGTGGAATCAAGCTGCTCGGCAGGACCGGAGCTCGGAGTATGGAAGAGTCGCCACCCACGAATGGGAAAATGAACACCGATCCCTTGCGGAAGACCGGTGAGGGTTCGGAAAACTTAGGAACGAGCCGAGAAGGCTAGCTCCTTTCCGGAGAAAGGCTACTAGGCACCCCGACATCGCCCGGTTATGAACCACCAGCCTCCTACTCAGCGTGTTAGGCGATAACGGACTAATCGCATATTTCTTTAAGTTTAAAATTCATTTGAAACCTTTTCTTTTTCGTTTTGAAAACCGTTTTGAGCATATATTATCGAAAGCCATTTTGGTAAAGAATCACCCATTTACATCAGTTCAAAATACATAGGAGAGAGAGGGGGGAGAAGAAAGAATTGATTTGTTTACAATGTGATTTATGCTTCGTATTACACACTAACTCTAAACTAAACTCACTTCCCAAAAATGAGTTTATTTACATGGTTCGTACCTTAATCGCCGTTGGAACGATTTAGGTACGTTTCAAAACCCCGTTTAATGACGTTCACTCGAATCGCCGTTGGAACGACTCGAGCGTTGGAAAATATTGAGATAAAAGTTTTAACAAGAAAACGTGATTAAGCATACAAGTCAATTTATTTTGTTCAAAAAAAAAAACATTTAGTTAAGAAAACAATTCAAAAACTCTATTATTTACAATTAAAAACAATTTTAATTACAAGGTTCGCTTAATCCGTCGTTGGAACGAATTAAGGTTTTAAAACGTGATGTTTTAAGAAATGGTTTAAAAATGTCAAGAAAACGTTATTTACACTTTAAGAATATCTAGAAAACTTTAAGTTTAAATAAGCAAATTAAACTCTTTTTTGTGATTTTACTTTCCCCTTTTCACTCAATTAACCTTTAACATTATCATAATTGCAACCATAAACCAACTAAACCAAAATTCCTCAATTGAAAACCAATTTAAAACCATGTCCCCAAATGCCAAAAAGAATAAGGAAGAATATGTACATATATACATATATATATTTTTAGATAAAAATAATGATATACATAAAACTTTGAAAACCAAGCAAAGAATACCTTATAGTACAGCTAAGTATATGTATAATAATGAAAATAACACTAAGTATGATATATTATAATCAAAACATGTAAAAATGATGAGGCAAGTTCACAAATAAGAAAATAACCTTTGATTCAAAAACGATATTTACATCATAACCCAAAAAACCAATTAATCATCCCAAAAGTCACAAAAACTATACATATATATACTTATATAATTTACAAAACCAAATCAATATAAGTTAAATTTCTAACATAACATAAATAGACATATAATATGTTGATAATAATTATATAAACCAAAAATATATTTATCAAGTATTTTACATAATTAAATAGAGATATACTTAAGAAGAAATGTCAAAAAGATAAGAAAAAGACTCAAAAATGGGTATTTAAGGTTCCAGCAGCTTTACCGACGGAATATCCGTCGGTAAACAGCTATTAGTGACAGAAAATATAGAATTACAGAAACAGTCCACAACTTTCCAGATTTATTCAAAAGCTTTAGATTAGATCTATTCTATCGTTTTGGACTTCCGAACTACCAAAAATGGATCATAGTCTATAACGGAGGTTCCTAAAACGACGTTTTTATTTTAAAACGTTATTTTGAAATATTTTTAAAACTTATAATTACAACGTTTTTAATACCCGAACTACCTTTGAATCGGATCACGGTTCGTATTGGATATTAAAACGAGGTTTTTATTTTAAAACAAAACCGAACGTTTATCTAATACGAGACGAAAATTAAATAAATACGAAAAATTAAGTAAAACATGATAAATAAATAAATAACTAAATAAATAAAATTATAACATAAAAATAAATAAATAAAGGAAATAAATTAAATAAAATAAAACGAGTCTAGTCCTCGGATAATACCTCAAGATCGGTATCTGACAGTCGAAGTCGGTCGATTCCACGAGTTGTGATTTTCCGGTTTTTTGTGTTTTTCGTCTTTTTAGTAAAAATTTTAACTTTTGGGAAATTCAGACTTTTTGAGAAAAAAAATATTTTTCTCAAAAAAATTCACTTTCTCTCTCTAAAAATGTCTAGAGTGAGAAAGCTCTTCCAAATTCCTCTCCCCTTTCTTGCATGGGGATCCGTGCCTTAAATAGGCAACGGGTCCCGAAAAATTTTGGGCGACGCCCAACTAAGATTAGGCGTCGCCCAAAACAGGTTGGGCGGACGCCCAACTTTAGTTGGGCGAACGCCCAACATTGTTGGGCGAACTCCCAACATTAGTTGGGCGAACGCCCAACTATCGTTGGGCGCGCGCGCCCAGCGGCCGTCGGACGTGCGCCCGCGCTATCGGGCGCGCGCGCCCGACGGTCGTCGAGCGCGCGCCGCCGGACGTGCGCGCCCCGATGACGTCGAGCGCACGCCCCACGCTGCCGGGCGTGCGTCCAACTGTCGTCGGACACACTTCGGCTGCCGCTAGGCGCTCGTACCACGTCGCTGAGCGCTCGCGAGCCGTCCACTTGACGACCGCGATTTTTGTTAACTTTTTCTTTCTTTCTTTTTCTTATTATATATTTTTCTTCTCTCTTTTTTTTAAAAATTTTTTTTCCGGAACCAACCGCTTCGACCGCTTTGTTACAGGTTTTCATCACAGGTCCTCCGACTCGGTGTCTACAGTTGCCCCTACTTTCTGATACAGATTGAAGGCGATAAATGAAGGTTTTAATCGTAAACCTACAAAGATGTTCTTCTCTAGCTAGACTAGAAGGAGTGAATGCCGATAAACAAGGTATAAACCTTAATTCTCAAAGAGAAAAAGTATTAGATTGATAAAAGTTGTCTTATCCTTACAAAATGAGGGTTTAAATACAACCTCTAAATGATAAGTAAAGGACAGGAACTACCCCTATTAGGGTTACAATATGGTTAATAATAAAAGGGTAAGGTAGGTAATGCGCCCAGACAACTGGTACAGAGGTGCAGGTACGGAGCGTCAGAGGTTGTTGGTGAATTCCTTCGGCAGGAAGTAAACTTGAGAGCCGCCCAGTGTAGTTGTCGGTACGCCTCATGGCGTACGCCTAGATTCGCTCCGCTCGCATGTCCAGGGGATCCGCCCTCTTAGATACAACCTCTGTGGGAACGCCGAGAGGAGATCCGCAAAGGCGCGTGTTATTATTGATCCCAGTTAGGATGTCCGCATCATTCTCTCCTTCTTTTAAAGAATTCGGCACTGGCTTGTCTGTGTTGTTCTCCAAAGGGCCATCTGACTTCCACGGGCTAAGGTCACGAACATTGAACGCCGGTGAGACTTTACCAAGCCAATTTGGCAAAGCTATGTGATAGGCATTGGCATTGATCTTCTTGGTGATCTTATATGGCCCGTACTTTCTCGGTCGAAGCTTGCTGCTTGTGGCGTTGGCGAGTCTCTCTTTTTCCTAAGTGTACCATAACCTCATCTCCCACTTTGAACTGTAGGTCCCTGCGGTGCTCATCCGCCTTAGCTTTTAGTTTCTGGTTTCTCTCCTCAAGAGTCTCCTTCACCTCTTGGTGCATCTGGACATAGTCTTTGTCTAGCTGATTTGCAGTCACGTTTCCTTTGGGAAGATGGGCTATATCAAGGATGTGATTCGGGGTCTTAGTGTATACCACCTCAAAGGGTGACTTCCCAGTTCCCGAGTGTACAGATCCATTGTAGGCGAACTCAGCTTGTGCTAAAACCACGTCCCACATCCTGGGCTTATCCTTACATTTGCTGCGCAGTAAGTTTCCCAGAGTCCGATTGACCACTTCTGTCTGTCCGTCTGTCTGTCTGAGGGTGGGCGGTGGTACTAAACTTCAAAGAAGTATCAAAAAGAGCCCACAAGGTCCGCCAGAAGTGACTTAGGAACTTTGTGTCACGGTCTGAGACAATGCTCTTTGGTACACCATATAGTCTGACAACCTCTTTGAAGAATAGCTTGGCAGTCGCTGAGGCGTCGTTAGTCTTATGGCATAGTATGAAGTGTGCCATTTTCGAAAATCGGTCAACAACCACAAAGATGGAATCCATGCCTCTCTGAGTTCTGGGTAACCCTAGGACAAAATCCATGGACAGATCCTCCCATATGGTTTCTGGTACAGGCAAGGGTAGCTGTAAGCCAGCATTTGTAGCGTGTCCCTTGGCGGTCTGGCAGATATAGCATCGTTCTACTAGGTACGCCACATCTCTTCTCATTTTGGGCCAGAAATAACGGGAACTCACTGCTGCATATGTCTTGTCTCGCCCAAAATGTCCCCCCAGGGATCCGCCATGTAGATCTCGGACCACCTTCTCGCGGATAGAAGTGCAGGGTAAACAAAGTTGGTTGCCCCTCATTAGATACTCATCCATCAAGTGATACGACCCATCCCCAGGTTGGTGCTGGCACTTCACCCAGATACTTCCAAAGTCAGGATCCGCTAGGTACTCTCCTCTGATGTGTTCGAAACAATCGGTCTCCAGGTTGACTGTTTTTATTAGTGCAACCCTCCGACTCAAGGCGTCCGCCACTATGTTCTGTTTTCCCGCCTTATGGATAAGCTTATAGGGGAACTTATCTATGAAGGCAGACCACCGGGCGTGCATGGCACTTCGAAGTTGCTTCTGACTTCCCAGGTATTTGAGAGCTTGATGGTCAGTGTAAAGGATGAAGTCTTTTCCCACCAAGTAATGTTCCCATACTTTCAACGCCCTCACTACAGCATAAAACTCTTGATCATACGTTGCCCAACTTTGCCGTGCCTCACAGAGCTTCTCACTGAAGTATGCAATGGGCCTCTTTTCTTGCATCAAGACACCACCAATCCCAATTCCACTGGCATCACACTCAACTTCAAACAGTTTGTCAAAATCGGGATACGCCAGCACTGGCGCTGTACTCCGCTTTTCCTTGATCAAGGCGAAGCTCTCTTCTTGGGCGTCCGCCCACTCGAACCCCTTTCCCTTCTTCAAACATTCCGTCAACGGAGCCACTATGGAACTGAAGTTCTTAATGAATCGGCGATAAAACGTTCTTAGCCCATGAAAACTCCTGATATCCCCCACGTTCCTCGGAGTAGGCCATTCTCGGATGGCTTTTACTTTCTCCCCATCAACTTGGATTCCACTCCCGCTGACCACGAATCTAAGAAAAACTAAGGTCTCCATGACAAAGTCACACTTCTTGGTGTTGGCGTATAGTTGGTGTTTCCTTAACAGGTCAAACACTGTCTGCAAGTGCTCTTCATGTTCCGCCAAGGTCTGGCTGTGGATCAAAATGTCGTCAAAATACACAACTACGAACTTCCCAATCACTGGGCAAAGCACCTGATTCATCAGTCTCATAAAAGTACTAGGGGGCGTTGGTCATCCCAAAGGGCATAACTAACCATTCATACAATCCATCTCTTGTCTTGAAGGCAGTCTTCCACTCATCCCCAGATCGGATTCGTATCTGATGATACCCACTCCTGAGATCAATCTTGGAGAAGACTCGAGATCCACCAAGTTGGTCCAACATGTCATCCAACCTTGGAATCGGGAACTTATACTTGATGGTGATCTTGTTAATAGCCCTACTGTCAACACACATCCGCCAAGACCCATCCTTCTTCGGTGTAAGTAAAGCTGGAACAGCGGAAGGACTCATACTCTCCCTAACGTATCCCATCTTGATGAGTTCCTCCACTTTTTGTCTCATGACATCATTCTCCTTTGGGCTCATTCGATAATATGGGAGGCTTGGCAAACTAGCCCCAGGCACCAGATCGATATGATGTTGGATATCTCTCAAAGGTGGTAACCCACTCGGCAGTTCGTCGGGGAACAGATCTTGATACTCGCCAAGTAGGCGGGTCACTTCATTCGGCATCTCTCTTTCGCCCCTTCGAGCGGCCTCGTGATTCGCCTTAACCATCACCACATACACCATCTGGCTCTCCTCACATTCGCTGACGAACGATTTGTGTGTAGGACAGACTACCAAGGTAGACTTCTCGTCGGCCTTTGTCTCTCTCACCATTGGTGTAAGGACAAACTTCACCCCATTCTTCACAAATCTGTAAGTGTTCTCTCTTCCGGCGTGGGTGGCGTTGTTATCAAACTGCCAGGGTCGGCCCAATAATAGGTGGCATGCGTCCATGTCGACCACATCAGAACAGACTTCATCATGATAGTTACCAATCTCAATAGGTACCTTGCATCTCTGGGTCACCCTCAACTCGCCCACGTTCTTGATCCATCCCACCCTATAGGGATCAGGGTGCGCCTCTGCCAACAATCCGAACTTCCGAACGGCGCTGCTACTCACAATGTTCTCTTGGCTCCCACTATCTATTATCACATTACATCGCCCACCTTTCACAAGACAGCGGGTCCTGAATAGTCGGTGCCTCTGATCTCCCTCTATTCGGCTGGAGACTAACAAACGCCGTACCACATGAATGGCGTATCTCTCTTCACCCGCCTCATCATCATCTTCTCCCAAGGGTTCACAAAATACTTCATCCTCTTCGTCATAGTCATCTTCATACCTCTCCACCATGTTGGCGCTCTTCCTCCTAGGACACTCGCTGGATCTATGGCCTGGCTCATTGCACCGAAAACATTTGAAAGGTGCTCGCCTTGCATACGGATTGTTGCCCTTAGGTGGTATAGGTGCTTCCATGTATGATCTAGTATCTCCAACGGATCCTCTTCCCACACTGTTGACTTTGGCCCCACTGGCACTCGCCACCTGCTTGCCTTTGTCATAAGACTTCACGTTATCTCTTCCTCCAGGCGTATACTCAGTAGTGGCGGATCTCCTGGATCTCCCAGTCAGTTGGGACTCAGCCTTGAGGGCTAAATTCCTAGCATCTTGTACTCGCACCACCATCTGTGTGCCAATACGATCCTGGATGTTGTATCTCAACCCTTCTAGATACCTAGAGGTCTTTTGGCTTTCAGTCTCAGACAAGTTGGCTCTCGCCGAAAGCCTCAAGAATTCTGAAGTATACTCATGGACACTTCGGGTCCCTTGAGAACATCCCCTGTAGGAGCTGTAAATATACTGCTCATAATCCGGTGGTAAGAACCGCTCCCTCAACATCGCCTTCATCCGTAGCCAAGATCTAATCGGATCTCTGCCCCCTCTTCTTCTTTCTTCCCTCATCTGATCCCACCAAACTGATGCGCCAATCTTCAGGCGATACGCCACCAGTCTAACTTTCCTCTCATCAGGAATACCCGCATACTCAAAGAACCGTTCAACTTCCGATAACCAATCTAAGAACCCCTCTATATCCAATTCGCATCCAAAAGACGGTAAGTCTATTTTTAGCTTAAAGGCATCATCTCTATCAAAGTTCCCTAGATCTGGTTCTGCTCTAGCAATACCCACACGTCTGTCGTCAATCGGGCCACCATTCCTCACATTTCTAAAGGCACCATTATCCCCAATATTCTCAAAATCATCACTATCACTATCAGCGTTATGTACAAGGAAAAAGTTGGGTCTTCTTACCTCAGGATCCCTATGACCCATTCGTGGAAGTTGGACATTTGCCAATGGTAGTCGAGGTGGCGTGGGTTGCCTTTGGGGTCGTGGTTCAAGGACTCCTTCCCTCCTCTGGTCGGACTCCCCGGCGACTGGTCTGACCACTGCACGGATCTCCAATCTGAGGTTTTCCAGGGAAGCGGTTAGCTCCTGGAACCGTTGGTCGTTTTGTTTCTGCCGCTCAAGGCTGGCCTGGATTTGTTCCGCGAGGTGCTCTCTCAGCTCCTCATATCTCCGGTCACTAGTTTCCATGGAATCTTGCAGTTGTCGGGGTTGAACCATTGCCAAAAGAAGTTTCGGGTCAGGAAACGATTGGCTCTGATACCAACTGATACAGATTGAAGGCGATAAATGAAGGTTTTAATCGTAAACCTACAAAGATGTTCTTCTCTAGCTAGACTAGAAGGAGTGAATCCCGATAAACAAGGTATAAACCTTAATTCTCAAAGAGAAAAATTATTAGATTGATAAAAGTTGCCTTATCCTTACAAAATGAGGGTTTAAATACAACATCTAAATGATAAGTAAAGGACAGGAACTACCCCTATTAGGGTTACAATATGGTTAATAATAAAAGGGTAAGGTAGGTAATGCGCCCAGACAACTGGTACAGAGGTGCAGGTACGGAGCGTCAGAGGTTGTTGGTGAATTCCTTCGGCAGGAAGTAAACTTGAGAGCCGCCCAGTGTAGTTGTCGGTATGCCTCATGGCGTACGCCTAGATTCGCCCCGCTCGCGTGTCCAGGGGATCCGCCCTCTTAGATACAACCTCTGTGGGAATGCCGAGAGGAGATCCGCCAAGGCGCGTGTTATTATTGATCCCAGTTAGGATGTCCACATCACTTTCTTATTTTGACAGTGATGTGTGAGTTTTGAAAACATTTTTTGCTAACGCAACACATGCAATGTAAAACATATAAAAGTAAAAGACACGTAAAGAGTAGGAGAAAGAATACCTGACCTTTGCGCTGCGCGTTCCGGCGTCGTTCTCGATTCTTTCCGTCCTTGCCTTTGAATCGGCTGCCGGCGGATGTTCTTCTTACGGACCCTAGCCTAAGCTGACTGCGGATAAAAATGGCTCAAAAGCAACCCTGGTGCACGACCACGAGTAAAATGGCTCAAAAGCGACCCCGTCCTACGACTGGGGGGTAAATGGCTCAAAAGCAACCCTGGTCTACGACCGTGGGTAAAATGGCTCAAAAGCAACCCCGGTCTACGACCGGGGGTAAAATGGCTCAAAAGCAACCCTGGTCCACGACCGCGGGTAAAATGGCTCAAAAGCAACCCTGGTCCACGACCGCGGGTAAAATGGCTCAAAAGCAACCCCGGTCTACGACCGGGGGTAAAATGGCTCAAAAGCAACCCTGGTCCACGACCGCGGGTAAAATGGCTCAAAAGCAACCCTGGTCCACGACCGCGGGTAAAATGGCTCAAAAGCGACCCTGGTCTACGACCGTGGGTAAAATGGCTCAAAAGCAACCCCGGTCTACGACCGGGGGTAAAATGGCTCAAAAGCAACCCTGGTCCACGACCGCGGGTAAAATGGCTCAATAGCGAAAGGTTCTTTCTAACAATTCTGAATTCTAAAACACTGACGTCTGTGTTTTTACTGGAGCTACTGTCTCGGATGTTTGAGTGGTTCGATAGGAACGTCTTTTTTGTCCGGAGTGATTCAAACTAACAATTATTTTTCCGTTGACTGTCGTCTGTATTTTGACTGGCGCCACTGTTCTGTAAAATTTGGCTGTCGTCTGGAGTCCTATCTTGATATTATTGGTCACTGTCTGGCAGAAACGCAGGCTGAAACGGACTGCAAATCGGAGGTCTGTGCACCTGGTAAATAATTATTTACATTTTACCTTTATGTCACATCATACCTTTTTCACTATTTACGGGAATGCCATTCTCTTTCCTTATATAAGGTGGTGGGGTTTCATTTCAACCCCACACCTTCTCTCTCTTCTCTCTCTCTCTAACTGCTGATTTGGATTATTTTCAGAATGGATTTGGATAACCATGATGGCACGAAGGGCATGGATGCGGGTTTTGTGAACCTCACTACAGTGGCCCCTTTCCAGGATCCTACCTCACATCTGAGCCGGACCCGCTCTAACCAGGTAAGTACTTTCTTACTTCCTCGTCTTTTGACTAGATTTCTAGGCTTTAGTAACCCTACTTTGAACATGATTTGCATGCTAAACTCTAGGTTGCTTTAGAAGACTTTAACTAGAAAACATGAATTTCTTTGCCCGCAAGTAACACTTTATTTATCTTTTGAAAGAATGTGAATTATATGCATGTGAATAGTAAACATACGAACAATGCATGTCAACAGTAAAAATGTGAATAGCACGTGAATAGTGAAAACGTGAATAGTGCACGTGAATAGTAAACGTGAATAGTGCACGTGAATAGTAAAAACGTGAATAGTGCACGTGAATAGTAAAAACGTGAATAATGCACGTGAATAGTAAAATGTGAATAACGCACGAATTAAATGTTAAAATTGGATCGATCTCTTTGCCAATGCGTGCGAGAGTAGATCAAAGAATAATGAATTAATCAAATCATATACAAACAACCCTAAGAACGAGATTCCATAAAATGACGGTCCTAATTGACAAAGTGTCTCTAGGTTGGATTTGACCGAAAGAATAGCTAGATTAACGAGCTTTTATTAGACGCAAGCCTAGGAATAACACTTAAACTTACTTGTTCCATCCTTTCCAGATTATCGGCATTTCTGGGACCACGGAGGACATTCATGTGTGGTATTCCATGCTTAGCGTAGCGGCGAAGGCCCGTGTGCGAGAGTTGGGCTTCGAGCCCTTCATTTTAGCGTTGCCCCACGCCAACGGGGTGTGTGACCGCTTCGGCCTACGCGCCCTATGCGAGAGATGGGTTGACTCGACCCACACCTTCCACCTCTCGTTCGGGGAGATGACGATCTCACCTCGCGACTTCTCCTTGCTGACCGGATTGCGGGGGAGTGGTACTCCGGTTCCATTCTCTTTTGATATAGTGCGTCCACGGGTTGACTGTGCCAGGTTGGCTACTCTGATCGGACCAGGAGTCTACACGGGTGTCAAGTCCACCCCGGCGAAGTTCATCACCACTTTTGGGCTTTTGAGTCGTAGGGACTTTTGTGGGACAGACGACACTGACCTGGCTATCCGCAGCTTCCTTTTATACGCTTTAGGCGAGACGATCTTCCGCACCAAGAGCGGGACGATACACGCGGGTCTTATTCAGGCCTTCAGCGATTTGGACACCGTGTCGTCTTACGATTGGGCAGGAGCGGGCTTGGTTTACTTGTACAAATTTTTGGATCTGACTTGCCGGAAGCGCAAGGACTTCGGCGGTTACACCTTTGCTCTCCTGGTACGTGGTTCATCCTTAACTTGCTTTTTTTTATCCTCTTCGCGATTTCTGTCCGTAACCTTTGTTTCTACAAGCAGGTTTGGGCCTATGAGAGGCGGATTCTTCCATGCGAGCGTCGGTGCAGACCGCGGGTAGTTAGGCCCCCACTTATGGCTCGGTGGAGCGAGTTTGGTCTAGGAGCTGAGGAGAGGCGGATGGTGGCGCAATTCCTAGCTTGGATCGATTCACGGACTTTGGGGGAGGTGAACATCCTCTAACTACGCTAGATTTTCGTTTGATCAGACTTGACTTTTCTTTTTTTTTTTTGTTTTCAGATGCGGTTTAGGTGGGATGACCTTGACTTCGGTCCTGATTACGCATACGTCACCCGCATCCAGGGGCAGCAGTGCGTTCTTACCGGCCCCTGTGTGCGGGCGTGGTACTTGGGTGATCGGGGTATCACTGGGGTTAGTGCCTCGCACTGGACACCTGGTGAGATTCCCGCCTCCATGTTTGCTGTGCGGACCATGCCTTTATCGGTCATTCGTCGTGATTTGACCCTCCGCTTTGCCCCTAGAGATGTCTGGGACCATGCCGGGGGCCGCGCTCTCTATTTATCGACACTATTGACCGCGAGGGATGCCCCTGAGGTTGCGATGGAGGTGGACCCTGTGGCGGACGTGCTTTCGGCGGAGGCTGTCGCTGCAGTCTTTGGTCGGGAGGAGGTTCCGGTGAGTGGTTCGACCTATTTATTTTTATTTACGAGATAGTTAGTGGTATTTATTGTGCCTTTGCTTGCAGGAGGGTTCCTGGAGGAGTGCCCATATGTCAGATTTTTTCGATAGTGCCCGGGCTCAGACGTCTACGAGCGAGCCGACATATTGTGCCGGCGAGTCCTCTGGCGCTGCTCGACCAGAGTGGTCCCCTTTAGGCGTACCTATCCCCGACTTTGGGAGGGATTTCTCGACAGTTTGCTATGACGAGTCCGGAGTGGCCTATGCCGGTGTTGAGATGGCTCCCCCTGCTTTTACGTCGAGGATATCGTTTGATCCCTCAGACGCCCTCCAGACTTCGAGGGAGACGTGCACCGACTATGTGGGGCTATCTGGTTACTTCAGAGATCGACTCAGCTTGCGTTGCGCCAGCCACCTGGTATGTATCTTTATTTCATTTTAGTGTAGTGGAATGTATGCACATATGTATGTATGACTTCTATTCTCGTCTGTATTTCTTTTTTTTATATCTGTTTTTTTTTCTTTTTTTTTACAGAGTGATCTCCGTGCACATGAGCTGAGATGGAGCGAAGCGCTGCGGGAGGTCGATGCCAGGGTCGGCCAGGTCTATAGGGAGAGGAACGATCATTGGTCTATGGTGATGCGAGCTGAGACCGAGGGGCGTCTTGCTGTCGAGGAGAGGATGCGGGAGGAGACCACGGAACGCCTTGCCGCAGAGGAGAGAGTGCGAGAGGAGACCGCGGGGCGCCTTGCCGCCGAGGAGAGACTTCGAGTTATCGAGGAGACCCTATCTGCGGAGCGGGCGTCACATCTGAGGGACTTTGAGGCTCACTGGAATTTCCCTCCTTATTAGGCTTATTATGTACAGCTTCGTAGCTTTTTATTAGAATTACCCCAATGTATACCTTGTGTATAGGGAGAGGGGTGGATAGTATGTAGGCTTTTTATTGTGAAAAGAAAGGTAAGAAATGTATAACTCATGATTCGTATTACCATGCATTCAGTAGATTATAACGATTCCAATCATTCTCTTCAAATATATTCATGCCTTTATTTATTTACAAACAACAGAAATACTTAGCCGCTCATACATTATTTTTGTAATTGCTCAAGATATAACTACCGTTACCAGGACCTGCCTCTTTTCGGTTTTCAGATCCCAGCGATTTTTCATCTCTCCTTTTACTATCCCGGAATTTTCAAATGAGTGCCCTTTCGGGTTTTCACCCATTGGGATGTCCCTTATTGTTGCATATGCCGCCCTTTGCGGGTTTTCGACCTATCGGGAATTTTTCTTTCTCTTTTTTTTTACGAAAAGTATTTCTTAAGCCTATCCAGATTGGTAGGTTCGGAGAACTCCATGCCGTCCATAGTAGTTAACTTCACCGCTCCTTTGCTTAGTATCTTCTTCACGAAGAACGGCCCTCCCCAGTTTGGCCTAAACTTGCCCCTCGGGTCGGTGTGCGTCACACGGATCTGTTTTAGCACCATATCCCCTTCTTTGATAGGGCTGGCCTTGACCTTTTTGTTGAAGGCTCGGGCCATCCTTCGCTGATATAACTGCACATGGTAAAGGGCCTCCATCCTTTTCTCGTCCACCAATGCTAACTGTTCATACCGCTTCTTCACCCATTCCGTCTCGGGAATCTCTGCTTCTACTGCGATTCTCAACGATCGTTTTTCAATCTCAATTGGCAGGACTACTTTTGCCCCATACACTAAGGAGAACGGCGTTGCCCCAGTTGATGTTCTAACCGTTGTGCGATAAGCCCATAACGCGAGTGGAAGCTGCTCGTGCCAATTCCGGTGTGATTCTACTGTCTTTACGAGAATCCTTTTAAGGTTCTTATTAGCCGCTTCTACTGCGCCGTTAGCCTGTGGACGATACGGAGAAGACCTGTGATGTTCAATACCATATTCTTGGAAGAGACTTCTCACTTCCCCTTGAAACTGGACCCCATTATCTGTGATTATGTGATGAGGCACTCCGAATCTGATGATTAAGTGTTTTTCAATGAACTTCCTCATCTGCTTGGACCCCAACTTGCCGAACGACTCTGCCTCTACCCACTTGGTGAAGTAATCAATGGCAACTGCGATGAATTTGTGTCCATTTGACGCGTTAGGTCTCACCTCGCCGATGATGTCAATGCCCCAAGCTGCAAACGGCCAAATGGGTGCTAACGCGTGCAGTTCCATAGCTGGTAAATGATTATAATCTCCGTGGATTTGACAATCATGGCATTTCTTCGCATATTCGTTACAATATCTTTCCATGGTGAGACAATAGAAGCCTTGCCTTATGATTTTCTTTGCCAATACCACTCCTCCCATATGGCCCCCACAAATTCCCGAGTGTACCGACTCCATTGCCTCGCGGGCTTCTCCCGCATCCAAGCACCTCAGTTGTAACCCATCGGTGTGCCTTTTGTAAAGCAAGTCATTGTGGATGACGAACTGCTGAGCTAACCTTCTAATCACAGCTTGATCCCTAAGTTCTGATTCTGTCGGGTATGTTCCACTCTTCATGAAGTTTACGATATTGAAATACCACGGCTTTTCATCTGCCCCTAACAATATTACATCTTCATAGCATGGTTTGTGAGATCTCTTCAATACCAAAGGCTTCGAGGCAAGATTCCGAGGGTTGTCCCAAACTGACACCAAAGTGGCCAAAGCATCCGCTGCCTGGTTCTGTGCTCGAGGAATATGATAAAAACGACATTTATTGAATCTTTGTGCCAACCCTTCTAGCTGGTCTAGGTATGGACGTAACCTTTCTTCCCTCACTTCCCAATTTTCTTATGACTGTTCGATGATCAGCTTTGAGTCGCCCCAGATTTCCACATACGATGCTCCCAATATCGTTAGCGACTCTAACCCGTAGATGCTTCATACTCGGCCATATTATTAGTAAGAGGGAAGGATAACTTATTTGCCATCGGGATCCTTTCTCCTTCTGGTGAGATGAGTAACACTCCTACTCCGGCTCCATTCGAATTAACTGCTCCATCAAAGAACATTTTCCATGGTATAACTTCTATTGAGTTTAAGTGCTCATCGGGGAAATCATAGTTTACCTCTTCCTCTTCTGCGTTCAGAGGTTGGTTGGCCAGGAATTCTGCTACGGCTCTCCCCTTGATAACCTTCTTCGTTACATATTCGATATCAAATTTGGACAAAAGCAACAACCATCGGGCTAGCTTCCCTGTTAGAGACGGAGTTCGGTACAGATACTTCATGGGATCCATCCGAGAAATAATGATCACTTTGTAAGATTGAAAATAGTGCCGTAGTTTCTTTGTTAGCCATACTACTGCCACGCATGTCTTTTCGATCATGTTATACTTAAGCTCGTATTCCAGGAACTTCTTACTCAGATAATACACCGCGTGCTCCACACCGGTGTCCCCTTCTTGGACCAGCATTGCCCCAATAGATCGCTCTTCGATTGCTACATAGAGGAGAAGTGGTTTTCCCAGTTTAGGCGGTCTCAGAACAGGTGGATTAGACAAATAGTTCCGAACGTTCTCTAAGGCTTGCTGACACTTATCATTCCAAATCGTGGGTTGATCTTTCCGTAGCAACTTAAAGATCGGCTCGCAGATTGCGGTGAGCCTTGCTATGAACCGACTGATATACTGAACCTGCCCCAGAAACCCTCTCACTTCTTTCTCATTCTTTGGTGCCGGCATTTCTCGTATGGCCTTCACTTTGTCGGGATCTACCTCAATTCCCTTGTTTCCGATTACATAGCCTAAAATTTTCCGCGACGAAACGCCGAAGAAGCACTTCTTCGGGTTTAACCTTAGTTTGAATTCTGCAATTCGGGCCAAAAACTTCTCGAGTGCAGCGAAATGCCCCTCTCTCGTCTCCGACTTGACCATCATGTCATCCACATAAACTTCTACCTCTTTGTGTATCATATCATGGAACAGTGCCGTAGCCATTCGCTGGTAAGTTGCCCCGGCATTTTTCAAACCAAACGGCATCACCCTATAGCAGTATGTTCCCCACTCAGTTGTGAATGAGGTTCTTGCTTTGTGTTTCTCAGCCATCTGAACTTGCACGTAGCCCATGAAACCGTCCATATTCGTGTGTAAGACGCTTAATGCTGCACTGTCGATCAACACGTCGATATGAGGCAACGCGAATTCATCTTGGGGCACGCCTTGTTAAGATCTCTATAATCGACGCACATTCTCACTTTGCCGTCCTTCTTTGCGATGGACACTACATTCGCGGCCCAAGGGGGATAGTCGATTACTTCGATGAACCCTGCTTCTAACTGCTTCTTCACTTCTTCTCTGATCTTATCTGCCCATTCCGGTCTCATGCGTCGGAGTTTCTGCTTCACGGGCTTCGCGTCGGGGTATGTTGGAATACGGTGAGTTACGATTGATTGATCAATTCCTGGCATGTCTTCATACGTCCAAGCAAACACTATTTCGTTTTTTTTTTATTCTCTCAAATTCTTTCCTCTCTTCAATAGTTAATTCTTGAGCAATTTGTATAAGTTTAGGATTTTCATCCGTACCAAGATTGAAAGTTGACATTTCTATTGTATTGATTTCAAATGTAGGCATGTTATATGAATGAGAATGCATGGAATGATCACAATCAACATCAAGCAAGTAAGCAAAATCAGAATTCATTTCATTGATAGTATTGGCGAGTACATCGTCAAATTCAAATAAAACAGTAATACAATTTTCATTACCGGGGTTCTCGGGTTTCTCATAAGCCTTGGAGGTACTGGGCTCGTCTACCACTCCCACAGTTGCTTCAATAGTGATGACCTGCTCCTCGGCATTCATATCCAGCATCATGATCTCCTCGATGAAGCAGCTTGCCTTTCCCTTGCCCCAGTCGGTAACATCATTGAAGATCTCAAAACCTAGCAGAATCTTTCCTTCGGTGCTAGTCCATGACTCGGGAGTCCCCGAATAAACCTTTTCGTGCCCCTCATTCACAAAATACTTCCTTAGGCCCACCTTTCCTTCACTACTTGCGTTGGACGGACCTCCCAGCTCATATCCCAAACCCCTCCGGGTTTTCTGACTCTTGAACTCCGGAAATTCTAGCAACCCTTGATGGTGTGCTCCCAAGCCCATACCGGGGATGAAACCCCATTTCATCATCTTCACCACATCGGTGGTCATGCTAGACTCGTAGATCCCAGAAACTTGGAATCCGGAGAAAAGTTGAGGCTCAATTCCCAATGCCGCCACCGAGCTCAATTTTTCCGCTCTGATCGTCACTATCTCCTCCCCGACGAGGAATTTGATCATTTGGTGGAGAGTGGAGGGCACACCTCCCAATTTGTGGAACCATGGACGTCCCAACAACACAGCGAAGGTCACCGGTATATCCAGCACAGTGAACTCAGTCTCCTCCTCATGCGGCCCTACTTTCAGCTTTGCCTTAAAAACTCCTTCGATATGCCTACGGCTATCATCATAGGCCCTGATCACGGTTTTCGAGGCAGTCAAATCTCCTCTTTCTACTCCCAACTTGGACAAAAGTTTTAGTGGGCAAACATTAATGGCCAATCCATCATCGATCATCACACAGCTAGTCTTTTTCCCGTTAATTTCAGCTCGGATATACAAAGGCTTGTTGTGAGCCTTCCCCTCTTCTGGGAGATCTTTGTCAGTAAATGTGATTTCGGTCTTCTTCCGGGCCATAATTGCCCCTACTAACGCTGCCGGCTCAGTATCGGTAGAAATAACCAAATTCTGCAGCTCTTTCATCAGATTTTCACGGTGGTACTTGGGATGGCATAGGACTTCCCACACCGTGGACTTAGCTTGTGTTTTCTTCAACTGCTCGAGGACTTGGTCATCTGGCTTTGGAGCCGATCCTTCCCCTATCTCAGTCTCAACCATAGGTGCCTTTCCCTCGGCCACTCGACCTGATCTTGTCGTGATGGCGATTTCCGGCTCATCATCAGATTCATCCCAAATATTGATAGGAATCCTCCGGTCAGTATCCTCCTCATCCGAGGAACTTTCCCAAATGTCCACAATCATCAGATCCATTACGTGAGGAACGTTTGAATTCAAATAAAAGGGATCCGCTGATCCATACAAAGCCCAGCCTATCAAATCATCATAATCCCCGAGGGATACTCTACTCATCCTCCTTGCCGCCAACGAAATTGCGCCTCTCTGTATGCACATGAGCTGCTCCTTATCACTCATCGTTTCAAGACACTGCTCATAGCGGTGCCTCTACCTCCTAACATAATCCACGAATGGTTCCTCGGGGAATTGCCTGATCCTATCCAGATCCTCCAGGGATCCCGTCCATGGAACATACATCTCATATCTCGCCATAAAAGCATTCCTAAGAGGTATCCAATGACCCATTTCCTCTTCTGATAGGCCTTGGTGCCACAGCAAGGCTTCTCCTATGAGGGTTTCCGGGAAATGTTCATGTAATTCGCATTGAGGGAACCCGACGTCATACATATGGTTGCGGAATAACCTCGCATGCTCAACAGGATCCTGATATCCACCATACCTAGGCATTGCCAACACTGCCTCGGGTGTTTCATAAGACGACGAGTCCGGGGTTTGCTCCGCCAGCATCCATATCGTATGCTCTTTGATAAACCTCTTCGTCATTGCCGCCCAATCGGTCTTGACATGCATCGGAAGTGACATATACCACATTAACGGCTCACCCATCAGCGAATTACAGAACAAGCTGGTGATCTCTCCTTCATTAAAACCCAAAGGCCCCATGGCCGATAAGTAGAAGTGAAGATGTTCCATCGGATCCTTGTTGCCGTTATACTTATTGACCCTCGGTAACAGACGCTTGATAGGCCCAATCTGCCTCGCAAAGCGCTTTGCGGCCCTGTCCTTAGCTCTCTGGTACTTTTCTAGGAATAAATCTGACAACCGCTCCCAATCATGCTTACAAGAGTTGGGTAATGAGTGGAACCACCCCAAAGGCTCGCCTATTAGCGAATGGTGGAACCACTGAGCAATCTTGTCCACCCCGAAGGATTCAACAAACATATATGGAGCGCTGGAACAACCGAACAAGCTCTCGAGGGGGAGAGTTTAACTACAAAATCTGAATCTAAATTACAAGGAAGGAAAAGAGTATAGTATAGCTCTCTCTAGTATGTAATTGGTGTCAAATGAAGTTCAAGAGCTTCTTATTTATAGACATCAAGCAAGGGTAGGTTTGTAATTTCACAAAGCACAAGTATGGAGCAACATTATTTGGTGCAGAAATCCCATGATACGCCCCGCGTAAATTGGTCTACGCCCCGCGTAAATGCCCATTCCGTCAGAAATTTTCTGCATGTGGACCAATTCGTTGTCTTGTTGACTGAAGTACGCCCTACGTAAAGGGTGGTACGCCCCGCGTGTTTGAGTCTCTGGAGTTTTATCGCTTGAATTGGTGACTTTATGCCGTGCGTAGCTGAAGTACGCCCCGCGTAAAAGAGTCTATGATCTTTTTATGTTGAAGAACTGCCTTTTACGCCCCGTGTATATAGTGGTACGCCCCGCGTAGGTATAGTTGACTCTGGGAGACAATGCAGTCTGACTTTCAGGATTAGGCCAATTATTGCCGACATGTGCCATACGCCCCGCGTAGTGTGTCATACGCCCCGCGTATGCTGAGTCAGTTCCACATGGTGCCTACGGATAAGGCAATTATTTCTGGCACTATGTTTTACGCCCCGCGTACAGGATAATACGCCCCGCGTATTGAGTGGATTTTTGCTCCTTTCTCGTACCTGAAATACAAATCTTGAGAGCCGAGTTAGCTTGATGTTTTTATTTCCTAAACTAATCAAAAACGAGGAAAATAAACTAAAAGTACGAGATTTATTTTTATTTCTTTATTTATCAAAAACACTTTATTTTTGCAATTAAACTTATTTATTTTACCCGAAATCATCCCGTAAATCACGCTAAAAGATAGGGGTAAAATACCCCTATCAAACCTCCTCGGACTTTAAAGTTTTACTTGTCCTCAAGTAAAAGAAATCGAAAGACAAGGGATTGAGAAAATTAAGAAACAAACCGAAGGTTGGTTTTGCCAAGTGCGTGATTTCAAAGTTATGGTTTTGTGCAAAGGTTTCGGTAAGTACCTACGCAAACAATTGAGTACGAAACTTGTTTCAAACCTCCATGATCAAGATTTAATAGGCAATATTAACGGGGGTTGATTATCTTTTGAGAACCCGATAGTACCTCACCAAAGGATTTCGCTCTTACGCTCAATTTTAGGTGGGTCGGTGTTTTATCACTCTTCTTTGCACATACTCGAGATCATGTTGAATTTGCATTTTCATCCGGGTTTTTCCTCTTAAAGTATGGTTAGGCAATATTAAAAATGAACCCGGAGGGGGGTTGTAATGAGGGTGGCTTCTTTAGTGGTTAGTGTAAATGAACTCGAGTTCAAAAATACCGTTTGTGATTGCACCGTATCGTATTTCAGTCTTGGCGAATTTTACAAAATATACTTCAAAATTGCTCGGGTGGAGCTTGAGAATGCCTTCTTATTTTTATTGTATCCTTTGTTTTGATAGAGGCACAAAAACAATATTTTGAGAGCTAATGGTGCTCATTTGCTAAGGCCGTGACTTATTTCGGATAATTCGGGTGCAACTTGATTATGTCGGTAATTTGAACAAGAGGAAAAAGGGTTAAATGTTAGGAGGGTATTAACAAAAGAGTTGGTTAATAGGCTCGAGGGGGTTTTCTAATGTTTAATGAAAACGAGACAAATAACTTAAGAAAAATCAGCCTAAGTGGGTTCGGTTTATCATCTATTGCCTTTTTACCACAATAAGTGTACTTAACCCGTTATTGGATGCAAATTCGATGATTCGAGTGAAGTCAAAGCTCTCGAAAAATTGTGAAAGAATTAGAGTTCTCGTACGAACTCTTTTAGGCTCAAGAATACCTCACAAAGATTCGGGTTTAAATTGTGCACTATCGAGTTTTCGCTAAATTCTCAACTATCCTGTTTTTATTGCCTTTTCAAAGTTCATTATGGAGATGACAATTGGGTTAAGACTCAATGCCTTAGTTTAGTGCTATCCTAAGCTTTGCACAAATTCTCTAATTTTGAAATCAAGACTAAAATTTCTTCATCGAATCATTCCTTTATGTTCCGACGCTTTTATTTTTGATGACAAATAACAGAACTTTAATTAATTTCCGAAGGAGGGATAGCATGTCGGGAAAATTTAAAAGAGTCAATAAATTATTTTAATTATTTTGTTTATTTTATTTTTATTTTTGTTTTTGTTAGTGCAAACCAAACTTAAAAGTGCGGGGTTGCACATCCCTCCGCGTTATTTAAAATGAAGCCTATTCCAAGGGCGTCGCAAAAAGAAACGAAAACAAAAACAAAAATAAAGTGAGAAAAGGAAAAGAAAAAGAAGACCCTTAGTGGTCAGGGGTTACGCGAGGCGTGCCCAGAGGGGCGCCCCGCGTAACCAGTACTTTTTTTGTGGTGTTACTGGGCATAGACTCAAATACGCAGGGCGCAGGAACTGGGCGCCCCGCGTGTTTGAGCTTCTGAACCTGTAGGAACCACGGAAAGGAACTTATACGCGGGGCATAAGAAGAGTTACGCCCTGCGTAAACGGTGTCCTCTATAGAATTTTGGATCAAAGGCACAAAGACGCGGGGCGTGCATAGGAAGACGCCCCGCGTTTTATGTCGAATTGGGATTTGGCTTTCCGTGGCTGGGAAGCGAAACGAAGAAAACAAGTAAAAATTGAACAAATATATACAGGGAGTTGGAGAGAGTCAAACCAATGCTATGTTTAGAGTCGGAGTAGCTCGACTTTCCTTTGCGACGTGCAAGCTTAAGGTGGTGCGAGGAGTGTGGTTTCGCCTTGTTGTGGAAAAATGCCGCCGCGGTATATCTTTAGACGGTGGCCATTGACCCGTAGGATTGCATTGTCGGGACCTTGGATTTCAATTGCTCCGGAGGGGTGCACATTGATGATGGTGTATGGTCCCGACCACCGACTTTTCAATTTTCCGGGGAATAACCGGAGGCGAGAATTGTAGAGGAGAACTTGATCCCCCTTGTTGAACTCCCGAATTTGGACGTGCTTGTCGTGCCACCGCTTGGTACATTCTTTGTAGAGTTTGGCATTTTCATATGACCCCAAGCGGAGTTCATCAAGAGTATTAAGTTGGAGGAGGCGGTGTTCTCCTGCAGCCTGCATGTCAAAATTTAAAAATTTCAGCTCCCAATAGGCTTTATGTTCTAATTCCATGGGTAAATGACATGACTTTCCAAAAACTAGACGATAAGGGGACATCCCAATGGGCGTATTAAACGCCGTGCGGTAAGCGCAAAGAGCATCATCGAGCTTCAAGCTCCAGTCTTTTCTAGAGGAGTTAACCGTTTTTTCTAAAATGCGTTTTAGCTCTCGGTTAGAAACCTTAACTTGCCCACTAGTTTGCAGGTGGTAGGGTGTAGAGACTCGGTGTGCAACCCCATATTTAAGTAAGAGTTGATCGAATTGTCGGTTGCAAAAGTGGGAACCCCCGTCGCTAATGATAGTCCGAGGGGTTCCGAACCGAGTGAAAATGTTTTTCTTTATGAATTTCCCTACCGCCTTAGAGTCGTTTGAAGGTAAGGCAACGGCCTCTACCCATTTGGAAACATAATCAACCGCTACAAGAATGTAAGCGTTGCCATGCAACTTAGGGAAAGGTCCCATGAAGTCTATCCCCCACACGTCAAAGAGTTCGCAAACTAGGATTCCCTGTTGGAGCATTTCATGTTTTCGGGAAATGTTTCCGGTCCTTTGATAAGCATCACATGATTTGACGAAGTCGTGGGAATCTTTGGATAAAGTAGGCCAATAAAACCCACATTGTAAGACTTTTTCCATAGTTCGACTAGGGCCAAAGTGGCCCCCCGGCTCTTGGGTATGACACATATGTAGCACGTGATTAACCTCTTCTTCCGGTATACACCTACGAATAATGTTATCGGCACAAGATTTGAACAGATAGGGTTCTTCCCAAAAATCATGCTTAGCATCGTGAAAGAATTTCTTACGCTGCTCATATGTAAGGTGCAGGGGAAGAATATTACCGGCTTTGAAGTTTGCCATATCGGCATACCAAGGTAAAGATGTTACCGCGTAGAGTGCTTCGTCGAGAAAGGTCTCCTTAATTTCAATAGCTTCCGGAGGTTCGCCTTGCTCGCCTTGTAAGCGAGAGAGATGATCGGCCACAACATTCTCCACTCATTTTTTATCTCTGATCTCGATGTCGAATTCTTGTAGGAGTAGGATCCACCGTATCAAGCATGGTTTGGCGTCCTGCTTAGTCATCAAGTACTTGAGAGCTGCGTGGTCAATGTATACGATAATTTTGGATAACACAAGATATGACCTAAATTTATCGAAAGCAAAAACAACGGAAAGCATCTCCTTTTCCGTGATGGAATAGTTTTGTTGGGCCTCATTGAGCGTTTTGCTCGCATAATAGATAGGGCGGAAAAGTTTATCCACCCGTTGGCCCAAACAAGCACCTACAGCCAAATCACTCGCATCACACATCAATTCAAAGGGGAGGCTCCAATCGGGTTTCACAATGATAGGTGCATTGATTAATTTTTCCTTGAGTGTGTTAAACGCAAGTAAACATTGGTCGGAAAAATTAAATTCTGCATCCTTTATGACGAGCTGGGTCAAGGGGGTTGCTATCTTAGAGAAGTCCTTGATGAATCGTCTATAGAACCCCGCATGACCTAAAAAGCTCCGAATTCCTTTTACGTTGATTGGTGGAGGTAGTTTTTCAATTACCTCGATCTTGGCCGGATCGACCTCGATCCCCTCCCCGGACACCTTGTGTCCCAAAACAATACAATCTTGAACCATAAATTGACACTTTTCCCAACTAAGAGCGAGGTTAGTGTCTTCACAACGTTGGAGGACTTTATCAAGATTGCTCAAACAAATGTCAAAGGACGACCCAAAAACAGAAAAATCGTCCATGAAGACTTCCATGAAGTCCTCAATCATTTCGGAGAATATAGCCGTCATGCACCGCTGAAAGGTGGCGGGGGCGTTACAAAGCCCGAACGGCATCCGCCTATATGCAAATGTCCCATATGGACAAGTGAATGTCGTCTTCTCTTGATCCGAAGGATCAACGGGAATTTGCATATAACCGGATAAGCCATCGAGGGTGCAAAAGAATTTATGACCCGCCATTCTTTCCAATATTTGGTCGATGAACGGCAAGGGGAAATGATCTTTTCGGGTGGCCTCGTTAAATTTTCTGTAATCAATGCATACTCGCCACCCGGTTACTTTTCGTGTGGGGATTAACTCCCCTTGATCATTTTCCGTCACCGTTGTGCCCCCCTTTTTGGGAACACATTGGACCGGGCTAACCCATGGACTATCGGAGATAGAAAAGATTATACCTGCATCGAGGAGTTTGATTACCTCGACCTTTACTACCTCTTTCATATTGGGGTTAAGCCGTCGTTGCGGCTGCACGGAGGGCTTGACTTTATCCTCCATAAAGATGCGGTGTGTGCAAATGGTGGGGCTGATCCCTTTTATGTCGTGAATGGTCCACCCAAATGCGCCTTTATGTTTTTGTAACACCGCGATTAACGCTTCCTCCATTTCCGCTGTCAAAAGCGAAGAAATAACAACCGGTAATAAATTAGGAGGTTGCAAAAATACGTATTTTAAATTAGGAGGCAAGGGTTTAAGTTCCAAAGTCAGAGGCTCCTCGAGAGAAGACTTCGGCTTTGCTTTGCTATCTCGGTTCAAACCCTCGAACCGGCTCCTTGCCAACAGACATCGTTCTATTTCGGAGGAGTATTCAAATGGCTTGTTTAATGGCTCCTCATCCAAATGCTCAGTATTCAAATGGCTTGTTTAATGCTCATTCTCCAACAAAAAGATCAATAGAGTCTACGGAATTTAAAAAGTTACAATTCGCCAAGGTATTAGACGGAAATTTCATGGAATTGTATACATTAAATTCTACCTCTTCGTCCTGCAACCGTAGGATGAGCTTACCTTCATGGACATCAATGAGAGTCCTACCGGTCGCAAGAAATGGTCGTCCTAGGAGGATTGGTACCGAGTCGTCTTCCGCCATATCGAGCACTACGAAATCGGCGGGGAAAATGAACTTGTCCACTTTCACTAAGACATCCTCCACAACTCCTTTTGGCCGGGCAATGGATCTATCGGCCAACTGGAGCGTCATATTGGTAGGCTTTGGTTCTCCCAAACCGAGCTTCCTGAATACAGATAAAGGCATTAGATTGATGCTAGCACCTAAATCACATAAAGCTCTCCTAAACTCAACATTTCCAATCGTGCAAGGGATAGAAAAACTACCTAAATCCTTGAGTTTAGGTGGGAGTTTGTTTGTTATAATCCCGGAGCATTCCTCCGTGAGCGCTACCGTTTCATTATAATCCAACTTCCTCTTTTTGGCGAGGATTTCTTTAAGAAACTTCGCATAAGTGGGCATTTGCTCCAATGCTTCCGCAAGTGGAATGTTAATGTGAAGTTTCTTAAAGATTTCCAAAAACTTGCCATATCGGTGGTCCAATTTTTCCTTTTTAAGTCGTTGTGGAAAAGGGAGCTTCGGTACGTAAGCTCCAATTGGGTCACACACGTTTTATTCTTATCCAAGGAAGTTGAGTGTTTTGGATCCGAACCGGGGTTGCTTACCACTTCCGGTTCATTACTTACCTGTGGAGCTTGTGGGGTCGCCTTTGGAACCGGTGGTTCCAAACCCTTACCACTACGGAGAGTTATTGCTTGTGCGGTCTCCCAATCTTTTGGTCTCGGGTTTTGTTCGGTGTTAGTCGGGGGAGACCCATGTTGTCTCCCTTATTGTTGGTGACTCAATTGGGCCACTTGCTGTCCCAAGTCCCTGCAAAATGCTTCGTTGTTAGCAAGACGGGAAGATATTTCTTTAAGAAGATCAATTACCATTGCGTCTTGCGCATTGCTAGGAGGTTGGGAATTTATTTTTTCTTGGTCATGAGATAATTGGCCCAACCCTTGTTCCACAAATTTACCATGGGGTTCGGACGGGGGCTTCAATACATTCCGCCCGTTATCATAAGATGAAATGTGTTGAAACCTTCTTCCGCTATTGCTATTGTTATGGTGGTGAAAAGCGTGCGTGTTAGGATAAGAGTTATGATGAGAACTATACCTTTGTTGTCCCCCTACATAACTTACACTTTCAATGTCACCGGCAAAAGGGCTACCGGCTTGACAATCCTTACCTTGGTGGCCACCACCACAGTGAGAGCACATTAGGACTTGTGCTGAGTTTTGGAGGCTCATTTGCACCATTAAGGCGTCTAGTTTCTTGTTCATTTCGATCATGAAGGTGGTGGGAGCCTCGTCTTCTACGGCAAAGGTTTGGTGTTGCGAGGATCCGGCAAGCCGATCTTCTTTCCATTGGACGCTTTTCCTAGCTAATTCGTGAATGAGCTCATATGCCTCGCTTGCCGATTTGCGAAACAAATCCCCACCTGCGGCGGAATCAACAGTTGCACGATTAGTCGGTGTTAGACCATGATAAAAAAGTACTTACTAAATCATGCTTAGGGATATCGTGATGGGGACAGTTTCGGAGCAGCTTTCGGAACCTAGCCCAGGCTGAGTGGAGGGCCTCGTATCTAAGTTGCCGAAAGGAAGTGATATCTTTTCTCAATATAACCGTTTTAGAGGGCGGGAAGTAGTAAGATAGGAATTCCTTCTCGAGTTCCTTCCATGATGTGATCGATCCCGCCTCTAATGAGTGCAACCATTCCAACGCTTGTCCTGTCAAGGAAAAAGGAAAAAGTTTTAGTTGGATGGCCTTTACTGGAACATTATTTTGCCGTGAAGTTTCGGCACACATAAGAAATTTATCAAGGTGTTCGTTAGGGTTTTCATGGGGTTCCCCTCCGAATTGACCGAATTGTTGGATTAATTGGATCATGCTAGGTTTTATTTCAAATGTGTCGGCCGGAATGGTGGGGGCAACGATTCCGTGGCAGATTTGAGGACGATGTGGAGCAAGAATCTCCAACATCGAACGCGTGTCGTTGCCTTCACCATTACGGTCGTTATTCACGAGTTGTTCCGGCCCCCGTTGGTTGAGCTCGGGCTGGTTAGCTTCATCATTGAGATTTGCCATTCTCTCTCTACGTAACCTACAAAGAGTACGTTCAATTTCGAGATCAATAGGTACGAGAGAATCACTTTTAGATCGGGTGTGCATAAAGTGGAACAAGTATAAAAGAATTATCAACAAAAAAGAATAATGTTAGCAAACGTATATATAAACAATTTATACAAAAAGAATGCTTAAACTAACAATGAAACGTTTTTGTCTAATATTGTAGGAAATTATAAATCCCCGGCAACGGCGCCAAAAACTTAATGGGGCGTAGGACCTAGTGGTAGAGTTTCTTACGACGACTAAAGGTGTATTGCGGTGAATGTGCTATGTCTACGGATGTGGTCTTTATAAATTGCTCTTGACTCTACTTAGATGCTACGACTACTTAGGGGCAAGTGTACCCCGTCGTATCAAGTAATAATCCGGTTAAGACCGGGTATCGAATCCACAGGATTTATAATTACAAGTATTAGGCGACTCGGTTTCGTATGTTATTTAAGCGGTGATTACTTTGGGGTAAAGTAAGACACAACTACACACTATTCCTAACTATTGGTGACTCAGATTCGTGCAGCTAAAACTCTACGAAGTGGGGTGTGTATGATAAGTTATAACCACGATAAATAAACTCTAAATGTATACGGATAATGGTTTACTCTTGCAAAGACGACCAAGTGTAGTAAGACCGACCCGTGAAGTACTTAGACTACGTGATTCCTAGTCAAGGCGTGTCTAATGCGGGGGAACTAGAAATTAGGGCCCGTAAGTTCCGTGGGGTTGTCAATTCCTACGGTTTCCGGTTTGTCACTTCCGGTAAGGCAACACCTATATAATTCCCTAAAGATAGCCCGGATGGCGGCGGTAATCGCGTGCTCCTACACAATAATCAATTATCAATATCAAAACAAGCAATAAACATTAACACGTAAAGGGAAATAGAGATTATAAACCATAAATTATAAATATGGAAAGTGTTTAGATGAAATACAACCAAGCCTAGTACATAGGAAGAGTACAAGCTAATTAGCAAGTAAAAAGGGAGAATCCACCCTTGGAACTAGCTAACCGGACTCAAAGCCGTCTCCTAGGTCGTGGAGGTGGAACTCTTGAGCTTGGTGACGAATGATGGAGCAGAACTTCGATGGAACGCCGGAACAACCGAACAAGCTCTCGAGGGGGAGAGTTTAACTACAAAATCTGAATCTAAATTACAAGGAAAAGAGTATAGTATAGCTCTCTCTAGTATGTAATTGGTGTCAAATGAAGTTCAAGAGCTTCTTATTTATAGACATCAAGCAAGGGCAGGTTTGTAATTTCACAAAGCACAAGTATGGAGCAACATTATTTGGTGCAGAAATCCCATGATACGCCCCGCGTAAATTGGTCTACGCTCCACGTAAATGCCCATTCCGTCAGAAATCTTCTGCATGTGGACCAATTCGTTGTCTTGTTGACTCAAGTACGCCCTGCGTAAAGGTTGGTACGCCCCGCGTGTTTGAGTCTCTGGAGTTTTATCGCTAGAATTGGTGACTTTACGCCGTGCGTAGCTGAAGTACGCCCCGCGTAAAAGAGTCTCTGATCTTTTTATGTTGAAGAACTGCCTTTTACGCCCCGCGTATATAGTGGTACGCCCCGCGTAGGTATAGTTGACTCTGGGAGACAATGCAGTCTAACTTTCAGGATTAGGCCAATTATTGCCGACATGTGTCATACGCCCCGCATAGTGTGTCATACGCCCCGCGTATGCTGAGTCAGTTCCACATGGTGCCTGCGGATAGGGCAATTATTTCTGGCACTATGTTTTACGCCCCGCGTATTGAGTGGATTTTTGCTCCTTTCTCGTACCTGAAATACAAATCTTGAGAGCCGAGTTAGCTTGACGTTTTTATTTCCTAAACTAATAAAAAACGAGGAAAATAAACTAAAAGTACGAGATTTATTTTTATTTCTTTATTTATCAAAAACACTTTATTTTTGCAATTAAACTTATTTATTTTACCCGAAATCATCCCGTAAATCACGCTAAAAGATAGGGGTAAAATACCCCTATCATGTACCGCAGCTCATTCTTAATATACGGCAATGTGTTACCGACTACCATTCGGATCTGATCCTGCTCAAGCGGCTTCTGCTTCATAACCGCGGCCTTGGCCCTCCATCTTCTTACAAAATCGGAAAAAGATTCCCCAGTCTGCTGCTTAGTGCTCTCAAGCTCCTTCAAAGTGACCTCAAGCATGGTGTTGAAACTATACTGAGCGATGAATGACTTCGCTAACTCTTTCCAATCCCTCTTCGTCACCATCGGCAATGCATGAAACCATGTGAGGGCAGCCCCCTCTAGATAAGTGTTAAACAGCCCCAGGACTTGATCCTCAGTCAGGATCGTGTGCTTCATCACAACAACATACTGATTCATGTGGGCAGTGGGATCCCCAGTTCCATCGAACTTCTTCATGTCCGGGAGCTAGAATTTCAAGGGCAAAGCCGTTGCCGACAAGCAGTTCTTCAAATTATAAAAGTCTTGACTCCCGGAACTTCCCCCATGCAGATCCTGCACTTCCTGAGTGATGTGCTGCTTCCACTCCTCTCCCTTAGCCTTCTCTTTCTCAAGCTGTTTCTGGATATAATCCTGATAGTCATCCTCGTTCCCGAAGCGGGGACCGGTGTTCACTTCATTCTCAGCGCGTTTGCTACCACTCTTGTTATCCTTCAATGCTAGCTCAGCGAGCTGGGCCAAAATTGCGGCCAACTGATCATTAATGTTGTTCACAAAGTTTTCCAATTCGGCCACCTTTTCATCGGTCGCAGACATACTAGCAGAAGACTGAGTATACTCGGACGAAGATGATTCAGAAGCCACAACTGCCCATTCGGAATTGTCAATTTGTAGCTGATCAAACTGCCTGACTAGCCGGTTACTCTCGCGAAACCACAACCGCTTAATGATGAAGTCTGCGCGAACGGTATCCATTAGTATGTATGCATGATTTTATATGCATGATTCATGGTGTGTGCGTTTATTATTTACGGATATATAAGATAAGAAGAACAAACGTTAGTCTAATTACACGTATCACAGCATCTCTCTTCCACCCTTATTCCTCCACACACTCGATGGTCCCAGTCTCTTTCCTAGGATTTTGGTTTTGGGCTCACATTACGGTCAAGGGGACGCGTGATGCCATCGATTATTGCGGAAAAGTAAATCATCCATCAGACAACACAGTTCGTTTTAACGTATCAGCGTTCAGTGACTAAGATATCGACCAAATGGATTGTCCTTTCGGAATAACTCGTCTTTTGTCATTTTGCGAGACGCAGTAATTCGGGTTTTGACTCCCTTCGAGCGCGTCTCGGATTTTAGATGTGGTACGAGTTATTCTTTCAGTCCAATCGTTCGTTATTGATAATGACTCGTTCCCTTTTATTCGCGTGGGTTCGTGTCTCGATTTTTGGATTACGACGGGATCTTTTGGATCTATCGAGAGACGTAACCACGTGTTCATTCAGTGATGAAAGCACTTTTTATTTTAAGGAACGGTCTCATCGCGTAACGTGTTTGTTTTTAGCGTTAAGAATCTGTTTGCTCGTTTTGGCTACGTAAAAAGACGGTGAGTCTTATTTGAGCGCACGGTAATCTTTCGGCTAGCAACAACTCTTTATTCCTTCCAATCTACGGGATATATCACCTTAGCGTGGTTATAGAAAATCAACGTTTCGTTGAATAACATGTTTATTCGAAGCAGGGATATCACCGTTCTTTTTCAGTTAGGCACGAGTTTAAGCAAACGTGCATATCGGGCCATATTTCTTGTAGTTTTGGTAACGGTCGAAATGATGGAGTCGTTAGTCAAACCCACAGTCTCGTCCATATGGCGCAATTATGTGGTTTAGCTTAATTCGGCTTTGTGATTTTAAACGGCATACATACCGGTTCGAGGCACGTATTTAACGATATTGGTTCATTTTCTTTAACTACCCTCGGGATGGATATATATCATAGATACAGAATGACTTTGGTCGTTTGTTTATTTTTGCTTTTCTTTTATTTTCTTAGTCACTTTTGCGGACACGTCCATTTCTCTCAAGAACAACACAAGGCATAACGTAAGAGCTCGTCTTTTATTCGGAAGGGATGGGCCACGTTTGCGAAACTCTTTACATTACAACGGGGTCGTTCAAAACAGAAATGTTCTTCGTTTTCGTTCTGTCATAATCTCGTTTTATCCCAACCTATTTAAAGAATGTGAATAACGGCTACCGTTAATATAGTCTTTTGAATCGAGATATAACTATCCTTAATATCAAAGCGACTTGAACTAATACGTGCTTACGTCACAACGCATTTCCTGAACATGTGCCTTCTTCGGGACACGGAAAGGGACCAGGCGGGTCGTACAAGTTCATTCATACGAGATGACTAAGTCGTCTTTGGTTCGAATCGTTTCGATGTTTTGGGGTAGTTTGTATATCGGTTTAAGAGTATATATTAACGTATCGTTTCATTTTCTTTACATATTTTAGGATTAGACACGTATCATGGTAATTTGAAAACACGAACTGATTCATTTATCACATCAAAAATAGTAACGGGTAATCCTATGGCAACTTCTAAGGCTACTATATGCTGACACGGCTGATCGCGTGACCTCACAGGACCGCACAAATTCGCCCCTAACGAATGGATGGGGATCCTTTGGCACCTTACTGTAAGGGGGAACTTACACTAGCCTCTTTCGAGCGACGAATGGACTCTCGCTAGAGGTTTCGTGGAAATTACCCAAAAGGTTTGCAATAATGCTTATGAATGCATACGAAAAGAAATAATACGATCCGTCCCCGTTAAGGGCTTAATACACGCCTTCCGGAATCAAATTTCTCGCTTCCCCAGCAGAGTCGCCACTTGTTAGATGAGGTGCCGTGGCCTAATCTCCCGGACGGACCGTGGGGTGGACACCTCATGGCGATGTAAGCGGTGATTGGCACCGAAAGCAACCAATCATGGAATCAAGCTGCTCGGCAGGACCGGAGCTCGAAGTATGGAAGAGTCGCCACCCACGAATGGGAAAATGAACACCGATCCCTTGCGGGAGACCGGTGAGGGTTCGGGAAACTTAGGTACGAGCCGAGAAGGCTAGCTCCTTTCCGGAGAAAGGCTACTAGGCACCCCGACATCGCCCGGTTATGAACCACCGGCCTCCTACTCAGCGTGTTAGGCGATAACGGACTAATCGCATATTTCTTTAAGTTTAAAATTCATTTGAAACCTTTTCTTTCTCGTTTTGAAAACCGTTTTGAGGATATATTATCGAAAGCCATTTTGGTAAAGAATCACCCATTTACATCAGTTCAAAATACATAGGAGAGAGAGGGGGGAGAAGAAAGAATTGATTTGTTTACAATGTGATTTATGCTTCGTATTACACACTAACTCTAAACTAAACTCACTTCCCAAAAATGAGTTTATTTACATGGTTCGTACCTTAATCGCCGTTGGAACGATTTAGGTACGTTTCAAAACCCCATTTAATGACGTTCACTCGAATCGCCGTTGGAACGACTCGAGCGTTGGAAAATATTGAGATAAAAGTTTTAACAAGAAAACGTGATTAAGCATACAAGTCAATTTATTTTGTTAAAAAAAACACTTAGTTAAGAAAACAATTCAAAAACTCTATTATTTACAATTAAAAGCAATTTTAATTACAAGGTTCGCTTAATCCGTCGTTGGAACGAATTAAGGTTTTAAAACGTGATGTTTTAAGAAATGGTTTAAAAATGTCAAGAAAATGTTATTTACACTTTAGGAATATCTAGAAAACTTTAAGTTTAAATAAGCAAATTAAACTCTTTTTTGTAATTTTACTTTCCCCTTTTCACTCAATTAACCTTTAACATTATCATAATTGCAACCATAAACCAACTAAACCAAAATTCCTCAATTGAAAACCAATTTAAAACCATGTCCCCAAATGCCAAAAAGAATAAGGTTGAATATGTACATATATACATATATATATTTTTAGATAAAAATAATGATATACATAAAACTTTGAAAACCATGCAAAGAATACCTTATAGTATAGCTAAGTATATGTATAATAATGAAAATAACACTAAGTATGATATATTATAATCAAAACATGTAAAAATGATGAGGCAAGTTCACAAATAAGAAAATAACCTTTGATTCAAAAACGATATTTACATCATAACCCAAAAAACCAATTAATCATCCCAAAAGTCACAAAAACTATACATATATATACTTATATAATTTACAAAACCAAATCAATATAAGTTAAATTTCTAACATAACATAAATAGACATATAATATGTTGATAATAATTATATAAACCAAAAATATATTTATCAAGTATTTTACATAATTAAATAGAGATATACTTAAGAAGAAATGTCAAAAAGATAAGAAAAAGACTCAAAAATGGGTATTTAAGGTTCCAACAGCTTTACCGATGGAAAATCCGTCGGTAAACAGCTATTAGTGACAGAAAATGTAGAATTACAGAAACAGTCCACAACTTTCCAGATTTATTCAAAAGCTTTAGATTAGATCTATTCTATCGTTTTGGACTTCCGAACTACCAAAAATGGATCATAGTCTATAACGGAGGTTCCTAAAACGACGTTTTTATTTTAAAACGTTATTTTGAAATATTTTTAAAACTTATAATTACAACGTTTTTAATACCCGAACTACCTTTGAATCGGATCACGGTTCGTATTAGGATATTAAAATGAGGTTTTTATTTTAAAACAAAACCGAACGTTTATCTAATATGAGACGAAAATTAAATAAATACGAAAAATTAAGTAAAACGTGATAAATAAATAAATAACTAAATAAATAAAATTATAACATAAAAATAAATAAATAAAGGAAATAAATTAAATAAAATAAAACGAGTCTAGTCCTCGGATAATACCTCAAGATCGGTATCTGACAGTCGAAGTCGGTCGATTCCACGAGTTGTGATTTTCCGGTTTTTTGGTGTTTTTCGTCTTCTTAGTAAAAATTTTAACTTTTGGGAAATTCGGACTTTTTGAGAAAAAAAATATTTTTCTCAAAAAAATTCACTTTCTCTCTCTAAAAATGTCTAGAGTGAGAAAGCTCTCCCAAATTCCTCTCCCATTTCTTGCATGGGGATCCGTGCCTTAAATAGGCAACGGGTCCCGGAAAATTTTGGGCGACGCCCAACTAAGATTGGGCGTTCGCCCGACGGCTGCCGGGCATGCGCGCCCAGCGGCCGTCGGGCGTGCGCCCGCGCTATCGGGCGCGTGCGCCCAACGGTCGTCGAGCGCGCGCCACCGGACGTGCGCGCCCCACGGACGTCGAGCGCACGCCCCGCGCTGCCGGGCGTGCGTCCAACTGTCGTCGGACACACATCGGCTGCCGCTAGGCGCTCGCACCACGTCGCTGAGCGCTCGCGAGCCGTCCACTTGACGACCGCGATTTCCCTTGACTTTTCCTTTCTTTCTTTTTCTTATTATATATTTTTCTTCTCTCTCTTTTTTTTTAAAAATTTTTTTTTTCCCGGTACCAACCGCTTCGACCGCTTTTTTTACAGGTTTTCGTTACAGGTCCTCCGACTCGGTGTCTACACCCGTTGAGTACGGATAGTCCCATTAAGGACGGATAATGTTGGGTACCCACGGGTATAGTATCCATTTCCATCCCTAGTGGTGACACACCGTGTGGGAAGAAAATTTTTCCCAACTCATTTTCCTTCAACCTCACATGGCATGTGACTGCTGGCACACGACGTGTGAGGTCCCTTTCATCAACTCATTGCCTTCGTGTTGGAGATGTCTATATCATTCTCCCATTCTTCAAAGGAGTTGAACCCCAATGCGTCTTTGGTAGTTTCAAGAGGACCATCTAGTTTCCATGGACTTAAATCCCGCACATTGAAAGAAGTTGACATTTTCTCAAGCCAATTGGGGAGGCTATATGATAGGGGTTGACACTCACTTTCTTACTCACCTTGTATGGACCGTACTTCCTTGATCTGAGCTTACTACTTGGGGCACTAGCAAGTCTCTCTTTGGTTAAGTGTACCATTACTTCATTCCCGACTTTAAATTGGAGATCTCTCCGATGCTTATCCACCTTAGCCTTTAGCTTGATATTCCTTTATACAAATGTAAGTTTTCTGGGTTGAATGTATGGGCACTGAACGATTGTGATGCTTATTTATAGTGATATGATAGTGGTGGCTAAGTGAAAGGCCGTGAAAGGGGAAATGTCTTTAGTGCGTTTAGGGTTTTGTGTAATGATGCTGGTGTATTAATGACCTGCTTTGGGTTTTGCAGATATCATGACTTTGGGATTATAGGCCTAATAATGACTCCAAGATATGGAGATACATCAAGATCGATTTATTTCATAATTTTTGATATGTATTGGTTATTTTTTTTGGTTTTAATTCAGAAATGTATGTGTATAAATGTAAACAGATTATGAGCATTGGTCTCTAATAAAATTAAAACCATTGATATACAGAATTTCATGTTCATATTTGAGTATGTTTCATTATTCAGGTAAAAACCAGACATTCATACGAAGAAGAAGGAAAAAAGTGACATTTTAATTTTTAAGAATGTCATATAAACAACAATAAAAAGACATTAAAATAAACGAATCTGTCATCTGAAAATAAATCTTTTGACATGATTGATTAAGACATATGCCATCTAAAACAACCTATAACAGTGGAAATTATTATATGAACTGTAATCGCAAATTCAATATGCCAATTTCCCACACATCAACTTGACGGTTTTAATTATTAGTATGTCATGTGATGACATTAAAGGTGACAGTAGTAATAAATAAGATGCATCGTAACAAGAGTAAGATGACAGTATGCAAATAGGCTAATGTCATGTGTCATGCTGTAACATGACAGAACCTAACCGTTGTCTGAAGGTGCAACAGACGGCAGCGAACTCCGTAACAGTTTTATATCCCGTGGGACGACGGTTTTTAACTGTCGTCTGAGAGGCTATTTGGCGTAGTGACTCTTAAAACCCTCTAGTTCAACAACAATCCACATCATGAAGTCTCTGAAGTAATGTAACTTGAAAGAAGAACTAAGGCCCTGTTCTTTATCACTTAATTTCAGTAACAATCAGTTAAGTTAAGTTCAGTTCAGTTCAGTAGCAATTAGTTCAGTTCAGTTCAGTTCAGCATCCAGTTTCAACATCCAATTTCAGCATTTAGTTTCATTATTCAGTAATTTATCATTATTTATTATATTATAATTATTTATATATAATTTATTATAATAATAATTATTATTTATCTATAATTTATCATTATTTATTTATTTATTATTTATTATTATTATTTATAGTTTATTATTATCTATAAATTAGATAAAAATCAAGAAATGATAGTTTATTAAAGTATATATCGTTTAATAAATTAATTAATTATTTTTGTGGTGAAGCTCTTAGCCTAGTGGTTAAGAGCTTACCTATGACTAGGGAGGTCATGGGTTTGAATCACATCCGGGTTTGGGGGAGATTTTTCTTTCTTCTTTTAATATAAGCGTATTGTGTGCAAATTTTTTGACATTCTTTTATTTCTCGGAATGCCCCTAGTTTTCAATTTTTGTGGTGAAGCTCTTAGCCTAGTGGTTGAGAGCTTACCTATGACTTAGGAGGTCATGGGTTCGAATCACATCCGGGTGGGGTGGAGATTTTTCTTTCTTCTTTAATGTAAGAGCATTGTGCGCAATTTTTAAGAAAAAAAAGTATATATCGTTTAATAAAAAATTAAAACTAAAGTGTGCATCCATATTTAAAAATTAAGAATTGCATCCCTATTATAAATTATTTCTCAAATTTACCGAATTTATCAATGTTAGGGATAAAATTGCACCATTTTAGACGTTAGAGGTAAAATTACTCCTGACTCAAAACGTTATTTTTGCACTTTAACCCTTAATTAAAATAAAAAGTTAAGAGTTTGTATTCATACGAAGATTTGTATTTAATTTCATAGGCTTTAAATTATATGTAAATTTGTGTTTGTATGTAATTTGTATTTTTAATTTAAATTAGACTCATTTTTATTTAATTTCATAAGCTTTTATCGAGCCAAGATTTTATCAACCCGGGCTTTTATTTGATATTCAATTTAGTTTTATCTTTAATAATATATTTATTTATTATTGATATTATTAAATTTATTAGAACCATTATTATTATTATAAGTTTATTAATGTCCAATATTATCATTAAAATTATTTTAAAGTCTAATATCATCATTATTGTTAAGTTAGGTTAAGTTCGGTAGCATTCAATTAAGTTCAGTAGCATTCAGTTAAATTCATTAGCATTCAGTTAAATTCAGTTCACTTCAGTTCAATATTCAGTAGCATTCAGTTCAGTTCAATTCAGTAACATTCAGTTCAGTTCAATTCAGTTCAGTTTTTTTCAGCGATAAAGAACAGAGCTAATACAGAGCAAAATGAGCTCCTAATTCTCAAGAGCACAAATACAGGAAGAGGAGAAGGAAATCGAAGAGTCAAGAAGCTTTGGAAGCATTTTTGGTTCAACTGAACCTCTCTCTTTTCGATAATAATCAAGTACAAGAGACTTTAAGTCTCCCTTCAATCACACGGTTAAGTCCATTGAATACCCTAGGGGTATTTCCGTCATTTCTAGCAATAGAGGATTCTAGAAGAAGCCCAAATCCATTAGCTACACCACACCTTAGGGGATCAAAGCCTTTTTCATCACAACCATTGATCATAGTACTACTTGATCAATGGTTCTCCTTGTGCCACTTGGCTATTGTCCTTTAATTGCTTTTTCTTGTTGAGCACACCTACAAACATTATAAGTATGTAAATATCCTTTAATTATTTTTAATCAGAATGTTAATTTCAAAAGCTTTGCTTTTACCTCATTCAAATTAATATGGTTTCAGAGAATCTCTCATTTTCTTTCTCAAGTGAGTGTCAATGGTTGCCCCTATAATTAACTCCAGCAGCCCCTATCATCTCCCACCAAATGAGACCCCAGCCTTATCCCTTGTTTCACAAGCACTTACCGGACCTAACTATCATCAGTGGTCGCGTGCAGTCAAGGTTGCTCTAATGTCCAAGAACAAGTTCTCCTTTGTTGACGGAACCATCCGGGCACCCGCCGTGGAGGACGCCATGTACAATTAGTGGGAGAGATGCAACAATATGGTCATATTATGGATACACCATTCCATCTCTCCCTCCATAGCTCGGAGCATCATGTGGCTCGATAAGGCGGATCAAATCTGGGCCGATTTGAAAAAACGTTTTGCCCAAGCAGATTCGTTAAGAATCTTGGAACTCCGACGAGAGATCCACAGCCTGAAACAAGGTAACGACAATGTTACTGAATATTACACAAACTTGAAGATACTTTATGATGAACTATTGAACCTACATCCCATGCCTAAGTGTACCTGTATAGTCACTTGCAGTTGCGAAGCTTTCAAGGTCTTGCGTGACCAACAGGAGGCAGACCAAGTGATAACCTTCCTGTAGGGACTAAATGAATCCTACTCCACCGTATGTTCCCAAACCCTCCTCGTCGAGCCACTGCCCTCACTCAACAAGGTTTACGCCTTGTCCATTCAACACGAACGTCAAATCAGCCTCGCGTCTGTAAAAAATGGAGAAGGAAGTGAAAGTACACCATTCGTTGGTTTTGCAAACACACAAAATAGACCCAACAACAATCGTAACAACAGCCCAAGGTATGCACACCACAAGAACACACACAAAAGTTCATCACTTTGCACTTTCTGTGGAAATACAGGACATACGGAGGATATTTGCTTTAAGAAGCACGGCTACCCCCCGAGTTATGGCAACAGAAACAAGGGAAACAATTACAAAAACACTCAACACAAGGCAAATGAAACAACATGTCAAGGCAAAGATAATGGGGACTCAAGCGAAGAAGATGACAGACAGACAGGACCAGATTCATTCACACTCACCAAAGAACAGTATCAGACACTTGTTGCTTTACTTCCACAGCCCTGCTCCGGCAAATCCCCAGCAACGAGTAGTAGCATTAACACTTTTGCAAAAGGAAACAACTCTGGTATGACCCTAAACACTATTTCTGGTCACTTCTCAAAGCCATACTGGATTATAGATACCGGAGCAACTGACCACATCATATGCAATGTCAAGTTCTATGATTTATATACCAAAATAGACAATTGTTGGATAAATTTACTCAATGGGGACAGAGTCAAGGCCGAATACATTGGCACAGTATCGCTAAGCTCAGAACTCATTTTATACCATGCATTGTGTATCCCAAATTTTGATTACAACTTGATATCAACCAGTAAATTGCTTGAGACTAGCAAAATATGTATGATTATAACCGGGTCAATGTGCGTGATACAGGATACCAGAAATTGGACAAAGATTGGTTGGGCTAAGGAACATGAGGGTCTATACTACTTAGAGCATCCTACCCCTAGCATAGCAAATGCTCATTCCATTTTTTCAATTAAGGCCAGTTTGTGGCATTTACGTTTCGGCCATCCCTCTCATGAGAGGTTGCAAGGCCTTCATTTGCAATGTAATGATTTCAATTCAATCAAAAACACACCTTGTGACATATGTCAACGAGCTAAGAAAAAAAAGGCCTCTTTTCCATTAAGTAGTAGCATTGCTAAAGCTATTTTTGATATCATTCACGTAGACATCTGGGGACCGGTCAAGGAATCTTATTCAAATAAACACTACAGCAGGTACACATGGGTTTCACTCATGAGCACTAAGGCAGACACTAGCCTAACAGTGCAACAATTTTGCAGCTATGCTTACCGGCAATTCAATCGAAGGGTTAAGGTTATACGATCAGATAATGGGCCAGAATTCCTTATGCGTGATTTCTATGCAACAAATGGCATAATACATCAAACTTCATGCCTAGAGACACCTCAACAGAACGGAAGGGTCGAGAGAAAGCACCTAGACATTCTAAATGCAACCCGCGCTATCATGTTCCAAAGCTCATTGCCTAAAGCCTACTGGCCTGATGCAGTCAGTCATGCCGTATATCTTATTAATAGATTGCCCTCACAGCCAATTCAAAAGCAAACCCCTCACGAACGACTCTATGGTGAAACAAGCAATCTGGATGATCGAAGAGTGTTCGGGTGTCTAGCATATGCCGCCACCCTTGACAGACACAAGACAAAGTTCATAGACAGGGCCGTGAGATGCGTATTCCTCGGATACAGGAACGACATCAAATGGTTCAAACTCTTGAATCTTACCACTAACATTGTTTTTTTTCCAGGAATGTAAAATTTTTCGAAGACCACTTTCCTTTTCCAGGAACCAATTCTACGGCAGACACATCATTCTGCAGTGAAGATACACTAGACACCATACATGAAAGCTTTGATGATGAGGAGGAAACACAGCCAGTGATGGAATTTAAGGCTAACGTATGATAGCAGAAATATAAAATTTTTAACCTTTTTCCATTAACCCAAGATCCGTTAATCGTTATTTCATATAAAGAGGGATAGAAGGAAATACCTTTTGATGAACTATCTACCGTTGCAAGCGAAGTGCCCTCAACTCTTACTCTGAATTCACGAGCACAAAACAAACACAACCCAAAATCAAGTAAGATATCAACCGTATAAAAGCAATCAAGAATAGATTGCCTCTCATCAATCAACACAAGATCAAGGAATAAAAGAAAGAGATGAAAATCAATTGAACGGAAGGAAGCGGTAGACAATCTCGTCCTCAAACTTGTGGGTCGAAATTCTCTCTCTCTCTCTGGCTAGGGTTGGCCGAAATTTACATAGGAGGGGGGGTATAAATACTCTCTTGTATCTAAACCCTAGTTAGATAGAATTAGGTTACTGAATAAGAATTTAATTCGGAATATAATTCTTATTTATTATCTATTAATATATCTAAATATAAAGATAATAATAATAACCTTATAGGATAATAATAGGAGTAATTTTAATCTCATTAAACCTCCTACCTTATTTATCCTTTTATTAATTTAATTCACAATCATAATCTAATTAGAATTGTTAAAATCAAATTAAATTATTTATGTATTTTCATACATAAAATCGGCCCCCCTCTCTCTACTGGGCCTTAGTGGACTCAGTTGAGCTTCCATCAATTAATTAACATTTGTTTCTCTTTTGGGCTCCAAGTCTTATGCGTGACCCTTTAGGTTTTTATTGCTTCTAGCCCTATGCAACTATTAAATTAATTTTCACAGAATTATATTTAATCTTTGCATAATGGAATGAGTACGCGAAATGTGATTAGCAAATCCGAAACATTCCCCCAGAGCTATAAGAAGAAATATTGATTCTGTCGTTGACCTTTCCGTATTAGTTACAGTATAATTCGATCCTTTATCAACTACATCCTTGAACTGAATCTTATGACTATGGATAATGTCAAGTCACATATAGCGAGACGTTCGTTTTACTTGTACAGGCCGAGTCAACTCCAATTAGATAGGTTAAGTGAAATCTGTATTTCAAGTCTTAAGCTATCACATTGCAAGGATTTAGAGTCGAGTCTTCCATAAGCGATCCTTGGACGTATCTCCCATTTATCGGGAGTGACAAATGTTCAATCCAATGTATAATTATCCTGCAATTACTTCCTGTGATACCCAACTTCTGTCGTTCACACCCCAGAGTCATCTCTGTTATGGATCGTGTTACAACAGGATCAAAGCATCACATTCCGTAATCCAGAATCACTAATTAACATTCCTTTGAGTCTGAGGATTACTTATACCTATAAATACCAATGAGATGAACAGGTGACAAGGATGAATCTACCCATCCTGTTATCTCAAGTCGGGTCCACAATCCTAATGAACTCCTTTTCATTGGATCCACGTAACTGTCCAGATATCTATATATATGAAGCTTGTGAGATCAGCTTTCTATCTCTACAGAAGACATTGTTACATGCAAGTCTCAGCAGTGATATGTCAATCCTAAACATATTACTTGACTTGGGGTGGTTTTAAGTTTATTAGTTTATTACAAAGTTTCGTCTCACTTCATGCTTGTATGAACACTTTATAATCACTTTAAACAAACTTATGGATTTCCTTTTATTAGACTTTATTTAGTTCTTAAAAGGGATTGCCTTTATATAGTTGTGAAACCATATCTCATTAAAACAAATGATATAAAGAACACTCCATTTACATTAAGTTTGTTCCTAGAACAATTGTCTATAGGACACTAAACCCCAACAGCCAGCAATATCAGACGACCAGCCAACACACAATATCATGCAAGAAATCGACACAACACAGACAGGACATGACAGTGAAGATGAGCAAGCAAATCAAATACAACCAGCCCAAACAACACGTCCAGTCACAAATAGACCAATCAGGATAAGACGAATGCCCACTTACCTTCAAGACTACCATGTAGCCTTAGCCGCTGGCTCCTCACTACCATGCCTCACAAATTCCCCTCATGCCTTGTCCAAACACTTATCCTACTCCTCCTTGCCACCAGCCAAACGCACCTTCTCTATCAATGTCACTTGTCATAAAGAACCTGCCACATACAAAAAAGCATAGTTAGACGAAAATTGGAAACAAGCAGTGAACACGGAGCTTCTTGCCCTTGAAGCAAATCACACATGGGATCTAGTACCCTTACCTGAAGGAAAACATCCCATTGGTTGCCGGTGGGTTTTCAAGCTTAAACACAAAACGGACGGTAGCATTGCTCATTTCAAGGCATGCCTTATTGCGAAGGGCTATGCACAACGACAAGGAGTTGACTTCACTGCTACCTTCGCCCCTGTCGCCAAGTTCACAACTATTAGAATCATTCTAGCATTGGCTATTGCTAAAGGATGGCACTTACATCAATTAGATATTGACAATGCGTACCTACACGGAGACCTTTACGAAGACGTCTACATAACTCTGCCTCCCGGCTTTCCCAGAAACACTCCCAACCAGGTCTGCAAGCTACGCAAGTCGTTTTATGGTCTTCAACAGGTAGGTCACCAATGGAATGCCAAGCTTACCGCCACTGTCCAACGGCTAGGATTTCAACAATCCACCGCCGATCCTTCAATGTTTGTTCTCACCAGGGGCACGAACACCACCGTATTGCTCATCTACATCGACGACGTCATCGTCACTGGGAATCATCTTCCTACTATTTCCTCCACCAAACAACACCTTCACAACTCCTTCAGTTTCAAGGATCTTGGCGACCTACTTTCTGGGTTTTGAATTCTTCCGTGACTTACAGGGCCTGCATATGTCACAACGGAAATATGTCTTAGAACTTTTACACGACATGCATTTTCTGGACTGTAAGCCAACCTTCTCCCCAGCCTTACCAAATCAAAAACCCAACCCTCACTCACCACAACTCCCAGATATAACACCATACCGACAACTCATTGGTAAATTATTATACCTCACTCACACTCGCCCTGATCTATCTTACATTGTTAATCATTTATCTCAATCCCTCACTCAACCCACCCTTGAAGACATGCAAAAAGCTTACAGAATTCTACGTTACCTCAAAGGGACGATCGGGCTAGGTCTCCTTTTCCCTGCATGCAACATCCTCACCGTCCAGGCTTTTCAGACTCTGATTGGGCTACCTGCCCCACCACCCACAAGTCCGTCACCGGCTATATCGTTTTCATTGGCTCCGCCGTTGTCTCCTGGCGTTCCAAAAAGCAGAGCACCGTCTCTCGCTCATCTTCTGAGGCCGAGTACCGCACCATTAAATGTTAATTTCAAAAGCTTTGCTTTTACCTCATTCAAATTAATAAGAGCCTAACTATCTAAAAATCTACCCTGTTTATCAAATATTATTTCCTTTTAATACTAATGACTTGGAAGATGATAATTCAGTTTTTAGAATTATTTTATGAGCTCAAATCAATGGCTGATAAGAAGAAAGAGAAGAAAGTCAGCGGAATCGGAGGGTGAGAAACGAAAGGGAAGAGTCAAATTATGATAAATAAGGAATTAAGAAATGGAGCCAGGCGTAGACAACATCTGCAATGTGGAAATACTGGTGCAGATAACAAATCTCTTCACCATCTTTTCGGGCCCCTACCCTTCATTTTATGAAAATGAGACATTTGTTCATCATTACTTATCTTTTCTCATTTTTATATTTCTTCATATTTTTCAGATTAATAATGTTTATGTTTTTAATTTTTCCTTAATTATCTTCTAACAGGATCATAAAATTCTACCTACTCAATTGAGACTTATTAATTAATTAGTACTTTCTAATTTCAATTAATAACTGAAGATTCAATCCTTTATTCAGATTAAAAGTTCTATAAAACTTACTTTAAAAAAAAAAAACAATTCTTATAAAACTTAGGACTGTTTGGTAAAGATCAGAGGTTTGAGTCACTTTAAAGGTTTTGACTAGTTAAATCTTTAATAATGGTGTTTGGTAAACAGATGTTTGAAGGAGTTTATTGGATCCAAAAAACTAATTTTGAAAAAAAACTCATTTTGGAAGCCTTTTCAATTAGCTTATTGCTCCATATCTTTTTATGGACATTTTTACTCATAATTAATACTCTTTAATCCCAAATAAATGTTTTACTATATCCTTATTTGTCATTTTACACAAACAACTAAGTTTTACCTAATAAGTTCACACAATCCGCTAGTCAAATCAGCTAATCAAATCCGCTAACCAAAAAGTAATCAGCGATTGTAATCAGCTAACAGCTAATTGCGAAACAGAGCTTTACTCTCTTTTAAAAAAAAATAAGTTATAAATTAATTTAGGTATATAATTATTAAGGGGGAGAAGATTTAGTTTATATGTACCAAATATTACAGTATTAAACCTAACGTTCAACATATAGTACAACCGCAAATCTCATTAACGAAATATAAGTTTTTATTTATATAACTTCATGTTCTAGCTACTCACTAGCATTCAGCGTTCTGAAAATTTCATGTTACTTCCCAAGGATAGTGAGGGTCTGCTTGTTTTAGAGTTAAAAGATGTTAATTAAAGAGAGACTATTTAACTAAACCTTGCTTGGAAAAAGTTTAAAAAGACGTGTGAATTTTTTAAGGGAAAATTAAAAATCTGGATCAAATGGGAAGCCCATTTACATATTAAACCCATTTACTAATTCTACTACATATCTAGACTGATTTTGTGTGACTTTCCAAAAATACCCTCGAAATTTACGCGGAGCTCGCCCCATCCCGTCTGACTTCGCATATTCACCCATATGCGAAGCCTGCGAAGTTAATGTTTTGATTTACTTAATGAATTTAGTTCGCATATGCGAAGCCTGCGAAGCTGAAGTTTGTTTTGCTTGATGAATTTAGTTCGCATATGCGAATGCTGGATATGATTTGAAGCTAATACGCGAAGTGGTATATAACAAAAATTGGCAAACAACAACGGATTCGAACATTAAAATCATAACATTATCAAAATTTACAATAAGATTGCCACAATAACAACATTCAAATCATAACATTATCAAAATTTACAATAAGATTGCCACAATGAACTCTACTAACCAATCATTTTAAAGTGAAACTAACTAATCCGGTACCAAGATTACGCATCCGCTTCAAAATTGGCACCGGATTAAGTTAGGTCCACTTTGAAGATTGGCACCATGGGATGGACGTGTCCCATGGTGCACCCCGAGATTGACACAACCTCTCCTAACGAATCATTTCAGGAGTGAATGTGTCAATCTTGGGGAAATTCATCCCTATACAGGAAGGAAAATCATCTTCCCTGCAGCCCCGTACGCCGCCTTCCAGAAAGGGATGTTACGTATTCAATCATCTACAGAAAAAATTAACCGTGTTAGTTATGAAAAAGGACGATTTTGGCTTCGCGAAATGAAAATTAGTGAAGCATGCGAATGTAAATGTGCAGGGGAAGAGGTGATTTTACTTCGCATATCTATTTTTTCATGAAGTCTGCGAGGTCTGAAATGTGACTATCTACGTCGCATATCGATGCTTTCGCGAAGTCTACGAGGTCTGAAACGTGAGGATCTATTCGCAGACTTCGCGAACTAATCGATTCACGAGGTAGATCCATACGTTTCAGACTCTTTCTCTTCGCAGAACTTCGCGAAATCATCAATTCATGAAGTAGATCATCACTTTCCAGGCTCGTTCTCTTCACAAAGTGAATTCATGAAAAAACGCAGGAAAAAAAACAGATACTTACATTTTTCGCCTCTTTCACCCCCAAAAGCGACAATAACAATATGATAATATGGGAAGAACGAAGGAAATAACGTAGAAAAACCATTTCTTTGATGGTAACAAGAAGAAAGAAACCAAGCAACGAACAGGAAGATGAAAAACCATTTACTCGTTTTCTAGGGTTGGGAAGTTGCAGAATCAAGAGATGAAGAGATGAAAAAGAGAAATTCATTATGATTTTGACTAAATGGTGCAGATTTCGTGCAATTTAAAGGAAGAAAGGAAGATCAAAAGTCTTGAAATCATTAATGCAGGAGCAACTTTTCGCATAACCAAGGAGATATGGGGAGCGGTGATTCGCGAGTGGTGGAAGTGGGAAGGTCAGGGGTATTTTTGGAAAGTCACACAAAATCAGTCTAGATATGTAGTAGAATTAGTAAATGAGTTTAATATATAAATGGGCTTCCCATTTGACCCAGATTTGTAATTTTCCCATTTTTTAAGGTTAAATGGAGTTTAAATAAAGATTAAAGAACCTTAAAAAAATCCTTATATTTGGTCCCACCAAATTGGTGGGACTAGAGGATAACTAAATAACCTTGTATTAGGCAAAAAAAAAAAAATGTTAGACCATATTATTTATTAGTTAATTTCAGTAACAATCAGTTCAGTAATCAGTTTCAGCATTCAGTTTCAGTATTCAGTAATTTTTTTTTGGGTAAGAAAGGAAAGAAAAAAAAACAAAACCATCAAAAAACCTACACCGGGATCAGTCTAGGAAGGCTGACCCCAATCATATCCTCTAGGAGAGAAGGCAAAAGAAAAGAAGGAGGAACAGAGAGGGTAGAAACACCTAACATTCTCCCATGCCCAGCAGCTGCTAAGCGATCCGCCACGCGGTTTTGCTCCCTAAAAATATGGGAGAAATTAAGATACTCAAAGGCAGGACGAAGCCTCAAAATAGCTTTGATGAGATTCTGGCTCTTCAGACAAACAGCCTGGCTATCTGAAATCCTGTTAATAGCCTCCAGATTATCAGATTCCATCGAGAGCTTTTTAACACCCATGCGAATGGCGAGTTTAATACCTGACAAGATACCCCAGAGCTCCGCAGAAAAGGAGGAGCCCGTCCCCAAGTTATGGGTAAACCCCGCCATCCAATTGCCACCAGCATCCCGAAGAACTCCTCCAGCAGCAATTCTGCCATTGCTAAGGCAGGAGCCATCAGTATTCAACTTAGCAAACCCTTCTCTAGGCTTACTCCAGCCAACTAGCAGGATCTCTTTATCCGGGGAGGGGCGAACAAGGGAATCTCTTTCAAAGGTTTTAGTAATAACAAAGAGCTTCTTCGAGAAGAAAAACAGTAAATCAGGAATAAGGACAGCCTTACCCGCAAATAATTCTTCATTCCTCCACTTCCAGATTTGGTGACAAGTAATAGCAAAGAGGATGGCACCGTGCTCCATGTTGGCCAGCAAGTTCCCCTTGGCTCCTTGAGAGAACCAGTCCCTTTCAGAAAAGGCCATGAAGGAAGGGAGGATGTGATGAGGGAGGATCCCTTCCCAGATCTTCTTACTATTTGGGCAATCCCTCAAGGCATGGCACAAGGTTTCCACATTGCCTCTGCATCTACTACAGGCACTAGACTCAGTCAAGTGCCTTCTGTGCCTATCCGCATTCGTAAGGAGCCTGTCTTTGATACCCAGCCAAAGGAAGCTCCTGATACGGTAAGGGATCTTGAGGGACCATATGAACTTCCAAATCTCCAAGGGAGGATCAGCCCTATTAGGGGTAAAAGCTTCATAGGCCGATTTACAAGAATAAGTACCATTATTCGTCAAGGCCCAGCAATGTCTATCCTTATCCTCCTCTTGATTGCTAATCTTCACTCCTCTAATGTTAAGAAGGGTCTCCAGACTAAAGAAAGAGTCGAACTTTGACCAGATCCAGTCTCCCCCCGAGTCCACCACATCAACAATTTTCCAGGAAAGGAGATCAGCCGACGGAGGGGCATTACACACATCAATCAGCGGTTTATCACCAATCCAGGTGTCATACCAGAAGCTAATAGATCTACCATTACCCACCTCCAGGCCAATCCCCGTACAGAATTCAGCAAACACGGCACTGAGCCCTTTCCAGAGGAAGGAACAGCTAACAACCCTCTCCTTCGGGCCACCAAAGATTCTATCTTTCCGATACTTCCCGCACAAGAGACGGACCCAAAGGGAGGAGGGGCATTGCCACATTCTCCAAAGAAGTTTCATTAACAGGACTTTATTATTGTCCTTTGCCTGCCTAATACCAAGACCCCCCTGTTTTTAGGCTGGCAAGCTTCCTTCCACGGGACCAGGTGAACCTTTCTCCCATCTCCAGACTCACCCCACAGGAAACGCCGATTTATCTTATCCAGGTCACTAAGGACAGGCTCAGGAAGCTTATAGGCCTGCATGATGTGGTTCGGAGCAGCGCAGTTAACTGACTGGATCAAGGTAAGGCGACCTGCAAGGGAAAGAGAATTAGCTTTCCAGCTAGCACACAAACCATTAGTTTTGTCCAAAATATCCTTGAAAGAGGCTTTGGAAACCCTGTCACTGTGAAGAGGAACCCCAAGATACTTCCCCAAAGAGTTCGTCAGAGGTATGCCAGAGAGCTCACTCAGTCTTCTGCACAAGCTATTGTCCATATTTTTGGAACAAAGCATACGGGACTTTTGGATGTTAACCTTCTGGCCAGAAGCCTCGCAAAAACAATCAAGGATATCCATAACTGTTTTAATTTGCTCCTCATTACCCTCAACGAAAAGCATGACGTCATCAGCAAAGAGTAAATGGGTAATAGGGGGGCAATGTCTGTTGATAGAAACAGGGTGGAGAGTCCCTTTGCACATCACCTCTTGGATCAGGTGAGACAGTCTTTCCATGGCAATAACAAAGAGGAAGGGACTCATAGGATCTCCTTGACGAATTCCTCTGGAGGGAGAAAACTCATCCGACATGTCCCCATTGATCATGACCTGGAAAACATGAGAGGAGATACACTTCTCAATCAAAATCCTCCAGTTCTCCGGGATGCCAGCTTTGGCTAAACTATCTAGAAGAAAGCTCCAGTTCAATCTATCATAGGCTTTCTCCAGATCCAGTTTGAGGGCCACAATCCCTTTCTTACCTTTCTTATTTTCATACATAAAATCGGCCCCCCTCTCTCTACTGGGCCTTAGTGGACTCAGTTGAGCTTCCATCAATTAATTAACATTTGTTTCTCTTTTGGGCTCCAAGTCTTATGCGTGACCCATTAGGTTCTTATTGCTTCTAGCCCTATGCAACTATTAAATTAATTTTCACAGAATTATATTTAATCTTTGCATAATGGAATGAGTACGCGAAATGTGATTAGCAAATCCGAAACATTCCCCCAGAGCTATAAGAAGACATATTGATTCTGTCGTTGACCTTTCCGTATTAGTTACAGTATAATTCGATCCTTTATCAACTACATCCTTGAACTGAATCTTATGACTATGGATAATGTCAAGTCACATATAGCGAGACGTTCGTTTTACTTGTACAGGCCGAGTCAACTCCAATTAGATAGGTTAAGTGAAATCTGTATTTCAAGTCTTAAGCTATCACATTGCAAGGATTTAGAGTCGAGTCTTCCATAAGCGATCCTTGGACGTATCTCCCATTTATCGGGAGTGACAAATGCTCAATCCAATGTATAATTATCCTGCAATTACTTCCTGTGATACCCAACTTCTGTCGTTCACACCCCAGAGTCATCTCTGTTATGGATCGTGTTACAACAGGATCAAAGCATCACATTCCGTAATCCAGAATCACTAATTAACATTCCTTTGAGTCTGAGGATTACTTATACCTATAAATACCAATGAGATGAACAGGTGACAAGGATGAATCTACCCATCCTGTTATCTCAAGTCGGGTCCCCAATCCTAATGAACTCCTTTTCATTGGATCCACGTAACTGTCCAGATATCTATATATATGAAGCTTGTGAGATCAGCTTTCTATCTCTACAGAAGACATTGTTACATGCAAGTCTCAGCAGTGATATGTCAATCCTAAACATATTACTTGACTTGGGGTGGTTTTAAGTTTATTAGTTTATTACAAAGTTTCGTCTCACTTCATGCTTGTATGAACACTTTATAATCACTTTAAACAAACTTATGGATTTCCTTTTATTAGACTTTATTTAGTTCTTAAAAGGGATTGCCTTTATATAGTTATGAAACCATATCTCATTAAAACAAATGATATAAAGAACACTCCATTTACATTAAGTTTGTTCCTAGAACAATTGTCTATAGGACACTAAACCCCAACAGCCAGCAATATCAGACGACCAGCCAACACACAATATCATGCAAGAAATCGACACAACACAGACAGGACATGACAGTGAAGATGAGCAAGCAAATCAAATACAACCAGCCCAAACAACACGTCCAGTCACAAATAGACCAATCAGGATAAGACGAATGCCCACTTACCTTCAAGACTACCATGTAGCCTTAGCCGCTGGCTCCTCACTACCATGCCTCACAAATTCCCCTCATGCCTTGTCCAAACACTTATCCTACTCCTCCTTGCCACCAGCCAAACGCACCTTCTCTATCAATGTCACTTGTCATAAAGAACCTGCCACATACAAAAAAGCATAGTTAGACGAAAATTGGAAACAAGCAGTGAACACGGAGCTTCTTGCCCTTGAAGCAAATCACACATGGGATCTAGTACCCTTACCTGAAGGAAAACATCCCATTGGTTGCCGGTGGGTTTTCAAGCTTAAACACAAAACGGACGGTAGCATTGCTCATTTCAAGGCATGCCTTATTGCGAAGGGCTATGCACAACGACAAGGAGTTGACTTCACTGCTACCTTCGCCCCTGTCGCCAAGTTCACAACTATTAGAATCATTCTAGCATTGGCTATTGCTAAAGGATGGCACTTACATCAATTAGATATTGACAATGCGTACCTACACGGAGACCTTTACGAAGACGTCTACATAACTCTGCCTCCCGGCTTTCCCAGAAACACTCCCAACCAGGTCTGCAAGCTACGCAAGTCGTTTTATGGTCTTCAACAGGTAGGTCACCAATGGAATGCCAAGCTTACCGCCACTGTCCAACGGCTAGGATTTCAACAATCCACCGCCGATCCTTCAATGTTTGTTCTCACCAGGGGCACGAACACCACCGTATTGCTCATCTACATCGACGACGTCATCGTCACTGGGAATCATCTTCCTACTATTTCCTCCACCAAACAACACCTTCACAACTCCTTCAGTTTCAAGGATCTTGGCGACCTACTTTCTGGGTTTTGAATTCTTCCGTGACTTACAGGGCCTGCATATGTCACAACGGAAATATGTCTTAGAACTTTTACACGACATGCATTTTCTGGACTGTAAGCCAACCTTCTCCCCAGCCTTACCAAATCAAAAACCCAACCCTCACTCACCACAACTCCCAGATATAACACCATACCGACAACTCATTGGTAAATTATTATACCTCACTCACACTCGCCCTGATCTATCTTACATTGTTAATCATTTATCTCAATCCCTCACTCAACCCACCCTTGAAGACATGCAAAAAGCTTACAGAATTCTACGTTACCTCAAAGGGACGATCGGGCTAGGTCTCCTTTTCCCTGCATGCAACATCCTCACCGTCCAGGCTTTTCAGACTCTGATTGGGCTACCTGCCCCACCACCCACAAGTCCGTCACCGGCTATATCGTTTTCATTGGCTCCGCCGTTGTCTCCTGGCGTTCCAAAAAGCAGAGCACCGTCTCTCGCTCATCTTCTGAGGCCGAGTACCGCACCATTAAATGTTAATTTCAAAAGCTTTGCTTTTACCTCATTCAAATTAATAAGAGCCTAACTATCTAAAAATCTACCCTGTTTATCAAATATTATTTCCTTTTAATACTAATGACTTGGAAGATGATAATTCAGTTTTTAGAATTATTTTATGAGCTCAAATCAATGGCTGATAAGAAGAAAGAGAAGAAAGTCAGCGGAATCGGAGGGTGAGAAACGAAAGGGAAGAGTCAAATTATGATAAATAAGGAATTAAGAAATGGAGCCAGGCGTAGACAACATCTGCAATGTGGAAATACTGGTGCAGATAACAAATCTCTTCACCATCTTTTCGGGCCCCTACCCTTCATTTTATGAAAATGAGACATTTGTTCATCATTACTTATCTTTTCTCATTTTTATATTTCTTCATATTTTTCAGATTAATAATGTTTATGTTTTTAATTTTTCCTTAATTATCTTCTAACAGGATCATAAAATTCTACCTACTCAATTGAGACTTATTAATTAATTAGTACTTTCTAATTTCAATTAATAACTGAAGATTCAATCCTTTATTCAGATTAAAAGTTCTATAAAACTTACTTTAAAAAAAAAAAACAATTCTTATAAAACTTAGGACTGTTTGGTAAAGATCAGAGGTTTGAGTCACTTTAAAGGTTTTGACTAGTTAAATCTTTAATAATGGTGTTTGGTAAACAGATGTTTGAAGGAGTTTATTGGATCCAAAAAACTAATTTTGAAAAAAAACTCATTTTGGAAGCCTTTTCAATTAGCTTATTGCTCCATATCTTTTTATGGACATTTTTACTCATAATTAATACTCTTTAATCCCAAATAAATGTTTTACTATATCCTTATTTGTCATTTTACACAAACAACTAAGTTTTACCTAATAAGTTCACACAATCCGCTAGTCAAATCAGCTAATCAAATCCGCTAACCAAAAAGTAATCAGCGATTGTAATCAGCTAACAGCTAATTGCGAAACAGAGCTTTACTCTCTTTTAAAAAAAAATAAGTTATAAATTAATTTAGGTATATAATTATTAAGGGGGAGAAGATTTAGTTTATATGTACCAAATATTACAGTATTAAACCTAACGTTCAACATATAGTACAACCGCAAATCTCATTAACGAAATATAAGTTTTTATTTATATAACTTCATGTTCTAGCTACTCACTAGCATTCAGCGTTCTGAAAATTTCATGTTACTTCCCAAGGATAGTGAGGGTCTGCTTGTTTTAGAGTTAAAAGATGTTAATTAAAGAGAGACTATTTAACTAAACCTTGCTTGGAAAAAGTTTAAAAAGACGTGTGAATTTTTTAAGGGAAAATTAAAAATCTGGATCAAATGGGAAGCCCATTTACATATTAAACCCATTTACTAATTCTACTACATATCTAGACTGATTTTGTGTGACTTTCCAAAAATACCCTCGAAATTTACGCGGAGCTCGCCCCATCCCGTCTGACTTCGCATATTCACCCATATGCGAAGCCTGCGAAGTTAATGTTTTGATTTACTTAATGAATTTAGTTCGCATATGCGAAGCCTGCGAAGCTGAAGTTTGTTTTGCTTGATGAATTTAGTTCGCATATGCGAATGCTGGATATGATTTGAAGCTAATACGCGAAGTGGTATATAACAAAAATTGGCAAACAACAACGGATTCGAACATTAAAATCATAACATTATCAAAATTTACAATAAGATTGCCACAATAACAACATTCAAATCATAACATTATCAAAATTTACAATAAGATTGCCACAATGAACTCTACTAACCAATCATTTTAAAGTGAAACTAACTAATCCGGTACCAAGATTACGCATCCGCTTCAAAATTGGCACCGGATTAAGTTAGGTCCACTTTGAAGATTGGCACCATGGGATGGACGTGTCCCATGGTGCACCCCGAGATTGACACAACCTCTCCTAACGAATCATTTCAGGAGTGAATGTGTCAATCTTGGGGAAATTCATCCCTATACAGGAAGGAAAATCATCTTCCCTGCAGCCCCGTACGCCGCCTTCCAGAAAGGGATGTTACGTATTCAATCATCTACAGAAAAAATTAACCGTGTTAGTTATGAAAAAGGACGATTTTGGCTTCGCGAAATGAAAATTAGTGAAGCATGCGAATGTAAATGTGCAGGGGAAGAGGTGATTTTACTTCGCATATCTATTTTTTCATGAAGTCTGCGAGGTCTGAAATGTGACTATCTACGTCGCATATCGATGCTTTCGCGAAGTCTACGAGGTCTGAAACGTGAGGATCTATTCGCAGACTTCACGAACTAATCGATTCACGAGGTAGATCCATACGTTTCAGACTCTTTCTCTTCGCAGAACTTCGCGAAATCATCAATTCATGAAGTAGATCATCACTTTCCAGGCTCGTTCTCTTCACAAAGTGAATTCATGAAAAAACGCAGGAAAAAAAACAGATACTTACATTTTTCGCCTCTTTCACCCCCAAAAGCGACAATAACAATATGATAATATGGGAAGAACGAAGGAAATAACGTAGAAAAACCATTTCTTTGATGGTAACAAGAAGAAAGAAACCAAGCAACGAACAGGAAGATGAAAAACCATTTACTCGTTTTCTAGGGTTGGGAAGTTGCAGAATCAAGAGATGAAGAGATGAAAAAGAGAAATTCATTATGATTTTGACTAAATGGTGCAGATTTCGTGCAATTTAAAGGAAGAAAGGAAGATCAAAAGTCTTGAAATCATTAATGCAGGAGCAACTTTTCGCATAACCAAGGAGATATGGGGAGCGGTGATTCGCGAGTGGTGGAAGTGGGAAGGTCAGGGGTATTTTTGGAAAGTCACACAAAATCAGTCTAGATATGTAGTAGAATTAGTAAATGAGTTTAATATATAAATGGGCTTCCCATTTGACCCAGATTTGTAATTTTCCCATTTTTTAAGGTTAAATGGAGTTTAAATAAAGATTAAAGAACCTTAAAAAAATCCTTATATTTGGTCCCACCAAATTGGTGGGACTAGAGGATAACTAAATAACCTTGTATTAGGCAAAAAAAAAAAAAATGTTAGACCATATTATTTATTAGTTAATTTCAGTAACAATCAGTTCAGTAATCAGTTTCAGCATTCAGTTTCAGTATTCAGTAATTTTTTTTTTGGGTAAGAAAGGAAAGAAAAAAAAACAAAACCATCAAAAAACCTACACCGGGATCAGTCTAGGAAGGCTGACCCCAATCATATCCTCTAGGAGAGAAGGCAAAAGAAAAGAAGGAGGAACAGAGAGGGTAGAAACACCTAACATTCTCCCATGCCCAGCAGCTGCTAAGCGATCCGCCACGCGGTTTTGCTCCCTAAAAATATGGGAGAAATTAAGATACTCAAAGGCAGGACGAAGCCTCAAAATAGCTTTGATGAGATTCTGGCTCTTCAGACAAACAGCCTGGCTATCTGAAATCCTGTTAATAGCCTCCAGATTATCAGATTCCATCGAGAGCTTTTTAACACCCATGCGAATGGCGAGTTTAATACCTGACAAGATACCCCAGAGCTCCGCAGAAAAGGAGGAGCCCGTCCCCAAGTTATGGGTAAACCCCGCCATCCAATTGCCACCAGCATCCCGAAGAACTCCTCCAGCAGCAATTCTGCCATTGCTAAGGCAGGAGCCATCAGTATTCAACTTAGCAAACCCTTCTCTAGGCTTACTCCAGCCAACTAGCAGGATCTCTTTATCCGGGGAGGGGCGAACAAGGGAATCTCTTTCAAAGGTTTTAGTAATAACAAAGAGCTTCTTCGAGAAGAAAAACAGTAAATCAGGAATAAGGACAGCCTTACCCGCAAATAATTCTTCATTCCTCCACTTCCAGATTTGGTGACAAGTAATAGCAAAGAGGATGGCACCGTGCTCCATGTTGGCCAGCAAGTTCCCCTTGGCTCCTTGAGAGAACCAGTCCCTTTCAGAAAAGGCCATGAAGGAAGGGAGGATGTGATGAGGGAGGATCCCTTCCCAGATCTTCTTACTATTTGGGCAATCCCTCAAGGCATGGCACAAGGTTTCCACATTGCCTCTGCATCTACTACAGGCACTAGACTCAGTCAAGTGCCTTCTGTGCCTATCCGCATTCGTAAGGAGCCTGTCTTTGATACCCAGCCAAAGGAAGCTCCTGATACGGTAAGGGATCTTGAGGGACCATATGAACTTCCAAATCTCCAAGGGAGGATCAGCCCTATTAGGGGTAAAAGCTTCATAGGCCGATTTACAAGAATAAGTACCATTATTCGTCAAGGCCCAGCAATGTCTATCCTTATCCTCCTCTTGATTGCTAATCTTCACTCCTCTAATGTTAAGAAGGGTCTCCAGACTAAAGAAAGAGTCGAACTTTGACCAGATCCAGTCTCCCCCCGAGTCCACCACATCAACAATTTTCCAGGAAAGGAGATCAGCCGACGGAGGGGCATTACACACATCAATCAGCGGTTTATCACCAATCCAGGTGTCATACCAGAAGCTAATAGATCTACCATTACCCACCTCCAGGCCAATCCCCGTACAGAATTCAGCAAACACGGCACTGAGCCCTTTCCAGAGGAAGGAACAGCTAACAACCCTCTCCTTCGGGCCACCAAAGATTCTATCTTTCCGATACTTCCCGCACAAGAGACGGACCCAAAGGGAGGAGGGGCATTGCCACATTCTCCAAAGAAGTTTCATTAACAGGACTTTATTATTGTCCTTTGCCTGCCTAATACCAAGACCCCCCTGTTTTTAGGCTGGCAAGCTTCCTTCCACGGGACCAGGTGAACCTTTCTCCCATCTCCAGACTCACCCCACAGGAAACGCCGATTTATCTTATCCAGGTCACTAAGGACAGGCTCAGGAAGCTTATAGGCCTGCATGATGTGGTTCGGAGCAGCGCAGTTAACTGACTGGATCAAGGTAAGGCGACCTGCAAGGGAAAGAGAATTAGCTTTCCAGCTAGCACACAAACCATTAGTTTTGTCCAAAATATCCTTGAAAGAGGCTTTGGAAACCCTGTCACTGTGAAGAGGAACCCCAAGATACTTCCCCAAAGAGTTCGTCAGAGGTATGCCAGAGAGCTCACTCAGTCTTCTGCACAAGCTATTGTCCATATTTTTGGAACAAAGCATACGGGACTTTTGGATGTTAACCTTCTGGCCAGAAGCCTCGCAAAAACAATCAAGGATATCCATAACTGTTTTAATTTGCTCCTCATTACCCTCAACGAAAAGCATGACGTCATCAGCAAAGAGTAAATGGGTAATAGGGGGGCAATGTCTGTTGATAGAAACAGGGTGGAGAGTCCCTTTGCACATCGCCTCTTGGATCAGGTGAGACAGTCTTTCCATGGCAATAACAAAGAGGAAGGGACTCATAGGATCTCCTTGACGAATTCCTCTGGAGGGAGAAAACTCATCCGACATGTCCCCATTGATCATGACCTGGAAAACATGAGAGGAGATACACTTCTCAATCAAAATCCTCCAGTTCTCCGGGATGCCAGCTTTGGCTAAACTATCTAGAAGAAAGCTCCAGTTCAATCTATCATAGGCTTTCTCCAGATCCAGTTTGAGGGCCACAATCCCTTTCTTACCTTTCTTAATCTTCATAGAATGGACAACCTCCTGGGCAATAACAACGTTATCCATCAATTGTCTACCAGGAACAAAGCTCCCTTGGTTCTGGCTAATTATATCCGGAAGGATCTTCCAGATTCTATTAGCCACAATCTTAGTAAGAGCTTTATACAAAACATTACAAAGACTGATGGGTCTCATCTGGAGGAAGGAGGAAGGCTTAACAACCTTAGGAATCAAGACAATGAGGGTTTTATTAACCGACCTGATATCATTAGAGCCACCAAAAACACCTAACACAAAAATGTATATGCCCTCCTTAACAGTATCCCAGTGTTTATGATAGAAACTAGCGGGGATACCATCAATCCCAGGAGCCTTAGTGGACCCTATGCTAGAGAAGGCCAGATCAATCTCTTTAAGGTCAATAGGATGGAAAGCATCTTTAATAGCCTCCTCCCCCAAACGAGGAAAGGAAATACCAGAGTGGGCACTCTCCAAGTCCACAGCTTCCTCTCTAAACAGGTCCTTGTAGAAATCAAGGGCTGAGCGACGAATGTCTTCCTCCTCAAAAATCCACTCGCCACTAGCGTCCTTGATAGCATCAATCCTATTCCTCTGTCTCCTAATGATCGTAGAGAGATGAAAAAACCTGGTATTCCGATCCCCGTCTTGAATCCAGGCCTTCCTAGACTTCTGGAACCAAAGAAGCTCTTCCTGTCTAAGCACAGCTTCCAACTCGTTCTGGAGAGCTCTAAGGTGACCATTTAAGCTATGGTCGAAACGAGCCTCCAAGCAACGCTGAACGCATTCCATCCTCCTCAAGAGTTTATTCTTCCTCCTGATAATATGGCCAAAGATGTCTTTATTCCAAACAACCACCTTCCTTCTGAATTCCTCAGCAGCGAGGAGAACATCAGAGTGGGGATGCCAATTGGTTTTCACGAAATTCCTAAAGTCGGGATGAGAATCCCAAGCCACAAGATATCTAAAGGGTCTGTTACCTTTCAGCCGGTTACTTTTGACCAAATTAATGAGGATAGGGCAATGGTCAGAGTGACGGAAGGGGAGATTCAGCACCTTGACCTCAGGAAACCTACAGATAGCCGCAACATTAGCATACACCTTATCCAACCTCACAAACAAGCTATTTATTTTCCAGGTAAATTTGTGGCCAGCAGCACCCAGGTCTGAAAGCCCACACAGATCCATACTACGCTTGTGGTTAAGGCACCGGTTCACATAATGATTACCCCCTCCTCTCTGATCACTTAAAAGGGCAATATCATTAAAATCCCCGGCCACCAACCAAGCCTCCACCATGTTAGAGCTAATAGAATGAAGGATCTCCCACAACCTTGTACGATTAGAAAGAACAAGATCGGCATAAACAAAGGTAACAAAGAAAGGTTTATTACCAGGGTAGCACACCTTACTATGAATGAACTGACAGTCCATACTAACAATATCAATATTAACAAGACCTGGCTTCCAAAAGAGCCAAATCCCCCCAGCCCGGCCAGTAGCCTCCGATCTGACACAATTCCAATTCTTAAACTTTCTAACCACCTCGTCTGCTTTGGCTCCACTGACCTTGGTCTCTAGAAGAACAAAACAGGAGGGGTTAAACTGTTTAATAAGATCATTAACATGAATGCGGGTTGCCTTGCTCGCCGCACCTCTAACATTCCAAACAAAGAAATCCATCAGAAAGGAAGACTACTAACACAAGCCCAAACCCTAGATCATGTATTTATTCGGGGCTCCTGAGAGCCTAGAGGAAGTCCCAGAAGGTCCCCTTTTAGCCCAAGAGTCTAACCCATTAAGGTTCTTCTTAGGTTTCACTTTAAGTTTCTTCATGTTCATCTTACTCACTCCTATAGCTTTTCCAATAGGAGCATCCACAGGAGGATTCAGAGAAACAGACTTACTACTCGACCCTTCCCCTGTAGAAAGGTGAGACTAGAAGCTCCCTTTATCCTTAGCATCAGAGACAAAGAGGGGATTAATAGATTTACCCCGACTAGAAATAGGCTCGACCGATTCCAGACCAGGCATGCTCAAATCAATCTGTTCATTGGAAGGGTCCGATTCCCGACCTTCCTCCAGGGATAAGACACCGAACCTAGACCCCGAGCCAGAAGCTGAGACCACACCAGCCTCACTCCTCTTCTTGATATCCGGGGGTCTGACCTTGATCTCAGGGGCAATCTGGAGCGTAGTCATCTTCCGACTAATATCTAGCGGATGAATAGAACTAACATTAGCACTTGGCTTCCTTCTCACTGACCTCTTGGCCAGCATCCATGGCCCAAAACTCCTTTCTTCCCCTTGACTTTTCTCAGCTCCACCTATGATAGGTTGCATCAACTCCTCCGCCTCCTTCCTCTTCTTAGGACATCCCTCAAATGTATGGCCAAACATACCACATTCAAAACAGATATTATGTATACCTTCATATTCAATATGAAAAACCTTATTCTGAATACAGAATTGAGAAAGAAGAGGCTTAGCAAGATCAATATCAATACAGACCCTGGCAAACTTGCCTCTTACTGCCCCAATGGTAGTCTTATCGACATGGTGGACCTTACCAACCAGGCTACCAATCTTGTTCAGGAATCTATCACTATAGTATTCAAGAGGAATGCCTGGGAACCTAACCCAAGTAAGGATTCTGTTAACAGAGCAGTCATGGGGGTCAAAATTTGGGACCCAAGGTCTCAGAGCCAAAACATGATTGGAGATAATATACGGTCCACCATTGACCACCGCATTGTAATCCTCAGCCCTTGTGAATCTAATGACATAATAGTCATTATCAAGGTCAGTGATGGTAACCTTCCCTTTCTTAGCCCATTGAGCCTGAATCCTCTGGGCAAAGTAGTTGAAACTGATTCTTTTCCCCAAAACAGTGACAATTAATGCCAATTTCCACTTAGATCTCATGACCCGCTTGTCTTCTGAGGAAAGACGGATCCTATGACACAAAGGGTTCTTAGGCTGACCATCCTCAGAATCGGAATCGGAGAGAAAATCCCCATCATCGTTCTCAAAAGTATCCTCCTCCATCATGGGTTCCTCCTCCACCACCCCTAACAACTTATCCCTCCAGGAGGGAGCTCCCCCATCCTTTTGATAACCTTGGGCATGCTGGCCCTGAGTAACCCGAGTGCCTGGGGATGAAACACCTTCCATAGTTTGTCCCGAAAGTAAAAGACTTAAGTCCCCCGGCACAAATGCCTGCGCGGCTTGCGCGGCCTGCGCTGCCTACGTGGCCTGCGCGGCAAGCACGGCCTGCGCGGCCAGCACGGCCTGCGCAAGCCGCAAAGAATACCCTGCTTGTGCGGCCGGCACTCCCAGAGCACCAAGCGCAGGACGCGTCCCCCCCATCACAACGTTCTGCTCAAGCCCACGGTCCACAGCCGAAAACATCGGACCTTTTCCTTCCCCAACGCCAGACGCGGCAGCCGTAGAACCCTCCCTTCCTTGATCCAGATCGGCCACCCCAACCATCGAAACAGGCACCGAATTAACCAGATCTGCCTCCCCACCATCAGCCCACTCCGATCTACTACGATCCCTGGACCGATTCCTCGGTCTTTCGTTACTCCGCCGTCTACCCCGAGGAGATCCTTCCGATCTCCCATCATCAGCCGCCCAAGCCTCCTCCTGTACTAGATCTGCACCCAGCCCGCGCCCCGCAACCGGACTCGCCAGATCCAACACCGGCCTTCCGCCCGCCTTCACCGACCAATCCACCCTTCCCTTCGCAGTCGCCTTCGTCATCGCCACAGAGAGAGAGAGAGAGAGAGAGAGAGAAAAGGAAAAAGACTCGTATTTGGAGGAGTCTATTTTATTAGATATAACTAATTGAGAGAGAGAGAGAAAAAAAAAATTGAGTTATAAAATTGATCCTGTGTTTTAAAGAGAGAAGAGAGATCTGAAAGAGAGGAGATAGATCTAAAAGAGAGAAAAAGATCTAAAAGAGAGAAATAGATCTGAGAGAGAGAATATAGATCTCAAAATTCTCCATCTTCATAAAAATTCTTCACCATGACAACAGATCTGAGAGAGAGAAGATAGATCTGAAAAAGAGAAGATAGATCTAAAAGAAAGAGAAAGATCTAAAAGAGAAGAGATAGATCTCAAAACTCTCAATCTTCATAAAAATTCTTCACCATGACAACAGATCTGAGAGATCTGAAAAAGAGGAGATAGATCTAAAAGAGAGAAAAAGATCTAAAAGAGAGAAATAGATCTGAGAGAGAATTCAGTAATTTATCATTATTTATTATAATTATAATTATTTATATATAATTTATTATTATCATTATTATTATTATTTATCTATAATTTATCATTATTTATTATTATTATTATTTATTTATTTATTATTTATCATTATCTATAAATTAGATAAAAATCAAAGAAATGATAGTTTATTAAAGTATATATCGTTTAATAAAAAAAATTAAATGCATCCATATTTAAAAATTAGGAATTACATCCATATTATGAATTATTTCTCAAATTTATCCAATTTATCAATGTTAGGGATAAAATTGCACCATTTTAGACGTTAGGAGTAAAATTACTCCTGACCCAAAATGTTAGAGGTACTTTTGCACCTTAACCCTTAATTGTACTCAAAAGTTAAGAGTTTGTATTCATATGAAAATTTGTATTTAATTTCATAGGCTTTAAATTATATGTGAATTTGTGTTTGTATGTAATTTGTATTTTTAATTTAAATTAGACTTATTTTTATTTAATTTTTTAAACTTTTATCGAGCCAAGATTTTAACAAGCCGAGCTTTTATTTTATAGTCAATTTAGTTTTATCTTTAATAATATATTTATTTATTTATTATTGATATTATTATTATTATAACCATTATTATTATTATTATAAGCTTATTAATGTCAAATATTATCATTAAAATTATTTTAAAGTCTAATATCATCATTACTGTTAAGTTTGGTTAAGTTCGGTAGAATTCAGTTAAGTTCAGTAGCATTCAGTTAAATTCAGTTCAGTTCAGTTCATTATTCAGTAGCATTCAGTTCAGTTCAGTTCAATTCAGTTCAGTAGCATTCAGTTCAGTTCAGTTCAATTCAATTCAGTTCAATTCAATTCAGTTCAGTTTTTTTCAGCGATAAAGAACAAAGAACTGAGCCTTACTCTAATAACTTTACATCACCTTAACTCATCTTCCTTCCCCTTCCTTTTAATTAACCTCTTCAAACCTCCATCCAAGGATACACTAAGTGGGGCATCATGTAAATCTTGTTTACTTTTCGAATGAGTTCATGGAGAAGCATACCGCGTAGTTCGATACTATTGAATACTTTGAAAACACTTGGTTATCAAAAGGATGGGTCGTCACACGGTTCAAGCCAACCGATTTTTTTTTTTTTTTATAAAACTAGTCTTGAAGGACAAGATACCTTCTAAAAACTAGGTTCGTGGATCTTCATTTACTTTCTAATTCTTAAACGCATTTAAATTTTAGTGCATGATTTTCTATATATTTCTACGTTGATTTACAGTTGTATGTGTCTATATGCTAACACAATATACAATGAACTTGAGAGACCATCTAACATACCAAAAAGAGTTTTATTAAAAGAATAAAAAAAAGCTTTATTGAAACAAATGTTGGGGAGTAGAAATGTAATTTTCAATATTAAAAGTTGTTTGGCTTGATCCAATATTGGCCCTGTTTAGGAATTAGCTGTTAGCTGATTATGTTAGCTGTTAGTTGATTTGACTAGCTGTTTGTGTAGACATGTTTAGTAAAAAATAGCTGATTGATAATAACGGTTTATGCAAAAAAAACGAATAAGGGCATTTCTTTTTTTAATACATAAAAATATATATAAAATAATTAGGGTTAAAGAAGTCCATTAATTTTAATATTGCAAAACGCTAATTGAAAAAACTCCTAAAAGGAGCTTTTTCTAAATTAGCGTTTTCATCTCAAAACTCTCTCTCAAACCTCTCTCCATCAAGCACTCCAATCAGCGGTTTCAGTGATCAAACCGCTACAGTTGGTCAAAACCGCTCTTTTTATCCTAAAACGCTCTTTACCAAACAGGGCCATTATGAATTTATAAAAATGGATTATGTGTTTTAAATGTTAAGAGTCTCATTTGGGTTAGTGTGACGTGGATTATTTTTTTTTGGAGAAATCTTATTATTTATTTAATTAATTTATTTTAATAAGTTAATTAAATAATTATTATACTATAAATTTGTATTGAAAGAGTTTTCAACCGAGTTTGATTTTTCTCCTTGTAACTCCCCCACTATTTAATATCTTGTATGTTATATTCGTATTCCCTCATATAAAAAAACAAAAACCTGTAGAGATCATATTTCTGCTTTTATTCTTTCAGAAATTCAATTTATTAATTGAGTAACAAAAAAAATTATGAAGGTAGATTCTAGAACAATTTTGAAATGTATAATTCAGACTTGTATTTTATTCAGTGGCGGAGCCAGAGCTCAAGGTCCGGAGGGGCTCAATTGCATGAAGATTTTTTTTTTAATAACGACTTAAGGCTTTGATTCATAGTAGTCGAATCGAAATTTTCAAATTTTTGATAATATAAGGGTAAATTTGATCATAATTGGAAAAATTAAGGTACAAAACAACTAAGATTCAATATGAAGTAAGGATAAGGTGCAAAAATACTCTAATGTTTACACCTAAGAATAATTTTACCTCTAACGTATAAAATGGTGCAATTTTACCCTTAATATTGGCAGTCAAGAGCAATTTTATCCCTAACGTTGACAAGTTTGGTCAATCGGAAAAATTATTCATCAAATTGTTTTCTCGGTCATGAATTTTGTAACTAAAAAATATAATTAAAAATAATAAAGGAGAATGAGGTTAATAATGATTAAAAATGATATTTAATATTGATATTTTTAAAGGAGAATGAGATTTAAGGGAAAAAATTAAAATGTGATAAAAAGTGAAGAAAGAGAGATTTGAACACAGGACCACTTAGATGTAGAGATGCCTTTACCTATCACTACAACCAACTATGCAAACTTAGTTTTATGTTATATAATTACATTCTACATTATAAGTATTAATTTTAACTATTTTGGGGGGCTTCTCGGGAGTGAACCACTATTCGTCAAGGGTGTTCCGGAGGGTCGGAGGGTCGGGAGACCCTCCCCTACCCCCCTAGATCCGCCCCTGATTTTATTGAACTATTTTATCTTGAAGACCATCGGTTGATAGTCTGTTTGTAAAATCTCAAGCCAGTTTCATGAACGTTTTAAAAAGCATAACCTTGTCCGCGACTCATCTTGAATTTTCTTTACTTCGGTTATTTCAATTTTTTTCATTCGGTTATAAATAAGTGTCTAATTACTTTGTTCTGGTTACGTTTCGTACCCATTGTTACGCTCTTTGTGGGGAATTCTTGCTTTTCGGTCAAAAGGAATTCATTTATGTCTTTATTAATTCTAGGGGAAAATTACAAAATTGGGTAAAATGGGAGACCCATTTACATATTTAGACCATTTTTCCAATCCATTACCTATCTAGACTATATTTTGTAACTTTTCAAAAATACCCTTCATGTATATAGGACACTTAGAAATTTTTTAGTCTTTTTCATTTTCCATTCCGTCTCACTTCGCATATATGACTTTTACTTCGCAAATTCGCAATATGCTAATTAGCAAAATCGATTCGCAATATGCTAATTAGCAGAATGATTTTACTTCGCAAATTCGCAATATGCTTCGCATATTGCACAATATGCGATATGATTTTACTTCGTAAATTCGCAATATGCTTCGCAAATTCGCAATATGCTTCGCATATTGCACAATATGCGAAGTGAGATGTAACATTCGGATCATAACAATGGTGAAAGCATTACTGCAGCTGCTCCGCTCTCTACTTTCTTTCATTTTCAAACCAGAAGCTTTCTTCTTCTTCCTCCTCCTTCATCTAAAGTATTACTCCGACCGTTCGGCACCAAGGTATTATTCTCAATTCACCTCACCTCAACTCTCCTTCTTCAATTTAATTTCTATGTGGTTCTGCAAATTACTCAATTTGTTAATCCCCATACTATGATCTGCCTCCAATTTCATGTTTTCTAGATGTCGACGGAATTCTACAAGTTCGAGCCTTACGGAATAGACTCCAAGGAAGTATGTTGTTCCTGGTATTGTTCCTTTTCTCTGTTTTGGATCCATTAATCCCGTCTGAAAAATTATCTGCTGTTTTTGCTGATACTGATGCAACCTGCGTATAGGAGCGAAATGGGTATGGAGCCGATACTGGCAATACACGAAGTCTAGTGAATACTCATACAAATCGGGGTATGGAGCTGCTGCGTATAGGAGTGAATCGTTAACGGGTCTGGTAGGGGAAGAGAAATCATGGATTTGGAAGATGAAGGGGAAGGGGAAAATGAAAGATTGGGGTATTTTAGGAAAGTCACAAAAATATAGTCTAGATAAGTAATGAATTAAAAAGTGGTCTAGATATATAAATGGGTCTCCCATTTTACCCAATTTTGTAATTTTCCCTAATTCTAGAGGAATATGTCACTAAATCCAAAAGCAACATAGTAAGAGTAATAATTCTGATACGGATTGGTTTCGTGACGTGTTAGTTTTAATCGTAAACTAACAAAGATGTTCTTCTCTAGCTAAACTAGAATGAGTGAATCCCAATTTCGTGGACTAAATCCATAGGAATAATAAAATCCCCATTGTTGAAGGTAGAACCTTAACAAGCTTCTTGAAGAAGAATTTAATTTGATTGATAAAAAGTTAACTATTACAAAGAGAAAGAGATGAATTTATATCATCTAAAACCTACTTGACAAATTACATAAAGGCTAACCTAACATAATTAATTAAAGAGTAAGGTTAGAGATAAAATGGAGTAATAATAAAGGGGTGGCATGCTGAAGGCATTAATGGGAATTTGTTGGCCAGTATGGAGCACGAGGCTATTCTCTTCGCTATTATTTGTCACCAAATGTGGAAATGGAGGAATGAAGAGTTATTTGCTGAGAAGACTGTCTTTATTCCTGACCTCCGGTTTTACTTCTAGAAAAAACTCTCTGTTATTACAAAGAGTTTTGAAGGAGAGCCCCTGGTTCACCCCTCCCCCGTTAAAGAGGTCCAGTTAGTTGGTTGGAGGAAGCCCAGGGAAGGGGTTGTCAAGTTGAATACGGATGGCTCCTGCCTTAGTAATGGCAGAATTGCTGCTGGTGGAGTTCTTCGGGATGCTGGTGGCGCCTGGCTGGCTGGGTTTACCCATAACTTAGGTACGGGCTCCTCATTTACTGCGGAGCTCTGGGAGATCTTGTCTGGCATTAAACTCGCCATTCGCATGGGTGTTAAAAGACTTTCGGTAGAGTCTGACAATTTGGAGGCTATCAACAGGATTTCGGATAGACAGGCTGTTTGTCTTAAGAGTCAGAATCTCATTAAAGCCATCTTGAGGCTTCGTCCTGCCTTCGATTCTCTTACCTTCTCCCATATTTATAGGGAGCAAAACCGCGTGGCGGATCGCTTGGCAGCTGCTGGGCATGGGGGGATGTTAGGTGTTTCTACCCTTTCCGTTCCTCCTTCTTTTCTGTTACCTTCTCTTCTTGAGGATAGGATTGGGGTCAGTCTTCCTAGACTGATCCCGTGTTAGGTTTTTGTTTGTTTGTTTTTTTCTTCCCTTCTTACCAAAAAAAAAATAAAGGGGTGGCATGGATGGTAAATAGGAAGTGACATGGATTGTAAATAAGGAGTGGCAGGATTGTAATTAAGGAGGAAGTTGGAGTAAGGAGCAAGTTCCGTAAACTGAAGGTACGTGGGGCGTGCCTAATTATACGCGGGCGTGCCTTGACTGCTGAACTCTTCTCCGGATCAGACATTCAAGTACGCGGGGCGTGTCCAAATCTACGCGGAGCATGCCTGAGCTGATGACTTGTTATGTGGCCCTGTTTTGGCCGCTTTAATCGCTTGTTGCTAGTGCTTGGTTCTTCCTCCAACTTCCCTCATTAGGACCCGATCCTCCAAGGAAGATGCTCCGCATCATACACCTCTTCTTCAAAAGAGTTGGTCCGTAACTCAACTATAGAACAAGAATGGTGCTTGTTAGGTGCGATCCACTCCATATGTTGTCGGTTTCTCCTTCTCTTCATGAACTCTCCCCACACCTCAACTTGTGTCTTGCCCCCGGTACTCATCCCCCGTAATGCTCGCCTCAATGCCCGACCGACGTCGAACGGAATATCTCGACGGAGTTGATCAAACCAATCCTCCACAATGTCTTGGAAGCTCCTCCACACTCCCACGACATGTTGAACCGACCAACCTTGGACCTCCTTGACCTCCACTTCACGAACATAGACATTGGTCACAACTTTATTCCGCTCATAGCCAACATCAAATGGGATGTCCTGACGACACTTGTCAATCCACTTCGTAGTGATCCCAAGAACTCTTGTATTGACTCCTTCTTTCCCTTGCGTCATCAATCTCGCAGCTTCTCGAGTAGCCTCTTCACTAACTTGGCTACTATCCCGCCATTCTTGAATTTCTTCCATTCTCTCTACATCACCCGGACGACCATTCCCGTTCACCAAATATTCTATGTAGCTCACTCTCTTCACCATAAGATCACTCCTCATCGACTCCTTATAGGGTTGATGCTCCCTCAATAAACGCAACATGTTTCCCAACACATACATCTCAATCAAGAACAAAATAACAAGTTCCGAATTTACCAAGTGGGAGGCTCGGTTCATTCCTAATGTGCATGTGCTAGGAATCTCATTTCTTCCTAGAGGCATCACAACGTACTCTTCATTCGTTTCCTTTAAGCTCAAGCGACTATGAGGAAGATATAGCATACGACCTCCGGGATCCCATACAATGTCACGTGGTATCTTCCCCAAAGGTAGAATGCCCCGTGGTTGTCCGTTGAAGGATACATACTTCCCATCTTCGGACGTTGGTCCCACACCACCACTTTCCTCCATTCCCTTCCGGAACTCTCGCTCATAATAGTCAAGTTCATCATCGTTAACGAGCTCAATGTCGAAGTTCCCTTCCCCATCAATCTCCTTTCCTAGATCATCTTCTTCTTGACCATATGCAATTTCACTTCCCTCTCCGTCCTCGATCCGTTCTCTCCCATGACCTATCGTTCCTAGTGGCTTCTCTCCATAGTTCAATCCGACTAACTCACGTGTTAAGCCGCTTGACTCCAAAGACATACAATCACCTAACATGGTTGAACCACTAACATCTCTCCCATCACCATAGCCATCAATCCGTACACATAATGTGATTTCCTCATTCTCCTCAAAGAGATCAACAAGCCCCAAGCCATTCTTCCCCTCCTCAAGAATAATACCCCTATTTTCCTCCATCATAGAAACAAGGTTATGCTTAAGGGGTATTTCATCAAACACATGGGAAGCATCCCTTGCAACATGGGTTTCCCCAACGTCCTCACCTGCAAACAACCTCTCCTCCTCATCCACACATATATTTAAATCCTTATTCACAAATTCATCATCAACAACCCCACAATGAGAATTTAAATCTACTTCATCATCACAAACAACATCACAAACAACCAAATTCCCACTAATAATAGGCATACCCACAACTTCCACATCAAGAATTGAAAGCTTTAGATTTACCTCTTCAATGTGTAAAGGAGAAAAGATTGGTGATGGATCTTCAAGAGGGACTTCTATGGCTGTTTGGGAGCTATTTCGACATTCTTGCTTGAGGCTCTTTACGGATATTGCAAGCTCCCTCGTTATCTCGTTTATCACTCGGAAGTCCTCCTTAGCACTCTCTCTATACCTCCTCACAATGGCTTCGAGATTTTCCAACCCCCGGTTGAAGGTTTCTTCATATCTTTAAGATAAATTTGGTTGAACCATAGTCGAAAGAAGTCTCCGTTCAAGGAAAACGATCGGCTCTGATACCAACTGATACGGATCGGTTTCGTGACATGTTAGTTTTAATCGTAAACTAACAAAGATGTTCTTCTCTAGCTAAACTAGAAGGAGTGAATCCCAATTTCATGGACTAAATCCATAGGAATAATAAAATCCCCATTGTTGAAGGTAGAACCTTAACAAGCTTCTTGAAGAAGAATTTAATTTGATTGATAAAAAGTTAACTATTACAAAGAGAAAGAGATGAATTTATATCATCTAAAACCTAATTGACAAATTACATAAAGCCTAACCTAACATAATTAATTAAAGAGTACGGTTAGGGATAAAATGGGGTAATAATAAAGGGGTGGCATGGATGGTAAATAGGGAGTGACATGGATTGTAAATAAGGAGTGGCAGGATTGTAATTAAGGAGGAAGTTGGAGTAAGGAGCAAGTTCCTTAAACTGAAGGTACGCGGGGCGTGCCTAATTATATACGGGGCGTGCCTTGGCTGCTGAACTCTTCTCCGGATCAGACACTCAAGTACGTGGGGCGTGCCCAAATCTACGCGGAGCGTGCCTGAGCTGATGACTTGTTATGTGGCCCTGTTTTGGCCGCTTTACTCGCTTGTTGCTCGTGCTTGGTTCTTCCTCCAACTTCCCTCATTCGGACCCGATCCTCCAAGGAAGATGCTCCTCATCATACACCTCTTTTTCAAAAGAGTTGGTCTGCAACTCAACTATAGAACAAGAATGGTGCTTGGTAGGTGCGATCCACTCCATATGTTGTCGGTTTCTCCTTGTCTTCATGAACTCTCCCCACACCTCAACTTGTGTCTTGCCCCCAGTGCTCATCCCCCGTAATGCTTGCCTTAGTGCCCGACCGACGTCGAACGGAATATCTCGACGGAGTTGATCAAACCAATCCTCCACAATGTCTTGGAAGCTCCTCCACACTCCCACGACATGTTGAACCGACCAACCTTGGACCTCCTTGACCTCCACTTCATGAACATGGACATTGGTCACAACTTTATTCCGCTCATAGCCGACATCAAATGGGAAGTCCCGATGAAACTTGTCAATCCACTTCGTAGTGATCCCAAGAACACTTGTATTGACTCCTTCTTTGCCTTGGGTCATCAATCTCGCGGCTTCTCGAGTAGCCTCTTCACTAACTTGGCTACTATCCCGCCATTCTTGAATTTCTTCCATTCTCTCTACATCACCCGAACGGCCATTCCCGTTCACCAAATATTCTATGTAGCTCACTCTCTTCACCATAAGATCACTCCTCATCGATTCCTTATAGGGTTGATGCTCCCTCAATAAACACAACATATTTCCCAACACATACATCTCAATCAAGAACAAAATAACAAGTTTCGAATTTACCAAGTGGGAGGCTTGGTTCATTCCTAATGTGCATGTGCTAGGAATCTCATTTCTTCCTAGAGGCGTCACAACGTACTCTTCATCCGTTTCCTTTAAGCTCAAGCGACTATGAGGAAGACATAGCATACGACCTCCGGGATCCCATGCAATGTCACGTGGTATCTTCCCCAAATGTAGAATGCCCCGTGGTTGTCCGTTGAAGGACACATACTTCCCATCTTCGAACGTTGGTCCCACACCACCACTTTCCTCAATTCCCTTCCGGAACTCTCGCTCATAATAGTCAAGTTCATCATCGTTAACGAGCTCAATGTCGAAGTTCCCTTCCCCATCAATCTCCTCTCCTAGATCATCTTCTTCTTGACCATATGCAATTTCACTTCCCTCTCCATCCTCGATCCGTTCTCTCACATGACCTATCATTCCTAGTGGCTTCTCTCCATAGTTCATGCCGACTAACTCACGTGTTAAGCCGATTGACTCCAAAGACATGCAATCACCCAACATGGTTGAACCACCAACATCTCTCCCATCACCATAGCCATCAATCCCTACACATAATGTGATTTCCTCATTCTCCTCAAAGAGATCAACAAGCCCCAAGCCATTCTTCCCCTCCTCAAGAATAATACCCCCACTTTCCTCCATCATACAAACAAGGTTATGCTTAAGGGGTATTTCATCAAACACATGGGAAGCATCCCTTGCAACATGGGTTTCCCCAACATCCTCACCTACAAACAACCTCTCCTCCTCATGCACGCATACATTTAAATCCTCATTCACAAATTCATCATCAACAACCCCACAATGAGAATTTAAATCTACTTCATCATCACAAACAACATCACAAACAACCAAATCCCCACTAATAATAGGCATACCCACAACTTTCACATCAAGAATTGAAAGCTTTGGATTTACCTCTTCAATTGTAAAGGAGAAAAGATTGGTGATGGATCTTCAAGAGGGACTTCTATGGCTGTTTGGGAGCTATTTCGGCATTCTTGCTTGAGGCTCTTTACGGATATCGCAAGCTCCCTCGTTAGCTCGTTTATCACTCGGAAGTCCTCCTTAGCACTCTCTCTATACCTCCTCACGATGGCTTCGAGATTTTCCAACCCCCGGTTGAAGGTTTCTTCATATCTTTGAGATAAATTTGGTTGAACCATAGTCGAAAGAAGTCTCCGTTCAAGGAAAACGATCGTCTCTGATACCAACTGATACGGATTGGTTTCGTGACGTGTTAGTTTTAATCGTAAACTAACAAAGATGTTCTTCTCTAGCTAAACTAGAAGGAGTGAATCCCAATTTCATGGACTAAATCCATAGGAATAATAAAATCCCCATTGTTGAAGGTAGAACCTTAACAAGCTTCTTGAAGAAGAATTTAATTTGATTGATAAAAAGTTAACTATTACAAAGAGAAAGAGATGAATTTATATCATCTAAAACCTAATTGACAAATTATATAAAGGCTAACCTAACATAATTAATTAAAGAGTAAGGTTAGGGATAAATGGGGGTAATAATAAAGGGGTGGCATGGATGGTAAATAGGGAGTGGCATGGATTGTAAATAAGGAGTGACATGATTGTAATTAAGGAGTGACATGATTGTAATTAAGGAGCAAGTTCGAGTAAGGAGCAAGTTCCTTAAACTGAAGGTACGCGGCGGAGCGTGCCTAATTATACGCCGGGCGTGCCTTGACTGCTATACTCTTCTCCGGATTAGACACTCAAGTACGCGGGGCGTGCCCAAATCTACTCGGAGCGTGCCTGAGATGATGACTTGTTATGTGGCCTTGTTTTGGCCGTTTTACTCGCTTGTTGCTCGTGCTTGGTTCTTCCTCCAACTTCCCTCATTCGGACCCGATCCTCCAAGGAAGATGCTCCGCATCAAATTCTTTAAAGTCAGAAAAATCATGTTGTGCAAAACCATGTTTACGTGTTGTTTTATTATTAGTTACATGCTAATATTTGTATTAAATGATAACTTATTAAGTATTGTTGATCACTTACATATTTATATGTTTTTTTTTGTGGTATTTTGTAGACTTAAAAGTTCTAACATTCATCATTTTATCTCTTATTCACTTCTTTTCACATTATCTTAATTGGTCGTTGGAGTATTAACGTCAACGGCTCCTCCTTAGATTAATTTACACTTTCTCTTTCGTAGGGGAACCTCATAAAAGGCTTATATCATTGATCACAGATAAGAGGAAGTTAAAATACAAGAAGCAAATGTGCCTAATTAAAATTATAAGGATCAAAGTCTGAATTTTAGGTTTTCTCCTCTATCAGAAAACATGACATCATCATATATACAAATTTGGCTCCGAAAATGAAATGATGGTTAACTTTTGTTGATATTAAAATTATGTTTGGGCCAAGATATTGACTTTATTGGAATTCCCTTTGTGTAGACTTTACTAGTGGGTAGCCAATCAAATATTGACTTTGCAAGGACCTATACTTTTCATTTACATTATTATTTTCGAGAAAACACACAACTCCATTTTTATTCAAAACATTTTCTTTTTCCGGTACTGAATTTGCGGGGCCTGAATCCAACTCCGCCGACAATATTCTAACCAACAGTAATTCCAATTACAATTTACAATAACCAAAGTTTATATATATATATATATTGTACACGTGTCGCTACTTTTACCTCTAGAGTTACTGACCCATTTTATGTTATCTTCAATAGCTGGCAAGTTTTGGTTGCATAATATCTTGAACATAAATGATTATGCAAACATGTAGTGACCATTTTTAGGCAGATTAACTTGTACATCATCATACATTAATTTGGGTGAGATTACTTAAAAAAAATAATAATAAAACACGAAATGACAATTTTAATAGTAAACTAATAAAAAAATTTCCAAAAAATCCATACTTAAAAAAATTGGGTTAATATATCCCTTAAACACTAGGCTGTAAAAGAAGCCCTTCAAATACTACTAACATGGCTTAAGTGCAATAAGACTAAAATGGACACAAAAGTAAGCCCATAATAAAATAGTAAAGTAACGTAATGATAGAAACTATAAATAAAGAATGATAGGATTAGAATTAGATTAAAAAGCTGAATTGAATAACTGGCTGATTAAATCAGGCCACACGTCGTGTGTGATGAAATTTTGATAACCCACATATTATGTGGGAAGTGTCACACATCGTGTGAATTAATGATAAAAAAACAGAATCTCAATTTTCTAACCAAATATTGTATGAGTGCTTTACTTGTTCTTCTTTGGTAATTCTCATAGGTCACACGACATGTGGTTCGTATAAGCCCGGTTTCAATGACTTCCCCACTTCCGTATTTATCGTTAAGAACTTGAGTCCATACATATTTTAGCCCCTAACAGAAGGTTGAGTAGAGTTTAAAATTTGTAAGAATATATATCTTTTAACTGTATAAATATAAAATTTATTAAACAAAGTTTATATATTTAAATTTCCAATCAATTATTAAATCATTATAATGTTAATGTTCATACTATCAACTTTTTTTTTCTTATAAACATATAACACGCATTAATAATAAGATTCCTTTTCGGTTTGATGAACTAATTTATAAATGAATTAGAAGATGATTAATTAAAATAATAGTACATTGATAAAGAAACAAGTATAAGCTTATATGTTATGTACTTCTTAAGGAAAAGGCAAATATTCTTACAAGTGCAGACAATAAAAGCATCTTCAACTCTCTCATTGATAATAAATTAACATAAAATCTTCAAAACCCAAACATAAGGCCTTCCTATAATCACATAATAATGTCTAAATGTTTGTCTGCTTGTAAATCCATAATGCTGTCCTTGACATTTAGCAATGTCCCAATTCATATATCCAACACAATTATATTATTATAAAATTAATTATGAATAAAAGATGCTTAATTATTATTAAAACCCAATGCCAACATCATATATATTCGCTAATCATATGAAAGCACATGCTGTGTTTCATCTAGTCAACTAATTATGTGTTTCATTAAAACATTCTGATTCTTTTAATCATATCTTAATGTTTATATGGCGCCGGACGGCAAATCATTTTTGGTTTTTGTTTTAATATTTGTCTACTCATATTATTCAAGGAAGAGAGTCTTCTTACATGCTTGTGATTTCCTATGAATTTGGTTGACTTTTGCTTTGGATGTTTAAGTTTTGAGTTTACCTTGCAACATGGAATAATTAGTCTGATGTAAACGCTGAGTTATAAAGTTGATATGATTAAGGAAATGTCAAATGATTAATTTCCCCCCTTGATGACTGTCGTTTAAAAAAAGGAATATACAATGAATGATAGTTATGAACTTTATTTACATCAGAAATAAGAAAATAGAATTAAAACCAAAAAAATATATAAAATAATGATTTCATTAAAAAAATAATAATTCGCTGTAGAAAATAATGATTTACTTAATTAATTTGCAATAAATGATACTCCCTCCATTCCATTATATAAGTCATTCTAGGGTATTTCACACAAATTAAGAAATATATTGGTTAACTAAAAAAAATTCTCTCTCATGTCACTATTGGGCAATAAGCATTGAAATATTAAAAAACACATGTACCAATACAAAAAAATAATTTTCTCTCATATCACTATTAGGCAATAAGCATTGGAATCCTAAAATGACTTATATCTAGGGAAAAAACTAATTTGCTAGAATGACCTATATAATGGAATGGAGGGAGTATATCAGGTCTTGCATTTTCGAGTTAAATGAGCTTCCCAATGAGCTTTTTAATGTTGTTTCATTTTATGTTTCTTTGGATAATTTTACTGATTGGCCCATCGGTGTATCAACTGGTTTTCACCCTAAAAAATCTATTTCTGCTAATAAACCCATACATATTTTCATGGGAAAATTACACAGAAATTCATGTTTTAAAAACTATTTACAACTATGTCAAGTCATAATTTTAAATTTTATTATACTAGTAAAATCATTACTTTTAATATACTTTAAGGATTATGATTTATAAATTAGAAGTCTAAAATATATTTTTTAGGGTTTATGATTTATGAATTGGAGTCTAGAATTTTTAATTTATGGTGTAAAATCATAATATATAGAAAAGAATGATATATTAACAATTAAGTTTAGTGATATGATTTACTTGTAATTTTATACTTAATTATGATATTAATGTATTCGACCTTTTTTTCATTGACAAATCAACATGCTACTACTATTTCTCTCTATTTCAAGTTCTGAAAAGATTTCTAAAGTTCGAAGGTTTTAATTTTAAAATTTTTGTACAAAAAACCTTTAATACATTCTATTTCATTCACATATACCAAAAACATAGTAAAAATGTTTCTATTCTTTTAATAAACATGTAATGATATAAAAGAAAATTTTCTCCTACTTATATTTTAGTAATGATTTAACTATTTGGATGACAATTATCTACTTGCCTGTTCTAAACTATACAATGATTTGGTGAGTTTGATACTGTATCATTTAAATGGGCCTTAAGTCATGGGTTTCTAAGTTCTATACCAAAGTCAGCATTTTGGCCCAGTCTCACTAAGGACCGTGAACGAATTTCTCTTCGGTCAAGTACTGACTTTCGGTTAATTAACATTTTTTCGAGAAATACCTAAAGATGACAAATGGACCAATGATTACGCTGGATTTCAAAGGCACGCTCTCTAAGTTCACACTTATTATGGAACGGAAATATAGAGTCCGAAGACCAATTAATTGTTGGCCCTTGTGAGATAGAATTAGTTCCAAAGGGAGGGGTGAATGGAACTATTAGGTTAATTTAACCATTTTTTTTAATTTTCTTACTTCTAGTTCCATAGCACAGCACAAAGGCAAGCTCGGAATCAGAGGCAAGTTCCGTTTACTGAGTTAGTTAGTCAGTTAATAGAGCCTGATTTTGCTTTTGATCTTACTACACAAAAGATAGCTCGTATAGAGGCGCTTCTGTAGAAGATTTAAGGCTATGCGATCTATTGATGCACAATAGTTGGAAGCGTTACTTATGAGATTAATTTTAGAGCAAGCAACTATGAGAAGTAAGTAAAGGAAAGGGTTAGAGAAAAGTTACTCATCGATTTATACTGGTTCGGTCTCCTACCTACATCCAATCCCCAGAATTCCTTCTTCTGGGTTTTAATCCACTAATGAACTCTTTCAACGGTAGAGCACAAACCTTTACAATAGATACATAGGTTCTGTAAAGTACATTTCTTTACACTCCACACAGCTATCTATCACTCTTAAATGTTTACTTAAGACCGAAGTAAATAGAAGAGCTTCCGATCCTTTTTACAATTGATGATTTTTGTTCTAAGAACTAGAAAACAGATTTTAATCACTATCTCTCAAAATATATTACATAAATGTAAACTATGAATGTGTATTTTTGCTTTTGCTTTTTTGTTTGATTGCTTGAATCTCTAGATTTCTCGTTGATGATCAAGTATTGGAAGGAGCTTTTTGTGGGACTTTTATAGCGGAGCTTGAAGACAGAACATTTTGAATTTCAAAGAGACCGTTCGAGGGAAAACGACTTCTGTCGCTTCCATCTTTTGTCTTCTACTTCAAAAGTTTACCGTTGCGGACCCCATGCTTCTATCTCTTTGAGCCACACACACTTCTGACTTTTGCTTCGACAGACTGATGGTTTGTGCACTTATGGAAAATAGTAGAAGTTGTTGGCGGAGACAAGCTTTCTGTTGCTTGTACTTGAGTAAAGAGTGCCTTGCAAGTGCGCTGAGTAGCAAACTCTGACCGAAGAAGTACGGTCCATACAAAGTCTGTCACACCCGACCCTAAACGACCTCAATCGGAATCAGGCGTGAAATAGAAAGATCATAATCAATACTTAGAAGTCTCCAATGTATCCAAATATCATCGGTAACCTTCTCTCTATCATGTACTTTCTCACCTAAAAACATTAAAACATTTAAAAAGGTGAGACAAAAATCTCAGTAAGAAACTATCAGCTATAAAAACCAACTTTACTTAACATAGCTACATATATACATTTATAAAGGGATTTAATCAAAACCTTATAAAATATACTCAAACTTAAGTTTATAAGATAGTCATCAAAACCTTATAAAATATTCTTAAAACTTAAGTTCATAAAATAAAATTTGTGTCTGTGTATCCATCCTCGAATTCCACCCGTGTAGATCATAACATCAATCATAACCATATCGAGATATCTCATTTATATCTCGTTCCTTGCCTAACAGCTAGGACTACCAGCCGTGCACTCTGGCCATACCGCCATTAGATATGGTCTTACAAATACAACTCCTACCCCGGGCAATCCTAGATGGAAAAAACCATTTAATCTTTCGAAATATCACAACTCATAAAAAATCATATTTGGACTTCAATCCAAAATAATAACAACAATAACTGCAACAGATTTCTCCATCCAAAAACAATTCGTAAGAAATCATCAAATTCATTTTATTCAATATATATATACATTGAAACCAAAAACATATATGTATATATGTAAATCAACCAAATGAAGCCTTAAATCAAAATAATCAAGTAAAATCTGAAATTCACATAGAAGCATAGTCAATAGCTTCATTTGAACTATAGTTTCACAATAAAAAGCAAAATCGTGAAAAACCCAAATTTTACAAATTCCTGTATAACCTTCAAATATCAATTTCTGAATATTCTTTGATTATATATATATATCGATATACATAAAACTCAAAATATAGTTGATAGTTACTTACCTTGGCTATTAATTGAAGTTCAATTCTCCTCTAAATTCTTTCTAAGACGTTTCCCTCCAAACACTGCCGAAACTCAAAAACTCTTCAGTTAGGACTTAGATCTACACATAAGGATACTATAGTTTCAATTTCGAGTGATTCGGACGGTCGAATCTCCGTAAATCAAAGAAACGGTAGAGAAACGGTTCAGGAAGGATAAAAATGACGAAGAAACGGAAAGAAGAAGAAAAAGAAAAGAAACAAAATCAGATAATAATCCTATCTCTCCCCCACCTCTTCGCTTATATATATATCCATATTGGCGAATATCCAGTTTCATCCTTCATCTTTATATAATCTTTTACAAATTACTCTAAACTTTTAATTTACACATAAACCCATCAAATTAACTCCAAACTTTGCCCATAGCACCAAATTAACTTCACACACCCAATAATTATAAGGGTAAATTCCAAAAAAAACCCATGTGGTTTCACCGATTTCCAAAAAAACCCCTGTGGTTTGTTATTACCAGAAAAAAGGACTGCGATTTACGCCGTTACACCAATTACGGAAAACAAGAAAACGCCGTTTAACTTGCTGACGTGGCCAAGGGTAGTTTTGTCCGCAATTATTGGGGGACCTATATAAGCTGCAGTTCGTCCATAACTACGATAATCTTTAGTGACTTTTCATATTTCTGTTGGGTTTGACGATTTCCAAAATCGGAATTCGAAGTGGCAGCTAACGAACTAGTTTCAAAACACTTCGATCGTCGTTTCTACTACCGAAGTTGTGGGTTTTCTGGATTCGACGAAGGTATGTAGAAGTAGAAATTGCTTGTTCGAAGTGGGTAGGGCAACCATAGTTGAAGGTTTTTCGAAGGGTTTGCGTGTTAGCCAAGGTAAGTGACCCATATCCATGGAAGTTTCGATATTTTCATCTGTAACAGGTGTTTTTAGTTTCGGGTTGTGTTTGATTAAGTTAGGGTTTACCCTTTTTACTATTAATAATCGGAATTTCTGAGTTTCTTGATGGGTATTTTAAGGAGCAAATGTTATATTGCATGTAATAGTGTTTTATTGCAATCGATTATTGTATTTTATCGATTGATCTTCGATGCATTTCTCTGTTTTTAGTTAGCGATTAGTTCTGTTTTTTTATTTGTTTTGGTGGTTTCATATATGTTTTAGTTATCGATTAGTGTTGTTTTTTTGTGTTTGGAGGTCTCGTATCTGTTTTGAGTTATCGATTAGCGTTTTTTTTGTGGCTTTGGTTGTTTCATATATGTTTGAGTTTTGCTGGTTTTGCTATATGTTGGAGTTTTGCTGTTTTGAGTTTTGGTTATAGGTGCAGATTGCTGGTTTTGCTATATGTTGGAGTTTTGCTATTGGAGTTATATATGTTTTGAGTTTTGGTTATAGGTGCAGATGGCGGGATATGTGACCCTGTTATTTCACCACGGAGGCAAATGGTCTTCATTTGACGACTCTATGAAGTATTTAGGTGGGGATGAAGCTGATATTACCTTAGATAAAGATTACTTAGGCTATTATAGATTGTTGGAATATTATAGGCAGCTAAAGTATACGGGTGGGTGTAGGATATGGATGCATGTGATAGGACTTACTGGTGAATGGAGTTATTGGGAGATAGTTGATGACAAGTCATGTCTTAGTGTGGCAGATGTGAATAGTAAGTGGGATACTTGGGATGTTTATTTTGAAGCTCTTCCTAAACCTGTGTCAATGATCAGGGGGGATGTTTTCGTTAATCTGGGTGATGGTGATGAAGAGTCACCAGTTGAGTCCAATGCATCCAACTCGGATAATAATATGTGCTCAAGAGGTGGTGGTCTTGAGTTGGTTACGGTAGGGGAGATAGAGGATTTAACTGTAGGTGTGGATGGAGTAGACATAGCTGCGAAAGTAGGTGTGGATGGAGTAGACATAGCTGCGGAAGTAGGTGTGAATGAAGAAGAAGTAGTTAGGGATTTAGGTGTGAATGGAGGTGTGACTGAAGAAGAAGTAGTTAGGGATTTAGGTGTGAATGGAGGAGGTGTGAATGGAGGTGTGCATGAAGAAGAAGTAGTTAGGGATTTAGGTGTGAATGGAGGAGGTGTGAATGGAAGTGTGACTGAAGAAGAAGTAGTTAGGGATTTAGGTATCAATGGAGGAGGTGTGAATGAAGAAGAAGTAGTTGGGGATGGTAAAGACACACTAGATGAAGCAGTAGACAATAGAGAAGAAGTAATTGAGGATGTTGGTGTAACTAGAGGGGACACATTTGAAGAGGCAGTAGGGTTGGACATGGGTATGGATTGGGATGAAATGGAATTTGAAGACTGTTTTGTTAACAATGATGGGGGTGAAGATATGTGTGAAGATATGGGTGAAGATAGGGGTGAAGATAGGGGTGCAGATAGGGGTACAGCTAGGGGTGAAGATAGGGTTGAAGATAGAGGTGAACATAGGGTTGAAGATAGAGGTGAACATAGGGTTGAAGATAGAGCTGAAGAGGATATTGGTCAAGAAATTAGGGATGAGGAAAGTGTTGATGAAAGTAGTGAGGAATGTGGTGAGGATGATGAGGACAGTGATAGTGAGGATGGTGAAGACAGTGAGGATAGTGAGTTTGAAGTTGCTTCAGGCAATGAGGATGTGTCTTTAGTCAGTGAGGGAAATTTGAGGGATGAAGTTCCAAATGAGGGTACAAGTAATGTCCATACTAGAGAAATGCTGAATGAGGGAGTCAATCACCATTCAAGAAGGAGGGATGTAGAGTTTGAGTTTAATGAGGCTGCTCCTGACTTAGATGATGAGTTAAGGAGCTTGCAGGGTTCCGATGATGAGGGAGTTGGAAGTGCCTCACAGCCACCCCCAACACAGCCAAGAGCTAATGTTACTAGAGGAAGTGCCTCACAGCCACATCCAACGCAGCCTTCAGCAGTTGGACAAAGGGGAACAGTGTTGATAGGCAGGGACAGAGGTAGGTTGAGGGGCAGAAATTTCATGGCACCAACATTTTCTACATCCAAGAAAAGGGTCAACCCAAATGAAGCAGAGCCAAGTGCACCAACCAGACCAAGGAGAGCTGCAAACCTTGTTGAGTTAGCCAAGAGGCATGGCCATTTCACAGGAAATGTTGAAGAATACTAAGAAGCTTGAAAGGCATTTTGGCACACTACTTTTTGTTACCCATCTTTTTGTATATTTTATGAATTGTGACAATTTATGGGTATACTACTTTTGTGTATAGGGCAAGCACAACCTATGACCTTTATGGATACATGGTTTTTTTTTGTTTTGGCTACATGGATATATTTCCAAGCACTTATATGTAATACCTTTATGACAATTAAGGATGTTAATGCAATCAATGTTGTTTGCAATTTACAGATACTGTGACATTAAGTTGTTATCATTCTTAGATATATTACCCAACAAAAGTAACATTAGTTTTGCATATGTTGCACAAACTTGTTCTAAATTAAAAGCCAATATGTTGCACTAAATTATAGGTCAATATTTTACACAAAAATTACAAGGCAATGATTTGGACAAAATCACCAGCCAATTAGTTGCACAAAATTAAAAAGCATTGAGTAGTATGAATTACAAGTCACAATTAACACAAGCCAATGCGTGTCATTTCATTCCATATCCATCTTTCACACAAGCATTTACACAAACATGTAAATGGCATTACAATAAGAACTACAATCAACCACATTATCACTACTGGAAATCATCATTACAATCAACCTAAATCTAAGGCAACCTAAATCTACCATATTTCCTGCTATCATTATCTATACTGGAAATCATCCTTACAATCAACCACATTATCACTACAATCACAATAACAATTAATTTCTTCCTTAAACATCCATTTTCCGATTTCCATCTTCTATTGTCTTCCTTCTCCTGTAGCAGTTCAATTCTAAGTCTTCCATTGACTTCCTTCTCCTGCAACAGTTCCATCTCTAGCTTTTGCTTACCCTCAGAAATGGTCCGTAACTCCATTTCGAGTTCATCCACACGAGCACGACAAACTTCTAAATCATCAGGGTCAATCCACTCAAAATAACGACAAGCAGCTCGATCAGGATATTTCGCACAGCCAACAAACCTCCTTCCATTGTTCAACTTTGTTGATGCTCGACGAATTGGAGCTCTAATCCCACAGTAGCAGTTAGATTCATGCCACTGACCGAATGAAATTTGCGAATTTGATGAATTCGATGAACTCATTTCTTCACGATTTTAGGGTTCAGTAAATTCCACACGAATTTGGCGAAATTGGAGCTCCAAATCTTAGGGTTTACATTCGAAACATCAAGAGAATCAGCAACAACTTAATTAGTAAACATGATTTGAATGGATTTGGGTTTTAGGTTTTCGGTTGCGTGAAGAAATTGAGAAGAAGATTGAATTGATGGAAGAAAAACACGAACTGCAGCTTATATAGGTCCCCCAATAATTGCGGACAAAACTAACCTTGGCCACGTCAGCAAGTTAAACGGCGTTTTCTTGTTTTCCGTAATTGGTGTAACGGCGTAAATCGCAGTCCTTTTTTCTGGTAATAACAAACCACAAGGGTTTTTTTGAAAATCGGTGAAACCACATGGGTTTTTTTTGGAATTTACCCTAATTATAATATATATTAATACCAAGGTATAAATTCTAGAAATCTAGACCCGGACGTGACAATTCTCCCCACCTTAAGAAATTTCGTCTTCGAAATTCACGTTCTCTAATCTAAATTTTCTTCCTCAAATAATCTCCAAAATCACAAAATTATTTCAAATTCTCAAGATTCCTCATAATCATCATAAGACCACAAATTCTAATGTTTCATTCCAACTTCATCATTTATCAATATCAACATCTTTGTAACAATCATTTAACTATACTCTTAGTAACTCTAAACTGCAACCTAGTTAATTCCATCACCAATAAATCCACAATAAAACTTCAAATATCATATATTCAATTTTATATGATATGATACATTTTATATTTGTATTTTCCTAACATACACCAAATCTCACTTTAATCACAATTGATTCCATAAATTGCATATATATCAAATATATTTCACCTATCTCCAAGTTCTATCGACTTAAAAAAAATATCACTTTTGAACCGCTAATATGTACGATATTATATTTTCCTTAACCATTAAATAATCTGAATCAATGATTTGCATCAGCATATAATCTTACTTCATCATAATAATAATATTTATATCTATAATTTTTCACTCCAATCATGATGAATACGAACTCCAAGTCATCATCATCAATCAAATATACACCTTATATAGATAACATATTTCCTCTATGAATATCACCTTGACTTATTTATTTTCGTAAAACCTCTATAATCAAATCCTTACAAAAAGAAAAATCAATATAGATCATTCTTATACCCATCATCCTACATCCCATCAATAACTCCAAATAAATTTAAGTTTCTCATCAAACTATATGGATAACAAATACGATTTACTTAAATCGCAATGTGAAAGTTTTTGAAATCTCCAAGCAATATCCTCAAACACAATAAAAACCTAAATTTTTTATAATGTCATTCAATTTTTTTATTTGATCTATGACTACTCAATTTGATCTTTATGTAAATTTAGACTATAATCCTCGAAACTTCAATCTCTTCTCCAAACCATAAAACCGTATACCCAATGAAGATAGAGTACCTAAATTACGATAATCAATGTTTGTTTTTTCCCTCTAAACTCCAAATGATATCTTTACACCCATAAAAGTCAATAAATCTATAATATCATTGGATTTGCTTATTTGACCTATAAACACTCAATTTGATCCTTATATTCCTTATATAAACTTAAACCATAATCACACAAACTTCAACTAAAAATAACTTCTATTAACAATATATGTACTACAAAATTTCAATTATCAACATATATATCCTCTTATATCATCTTTATCTCTTAATTTCCTACCTCAAACTGTGCTTAAGATCAGCAAAATTTGTCCTCAAAATTCATATCTTAATTATTTCCTCAAACACTATTTAAGCTTACCAAATTTTCATATGTAATCATCAAATCATGAACTCCAATATATTCTCCCACTTTACTTCTCATTGATCACTAACATCGGTATCTCTCTAAACATCATTTATATAACTCTCAATAATTCTAAACCTCAACCCGATGAAGTTCACCAATAAAACAGTTAAATTTCAGATCTCATTTATTCAACTTAAGATTCTATAATACACTAAAGTCATGTTATAATCTCCCACTTATTAATCAACCTCCAAACCCATTAAATGAAACCTCCATATTTTATCTTCCTCAATCCCATATCTCTTATCTTCAATTTATCACTTTATCATTTCCTCAATTTCCTATATTTCTAAGACGACCAACTTATCATGTAAACCAGTAGCAATGTCTCTCAAATAAAGAAAAAAAATCAAAGCAAAACCCAAATTCTGGTTTAACGCTAAAATGACCAACATATGCCGTTTTAAGCATAACTTTTTCATACGGAGTCCGATTAAGGCGATTCAAAAACCATTGGAAACGTCAGATAATAATAAAGAACTTTCATTTAGGACTCCATGATAGATTCAGCCTATATCTGGTCGAAAAATACATCATAAGATTCAGACACGAATCTGATTCTCTCGCAGCACCTATATAGACAATTCTCTATATCTCTAGCTCAAAGTTATGACTTACTCATAACCCATATCACCAAATATCAAATAATTTACTATTTTTCATACACCTAGATATTGCTAACCATCAAATCTCATTTTTACACCTCATTAGCTAGTTACTCAATCCTCGAAAAATTCCAAAGTATTTCTTAGCTATCATCAAATATTCATATTCCTCAATTACTATCGATTATTTCTTCGGTATTACCATATATCGATATTCCTCAATTACTATCAACCTTAGGTCCGAAGAATTTAACCTAGAGCTCTGATACCAAACTGTCACACCCGACCCTAAACGGCCTCAATCGGAATCAGGCGTGAAATAGAAAGATCATAATCAATACTTAGAAGTCTCCAATGTATCCAAATATCATCGGTAACCTTCTCTCTATCATGTACTTTCTCACCTAAAAACATTAAAACATTTAAAAAGGTGAGACAAAAATCTCAGTAAGAAACTATCAGCTATAAAAACCAACTTTACTTAACATAGCTACATATATACATTTATAAAGGGATTTAATCAAAACCTTATAAAATATACTCAAACTTAAGTTTATAAGATAGTCATCAAAACCTTATAAAATATTCTTAAAACTTAAGTTCATAAAATAAAATTTGTGTCTGTGTATCCATCCTCGAATTCCACCCGTGTAGATCATAACATCAATCATAACCATATCGAGATATCTCATTTATATCTCGTTCCTTGCCTAACAGCTAGGACTACCAGCCGTGCACTCTGGCCATACCGCCATTAGATATGGTCTTACAAATACAACTCCTACCCCGGGCAATCCTAGATGGACAAAACCATTTAATCTTTCGAAATATCACAACTCATAAAAAATCATATTTGGACTTCAATCCAAAATAATAACAACAATAACCGCAATAGATTTCTCCCTCCAAAAACAATTCGTAAGAAATCATCAAATTTATTTTATTCAATATATATATACATTGAAACCAAAAACATATATGTATATATGTAAATCAACCAAATGAAGCCTTAAATCAAAATAATTAAGTAAAATCTGAAATTCACATAGAAGCATAGTCAATAGCTTCATTTGAACTATAGTTTCACAATAAAAAGCAAAATCGTGAAAAACTCAAATTTTACAAATTCCTGTATAACCTTAAAATATCAATTTCTGAATATTCTTTGATTATATATATATCGATATACATAAAACTCAAAATATAGTTGATAGTTACTTACCTTGGCTATTAATTGAAGTTCAATTCTCCTCTAAATTCTTTCTAAGACGTTTCCCTCCAAACACTGCCGAAACTCAAAAACTCTTCAGTTAGGACTTAGATCTATACATAAGGATACTATAGTTTCAATTTCGAGTGATTCGGACGGTCGAATCTCCGTAAATCAGAGAAACGGTTCAGGAACGATAAAAATGACGAAGAAACGGAAAGAAGAAGAAAAAGAAAAGAAACAAAATCAGATAATTATCCTATCTCTCCCCCACCTCTTCGCTTATATATATATATATATATATCCATATTGACGAATATCCAGTTTGATCCTTCATCTTTATATAATCTTTTACAAATTACTCTAAACTTTTAATTTACACATAAACCAATCAAATTAACTCCAAACTTTGTCCATAGCACCAAATTAACTTCACACACCCAATAATTATAATATATATTAATACCAAGGTATAAATTCTAGAAATCTAGACCCGGACGTGACAAAGTCACTAAGAGAGTTAATGCAAACCCTACCATGTCTCACTTCCGAATTGGTTAGGTAAGATTTCACCCTCTTTCAATGTACGTGACCTAAGCCCATACAAGCCGAACGCGCCTCTTGAGTACACTATGGGAAAATTGGGACCCAAATCTTTTAGAGAATGATGAAATTATGAACACAGGTGATTTGGGAAAGCCTAAATAGAGCTCGAACAGCGTGTGGAGACAGCAACATGTCTTGTGAGCAATCAAATGATCAAAGAAGCTGAAGGAAGAGGACCACATGGCGTTTGACATCTTCCATATGTTGTGAGATTAGTCGAAAGTTTCTACAAATTCTTGCTTAATTCACACAACGTGTCACTTATACCACACACCGTGTAAAATCATGATGGAGCTAATCCAAGCCTATATGAAGAACTTCCGTGGAATCAACAAACTTCAACCACACGGTGTATCAATCATGCCACACGCCGTTGTTAGACGAGGTGCCGCGGCCTAATCTCCCGGGCGGACCGGGGGGTGGACAATCTCATGGCGACGTAAGCGGTGATTGGCGCCGAAAGCAACCAATCGTGGAATCAAGCTGCTCGGTAGGACCGGAGCTCGGAGATATGGAAGAGTCGCCACCCACGAATGGGAAAATAAACACCGATCCCTTACGGGAGACCGGTGTGGGTTCGGGAAACTTAGGTACGAGCCGAGAAGGCTAGCTCCTTTCCGGAGAAAGGCTACTAGGCACCCCGACATCGCCCGGTTATGAACCACCGGCCTCCTACTCAGCATGTTAGGCGATAACGGACTAATCGTACACTTCTTTAAGTTTAAAATTCATTTGAAACCTTTTCTTTCTCATTTTGGAAACCGTTTTCAGCATATATTATTGAAAAGCCACATTAGTAAAGAATCACCCATTTACATCAGCTTAATATACATACAAAGAGAGGGGGGAAAAAGAAGTGATTTAGTTACAACGTGATTTACATATCGTGTTGCGTGTTAATTCTATGCTAACTTATTTCCCCAAAACGAATTTATTTACATGGTTCATACCTTAACCGCCGTTGGAACGATTTAAGTACGTTTCAAAACCCCGTTTGATGAAATTCACCCGAATCGCCGTTGGAACGACTCAAGTGTTTGAAAACGTTAAGGTAAAAAAACTTTAATAAGAAAACGTGGTTAAGTCATACAAGTCAATTTATTTTGTACAAATCATTTAAGAAAACAATTCAAAACTCCATTATTCACAAAGAGAACGATTTTAATTACAATGTTCGCTTAATCCGTCGTTGGGACGGAATAAGGTTTTAAAACGTGGTGTTTTGGGAAATGATTTGAAAATGTCAAGAAAACACTATTCATTTACATTAGGAACCTCTAAAAATCCTTTAGTTTAAATAATTAAATTGAAAACCCTTTTTGTGATTTATTTTCCCCTTTTTATTCAATGGACTCTTTACTCATTATAATTACAACAATAAACATATTTAAATCAAAATTCACTCCCAAATAAAGCCCATTTGAAACATGGACCCCTAAATGGCCCAAAAGAATAAAGAAAATAATATAAGCATATATATATACATTTTAATCCAAAAAAAAGAAACATGAAATAAAAGTTAATGAAGAGAGATTATATTATACATATATGAAAATACTAAATATAATACATTTATACTTTAAACATGTGAAAATAGTAAATAAAACCCTTAAATGAGAAAATACCATTTATCCCCAAAATAGTTTTATCTCAATAATAACTAATATTACCCAAATAGCCCAAAAATCACCTATGTTTATATATAGTTTAAATATCAAAATAATACCCATTTATCTACTAAGTATCTACTAATCAATTACTTTCAAAACACCCAAATAAATAACATTCTAAAATAAAACTCATTATTACTTAAATGAATAAAAAGGAAAATATATATATATACATATACTTATATTAGATTAAATTAATGAAAAATGGTATATAAACATTCTAAATAATTATATGTACCAAATATCCAAAAATAGTTGGAAAATATATATTACATAACTATACATATATGTATAAAGGATCAAAAGCTTAAAAGTTAAAAAAGAGGGACCAAAACAGCATTTTATATATTCTGGCAGATTTACCGACGGAAAATCCGTCGGTAAACAGCAATTAGTGACAGAAACGGTAAATTACAGCAGCACTCCAATTATTTCCAGATTTATTCAAAAGCTTTAAATTAAGTCTAATTCAATCGTTTTGGATTTCCGAACTACCAAAAATGGATCATAGTCAATAACGGAAGTTCCTAAAACGACGTTTTTATTTTAAAACATTATTTGGAAATTGCTCGGACGTCGAGCGCGTGCTATTCCTGGTTGGATGCGTGCGTCCGACGGGCGTCGAGCGCGCGCTTTGCGTCGTCGAACGCGCGCCGGCCGCCGCTAAGTACTCGCACCATGCCGCTAAGCATTCGCGAGCCATCCAATCAACAACAGCGACCCACCGTAACTTATTTATTTTATTATTTTTTTTCGAAACTTCCGGAATCAATCGCTTCCACCGTCTTGTTTTCACGTTTTCGTCACAGGTCCTCCGACTCAGTGTCTACAGCCGTGTGACTTGACTCTGTGCCCAAGATCTGCATCCTGCCACAACTCTGCCAAGAGGATATTTGATGTTGTGCCATTTGGCTCTATTTACTTGTTTGCCACTTCCTTATTTCCTCTCATTTTACTCCTAGTTTTTTTTTTTATCTAACTTGTAATACTTAGTGGGAAGTTATTTAGTCTTTAATTACGTAGGATTGGGAGGTATAAAAACTTAAGTTTTTGTAAAAATGAACAAATTTTAATCAATGAAACATATTTTCCTCATTGGAGAAAAGTTTACCCTTGAATGTGATTATTTTCTACTAATTAAGCTAGTTAATACTATATTTCTTTGTTGATTTAAAATCAAAACCAAGAATGTTGTCACCAATCCCTGTCATTATTAAAGTCGAATAGTACCCTAGACCCGAAACCAGTACTCGTTATCATCTCTAACATAACGCCCATGCTTCAAGCGAGACACCAAAAAGTGAGGACAAAGTTTAATTAGGTGAAGCACATTTAGAGTCCAAAAAGACATGAAAATTCCAGAATATAAAACTGACACCCAAAACTTTATTAGCCTACTTATGTACTGTAGATTGAATGGTTCACACGAGTGTGGAAATGATGGAAGCATTCCAAAATACAAGGACAGGATAGGGCTAGATTCTACACATGCATAGAATACAATTAATTAAATTGTCCCCCTCATGGTATGGGGTATATTGGATCTTCAAACCTACCCTCATTAATGCATCACTTAATAATTGTCCTGCAACTTCATCTTTATCCTCTCTGCGGGAAATTAAAAATAGGAAAAATAAGATAAGATTTTTAGGGTACTTGTAGTATTGTATGGTCTTTAAATGAATATGTTATTTAACCCCACCCCACATAATATTAGCTAGGGTCATTTCCTCAATCATTTAGCTCCAAAAATAATGCCAAAAGAAGATGTACCTTTCTTATTTAACTCCAAATATATGATTATTTCTTTGATGTATACCTTACCTTGTATCCGAGTACTCTGTTTAACCATTTAACCAAAAAGTTCTTCATATATATATGCTTTTTCAGGGTTGCCCTTATAAATTATGAGGTCCAACCAAATTATAGGTCCTAGTCTTAGTGATATGTTCATAGGACCATATATGAATAGTCTTATATATAAGAAAAAAACAATGAAAAATCAAGTATTGTTTCACCACCAATGTAATTATAGCGTCTATGTAACATCTCGTCCTAATACCATGTAGATGTTGTCCGCTCTTGCCCAAATCCAATACCATGGGCTTCACGACTTTAAAACGCGTCTGCATGTATTAGATTCAAATCTTACTAATAAGTCACAATCACTTTCGCTCCACTTCCAATATGAGATTCAGTTCATTCCTACCTCCATCGCCATCCCTTAAGGCCGCTCTTGCTCAGACCTTCTACCCAATCGCCACCCACTCCGGAGCGGGTCTTTACAGTCTAATGATACACTAACATTTCAAAAAAAAAATCTATAACAATATCTAATCTTTAATGTTGACTAATATTTAGGTCAAGTTTCAACTAATTTTTTTTTAATTTAAAAATTAATTTGATAGATATAAATTAATAGGAGTTTCAAAAATATTTGAAACTCTAAAATTTATGAAAAAGCCCCAGATGTAGGCCTTATTGGCATGTCTCTAATGCCGGTCCTGATGCTCTAACATACAAATTCTTATTGAACTTGAAGATTATACAAAACAAAATTATTCTCTTCATGAGTTAAAATTTAGTCAATAAATGATATTGTTTTCAACCATTGATTTGATTCCTTAGTCTTAAAAACTCTAATATCTAACAATGAATCTAAGGAGGTTATGAGAGATTCGTAAACACTCAAAAGACGCTAGAATTCTGATCGAGAATGAGGATTCAGTTTAACGAGATAGTTATTTTCATAATTTCACAATCAATCTCATTTCTTTTTCTAGAGATTTTATTGAAATGACCAGTTTCTCCAAATACCCTTATTAGAATGTTTACATGTGTCTTTTGCAGTAACACATTCCAATGGAGATCCTTCGGAGGAACCAATCCTCCCAATAAAATTCAAACAATAAATGATATTGCTTTTTGAATCATCGACCAGTGATTTCAAAGCGATCATAAGAAATCCATTAGCTTTTCCGAGTTTTGGTCGAAAATAAAAATTTAATTGTTTTTGTATGTCAAATCTCTTTTTTTTTTTTTTTTGAGATTTTATTAGGAGGATTGAATCCTCCCAATACCTTTATTGGTATATATAATGGATATATTCCGATGGATATAAAACAAAGTAAATATGGAAAGGCAGAATAATTGGGAAGAGGAAACTAAATAATTTAGGGAGGGTACCCTACACCATTCTGAGGATGTGTCACAATCTTCAGGTAAAGTACACCAAAGATGACTATAAATTACAAAGGGATAAGTGCCCAAACTTTTCATACAATCCAAACCATTCATTCATTATAAATCATCAATTTGGGCCCCTCTTCTATCTTTATTCACTCTATTTCTATTTTCAACCCAAAACCTGTAGTCTGGGCCCATTAACAGATCCATCTATGGGCCCCCTTCTTATGAGGACGTTATGACGTTTTACATCTCCATTAAATGTCACAATTATAAAATTTAAAAAAGAAATCTCATGATTTCACACTTTCACATTTTGAAATTTGACGATTTTATTTACAAATAAAGTATAAATTTTAGCATATAGTTATTCGACAGGGCATATTTAGCTGTTCGAATAAAATATTATCATTTTAAATCTAATATGTTTATTAGATGATGTAATTTTATACCTCCTTAATGAAAATTGTGTTTGTTTAATGTGCAATGTCATATGTTAACGAGGATGGGAATTTTTGTTAATGTCATATTTAAATTTTTTATATTTAAATAAAATTTGAAATAATATATTTTTTTTGTTAATGGAAAATGAAACTCATCTTCTTTAACGAGGATTGAAATTTCACCATTCGATAAATGTTAGATTTAAAGGACATATTTTGTATGACTTTTAAAGTTGATGGCGTGTTAGAATGAGGTTTTGTCCAATCAATCTTCTCAAATGACTATTTAGGATAAAGATAGTACATGAGAATAGTTAAGATATGACGACTTGAAGAATATAATCTATGTAAGGGGTTTTAATTTTCTCAGCAAAAGCATAAATTTTTTTTTATTGGAATGCTCATTGCTAAATGTCATGAAACCGATTGAACTAAAAGTTCGAGCTGATAGTTAAGGCCTAATCATATATCTTATATTAATCTCCGACACACCCCCACATGCAAATGCTCATTGGGCTTGCAGCGTGTACAACACAGGCCCATCCCGCCATGTGTTTTTAAATCCACAAATTAATGAGGTTGTCGGTACTCGAACCCTTAACTGTTTGATCCTAGAGGCTCTGATACCATGTCATGAAACCGATTGAACTAAAAGCTCGAACTGATAGTTAAGACACAATCATATATCTTATATTAATCTCTGACACTAAAGAGTATCGCAAACACTCTCTATCAATCCTGAAATCATCTCTTTTCGAAGTGGTATAATGTATTTGTAGGAATAACGAAACAAAATACATAAACGGATAAAGGTAATTTTAAAAAATATTTTCTCATTTTTAATATTGTTAGCAAAAAAAATTCTTTCTTTAACATAAAAAAATCCCAAGTATCATAAAAAGAAGGGTTAATTACAAATAACTACCATGTGGTTTGGCCGATTTGCGATGTGGTACCTGTGATATTTTTTTTTTGCAAACACAACCCTATGGTTGCAAAATTTTACATGTTTTTTTTACTTTGCCAAATTTGGCCGATAACGACTTCGAAATGAAAATTTTCAAGAGCTAAATGATATTTTAAGCAACTTTAATTCTTCAACTTTTTAGGTTTGAGGACATTTAGGTATTGTTTTTTATGAGAGAGAAAAATAATGTTTAGAGAGAGAAAACTCCAAAAATGATGATTTTGAAAAATTAAGAATATGGTTTCATAGTAAATATGATACCAAACAAGTTTAATTCTTGAAAATTTTCATTTCGAAGTCGTTATCGGTCAAATTTGGCAAAGTAAAAAAAACATGTAAAATTTTGCAACCATAATGTTGTGTTTGCAAAAACAAATACCACAGGTACCACATCGCAAATCGGCCAAACCACAGAATAGTTATTTGTAATTAACCCTAAAGAGAAATCTACAATCTTCAAAATGTGGCTATTGCATACGTTGGAAAAGCTTCATTATTCTGACTCATCCTCCGTGTACCTAAACCATACAATTAAAAATTAAAATAATAAAAAGAAATAAATACAAAAAGAAAATAAAGAGAAAATGATAAACACAAAAATCATAATAAGTGCTTTTTTTTCATTCAAATTTTTATTATCCATTCTTCTCAAAAGAAAATGCATTATCTATAAATATTTTTTAAATTGGATAATTATCTTATTTATTTATTTTAAATAAATATATTTATTTATCTTTAAAAGTCTTAAAGATAAACCAAATTTTTTGAAGATATTGGTAAGGGTTGGAGAGTTGAATGAGTTAGTTTAAAATGCATATTTTCAGTATCACGTTTTTTTTTATAACTCTTCCTTTAGAGTACAAATTACGAGTATCATGTTAGTTTAGGATGGAATCTTAGTTCTTGAGGTTTACAAGAGTTCAAAGACTATTTATAAAGCAAAAACAAAGTAATATTGAAGGATAAACATGCATTTAATTAACAGTTGTACACATTAATGTGGAAAACATGTATGTTTGGAAATTAGTTTTTTCAACAATCTTAACTAACTACAACCCAGGTTTTGAAGTGGAATCCCGGTTCTTCAAAAACTGGAGAACGTGTCATACAAATCTCAACAAAATTTTAGTAGTGAAATCTCTGATTTCAATGAATTTCTAATAGCAATAATTATAAAAAAGTTTAACCTTTCACTTGAAAAGACACAATTTCCACGTAACAATATATCAAAACTCAAAACTATAAACTCCTTTCTTTTGGAGTAGGTGGCCAGCCATACGCCATTGTACGAACCTTTGTGAAGGTTTGAAGCTGTTTTATTCCTTTTAGAGGAAGTAAAGCTGCCTTAGGGATCATCTTGCTACCTATCTTTGAGGTGAAGTGATCCGCCTTTAGGACTTGTGAACCCTTCTTTGGGAAGGGAGTAAGAGAGTGTAAAGACCTTGCGTCCAAGGAATGTTTTAACTCTATCTCGAATGGTGACTATCTAAGGATAGATCCGCCCATGAGACTGTTCTCCTATCTTTGAGGAGAAAAAGTAGCTATGTGATAGCGATACTTTTGAGTGTGGGAAGCGTTGGATGCCCCCCTTTTTTTTTAGACTGGAATATTTATATTGCTGCAAGAAAATACTGAAAAAGAATATGGACAATAGAACAATCGCTTTTTATTGATAAAAGATATGCGTTATTACAGCAAGCGGGTCTCATATGTGAGCCTCATTAAAACCTTTAATAAGAAAAACCTCATGGGAAAAAAGCTTATTAAAGGAAAAAGAGTACTCAAGACCTTTGTTTACATTCTATTTTCTGGCGAAGTATTTGCGGAGATTTTGGAGATTCCAAGTGCTCGGCAATGTATTTCCTTCCATGTCTTGAATCTTAAATGTGGCGAACCCAATTGTGTCCACTATTCGATATGGACCTGTCCAGGTGAGCCCTAGCTTGCCCTTCCTTTCTCTAGATTGGATTTTATCGGCCTTACGGAGCACGAGATCTCCCACATTCAGGTCTACAAGTTTGGCGTTTTTCTCATGATAAGCCGCGATCCGCTGTTTGTATGCCACCATACGTACATATGCCTTGTCTCTCCTATCCTCCACTTGATCAAGACTTTCTTTCAATCTCTGACTGTTTTCGTCCTCGCAATAGAATGCAACTCTGTCACTCAGAACCAATATCTCGACTGAGATTACAGCTTCCACACCATGAGAGAGGACGAACGGGGTTTCGCCCGTGGCCGTTCGAGGAGTAGTACGATACGCCCATAAGACGCTCGTTAACTGATCCGCCCATTTCTTATCATGCTCACCCAGTCTTTTCTTTATTCCTTTTACGATGGTCCGATTCGTGACTTCAGTCATACCATTGGATTGTGGGTAATATACGGAGGCGAACCTGTTTAGAATGCCCAATTTTTCACAGAAAGATTTGAACTCCCCACAGTTGAATTGCGTCCCATTGTCAGTGATGATCGTGTGTGGAACTCCGTATCTTCCCACAATATTATCTTTGACGAACTCAACCATTCGTTCAGCATTGATGGAGGAAACAGCTTCAGCCTCTACCCATTTAGTGAAATGATCTACTGCCACTACTACGTACTTCCTTTGTTTACGAGTAGGAGGAAATGGTCCAATGATGTCAATTCCCCAAAGGGCAAAGGGTCGACCTTCAATGATAGGCCTCTGGAGATGTTTGGCAGTATGAGATCCATTCGCATGAATCTGACAACTATGGCAAGATTTCACCAGTTTCTGTGCATCAAGTTCTGCTGTGGGCCAATAAAATCCTGCAAGCCTGGACTTCTTTAGGATGGAGGCGGATGCCTCATTGGCCCCACATGCTCCTTCGTGTAACTCCTTGAGGATCTGTTGTCCTTCTTCTGGCAAAATGCATTTTAACCAAGGATGGCTAAAAGATTTTCTATAGAGGCCATCATTGATCATGGAGAAATAGGCCGCCTTCCTTACAATCCGCCGAGCTTCTTATTTGTCCGTAGGTAGAGCTCCATCTAATAGATACTAGCGGATGATAGACCTCCAATCATTTTCTACTGTTGTGAGTAGGGATACTTCCTCTGAGGTAAAGGCTGGGGCTGCTTTAACTTCGAAGGGACATTGTGGGTTCGCCCAATTCTCCTTGCTGGAAGCCATTTTAACTAGATGATCCGCTTCAGTGTTTGATCCGCGAGGTACATGGATCAGCTCCCATTTAGTTTCTTTGGCTTCAAGGTGATCCAGCAATTTTTTAACTTCAGCAACGTATTTGGCCAAAACGTCATCCTTTACCTTGTAATTTTTGATCACTTGATTGACCATCAACTTGGAGTCACTATAGATCACGATCCGCTCGGGAGTGATTTTTTTCAACAGACGCAGTCCCAATATTAAGGCCTCGTACTCCGCGGCATTGTTGGTTGCAATAAAATCCAACTTGGTTGCGTATCGTAGTTTTATATATTGGGGACCTGTGATTACGATGCCTATACCAGCTCCGTCTGCCGAGGAGGCTCCATCTGTATACATCGTCCATTCTTCGACTTGAGATTTAGGGAGATCATCCCTTCTTCGGTGAATTCATTCACAAAGTCTGCCAAGACTTGACTCTTTAAGGCTGACCTACTCTCATATCGCACATCGAATTCTCCAGGGCGGATTGCCCACTCCATCAATCTCCCTGAAGTTTCCGGCTTTTGCAATACCTTCCTCATTGGTATATTCGTTCGAACTATAACAGTATGAGCATGAATACCTTCCTCATTAGTATATACGTATGGAAGTAAGGCCTAAGACGGATTACTGTGGTGACAACAGCCAACGCCATTTTATCAAGCTTGGAATATCTGGTTTCAGCATCCTTTAATACTTTGCTCACGTAATAGATTGGATACTGCTGGCCATCCTCTTCTCTTATCATGACCGTGCAAACCGCTTTATCTGTAACCGAGACATACATGTAAAGATTCTCACCTTTCAGGGGTCGGCTCATCAAGGGCGGTTCTGTGAGAAACCGTTTGATTCCCTCGAAAGCTTTTTCACAATCCTCAGTCCATTCGAACGCCTTTGCCTTCTTGATCACCTCATAAAAGGGCTGACATCTACGGGCCGAACATGAGATAAACCTGCCCAAGGCTACGATCCGCCCGTTAAGGCGTTGCACTTCCCTGATATTCTGTGGCGCTTGCATCTCCAGAACGGCCTTAATCTTGTCGGGGTTTGGGCTCACTCCTTTCTGGCTGATCATGAATCCCAAGAACTTTCCATACGTTGCACCAAAGGTACATTTTTCCGGGTTCAGTTTAATATTGTGGCATCGAAGTACGCCCAGTACCTCCCTTACGTCATCTGCATGTTTTTCTACAGTGGTACTTTTGATGATCATATCATCTACATAGATGGAGTAATTATCACCTTTGCTTTCCGCGAATATTTTGTTCATCATCCGTTGATAGGTTGCTCCTGCGTTCTTTAACCCAAAGGGCATGACTTTGAAGCAATAAGTGGCTTGGTGAGTCACGAACGAGGTCTTGATCCTATCCGAAGGCTCCATTGGTATTTGGTGATAACTCGACTTTACGTCTGTGAAGGAGTACATGGTGTGTCATGCGGTTCCATCTACGAGGATATCAATACACGGCAGAGGGTAGTTGTCTTTGGGACAAGCTTTGTTGAGATCTGTAAAGTCAATACACATGCGGTATGATCCGCCCGCTTTCTTGACTAGAACTACATTCGTCAGCCACTGTGTATAAAGTACCTCTTCAATGGCATCCGCCCGTTGGAGTTTGGTGATTTCTTCCTCAATCACCTTCTGCCTTTCAAGGCCATGGTTCCTCCGTTTTTGGGCAACCGGTATCGCATCTTTATCGATGTTGAGTTTGTGAGTGATCACATCTGGACTAATCCCAGGGAGGATCTCATCCTTCCAGGCAAAGACATCTTCTGCTTCATGGAGAACCTTGGTGATTGCTTCCTTAATTTCTCCCTTGAGCCCCTTCGCCATCCGTACCTGCTTTTCATCCGCCATGAGGTACATTTCTGTTTCACCTAAGGCCATTGTGACGAGTTCTTCTTCGTCTTCTTCCTTTGACTGGAGGTGAAGCATTAGCGATGCCGAATATGTTTCCTGAGCCACCTTTTGACTTCCTCTGATCATTACACCTCCCTTGGCTGTGGGGATATAAAGAGTTAAGTGGCGTATGGAGATAAGGGCCGCCGCTTCGGAGATAAAGGGTCGCCCAAGGATAATATTGTAGGCTAACTGGCCATCCAGGATGGAGAATTCCAGATCGCCCTTCAAGACTTGATCTTCGTCAGCTAGTTCACAGTCTAATGTTACCTGGCCTTTTATACGAATGGTGTGTCCTGTCACTCCCAGGATGTCCACTACAGTGGTTTCCACCTGGATTGGATCTATCATTAGTTTGGCGAATGCTCCCCTTGTGATGACATTGCACGAACTCCCCGTATCGATCATCACTCTTTTCATCTCCCAGCCTTCCACCATCAAAGTAATGACCAAGGCATCCGCATGAGGAGAGATCTCTGGGCCAACATCTGCAAAAGGGCGATTAAGTGATGCCCTGTCAAGAGCAGTGGTCTTTGCCTTTTTCAGTACAGGTTGGTACCCAGGTCCGCCTGCTATGACATTGATGGTCCCTTTTCCTTTCTTCTTCAGATCATCCCTGGATCCATCCTTCTTAGCATCATTTTGGACGAACCGATCCAATTTGCCTCTCTCAATGAGACGTTCAATTTCTCTGGCCAACTCCCAACATGCGTCTGTGTCGTGGCCATTTTTCCTGTGGTATTTGCAATAATTTTTGGGATTTTTTACCAGTGTTGGTGTACTCCCCCCCTTTTGGCTTGGGGTATGAAATGCTCCGCTTATGCTGACTGTTCTCGATCCACATGAGCACTTCACTTTTAGAGGCATTGAGTGGCGTAAATGATGAAACAAATGCCGATTTGTTCTTAGAGCCTCTTCGCCGACCTCTAGAGGATGAATCTTGGTACTTATCTTTCTCCTTCTCCTGACGGCGAGATTCGCTTTTATCTTTTTTGAGCGGAGAAACTGATTCTCGGCGAATATCATCCACCTCCATGAAGTCTTTGCAGCGTTCCATCAATTCTGCCATGCTGCTGTGCTTCTTTCGAATTAGATCCTCCTGCAAACTCTTACATGTTGTGTTCTTTACCAGGGATTCCACTGCCATGGAGATATCCACATCAACAATTTGTATACATAATTTGTTGAAATTGTTTACATACTCCCGGAGGGATTCATTCGCCTTCTGCTTTAATTCAAAAAGCTTCCGTGACTTGACCACTGGAGGGATACATCCGGCGAATTTAGCACAAAACTCTCTGCTTAGTTGATCCCAACTGTCTATCGTTCCAAGAGGTAAAGATTGGAACCAGTCATAAGCAGGACCTCCTAACGTGGTGATAAACATCTTGCATAGCACCGGGTCCATTGCACGGTTAAGGCGAAGCAGTATTCGATATTTTCTGGCATGGACCTCTGGGTTGTCAGCACCCGTGTATATTGGGAGATTAGGTATTTTAAAATGCCTATCTGTTTCCTCCGCTTCGATCCAAGCCGTAAAGGGCGAATCACGATTGGCGAATGGATTATGTCGAGCATCCTCCTCATTCATGCGGAGCACCGCAGCTCGAACTCTATCATCAAAATTCTCCAGACCCGCCCTTGGACGTCCTCTCCGTGGAGATCTACTTGGAGAAGATGAAGAGTTGGATCCAGAAGACGGATCCGATGGTGAATGTCCACCTCCGCTTCCACGTCTGCCGCCACCTCTACCTCCACCTCCTCCTCCATGTCCGCCCGGAGGAGCTTGACCGTTACCCCCTCTATGGCCTTCTGAGGGAAGGTGCCTATCATCCCCTTGGCGTGGTGGTGGTGGCCTATCCGAACGTGGTATCTCTACTGGCCTTTTGCTCTGTCTACGTCCAGTAGATGGGGGTGATCTACCCTTGCGGGAGGATCTCGGTTTCCGAGGCGAAGGTGATTCGGACCGCCTACTTTTCTCTTTTCTACGCTTTTTGTGTCTTCGCCCTTCTGATCCACCCAAGGAGAGATTCGACCGTGGCCGCCTTGGGACACTTGATCCGCCTAGATTTATCCCCTGGCTTACAGACCCGCCAGGAAGAGTTTGATCGTTCCTTTGACTTCCTCCTGCGCCAGCAGGGAATAATTCCCGATTGAGCGGTCGATCCCCAAGCGCTGCCGTGGAAGTTACCATGGATTCTGTATTATGTGCTTGGAGAAATGAAGAATTGAGGGCGTTTGATCCTATAGTTGCCTGGGGCCATGAAGATACCGTAGACGTGGGCGTCATACTCCAAAACGGAGGAATGATCATGAATGACCGTAGGCGATTACCCATCTCAGGACCAAACTCCCTTCTTATTGCTTCTGCGCACATGTTGATGAATGCGTCTGGTGGCACACTACCTTCAGCTTGTGTTGTGGGAGCATTTGAATCAGTGCGACCAGCACTAGTTACAGGTTGGCTCGATGGTGTTATTAATGGTGTTTCTTCCCCCGATGTGGGGTTCGGTTCTCCAGTTGCCATGTCCTTTTAAAGTGAACGAAAAACCCTTTATTTGATTAAGGGTTCCACGTTCACCGCACCAATTGATGACTTGTGGAGAAATTCTGATCAGCTTCCGTCCCTGTGGGGGCGTCGTTGGGTTCGACGGGGGGAAGCTCCGATGCCAAAGTCAGTAAGGATGAACAAGAGTGCAAACTGAATTGACAAAGGGTAAAAATGAATGTGTACCTTGATAGCCTGAGACATAGGCTATATATAGTCATGAAGTTGTAACTTTCGGTAACTAGAAAGTCTCCATTAATGTCCTATTAATGGCGGTTATAGGTTACTCTTAGGTTGGCGGTTAGCTAATTGATAGCTCATTAATGGTGTTTATTGCCGGATCGGCCCAGCCGTTCTAATGGCGGATTGAGTGTTTATGGAGATCCGCCTCATAGGTTCGCCCGCGAGTCTCTTTTGGTGAGTCCTTGGAGATTCGCCCGTCGGATCTCTTTACTTCGATACGCCGCGGAATTCCCGTATCAGGCGACCAACATGTGGCGTTCTTTAGGCGAATATCCCTTTTGATCCTTGGGATAATATTACAATGTTATCATTACTCTATTTCTTCTCTGTTTAATTCTCAAAAAGTACTTACTTACTTTATTCTTCAATTTTTCCTACAATCACATAAAGCTTCATTGCTTCTTAACTCGAGGCTTCCAACTTGCCATGTTCCATTTTTCAACTCAAGATTCCAACAATTTCGACAAACAAATCACTCGATTCTTAACTTCGTGACCTTTCCAAATTCATAATTCGTTCAAGCTAATTATAATTCTATGGAATTGTCTAATATATTTTTTTAATTTTCAGCTTCAAGTTTTTATCCATTCTTGTAATCAAATTTTCAAAAAACAATAAAAAATTTCAATTTCAATTTCTTAAGTTAATTTATTTTAATCGTCATTGTTTGAACTAACTAAAACTTTCTACACTGGAACTAGAATCTCAAGAAAAATCTTTTCCGTTCTTAAATATTCCATCTCATCATTTATTTTAAAAATAAAAATCACGAAATATACAAAATCAATTTAGAAATCAGCATCGCAAATACCGACAATCAAGATTGAAATTAGTGGAAGTTTTTTTGTGATTCCATCTAAGTCGTTCCTGATTCTCAAATATATCATTTTAGTGTTTACTCCCTAATTAGAAACCATGATGTAAAGTAATTTTTAATTTAATTGATGTGGTATGGCTGGAAGCAATACAGGAAAAATAAAAATAGTATTATAATAGTGATTGTCGGCAAACCCGTTTTAACTGTTAACCTCATATGGGATTTATGTCTGTCACGATGGATTAGCACTTGTTTGTCTGCCATTATTATAATTTCTAATTTTTAATTGCCTTTTTCGTTAATTTTATTTTATTTTTTCACTATACTACTTTCTTACCTATACTTCTAGACTATATATTATATATTAATATTATCTCTTTTCTTCAACTTTAATTTATCCTTTAATTATATATATATAGGCAAAAGTTGTTAGTATTTTAATATATTATAATCGGACTCGTATCTTTGTTTGTCAGATTTTTCACAGACCGAATGAAGTGTTGTTGAGCAGGGTCTATCCATTTCTTGATTCCACATCAACTTTTTATAATTGTGATAACTTGTTAGATTCGATCTGATGATCTTCGCCGCGGTTACCTGCAAAACAGAACCGGAGACAGGATCTCCGGGAAAACTCTCCGACGATCAAGTCAGTTTTATGGGAAGGTCGGTAAATTGACACTGGTATTGTGGGGAAAAAATGTGAACGTACCTCCACATTTGCTTCTATGTCCTTTTTATAAGTGTTCCTAGGTAACCGCCGGGGGCGGTTACTCTTTCCAGGCCACGTCCCTTACGTGGCTACAAACGTGGTCTCGTTTGTTTTGAGTGGGAGGTTTAATGCTCCGTTTAGGATTTCGGGGCGGTTACTCGTTTTACCCGCTTCCTTTATTCGGAGCCCGTTTGATCTTGAACCATGGGCCTAAGTATAGGTTGGGCCCGTGTTTATGATTCGGCCCGGTTTGGTTTCACGGATCATCACATGCCTCCCCCTTAGTTTGGCAAGAGCCCTTTAGGGTCTTTTCATATGTTATAGGGGACTCTTCGTTTTCGTCTGGATATTCAAAATTCGAAAGTGGTTCTTTCGTTCTCCGTCATTTCTTCTCCGGCGTCAACCCTTTAGCGTTCGTTCTTCTCTGTATTCTCTTTCACATGTAAGTGTTCCTTTCCGCAACTTGTAACTCGTTCGACCCTTTTCTTATTTCTACTCGTCTTTCTTCGTTAATATGTCGAACCCTGACCTCGATTTCGCACCGTTCGACGAAAATTACGTTCGCGAGGTATCTCATGAGGTTGATGAGATGGTTGATGAAGTTTCAACCAGCTCTCCTTGGTCTGATGCCCATCCCGCCGATTTTCTCCATCTGGCGAATACAACTGACGAGGGTCTAGGTTTTGACCCTAAGAAGTTGATTCCACCACCTGTCCCAACTCCCCGTTTATTACCAAAAAAGGACAGGTTGGGAAGCCTAGTTTGCCGCGAGACGATTGATGACTTGCGGGAGCAGTATCCTTGGCTCCAAGGTCTGGAAACCATCATTCCCGGGGAGAATAGAGGGTCGGGCGACTACCCAAAGGGGTATTTCACCATTTTTGTCACCCAGATTATCTGCGGTTTCACGTATCCGCTGGCGGATGAGATTGCTTCCATCCTTGGTGGTTATGGAATCGCACCCGGACAACTGCATCCCAACGGATGGGCCGACTTAACCTTGGATAAAATTTTGGCGGATTGTCTGGAGGTTCCCCTCTCGCTCAAGATTTTCTCTAAGCTTCATCATTTCAAGAGTTCGGGGGAGTACTTTACTTTCATCCGACAGAGCGGTTACTACGGCTTTGATGAGAAGTCGAACAAAATTCGCGAGTGGGATAAGTCCTATTTCTTCATTAAGTTCCATGAAGGGAATCCAAACTTTCTTCGCTGCTGGGGCCGACCCAATGTAAAGAGTTTGAACTTTGGTTACCCCAGCAAGGACGAATCCGATATTATAAAGTTCTTGAAGAGTACTCCTCCTTTTGTATGGACATATGATCAGGCATTCCATATGCTAAGAAGCCGAGTAGCGATTGCCTACCGCGAGGGAGACCGTGTTGTCTATATCCCTTATCGCGTTTTTGTACAAGGTACTATTAACTTATTTCCAAGTTGATGATTTCTTTTAACCCTTTGCAGGGGTGATCCTTTATCTCAACTCGCTGCAGATCGGGAAGCGAAAGCCCTGGCGAGAAGGAAGAAGCGGATGGCGGGAACAACTTCTGTTGCAGGGGCGAATTCTCCTGTGGGGGCGACTCCTTCTGTTGAGGCGGCTTCCCCCCCAATTGCTTCCGTTTCACAGGGCCCCGCTTCTGTTTCTGAGGAGCTTCCCTTAAATAGGAAGCGGAAGAGTAATGTGGATGTGGAGTCTTCTCGCCCTAGGAAGAAGAATACCTCCGTATCCTTGACTGTCGGTGGTACATCTACGTCCACTCCATCCAAAGCCAAGGGCGGTCCCCCATTTCATGAGGTATCATAATTTATTCGCTCTTCTTGCGTTATTTATTTTCTCTTGTCAGTTTTCGCTGTTCTCCTGACCCTTCTCCTTGTGTATCCATAGCCGATTCCTGATATCAGTGGATGGTGGACCAGAACCTTTGGTAAAGCCGTGAGCTTTTCCTGTAGGGACATTGTTTCTTCCATATGCAATGTCCTTGGGCGACTTCCCTCCGCTTCTCGTGTGCGCGAACAGGTGCCGCTTCCGACTGCCATGGAGGGGATTGAGAAGCGAGCTATAGAGGTATATTGCTTTCCACTTATGTTCTATCCTTCAAACGCATGTCTTTATTCGCTCTTTTTATTCGCGTATCGTCTTATATGCAGATTATCAATTTCGCGGAGGGTGCTCTATGCAGGGATGCTGAACGAGCTAGAGAGTTGGAAAGCCTTGGTACTGAATTGGCGACTCAGAAGTCGCTTTTTGATGATGTCCAAGGCAAAGTAAAGGTCCTTGAAGGTGCTTGTCAGAAGGCTATGAGCGAGAAGGAGGAAGCTCTCAAATCCCTCCAGGCTAAGTCCGATGAGCTTCAGAAAGTCATTGATGATCTGAATTCGTCCAAGGAAGCCTTGGAGATGCAAAAGAGGAGGGCCGAGGAGATCACAGCTGAAGATGGTGCTCGCATCTATTGGTATGGAGAGCGGATTCATGCGGCTTATGAGCATGGACATCCAGATCATGTACTTAATCGCCCCAAGATTCCCATTCCTGAAAAGGATTTAGCTGAGAAATGGGACAAGTTGGAGGCCGAGGATGCTGATATGGATGAGGTACTTCTCCTGGATTGGCAGAGTTTTCATGATTCTCCAATTAGCTGTGAGATCCCAAATCAGAACGTAGAAGGAGGGGCACCACAAGATGTTTCTCACGTCGAACAAGATGTTTCTCGCTCTGATGCGGTTACTGATTTGATTGTTGGGGATTCGCTTGAAGCAGATCATCCCACAGGAGAAGATGAAGGAGCCGCTGAAGGCAAAGGGGGCGATAGAGGCGAAGGAGAAGAAACTGTAGTATAATTTTATTTATATCCGAACTGTTGTATGTAACAAACTGCCAGTATATATATTAACCGAGCGACCTTGCCGCCGCTTTTCATATATGTGCAATTGTTGTTTTATCCTTCGTCGCTTTAATGCCGGTTATTTTCGTATGTGACCCTTGCCTCTTGCCGACTTCATACTTGTAATTTTTCGTAGTTAGTTTTGTTTTCATTAGGGTGGCCAGACCCTTTTCACAATAATTTTGAGTACTCGTTTATTCGCTTAATTTTATGCCTTATAATTTTTCTTTCAAAAATAATCATAAGGTTAATCATAAGGTTTTGCGAATGATGCGTAATCATGCATCCGCCTTTCTTTAATAGGCAACACATTTATGTGTGTTTAAGATTAAACATAAGGTTTTGCGAATGATGCAACAATTGAATATCTTTATTGATAAAGAAAAAAGACTTCTTATTACATGGGTATACAAACTGTGCGGGATCAAAGCCTCATTAAAACCTTTTATCAGAAAACCCAGTGGGAAAAACTCATAAAAGGAAAAAGAGTACTCGTCATTTCCCTGAACTACTCGGCCTGTTTATATAGGCGTAGATTCTCTAGATTCCAGGTGCGCGGGAGCTTTTTTCAAAAGTCGATGGTCCCAGCTTCTTAGATACCCTGTAAGGTCCGAGCCAGTTGACGCCTAATTTGCCTTTGCCTTCTCTGGATTGTATTTTATCCGCTTTTTTCAAGACCAAGTCGCTCTCGTTGATTATCACCTTTCACACTCTTCTGTCATGATATTTCTTGATTCTATTGCGGTACACTGCCATTTGCATGTAAGCTTTTTCTCTTCGTTCTTCTACAGAATCCAATGCATCTCTAATGTTGATAGGATTTTGGGTGTCACAATAATAAATTATCCGATCTGTAGGCGACTTGTTTTCAACAGGCAGGACTGCTTCGGCTCCATAAACCAGCGAGAAAGGTGTTTCGCCTGTTGCTGCCTTTACAAAAGTTTTGTATGCCCATAACATATGAGGTATCTCATCCGCCCAACATGTTTTTTTATCGCCTAGCCGCTTCTTGATTCCCTGAATCATGGCCCTGTTGGTAACCTCTGTCATACCATTCGATTGGGGATGATTTACAGAAGAAAAATGATTTTTGATCCCCATGCTTTCGCAATATGCTTTGAATTTTATACAGTTGAACTGGGTGCCATTATCAGTTATAAGCGTTTGTGGGATTCCAAACCGCATGATAATGTTCTCTCGTAAGAACTCGATCATTCGCTCAGGTGTTTGAGCGGTTACTGCCTCCGCTTCCACCCATTTGCTGAAGTGGTCGACTGCGACTATCAAGTACTTCCTTTTCTTTGTCGTTTCTGGGAACGGGCCCACTATATCGATCCCCCATGTTGCGAATGGCCACGCCGTCATTATAGTGACTTGTTCGGCTCCGGGAACATGCTTTTCATTCGCATGGATTTGACAGCTGTGACATTCCGCTACCATCTTCTGGGAATCCTCCACCACCTTTGGCAAATAATATCCCATCAACTTGACTTTTCTTGCCAACGCCGCGGATGCTTCATGTGCGCCACAAATTCCTTCATGGAGTTCTCGCAGTACATAGTCTCCTTCATTGCGGCTAATACATTTTAACCATGGACATGTATATGATTTCCGGTATAAAGTTCCATCTCGAATTGAGTATCTCGCTGACTGCCCAATTAGTTTTCTGGCTAAGCTTTTATCAACCGGCAAATCTCCATGTTCCAGATATTGGCGGATGGGCATCCGCCAATCTTCATCATCTTCCAGCTCTTCGATGACCATAATCTGATCGACTTTGAATGCTGGTGCTGACCTTATTTCCAAATTGCATGTTTTTTGACTCCATGGTTCTCTACTCGCCGCTGCTTTTGCCAACTCGTCAGCCTTTGTGTTCTGGCCTCTCGGAACATGCACCATTTCCCAGACGACTCCCTTGTTTGTTAACTCCTGCGTCAGTCTGCCGACCACCTGATGGTACTTGACCAGATCCTCCTGTTTCACCAGATAATTTTTTATGATCTGATTTATCATGAGTTTAGAATCGCTGTAGATGACCACTCTTTCTGGCGTAAGTTCATTAAGCAACTTCAATCCGCATATCATTGCTTCATACTCCGCGGCATTATTGGTAGTTTCGAATGTTAACTTTGCCGCATAGTACAGGCGAATAACATCCGGTTCCTTAATGACGACTCCCAGTCCAGCTCCATCTGTGGACAATGCCCCATCTATGAACATACTCCATTCTTCTTTTTGTGCTTTTGGACATTCGTCTTCATCCCACGTGAACTCATTCACGAAATCGGCAAGTACTTGACTTTTTAGAGCTGGTCTTCCTTCGTAGCGAATATCGAACTCTCCCAACCGAATTGACCACTCCATTAATCGGCCGGATGCGTCAGGTTTCTATAGTACCTTTCGCATTGGAATTCCAGTTCTCACAATGATAGTATGTGCCTGAAAGTATGGCTTTAACCTAGCCGCCGTGGTTATCACCGCGAGGGCCATTTTGTCTAACCTTGAATACCGAAGTTCTGCGTCTTTCAAGACTTTGCTCATATAGTACACTGGATATTGTTGCCCCTCTTCTTCCCGCACCATCACCGTGCATATCGCCATACTGGTGATGGATACGTAAAGAAATAAATCTTCTCCATCCTCTGGCCTGCTCATTAAGGGCGGATAGCATAGTAATCGCTTTATCCCCTCAAATGCTTCTTGACAATCCGGCGTCCATTCAAAGGACTTAGATTTTTTGATGGCATTGTAGAAAGGTAGACATCTCCTAGCTGAGCATGATATGAATCGCCCTAATGCCACCAATCGCCCGTTCAGTCTCTGTACTTCTCTTATGTTCCTCGGTGTCTTCATCTCCATCACTGCTTTAACCTTCTCAGGATTCGCCTCAACTCCTTTGCCGCTAACAATGAAACCCAGGAACTTTCCTGCTCTTGCTCCAAACGTGCATTTCTCTGGGTTCAATTTGAGGCCATATTTGATCAGTACTTCCAGGATTTCTTTAATATCCTGCGGGTGGTCTTGCATCTTCTTGCTTTTAATGATCATGTCATCTACATAAATCGAGAAGTTCTCGCCTGATTTGTCTGAAAATATCTTGTTCATCATCCATTGATATGTTGCTCCCGCATTCTTCAGTCCAAAGGGCATCACCTTGAAGCAATAAGTCGCCTGATGAGTTATGAATGACGTCTTGATCTCATCCGCCTTCTCCATTGGTATCTGGTGGTAACTGGATTTCACGTCGGTGAACGATAAAGCTTCAAATCCCGCAGTCCCATCTACCAATATATCAATGTTAGGTAGCGGATACATATCCTTCGGACAAGCTTTATTCAGATCTTTGAAGTCGATGCACATTCTGTACGTTCCATTTGGCTTTTTGACTAGCACCACATTGGCTAGCCACTCCGGATAGGTGACTTCTCGAATTGCATCTGATTCTAGCAAATCCGCCACTGCTTTTTCAATCGCCTTCTGCCGTTCTGGAGCATGTCCTCTCTTTTTCTGTCACACTGGGGTTGCACCTTTGTCCACATTCAAACGATGGGTTGCTATATCTGGACTTATCCCCTTCAGCACTTCATTCGGAGCGGCGAATGCCGACTCGCATTGGATCAACACCTCGGTAATGGCTTTCTTCGTTTCTTCTGGAAGTCCTGTCACTATCCGTACGTTCTTATCATTTGAGATGGCGAATAGTTCTGTTTCTCCTAACGCTTCAGCCGGCAACTTCTCATCAACTTTATCCTCTCCATCTGGCTTCGGTTCAAGTGACAATGTATAAGCTTGTTGAGATATAAGTTGATCCCCTTCAACAATGACTCGCCCTTGGTGTGTTGGCAAATGCAATGTCAAATGCTTCATTAAGATGAGCGACTCCGTTTCCGACAGGAACGGACGCCCCAGAATTATGTTGTAGGCCAATGGGAGATCAACAATTGCGAATTCTAGATCACCTCGCCATTTTAGATTCTTGTCGCCCATTTCTGTCTCCAACACCACCTGCCCACTTGTTTGAGATGATTGACCTCCAAAACCAGTTACATCCATGAACGTATGTTCCACTCGCTCGTCGTTAATTCCCAACTTGTTGAATGCAGTTCGAGTAATGACATTGCAAGAACTGCCTGTATCAATAAGGACCCGCTTAACGTCCCATCCTTCAATGGCCATTGTAATCACCAAAGCATCCGCATGCGGCTCCGTGATTTGCACAAATGAGTAATTGAGGGCATCCCCCCTGCGCGTGTTGCTTTTTCGCTGTTCACGGCGAGCCCTTTTTGTTGGAGGCTCATAGATCCCGTCTGCTATCACGTTAATCACCCCTTTTTTCTGCTTTTTTTCTGGCCTTGCTTCTACCTCATGCGGGAGCGTTGCTTTCTCATCAATCGTTTCTTTTCTAATGAATTGACTCAGTTTGCCCCTCTCAATCAGCTTTTCAATCTCCCTCTTCAATTCATAGCAATCGTTCGTGTCATGGCCGTTCAATCTGTGGAACCTGCAATATTTGTTAGGATATCGCCCCAAATTAGTTCGACCTTTCGCCTCAGGAAACTGCACATCCTTTTTCAGAGGGTTTTTCTCAATCCAAAGTAACACCTCATGACGAGTCGTGTTCAATAGTGTTTGATATCCCCCCCTTGAAAGGAACGGTCGCTTTTTCGAACCAGATTACCCTTAGAATATGCTTGGCCTTGATGGCGGCGATTGTCCGAGGTGGATCTAGCCGCATCTCTTTCTCGCCGGGTTTGAGCTCTATGCTCCCTGTTAACATCGTCCACTTCCATAAATTCTTTTGCTATCTTCATGAGTTCAGCCACTGTGCGTGGTTTATTGCGGATGATTTCCTCCCGCATGCTCCAATCTGTGGTTCCATCCGCCATGATGTTGCGAATGCTCACGATATCTGGGTTCTGTAACCGCACCAGAATATCATTGAATGCAACTACAAATTCCCTTAGGGAATTATAGTTTCTCTGTTTGATCTCCTTCAGCTGCCTATCCGTCACATCCGCTGCTTTACAGCCCACAAATTTTGCACAGAAATCACGACTGTATTGATTCCAGTTGTGAATAGATTCAGTTGGTAGGGACCGAAACCAATCAGATGCTGCTCCTCCCAAAGTGGTCAAGAACAATCGACAAATTATGCTTTCGCTTGCTCCTGCAACATCCATCAACTATCTATAGTTTCTGACATGCGCCTCAGGGTCAGAATTTGGATCCCCATAATATTTAGGTATCGCCGGTGCTTTTATTCTGTGATCTGGAATAAATTCTCGCAATGATGGGGCAAAAGGCGAATCACTCTGCACCGCTGCTCTTGCCCTAGGTGTGTATCCCATCCGCTCCATCATGCTTCGCAGTTGATCTTCCAATTCAGTATTGGGTTCCCACCGAACTTCTTCCATCTGTTGCTGATGAATTCTGGGTGACGTCCACCCGCCATACTGTGTCATCACTTGTTCTCGCCGTGGGGCTAACCGCTGTCCAGTTATAGGATCGAAGTTCCAAGTATGCTCCCGCCCAGACATATTCCCTCCAGACATCATCAACCCTGAATGTCCGTGATCAAAGGGTTCCGTTTGTCGTAGCGGAAGAATTCCTTGCATTCCTGGCATTGGTTGGGATGACTGCCAGGTCGGATGGATCGTCATAATAGGATCTTGGTGTGAGTAGTGGTCTGGATGGCTATGTGGTGTCATGCGACTACTCTGACTCATCCGATTTGGCCCTCGAGATGGCTGTGGAAGCGTAGATATGGCAGGAATCGTTGGTTGTTGTGTGGAGATGACAACAGGTTCTTGAGGGGCAACCGTTACGGCGGTATTGTGTTCAGCGATTGCAGTTAACAAACTAATCATTCGATCCCCAACCGCTTGGCTCATATTCAAAGCCAAGACCTGTCCTGCCATTTGTACAAAATCGTTATTAGACATCTCCCTCTCAGTTTGCACTTGGACCTCCAATAAGGGACTCAACTGCCCTGAAGGATTCGACGAGCTGGGTACCACAGGCTGTGTACTCGCAGGCTGCCGTGGACCTCTTGAGTTCGTACTAGCTGATCTGGTTGTAACTCCGGCCGTTCGTGATGGTTCTGACATGTTCTTAGGGTACCTTTAACCAAATGTTGGTAAAAAAGGTCCACGTTCACCGCACCAATGATAACTTGCTAGATTCGATTTGATGATCTTCGCCGCGGTTACCTGCAAAACAGAACCGGAGACAGGATCTCCGGGAAAACTCTCCGACGATCAAGTCAGTTTTATGGGAAGGTCGGTAAATTGACACTGGTATTGTGGGGAAAAAATGTGAACGTACCTCCACATTTGCTTCTATGTCCTTTTTATAAGTGTTCCTAGGTAACCACCGGGGGCGGTTACTCTTTCTAGGCCACGTCCCTTACGTGGCTACAAACGTGGTCTCGTTTGTTTTGAGTGGGAGGTTTAATGCTCCGTTTAGGATTTCTGGGCGGTTACTCGTTTTACCCGCTTCCTTTATTCGGAGCCCGTTTGATCTTGAACCATGGGCCTAAGTATAGGTTGGGCCCGTGTTTATGATTCGGCCCGGTTTGGTTTCACGGATCATCAAAGTGTTAATTTCTCATAATTTATCATTACATATTATGCTTCTTATGAAATCAATTTGAAGTCAGTACCCTAATATGAGTAGTGTTAAATTTGTCTTGTCAATAAATTTGATTTTTTTAATAGGATTTATTCAAAAAAAAAAACTATATTTGCTATTAAGGCAAGCAAAGAAGAAGGTAGAATTAACCATTTTTAAAGCATGTATCTAAAAGTATATGCCTAAAAGTCTATCAATTTGGTCAATGTGGAACCAGAAATCTATATTTGAGGTGATAGCGCTAGAAGAAAAGCATATTAAGTGTGAAGAAATTTTTTATTCATTCAACTTCAGAAAAAAGGTATACAACCAATATGATAATATACAAAACAAGGAGAAAAGAGAAAAACAAATGGATGAGAAACTAGCTAGACATAGAAAAGTAACTGTCATATTTTAGCCATTAAATTACATCAACAAACCCAAATCATTCCTTAGTAACACAAATCAGTGAGCTGTTGTTAACTCTATTTCTAAGTGTTCTTTGTGTCATTCTCCGAGGTACCTACAAGAAAAAACAGACAGTCAGAGATGAGTTGGAGTCCTGCGAATCCGCTCTGATGCCTAAGTAAACAAAGGATTAAAGAGTTGAAGGAAGTGGAACACTTGTGAAGTTGTGATATTAACGTACATTTAAGGTTTACTATACTTGTCTATTTATAATGTTCCGTTGAATCCTTCTTTTCTTTTTTTATAAGAATCCTTCTTCTATTAGGAGAAGTCTTCCTTTAGGAGGAGTCTTCTTCTAAGAGACGTCTTTTGGACGGTCTGCACCTGTTTGGCAGGAGGGTTTTCTTTTAAGAGCTGCCAGAATTCTACCACGTTCTTATTTTACTGTTTTGTCATTGTCTTTATTTACTGTCTTACCATTTAGGCTTATTAACCTAAATACCACCTAACCACTTATCTCATCCCACACATATCATTTACTTTATGATTGTTAACCCTAACTAGATTCTGTTTCAAAAAAAAAAAAAAAAATCCTAACTAGGTTATTATAGTCTTTTACATTATTATTTGGGAGAGCTATTTAAGCATCCTTATTTATAAGGATGAGTAACTTTTTTATGATATTAGACCATTCAAGCCTCCATTGGAGCAAAGTTCATACATTTTCTTAGGTTTAACTTTTTCAAGTATAACTTGAGAAGAAACTCTTTGCGGGTTTAAGATTAAAACCAACATGTTTGTGATTAAACCGTATAATGTATTCTTTTTCTTCATGAAAATTGTTGACAACTGAGACTAGAAGCCTATTTAGTCGAAATTTACAAATGGAATTCTGATTTTGGTATAGACATGTGATATTTTGATAGATAAATTAAGGTTTCAAACAGCGAAAATATATATTTGTTTTTAATTACAGAATACGATAATAAAATATTTATATTTTTAATTATATTTAAAATTAGTTCAATTTGTTAATATTAACAATAAAATTGATCCTTCATAACATTAGACTTATCTGTAATATTAGATGTATTTGTAATCTAATCATTCTTACAATATTATGAAAATAAATAGAAATCAGGAATGAAGGAATAAATTGACAGAAGAATACCAAAATAGTTTAGTAATGTGAAATGCACACTAATGAACTAATGATACATGATGGGGTGGGTCCATGATAAATGGAAGAGGGTCCTAATGAATTAAATTGGATAAATTTAAAAGGTAATCCATGGAAGAAGGAGGAGTGGACCTTTATATATACATATAAATAAAATATTTCATATAATGAAAGATCGTGCAAGTATGCATAGTTGGTATCCTAATGGGGTCTAAAGCCGATCTCCATATTTTCATTTGACAATGAGATATGGAGCCTACTCACTGTTTCATTCACCGCCGGCTTTAGATACAGGTCAGGAGTACATCGGTTTAGAATTGGAATGAGCTGTAAAAATAATCATAATATTTTTCCGACAGCTTTAGATATAGGTTAGGAGTACATCGGTTTAGAATTGGAATGAGATGGAAAAATAATCCTAACATTTATACTGAGAAAACATTTTAATTTTAACGTTTAAAATAGTATTATAATTTACTTTTAATGTTGGTAGTCAATACGCAATTTCACCTTTAACATTGAGAAGTTGGGTCAATTGGAGAAATTATTTATCAAATTATCTTTTCGGTTATGAATCTTGTCATCTACACTTTCCATATGTGTCACACTCATTAGTAACATATCACAAACATATGATTAAAGGTGAAGAAACTAAAAAATATATTATATTTTGTGCGAATTTGAATAAAAAAAATTTAAATATTTCGCTTAATTTAAAATATTAATCTCCAATTCTATTATTAAATCGCCAAAAATATGATTTTTTTTAGAATCAACTTACATGCAATGCAATTGGTGCATAATAAGAAACAAAATGTCGTGTTTTATAATAATATCTAAAATTGACACAACTTGTTTTTTTTTTTTTTTTGGTAAGAAACACAACTTGTTAATATTAGAGATAAAATTGCTAGTGGCTGCTAACATTAATGGTAAAATTGCCAGTAGCTGTAAATGATAGTGATATTTTTACCCTTATTTTTTTAATCTTACTTTTTTCAAATTAAGTAAAAGAAAATAAAAGGTGGATATGAAATAATGGTAGACAGTTTTTTTAATAGTGATAGACACTTATTATACTGCAAATCATATGGAAAATTACAAAATTGGGTTAAATAGGAGACTTATTTATATATCTAACCCATTTACTCAACCTACTATATATCTAGACTGTTTTTGTGTGACTTTCCCAAAATACCCTCATCCTTTCATCTTCCCCCTTCTCCTTTCCAGTTACGCGAACCCGCTACTTTTCTCCAAATGATTTCCAGACCATTGATCTTCCTCTCTTCCTTTAAATTGCGTGAAATCTGCACCATTTCTCCACATCATAATGTATTTCTCTTCTTCCTCTCTTCATCTCATGATTCTTCATCTTCCTAATCCTAGAAAACGAAGTCATGGTTCTTCATCTTCCTATTCCTGCTTGTTTCTTGGTTTCTTTCTTCTTGTGACCATCGAAGAAATGGTTATTCTACGCTATTTTTATCATTTTCCCAGTTTATCATATTGTTATTGTCGATTTTAAGGGTGAAAGGCGCGAAAAATGTAAGTATCTACTGTTTTCTCTGCGTTTTTCCAGAAAATCACTTCGCGTAGTCGATGATTTCGCGAAGATCTGCGATGAGAAAGAGCCTGAAACGGGACGATCTTCTTAGCGAATCAATTACTTCACGAAGTCTGCGAGTAGAATAGTTCATGATTTCACTCGCAGACTTCGCGAAAGCATGGATTCGCTAAGTAAAATCATCATCTTCCCTGCACATTTACATTCGCATGCTTCGCTAATCCTCATTTCGTGAAGCCAAATCGTCCTTTTTTCTGCCTAATACGATTAATTTTTTCTGAAGGTGGTTGAATACATAACATCCCTTTCTGGAAGGCGGCGCACTGGGCTGCAGGGGAGATGATTTTCCTTCCTGTATATGGAGAATTTTCCCTCAAGATTGGCACATTCACTTTAAATGATTCGTTAGGAGAGGTTGTACCAATCTTGGTGTGCACCATGGGAAACATCCATCCCAAAAAGTCTGGACTTCCAGTCCATGGAGAAATTTTCGTCCAGATTCTTCACGTTCACTTTGAAGTGATTTGTTAGGAGTTTATTGTGGCAATCTTGTTGTAAATTTTGATAATGTTATGATTTTAATGTTGTTATTGTGGCAATCTTGTTATAAATTTTGATAATGTTATGATTTTAATGTTAGAATCCGTTGTTGTTTGACATTTTTTGTTAAAAACACATACAGACTTCGCATATGCTAATTAAAATCATCAACTAAACCAAACATTAGCTTCGCAGGCTTCGCATATGCTAGAATCTGTGAAGTCAGACGGGAGGGAGACATCCGCGCTGTAAAATTACAAACATATTGAGGATATTTTGGGAAAGTCACACAAAAACAATTTAGATATGTAATATGTTGAGTAAATGAGTTAAATATATAAATGGGTCTCCTATTTGACCTAATTTTGTAATTTCAGTTGTACGGTCACAAACTTGCAATTCGTTCTCGACCTGTACAACTTGAAAGGGAGGTGATAGAGAGTCCACAACGAATTGGAATTCCTTGTACAACAAGTATATCAAGTTGCATAGAATTATGTTACTAATCCTAAAGAAACCCAAACCTACTAGGAAGTAGGAAGTGTATATGTGTTTCGGTTTTAGTGTTTGTATATATATATATATATATGAGTTGATGTTTGTTGAATGGATAAACAAAGAGTTCATTCAAATAGTGATACCCGTGAGTGATTGTAGCTTCGTTGAGTTCAGATATCCAAAGTACATACATGAACATGAACATCAACTTAAACTTAAGGAATAGAGGTTTGATGGGAAGTTAGTGAGAAAAAGATAAGATATGAAAGATTCTATTAATGAACAAGTAGGTTGAAATCTTAAGCATAATAGATATGTCCTTGAACAGGTGCCTTCATACATTCATTAATCCATCTCTTTCTCAAAAGTATGACAACCCATTGACAAGAAATATCAACTATCACTTTGGCATGATGGGATTAGACATTTTGCTTAATCTCTCATTAAATTCTCTAATAATAATTTCACTGTTGGAGAAACGGCTGCTAGCAACTTTGATGTTGACACCCAGGACGGATCCAGGAAAGTACATAGTCGTTGGATAACGTCGAAAATTTTATGAAAACTGTGAACGTGAGTTTAATGTTTTATGTAAAAACACTAAAAAAAACATCAATTAGCATCCACAAATCACACTAAGCATTATCTTTCAGTGAATTCTGGACCCGTTCCTCACTAACGAGAGCCACATATTTATCTGTGGAAATTTTTAAATTGGAAGCATACCACGTTCTTTCATATTCCACAGTACCAATATAAAATTAGAAAAATCCATTTGCCATTTAGTAGGGTATGTTCAATTATCCTATTTGACAGCAACATTTACATTCAGATTGAGGCAACATCGCCGCATGCATACTTGTGTTTTTTCCCCTTAATTTTTCAGTTATAATCATGTATTATTAGCTTTAATTATGCTCTAAAAATATCCTAGGTCTTTTTCATTATCTCATTGCTTAAATATATATACTTAAAAACTATAATAACAACACTAACCATTATTATTATTTTTATAACAGTAACCATTATTGTTGACAGCCTCTTCTAAATATCTCTACCCATTTTATATATTATATGTGTAAGATAATAGTATTAAAAAAAAATCATTTTCAGACCTATTTATCATCTTAAGTTTTAATTAGTTCTTTTAATATAGTATCTATATAACCTTTTAAATTAAATTAAGTAGTTGATAGTTGAAATCTATATATTGTCATTTATTGTTGAAATTGTAGATACGTCAAGCCTAAGGATTATTGGCAACATATATTAAAGTGAAATATATATTTTTTACTTAATTAGAAAGAAAAAGTCATATTAATAAAGGTAAAATAAGCATTTCATTTTATTTTTTTAATTAGACAATGATCCTATATATTTTTTTTTTATAAGTCGGAAGGCTAAGCCCAGCAAACAAAGAGAAAAGAAAAGCGGACTAAGTAACACCTATTCTTCTAGTTGACTGGCCAAGCCTGTCACTCTCAAGAATAACCTGGAGGCACATCACACTCGTGATAACCCAAATAGATCTGCCCTGCGAAATTTGACATCCAGTCTGCTGTCTGGTTACCTTCACGGTAGGAATGACTAACTTTTACCTCCCAATTCCTGCTCTTCAGATCCCCAATCTTCCATAATAGTCAGGCTTGTGGGTGATGGCGGTCACCGGCTCCCTCCAAGGCTTTACAGACATCTTGAGAATCAGATTCAATAATTACCTTTCGGTAGCCTTTCCCCCATGCCAGCGAGAGAGCGTAAAAAGCTCCCCAAAGTTCTGCTAATATAGCCGAGCCCGTGCCCATATTGCTGACAAAACCACCTTTCCATTGCCCTCGATAATCCCTTATCAGGCCTCCGGCTGTTATCTTCCCTGGATTGCCTTTACAAGCTCCGTCTGAGTTAACCTTGACCCAAGTCTCCTCCGGAGGTTGCCATTTGATCCAACGGTGAGTTGGGTTGACCGTATGGGCCAGAATTTCCGTAGACAAGGCTTTTTTATATTCCCTGGCATAGGTTAGGATATACTCTGCTTTGTTGTAATTAGTCTTCTCTTCCCCAAAGGCATTCTGGCTTCTCCATTTCCATATCCACCAGGTTGCAATGGCGAAGCAGCTTGACCAGTCCAAACCACGAAGCCGCCGCTGAGAATTCCGGTTATCCTTGAGCCACGTTAGCAGGTCCGATTGGAAGAAATTCTGTGTTAGTTGTGAGGGGATTAGATCCAGCCAAACCGTTCTCGCCTCAACGCAGTCTCGTAGTGCGTGAATGATGGATTCAGCTTCGCCACATTCATGGCAATCGCTAGAATCGGCCAGCCGCCGGTTGAAACAGGTGAGGTTTGTCATAGTTGCTTGATGTTGAGCTTGCCATAGGAAGACTCGAGTCCTTTCTGGAACCGCTAGACGCCAAATTTCAGCCCAGCAGTTATCAGGAATAGGTGAGCTTTCTTCCTTGCAAGCCGTGCTAAAACCCGATCTAACCGTGTAATTCCCTGATGTGGTCTTCCACTAGCTCCATTGGTCCTCATTGGCGGGGTTGTTTATCAGTTCTTGAGCAGCAATTTTTAGGATGATGTCCTGGGGTAAATAGGGTCTAATTAGATCCCACTTCCACCCGCTTCCATCCCAGTAGGAGGCTACTTTCGCTTGCTGAGTGTCTGGAGGGAGTGGGTTGGTGATCAGTTCCTCAAGGCATTTTTCTCCACACCAAAGATCTGACCAGAAATTTGTGGTTTCTCCATTTCTGACTACACGACCCATACCGAGCTTCAGAGTTTCCATTCCAGCTTTTATTGCACGCCAGTTCATTGAGGTTGTTTGACGCGAGGTTCGCAGCTGACCTGCTCTTAGATAACTCCCATACTTCGCTTGCAGGACTCTTACCCAGAGGCGTTGAGGATCAGTCATCATTATCTAGGTAAGTTTCCCCAACATGGCCTTGTTATATTCTTTCATTTTCCGAATACCCAGTCCCCCCATCTGCTTGGGCCGGCAGGTTGTATCCCAATGAATTGGGTGAATTTTCCTTTGCTCTTGTGAGGATCCCCATAGGAAATCTCTATTGCATCTATCTAATTTCTTGCAGGTTCTAATGGGGAGGGCTGCGGTTTGCATTGCGTAAGCTGGTAGAGAAGAAGTTACTGATTTAATTAGCGTGATTCGCCCCGCTAGGGATAGGTGGCGGCCTTTCCATCCTGTCAAACGGTTGTTTGCTTTGTCAATCAAGCCTTGATAAGTGACTCTGTTAACTCGTTTGTGGATTAGGGGCATGCCAAGATAGTTCCCTAAATTGTTGGTTTCCTCGAAACCCAAAGTGTTGCAAATGTTCCTTTTGTCAGTCTCTTGTGTTTTTGGAAAAGAACACCCTGGATTTAGCTAGGCTTACCTTTTGCCCCGAACAGTCACCAAAGAAGTGCATGATATTTTTGATAATTTCCGCTTGATTAGTGGATGCTTCAGCGAAAAGGATGATGTCATCTGCAAAGAACAAATGGGTTAATAAGGGGCCGTTTCTGGACAGCCGTACCGGTTTCCAGTTCTGACAAGTAACAGCATCGTCGATCATGTGGCTTAGCCTCTCTAGACAGAGCACAAAGAGGTACGGGGAAAGAGGGTCGCCTTGTCGGAGTCCTCGCGTGGGAGTGAAGCCAGGTAATTTCTCACCATTCCACAGGATTTCCATAGATGGGGAGGCAACACACTTCATAATCAGATCCACTCGCTCTTTGCTTAAACCAATCAGCTCAAGCGTGTCACGAAGGAAATTCTAGCTAATCCTGTCATAAGCTTTTTCCAAATCGAGCTTCAAGATCATCCCTCCTTTCTTCCCTTTTTTCTGGTTAAAAGAATGAATGGCTTCTTGAACTAGGATGATGTTATCAGAGATGTTCCGTCCTGGGATAAAGCTGGTTTGAGTAGGGCTAACTAAGGTATTCAGAATAGGCTTTAAGCCGTTCACCACGCATTTTGTTATAATCTTGTACAGCACATTGCAGAGACTGATGGGTCTAAATTGTGACACATATTCTGGTTCAGCCACCTTCGGGAATGATCCTATATATTGATCAATCATCAACCATTTTATTTTTTACTTTGCAAGTGAATTATCAAATTGTCACCGCCATATCTTATAATTTTCCACTACCTACTTATTAATACTATAAATAGAAAAATCCATGAAATATTATGTATGTTCCAAATTATAAATATTATCAAGAGTCCTTATTAAAAAAAAAATTATCAAGAGAACTTCTACTATCAATTACAGAAAAACTCATTTGCGTTGGTGAGCTAAAGAGCCGGCTGTAGCACTTGAATATTTGTTTAAAATTTTGAATTTAATTAAATAAAGTTTGTTTTATTAAGTTTTTATTTTTTCAACGAGTGGTATCAGAATAGGCTATCACAATCAGACTGACTATTGAGTATTTTGAAAGTTTGTAATTTGGAATAGTGGTGCTATGAGATATTGCTAGCGTACAATCCAATACTATAAATATTGGTTTGAGACCGAATTTACTTGGTTGATTAAAGAAGACAAACAAGTCATTATGGCTCGGTAATCACGTTATGAAAAAACTTAATAGTAATAGTTGTAGTACTTGGAATACACATATGCAATTTTATCTACTCCATCAAGACCTCGGGGATATTGTCGGAGGCAAAAAACACCTCGGGCATAACAAAACGAGTTTAAAAAGTAGAAGGCCAGTAGTGGTAAAGCAATGTATAATTTATCAATTTTGATGAAGAACAATTTGTTGCAATGTATTAAGGACGCAAAAACTCCTAAAGAAGCATGAGAGCACCCTTGTCAGATTATGTGCAAGAACAAATTATGTCAAACTCCAACAACTTAAGAATGAGTTAATTGTTGGTCCCGAAAGAAAATGTGATGGCAAGTGAATACTTTACTAAGTTAAAACTTGATGTAAAGAAAATTTGAAAGTTGGATCCTAGAAATAAAATCACGTAAACAAAAATGAAAAGAATCATAATCCACGGTTGCGCTCAAATTTAATGTGACTGTCATAAGAACATGTGGATGAGCTAAAGAAAAAATTTAAACGAATTAAAACATTTTAGCTAATCAAGAGACTCTGGGAAAAAAAAAGTCTAAAGTCTCAATCAATGATGAAGATAAAGTGCCCGTTTGTTTCCATTTTTCGGAACTGCTTTTTGCCTTTCAAGTCTAAACATGAGACAAAAAACGTTTGGTAAAAATTCGAAACAGTTGCTTTTTAGATAAAAATCAACTAATATGTGCTGTCTATCCGTAACAGTAAACAACTAACAGTAACAACAAATAGCAAACAGGAGCAGCTGAAACAAACGGACCCAAAACATTTTTTACAAAGAGCAAGAATCCAAAATTCGCAAGATCTAGAAATGGAAGAAAATCAAGCAACAAAGATGGTAAAAAAGACAACAATGAGGGAATTGGAAATAAGAGGATCGCACCACAACCATAATCTAGCAGATAATAAGGCACACCAGTGCAAGAACAATCAATATTACATTTGTGGCAAAAAAAAAAAAAAGATTACGTATAGATTTTTTATGAACAAAGCAAAAGGAAACATCACAATATCCACATAGTACAAAGGTAAAATCGAAAAAGAATGAGACTTCCAAGTTTCATGTATCATTACAGAACTAGTGACATGTGATTCATTCACGCCCTCTAAAGTGGATGCAAAGAAAAAGTAAACAATAGTAAGGCAGTTTGGTTCCTTTAGACTTTTCAATTCTATACAGATCATTTCTATCTGTACATAAAAAAGTTGATATATTGCCGTATATTATTCAGTATATCAAAAATCATTTCAAGTTAATTCAACGGATTTATTAAATTATTATCTATATTGATTAAATTTTATCAATTATGGTGTGACAATATTAAATAGGTAGACTCTATGGTTACTTTGTTTATAACAAAGTAAATATTACTTTACTTTTTTCTACCATGCGATGATTACTTTTTCTTTTCCCATCATTAGATTAATTTTAAAAAATAAAATAATGGTTACTTTATAAAAAAACATAATAGATCAAAATGTAAAAAGTACAATCATATTTTACCGGTGAGAACAAATAATACTTTTTTTCTTTTTTTGATGAAGAGAACAAATAATACTTGAACCCAAAGAAAGTTACCTGAAGAAGATTAATTGGTAGGTAGGTTTGTCCCCTTAAGCAGGAAAAATAACTAGATCTAAATTACCTTTTGGGTATATTACATTACATCATTGACCTGGATTAGTGAGATGATTAATATTTAATCATACATTCTCTCGCACATTGATGAGTTTTGTCCAATCAAATCAATCTTATATATAGCTGCTGATGGGTTTTCACACTAATCATTTTTAAACTCCTTTCTTTCTTATTCGTGTCAACATATTGCTGGTCTGTAGCTTCCTTTTCAATTTTTTTTTTTTTTAAATTAGGCTAAAAAGTAGAAACTTCAAACGTTCGATTTTTCATCAAATTTAATTTTGCTTTGCCGTTAATCAATCCGATTATTCACTCACATTCTCATTTTCAACTTTTTTTTTTATTGGGTAAATAATTTATTAGTCCCCTCCTTTTAACTTAATACACTGTTTAATCCTTCTATTTTGAAAAACACATCATGAGTTCTTTATATTTTGTCAATATGAATTCTTTGGTCTTTTTGTTTATTTATTTTTAGATTTTTAACCGTTATATTTGGTAAACAAACAGACAGTGATGCGGGGCATCTCTCCTTAGGATCGGGTCCGGGCGAGGGAAGTCGGAGGAAGAACCAAGCACGAGCAACAAGCGAGTAAGGAGGCCAAAACAGTATGCCATACAACACACCAGCAGCTCAGACACGCTCCGCGTGGATTAAAGTACGCTCCGCGTGAAGGAAGGTGACCCAGAGAAGAGTTCATCAGCCAAACTACGCCCCGCGTAGATTTGGGCACGCTCCGCGTAAAATGGCTACTGATCCAAAGAAGAGCTCAACAGCCAACTACGCTCCGCGTAGATTTGGGCACGCTCCGCGTAAAATGGCTACTAATCCGGAGAAGAGCTCAACATCCAATCTACGCTCCGCGTAGAATTAGGCACGCTCCGCATACCTTCACTATAAGGAACTTGCTCCTTACTCCAGCTTCTTCCTTATTTACAATCCTGTCACTCCTTATCTACACATTTGCCACTCCCTAATTAAAACCCTACCACTCCTATATTTACACCCATGCCACTTCCTTATTATTGCCTCATTTTACCCCCTGACCTTACTTTTTAATTAATTATGTAAGTTAGCCTTTATTGTAATTTTGTTTAGGGTTTTAGATGATATAAATTCATCTCTTTCTATTGTAAACTTAACTTTTTATCGATTAATATTAAATCTTCTTCAAGAAGCTTGTTAAGGTTTTCACCTTCAACAATGGGGAATTCTTATTTCCTATGGATTTAGTCCATAAAAACCCGGAATTAACTCCTTCTAGTTTAGCTAGAGAAGAAATATCTTTGTAAGTTTACGATTAAAACTTTCAGTGGAAACCGATATGTATCAGTTGGTATCAGAGCCGATCGTTTTCCTTGAACGGAGACTTCTTTCGACTATGGTTCAACCAAATTTATCCCCAAGATATGAAGACACCTTCAACAAGGCGTTGGAGAATCTCGAAGCCATCGTGAGAAGGCAACACGCGAGTTGTAAGGAGGATTTTCGGGTGATAAAAGAGGTAACGATGGAGCTCGCGACATCCGTAAAGAGTCTCAAGCAAGAATGCCGAAATAGCTCCCAACCTATGAAGCACGGACACTTCCCCGGGGTCGCCGTGGCCGAGTCGGACTCGCCGGACTCGGGGACACGGCTGGGACACGGCCGGACACGGCGGCGACACGGTCGGAAAGTTGGACACGGCGGGACACGGATGGGGACTCGACATTAGGGTTTTTTTAAAAAAAATTACAAAATCTAAGGATCAATTAAATATTTTACCACAAAAACCTAAATTAGACCCACTCACCTGTATCGCAACCCAAATCGCGATTCTTCTTCCTGCGATTCACAACATCCTGTGCGATTCTTCCTGTGCGATTCACAACCCAAATCGCAAATCAAAAACTGTCTCTTCATGTGCGATTCTTCCACTTCCTGCGGCGCATCATAGTTCCTGTGCGATTCTTCCACTTCTTGTGTTCTTCTCGTGTTCTTCAACATAAATTAATTATAGCAAGTTTTTATATATATTTGTGATTTATAAAGTTTTTTATATATTTTTTATATCTAATATATATAAAATTAATTATATAAAATTTGTCGTGTCCCCGCCGCACCCGTGTCTCATATTTTCTAAAAATGCTGTTTGCCGTGTCCGCACCGGTGTCCGCACCCGTGTCCGCACCCGAGTCGGTGCTTCCTAGCTCCCAACCAACCATGGAAGTCCCTCCTAAAGATTCATCACCAATCTTTTCTCCATCACCCATTGTAAAGGTAAATCCTCAACTTTCAAATTCTAATGTGGAAGTTATTGATAGTCCCATTACTAGGGAGAAGTTGGATGTTTGTGGTGTTGTTTATGATGTTGAAGTGGATTTAGATTCTCATTGTGGATTTGTTGATAATAATGTTATGAATGAGAATGTGAGTTCATGTATGGATGGGGATGAAGGAGAGTTAGTAGGTGAGAATGTTAGGAAAGCCCATGTAGCAAGTGATGCTCCCCAAGTGTTTGATGAAATGCCTCTTAAGCATAACCTTGTTTGTAAGTTTGAGGAAATTGAAGGCATTATTCTTGAGGAAGGGGAGAGTGACTTTGGGCTTATTAATCTCTTTGAGGAGAATGACGAAGTTAGTCTATGTGTGGAGATTGATGGCTATGGGGATGGGAGAGATGTTGGTGGTTCAACTATAGTTGGGTGTAACATGTCGTTTGGGTCGGGTAGCTATTCAAATGGGTTAGTCGACTTGAACTATAGAGAGAAATGGAAGAAAACGAGAGGTCATGGGAAAAGACGGACCGTGGATGAAGATGGAAATGAATTTGAATACAACCATGAAGAAGAGGAGTTAGAAGAGGGGATTGATGAAGAGGAGAACCAATCCGAGAATGAGCTAGTAAGAAATGAGGAATGTGATTATTATGAAGGCGAATTCGAGGATGAGGTTGAAGAGAGAGAGCACGCTTCCGAAGATAAGATATGTGAGGATGGTGAACTTTGTCATAGTGCATATGAGTTTGATTATGATGAAGATGGTAGAGTTTACCATGGGGAGGATGAACGTCGAAGCATTGAGTGGAACCAATATGGGACCGGTCATGACGAAGACGAAGATGGGGTCTACTATGATGAGAATGGGCGTCGGTGTGTTGAGTGGGATCGACACGGGGCTCCTTATGAAAATAATGAAAGTAGATTCTATTGTGACGATGAGTTGGAGGATGTTGAACGGAACTACCATGAAGATATCTATGAGTATGATGGAGGTAGATTCCATCATGATGATGAGTTGGGAAATGTAGAGTGGAACCGAAGCGAAGAAGCTTATGATGATGAAGATCGGTTCTGAGACGACTATGGGTCGGGAAATATTGGGTGGAACTGAAATGAAGACACTCATGAGTATGATGAAGGTCGGTTCCGAGATGACTATGAGACGAAAAATGTAGAGTGGGACCGAAATGAAGATGCTTATGATGAGGAAGAAAATCGGTTCTAAGATGAGGATGAGTCGGGAAGTGTTGAGTATGAAGACACCTATGAAGTTGATGATGACGACAATGAGCATAATGTGTATTTGGTGACTAGGGTGCCAATGCCTAGTGAAGAGGAGCCTAGCCAACGTCATCGATTATTTAGAACTCGATGCTTAGTTCTTGGGAAGAAGTGTGAGATTGTGATCGACGGAGGAAGCCAAATGAATATCATTAGTCGGTCCGCTATGAGCAAGTTTGGGTTGGTTCCCGAGCCACATCCTAGACCTTACCGCCTTGGTTGGGTCAACGAGGTGGAAAAACTTCAAGTTACTCATTGGTGTAAAGTCCCTTTCACTATTGGAGCTTATGGGGATGAAGCTATGTGTGATGTGGTGGAGATGGGTGCTTGTGATGTGCTACTTGGTAGGCCATGGAAATTTGATTGTGATGCCTCACATGCGGGAAGAAGCAACACCTACACCATATGCAAAGGCGGAATCCGATATGTCCTTACACCTTTGAAGAGTTCTCCTAGTAAGAAAACGGAGACCACTTTGGAAGATTGTCCAACTCGGGAGTTGAATGTTAATGGGTGCATTGGTGGAACGGTTGAGACATTGAATCATCTTGACTTGGGTTCCATGGATGAGTTAGCTAGCCACTCTCCTATTGAAGTCAAATCCAAAGAGGAGAATGAGGTTGAGAAGGGGGGTAGCAAAGTTGGAAGTGAGGAGGTAGAGCCGATGTTCAAGGGTGACAAGCACGTGTCTTTCAATGAGCCACCTAAAGGGGTTCCTAAAGGGCTTCCACCTTTGAGGAAGCTACCACGAGACATAGCTTGGGATCCGTGAGATAGGGCACCTAGTACTACATATGGTGAGTTGAGATCTAGAGAGGAGGATGAAGGTTGCTCTATGAAGCCTATTGATAGCACCGAGATGCCTAGCACATGCCTCATGCAAAAGAGTCGAGTCACTCATTTTGTAAAATCTGAACTTATTCTTTTATGCTTTGTTGAGATATTTGTGTTGGAATCTTGGGTGTGTATGTTGAGGGAGAACCTTCCCTATGATGAGCCTATGAGAGATGACCTTGTTGTGAGGGATGTGAACTTTATGTTGAGGGAGAACCTTCCCTATGATGGAATCGTGAGGGGTGATCTTATTGTGGGCTTTGGTGATTGTTTGTTGAAGGGGAATGGCTTCCCGGGGAATATAGAGAAGATGGAAGGAAGTCAAGACTTGGTAAATCCGGAATTCACTATTGTGTGCCTTATTGACATGTATGTGTGTGGGTATATGTTGTGCTTGTTGAGGAAGCATCAACCATATAAGGAGTCAATGAGAAGCGATCTTGTGATGAAGAGAGTGGGGTTTATGAAGTTTTTGATGAATGGGGATAGCCGCCCGAGAGATGTTGAGAAGATTGACGGAATTCAAGACTTGGAGAACAATGGCCAAGTTAGTAAAGTGGCAAGTCTTGAAGTTCCGGGATTGTTAACCCAAGGTGAGGGAGGAGCTACTATGTGTGTGCTTGGGTTCACTATGATGTGGGTTGACAAATGTCGTCGGGATATTCCGTTTGATGTGGGCCATGGGTAAGGAGAGATTGAGCATGATAGCCAAGTTAGTGGAATGAGTGATAGCAAAGTCTGGGCCTATTCAATTCAAAGCCATGTTTGGGTTATCAACAGTACTCAAGGGATCGCTCTAAGTTGGGTTGATATATGGCGCCGGGACATGTCATTTGAGGTTGGCTATGAGCGAGTGGAGGTTGAGCCTAGCATCCGGGTTGATGGCGTGAGGTATATTAAGGTTCGGGCATATTCGACTCAAGGCCATATTGGGGCTTTGAAGAGTGCTTATGGGATTGATTCTAGTTGGGTTAATACGTGTCGTCGGAACATTCCATTCGAGGTAGGCCATAAGCGGAAGAGAATTGTGTTGGTTCCTCAAGTTCGTGATGGGGAGATAAAGAGGATCCAATGGTGGTCCATTCAACGAAGTGAGAGGCGTTGGAAGACCATCCAAGCATTTATTGGGAAGTGGTCTGACAAGCTTCGCCAAGACATACTGTAGACACCGAGTCGGAGGACCTGTGACGAAAACCTGAAACAAGACGGTCGAAGCGATTGGTTCCGGAAGTTTTTGAAAAAATATAAAGAATAATAAGCAAAGAAAATTAACGGCAGGGCACGGGTGCTTAGCGGCATCCTGCACGCGGACGACAATGGTCGAACGCCCGCTCGGCGGCACGGGACGTGCGCTCGGCGTCCGTCGGACGCATCGCGAGTGGCACGCCCCTGACGTCCGAATAATGCCCAGGTCTGGTGGCACGGTGCGCGCTCTCGTGCGTGCCCGGTGGCGCGAAACGCGCGTTCGGCGGCCGCGATGTGTGAGCATCCGACGGCGCGATACGCGCGCTCGGTGGTCGCAGGGTGCGCGTGCCCGACGGCGCGAGGCGCGCCCCGAAGGTCGTCGGACGAGCGCCCAACCACGTCGGGCGAACGCCCAACGAACGTTGGGCGAACGCCCAACGATGGTTGGGCGCGGGCGCCCCAACGTTGCGTTGGGCGCTCGCCCAACGAATGTTGGGCGGCCGCCCAACATGCCTTGGGCGGCCGCCCAACAACTTTGGGCGACGCCCAATTTTATTTGGGCGTCGCCCAAAGTTCCGGGACCCGTTTCCCTATATAAGGGCACGGATCCCAAGACAAAAAGGAGGAGGAGGCTTTTTGGAGGAGGAAAACTTTCTCACTCTAAATATTTTTAGAGAGAGAGAGTGGATTTTTTTGAGAAAAATATTTTTTTTTCTCAAAAATTCCAAATTTCCTAAGTTCAATTTTTACTAAATTTTCATTAAAAAACGGAAGCTCGCGGTTCGTGGAATCAATCGGCTTCGACTGTCAGATACCGAATTAAAGGTATTATCCGAGGACTAGACTCTTTATTTAATTTATTTCTCTCCTTCTAGTTATTTTTTTTTATGTTATAGTTTTTTATTCCTTTAGTCATTTATTTATTTTGTCACGTTTTATTTAGTTAGCATATTTATTTAATTTTCGTTTCGTGTTAAATAAAATTCGGTTTTGTTTTAAAATAAAAACCTCGTTTTGACATCCCAATACGAACCGTGATCCGATGAAAAGGTAGTTCGGGTGTCGAAAACGTTGTAATTATAAGTTTTTTAATTTAAAAGAAATTTCCAAATAATGTTTTAAAATAAAAACATCGTTTTAGGAACTTCCGTTTTCGACTATGATCCATTTTCGGTAGTTCGGAAGTCCAAAACGATTGAATTAGATTTAATTTAAGGCTTTTGAACAAATCTGAAAAATATTGGAGTGCTGTTGTAATTTGTCAATTCTGTCACTAAAGGCTGTTTACCGACGGATTTTCCGTCGGTAAAGCTGCCAAAATATAAAAAATGCCATTTCAGTCCCTTTTACTTAACTTTTAGACTTTTAATCCTTAGTGTATATATATATGATTATGTAATACATGTTTTTCAACTTATTTTAGAACTTTAGTATATATATCTATTTTAGAATATTTGTATATCTCTTTTTATTCTATTTTGTAATATAAGTATAAATATATATATATGTATTTCCCTTTTTTATTAACTTAGGTTATATTTAAATATTAGTTACTTGATATTTTGAGAAATAATGAATAGACATTAGCATATGGTATTTTTGATATTTAAACTATATTAATTATGTATATATATGTATAGTTTTTTTAGAATATTTGGGTTATTTTAGTGATTATTGAGTTAAATTATTTTTAGATAAGTATTACTTTCTTAGTTATAGGATTTACTTATTATTTTCACATTTCAAAGTATAAGATATATTATGTTTATTATCTTCATATACATATAGTGATTTTTGGTTAAATCTTATTTTCTTATCTTTCTTTTTGATTTAAATGTATACATATATATATATGGTCTAAAACCATTTTCTTTATTCTTTTGGCCCATTCATGGGTCCATGTTTCAAAAGGGCTTCATTTGAGTGTAAATGTTAATTTATTGTAATTATAATAGTTAAAGAGTCCATTAAAGCAAGTGGGGAAAATAAATCACCAAAAAGAGAGTTTTCAATTGAATTATTTAAACTAATGTTTTTTTTTAGATTTGTAATGTAAATAAATGGAGTCATTCTTGTTAATATTTCAAATCGTCTTCAAAATACCAAGTTTTAAAACCCTAATCCGTTCCAAAGGCGGATTTTAGGATCATTGTAATTAAAATCGTTTTCTTTGCGAATAATAGAGTTTTGAACCATTTTCTTAAAGAATTTGTACAAAATAAAATTGACTTGTATGTTTAACCATGTTTTCTCATTAAAAGGTTTTTTTTATCTCAAACGTTTTCAAATACTCGAGTCATTCCAACGGCGATTCGGGTAAACTTCATCAAACGGGGTTTTAAAACGCACTTGAATCATTCCAACGGCGATTAAGGTGCGAACCATGTAAATAAATCTGTTTTTGGGAAATAAGTTAGTGTAGAATAAACACACGATATAATATTTAATACGGTTGTAAATAAATCACTTCTTTCTTCCTCCTCTCTGTGTATGTATAAACATAAATAGGTGATTCTTTACTGATGTGGCTTTTCAATATCATATGCTCAAAACGGTTTCTAAAAAGAGAAAGAAAAGGGTTTCAAATGAATTTTAAACTTAAAGAAGTATACGATTAGTCCGTTATCGCCTAACATGCTGAGTAGGAGGCCGGTGGTTCATAACCGGGCGATGTCGAGGTGGCTAGTAGCCTTTCTCCGGAAAGGAGCTAGCCTTCTCGGCTCGTACCTAAGTTTCCCGAACCCACACCGGTCTCCCGCAAGGGATTGGTGTTCATTTTCCCATTCGTGGGTGGCGACTCTTCCATATCTCCGAGCTCCGGTCCTGCCGAGCAGCTTGATTCCACGATTGGTTGCTTTCGGCGCCAATCACCGCTTACGTCGCCATGAGGTTGTCCACCCCCCGGTCCGCCCGGGAGATTAGGCCGCGGCACCTCGTCTAACACATACCATTCGATGTTGGTAGAGGATTCGATATTGGTGAAGATTGGGAGATGAGTACCATGGAAGGTGAAAGCCGGGGTGAGGCACTTGTGGAGATATGGGGAAAAGCTCATGAGGAGAAGGTGACTCCGGCAATATTTGGAGTGGACTCCTTGAATTCATCTCGAACAACACCTTGGTTTGATTTGAGGGCTTGGGTCCCTTCACAATGAACACGTCTCATCAATATGTGGCAAGCAACTTGGAGTCAATTTCTTTTTAAGAGAGAGTGTATGATGCGAGGCATCTCTCCCTAGGATCGGGTCCGGACGAGGGAAGTCGGAGGAAGAACCAAGCAAGAGCAACAAGCGAGTAAGGAGGCCAAAACAGTGCCACACAACACACCAGCAGCTCAGACACGCTCCGCGTGGATTAAAGTAAGCTCCGCGGGAAGGAAGGTGACCGGGAGAAAAGTTCATCAGCCAAACTACGCCCCGCGTAGATTTGGGCACGCTCCGCGTAAAATAGCTACTGATCCAAAGAAGAGCTCAACAACCAACTACGCTTCGCGTAGATTTGGGCACGCTCCGCGTAAAATGGCTACTGATCCGGAGAAGAGCTCAACAGCTAATCTACGCTCCGCGTACCTTCACTATAAGGAACTTGCTTCTTACTCCAGCTTCCTCCTTATTTACAATCCTGCCACTCCTTATTTACACATTTGCCACTCCCTAATTAAAACCCTACCACTCTTATATTTACACCCATGCCACCTCCTTATTATTGCCCCATTTTACCCTCTAACCTTACTCTTTAATTAATTATGTAAGTTAGCCTTTATTGTAATTTTGTTTAGGGTTTTAGATGATATAAATTCATCTCTTTCTATTGTAAACTTAACTTTTTATCAATCAATATTAAATCTTCTTCAATAAGCTTGTTAAGGTTTTCACCTTCAACAATGGGGAATTCTTATTTCCTATGGATTTAGTACATAAAAACCCGGGATTAACTCCTTCTAGTTTAGCTAGAGAAAAAATATCTTTGTAAGTTTACGATTAAAACTTTCAGTGGAAACCGATCTGTATCAGACAGAAAATAACAGAGTAACATGATCATTTTGTATAGTACAATGACTATCCTAAAAACTAAGATATGTTCGGTTTAAAATATAAAAATAGATAAAAGAACCAAATGATTAATATTAATAAAAGATAGGGATCTCATAATGTGTTTTTTAAAATAGGAAGACTAAACAATATGTTACGTAAAAAGGTAGGGAATAATAAATTATTTACCTTTTTTATTCAACAAAATTCTTTTTTTTAGTAATTGAAAATCTACATCCAAGACTGTTATTTCCATTTACAATACTGAATATATGATTTTTTTACTTCCTTCTCTTCCTTTTCATATTTGTAGGATTAGTGAGACGAGTGATTAGAAATCCGAATTTAAGTTCAATTCAATTCAATAATTTTTTATTTTATTTTATTTGCTTAGTTTAATTACATTTTCTCATATTCTTGAGTAACTTATAAATTGAAATTTGAAAATCAAGTAAAATATTAAACAAAGCAAATTTGCCCTAGTGGACCTTGCCGCTACTCCCTACGATTAGGGTGTTAGTCCGCCGCTGCCTTTGTGGTCACCGGCCGCCGTTCTGGACAAAGGAGTTTGCCGCCTTACCCATCTCCGATTAGCATCCAGGTACTTATTTCTCCTTCTATTTTGTTGCTTGGTGCTGTATTCTCTGAATTCGATGGAGGCGAATTTGGACAAACTGATTGGGAAGGTTAATCTAAATGATGGGGAAGAGGAAATCATTGATAATGTTGAAACAGAGACACAAACTGAACGATGGTGTATTACAGGTCGTATACTGTCGGTGAAACCTTTGAATGTTCGAATTTTAACAGCTGCCTTGAGAGGACAGTGGCGCACCAGTAGATTCGTGATTGAGGAAGGGGAAGACGGGCGATTCGCTTGTGAATTTAAATCGCGATGTGACAGAGATAGAATCCTAAGGGAGGGACCATGGACATTTGAACGCAATTTGATCCTGCTGGCGGGAGTTCATTGTCATGAGAAGCCATCAGAAATACCCCTCACCCATTGCTCTATGTGGGTTAGGATATATGACCTCCCACTGAACCAAAGAAACCCAATTATGGTGCAGAGCATAGGAAACAGAGTTGGAATTGTTATGCAAGTACTAGAAAGATTAGAGTCAGAAACAACAAAGGAGAAGCCATTTGGGTTTTTTTCAGATATGAAAAGCTCCCCAATTACTGCTACTGGTGTGGAATATTGGGACATACACATGATGACAGTGAGGATATGCCGGAAGAGCTTACGGAAGTGGAAGATTGGCCCCATGGCCCCTCATTAAGGGCTTCACCTATGAAGATGCAGAGTTCAAACCCAGTAGGAGCTCGGGATAGTATCAGGCAGACCAAATCCAATACAGAGGGGGGAAATTTAGCTGATCAACGGGCCGAATCAAGCTTAGTTGGGACTACACAGGTGCGCAGAAAATTAGCTCTAGAAACTGGGGGAGCTACATCACAGACTAGTGCTAATAGGGTCAAAAAGAGGGCTGCTGCTACTGTATCACAAGAACAAATTGGAATTCATAGTCCAATGGGATCGAATGACAAACAGGGAGCCAAGCTGAAGCCCCGTACAGCCAGAATCAACAGGGAAAGGCAAAAAATTATGGCGGACAATGTTGGGGGAATCAAAACAGGGTCACTCAAGAGGTGAGTGGAGGAGGAAGTGACTATGAAAGAGGCAATGGAACCAAAAAAGCAGTGTGTTGACACTACAAAAAAGCCAAGGGTGGGGGACTCTGAGGAGGCCCACCCCCAACAATGAAAATCTTAAGCTGGAACGTTCAAGGTCTGGGTAATCCTTGGACGTTCAGAGCCTTTAAGAAATTAATGAGGGAGCACAACCTAGACATCCTTTTCCCGATGGAGACTCGGATAAGGGAGAAAGAAATAAGCTATCTGAGTCAGTGTTTTTTGGATTTCAATTTTTTTGTTATCAGTGCAATAGGGAAGAGTGGTGGGCTAATTTTGGCGTGGAAAAAGGAGGTTGAGCTTGAAATTAGACAGTACTCTCAACATTGTGTTTACTTTTTTGTTCATCAGAATAGTTCGGTTCAGTGGAGAGGTATCAGAATGTATGGTTGGCCGGAGAGACAGAATAAGCACCTAACTTGGGATCTGTTGCAGCATCTTGGTAATCGGGATTCTTTTCCGCTTATATGTTTTGGTGACTTTAATGAGATCATGTGGTCAAACGAGAAATTGGGGGGCGGATACGTGACGATAGGGAAATGGAGGCTTTCCGTCGATGTTCAGCTAGTTGTAATTTACAAGATTTGGGCTCTGCTGACTCGGGTTTTACATGGTACAACCGCCGGTTCGGGAATGAGGCGATATGGGAGAGGCTTGATCGCTTCTTGGGAAATGACTCATGGATGCTCCTGTACACTACGAATGCGGTTCAACATCTCCCGCGACTCTCATCTGACCACAACCCAATTCTGTTAGATACTACAGACAGGGGGCAGCGTCGGAACTGCACCGTTAAACGTTTTCGGTTCGAAAATGGCTAGCGAAATTTTCCTCAGTGCAAAAATTTAATCCAGCAAAGTTGGACCGTTGGTAATGGAAATGACCACCTGCAGCAGCGGATTGAGGAAGTGGCAAGGAGGTTGCAGAATTGGGACAGAATTAACTTCATCGATATTCGACGGCAAATACAGGAGACCTCGGCAGCTCTTGACCGTTTGCAGAAACAGGTTGATCCTAACAGTAAACCCAAAGAGGCTCTCCTCACCAAACAACTCTCGGAACTGCTTCTGCTGGAGGAACAGAAATGGAAACAGAGAGCCAGTATCGATTGGCTGAAAGCTAGGGACCGAAATACTGGTTTCTTTCACGCAAAATGCAATGCAAGAAGGAGAAACAACAGCTTACAAAAACTACAAAATGAAGGTGGATAGTTGGTAGAAGGGTGGGACAGAATTGAAGAAGTGGTCCTGAGGTATTTCAACGATCTTTTCTCCACTTCTTCGCCTATGGAAAGGGAAGAAGTTGCTGCGAAAGTGGACTCCCGACTGACAGAAGAGCAAGTCATAAGGCATCAGGAACCTTTCAGCAAAGAGGAGGTATTCCAGGCGCTACATCAGACGCATCCCAACAAATCGCCGGGGCCTGACGGCATGTCATCGACTTTTTTTCAGTCTTACTGGGACATAATTGGAATGGATGTGAGCACATTCATTCTGAAAATCCTTGCTAATGGTGAGATGCCAGCTGAGCTGAACCACACCCACATCGCGCTTATCCTTAAGGTTAAGAACCCGACCAAAATGTAAGATCTCAGGCCCATTACTTTGTGTAATGTTCTGTATAATATTGCATCCAAAACTATAGTGAACAGGTTAAAATCGGTCCTCCCTGATCTTATTCATGAATCTCAGTCGGCTTTTGTTGCAGGCAGGCAGATAACTGACAATGCTATTATTGCATTTGAAGCATTCCACAGCATGAAAACTAAACTGAAAGGTTCAAAAGGGAACTTTGCCCTTAAAATTGATATGAGCAAGGCCTATGATAGGGTCGAATGGCTTTTCCTAAGGCATGTGCTGCAGCAGATGGGATTCCCAGGTCATTTTATCAAACTAATTACAATGTGTATTTCTACGATTTCTATGTCAGTTCTACTTAATGGTCATCCGACAAGGACAGCTAGGGGTCTTCGATAGGGGGACCCCATTTCCCCGTACCTTTTTCTGCTATGCGTCGAGGCCCTTTCAGCTAATATCAGATTTGCAATTGCACAGAGACAACTCCACGGTATTAAGATAAGTAGAACCAGCCCAGTTATATCACATTTATTCTTTGCTGATGACTCTATTGTATTTGGGAAAGCAAACTTAGTTGAAGCGAAAACAATTAGAAGTATCCTGAACCAGTATGAGGGGGCATCGGGTCAGATTATTAATTTTGACAAATCTGAAATCTTTTATAGCTATGGGGTCCTTGAAGCCCACAGGCAACAAATTTGCTCACTCCTTTGGGTGAGAGAAACAGGAGCCTTTCCCAAATACATGGGCCTGCCCACAGTTATAGGCAGATCGAAGAAACTGATTTTTAGCTCGATCAAGGACCGTATCAGAAAGCGATTGCAGGGATGGGAAGAAAAATTTCTCTTTGCTGAAGGTAAGGAAATTCTAATCAAAGCGGTAATCCAGGCCATCCCTCAGTATATCATGTCTTGCTTCCTCCTACCGGATTCAATCTGCTCTGAGATATAGGGAATAATCAGCAATTTTTGGTGGGTGGCAAACTGGCAAACGGTCAATCCATTAGCTCGCCTGGGAGGCCATATGCCAAGCAAAGGATCAGGGTGGCCTTGGTTTCAGATGGTTACAATCTTTTAGCTTGGCTTTACTTGCTAAGCAAGGGTGGCGGATCCTCAATAGTCCGAATTCCCTATGCGCACGAATTTTGAAAGCCAAATACTTTCAAAATACGGATTTCTTATCGGCAAAGTTGAGCACAAGCCCGAGCTTCTTTTGGAGAGGGGTCATGAAAGCCCGAGAGATTATTCGTAGAGGTGTGATGTGGAGAGTGGGTGATGGGCGATCGATCAGAATTATGGATGATAATTGGGTCCCGGGTTTAAACCACCAAAAACAGATTATTTAGACTCAGACGCCGGGACTGGTGCTGGTCTCCGAACTGATTGATAGCGTGACACATGACTGGGACCGGGAGAAGCTAACGAACAATCTGATCCCGTCTGACCTGGCTGAAGTTGTTAAAATCCGTTTAAGTTATAGGCTTCCTACCGACGAGTGTTATTGGGGAGCTGATCGTAAGGGATTGTCTACGGTTCGTAGTGCGTATTATGTGGCGAAAAAGCTGCGAATTACAAACATGGATAAACCTGGACAGTCCGAAGAGAGTTCAAACTAGTTTAGCAAAGTGTGGCGAATGAAATTACCGTAAAAAATTCTACATTTTTGCTGGAAACTCCTTAAGGGCGTACTGCCGTGTATGGCGGAGCTTGCACGCCGCGGAATCCCGGTTCAGAACCGCTGTAAGTTTTGCTCCCAACCCAATGAATCTTTGACCCATATTTTTATCTTTTGTACAGCAGCAAAATTGGTTTGGAAATCGGCCCCAATATCGCAGAGGTTGGACAAGTTTCGGGTGGACTCGATCGGATCATGGTTACAACACTGCTTTGAAACTCTCCCTCCCCCAGAACGACATCGGACTGTTACGATCATATGGTGGATGTGGTTCCGTCGGAATAAATTTTTACACGAAGATGTTTGGACGGAGACGGAGCTGCTGCTGCTAAAGGTGGACAACTACATAAGCGAAATTGATGAGTGCATTTACCCCGAGCCAGCGAACCCGCAACAAGGTACTTTTCCTACTCATATTAATTCTGGCTTTACAAGAGTATGGTATCCTCCCCCGAGCGGCGTCATAAAAATAAATTGTGATGCCAAATTCGGCGATAATGGCCATGCGTGTAGAGCTGGATTAATTGCTAGGAATGATAAAGGGGAGGTTATGGCTACAGCAAGGGTACCGCTTAGATTCTGTGAGTCGGCAGAAGAAGCCGAACTGCAGGCGGTTTTGGAAGGCCTTCTACTAGCACGAGATTGCTCTTTCAATAATATCATGATCGAAACAGATGCACAGACGATTGTAAAGACCCTCCAATCCAAAGAATTTCCAGCCTCAACACTGCGTTTTCTCTATGAGGATGTTGCCACTTGGTTCTCAATTTTTCAGTCATCGTCAATTCATTTTGTAGGTAGAACAGGAAATCATGTTGCTCATTTTATGGCTCAATGGGCCGAGGATCTCCAGGACTCTATGGTGTTTATAGAGGACTGTCCGGCTCCCATTTGGCAATTCGTACACAATGATGTAACCTCATTCATTATTTAATTCATTGATTCTTTTCTCAAAAAAAAAAAAAAAAGTAAAATACGATATTATAATTTTCTTAGAATTAAATTGAGAGTACTTGTGTGACAAGTTTGCAAAATTACCAACCATAACTAGTTTCGCAACTAATGAAAATATGTGAAATGCATTTGTTACCTGTCCATGGGTCGGGCCTGGCGGGCTTTTGTGTAAAAGTGCTCGTCCCAAGCCCAGCCCAGTCCAGCCCAACCCAGTATTAATTTAGGCGGGCTCGGGTCGGGCTAGGCTCGGGCCTAAAAATCAAATTCCAAGCCCAACCCATATAAGTCCACCTAAAAAAATATACATAATTTCCAATTATAAAAAATCAAATTTATACTTAAAATAAATATTTAATTATAAATATATAAATTTTTTAATTAATATTAATAAGGCGGGCCGGGCTGGACCGGCCCGTGATATTTTTATATGTCCCAAGCCCACCCAAAAAATAGGCGGGCTTTGGCGGGCCTGGGCCGGGCTGGGTCTAAGAGTAAATTTCATTGTCCAAGCCCGGCCCAAGGGAAACGGGCCTGGACGGGCCGGGCGGGTACCCGGGTCCGTAGCCAGGTCTATTAATTAGTAATCGAACTTGATTCACGTATTAGAAATATTTTACAAACAAGCGATGATTTGCTACATTAATTAAATTAAATTGAATTATAGTAGGAAAATTCAATTGTCTGTTGCTTGAAACTTATTGCAAGGGGCAAGAGAAATCTTTCATTGTGAAAAAAACAATTTCTATCTAAGAGCCAAATTTGATATTATTATGTTTTAAATCGAAAGTAAAAATGTATTTGAATTCATTATGCAGTGATTACACAAAACAATTATAGTGGTAGCGGTTGATTGACCTTCTAGGATTACACAAAACAATTATAGTGGTAGCGGTTGATTGACCTTCTAGGATTAAAAGTTATTGAACGTCTACACTCGATAAGGAAGGATGTAGATTTTTTTAATTGCTTCTGTATTAAGGACTATAATTCTCTATTTATAGATAAAATATAAACGTTGTAATTATCATTCTGTCCATCATATAATTAGAATAGTATAATGGGATATCTATGCATAATTAAGGGATAATTTTAAAAATAACTCATGTGCTTTCTTTGATTTATGTGCTTTCTTTGATTTGCAGATGAGTATCTGCGAGTTTTTTTTGTTGCAAAAAGAGAACTGAGATTCTCGTCCATTTGCAAAACCAAAATCTTTTAGGTTAATATTGTCAATTTGTCCATGAATGATCTCACACTAGAAAATTTCAAGAAATTAAATTTGTTTAGCACCATATTTACTATGAAACCACATTTTTTTTTATTTTCCAGAATCGTTTTTTAGTTTTCTCTTTAAACATGAACTTTCTCTCCTAACTAAGAAACACATAAATGACCTTAAAACTAAAAAATTTGAAAATCAATTGCAAAAAAATCAACTTATTCAATATGAAACAATTTAATCAATTTTAAAAATCAATTGCACATAATTTCATTTACTTTTAAATCAATTTTAAATTGTAATAACACAAATTCATCGACTTTAAGATAATTTTAATCTATTTTACAACATTTCAGATACCTTATTTCACAAATCCACCAAATGCAAAACAATCTAATCCAACATCACACAAATTAATACGAAACCAATAAACCAAGTTCAATTAATTTGAGCAAATTTTAAACACTTTCACAAAAAAGAAAAAAATGTAATTTCACTTACTTTAAAACATTAAAGAAAAACGCTAAAACTAAACAATCTATACCATAAAAAAACATTAAAAACAACATTCATAAAAATTAAACAAAAAAAAAGTTTGGAACAATAGAAAACATACATACAACTTATGACTGTACATAATTTCCTTGTTATCACATTTAAAATGTTACTTAATTAGTAACTTTTGGGTCACTTCTTCGGGCTTCTTCTTTGTAATTATCTTCTTAACTTTATTATCATCAGTATGCAACTTCTTGGATGGCTCTTTCTACGGCTCTTCAAAGAATCAACACCCTTAACAACATTTCTCCTCTTTCCAATACTACTAACATATAAAGAAATATGCAAACCAAAGCTTTACTGTCGAAATTAGAAGAAGTAGAAGAAGGAAGAATGAAACAAACTTTCTTATTACGCATTGTCATTCACAAAAACTCGAAAATCCAAACAGACCGAAATAAACAAAAATCATAGGGAAACAAAAAATATGGTTAATTCAAAAAAAAAAATCATGCGGCCACACTGATTTGCAAATAAAACTCTGTTTTTTCTTTTATCAAAACGAGATTGTCCCATTGCAAAATCAAAAACTTTCGGATTGACACGGTTAGTTTCACTGTTTACGACCTCAAAATAGTGAATTCTAAGAATTTGATGATATTTTAAGCACTTTTAATTACTCAAATATAAGTTCTGATGTCATTTAAGTGTTGTTTGGCAATGAGAGAAAAAATAAATGTTTAGAGAGAGAAATCTCTAAAAATGATGATTTAAAAAAAATTAAAAAATATAATTACATAGTAAATAGTGTATTAAACAAATTTAATTTTTGAATTTTTTTTTTTATTTTGAAGTCATCAATATCAAATTGGCGACAAAAAAAAAAAAACCTCAAAAAATCATCTCCGTAACTACATGGGTTGTTATGGAATTACCCAACAATTAATCAAACAAAAAAAAATTGATAAGAAAAAAAAAACTCTAAAACAAATTCAATAGCAAATGACAAAATTTGGAGAAAGTAACAGCAAGAGAAAAACAACTAAAAAAAATACGTGGCAGAATGTCCTCTAAAATTAATATTTTGCATAAATTCCCCTATTACTTATATTGGTTGGGCCGAGCTAGATATGATCAGAAATCCAGCCTATTCAAAATCTATAAGCTGGGCCGGTTAGCAATTTGAAACTCTAAAGAACCTAGATAAGGCCCATATACATTTGCATAATTTCCACCAAGCCCATATACATTTGCATAAGTAGGATTTATTTATTTCAGAATATTTTACATAATAAGGGGAAAATTAAATAGTTATGAAACAGAAAAAAAAAAGATTTTTAGAATACTAGACAAGGTTTCTATTGATCAGAATTATTTTTTAGAAAAAAAAAATTATATATGATTTTGGGCTAATGTTTTATTTGTGTTTTGTTAAAAAAAAAAAAATCATAATACTACGTAAGTATTTAAAAAAGAAAACAATTATTCAACAAAATTAACTTACCCGTGACCTAATTCTCACAAGAAAACTTTAAGGATAGCATCTAAAGCAGCATTTTTTTTTTTAATTTAAAATAACTTTACCATAAATTTCAACACATATATCATATCATCCAATCTAAGCAGCATTTTTCAATTTATAATAATAATAATAATAATAATAATAATAATAATAATAATAAAATTCTTAAAATCGAACCTATGAGTCCAGCCACACCTTCAATTGGAATAATAATTTTTTGGTCCAGCTAGCTTAGGCTAAGTTTGATGTAAAGGAAGTGAGGCCCAAGCTAAATTGTCAAATTGATATCTAATTTTTAATTGGGAAAATTTTGTGATTTGATTGATTTGTAAAGACAGTTTGGTGGTTTAAGACTTTGCAAATAGGAGTTGAGATTTGTGAAGTTTGTAGTTAAAAGATATGCGAGTCAAGTTTTCAACGACACAATACATGTATTTAGTTAATTTGCAAAGTGAAACATTATATATGCAGTAATTTACAAAGCCAATTTTTGTTTTTTTTTTTTTTTGAGAAAAAACATAATTGTTTTATTCATAAAAAAAATAGAACATCTCAATGGCCCTGTTTGGCAATTAGCTGTTAGCTGTTAGCTGATTACATTAGCTGTTAGCTATTAGCTAATTACATTAGCTGATTTGACTAGCTGTTTGTGTAGACCTGTTTGGTAAAAATTAGCTGATTAATAATAGCGGTTTGTGCAAAAAGACGAATAAGGGCATTTCTTTTTTTAATACATAAAAATATACATAAAATAATTAGGGTTAAAGAAGTCCATTAATTTTAATATTGCAAAACGCTAATTGAAAAAGCTTATTTTAGGAGCTTTTTCTAAATTAGCGTTTTCATCCCAAAACTCTCTTCCAAACCTCTCTGCACCAAACACTCCAATCAGCGGTTTCAGTGGTCAAACCGCTAAAGTTGGTCAAAACCGCTCTTTTTATCCCAAAACGCTCTTTACCAAACAGGGTCAATATAAATAATTAAAAATTACAATTCAGAAATACATTGGAGGCGGTTGAATCCAATAACAATAGATAGTACTTAAAACTGTTTTTGGTACAATGCCGATGATGACTACATAGTCTTTTTCTTCGGAAATAACTCACAATCTTTTAATAAACTAGATTTATGTGATGGTCGATAAAACTCTTCCATTTTTCATTAATGAAAACATGATAACACATATAGGGCATGTGACAACACCCATATAGATATACATGCTACAACCACTTATAAAGAGAGAAAGAAAAAACTATAAATAAATAAGAAACAAACAAACAGACCTACCATAATAGATCAATAAAAAAATAAAGCAAAGAAGAGATTCATCCTAAAAGCTAGAAGAAACCCCCAAAACTTAGATGAAGAAAAAAAGATTTTTTTGACGGATAGGTTTAGGTTTCAACCAACTCTTTTCAGTTTATGTTTATTACAAAGTCAGTTTTTTTATTATTAAAAATCACTCACTTTAGGGGTAAATAGTAGGGGTGCACACAATAATCCGAAAAACCGAAAAACCAAACCGAAACCGAACCGAAAATAAGGTTAACCGAAACCGATGGACTAGTGTACGGTTTTTAATTTTAAAAATAGTGGTTAATGGTTACGGTTACGGTTTTTATGTTCCAAAAACCGCGGTTAACCGAAACCGACCGAATTCAATTAAATATATAAAAAATATAATATATAGTTTCATCAATTATATTAATAATATTAATCAACTCCACTTCACCAATTATATTATGCAATTCCTCAATTATCAATTTATTATTATGTTATTTTAGTTATACTAACTAAGTTACACAATTTTATATAAAAAAAACTAAGTTACAAATTATCAATTGTAAGATTTTTATAGCTAATCATTGATCTTTTATTATTTGAAGTGTTAGTGTTTTGAAATAGAAAATTCTACTTGTATCCCTACTCTTTTTATTATAACTCACCCTTCAAGTATCAAAAATATTTTTTTTTTTATTCCAACCCGAGAGACAACTTCTCCAGATTAATTAGGATAAATAATTTTAATAACAATAACCCAAATATATGAATACTAATATATAATTTTAGCAAAGTGTCTTCTAAGTTCCATTAAATTAATCACTGCCATACTTACTAAAAAAATCACTATCATATTCTTTGTATTAACTAATTATATTTATTTGCATTTCTTATCTTCAAATGCCTAAGTATTTAAATTGATGAAAATTTATGAGCTATTTTGAAACATTAAACTTTGATTTGATTAGTAGTGAATGTTACAGACTTTATAATACTTTAGTTAATTTTATTTGGCACTAAACTTTCATTTCAATTCTTTTATTATTTTTTATGTTTATTTACTAATGGTTAGAAACCGAAATAAAAGGTTAACCGACCGAATAATTGGTTAACCAATTAGTGGTTAACCGAATTTAATGGACTAGTGTATGGTTAGTATATTTAAAAAACCGATGAAATAGTTAACCGACCGAATTAACCTTAATGGACTGGTTAACCAACCACGTGCACCCCTAGTAAATAGTAATGATAATAATTTTTTTAATGAAAATGATCGAAACTTGTAAGCACGATAATTAGTCACGATAACTATTATGCCTTTTAGATAGATTGGTATCAAAGGTAAAAAGTTAGGGTTATATGACAACTTTAGAAGCAACATTTGATACAAAGAGAATTTGCTCTGCACAAAGTAAACAAAACACAATTGGTTCAATTGGAAGGTGCTAGCACACTATTGGAATCTGATTGTTTCTTTCCCGTGTGTGATAGTAGAGGAAGTTCACATTACAACTCCTCATTTCTCCATATATCATCTCTGTTTATTATTTTCAATCTGAATGAGAGAGATAAACATGTTTTTCTAGCTTTTATTACATGTTTGGATCCTTGAAATCGTCTTTGAGTTGTTTAGAACAAGTTTCCACCATTAGTTTCTTTGGTTTAAAACCTCACATCATCGCCCCTTCCCCGAATATGAGGATAAAAAAATCTCTATTCTCACCTTACGGGAATCCTATCGGGGATTCTCTGTCCCAGACTAGGTGGATCCTCAATGTTTGCAACCCTGCATGAGTTGTGCCTTCAACAAATCAAAGTTATTCGTAATGAGTTTAACAGTCAATTGACTGGTGAGATTTGGAAAAGAAAAATTTAGGATTATGTTTAGTCAAAGTGTAACGAAATTGAGGATTGTTGCGAGAGACTTGTATTTGTGGAGTGGAAGAGTGTATCGAATGCGTTGATAAAAACAAAAGGATGTGCAACATTGGAATTAGTATCAAACATGAAGGAACCGAGGGCAAAGATGGTGACAACGACGACAATGGAAGTTGCAACATGATTAGTAGACATTTTTCTGGTGTTATGCAACTAGCTCTAATACCAGAAAAAGTAGGAGAAATTACAAAAAAAAAAAAAAATCACATGATTGCATTGTTTTACGTGTAGGTATTTATGTTTTTTTTTTAATGTTTGTGGCTATTCCATTAACAAAATTGATGGATTTACTTCAAGCCGTTAAAAGGATGACTTGACATACTCATATTTTTATTAAAAAAAAAAATCTCTCCTATTCTTTTTTTCAATTTGAAATTTCCAAAAACGAATTATGAAATTACTAGAAATTCTAAAATTTCCATGATCATTTTGGAATTTATAGAATTTCCAAAATCGTTGTGGATTTCCGATTGTTATGTTCAATATGAACCCTAATTATATAAATCAAGGTTAATCACATATCTCTAATGGTTACTTTTTTTTAGATAATGAGTATCCCGAGGTATATGACCTTTTATTTTTTTATTAATTAACCATTGATTTTTTATTTGGACATATTAAACTTCTAATCATTTAGTTATTACTTACGAAATTAGTTAGTTATGAACCTCTAATTCAATTAAAAAATCGTTATTAATCTAATTTGTATTTGAAATTATATTATTTACAGTTTAAATTAAGACTTTTAGAGTTTCCTAGTCACATTACACATATTAAACACTACTTTCAAATCAGGGAAAATACAATTTTCGAACATAAATGAAGTAAATAATATTCTGTTAACCGAGTTTTATTTCAAAACTTTTTTTTTTTTGTCAATAGATGCTTAATGTGATAAAAAAAAAAAAATAAAGACCAAGAATTTACTATATCTAAATAAATAATTACGAACCTTAATGAACGGAAAAAAAATTAAAAATCATGAGCCGGGCCGAATGATGATTTTTGGCCTTATTTTACTATAAATATAATTATCATATATTATACACTATTAATATTTTAATTTTAGTTATGTTGTTTAAGATAAGAGATTTTTATTATTTAATTAGGAGTAGTAGTTAGTAGTGATAGTAATTTCGCCACCAAAGAAATTCACAACTTGTTACCATTGTTTTCTCAAAAGATACTTCTTCCAGTAAGGCGGCCAGACGGTGGCCGTGAATTCTGAGGCTATAAATCTAAAACGGAGTCAAACTGAATAATTTCAGAATTGAGTCAAACAAAGTCTCATTTGGCCTTCCCCAACGCTCCTCCTCCTCCTTATCCTCTTCCTCCCTCCCCTGGATTACTACGGAACAACCGTTAAAAATTCTCAGGTTAGTACCGGAATCAAATCTTCCTTTCTTAAATTCCACCAGACATTAACATCTTAATTCTGATTCTAGCTATACAATTCCTTCATGAAGAAAAAACCTATGATTATTTCAAGACAAGAAGAGGAGCCGGCCTCTCCGTCGTCGACAATTGATGAACCACGGCAGGTCGATGAGAATGATAAAGCAGAGGCAACAACAGTTGTGGATTGTAAAACCCCTTCGGCGAAGGAGAATAGGATCTCTGAGATGCTGACCTGTCCTCCAGCTCCGATGAAGCCTAGGGTTTGTCCGGCTTATTTTCAGAGAAAGATTGGGGCTATGAAGCTTTTCTATGAACTAGAAGCACTAAAGGAACCGCTAACCAAGGCATGAAAAATTCTTCACAGGATCATAGATTGATAGCTTATAAATACCATACCACAAGCATTCATAATTGATCAAGTAGATAATTCCGATTCTTTTAGTTTTTTTCTGATAAATTGTTAACACACTATCCGTTTTTGTTTGCCTATTGATTTCTTTATTTTTTTCTGGTGGATTTGATTGTTCAACCTAAATCGAAGAAAATAGTCTAGTCGTTTATGCTCTGTAAATCCATTCTCGAATATTATTCATTTTATGCTCAGTGGTTTGAATTCCAACTCTGTTGTAAATCCAGTGAGTCTATCAATTATATTGAAATCAAATTTAGTTAGAAATTTGTAAAGTAGTGAAACAGCAGAAATTGGGGCCATCTGGCGTGGATTAGGCCTGCTGGAACCTCGGTTCTGCGAGCTAATTCAGTAACTTGGGGAATGCTTGGTAGTACATTATTACATAGCCTTGTTACAATATGTGGTACAAAACATTGCCTTCTTTTATTAAATATTGGCGAGAAATTTGCAGCACTTATTTGGTGCACAAAGGCTTGAGAATAATGGGGAGGCCATATTGTGGCCTCAAAGCTAGGTAATCAACTGGAGCATGTTTATAATCAGAGGAAAGGGAAAAGGAAAACCTCTGAAGAATCATTGAAAGAACGGTTTTTACTTCCATCATAGCGAAGTTCTGGCCAACACAACTCCTCGGACCAAATCCGAAGGCAAGAAAAGCATTCGGGTGTTTCGCAGCCTTAGAAATACCATTTGAAAACCGAAATGGATTGAACTCGTCCGCATCGTCTCCCCAATATTCTTTGCTCCTGTGAATTTTAGCCAGTGGAAGTGCTACCCATCCATCCTTTGGTATTGTTAAGTTTCCCAATTTCATATCTTTTGATGCTTGCTTGAACATTTCTACAACTGGACCATACAGCCTCAGGGTCTCTAGCAGAACCATGTGTATCTGCAGAAAGTGTTAGCAATTTAGAACTTTTTGGACTAGTTTGAAAGCTTAATACATAATACTATGTTCTTACCAATTTGAACCTGGCTAATATGTCTGCATCTGGATTGCTCATCCCGGATTCTTTAAACACCTCTTCTCTGAGTCTTGTTTGCCAGTCTTGGTTTATGCTCAACAAGAAGACAGTCCAAGTTAGCAAATTGGCGGACGTTTCGTGCCCAGCGAAAAAGAATGTTTTGCATTCCTCCACGATTTCATCCATGTTTAATCTTTGGCCGTCTTTGATGTCTGTGTTTTCTGATGCTCCAATCATCAAACCAAGTAGATCATCCCCGTGGCCGCAATCTGAATCGCTAGAAGTCAGTCTATTTTTTATGATTTGCTTTAGTGAATTCCTTATTCTTCCATCTAGCTTCCATAGCTGAAGGTTTGATGGTGTTGGTAGATAACTGAACAACAAAGAAGAAAAGTAAAGCAGTTATGCACTTTGCCTTGACATGACAATAATTCAGAATTCGGAGAAAGGCGGGAGCAAGCAAATTACTGGCTCCCGGGGATGAAAACGTCAAGAATTGAATCTGCACAATAGTGTTGAAGATCATTTTGTGCTTTAAAAGCTTCTTTCCCTTGAGCATAGCTACTACCAAAAGCAGTGTGGGCTATGATATCGGCAGTGAGCTTTCGAAATTCGCCATTTATTTCAACCTTCAAACATTTTTCCTCAGCTGAATTGGCCTGATTTTCCCATTCCTCGAGTGTGGAAATTGTGCATTTCACAATTCTCTTCACCATGACCTGTAAGGATCCAACAAACGTGAAGTTCAATAACTTTCTTGAAATAGATTCAAACTTCAGTGATTATGAGTGTAATTCCCGAATTGGAGTACGAGACCTTGAGCTTATCCACAGAGAAAGCAGGATTAACGATTCTTCTACGCCGAGACCATTCTGCTCCATTGACTAAGGCTACTCCTTTTCCTGTGAGTGCGAGAACTGCAGGGTTGCAATCTGGTTTGAGAAAGAAGCCAAACTCAGAAAATATTTGTTTGACCAGCTCAAGGTCTGTTATGGAAACCACAGGTCTCGTTCCCAACCAATATAGAATTGTTTCCCCTGTCATTTAAGTAGGACTATTAGTTTCTTACACGACAACTGAAAGAATGGATTTTGATACGATTCTAATTTATGTTGCAATTGATCACATAACATAATTATATGCTAATTTATTTTCTAAATGGTTTTTTTTTTTTTTTTTTTTGAAGAAATTTCTTAAATGGTTTATAGTGACACATTATTTGTTATTACTTGTTATTATCCTAGTCTAGTGCTCTTAATGGAAAGCTTTAACATTAAAATAAACTAAATGTTGCTTTAAAATAAGGTCGAGTTTATGTAACAATCTGAGAAGAATCTTATTTAATTGCCAATTGCAGCCTATATAGTATTTGAATAGTTTCTTCCTGATTTTTTTTTATGACAAGTTTCTTCCTGATTTTAGATGCACACGTTTAACATATGAAGATATTTTATTATTAATTGCATCTGATTTTTTAGAAAAAGACACAAAGACATGTATTTTGAAGAGTAAAACCAAATTATTCAGCAATTATGCAGGGAAAAACACTTTTTTTTTAGTAAAAGCATGAAGCTGGCTTTTTTTAGTAAAAGCATGAAGCTGGCTTGAACTGAGGGATGACATCCTAACTATGTTGGCATCCCTCACACCCAACGGAGCTAGGCCGAATATTATTAAAAAGAGAAAAAAAAAAGATACAAGAAGAGAGAACAAAAGAAAGCAAATTAGCTAAATTCATAGTGATCCATATTACAAGAATAGTCCTGATTCTGAATAAAGGAATTGCAGAAAGTAATTAGCTGGGAAAATAAATTATTTTCCATAAATATAGAAAAAGCATGTCCTTCCCCTGTAAAATGAAAACAAGTTTTGAAGTTTTACAAAAACCACACAAAAGAAACTGAAAAATTTACATTCTGTTCTCCCTTTCTTAGCTTATTTTTACTTTTTCACTCCAACCCCTTCCCTTTGGGTTATATCTAATTAGGATTGAGAAACACGGTTTGTAATTATTTTGGAAGAAAAATCAACTAACTTCTATTAACTATTAACGGCAAACAATAAACAACCTACAATAGAACAAATGAATATATGAATAGCTTAACTAAACAGCTATGTTGCACGGTACGAAAATGGATACAAAGACAGAAATAGATACCAGAAATGTTGAAAAACTGACCATATTGTGGGCACCATTTATGGTAGTGGGGCAGAATTCTGGGTAAGATGTGGTTTGAGGTTGGATCTAAAAGTGTGTGATTAGCTTCCATCTTTAGGTTCTTCATCTCAGTAAGAGATCCGAAGCAGAGTGAATAAGGTGGACCTCTTACTCCTTGTTTTCCAAACCTTTTTGTTAAAACATATGGTCTCCATAAGAAAATCCATACAACATTCCATATCTTTGAAGCAAGAACAACCACTGTAGCTACTATCAAAATCCCAACATAATCCATATCTTTTAACTGTTTTTTCTTCCTTTTTAAAAAAAAAACTTTAAGAGTGGACAATTAGCTATATAGCTAGTGCTGTGTTGTGCCCCCCTATTATATGTGGAGCTTCACATTTCAGCCATGCATGCTTTAATGGAATATGATGTCACTTTTAATGGTTTCAACAGGGGTATAATAGTCATTACACCTCTTGGAATTTTAGGCTATTTTCCAAGATTAGGAGTGAATGTGACTTTCTTTATTAAAGTTTTTCAAATTACACTGGCTAAAAATTATTAAACAAAGTCCCACAAAACATGTCAACAGTAGTATTGATGTAAAAATCCCGCCGGTCAAGAGCGGTGGCATCGATTACTAAAATGTGCTAATATATGTAAATGCTTATTTTAAAATTGTACAAGTGGAATTTAGTTTAAAATAGATAATATACATGATATTAGACCAATTATTGATTGTTTCACTATTCATGTACGATGTTTTGCTTCGGAGATAAATCATGCAAAAAATTAGTGGAACTGTAACAACCTAAAAATAAACTGCATCTTATATCGAAAATAGATGAAAAATTACTTGAATATAGGTGTTTGTGGAATTTGGATAAAAGACAACATCTATCTACATTGTAACATACTATTACAATTGACAATTAGAGTATTTCTCTTTTAGCACTCAAGATATATAGTAAACAATAAACCAATCAATTATTTCTTAATTAAATTTGAGGAATATTTGGGACCAGTCTACTTATTATATATTCAATATAGCTACATTCCTGCATGTGTTAGGTTGTCCAAATATCTATTGTTTTGAATTTTAGTCAAGCATAAGACAATCTTCCGGAGATGTAAGAAAAGAATCCGGCTTCATACATCTTGAGGACCCTAAACTTAGTCTAAAATATCAATTAGTCCTTGTATTTATAGAGTGTCTCTTTAACTTCTTAAAATTAAAAACAATATCACTTTAAGCAAGTTATAAATGTTAACGAGATACTTTTTAAGTTTAAGAAGCCTTCCGATGTACTACTCCAAAGAATCTTGTGTGCTTATTTTCTTTGATTTTATCAAGGGATTATTGTATGCAAAAACCACTTAAATTTGCTTTACCATTTGATATTCCTTATACATAGCTTTCATTAATGAGAGAGTATCAGATTCAATTTTCAAATGGCCAGAAGCCCTTAATTTGATTATTATTTAATTTTTCCATTTGCATATAAAATAATAATACAAGCTTTTTCAGCATTAATTTGAGTAGCAATTCATGTTCGAGATAACAAGAATCTAGACCCAGAATAATGGAACATGTTTGTTCTTTCAAAAGAGTTAAAAATGTCACAGCTAGTAGCCTAGCCTAATATTGCAATTTTAGAGGGGCAAGCACATCCAAAAGATGAATTTAAGGTTGTTAATATTATAGACCCGGATCAAATAAACCCGACCAATAAACAAAAAGATACACTCATAGACAACGATTTGATAACAATAGACCAGATTAATTATTGAAAAAAATCAAAAAGGATATATATTGTCTATTAATACATAGATTAAAAACAAATACAAGTAATTGGTACAAGATCGAGAAACATTAAGTGCTCAGCTTGGTTTTTCTTTTTCGTAACTTCTTTGTTTTCTCACTCTCCAAACAGTGGAATAGAAGTGTTTGGATAAGATTGAAAAACAAACGTAGATTGGTATTTAACTTTTACTAGTAACAATACACGGTAGATATAAACATTTGAACTAAACAAACACTTAACGAGACAAAGATTTGATAAGAATAGGCATACCATAGCGAGGGTAAAGAGTAATATAATCGATAGGGGCATGCTTATAATCAGAGGATAGAGAAAAGGAAAACTTTTGAAGAAACAAAGCCACAACCATTTTAGCTTCAAGCATAGCAAAAGTTTGGCCAATGCAATTTCTAGGACCAACTGAAAAGGGTAAGAAAGCATTTGGATGTTTTGCAGCCTTTGCTATTCCATTTGCGAACCTCATTGGATTGAAGTCGTTTGCATCATTTCCCCAGTATTCCTTCTTCCTATGAATATGATGTATGGGCATTTCAAGAGTTGTTCCTTTTGGTATAATCAATTTCCCTAATTTTATATCCTCCATTGGTGTTCTAAACAACCCTATTACAGGATTATACAGTCTCAAAACCTCTAGCAGAACCATATTCACCTGGAAATTCATCAGAGTTCTTGAATTAATGTACATTTATATTGTCAATCAAAATAATCTCACATTTAGATGACTTACCAGTTTTAACTTGGATAACATATCAGAATCAGGAATCTCCATCCCACATTCACTCAACACCTCTTCTCTGAGTTTTTGTTGCCATTCTTGATGTAGGCTCAGAGTAAAAAATGTCCAATTAAGAAAATTAGCGGTGGTTTCATGTCCAGCAAAAAAGAAGGCTTTGCAGTTTTCAATGATTTCACTGATCATGAATTTTAGACTGCCTTTATCTTCACGTGTAACTTCAGAAGATTGAATCATTACGCCTAGCAAATCATCTCCATAGTTACAACTTTGACTGACTTGTCTTATTCTAGTTTCCACAATGCTCCTTAACTTGTTCCTGAGCTTCCTGTCTAGCTTCCAAGTCCTGATGTTTGAAGGGGTAGGTACATACTGCCAGCCAGGGATGAGAATATCTGTACTTGAAGCTACTATCCATTTTTGAAGCTCTTTTTGTGCTTGAAATGCTTCTTGTGCTTCAACATAGCTACTTCCAAAGGCACTGTGGGCTATTACATCTGATGTTAGCTTTATAAATTCTCCATTCATTTCTATTTGAATGCTTTCATTCTCTGCTTTTAAAGCCTGCTTTTCCCACTCATTGAGCTTGCTTACTGTACATTCTGCAATTTTCTTTTTCATCATCTGGAATCAAGAAAACCCACCAGCAAAATTTGTGGTTTAAAATTTTGCAAATACAGATCTATATTATGTTTGTTAACAAAACACAATATTCAAAATTACATTTTTGTCTTTTAGAAAAATTACATTTGTATATCGACAAAATACAGCTCTGCAAATTGAAACCATAAATCATTCCGTGGATATTTCATGTTTTTTTACTAATTTGATAGTTTATGAACTAAAGTAATGTTTAAGTTCATTTTATACGGCTACAATTCAATTTGGGAATTTTTCTCGATATTTAATGTAATTTTTTAAAAGATAAAAATATCATTAGTTGTGTTCATAATTTTACCGTGTATGCAATTTTTATTTACAACTTTTAAACCACAAATCTATGTTTGCAAATAGGGTAAATTGTGTATCCAAGTCTCTAATAGTTGTTTGTTATGGTAGTTAACTGTTTGTTTGTTGTTATTAGCTAATTAATTATTGATGTTTGGTAAAATTTTGATTAATTGTTACCTTTAATATGTAAAATGTCTAATATAGATATATTTTAAATTAATAAATAAATAAATTATAAAAATAAAATTTGTAATACACAAATTAATATAAAAATCTAAATAACTAAATAAAATTAAAAACAATAATTTAACGAATAGAGTAAAACATTGTTCTTTCGGTAATAATATTATATAGATCGAACTAATATTAAAAAAATGTGTTTAGTGAAAATAAGAAGATAATTTTATCAAAATCAAATGAATACAAACAGTTATTCATTAAAAGCTCCAAAACGCTACGGTGAATATATAAAAGTTGAATGATGTTAGCTTCCACACTAGAAGCTACTACAACACCAATTGCTCTGCTAAAACTCTAGACTGGCTGTATAAATCTAAACAAACGTCATATTTTTTTATAGTTTGGATTGAAACACTAAACGTTGCTCTGAAAAATTGAAACAAACATCTCTTTAATCCTTAAAATCATGAAAGTTTAGGAACTTATATATTTTCTATATATATATTTTCTTGACTGTTCGGAATTTGTTTGCTTAGAAAAATAAGTGAATAAAAAACTTTAAGTTATTCAACAAAAAATATATAAATAAATTAAGGAAAACGTTTTACTTTTTTAAAAGAGTAAAACATTTTTTTAAACTTTTGAACCATAATTCATTCTTTTTTTTTATTCAGACGGGTACTAAGATTTTCGTGTGCGTTTTGATAATATTTATTTGTTACCTCAAAGTTAAATAGGTCATTTTCATATAGTGGTTAAATGTGTCAATATCATCCATAGTTTATTAAATAACGATGATTTGATACCTTGAGTTTTTCGAGTGAAAAGGCAGGATTGAGAATCCTTCTATGGCGAACCCATTCTTCTCCTTCCACAAAAATCAAACCTTTCTCACCCATTAGTTTCTTTGAAGATGGATTAGATCTGGGTCTTTTATAGAATCCAAATTTATTTGATAATATTTGTTTTGCCATGTCTGCATCCGTAATTATTATTCTCGGCTCTACCCCATTCCAGTACAGCATCTCCTCTCCTATATAATTAGTTTTAGAATCATTAATCTCAAATGTGAAAATATATAACACAAAGAATAAGAAATTATATGAACTAACTGACCATAAAGTTTGGACCACTTGTGATAATGAGGAAGAACTGTCTGAATTATGTCATTAGAGTTTGTATCTAAAACCAAACCAGTTGATTCAGCTCTCAGCTTTTTCATTTGTCCGAGAGAACCGTAGAGGAACTTATAAGGTACTCCTTTAATTCCTTGCTTTTCGAAGCATTTAGCGACGGAGTATGGCTTCCACACCAGAATTCTGCACAGTTGCCATATGAACAGAACAAGAAAAAGAGCAACTAGGAAAGCAAGTATGTATCCCATTTTTCTGAAAGCTGATCAGATTTCAGTTTAAGTTTCAGAATATATATAGGAAATGTTTGTATTGTGTACAATGCTTAAATAAGGATGATGTCTGGCTGTTTCAAGTGGCTAAACCACAACCAAATATTAGAGGCTAAAAACAGATGAGGTTTACTCTTAGACGTACTTATAACTTTAACTTTAGTGTTTACTAATTGGTAAACTTTTTTTTTTTTTTTTTTTCCATTTGTTATTTCATGTTCTCACGATTCTTCCTTAATCTATGACCTTCTAATCACCTAATAATAAAATTGTAAGTGGACAATAAGAGTTTCTATGTACAAAGTGGAGATTCGTTCCAAGAGACCTGTTATAAAGTGAGAAAATTAATTATGTAAAAAAAATTACTTAAAATTTAAAAATGACATCATTTTATTATATTTAAGGGGTGTTTGGTTGCTGCTTTTCGATCTCCTGTTTGCCTTTTCGATTTGAAAATAAAAGTTTTAGGGGTTTGGTTAGACATTTGCTCTTTGCCTTTTGTAGCTGAAAAGTAGTTTTTTATAAAAGTAGGGAATCCCTACTTTTTGGAAACCATAACAGGAAACAGCAGGTAAAACAAACACGTCATTAACAAGAGATCTAATTGTTATAAAAAAAAGTAGAGATCTAATAAAAATATTTAATTTCATATAATCGATTTAAGTATTGAGTTGCTCATACAAAACATTATCTACGAGCATTTTTAGATGTAGAATCACTAAAAATAGTATTTACATCAATATGCTCTAACATATTTCTCTTAATATATAAAATTATTAAATCATTCAACATTTCTTATGACATTGATGATTTCAAATAGTTAATGAACAATCTTAACTTCAAAAAAGTTCTTTCAACATATACAATAGTCACTAACATAGTTAGGAGGATTCAAAAAGCAATTAAAATATTTGGATAATAATTTGATGTTTTGATAAACTCAAGAATTTCAAATGGTGACATCAATAAGTGCGGAAAAATCATTTGCAACACTTTCATTTCTGAAAAAACATTACGTGGATCAACATGTGAAAAAACTATTATAAGAAAATTATAGTGATAAAATTGTGTGTTTTGATTGTTTAGGTTTAGCGAGAACAACCATAGTACAATATAAAACTACTATGTTACTCTTTTATTTTCTATATGACAGTTTATACCGAATATAACTGTTAAAAATTTAAAAACACTAGACAGAAAAACCTAAAGATTAACAGTGACAAAATATAGAAACCTTATAATGTGTTTTTCAAATTGGATGACTAAACAATATATTAAGTAAAAAAAAAATTACTAATAAATTATTTATCCAAAAAGAAATGGAAGGATTAAAGCGTTGATTAAGAGAAAACTTAATAACTTTATATTAGGTAAAATTATATGGATTAATAAATTGTTTACCTTTTTTTATAATTTATCTGATTACTAGATTCGAAACTCGTCGGTATTTTTTAAGTGTTTCTTCTCCCAATTAGAATTTTATGTGTATTTTGAGATCTCTAATTTAAACAATTTGACGCTTTTCACGATGAGAACTCATGATGAAAATGGTATGGTGAAAAATATAGATTGATTGAAAAGTTAAAAGTTGTGAGTGAATGAAGTTGATTAGGAGATAAGATAGAGATGGAAAGTTGAATTGAGTATGAAGGGTCCTAAATTATGCAAATAGACATGGTGAATTGGTGATTGGGTACACAAAATAATGTAAGAAAGATAGAGACAGGTAAGGCCTTCTAGAACCCTTTTTCTTAATAAATATAAACCACACAACACAATCCTAACCATCTTAATAAAATCTAACTCAATTGAATCCTTATTGGATTCAAATATTCATCTTATTTAAAAAAAATTAGAAATTTTAGTTGCATTAATTCTAATTAATTAATTAAGAGATCAGTGTAAAAATATCTCCGACATTTACACTTAGAAACAATTTTACTATTAACGTTTAAAATGGTGCAATTTTACCTTTAACGTTGGCTATGAAGAGCAATTTTACCTCTAATGTTGACAAGTTTGGTCAATTGGAGAAATTATTCATCAAATTGTCTTCTCATTCATGAATCTTGTCATCTACACTTAGGGGTGGCAACGGGGCGGGGCGGGGCGGGAGTGGTTTTGCATCCCACATTCCGTCCCTAATATTTTCGGGGGTAGTTTTGAGAAATCCCCAAAAAAATGTTCGGGAATTTTTTGGCACCCACACCCGCCCGCACGGTTCTCCACGGGTCTCGGGGAATCTCCAATGCCTAAGTAAGATTTAAAAAATTCTCCAAATTAAAAAATTATCCAATCCCTAAATTTAAAATTCACCACATGTTACTGGTATAAAATATCAATTTAGAGCAGCAATGAAACGAAATTATAAAATATAACTTTATAGCAGCAATAAAACAAAATTAAAGTACTGATATAATACAAAAAACTTAACATTCAGTATCAGTACTGATATAATAAAAAAAACCCAGCATTCAGTACTGATATATCTAAATACATGTGATATACCAAGAGTAGCAATAAAACAAAATTAAAGTACTGATATAATAAAAAAATTCAGCATTCAGTACTGATATATCTAAATACATGTGATATACCAAGAGTAGCAATAAAACTAAATTAAATTATTGTAGATATAGATAATAGTATTAGTTAACTTATCACAATACTGACTACTTTTTTAATCACATTTAAATACTAATTATCTTTGATATATATAATATTTTATTTTATTATTTGGGGATTTTGTGATGATTTTTCAGGGATTTTACGGTCAGTTTTTCGGGGGCAGTTTGCGGATCCCCGCGGTTCAGGGATAGTAATACTCACCCCCGCCCAATTTTAATATTCGAGGCTAAAATTTCCCCCGCCTCCAGCCATGCATCCAAAATTTTCGATTTTTCCCCGACCCTATCGGTTCGGATCCCCACGGTTTTCGATTTTTCCCCGTTGCATTGCCACCCCTATCTACACTTCATATGTACGTCATTTTTATTAGGCAAAAAGCATTGTTAGGCCCTTGATTTTTTATTTTTTGGTTTATTAACCCCCTTTCTTTAAATAAAGGTCGGGATGAACAGGACAGGGAATCTGACATCCCAGCTAGGCTGGCACCCCAAACACCGAGACCTGCAAATGCAAAAAGAGAGGGAGAAATTAAAGGAAACGAAAATTAGGCGCATTACAAATATCATCGAGAATGAAGGAATGGCAAAAACTTGGTGAGGTCGGCACCAGCAAATGCCAGAGGCAGTAACTCCGTAGCGGGCGAGGGCATCGGCAGCCCGATTACCTTCTCTGAATATGTGAGAAGTGTTGATTTCCATTTCTGAACATTGATGTAAACACTTCAGCCATTTTTATCGAATTTCCCAGGGCACTAGATCCGATTGGTGGCGAATTAGGTCCACTACATGAGTCGAGTCAGATTCAATCCACAATCTGAGCCAACCTCTTTCCCAGGCTATATCCACTGCAAAAATTACGGTAAGAATTTCAGCTATGTAAGCAGGAGCCGAGGCAATTGGGAAGGCGAAACGACCACGAGCAAACCCCTGCAAAGAGCGTAAGATTCCCCCGGCACCAGCAGCACTTAATAGGTTCAAGGAAGAACCATCCATGTTCACTTTTAACCAATCGGGTGGAGGCGGGATCCAGCGGACGTAGATGATTTTTTGAGTTTGATGAGGGATCAGTTGCACAGATAGATGTTGAAAAGTCTGATGATCGTATGGGCTGCTGCAGCACCCGAGTTTCAGCCCACTAGATTCATGAATATGGCTTCTAAGTCTGGAAATTGAAATTTGGATTGAAGGTAGCTCTGTGTCAAAAATAGCAAGGTTCCTAGTTCGCCAGATAAGCCATATACAATGCACTACCGCCGATTGCCAAAGGAGGTGAACCTGTTTCCAAAATTTGAAAGCCAACAGATGGTTAAAAAAGTCGAAGAAAGTACCTGTGTAGTTCATGATGATGCCAAATGTTGTGCAAACGTGTTGCCAGAGAGCTTGGGCAAAAGAGCAGGAGATAAATAGATGTTCAGTAATCTCTGATGCTGATTGAAAAAGGCTGCAATGTGAAACCAGGGTGATGCCATAGGTCTAAAGGTGTTTTTGAGTAGGCAAACAGTCATAGATCAGCTTCCAGCACGTACAGGAGCGTCACGGTGGAATATGTTTTCCCAAAACGAATTCGCTCCATTGTATATCCGGCTCAGCATTTTGCAGGTGGTTATAAAAGCCGTTCAATGAATAATCTCCATTATTTATGGGTTCCCAAATGCAGGTATCCGAGTCATTCCATGCACGAGTGGTAGCCGTTATTTTCTCCTGTAATGCAATTGGTAACTGATGAATGTTTATCCAGAATTCCCCTTGAAGGAAATGCTCAATGCACAGGTATAGAGAACGTTGGAGAGAAGGCGGGAGCCCCAAAAGGTCAGCAACCAATGGCTGAATCCATAAGTCTGTCCAAAAATTAAGCTATGAATGATCGCCTATCCACCATCCAAATTGGGAGCGAATACCCTTGAAAATAGCCTTACATGAACACCAAATTAAGGAGGAAGTGATCTGAACTATCGTGATCCCCGAGTGTGCCATGAAACGGCTTTTCAATCGATTAATAACAAATGAGTCACCCTGAATAATTTCCCAACATAGTTTCCCGAGGAGAGTCGAGTTAAATCTGTTCAAGTTTTTTAGGCCAAGGCCACCCGCTCTAATTGGAGTGCAACACTTTCTCCATGAGACTGTAACCATTTTATTTATATCTGGGTTGCCCGTCCAAAGGAAATTTCTGATCTGTCTGTTTATTTTCTACAAGAGCTTAGTCGGTCACTTATAAATCGTGAAGGCATGAACAATGGTTCCAGTGAAAGCCGATTTTATCAGAGTTAAATGCCCTATGAAGGAGAGAGATGAACCTTTCCAGGTGCTGAACTTTGTTAAAAAATGATCAGTGATGCCAATTAGATGTCGTGATCTAGGAGCACCATTGAACAGAGGGATGCCCAGGTAATGGAAAGGCAGACTCACCTGGTTTATGCCTAAAATACCCGCCAACCTTGCTATCCGAGTGTTTGAGATAAAGTCACTGAAATAAGCAGAAGATTGATCCTAATTTACCTATTGGCCAGAAACAGGACCATAGAATTGAAAGATCATTTTTACTTCCTTCATGTTTACAGTAGTAGCTTTCCCAAAGAGAAGCATGTCGTCGGCATACAACAGATGGGAAGGGAAATTAGAACCATGAGAGTAGGCCATTGGAGCAAAACGATTTTCTGTTTCCATTCTGTGTATCCATCTACTGAAAAAATCTTCAGCAATCCCAAACAAGATAGGAGAGAGCAGATCTCTCTGCCTTACTCCCCTGGAACAACCAAAATATCCTTTTGTCGTCCCGTTAAGAAGAATGGAGATACGTTAAGAAGACAAAATACTCAAAATCCAAATCTGGAATTTTAAAAAGAGAACCCAAAGGCTTCCATTACAGACAATAAAAAATTCCAGTCAAGAGTGTCAAAGGCCTTTTTAATATTAATTTTGAGTGCCATATTTCCACCAAAGCACCTCTTGCTCAATTGGTTAATTCCTTCAGATGCCGCTGCTATGGAATGATAGATGCTTCTACCCTGCACAAAGCCAAATTTATTCCTCGAGATGATTTTAGCAGCGATGCCTAATAGCCTATCAGCTAAGATTTTTGCAATGATCTTGTAGTTGAAGTTGCTCATGACAATAGGCCGGAAGTTTTGAATCCGATTCGCACCAATGGACTTAGGCAAAAGAGCCATAAGGTTTGAGTTTAGCCCAGGGAAGATACAGCCTGTAGTGAAGAATTCTTGCACCATGTCGCAGACATCCAGACCAATTATAACCCAAAAGGCTTGATAAAAACAACCGCCAAACCCATCAGGCCCAAGGGCGATATATTTCTCCATCTTAAAAACACAATCCTGAATGCAATCAGCTGATGGGGCAAGAGTGAGAATCGTATTATCCTCAGCGGAGAGCGAAGCAGAGATGATCAAAGCAATAGAGTCGATATTGGCATTCTCTGCATTGCTTCTAAATAATTGAGTATAAAAATCAACGATATGCCGAGTGATAGTTCCTTCATCAGAGGTAAGCTGATCATTGATGAGCATCGATTGAGTGCCAGAATTAAGTTTTCTGATCTTTGCTGCTCGGTGAAAAATGCATAGTTCTTGTTATTGGTCCCTTGTGATATGAGAACAAGTTCCTAAGAGGGGGTTAAGGAACTATTGATGCGCCTACGGATAGCGTTCCGATAGACTCACTAAGGGATAAGTGTACTCCGTCGTTATCAAGTAATAATCTAGACAAGTCCAGGTATCGAATCCACAGGATTTACTCCTGCAAGTATCGAGCTACTAAGCTTCTAATGTTATCTAGGCTTTGGGGGGGGTTGAGATTGAGTTTGTTTTTAGATTAATCTACTCCTAATTAAGTTATTCTACTCCTAAGTGATCTTTTACCAATGCAATTACCCTGAGAAAGCGTGATGACACGATAATATAGAATTCAACCTAATTTGTTAATCAATTGATAACCTAATTTGAGTTGCTTTTGCCTAAGGCGATTAACCCTACTTATCCTTCTGTGGTTCCTAGCACGTGATTCCCTTGTAAGGCCGATACTAGCTCTAAGGCTAAAAAATTTGGGCTTAATTGTCTATAAGGTTGTCAATCCTATAGGCTCTGACTAGGTCAGATTCAGCTCGCAATGTGTGCCAAGTATTTGTTTGGATTTATGAATGAGTTAAACCAATTAAGCAAAACGTAAGAAAAATATTAAAAGATACAACAATCAATTGAAAAAAATAGAAAATTGAATTAACATTAAAGATGGAGAAATTGTTTGTCACGATGATACAATTAGCCTAAGATTCCTAGACTGGATCAGAGATAAACAGAATGTAAAAGAGAAGAAATCCCTTTTAGAGAACATGTCAACCAGTGCAACCGTCTTCTTAGGACTTGAAGGCTGGATCCTTGAATAATCCTCGAGGGAAGCGGAGCTTGAAGCTTCTTCAATGGTGGATGGAATGCGAGAGAGGATTCTTCAAAGGTGGAGGCTAGGGTTTTACATGAGATAAAAGATAATTTACAAATGTTACAAAGTCCTATTTATAGTTGTAGTTCGAAGCCTAACCTAATTGGATTTGTTTCATGTTGCAGGTGGAGAAGTCGGGGGCGAAACGTGAAGTCGTGGCCTCTGACAGCCAGCTCGGCGCAAGCTGGGCACCAGCTCGCCAAGCTGGCCACTGCCAGCTCGCCGAGTTGGCCTATTAATGGCCAGTTCGATGAGCGATAAACGCCCAAACGCACCGAGCGACTGCCAAGGGACCCCGAGATGCGATTTTCGCCCGAAATTGTTCATGTTTTGACTTGCACACGCACTAAAACTCCAAACGACATTAGCTCAAAGGCTAAATTGACCCACCAATCGCTGATTTGAGTAAAAACTCTATTTGGTGCGACAATTGGTGGATCATTTAGCCATAATAAATACTTGAAAGTTGTCATACGTGCTATTTGGCAGTATTTACCCAAAAACAATCAGAAAATGATCTTAAACTACAAAAGTAAATAAAACATATACGAAATCTAACTAATACGCACATATGCATAAAAATGCAAGAATTGCTCGCTTATTGAAGGGAAATTAAACTAAACCGTCCTAAAAATCGTACCTAAAGATTGGGGTTTTTGACCCCTATCAAACCTCCTCACACTTAAAACTTTACTTGTCCCCAGGTAAACTAAAAAACTAAACTCGTAATCACTGGCCAAACTAGAGAAACCTCCTGGTTTTACTAGGTGTCTGACACAATTTCGAGCATCTATAATTATATACATTCGGAAGTACAAAATAGAGATACAATATCCAAAACCATAGTTCAATTATCATAGGTTATATGCTTAAGAAAAGGATACATGCTCAATTAAACGAGCTTAAGAGGATAGCTAAGTAAAACACCTCACCATAGGTAGTTCACTCAATTCACATGTATTTAGTGGCTAAAGTGTTTACTCTCGGCTTATGTCCTTGCTTAGGATTACGCTGACTTTGCACGTTCATCCGAGTTCCTCTACTTTGCTACATGACTCGGACAATATCAAAAATAGCCTCGAGTTGGGGTTATAATGTGGTTAGGAAAGGTTATAAGTACAACAAGGTTTAGGAATTCGAGCGCTAGAAAAACAAGGTTAAATGGCTTTAGCAAATATGAAGTGATTGAGCTTTTTATTTTTTTTCCTGAGACGTTTTGATTCTAAGAACTGGGGAATGATGTTTTCCCTTTTGTTCGTCTCCTTGCTTTTTCTTTTTTTTTCTTTTTAACAATTATGCTCGTTCACCTTTTAGCCTTTTGGCTTGCTCTTATAGTGCCATGAACAAAGAAAAAGCGCTAAAATATAACAAAAAACTCAAGATGAGTTTTGCAAAAATTGGGTTAGGTAACAAACTAAGTGATAGTTTGCAAAAATAAGGGTTAAGAAGAAAGAAAACTATAAACTACAAAAGTTAAGGCTCAAAGGGGCTTCCTAGAGTGGATACAAAAAGATAAAAAAAATAAGGTAAACAAAAAGGTTAATTCTAATGAGGCTAATTCATCGTCTATTGTCTCAAATCAGTGTGTGCAGATTCAACTCAATATTAGGTGCAAAATCTATAATCTTCCACAAGTCAAAGTATTCACACAAAAATGTCATGAAATAGAGCTTTTGATGTTCGCTCTTAGGCTCAAATTTAACTCACAATTCTTTGGGTTTCAATTTTGTGCTTATTAGTTCTCCCCAAGCTCAAATTCAATATCACATGCCTTCAATCCTTAAGTTATCTACCTAAGTACTGATTTTAGCATTTCTTCAAAAGTAGGGTCTAAATGCAATCTTAGCTCATGCGTTTACAGATATAAGGGTTGTGTCCCACACCTAAACTAGTTGTCATGCAATTTTAGATTCGGTTCTCAGTTCCCAGAAACAAATAACGAAGTTTAGCTTCGAAGGAAGTTTGGTTTTTAGGTCCTAAAACATGCAAAAACAGAAATAAAACCCAAAAACATCAAAACTAAACTAGATAGGACGCAACAAAAATTAAAAAATTATACAATTTTTGTAAGTTTGTCTACCTCTCATCCTCACACTTAAATTATGCAATAAGTTCCGACATTGCATATAAAAACAAAAAAACACATGTGAAAGGAGTTAGGGTGGAGAAGACAACTTACTGATCGGCCGGGGGATATGGCCATTCCATGCTGTAGCGTTCGCAGTAATCCGCCGCCACGTGCTCAAGCCCAGATAGTCTCCGGTCCATGCTCTGCTCGAAGGCGGTGAAACGCTGATCCATATGATGAATGGTAGCATAGGTTTGGAGATTAAGATTCCTCATCTCAGTCATCATCATGTTCATGGCTTGGAATTGAGCCTGAACCCTCGGCTCTTGGTACTCCGCTTGGTACTCTCCTACTGCAGCTGCAGCTCCTTCTTCTTCATCTCCCTCTCGCTCCTCCTCTACTACCCTCTGGTGTGGTGGTCTCCGTGCTTGCTTTCTAGGCTGACTACGTGAACTTGCTGAAGGAAATTAAGGCTAAGGTATAGCAGCGGAAATATAAAATTTTTAGCCTACTTCCTTTTAACCATAGGATCCATTAATCGTTATTTCATATAAAGAGGGATAAGAAGGAATACCTTTTGAAGAACAATCTACCGTTGTTAAAGAAGTGCCCACAATTCTTCTCCGAGTTCCCAAGCACGAAGTATAACACGGTGAGGTTAAGATAGAATCAACCGTATGAGATGCAACCAAAATAGATTGCCTCTAATTAACCAACACAATATCAAAGAGAAAAGGAGATGAATGAAATTAATCAATCGACGGAAGCCGTATGAATTCTTGTCCACGAACTAGGGGATGCGAATTCACTTTCTCTCTCTAAAGGAGTATTTCGAAAATCACCAAGAGGGGAGGGATAAGGCTTAGTCGAAATTCACATAAAGAGGGGGTATATATAATTACTTGTATCTAAACCCTAGTTAGATAGGAATAGGTTACTTAATAGGAATTCAATTCGGAATAGGATTCCCAATTATTATCTCATTATATATCTAATATATCTAGGATAATAATAAATAACCTAATTGGATAATAATAGGAGTATATTAATCTAATTAAAACTCCTAACTTAATTATCTCTTAATTAATTTAATTCATATTCCTAATCAAATTAGGATTAATGGAATTAAAATAATTCCTTACTAATTATATATAAATTTCGGCCCCCTTAATTAAATGGGCCTTACTGGGCTCATTTGGGCTTCCATCTATTAATGACATCCATCTCTCTTTTGGTTCCAAGTCTTATGTGTGATCCATTAGGTTCTTACTACTTCTGGCCGTATGCAACTATTAAATTAATTTCTTCAAGAATTATATTTAATCCTTGCATAACGGAATGATGTACTGAGTATGTTATTGGCAAGTCTGTAATCATTCCCCTAGAGTCCGTTAAGAAGACAGGTTGATTCTGTCGTTAACCCTTCCGTATTAGTTATAGTATAATTCGATCCTTTATCAACTACATCCTTGAACTGAATCTTATGACTATGGGTGATGTCAAGTCACATATAGCGAGACGTTCATTTTACTTGTATAGGCCGAGTTAACTCAAATAGATAGGTTAAGTGAAATCTGTATTTCTTACTCTTAAGCTATCACCTTGCAAGGATTTAAAGTCGAGTCTTCCACAAGCGATCCTTGGATGTATCTCCCATTAATCGGGAGTGATAAATGCTCAATCCAATGTATAACTACCCTGACATTACCTCCTGTGACACCCAACCTTTGCAGTTCACACCCCAGAGTCATCTCTGTTAAGGACCGTGGGACCGCAGGATCAAAGTCTCACATTCAGTAATTCAGGATGACTAATTAACATTCCTTTGAGTCTGAGGATTAGTTATACCTATTAATACCAATGAGATGAACAGGTGACAAGGATGAATCTACCCATCCTGTTATCTCAAATCGGATCCCCAATCCTAATGAACGACGTTTCATCGGATCTATGTAACTGTCCAGATATCTATATATATGAAGCTTGTGAGATCAGCTTTCTGTCGGACAGAAGACATTGTTACATACAAGTCTCAACAGTGATATATCAATCCTAAACATATCACTTGACTTGGGGTGGTTTTAAGTTTATTAGTTTATTATAAAGTTTTGTCTCACTTCATGCTTGTATGAACACTTTATAATCACTTTAAACAAACTTACGGATTTCCTTTTATTAGACTTTATTTAGTGCTTAAAAGGGATTGCCTTTATATAGTTATAAAACATATATCTTATTAAAACAAATGATATAAAGAACAATTCATTTACATTAAGTTTGTATCCTAGAACAATTGTCTATAGGACACCAAACCCCAACATACTCCCAATTGGACTAAAGCCAATTGTTTCTAAAACTTATCCCAGTAGAAGTTAAATGACGATCATGTACTTTCTGGGTTAAAGGCTTTGTCAACGGATCTGCAACGTTGTCCTTTGTAGGTACTCTTTCTATTCTCACATCTCTTCTAGCCACAATCTCTCTTATGATGTGGTATCGCTTTAGGTAGTGCTTGGATGCATTATGAGACTGTGGTTCCTCTGCTTGCGCAATGGCTCCATTGTTATCACAGTACAGAGTAATGGGATTGACAATGTCAGGCACCACACCTAGTTCTGTAATGAACTTTCTAATCCAAACTACTTCCTTTGCTGCTTCCGCAGCAGCGATGTACTCTGACTCGGTCGTAGAGAAAGCTACGCTTCCCTGTTTGGAACTCTTCCAACTGACCGCGCCCCCATTCAAGATAAACAGGTATCCTGATTGGGATTTAAAATCATTCTCATCTGTGAGATGACTAGCGTCTGAAAATCCTTGTATTTTCAGATCTCCTTCTCCGTACACTAGGAACATATCTTTAGTTCTTCTCAAGTACTTAAGAATGTTCTTGACAGTAATCCAATGCTCGTCTCCCGGATTACCTTGGTAACGACTCGTTACAGATAACACGAACGCTACGTCAGGTCTAGTGCATAGCATAGCATACATAATCGAACCGATCGCGCTGGCGTACGGGACTACAGCCATGCGTCGTTTGTCATCATCAGTTTTAGGACATTGATGATTGTTTAACTTTACTCCATGTAGCATGGGTAAGTTACCTCGTTTCGATTCAAGCATGCTAAACCGATTTAGCACCTTTTCAATGTATGTAGCCTGTGAAAGACCAAGCAGTCTTCTCGATCTATCTCTATAGATCTTTATACCAAGTATATAAGCTGCTTCACCAAGGTCTTTCATTGAGAAGTTACCGGATAACCATACTTTTACCGACTGTAATAGAGCAATGTCATTTACCATTAACAGTATATCGTCCACATATAGTATGAGAAATGCTATAGAGCTCCCACTTGCTTTCTTGTAAATGCAAGCTTCTTCGCAATTTTGTTCGAAACCAAATTGTTTTATGGTTTCGTCAAAACGCTTATTCCAGCTTCTAGATGCTTGCTTGAGTCCATAAATGGATCTCTGAAGTTTGCAAACTTTATTTGCATCCTTCGATATGAAACCTTCAGGCTGCATCATATATACATCCTCAAGCAGGTTTCCGTTCAGGAAAGCTATTTTCACATCCATTTGCCAAATCTCATAATCAAAATGAGCGGCAATTGCAAGCATGATTCTGATTGATTTGGACATAGCCACAGGAGAGAAAGTTTCGTCATAATCAATTCCTTGCTTCTGACGATATCCTTTCGCTACTAACCTAGCTTTGTAGGTGCTAACCTTTCCATCCATGTCTATCTTCTTTTTCAAGATCCACCTGCACCCAATGGGTATTATCCCTTCGGGTGGATCAACCAAAGTCCACACTTGGTTAGTATACATGGAATCCATTTCAGAATCCATGGCCTCAAGCCATGCTTTAGAATCTGGACTAGTAAGAGCCTCTTCGTAGTTTTCGGGTTCGTCGTCTAATACGGGAACCTCATTATTATCTCCCACTAGAAAACCATATCTAACTGGGAGTTCACGAACTCTTTGTGATCTACGAATAGGTGGCACTGGAGTCTCATCTAATGGGACTCCTTCGGATGCCTCAACCGCCTCTGTTGTTTCAGTCGGTGTTTCTTCTTCTTGAACTTCGTCAAGTTCAATCATGCTTCCCTTTTGTGTTTCCTCGAGAAACTCTTTCTCTAAGAAGGTTGCGTGCTTGGATATGATTACTTTCTGATCATCTGGATGATAGAAGTAATATCCCATAGTTTCCTTAGGATATCTAATGAAGAAACATTTATCAGATTTCGAATCTAATTTGTCGGACGCAATGCGTTTGACAAACGCTGAACAACCCCATACTCTCATGAATGAGAACACGGGTTTCCTACCAACGAACAATTCATATGGTGTGGAACTAGCGGATTTAGTTGGCACTCGATTTAGGGTGAAGAGGGCAGTTTCTAAGGCATAGCCCCAGAACGTTTTTGGAAGTAAGGCCATGCTTATCATGGATCGTACCATATCTAATAGTGTACGGTTTCTCCTCTCGGATACACCATTGTGTTGTGGTGTATAGGGAGGTGTCCATTGTGAGCATATCCCATATTCAGTTAGATAATTCAGAAAATCATCAGAAAGATATTCGCCACCTCGATCGGATCGAAGCGTCTTTATTTTCTTTCCTAATTGATTTTCTACTTCATTCTTGAAGCATTTGAACTTGTCAAAAGCTTCTGATTCGTGTCTCATCAAGTAGATGTAACCATATCGAGTATGGTCATCTATGAAGTATCTGAATCCTCCTCTTGCTTGGACCGACATAGGACCGCATACATCTGAATGAATAAGTCTTAGAGTGTCTGATACATGCTCACCTTTATTGCTAAAGGGTGTCTTTGTCATTTTACCTTTTAAACATGATTCGCATGTTTCCAATGATTCATGATCGATTGGATCTATAAGCCCATCTGAATGTAGCTTTAGCATGCGTCTCTTGTTTATATGGCCTAAACAACAATGCCACAAGTAAGTTGAATTATCTATCTTATGTCTTTTGGTATCAATTGCAAAAACAGGAGTTTTATCATCTAACACATAAATCCCATTTTGTGATATTCCTGAAAAATAAAAGATCGAATCTTTATAAAAATTGCAACTATTGTTCTTTATTGAAATATGAAAACCGTCGTCAACAAGACGGCTAATAGAAATAATGTTACGAGACATCTCAGGAACGTATAAACAAATCCTTAATTCTATTACAAGCCCAGAGGGCAAAGGTAAAACATAATCTCCAATTGCGAGGGCGACAACTCTTGCTCCATTTCCAACTCGCAAGTTTATGCTTCCTTTCTTTAGTTCCTTAGTCTGATTTAGCTCCTGCATATTTGTAAAAATATGAGATCCACATCTGGTATCAAGTACCCAAGATTCAGACTGTGAAACTGTATTTATTTCAATATAAAACATACCAGATGTAGAAGCACCGCCTTTTCCCTTCTTGAGGGTGGCTAGATACTCCTTGCAGTTTCTCTTCCAATGCCCGTCTTTACCACAGAAGTGGCACTCTCCTTTGGGCTTCTTCACTTCCTTTCCCTTGGACACAGCTTTCTTAACTTTCTTGGGATGTTTAGGATTGGGAAAATTCTCTTTCCTCTTCTTTGATCCCTCAATTACAAGAGCCGATATGGTATTGTCTTTCTTCATATTGGGCTCAACTGACTTGAGCATGTTTGCAAGCTCTTCAAGAGAGGTTTGCAAGTCATTCATCTGATAGTTCATAATAAACTGTGAATAACTTTCTAGGAGGGATTGAAGAATTAAGTCAACACTTAATTCGTTATCCATCGCAAATCCAATACTAGAAAGTTTGGTAATGTAGCCAATCATCTTGACACAATGTGTCATGACTGATGTGCCCTCTTGCATCCTGCAACGATATAACAGCTTGGATATCTCGTAGCGTTCGCACCTGGTTTGTTTCCCAAACAACTCCTTTAGGTGCATGATGATGGAATAGGCATTCATCTCCTCATGTTGCCTTTGTAATTCCGATGTCATCGATGCAAGTATGATGCATCCGGCATGATCGTCATCAGCCTTGTGCTTCTGATAAGCATCAATTTCCTCGATAGGAGCATCATCTTCAGGGACAGGGGGCATCGGTGTATCAAGTACATACCCAATTTTCTCGAACTTCAAAACAATTTTGAGGTTGTGAAACCAGTCGGTGAAGTTTGAACCATTCAGTTTGTTATCGGTAAGAATGTTTTGCAGATTGGTTTTAGTCATGATTTTAAGAGTGTGTGTTTAAACAAAACCTGAGAGTGAGAAAGAGTAAACGTATGTCATTCATTTGCTTTAAAGTATAACAATCTAAAATTATAGGCCCTTTTAATTTATTTCAGATTGCTCCCACTATTTTGCCAAATTAATAGCCCTCCATATTAATTCGAAGAATTTCACAAATCCTTTAGTGAGCTAGGATCCTAACTCCTGAGATTTCTCCTTGAGTTTACTCAACAAGCTAGTCTCATTCATTAGGTAGATTCATATGATCAATCACATCTCTAATGTGATTCCTAGGTTATTGGGTTACTAACCACATTAGTAACTAATATGGTATTCATATTAATCCCAACCATCTTGCCCATTAGTTTATGACAACATGAGTTTACTCATCCAATTATCATAATCTAATTTAAGTATTACCCCATATTCATGAAAGAACGATTTTCGATAATTCAGGTGTTACCATAAGACCCCGAGCTTGAGTTTACTCAACAACCCAAAGGCCCCCAGTACTGCCGGATGAATTATAATATTAGGGACGGGCAACCGATTTTAATAACTTGCTTATTTACTTAACTTTTTAATGAGGGATTTTATTTTAGGTCTCATAATCTAACTTAGTCTTGATTTGCTTTAGCATACATCAGACACATACATTCACATACATTGGCGTTATGGACATATCATCTAAATTATTCCGTCGAGCCAGAGACGGAATAAAAGGGCAAACCTAAGGAAATACTAACTATTACATATTTCTCTTTAGGTCCTCCGTCTTCTCCATGGCGCCTTGAAATTACATATTAATTTCTATACTACTAAAGAAAACTTCAACTGAATTGAAGGGAATTAGATGAGAGGAGAAATTACAATAGATAGTAGATAGTAGATAGGCAGGACTCGCATGCCCTATTTCAAAAATACCAAAAGACTAAAAGAGGGTCCAAATATGTCCATAACTCCAAACATGCATAGACTCAATTAAATAAATTTAATTGGTTGATTACATAACTATCTTATGTAATATTTATGTTAATCACATTAACTTAACAAATTAACTTTCATCCAATTTTACTTCTAATAGTTTCGTATCCTTTTATATTAAACTTTTAGGTTAATATAACTATACAAAACTTTAATTATGCATGTTCCAATTATTTAGATTTTAATTCATTTAACATTTTGATTTACAAATTGGTAAAACAAACTTTTAAACAAATTTTCATTCGATAATCAAGAACAGAAAACTATCAATTTCTGAAATATATATATATATATATATTTAAATATAAAACGATTTTAAACCATTTAAAATCAAGTGGGTATCGGGCCAGGCCCGAGAGTGGGCCGCTGCCGATTGGCAGCGGCCCTTAGGGCGCGTAGGACGCCGCTGCCTTCCGGCAGCGACGCCCCAGCGCCGCACGCAGCTGCGGCCGCGAGGCAGCAGCCGCGCGCGACAGCGGCCAGTTGCGCCGCGAGGCGCGACTTGGGCTGCTGTCGCGTTATTTTTTTTTATATATAAATATATATATATATATCAGGTTTTTAAAACGGTTTTAAAAACGATTTTCAGAAATAGGAAAAACTACAATAGGTTTCCGTTTTATCTTTAGTATTAATAAAACTGATTTTATTAACCTAACTATAAAACTAATAGATTTTGTTATAATGATTATCAACCGAAATAATTAGGAACATACGCATAATCAATTTTAATTAACAATTAATTAAAACTTATTTATCCTTAGGATTAATTAATCAAAACTATTTGTTAATTAATCCTAACCATAAATATTTATTCAATCCTATTGAAAAACTTCTAAATTTTCATATATGAAATAACGGATTTAACGATGGCTCTGATACCACTGAAGGAAATTAAGGCTAAGGTATAGCAGCGGAAATATAAAATTTTTAGCCTACTTCCTTTTAACCATAGGATCCGTTAATCGTTATTTCATATAAAGAGGGATAAGAAGGAATACCTTTTGAAGAACAATCTACCGTTTTTAAAGAAGTGCCCACAATTCTTCTCCGAGTTCCCAAGCACGAAGTATAACACGGTGAGGTTAAGATAGAATCAACCGTATGAGATGCAACCAAAATAGATTGTCTCTAATTAACCAACACAAGATCAAAGAGAAAAGGAGATGAATGAAATTAATCAATCGACGGAAGCCGTATGAATTCTTGTCCACGAACTAGGGGATGCGAATTCACTTTCTCTCTCTAAAGGAGTATTTCGAAAATCACCAAGAGGGGAGGGATAAGGCTTAGTCGAAATTCACATAAAGAGGGGGTATATATAATTACTTGTATCTAAACCCTAGTTAGATAGGAATAGGTTACTTAATAGGAATTCAATTCGGAATAGGATTCCCAATTATTATCTCATTATATATATAATATATCTAGGATAATAATAAATAACCTAATTGGATAATAATAGGAGTATATTAATCTAATTAAAACTCCTAACTTAATTATCTCTTAATTAATTTAATTCACAAACCTAATCAAATTAGGATTAATGGAATTAAAATAATTCCTTACTAATTATATATAAATTTCGGCCCCCTTAATTAAATGGGCCTTACTGGGCTCATTTGGGCTTCCATCTATTAATGACATCCATCTCTCTTTTGGTTCCAAGTCTTATGTGTGATCCATTAGGTTCTTACTACTTCTGGCCGTATGCAACTATTAAATTAATTTCTTCAAGAATTATATTTAATCCTTGCATAACGGAATGATGTACTGAGTATGTTATTGGCAAGTCTGTAATCATTCCCCCAGAGTCCGTTAAGAAGACAGGTTGATTCTGTCGTTAACCCTTCCGTATTAGTTACAGTATAATTCGATCCTTTATCAACTACATCCTTGAACTGAATCTTATGACTATGGGTGATGTCAAGTCACATATAGCGAGACGTTCGTTTTACTTGTATAGGCCGAGTCAACTCAAATAGATAGGTTAAGTGAAATCTGTATTTCTTACTCTTAAGCTATCACCTTGCAAGGATTTAGAGTCGAGTCTTCCACAAGCGATCCTTGGATGTATCTCCCATTAATCGGGAGTGATAAATGCTCAATCCAATGTATAACTACCCTGACATTACCTCCTGTGACACCCAACCTTTGCAGTTCACACCCCAGAGTCATCTCTGTTAAGGATCGTGGGACCGCAGGATCAAAGTCTCACATTCAGTAATTCAGGATGACTAATTAACATTCCTTTGAGTCTGAGGATTAGTTATACCTATTAATACCAATGAGATGAACAGGTGACAAGGATGAATCTACCCATCCTGTTATCTCAAATCAGATCCCCAATCCTAATGAACGACGTTTCATCGGATCTATGTAACTGTCCAGATATCTATATATATGAAGCTTGTGAGATCAGCTTTCTGTCGGACAGAAGACATTGTTACATACAAGTCTCAACAGTGATATATCAATCCTAAACATATCACTTGACTTGGGGTGGTTTTAAGTTTATTAGTTTATTATAAAGTTTTGTCTCACTTCATGCTTGTATGAACACTTTATAATCACTTTAAACAAACTTACGGATTTCCTTTTATTAGACTTTATTTAGTGCTTAAAAGGGATTGCCTTTATATAGTTATAAAACATATATCCTATTAAAACAAATGATATAAAGAACAATTCATTTATATTAAGTTTGTATCCTAGAACAATTGTCTATAGGACACCAAACCCCAACACTTGCTCTGTGAGCTGGGTCTCGGGTCATCACCTCCTGAAAAGTGGATCTCCCCACAAAATTCGAGTTAAGCACAAGTGGTGGGTGACCAAACTCATCAAAGACAATGTCTTTCCAGTAGTCCTTGACGAAGTTAGTCACCAAATAACCTAACCCAAGTGACCCACGTTTATTACTAAGCTGGCTATGGAAACAAGAAAAAATAGCTTTCACACTATCAACTGGTTACCCTTTGGAAACGCACCAAAGCATAAAGACTTCGCCAGTAGCTACTTTATTGCTCTCTTGCTTGCCCAACAAATCATGTGTTATAAATTTGTGGGCAAGGTTCAGGAGCGGATCCCTTAAAGATCTCGGGGTAGCAATACTAGAGTTAAATTCGGACTGCCCGGTCATTTCTTCCCAGGCTTTTTCGGCATCCATGGGTTTTTCAAAACCCAAAAGAGCCTCGTTTATGTTCCTGACTCCCATACAGGCCCTATGGCCGGTTCTCAGAGGCGAAAGGGGTTTCCCCTCAGTCGGAAGGTAGATAGGTCACTACTCGGTGGCCCTTCCTCTTTCAGTGTACTTAGGAACTCTAGGGTATAGCTGTCATAAGCGACCGTTTTCTTTGTGGCTAGATTATACCAGCCTTGGGCCTGCAGGATTTTCTTGAAATCCTTGTCCAATCCTAGAGATGCTAAGAAAGATTGGTCAAAAAGGACTCGGGGGGAATGGCCTTGTTCCACAAAGCGGACATACCTAATCCCCTCTCCCTTACATGTTAAACCGAATGGTGAGCCATACTTAACCTATAGGGCATCGATGAACTCGACGTCGGAATCGTTGTTTTCCTCCTCCACAACGACCTTGTCTTTTCCTTTGCGCCCCATAACTTCCTGAGAATAAGAAGAGTAACCCAAACGAATAGGTTAGAACATATATATACATGTAACTAGTTAGTGGTGCTAAATTACCCAAACTATGAATTCACAAACCATGATTAAGCCTAAAGTTAGGCATTTAGGGACTGAATCACAAGGTTTGGTCCCTAAATGTTACTAATTAACCCTTAGATCCTAATTAGTGCAAAATTAACGAGCCATAGTGACCAAAACATGTTGTGGGAGTAAAATGAAATCCTATTGATAAGTTTTCGGCTATAAATAACATAGTCGAACTTTTAAGCAAAAATGGACAAAATACGCAAATTGAAGAATTTTTCCAAATATCTCAAATTAGAAGTTGGCCATCCCCCAGTAAGCTTGCGTTAAGCTTTTAAGGATTTTCTTTGAGTAGGATGTATTCGCCTTTTAGTAGGATTTTTAATGACCACTTTGCGGGGAAGTGAGTCTATCCGTTGCGGGACATTTATTTTTGGATCCGCCCTTTGAAGGGACTTTGTGTAAGATTTCTTCACAGGGAAGAGAATCTTCCCTTTGAAGGGACTTTTGTGTAAGATTCCTTCACAGGGAAAGGAATTTCACCTTTTGGAGAGATTTTGTATTTGATCAATGAAGGAGAATGTAATGCCTCTTGATCGTCTTTTGGAGAGATTTTGTATTTGATCAACGAAGGAGAATGTAATGCCTCTTGGTGAGGATTCCCCATTTCTTTGTAAGAAGACATTTATGTATTCTAGTATAGAAACGCTACATAAAACTTGATAATAAGAGTAATTTATTAATGAGCAAAGAATGACTTGCCTTTATTACAATCGATAGAGTAAAAAATGTGACGCCTTGGTAAAAAATGTGACGTCTCTTGATGATGACTTTGTCTGCCCTTGACGAGACTTTTGTTGGTCCCGTGTAACTTAATATGATTAGTTCCAAGGGGGGGGTTAGGAACTAATATAACTTTTTCGATTAATAATGCTGACTTAGCTAAATATTTGATAGTTTAACTCAGCTTTAGGTCAACAAGGCTGAGTGAAGTGTGAAACAGCTTTAATCAGACACTGACTAGAGCTGTTTCAATTGTGAGTTGGGAAATAACACTTTAGATCAGCTTCCAACTCATCACTCTGATTACTCAGCGTCAGCTTGTACAAATTATATACTGAGTAGTTTAAGCAAGCAACACATACATATATATCAAGAGAAAGGGTTAGAGATTACTCAGCAGTCTTATCCTGGTTCGGCCTCACCGCCTACGTCCAGTCCCCAGAATCCCTCCGGGCTTTTTCAATCCACTACTGAGCTCTTTAAAGGTAGAGCACAAACCGTTTACAATAGCAACTGAGTATGCAAGAGTACCGTCCTCTATTCGTCTACTCAATCCTATCTCACACTAAATACTATAACCGAGTACTCAGCACCACTCTGCTAACCTTTACAATTGATACAAAATTGTTCTCTCAAAACGAAGAACACTTTAGATGAATACAAATTCACTCTAGACTTTTACACAATGATTGGAAATTGGGTGTAAGAGCTTGCTTTCTTTTCAGACAGCTTCTATTTTGGATTTTCACTCTTGTGAAGATTTGCTTTTCTGTCTGTATTTGCTTGTATGTGTCGTTAGGATCCAAGTGATGAACTTGTCCTTTTATAGTGAATTCTGAAGCTTCAAATCGTTTGAATTTCTACATATCCGTTGGGAGTAACGGTCTTCTTTCGTCATTGAATGGTCTGCTTCTAGAATCACAGGCCAATCCTGTCTTCTGATTTACGCAGGAGGCAGGCTTGCCAGTTTCGTCTTCTTGTGCCAGGTTTCGTCTTCTAGCGCTAGGTTTGTCTTCTAGCCAAACGCCAGATGGTCCATGCGTCTCGAAAAGGTCTTTGATCACATTTCTGAGACTTCTGATTTGTTGCAGAAATCTTATCGCACCTTGTCTTTTAGTAAACGGATCATTGGCGCTGTCCTGACGAATACACAACTTGATTGTTCGACTTTGCCTTTAAGATTTACTTTGTCGGGACTGAGTTATATCTTACTCAGCTTCTTTGATCGGCTTTGCCTTCAAGCGTTATTCTACAGAAGAATTTTCTTTTAACGAGGCTGAGTTACACTCAACTCAGCTTCTGATGTGTATCTTTGCTTATGCTGACTTCATTCTGTCTTTCTTTTTATGAACACTTAGTTTCTGTTCTCATTAGTTAATATACTCAACATTGAACAAAACACATTAGTACAATTAAATCGAAGCACTTAAATTTAATTGTCTTAATCATGGGATTAACTTAAATAGTTTTGTCAAATCAAAATCATGTGGAAATGTGTTTCAACAAACTCCCCCATTTTGATGTTGGCAAAAGTATTTAGTCAAGGAACTCAGTGTTGAGCATCCCTCATGAGTGATGGCCTTTTTATTCTTCTGAGATTACTCCCCCGTAAGGGTTGCATCTGTTGACTTAGTTCAACTCTAAACCTTCTAAGATTTAATTGAGTGAATCTAAGACTTAAGTCACTGACTTAGTTCAATTCTAAACCTTCTAAGATTTAATCGAAAAGAGCCTAAGGTCAGTTTCTGAAGAAGGTCAATACTTGGAACATAAGGTCATTAGCTTTGATACTTATCTATTTTTAGATATCAGAGATATTACATTAAGTTCAAGTATCAGAGTTGGATTTATCTATCAAAGTTGGGGTGTACTGAGTATGATTTACTTGTTTACTCTTTATGTTCACAAGTTTTAATTTGTTGTTCAATGAGTAGTTGTATGTGACAGATCAGCATATAAACACAACAAGTAAGCATCCCATAACATAGTCAGTTTTGGATAAGGATGCATATATAGATAGTCAGTTTCAATAAAGATATGCCAGATACAAAAATCACAAGTCATAACTAAGACTATTGCTAATCTATTTCTTCATGTTGACTTGAATTTGGTTGGATTTGCCCTTGGCTGTTCTTTGTTGCTGACTTGGATTGCTCGGGACAGCAGAAGTTGAATCAGGCTTCTGCTGAGTTCCGGCAGCTGGCTGTTTATCCTTAGCTTTTTCCCCCGGTTTCTGCTGAGTTCCAGCAGCTTGCTTAGCTTGTTCTTTCTCCCCCGTTTTGCCAGCATCATTCGATTGAAGCGGAGGAGCAAGAAACAGTCCTTGTTGAACAGCATGAGTCAGGATGGAGGAATAGTGTTGCATATGACCCGTACTCTCCCTAAGACCTTTAAACACTTGCATGCCATCAGCCATACTCGAAGCAGGGATCTTGATATTGGCGCTGAGCATGCTGAGTAATTACTCAAGTGACTTCCCAATCCAAGTGATTGAGTCTATCATTCGTGCATAAGATTGATGGTACATCCTGAGCATCGCAGTATCATACGACTGACGTTGAACATTAATATGCCGAACATGCGCAAGTGTTGACTTGGTGCAGTGCAAAATCTCATTGGTATTGACCTAGTCAGTGTCCATCTCTTCTTTGCTTAAGTTGAGTAGGCGAATGGCTTCACCAATCTGTTCAATAGAGCACTAAGAAGAGGAGGAGATAAGTTCATGAGCCCCGGTCAGCTCGGAGGACAGCTGGGAGAAAAGTTGATTGACCTCAGCAGAGGTTGCAGATGTTGAGTTCGCAGCTGATAAGGCATTAAGTTTTCCTTCGATGGAGTTCATGTGATTCACCATCATCAGCTGGAGTTCAGCCAGCTTCATTATAAATTCTTGCTTGGGCTGCTGAGAGACTAAGGAAGTCATGACACTCATCAGTTCCTTGAGACCCTTAAGTTCGGTCAGAAGTTGAGTGACAGAGGAGAATTGGGTTGGCTCAGCAGGAATAGACCCAGCAACATCGGAGTGAGACTGATGAATATCTTGAAGTAGAGCGTGAGCTGAGTGGATGATTTTCCTTCCAGACTCAGAAGCATTCAGATAAGTGTAGGATTCATCAGTGTTATGCTCAGGGGCCGTATTATTGTCAGCACCGGAAGGAGGAGGTGTTTGGTGCTGTCTGGAAGCGGATGTGCCAGCTTGGTCAGCAGCTGCACTTTGTTTATTAAGGCCAGCAGCAGGAGCTGACTGGATGTCTGTCTGCTTGATAGGAGTAGGAAGAGTTTGATCGGCAGAGTTATTAACCTGCTCAGTGTCAGTCTGAGGTTGAGTAGAGCTTTGAGGTTGAGGCAACTCAGCACTATCTTTAGCAGGTGGAGTTTCCTTTGCTAACTCTAGATGTTGAGCCGCAGGAACTTCGAGCACTTGCTCAGTTGAAGGTTGAGCAGAAGTGTCGGTAGAAATTTGACCCTTGGTGGCTTGTTCCTCAGCTTGAGAAACAGAGGCTTGTTTTTCCTTTACTTGGTCCGGAGTTGGCTCAGTGATGGTGGTGAAGAATTGAAACTGAAGCACGGTTAAGTCCGTGATTGGGTCCCTTAGCGATGATTCATCCAGCAGATCTATCATACTGGGCTTTAGAGCCTTTTTCTTAAACCTCTTGTCTGCACTGCCCTTTGAAGTTTTGGTTGGAGGAGAAGGGTCAGCAGCAGGAGAGTCAAGTGACTCAGAGGAAAAGTTGAGTCCTAAGTCAGTGTAAAGGTTCTCTTTAACCTTGTCCTTTACTGGGGACTTAACTCCTTGCTCATCAGTCTGCTTAGCAGAAGCTGTTTTGCTCAGCTCAACAGAACCCATCTTATCATCTTGAGCTGGTTCCTCAGTATAACCTTGTTCTTTCTCCTGATCACAAGGTGTCTTTTCTAGGTCGATCTCCTGAGCTCGCAGAAAGTGAGATTCTTTGGGAATGACGAAGTCAATGGGGTTGGCTTCCAATGGTGTCATCCCAGAGGTCTTCTTCCTCTTTAGGGGTTGCTCAGGAGTTTCCTCACTTTCCTCAGGGTCAGCTCGCTTCTGTTTCTTCTCAGCTAACACTGGCTTTTCTTGCGCTGACTTAGCAGGAGCAGCTTTCTTTCCACCAACTAGCACCCTGATTTTCTTGGCAGTTTTATTAATATCCCGGGCTAGTGGAGTTTGGTCAGCTTTTCTCTTTCTTTCCTGCCTGGTGCGCTCAGCAGGTTCTGTGTCAATCACAACTTTCTTTCCTTTCTTTAACAACTCAGCAGCTGTCACTTCATCATCATCTTTAGCAGTTTCTTCTTCAACTACTGCCCATTTTCCTTTCTTAGGCTTGATAGGCTGACTATGGGCCAGACCGAGTAGGATGCCCGTAGTGATCTCAGTACCTATCACACTGATTTCTTCTTTCAGACTGACCTGGTGATCCTGAAGGATTTTAGTGATTAGGGAGCCCATTCTAAGTATCCCCGTGCTTCATTGAAAAGCCCCAATTAAAAAGACGGGCATGTTGAGATGTTTGTAGTTCAACATGTGCCAGATGAAACACTATTCGAAATTTGAGGCTGAGGAGGAGGCGTTGATCTTAGGAAATAGGTAGTTGGTCAGAAGGTAGTGTGCATGCCTTTGAGGCTGACCCATATTAGTACTGTAGATTTCACCACTGTGATTCTTGGGTTTACAGAACGAGGCTACGTACTTAACCTTCTTATAATCATTTGTGCTGCGTAGTTCAGCACCTTCTGCTTTAAGCTTTAGCAGGGTGGCCAGATAGGAGGGAGTGATAATAATGTCCTTGTTCTTGACCTTGGTGATTAGGTGGTCATCATCGTCTTCAGCGACCTGGAGATTTCCATAGAATTCTTTTACAAGCTGAGGATACGTAGTTCCAGGGAGAGAGAACAGGTCGGTCCATCCATTCTTTGATATCCAATCGCAGAACGGTTTCTCAGCTTCGACGAAGCTCTTTGAGAACCAATGAGAGTGGTAGACTTTCATGCCTTTTGTACTGTTGAAGACCTTGAAGAACTTCTTTTCCTTAGGCTGTTTGTTCTTCTTCTTCTTTTTTGAAGGAGTCGTTTGGTCAGTCTGAGGGTTTTCACCGAGAATGCTGACCTCGGGCATAGCTTGGTCATACTGACCATGAGTTTGTTCTTGAGACTCTGTGGAAGTCTCCTGATATTCCTGCTTAACAGGAGAGGTTGGGTTAATGTCTGAACGGTTGTCGTCGTATTGCTTGTTGGAGTTGTTCTGGGAATCGCTAGACATGGTGTACTTGAGGGTTTGAGAAATGCAGAAGATTAAGGAATTGAGAGAGAGAGAGAGAGATCAAGTGCGATAAGTTTCAAGCGTAAAGAGAAGTTAGTGGGAATTCATCCACTATTTATAGTCGGAGCGTGTCGATCTGATAGGTCAGAATGGCGGTTTGATTTCGAAACATTCAACGGCTTTAAATTCTGACATTTATGATACGTTCAGTGCATGGGTTTCTAATCATTACGCTTACGTCATCCTAGGTGGCTACTTAAGTTCGCGTGCAAACATTAAATTTCACAAGTTGTCTTACTCAGCATCTAGAATACTAAACGTTTGGTGTTCTGAGTGCTCAGTTTAGCGTAGAAGGGATACCTAGTATGTGGAGTAACTCAGCATTTAGTAATCACTTAATATATATAGCAACTTAACATGCAGTGATTTCATAGTATTCAATTTTACTCAGCATATGATAGTTACTCAACATGTAATGATCACTCGGCATATTATAATCACTCAATATTCATTTAACTCAGATATTTATTCAAGAGGATTAGACATACCGATAGCTTCCCTTAGTATGCTAAACTGCTCACGAGCCAGTGGCTTCATGAAGATATCTGCAAGCTGTTCACCTATTGGAACATAGGTCAGCTTGATCTCACCCTTGAGTACATGATCTCTGATGAAGTGATGCCTTATGCTGACGTGCTTCATCCTGCTTTGTTGGATTGGATTTTTAGATAAGTCAATGGCACTTTTATTGTCACATTTGACTTCAATCGTTTTGGTTTCAACTCCATAATCATCCAGCTGTTGCTTGATCCATAGGACTTATGCAACACAGCTTCCAGCAGCGATGTACTCAGCTTCAGTTGTTGATAGGGCAACTGACGACTGCTTCTTACTGAACCAAGACACTAGATAGCTTCCAAGGAATTGACATCCTCCTTAAGTGCTTTTCCGCTCCAGCAGGTCTCGTCCATAGTCAGCGTCAGTGTATCCGATGAGTGTGAAATCACTTGTGTTTGGATACCATAGACCTGCATTCACTGAGCTTTGCAAATATCTAAGGATTCTTTTCACAGCTATGTAGCGAGATTCCTTAGGGTCAGCTTGATATCTAGCGCAGTAACATACTGAGTACTGAATGTCTGGCCTACTTGCAGTTAGATAAAGTAGAGAGCCAATCATACCTCGATATAATTTGCTGTCTACTGACTTACCTTTCTCATCAGCACAAAGCACAGTGTTAGTACCCATTGGGGTAGATATAGGCTTACACTCTTCCATATCGAATTTCTTCAATATTTCCTTAGCATACTTAGTTTGGCTAATGAAGATGCCGTTTTTACCTTGTTTGATTTGAAGTCCAAGGAAGAAGTTGAGTTCTCCCATCATTGACATCTCAAACTCAGTTTGCATCTGTTTGCTAAATTCCTTGCACATAGATTCGTTAGTAGCACCAAAGATAATATCATCTACGTATATTTGTGCCAATAGGGTATCTTTACCCTTTTTCTTAATGAATAAGGTTGTATCAGCTTTTCCTCTGACATAGTTCCTGGTCAGCAGGAAACTGGTCAACCTCTCGTACCAAGCACGTGGTGCTTGCTTTAGGCCGTACAGAGCCTTTTTGAGTTTATAGACATGATATGGGAATTTTGGATCCTCAAACCCTGGAGGCTGACTAACATAAACCTCTTCATTTATAACTCCATTAAGAAATGCACTCTTAACATCCATTTGGAACAGTTTAAATTTCATAAAGCTAGCATATGCACATAATATTCTTATTGCCTCTAATCTAGCTACGGGTGCAAAGGTCTCACCATAGTCAATACCTTCCTGCTAACTGTAACCTTGAGCTACAAGTTTGGCTTTGTTCCTGGCTACGTTACCTTGTTCATCCAGCTTGTTGCGAAAGACCCACTTTGTTCCAATGGTCTTTTGATTCTTCGGTTTAGGCACTAGATCCCATACTTCGTTTCTCTTGAATTGATCAAGTTCCTCTTGCATAGCGTTTATCCAGAATTCATCGTGCTCAGCTTCTGAGAAGTTTTTCGGTTCATGAACTGAGACGAAGGCAACATTACTGAGATATCTCCTGAGCTGATTTCTTGTCATCGGCGTGTTCTCAGCAGCATCAAGAATGGACTTCTCTGAGTGTCCTCTTGGAATCTTGATCTCTTTTGACAGTGTTGAGTTTTCAGGAATCGGTGTTTCAACAATCTCTGCAGGTTTATATTGGTCAGTAAAGGTAATATGAGATTCGTTTTTACCTTTGGTCAGTCCTTGAGGTGGTGACTCAGTGGCTCCAGTTTGGTCAGCGGAAGCTGAGCATGGGTCATCTTCAGTAGGCTGACTTATCTTCCCTACAGGGTCAGTTTCATCGAACTCAATATGTACAGACTCTTCTACGATCTGAGTTCGTTTATTAAACACCCTATATGCTTTGCTGTTTGTTGAGTACCCTAAGAAGATAGCTTCATCAGCTTTTGAATCAAATTTAGCAAGGTTGTCTTTAGTATTTAAAATAAAACATTTACAACCAAAGGCAGGAAAATATCCAATGTTGGGTTTTCGTCCTTTCCAAAGTTCGTAGGGGGTTTTCTTAAGTATAGGTCTAACTAAAGCCCTATTGAGTATATAGCACGCTGTGTTGACAGCTTCACCCCAGAAATACTTTGAAAGCCTATTCTCACTCAGTATTGTCCTAGCTATTTCGACTAAAGTTCTGTTCTTCCTTTCAACTACCCTATTTTGTTGAGGAGTTCTAGGAGCAGAAAAATTGTGGTCAATGCCGCTGACTTCACAGAATCATCAAATTGTTGATTTTTGAATTCTCTGCCATTATCACTTCGGATGTGAGCTAATTTAAGGTCTTTGTCATTTTCAAGTTTTCTAATCAGTGTTGAGAACATCTCAAACGCTTCATCCTTGCTACTCAGCAAGATGACCTAAGTATACCGAGTGAAATCATCTACAATGACCAAGGAAAATCTCTTACCACCCAAGCTCAGCGGCTGGACTGGTCCGAAAAGATCCAAGTGTAGTAATTCCAATGGACGCTTGGTTGAGACTATATTTTTACTTTGAAAAGACTTTTTGGTTTGTTTACCTTGCTGACAAGCATTGCATAATTGATCCTTCTTAAATCTAAATTTGGGTAATCCCTGAACTAGTTGCTTTCTTGCTAGTTTGGCTAGGAGGTCCATGCTTACATGACCAAGTCTCCTATGCCATAGCCAGGAATTATCTTCCTTTGACACTAAGCATATATTTTTTGAAAATTTCTTTTCTAAACTCAGCATGAAAACATTGTCAACACGCGGGGCAGTTAAAATCAAATCATTTGTTTTACCCTCGAGTATCCGACACTTAGTGGCATCAAATACAACCTTTCTACCACTGTCACACAGCTGAGCGACGCTCAATAGGTTATATTTAAGACTCCTGACTATGGAGACTGACTCAATAGTAGGATTTCCTCCAATAGTACCTGATCCTACTATCTTACCCTTTTTGTTGTCTCCAAAACTTACATTTCCACCTCGTTTTATGCACAAGTGTGATGAACTGAGTTTCATCACCAGTCATATGCCTCGAGCATGCGCTGTCAATGTACCATAACTTTGACTTCTCCGTGCACCTCAGGCTCACCTGCAATTGAACTAGTTATCTTTAGGTACCCAATTCTTTTTGGGTCCTCATTTGTTAGATTTAACAGGTGATGCATCATATTTTATTTTGTGACGACATACATTTATGGTGTGGCCATATTTCCCACAATAGTCACAATAAACCACCATTTGAGCGTGTTTCCATTTTTGGTCAGCACGATAGTGCTGAGCATACCAACACACACTTACAGTGTGTCCTCTCTTTCCACAATAGTCATACTGACTGTTCTGTTGAGTGTACCTTCTTTGCTGACTAGTACCTGAATACTCATCATTTGGATAGAACCTTTTCTTAGCTGATGAACTCAGCTGGTTCTGTATTGAAGTGATGTCCTTTCTCAGTTTCTTAGAATCTGATTGGACTTCCGAGACAAATCGATGCATGATTTTTAGATTTTCATCTTGTCTGGTATTGTCCTGGAGCAGATGTCTGAGGTCACTGAGTTTGACCTCTTCAATCTCATCACACCGCCTGCTGAGTGCTCTTATTTTTTTGTTACACTTTTTGATCAGTGTATAGAGATCACTCAAGGCATTAACCATTTCATTTCTGAGCAAGGATATAGGTGTTACCTCATTACAGTGTTTCTCATGATCAGACTCATCGGAGAGGTCAGCTTGCTCAGATTGGTAGTCGTCAACAGCTTCGTCAGCCATAAAACAGATGTTTGCTGACTCAGTGGCATCAGCTTCTGATGAGGTTGACTCATCAATGTCACTCCATGTGGCCACCATTGCCTTTCTACTACCCTTCTCTTCTTTCTTCAGAGTAGGACAGCTTGACTTGATATGCCCAGTTTGATGGCATTCGAAACAAGTAACAGGCTTGGAGCTGTCCTTCTTATGTATGCTGTCGCTAGACTCAGCTCTGTATTTATCACTTCTTTTGAATGGCCTTTTGCTGTTCTTGTCGCTTTTCCTAAACAGCTTCTTCATCTTCCTGCTAAAATGGCCATTTCCTCATCATCTGATGAGTCAGCTTCGGTTGAGTCGGCTTTTATGACAAGAGATTTTTTCTTCTTGTCCTCAGTTTTCTCTTTAGCCTCAAAGTTTTTCATGGAGATCTCATGGGTCAGAAGAGATCCGATCAGCTCATCATATTTGTACGTGGTCAGGTCCTGAGCTTCTTCAACAGCTGTCTTCTTAGCTTGCCAGCTCTTGGGGAGACTTCTCAAGATTTTCTTCACTTGCTCTTCTTCTGTGAAGTTCTTACCGAGTCTCTTAAGCTCATTTATGATGTTGGTGAATCTTGAGTTCATTTCAGAGATGTCTTCATTTTCATTCATCTCGAACAACTCGTATAGCCGCATGTGTTGATTTACTTTGGACTCTTTGACCTTACTGGTTCCTTCATAGGTAACCTCCAGCTTCTTCCAGATTTCCTGTGCTGACTCACAACCTGAAATTTTGTTGTACTCTGCAGCATCTAACGCACAGTGAAGCATATTGATAGCTGAAGCATTATTTTGTAATTTCTTAAGGTCATCCTCTGACCACTTAGACTCACTCTTGACAGATTTTACTCCGTCAATAATTTCATAGGGAACAAACGGGCCTTGGACTATAGCCAGCCATGCGCTCATGTTTGTTGCCTGAATGAAGTTTTTCATTCTGTTCTTCCAAAATGTATAGTTTGACCCGAAGAACAGAGGAGGCCGACTAATAGATAACCCCTCGAGGAGTATCTGTGTTGTTTGATTTCCTGGAAGGAAACGAGTGCTGTTCTCAACCATCACAGGGATCAGCTCAAGATAGTTTTATCTTGAATAGTGAGCTACTCGCTCTGATACCACTTGTTGGTCCCGTGTAACTTAATATGATTAGTTCCAAGGTGGGGTTAGGAACTAATATAACTTTTTGGGTTAATACACATATTTGCCCTTGTGTTTTCGCGGAAAAACAGATTTACTCTTAAATCAAATAAACCCACAAAACTATCCCTGAATTTTCCATAAACCTGCAATTATACCCTAATCTGACGGAGCTGCTAAACGGCGATGACATCAAACCTTCTTGTCTCTAAAAAAATTGGATGACGACAATCAAAATTCATTTGGTTTCTTATTGTTTTCTATTGCTATTGCTTTTGATTAATTAGGAGGTTTAGATGCCATTTTATTAGGTTGATTGAGCTTTTATGAAAATGAATTTTGACCAATCTGTTCTTCTAACTTGCTTTTAATCGAAATTGAATGTGCATATTTTTTTCTGTTTGTGATTGGTTGTTCTTTTCTGAAGTTTTTCTGGAGATAAGAAGGTTTGATGTCATCGCCGTTTAGCAGCTCCGTCAGATTAGGGTATAATTGCAGGTTTATGGAAAATTCAGGGATAGTTTTGTAGGTTTATTTGATTTAAGGGCAAATCTGTTTTTCCGAGAAAACACAAGGGCAAATATGTGATTAACCCTAACTTTTTCGATTAATAATGATGACTTAGCTAAATATTTGATAGTTTAACTCAGCTTTAGGTCAGCAAGGCTGAGTGAAGTGTGAAACAGCTTTAATCAGACACTGACTAGAGCTGTTTCAATTGTGAGTTGGGAAATAACACTTTAGGTCAGCTTCCAACTCAGCACTCTGATTACTCAGCGTCAGCTTGTACAAATTATATACTGAGTAGTTTAAGCAAGCAACACATACATATATATCAAGAGAAAGGGTTAGAGATTACTCAGCAGTCTTATCCTAGTTCGGCCTCACCGCCTACGTCCAGTCCCCAGAATCCCTCCGGGCTTTTTCAATCCACTACTGAGCTCTTTAAAGGTAGAGCACAAACCGTTTACAATAGCAACTGAGTATGCAAGAGTACCGTCCTGTTGGGGTTTAGTGTCCTAAAGACAATGGTTGTAGGATGCAAACTTATTGTAAATGAATTGTTCTTTATATCATTTGTTTTAATAAGATATATGTTTGATAACTATATAAAGGCAAACCCTTTTACAGCACTAAATAAAGTCTAATAAAAGGAAATCCGTAAGTTTGTTTAAAGTGATTATAAAGTGTTCATACAAGCATGAAGTGAGACAAGACTTTATAATAAACTAATAAACTTAAAACCACCCCAAGTCAAGTGAGATGTTTAGGATTGACATATCACTATTGAGACTTGTATGTAACAATGTCTTCTGTCCGACAGAAAGCTGATCTCAAAAGCTTCACATATATAGATATCTGGACAGTTACATAGATCCGATGAAACGTCGTTCATTAGGATTGGGGATCCGATTTGAGATAACAGGATAGGTAGATTCGTCATTGTCACCTGTTCATCTCATTGGTATTAATAGGTATAAATAATCCTCAGACTCAAAGGAATGTTAATTGGTCATCCTGAATTACTGAATGTGAGACTTTGATCGTGTGGTCCCACGATCCTTAACAGAGATGACTTTGGGGTGTGAACTGCAAAGGTTGGGTGTCACAGGAGGTAATGTCAGGGTAGTTATACATTGGATTGAGCAGTTATCACTCCCGACGAATGGGAGATACGTCCAAGGATCGCTTGTGGAAGACTCGACTCTAAATCCTTGCAAGATGATAGCTTAAGAGTAGAAATACAGATTTCACTTAACCTATCTATTTGAGTTGACTCGGCCTGTACAAGTAAAACGAACGTCTCGCTATATATGACTTGACATCATCCATAGTCATAAGATTCAGTTCAAGGATGTAGTTGATAAAGGATCGAATTATACTGTAACTAATACGGAAGGGTTAACAGGAGAATCAACCTGTCTTCTTAACGGACTCTGGGGGAATGATTACGGACATGCCGATAACATGCTCTGTTCATCATTCCGTTATGCAAGGATTAAATATAATTCTTGGAGAAATTAATTTAATAGTTGCATACGGCCAGAAGTAGTAAGGACCTAATGGATCACACATAAGACTTGGAAACAAAAGAGAGATGGATCTGATTAATAGATGGAAGCCCAGTTGAGCCCAGTAAGGCCCATGGATAAGGGGGGTCGAAATTATATGTATTAAAGGAAGGGAATTAATTTATTCGACTCTTCTTAATTGGATTAGGATTGTGAAATTAAATTAATTAAGAGATAATCACGTTAGGAGTTATTAATTGGATTAATGTCCTCCTATTATTATCTAACTAGGTTACTTATTATTATCCTAATTATATTAGATATATAGTAAGATAATAATTAGAAATCCTATTCAGAATTGGATTGCTATTAAGTAACCTAATCCTATCTAACTAGGGTTTAGAGACAAGATAATATATATACCCCTTACCTAGTGAATTTCGACACACACTCTAGCCCCACCCCTTGTGATTTTCGAAATCTACTAGCTAGAGAGAGAAAGTGAATTCCATCCCCAAGTTCGTGGACAAGAATTCATTCGGCATTCCATCGATTGATTAATCTAATTCATCCCTCTTTCTCCTTGATCTTGTGTTGGTTAACTAGAGGTAATCTATTTTGGTTACATCTCATAAGGGTTGATTCTAATTTAACCTCACCGTGTTCACGAAAGAAGAAAAACAATCAAAAGGGAGAAATTCGTTTTTCTTCGCCTACATCAGGTCAGTTCACTATTTCGAGGATTCCCGGAGATTGAACCGTCGGATCGTCGCGATTTTTGGACAGTAGCTTCTAGACACATTCTTCCACGTTTCCACCGAAGGGATCGTCGTTCGGAGGTCTGGAAGGTCTATTTCGAATAGGGGCAGATTGGTAAACAGTTTACATCTCCTTTGAAGTTGTGGGCACTTCGTTTGCAACGGTAGATTGATCATCGAAAGGTATATCTTCTTATCCCTCTTTATATGAAATAACGATTAACGGATCCTATGGTTAAAAGGAAGTAGGCTAAAATTTTTATATTTCCGCTGCTATACCTTAGCCCTATTTCCAACAGTGGTATCAGAGCAATCGTTAAATCCGTTATTTCATATATGAAATTTAGAAGCTTTCAATAGGATTGAATTAATATTTATGGTTAGGATTAATTAACAAATTGTTTGGTTAATTAATTCTAAAGATAAATAAGTGAAATAGATTATGCGTATGTTCCTAATTATTTCGGTTGATAATCATTATAACAAAATCTATTAGTTTTATGGTTAGATTAATAAAATTAGTTTTATTGATTCTAAAGATAAAATGGAAAGCTATTGTAGTTTTTCCTATTTCTGAAAATCATTTTTCAACCGTATTGAAAATCTGATATATATATGAAATTTAAAATTAGTTTTAAATATAAAATATATATATATATACATGTTTCGGAAATTAATAGTTTTCTGTTTTGATTATCGAATGAAAATTCGTTTAAAAGTTTGTTTTTACCAAGTTGTAAGTCAAAGCGTTAAATGAATTGAAATCAAAATAATTGGGACATGCATAATTGAAGTTTTGTATGGTTATATTAATCTAAGAATTAATATAAAGATGCAAAACGGTTAGAAGTAAAATTAGATGGGAATTAATTTGATGAGTTAATTTGATTAACATAAATATTACATAAATAAGTTATGTAATCAACCAATTAAATTTATTTAATTGAGTCTTTGCATGTTTGGAGTTATGGACATATTTGGACCATCTTTTATTCTTTTGGTATTTTTGAAATAGGGTCTGCGCGTCCTGCCTTTCTACTATCTATTGTAATTTCTCTTCTCATCTATTCCCTTCAATTTTCAATTGAAGTTTTCTTTAGTAGTATAGAAAATTAATGTGTAATTTTCAAGGCGCCATGGAGAAGACGGAGGACCTAAAGAGAAATATGTAATAGTTAGTATTTCCTTAGGTTTGCCCTTTTATTCCGTCTCTGGCTCGACGGAATAATTTAGATGATATGTCCATAACGCCAATGTATGTGTGAATGTATGTCTGATGTATGCTAAAGCAAATCAAGACTAAGTTAGATTATGAGACTTAAATAAAAATCCCTCATTAAAAAGTTAAGTAAATAAATAAGTTATTAAAATCGGTTGCCCCTCCCTAATATTATAATTCAGCCGGCAGTACTGGGGGCCTTTGGGTTGTTGGCAAAAGTCAAGCTCGGGGTCTTATGGTAACACCTGGATTATCGAAAATAGTTCTTTCATGAATATGGGGTAATACTTAAATTAGAGTATGACAATTGGTTGGCAAAAGTCATGTTGTTCATACACTAATGGGCAAAATGGTTGGGATTAATATGAATGACATATTAGTTACTAATGTGGTTAGTAACCCAATAACCTAGGAGTCACATTCGAGATGTGATTGATTGAATGAATCTACCTAATGAATGAGACTAGTTTGTTGGCTAAAGTTAAGGCGAAATCTCAAGAGTTAGGATCCTAGCTCACTAAAGGATTTGTGAAATTCTTCGAATTAATATGGAGGGTTATTAATTTGGCAAAATAGTGGGAGCAATCTGAAATAAATTAAAAGGCCTATAATTTTAGATTGTTATACTTTAAAGCAAATGAATAACATACGTTTACTCTTTCTCACTCTCAGTTTAATGAAACACTCTTAAAATTATGACTAACACCAATCTGCAAAATACATTTACCGATAACAAGTTGAATAGTTCAAACTTCACCGACTGGTTTCGTAACCTCAAAATTGTTTTGAAGTTCGATAAAATAGGGTATGTATTTGATACATCGATACCCCCTATCCCTGAGGATGATGCTCCCATCGAGGAAATCGATGCTTACCAGAAGCACAAGGCTGATGACGATCATGCCGGATGCATCATACTTGCATCGATGACATCGGAATTACAAAGGCAACTATGCCTATTCCATCATCATGCACCTAAAGGAATTGTTTGGGAAACAAACCAGGTGTGAACGCTACGAGATATCAAAATTGTTATATCGTTGCAGGATGCAAGAGGGCACATCTGTCATGACACATTGTGTCAAGATGATTGGCTATATTACCAAACTTTCTAGTATTGGATTCGCGATTGATAACGAACTAAGTGTAGACTTAATTCTTCAATCCCTCCCAAAGAGTTATTCATAGTTCATCATGAACTATCAGATGAATGACTTGCAAACCTCTCTTAAAGAGCTTGCAAATATGCTCAAGTAAGTTGAGCCCAATATTCAGAAAGACAAGGCAATACCGGCTATTGTCATAGAGGGATCATAGAAAAGGAAAGGGAATTTTCCCAATCCTAAACATCCCAAGAAAGGTAAGAAAGATGTGTCCAAGGGAAAGGAAGTGAAGAAGCCTAAAAGAAAGTACCACTATTATGGTGACATGGGGCATTGGAAGAGAAATTGTTCTTTGTACCGAGCTACCCTCCAGAAGGGAAAAGCCGGTACTCCAAACATCTGGTATGTTCTATATTTCGATAAAGAACAAACATTGCGATTTTTATAGAGATGGGATTTTCTATTTTTCAGGAATATCACAAAATGGGATTTATGTGTTAGATTTCTGTTTTCGCAATTGATACCAAAAGACATAAGCTAGATAATTCAACTTGCTTGTGGGATTGTCATATAAACAAGAGACTCATACTAAAAGCTACATTTAGATGGGCGTATAGATCCAATCGATTCTGAATCATTGGAAATATGCGAATCATGTTTAAAAGGTAAAATGACAAATGACACCCTTTAGCAATAAAGGTGAGCGTGTATCAGACACTCTAGGACTCATTCATTCGGATGTATGTGGTCCTATGTCAGTCCAAGCAAGAGGAGGATTCAGATACTTCATTAGCTTCATAGATGACCATACTCGATATGGTTACATCTACTTGATGAAGCACAAATCAGAAGCTTTTGACAAGTTCAAATGCTTCAAGAATGAAGTGGAAAATCAATTAGGAAAGAAAATAAAGACGCTTCGATCCGATTGAGGTGGCGAATCTCTTTCAGATGATTTTCTGAATTATCTAACTGAATGTGGGATATGCTCGCAATGGCCACCTCCCTATACACCACAATACAATGGTGTATCCGAGAGGAGAAACCGTACCCTATTAGATATGGTACGGTCCATGATGAGCATGGCCTTACTTCCAAAGATGTTCTGGGGCTATGCCTTAGAAACTGCCCTCTTCACCCTAAATCGAGTACCAACTAAATCCGCTAGTTCCACACCGTATGAATTGTTCGTTGGTAGGAAACCTGTGTTCTCATTTATGAGAGTATGGGGTTGTTCGGCATATGTCAAACGCATTGCGTCCGACAAATTAGATTCTAAATCTGATAAATGTTTCTTCATTGGATATCCCAAAGAGACCGTAGGGTATTACTTCTATCATCCAGATGATCAGAAAGTAATAGTATCCAGATACGCAACCTTCTTAGAGAAAGAGTTTCTCGAAGAAACACAAAAGGGAAGCGTGATTGAACTCGACGAAGTTCAAGAGGAAGAGACGCCGGCTGAAACAACAGAAGCGGTTGAAGTACCCGAAGAAGTCCCATTAGATGAGACTCCAGTGGCACCTATTCGTAGATCACGAAGAGTTCGTGAACTCCCAGTTAGATATGGTTTTCTAGTGGGAGATGATGACGAGGTTCCCGTGTTAGACGACGAACCCGAAAACTACGAAGAGGCTCTTACTAGTCCAGATTCTAAAGCATGGCTTGAGGCCATGGATTCTGAAATGGATTCCATGTATACTAACCAAGTGTGGACTTTGGTTGATCCACCCGAAGGAATAAAACCCATCGGGTGCAGGTGGATCTTCAAAAGGAAGACTGACATGGATGGAAAGGTTAGCACCTACAAGGCTAGGTTGGTAGCGAAAGGATATCATCAAAAACAAGGTGTTGATTATGACGAAACCTTCTCTCCAGTTGCTATGTCCAAATCAATCAGAATCATGCTTGCAATTGCCGCTCATTTTGATTATGAGATTTGGCAAATGGATGTGAAAACAGCTTTCCTAAACGGAAACCTGCTTGAGGATGTATACATGATGCAACCTGAAGGTTTCATATCAAAGGATGCAAATAAAGTTTGCAAACTTTAGAGATCCATTTATGGACTCAAGCAAGCATCTAGAAGCTGGAATAAGCGTTTTGACGAAACCATAAAACAATTTGGTTTCGAACAAAATTGCGAGGAAGCTTGCATTTACAAGAAAGCAAGTGGGAGCTCTATAGCATTTCTCATACTATATGTGGACGATATACTATTAATGGGAAATGACATTGCTCTATTACAATCGGTAAAAGTATGGTTATCCGGTAACTTCTCAATGAAAGACCTTGGTGAAGCAGCCTATATACTTGGTATAAAGATCTATAGAGATAGATCGCGTAGAATGCTTGGTCTTTCACAGGCTACATACATTGAAAAGGTGCTAAATCGGTTTAGCATGCTTGAATCGAAACGAGGTAACTTACCCATGGTACATGGAGTGAAGTTAAACAATCATCAATGTCCTAAAACTGATGATTACAAACGACGCATGGCTGTAGTCCCGTATGCCAGCGCGATCGGTTCGATTATGTATGCTATGCTATGCACTAGACCTGACGTAGCGTTCGCGTTATCAGTAACGAGTCGTTACCAAGGGAATCCGGGAGACGAGCATTGGATTGCCGTCAAGAACATTCTTAAGTACTTGAGAAGGACTAAAGATATGTTCCTAGTGTACGGAGAAGGAGATCTGAAAATTGAAGGATTTTCAGATGCTAGTCATCTCACAGATGAGAATGATTTTAAATCCCAATCAGGATACCTGTTTATCTTGAATGGGGGCGCGGTCAGTTGGAAGAGTTCCAAGCAGGGAAGCGTGGCTTTCTCTACGACCGAGTCAGAGTACATCGCTGCTGCGGAAGCGGCAAAGGAAGCGGTTTGGATTAGAAAGTTCATTACAGAACTAGGAGTGTAGCCTGACATTGTCAATCCCATTACTCTGTACTGTGATAACAATGGAGCCATTGCGCAAGCAAAGGAACCACGGTCTCATAATGCATCCAAACACTACCTAAAGCGATACCACATCATCAGAGAGATTGTGGCTAGAGGAGATGTGAGAATAGAAAGAGTACCTACCGAGGATAACGTTGCAGATCCGTTGACAAAGCCGTTAGCCCAGAAAGTACATGATCGTCATTTGACTTCTACTGGGATAAGTTTTAGAAACAATTGGCTTTAGTCCAAGTGGGAGTATGTTGGGGTTTAGTGTCCTAAAGACAATGGTTGTAGGATGCAAACTTATTGTAAATGAATTGTTCTTTATATCATTTGTTTTAATAAGATATATGTTTGATAACTATATAAAGGCAAACCCTTTTACAGCACTAAATAAAGTCTAATAAAAGGAAATCCGTAAGTTTGTTTAAAGTGATTATAAAGTATTCATACAAGCATGAAGTGAGACAAGACTTTATAATAAATTAATAAACTTAAAACCACCCCAAGTCAAGTGAGATGTTTAGGATTGACATATCACTATTGAGACTTGTATGTAACAATGTCTTCTGTCCGACAGAAAGCTGATCTCACAAGCTTCACATATATAGATATCTGGACAGTTACATAGATCCGATGAAACGTCGTTCATTAGGATTGGGGATCCGATTTGAGATAACAGGATGGGTAGATTCGTCCTTGTCACCTGTTCATCTCATTGGTATTAATAGGTATAAATAATCCTCAGACTCAAAGGAATGTTAATTGGTCATCCTGAATTACTGAATGTGAGACTTTGATCGCGTGGTCCCACGATCCTTAACAGAGATGACTCTAGGGTGTGAACTGCAAAGTTTGGGTGTCACAGGAGGTAATGTCAGGGTAGTTATACATTGGATTGAGCATTTATCACTCCCGACGAATGGGAGATACGTCCAAGGATCGCTTGTGGAAGACTCGACTCTAAATCCTTGCAAGGTGATAGCTTAAGAGTAGAAATACAGATTTCACTTAACCTATCTATTTGAGTTGACTCGGCCTGTACAAGTAAAACGAACGTCTCGCTATATATGACTTGACATCATCCATAGTCATAAGATTCAGTTCAAGGATGTAGTTGATAAAGGATCGAATTATACTGTAACTAATACGAAAGGGTTAACGGCAGAATCAACCTGTCTTCTTAAGGGACTCTGGGGGAATGATTACGGACATGCCGATAACATGCTCTGTTCATCATTCCGTTATGCAAGGATTAAATATAATTCTTGGAGAAATTAATTTAATAGTTGCATACGGCCAGAAGTAGTAAGGACCTAATGGATCACACATAAGACTTGGAAACAAAAGAGAGATGGATCTGATTAATAGATGGAAGCCCAGTTGAGCCCAGTAAGGCCCATGGATAAGGGGGGTCGAAATTATATGTATTAAAGGAAGGGAATTAATTTTTTCCACTCTTCCTAATTGGATTAGGATTGTGAAATTAAATTAATTAAGAGATAATCAAGTTAGGAGTTATTAATTGGATTAATGTCCTCCTATTATTATCTAACTAGGTTACTTATTATTATCCTAATTATATTAGATATATAGTAAGATAATAATTAGAAATCCTATTCCGAATTGGATTGCTATTAAGTAACCTAATCCTATCTAACTAGGGTTTAGAGACAAGATAATATATATACCCCTTACCTAGTGAATTTCGACACACACTCTAGCCCCACCCCTTGTGATTTTCGAAATCTACTAGCTAGAGAGAGAAAGTGAATTCCATCCCCAAGTTCGTGGACAAGAATTCATTCGGCATTCCATCGATTGATTAATCTAATTCATCCCTCTTTCTCCTTGATCTTGTGTTGGTTAATTAGAGGTAATCTATTTTGGTTACATCTCATAAGGGTTGATTCTAATTTAACCTCACCGTGTTCACGAAAGAAGAAAAACAATCAAAATGGAGAAATTCATTTTTCTTCGCCTACATCAGGTCAGTTCACTATTTCGAGGATTCCCGGAGATTGAACCGTCGGATCGTCGCGATTTTTGGACAGTAGCTTCTAGACACATTCTTCCACGTTTCCACCGAAGGGATCGTCGTTCGGAGGTCTGGAAGGTCTATTTCGAATAGGGGCAGATTGGTAAACAGTTTACATCTCCTTTGAAGTTGTGGGCACTTCGTTTGCAACGGTAGATTGATCATCGAAAGGTATATCTTCTTATCCCTCTTTATATGAAATAACGATTAACGGATCCTATGGTTAAAAGGAAGTAGGCTAAAAAATTTATATTTCCGCTGCTATACCTTAGCCCTATTTCCAACACGTCCTCTATTCGTCTACTCAATCATATCTCACATTGAATACTATAACCGAGTATCCAGAATTTCTCTACCACTAAGTACTATAACCGAGTACTCAACACCACTCTTCTAACCTTTACAATTGATACAAAATTGTTCTCTCAAAATGAAGAACACTTTAGATGAATACAAATTCACTCTAGACTTTTACACAATGATTGGAAATTGGGTGTAAGAGCTTGCTTTCTTTTCAGACAGCTTCTATTTTGGATTTTCACTCTTGTGAAGATTTGTTTTTCTGTCTGTATTTGCTTGTATGTGTCGTTAGGATCCAAGTGATGAACCTGTCCTTTTATAGTGAATTCTGAAGCTTCAAATCATTTGAATTTCTACATATCCATTGGGAGTAACGGTCTTCTTTCGTCATTGAATGGTCAGCTTCCAGAATCGCAGGCCAATCCTGTCTTCTGATTTGCGCAGGAGGTAGGCTTGCCAGTTTCGTCTTCTTGCACCAAGTTTCATCTTCTAGCATCAGGTTTGTCTTCTAGCCAAATGCCAGATGGTCCATGCATCTCGAAAAGGTCTTTGATCACATTTCCGAGACTTCTGATTTGTTGCAGAAATCTTGTCGCACCTTGTCTTTTAGTAAACGGATCATTGGCGTTGTCCTGACGAATACACAGCTTGATTGTTCGACTTTGGCTTTAAGATTTACTTTGTCGGGACTGAGTTATATCTTACTCAGCTTCTTTGATCGGCTTTGCCTTCAAGCGTTATTCTAGAGAAGACTTTTCTTTTAACGAGGCTGAGTTACACTCAACTCAGCTTCTGCTGTGTATCTTTGCTTATGCTAACTTCATTCTGTCTTTCTTTTTATGAACACTTAGTTCCTATTCTCATTAGTTAATATACTCAACATTGAACAAAACACATTAGTACAATTAAATCAAAGCACTTAAATTTAATTGTCTTAATCATGAGATTAACTTAAATAGTTTTGTCAAATCAAAATCATGTGGAAAGGTGTTTCAACAACTTTGTCTGCCCTTTGGCGGGACTTTGGCACCTTGGTAAAAAATGTGATGCCTCTTGATGAGGACTTTGTCTGCCCTTGATGGGACTTTGTCTGCTCTTTGGCGGGACTTTGACGCCTTGGTAAAAAATGTGATGCCTTTTGATGAGGACTTTATCTGCCATTGACGGGACTTTGTGTTCTCTTATGACAAGAGTTTTGAGCTTTGCCCGTGCCGAGACTTTTATGTAGGATCTTATGGATAAGATCCGCCCTATATGGGATCATATATGGATATGATACGCTTTTACGGCGAGATGAATGTTTCTGCGCTTTAGTTTATTTTTTGCTTTTCATTTTTCCAAGGCTTTCAACACTTATGTAAAATTTTAACAATTTATAGTATTTTTTACGTACTTTTTGGATGCTTTTACCTCTTGTTTGTGATTGTTTGTGCTTTTACTTAGCATCTTGATCACAATTTTGCATTTTGTCGAAAATTCAGAAAGAATTTCAATTCGCCTTAGATTTCCTCCGAATTACTAGGGTAGGTGGCCAGCCGTCCTCTAGAAGCTTATAATAAGCTTTATGGATTTCTTTCACTGGGATCCCAATGTATGGAGACATTTATGTTGTCTGTGAACTCTATAAACAAAATGATAAACACGTTTGATAACAAAGGTTAGTTTATTTAATGAGACAATGTCATTGCCTTTATTACGATGGATACCGGTCTTTCTGAGAGCCTTGTTAAAACCCGCCCTTGATGGGGGATAACTTTGTCCTATCTTTGAGGTATGTGGACCCGCCCCAGATGGAGGATCACTTTGTCCTATTTTTGAGGTAGCTGATCCGCCTGTGGGATTTTTCATTCGCTAGCCATTGGGCGTATATTACCTCTTTGATTACATCCGCCTTCTTCAGCTTTGCTATTTCTTCCTCTATAGAATTTGGAAAGAAATAGAACAAAACTAGGCAAATGAATATAAGAAATATGGTGAGAAAGAATAAATTATAAAATATAGGGTACTATAACAGTTTAATGCACATATAAGAATACGTAAAAATACTGATTTTTAGGCCCATGGTTCTGTCTTTTCTGAGCAACTGCAGTTGCATCTTCCACCATGTTTAGCCTACGTGTCAATAATGACTTGCTTCATTTCCCATCCTTCAATCTCCATTGTCACTACCAATGCATCTACATGTGGAGAGATTACTGGACCTGTTTCTGCAAAAAGGGTGATTGAGGGATGTTTTATCCAGAGCGGATATTTTGACTTCTCTTTTCACGGGTGGCTGATACCCTGGTCTATCTGCTATGACATTAATGACACTTTTGGATTTCTTTTTAGGCTCTATCTTTTTCTTGTCGTTGTCTTGTTATTTGTTATTATAGACAAATGTATCTTCCACTTTTCCAGCTCATAGCAAGCTTCTGTGTCATGGCCATTTCTTCTACGGAACTTGCAATTCGCCTTGGTGTACATTCTCCCCTCCTTTAGGTTTGGGGTATGTAATGTCCCGTTTATACTGACTCTTCTTCTTTATATTGTGGCAAGTTGGGAGCTTTAAGCCTTTTCTCCACCTCATACCCCAGGATCCGTGCTGTGGATGGCGAATCCCTGTTAACAAGGTATGAACCTTCCTAGTATTATGATCCACCTGTTCAACCTTTGGATCTTTCCTTTTTGGCTAGTGACATAATCAAGGAATTTTTTCTGAAGTGGCTCCGAATGTACACTTCTCTGGATTGAGCTTTATTTTTCATACTAGTGTTTGGCATTTTAGGGATCAATTGTTTGATCTATGGAACAGACTTCATAGCAAAAGACTGTTTGCATTGGCCTCGTTGGCAAATATCATGTACGATGTCATGTCTCCTTATGGAATTTTTAGTTCATCTCGGAATCAACTCAGTAGTTCCGTCAGGTTAGTCCCTGACTCTTGAATGAACTTAGTCAAAGTATAAAACCAAGTAAATATTATATGCCAAACAAATTCATAATAGAATTTTTAATCGTGTTTGCTTTAATAATACCATATATAACGGTCATAACCATAAAGGTTACTATTGCACATAAATATCATAATGAATTTCTAATAATGAATAACCATAATGACAAAGGTTAAAAACAATGTATTTTGCATTATAATGCACATTATCATCCAAGATAATAAATTTATTTTAAATGTCATAAACATTATAACCTTCAATATTGGATAAGATATAGTTATTATTCACTTGTAACTAATATTATGCTTTCATGTCTTAATGACATTTAGAGATTATTAATGCCTTGTTTAGAGAAAGTGCAATTAAAGTAAGACAAGTGATGGTTTAATAATGTAGCTATATATAGAATTACTCTTATATTATTTTATTTGTATAAATAAAATAAAGGACAAAGGGTAATTTTGGAAGAAAAAGACATGTATCATGATTCTCCTTCAATTCGGGGTGTAAGGAAATTTTTTTCCAAAATTCACCCCTACCTATCTTCAAATGTCATCATCCAAATAATCTCTAAAGAACTCTTATGTATATCCTAAGAACTTTGCATAAATTAATGTTCTTATTCGAAACTAACACTTGCACTCTTTTGTAGTTAGTTAAGGACATGAAAGTTTTGTTTATCCAATTTGGTAATTCATCAGCCCATAATGGCTTTAATAGTTAGGGACAATTACATGATAATCACAAATAGATTCAATATGTTCAAGTCTCTTACGTTGGTAAAAGAAATTCTAAAAATGTCAGATAAACAGTTTTTATATGAATAAACACATCCTTGTAAAAAAAAAAGGGGATGAAATAACTGTTTGTCAAAACAATATTCAAAAATATGAATTTCTGATATTAAAAGTACTATATATGAGAAAAGCCATACATAGATGGTGAATTGTACAAGATAAACCAAATATGATTTTTTTGTAATTTCTTCTAATAGTTATATGCATGTTAAGTGATAAAATCACCGCACCAATTGATATCTTAATATTAAGTGATAAAATCACCTTGAATGGATGAATTTTTTATAAAATTCCAATATTACATGTCTTATATATGCATTTTGTTCTATTTCAACGATAATGACATATTATACTCGCCATGCATAAAAATATAAGGCATATTGAGCATGCAAGATTTAATGAAGATATGTCTCTATGACTTTTTCTTTCATAGCTTATTAGATTTATCATAATGATATTCATAGCACTTCACAAGGGTAAGAAACTTCAATTTTCTTTAATTAAAAATGGAATAAAAAAGGGGAGGAAACTTATCTTATTTATCATAAAATTCCAGATTTAATGTAGAAAACTCTTTCCCACCAATATATAGAGAACCCTATCTTTGGATAGATTTGTTTGTACTAATTGAGCCAAGGTTTGAGATTGAGATTTCTGTTCCGTTGACTCCATTGTTTTGTTCTTTGTGAAACTCTGAAGACATTCTATGTTCGTTGTGTAAATCCTATTAATCTTAGGATTCCACACTCACTGCACCAATTGATATCTTGTGAAAAGATTCTTGATCGGAACACTTCCATGTGAGGCGCCGTACGTTGGGATCGACTGGGAACACTCTGATGCCTAAGTCAGTAATATTCTTGAGAGAATAATCTGTAATCACAAAGTATGGTTAAAATATTGTGTGTACCTTTGTTGTCGTGTTACAGGGGTATTTATATAGGTTTGAGTGATAACCGTAATAACTCCCTTTTAATGCCTTTTTAATGAAGTGTAATGTTCTTTTAATGCAGTTTAACTCTGACCTTTAACCTCCGAGTTGTTATTGCTTTTAAGGTATCATTAATGAACATTAATGATGGTGACCCCGTCGTATAACAACTATTTGTCTTTATCATGGAGGATCGTCTTACGGGGCGGACCCTGTATCCTTCTATCGTGGCGGATCGTCTTATGTAACGGACCTTGGATCTAGGATGGTCAAAGGCTTGTCATTGTATGCGTATCCCTCATCTAGCTATATGCCATATATACTAAGCTGGTGGATCTTTTATGTCTTTTCTCCCTTTTGATCCTCTTTTCAGGGAATATTCCCAACGAGGTCTTCATAATATCATTGCGGATGTTATCAATATTCTTAGGAGATGCCTTGTAAATCCTAGTGTGCCAACAATAGTTGTGAGCTGCATGGTAAACCCTTTGCATGTTTTATCTTAATATCATATGATGTGATGTGATTTTTTTTTTTTTTACTTATATTTTCATTTGGCCTCTCAATTATAAAAGAAGGAGAAAACTTCTCTCCCATTTAAATTAATTAATAATGGTAACATGTTTTTATAATTATTGAAAAATAAAATTAAAATAAATAAAAACTTTTTAAAAGAAAATGAGGTTGGAAGGAATTGAACATAGGACCTCTCAAATAGAAATAAGCATCCTTAATCATCTCATCTACCTTTAAACATTAAAATAATACTATATAAAGTCATATAAAATTCTCGCTAAAATATTATCAGACACCATTATTAAAAAAAATTCTTAATTCTTCGGCGGCCTGTCGGGGCTCGAGCCCACCCCAACCCCGCCCCCTAGTTCCGCCTTTTTGCCCACATTTTACTAATTAATATATTTGTTAGCTTATTATGTTTTAAACTGATCTATTTTGATTTTTTGTTACGGATTAAATCTTTCTTATTTGCAATGTTAAAAAAAATGATAGGGATTAAATTTGGAAATTATATCTTTTAACTAACTTGTAAAATATATCATAACTATTTGATATATAAAATAAATAATTTATTGGTCCTTATATTTTTAACTAACAAATTATTTAATTTTTGTTGGAGATTTGTTGTGTTGGTAAAAAATTATCGCAACTGCTTACCTACGAGGTCAACGCCGATATAGTAGATTCCATCGGTTTTCCGTGTAATGCATATTACCGACACAATTTTTCTTATCACCGACGGATATTTCTATCGGTGATAGCGTTTTTTCTTGTGATGTTAACTTCGTTAAAGTTTCTTAATCCTAATCCATGATCAACTACTTACTGTCCATCATAGAGTCAAACTATTATCTGATGATAATTGATAAGTACTATTAATTGACTCTTATCTAGCCATCATTAATTTCCATTTTGATTTTCTAAGCATTTTCTTAATAGATTGGAGTAGACATTATCCAACCGTCACTACAACTAAACCCGTTATTAAGGGACCAACAAGTGCCACAAATCTACTAATAAATACATTTTGAACTTGTTTAAAAAGCTTGATTGTCTCAGCTTATATAATATCTCATTAGTCCTTTTGCATTTGAAGTTCTTGGAGTGACTCTATCAAGATAAAATTTAAAATTAAATGATTTTATTAATACAAATTGAAGTTGAGTGACTATTTTGACACAACTATGAAAGTTTAGTGACCAGTGGTTCATTTAATCTGTTTCTATGTATTATTACGGAAAAACAAAAATTAAAATTCACATAATTTAAAAGTGTAATATTATCAAATTTAAAACTTTCACACAATTTGCTTCTGTTTTATTATGAGTTTTTTTTATTTTTTTGAAGACGTTTTATTATGAGTTACTCACGTGAGTTTTGAGATTTTGTATCCTTTAAAAATGCATATTATCTAATTCTTTTTCATTTCCTTTTAAACCCATTTTTATAATAAAAGTAAATTGTGAAATGAATATTTTAATTTCTAGTCAAACATTTTAGATTATTAGGATGTATGCAATATAACGAAACCTAAAAAAGTTAAAACTGGAAACAATTCTCTCAATTTCTTGGATACGGAAAAGAACAAAAAGACGCGGTGTACTGATATTTTTCCATTTTTCTCATACGAAATTTTTTTTTCCGTTTTCTTTTCTATTGAACACTTAACACGAACCTTCGAAGCAGCACAGCTAACTGAATCAAAATATTAATTAACAGATAGTAGAAATTAGAATGATTTAATGGTACTAATAAAATTTGCATAACCAGAAACTTCAATTTACAAATTACAAAAGAAGAAATTAACACGAGGAAGCAATACAAACGTGAATTCCTAAAATCATGGTTGACTAATAAACTCAAACTTTCATATGTCGAGGATATTTGACACCATTACAATCCTTAATGAGATGTTTCAAAACCGTTGAAGGTGAATTTACAAATTCATGATAACCTGTTGATAACTTGATTCCGAGATTTGCTAAAGAGTCAGCTGCTTGATTCCCTTCTCGATACTCGTGTTTTATAATCACATTCCACTCTTGTTGCAAGATTTGCTTGATACTTTGGACCAAATGATCATTAGTTTCACTATTAGTCCCTTGGAAATCAACAGCGACTTTACAGTCACTTTCCAATATAATATTTCTGAATCCTAATTTCCAAACTAGTTCGAGACCTCCCAAAATGCCAATAAATTTAGCCTCTAGTGGAGTAATACAACTACCTAAATTGATAGAAAAACCACCGCACCAGTTACCATTATTATCTCGAATCAATCCTCCAGCGCTAGCTAAATCTATTGATTCCTTATAGGCACCATCGGTATTGATCTTGACCCACCCATAAAAAGGAGGTAACCAACTTTAAATGTGATCGGGTAAAATCATTGTAAATCATAGGTTGAACAGAAAGTGGATAAGAAGTCATGACTACATGATTAAGCAATATAGAATATATAATGACTTCTTCTGAAAAACGATTTGGATTGGCCTAGCTGGGTTGATTGTCGAATGGCTGGTGTGAAGAGAATCTTGAGAAACGACCTTTATTCGATTTTGGTTTGAGAATGGCAGAGAAACTTGTTGATTACAAAATAGCAGAGAAGTTCAAGGTTTTGATATCGAAATTAGAGGTATCATATATGATTTATATATATAGTTTCTGAATCTGGAAACCTCGAGGGATATTGATAAAGATGATAACAAAAGATGAGTGAGCTTAGATTAGGGTTTAATGATGGTGGATATTCATAAAGATGTATTTATAGTTTTGTATTTAGAAACTTTGGATTAGGTAGAGGTTTCCTAATAACATCTAACTGCTATTATATCATTTGATTCGTTGTATAATACGCCTCTGCTAATAACATCTATCTTTTTCAGCCTGATATAGTCATGACTCGTCTTCTACGTAGCCTTTTTCTACGATGTTCCAAGCATCTTGACATTCAAGTAATGCCTTTATTCGAATACACCAACTTGCATAATTGGTTTTTGTGAGCTGAGGGTAGTGGAAGGAGATGTTGTTGGAGTTGTTTGACATTTTTTATAGGGTCTCTCAAACGCTCAAATATATTATTTTGTGGAAGAATACACTATCTGAACCTAGGTTATGATACCACTTTGTTAGATTAAAGAGACTATAATTGTTATTTGATAAGGACTGAACTATAATTTATGTGGACTGATTATGTAATTTTGAAAGAAAAAATATTAATTTGCGGAAGAAAAAAAATTTGCACAAAAAACTAGGAACTCTCAATTTATTAATGTGGCCTGGCTCACTACATAACCAATTAAAACTCTATTTATAGAGTTATATAACAAACACTACATTTCGGTGCACACACATGTGAAACAATTTCCACCACATGATTCTAATTCAATTTACACCACACTTTATTTAGTACTCTTTTTTTTTTGTTAATTTTTCAACACCAACCCAAATAATTCATAAGTCAATGCATATAGGTTCACATGCTATGTTTCTTTTTTATTTATTTATTTGTTTAATAAAATTAAGATTAATATTTTAACAATAACTCAACTTCTTGGCTAGGGAAAAGAACAAAATGACCCTGTATATTGATCTCCCGCAATATTTATCAATTGTCAATTTTCTTTTCCGTTGAACACTTAACACTGAATCTTGGAAGCAGCAGAAAGTAGTGCTAGGCATGGATTCTGAGATACTAGATTGGACCGAATATCTGAGGAAAAATATTCATAATTGGAATGAAAATTTGATTATATTTAACCAAATTCGACCAGTTCGGTCAAAAAATGTCTAGATTCTCATGGATATAATGACAATATATTTCAATATGTTTAGTATGTTCAAGAAATATGAGGCTTAGTACGTTCAAGAAAATGACCTAAACCATAAGTTTTGTTTTTGTATTTTTCTCTAAAAAAATTAAAATTTAACTTTCACACGTGGATGCAGTGGCGGAACCAGAACCAAAACTAAGTCGAGGCGTAAATATTTTTCTTGAATGTACTAAGCCTCGTATTTCTTGAACGTACTAAGCATATTGAAATATATTGTCATTATATCCATGAGAATCTAGAATATAACGTTATTTCTACGACCTACATTAGAACCAATAAGCAACTTGGAAATATCTTCACTAAAGCCTTAAATAGGGTTCAGGTAGACTATATTTGTAACAAGTCAAGTATGATAAATATCTATTCTCCATCTTGAGAGCGATTCTTATAGTTGTAAATATTAGTTGTTACAAACTGTAATTATCATAGTCATATAGGGATTTAATAACATAATTTTAGGTGATCACGTTAATTAGCTTTCCTAGTTAAGCTACTAGGCACTTGCATAAATTCTTACTATTTTCTATTTGAAATACAAAATTTTACATTTTCTCATTATCTTTGTGTAACAGAAGGAATATAGTAAGGGAGGAAGATGATGCATTCAGATCTACGAGTATCTATATTTCATCCGGATAAATGTGCAAATTTTGTAAGAGATAAAGGGATTATAATGGATGTAATATAGAATCTAGGATAACACATATAATTTTACAACATCAATAGGCTATTTATACCTTCGAAATGTATAGCATTAGAGCTTTCGTTGGTATGTTGGTCATACGAACTATTTGCAACTATGAATTAGATGAGACAAATAATATATTCCACTACGTGCATGTGAGAGATAACACAAGGCTTATCCAAAATATGATCCAAATGTTGAAAGTGCTTCTATTTACATAGCAAACACAAGAACTTGGGTGTTGAAGCAGATGTTGAAATAGTGAACTTGATTCCAAAGAGGCACAAATAGGGAGGAAACATACATCAGCAGACAGATAGTATATTGAGACTTTCATCAGCAGCAAACATGGATCCAACAAATTAATTAAGAATCGGCACATTAGTAATACACAAGTAGGTGTCAAGTTCTTATCGGTTAGATCCATATGAACACGAACCACTCTAGACAGTAGTGTTTAATATCGAATGAAGTTTACGGGCGATAATGACAGAATTAATCACCTCATCAGTAGGATGAAAAACATAAAGAACTTCAAATCCTTTGAGATCACAAGTATCAACAACAGGATAGACAAAACTCCTAGCTCCATGAGCACTTCTCACCATTAAAACACCTCCGAGAGCCATAAACTTAGCCAAATGATCAATAACTTTAACTTTAGCCTCCTTGTCCATACCAACTAAAGCAGCGAAGAAAATCACATCAAACTCTTTCAACTCATCCCCAACATCCAAAACATTAGTTGTCCTAAACAACATTCGTTTCGACAGGTCAATATCAGGCGAAACCAATCGAATAGCCATCGAACTGGCCACCGGATCAATGTAAAAGTTATGGAATGTGGTGGACGTAAGGTGGTTGCTAGCAAACACAATTGATGTGAGGGGAAGATGTCCAGAACCCACAAAGACAATCTTTTTAGGGACATAATCAGGGAAATGGTTAATGAGAATGGTGAATTCTAGATGGCTAAGTTTGAGATAGTTAGAGTAGTAAGGGAATAGATTGAGATGGTTAAAAGGGTTTTGAAAGGAAGCTAAAATGTTTGAGAAATGAGCCTCCATGTAACCTTCAGCTTCTCCACATAGTTTAATGAGTTTAGAACTCATTTCTTGGACTTCGGTACTGAGATTGTTGACATCGATAGTTATTGTTGGGATGCAAGTCAGAATAAGGTTTGTGAAGAGTGTGTCGACATATTTTGATGGTTTAAGTGTTTTTAGGCTTGAGATTTATTCATAGAAATTGCATATTTTCTGAATCAACACTTCTTCTGGGCAAACCATGTCGACACTATGAAAAACACTCAGAAATAAGATAGCTAAGTGAGCTTATCTTTCACTAAGTAAGTACTTTGAGCTTACAAACTGAGTCACACAATATTAACATTAAATTTTTTTATTGTTTTTCTAATCGTCATGCTTTTTTGCTTTCCATGGTCATACTCTTTTCCTTTCCATTGCTGTTTACCTATTTCATACGTATTGTTCTATGAAATTTTAAAAAATATTTTATTGATTTTCATTAGCAGCCTTTAAATATCAATTTGGTCATCTCATTGCAAACTTGTAAAGATCAAAAGCTAAATCATAAGAAGTGCAAGCATGATCCACTTTTAGATTCATAATGAAAAGAAGCAAAGATAAGCTCATACCACTCCTGACAGTCAATGGTCATCATCGAAGTAGTAGTATATGTATGTATATATGAATAAAGTCCATTCTAAACAAAGATGTGCAGATTGGGGAAGAAGCTCATAACGCAGCTAACATATGATGTTATTGAAGGAAATTAAGGCCAAGGTATAGCAGCGGAAATATAAAAATTTTAGCCTATTTCCTTTTAACCATAGGATCCGTTAATCGTTATTTCATATAAAGAGGGATAAGAAGGAATACCTTTCGATGAACAATCTACCGTTGTTAAAGAAGCACCCACAATTCTTCTCCGAGATTCCAACCACAAAGTATAACACGGTGAGATTAAGATGAAATCAACCCTTATGAGATGCAACCAAAATAGATTGCCTCTAATTAACCAACACAAGATCAAAGAGAAAAGGAGATGAATGAGATTAATTAATTGACGGAAGCCGTATGAATTCTTGTCCACCAACTAGGGGATGCGAATTCACTCTCTCTCTTTTAATGTAGGTTTCGAAAATCACATAAAGGGGAGTTAGGAGGCTTAGTCGAAATTCTCATAAGGAGGGGATATATATAGTCGCTTGTATCTAAACCCTAGTTAGATAGGAATAGGTTACTTAATAGGAATTCCATTCGGAATAGGATTCCTAATTATCATCTTATAATATATCAAATACATTTAGGATAATAATAAATAACCTAATTGATAATAATAGGAGTATATTAATCTAATTAAAACTCCTAACTTAATTATCTCTTAATTAATTTAATTCACAAACCTAATCAAATTAGGATTAATGGAATTAAAATAATTCCTTATTTCTATATATAAATTTCGGCCCCCTCCATTTAAACGGGCCTTACTGGGCTCAATTGGGCTTCCATCTATTAATCACATCCATCTCTCTTTTGGTTCCAAGTCTTATGTGTGATCCATTAGGTTCTTACTACTTCTGGCCGTATGCAACTATTAAATTAATTTCTTCAAGAATTATATTTAATCCTTGCATAACGGAATGATGTACTGAGTATGTTATTGGCAAGTCTGTAATCATTCCCCCAGAGTCCGTTAAGAAGACAGGTTGATTCTGTCGTTAACCCTTCCGTATTAGTTACAGTATAATTCGATCCTTTATCAACTATATCCTTGAACTGAATCTTATGACTATGGGTGATGTCAAGTCACATACAGCGAGACGTTCGTTTTACTTGTACAGGCCGAGTCAATTCAAATAGATAGGTTAAGTGAAATCTGTATTTCTACTCTTAAGCTATCACCTTGCAAGGATTTAGAGTCGAGTCTTCCACAAGCGATCCTTGGATATATCTCCCATTAATCGGGAGTGATAAATGCTCAATCCAATGTATAACTACCCTGACATTACCTCCTGTGACACCCAACCTTTGCAGTTCACACCCCAGAGTCATCTCTGTTAAGGATCGTGGGACCACAGGATCAAAGTCTCACATTCAGTAATTCAGGATGACCAATTAACATTCCTTTGAGTCTGAGGATTACTTATACCTATTAATACCAATGAGATGAACATGTGACAAGGATGAATCTACCCATCTTGTTATCTCAAATCGGATCCCCAATCCTAATGAACGACGTTTCATCGGATCTATGTAACTGTCCAGATATCTATATATATGAAGCTTGTGAGATCAGCTTTCTGTCGGACAGAAGACATTGTTACATACAAGTCTCAACAGTGATATATCAATCCTAAACATATCACTTGACTTGGGGTGGTTTTAAGTTTATTAGTTTATTATAAAGTTTTGTCTCACTTCATACTTGTATGAACACTTTATAATCACTTTAAACAAACTTACGGATTTCCTTTTATTAGACTTTATTTAGTGCTTAAAAGGGATTGCCTTTATATAGTTATAAAACATATATCTCATTAAAACAAATGATATAAAGAACAATTCATTTACATTAAGTTTGTATCCTGCAACAATTGACTATAGGACACTAAACCCCAACATTTATTGTACTAATGCAAGCATCCAATAACAGAAAAGGCTCAGTGAGTGTTAGGCCCCTAGAAAGTGAGGGTGCACGTGGTCGGTTAACCAATCCATTAAGATTCATTCGGTCGGTTAACCATTTTATCGGTTTTTTAAAAACACTAACCATACACTAGTCCACTAAATTCGGTTAACCACTAATCGGTTAACAAATTATTTCGGCCAATTAACCTTTTATTTCGGTTTCTAACCATTACTAAAAAAAATTAATAAATAAAAATTCTAATTTTTATTGTGAGTGGAACGACGGGTCAATGACGAGTTGAGATTAACGACATAGAGGGAGATGTGCGTGCATTATATATGTGTGGACTATGGATTGGACACTGCATTTTTCTCTTACAGCAACTCTTTAAGGCATTAAATTACTATGTTTTTGGACCAGAATTCTTATCCTCCATGCTTTACCAACTAAGTCATATCCATGTATATTAATTTCACTAATTATCTACTTTATGACAAATTTGATAGTACACGACATTTGGGATGAAATATTCCATCGTTGAGTCTTAGTCACAGGAAATAATTAGTGTTTCTTATTAAATTTTGCTATTGATCCCTGTATTTATTTTAAGTGAGATAATGTATAATTATATATATAAATTTAAATTTAAATAAATATATTTTTATATTTTTAATTGAATTCGGTCGGTTTCGGTCGGTTAACCATTTTATCGGTTTTTTAAAAACACTAATCATACACTAGTCCACTAAATTCGGTTAACCACTAATCGGTTAACAAATTATTTCGGCCAATTAACCTTTTATTTCGGTTTCTAACCATTACTAAAAAAAATTAATAAATAAAAATTCTAATTTTTATTGTGAGTGGAACGACGGGTCAATGACGAGTTGAGATTAACGACATAGAGGGAGATGTGCGTGCATTATGTATGTGTGAACTATGGATTGGACACTGCATTTTTCTCTTACAGCAACTCTTTAGGGCATTAAATTACTATGTTTTTTGGACTAGAATTCTTATCCTCCATGCTTTACCAACTAAGCCATATCCATGTATATTAATTTCACTAATTATCTACTTTATGACAAATTTGATAGTACACGACATTTGGGATGAAATATTCCATCGTTGAGTCTTAGTCACCGAAAATAATTAGTGTTTCTTATTAAATTTTTTGCTATTGATCCCTGTATTTATTTTAAGTGGGATAATGTATAATTATATATATAAATATAAATTTAAATAAATATATTTTTATATTTTTAATTGAATTCGGTCGATTTCGGTTAACCGCGGTTTTTAGAATATGAAAACTGTAACCGTAACCATTAACCACTATTTTTAAAATTAAAAACCGTACATTAGTCCATCGGTTTCGATTAACCTTATTTTCGGTTTGGTTTTTCGGTTTTGCGGATTTTTGTGTGCATCTCTGCTGAAAAGAATGCTCTTAGTGAAAGAGAAAAGGGGACTGTTGAACTTTGAAATACCAGAGCATGACAATGGTGATTGTAAATTTAAGATGTCATGGCCAAAACTAATAGTTTCCAATCATTAAGGTGGAAAAATTTGATAGTTTTAGCCCCTGAGCTTGTCCTAATTTTGACTTTCAGACCTTGAACTTTAATTTGGTGAAATTTAACTCAACTTTATCTTTTTGTTAAAATTTAGCCCTTTATGCACACGTGAATGGAAGGCACTCTTAAAACTTAAAAGTATGTTTAAAAGGAACGAAAATATGAAAGGGAAATCACAAAATTGCACCTTTAGGATAGTGCATAACAAGTATAACATCCAAATCATAATATGACTTGTTAAAGGAACATAAAACATTTCGTATGAGCTATAAAATTAAAGAATTAAAAAAAAATCTTATCACCTTCATACCTCCAGCCACACAAATGTTTGATTCCTTATATTTTTTTGGCAGAAGTTCCGATTGCAATTCCAACCAGATAGTCCTGGCATCATGTCCTCCTCTGATGAATTCCATAAGCTTTCTCTAACACTAGCCTGGAATGGTCTTAAAAATAAAAAATGTCATCAACCACAAAGCAACTCTAATTGAAATAATATAATCCCTTCATAAGACAGGCATCAATAAACATCACAATCAATAGAAATTTTAACAAAATCATAATTATGTATGAATATTATGATTAGCAACCTTTAAATACCAATTTGGTCATCTCATTGCAAACTTGTAAAGACCAAAGCTAAATCATAAGAAGTGCAAGCATGATCCACTTTTAGATTCATAATGAAAAGAAGCAAAGATCTGCTCATACCACTCCTGACAGTCAATGGTCATCATCAAAGTAGTATATGTATGTATATATGAATAAAGTCCATTCTAATCAAAGATGTGCAGGTTGGGGAAGAAGCTCATAACGCAGCTAACATATGATGTTATTGTACTAATGCAAGCATCCAATAACAGAAAAGGCTCAAGGAGTATGAGGCCCCTGGAAAAATCATCTTCTAATCATGCAACTAAAATTTTAGGATTGTTTGAGCCAATGGTCTCTTTGTTTGTGCAAAGTTAAAAATTAATGCGTTAACAGTGCATTCCACTCACTCAGGCTAAATTTTAACGAATATTATAATTGAGAGGCCAAATGAAAATATAAGTAGAAAAAAAATCACATCACATGATATTAAGATAAAACATGCAAAGGGTTTACCATGCAGCTCACAACTATTATTGGCACGCTAGGATTTACAAGGCATCTCCTAAGAATATCAACATGTATGATGTTTCCATTGCTTGTTCTAATGCATTCTGCTCAATAGTTCACACACGGAATAGTTTTTCACTGCTTGTTGATTCTATTCAAATATTTTGAAAGCTCATGTAAGGCTCGATTAATGTTTCACTGATTGTTGATTTCTTTTACTTTGTAACCTAATTTGACCCTGTGCCCCCACTTCATAGGCCAAATTGATATTCAATCCCCATGCAATAAAGCCCTCCCTTTAATACCAAACAATAGCGCTTTTAAACCACATACACTTTAAAAGCGCTCTTGTTTGGTACATAATAAGGTAAATAATAATGATTTTTCACAGAAAAGAAGGCTCGACAACAACTTATTTCTCGAGCAGCATCTTACGTTTTACATGTATAATATTTTATTCTCATTTTAGGCAGTTGCAATTCAAATTTTAGTTTTTTAGCTTCTTTGAAAATCATTGTCTGTGCTCCGAAGCTTAGAGTTTTTTCTTTACAATTAAAAGGTACAACAACAGGAAGCATGACAAAGTTCTTTTGGAACTCGGTTTCTGTGTTGTGCTATGAAGTCTGCGCTAGAGGGATATGTGCATAAGAACAACAACAACAAAGCCTTAGTCTCAAAATGATTCGGGGTCAGCTAACATGAACCATCATATAAAACCGTGAAATCAAGTCGTGTCAGCGACGCAAATTCTCTCCTTCCACTTTGTCCTATCCACTACCATATTTTCCTCCATCCCCAATGAACTCATATCACTCTCGATCACCCTCCTCCAAATTTACTTAGGTCTTCCCCTACCCCTCACCACTACATCCCTTTGCCACTCTTCAGTCCTCCTAACTGGCGGATCAAGCGCTCTTCGTCTTACATGGTCAAACCACCTTAGTCGGTTTTCCCTCATTTTATTCTCAATAGATGTAACCCCTACTTTTGTCCTAATTATTTCATTACTCACCCGATCCTTTCTCGTATGACCACACATCCATCTCAACATACGCATCTCCGCCACCAACATCTTATGAATGTGACAGTGTTTCACTGCCCAACACTCCGTACCATATAACAATGATGGTCTAATTGTCATGCGGTAGAATTTTCTCTTCAATCTATTAGGCATGTCGGGGTCACCAAGGAGACCCGTAGCACTCTTCCACTTCGCCCAACCAGATTTAATCCTATGAGCAACATCTCCATCTACTTCTCCATCCGTTTGGATAATAGATCCTAAATACCGAAAGCAATCCGATGCCTGAACAACTCTCCCATCTAGGGTGATTGTCCCTGCCTCCCTACTCCTATCGCCGCTAAACTTACACTCCAAATATTTTGTCTTACATCGGCTCAACTTAAAGCCTCTAGATTCTAAAGTTTGTCTCTATAGTTTCAACTTCCTCTCCACGCCTTTTTTCGTCTCATCAACCAACACAATATCATCTGCAAACAACATGCACCATGGTATACCATCTTGAAGTGAACTCGTTAGTTGATACATAATGATGGCAAAAATAAATGGGCTTGGTGCAGAATCTTGGTGCACTCTAATCGTAATAGGAAACTCTTCAATCTTTCCAACGCTGGTACGTACACTCGTGCATGCTAGAGGGATATGTGCATATTTTCTAAAAATCATAGCATATCCTTTAGTTGTTATACAAGGTGTTTTTATCTCTTATTATTTGCGTTGTGTCTTGTAGCTTTTTGGTGGAGTTTCTTATCGAAGCAAATCCAACTTGGTAGGATGGTTTTACTTTATATTCTTTCTTGCACTTGTCTATTAACTCTAATTGATGTTAGAATGTAGAAAAAAGAAAATGAAGGAAGGAGATAAGGGTATTTTAGTAATTGCATAGGGATAAAGATACTTTAGTAATTGGATAAGGATTGGATCCCACCTTTTAAATGGGTATGATGAAAAATACGGATGTGGCACATTGACTTCGGGTTGACCGGTCATGATTACCGGCTGTACACTTTAGTGGGAGGTCACCAAAAATTTGTATAGTTTTGTAAGTAAAATTGAATGTTGTACATCAAAGTGCGAAAGATGGCAAAGGTTGTACACCACCTATGTAATTTAACCCTATGTTTTTACAAGTTAACGACAAACCAAGAGCTAGTTTATAACTATTAGATTTTTTAAAAATAGTTGTTTTCCTTTTAAGTTCTGAGAGCATCAACTGATTACTCACACTACGTAAAAAGGAAAGGAACATGAGAAAAAAGGTCATTTAATATTTGCAATGTTCAAGCTATCATAGTAAATCTAGGCTGTATATATTAATGGTGAGAATGAAGAATTAATTTCAACTTTAAGTTAAAAAAACCACTAAGATTAATAAATAAGCACAAAGTATGGTCACTTTGGTACCAACTTGCCTCGTGTCAAAAGTAATTAAGCAAAGCAACATCTACATACCAAAGTAACAAAATTTCTTTTCAAAATAAAAAAAAAAAAAAAAATCTTCTGATCATGCAACTAAAATTTTAGGATTGTTTGAACCAATGGTATCTTTGTTTGTGCAAAGTTAACACCCACCTCAATATCCCAAATGGTGGCAGCTTAAGAAGGATTGTCAAGGGCAATTGATACAGCACATAAATGATTTTGGGGAACCTCTATCTGATATCTTAAGACAATAAGATTAGATCTTTTAGTCTTTCATAGAATAGTTATTAATGCAGTTGTGTAATATTCTTATTCTTTAATATGTTCTCTTCCAAATTTATCATATTGTAAACATTGCCCTCTATCTTTTCTTCACTTCTCCCGCATCCTTTATGTGCTATCGTAGGGATCACCAACATTATCCTGCTTTCAAGTAAACTTTCCATCAAACAACAGCATAAACTACAGGGTTACTAATTTTCCTTGAGATCCCCTTTTCATCCATTTCATATTGTTTTTCATACCAGATATCTACCATTGAAAAATCCTAGAATTACTAATTTCTCCTTCTGCAGAATAAATTATATTCATATTCTTTTTCATCAAGACCAAATTCATAATCTCATTGGTTCGGTTCATCTTAACAGCTAGAGCTTCCTTTGTAGCACAGTTATTTGTTGGATAATTTCCCTAATGCAAAAGATATGATTGCCTTTATAGATAGTGTTGCCACATTATAGAATAGTAATTCCTCATTTTAAATCCCTTATAAGTCAAATCCATGCGATAGAGAGTCTTTGATATCTAATAATAAAACTTCACATGATATACGAAATTTCTAGTTGTTTTCTTTCATCCATCTATTGTGCCCAATCTATCATTGGTTTCTTTTTAAGATATAGAACTAAGTATTAATTAAGCTCATCTTTTAAGAATTCTCTAACTACGCATTTTAACTTTGATTAACCAATTAAACCATTTTGGTTGCTTCGGACTCAGCTTCAGCTATCAATTTACTTAAAGGAGCTCAAATTTTGCCAAATTGGCTGGGTCTAATCCTAGGGGATATTATAGAAGTTGCTCGTGCATTTTCCTCAATCGAGTTCGTATATGAGAAGCGTCAAACGAATGTTGTCGCTCATAATTTAGCTGCTTGGGCACGATCTCTCTCTCTTATGGAAATTCTTATAGAAGATTATCCTTCTTCTGTTTCTTCTTGTATTCAGAATGATGTTATGTTTCTTTCTTCGTAATACAAGTTTCCGGTTTATCCCAAAAAAAAAAAAAAATCAATTAAAAGCCAAAATAGCTAAGCGGAAAAAAGAGAAGCAGCAAATACACCATGAAACCATTAAAATAGAAGTACATCAATGACTTATTCATCTATGTTCGTTGCAATGGTTGAATTTCCCTATCTTAGATTTTATTAGTTATAAGGATTGGGTTAGGCTACTGAACATCAGTTGGATGGACCTAGGTTATATGGTCTTAGGCCATTTATCCATGTATGTATGCTGATTCATTCATGAAGGTCCATTTCCGAACTCTTTTAAATATATGAGATAACATAGCAATATGATAAATAAGTAAAAGAACCATAAGATTACTTAACCTAGTAACATATGATTGAACCAAGAACTGAAAATTCAAGTTCCTTGACAATTTTTAAATGCTCCAAGACAGCAAAAAAAATGCATTTACCTCCAGATTTGGCTGCTGAATTTCTGATTCGCAAAATAACATTAGCCTGAACTGATGAATCCTGTAGGGTTATCACTCGATGTCCGTACAGGGACTGCATTAAAAAGCATTGCAAACACCTCAATTTCGACTCATACTCCAACTACATCATAGATGCACATAAATAAATTTGTGTGGAGATGGAAGAGAAGTGGAGGCTAACCATCGATGTTACTGAAGTTGCAGAATAGGCATTTCGACAAAGGAGAGGCCATTCTTCAGGCAGGCCTCTTCGACGAGCTAGCTGAATCCATCAATTGATGGTGCCAAATCACTCCACCAACTCCAGGGACTGAGACAGGAGAATTAGCGTAATAAACATGGATGGTGCTTAGTGGTTCTTTTGGGTTTTGATCTACCGGATTTTAGAGGGAGAGCATGACTATCCGTGGTGTGTTCTGTTCTGACCCGTGGTTTGCATTATAGGGACAAATTACTAATTCATCCTAAAAATATACTAATATTTTACATTTTCTCTTCAAACTAATAAAATCATCAATTAGGTCTCTGAACTAAGCAAAAATATCAATTAAATCATCATCCTATCCTAAAGTAAAAAAATGTGACTATTTGATATGGACTATAATGATCTCTCTGTTGGTTCAAAATCGGTTTACCGAAAAGACTCTGAAACTGTTCAACCGAATGATTTTCGACAAAACCTTAATTGATGATTTTTTGCTTAATTCACGGACCTAATTAATGATTTTCATAATTAAGATTTTAAACTATTAAAATCATCAATTAGGTCTCTGAACTAAGCAAAAATGTCAATTAAATCTTCATCCTACCATAAAATCAAAAAATGTGACTATTTGATAGGGACTATAATGATCTATGTGTTGGTTCTCCAAACTAAAATTTCAAAGTCAATTAAGATTTTAAACTATTAAAAGCATCAATTAGGTCTTTGAACTAAACAAAAATGTCTATTAAATCTTCATCCTATCCTAAAACAAAAAAATGTGACTATTTGATATGGACTATAATGATCTCTGAAACATCACTTTATAATAGACCCAATTAATCTTTATTTCGATCGGTTCAGTTAATTCGGTTATTTTGTCATAAAAACCAAATCGACCGATATTACCGATATATTTCAATATTTAAGACTGAAACCGAACCTAATAGACCGAAAAACCGAACTGAATAACCGAAATTCATCGGTTGGGTTGGTTATTTTGGTCCGGTACAGTTTTTGAACATCCCTGTTCTTTTTCTTTTTTAAATGAAGAATAATACAACAAAATTATATTTGTTTGATATTAGTTTTTGTTAAGATTTTTACATGTAAATTAAGATAATCATTAAAGTATTTTCATTATTTCTAGTTATGATATATTTTATATAATAATTTTCTTTGAAAATAAAGTATTAATATTTTATAATGTATTGTGCATAACGTGAAATATAGCAAGACTAATAGTAAAGACTTCTTAAATATTTGTTGTAATATATATATATATATATATATATATATAACAATTAGAGCCACACTCATGGATGTATTCGTTCATAAAGGTCAAAGACAAATACAGAATATAAGATTAAAATAAAATATTTATAATTAAAAGGTGAAAAATCTAAATTTGTAAACATTATATCATATTGATAATGTACCTTATAAATAGTAAATCTAATTAATCGGTTGGTTTTGTTAATTCGGTAATTTTGTAATAAAAATCGAACCAACCGATATTACCAATATATTCTATAAACTAGAACCGAAACTGAACCAAATAGACCGAATAACTGAACCGAAAAACCCAAAATTCATTGGTTCGATCGGTTATTTTGGTCGAGTTCGGTTTTTGAACACCCCTAGTCGAATCCCTTACTTGGCTGAGAGTTTTAAAGTTTGGTCGGATCTCGAATGAACTAACTGAGAAAGTTCGAAACCTCATGTCAGTGAGAAATATATGGTCATGTGATGAAAAAGCAAACTTGTTTAGAACTTAGTTTGGTTGGCCAGGTACAATCAGATCACCTACCAATAAGGGCTAAATTTTAACAAAGTGGGGAATCGAACCTCAAACCTGTCAAGCAGATGTTCAACGCCTTACCACTCAGACCAACCCTCATTGACCTAATTTCTATTAGTTTTAGATGTTCATTATTGTTCTTAATTCATTTTTAATAAAGTTTATTGATATTTGAATATGAAATTATTTATTGTTTAGTTATTAAATAATAGTTATTGGAAGAAATTGTTACTTAGAACAATAAAATTAGTATCATCTTGTATATGATGCAAGTTAATCTATAAAACATCGTTATTATGTTTTAGATAAATATAGTAATATAATTAAAATTAACATATTATATAGTTTAATTGTTACTGTTTTATATTTATATATATTATATATAAATAGTACGCTAATTAGAAAAAAAATCGAAACTCTGACCTTTTAAAAAATAAAGAAATTATGGACACATTACAAATAAAATACATATGATTTGTACTATTTGCAAATATATATTTATTTTAAAAAAAGATATATATTTATGTTTAAAAGGTAGCAAACCTCTAGTTTGTAGTATATTTTGTTAATAAAATATAATATTTTAAATTACAATAGTAAGTTGAAATGATATCTACAGTTGATAACCAAAAGCAATTTTAGCATTCTCGAAGATTATATTTATATATCGACAAAATACAATCTCTCAATATGAAACAATAAATTATATGATGGACACTTCACTTTTTTTTAATTTGACAATATATAAAGTAAATTGATGTTTTAAGTTCATTTTACACCTTTGCAATTTGATTTAGAAATTGTGTATTTTTCGATATGTAATTGTATTTTTTGTTTAAATAAAAATATTATTCATTGTGATCAGAACTTAACCGTATTTGCAAATTTTTAAACCATAAACCTATATTTGCAAATAGTTAAATCACTGATATTTTTTTTTATACTTTTCCCCGTAAATTAAGCTCTTAAATTTTTTAATAATAGAATATAAGTAGTCTCAGCCAATATAAATAAATGGACATACCTATATAGTAGACAAAGATTTGATAACCATAAACCCGATTAATTATTAAAAAAAATCAAAAGGATATACATAAATTAAAAACAAATACAAGTAATTGGTACAAGATCGAGAAACATTAAGTGCCACATTTGTTTTTTTAGTGTTGTTTTTCACTTCGAACAGTAGAATATAAGTGTTTGAAAACAAATATAGATTACTATTTAACTTTTATAAGTAACAACAAGCGGTAAGATATCAACCGCTAAACTAAACAAACACTTAATGAGACAAAGGTTTGATAAGAATAGGCATACCATAGCGAGGGTGAAGAGTAATATAATTGATAGGGGCATGTTTGTAACGAGGGGATAGAGAAAAGGAAAACCTTTGAAGAAATAAAGAGACCACCATTTTAGCTTCGAGCAGAGCAAAAGTTTGGCCAATGCAGTTTCTAGGACCAACTGAGAAGGGTATGAAAGCATTTGGGTGTTTTGCAGCCTTTGATATCCCATTTGCAAATCTCATTGGATTGAAGTTGTTGGCATCATTTCCCCAGTATTCCTTCTTCCTGTGAACTTGATGTATGGATATTTCCAAACTTGTTCCTTTTGGTATAATCAATTTCCCTAATTTTATATCCTCCATTGGTGTCCTAAACAACCTTATTACTGGATTATACAGTCTCAAAACCTCTAGCAGAACCATATTCACCTGTAAATTCATCAGAGTTCTTGAATTAATACATTTGTATTGTCAATCAAAATAATCTCACATTGTAGTATAGATGACTTACCAGTTTTAACTTGGATAACATGTCAGAATCAGGAATCTCCATTCCACATTCACTCAGCACCTCTTCTCTAAGTTTTTGTTGCCATTCTTGGTGTAGGCTCAGGATAAAAAAAGTCCAGGTAAGAAAATTAGCGGTGGTTTCATGTCCAGCAAAAAAGAAAGCTTTGCAGTTTTCAATGATTTCATTGATCATGAATTTTGGACTGACTTTATCTTGACCTGTAACTTCAGAAGATTGAATCATTACGCCTAACAAATCATCTCCATAATGACAACTTTTACTGACTTGGCTTATTCTAGTTTCCACAATGCTCCTTAACTTGTTCCTGAGCTTCCTGTCTAGCTTCCAAGTCCTGATGTTTGAAGGGGTAGGTACATACTGCCAGCCAGGGATGAGAATGTCTGTACTTGAAGCTACTATCCATTTTTGAAGCTCTTTTTGTGCTTGAAAGGCTTCTTGTGCTTCAACATAGCTACTTCCAAAGGCACTATGAGCTATTACATCTGATGTTAGCTTTATAAATTCTCCATTCATTTCTATTTGAATGCTTTCCTTCCCTGCTTTTAAAGCTTGTTTTTCCCACTCTCTCAACAGACTTATTGTGCATTCTGCAATTTTCGTTTTCATCATCTGCCACCCAGAAAACCCACAGGCAATTCATCACAATTATTTCCAAATTTTATTTCAATTTTAGGATGACAACTTTTTTACATTTATACATCGATCAAAATACAATCCTTTAAAATTCAGTCTTTCAAATTGAACCCATAAATCATACCGTGAATATTTCACATTTTATTTTACTAATTTGACCATCCAATGTTTTAGGGCTGTACATGAGCCAAGCCGCTCATGAGCGGTTCGGTGGTCAGCTCAATAAAAGCTCGACTCGACTCGGTTTGATTTGTAAACAAACCGTTCATGAGCACGATTTACTGGCTCGGTTCGTAAATGAGCTGAGCTTGAGCAGACCAAAGCTCGGCTCGAAAGCTCGATTAGAACATTTATGAACAAAATTTTAGTTTTGTAAAAGTTAATATAATTTCATTTGCTATTTGATGAATTCGTTCACAAACATAATAAATGAGTAATAGACAAACTTGTTTATTTTTTAACGAATTTTGCTTGTGAGTTTGTTTAAAAAGCTATTTGCAAGCAAACTTTATAAATATTAACAATTTACTCACATGAATTAGATAATTTTTTAATCAACAAAGTTTAAAGAGGATTTTGGGTTCGAAACAAGCTCGAAACTTAGCTCGAGCTCGTTTACTTTCTAATGAGCTGAGCCGAGTTTGTGTAAGCCAAAGCTCAGCTCGGACTCAAGCTCGTTAATTTTATAGTGAGCCGAGCTTGACAGGCCAAAGATCGGTTCGGCTTGACTTGTTTACGGCCCTAGTCGTTTTCATATAGTGAGTGGTTAAATGTGTCAATATCAGCCATAGTTTATTAATAATGGTGATATGATACCTTGAGTTTGTCGAGTGAAAAGGCAGGATTGAGAATCCTTCTGTGGCGAACCCATTCTTCTCCTTCCACAAAAATCACACCTTTCTCGCCCATTAGTTTCTTCGAAGATGGATGAGATCTGGATCTTTTGTAGAATCCAAATTTATTTGATAAAATTTGTTTCGCCATTTCTGGATCTGTAATTGTTATTCTCGGGTCTACCCCATTCCAATATAGCATATTCTCTCCTATATAATTAATTTTAGAATCATTAATTAATCTCAAATGTGAAAATATATGACACAAAGAAAAAGATATTATGAAGTGACTGACTGACCATAATCTTTGGACCACTTGTGATAATGAGGAAAAACTGTGGGAATGATATCATTAGAGTTTGTATCTAAAACCAGAGCAGTAGCTTCAGCTTGGAGCTTTTTCATTTGTTTGAGGGAACCGTAGAGGAAGCTGTATGGTACCCCTTTTATTCCTTGCTTTTCGAAGAACTTAGCGACGGCGTATGGCCTCCACACCAGAATTTTGCACAGTCGCCATATGCTTGTAAACAAAACAGCAAAAAGAGCTACTATGAAACCAACTATGTATCCCATTTTTCTGAAAGCTAATTCAGATTTCAGTTTAACTTTCAGAGTATAGTATAGTGTCCAGTGCTTAAATAAGGAACATGTCTGTGGCTAAACCAATACCAAATGTACCAACTGCATGTTTGGTATTATATTGGGATAGGGATAAGAATAAATGGTTGGGATAAGGATAAAATATGATAGTCGAGAATTATTATTCAATGTTTGGTACGTGGAATACGGATAGGATAAAATAATACATTTTACTATTTTAACCTTATTTAAACTACATAACATTAATTTGAGAGATAAGATGGACTTTTCCATCCTATTAAAATCGCAGGAGCTTATCCACCTCCTTATACCACCCCCTCGTGGTTATAGAATTTGAGGGATAAGAAGCTTATCCTCCATCTGTCTCACCTTTCTATCTTCTAAACAAACACGTGATAACTTATCTCGTATTTTTTATCCTTATCCCACCTCCTATATCCCTTCTAACAAACACCACGTAAGTTCAATGTTTATTAAGCCGTGCATTTTAAAACCTACTAACTTTTTACAATTTAATATTAGAATGGAAAATTAATATTTTTAGGTTTCAAAAAATATATGTTTTTTTTTAAATTCGTAAAATATTTTTTTTTTTTTGCTTAATACTTTCCCAACCTCTTAAATTGTCTCGATACTTTAGACTTATAACAACTAAACTCCTCAACTTGCTTATTTGGAAGAAATAACCCCTCAAATAGGTTAATATTTGTGATTTCAGGAGTTTTTTCGCCCTTTATTAGTTAATTTATCAGTAGATTAGTTAGGAAATCTTTTATTTCTGATGTAATAATGTTGAATGTTTTTTGGATTTAGGGGTTATTTGTTCCAAATAAACAACTTGAAAAGTTATTTGTTCCGATTAAGCAATTTGAAGGATTATTTATTCCAAATAAACAAGTTGAGGGGGTTAGTTGTCACAAGTCTAAGTTCAGAGAGTCAGTTGCAGTGTTTGGACAATTTGGAGGGACTAGGAAAGTATTAAACTTTTTTTCAATCCATACACAAAATACAGTATTTTTTTAATTCTTTTAATTTTTTCACATCTAAAATATGTTATTAATTAGTGATACAATGAGACACAGGTAAAGTGTAGATTATAAAATTCATGACCGGAAAAATAGTTAGATGAATTATTTCTCAAATTGACATAGTTTGTCAACGTTATGGATAAAAATTGCTCTTAACATGCATAAAATTACGTAATTTTAGATCTTAGAAGTAAACTAGCTTATGGTTCTAAATATTAGAGGTATTTTTACACCTTATCCTTTTAACCTTATCCTTTTAACCTCTGACATTATCATCACCCAATAATAAAATTGTAATTCAACAAATCTTAAGAGTGTTTCGAAGTAAATAGATATTTTAAATGTTGAATTCCATAGCATATGTTAAATGAGTCTTAAAATATAAATAGACCTCCAGATTAAATTAGTCTTGTAAATTTCTCTTATACTGAATTCGATTTTTCTGAATAATGAATAAATTTAGAGATTTTTTTTCATTGCACCAGGGAACTATAGTTCCATAAGTAATGGTAAATCCGTAATATACTAAAATTACTGATAGCTATTATGTATTTAGACAGCAATTACAAGCAGTAATTCTTTTTTTTTTTTTCCCCACCTCTATCTGTATCTATCCAATTCATATCTATTTCTATCTACTGCCAAATCATTGGTGAGGTCATTGCTTAGCTAGGCTAACTGTATGCGTACAATCCTTGTAAATGTTACTCCAAAATCAGTATGATTGCTTTTTAGTTTCTAGAAGATCTCATCTAAAAGATATACTCCATTTCGATAAAAACAAAATTCCAACTATTAATATATGAGAATTTTTTTTAAAGAAAAATTCATGAGATATTAAAATTTGGGGACTAAATTTTTTTGTTTGAATAAGTACTAAGTTTTGTAAATTTGGAGACCAAGCTTATGAGTCTATAAATACAAATCTCAATTGGAAGATTAATAGAGGGGTGAAGTGTGTAAATAATAATAATAAAATTGTTGTTGTACATTTAACCATCAATTTAATTTTTTATTTTAATCAAATGATAATATGGCATGATATTAAAGCATCTTAAATTAAATGGTCGAAAATTTAAATCCTAACAACATCATTTATTGGTGGAATGAATTTATAATATACATGCTTTAAGTCTAGGGGTACTCGTGGCAGGTGTTTGGTTAATAGAGGTTTGAAAGAGTTTATTAGGTAAAAAAAAAACTAATTTTAAAAAGGTTTGTTTTTTTGAATTTTTTTCAATTAGCTTATTGCTCTGTCTATTTTGAAGGACATTTTTTTTATCTCTAATTACTATCTTTTAACTCTAAATAAAAGCTTTATTATGTACTTATCTATCATTTTACACAAACAATTATTAGCAATCAGTTACGTGTTACCAAACAAGTTTATACAAACAACTAGTCAAATCATCTAATAAAAAAGATAATCAGCTAATAACTAATTTAATCAAGGGTAAAGTTCAAATAAAACTCATATGGTTTCACTAATTTTCAGATAAAGGACTGTGGTTTACTTTTTATCAAAACGAGGATTGAGGTTTTTAACTTTAACAAAATAAGGACTTTTTCGATTGATACTATTAAAATCACATTTGACGACTTCAAAAATGACATATTTTAAGAACTATTAATATTTTAAGCAACTTTAATTCTTCAACCTTTTTATTTTGAGATTGTTTAGATGATGTTTGGTAAAGAGAGAGAAAGTTAATGTTTAGAGAGATAAAGTTCCAAAAAAGATGATTTTCGAAAATCGAAAATGCAGTTCCATAGAAAATATGATATTGAACAACTTTAATTCTTGAAAATTTTCATTTTCAGATCATTAAAGATGATTTTAATAGCATTAATCCAAGTTTGAAACTTCAATCCTTGTTTTGACAAAAAGTAAACCACAATCTTTTATCTGAAAATTAGTGAAACCACAAGGGTTTTATTTGAACTTTACCCTTTAATCAACTAACAGCTAACCGTAATAGTTATATGATGGATTAAAATAAAACCTAACAACTTTATAAAGATAAGAATTGAGTTTGGTGATGAAACAAATATAAGATTGATTGAAAGTTGAAATTGAGTGTCACCGATAAATCAAGGCTCCTTTCCTTGATATGATCAAGAAATTGGCATTTTGTACTGTTTTGGGCAGAGGATGGCCTCCCTCTCCTAAATTATGCAAATGCACATATGGGGAATTGGTGATTGAATAGATAGAGACACAGATAAGGACTTCTTTCTAGAACCCTTTTTCCTAATAAATATAAACCATACAACACAACACAATCCCAGCCATCTTCAATAAATGCCCTTACATTATCCGATAGCTTATTTTTTTACAATTAGCTGAAAAATAAGCTGATTTGATGAGGTGAACGTGTAAATTTGTTTGATAAATTTAACTTATTGTTAATAGATGTTTGTGTATAATGACAAATAAAAATATGGAAGTAAAACATTTATTTGGGATTAAAGGATATTAGTTAGGAATAAAAATGTCATTTAAAAGAAATTGAACAATAAACTAATTGAAAATGCTTCTAAAACCATTTTTTTCAAAATTAGTTTTTTGGACCTAATAAGCTCTTTCAAATATCATTATTAGAAGTTTCACTGATCAAAAACTTTAAAGTGGCTCAAACCTCTAATTTTATCCCAAAAAAAAAATAATTTACCAAACAAGGCCAAAATCTAACCCACTCCAATCTGTTTTAGTCAAATACAAGTTATTAGATCATGTTTGTATATGTTTCTTTTCTTATTTTTCCTATTTTTATTTTATTATTTATTAAAAAAATGAAAATAGACTATAAAAATGATTATAACTAGTGTGAACAACCGTGCAATGCACGGGATTAGAAATGATTATAATTTTTTAGAATAAATAATTTATTAGTTCCTACTTTTTATTTAATACGCTGTTTTGTTCCTTTATTTTGAAAAACACATTATAAGATTCCTAGCTTTTGCTAATATTAATCCTTTTATCATTTTGTCTAGTTTTTTTTAGATTTGAAACTGTTTTTCAAAATAGGGGACCAAACAGTATATTAGATAACAAGTAGGAGACTAATAAATTATTTATCCAATTTCTTATAGTAAAATAAAAAAATTAAATGATTTTACTTAAAAGTATAGTAAAATGATTTCTTTACAACTTTATTTCAAATTGTAGAAAATATAACTTCGAACATAAATGAAATGGATAACGATAATTTAATCGAATTATATGTTCACAACTAACTAATTTAGAAAGGGCTTAATGTTACAAAAATAAATAAATAATAAGCGACTTAATGTGTAGGTGGACTTGGAGAGTGCCCACTTTGGTACTTCCTTTCCTCAGTTGGGGGAGAATGCTATTAAGGATGCTTTCCATCCTATTGACCTAAAAGAAATTGATCTGGCTTTTTCTAGCATCGGTTCCACTAAGGCTCCTGGGATCGATGGTATCCCCGCTAGTTTCTATCATAAACACTGGGACACTGTGAAAGAGGGCATTTACAGCTTTGTGTTAGGTGTTTTTGGTGGTTCTAATGATATCAGGTTGGTTAATAAAACCCTCCTCGTTCTGATTCCTAAGGTTGATAAGCCTTCTTCCTTTCTTCAGATGAGACCCATCAGTGTTTGTAATGTTTTGTATAAAGCTATTACTAAGATTGTGGCTAATAGAATCCGAAAGATCCTTCCGGATATTATTAGCCAGAATCAAGGGAGCTTTGTTCCTGGCAGACAAATGATGGATAACGTTGTAATTGCCCAGGAGGTTGTCCATTCCATGAAGATTAAGAAAGGTAAGAAAGGGATCGTGGCTCTCAAACTGGATCTGGAGAAAGCCTATGATAGACTTAACTGGAGCTTTCTTCTGGATAGTTTAGTTAAAGCTGGTATCCCGGAAAACTGGAGGAATTTGATTGAGAAGTGCATCTCCTCTCTTGTGTTCCAGGTTATGATCAATGGGGACATGTCGGATGAGTTCTCTCCCTCCAGGGGAATTCGTCAAGGGGATCCTATGAGCCCCTTCCTTTTTGTTATTGCCATGGAAAGACTGTCTCACCTGATCCAAGAGGCGGTGAGTAAGGGGACTCTCCACCCTGTTTCCATCAACAGACATTGTCCCCCTATTACCCATTTGTTCTTTGCTGATGATGTGATGCTTTTCGTGGAGGGTAATGAGGAGCAAATTAAGGTGGTAATGGATATCCTCAATTGCTTTTGTGATGCTTCTGGCCAGAAGATTAACATCCAAAAGTCCCGTATGCTTTGTTCTAAAAACATGGACAACGGCTTGTGCAGAAGACTTAGTGAGCTCTCTGGCATCCCCCTGACTCACTCGTTGGGGAAGTATCTTGGGGTCCCTCTTCACAGTGACAGGGTCTCCAAAGCCTCCTTTAAAGACATTTTGGACAAAACTAACGGTTTGTGTGCTAGCTGGAAAGCTAATTCTCTTTCCCTTGCAGGTCGCCTTACTTTAATCCAATCTGTCAACTGCGCGGCTCCGAACCACATCATGCAAGCCTGTAGGCTCCCTGAGCCGGTTCTTAACGACCTTGATAAGATTAATCGGCGCTTCCTGTGGGGAGAGTCTGGAGATGGGAAAAAGGTTCACCTGGTCCCTTGGAAGGAAGCCTGCCAGCCTAAAAGCAGGGGGGGTCTTGGTATAAGGCAAGCTAAGGACAACAATAAAGTCCTTCTGATGAAGCTTCTTTGGAGAATGTGGCAATGCCCCTCCTCTCTTTGGGTTCGTCTTCTTTGCGACAAGTATCGTAAAGACAGAATTTTCGGTGGCCCGAAGGAGAGGGTTGTCAACTGTTCCTTCCTCTGGAAAGGGCTTAGCGCTGTGTTTGCTGAGTTCTGTACGGGGATTGGCCTGGAGGTGGGTAATGGTAAATCCATTAGTTTCTGGTATGACACCTGGATTGGTGATAAACCGCTGATTGAAGTGTGTAGTTCCCCTCCGCCTAGTGATATCCGTCCCTGGAAGGTTGCTGATGTGGTGGACTCGGAGGGAGACTGGATCTGGTCTAAGTTCGACACTTTCTTTAGCCTGGAGACCCTCCTTAAGATTAGAGGAGTGAAGATTAGTAATCAAGAGGAGGATAAGGACAGACACTGTTGGTCCTTGACTAATAATGGCACTTATTCTTGTAAATCGGCCTATGAAGCTTTTTCCCCTAATAGGGCTGATCCTCCCTTGGAGATCTGGAAGCCCATTTGGGCCCTTAAAATCCCTTATCGCATTAGAAGTTTCCTGTGGCTGGGAGTCAAGGACAGGCTGCTCACTAATGCGGATAGGCACAGAAGGCTCTTGGCTGAGTCTGGAGTCTGTAGTAGATGTAGAGGCCATATGGAAACCTTGTGCCATGCTCTGAGGGATTGCCCTAATAGTAAAAAGATTTGGGAGGGGATTCTCCCTCACCACACCCTTCCTTCTTTCATGGCTCATTCTGAAGTTGACTGGTTCTCTGTTGGAGCCAATGGGAAGTTATTGGCCAATATGGAGCACGGTGACATTTTCTTCGCTATTATCTGTCACCAAATTTGGAAATGGAGGAATGAGGAGTTATTTGCTAAGAAGACTGTCCTTATTCCTGACTTACTTGATTACTTCTCGAAAAAGCTCTCTGTTATTACAAAAAGCTTTGAAGGAGAGCCCCTTGTTAGACCTTCCCAGGATAAGGTGGTCCATTTAGTTGGTTGGAGTAAGCCCAGAGAAGGGGTTGTGAAGTTGAATACGGATGGCTCCTGCCTTAGCAATGGCAGAATTGCTGCTGGAGGAGTTCTTCGGGATGCTGGTGGCGCTTGGCTGGCTGGGTTTACCCATAATTTGGGGATGGGCTCATCCTTTTCTGCGGAGCTCTGGGGTATTCTGTCGGGTATAAAACTTGCCATTCGCATGGGTGTTAAGAGGCTATCGGTGGAATCTGATAATTTGGAGGCAATCAATAGGATTTCTGATAGCCAGACTTTTTGTCTTAATAGCCAGAATCTTATCAAAGCTATTTTAAGGCTTCGTCCTGCCTTTGAGGTTCTTAGTTTTTTCCATATTTATAGGGAACAAAACCGCGTGGCGGATCGCTTGGCAGCTGCTGGGCACGGGGGGATATTAGGTGTTTCTACCCTTTCTATTCCTCCTCCTTTTCTTTTGTCTACCCTCCTAGAGGATAGGGTTGGGGTCAGCCTTCTTAGACTGATTCCGGATTAGGTTTTATCTGTTTGTTTTCCTTTCCTATTCCTACCAAAAAAAAAAAAGATTAAGAGCTTAACATAATAATAAAAAAAAAACGTCATGAACCGGAGGATGGATTTTTCCTAAACTGTAAATTTCAAATTTAATGAATAAAATTTACCAAATTTAAATTTGGGATTCACATATAATACAATATTAATTTGTAAGACATATTTCAATTATAAAATAATAAAAGGTCTAATAAAAATTGAAAGTATGTCAAATATAGTTATTGTGATTTTTCCAATTTGGTACTCTCAGAAATGTAAGTTATATAAGATCCAGAAAACAAATTTGATAAAATGAATGGTAAGGATTTTACTTATTGATAACATTCAATAATAAAATATGATATACTATTATTATATCTTCAACGTTTCACTATCAAGATAATCTATACTATATATAATAGCGGAAGCAGAGAGAAAAGAAGAGAAGTGTTTTAGAATGTCTAATAAAAATATTTACGTAAACTTCAAAGGTTTTACGTAATATTTTCCATAAAGTTTTTGGATTTTAACTCCTAAAATAACAAGGTTACGTAAATTTAAACCAATTTTACGTAAATTATGTCTGAAAATAAAGTTCCAAGATTTTACATAAAACTCTATTTTTCATAAGGTTTGTGGATTTTTTTCTTCTAAAATAACAAGGTTACGTAAATTTAGCCAAACTTTACCTAAATTATGTCTAAAAACAAAAGATTTACGTAAAGTTCAAAGGTTTTACATAAAACTTTATTTTCACAACGTTTGTAGTGTTTTTCTCCTAAAATAACAATGTTACGTAAATTTAGACTAATTTTACATAAATAATATCTAAAAATAAAATATTTACGTAAATTTTAAAGGTTTTACATAAAACTCTATTTCTCACCAGGTTTGTTGGCTTTTTCTTTTAAAATAACAAAGTTACTTAAATTTAGTAAAATTTTACATAAATTATGTCTAAAACTAAAGATTTACGTAAATTTCAGAAGTTGTACGTAAAACTCTATTTTTCAGAAAGTTTGTGGTGTTTTTCTCCTAAAATAATAAGGTTACGTAAATTTAATCCAACTTTACGTAAATTATATCTAAATATAAAAGATTTACGTAAAATTCTAATGTTTTACGTAAAACTCATTGTTTCAAAGTTATTTATTTTTTTATAAAAAAATAGAACTTTACGTAAATTATGTCTAAAAATAAAAGATTTACGTAAAGTTCAAACATTTTACTTAAAACTCTATTTTTCACAAGGTTTATCGATTTTATCTCCTACGATTACCTATATTTAGTCCAACTTTATGTAAATTATGTCTAAAAATAAAAGATTTACGTAAAGTTCAAATTTTTTACGTCAAACTTTATTTTTCACAAGGTTTCTGGTTTTTTTCTTAAATAATAATACGATTACGTAAATTTAGTCTAACTTTACGTAACTTATGTTTAAAAATAAAAAGATTTACGTAAAGTTCAAAGGTTTTATGTAAAAATCTGTTTTTCACAAAGTTTCTAAATTTTTTTTCCAAAAGTAACAAAGTTACATAAATTTAGTCCAACTTTACGTAAATTATGTCTAAAAATAAAAGATTTACGTAAAGTTCATAGGTTTTACGTAAAACTCAATTTTTCACAAAAGTTGTGGATTTTTCCTCCTAAAATAATAAGGTTACGTAAATTTATTCCAACTTTATGTAAATTATGTCTAAAAATAAAAGATTTACGTAAAGTTCAAAGGTTTTACGTAAAACTTTGTTTTTCACAAGGTTTCTGAATTTTTTCTCCAAAAATAAAATGGTTACGTAAATTTAGTCCAACTTTACGTAATTATGTCTAAAAATAAAAAATTTACGTAAATTTCAAAGGTTTTACGTAAAACTCTATTTTTCACAAGGTTTGTGGATTTTTCGACCTAAAATAACAATATCACGTAAATTTATGCCAATTTTACATAAATTATATTTAAAAATAAAAGATTTACATAAGATTCAAAGGTTTTACGTAAAACTCTATTTTTCACAAGGTTTGTGGATTTTTTCTTATAAAATAACAAAGTTATGTAAATGTAGTCCAATTTTACGTAAATTATATGTAAAAATAAAAGATTTACGTAAAGTTTAAGGGTTTTACGTAAACCTCTATTTTTCACAACGTTTGTCGATTTGTTTTCTCCTAAAATAACAAGGTTACCTAAATTTAATCCAACTTTACGTAAATTATGTCTAAAAATTAAAGATTTACGTAAAGTTCAAAGGTTTTACGTAAAACTCTATTTTTCACAACGTTTGTGGATTTTTTCTCCTAAAATAACAAAGTTACCTAAATTTCGTCAAACCTTATATAAATTATGTCTAAAAATAAAAGATTTACGCAAAGTTCAAAGGTTTTACGTAAAACTCTATTTTTCACAACGTTTGTGGATTTTTTCTTCTAAATACCAAGGTTATGTAAATTTAGTCAAATTTTACGTTTAATTATGTCTAAAAATAAAATATTTACATAAAATTCAAAGGTTTTATGTAAAACTCTATTTTTCACAATGTTTGTGGTTTTTTCTTATAAAATAACAAAGTTACGTAAATTTAGTCCAATTTTACGTAAATTATGCTTGGAAATAAAAGATTTATGTAAAGTTTAATGATTTTACGTAAAACTCTATTTTTCCCTTAATGTTGGCATTCAAGAGCAATTTTACCCCTAACATTGGCAAGTTGGGTCAATCGGAGAAATTCTTCATCAAATTGTATTCTCGATCATGAATTTTGTCATTTACACTTCACATATGCGTAACAAATCACAAACATATGATTAAACGTGATTTTTTAAATTAGAATATACTTTATTTGTAGAAGTTGGACAAAAAAAATAAATATTTTACCGAATTTAAAAATATTAATTTCCAATTCTATTATTAAATCATAAAAAAATTGAAATTTTTTTTTAGAATAACTTACGTGCAATTGGTGCAGAATGAGAAACAAAATATCTGTGTTTTCTAATACTGTCCAAAATTGACCCAACTTATCAATGTTAAGGGTAAAATTGCTCTTGACTCTTAACGTTAGGAATGAAATTGCACCATTTTAAACGTTAAGCGTAAAATTGCTCCCACCTGTAAATGTTAGGTGTACTTTTGCACCTTATGCCAAAATAAAATAATGAAATTCTACTGTTGCAATTATAATACAATCTTTGAATCTCATTTTATTTACAAATGAATTCTTTTGTTTTGTTTCTATTGAATAAATAAGATTTGGAATTTATTTAAATAAGCTACAGTTTGTATTTGGTGTAGAAATAGAATTCATTTTGTTTTAATATTTCTAGAATAGCATTCCTGTTTGTGTACGCCTTTTGGTAAGCGAGAACGTGAATTTGTCGGTAAATTCCACATGGTTGAAAAATGAAATGAGATAAATTTGTTAAAAACTTCTAATCGAGACGATTGTGTTAAATCGAAAGGACAAATCGACTAAAATTTGCCATTAATTTCTGAAGATTAAGAATTAATTGAAATAAATTTACCACAGCAAGAAATGAAATGAGAATTGACTTAATATATCCACTAGTTTACCTATCTAATTAACTTGAAGATGTCAACCATGAACTAGATTTGCAAACTACAACACTTAATTATAACAACTAAGTGAATATTCAATAGAATTATATATTCTAAAATTCTAAATTATAATAATTTAAGAATAACTCAATGTAAGAAACAAAAGGTATTTGTTTGTAGTTTTGAAATATAGATTGTGCTATACTCATTTACAACAAGCTTGAGCATCCTTGAAAGTAATAGGATATTCATGCTATGATATGTAATCTGCTACTAGTGGAGGGACAATTGTGCAACCTTTTAGATTTTGCTCAAAGATAAAGACCAACTTTGATTAGCTTCTCCTGAAAATAAATATTCACTCAACACTCAAAATCCAATATAACAATTACAAAGAATATGATACTAAAAGTTTACCTCATCAAATGCAGCAACAATCATTTGAAAACCCCAACTAGTTAAAAGATTAAGGAATTGTAGTTGTCTTGTATACTAGCTAATAACAGTTTAATCCTTTGGTTAAGCATAATTTACACACTTCAAAACAATCAAGCCCAGAAAAATGGACCGCATAAAGTATACCAGTTTTATAAGCAGCACATGGCGCAGCAGGAGAAATTAAGAATTCAGCTTGTGCATTTTTAATATGTAATATGCTAATTTTAATATTGTAGGTTCGTGAAATGTCCTATCATGCTTCTGATGGATATATGAATCATGCTTTTCCACTTGATGAATTAAGACCTCCATCATGTGAAGAAGAAGAATCACTTGGAGGTTATGCCTTGATTCTAGTTGGTTAGATGATTGTTATTGTTTCTAAATCTATCAGTAAAGGTGTTGAACTTTGTCTAATATCACAATCCTGACTCTGTTACAGATTGACTCCTTAGACACTGGCTCTACTCGGTGACCGAGGTGTTTTACTTCCTCTGTTGAATGGATTGGTAAACATCTTCGTTTTGATATAGTGAGTATGCATTTTTTGCTTGGATTTCATTTCTTTGCATTGAGACAGTATGAAGAATTAAAGTTAAACAGAAATGTTGGAATTAATATTGGCTTTTGTGCTATTATAAGTTGGTCAGGAATCCATACAATGTTTTCTAATATTATCTTGCATTTTATTAGAAGAAATTATTGCCTCACTCCAATATAAAGTATCAAGCAATCACTATTTAAACTGTTATAAGTGTTTTGGAGGTTCAAAATGGTTGATTCTTCGAGAGTCTCTTGGCTGCCTCATGGATTCTAATGATCTCATTCACAAAGGATTAATCTAAAGCATGCAGCCATATCTTGAAGTAGTAAGAAATGTTAGTTGTTAGTGTTACCATTATTGATGGTAGTTTTACTTCAAGTTTTCATATCTGATTCACGGACATGCTTAATTTAAGAAAATGCAAACATCATTAGTTTAAGCAATACACCTTGAATCAAGCAACACAATATTGAATTTAAACTTAAAATCAAAGAAAAAAAGGAAGAGCATAATAAGGCGAGCTTACTTAAAGAGGGCAAAACTTCAATTCAACCTGGGCCAAGCAGGCATAGGGTATAGAAGAAAAACTTGCAGACTGCAACACTATTGGATAAGGGAATTGTGAGAAATTGGAAAAATCAAATATGGGCACACGACTGGTCATAAGAATTTTTACGAAAAACACAAAAATGGATGAGGATATAGCTTTTGATTTTAATAAAATGTGAGTGTAAATAATTGAACACTTCATTGCCATTGTTTATCATGATTGGAGCATATGAAGGAAGCTAGGTTCACACTTTAAATTAATAGTCACTTCAGAGTAACTATGAATCTGTTTAGATATATTAACTTTTATTTCTCAAGTGGTCCTTTCAGGATCATCTTTCTAAAGTCGTCCTGTCCACGCATGTTAATTTGTAAGATACACTGCATGTCCTTGCTAATAAATTCTCACTTGGAAACTACCATGGGATTATTTGTATCCTAATATTCATAGAAGAAGAGAACTCATTAATGAAAACAAAGTGTTTCACTTTTTATTTTTATTTTTATTGGCTCTTCTAACTTAAGTAAATTGGAAAGTACTTGCCGTGTATATATGCATATGCCTACTTATTCTAGCCTCTTGAGCCCTCACCATCTGTCAAATAATAATAGGATTTTTCTCTTAAATTTTATGGGCAAAATACTCTGGGATGTGATGAAGTTAGAGATTTACTGCTTTTCTTTGGGTTTTCAGTTTTCTCAATAGGGAAAACAAGTATTCTGTACGCCTGGTCTTCTAATGGCTATAAAATTGCGTTCTATCATTTAATGTGGTTTTATTTTGTTTTGTTTGTGCAGTTACGAGTTTCAGACATTAGGCCATAAGATACGATAGGAGTGAACTAATTATTTACATGATAAAAGGGGCATTTAGGCTATCAAATTGAAAATGCTTGCTAACTGGTAATGCCTATATTGGTAATTGATTTTCCACATGTAAAGTCACAACCGTAAAAGAATGCCTATATTTTGGAATTGACAAAAAGTTGACTTTCTGATGATTTAAGACACATGAGGGAAGGTAGAAGTGGATCCTATGTAAAAGCTAGAATCCTTAATTGATTCAGAATCTAACGCATTAGGTAGACAAACTCTTAAGAACGTGGCTAAAGAGTTTAAGCAACTTAGCATTGAGAAACATAAGTTTCTCAGGATTTAAGACATATGAGTACTAAGTTAGGAAACTAGAAAATTTCATTTGAGTTACTAAGTTGTTGAATTTGATTTTAACATCAATGAACATTATGAAAGCAAATTCGTAACCAATTTGACAGTATACAACCTAGTTTCTAAGGAAAAGACTTTATTATTAAAGTATAGAATAAATATGAATATGCAATACAAACTCAGGAGCCAAATGAAAGACATGAGTTTACCAAAAAAGAAGTCATAATAATGCTAATGACCAAAGGCATGAACCATGTAGCAGAAATTATAGACAGGTGTTCAGACAGTGTAAATACTTATAACTACCAATCAACAAGGTTCATTATTTTGTATCTTTATCTATTATTTTGTATCTTAATTAGATAAAGGGATTGCAAACTTACCGGAATTATGAAAGGGCCAAACAATTCAATAAATACAATCTGGTTTCACAAAGGCCAGCTCAAGCAAGATAACATAGATACTTGTTAACTCTCCAATTGAAAGATTTCGAGGATCAATTTCAATTGGAAAGGGTTTCTTTACGAAAGCTAAAACCAGCGCACTATGAGGTTCAAACAAAAGAAGAAGAATTTCAATCATGAGTAATCCAATTCAGTTTTCAATGGGAAAGGAAAGGCATCGTATTCAAAACTTACCAGAATTATGAAAGGTCCAAAAAATCCGATCAATACAATCTGGTTTCAGATTGAATTAGGTCAGTTCAAGGATCAATTTCAAAATTGGGAAAAGATTCTTTATGAAAGCTGAAACCAACGAGATTGAAACGAAAGAAAAATAATTTCCAGATGGAGGAGTTTGGCGGTGGAGTTGAGTTTCAAAGATGGATGTCAGTTGAATTCAAGAGACACTAGGTTGGAGACCAAGAAAGAAAATCTGAGTTGAGTTGAAGAGCAAGAGTCCATGAATTACGGATAGAAGCTTTTGGAAATTGGAGAGAAAAGGTGGAAACCGGAACAAAAGTTAACAAGTTACTATCTCTGAAAAACGTTTACAGATATTGAATGGTTTGGATTAATTCCATTTTAAGTAAGGGTAGAGTAAGCAAAGTAAACCTTACTTTGTTTTTTAACAAAGTGAGAATAGCCTATAATTGAACTGTAAACAAAATACCACCATATTAACATATTAAATAAAATGAAAATCCTGCTTGCATTTAGATATATATGGAAATATATTAACAAACTGGATTTAACAGCTTCAAGTTTGTCTATGGTGTTGGTTGGCAGATAATAATTTTCTTTGTTAAACCCTCTATTAATCTAATTTCTGCACCTCTTCTTTTTTTTAAGAATTGTTCACACAATCTTGTAACACAGACCATTGACACAATATTTTGAAATATTAATGGATGGATTTTCAGCAAACCACTTTGAATGTTCTACCAGCAAGCATAATTTTTAATCCCAATCAAACAATACAATCTTTATTGTAAAGCATTAATAGATCATAATATTTAAGGTAAAACATTACGATTATACATTTTAGACGGTTTTGTGAGCACATGCCTTAACTTTAATTCATTAATTGTAAATTTTCTAAAAACATCCTTATGAGAACAATATCTAATTCTTCTTAAACCAAAATCTCATTTCACTTTCCTACCATGTGAAAACAAATGCATATAGAAAAATGAAAAATCATTAATTACTTCAAAGAAGCAAGTCACATTTGTACTATAATTACCAAATGACAATTCGATCAAGAGAGACAATACAGAAAGTCATGTATCAGTGACAATTAGAACAATGAAAAATTCCTACCAAATTCATTCTTAAATTGTAAAATTTTAATCAGTACCTACATAAATTCATTCGTAAACAAAAATTATGATTCTGATTAGAATTAAAAATTACTTTTAGATCAACATAAAATCAGTAATTGGTAGGAAGATGAAAAATGAGAAGTGGGTGGAAAGAAGTAAAAATTTAATTATGATAAAAATAAATATAATTCTAAAAATATGAAAAAATATAAAGCCTGTTTGAATGTAAGCTGCTTTAGTCTGATGTGGTGGATTCGGAGGGAGACTGGATCTGGTCAAAGTTCGACTCTTTCTTTAGTCTGGAGACCCTTCTTAACATTAGAGGAGTGAAGATTAGCAATCAAGAGGAGGATAAGGATAGACATTGTTGGGCCTTGACGAATAATGGTACTTATTCTTGTAAATCGGCCTATGAAGCTTTTACCCCTAATAGGGCTGATCCTCCCTTGGAGATTTGGAAGTCCATATGTCCCTCAAGATCCCTTACCGTATCAGGAGCTTCCTTTGGCTGGGTATCAAAGACAGGCTCCTTACGAATGCGGATAGGCACAGAAGGCACTTGACTGAGTCTAGTGCCTGTAGTAGATGCAGAGGCAATGTGGAAACCTTGTGCCATGCCTTGAGGGATTGCCCAAATAGTAAGAAGATCTGGGAAGGGATCCTCCCTCATCACATCCTCCCTTCCTTCATGGCCTTTTCTGAAGGGGACTGGTTCTCTCAAGGAGCCAAGGGGAACTTGCTAGCCAACATGGAGCACGGTGCCATCCTCTTTGCTATTACTTGTCACCAAATCTGGAAGTGGAGGAATGAAGAATTATTTGCGGGTAAGGCTGTCCTTATTCCTGATTTACTGTTTTTCTTCTCGAAGAAGCTCTTTGTTATTACTAAAAGCTTTGAAAGAGATTCCCTTGTTCGCCCCTCCCCGGATAAAGAGATCCTGCTAGTTGGCTGGAGTAAGCCTAGAGAAGGGTTTGCTAAGTTGAATACTGATGGCTCCTGCCTTAGCAATGGCAGAATTGCTGCTGGAGGAGTTCTTCGGGATGCTGGTGGCAATTGGATGGCGGGGTTTACCCATAACTTGGGGACGGGCTCCTCCTTTTCTGCGGAGCTCTGGGGTATCTTGTCAGGTATTAAACTCGTCATTCGCATGGGTGTTAAAAAGCTCTCGGTGGAATCTGATAATCTGGAGGCTATTAACAGGATTTCAGATAGTCAAGCTGTTTGTCTGAAGAGCCAGAATCTCATCAAAACTATTTTGAGGCTTCGTCCTGCCTTTGAGTATCTTAATTTCTCCCATATTTTTAGGGAGCAAAACCGCGTGGCGGATCGCTTAGCTGCTGCTGGGCATGGGAGAATGTTAGGTGTTTCTACCCTATCTGTTCCTCCTTCTTTTCTTTTGCCTTCTCTCCTAGAGGATAGGATTGGAGTCAGCCTTCCTAGACTGATCCCGTTGTAGGTTTTTTTGTTGGTTTTGTTTTTTTCCTTTCTTACCAAAAAAAAAAGAAAGAATGTAAGCTGCTTTAATTATCTGTATAGATTTCAGACGGATTATCTTACCTCTCTCTCTTTTCTCTTTTAGAGTGATTCCTTATTGGTGAGTTTTCTGCCGATGTGTCTGGCTATCTTTTTTTTCAGTTTCATTTTCTTTTTGACACAGATTCTTTTAATTTTCTGTAGAAAGGGGCGGAACTAGGGAGGGTCAAGGAGACCATCCGTGACCTCCGGAAAACCCACAGTAGGGTACTCCGGCCTTGGTAAGAACAGAAACCACCATGGATGGCGATGTAGAAGATGGAGCCCCCATCCATCTCTGTAATTTCAATTTTCTTTTGAAATGTCATAAGCAAACGACATAGTTTTAGGTGTATGTTAGGGTTTTTAAAAATTTGGGGAAATGACTTAATTGCCCTTAATTAAATATAAAACCTTGCAGCAAAATATTTGGCCTCCACACCAACTTTTTCGCGATTTGCTCCTGTGTGCAAGAGGAGGAGAGGTTGCTGCTCCCGCCGTTCGTCGCCGCCGGTGAGGGGGATTCCGCTGTCATTGCCGCCGGAAGTTGGGGAAGAGAGATAGAGGTAAGTTTTTAATTTAAGGTTTTGATTTTAGGGGTTTTGATTAAATTGAATTGATAATGTGATTGTTGGGTCTCTAATTGAATTGATGATATCTAGGGATTTTGATTAAATTGAATTGGTGAATTGAGTTGAAGTGGAATTCTATCGCAATTATTTGCTTGTGGCAAACATTTTAATTAAGAACGGCTTAGCGACCAATTTATTTCTCCCTAACTGGAGTTAAAAGCAAGCGAAAAATCGTCCCTAGTTCGCACTTTCTTGTGCGAATTGGTTGTCACAGCCCCTACAACTTCTATTTTTTTCTTTAGGGATATATACACCTTCAAAACTCTAATCCGTATCATAAGAAACATGGGTTACTGAAATTCAATTGGCATAACCAATTAAAAATGTATTACTGAAATAAATACAATTATAATTCCTTCCTGCTCCTCACTAAGACATACAGAAATTTTATATATAGTGCAGGATGATGCATTTATTAGAAAGGGTTCAATACGTGAAGATAGGATTTGTGTAGTGAGGAAGGAAGGTCTTTTGTTGTTTAATTCCAGTTGAAAAAGAAGGCATTAACAGTAGAAGCACCATCAACAGCCATAGTTTGGCCATTTATATAAGAGGCTGCTGGTAGACATAAGAATGCAACCAATGCTGATACCTCCTCTGGTTTTCCTGCTCGTCCCATCGGATTTTGAGCTATTACTGCCTCCGAGAACTGGTCGTTCCTAAAGGACTGCAATGCAATGCAAGTAATTAACCTTAAACCCCAAATTATTTTAACAAAACGCAAGTGTATTAGCTAGGTTGGGAAGTTTATTACAGATTCAGTAAGTGGTGTTTTGATGAACCAAGGTGCAACACAATTAGTCCTAATATTATCCTTAGCCCACTCACATGCCAGATTCTTTGTCAGCTGAACCATCGCTCCTGCAATTCAATATTCAAACATCGACAATCTTCTCCTCTCCTTTTATCTGGGAGGGATAGGGTTAGAGCATAAAATTTGTACCTTTTGTGGCAGAGTATATTGATCCCACAGATATGGTGACGAGGCCAGCTGAGGAAGCCATGAAAACAACGTTTCCTGCACCAGAAGCTTTGAGAAGAGGATGTCCAAGTTGTGACAAGTGAAAAGCAGATTCAAGATTTGTTGACATGAGAAATGAGTAATCTTCAGCTGTGAAGTCCAGAGTTGGCTTGCATATGTTAACCCCTACATTGTTTATCTAATTTCAACAAATAAAATAAGTGAGTTAGCAAAAAAGTTAATAAGTTGAAAGAGAAGAGAAGATTAAGAATCTAACAAGGATATTAAGTTTTCCATTGAACTCAGAAGAAACCGTCTCCATGAGTTTGTGTCTTGCAGCTTTAGAGGTTACATCACAGACTGAACGACTCACTTGAAACCCTTTCATCTTCCATTCATTTAAACAATTGTTAAGCTCTGTTTCATCTATGGAGCAGGTGTGTATGGTTGCCCCAAACCCAGCTAGTTCTTCCACAATTGCGTACCTATATTATTATCATATCAAGGAATCATTAAACTTATAGTAAGAAAAGAATAATAATATGGACCTCAAAATTAAGTTATCAGCATAAATTAATAAATATATGACCCGAGTCCTCTAGTGCCGCCAGTAACAAGAGCAGTCTTTCCTTGAAGAGACCATCTTCCACTACTCTTTGCTTCCTCCATTTTCCCTGCTTTTTCCTTTGAAACCAAACAAACATTTATAGACTTACAGTACAAGTATGAGAGTACACAAAACACTATATATATTGGTGAGGTTTAGGTATTTTTAGATTTTAGCTCATGAATTACTAGTGAACAGTGAATATACCGAAAAAAAATCCAAAACAACTTTTGTATATAAATACATTTGCAGTAGGAATCAAATTCTTGAGTCGTTGTACGAAAAAAAAAAAATTCTACATACAGTGGAGCCCCCCAAGGTTTGAGTCCTGGCTCTGCGCCACTGGCTGTGGATTTCCCCTTTTCTATGCGATTCCTCGCTGGATTTGGGTTTGGGTTTCTTCTACGAGCTAATTTGTTGGGGTCTTTTCCTTTTGAATCTCTGGATTTTTTTCATTAATTTAGTTGTCTCTGTAAAAAAAAATTGGAAAATTCTCTATCATTCTCTAGTATTAGATATTATTGCAAGTAAACATTTTGTTAGAAAGAAAAGTAATAGAATATCCATTTCAGCATATTTTCCAGCCATTGTTTAAAGCCTATTGGATAATCAACCAATCCAATATCATCAGTGTGATATTGGGTATGTCTTGAAAGCTTCATTTATTTTTTAATATTTGACACTTTCTATGAATTTGCAGTCAAAGTAAGCATTTTGCTTTCTGGTTATCATTCGCCTCACTCTCCTAATGCCATTTTTTCATGTTCCATAATTTTTTTTAAGGAGAGAAAATGGGTGAAATTGGGGGATCTACAGTCCATGTGATAAATGGGAGATGGTTTTCTTCTTCGTTAATCATGGCTGGAGCAGGAGCAACCCATCTTTCAATTGTGTTTTTTGGGCTCTTCACTATCTGCCGTGGTGTTTTATTTTTCTTAGACCTATAGTTGCAGCTCTCAATAATTAATTATTAGTTAATGATTAAGCTTTTGGTTGAAACTGTTTCTACAAAAGGCTGCCAATTGCAAAAATGGTCACATGCATTTACATTCATCTTCTCCTTGATTTTTGGTAAATCTATTTCATCTATATGCTCTATGTGGAGTTGTTTCTCTTACATGGCATGATTATACTTTCAATCTGGTTTAGGCCATGATGTTTATAGTTGCATTTTCCTTTTATCCTTTTATCTTAGGGACTATTATTCATTGTTCACTTGATTTTTATTTTGTTTTACATTTGTTGTGTTTGTGTTATTTTTCTCTTTTGTTACATCTGTTGAGAATAAAATGAGGGAAAACCGACTAAGGTGGTTTGGCCATATAAGACGAAGAGCGCTTGATGCGCCGGTTAGGAGGACTGAAGAGTGGCAAAGGGATGTAGTGGTGAGGGGTAGGGGAAGACCTAAGCAAAATTGGAGGAGGGTGATCGAGAGTGATATGAGTTTATTGGGGATTGAGGAAAATATGGTAGTGGATAGGACAGAGTGGAGAGAGAGAGAATTTGTGTCGCTGACACGACTTGATTTCACGGTTTTATATGATGGTTCATGTTAGCCGACCCCGAATCATTTCGGGACTAAGGCTTTGTTGTTGTTGTTGTTGTTGTTAATCAATTATTACAGGTGTTGCATCAAATTTGTTCGGTTCAAATTATCTTTGGGTTTTCAAGTTTCTTCAAGTATGGGTAATGAATATTTGTATATACTTGTTTCATAATGAGCATGTGATTCTCTCTTTTCCATTAGTAGTGGTTTTTTACTTGTATTTTAATACATTTACTCTATTGTGTTTGGTCTCATTTGGTTTCTAAGTGTAGTTTGAGAAAACTCAATAGTGTATTATTGGAACAATAGGTATTTATATACAAAGTGGTATAGATGCTAATAGGTCCCTGAACTAATATGCTAATAGGTCCCTACACTAATATCTATATGCAATTACATACATTACACTCCCCCTCAAGCTGGAGCATAGATATTTGACATGCCCAGCTTGTTACAAATGTAATTTACCCGAACCCCATTTAAGGCTTTGGTAAAAATGTCTCCGAGCTGTTCATTTGTGCCAATGTAGGCTGTAGCAATGATGTTCTCTTCTAGCTTTTCACGAACAAAGTGACAATCTATTTCAATGTGCTTAGTACGTTCATGGAACACAGGATTGGAAGCAATATGAAGCGCTGCTTGATTATCACACCATAATTTTGCCGGAGTGGTGACGTCGAAACCAAGTTCGGAGAGGAGATGACGAATCCACATAATCTCACACACTGATTGAGACATCGCTTGGTATTCAGATTCTGCACTAGAGCGAGAAACAACATGTTGCTTCTTACTCTTCCAAGAAATTAAATTACCTCCAACAAAAACACAATAACCGGTAGTGGATCTCCTATCATCTTTGTCTCCTGCCCAATCTGCATCGGAGAAACATTCAATCTGGGTATGACCATAATTCTTGTAAAGTAAGCCCCGGCCAGGAGTTCCCTTTAAGTAGCATAAGATCTGTTCCAGTGCAGTCCAGTGATCAACAGTGGGAGATGACATAAACTGGCTAACAACACTGACAGAATAGGCAATATCTGGTCTAGTCACTGTAAGATAGTTTAACTTTCCAACCAAGCGCCTATATCTTCCAGGGTCTTCAAAGGGCTCTCCTTCTGATGTGAGATGCGCATTCGGTGTCATAGACTGCATGGCTTAGCTCTAGATTTTCCAGTTTCGGATAACAAATCAAGAACATATTTTCTTTGAGACAGGAAAATTCCTTTCTTACTTCTTGACACCTCAATTCCTAAGAAGTACTTCAAAGCTCCTAGATCCTTGGTATGAAACTGACCATGGAGAAATGATTTCAAAGACGAGATTCCTGAACTGTCACTACCTGTAATAACAATATCGTCTACATAGACGACCAAGAGAATGATGCCTGAAGCAGAATGTTTATAAAAGACAGAGTGATCACACTTACACTTCGTCATCCCAAAAACCTCAATTGCTTGACTAAACTTTCCAAACCATGCTCGAGGACTTTGTTTCAACCCATATAGAGATTTGCGGAGACGACAAACTTTGCCATACTCCCCCTGAGCAACAAACCCTGGTGGTTGCTCCATGTAAACTTCTTCTTGAAGGTCCCCATGTAGGAAAGCATTTTTGATATCTAACTGATGCAAGGGCCAATTAGAGTGGGCAGCCAGGGAGATAAAGAGACGAATAGAGCCCATTTTAGCCACTGGAGAGAAAGTGTCAGAATAATCAACCCCATAAGTCTGAGCAAAGCCTTTTGCAACCAGACGAGCCTTTAGTCGAGCAACAAAACCATCAGAGTTAACTTTCACAGCAAACACCCAACGACATCCAACAGGTTTCTTACCAACAGGTAAATTTACCAAGTCCCAAGTACCATTAGCATCCAAAGCATTCATTTCATCAATCATGGCCTGGCGCCAGCCCGGATGGGATAACGCCTCAGATACAGATTTAGGAGTAGTAGTAGAGTCAAGGGAAGCAACAAAAGACTGTGAAGGAGAAGATAAGCGCTCATAGGAAACAAAAGCAGAAATAGGATGGGAGCAAGATCTTTTACCTTTACGAAGGGCAATGGGGAGTTCATCAGTGGTTTGGCTTGACTCAGGAGCAGGATCTGAAGGCGGAGCAGAAATTGGTACTGGATCAGAAGCAGGAGGTCTCTCACGTCGTGAATATACCTGAGTAATAGGTGGCTTAGGGGGACAGCCATCCGAGACCTGGTGAACTTGATAGACCAGCCCATCATCAACATCAGTATCACCTGTGGAGATATCAGACGCCATGGAAAAGAACGGAAGATGTTCCATAAACGTGACATCAGAAGACACAAGATATTTATCAAGAGAAGGAGAAAAACACCGATACCCTTTTTGAAGACGAGAGTATCCAAGGAAGACACATTTAATGGCTTTGGGGTCAAGCTTAGTGACTTGTGGACGAACATCCCGAACAAAGCAAGTACACCCAAAAATACGAGGTGACACAGGAAACACAGGTTTATGAGGAAAGAGAGTACCATACGGAGTCTCACCTTGTAACACGGAAGAAGGCATACGATTGATCAGAAAACATGCTGTAGAGACAGCATCAGCCCAAAAATGTTTAGGAACACGTGTTTGAAACAAAAGAGCTCTAGTAGTTTCAAGAAGGTGACGATTCTTGCGTTCAGCAACACCATTTTGGGATGGTGTATCAACACAAGAAGATTGATGAAGGATACCATTCTGGATCATGAAAGACTGAAATTGTCCAGAAAAGTATTCTTTAGCATTGTCACTTCGGAGTGTATGAACAGAAACATTAAACTGTGTTTTAATTTCAGCACAAAAGGTAGTAAAATGCGTAAATAATTCAGAACGATTTTTCATTAAATATAACCAAGTAGTTCGAGAATAATCATCCACAAAAGTAACAAAATATCTGAAACCAGGTTTCGACACAACGGAACAAGGACCCCAAACATCAGAATGAACTAATTCAAATGGAAAACTTGACCTTTTATTGACTCGGGGAGGGGAAAACAAACGGTGATGTTTAGCAAACTGACACGACTCACAATCTAAACTAGACAAATCCTGAAACTGAGGACATAATTTCTTCAACAGTGGTAGAGAAGGATGTCCCAACCGACAATGTTCATCAAAAGGTGTGGATACACTAGAGAGGGCAACCGGTCTTCTAACAGTTGTATCCAAGACGTAGAGACCGCCAGATTCCCGTCCACTACCAATAATCTGCTTCGTCATGAGATCCTGAAATAAGCAGTGATCAGGGAAAAATGAGATAGGACAATTAAGTGAACGAGTAAGCTGACTCACAGAAATTAGATTGAATGTAGATCCAGGCACATTAAGAACAGAAGAGAGGGAAAGAGAAGAAGTTGGGTTAATAGTGCCAGAACCAATAACAGGGGAATGTGTACCATCAGCTATAACAACATGTGAAGGAAAATTTTTATTATGAGAGGTGAACAATTCAGAATTACCTGTCACATGGTCTGTTGCACCAGAATCAATGACCCATTTTGAAGACGAAGAGATGAGGCATTTATTAGAATTACCTGAATCAGCAATAGCAGTGATAGGTGAAGTAGAATGCTGAGGAGCTAATGAGTCTTGATACTTAGCATATTCATCTGCAGTAAGGGTGTAGATCGGGCCAGAGGATGTAGCATCACTAGTAACAACATGAGCAGACCGGTGCCTGTGCTGCCCTTTTGCCTTAAGTTTGGGACAAGTACGCGTGGTATGACCCTGCTCATGACAGTAATAGCACTCAAAGACTCTGTTCCCTTCAGTTGGATATTTGGTGTCCCGAAAGACTCTGTTCCCTTCAGTTGGATATCTGGTATCCCGAGTACCACCCTTAGTCGGACCTTTATAAGAGCGGTCAGATGAAGGCTTGTGACTGACTAGAACACTGGAAGCAGGAACCACAGGAGTGGGTGACAGAACCAGCCCACTTCGCAAAACACGGCTAAGAGCTTCCTCAGCATCAGGAATGGTGGCACTAGAGAGAATCTGAGAAGTGACACCCTCAAACTCAGAACCAAGTCCACACAGATAGCGAAGAACAAACATTTGTTCCCGTTGAGCTTGCAACACTCTTATATCAGTACTCAAAGGCAGCAATTCATTCAACTGCTGAAAAATTGCCCTCAAATGCATATAGTAATCCTGAGCAGATTGACCCTGACGATCAGTAGTATAGAAGGACTTATACGTATCGTATAAGCGAGACAAATTATCCTTCCCAGCATACATATTTTGCAGATAGTCCATAAGTTGCTTGACATACTCACAGTGACTAACCAAACCAATAGTAGACGCATCAATCGAGTTCTTGATACCAAAAACAAACGGGCATCATCTGCCATCCAATCCTCATCATCTGCTTTAGGATCATCAATTAAATGACGGGTCTTTCTGATGCTACGCAGATAAATCTTAATTGTTCTAGACCAGTCTAAATAGTTGGAACCCGTCAATTTATGATCAGTAATCTTAGGAGAGACTGTCATAATGCTACTAACCACATTTTTACTAGATTCAACTTTCTTATCTTTGTCTTGAGCCATTTTAGCAAAGAAGAAACACAACCCAACAAGTTTCAGCAAAAAGGAAACACAAACAGGGACCAACCTTCACGGGTGCGAAAACAAAAGTCGCCGGAACACAAAATCGACTGGACAGGGAGGCCGATCGGAGGGAGACGAAGCCAACGATGTTGGTCGGAGTCGGATCGGTGGCCGGACGCGCCGGCGCGTGGAGGAGAGTCGCCGGAGTCAGATGGCGCGTGCGGTGCACTCGCCGGTCGGAATGTTGCCGGGCCGCCGCGAAACTGCCGATCGGAGGATGGGTAGACGGCTGGGCTGGGCGGTGAGGCTAGGTGATGGCCGGAAAAACCCTAATCGGAAGAAGTGGAACCCTAAATCAGTTTGCACACTAGGGCAAACACAAAAAGAAAAACGCTGCACACTAGGGCAGGCTCTGATACCATGTAGTTTGAGAAAACTCAATAGTGTATTATTGGAACAATAGGTATTTATATACAAAGTGGTATAGATGCTAATAGGTCCCTGAACTAATATGCTAATAGGTCCCTACACTAATATCTATATGCAATTACATACATTACACTAAGCAATATAACTTGCACAAAATGTGCAACAGCTCCATTACTAAATTGATTTTTTTGCAATACATTTCCAAAAAAACCCAAAATTTGACGTCATTCTTTACTCTCTCTGTTTCAGCTGCACACAACAAAATCCAAAACCCTAGAGCAGACTGAACTCACTGATTATGGAGCTTCAACTCGTGAATCCATGGAAGTGCCAAATCACTTCGCTATTACCATGCTTTTCTCAACCGAAGAAACCAGCTTTTAAGATTCTCACTGTTAAGTGTGCTTCCTCTCTCTCCACTGACGGTGCTGCCACTGGTACATTCCTTATCTTTCCTCTTTCAATTCATCTATTTAATTATTTTGCGAGCAGGATTTTTTTTAACTTTATAGCAGTATTTCCTTTTTTCTCTGAAACTTTTAGAACAGTGTTTTGATTTGATTTGATTTTGAATGGTCTGCTTAGAATTAGACTAAAAAAGGGTCAGAGTCTCAGGTAGGATTCTTCCCAAACAATGAAGTTATCTGGGTTTTAATTTGGGTATGCACTAAGCGTCTGTAGAGCAATTCTCTTCCAAGATTTTCTGTTGCATTACCCATGGGCCGATGAGCCCGTCCGCCCGCCCCGAGCCCAGGCCCATTTAGCCGGGCCTGGACACATAAAATTAGTGTCAGGCCCGGCCCGGCCCAAGCCCGATTAAGCCCGTCTAGTAAATGGGCGGGCCTGGGCTATGTAAATACCCGGCGGGCCTGGCCCGGCCCGTTATATATATATTTATAAACTTAATTATATAAATTTTAGATAGCTATATTTTATTGTTATGTTGTAATTTTAGATAGTTATTTTTTATTATTATGTTATAATTTTATTTCGAACTTAACCATTAGTTTGTTATATTTTTCTAAAACTTATTAACTATTATGTTTATTATTTTTTATTAAAAAAAGTTAGTATTTTATTTTAATTGATTTTTTTTTAATATAGATATGGGCTTGGGTGGGCGGGCTTGGGATTCCTTGTTCAGGCCCGAGCCCGGCCCGGCCCGGCCCGAGCCCGAATCTAATTAGTGTGAGCTTGGACTGGGATTGGGCTTATCAGGTTTTATCACAGGCCCGACAAGCCCGGCCCGAGCCCGGCCCATGCCGAGGTCTTGCATAGGTGTCACTTTGGACAATCGTGTGTATCAAATAATTGCAATTTATGAAAGCCATGAGGTAGTACCTTACGGAAATGGGCACCAAGAAACCATATTGGTAAAAATATAGGGAACATGTAAATAATAAAAATTGTTGACCCATTAGAACTAATGCACTTGGCTCCTTTTCTTTTTCAAGTTCACAGCTTTCTGTCGCTTCCTACAAAAGTTGATGTCCCACTAGAACTAATGCACTTTTGTATTTTCAGCTATAAAGTGTCATAACATTATAAATACATCAGATAGAAGGGTTGATGAAGCTTTTTCGTTGTTGTTTAGGTTTGGCAGATAGGCCTTGGAAAACTTCAGATGCTAGACTTGTGCTTGAAGATGGGTCAGTATGGAGGGCCAAGTCATTTGGTGCAACAGGAACCCAAATTGGTGAAGTGGTGTTCAATACATCGTTGACAGGGTAAGAAGATTTGGAATTACTTATCATCAGTACATTAATATATCTTGTATCTTGTGCTCGACTCATAGATAATGTAGGCAATGCTTTATTGATATTCTTAATATTTGTGTACATTTAACTTAATATTTGTGTACATTTAAATAAAGAAGTCTGCATGACTAACCAAATTTGGGGAGAAGAATTAGAAAAAGGACGTAGAGAGGAAAGATGAAATTTAAGAGTTCCAGATAATATAGAGGAAGAACGACAATTGCATAAAGAGAATAGAGAAAGCGATTTTCTAATAGAGGGGGATGAAAACAAGTCGTGTATGAATCTTTCTTGGAGTCAAATTTATACTTTAATTTACTTATGCTGCAGGTATCAAGAAATTCTTACCGACCCTAGTTATGCCGGTCAGTTTGTCCTGATGACAAACCCACATATTGGAAACACTGGTGTAAATTTTGGTGAGTAAACCCTTGATTCAAATCTAAGCTTAATGTCTGACATATTGGCTAATTGAATCTGATTCTTGTGCATTTCACTGGTCAGATGATGAAGAATCAAGGCAATGTTTCCTTGCTGGATTGGTGATAAGAAGTCTGAGTATCAGGTGTTGACCCTTCTTCCTCTTCTTTCTTTGCTAGATGCATCTTCTCTCTACTAATTGATGTCGGCTTATTGTATGTATTAAAATTTCTGAGAATTGCATTTTTCAGTACTTCAAATTGGAGATGCACCAAAGGCCTTGGGGATTATTTAGCAGAAAGGAACATCATGGGGATATGTAAGTTGAATATAGTTGTGATTCTCTATGTGATGTATATTATTATCAAACATGAGGGCAAATCTCTGAATTTTCATTCCGTGTAACTTTTATTGCTCAGTCTGATGTTATTTCATTAATAAACAGATGATGTTGATACACGTGCAATCACCCGCAGATTGAGGCAAGATGGAAGCCTAATTGGTGTATTGAGCACGGAACAGTACAAAACCGATGAAGAACTTCTGAAAATGTCTCAATCGTGGGACATCATTGGTAAACAACGAATTGTGTGGTTCACTGGTGTAGTGGGCACAATATAGAGAATTAGAAGTGATGAGTTTTATTGGCTCAATATGCAGGTGTCGATTTGATAAGCGATGTATCATGCACCACCCCTTATGAGTGGGTTGATCAAACAAATTCAGAATGGGATTTTAATTCCAGTGCCAGAGGAGGAGAGGTCTATCATGTAAGTATCAATCCTGTGGCTTCCTTTTGAATCCCCTTTCTATCCATCTATTGAAGGATGGGTTAGCTGTATGTGTTTGCTGGTAGTTTCTTCTTACTCTTTTGGACATATTTCTGAATTGAAGGTCATTGCATATGATTTTGGGATCAAGCACAATATACTGAGGCGACTCGCATCTTATGGTTGTAAAATCACTGTGGTCCCTTCAAAGTGGCCAGCATTAGAAACTCTAAAGATGAAGCCGGATGGAGTTCTTTTCAGCAATGGGCCTGGGGATCCATCTGCAGTTCCTTATGCTGTTGAAACAGTCAAGGAATTAGTAGGAAAGGTTCCTGTATTTGGAATTTGCATGGGTCATCAGTTGCTTGGCCAGGCATTAGGCGGTAAGACCTTTAAAATGAAGTTTGGCCACCATGGAGGCAATCACCCTGTTCGGAATATCCGGCACAACCGTGTTGAGATTAGTGCTCAGGTGACCGCTTATTAAAAAATTCAGCATATTTGTTATGAACTTCTAATTTGTGCAATGTAAATTTACCAACTCATCAAAAAGGTCAAGAGTTAAAGTCACACAAGGCTAAATTTTTTTCTCCTGAAAACGATTGGTAAAAGTAAATAATGTATCGGTTTGTGAGTAATTCACTAGTATCAAGTAACTTTAATTCACGATTTCTTTTAGTATCAAATATGATTTGGTGCTAGTAAGAACTAAGAAGGATTGCATCTTAAAGAACTGTCCTAGAAATATGCCAATTTAATTTGTAAAATTTGATGTTTCTTTTCAACACTTGTGTCAGAATCACAACTATGCGGTCGACCCGGCATCACTTCCTGAGGGTGTGGAAGTGACCCACATCAATCTAAACGATGGAAGCTGTGCTGGTCTTGCTTATCCAGCATTAAACATTATGTCACTTCAATACCACCCAGAGGCATCCCCTGGCCCTCACGATTCGGATACAGGTAAAATAAGATTTTGTGCCTGTTTTTCTGTTTATGTCTACAAACTGATTCACTTTTCATGATTTAGTTTATACAGGAGTGTCATTTGTCGTGTAAACTAATAGATTCATGATGGTCTTACTGAAAAATAATTGGATTTGTTTTTTATTTGTCTCTCTTCATCGATGCTTTTGAGCTCCTCCCAGAATAAAAGTTTAGTTTTTCTGACATAGAATTTGGAATATGGGATCAATTTGCTCCAATACTTTGGGTATTAATCTGGTCCTTAAACTAACATGTGTCAAAATACCATGACCAATTTGCGTTCACGTGTCATTTTCGAACTAGTTTGATAAAAGAATTCTAAAATCAATTTGTTTCATAGTTGCTTGCGATTTTTGTTATAACTGTTACTGTTTGGTTTTAACAAGCTATTCAGTAATAGATTGACCTTGTTATCTTTTGTAAGTTCCCTACCATGGTTTTTATATATGCCTGACATGTGTACTAGCATTTCCTATTAACTATACATGTGTTATAGGCTCATCAATTTTGTTTAGAACATTTGTTTATCTTGAAGTTTTGAATTACTTGCACACAGGCTAGAGCATCTCAAGCATTGAGTGCCTAGGTACAATTTTTTTTTTTATTCACTGCTAATTTGCTATCTTTGAACCTATCTTTATCCTTGCTGACTTGCACATTTGCAATTGAACTATGAATTGTCTCCTTAGAGTTCAAATAGTATTAGACACACAATGAGTTTTAGTCTAAATTGTGCAAGAACCTGAGCCAGTAAACTGGGTTATCATAGAAAGAATATTGGTTCTCGTTTGGTTATCATGTACAAGGAAGCACATGACAGTCTGTAATTTTATTTTATATGGTCATTCTTCTCTACTTGTATTTGGATAAACTTCTCTTCCTTGTCATGTTCATCTTTCACATGAAAGCCATTAAGAAACACTAGTTTGTCAAAGGTCTTTCAGTATGAATTATGATCAATTCAAAGGTGTCTCTGAGCATATGATTGAAATGAGAAAAACTGTTAGTTGACTTGAGCCTTGGGCCTTGTTTGTTTGGAGGATAGGAGAGGAGAAATTTATGTAGATTATTTAGTTTATACCAGAATAATTTCTATAAATTTTGAAGTTTATTTTTGGTTAGTTAACTAATTATTTATTTGATTATTTGGTTAGATTACTTAAGTTATGGTAACAATAATCTAGCTAGAAACTAGATTATTGAGAATTAAATAGAACCAAGTGGCTTTGGTTCTCACTTTGTAAGTACCGGGATACGTAGGAAGCTTGATAATAAAATATTATCAAGTCCAAGCCAAATAAGTAGGGAATAGAATAATGTATTGACTCTTAGATACCTGCAACTTCTCTCTGTCATTCCTTTTGCCCTTTTGGGGCCGGGTTTGACATCGCCTTTATGGACTTACTTGTTTAAAAAGGGCGGCCCGGTGCATTACGCGTCCCCGCTAAGCGAGGGTCCGGGGAGGGGTCCCACCACAAGGGTGTACTGGGGGCAAGCCTTCCCTTGCCAATTTTTTTGGCAAGAGGCCGCTCCTAAGACTCGAACCCATGACCTTCGGTCACACGACAACAACGTTTTACCGTTGCGCCTACGAGCAAAATAATTTTGAAAGAAGGTAAGGCTCTTTTTCTAGATTTAAGATCAATTTGTTTCATGACATATAGATTTAAGATCAATTTTAGGGAAAATTGATCGTGTATGAGTCAAGCCGAAGGGCTAAACTGACCCTTGATGTGTAGTTTTCATAAATGATGTTGTTTTTGGCTTTTATGCATTTACTTTTTTCGAAATGTATTGCGAATATCTAAAACTTGCATATTGAAATTAGTACTATTTCTTTTTCTGTTCTGGCAGTGTTTGGGGAATTTGTAGATCTGATGAAACAAGCGAAACAAAAAGCTTAGGAAACATTTTTGTGAGTTGAATCTGATAACGGAAGTATATGATGGTGGATGAAGTGAGCCTCACCAGGATTCCATAGTTTTGGCATCAGCAGATGGAAGTAATTGCAGACATCTCGTGAGGTTCCGTTAAATAGTTGGGATAGTTATTTAATGTTGTTTGCAGTATTCAGATGAGATGATCTTTGTTGCTTGTTGTATCGCTGCATTGAGCAATTGTGTAAGCTCATTGTAACAGTAGACCTTGAAATGGTAATCGATGGACTTAAGAGTAACATTTTTTTTTTCCCAAGCTTGGCCTAAATAGGCATCAACATGTTCTAATACTAAATTAATTTGGTGTATTCCAGAGTACGGATAATTAGACTCGTGATCCCTTAAGTGTCAGAAATGGAACGGAATTGCTATCCCTTATGGTTTGATTTTTACTTTTTGTGTTATACTTTTGACCTAAAATCAGCCACACCATTTCCTGAACTTTGTTGACATAAGAATTAGGGATATAAGAACAAAATATTTTTGTTGTTTTTTAATATTTTTTTTTTTTTTTTGTCTTATGTTTTTCTTAGTTAAAAATAGTCGAGATGATTGCCATGTGGCATTTCCAGCCTTTTGGTTTCTTGCTTTTTCAGGTGGAAAAGATAATAGTTGTGATATATCTCAAAGGATGAGGGGATTGTTGTTATTAGCACTTCCAAAACATCCGATGAACACTGGAATTTTCACCTAGTCAGTGACTGGTCAAGTGAATTTGGTCAGTCATCATTAAATCTAAAGAGGTGTGAATCTAAATCTTACGATAATTTTAATTTCCATCGTAGGATTTTAATAAGCTTAGATCTAATGGTTCACATGGTCAGTGAAAACCACCGTTTTTTTATATTGACATGATCCAATTCCAAGCGGATTTTCAAACTCGTGACCAAAAACAAACATTGGCCGGATTTGAAGTAACAAAGATGGATCGAATCAGAATAAAAACGAGAAAAAATATCAGTTCAATATTATGATGGGGACAAAAAAAAACCATTAGATGATAGAAGAAAAAAGAAATGATTAAAAATAAATGTTCTGTTAGAAGGAAGGAGTATTGCTAAGAAACCGTGAGTCCGCATTACATATTACTTTATATGCTATAATTGATATTAAGAAATAAACCTATAAACTATTACCCTCAATAAAAGGACGGTCTGGTCGCATTACGTGTTCCCGCTGAGCGAGGGTCCGGGGAGGGGTCCCACCACAAGGGTGTACTGGAGGCAAGCCTTCCCCTGCCAATTTATTTGGCAAGAGGCCGTTCCTAAGACTCGAACCCGTGACCTCTTGATCACACGACAACAACGTTTACCGTTACCCTCAATATATCATAAAATTTCTCTTAAAAGCTAAATAATACTGAATAAATAACAGAGATTCATTAAATATAATTAAGTTTTTAATTACTAGTTGTCGGAGCCAAACCGGTCCGGTTGGATGAACTCGGTTTGACAATCATACGAATAAATGACAAAATTGAATACGTATATGGTAGTTTGATCTGTTTTTTTAATTGAATTTCATTGATTTGATAAAATTTAAAGAACTGATTGACTTTTTTTTTTTTTTTTTTTGAAAAGAAGAACTGATTGACTTAATTAGAGATAATGTTCAAATTTTGACTTTATTACATGGATGATATGTAATGCCCAAAAAGGACTTTGGGCTTGGGATAGTTGGGCTCAGATTTCATTTGTTCAGTTTAAACCGTCCGGCAATAAACCTGTTTAATAATTCCGATTTTTCCCAATTATCTTCTTTCACAGAAACCCTACAAAAATCAGTATTAATGAAATATCCCCACTTCCTTAGCGGGAATTTGTATTCAAATCCTCTGTCTCACATGCACGTTTTGCACTAGAATCTCAAGGAAATGAATTCAAGTATCGTCAGTGAATTCATAAGAAAGGAAGTCCCTGATTGGGACGACGAATTGATCGCCAGAGCTCGATTCAAGCAATTTAGTGGCCAAAGATCCGATTGGGAACCCAAATACCTCTTCTGGAGGGATTTGATTCTCAAAATTGCACGGCAATTAGGTGTTTTCATTGTTTATCCTTCTCAGGTTCAGTTCTTGCTTTAAATTCCATTATTTCTTTTTATTCATCTTTGCTCACTTTTTAAAGTCCTTTTGTTCTCAATTTGAAGGTAAAGAACGAATGGTTTAATAGAGGAGGATTAACTCCTTTATGCCTTGATCATGTACTGGTGAGCTTCTTTGCACTTTCCACTCAATCGATCTATACAATTTTATTTTTCCTTTCATTTTCTATATTTTATCATGTGTTAGAATTTGATGTATGGTGAAGGTGATATTCTACGAAATGTGGATCTTGTGGATCCAACGAGTGGACGAATTTCTCAGCTCTTTAGTAAAGTGAGAAATTTGGTGGTGAGATCAAGCACAACCCTTGACATCATGCTCGAAGATCATGTCATTCTTACTGCTTTGTTGAAGGTATAGTTTGACATTTTTCTATGATGATCTCTGCAGGATTTTAGCCAATCCGATTTCATTGTTTCCTAAGTGATGATGATTATGTACTTTTGTGAAATCTGATTATAGGAAAAAGCTACTGAAGCAACAAAAGTTTTATCTGAAAGTCATTGGGCATCTTCATGTATAGTTACTATGAGGAGGTTCCAGGAGACTTGTGGAGGACCAAAAGAAGCATCTTTGGTGTTGAGTTACTTGTCTGGACTGGGGAAAGCACGATATATCTCAGTTAATAAGAAGGAATTTGTAGAGGTATGCCCTGCTCTTACGCATACGAACATTTGAGGGAGTTAGTAATTTTGTTTATGCAGAATATAATTGGTTCTTTAACCATAAAAGATGCCTCGGATAAGTTATTAACTTGAACATTTAAAGAGTTTGCTTGCAGGGTGTTAAGGTATCCCTCTCATCAGCACCAGCTTCTACAATCTCAACCTTAGATTTAGATTTTCTGCACTTGATATGGACAGCAGAAAAGCTTCAGCAGCAAATTGGCGTGGTTGACAAGCGCTATGAAATGTAATCCCCTCATCTCCTCCTCCCTTGTATGCTTATATTAATGCTCTAATTCTCCTCGAACTTTGATCGATGTGGAATACTGCCCATGCTAGATACGAACTGGGGTTTACATGATTATAATTCCAGCTTATTATTTGAGATAAACATGTAGGGTTTTTTGCACTGTAAGTGCTATAGAAAAATTGTTTGTGAGCAGCTGCACTGTGATGTAGTTTTTATACAAGTTTGCTTATCTCATTGGATCTTTATTTTATCGCTGCAGATCAAGAACATCAGCATTAGCTTCTCTGAAATCCGGAAACAAGAAAGTAGCCCTAAGGTATGCTAAGGAGATGAAGTTGGCTTCCGAATCTAGAGAAAAATGCACTTCTCTCTTGAACAGAGTCGAGGAAGTTCTTAATGCTATTATGAATGCTGAATCTACGAAGAAGGTACTTGTTGCTTTCAGAAAGTGCTCTCATGTTTAGCTTAACTCTAAACTTTCTGGATATGTGCATAGTTGAACCATTTCGGATGACAAAACTATTTATGCTTAGCCTAGTGGTTGAGAGAATACCTATGACTAGGGAGGTCATGGGTTCGAATCACATCCGGATGGGGTGGGGATTTTTCTTTCTTCTTTAATTAATGTAAGCGCATTGTGCGCAAATTTTTTGAAAAACCATTTCGGATGACAAAACTATTTATGCTTTGCAGCTTACTATAAAGTTCAAATAACCAACTTTTTGATTTAGCAAACTTGATAATTCCAGTTATGGAAATTAAGGAAGTTACTCTACAATTTTTTTAATTGCAGAAACTTATATCTTGAATGAACTTGTTCGTTCTTTCCCTGCCAGGTAACTGAAGCTGTTAAAATTGGGGCTCAAGCAGTGAAGCAAAATAGAATAACCGTGGAAGAAGTCGACCTCTGTTTGGAAGAACTTGAGGAGGCCATTGATTCACAAAAGCAAATTGATAAGGCTTTTGGTACTCTCTTCATTTCTCTCTCTATCGTTCTATCTTTATTTAAATTATATGTTTGATGCAAGTTTGGAATTCGTCAACAAGGTCAAGATGTAAACATCTTTCCTTTTACTTATGATATTTGCTCCATTGTAATTGCAGAATCAACTCCATCATACACCGATATTGAGGACGAAGATATGGAAGAAGAATTCAAGAAATTAGAGTTTGAAATAGGAACCGAGGACCTTCAACCTCCAGTTCAAGGAGTAGGAGTCGGCAGCACATCAGGATTAACTGGAAATTCAGGGACTGCAGACTCTTTAAGTGATGCTATATCGAATCTTAAGCTTCACGATGCTTCAACCAATGTATCCATAAATGAGAGTTCAGCAGTGGCAATGAGAACCAATGATTTAAAACGTACCACAGTTGAAGCACAATTGCCAGCATAGTTTGCCTTTGTAATGAGTTGATTTCGATAAGGTTGTGTCGTTTTGGGTTCTGAGGTATTTTTCGCTGTTAAATGTGAATGTACAATGATATTAACTGTGTTTATATTATATTTGTTGGTGTGTTAAACATCTATGCTTTTGTTTTTCTGCAATCTTTATGTTCCAATTTGCTCATCCAAAATGGACCTAAATTTACCAAAAGGCTGGATCTGGATTCAACCAAATTGTGTCAAAGGCTTCTCTATATGGATTGCATTCAACTATGTTCATTAGAATTAAATTATATCAAAACATAAATTTTATTAATTAGGTGTAGTGCGACCTCTCTCTCCCTCTCTCTCTCTCTCTTCAAAAAGCATTACGACCTTGGTCACGTTAATTCTATCTTTATCAAATTAGTTAGTTGTGAACATTTAATTTAATCAAAAAGCACTATAAATTTCATTTAATACATTTCGAATAATTTTTTTACATATACATATAAAAAAAAACTATGCTTTGTTTTTATATTCAAGAATTGATTTTTGTGATCTTAATATGACCAAAAAAAATAAAAATTTTAATATTTTGAAGGGAAAGATGACAAATTTAATCCGCTAAAAAAAAAAAAAAGGTATACAAAGAGAATGAGATGAAGTGTTATCAATGTTTTAAAAACCGGACCGGACGTTGAACCGGTGAGACAACTGGTTTAAGGTTCAATAGGTTCAACCGGTTCAACCGGAATGGTTCAACCGGATAAAAAAAAATATATATATATATATATAAAAAAAATAAAATGATGTTTCATTGAACATAAAATTAAAAATTTCATACATATAATAAACAATTCTTAAGTTAACATATTAATTAAAAATTAAAAATTCATAGAGATAATATAAAAATTCACACATCGGTAACCAATCCTTAATTTAACACATTAATTAAAAATTCACACATCTAAAATCAAACTCATAGTTTAACACAATATTAAGATTAAAATTAAATTAATTAATACCAATTATTAAAGAGGTTGTTCTCTACCTAATTTTTAAATTTTTTCCTTAATTCAATATGTTTTTCAAAAAATGGCAAAAAACCAGGGTCAATCCGGTTCACTGGTTCAACACCGATTCGCGGTTCAACCCCGGTTTGATGTGGTTTAATATAGTTGAACCTGTATAGCTAAAACCGGACCGGACACTTGACTGGTTCACGGTTCGACCGGTTCAACCGGCTGGTCCGGTCCGGTTTTCAAAACACTGAGTGTTATAAATGACATAATGAAGAGTAGTTCCTGTATTGTGGGAGATAGAATAAATACTAGGTTACAAATTACAATGGTAGACTAGAGGATATTAGTGGTGGATCCATTTATTTAATGCCGAATGTTGTTGGCTATGTGTGCGGAATATGCTAGAGTCCTGAGAAAGTTGTGTACCTGCTGATACACAACCCAAGGTGTTGTTAGCTACTAATTAAAGTTCTTCCTAAGCATTCCCGTTAAAATAATTATAATCGGGGAGGTTTAGTTATAATTAGGGTTATTTACCCATCCGGTATATCTAATGAGAATTAATTCCACTACAAATCTAATTTTAATACTGTATATACTACTACCCTAAATATCATTATAAATAAATGCAGATAGGGAAGTGCCGATCCTTCGATCTGCCGGAAAACTCATGATGGAAGTTGAGAGGCCGGCTCCACCGGCTTTAAAAGGAAGAAGATGGTATCTTTTGTATTTTATATTTTAATTCGACCTAATCCAAACGATGATGTTCTGATTATTGTTGAATTAAAGAAAAACAAAATTATTAAAAGGACAAATCCTACTTATTTACTGGACATGTCACCAATTTTGAAAAGCTCATCCTAATACATAAAATTCAGTATTTTTTTAATACTTAATTTTCAGTTTTAAACGCCATTCAGTGATTGTTGAATTTAATTGTGTGTATGAATTGTTGGTCTGAATTATTACTATTGTACATTTAATTGTTACATTTTTTGTTAGTAACTTTATGGATAATGGATTATTAGGACTAAGAAAAATCATCATCCGAATTCTAATAAAGAAATATAAAGACTAACCTTGTTTGATAGAGTTTTTTAAAGTAAAATTAGAGGTTTGACAGATTTTAGTAGTTTTTTTAATTAGCTTATTGCTCCATATCTTTTTATGGATATTTTTACTCTTTTAACTCCAAATAAATACTTAACCATCATTTTACACAAACAGCTATTAGCATCCGTTAAGTTTTATCAAACAAGCTTACACAATCCATTAGTTAGATCAGTCAATCAAATCAGCTAACAAAAAAGTTAATCAACTAACTCCTAATGTAAAGCTATCGGCTAACAGCTAATTGACAAACAGAACCTTTGTATAGGATTAAAAAAAAAAAAATCAAATTCTTAAGTTATCATTCAAAAAATTCTTCTAGCCTCTCCAAATTTTCGATCCTCGCTCCGCCCCAGGCTCCAACAAGGAAAACACTTACTATTTTTGAACCACATGAGAAGAGTTTAGTGATTGCTACTTTCTCTTGTGACCTGAAAGTTTTAATTTCAATATACATATCAGCATAATTTTATGCATTTAGATAATAACTCTTCGTTATTTGTCATTTCCAAACTATGAATTCTCATAATATTGAACAGAAAACAAACCTGAATTGATTCTTGGAACAGTGAGTTATTCATGGAGATGAAATCCAAAATGGAGCCGTACGACCCAGCATTAGGAGGTATAGGAAGTGTCGGCGGCGGCGCGGCAGTCAAAGGGGTGAAGGGTGCCGGAATAGGCAGCATCCTTGGCGCAGAAAGGCCAAGCATAGGTGCATTTGGATATGGTGTTTGGCCAAACCCAAAGCCAACACCAATTGGCATTCTCATACCCAACCCCATCCCCATCATACAATATCTGCTTCCCATTGTCGTCATTAACTGCTTAATTCAACATCATATATTTTCATTTTAATCAATTTTCCTACTCCAAACAAATTACTAATTATCTTACTCAAGAAGCATCCTAACATCTCACATCATTCCAATTTTGGTGGATTGATCTTTCATTCCAACACATTAAATCATTCATCTTTTATTTTTTGTTCCCATTAAGCTCATAGTTGCTAAATTATGTGAACATAAACAATTGTTAACACAATGTTACTTGTTTCATTTGTATCTTAAATTGTATGTTTTACTTATAGTTTTTCCATAATCACATCACACGTGTAAAAGAAATTACTTTTCAACAGTTTAAAATGCAAATTTTGAACCCATATGAAACCGATAACACTCTGTTCTGTTAGCTGAGTTCCATATTAAAAGCTGACTTTTCTAGTTATCACGAGCTTAATGTGTATCAGAGATAATAATAACAAAAGATGTTATAGGGTTTAACTATAAGCTTAAACTTTTAATTTAATTAATTGGTTCTTGACAATGTGATCACAAATAAGATGGGGGCGATGCTTTTTTGCCTAAAAATTACTTTTCAATTGTTTAAAATGCAAATTTTGAACCATATGAAATGAATAACACTACAGAGTTTCATGTTAAAAGCTGACTTTCCTAGTTATCACGAGCTTAATGTGCGTCAGATATAATAACAATAAAAGATGTTATAGTGCTTAACTATTAACTTAAACTTTTAATTCAATTGGTTACGTGTGATCACAAATAAAAGATTGAGATTTGATGTGTTGAATGGAATGATCAGGATGATTTTAGGCATTATCTTATATTATGATGAAGTGTAGATGAAGATATACCTGTAATTGAAGTTGAAGGCTCTTTAAGTAGTCAATTGCATTATCAAGCATTGTAGCTTTATCCACCTGATTTACAACCACAAATATTAACAAAAAAGAAAGTAAAAACTGTACTAGAAATTCTAAAGTGGTCCGGTCCTGAACCATTCAAGAAATAAAGCATCTATAATAATTAATTTATAGTACTGAATAAGATTATAGAATTTTTCATATTGTACCTTGTCGGAATTAGGAACCAGTGCTTGTAACACTCGCATCTTCTTGTTGATCTTATCTCTCCTTTTCTGTTTGGATAACACTTAATTAGTAATCAGACAATTTATTTTTTATTACAGTAACGAAAATATGTAAAAAAAAACATACCCTTTCAGAAAGATTATGGATTTCTGAATAAGTTCGTCTCCTCTTGGGTTTCCTCACTTCTTCTTCCTCTTCATTCTGTACCAAAACATGAATAATAATCGGATACGAAACGCAGAAACGCTACTAAAAAAGTGTTCGTAACGTACATCACTACTAGTATACTCTGATTCTTCATCTATCGTCTCCATTGAATAACAAGTAGTGTGATCATTTGATGCCCCAAGTGAATATTCTGAGGCAGATGAACCAAGTTCTTCCATAGATCTTCCTGGGAAGTTAAGAGGAGCTTCTGATTGGTAATCTGGAAGAGAAGGGGTTTCATCTTTTCTAGGATAATTAGCTATTTTATTTGAACAACTAGTTGATGCGCCAATATTAGCTCTAGGAACCTCGTCTCCACGAAAATTTCTACTATGATCCGGGACCAAACTGGTCCTTAACCATTCAGATGGTGATACGTCAGCACGAGTAGTCGTAGGCTGAGGTTTCTTCGATTGAAATGTGGATCTTCCTCGGATCAAAATCTGACCATTTTCATATACAAGTTCAGCAACTTCATCACTATCCCTGCAATGTTAAAATTGATCAATTTTATATGAATATAACTATGAATAAACATAGGTATAATTTACATAAAATATACATACATGGAAGCTGAAATATAATTTAAGATCCAAGATGTTAAAGATGTTTGTTATGGTTTTATGGAGAGAGAAAAACAAGAAAAGATGAATATTTAAAACTGAAAAAATGGTCCTATTTTGGAAGACAAAGTCAGTAAATAACCTGATCATCATCATGTTCATGTATGTGGTCCAACTTGGATACTCGAATAATAAAAAATAAATAGTAGTGAGTTCCAACAAAAAAAGAAAGAAAAAACATCATAATCATAATCATCGATGCCATGCTTTCACTTGAAACTATAGAAAAAAAGATTCCTAGGTAGGAAAAACATAGGTTTCACAGAAAAATAAAATATGTGGACTAAATTGAACCACGTCTTAGAGTAATCCACCACCATATGTAATATTGGAATAGTAGATGGACCCACGAGAATTTTTTTTTTTATAGGCGGTGCTGTGTAAAAGTATAATAAAATTTCTCATGGAATAAGAGGCACATGCATGCATTTTCTATATATTAATTTATAGGATTTAATTATATGTAATTACGATCATTTAAGCAAGTTTAGAAGTTAAAAGTAAGTTTTTTTAACAAACTCAGAGGGACCTAATGTATTAAGCCTAATTTATATTATCTTTTATTGCTTTGTATTATTCCATTCAACCCTTAAACTTTTGAAATATGTCTTATTATCTCACTGAATTTGTTTGCAATAATCATTATGAGTTATTGGATCGTTAAACTTATTTTAAGTGACTTATTCGTCTCCTATGGTTACGATGAGCTATTATTTACTCGGATTTACTTAAAAGCGATATATATTTTAATTTTTAAAATCTTTTATTATTTTAATATGTAGATTTACAAGGTTAATGAGATATTTTAAAATAATAAGAAAGAGTAAGATATTTTTGAAATTAGAGAGAGATCATATAAATATTTCAAAGTTAAGGATAATCATTCAGGAAGAAAAATGGGATAATTTGGACAAAATACAAAAAGCTCTTAATATTTGAATCATTATCTATTTGGTTTGTAGGACAATAATCTTTGTTCGGTGGACCGATTGTTTAAAAATACTCTATTATTATTATTATTATTATATTATTATTATTATTATTATTATTAGTTTTAATATCTTTGCAACCAGCACTTTCAATTTACGGGACAATCTATTAATTCTCTCAATTCAATAAATATAATATTTGGTGTCCTTTTATATGTTTACATGGTATTAATTTTTCATTTTAATTCACATTGTGTATCATATTAGTCCCGTAAGTTTATATATCCGTTTCAAAACAATGAATAAAAGATTCACAAGAGGGTGTATTGGAATGGATGTATAAAACATCTTGGAATATCTACCCAATGTTATGTATGCATATAAATAAAGAACACGAAATATTACATTTATTGAGTTAAGAGGATTATATATCATCTCCTAGATTGAGAGGGGAAGTAAAAAAAAAAAAAATTTGAGAGTTGGGCGTAGGAGGAGAGAGTTCAAAGAGCTCCCCTGCATATGCCCCAATTTAAGAAGTCTAATTTTTATTATTTATTATGTCAAAAATTAAATAAATAATAATTTATACAAGAAATATCTAAAGTTTAACGGTCTAAAAGTCTTAAGGGATCCACTTTTTTATTATTATAATATCTAATTAAATTATTTTTATTATATTTATTATGTTAAAAAGTTAAAGTGTTTTGATATTTCATTTTGTAAAAATATTACAGTTATATAAAAATATTAATTTTTTTTAATAAATAGGGTCTAATTTTTTTATTTAGCATAAGACGTAAGAATATTTAAGGCAGCCGTGGTTGAGAGGGTTTCATTATTATTATTATTATTATTATAACCTTAATATTTCCTCTAAATTATCATAATTTAAAGTGTTTATTATTATTATACTTATCAAGATTTAAAAGTTGTATCTATGACCACAAACTATTGCCATAATATGACAATCGTCTCAATATCAACTTTATGTCATATCTTTCTTTCATCTACAACTTTTATTGTTATCACATGTTATTCTAATTCTAAATTCCTTATCATTATCTAATGAGCCCATCTCTCTAATTCATTATTCGATAGACTTTCTAAAATTATCTTAAGAGAATTAATTTAAGTTAAATATCCTCATGAAACGACAAAACATGATTAAAATGATGTTCGGTATGTTTCTGGACGCGCAAGAAGCCCCATTGCACAAGATCTCCAAATTGGGAGCACCCAATTATAATTTTAATAGAATTTATTTTCAATTTTTCAATTATAATTTGTAATCTTATTAGATTGATAAAATAAACTTGATAACACTGGAGAAACTTCTTGATCGGATCCCGTCCCTGTGAGGCGCCGCTGGGATCGGCCGGGGACACTCCGATGCCAAAGTCAGTAGAATATATGGAGAGTAAATCGTATTGACAAAGCTTAGTGAATGTAAAAGTAAGTGTACCTTGATAGCCTAGAAAGGTAGGCTATATATAGTTGAGGAATTCGTAACCCCTAGGTAACTAGAAAGCCTCCATTAATGCTCATTTAATGGCGGTTACAAGTTACTCTTAATTTGGCGGTTTGAGACTATTAATGATTCATTTAATAATTATTTATGGTCGAGACGGCGGCCAGACGTTATCTAGGTAAATGGAGAGATTCGCCTAAGAGATCCGCCAGCGGATCTCTTAGAGCTGATCTAGGGTGATCGCCAGACGGCTTCCTTTGCTACGTGGCATATCTTAAGGTAATTATCTCTTTTGGTCCTCATGATAATATCCTAATGTTATCAGAAGCCCCCCCAAAATGCCTTTAAAGTCCTTTAGGGCTTTTGGACTTCTGCGTGCCGTCTTATGCTTCCGCATTTAATGTGCACTCTGTTCAACGTCCTTTGATGGCCGACACGTGTAATAGCACACTGCCCTAGAAACGTTCAAAAACCATCTTCATCTTTCGGAGTTTCTCTTTCTTTCTCATTTTCCATCTCCTCCCGTTCTCGAAGCCTTTCCTCAGAAACTTCAAAGATCCTACTCAGGCTTCTGCATTTCCATGTAAGTGCTTTTTATTTTACTCTGAATGTTTAGAAGTTCATCTTCATCCTCTGGGTCAACTTCCGAACTCTTTAATTCGACGTCTTCTCCTAAGATTGAAGTAGATTTTAGTTGGACCACATCCTCGTCGGAAAACTCCCAATCTTCCGTTGGCGAGATTAATTCTGGTTCAACTGAGTTCAATAACTCGGCGCGTAACCCTTACCAGACTCGTTCCACCGGAAATCCTTCTTTCTTTTCCGGTTTTACTCCGGCCGGTGCCCGTAACCGGTTTCTGGGTTTAATGGCTTCTTCTTATGTTCCTGTTAGAAAAAAGAATCCTCGAGCGGAGTCTACTTCGTCTCGTATGAGTGCCGCGGATTTGGCGAGTCTATCAGATCGCTTTCCGTGGATCAAAAATTACTCAGTTTGATCAAGGTACCTTGCATATTTCAAGAGCTTTAATTATTCTGATATCTTCTTTGGCAGGGGTGTATCTAAGGCAAATCGTGCTCTTGCAGAGACGCGCAGGATGTTTCAAGAAGAGGAAGCCCGCAAGAAGAGTCAGGCAGCTAACCCTCAACCTGATACGGGCAAACGCCCTATGGAGACGGCTGTCGATCCGCCACTGAAGAAACCTAATACTACATTGAACGCAAAGAAACCGATGACAAAATTCGAGGAGGTTAATATAGAAACTGTTGACAGCCTCATTGATGTGGAGTCGAAGCAGTGGAAGTGGAATATGTTGCGGGACTTGTTTAGCTTGGATGAGGCTAAGGAAATTCAGAAGATTCCCTTAAGCCGGCGACTACCAATGGATGAATTATACTGGTCAGGCTCGCGGTCAGGGGAGTTCACAGTCAAATCGGCTTACTGGCTTGCGAAGGCCGTTCGGAGGAATAAGGAGGGCAGGGCGTCTGCGTCTACTGAACTGACCAATGGGTGGAAATGGATCTGGAACCTCACCATCCCGCTTAAAATTAAGCATTTCCTATGGCGTGCGTGCAACGATGTGCTTCCGACATATCAGAAACTCCGAGGAAGAGGCATCATGGCTCCAGAAACCTGTCCTAGATGCGGATTGGCGGAGGAGACGGGGCTGCACATGTTGGTTCAGTGCAGATTGTCAAAGGAAATTTGGAAGACTCTTTTCCAACATGACCGCCGATGGAAAATCAGAACAATGAGTGTAGGGGATTGGTTCGGTCAGATGCGTAATATCATGTCATGGGTACAATTTGAGCAGATTATAACAGTGGCTTGGCTCATCTGAGCGGCCAAAAACCAGCGAATCCACCGTCCTGGCCTGGTGCCTCAATCTGATGTTGTGCAGAAGGCGATTGAACTCATTGCTGAGTGGTGGACAGCAAGGGGGCTCGACGGGGTTGCGCAATCCCGGGATCACGGCACAACAAGTGTAGCGGAACAAGTAAGATGGGTTGCGCCGGCTTGGGGAACTGTAAAGGTTAATGTTGATGCGTCGTGGCTGGACGGGCTACCAGGAGGCATCGGGGTGGTGATCCGAGACGATCAGGGCGAGGTGATGCTGGCTGCTGCTAAGCGAACTAACACCAGTTTGAATGTCGAAATTGCAAAACTGCAAGCTGCACTATGGGGCTTAGAGCTCGCACGGGACAGTGGCTGGCGAAGTGTCGTGCTAGAAACAGATAATGAAAACTTGAAGAAAACACTGCAAGGCCAGGTAACAATGTTAGGAGTTGGGTCAATGCTATATTTAGATTTAATTTTTCTATCAAATGAGTTCCAAATGGTAGAATATTCTCATGTAAAACGACCCGGTAATTCTGTAGCGCATGAACTAGCTAGATTGGGACGAAATCTTGGGAATCCAGTTATCCAAGTTGAGGATATACCGGCTGGAATCTCAGTTTTCTGCTTACAGGATCAATGTAACTTAGCTATTCAGTTATACAGAGGAAAGTTTATTATCAAAAAAAAAACACATGATTTCAAAAATATCTAAGGTTACGCGGGCGACAACATGAAGAAGAAAATAGATAGAAGATGAAATAGATACATTTGGTAGTAATCTCTTCTTATATTGTTTTACTCAGTTTTTATATTTTCTTATTTATGCATAAAACATAATTTCTTGCGAAAAAAACACCAAATATCTCGAGAGTGAAGCTATTGTTTTATTCTCTTGTGTGAGAGGTTTTTTTCCTTCTTGTGATTGTTTGTTCTTCCAGTTTCCATGAAGGGGGATTTACAAAGTTGTCTTTCAGTCTAGAGGAGGATGAAGAAATTGTTCTTGAGTCTGGATGTTGAGAGTGTGGAAACGGCTTTGAAAGATTCATGTTCATCATGTACTCGGTTATCAAGTTTCTAATCTTGGAAAATCGTATGGAAAAAGTATGGAGATTATAAAAATGGATTACTGTATGGGAAATCGAAAATGGTATCTTCATGTTTCAGCTTTACCAAATTCTTGATCTGAAGCGTATAGTTGATGGTGGACCCTGGATCTTTGATGAGCATTTTCTTATTTTGCATCATTTGAAGTATAGGGACGTGCCATCAAAATTTCCTCTATTTCAATTATCTGTGTGATTTTAGGTTCACGATATCTCGGTGGGTTACATGTCGTTGGATTTTGGCAGCAACTAGGTCACTTCATTGGGAACTCATTGAGTATGATGCTAAGAATCAGTGGTGAATACAAGACTACTACGCTGGGAGGACCAAATTTACATATGCGTATATTAAAAAATTCATGCTATATTGACACTTCCAACCCCCAATCTCCAGGGGAGCTAGAACCATCCCTAATAGAGGTGATACTAGAATCCTTTATGTTTTCTAAAGTAGAAGTGATCTTCTATCTTGATTCGGATGACAAATGAGACCATGTTTCTAAATAATCGTTGCAACAAAGAAATTCCTAGCCCCTAACATATTAAATACATAAGGATTAATTACACCCATGCATTAGGATGAATCTATGCATGCCCAATGTACTTTAACACGATGGTAATTGGCTCTTTAAGTTTGATAGCCCTTGTTGGGGGTAATGGTAGAGGTCATCTCGCTAATACTAGGGGTCTTGTTTTTTGCTGTAGAAAAAGGAGCTTTCTCGACCATTTCTAGAAATTAAGATGGAAGAAGAATGAATTTAAATAACTTACTAGCCTCAAAAGAGGAGGAAGACTAGTAAAACTCAAACTCGTAGAAAATAGAAATCAGAAAATCAGAGTGATGAAGCAAAATCTCACCTTCCCACACTCTCTTTATAGGGATTAGGGAAATATTTTGCATTCCTAAGTACACATCTCGCATATGTCACAATCTCAATGAAGGAAACACCTTAATATGACAATGCATTTCTTAAGAAATAAAAAGGGTCTACTCTTGCCTTAAAAACCCAGACTCGGATTATAGGAGGCTTTCGATACCATGGGTGGAAATATGAGATCTTATCATAGACTCAATAGGATCCTCCCATCATATTAATTGAATGTCACATCCATGTCTGGAAGCTTCTTCCGATATAACATCGATTAAAGAAATCCTCTTCTAATTAGGAGTCCTTAGTGGCATAGATTATGCCACCTAATAAGGAAGGCCGACTTTCTCGGATTCCTTTCCTTATCAGATATAGAGTCAGTCCTGATCCTATTCAGACTAGGAGTCTCCACTCATATATAAAAGGGTTTGATTCCCTTGCATAAAGGTATCTCTCAACTGATCACAACTTGTATAATCTTTCTCTATGTTATTTGCTTTCTCCCTTTTGATAAGAACTGGCTTGAGTTTCCAAATACCCCTCGTCGGGGATCCGACCAAGTGTTCTTATGTCTTGTAGGGATATACACCAGACCATAGAAATTTCAACAGTCACTTTTTACTTGAGTCTAGAACACAACATGCATATTGTTTATTAGAATTCGGGTCCTTAAATAGATAGAATTTCCTGCCACGTTATCACCCTGCAAAGAAATTGAATAGAGAAAGTCAAATTTCTAGTGTAAAACATAGGCGTAATTTGATCATCCGACACTAAAGAATCGATCCATCAATTGAGAAAATTCTCTACAATTATGAATAAAATAGATGGTAAAGGATCCCATTGTCACACACCTCTTGAACAACTAAAATAGCCCTGCGAATTTCCATTATGCATAATGAAAATTCTAGCGGAAGAGAGAATATTGAGAATCCAATCACAAGAACTTAAAGAGAACCCAAATTATTCAACAACCGTTAGCAAAAAATTCAGCCGTAATACCTCAAAAAAATTATGTATTAAGCAAAAAGAAAATGATCGAAAGTACTTAATTACATATTAAAAGAGTTTACATCATTTTGAATAAAAGAAAATAAAAGGATGTGAAAATCTTTTCGGAAGATTTCCATTTGATGAAGCAAAGTCGCCCATGTTGCTAATTGGTGAGTCAGAATGTTAGCATATATATCTCGTGCATACACCGAAAATTGGTTAGGTCCTTCACGATTTCCAGTATATCTGTCACCAGTAGTCCCTTCCAGTTTGGGTGTTTGGTTTGGTCCTAATGAGGTTGACTGCCTCAAGTGAGTCTGATGCTAGCACCATCAACTGATATCCTGCCTCCCGAGTTAGTTTGATGGTGAGGAGTATGGCGTTAAGTTCCACTCGTGTAGCAGATAGGGAATAGCCCAGAGGACCTCCTCCTTCCATTAAGATGAATCCCCGATGGTCTCTAATTATGAACCTGAATGAGCTTGTATTGTCAATTGGCCGAAAGGAGGCGTCACATTTCACTTTTATTTCTCCGATCGGTGGGGGACTATTTTTCACCTGAATTTAGTAGGGCCTATCATTGCCTTCATATGGGCATTTCGATTCCTTTCCATCCATAGATCCTAGAATATTCCCACAAAGTCTTCCATTTCATTTTTAGATAAAATGGCACTAATTGTTTCAGCCAACTCCATTAATGAATTCCCACTAATTTTGTAAACCTTCACACTTAGGCATGCTATCTTCCAATATAATTGTGTGACCTGACAATCTTTAAATAAATGAATCGAAGTTTCAGGTGCTTTCCCACACAACCAACACTTATTACTAACCTCTATACCCTTCTTCTTAAATTCCAATTGCATGGGAGCACTTCCTTACAAGCACACCAAAATAGATGAATTAATTTAGATAGGATTTGTAACTTCCAAATTTTTTTCCAGAGGCTTGAGGGACCATGTGACGATGAAGCATTATTGTTTATTTCCTCTCCTAACTCTTATGCAACTTTGAACCTCGACCACACTGTGTAATTTCCATTATTTTTGTATATTCAGAATAAAAAATCCTCTTAACCGTTTCTGCTTATTGGAAGGCTAATGATGGCTTTAACTACATCTTTCGTACAACATAGTCTAATACGCTCCTCCTCACATTTATGTTCCTCATGATTGACAAAGCAGGAGACCTACTTAGTTGGAGGTTCTGTTGGGGTTTAGTGTCCTATAGATAATTGTTCTAGGATACAAACTTAATGTAAATGAAGTGTTCTTTATATCATTTGTTTTAATGAGATATGGTTTCATAACTATATAAAGGCAATCCCTTTTAAGAACTAAATAAAGTCTAATAAAAGGAAATCCATAAGTTTATTTAAAGTGATTATAAAGTGTCCATACAAGCATGAAGTGAGACGAAACATTATAATAAACTAATAAACTTAAAACCACCCCAAGTCAAGTAATATGTTTAGGATTGACATATCACTGCTGAGACTTGCATGTAACAATGTCTTCTGTCGAGACAGAAAGCTGATCTCACAAGCTTCATATATACAGATATCTGGACAGTTACGTGGATCCAATGAAAAGGAGTTCATTAGGATTGGGGACCCGACTTGAGATAACAGGATGAGTAGATTCATCCTTGTCACCTGTTCATCTCATTGGTATTAATAGGTATAAGTAATCCTCAGACTCAAAGGAATGTTAATTAGTGATTCTGGATTACGGAATGTGATGCTTTGATCCCGTTGTAACACGATCCATAACAGAGATGACTCTAGGGTGTGAACGGCAGATGTTGGGTATCACAGGAAGTAATTGCAGGATAATTATACATTGGATTGAACATTTGTCACTCCCGATAAATGGGAGATATGTCCAAGGATCGCTTGTGGAAGACTCGACTCTAAATCCTTGCAAGGTGATAGCTTAAGACTTGAAATACAGATTTCACTTAACTTATCTAATTGGAGTTGACTCGGCCTGTCCAAGTAAAACGAACGTGTCGCTATATGTGACTTGACATTATCCATAGTCATAAGATTCAGTTCAAGGATGTAGTTGATAAAGGATCGAATTATACTGTAACTAATACGGAAAGGTCAACGACAGAATCAACCTGTCTTCTTATAGCTCTGGGGGAATGTTTCGGATTTGCTAATCACATTACGCGTACTCATTCCGTTATGAAAAGATTAAATATAATTCTGTGAAAATTAATTTAATAGTTGCATACGGCTAGAAGCAATAAGAACCTAATGGGTCACACATAAGACTTGGAGCCCAAAAGAGAAACAGATGTTAATTAATTGATGGAAGCCCAACTGAGTCCACTAAGGCCCAGTAGAGAGAGGGGGGCGATTTTATGTATGAAAATACATAAATAATTTAATTTGATTTTAACAATTCTAATTAGATTATGATTGTGAATTAAATTAATAAAAGGATAAATAAGTTAGGAGGTTTAATGAGATTAAAATTACTCCTATTATTATCCTATAAGGTTATTATTATTATCTTTATATTTAGATATATTAATAGATAATAAATAAGAATTATATTTCGAATTAAATTCTTATTCAGTAACCTAATTCTATCTAACTAGGGTTTAGATACAAGAGAGTATTTATACCCCCCTCCAATGTAAATTTCGGCCAACCCTAGCCAGAGAGAGAGAGAATTTCGACCCATAAGTTTGAGGACGAGATTGTCTACCGCTTCCTTCCGTTCAATTGATTTTCATCTCTTTCTTTTATTCCTTGATCTTGTGTTGATTGATTAGATGCAATCTATTCTTGATTGCTTTTATACGGTTGATATCTAACTTGATTTTGGGTTGTGTTTGTTTTGTGCTCGTGAGCTCGGAGTAAGAGTTGAGGGCACTTCGCTTGCAACGGTAGATAGTTCATCAAAAGGTATTTCCTTCTATCCCTCTTTATATGAAATAACGATTAACGGATCTTGGGTTAATGGAAAAAGGTTAAAAAATTTATATTTCTGCTGCCATATGTTAGCCTTAAATTCCATCAGGTTCCACTTTAAAGAATAATGGATGCTTACCAGGAATATTAGGTATCTGTTTTTGTTTCAGCATCTCAACTGGATTACCATTACCAATTCTCCAACACCCACCCTCTTTTATAATCTCTGAGCCGCCAATAAGCTCCTCCAAACATAGCTTGGGTTGTAGCCAAGTTTAGCCGATGTGATATCAGACCTTGTGAAATATTTGGATTTGAACAGCTTGCACAGAGCAAGTTTGGGTTCTGAATGATTCTCTAGATCCGTTTTGCCAGTAGGGCTTGGTTAAAGCTATAGAGGTTCCTGAAGCCTAAACCACATGCCTCTTTTGGAAGGCATAATTCATCCCATTTCACCCAATGGATTCGATTAACTCCTTCTTTGTTATTCCATCAGAATTTTGCCAAGATTTGTTGGAGTTCATAGCAAAAGGTTTTCAGGAGTATAAAGCAACTCATTATGTATTGAGGTACTCCATGTGCCACAGATTTTACTAGGACTTCCTTCCCTCCCCTAGATAGTTTTTTCTCGAACCATCCAGCGACTTTCGTCCAAACCCATTCTTTCAAATACCCAAAATTCACTTTCTTTGATTGACCGACTACCACTGGGAGTCCCAAATATTTTGTGAATTTATCCACCCCCGTGACTCCTAAAATGGAAGTAAGGCATGCTCTTCGTTGATCATCCATCCCGTCACTAAAGTTCATCTCTATCTTCACAAAGTTTATTCTCTGACCGAACTGTTATCACCATTTTAGATAGGTTTAGAATATAGTTTTATCTGTATTTTTAGTCTTAATGTATATATTCCATTGATTATTAGTGACTTTTAACTTATTTTGGTCTTGGCTAGGGTTTGAGCAATTTCAGGCAGTTTCGGGCCTTAAACGGAGATAAACATAAGTTCGGAAGGTTGCTCATCCCTATAACTCACCGAGCAACATGTATGAGCTACGATTATGAGTCAACAAATGAAGTTCAAAGTTGTAAAACACGAGTTGCACAGGTTGTTCGACGGGCAGGGCATAGTTGCTCGGTAAGCAACGATAAAAATCGGCATTTGACTCTAATCTAAACTTTAAATGAAAGGGTTTGTTCCTATCTGACTTCTACAACTCTAATCTGACCAGATGAAGGCTAGAAAACCTACTAGAGATCAAAGGACGACCTAATCACTATAAATTGGAGCTTTTACAATGTAATCGGGGAGATTAATTAGACTAGTTCTTAGATTAGCTTAGTCGTAACTTAGTTTTACTTTTCGTTTTCACATACTTTGATTTATATTTTGTTTTACCTTAGTTTAGATTATTGTTTTCATTCCATTATTAGTTTAGTTAAGCAAGCTTTGACATTGGTTTGTTTTCTTGCCTCTTATTCTCAAGTTTAGTTCGTTTAATTCGAGTTTTCTCTTCATCTACATTCTCTCCGTCTTTTATTCTTGAATTAATGAACCTAACTTGTTGAACATGAGTTCACCTTCAATCCATCCCATCATGCCCTTGTGTTTTAGCTCAGACATGAGCTAAATCACTATAGGCTAGGATGGCGGTGAACCATGCTTAACGAATATGGATCGCTAATATGCGTTTATGTTGTGCTTTAGGACTTAACTGGAGAATTAACTAAAAGTATTGCTTACCTCTATCTAAGAAACCTAACCAAGTAATTAGGTAGATATTTTGAATTGTGAAACCTAACCAAGTAAATGAGTCAACTTAGTATATTAGTTAATCCTATACCTTTACCGGATAGTGTGGCTTTGTGGTCTAGGTTACGACTTAGACTTGGTTTTCATAGCATTAATGTCTTCAAGCACTATTATGGATTTTGCCTAACCAAGCATCGACCTAATAGTGTTTGAGGTAAATTTAGTAAGTTCTTGACCGGAGTTATTATTTTGTAATGGAAAATCACTGTCTCAAGTTAACCTTTAAATTCACACAATATACACTTATTGATTCATAGGAGATAGCACGGGGATCCTAAATCTTAGTCTTCCATCCATTCATTTAAACATATTAATTGTTTAATTGCTTTGCTTTATTAGTAGTTAAGGTTGCAAACTCACAACACTTAATTCAGTCCTTAGATAATATAGAATTCGAGTACGACTAAGGCATTAGATACTAGTCTCTGTGGGGATCGATACTGTTCTTCAAAACATTTACTACTTGATATGATAGGGTACGCTTGCTCTTAAATTAGCTATATAACTTTAGCCTATCACGGACACATCCTCATACTACCTCAGAATTTGTTTTAGGTTCTGACATTCTGTTTCTATAGCTCGATAGAAAATAACGGAGTCGTCTGCAAAAAAAATAGGTGGGAAATGGGTGGACTGCTTCTGCTAACTCTTATACCATGAATTTGTTTGTTAACTTTAGCTTTCCTAATTAATGTTGATAGCCCTTCTAAATAGATTAAAAATAAATAGGGAGAGATTCGGTCCCCTTGTCGAAGCCCTCGTGTTGGATTAACAAAGCCTTTTGGATCCCCATTTATAAGAAAGAGAAGGATACTGAAGTTAAACGATTCTGGATAAGAGTTGCCTATATGGATATGGTCGGAAAGCCCATGTCGATCATCATATCATGGATAAAATACCACTCCACTCTATCATAGGCTTTACTCATGTCAAGTTTTAAGGAACATGCCCCATTTTCCCTTTTAATTATGTGCTTCATGGAGTGGAATAACTCGAAAGCAATTAGGGCATTGTCAGTTATCAACCTCCCCGGGACAAAGGCACTCTCAGCAGGGTGGATAAACGAGCTCAATGACTATTTCCGTCTATTGGCTAGGGTTTTAGAGACAAGTTTGTAGAACATATTGCATAATCTAATAGGCCTAAGATCCTTCAGCCAAGTCGGGTTTTTAACTTTCGGGATAAGGGTTACAAAAGTGTGGTTAATACCTTCTGGCATTGGTTCCCCTCTCAGTATACCCAAAACTTATTGTATTATATCAATTCCAACTATATCCTAAAAAGCTTTAAAAAAAACATACCTAACATCCCATCCGGTCTCGGTGCTTTGTTCACATCAATGTTCTTGAGGGCCTTAACAACTTTATTGGCCTTGGAGGGGCAGGAGAGGTCTTGTTTTTTTTTTGTCATCAGACAAAGTTTGATTCTCAGCTTCTGTAATTGGTTTTGGGTCCCCAGGGTTCGAAGATGAGAAGAGCATGTTAAAGTACCCGACCATAATATCCTCAAATTCCTCGTGCTTGTACTTCCAATTTCCATCCTTGTCCATTAATTTGCAGATCATATTTGTGTTTTTTTATGCATTTGCCTTTGCATGGAAAAATCTTGTGTTGTGATCCCCTTCTCGAAGCCAACTAACCCTTGACCTTTGCTTCCACATGATTTCCTCGGATTCTTGGAGTTTTGCAATGCGTTCCTTAAGAGCTTTTACCCTTTCCAAATTTCGTGTAGTAGGAATCCTCCTTTTAGCCTCCATGATATCAGTTCGAAGTCATTTTAGCTTTTTTCCCACATTGCCGAATTGTTGGTAGTTCCATTCTCGTAGTATCTCATTGCATTGTGCAATTCGAACCCCAAAAGTGGCACTTTGGTCCCTTATGTTTCCCTCCCAAGCCTATGCAACTATTTCCCAACATGTAGGATCTTGTAGCCACATTTCTTCAAATCTGAACACTTTCCTCCTTCGTTGGGTGCCACCATCCGTATGAACGAAAATATGAGAGTGGTCTGATGCTACCCGTACAAGATTAGTAGTTATAGCATTAAGGAATAATACCTGCTAGTCAACTTGGCACACCACCCGACAAGTCTCTCTCTAATGGCTCCTCCTCATTTTCTGTCCATCATATCTCAAATCGAAGAGGTCACAATCATCCAGGCAATTTCTAAAAAACCGCTATACTTCTGTAGTCTGGCTCACTTCCACCTTCTTTCTCCTTTGAGTACATAATTTCATTGAAATCACTGAAGTAAACCGAGGGAAGATTCTCTATCTTATGAATCTCTTTCATTAGTTCCCACATTAGAAATTTTCTATGTGTCTCAATAGCACTGTCAACTTTAGGTAAAAGGACCATTAAATTTAAATTCAAACCCGAATAAATACTTGAAAGAAAGATTGAACCACAGTGCAACATTGTTTTTAACAATGTCATCAATATCAACAGAATAAGAAATCATATGAGAAATGTTATCATAATTCACAGTCACAAAAGCAGAAGCATGAAAGAGGCCAGCAAAATAATTAATAACATGATTGTTAAAATTAGAATGAAAAATCGAGATTATACCACTAAGTTTCTATAAAAATGTTTATGAGGGTGTACTCAACAATAAGGAGGAAGTGATTCGCATGATACCTTCACTTGGATTCAATTCTCGCTTTCATTATAGGTGTTCCTAAGTGTTACTTCTTAACTATGAGTTGGAGCTGCCCTCCTCCCCTAAACTTGCTTAATTTAGCTACCAAAAATTTAGAACACGTGGATGTGGACTAAGTAGCAAGGACTATAACTGAAACATCCATTTGAAGTTGGTTGAAATTGATGTGGGAGTGGGACATCCCAATCCTCTAAGCTAGAGTTTTAAGGAGTTAGGCCTACTGCCTAGCATCCATTTATACATAACAGGAAAAAGAAGAGGGAAAACGTGGAATTCACGTGCACCCGTGTGATAATTCACGTGCCCCTTGCTTCTTCTGTCTGTACTTTTTTTTCTTTTTTTTATCTGTTGATTAATACTAATAATAACATTCCAGAGAAGAGAAACTGATAAGAAAGGTATGTTTGCCAATGGAAAATTAATGACAAGGCTCCACCATTGGATTATCTATAATCTCATCTCATGTCATTATTATTCTCAACAATCTCTCATGTTTTTTTTTGTATATAATATGGTTCATAATTATCGGAGATTCTACTAGTTCTATGGACTAAACCTTGCAAAAAGAATATCAGGTCCCATTTACTAATTAACTCTTCTTCTAAAATTGTCAGAAACCCAATCCATATTTTGGTTTCTACACTTCAATCATCAACCAATAATGTGGGATATTAAAATGGGAATTTAAACAATTAAAAGCTACAAAATACTCATCATTTGGATTTAATAACAATTTTATTTTTAATGTCATTAAAGGGTATAAATTATAATTGAGAATTTAATGTCCACAACTAAAAAAAAATGCATACATTTTATTCATTTACTTGGAGATTTTTATAAATTCCTTTTTAAAGCATATACTTGAAGTTGTTATAGGGCAATGTTTATTATACGTCGGTTACATATCAGTTGATTTAAAAAAAATAATCACATTTTATTTTTTTGTGATTTTAAAATACCGTTATGAATGAAATACCTATAAAAAAAGTTAGTTTTAATTTTTATTTAATCTTTTTTTTTTAAGAAATATTTGATTTTAAATTTTCTTTGACCAACATGTGCATGCATAATAACTTATTTATTTATTTATTTTAAATTTATTTGTATATGTGTGTTTTTTTATTTGCTACTGGTTAATGATAACATAACATATATGTACAATTGACGTAACAAGATTTATGATTAATGTCTCAAATGGTAGAATATGAGGTCATACTCTAACCCTTTTTTCGGATCACATTAATTACATACAGAAACCAAGATATTCATCACAAATTAATCACATACATCAATGTAAATCAATAAATTATCCTTCTTATTCTTTTTTTATATGTCGTTTAAAGTTTTTCACAAAAACCAATGCAATATAAATTAGATTATTAAAATGACTAATTTAATGTTGATACATCTCTCCTAAATCTTTTCTATGCAAAAAATTCTATCTTTTCTTAATTTTTATGGGTTACTTGGGATTATTTCTATTAATACTTGTTTGGCTCTTTTGTGGGAAATTGCGGGCGTGCCAGATAATTATAGTATTATCAAACTATGGAGTGAAATTGAGTGCGCTTGCTAACTTCTAATTATCAAAACGATTGTAAGGAATAAAGAGACCGTAAAATTCCTAAGATTCGATTATCAAAACGATACCGACCTTACAGAAAATGGTTGAACAACAAATAAAATAAAAAATGTACTGGAAGCTGGAATGAACTTTGCACTTGAAAATTAAATCTAAGGAAACAATCGAGAATTGTAAAAATGCTGAGGTCTAGAGATAATTTGCTAGAGTTTTGGGTAGTTGTTGTTGAGTTGGTTCATCGGGCTTGTTTCATCGTGATTCCTCCCTTTTATAGATGTTGGAGGTAACTTCCTGCTTCTTTCCACTAAGTCACGTTCTCCACCATATTGAGTAACCTCCACTTTGACTTCCACGATGGATTGATATGTACACTTTCTGACTTTCCTGCTTTTTAATTGGCTCACAAAGAACACGTTAAAATATTAACTAGATCTTTGGTTCCTTTGAGTTTATTTTAAGTCCCCCTGATGTCCACTCTAGGAAGTTGGTTTCCCCTAAGGTACACTATGGTTTCTCCTAAGGTGAACTATAGTTTCCCCCAAGGTACACTATGGTGTCCCACGCGGTACACTATGATTTCCACTAAGGTACACTACATAGGAAGTTGGTGTCCCACGAGGTACACTATATAGGAAGTTGGTTTCCCACGAGGTACACCATGTAGGAAGTTGGTTTCCCACGTGGTACACTTTTCGAGATGTTTCCTCTGGGGGAAACTGAGGTTCACTCTAGGAAATCCTAAGTGAACGATGTACTAGGAAAATATGAAAAGTTTTCCGAAATGAAAAGTTTCCTAAACAGACCTTTTAAGGAAAAGTTTCCTAAAATGTTCTTTTAAGAAAAAGTTTCCTAAAAAGAAAATTCTATCCATGAAAAGAGTAAACCAGGGTATACATCAGGAAAATTTATTTTTGGTGCAAACAATTACCCCCCTCAAGCATGAATTTGAGGAATGTAAATTTCATGCTTGATTCTTCATAAGCCATGGTGTCATCTTTTAAAAGTGTCACACCATATTTCTTTAGGTGACACAAAAAGCATAGGCCGTGGAGTCGGCCCTTGTGTCATTTTCATGCTAATATTTCATTTCCTCAATTGGAGGAATGCTCCTTAGCCTCAACTTCAACTCGCCGACTTGACATCTCATTGCTGCTTCATTTTTTTCTTGGCTTATGAAACTCAAAGTGGCCAACTTGACGGAGTGCATAAGCATATAGTTTCAATACAACTTCTCGGATGACCTCCATAGTACCTGGGGGAATCTGTTGAGGGATGTCAATCTTCTGGTGAGCATAAGGCACATGAGGAAATCCAGTGCTTCTTCCATTTCCTCTATAGTTGCTCCCTATCTCTCCAATGATATGGTGGCCTCCTGCCTCCTCGTGATATGAAGCTGTATAGGAGGTAGGATTAGTGTTCTCAAAACATTGAGGAGCATGTGACTTACTAGAATTTTCTTGGCCTACAAAAGTAGCGGCCTTCTTTGAGACAACATCCTCCCTCAAAGGTGGAATCTGATACTTCTCAGTGATGGACACACCACGTCCTTCATTGGACTCCAAGGAGCCTTGAGGAACATGGTTTCCTCCACTCTTGATGCCCCCTGGTTGCGATAGCTTCAGGAGTATCTTATCCATCTTCTGATTCATATCGCTCCTTAGAGCTTCCAGATTCTTTTCAATGGAATTGAAATGTCTCTGCAAGAATTGTGAACTTTGGATCTCTGCAGAGATCCATGATTGTCCTCTAGAATTAACAACATTTTCAGCTTCAATTCGTTTCATCATATGTGGATCATTGCCTATTGCCATAATCTCTTATTCTTCAGCATTGGCTGCTACAGGATCTTTGTTGTTATTATCATTTTTACTTGGAGGTATTGTGATTCGTGTCCCATCGAGCGTGCCAATTTTTGTTTGGCTCTTTTGTGAGAAATTGTGGGTGTGCCAGATAATTATAGTATTATCAAACTATGGAGTGAAATTGAGTGCGCTTGCTAACTTCTAATTATCAAAACGATTGTAAGGAATAAAGAGACCGTAAAATTCCTAAGATTCGATTATCAAAACGATACCGACCTTACAGAAAATGGTTGAACAACAAATAAAATAAAAATATACTGGAAGCTGGAATGAACTTTGCACTTGAAAATTAAATCTAAGGAAACAATCGAGAATTGTAAAAATGCTGAGGTCTAGAGATAATTTGCTAGAGTTTTGGGTAGTTGTTGTTGAGTTGGTTCATCGGGCTTGTTTCATCATGATTCCTTCCTTTTATAGATGTTGGAGGTAACTTCCTGCTTCTTTCCACTAAGTCACGTTCTCCACCATATTGAGTAACCTCCACTTTGACTTCCACGATGGATTGATATGTACACTTTCTGACTTTCCTGCTTTTTAATTGGCTCACAAAGAACACGTTAAAATATTAACTAGATCTTTGGTTCCTTTGAGTTTATTTTAAGTCCCCCTGATATCCACTCTAGGAAGTTGGTTTCCCCTAAGGTACACTATGGCTTCCCCTAAGGTGAACTATAGTTTCCCCCAAGGTACACTATGGTTTCCCACGCGGTACACTATGATTTCCACTAAGGTACACTATATAGGAAGTTGGTGTCCCACGAGGTACACTATATAGGAAGTTGGTTTCCCACGAGGTACACCATGTAGGAAGTTGGTTTCCCACGCGGTACACTTTTTGAGATGTTTCCTCTGAGGGAAACTGAGGTTCACTCTAGGAAATCCTAAGTGAACGATGTACTAGGAAAATATGAAAAGTTTCCCGAAATGAAAAGTTTCCTAAACAGGCCTTTTAAGGAAAAGTTTCCTAAAATGTTCTTTTAAAAGAAAAAGTTTCCTAAAAAGAAAAGTTTATCCATGAAAAGAGTAAACCAGGGTATACATCAGGAAAATTTATTTTTGGTGCAAACAATACTAAACTTCTATTCTACTATAAATAAGGGTAAATTTGAAAAAACATTGCTAAGAGTGCATTGGTAATGCAAAACGACATATAAAAATGAACAATCGAAAAGATAAAAACAACATATAATATAAAAAAAACGGAGGGAGTAATGTCTAACAAAACTCAAAAGCAATAAACTAAGTAATAAAATAATGGCAAAGAGTATAATTAAGCCCATGAACTTTAAATGTTTTAAGGATCAAGCTTCTGATCAATTATTTTTTCACATTGAGCCCTTGATCATTGATTCTGTTATTGATGTGACCCTTATTGAACTTTTTTGTTGAGTTTGGGCGGCACGCATTATTAGGGCGATTCGGCCTATTGACGTGGACAAATAAAAATAAGAATTTATTGACTAGGATATATAAAGAGTAAAAAGTAAAAGGAAATTACAGAAATCAATTTCCAGTAGGTTATTCCAAACTCGCTCTTTTTCTCTCTCATTTTACGATTTTTAGCATTAGAACCACCATATCGATCTTCTCCTTCCCCAAATTCGATGAAAAAGTTAAATAAAGGCCAGATCCATAATAAAATCAATGATCAATGGCTCAATATGAAAAAATAATTGATCATATGCTTGATCCTTAAAACTGGTAAAGTTCAGGGGCTTAACTATATTTTTTTTTTTCCTAAAATAATTTAATCGATCAAAATTTAATTCAATCTAATAAAATAGTTGAATCACAAATGTAAATAAATCCTAATGACAAGTCTATGAAAATTTTAATGGGAATGCAACATTTGTGTTGGCCAAATTGAACGCATGATAATTCTCAAATAACTAGCAAACATGAGAAATTTATGAACCTAGCCTAAAAAAAAAAAAAAAAAAAAAAAAAGCAATGGGTGACCTATCTACTAAATAAATATAATTATGTATATTTACATGCATATATGTCAGACATATATTCTCAAACATATCACATTTAATCAATCAATAAAAAATAAAAGGATTTTTCCTTAAAATAATGCTTATTTTGGCATTATTGTCAACAATAGACCCGGGTTAAACTTATTGCACACTGTAATGCTAAAAAGTTTAACCCGAGTTAGTGAAAACCGGTGATCCATTCACCGGTTTCTGAAATTGTAAAGAACCCGGTAAATGATTTACCGGGTTCACTGCCATGTCTGCTAAAAGTAGACATAGCAGACATGGCAGTATTGAAACCGGTGAATCATTCACCGGTTTCAGTGGAGCGTGCGAATCTCACTTTAGTGAGATTCGCACGCCAACTCTGCTTCCTCCTTTGGGGAAGCAGAGTCCGTGAAGGGGCAAAATTATGTTTTGCCCCTTCAATTCCGGAAATTACAAAAAAAACACACTTTTCAAATTCAATTTATATATACACTTCATTTTCACTCTCACTCTTTCTTACTCTTCAATTTCTACTCTACACTCTTCAAACTTAACTCTTCCCTCTTTTCTTCAAAAAAACTCTTCCCTCTTTTCTTCAAAAAACTCTTCCCTCTTCATTCTTCTTCTTATTCCATTATCTTATACACAATTAAATTCTCAATCCTTGGATCTATGTTGCGGAATGCCTTGAACCCCAATGCTCTTTGACATCGCAAAACAACACCATCATCCTATATATTTATAAACGCAATATGTTAGAATATGTTTGAAAACAAATTTAGTAAGACTAATATGTTAAGATTGAAATTTTACCGGATTCATCCATATATTTTGTGAACGATGAGCGGATTGTAAATGCAATAATTCTGCATTCTGTGGATGAGATTGTATAATTTGTTCAGCTCTTCTTTCATATGCCATTGTCTCTTAAGAGTTCACATACATAATAGATGATAGTAAAATTTGATTAGTATAATATTTTGAATAATTAAAATGATAAATATATAAAAGCCAACTATTTACCTAAGCATAGTTGTACATTATGAGCTAACTAAAAATAATTTTACTAACAAAGCAAAATATTTGCATACATTATTAACTACTAAATATACTTAGTTGACTGAATATATATTCATCTACTAAATATACTAATTAACTAAATTTACTACAATATATACTTTCTCACCTTTTAAAACATATTTAGTTAGCTAAAAACACATATTTGCTAACTAAAAATATATTTACTAACAAATCTAAACTATTTCATTATATACACTAATTTAATTTACACTATTTTATATACACTAACTAAAAGATATACATTCTTTTACTAACTAAAAAATATTAAACACTTATTTACTAATAAATATAAACAATTTAATTATACTAATTTAATTTGCACTCTTTTTAGCATTACAGTGTGCAATAAGTTTAACCCGGGTCTATTGTTGACAATAATGCCAAAATAAGCATTATTTTAAGGAAAAATCCAAAATAAAATACAAGTACAATATGTCAGACGTGACTCAATTTACTATGGATAGTAATTTTAGGGGGCGTTTGGTTCACAATGGGTAAGGGAAAAGGAATCAAGAAAGTGAAACTAAAGGAAATGAAAGGAATAAGCATTCATACTCCTATGGTGCCGTTTGGTTCGCGGAATAGAATGGAATGGAATAGAATGGTTATTCCAAAGGAATAGAATAGCAAAGAATGGAATAGAAATTCTTAGGAATTACTATTCCTATGTTTGGTTGATGGAATAAGGTAGAATGGAATAGATAATTTTTTTTATTAAAAAGACAATATTATCCTCAAATGTAATTTCTTATTTATTTTAAAATTTTAATTTTTTACTATAAATTGTTCAAATATTTAATATATATTATTTTAAAAAATATATAAAAAATAGAAAAATGGGAAACACGAAAGACGAAAAAAAACACGAAAAATACATTAAAAACGAAAAAACAATAAGAACATGAAAACGGAAAAATTGTAAAAACACGAAAAAAGAGAGGTAAAAAAACAAAAACAAAAGAAAAAAATGAGATAAAAGTGGAAAAGGGTGAAAACGCGAAAACATATAAACGTGTTAACACAAAAAAAACACACACGCAAAATATGAAAAAACACAAAAAAATGTGCAAACCGTAAAAAACATGAAAAAAGTGGAAAACACGAAAATGTGAAAAAAAAATGAAAAACGTGAAAAAATCGAAAAACACGAAAACATGAAAAAGTGTTAAAAACACGAAAAATGCGTTTGTAACATTTTTTTATGTTTTTCCGTGTTTCCCAAGATTTCTTGTTTTTTCCGTTTGTTCACGTTTTCGTATTTTTCACGTTTTGTCATGTTATTGTGTTTTATTTTGCATTTTTTCGATTTTTCACGTTTTAGTTTTTCGGTTTTTCCCCTTTTTGTTTTTTTTCGCGTTTTTGTATTTTTCGTATTTTGTTACTTTTTCGTGTTATTCACGTTTTTCCATGTTTTTCGTATTTTTTCATATTTTTTTGTTTTTAACGTTTTCGTGTTTTGTTTGCGTTTTTCGCATTTTCATGTTTTTCACATATTGTCACGTTTTTGTGTTTTAGCATTTTTCGTATTTTTTCGCATTTTCGTGTTTTTATTTTTCACGTTTTTTAATATTTCGTGTTTTGTCACTTTTTCGTGCTATTCCTATTTTGTGTTTTTCGTGTGTTTGCTTCTTCTTTTTTGCGTCTTCGTGTTTTTCGCATTTGTTCAGGTTTTCATGTTTTTCGCGTATTTTATTTTTTGCATATTCTCGTGTTTGTAACATTTTCACATTTTTCGTGTTTCATATTTTTCGTATTTTTACATTTTTTAACGTTTTCGTCATTTTTCCATTTTTCACGTTTTATATGATATAAATTATGGATTGACCAAAATTTATAAGATTTGGGAAAGTGATTAGAGAGAAGATTGAGGATTTAATGGAGGATAATTTTGTAAATTATAAAAATATAATATTAGGAATAGGCTATTCCTAACTTAAATTGAAGAATAGCTATTCCATGAAATCAAGGAATAGGGATTCCATGGAATAGCTATTCCATAAAAAAAAATCAACCAAAGGTGGGAATAGCTATTCTTTAGGAATAGGCTATTCTATTCCCCCTCTATTCCGCGAACCAAACGAGCCCTATGTGTTTGGATATGCTTAGGAAATGGAATGCAATTCCACTCCATTCCCTTTGTGGATGCTTGGTTCAAATAGGGAATCAAAACTATTTTTTTAACTTCATATATAATAAAAAAAATTCAACTCTTTTACTATAGTTTCCATAAAACGTGAAATAACTTCATATATAATCTCAAACAATCCAAAACGTCACTCACTTGCTACCCTTATTAATAATAATATAAAGTTCATAAAAGTTAAAATTTAAAACTTAACAAAGTTCATACAAATCAAAATTATTTTTCAGGGTAAAAAGGTAAAAATAAATAAGTATAAGGATCAAAAGTGAAATTAATCTAGTGATAAAAAATATAAATAAATAAATATAAGGATTAAACAAAAATAAAAAAAAAGTAAAATTTTGTCAAAAATATTTTTTGAGTAAAAAAATTAAAAATATATAACGAAAATGAAATTAATCCAAACATAAAGAAATGTAAAAATAAAAAATATAGAGACCAAAATAAAAATAAAAAATAAAATAGAGAGTAAAGTAGAATTTTATAAGGAGTGTAGAAGTTTAAATTAGAAAGAAAGGGGAAAGGGAATAGAAAACCTTAGGGGGGAGTGGGGAATGGGTTAGAGGAGTTAAGGGTAAACACAAAACTAAAAAGGGGCAAAGGGAATCATTAAATTAGCAAAACAAACACCAACAAATGGAATGAAACCTCCCTTTCCCTTACCCTTTCCTAAAACCCCCAAACCAAACGCTTAAAGTTTATTATGTTCATTATTAAGCGTCCAACTAAACTTAAGTGAAATATTTTCAATTGTTTCATGGTTAAAGAATCATTCAGCATACGTATACGTTATTGTCCTCGTTTGAGGACACATTAAATCTCATAATAACAACTTCAATATAGCGGCACTACTATTGTCCATATTTTAGGACACAATACAAACTCAAATTAGAAGAAAATAACACATTATTACCTTCCTATTAAGATAGATGTCTATGATCACAGTGTTAACAAACTTTCAAACCATTGAACATACCCGTTCAAGCTAGTTATTTTTACTTTATTCTAAGTTAAACATATTCCAACACAATTAGTAATTTTTAATCATCTAATTCTCATCATAATCAAATCTTAACAATATCAATTTATTCTCGTCTAATCATACAACAATAGTCTCAACAACATAACCATCTCATTCATTTTGTTCAAATATCTCACAACAAACTTATATATATACTCACCACCAGTCAAAATTGCTGACGTAGTACGTTGACCGGGTAATTTTTTACATTTAAGGAGGTCAAATTGCTGACGTGACGTGTTGACCGGTCACAATTACGAGATATACACTTTAATGGGAGGTCACCAAAAGGTTGTACAATTTTGTGTGTGAAATTGAAAGTTGTATACCAAAATATGAAATATGATAAAATAGACATGCCTTAATCAAAAACTATTTCCTTAATTCTACTAAATTATTTATATTCAAGTTGGATCAGATTTTTCTTCTAGATGCAATTGATGTATAAAATTTATGGCCACACGTATCTCAAAATAATGTGTTGAACTGTGGTGAAATCTTATTCAACAACCTACAATAATTTTGATTAAATGGGTATTACTCCCACCAGTCCACAGTAGAAGTCTTTTAAAGTTAATGCAAACTAATTAAAAAATGTAATTAATTTTAAGTAAAAGACTTTATTACCCTTGTAATAATTGCATCCACTAGTAACTTTATCTATTCCCAAGATAAAAAAAAAAGTCAACTTAAATAGGGGTATATTTAGTAAAAGTAAATTAATGTGCATAGATTTAAGCAAAATGTCATGTATTGTGAAACAAAAAAAAAACTCTCTAGAAAGACTTCTATTGTGGACCGGATGGAGTATTTAATAGGGTAATTAATTTATTAGTCCTTATATTTTGACAAAACATACTGTTTAGTTCCTGTATTTTCAAAAACGCACGGTAAAGTCCTTAACGTTTTTCTCGGTGAACTGTTTAGTCCCTAACGTTTTTCTCGGTGAACTGTTTAGTCCCTGTCGTTAGACTCTCATGAAAATTCTGTTAGTCAATTTGGATTTGCGTTCTTCTTTTCCTTTATTTTCCTTTCCTTTAAACTCTAATGCATCTGAAATCAACTTTGAGTGTTCTTCTTCTTGATTTTCTTCTTAATCGTTCAAATTCGTAAGCATTGGGCCTGTTCTTTTTCTTGTTCTCCATACAAATAGTTTCTTTTTCTAAATTGGATTTCCTCTTCTAAAGTTTGAAGGTAAATAGTAAAGAGTAATTTAGTCATTTCCGAAGTCATAAAACGGTAAAAATCTAACAAACAGACGGAGGGACTAAACAGTTCACTGAGAAAAATATTAGGAACTTTACCATGTGTTTTTAAAAATACAGAGACTAAACAGTGTGTTTTATCAAAATATATGGACTAATAAATTAATTACCCTATTTAATAAATTAATAGTTCACGAAGAGATAAAAATGAATTATCTTAAAAAATTAAAAGTAGGATTGTACTCTAAAATAGTTGAAGGGACGAGATTCCCCATCACCCGTGGGACCTGCACAGAGTGGGGATGAATGCAAAAAGAAATTTCAAAATATCTAATAGGGGTGTTCCAAATGCGTCCTCCCAATTGTTGAGAGCGGAATGGATAATGTATTTCTACTCCCGTCCTGTTACATTACCACCTTTTTTTTTTTTTACTGCAAAGTTAATTTTATATGTATATGTTATCTCTAAATTTTAATCATCAGAATTGTTTTTCAAAATAATCAAAACTTTTTAGTACTAACCTGCTTCTAATGTTTTTTTTTTTTTACTTGGATTAAAATTGGAACTTGCATAACTTAGGTGCTAGTTACGTGAAAATACATATTACAGGTGGAGGTGTTTCTCGTGAAATGTCCAATTACCTCTTCAGACATAGGACACCAAGGGACCAGACCATACTTCTTCATTTTAAGATTCCTCCTAAAATTAGAAAGTGAATTTCCTCAAGGAAAGTGAAGCATCAATGAGGGATGTGTATGTGTTAATAATTCAGACTACGGATTATTCTTCACTAAAAATGAAGATACCTGCAGACTGTTATTTACACCCATAACTACTTAGACCCGTTTGGTTTATCTTTATTAATATTATAATCGCTCAACTTTTAAATCTAAAATAAAAATAAACTTATGATCATTCTAATAACAGTAACCTCTGTTGTAGAGCTAACAAAAATGATATTTTAAACAATTTTAATTGTTCAATTTTCTTTTTTTATTCTGATGTCATTTAGGTGTTGCCTAATTAGAAAAGAAAATTTGATTGTTTAGAGAGAAAAAACTCCAAAAATAATGAATTGAAAATAAAAAAACATAATTCTATAATAAATGTGGTTGTAAATAACTTTAATTCTTAGATATTTTTCATGAAACTGTCAGGTAACCGATGAATATAGAGCAAAAAAGAAGTGTAGAGAGATTATAGAGAAATTTTATGAGCTAAGTATTAGATACCATTTGTATATTTATTTTTTAACACTAATCACAATAATAAAAGTTAAAAAGATGTAATATGAAATACGAAAATAACACTGTTAAGCATGTTAATACTGGAAATGGTCAATGCAGTGACTTGCACGATACAATCAAATTAACTGATATGTAACAACATTCCCATGTCCTAAAATGTCTCACTTGTAATTTTTCTTAGATTAGCATAAATCTATTTCCTATTCTTTTTCTTTTTCAGAAATGAAAGCTGACTTTATAGAAAAGAAAGAATCTGCATACAAAACAAAGGCTATATATAGAACAAAAACACCAACCCTTTCAGCTTTCTGAATCTGGACCAAATCTGGTCTCTCTAACGGAAGAGTTAAAACATGTCATCAGAGACTATCCTCCTTCAAACACTCAACTATCACCTGTTGCAATTGGAGCATCTTTTCCTTTGCCGACTGCATTATATGTGGACAACAAAGACAACGTAAGATGCCTGGTGTTATTTTTTTCTTTTGTAATTATTGAAAATCATAGTACTTCAATGTGCCAAAGGGATTAGGTTGTACCACTATATAAAGAATCAAATCTTTAGTAATACCCGGATTCTAAACGTATAAAGTGATTCTATAGATTTTAAGTATCGTGTTGGAGCATAATATACCATTAGAAATGCTAATTCAAAAGCTTATGTATTGTTAAATGCAACATTTCCAAGAGGCAGTACATGACAAAATAGCAGGCCATAAAAAAATCTAAGAGCATAATATATACATACATATATGGTTGGGACCATTGATTTTTTTCTTTAACTAAAATTAGAAAACTTGCCTTGTTCACAGCTGTAATTCTTCTGTCTGCATCGTTGAGCTGTGTTTCAACTGCTTCTTCCACTTTATCGACAAGCTTTTCATGTGATGCTTCTGCAATTAACAGGAACCAAATGAATTCATGTCTGCTATCTTTTTTTATTATGCCACCATATCAATCATCAGAATACCTTAGCGTAAAAGCCACAAACTATGTTAACAGATTCTTCATAGATTCCCAAGTAATGTGCAAAGTAATTCATAGAAACTACGTCACTGAATCGATATAAAATTAGGTATTCACCATAATTATACGCCTAAAGCACAAGAGAAAAGATATACATGTGTTTGAGTGTTTCCAATCTCCCACTTGCATAACACAGGGAATTTCAACTGTGTTTACCTTCCAAAAGTCATTTAATTCATCCATAGTAGCCAAATATTTATGTGACTAATTTCACATAGTTTAGTAATTTTGATATGGGAGATCCTAAACGTTGCAGTGTCCAAGCTTTGCTTGTGTTAGTACATAATATCTACATTTCTTTCTCAGAAACTAAGGGAAATGAATCAAAGCAATGCAATAGTTTAAACAAAATGACAAATCAGCAAACGAGTTTCAATCATGTATTGCCATTATCAACAACAATTATGTTGACTGTAATAAACGTTGACATACTTTGCTTTTTCATAGTGCCTTTCAACTCAACATGGTGCACTTCAAGCTCTTTCACTGTGCTTTTACAGTCCTGGAGATGCTGATGGATGTCTTCTTTGAATTTATCGTAAATCAACTTCAGTTTATCTTGTTGCTCTGCGAGGAAAAATTAACGATAAAATAGAATACCAACCATTCAAGCTTCAATTAGAGCAAGTTGCATCAATATTCAGCACATGGCAATAATATATAATCTTCAAGAAGTAATGGTCTGGTAATGGAAGAAAGCATGTTTCATCCTTCATTGAGAGCTGAATATGAGTCTCAAAATATTCTGCAAGTGAAGAAGCAAGTGACATGCAGTGGTGCAGGAACCATCATTAGATGGTATCATTATCAAAGTTTGTATTATGTCAGTCCAAAAATCATATTCAATTGAGAGTGGATCTGACTATTAACTATGCAAATAAAGAAGAAATTAATATATTCTGACTGCTAAACTTGCTCGGTTTCAACTCTTAATAAAAAAAAAAGGGCGGCCCGGTCGCATTACGCGTCCCCGCTGAGCGAGGGTCCGGGGAGGGGTCCCACCACAAGGGTGTATTGGCAAGAGGCCGCTCCTAAGACTCGAACCCGTGACCTCAGGTCACACGGCAACAACGTTTTACCGTTGCGCCAAGGCTCGCCCTCTTCGGTTTCAACTCTTAATAAAAAAAATAAATAAATAAATAAATAAATAAAAAATTGATATATGGTTAACGTATAATAAAATACATAAATCTGAATTTTCATGAATTTGTGTCCTATTTCTAGTTCTACATTCTTCCAATTTATCAACTGCATTCTCTTGAATAAATAATATGAAACTCAAGAAAATTATTGATGGTAAACACAAATTCGATTCTCAGAACCCAATCAAAACTATTGACAACAAATGCAAGAGACTTTCGTGAACAGCGTTGTTAACCTTTCAGTTATATAAACTCATAGCAAATAGATTATCTGGTTGGAGTTTGAGATGTGAAGTGTTTAGAATTCGCTCGAACAATAGAAGACAAACACTAAGGTGCTTATTAAGCTATGAATACTAATAAGAGGATTTGTTTTGCTAGCATTGATGTTTCACACCAAAATGGATTATCTAATATCATCGCCCATGACAAGGACTTGACAATTCAGTAAATCATATTCATTAAAGTTCATCAAAGACCATTCAGGATACAAACTCCTTACCCTGGAATGTGGTCTCTAGACGTTTTCTCTTTGATTTACTTATTCTTATGAGCTTCGCTCTGAAAGATCACCAACATAAATTAATAACATTGTTTATCAAAAAAAATGGACATCAGTAACTACACATTCAGTTTTTGAAGACGTACACATCTTCTTGGATTTGTGACTCAACATTCTGCAGTTGCAGATATATCTCCTCGGAAACAGATTTCAAAATTTCAGAGGATTTCTTTCTAGTTGCTGACTTCATTTTGTTTCTGAAGTTCTCTAAAGCCAAGGCAAACAGCGTGATGATCCTGAAACACCATTATGTGAAAACAAAATCAAGTATCCTGCAAAAATGAAAACATGAGTGCAAAAAGATATTTCGAATCCAATTCATTTTTATACATAGAAGGCAAACCTTTCCAATTCATTCTCTTGGTTTGGTTCTGAAGGTTCTGGAGTCCAATTGTTTTCATCAACGCCTGAAAATCTCAGGCACAGAAATAAGAAAACACCAAAGAAATAAATGTATACGTGTATGTATGTATGTATGTGCGTTTTGTATATATATAGTGACAAGGAAAGTGTAGCAGTGATAGAAGAGGAAACAATGAACAGGACAAAGGAAGTTGTGCCTTTTGGAGAGGGCAAGGTGGGACTGAATTTGCTAGCACTATTGTCTTCACGATTACGAAGTCTTTTAGTCGGATAAGCCATGAAATTTGATCGCTCAGCCGTTGCAGTCTCTGGGGAGAAGCCATCTCTTTCTTTAAACTCTACATATGAAAATTAAATATATAAGCAGGATTTTTGGAGGTGATAAAATAATTAGAGAAGATGATGAATTAGGACAGCTATGGTACCACCCAAAACCAGATTCCAAGTCACAGTTCGTCAAATTAATTAGGTTATCTCTGGGATAATAAATGCATTATAATCAAAATATCAACAAAACAAGCTCAGACGCTAAAGTGAATGTTTAAATATCCTACCATATTAAACATGGTGGAATAATGATTTTGCTTATGTGTAGGCCATGGTGAAAGCATGGTTATGGTGAATGTGACTTGGCCAATAGATAGACAGTTTTGAAAGTTTTTCAATGAGCAGCGTTGATGATTGACATCAATGACTCGATGAGGTGAAAGCATGGTTATGGTGAATGTGACTTGGCCAATATAAAAACAATAGATAGACAGTTTTGGAAGTTTTTCAATGAGCAGCGTTGATGATTGACATCAATGACTCGATGGAGGCTTCTAAAGTATTAAGTTGAAATAACTGCATGCTCAAGTTGTACTTTGATATGCACCTCCAGATAATTTATTCTGCATCAATACAAAATACCTGTATCTGATGTGTCTCAGAACTAGTGACACACGACAAACGAACTTGGCCATCTCTGGAACTTTATTATATTTTCAGCAACAGACCTGACTACTTTAGTCCACTCAATCACCACCGGTCATATATCCCATAACACATGAAAGATCAAGATGACTGGTTTTCTTATGAAAGTAATTAGCATCCAACTATTTTATGTGCAAGAAAGCAAGTCCTCACAGAATGCTAAAAAAAAATTTAGAAATATCTGAAATTTTATGCACAATAAAGCATGTAATGGCAAAATGAAAAAATTAGGATGGTGTGCTATGTCAGTTTGCCTTTGTTATTTACTGAGAAAAAGAGAGGCAAAGGATTAAACTCCCAGATTCAATGAACACAAATAACTGAAGCTAAAATGGTTCAGGCTTACATGCAATATAGTCTCTTTGATATAGAAGCACAAAAACACAGCATGTATCAAATGAATTTTTTCAGTATGTTCAAGGATGGTCACACGTGCACCTAATTTATCTATGCAAAATAAAACTGCAACGGTTTCTAGTATAGATTTTTTTCAAAAAATTAATAGGTGATTGATATTTGTTAAAAAAAATAACAGGTCTTTGAAAGAATATATAAGCCTGTGGTTGCTATGTTCCTTAATGGGCAAACCTTCTTCAGAGCTCTTAGAATCCCCATCTTCAGATGATGATTCAGAAAGGCCTTCTTGCGCTTCTTTTCTTCCCTTGAAAGGAAATTGCTTGCAAGGTGGAGAATCTTCAAGGACTTCCGCATTATCCTGTAGTGCAATAAGGAAATGCAAGAACATATTGAAACGACAGCTAGAAGATATATGACACTAGGTATGCATTAAAACCTTCAAATGATAAGGATACAGATGATTCTGCTTTAGCATTTGAAGCATGAAGATCTGCCTTTGAGGTCTGCAAATTCCTCAAGCTGTAAATATTTCCCAGAGTGAATTCTTCCTCTTCTGAAATAGGACTGTAAACTCTCTTCCCTATCTGGTCAGATTTTGGTGTTGAGCTTGGGGAAGAGATTAAGGTAGGAGTGTTTATTTTGAATGTTGGACTTTGTGTTTCGTCCTGCCACGCTGTGACATTATTCATGTCCTCATTACCAAACTTTTCTTGTTGATCCTCATTCATTGGCACAGATGGAGACCTAGAATCTCCCTGTTGATCCACCTCGTTTTCCCTTGCAGACTGAGTAGAATCTCCCTTTGAATTTCTATTACTCACTTCAAGGCACTTATTCTCACCTTGAGGAGAACAACCATGAAAACTTCTGCTTTTATCACTTAGTGAAGATGCTTTCTCAACAGGTGGTGGCATTTCATTTCTACAAGTCGCCCGCTGAATTTCATCTGTATTGTTGTTTTTAGTGAAGTAAATCTTGCGTGGCTTGATGACAGGATTCTTTCTCCTACCTTTCTTTCTTGCAGACATCGAAGAGCCACCACTGACCACATCTCCTTTTTGAAATAAACCTTCTTCAAATTCGAAGATATTTTTCTTTTGAAATTTGTGTTCATGACTAGATAATGGGCCAGCTTTTGCTTTCTCTGGTCGCACTTTGGTTGCAACCCTCATTCGGGTAAGTGAACGAGTTACTGGTCTCGTCATTCTACAATCAGGATTTTCAGAATCAGTTTCTATGGTATCTGAATACTGTATGGGCTTGACAACTGCATTACTCTTTTGATGATGCATTTGCCTTGGCTTTAAATTACCGACTCCTACATCACAAACGTGAGAAATAGTTGGTTGACTTTTAGGTGAAGAAACAGTTCCGAATATCTCCTGTATTTTCTTTTTCAAACTTTCAGATCTTTCCTCTTCTTTTTTATCCTCTGTCACTGCTTTATCAGAGACAAGGACTTCGTTAGCAATAAATGTAAATTCCTCTGGCTTCTGAGAGTTACCAACCTTACCCACCATCCTTTTGCTGGTGATTCCATCAAACTTCTGCTGCTTGTCACCATCAGCATGTAAGTTGTTCGCAAAAGACTGCACTGAATGAGTAATTGTCGCATCCTGTGCTCTGCCAGGTTTGTTCCACTTGGTACTAGTGGTTGGTAAAGCTGTTGTTTTTTTAGGAAAGGACCTAGTACCGATCCACGGGGAAGTTACATTCTCTGGAGCTACAGTTTGTTTTTCTTCATTTGCATCAACAGCACCTCTTTTAGGTGATTCCCCAAGTATGCATTCCTCTGGCTCCTGAGAGTTCCCAACCTTACTTCCCATCCTGTTATTGGTATTGCCATACAACTTCTGCTGCTTGCCACCATCAGCACACGAATGGACTGCAAAAGACTGCACCGAATGAGTAATTTTAGCATCCTGTGCTCTGCCAGGATTTTTCCTCCTTGTGCTCGTGGTTGGTAAATCTTCTGTGTTAAGGTGAAAGGACCTAGTATCAATCCAGGGGGAAGTTACCTTCTCTGGAGCTTCATTTTCTTTTTCTTCAATAGTATCAACAATTTTCCCCTTTGCTTTTCCTTGGAAAGAGTCTCCTTCGTTATAATTTGCCCTTTTTGTGTTTGATACAATAACATTACCTTCCTTTGTAGCTCTAGATCTTTTATTCTCCTGTGAGTCTATCATAATTCCAATTGACATCTTCCTAGATTGACTGGACGGACGCAAATTGCTACCAAAACTTCGACAATCACTCATAGGAACCTGCAACATGTTAAACGAGGCATCAGTTATTTAACAGCTGCAAACTTGCTTGACATTTCCAATCATTCCATTGTTTGCTCGCGAATCCAAATTCATTGTACTTTTCTTTTATAAAGATCCCGAGCTGAAATCTGTCAATATTGTATTAAGAGGAGGACTCTCATACTGCACCACATGAAAATCTTCATAAAAAAATGTTGATGCTGATTTTTTCATATCAAACAAATTAAAGTTAATGAGAAATATAAGAGCAAATATAGTGTCAGAGATTAATATAAGATATATGATTAAGCCTTAACTATCGGCTCGAGCTTTTAGTTTAAACGGTTCTAATTAAAAACACATGGCACATGGCGGGATGTACATGTGGTGTACACCCTGCAAGTCCAAGTGGCATACAGTAAATAATAATTTTATATAAAAAAAAATATCACTTCTAAGCCAAACAGTGTAGCATGTATTTGATAGACATAAGAAAAAGAAGACAGCACTCAGCAACAGAGCCAACGGTATACTCTAAACATGCACAAGAAATTTTCACTTCTTATACAGTTAGCTGAGAAGAGGAAAGACGTCCATGTCCGAAACTTACATCTAGTAAAATCTGTCGTCTACCAACCTCCATTTTTCTGCGGTTTCTGCTGAAGAGCTAAACAATTGACGCGACTAGAAGCTGTAACCAAAAACAACAACAGAAGTTTAACTCGTTGGTAATACTATAAAGTTCAGTTAAGATTGTGAAGGAAAAGGCAGCGATCCACCAGTCTAATCAGCCATCCAACATGTTAGGATTAGAAAATGACACTCTCTTGTTCCGAAACTTATCACCATAACATGCAACCTTAATATCTAAGATTCAGTGTATGCCAAAATCCATGAAATTCAAAGTGATAGATATATACTTGATACGCACAGTTGAAAACTAACATATATATCCAATTATATTAAGAACTTGATAAAAACAAAAAATCAAATCCGCCCCAAACCCTAGTAACAAAGACCTGATTTGCTCAATTACAATTTCTCGTAGCTTCAGCAATCTACTCCTCAAATTAAGAATAAAAAGCGTAAAATACAAATCCATCAATTCGAGTTCGAGCTTCCAAATTCTGGATCGAATCGTTGTTTCCAATTTCACCCATCCCTTAAAAAGGCGCATGATCTTGAAGAGAAAAAGAAAAAATGATATAATAAAACAGATTTGAGGAGGAGATCCAAGGGAACTTATCGAACAACAAAAGCATTCAAAAGGGAGATTTATGCCGTCTATCAAAAGCGAAATCGCTTACCAGTTATTTGGTCAGATGCCCACTGATAATCAGCTCATTATTATAATCCCGCAAGAATTTCAATGTGGAAATCGAAGCAAATCAGCCCAGTAAAAGGGAGAATGTCTTTTTTCGAAAAGAGAGTACGAAATACTGAGATGGAGAAAAGAGGCGGGAATAAAAATTTGATTCTGTAACGTAGCCGTACGAGCACTAAAGAAAAGGAAACTTTTCAAGTTATTTATGGATTTTAATTTTTGTATATGTTGTTTTCAATTATTTTATTTTTTTAAGGATTTTCAATTTTAATTTTACTCTGAAATTAATGGTTTTAGATTCGTCTATTAAACAGTATAATTATATACTTTTTTTTTTTTTGATATCAATATTACAAAACTTCCAACCTTATATGCAAACAAAGGGTTGTTTAACAATTAATTAGATTTATTGGCAGATATAAAAAAAAAAAAACTATATGGTTTCACCTATTTCCAAAAATCAGATTGTATTCATCTTTCAAGTTGTCAAAAAGCAAATTTTTCTTTTTTAGAAAAAAACAAGTAACACTGCAGAAAAACTTGTTTGCAAATTGATTTATATATTCGATACTCAACAAAATATATCAATTCTTTGACTCAACTTTTTTTTTTTACAATGAAAGAACAATTTATTGATCAAGGAATGTAGAATCCTCACAAAAAGTATCCTCTAACCAAAACGGAATAGAGACAAAATAAAAATAGCTAGTATAAGACCAGGTCCGTCCCTGAGCCTAGGCAGGAGGGGCGCCTGCCCAGGACCTAGTGATGAGGGAGAGCCCAAATATAGTAATAGATTTTTAGTTTTATACTTGATTAAAAAAAATTAATAAAATAATGATTATTAAGCCATAAATGGGTGTAAAATACCAATTTTCAATTTGAGTCTTTCCAAATTCTCAAACTCTTATTTTCTTCAATTACCCATCAATCCCAACGACTAAACGATAATATTTTCGTTAATCTTCATCTTAAATTCATCAACTATATAATCAATTTTTCTCCCATCACCACTATAACGGTGAAACTTGTCATTGTCAATAGACTTTTTTTTCTTTGAGAAATTTATAAAATTCTGATTTACTTTGGTCTTCAGATGTGATTTGGAATAACCAAATAAAATCTTCAAATTTCAAGAACTTACCAGCTAAAGCCCACAAAGAGAAGCAATTTTGAGATTTATTTTTTCAATTTTCTGTTTATCATGCTTTTCTTTTCTTCATCTTAATCGAAATTTAATTATCAATTTTCCAAACTTGGTCTTTCATTGAAATGTTAAAATTATTGAAAAGTTATTTGAGACTCGATGTAGGTTAAATGCTCTAGCCATTTTATGCATTGAGAGAAGTGTTTTAGAACATACTAATGTACACAATATTATTAGTGATTTTACATCTAAAAATACTCATATACATTTTTTTTCATGGGAAACTGGATAATTAAAGTGATATAAAATATTTTTCTTTTATATGAAATGTTTTTTTAGATCGTATGTAAGTATAATATAATAAGTATCATTTTGAAGAATTTTTTTCCATACAATTGAATTTCACACTTTATTTATTACTTGTACTTTATTTATTAGGGCCTCAACTGGTATTTCGCCCTTAGGCCCCTAAAATCTCAGGATCGGCCCTGCATAAGACCAGGCGTGCCGAGCAATAGCATGGACAACCTCGTTCGCGAGCCTAGAAACAAAGATGACTTTGAAGTCTATAATTTGTACGAAAATATCCCGACATTCCTGAATAATACCTCTCATTTTCATGATGTCCTGCTTCCCCGAATAGAGCTTGTCCACCACCAATTTCGTGTCTATCTCAATCACAACCCGACCAAGGTCCAAAGAACTAAGTCAGAGTAAGCTATGTCTAAGAGAGATTGCTTCTACAATGCCCAGATCAAAGACGCCTCCATAGTATGAACTGAATAGCGATACAAACATCCCTTCAGAATCCTAGATAATCGCACCTGAGCCACACTTACTGTCCCCAGCAAAGACTGATCCATCCACATTACATTTCCACCAACCCAGAGCTGGCTTTACCCACCAGGTCTCATATCAACATTCAGGCTAGGTTGCAAGCTTAATTTTGCCAGTTTCCAAGCCTCAAAGACGTACCGAGTAGATGAAACCGCAGTTTGAGGATAACAACATGTCCCATCCCAAGCCATGAGGTTTTGCTAAGTCCACACTGTCCAAATAACCAATGCCAAATCTACAACCTGCTTTCTGTCAATTGATCCCATATGGTGCAGCAGCCAGTTTTCGGCTTCCAGCAGTCTGTCCTGCAGACGTACTTCCTACACATTCCCAGCAAGCCGCAGCATACGAACAATCAAAAAATATGTGTCATTCGTGTTCTGCATCAGCTCTACACATTGGACAAGTAATCGACACCTTTGACTCAATTTCTTAACTATTCTATAAATATTCATCCGCAAATTACTGATATAATTCTCAGATATCTCAAAAAAAAGTTATTGCACAATGGATATTTTATTCTACAACTCTAATTTTGAGCTTTTAGTAACTCACATTGAGTGACTGTTTAGTTCACATGTTACTGTTTGTTGTTGTTGTTAGATATTTATTGTTTATTATTGCTGATAGGTAACAGATATTAGTTGACTTTTCTACCAAAAACAGGTGTTTTGAACATACTGTTACGGGCGGGTCGTAAATGGGCCAAAGCCTGTTTACTCCATTTATCCCTATATCTTCCACTCGCACGTAACAGAAACATATTCCATCACTTTGTCTTTTTCATACTCGCAAATAGTTCATGCGATCGACATACAATTCGGAACTCAAACGTTGTATACTCGTTGGAGATATACAACCTCTCGAATTACGTGTGTAATTAAAAAATGGTATGCTTTATCATAGACTTTATATCACATCCATTGTAATTGTCATTATTTCAGTAGTTCATCTATATTCACAAGCGTGCACATATGCACAACTATCCAAATTTGTGAAATATAGGACTACTAGATGTGAACTTGATAAAGTTTTTCCCTCTTACTATGTTCCTTCCATAATAATTCATTTTACTTGCCCATTTAGCCCTTGTCTGAGCTGAATTAGTACCTAGCTCTTGAGGGCATCCTTCCAAAGTAGCCAAAATGAATTACACTTCTTGAACTAGTTAAGGGTATCAAGGATAATGTTTTGAGAAAAAACTTATTTTTCACGTAAAGAGTCTCACGTTGGGAACAAGTGAGATTGTCATTTTTTCCAGCTTTTGGTCACAAAGCACACATGGTATAGAAAACATGTGTTATGGTGTTCTAATCCTTCCATCTGAAGAAAGCGCATGTCTATGCTCAAAGCAACAGCATACGAAGGTTTCAGTTTCGATGTGCCATACCATCTAACTTTAGTCTATCTTATTATAGGATTACATTCGGTTATCTTTGACAGAAGATTCCATTCAAGCAACTCTGATTGAAATATGAGATTATAAATAATCTCTTATATACATATATTATCCACTCATATATGTATTTCTACCTTGCATGCTAATGAACCTAGATCCATTGTTACTGCAAGACGGTCAATTATTGAGCAAGTTCTCGTTTACTCAAAAATTTGCCTCATCTTTTTCTTTGTCACCACAATTAACAAAATTAGGGTGAGTGCTCGTGTGACTGAGCTGTTACTCTGTCTGATATGCTCAATTGCAAACATTAACATACAATATTTACATATACGTGTATTATAGATGATTCAAAAATACACTTTATTGATTTGAAATACATGTCACAAAAGTTACATATCATAGAAATATGTTTAGATCCTAAGTAATCCCTGGGACCTAACACAAAAACATCTCTCTTGAGAGGTTTCGTTAGAGGGTCAGCAACCATGTCATGAGTCGAAATATATTTCATACAAACTTCCTTGTGTGCAACTAATTCTCTAACAAAATGATACTTAATCTCAACATGTTTTGCTTTACTATGAAATCTTTTATCCTTAGAAAAAGCAATAGCAGATTGACTATCACTGTTGATTATCGCTAGTGTAACACCCTGGTCCAATACCATGTAGATATTGTCCGCTCTGGCCCAATTCCAACACATTGGGCCTCACGGCTTTAAAACGCGTCTGCATGTATTGGATTCACATCTTACTAATAAGCCCCAATCACTCCCTCTCCATTTCCGATGTGGGATTCAGTTCATTCCTGCCCCCATCGCCATCCCTTAGGGCCGCTCCTTGCTCAGGCCTTCTTACCCTGGCGCCACCCACTCCGGACCGGGTCGTTACAGGCCCACCAGCTTCCGCCTGGTTCGTCCCCGAACCACACATCGTACGTGGAGAACCTGGCTCTGATACCAATTGTAACACCCTGGTCCAATACCATGTAGATATTGTCCGCTCTGGCCCAATTCCAACACATTGGGCCTCACGGCTTTAAAACGCGTCTGCATGTATTGGATTCACATCTTACTAATAAGCCCCAATCACTCCCTCTCCATTTCCGATGTGGGATTCAGTTCATTCCTGCCCCCATCGCCATCCCTTAGGGCCGCTCCTTGCTCAGGCCTTCTTACCCCGGCGCCACCCACTCCGGACCGAGTCGTTACAGCTAGAGAGCTTATTGTAACAATGATTGAACAAAAACATAATCCGAGACACCAATTGTTTAGAACTCGATGTTTAATCCATGGAATGAAATGTGAAGTGATCATTGATGGGGGGAAGTCAAAAGAACATCCTTAGTAAAGCCTCTTTGAGAAAATTTGGCTTGTTACCCGAACCAATGTTGTCAGGCTCGGACCGGACCGACCGGTCCGACTGGTCGACCCGAGAACCGGTAAGGAAACCGGTCCGAGCCAGGCCGGTTATTTCAATATTGAAATAACCGACGGGACCCGGGGTTGGACCGGAACCCGACGGGCCGCCCAGGAACCGGAGTGACCCCGGGTCTGGTATAAAAAAAAATTCAGCGATTTTAATTTGTTGGGCGGGCGAATTTGAACATGAAATGAAATATTTGGGCGGGATCCGGCGGCGAATTTCAACACTAGGTGGGATTAAAAATAAAATATGGCTATAATTAATAACAAAAGGTGTGTCAAGTCATGGGGCCTAATTTTGGTGCGGCATTCGCGTCGCCCACGTCGTGCGCCCCTAACCCGATGGTTAATCGATTGCACCCCTCCCCCTACGCGTGAGAGAGCCTTTTCCCTAGTAATTGATTAAAGGCTTGTAAAGCCCATTTACTTATAAACTAGTTAAGGTTCTCATTTCTTTCCTAATTAGGATGTAAATGTTTAATTTCATTTTATCTTCTTCCAAACCATTTCAAGTGGTTCACTTTGAGCATCAATTTCTCATTTATTATTTGTTCGTTTTGAGTTTATAATATATTTTTAAAAATATCTTATGGCATAGAATAATGTTGTCCTATTAATAGACTCTAGCAAGTGCACTAGATACAAGTAATAAAGTGATAAGTCAAGTATCGTCTGTTGAAACACCTTTCCACATAATTTTGATTTGACAAAATGATCCATGATTAAGACAATTAAATTTAAGTGCTTTGATTTAATTGTACTAATGTGTTTGTTCAATGTTAAGTATAAAAGTATTTATAAGAACATGAATTAAGTAAGACAGAATTTAGTCAGCATGATAACATAGCACGGGTTGAGTAAAGAATAACTCAGTACGAAAGAAGAAAAGATTTCCTAAGTATCGAAGCTTACAAATGAAGCTGATCAAAGAAGCTGAGTAAAAAGCAACTCAGCATGAAAGAAGAGAAGTCTTCTTCGGAACTATATCTTGCAAAATGAAGCTGACCTTGGAATCTGAGTGAAAAAGCAACTCAGTATCGAAAATAGCAACAACGGCTATCAAAGTCAAACTGTGTGTTTTTTATGACAGCACCAATGATCCGTTTGCTAAAAGACAAAATCCGACAGAGATCTGTGCTAAATCAGAAAGCTTTGGAAATATGCATGGATACAGTTTCAAGACGCATGGGTCAACTGTCCGCTAGCTAAAAGACGAAATTTGTGCTAGAAGACAAACCTGCGAGAAGAAGACAAGCCTACTGCCTGCCGAATTCAGACGACGGGATTGGCCTGCAAATCTGAAGCTAACCAGAACAATGACGCAAGCAAAGAGTCATTTGAATTCAACGGATAGATCTGAATTCAAATGATTGTGTCTTCAGATTTCATCTATAAAAGGACAAGTACACTTCTTGGATCCTTTACCGAAATATAAGAGAAAAAGTATACACATACAAAGCACATCAAAACAAGAAAAAGATCTTACACCAAATTTCTATCTCTGTGTAAAAGCTAGTTTGATTTTGTAATCATCTAAAGTGTTCTTTGTCTGAAAAAGAACAAGTTTGTATCAATTGTAAAATTGAGAGAGTGGTGTTGAGTACTCGGTTTTAAGTACTCAGCGGTAGAGAAATCTAGGTGTTCGGTTATAGCACTTAGTAGGAGTTGAGTAGACGAATAGAGGAAGGTACTCTTGCATATTCAACTGCCTTGTAAACGGTTTGTGCTCTACCTTTAAAGAGCTCAGTATTGGATTGAAAAAGCTCGGAGGAATTCTGGGGACTGGACGTAGGCGGAGAGGTCGAACCAGGATATATCGCACTGAGTAATTTCTAACTCTCTCTCAATATATATCTGTATGTGTTGGTTGATATATTTACTCAGTATATAAATTGTTTAAGCTGACACTGAGTAAATCAGAATGATGAGTTGGAAGCTGACCATAAAAGTGTCATTTCCCAACTCGCAAGTAAAACAGTTATAGTCAGTATCTGACTAAAGCCGTCTTACGCCTCACTCGGCCATGCTGACCAAAACTGAGTTGTAAAACTTAAAGAATTATATTAAGTCAGCATAATTCAAAAAGAAAAAGTTACATTAGTTCCTAACCCCCCTGGAACTAATTACACGGGACCAACAAGTGGTATCAAAGCCTAATAGCTCACTACTCAAAGATATAACTATCTTGAGTTGATCCCGATAAATGGCCGAGAACAGCACTCGTTTCCTTCCAGGGAACCAAACAACACAGATACTCCCTGAGGGATTATCAATTAGTCGGCCTCCCTTGTTTTTCGGATCAAATTATACATTTTGGAAAAACAGGATGAAGAACTTTATTCAAGCTACAAACATGAGTGCGTGGCTTGCAATAGTTCAAGGCCCATATGTGTCGTACAATACTGTTGACAACGAAAAGGTTGTTAAAAGTGAAACTGAGTGGTCAGAAGATGACCTTAAAAAATTACAAAATAATACTTCGGCTATTAATATGCTTCACTGTGCGCTAGATGCTGCAGAGTACAACAAAATTTCAGGTTGTGAGTCAGCGCATGAGATATGGAAAAAGCTCGAGGTGACCTATGAAGGCACAAGCAAAGTCAAGGAGTCCAAAGTGAACCAACATATGAGACTGTACGAGCTGTTCGAAATGAACGAAAACGAAGACATCTCGGAGATGAACTCAAGGTTCACCAATATCATAAATGAGCTCAAGAGGCTCGGAAAGAACTTCACCGAAGAGGAACAGGTGAAGAAAATACTGAGAAGTCTTCCCAAAAGCTGGCAAGCGAAGAAGACAGTTGTAGAAGAAGCTCAGGACTTGACCACGTACAAATACGACGAGCTGATCGGATCTCTGCTGACTGATGAGATCTTTATGAAAAACTTCGAAGCAAAAGAAAAGTCAGAGGACAAGAAAAAAAAATCACTTGTCATGAAAGCTGACTCAACCGAAGCTGACTCATCAGACGATGAGGAAATGGCCATGTTCACAAGGAAGATGAAGAAGCTGTTCAGAAAGAACAAAAAGAACAGTAAGAGGCCATTCAGAAGAGGCGATAGGTACAAAGCTGAGTCCAGTGACAAATACAAAAAGGACAGCTCCAAGCTTGTCACGTGCTTTGAGTGCCATCAAACTGGGCACATTAAGTCAAGCTGCCCTAATCTGAAGAAAGAAAAGAAGGGAAGCAAAAAGGCTATGGTCGCTACATGGAGTGACAACAATGACTCAACATCATCAGAAGCTGATGCAAATGAGACAACAAATATATGCTTCATGGCCGATGACGCTGCTGACCAAAGTCAATCTGAGCAAGCTGATCTCTCTGACGGCTCTGACCAAGAGGAACATTCTAATGAGTTAACATCTCTACACTTACTTAGAAATGAAATGGTTAACGCCCTGAGTGATTTATATACACTGACTAAAAAGTGTAACAAAAAAATAAAAGCACTTAGCAGGCGGTGTGACGAGATTGAATAGGTCAAACTAAGTGACCTCCGATATCTTCTCCAAGACAACTCAACTTTGCATGACAACATGGAAATCATGCACAAGTTTGTCTCGGAAGTCCAATCAGATTCAAAGAAACTGAGAAATGATGTCACAACCCTACAGAACCAAATAAAAGGTTCAACTAAAATTAAATCCCACGCTAAGTATTCAGGTACAGGTCAGCGTAGACAGTTCACTTAGTGTGACTGTTGTGGGAAAAGAGGACACACAAAAGATGTATGTTGGTATAATAAGCGGACTGTCCAATGTGACTTCTGCGGAAAGAAAGGTCATACCACTAAGGTATGTTGGCATGCTCAGCACAATGGTGCTGACCAAAGATAAAGTCACCCAAAAAGGGCAACTCATTATGACTTCTATGGTAAACAAGGCCACACCATAAATGTATGCCGTCACAAGTTAAAACGTGATATAGCACCTGTTTATGCTAACCAACGAGGACCCAAAAAGAATTGGGTACCTAAAGATGAATAGTTTAAAATGCAGGTGAGCCTGAGATGCGTGGAAAAATCAAAACTGTGGTACATTGACAGCGCATGCTCGAGGCACATGAGTGGTGATGAAACTCAGTTCATCATACTTGAGCTTAAACGAGGTGGAAACATAAGCTTTGGAGACAATAAAAAGGGTAAGATAGTAGGCTCAAGTATTATCGGAGGTAACCCTATTATTGAGTCAGTCTCCTTAGTTAAAGGTCTCAAATATAACCTATTGAGCGTAGCTCAGCTGTGTGACAGTGGTAGAAAGGTTGTATTTGATGCCACTCAGTGTCGGATACTCTAGGGAAAAACAAACAATTTGATTTTAACTGCCCCTCGTGTTGACAATGTATATATGTTGAGTTTAGAAAAACAGTTTTCCAAAAATATATGCTTAGTATCTAAAGAGGACAACTCCTGGCTATGGCATAGGAGACTTGGTCATGTAAGCATGGACCTCCTCGCCAAATTAGCTAGAAAGCAACTAGTTGAGGGATTGCTCAAATTGAAGTTTGAAAAAGATCAATTATGCAATGCTTGTCAGCAAGGTAAACAAACGAAAAAATATTTTCAAAGTAAAAACATTGTCTCAACCAAGCGACCATTGGAATTACTACATTTGGATCTTTTCGGACCTGTCCAGCCACTCATCTTGGGTGGTAAGAAATTTTCCTTAGTCATTATAGATGATTTCTCTCAGTATACTTGGATCATCTTGCTGAGTAGCAAGGATGAAACATTTGAGATGTTTACAACATTGATTAAAAAGCTTGAAAATGACAAAGACCTAAAAGTAGCTCATATTAGAAGTGATAATGGCGGAGAATTCAAAAACCAACTGTTTGATGAATTCTGTGAAGTCAGTGGCATTGATCATAACTTTTATGCTCCTAGGACGCCTCAACAAAATGGGGTTGTTGAAAGGAAGAACAGAACAATAGTCGAAATTGCTAGGACAATGCTGAGCGAAAATAGGCTTCCAAAGTATTTCTGGGGTGAAGCTGTCCACACAGCATGTTATATACTGAATAGGGCTTTAGTTAGACCTACACTCAAGAAAACTCCTTATGAACTTTGGAAAGGACGAAAGCCCAACATTGGCTACTTTCGTGCCTTTGGGTGTAAATGCTTTATACTCAACACAAAAGATAATCTTGCTAAATTTGATGCTAAAGCTGACGAAGCGATCTTTTTAGGGTACTCAACTAACAGTAAAGCATATAGGGTGTATAATAAACGAACTCAAGTTGTAGAAGAGTCTGTCCATATCGAGTTCGATGAAACTGACCCTGCAGGAAAGACAACTCAATCTGCCGAAGATGAACCAAGCTCAGCTTCCGCTAACCAAATTGGAGCCGTTGAGTCATCAGAACAAGGGCTGACCAAAGGTAAACACGAAACAGACATTACCTTCGCTGACCAATCTACTCCTGCAGATATTATAGAAACACCTATTCCAGACAACTCAACATTACCCAAAGAAATAAAAATTCCAATAGGACATTCAGAGAAGTCCATTCTTGATGCTGCTGACAACAAGCTGATGACAAGAGATCAGCTTAGAAAATATCTCTGCAACGTTGCATTCGTCTCAGTTCATGAGCCAAAGAATTTTGCTGAAGCTGAGCATGACGAACATTGGATCAATGTTATGCAAGAGGAGCTTGATCAGTTCAAAAGAAATGAGGTATGAGATTTAGTACCAAAACCTAGGAATCAAAAGACCATAGGAACTAAGTGGGTCTTTAGAAATAAGCTAGATGAGCAAGGCAATGTAGTCAGAAATAAAGCCCGACTTGTAGCCCAAGGCTATAGTCAGCAAGAGGGCATTGACTATGGTGAAACCTTTGCACTCGTTGCTAGGTTAGAGGCTATATGTATATTGTGTGCATATGCTAGTTTCATGAACTTCAAACTATATCAAATGGATGTCAAAAGTGCTTTTCTTAATGGATTTATAAACGAAGAGGTATATGTTAGTCAGCCTCCTGGGTTTGAAGATCCAAAGTGTCCAAACCACGTTTATAAACTCAAGAAGGCCTTGTACGGCCTGAAACAAGCACCTCGTGCTTGGTATGAGAGGTTGACCAATTTCCTGCTGACCAGGAACTATGTCAGAGGCAAAGCTGACACAACCTTATTCATTAAGAAGAAGGGTAAAAATACCCTGCTTGCACAAATTTACGTAGATGATATAATATTTGGTGCTACTGACGAATCTATGTGCAAAGAATTTAGTAAACAGATGCAAACTGAGTTCGAAATGTCTATGATGGGCGAACTCAACTTCTTCCTTGGACTTCAAATCAAGCAAGGGAAGAACGACATCTTCATTAGCCAGTCTAAGTACGCTAAAGAAATGTTAAAGATATTCGATATGGAAGATTGTAAGCCCATATCAACCCCAATGGGTACTGATACTGTCCTGTTCACGGATGAGAAAGGTAAGTCAATAGACAGTAAGTTATATCAAGGTATGATTAGCTCTCTACTCTATCTTACTGCAAGTAGACCTGATATTCAGTACTCAGTATGCTATTGCGCTAGATACCAAGCTGACCCTAGAGAATCACACCTTATAGCTGTGAAAAGAATTTTTAGATATTTGCAGAGCTTAGTTAATGCAGGTTTGTGGTATCCAAACTCAAATGACTTCACACTCATTGGATACACTGACGCTGACTACGGACGGGACAAGCTAGAGCGTAAGAGTACTTCTGGAGGATGTCATTTCCTTGGAAGCTGTCTAGTGTCTTGGTTCAGCAAGAAACAATCATCAGTTGCCCTGTCTACAACTGAAGCTGAGTGCATTGCTGCTGGAAGCTGCGTGGCCCAAGTCTTATGGATTAAGCAACAGCTTGAGGATTACGGAGTCAAAACAGAAACAATTGAAGTCAAGTGCGATAACAAAAGTGCTATTGACCTATCCAAAAATCCAATCCAACATAGCAGGATGAAGCATGTCAGCATAAGGCATCACTTCATAAGAGACCATGTACTCAAGGGTGAAATCAAGTTGACCTACGTACCAACAGATGAACAGCTTGCGGATATCTTCACTAAGCCTCTGGCTCGTGAGCAATTCAGCATACTAAGGGAAGCTATCGGTATGTAATCTTGTTTAATAAATTCTTGATCAAATGTTGAATGATTATACTATATGTCGAATAGTTATTGATGTTGGGGTTTAGTGTCCTATAGACAATTGTTCTAGGATACAAACTTAATATAAATGAATTATTCTTTATATCATTTGTTTTAATGAGATATATGTTTTATAACTATATAAAGGCAATCTCTTTTAAGCACTAAATAAAGTCTAATAAAAGGAAATCCGTAAGTTTGTTTTAAAGTGATTATAAAGTGTTCATACAAGCATGAAGTGAGACAAAACTTTATAATAAACTAATAAACTTAAAACCACCCCAAGTCAAGTGATATGTTTAGGATTGATATATCACTGTTGAGACTTGCATGTAACAATGTCTTCTGTCCGACAGAAAGCTGATCTCACAAGCTTCATATATACAGATATCTGGACAGTTACATGGATCCGATGAAAAGTAGTTCATTAGGATTGGGGATCCGATTTGAGATAACAGGATGGGTAGATTCATCCTTGTCACCTGTTCATCTCATTGGTATTAATAGGTATAACTAATCCTCAGACTCAAAGGAATATTAATTGGTATTCTAGATTATGGAATGTGACGCTTTGACTCTGGTGTAACACGATCCTTAACAGAGATGACTCTGGGGTGTGAACAGTAGACGTTGAGTATCACAGGAAGTGATTGCGGGATCGTTATATATTGGATTGAGCATTTATCACTCCCGATAAATGGGAGATACATCCAAGGATCGCTTGTGGAAGACTCGACTCTAAATCCTTGCAAGGTGATAGCTTAAGACTTGAAATACAGATTTCACTTAACCTATCTATTTGAGTTGACTCGGCCTGTACAAGTAAAACGAACGTCTCGCTATATGTGACTTGACATCATCTATAGTCATAAGATTCAGTTCAAGGATGTAGTTGATAAAGGATCGAATTATACTGTAACTAATACGGAAAGGTTAACGACAGAATCAACCTGTCTTCTTATGGCTCTGGGGGAATGATTACGGACTTGCTAATCACATACTCTGTACATCATTCCGTTATGCAAAGATTAAATATAATTCTTTGAAAATTAATTTAATAGTTGCATACGGCCAGTAGTAATAGGAACCTAATGGGTCACACATAAGACTTGGAACCTAAAAAAGAGATAGATGTTAATTAATTGATGGAAGCCCAATTGAGCCCAATGAGGCCCATGGACCATAGGGGGGTCGAAATTCATGTATGGTACATGAATAATTAATTTGATTTTAATCAATCCTAATTAGATTAGGATTATGAATTAAATTAATTAAGAGATAAATAAGTTAGGAGTTTTAATTAGATTATAATACTCCTATTATTATCCAATAAGGTTATTATTATTATCCTTAATATGTTAGATATATAATGAGATAATAATTAGGAATTCTATTCCGAATTGAATTCCTATTCAGTAACCTAATTCTATCTAACTAGGGATTAGATACAAGAGATTATAAATACCCCCCACTATGTGATTTTCGAATTGCTTGAACTCTAATCCAAGGCTAGTGATTTTCGAAACCTACCCTAAAGAAAGAAAGAAAATTTTCGACCCCCAGTTCGAGGACGAGATTTTCTACGGCTTCCTTCCAATCAATTGATTTCATCTATTTCTTTTATCCTTGATCTTGTGTTGATTAATTAGAGGTAATCTATTTTGGTTGCTATTCAACGGTTGATTCTAGCTTAATCTTCCCGTGTTTTATTTTGTGCTTGGGAACTCGGAGAAGAGTTGTGGGCACTTCATTAACAACGGTATATTGATCATCAAAAGGTAATTCTTCTTATCCCTCTTTATATGAAATAACGATTAACGGATCCTAGGGTTAATGGAAATAGGTTAAAAATTTTATATTTCCGCTGCTATACCTTAGCCTAATTTCCAACAATTGCATGCTAAGTAACTCACTCAAACTGAGCTAAATTGTATAACATAGAATCACCCTATGCTGACTAGACATACATGCTATGTGATTACTATAGGCTGAGTTACTTTTGTATGAAAATTTCTCTACGTAAAACTGAGCACTCAGTATCTTAAAACGTTTAGAATTCCAAACACTGAGTAAAATCCATTTCACATTAAATGCTAGCACACACGCCATAAATAGCCACCTAGGATGATGTAAGCGCAATAATTAGAAAACAAATGCGCCAAACATGTCATAAATGCCTGATTATTGTCATTTGATCATCTCGAGGTAAAACGGCTACTCCAACGTATCAGATCAACTCGACATCCCTATATATAGTGGACGAATTCCCACTCACATCTCTTTACATTTGAAATCTCTGGCATTTGATTTCCATCTCTCTCTTTCTAAATCCCTAAATCTTCAAACTCTTTCAAAAATCCCTGAGAAGATCATGTCGGACTCTCAGAATATCTCCGGTGGCGATTATGATCAAAATCGCTCTGACAAAAATACCCCATCTCCTGCTCAGTAGGAATACGTCGAGACTCCCACCAAGTCTCAAGGACATGGTCAGCATGACCAGGCTAAGGTCAGCAACTCCGGAAAAGGAAAAGACACTCACGTTGACCACGCAACACCATCAAAGAAACAACAGAAAAAGGAGAAGGGCAAGAAACCATTGGAAAGAACCTACTCTCCAGTTTACAACAGCGTGAGGGGATACAAGATCGACCACTCCCGCTGGTTCTCAAAGGGGTTTGTTGAAGCTGAAAAACCCTTCTGTGAATGGATCTCTAAAAATGGCTGGACCGGACTATTTTCCCTTCGTGAAGCCACCTATCCAGAACTGGTAAGGGAATTTTACTCAAATCTACGGGTTGCCAATGATGACCGTGACTACATGGTCACCAAGGTCCAAGGGAAGGAAATCTTCGTCAATCCTCCCTATCTCGCTAAACTCCTCAAACTGACCACTGAAGGCACCAAACTCAGAACCACGAATGACCACACTGAAATTGACTATCCCGTGGAGTTCTGTAAACCGAAAGATCACAAAGGAGAAATCACTAGCACTTCTATGGGTCATAATCAGAAGATGGCCCATTATATTCTGACGAATTTCATTTTCCCAAAGGTCAATTCCACATCCTCAGCGTCCAATTTCGAGTAGTGCTTCATTTGGCACATGCTGACCTACCAGCCACTCAACATGCCTGTGTTCCTCATCGGTGCTTTCCAACGAAGTACGGGCACACTCAGGTTAGGTTCACTAATCACCAAGATACTCAAAGACTACAGAGTGAACTTGGTTGAGAAAATAAATGTTTGGGGTACAGAAATTACTGCAGCCGTACTGTTCGGTTTGGCCTATGACCAACCCATTAAACCCAAGAAAGGAAAAGGGGCGGTAACAGAGGAAGCAGATGATGTGGATGAAGGGACAAAGGGCATGCTGACTAGAAAGGGAAAGAAAGTAAACCAAGCCCGCACTGACCGCGCTAAGGAGGATAAAAAGAGAAAAGCTGATCAGTCAGCAAAGGATGTCAACACAGCTCCTAAGAAGCTGAGAATAATCTCCAGTGCTAAGAAAGTTGATGCTGAGCAAGGACAGCAGGTACCTAAGTCGGCAGAGAAAAGGCCAGTTGAGCCTGAGGAAGTCGAAAGTGAGGAAATTCTAGAGACACCTCTAAGGAAGAAGAAGAAAGTGTCTGGTCTAACCTCGATCGATGCCCTGCCTCTTGATTGTGTAATCTCTGAAGATTCACTCTTTGTGAGAAGTCAAGAGATTGATCTTGAGAAAACACCCTCTGAACAGGAAGAAGAATTGGGAGATTTTGGAGGACAGTTTGAAGCTGAGCGAACAGCCAATGTTGATGATGAGCAAGATAAGGATGCTGCTGAGCAAACTAAGTCAGTTGATGCTGAGCCAACTAAACTACAAGTTGACCAAACAGTAAGAGTTCAAACTGTGAGAAGCCTTAATGCTGCCCTAGAGCTCAATTCTTCATCTGAGTCTCTTAACTCAATTACTGCTGACCCCTCACCTCCAACCAGAACGGTCAATTCTGAAAAGCGTTTTAAACGCAAAGCTTATAAGTCCAACTCCCTAGACCTATTGGCTGATTCTCCACTTAGAGAACCAATTACTGACCTAACTGGACTTCAGTACGAATTCTTCTCCTCCGTCATAGAGCCAACTCCGGATCAATTCACACAAAAGCAAGCCTCTGTTACTCATACTGAGGAACAAGCCAAGACTCCTAAAAATCCAATCTCTGCCGAGCAAGAGCTCGAAGTTCAAGCTGCTCAAGAAGGTGAGCGAGCAAAGGAAAATCCTGTCCATATAAGTTCTGAAGTAACTCCTCCTGCACCAACTCAACTTCAGACTGATACTGAGCAGGTCAACATCTCTGCCGATCCACCTCTTCCTAACCCAGTTTCACAGAATGTTGAACAGTCAGTTCCTGGTGCTGACTTAAACAAAAGTCCAGCCGTTGACCACGCTGGCCCATCTGGTTCTGGTAAACAACCTACTCCTCCACCATCTGGTACTATTCTAATTCCGGCCGCTGAGCATCATCCTGATGAAACTTATACGTACCTGAATCATTAACTCAGCTCAATCCCTACTCCAGGATATTAACCAATCTCATGCCGATGCTGCTGGGTCCGTTAACGTTGAGTCAACACAACTTACTTCCGTCACTCAGCTCCTGAACGAGATCAAGGGTCTCAAAGATCTTGTGAGTGTCATGACCACCTTTCAATCTCAACAACCTAAGCAAGACTCAATAAAGAAGCTGGCTGAACTCCAGTTAATGATGGTCAACCACATGGATTCCCTCCAAGGACAAATCAACAATCTTTCAGCTGTGAACTCGGAATATGTAACTTCTGTTGAGTTAAATCAACACTTCACTAAGCTGAACTCTGAGCTAACCCATGCTAGTGAGTTAATTTCCTCCTCTTCCCAGTGTTCCATCGAGCAAATTAGCGAAGCCGTCCATCTAATCAACTTGAGTAAAGAAGAGATGGATACTGATATGGTGAACACTAATGAAATTCTGCAATACTCGCAAGCCACATTCAAACACGTCCGCTATACCAATGCTCAATGTTAGTTCTACGATTCGGCCTTGATCAAAATGTATCATCAAGCTTATGCCAGGCTGACTGACACGCTGACCTAGATTGGAAAATCACAGGAATATATTCTCAGTATGCTTAGTGCATCTATTCGAGTCCCCGGATCCATTAGAGATGATGGCGTTCCTGTTTTCGACGGTCTCAGGGAGAGCACGAAACAGCTTAAGGCGTACTCAGTGAGATTGACTCGTGCTGTTCTGAATGACACATTCGCTCCTCCTCAGCCCGATGCTGGCAAAACGGGGGAGACAGACCGAGCTGATGGAACTCAGCAAAACTTGGGGGAAGCATCCGGTAGTCAGCAACAACGAAATGCCAAAGGAAAAGGCATTGCTAACCAAGCCCAAGTCAACAGGAGGAAATAGATTAGTTAAATCATAGAACTTGGTTTGTAATGTTTATTTGGCACAGTCTATCCTTTCTTGTATGCTGACTAACTATCTATCCTTATGCATTTGTTTCAAACTGACTTATCTACACGTGATGCTTATTTATGCTATATGCTGAACTATCAGAACAAACACACTAACATTAAAAAGGAATATGCATGAGAAAAATGCTCAACACACACTAGCTCTGATACATGAATACATTTGCTCTAATACATGAATCCACACATGTAATCTTTCTGATACCTAAACTGATCATGTATCAAACTGAGTAAATAAATGTTCCAAGTATTAAACTCTTCTGAAAACTAACCTAGGCTCATCTGAATTAGATCTTAGAAGGTCTAGAATCAAACTAAGTCAGTATAGGCATGTCTTACCTTTTACTCGATTAAATCTTAAAAAGTTTAGAGTTAAGATAATGGATGCAACCCTTACGGGGGAGTAATTTCAGAAGAATGAAAGATAATTCAATCATGGGGAATTTCAAAACTGAGTTCCATAACTAAATATTTTGCCAACATCAAAATGGGGGAGTTTATTGAAGCACCTTTCCACATAATTTTGATTTGATCACATGATCCATGATTAAGACAATTAAATTTAAGTGCTTTGATTTAATTATACTAATGTGTTTGTTCAATGCTAAGTATAAAAGTATTTATAAGAACAGGAATTAAGTAAGACAGAATTCAGTCAGCATGATAACATAGCACGGGCTCAGAAAAGAATAACTCAGTACGAAAGAAGAAAATATTTCCTAAGTATCGAAGCTTACAAATGAAGCTGATCAAAGAAGCTGAGTAAAAAGCAACTCAGCATGAAAGAAGAGAAGTCTTCTTCGGAACTATATCTTGCAAAATGAAGCTGACCTTGGAAGCTGAGTGAAAAAGCAACTCAGTATCGGAAATAGCAACAACGGCTATCAAAGTCAAACTGTGTGTTTTTCAGGACAGCACCAATGATCCGTTTGCTAAAAGACAAGATCCGACAGAGATCTGCGCTAAATCAGAAAGCTTTAGAAATATGCATGGATACAGTTTCGAGATGCATGGGTCAACTGTCCGCTAGCTAAAAGACGAAATCTGTGCTAGAAGAAAAACCTACGAGAAGAAGACAAGCCTGCTGCCTGCCGAATTCAAACGACGGGATTGGCCTGCAAATCAGAAGCTGACCAGAACAATGACGCAAGCAAAGAGCCGTTTGAATTCAATGGATAGATCCGAATTCAAATGATTGTGTCTTCAGATTTCATCTATAAAAGGACAAGTACACTTCTTGGATCCTTTGCCGAAATACAAGAGAAAAAGTATACACATACAAAGCACATCAAAACAAGAAAAAGATCTTACACCAAATTTCTACCTCTGTGTAAAAGCTAGTTTGATTTTGTAATCATCTAAAGTGTTCTTTGTCTGAAAAAGAACAAGTTTGTATCAATTGTAAAATTGAGAGAGTGGTGCTGAGTACTCGGTTTTAAGTACTCAGTGGTAGAGAAATCTAGGTGTTCGGTTATAGCACTTAGTAGGAGTTGAGTAGACGAATAGAGGAAGGTACTCTTGCATATTCAACTGCCTTGTGAACGGTTTGTGCTCTACCTTTAAAGAGCTCAGTATTGGATTGAAAATGCCCAGAGAAATTCTGGGGACTGGACATAGGCGGAGAGGCCGAACCAGGATAAGTCGCGCTGAGTAATTTCTAACTCTCTCTCAATATATATATGTATGTGTTGGTTGATATATTTACTAAGTATATAAATTGTTTAAGCTGACACTGAGTTAATCAGAGTGTTGAGTTGGAAGCTGACCACAAAAGTGTCATTTCCCAACTCGCAAATAAAACAGTTCTAGTCAGTATCTGACTAAAGCCGTCTTACGCCTCACTCGATCGTGCTGACCAAAACTGAGTTGTAAAACTTAAAGAATTGTATTAAGTCAGCATAATTCAAAAAGAAATAGTTACATTAGTTCCTAACCCCCCCCCCCTTGGAACTAATTACACGGGACCAACATCGCGTCCACAGGGATTGAAGATCAAAACTTACTAGAAAAACGTTGCAGAATAAGGTGTTTGTTATGTGTGACTTCTTTATATTGACGTTTGTTAAGATTTGTTGGCAACAGCACTACGTACCACTTCTAAGTATAGAAAAATGACTACTTGATGATGATAAACAAGCAGAACAGGCTAAGCACAGCGGAACAGGTTACCTTAAGTTCCTAAACAGCCTAATCAGTCATGAATGATGCAAATGAAGTCAATGTTTCTGCTTTAATGCTCACTTAAGTCAACTCTCGTGTGTTCTTAAGATTCTAAGACTTACTAAAACCCACAGCGTCCTAAAGGTTTGTTCTTTCTTGCATTAAGATCGAAGCAGCATTTCAAATGAGAAAACCCTTGATACAACAACCTAACATGTCTGCTTCGGGGTTGGATGTTTGATAGAGAGTTCGGTGAAGATGAAAGCAGTGTCCTATCATTCATCTAACACAAGCATATATGCATAAGCACTGAAATATAAATCCTCATCAAACACATCATAAGTTAACACCATTCATTCATTAATAGACTTAAGAAACTTACATCACCGGCCCCAACTGGCCGAGCCTATTCAAAAGGTCTACTCACTCATACAGGCGAGTGAGCAATCTGCTGGTTCAAAGCTCTGAAACTCAATCTATGGAGCTATCTTTCTTCCGGTACTCCTCCCGGTGCAAAAGTCTATATTTAGTTTAATAAAAAGATGCCCATTTTCCTTCCTTCACTCTATCTATTTAAAGGAAAGGCCAGGGTCAATACGGTACCAAAAGTATCCGAACAAAATATTACAATCCCAAGTCAATTGTTCATAAATCTAAATTGTTAAGAGTAGTGAAGATCCTTTTGACCCTTGAACACTCAAGGGTCGAACTTTCATGTCATCTTGTTGCTTCCGGATTGCTCTTATCCGCCTTTCTGCCTGCAGCTACTGCCACACCTACTTCCCGTCCTGTCGCTGTCCATCATCAGAAGTTCCGGCGTTTGACCGCTGGATCAAAGAATGGCTCAATCTCCTTATGGCATGTGCGAAACAGGCTGCTTCCAGACTGTTCGGCTTAATCTTTCTTATATGCACAAAAGCACCTGTAAGACCTTCTTTCTTGTAATAAAACATAAAAACACCCTTAATTTATCATATTTAATACGTTAAAATGTAGTCAAATTCGTGCCTAATAAATACTTTGATATATTTCAATTTATTCTGAATTTAATTTATTCGTTATATATTTAAGCCTCAAATTAACAAAAAAAAAATAACAAACCAAAAGTTGTTTATAATTTATTTTGGATATATATAATGTATAAAAATAATTTTAAATTAATTGTATATATTTAATGTATATAAGTATTATTTATTTATTTATTACGTCATCCGGTTCGACCAATCCGAGCCATCCGGTCTGACCAAGTGACCCGTGATCCAGTCATCAATCTGGTTTGATGTCCGGTCCGGTTCTGATAACATTGACCCAAGCCACATCTGAATCCGTATCCAATTGGTTGGATCAAAGATGGGGAGAAGCTTAATGTCGCTCATCAGTGTAAGGTTGTTATTTCCATTGAGGCATACAAAGATGAGGTTATGTGTGATGTAGTTGAGATGGACGTGTACCATTTGCTCCTAGGGATGCATTGGCAATTCGATTAGGATGCCTCGCATGCGGGAAGGGACAACATGTACACCATATTCAAAGATGGAGTCAAGTACATTCTTACACCCTTGAGGAGCTTTTCTAGTGGGGAAAACAAATCCATCTTGATTATTTGTCCAACCCGGGAACCACTGCCTAAAGGGAATGCAATGACTTGTCAAGTCTTTGACCTAGTGGTGAAGAGTAATCCATTTCAAAGTGAAGTTAGTTTTGATGGAGTGATCAAGGCATGCCATGTTCCGTTGATTCCGGGGATTGGATCCACTAGTTTTATACCGATGTTACCCCACAGGCCGAACATTGGCCCTAACCCAAGCAAGCAATTATTAAGTCAAGCATCCTATCATGTAATTTCCACACTCATTGTTGTATATTTTGTTCACTCACTCAAATTGAGAGTTATGACATATTTGTTAGGAAGACATACGTTATATGTTCTTACTACAGAGCATCAGCTTATAAGGAGGAGATTCAGGGTCGGGAAGTATGCCAAAAATGACCTCGATATACGGAGCCAGTAGGGGGACTATCAGGATGCCCGAAATCAGTTGACTCCAAACCATATTGGGATTATGGAGGACTTCAAAGCAAAGTGCACCCCCTATAAGCGTATGGTTAGGGGTGTTCAAAAACCGAACCGGCCTGAAATAACCGACCGAACCGATGAATTTCGGTTTTTTTGGTTCGATTTTCGGTCTATTAGGTTCGGTTTCAGTTTTTTTTTATAATATTTCGATAATTTCGATCGGTTTGGTTTTTAAATCAAAATTACCGAATTAACCGAACAAACCGAAATAAATTAAATATAATTAGAAATTAGATTTATTATATAATTAGTGTATGTAATTTATTGTTCTCAGTTATATTTGATTTAGAATTATATTATTAGAATCTTTGTTAAGCATGATAGTTTTTGGATTGTCTGTAACTGATTATATTATTGGTCTATTATTTAATGTTTGTCTACCATTTTATTACAATTATATTTGAAATTAAGAATGATTTTATTTCTATATAAAATTTATATGTTTTTTCTTTCTATTCTTTTTTTTTCTTTCAATCCAAAAAGAAAAAGAAAAAAAAATTATTGTATATATAAGTAAATATTCAACAATATCATTAACAGTGTAATATTAACCTTACATAAAAATAATTGTTGATGAAATTTTTTAATATAAGGAAACCAAATAACCGAACAGAACCTACCAAAATAATTTGATCAGTTCGGTTCGGTTATTTATTATTATTTGGTTCGGTTCAGTTTTTATTTTTGAAGCTATTCGGTTTTTAGTTAGTTCGGTTCGGTTTTCAGACCGAACCGACCGATGAACACCCCTATGTATGGTATCACCCTTGAACCATGGCAAAGAGCCTTGATGGAGAAATGAGCATGAAGTTTCAATAACTCGAGTTTGTGAGATAGTGTATTCGACGATCACCTTAAGCCTCGATAAGTTATCAGTGGCCGGGAGTGGTTCCATCGAGCTCAAGGTGGGCAAAAGAGTTATTGGGAGCACGGAGCGAATAACGCATGTAGGGGGGCGCGTTATTTCTTACCCTATAATAGACTTGGCGTCCAAATCTTTTCGAGAAAGGGAGTATGATACAGACATCTTCCTCAAGAACTCAAGCCAAAACGAAGGAAGGCCTCACACGGCGTGTGCCCTCCGCCACACGGCGTGTGAGATGAGAGGCGAATGAGGATTGTGGGAAATTACTCCCATACGATGTGTCACCATGGGCACATGCCGTGTAGAGTAGCTACTGAACCCTTGGAACTCAGAGTGTAATTCACACGACATGTGACTATACCCATACGTCGTGTGAACTTGTGAATAGGGGGCATGGAGGAAGCGTCGTCGAAGCTTGGCTGTCAGAGATTTAGGGCCACACGTCTTGTGACATACTCACATACCGTGTAGGGTGACTTTTCCAGCAAACTGACAATGAGACAAGACTGTCGGCTTTACTATTCACTCCCTTTAATTATTATTTTGCCACTGTTCTTATTTACTATATTGTCATTTAGGTTTATTAACCTAAAAGTCTTTTAACCACTTATTCCCTCATTACTCCTATCCTTTTCTTTATGTTTTGTAACCCTAGCTAGGGTGTTTAAGTCTTTTACATGTTAATTGAGAGAGGGAGTTAAGTCTATTTATTTGTAAAGATGAACCTTTATGAAATCAAATCAGAATATTCAAGCCTCCATTGGAGCAAAGTTCTACCTTTCTTGGGATTAACTCCTTCAAGTAGAGAAGAAACTTTTCGTTGATTGATGATTAAAATCAACAAGTTGGTGATTAGTCCGTATCAAAATTAAAACCGGTTGAAGAAGTTATATCGTTATCGGAATATATATAGAAGTTGTAATGGAAGATCGGTGTTTGACATGATGTTTTTGTGTATTTTATCGAGAGTTTGTTGGGAGCTAGAATTTTGTTATGGAAGTAATGTTGAAGATTAGTTTGGTTACTAAACCTTTATACATTGTTTGGTAATTTAAAAATACTGAAAACAATATTAGTTTTGATTTTATAGTATTTAAAATATAATCCATGTTATTTAACATTTTTTAAATTGAAACACAGCTAGGCTCTGTTTTTTTATTGTTGAAAAAAACTGAACTGAACTGAATTGAACTGAACTGAATACTACTGAACTGAACTGAACTTAATTGAACTGAATGCTACTGGATACTAAACTGAGCTGAATTGAGTTTAACTGAATGCTACTGAACTTAACTGAATGCTACCGAACTTAACAATAATGATGATATTAGACTTTAAAATAATTTTAACGATAATATTGGACATTGATAAGCTTATAATAATAATAATCATATCAATAATAAATAAATATATTATTAAATATAAAACTAAATTGAATATCAAATAAAAGTTCGGCTTGATAAAATCTTGGCTCTATAAAAGCCTATAAAATTAAATAAAAACGAGTTTAATTTAAATTAATACAAATACAAATTTACATATAATTTAAAGCCCATCAAATTAAATATAAATTTTCATATGAATACAAACTCTTAACTTTTTATTACAATTAAGGGTTAAGGTGCAAAAATACCCCTAACGTTTTGGGTCAGGAGTAATTTTACCTCTAACGGCTAAAATGATGCAATTTTATCCCTAACATTGATAAATTTGAGAAATAATTCATAATATGGATGCAATTCCTGATTTTCAAATATGGATGCATACTTTAATTTTATTTTATTTTATTAAACGATATATACTTTAATAAACTATAATTTCTTGACTTTTATATAATTTATAGATAATGATAAACTATAAATAATAATAATAATAATAATGATAATAAATAATGATAAATAATAATAATAATAAATTATATATAAATAATTATAATTATAATAAACAATGATAAATTACTGAATACTGAAACTGGATACTGAAATTGAAGAATTAACTAAACTGATTGCTACTGAACTGAACTAAATTGAATTGAACTGAACTGAACTGATTATTACTAAAATTAAATAATAAAAAATATGATGTTATTAGTTTTGATTTTATGGTATTTAAAATATAATCCATGTTATTTAACATTTTTTAAATTGAAACACAGTTAGCGTTTAGATGAAATATCCCTTAATTTTTTGTTTTTTACTTCAGCTGAGCAAAAAAATGGTAAGCCTCGGGTTTAGTTATTTTTATATTTTTTCCCCAACCTTTTTTTTTTTGAATGAATATATATATATATATATATTTTTGGGAAAAGTATAAAAATAAACCTTGTGGTTACACTCATTTTCGAACAACACCCATGTGGTTTGAAAGTTTGCAAAGTGGTACCATGTACTTCATTCCGTTAGCAAACACATACCAAATTGACTAACGGTGTTAAAAGTCAAAGGGAAAAGAGTTAATTTGGTCCTTATATTTATTTATTTTTATAAATTGACCTCATTATTATCTAATTATTAAAAACAAACTCTAAAATAAAAAATAAAAATCAAATATACCATCTTCTCCCTATCTCTTTAATTTCTTATTTTTTTTCTTCTTTCACTCTCATCTTTGTTAATTTCTCTCTCTAAAATCAAATGAATTTCCTTATTTTCAATTAATGACACTTATACTGTCTCTTCCCCTCTCTGGCCTAACCATTTTCAATACCCACTTCAGTACCTGTGCATAAACTATTCCAGAAAAATTACTAAACTTAAAAAGAAAAAAAAAAGTTATCTATTTTTTCTCAATTTTGGACATTGGGGTCTGGATTTGAAGGTTGAACAAAAACATCTAAAGACTTTTGGCGACGAAGCTTCAAATGCTTGGCAATGAAATCGTCTACCGCTCTCTGAAATTCTTCAACACTCAGTTTTTCACCTCGACATGAAACGTCACCGTTCTCTACTCTGCTCTTAGCCTTGTCCATGAACTTCTCTGTCTCCGATCGCCGCAGCTTCATCGTCTCTTTCTCCTACCATTCTACCTTTTCCGATTTCCACCTCGGATAAACTTTCGGGGGAGTATCAGATTCTGAATCTGAAACCAAGGACTTCTCCATTACTATAAGATTGTCATCATCACCTACGACGGCGACATTATTCAGTTGAGAGATTATTTCCTTGTCTTGGAATTCAACCTCCTTAGGCAGAGGAGTAGAAGAATCCTCTTCCGAGGACAATGGCAGTTGAGTCTCAGCACTGTCTGCGGCGGGATTCTCTCCGGAGAATCTGTCAGATTTGACGATGAGAGTAAGAATGATAGCGTTGCAGAGCAAGAAAGTAAAGAGCGGTAGCGGACAAGCGATAACTCCAGCAATTTGACTGAAGTAGTCGCCAGAAATTCTAAGGAGAAAGAGAAGGTGATTGAAGATACAAGAAAGAAGCAGCACAACGAAAAAGCTTTGTTAAGGTGGGAAGGTGATTGAACCATGAAATGGAAGTAGGTGTGTTTTCTCTTTCATGGCATCAAAATCGAAGAAGTCAATGTATAATCGGAGTAAAGAGTAATTATAATCGAAGAAAGCCATTGTTCATCTTGAAAATGGTCAGGCTAGAGAGAAGAAGAGAGAGTATAAGTGTCATTAAATTGAAAACATGGAAATTCATTTGATTTTAGTGAGAGAAATTAACAAAGATGAGAGAGAAAGAAGAAAAAAAAAAAGAAATTAAAGAGAGACGAAGAAGATGGTATATTTGATTTTTAATTTTTATTTTACGGTTTTTTTTTGTGATAATTAGATAATAATGAGTCAATTTATAAAAATAAATAAATACAATGACCAAATTAACTCTTTTTCCTTTGACTTTTAACACCGTTAGTCAATTTGGTATGTGTTTGCTAACGGAATGAAGTACATGGTACCACTTTGCAACCTTTCAAACCACATTGGTGTTGTTCGAAAATGAGTGTAACTACAAGGTTTATTTTTATACTTTTTCCTCTCTTTACGACCATTTTATCGTGAGAAGAAGGGACCATAAAATTTTAAACTGAGCCCTTATTGGCTGGGCCTATTTTGCAGCCTCTATATCCTTCCCGCTGACTGGTTGTGCCAGTGCTTGCTTTCTTTGTATCTCATAAATGTTTTCTTGTATTTTTTTTCCCCACGTCTACAAACTTAAAATTTACTACAGTAAAACCTCTATATAGAAATACTTTATATAGGAATAACCTCTATTTTGTTATAAAAAAACTCGGTCCCAACTTGGGTCCGGTTATAAATAGGAATAAACTCCCAAATGTTATTTGTTATACACTTTTCAAGTCCCACCTTTAGAAACTATGCCTCTATATAGTACTATATATATTAAGAATTCAAACTAAATTATAAAATATTAAAAAAAAAACTATTGAAATTATCTATGAGTGGGAAACACCCTATTATTATTTAGGAAATATATTATTGATTGATTTGTATTAGGCATAATTATAGGGCTTGATTATAGGCATAATTATAAGGCTTGATATTGTAAACTTAGGCATAATTATAAGGCTTGATTTTGTAAACTTTTGGGTATTGATTATAGACATAATTATAGGCATAATTATACCAACCTCTATTTAGTAATAACCTCCCAATTGTTATATAAATAGTTCGGTCCCAAGTGTATTCCTATATAGAGGTTTTACTGTATTACTCTTTATTTTAATGTTTAAAAACTTCAAGAACTCTTAAAATGTTCTTAAGGAAACTGTTGGAAAATAAAACTTGATCAGTTTCTAAAAATAATTAATTTGTCTAGATACAATAAAACTTGCCAGAGCCTCTCAGTGTTGTGATGTCCATCTCGTGGGATGGAGCAGGTCAAGAGAGGGGGTTGTGAAGCTGAATACTGATGGTTCCTGCCTCAGTAACGGTAAGATTGCGGCTGGAGGTGTGCTTAGAGATGTAGGGGGCGTCTGGCTTTCTGGGTTCTCCCAGAATTTAGGGTTGGGTTCTTCCTTTTCTGCGGAGCTCTGGGCTATTCTTACTGGAATCAATCTTGCTAAAAGGCTGGGTGTTAAGAGGCTCTCTGTGGAGTCTGATAATTTGGAAGCAATCAAAATGATTTCTGAGAATCATTCTATGGGTCTTAACAGTCGCAACCTCATCAAAGCTATTATAAGGCTTTGCTCCTCCTTTGAGTTCGTAGAGTTCAGACACATTTTTAGAGAGCAGAATCGTGTTGCTGATCGCTTGGCGGCGGCGGGCCATGAAGGGACGTTAGGCGTTACTACCCTTCCTGTTTCCCCTAGTTTCATCTCTCATCTTCTCTTAGAAGATAGGATTGGGGTTAGCTTCCCTAGGCTAATTCCTGGGTAGTTTGTTGTTATTCGTTTTTCTTTTCCTTTTCTACCAAAAAAAAAATTAAATGTAGTAATAATTTAAAAATATGAGGGCATTTAATGAATTTTGGAGATAATTTTATTATTATTGAATATAAATGGGAGAAATAATAGAAGAGTTGGATCTTAGTGTCAAATTGAGGCCCTATCACATCAACCATGAGAAAATTAGGCTTAAAACAAATCCCCACTTTAAATTATTTAAAGTGATACGTGATTTTGAATTTATTTAAAGTGATGTATTGTCTGTATTATTTAAAATGGTATAGACTTTGATTTGTCTAAATTATATTTTGATTTATATATATATGAACTAAGAAAATTGATCATGTAACTTTAATAAATTTATAAATAAGATCTCTGTAAATTTAAAGGGTTGATAATAATATTATTATGGTTCGAGAGAAACTAACAATATCTATTCGGAAACTGCGATGGAAATGTATTGAATCAAGAAAGAATAATAAACTCTTTATTATGACGTTTTATCCTGTCTCCGCTTATGAATCAATTTTTTAAACCAAGTTAAGTAAACAATTTTTTTTTTTTTATCCATTTATAACATATATATGTTAACAATATATGGGTTTCAATTTGATATAAAGAGGCTAGTGCCCTATAAACTCTCAAGGAATGAACCCTAACCCTAAATTCAATTACTAATATTTTTTAATTCAGTATTTAATTTTATACTTTCAATATTTATAATATTCAATATTTAACATTTCAATGCTCCTTTTGTTATCACTTAATTTTTAAATTTTAAACTATAATATTTAAATCTTTATTAACCAAATTATTTGTAGAAATCAAATTCAGTTAAAAGATTATTATTTATCTAATATGCATATCAAAATTTAATTTTTTTTCGATAGAAGTGTAAATATATTAGCTCAAAAGGCAGCAAGATCATTACAAACAGCTGGCCAAACGACTGAGGGACAGTCCTCCATCATAAAGATAGGAGCCGTCAGTTCATTAGCCTAGGAAGCAAGGCTATGGGCAACCTTATTTCCTTCTCTACTTACAAAAGTAAAATCACAATTAAGAAACCCCGTCTTGAGGTTTTCAATTTCGGCATATGAGTGGTAAATAGAGGAGGTCGGGTAGAGTTTTGAAGCAATTGTATCCACCACCAGTTTAGCATCGGATTCTACAATAACAGTTGTGAAGGAACAATCATTCGCAAAAATCATACCCTGAATAATTGCTTGGGCTTTTGCTTCCTCAACTGACACACTTGGCCCCAACGAAATTCCAGCCGAGGCTAGAACAAGACCACTATCGTCTCGAATAATAATTCCGACCCTGCAAGAACGACTATTATCCCCCCAAGAGGCATCACAATTAATTTTTACAACACCAGGGGGGAGGATGCCAGACTTTTTTAGGATCAAGGAAAGAATTATTCGAGCCATGAATGGCCGGGCTAGCCTCCCTTGGCATATTAGCTTGTTTGTACTCGGCTATAAATCGCTGCACTTTTTCCAGAATAAAAGAAGAATCAAACCATTGTTTTTCATGAACCATTTTGTTTCTCCTGTACCAAATCCACCATAACAGCACAATTGTAAATTCCAGTTCATCCTTAGACAGTAAGCTGTTGCATCTTGCTAACCAGTCCATGGGATTCATTAGGATCAGCTTATCCATACGGACTGGCAAGCTTACCTGTTTCCAAATCTCAGCAGCCCAGGAGCAGTAGAACAAGGCGTGTAGTGTATCTTCTCCCTACAGGCCACAGCATGGGCAGTTGGTCTCCACATCAATGCCGCAGTGAGCCAGCGTTGACATGGTAGGCAGTAGGGAGCGGATGACTCGCCAAAGGAAGTGCAAGATTTTAGGCGGTAGCGACAATGCCCAGGCGAGTTTGAAGAGTGAAGGGTCTGCTGAACTTGATGGGGATGATTTGCCTGCAAAATGAAGATTTTCGGTTAGGTAATAACATGATTTAACAGAGAAGTGTCTGGACCGAGTTAGGCCCCAGTAAATCTCATCGCTTGGTAATCTAGGACTGATCTGCAGTTTAATTATTTCATCAACATCGCTTTGCATAAAGCTTGTATGTAGTTTCCCACGGTCCTAAGAACACGAAGCGTGATCAATTAATTTCGCAACCGTGGATGGTTTCGGATTGGTAAGGGCGAGGAGGGGTTTTTTGAAGTTCAAGGAGGGGATCCAGTTATCTTCCCACACTCTGATGTTTTCCCCATTCCCCACTCTCCAAAACAGCCCCTTTCGGACCACTTTCTCAATTTCCCGGATACCTTGCCAGAAAAAACTCGATGCTAGCTTCACTGGTGCATCGAATAGATTAGAGTCTCGAAAGTATTTTTCCCTAATTATTCTACTGCACAGCGATTCGGGATTTTTTAATAGTCTCCAGTACTGTTTAGCTAACATCGCAATGTTGAAGGATCGAAACCATCGGAAGCCTAAGCCGCCCTCCGATTTTGATTTGCATACCACATCCCAAGCTAACCAGTATACTGGGTGTTTCCCCTTGTTTCCACCCCACCAATATCTGCTGATAAGACTTTGTATCTCTATATAGAAGGACTCTGGAATTAAAAAACAGGACATCACGTACTGAGGTATGGTTTGTACCACAGTTTTTATCATCACCTCTTTTCCCTCGGCTGATAAACAATGTTCCTCAAAACCCTGTAGCCTCCTTTTAATCCGATCCCTTAAGGTTGAAAAAACAACTTTCTTAGATTTGCCAATTATAGTTGGAAGCCCCAAGTAGCGAGGTAGAGCTCCCGTCTCCACTACATTAAGAAAGTTAGTGATATCCAACCTTCTTTGAACTGGAACTCCACAGCTAAAGAAGATCTCAGATTTTTCAAAGTTGATCATCTGACCAGAAGCATCCTCATATGCCTTTATGATTGCTTTAATCACTCCAAGCGAAATTTGCTCTTCCAAAGATTAAAGAATCATCTGCAAAGAAAAGATGTGACACAGGAGGTGCAAATTTGTTAACCTTAATGCCGTGAATAATTCCCTCTGACTCTGCTTTCCTAATTTTGGATGATAGAGCTTCAGCACAGATAAGGAAAAGATAAGGAGAAATGGGGTCCCCTTGTCTTAATCCCCTTGACGGTTTAATAACCCCCTTTGGTTGACCGTTAATTAGGAAAGACATTGATACCGAACTAACAGAGAGCATTAAAAGGTTGACAAACCGAGGAGGGAAGTGCATCGCTTCAAGAGCCTGGCGAAGAAACTCCCATTCAATTCGATCATATGCTTTACTCATATCGAGTTTCAAAGCAAAGTTTCCTCGGGCCCCTTTCAACCGGGTTTTCATACTGTGGAACGCCTCAAAGGCAATTATAGCATTATCAGTGATTGCTCTCCCCGGAACAAAAGCAGACTGTGTTTCATAGATTAGATCCGTAAGAACGCCTCAAAATTTAATTTTTACATATTAAAGGTAGTTTGTTTTTGTAATTTCTGATATAACCACATTATATATATAGACATATAATATTTGTAACATTTAAAAATGTTAATTTATATTCTAAAAAACATGCTAATTTCAAATGAAAGTCCTACTATCATTTAGTAATAGAGTATTCAATTATAATGATTAGGGATAAATTGTAAAAATATTTTCACATTAGGCAATTTTATTTATAATATTTATAAGTTAGATCAATTTTATTTCTAACTATAATTTTATTTTACGTAATCATAAATTTCATTACTATTACTTCACTTTACTTGTATGTCATGTTATAACTAATCGGTAACATATTAAAAACACGTGAATATTTTTTTTTAAGTTGAGAAAAATATCTTATATGTACACATTTGTTTGATATGGTGTAGGAAAAATATCTTATATGTACACATGTGTTTGATATGGTGTGGAACAATAAATAAATTTTTGTTACGTATGTATACGTATAAATGAAGATAATGAGATTCATGACCGTGTAGATTCTTTTGTTAATAAGGATTTCATTAGACCAACTTTCAAATATTAAAACTTAATTTAACCCAACATCAAGATATTTTATATATTGTTTAAGGAGGAAGAAGAAAGTTCATTCTTCCTCCTCTCAACAGATTAGGTTTACTGTAAGTTTTCTTTATTATATTTCTTTTCAGTCAGTGTTTATATATTTTATTGGATCTTTTTATCTGTTTGAATTGTATCCGTTCTCCATTATTCTACTATTTATACCTTTTTCGGATTTAGGAAGAGCGGAAACGATTTATTTTATACATGGATCAATATATCTACGTGCAAGACCGGTCCTGACAATTTAAGGGCCATAGGCAAAATAAGTAATAAAGACCCCTTTAATAATAAAAAATTTATATATAACAAAATAGGTCTTTTAAATTTTTTTATCAATGGGGTTTCGGAAAGAAATAGACCCTACTATATAATTTTATCATTATTTATATTAAAAAAAATAAATTTCATATATACATGTAAAGGCTAAAAAAAAATTTGGGCCCCTCGAGCCCTGGGCCCTAGGCAGGCGCACCCTGGGCCTATGCCGAGGGCCAGCCCTGTCTACGTGGTTGCAACAAAAGAAATGACTCAGATCTGAATGTTCAGAATGATTTAAATGATGAAGATTCGATTGCAGTGTTTTTCTACGGATTTGGATTTCAATGAAGTATATGTTTTATTGTTTTTATGTTTGTTTTGTACCTTTTATGATTTTTTATGCTATTTGTAGTAATTTTCGTCTCATTGTGGATTTTGTAAGGTTTTTACATTTTCCGTTTCTTGTTGTACTTGTTCTTTTCGTATCTAATGAAGATGTATGCATTTTCATAAAAAAAAAATAATAATAATAAAAAAAAAAATCAAATTAAAACTCATGACTTAATCAAGAAAAATAAAAAAGATCATGGGCCTAAGAATACATTTTTCTCTATCATTCTCAGCATACTGTAAAGGACTTCCATACCCTTCATCCGAGCAGATTGACTCCGGCGTTTCTCAATTGAAGATAACATCCGATAGCATCGTTTGCCTACTCATTCAGAAAGCGTTCACGCCACTGAACGGCGAAACGCTTGCCGCTTTTTCTCAATTTTTGCCGCCATGACCACTATTTCAGACTTGTCTCTTTTCCGGTCAGCACCTTCTCTCATTCCTTCACTCTCCAAACACTATGTAAATAACACTATCCTCCACAGACCATTCAAACTCCGGTGCTCAATCACAGAGCAGCCTTCCACAATTTCCCCATCTAATTCTGGCGGAAAATCCAAAAACGGCGAAGGAAATTCTTCCTCACTGGATTGCGTGATTGTAGGAGGTGGAATTAGTGGTCTCTGCATTGCTCAGGCTCTCGCCACCAAGCATCGAAATGTTGCTCCCAACGTTATTGTCACCGAGGCCAAAGACCGTCTCGGTGGCAACATCACAACCATCGAAAGGGACGGTTATCTCTGGGAAGAGGGTCCCAACAGTTTCCAGCCCTCCGATCCTATGCTGACCATGGTGGTATGCATCCAATTTCCTTTTCATTTTCATGATTAAGTAAACGATCTGTGATGAAAGTTTTCCGTAATTGAAGCGTATTTGTTGAATTCGTTGATTTGATTGTATTATAGGTGGATAGTGGTTTAAAGGATGATCTAGTTTTGGGGGATCCTAATGCGCCCCGTTTTGTATTGTGGGATGAACAATTGAGGCCAGTTCCATCCAAGCCAGCTGACTTGCCGTTCTTTAATTTGATGAGCATTGGTGGAAAACTCAGAGCTGGTTTTGGTGCACTTGGACTTCGGCCTCCACCACCAGTTTGTCCTCTTAAACTTTCTTATTATAAGTATAATGTAATTAGAAATGGTATTAAACAATTTTATCTTCTCGTAACCTTACAATTCTTCAAAGTGACAGGGACGTGAGGAATCAGTTGAAGAGTTTGTGCGTCGTAACCTTGGTGATGAAGTTTTTGAGCGTTTGATAGAGCCATTTTGTTCTGGTAAGCTATTTTATTCTTATCTTTCAGTGTACTTGTCACAATCTCATAAAGTTCTGGTACCAGACATAATATAGTATCTAACATAAGTTCACATAACTTATTTTTGATTCCGGTGTAAAATCTAACTGATGCAGCATATCTCAAAATGATGAATGCAATTTATTGTAATTACACTTCATGCTTAGCTCAAGTCCTCTTTGGTTCTTCTCTCCTAATTACGATATGTATAATGTACCTCAATGGAGGAGGATTGCCTCACATATATAAGGAGTCATATAACTCCCTAATTAAGCAATGTGTGGTATCTAACACACCCCCTTACGTCCAGAACCATCTAGAGCATGAAACAAATATCTATGGGTGACACAACATTGAGTACAAGGCTCTTATACAATGTAACCAAAGGCCTAATTCACCCCAAAAGCATCTCAAATGATGAGGGATTGCCTCACATATCTAGGAATCATATAGATCTCTAATTAAACAATGTGAGATATCTAGCACATTTTTATCTTGCACTTATCATGAATTCATTTGATATCTATGTCATTGTCAATCCATGCCATGAACAAATCTTAAAATGTTTCCTTATGATGTGTTATGATTATTGTTATTGGTATCATTTATGGCTTATTCATCAATTTGTTGTTTGGTTCATTTATTTTAGTCCTTTAGCATGCATCTAGTGAATTAGTTTTGTTATATAATGTAACTTCTTTCATGGCCATGGTTTTCTTGTTACATGCCTTACAAGAAGACAGCAAAATGGGTTAGTTGTCTATGTTGTTGCTGCCAAAAATTATATAATGGCACCATCCAAATAAAAGTCAGTTGATCACCCCAGGCATGATCTATGTTTCTCAAACTTATTAGTTCCCGAGTGGAAATTTTTGCCAAGTTCAAAAGATTTTAATTTTCTGTATGTCTTGACAAGATTATGTTTACTGGGACTTATATATATTTGTTATGTGCAGGTGTTTATGCAGGTGATCCTTCAAAACTAAGCATGAAAGCTGCATTCGGAAAAGTCTGGATGCTAGAGCAAAATGGAGGTAGTATCATTGGTGGTGCTTTTAAAACAATCCAGGAGAGGAAGAAAACACAAAAGCCTCCTCGGGACCCGTAAACCATCTCTTTGCCTTGAGAAAATCTTATTCTATCTATTTTCGTTGGATTTCTTAACAAAAATAGTAAGTCCTTGCAGGCGTCTACCAAAACCAAAGGGCCAAACAGTAGGGTCTTTTAGGAAGGGACTTATTATGTTGCCCGAGGCAATTGCATCAAGGTAACATTTCTTTTATTGGAATTGAATTTCATGAAAAACGAAGGGTCACTTTACATGGTTATGTATCATTTAGACCATCGCTAAAGTAATTGCCTGATCATCTGTGTTGGTGTTGCAGGTTGGGTAGCAATGTCAAATTATCTTGGAAGCTTCTAAGTATCACTAAATTGGACAGTGGGGAGTATAGTTTAACATATGAAACACCTGAAGGATCAGTTTCTTTGCAGACCAAAAGTGTTGTACTGACAATTCCATCCCATATTGCAAGCAGTCTCTTGAATCCTCTTTCTGTATGTTTTTTAACCATATCCGATTTTGACCTTCCTTGCTACTCGTCGTCAGTCGAAAGTTCAATGGTGCATTATGGTCATGTTTTTGTTATTTTATTATTTAATTTAGCAGACCTCTTTTATAATGTAGTTTATGGAGGTTGCTAGTTTATAATGCCAAGGAAAAAGAATTAATCTATATTGGTAGTGATTAGACCCTTGTCCTTTTTATTATTGACTGGGTTTTATGGGAAAACATGGATTCAAGCTGATGCTCTAAATTCAGCAGATTCTGATGGGGAAACACGAGGCAACATTAATTTTTGTCTGGCAATCTCCTGATACCTTCCCATTGTTAGCATGCGAATGTATTAAGTTGGACATTTGTTGTAGGGCATTGCTGCGCGTGCCTCGTGTTATCATCGAAACAAATGGTTTGCGGCCAATTAGTTTCAATGAGGTGATAGCTTATACTTTGTTGAGTCCACTGATGAATCTGTGCTAGATGATTTCTAAAGCCTTTGTTCTTTTAAATAATCCAGAAGAACCTGGTTTTCGTGATGTTTATCGTCAGCATTTAATTTGAAGTTTTTTGTTGGCACTTATTAAAAAGGCCCTTGACCTTCTGATAGAGATCGGGCTAACAGGGCTAATGTGCTGGACCTTAATCAAGGGAAGCCCAAAGTGTGGAGAGTATACACAAGGAGGAGCAAGGGTAATACAGGGCATATTGGTAATTAACAGTAGGAGTTAGTTATTTTGGAATTGATGAGCTGTAAAGGGAATAGGGAGTATAAGAGCATGTGTCAGGGATCCTTTAGGGTATTGAGAATATTGTTATCGGTAATGGCTGCTTAGTGCAGAGGCTCTACTTTTGGGTAGAGAGGGGAATTGAGAGTTCTCAATTCATTTATCTTTCCTGCTTTTCTTCTTCTATTTGTTTCCTACCTTTTTATATCAAAGAATATCAGCATCAGTTGCTCTATAAGTGTTTGTGTGAACTGTCATTGAGAAATACTTACTTGTTGTGAGGTTGTGTATCTGTATTTTCTATCACCTTCTCAGGCCAAATTATCTATAAAGTGGCCATGCGTTATCAATCAATAATTTGGTTCGATGGTTGATTGGTTATCTCTCTTTGGTGTTTCGTCCTTCTTTTGGTGTGTGTTTGCAAATGAAAATTTTACAGATATATATTATATATTCCGTGTACACTTCTGGTTACAGACTGCTGCTGGAGAAGCGCTATCAAAATTTTACTACCCACCAGTTGCTGCTGTATCCATTTCATACCCAAAAGATGCAATTCGGACAGAACGTTTAATAGATGGTGAGCTTAAGGGGTTTGGTCAGTTACATCCCCGTACTCAAGGGGTGGAAACTTTAGGTGAGGTTCTTGTAGCATAATCCTTATTTAAATCAATGTGGTTTATCTTGAACATCAACCTGTACCTAAAGACCATGAACAAATCAGTGCCAAACTTCACTCTTATTTTTTTGTTGACGTCTCAGGAACTATATACAGCTCATCGCTTTTCCCCAACCGAGCACCAGATGGGAGAATTTTGCTCTTGAACTACATTGGGGGGGCTACCAATCCTGGAATATTGGCCAAGGTAAGATGACATGTAAAAGAAAAAGATTTCTGTCAGGCATGATGCTAGACATAGATCTAGCTCTTCCGGTTATTGCTCCCAGCTCTCTTGTTGTATAACTCCGTTTTTTGATTTTCACATTTCTTTTTTTACTCTTGACAGAAAGATAGTGAACTTGTTGAAGCAGTTGACCGTGATTTGCGGAAGATGCTCATAAAACCCAATGCAAAGGATCCACTTGTACTTGGTGTTAGAGTGTGGCCTCAATCCATTCCACAGTTTCTGATTGGTCATTTTGATATCCTAGATACAGCAAAAGATGCTCTTAGGGAAAAAGGATTGGAAGGGTTATTTCTGGGGGGAAACTATGTATCGGGTGTAGCTTTGGGCCGATGCGTTGAAGGAGCTTATGAAACTGCATCCAGTGTTACCAATTTCCTTTCCCAGTATGCTTATAAGTAGCATTAGATTCCAGATTGTGTAATGAAATCAATTTTAAGGGTTCAATTTCGCTTCGTCTAGTTCCTGTGAAGTTGTTTAGTAGTGTGTTTAATCAGAGTTTTAGGTCTCTTGTATTTGTAATAGTTCTTTCTGGGTGTTCTTCAATAGCAGTAATAATTTCGCTATTTGTATTCTTTCGTATGCATTTATCTGGCAAAACGTGTTTGATGTGCTTACAAAGTACGTTGCTAGTGAAATGGCACTGATAAACCATGTTCCGGAAGCCACAAGGGTCTAAGATCTCGAGCTACATGATCCGCTGTGAAGTGGCCTTAAAGGCCCACCTAGACCTTTTTTTTTGTTTTGCTAAGTTGGTCCATTACCTATTTCTAGACTGATTAGACACTCTTTTGGTTGATATCTCTAAAATAAAGTTTATTGTTTATTGTGTATTGAATTCGGGGTTTCATTTTAATTACTAAAACCAACCTTTATTAGTACTTGGATTTTATTAGTCATGTTTTTCATCTTCACTTGTTTTATTGTGTAGGACATGGTTTGACTTTAAAGCTTGATACATCTCTAGTTATATGTATTTGTAAAAATAAATAAATAAAAGAAATTGACTAAACGTTTTATTTACTTTCTGAAAATGTTTTATTGACTTCCTGATTTTTTGAAGTGACATTCTGCTTATATTGAATTACTAATATTTTGAATTTGTTTAAAGTGATCTAAGATTTCTCCGCGGACTTAGAAAGCAAGTTAAGAAGGTAAATAGACGTTTCCAAAATATAAGATACAATTGAGAGGGTAAATAGGCAGTTTTTAATATATATGGGACATGCACTAGGAATGTATTAGCCCTCAATAATATGAAAACTTGGATGTAACAAAATCTGGAGAATGGTAAAACAATTAAAAGTGAGTCATAGGTAGGAGCGTTGAAGCAGCCTGGTAGGCACTTGGAATTCCATGATTTCTAACCGTGTCCTTGGTGGGACAATTTGGAAAGTTATCAATAAACAATTGAAGAAAATCAATTGAGATCTTGTGTTAGGCGAAGGCATAGGCACTTGATGGAGAATGGACTTGTAAATGTGCCTTTTAGTAAAAAAGGCTAAGGCTAGGTAAAAGTGAAATTATCCAGGCGGCCAATTGTCTACATTTCCTCAAAAGTCCTCAGTCAATTACCACGGTTAGAGAAAAAAGGTCCATAAACAGGGGACTTGTGCCCCTCAATACTACCTAATTAGAGAGACAACATTGCGTGGAAACATAAAAAGCCAAATCTCAATCAAATATTTGACCCATTACCAACTTTAACTTTTAAGGAAATAGAAATATTTAATGTGCTTCAATAACAATTGGCCATTAACGTTCCGATAGCGACATGTAAATAATTATATTTATTAACGTGTCATCATTTGAATAGTCTAATATTAGTTTAGTCTCGGATAATTGTAAAACTTTTAGCTCACAAATCACTAGTTGAATTACAAGGCAAGTGAGAAAATGAAAAGAAGAAGTGGGAAGGAGAGGGTAAAAGAGGAAAAAGAGAGAAAGTGGAAAAAAACATAATGGTAGGGGTGGTAGGGAACATTTACTTTTCTTTGTGTTTCAATGCAAAATCATGACTCTCTTTTTCACTTAAGCATTTGTCGTATCTTTAGGTCCAAGCAAAGATTTCTTGTTCCCTCCCTCTCCACGTTAAATAAAACAAGGGAGGACTACTCTATAATTTAAGAATTTAGCCCGCTACAAAACTAGTAAACTCATTTCTCAAACCCAAATTGATACACTAAAATTTTGGTTTTTTATTTTGAAAACGGATAGTTAAATAAAATTGAGATATGGTGGAATTTTAGGGATTCGAGAAGTGCTCAGGTAGATGGAAATTTTTGGTTTAGATAATTGTATGGTAGAATTAGACGTTTTTACTGTTGTGGATAATCTGCATTAGTCTTTTTTTATTTTTTCTTATGGTTTTATTTTGGATAATTGTAAAGGTCGTCTTAGTTCTTTTAATGATGTTGTTGTCTCTTATGTTAGTCGTTTTGTGAATAGAATTGCTCACCAGCTGACTAGCATAACCTATTCTATATTAGAGCATCTCCAACACTAACTAGCTATTTGACTCTCTAAAATAATATAAAATATTAGTTTAGCCAAATTTAACTAGCCAAAATTATGTTTTGCTCCAATCATGCTAGCTATATGACTCTCTATTTGATTATTTTATCATTAAAAGTGATTAAATTTAAAGAAGAAAAAGAAAAAGTAGAAAAAAATATAAAGAGGAAAGAGAAAGAATAAATAAAAAATAAAAATAGCTATCCAAAGAGACTAGCCAAATTTAGCTAGTGAAAATGGCTCTCTATTTATTTTAGAGAGCCATGTCACCTTGTTGGAGTGATCATTCTCTAAATGACTAGTTAAATTTGACAATTTAGAGAGCCATGTCACCCTATTAGAGATGCTTTAAGGTTTATATTTTGACCCCATGGATCTCCTAATTCATTTCTTAGTATTTTATATCTTGATTCTTGTTAAAGTAAGTTTATCTTTGTTTTAAAAAAGCAAAATTGAGATATAAACTCATTATATATATATAATTAATAATAAATAAATATAAAATTTCAATAACAATAAAAAATATATAATTTCAATTATTTATATATAAATATAAATATTTATTATTAATTTTTAAATAATGGCAGAATTGGTTCACCCCTCCCCGGTTAAAGAGGTCCAGTTAGTTGGTTGGAGGAAGCCCAGGGAAGGGGTTGTCAAGTTGAATACGGATGGCTCCTGCCTTAGTAATGGCATAATTGCTGCTGGTGGAGTTTTTCGGGATGCTGGTGGCGCTTGGCTGGCTGGGTTTACCCATAACTTAGGTACGGGCTCCTCCTTTACTGCGGAGCTCTGGGGGATCTTGTCTGGCATTAAACTCGCCATTCGCATAGGTGTTAAAAGACTTTCGGTGGAGTCTGACAATTTGGAGGCTATCAACATGATTTCGGATAGACAGGCTGTTTGTCTTAAGAGTCAGAATCTCATTAAAGCCATCTTGAGGCTTCGTCCTGCCTTCGATTCTCTTACCTTCTCCCATATTTATAGGGAGCAAAACCGCGTGGCGGATCGCTTGGCAGCTGCTGGGCATGGGGGATGTTAGGTGTTTCTACCCTTTCCGTTCCTCCTTCTTTTCTGTTACCTTCTCTTCTTGAGGATATGATTGGGATCAGTCTTCCTAGACTGATCCCGGGTTAAGTTTTTGTTTGTTTGTTTTTTTCTTCCCTTCTTACAAAAAAAAATTAATTTTTAAATTAAAAATATTGAAAAACTTTAATTTATTTGTTTAAGTGATTTTTAATTGAATTTTATATTAATTTTTAATAAAAATTATTAATAGTTACCTTGACGAAATATAAATTAACCGATTGAAATAATAGATTTATTGATATCTAATTAGTTGAATTAATGATGATGTATTCTCCACTATAATTTTGAATTAAGAGTCAATTTAGCTCTTGAAGTTAACAAAACTTGTTCAGTTTAACACATATTGAAGTTTAGGTAACTAAGCCTTAGAGTTAGATATATATGATAAATTAGTACAGATAAGGCAAATTTGAAGGTATTAAAATTGATTGTATTTTGAATTAATTTTTCAAATATTATAAATTTCATAATGTAATTGATACCTAAACTCAATTTAAGAACTGTTTGGCTTATGGTTTGCTATTTGGTGGAAAAGAAGAAACTCTTTACTTTTAAAAAAAAAGCCTAGTTTTATATATAAAAGGCAACACACTAGATCGTTAACAAACACCTAAAAACGAAAGATGAAAATGCGTATCGATAACTTTAGCTGACCCTTAATTTGTAAAATTTCATAGCATAGAAATAGGCATATTTTTTCCTTTTAACACTTGGATATACACGTGGGCTGAATCAAATATATTTGTAATATATTATATTAAATAAATAAATAAATAATAGCTTTGTGTCGTTTAATCCTTTTCCTTGTGTTCTTAAATTGAGTTGATGATTGCATGTCTCCATTTTAATATGTTATCGACTTTGAGCTTATTAATTGTATAAAGAACATTGTACTACTCATTTCATAATTACTTTCTTCAGATCTTCTCTGCATTTTAACATTTCTAACTTTAGCCTTATTGCAGCCAACAAAATTATGACTTTTATCAGGTTTTTCAAATGTAACCAGTTTTGCCATAATTCTCTATTCCGGAAAGCATATAATAATAATAATTTTAATGCAAAAAAAGTTATTGGTATGAGAAAAATTAAAAATAAAGAAAGGTATCAATCAGACAATTACTATATAGAACAGCAGATAATAATGTGTAATTAAGTGTACCCAATGCGCAACACGATAATCTAATTCATTGAACCGTTTTAATTAATTGTGTTTGATTTAATTAGTACTTCATTGTTTCTGATGTAGAGAAGGGGTCCCTAGTACCAATGCTCTTTTGTCTTAGCTAATTCCACATTCATTACTTGTCTATGTTCATTTCTTTTATTAATTACTTACTACTCCTCCACTAGACCTGGCAATTATCGTGTTCGTGTCGTGTTCGTGTCGTGTCATTTCGGGTTCGTGTCAAAAAGAGTAAACCCAAACCCAACCCAAAAACTTTCGTGTCAAAGTCGTGTTAACCTGTTCGGGTTAGTGTCGATTTCGTGTCGTGTTTTCGGGTTACATGTAATTTTGTTATGCATATATATTAATAATAACTCTTAAAAATATAAGAAGATATGGTGCTGTTTTTAAACATTTTATATCATTTTTAGATTAATATGTTAACAAAAATTATCGAAAAGTTCGATAATATCATGTTAGAGGGTCATGTAATGTGTTTATAACAATTTAGGAAATTCAAATCAATATTTGCAATTAATACTTAAAATTTTATTATCTTTATTAATAAAGTGACATAAAAAAACATGAAAGAATTTTACAATATCCGTGTCATTTCGTGTCGTTTTCGGGTTCAAATATCAACACTAACCCAACCCAAAAATTAGCGTGTCAGTTTCGTGTCAACCCAAAAATGACCCATTACCTATTAAGCTCAACACTAACACTAAAAATCCGTGTCGTGTAATCGGGTCGTGTGTCATTTTGCCACCTCTATCCTCCACTCAACTAAATCTCATTCTTAGGTTTAATTATTCAGGTCCGTTTGGTTTATCTATGGTTTGCTGTCTGTTTTTCAAAATATGAGATTTCCTAATATGTATAAAATGCAAACACTAGATTACCTAACCAATACTTAAAACTCTCGTTAAATAATACATTTTTAAAACTATCCAATCCACTGTTGTACTCTAATCTAGCTTAATGTTAGAATTTTTTTACAGTAATATGAAAAAGTAAATCCTCAACAATTAAAATATGATAACATGTACATTCAAATTTTATTTGAATGAATTTAATTTAGCAAAATAAAAAAATCAGCCAACGCGAATAGTCATGTATTCCTCACTCATTCATCTGAATGATAATCAATGATTTTTTTTTTGAAGTTTAAACATTTGAATAAGGCTTAATACATAAATAATCTCCTGAACTTGTCCAAGTATTGTAACTGCCACACGAAATTTCAATTGTAACAACTTACCTCTCAAACTTGTCTAATTGTAAAACATAACCCCTCAAACTTGTTCAATTATAAAACATAATCCCAAATTATTGACATGGACTGTGATTGAAAAAACACGTGAAATACAAAAGTTGCAACGCTCGTGGAGTGTGATAATCAGATTTTTGGCGTGATACGATTTCGGAGAAACGTTTTTACGGTTGCTTCAAGTATGAGGTAAAAAAAATCTCAATTTAGGGTTATGTTTTACAATTGAACGAGTAAATTGTTACAATTGAAAATTGAAAGATAAGTTGCAACATTTAAATAAGTTCAGAGGGTTATTTATGTAATAAGCACATATGAAGCATAATGAAGAGAGGGTATAATAAAAAAACAAAATAAAATCATAACAGCATAATAGCCAGTTTGTACAGGACACGTGTATATGTCGGGGGCAAACAGATACAACAAAGAAATTAGTGGACCCCCTTTAATTTTCCAAATGAAACGTACACTCTATTTATTCCCTATTTATAAGTATGAGAAGCTGATTAAGATGGCGGCTACCCTAGCCTAAATTTCAATTTTTCGATCCCAAACCAAACCAAACCAAAATGGGCAGATTTGGTTCCGCTAGCTCACCTTCCTCACATGAAAGCACCTGTAACTATCAATCTCTATCCATCCCTAAGCCTCCTCTTTTTCACCAAACCACTCATCTTACCACTGATCTCAGGCTCGGACTCACCATCTCCACCTCCGATTCTTCCATGCCATGGTATGTATAAATAACACTAGAGAAACAGCACCGACGGAACTTTCTTTCGGTAGACATGTAATTTCCGTCGGTAATTTGGATTTTCCATAACTAGTCCCTAAAAAATCTTTATTTTTTAATAATTTTTCATCCATTGATCCTGGAGTGTTTATATATTTTGATAGGGATTCGGATTGCACAGAATTAAAGAAGGAAGAAAACGAGTGCAGCAGTGCAACATTCTTCGTGAAAGTATACATGGAAGGAATCCCAATTGGAAGAAAACTTGATCTATTAGCTCATGATGGTTATCATGAATTAATTACAACTCTTGATCATATGTTTTGCACTAATATTATCTGTTAAGTATCTTTCTTAATTATTCCTTAATTTTCTCTTAATTTCAGTTTAATCAGGTCATGATTTTTTATGTTTAATTAATTAATGTTGCAGGGTCTGAAATGGATGGCGAACATACTGAACAATGTCATGTGTTAACTTATGAAGACAAAGAAGGAGATTGGTTGATGGTTGGGGATGTTCCTTGGGAGTAAGCTAATTTATGATTTTTGATGTTAATTAATTAGTAATTAGTAGTAATAATCTTGTTCAATTTACGAATACTAATTTATGATTAATCTGACTTTTTTTTTTGTAAAAATAGGATGTTTTTATGTTGTGTCAAGAGATTGAAGATCACAAGAGCAGAGATTTGAGATTTCTTGATCAGCTGGATTAGGCATTTGCAGGAAGATTTGTAGCAGTGGAAATGGTTGAAAATCATAGCTGTACATTCGTTATTTACTAAAACAGATATGATAGAAAATTTTGGGTTCTCTTGTAAATTATTTACATATATTTTTTCAAATGCTTTTATAATTGATGTCAAGAGCTGCTAAACATAAATTGAGTTAAATTTCTGATCATTTAACGAACATGATTAATAAAAAATCCAGCATGACTTGAAAAAATCAAGAATGGAGTTAATCACTGAGGAATTAAGAATTAATTTGAAAAGTTAGATTTTATATATTTTCTGAAATGCAAAAGAAATTGATTGGTAATTGAATACTCAAATTAATTGAGAACCCAAAGCTTTTCAGGGGTTAATTGCAGCAATAGTAAGTAACTCCAGTTTTGAAATTAGTTTTAAAAAGATCAATATTTGTATTTTTTAGAGAAAAAAACTTTCATGACAAACAAACAAATTTTTACAAAAAGAATCTAACAAACTAGAAATAATATAAGAGACTGAAACATTATTATTTTTTTTTATCACGAAGCAAGTCATTACACTTTTGGATAATAACGCTGAATTCAGAAACATCAACTTGAAAAGAATTAAAACCATCACCAACTGATTTTGCATTGGTTTCAGAAAAATTATGCACATTGATCCATAAAATCCATCCTATTACCCTCCTAAGTGTCACTACTTCAACTACAAGAACCTAAAAAATTCCTTCGGCACAATCTGAAATACCAAAAAATTTTGGGCTTCATTACACAAAACAACACCAAAACCACTCTTTCTAACATCTTGAAAAATAGCAGCATCTACATTACGCTTAACCGCACCATCCAGATGCTTCTCCCAAATAGGTTTTTTTATCTATGAGTAGCTACCTCAACTTCAAATTGTCTTGATGAGCTTTCTAGCCATTAACTGATGTAGATAAAATCGAAATTAAGGTTTTAATCTTAAACCAATAAAGAGTGCAATCTTCTCAAGATGAACCTGAAGGATGAGTAATCCCAAATTAGATAAAACCAAAGCTAGGCTAAAACGTTTGATATGATAAAATTGAGTTTCCTTACAAATTAATGAGCATATATACCCCTCCCTAATTCTAGTTAAAAAGAGAAAATGCCTCATTAGGACTATAAGTATAGACATAACTAATAGGGATAAGATAAGAAAGATAAAAGACGAGGGTAGTGATGTTAATAGAGTGAATGATACAGTGGAAATAAATAGAATCGCAAAACAGTAAATAGTTGGTGGCAATAATTGTCTCCCCTTAATGAACTTGGCAGAGAAGGTAACTAAAATGGACTCACACATTGTGCGAATCAAGTTCTAGATCTTCTTCGATTCATCGCCATTCAATCGTACGCCGAGCTCTCTGTCACGTCTAGTGGCATGCCATGTGAGATGTGACATGTTGTGCCAGGCTGCTCTTGGACTTTACTCGTCATGGCTCATTTTGCGGCACACCATGTGGTATATGGCTCGACGTGCTATATTGCTCCTTTAAAGATCTATTACCGGGGATTGGATGACTCATGCAAGGAAGAGAGGGTATAATGAGTCCCAAATTGTCACTACTGGCTGACAGGGTTGCTGCTTGGCTGTTAGCTTACTGGCTTGAAGGAAAGGGATTTTTGTTTTTTAACAGTTTGGGGAATGGAAGCGGAACTTCCTTTTGGTTAACAGATAGAATTTCATTGCTCGAATTTTGGAACTCTTCAGCTCTCTTGGTGCCCATGGTGGTAGAGATGTCCTTATTATTAACCCAACTTGTGTGAAAAAGAGCAAAAACAGGACATTAGTCCTATGTTGCCAAATTGTCCAAAGGACCAAAGCAACGCCACACATTACTAGCAGCAATAGCGCACAAAGCTGAAAGAAGGCCGAACTAATCGCATTGAAGAAATAACTACATTGAAAATGATTAATTTTAACATATGCTATGACAATCATATGACAGAAAAGAAAGTTATATTTATTATTTTTTTTAATTTAACTATTTGAAACAGTCATGTTGAATAGTGATAGCGATAAGATAATACATTTTACTATATTAACCTTACTTAAATTGAGGGCAGATTAATGATCATGTTTTAGATGATTACCTTTTTGGTTAGCTGATTTAATTGACTGATTGTGTAAACTTGTTTGATAAAACTTAATTGATTACTAATAGTTTGTGTAAAATAACAAATAAGAATATGATAAACATTTATTTGGGGTTAAAGACTAGTAGTCAGAGGTAAAAATGTCATTCAAAAGAGATGGAGAAAATGAAATTTTCCATCATATTAAAATTAGAGTAGCTCATACCAACCCTCTTATTATAAGATTTGAGATATGTCATGGAACCGTTTTAATTAACAACTTAAACTGATAGTTAAGGTCCAATGGTAGATCTTATATGAATCCCTAATAAGATATAAGAAGCTTATCTTCCCATTTTATGAAAGAGTTTTGCCTTCTAAAAAATAATGGGTTAGAATTTGGATTGATGTGAAGTGTAAAATAAAAATAGAGATAAATAAGGCAGAGTTGATTGATAGTATTGATTAAAGAGTATGAATGTTAAATTGGGTGGAGTAGATCTAAGAATAGAATGTTTGTAATGCTTTTGGAATAAGCAAGCAACATTTGATGTTGATGATGTCTTTCTGTTTTGGTGTCTTTTTTATTGACAAAAGTGAAAGTTATATTGAGGAATGTAGCTAATTCCTCCCTCGACAATTAATTCCTTTTTCCTGATTTTAAAGATTGAGCAGCATAAAAAGTAGTACCTGTTTCCTAGAGATTTCATTCTTTCTTTTCCTTTTCTAATTTCTATGCATCAACGTCTATCAATGTTGTCTCTTTCACAACTTGACCTTCACTTCTTTTTCTTCTTCTTGTGCACACTCTAATCATAGAACTTGTTAAAGTTAGTCTCAGGTTTCAACTCAATTTTCATTCAAATCAATTTTTAAATTTTAATTCTAACATTTATTTTATAGAGAGAATGGAAACTGTCGTACTATTTCTAGACATATTTAGGATTCCAACTATAAATAATAAACATCTAAAAATTTGTATAAACTATATGGAGATGATGGTGAGGATCCTCATAGCTCGTCTCCATTTCTGTGGAATTTATTTTCTCCTTTCTCATCCTATGAGATAAATAAATGGGAATTTTCTATTTTCGTTTCGGCGAATCTCCATCTTGTTGGGAACCCTAGCCATAGTGGAGAAGAAGTTTCCAAACCGCATACTAAATAGAGCTTTTTACATGAAACTCATATTTAATTATAATTACAATTAAATCATACTATAAAATTTAATTCTCAATATGTCACTATTTTTATATATCACAAGTAAAGTATGATTTTATAAAATTCTAAACCATAAAAAATATATTTTAAACTCCTAATTTATAAAACCTGGTTCTTAAAATATATTAAAAATAATGATTTGTTAAATAATTTTGGGTTAAGGTGCAAAAATACCCTTAACGTTTTGGGCCAGGAGCAATTTTACCCTTAACGTCTAAAATGGTACAATTTTACCCCTAACGTTGGAAGCCAAGAGCAATTTTACCCCTAACGTTGATAAATTTGGTCAATTTCAAACACTATTATAAAACATAGATATTTTTGTTCATTATTCTGCACCAATTGCATAATAATTCGTTCTAAAAAAAGGATTTCATGTTTTTTATAATTTAAAAGTAGAAATTGAGATTAATATTTATAAATTCGGTGGATTTTGTCTAATCCGTACAAAAAGACAATATATTTTTTATTTTTTTATTTTTTTCACATCTCAACGAATGTTTGTGATTTGTTACTGATAAAATGACACACGTATGAAGTGTAGATAACAAGGTTCATGACCGAGAGGACAGTTTGATAAATTATTTCTCAAATTGATACAATTTATTAACGTTAGGGGTAAAATTGCTCTTGGCTTCCAACGTTAGAGGTAAAATTGCATAATTTTAGACGTTAGGGGTAAAATTACTCCTGGCCCAAAACGTTAGGTATTTTTACACCTTAACCCAATAATTTTTCAAATCTGATTTCCATGTAAATTTCTGTATAATAAGGGTATCCCAAAGTTACACGGGCCTTTTGCTTTCTACGTTTTAAAACTTGCATAGACGAGGCCTGATAAAAGACTTGACAGGTTGGGTCCGTTCCAGGGATAGGCTAGGCCCTTTTTTGTTTTGGTAACAAAAGTACCTTCCAATCAGTTGATCATAGTCTATGGCAAAAATAGCACCTACATGCCCTTAATTTTTTCAAATTTTTTTATACATTAAATCTTTTATATTTTTTTGAAAACCAATTTTTTATATTTTAATTAAGTATATTGAGTACTTAACTAATTATAAGAGCACCCCCAATACATTGAATTACTTCTTAAAAGTGATACAAAATAGTGGATCTTTACATTGGAGGAGTGAGTATCAAATGAAGAGAGAGAGAAATTACATCACAAAAGTGATGCGGAGGGTGAAAGAGGAATGATATTTCTGATTGTGGAACACGCACATATTGGTGGCTGAAATCGCGCCTCAGCAGGCGCGTGTGATACACGCACGCTTGAGACGTGTCTCAGCTTCTGGCGTGTCTGCTGTGCATAGTTTTTTTGTTTAAAATTGAAAAAGACGTTGGACATATACATGTAGGGTTAGTATTTTTTTATTAAATCCACATAGCTGTTAGACTATTGATTTAAAAAAAAAAGTATATATATATATAGTTACCGTTAATATTTATAACAACTATATTTTTAAAAATTTCTTTATAAATATCCAAATTCATTTTCACATACAAAAACACATCTATATCTTATAAATTTTAACGCCAAATATATTCCGAGATATAGATAAACGCCAACATAGCAAAAAAATCCTCTCAAAAAATAAGTATTCCGATTCGCAACACCCTAATCCTTTCCAAATACCAAACCGAAATACGTCGAATATGCAAATATCTCCCATGAGTGGATCTCCACAACCCGTATTTTATCAAAATTACGGACATTTTATGCCAAACCTCCACAACTTCTTCCATCCGATGTCCATTACGCCAATATGACCCAATATAACGATAGTCAACCGATGAACTTTCACCTTCAAAATTCGGGTTATAATGATCCGTATCTTTCATTCAATAGTTCAAGAAGTTCATTTTCTGTATCACAGTCGCAAAATCTTGACTCGCCAAATGGGGGTGCTGTTGAGCTTGAAGATGAAGACGACCACGACGAAGAAGAAGCAAGAGAAGAGATTGACGAATCACTTATTGATGAACCTGCTGCCGAGCCAAAACAAAGGCAGAAACATTACAAATGGACGCATAAATTAGAAGACTTATTATGTAAATGTTTTTTTTTATCAATTTCTACAGATAATATTATTGGTTCGGCTCAGAAGGAAAGATGATTCTGGAATCGAGTAAGCAATGTGTTCAACGAAGGGAGACCCAGAAATTCCGAACCAATCACAGACGGTAAGGGTAAGAATAAATTTTTACAAATAAGTGGAGAACCCAATAGATTGTTGGGCCATTTATGAAAGTGCAGAATTTGCAATTGAGTGGAAAAGGGGATTCAGAACGCGTTGAACATGCGCGAACTCTATACCGAGCGAAGTGGAACACGACATTCAACTATATCCATTGTTGGCGGATTTTATGCCAGAAACCTAAATGGCGGGACTATATTCTTTCAAATGGGGAAACCTTTAGAGGTGAAGAGATTGCCGAAGTAGAAGAGAAACGTGAACGACCACCGAGAATTAAGGCGGCGGCTAAAGCAAAGGCAAACAGAAGGCAACATCGTCTGCCAACAGTTATGATATGTCACTAGTTGAAAAAATGTATAATGAAAAAATTGCAGCGTCGAGGGTAGTGCCACAACAAAATGATCATGTTATGGTGCAAAGAGATTTTGAATTTATCAATAAGGGTTCAGCCGGAATGGATGAAAAGCAGAAAAAAAGATATGATTCCAATATTTTATCTCCTATTTATAATTGAAAAGCAAAAAGTAGTTTCGAACAATGAAAACGAGCAGACTTATATTAACCATGGCTTATATATGGCTTAAAGCACTATTTGGCCCCTGATTTATCCAAAATTTTATCATTTGGCCCCTGATTTATTATTTGGTCACATTTGGTCCATGTTCTATCCTAAATTGGTGAACTTTCACCCAATTTAGGTTCAAACTTAACCGAATTATTATCTAATTGATAAGTAACGATATTTTGACACTTGAACTTAATAGATTTTAGTTTATGATTTGTTTTTTGTTTTTTCATTTTTTTAATCTAATTAATTATTTCCACATAATGTGGAAAAAAAACTTTAAGAAATATCATATTTCAAGTTTAAGTGTCAAAATATTGTTACTTATCAATGAGATAATGATTCCGTTAAGTATCCATATAAATTGGGTGAAATTTCATCAAATGGGATAGGTCAAGGACCAAATGTGATCAAATAATAGGCCAGGAGCTAAATGACATAATTTTGGATAGATCATATGCCAAATAATGCTTTAAGCCCTTATATATTAACCATGATACTAACTATGAAAAATTAAAATTATTTGAAAATTCAAAAATTAGTGAAAAGTTAAATTAAAGAGACTGTAATGCAATTATAAACTAATCAATATGTGACAGAAGTAGTTAGTGATCGTTAAAATAAAGGGGAAGTTCAAATAAAACCCATGTGGTTTCACTAGTTTTCAGATAAAGGACTGTGGTTTACTTTTTGTCAAAATAAGGACTGAAGTTTCACACTTTTAATAATGCTATTAAAACTATCTTTAACAACCTGAAAATGAAAATTTTCAAGAATTAAAATTGTTCAATTTCATATTTTCTATGGAACTACATTTTCGATTTTAGAAAATCATCTTTTTTAGAACTTTTTCTCTCTAAACATTAACTTTCTCTCTCTTTACCAAACATCATCTAAATTACCTCGAAATAAAAAAGATAAAGAATTAAAGTTGCTTAGAATATTAGTAGTTCTTAAAATATGTCATTTTTGAAGTTGTTAAGGGTGATTTTAATAGTATCAATCGAAAAAGTTCTTATTTTGCTAAAGTTGAAAACCTCAATCCTCGTTTTGACAAAAAGTAAACTACAGTCCTTTATCTGAAAATTAGTGAAACCACAAGGGTTTTATTTGAATTTTACCCTAAAATAAATGGTGAGAGGGATCAAACAGTTTCTTCATCTCCCTATTTTCTTTGATAATATTGTCTCTTGCTTTTGACCCTTTCTTTTAAACTAATCTCAATGCAATTCCAAATTAAAAATAAGTTAAGCCACCCCACAACAATACTATTTTAAAGTAATTAAAGCTAAATCTGATTAGGGAATCCAATTAACATTAAGACAAACTACAAAGTTCCATTACTTCTTTCTTTCTAAACACATAATCATTTTTCAATCAAAGCAAAGACAAAAGCTACTGTCATGCATATTTATTTATTCTACAACTACCCTAAACACAAAAAGCTAGTACTAATTAATCAACTAAAAGGTTTCTGATTTTCACAATCCAAATTAGGCCCAGTTGATACATTAAACAACTTTGCATATCTCTGAAAATACCCAATCCGATCATTAACTCGAGCATCGTTACGAATTCCACACTCCAAACCTCCGTTAATAATGTTCGTCACCAACCCAAATCCAGCAGTTCGATTCGCTGCCGTATCAGCTTTTTTTGGCACGTATTTTCCTGTCATAACATTATGGCAAGAAGGCTTCGGCTTCTGCTCAGTCATCCAAAACCAAAGTGCTGTTTTGAATGCAATTACGGAGTTATTCGATACTATTTCAGGATTTCTTAACCCATCAAACCCCAGTGCCTTTCCTGCTGGTCCGTAGTTGAAATTCCTGCATTTTATTCACATATATGCAAAATATCAAACACTTTTACAACAGGTATAAATTGGAATAAAAATATAGGGTTAATTCAATAAAAACAGCATGAAAATCACTAAATTATATTTTTGAATTCCTAAATGGCCAAACTGTGAGTTTTGACTGTTGACCCGTTTCCAGAGGCGTAGACAGGGAGGGGGTCTAGGACTCCGGCCCCTCCGACCAACCGAGCCACGCCCCCCTGCCGCAATTTTTTTTTTTTTTATCGAATATTGAATTAACCCTTCCAAAATGGCACATTACATGTTAGACTTGTTCAAAATTTAAAATTTCAATATTTTGGGCCTATTAGGTACTCTCTAAATCCAAATTTCTATTTTTTTCACATGTTACATCTCTCTAAATCTAAATTTCTAATTTTTTGGCCTGTCAGATATCTCTAGATACCAATTTCTAATTTTTTTACCTGTTCAGCTCTTCCTAAATCCAATTTTTTTTTTACATGTTAGGACTATTAAACGAAATCTAGCTTAATTTTGAGAAATTGTACATTAATTCTGAAAAATTGATTCTTGACCATTCAAATTATAACACGAATATATATAAAAAAAAATTGAGCAAGTTCGATTTAGTAAATTTTTTTTTTGTTACGAACTGTAAAATCGGCCCCCAATCGAGTAATCCTGTATTCGCCACTGCCCGTTTCCGATGTGGAATTAGGACAACGAAACCCTAAAACGAATTTTTAGGACTGTATATCCAAAACATGAATGAATAATATTGAAAGATAGGATTTACTCACCAAGAAAGTTGAATGGGTCCTCTTCCTTTGTAGGATTTGCCAGGGAAACAAGGCCATTGAGTGTTGTTTGGATCACAATAATTAGATTGAGGACTCACTTCCTCTTTGAAACATAAACCCCAAGAAAATGGACCATCAGGAGCAGTAGCCCATCCACCTGTAGTTTCATGAGATATCTGAGCCAGAAAAGCAGCAATCTCTCTCTTTCTCGTCTCAACGCAACCACTCCTCCCGAATTTAGGGAAAAATCTCGTAGCCTGAATGAAAGAATCGTAGGTGTAAAAATGATTAGCTGGGCATGCGACGTCGTCTTTGTGTAGAAATATAGAGTCAAATAAGTTGTTGCAAATGAGAGAAGAGATGGAGGTTAATCTCCTGGATTCTGTGTAGGAAATTAGGATGAACAATGAGAAAATTAGCAAGGTTAAGGAAGGAGATGGAGTTGCCATTTTAGTAATTGGATGTGTTTGAAACAAACAATTGTTTGATTATATATATAAGTTTGAGATCAAATTAGTAATTTGGATTAATATTATGGGTTGATTTAACTACTTTGACTAGTTAAGAAGAGTTGACTTGGCCGGCCGCAAGGTTCGTGAATTGGGATATTATGATATGATTATAATGAAAGTGGAAATGTGGAGACACACAGCACAATTAATGTTTGGGGGAGGGTTTTAAGGCACTAAATAAGTGATTGGACACCAATATCTTATGTTTTGCATTCAGAATTGTGTTTCTAACTATAGAAGAAGCTTCCTTTATGGAATATCTATTTATATATACTTAACTAATTAATGATCCATGTGTTTTTTCAAGAAATTTTTTAATGCAACAGTTGTTTGTAACATTATCAAGAGATGTCAATGGAGATTTTACTAATGATGAAGAAAGAGATGAAGTTGCACGAAGAAGTTATGATTGGGCTGTAATCGAGTCAAGCTTTGGCCTGATTAAGTTTGGCTCGCTATAAAATAAACGAGTCTGAGTCCGAGCCGAGTTTTGACTTGCTAAAGCTCGGCTCAGCTCATTAGAAATAAACGAGCTCGGACCAAGTTTCGAGCTTGTTTCGAGCCCAAAATCCTCTTTGAACTTGGTTCCTTAAGAAAATTATCTAACCATGAATTGTTTGTGAGTACGTAAGTTGTTAATTATATTTATGAAGTTTGCTCGCAAATAGTTTTTTTAATTGTGTACACAAACAAGCTCACAAGCAAAGTTCGTGAATAAACAAACAAGATATTTACAAATAGTTCACAAATAGTTCGTCTATTACTTATTTATTATGTTTGGAAACAAACCCATCTAATAGCAAATGAAATAATATTACATTTAGATATTTGTGAACTAACACAAAACTATATAGTTTTCTACAAAACTAAAATTTATTCATAAATGTCCTAATCGAGCCTACTCGCGAGCTTTCGAGCCGAGCTTTGGCATGCTCAAACTCGGCTCATTTACGAACCGAGCCAGTAAATCATGCTCACGAGCGGTTCGTTTACAAATCGTGCCAAGTCGAGCCGAGCTTGTCATGTCCGTGTCTAAATTTCTAAAATTTATACTTTGATATTAATATATATTATAATTATTAGGTGTGTGATATTAATTTGGTGTTATAGAAAAAGTTTGGGGTTAATTCGGTGGTTTTAAGTGTAAATAAAAAGTTTAGGGTAATTTTTAAAGATTATATAAAAATGGACCCAGGTAAAAATGGGGACAGAATTTACGACGAATCGATCGGGTGTATTTTGTTCAATTAGTGACCAAGGTAAGTAACTATCAACTATATTTTGAGTTTTATGTATAAAGATAAATATATATCAAAGATTTTTCAGAAATTGATATTTTAGGGTTATGCAGGAATTTTGTAAAATTAGGGTTTTTCATGATTTTGCTTTTTATTGTGAAATTAAGGTTCAAATGAAGCTATTGATTATGCTTCTATGTGAATTTCAGATTTTACTTGATTATGTTGATTTAAGGCTTAATTTGGTTGATTTACATATATACATATATGTTTTTGGTTTCAATATATATCTATATTGAACAAAATGAATTTGAAGATTTCTTACGAATTGTTTGTGGATTGAGAAATCTGTTGCGGTTATTGTTGTTATTATTTTGGTTTGAAGTCCAAATATGATTCTTATGATACAAAAGGGCTAATTGAAGCCAAATGATTTATGATTATGAAATAGTTTGAAATTTGATTGTGAAAGGAAATTTGAGCACGTTATGATTTTATATCCATCGAGAGTTATCCGGATCGGTGGTTTTATATTTGAAGACCATGTTCAGTGAGGGACATGGCCTGTGTACACAGTCTGAAGACCTATTCGGTATGGCAGCGAAGTGTTGGGTAAGACCATATGGGATAGGCAATGTTAAGAGACGTCTCGACTATATATGTGGTTATGGATTGATACTTAAGGGAAGAAACTCGAGGATGGATACAATGTTTTAAGTTCATTTGGCTTATGTTTTCGGTTATGATTGATTTTGATATAAGGTTTTATGTTTGATTAAATACGAGTTGGTTTGATAAAACACTTATTTGATTACAATATTTTATAAGGTTTTGAACGCAAGAATGGATATAAGATTATATATTTTTATGGTTTTGGTTTACTACTTTGACTATATATGAACTTAAGTTTTGAGTATATTTTATAAGGTTTTGATTAAATCCCTTTATTAATGTATATGTGTAGCTATGTTAAGTAAAGTTGGTTTTTGTAGCTGATAGTTTCTTACTGAGATTTTTGTCTCACGTTTTTAAATGTTTTAATGTTTTTAGGTGAGAAAGTACAGGATATAGAGAAGGTTACCGACCGTTTAGGCGAAGTTTGGAAGTTGGCTGCTTATTGTTAGAATTATGGTTAGAACTTTGGTATTGCAATTGTAATATAATGATATTTGGTTAAATTGGAGACTCCTAAGTATTGATTATGATCTTTCTATTTCACACCCGATGCCGATTGAGGTCGTCTAGGGTCGGGTGTGACAGAGCTTTTATTGAGCCGACCACCGAACCGCTCATGAGCGGCTCGACTCATTTACAGCCCTAGGAATACATTGAAGATGGTCTATTGTCAAACAAAGATGATACTAAAACATATATCCATATGAATATGGATGAAGATGTTAATCATGATAAAACAGGTAACTTGGATGATGGTCGTTTGCTAAGTGAAAATTAAATTAAAGTAGATAATAATAAAAACGTGAAAGAAGGTCCAATTGTATGAATGACATATCTGAGTTTTGTGAATATGATATATGAATACAACCAATATGCTTCATGTCGTGAAAGTTTAGCTTTCGCGGATATTTGCTTTGCAGCTTTTGTCCTTCAATATCTAGCCCAACTATCATACACCTCTTTAGTCATGAATTGTTTGCGTTCTTCATAGAATTAGAATTTACATGTTAAATCAATTGAAATTGATTTTAATATTTATAATTAGCTAATATAACCAGCATACATTACCTTTCTTTTTTAATCTGTGTACCATTTTTCTACAAGTCTCTCTCATAAAGCTAGGGTAAGCCAACTTTACCAATGAATCCATAACTTCTTCCTATTGGCAATGCTTCTACAAAGACACTATTATATGTAATTAATGTATGTGAACTGAATCACTAAATCTCTAACTTTAAATTACTAGTAATTGCCTCATATCATAAATCATTAAAGCTACATAGAGTATAATACCTGAAATTGCCGCCAATAAAATTCAAGTGTTTGTTTTGATACCAATTTACTTTTGTATCCCTTCGATTCAAGTTTCATCTGGAAAGATTCTCTTAAAATCCTAGATGCTTGATCTGAAGGACATATCTGTTGAAACACCTTTCCACATGATTTTGATTTGACAAAATTATTTAAAGTATAGTTAATTCCCATGATAAAATATTCCAACACATTAAATTTAAATGCTTTGATTTATTAATACTATTATGTTTGTTCAATGTTGAGCTAATTGATTTATAAGAATCAAGACATTAAAAGTTTAAGGCCCAAAAGCCCACAAGAGAAAGTTAAGCCCAAGTCAACAGTTGAAAGCCACACGGCCCAACGGAAGTAAACGGAGCCCAGCAGGGAGAAGGATCGAGAAGCCTTCTAAATTGCTTCAAGACGAAGCTGCTGAGACAAGCGACAAGGAGGTCAGGTCAGCAGCTGGCCTGGACAACTTGGAGACAAAGTATTTCCACTTAAGGAAATATTCAGACGAGGCAGAAAGCTGTCTGAAAGACTTTTCCTCAAATGTGGAGACACTCTGACCAGCCTGCGCAAAAACAACTGATCCCTGACGAAGACAGAAGATGCAACGTTCTCATTGGCCGAAGACGCTGAGCACTGACCGAGTGAAAGCGACAGGAAGCCGTTTCCCTCCAACGGTTATTTCGAAATTCGAAATGACCGGTGCCTCAGATGTCACTATAAATAGGTCTCTCAAATGCTTCATTTTATGCAGATCTTCATTAAGTCGAAACGCTGACCAAATACCAACTCGAAGTTCTGTCTTGAAAAGGAAAGCAAATTCTTACACCAATTCTTATTTTTGTGTAAAAGTCTAGAGTGATTCATTCATCTAAAGTGTTCTTTATATTTGTTTAGAACAAACACTTTATCATTTCTAGAGAATAGAAATGAGAAGTTGAGTTGCTCGGTTATAGCACTCAGCAGTAGTTATAGTATTGAGTAGAAGAAGAGGAAGGTACTCTTGTATACTCAGTAGTTATTTGTAAATGGTTTGTGCTCTACCTTTAAAGAGCTCAGTAGAGGATTCAAAAAGCTCGGAAGGATTCAGGGGACTGGACGTAGGCAAGGAGGCCGAACCAGGATAAGTCTGCTGAGTAACATATCTCTAACCCTTTACTCCTTTATATATTGCTTGCTGTGTACTGCCTAGTAAAACGCTAAAAAGAACATACGCTAAGTTGAGTGATATGAGAGTTGAGTTCAGGAATAGACTTTAAGTGCTATCTCCTGACTCACGATAGAAGTAGTCTTAGTCAGCAGTTAACTAAGCTTGCCTCTAGCCTTACTCAGTATCGTTGTGCTAAAAGACTTAGTAAAAGTCTTTGCAAAAAATATAAGTCAGCCTTACGTGCAAATTTTAAATAGTTCCTAACCCCCCCCCCTTAGAACTAACTATGTCACGTTACACGGGACCAACAATATCCTATTTTGAAATCAATGAAGATATGCAATTGATGTTGAAATTCAATAAAATAACAAATTAATGCTGACATATCATGTTTTGTAATCAAACAAGATGAATCATGAGATTAATGTTAAAATTCAACAAGTTGACAAATTAATGCTTGTAAGTTACTTTTTTCCCTCAACCCATATAGTTAATCATTTCTCACTTGAAAAATCCATTGGAGTAGAGGATGATGAGGGTGAATTTGAGCTTTGTGGATCTAATCGTTGTGGAATTGTTATTGGAGCTGATGACGGGGCAGTTTGATCTGCTGCCTGGGTAGTCTGACCTATTGGAGCTGTTGGTCGGGAAATCAGACCTTGTGGAGCTGCTAGTTGGGAAATTGAAGCAGCTGGTCAGGAAATTGGAGTTGCTAGTCGGGAAATCGGAGTTTCCAGAGCTGTTAGTCGAGAAATAGGAGTTGCTGGTCGGGAAATCGGAGCTGCCAGTTGAAAAATTAGAGATGCTGGTTGAAAAACTGGAGCTGCTGGTCGGGAAATTGGAGTTGCTGGTTGGGAAATCGGAGCTACTGCTTGGTCAGATGCAGCTACTTCATCCATGGGTGGATTTGATGCGGGTTGAGAATTTGAATCAGTTGATCCATCATCCATGATGAAATCTTCTAATTCCACATCTGCTTCTCCACTAGATGTTTGTTGCGGAATTTTGACTGTATCAACCACTTCGGAAGGCTGACCTTTTTCTTACCACGAGGGGATGGTGGTGGAGGTGGTCGTTTTCTGTTTCCTAACATCTCATACCTGACACAAACAACCATACTAGTAACATGAATCATAATAGTTGGCAATATACATACAAAATTATTCTTAAAATAACACATTGAAAATGTTTATAACTCAAGTCCACTAGTTCCAATAATAAAACGAAATGAAAAAGTGTACAAATTAAGTCAACAAAATGAAAAAGTTTGACAAATTAAGTCTACAAATTGACTTTAAATCGCTATCTTCTAAATCAATCAAATCATCATCTTCCTCAATTTCTTCTTCATCATCAGTTTCAAATTTGGGTTCATCTACATCAAATTCTTCATCATCATCTGGTAAATCATCAAGGTCATGACTTGGATTAGAAAGATCAACAAGGTCATCCATTGTCTGATCATTGTTTGCAAAATCAACCTGGAATTCATCTTCTTATAAGGCCTTATCTTCAGACACTTTAAAAACACCTTTTGCCTTGACCTTACAAAAATCCATCCAATTGATCATATTTCGCTTCAAACTCAGATGTGACATATAATATACTTGGGTTACTTGCATTGCTAAAACAAATGGTTCAAACTTGTTGAATCTTCGTTGTTGATTAACATCAACTAACTTGTATTGTTCGTGGACCCTTATCCCAACACTACTCGGATCAAACCATTCACACTTGAATAGAACAATCCTCTTAATCGGTAACACGGGAAACTCAATCTCAATTATCTCATTTATCACCCCATAGTAATCAATACTAGGCCCTGTGATACAGACTCCACTATTTGATGTTGCCTTATTTTGACCATGAGATTTAGTGTGAAATTTATATCCATTTGTAAAATAAACCGGATAAGACTTCACACGTTTAAGCGGTCCTTGTGCTAAATCACGTAAAAATTGATTTTGAAACCCATCAAGCATTACCTGTATACATTGAAAAATTAATATAAACCCATTATTGTGATTCGAATATAATAAATATATAACTCATACTACAAATTGAATGCAACACTTACGTATTGGAGGAACCATGTTGGAAAATGTTTTTCAACTTGTGAATTCATTTCCGCCACACTTAGTCCAGGAGAAATTACTTCCAAGTAATCCATATATTCCATATGGTGGATTACATCATAAATTTCTAAGTTTTTTATGGTAACTGTAGTAATGGAAATATATTGTCTCAAGGTTGATTATAAATGGACTTACTTGATAAAGGGTTTGACTTCATCACAAATTAAAAATACGTATATGTGAGCTGCTTTCAATTCCTGATCGGTCAACCATCTAGATTTTGAAGGCCCATATAATCGTATAGGATGAGTAAATATAGACAGATTCCATTCCACATAATCTACATCTCCCCCATCATCATTTCGAGGAAATGTTCTATCACGAGTGTGAACACGTGGCTCAAAGTAATGTGAGCAGAAGGTTGTCGCTTCTTCAACTAAATAAGTATTGCAAATAAAGCCTTCAACTCTTGCTTTATTCTTTAAATTCATCTTTAAATGTCGAAGATATATTGTTGCACACAATGAACAAGAATTTACTTTTAGGATGTTTAACACGAACAATGTATGTATATAAAAAATAGGATAAAATATAGAGGTACTAGAAAGATTACCTCTCGAAAGGATACATCCATCTATATTGAACATGACCAGTAACTTTAGCCACATATGGTAAGCGAATTGGAAGATGCTCCATCAAATCAAAAAAGGCTGGTGGGAATATACACTCCAATTTGCATAGGATAACTGTAATTTCTTTTTCAAGCCGCTCCATATCCTCAATAGTTATAACAGATGCATTTATGCTTTTAAAGAACAAACTCAATTCTGTAATAGATTCCCGCCTTATTTGGAATTAGTTCACGAAATGCAATTGGTAGTAAACGTTGCATAAAAACATGACACTCATCCCAAACAATCTATATTTTCTTTCATCAACACATCTAGCCAAATTCGAAACATATCCATTTGGGAATTTCAACAACTTGCACTAGTGGAAAAATGGCCATTTGCATCGACCGTTTAGGGCCTTTTTGTTGAAACACCTTTCCACAAGATTTTGATTTGACAAAATCATCCATGATTAAGAGGCAATTAAATTTAAATGCTTTGATTTAATTGTACTAATGTGTTTGTTCAATATTGAGTGCAAAAATATATATATAAAGTAAAGACAGGACAAAAGTCAGCACAAGCAAAGCTGAGTAGAACGGAACTCAGCATGACAGAATGTAAGCGGAGTAGAGTAGAACTTAGAAGCAAAACGAAGCTGACTAAAGTTAAAGATTTCTTCAGAAGCGGTTACACAGAGCAGAGCTGACCAAGAATGAACTCAGCTTAGAAGTTGAACATCCGAAGATTACGAAGAAAGCTGAATGACAGTCAGGACAGCATGAAGGATCCGTTCACTAAAGGACAAAGTCTGCAAATCTTCTGCACCAATAATTGGAACCTCGAAGACACATAAAAGACTAATTCCAAGAGTCATGGGTCATTGGATTATTGGAAACAGACAACTGGCACAAACAGACAAGCCAGACGCAAGAAGACAAATCTGACGCCTGAAGAAAACAGAGAAAGGGAATGGCGGAGCAGTATGTAGCTGACCAGAAATTGTTCCCCAAAAGAGCCGTTTTGGTGTTAACGGTAACAACAATTCAAGATCCAAATCTGTAATTTCCTTCTATAAAAGGACAATGAAGAACCTTGGATCATCACTGAAGCATAAAGAGAAAAATACAAAGAGAGAAAATCTTGAAAGCACTCAAATACAAAAAGATCTTACACCAACTTTTCATTCTCTGTGTAAATGCTAGATTGATTATTGTATAATCATCTAAAGTGTTCTTTAGCATAAAAAGAACAAGTTTGTGATCAATAGGAATATTGAGAGTGTTAAGCTGAGTGCTTGGTTGTAAGCATTTCAGTGGTAGAGAAATCTAGGTGCTGGGTTGTAGCACTTAGTAGGAGTTGAGTAGACGAATAGAGGAAGGTACTCTTGCATATTCAACTGCCTTGTAATCGGTTTGTGCTCTACCTTTAAAGAGCTCATTATTGGATTCAAAAAGCCCGAAGGACTCTGGGGACTGGACGTAGGCAGAGAGGCCGAACCAAGATAAGTGATACTGAGTAATCTCTGAACTCTCTCTTATATTGTATGTGTTGTTTGCTATATTTACTCAGCATATAAATTGCCTAAGCTGATCTTGAGTAAATAAGTGGTGCTGAGTTAGAAGCTGACCTCCAAGAGTGTCAATTCTTAACTCACAAGAAAACAACCTTAGTCAACATCTGACTAAAGCTGTCTTGAAATATATCTCACCAAGCTGACCAAAAGCTGAGTTAATAAACTCTCAAAATTACTTCCAGTCAGCTTAATTAAAACGCGAAAAAGTTATATTAGTTCCTAACCCCCCCTTGAAACTAATTACCAGGGACCAACACTTTTGCATCGGCCGCAACGCGATGCAAAAGCCCTCAATGAAAATGCAATTGCGTCGGCCGCTGGCCGATGCAAATGAGGTGGTCATTTACGTCGGCCCCTTAAAGAGGTCGACACAAATGGCCACCTCTATTGCATCGACACTTTGTAAGGGGCCGATGCAAATGATATGTCAGCCACATTAAATGACACAATCATTTGCATCGGCCATATTTAAGGGCCGACGCAAATAATTAATTTATTTGCACAAATAAATTTATTTATCCAGAATTTAATTTTAATATCATGCCTTTCATTATCCTGTATTCAGTTGTTCAATTTGAAGAAAAAATATACTAAATCAATATATTGCATCATTTCAGTACTCTTTAACAAATTAATATAGTTTCATAAGAACAAAAAGGTTACTATTTATTTCCATGTTTTTGGTACAAAAAAACAAAACCACTTCATTCTAGTGCAGCAAAATGCTACGAAATTTGTTATATTTACAAAAAAGGAGAATGACTTCACTCTAGCTTTAACATGAAACAAAAACACAGAATGCACAATCAACCCTTCAAATTGCAGCAAAATCCTACGACATGTCAATCAAAAATCATGAAACAAGAACAATTAATATAAGGAAAGCCATTCCTAAATAAAACATAATAAATTATACCCAAAAAACACCACATAAGCATTTGCAATTGGCTTGCAATTAGTTTTGCAGGCCAAAGTTGATGCTTTTAGGCAGCAGTTACATATGTAGTCAGCACTAGGCAAAAAATACAAGTCCATATTATTTATTTTGGACGAAATCCAATGAATGACAAGTAAATATTTTTCAGGGAAGTTAACATTTGAGGGGTTTGCTCCATACGAGCCCTTATCATGTGAAAATTGAAAAATTAACATCTGCAACAGAAACAATATTGAAAATCATCCCAAGTTCATTGAATTTGGGTCCTAAAGAAAATACAAGATGCTATATCATAAGGTCCGAGTTTGGGTCGAGCATGTTTAGAACCTGGCTTGTACAGACTCGGCCTAACACAGCTCGTGAACATGTTTCATTCAGTATTAAGTTTTTTTGGTCAATTTGTTGGTACTTGTTTTTTTCTTATGATTTCCCCCTAGATTGTTTTGAAGGGTAGATAGTTGAAATCTTCAACTGCATATAAATGTAGTTAGTATCTCTTCATCTACACTGCAATTATCTTATTGACTAATTTTCCTTGTGAATATTCAAGTTTCATTTATGTTATCATGTTATCATGTCAAAATCATGTTCTTATATTATATGATACTCCCTCCGGTTTCAAATAAGTGTCGTTTTAGATAATTGTTTTTGTTCTTTTTTAAGTGTCGTTTTCGTTTTTCAATAAAATTTAGTATAGTTTTTTGGTCCAAGCATTTAACTTTTGTCTTGATTTATGTGTTTTTTAAGTTTTCAAAGTTTTTTCTCCAACCATTATAGGAGAGAGAATTTTTATTTAGTTAATCCATGTAAATTTATTAATTTAAGTGCATATTAATTGTGTTTCTTAATTTGTGTGAAAAACTTTAAAACGACACTTATTTGAAACCGGAGGGAGTATAAAGCAAGAAAAACTATAACCGTGTCATGTGAGTCTAGCTGTTTTTGTAAAATCGTGTAAAAAATTTCCAACTCACCTCTATTTGGATGAGAAATCATTAGAGTCAAGTTTCGCTCGTAACATTTTGACTTGGTGTTCATCAATCAAATACAGTCCATTTCTACGACCTGTCAATCAAAAATCATGAAACAAGAACAATATATAAGCAAAAGCCATTCCTAAATAATATCTCACTGAATTATGAAAAATAAAGTCTCTAACCTCACTGAATCTTAAATTGGCGCATTGGTTATAAAATACGTCGCCCAAATAGCTCTAACGACATTTATCTCTTCCATGGAATAAGGTGTGCTTCTTTTAAGAACCTTAACAAAAGCAAAAAGTGAAGTGTAAATACTTAAGATGGTTTAGCACATACAATTAAAAGTATTTTGATAAATTAGAAATGACAACATCAACAAATACCTTAGTTAGTTTTTCACTATTATGGTAAGAATTAACTATTTCCAAATTGTACCGCATGACATAGTATCCGCACTCAGTTGACGCTTTCTGTTGAGTGCACTGCATGTATTTCAATTGTAAAAATAAATAAATAATTAAATATCACATGATACACGCAGATGCTAAATATCACTTATAAGGAAAATTATACATACATCTGCGTCATTCCATGTCAATGTACTTCCGGCTCCTAATGATTTGTAGATTCGGAAAGCATTGGAGAGTGTCAACCTAATCATTAGAGACTGCTTCTTTGTCGGAGGTGGCCGCTTAGAATCAAATACATACAGGGGCGGCTCCGGTCGCCGGAACCACTCTAAATAGGGGTGGTTTCCGGCTCCCCTGTCTCCATTGTTTAAGGTTGGGGGTGCTGAATTAGCACCCCCAGACTTGAGGCGCCCAGCTTTGGGCTGCCTCAAGTCATCCGTATTTGGGCGGCTCGGCTTGGTGTTAAATTGGCACCCCCAACCGAGCAGTTCTGTATTCGCCACTAAATACATAGACCTCACTTGTGCTATTACAAAGGACTAGAAGAAGCCAATGATTCCTAGATGTACGATCAAATTAATATTATAATCAACTGAAACAACTCAAATAAAACATAAATAAAATATTTATACCTTTCATGGTACGGGCAGAAGATGAATCGTTTGGAGCTGTGTTCTTGCATCGCTTTTGTCATTTATGACATACTATCATTAAACTTATTTGTTTGCATATATGCTGAAATCCTATTCGGGCACATGAATCCGAAGAAATTTTGAAAACTTAAATTGTCGGCATTTTCATCATAGAGAGCCCTACATATAGTGTAGTAACAGTTAGATTTCAAGAAAATATCAAATTAAAACTTTAGAAAAATTCAAGTATTATATATCTTACATTATAAAAATTTGCAACATTGGAACTGATGCGAACCCATGAGGAACGGTGCCTCGAAAACCCAACAACTAGATTTGATCCCCAAGAAAGCTAACGAATCATGGTTGGATAGAAAAGAACCTTTGTAAAACGGAGTTGCAAAGACCCAATTCCAATCTCCAACAACCAAGAATAAAACCCGAATGATAAATTGAGACGGAAGAAAACCCCTGGGAACTGCTTGGCTCTTGCTCGAGTAACGGGTCCATTGGGAAGCTTTAATTGAGTGTTGTGAGATCCCAAGTTTGAACTCTGATTTCCATTCTCATCATTCCCTCCATCTTCAAGAGGATTCGCCCACGAATCACTATCTGCATCATAGAAGGATAGATCAGAAACATTAAAAGTAGCAGAAACATTATAATCACCAGGTAGGTCTATTTTGTAGGCATTATCATTCACTTGCTCCAAAACTCGAAATGGTCCATCTCCTCGAGGTTGGAGCTTATTTTTACAAAGTCCAGGAAATCGCTCCTTTCGAAAATGCACCCACACTAAATCACCGGGAGCAAACACAACTCGTTTACAATGTCGATTCACTTTTGAAGCAACCCGTCGATTCTTCTCTTCAATATGCTTGCGAACCTTCTCATGAATGGATTTCACTAACTCAGCCTTTTCAACGCCATCTGTACTAGACCTTGCATCCACTGGTAAAGGTAACAAATCCATATGAGTAAGAGGGTTAAGTCCGTAAACAATCTCAAATGGAGAAAACAAAGTAGATGAATGAATGCTACGATTATATGCAAATTCAACCATAGGCAAACACTCTTCCCAACTCTTAAGATTTTTACCAACTACCGTACGCAATATTTGACCAAGGGTTCGATTAACGACCTCAGTCTGTCCATCCGTTTGGGGAAGACAAGCAGTAGAGTTTAAAAGCTTAGTACATAGTCGACTCCATAAAACACACCAAAAATGACTCAAAAACTTGGCATCGCGATCGGATACTATAGTCTTAGGGACTCCATGTAACTTAACAACCTCACGAAAGAAAAGATCGGCAACATTAGTAGCATCATCGGTTTTATGATAAGGAATGAAATGTGCCATCTTACTAAACCTATCAACTATGACAAAGATAGAATCGTGACCTTTCTTTGTCTTAGGTAACCCTACAATAAAATCCATGGAAATATCTACCCAGGGTTCCTTGGGTACATGTAATGGTGTGTAAAGACCTTGAGACAAAACCTTAGATTTGGCCCTTTTACAAGTGATTCACCTAGAACAAAACCTATTGACATCCCTACGCATTTTTGGCCAAAAGAAATGTTCATGCAGAATATCTAAAGTTTTTCTAACCCCAAAATGCCCCATTAAACCACCACTGTGAGCTTCCCTAACAAGTAATTCTCTATATGAACATTGTGGGACACAAAGTCTATTCTCACGAAACAAAAATCCATCAAGTATATAGAACTTGTCCATAGCAGACTTACCACACAAAGAGTAAATGTCACCAAAATCAACATCACCATGATACAACTCTTTAATTTGTTCAAAACCCAAGAGTTTAATAGTTAATGAAGTTAAAAGAACATACCTGCGCGATAGTGCATCGGCCACCACATTTTCCTTACCTTGCTTGTACTGGATGGTATAAGGAAAAGTCTCAATGAATTCCATCCACCGAGCATGCCGCCTGTTTAATTTCCCTTGTCCCTTGAGATGCTTCAGGGACTCATGGTCAGAATGAATGACAAACTCTTTGGGCCAGAGGTAGTGTTGCCATGTCTCCAATGCCCGCACTAGAGCGTATAGCTCTTTGTCATATGTAGGGTAATTAAGTGCAGCCCCACTCAGCTTTTCACTAAAGAAAGCGATCGGTCGTTTATCCTGCATCAAAACAGCACCAATACCTATGCCGGAGGCATCACATTCAATCTCAAACGCTTTCTCAAAGTTAGGTAATGCAAGGACAGGAGCAGAACATAACTTATCTTTCAGAATATTAAAATCATTCTCTTGTGCTACCCCCCATGAAAATCCAACTGTTTTTTTAATCACCTCTGTGAGGGGAGCAGCTAAAGTGCTAAAGTCCCTCACGAATCGTCTGTAAAATGATGCTAAGCCATGAAAGCTCCGGACCTCAGACACATTACTAGGTGCAAGCCAATCACGAATTGCCCTTACCTTTTCCTCATCTACTTCAATTCCCTTATCAGTCACAATATAACCAAGAAAAATAATTCGATCCGTGCAAAAAGAACACTTAGACATGTTAGCATACAATTTTTCCTTTCTAAGCACATCAAAGACACTCTTCAAGTGAACTATATGTCTTCTAATGACTTGCTATACACCAATATGTCATCAAAGTAAACTACCACAAACTTGCCTATAAATGCATGCAACACATGATTCATTAAGCGCATAAAAGTTGATGGTGAATTAGTTAGACCAAAAGGCATAACGAGCCATTCATACAAACCGTGTTTAGTTTTAAAAGCAGTTTTCCATTCATCCCCTTCTCTCATTCTAATATGATGGTATCCGCTTTTTAAATCTATCTTACTAAACACTACAACTCCATGTAATTCATCCAACATATCATCTAACCTAGGGATAGGATGACGATACTTTACCGTTATGTTGTTGACAGCTCGACAATCAACACATATTCTCCAGCTCCCGTCTTTCTTAGGCACAAGAAGCATAGGAACATCACATGGACTCATCGACTCTCTCACGTATCCCTTAGCAAGCAACTTTTCCACTTGGCATTGTAATTCCTTAGTCTCCTCAGGGTTACACCGGTAAGCTGGACGGTTAGGGATAACTGCTCCAGGTACTAAGTCGATCTGGTGTTCGATGCCTCGAATGGGTGGCAACCCTTCAGGCAAGTCTTCAGGCATCACATCTTGATACTCCTGCAAAAGAGAAACACAAGAACTAGGCAAGACATTGTCAGCTTGATTTACATACGCGTCTTTATAAATAAGTAATAACACAGGCTTATTCATAGAAAGAGCATACTTAACCTCACTGGTTTTTGCAAAGAAATTGACCTTACTCCGCCCCACACTGTTATTCTCTCTTGACTCTCCTTTTGCATGTGGCCCCTCTCCTTTTATACTCTCAGAACTATTTTTACCTCGACTCTCTCGCTCCTTGGCCACATCAATATCAATTATCTCTCTTTTTCCCAGATTTGGCTTTTCTCTCCCCAAGTCCCCCTTACCATCACTCTTCTGATTATGCTTTTCTCTCAAATCTCTCTGTTTATCAATGGACTCAGGTGCCTTGTTAGAAACAGCCCCACTGCGGTCTCTGAGCTTAATTTGGTCCTCATAGACCTCTTCTGGTGTCAAGGGAGCGAGAATAATTTTCCTTCCATCATGCATAAAACTATATTGATTCTTTCTCCCTAAATGCATAACATTTTTTTTTATCAAACTGCCATGGTCTACCTAGCAAAATATGACCGGCTTGCATAGGAACTACATCACAAAGCAAATCATCTTGGTATTGCCCAATCTTGAGTGACACTAAAACTTGCTTATTAACCTTTATTTCCCCACAATCATTTAACCATTGCAATTTATAAGGATGTGGGTGCTTTGTTACTGGCAATCCTAACTTCTCTACCAAAGTAGTACTAGCTACATTAGCACAACTACCACTATCAATAATCACACTACATACCTTATTTTGCACGAGACATCGAGTGTGGAAAATATTTTCCCGTTGTTTCTTGTCCTCGGCAATCTTCATTTGAGCACTCAATAGTCGTAAGATGACTAGTGATTCTCCCCTCTCGGCTTTAGTGTAGCCGTCTGCCTCATCAGAATCAAATTCCCCTTCATCTTCATCTACCTCACACTCACTCTCACTATCAGTGACCACTGCACCTCCTCTCATCACCATAGCTCTTTTATTCGTGCATTCAGAAGCTATGTGCCCGAAGCCTAAGCATTTGAAACATTGAATTTTACTTGCTCTCGGCTTTTCCTCTACCTTCTGCTTATTCTTGTCAGTGGAATCTGTCTTAGGTGTGGGTTTATCAAACTTGGATGGATTTCTGCTTCCCCTCTCTTGACTTCCCCATCGGTTCTTCCAATTAGAGTTGGTAGATGAGGAACCCCCATTGTAGGTTCTAGCTTCCTTCCTCTCCTTAAGTTGGCATTTTGCTGTCTTTGATGCATGCACCATTGATAGGGGTCAAAAACCCCTATCTTTGGGTACGGTTTTAGGACGGGTTTTAGCATTATTTAGTTAATAAGCGAGCATTTCTCGCATTTAAATGCTTTTGTGTGAGTTAGTTAGGAATTGGAAACGTTTTATTTATTTTCCGTTGTTTAGGCTCGTTTTATGACCAATTTAGGCAATTACGGCCAAAATAGCATGCATAGTATAATTTCGTTATCTTTTGAAGCTAATTGGTCCGTCAAAAGTCGCACCAAATGAAGCGTTTGCTCAAAATAAGCGATTGGCGGGTCAATTTAGCCTTTGGACTAATGTTATCTGGAGTTTCTGTACATGCGCAGGTATAAGTTTGGACGAAAAAGGCATCGACGGCAGTCGGAAAGCACACCGGGCAAGAATGCTCGACGAGCGGGCCTCCGTACGCCATGCCTGCTCGCCGAGCAGGCCACCAGAGGCCTGCTCGTCGAGCAGACCACCAGAGGCCTGCTCGGGCGAGCAGGATGCCTGCTCACCGAGCAGGCCACCAGAGGCCTGCTCGGGCGAGCAGGATGCCTGCTCGTCGAGCAGGCCACCAGAGGCCTGCTCGTCGAGCAGGCCACCAGAGGCCTGCTCACCGAGCAGGGCGCTGCTCATCGCGAGTAGCGCCTGCTCGCCGAGCAGCTCGCCCTGCTCGGCGAGCAGACCTGCGGGAATTGGTCAAAAAGACCAATTCCGCCCCCACGATGCCACGACGGACCCCACGACTTCCTACCTGGATAAGGACACGAAAATAGGTCAAAAAGAGGGCCGAGCCACGCCTATAAATAGAGTTTTTCCAATGTAAATTAGCATCTTTCATTATTTGTAAATTATCTTAGCTTTCCCCTTGAATTTCCTCTCCATCTCCTCCATCTTCATCAACCTCCATTGAAGCTCCTTCAAAGCTGTTCTCGAGGAATATTCAAGGTCGGTCCTTAAGACCTAGGAAGCCGATTGCAGAGTAGACATGTTCCTTGAAAGGGATTTTCGTATCTCCTTTTACTTTTCCTTGTTTTTACTCTTTGATACAGTCTATGAATCCTAGGCTAATTGTATCCTGTGACATTATCATTCATCTTTAATAATATTTTAGCTCTTATTTTGTTCTATGATTAATTGTTTAATCTTTGTCTTACGCTTTATTCAATTGGTTTAACTCATTCAAAAGCCCCAAAATCGAGTAGGCACATATTGTGAGCTGAATCTGACCTAGTCAGAGCCTAGGAGATTGACGACCTCTTAGTTGATTAAGCCCAAATTGCTGAGCCTTAGACATAGTTTCGGCCTTACAAGGGAATCACGCACTAGGAACTTCAGGAGGGTAAGTAGTGTTAATCGCCTTGAATACAAGTGACTTAGATTAGGTTTTTAACCAATAGACCTAATAACCCAACCTCATTATTATCGTTCATACCATGTTCCTTCGGGTAATTGCATTAGTGAAAGATCAATTAGGAGTAGTTTAACTTAATTAGGGGTAGAATAACTTAGTTAGAACTAGATAACTTAGCTAGGAGTAGCATAATTCAACCTAGGAGTAGATTAACTTAATCAAAACCAATTCAAACCCCATAAAGCCTAGATAACACTTGAGACCTAGTAATTCGATACTTGTGGTAAATAAGTCCTGTGGATTCGATACCTGGACTTTCCAGATTTATTACTTGATAACGACGGGGTACACTTATCCCTTAGTGAGGCTTCTTCACGGAATCCGCATCAAGTTTTTGGCTCCGTTGCCGGGGATTTATTTCTTCTGCAATATCGAACCAAAGGTCGATTTGTTAGTTTAGGCATTCATTGTGAATATCCTTGTTTATATCATTCATACTTGCCTATAGCATATACTTGTCAATAATAACTATACTTATTTATACTTATACTTATCATTGTCTGTTTATATACTTGTTTATAATCATGATACTTGTTTATACGTATCTATATTGTATATACTTGTTTATATATACTTGTGTATAATAGTCACACTTGTTTATACTCAAATTTGTTTATATCATGTATACTTGTTTATATATACTTGTTTATAATAGTTATACTTGTTTATACCGTTCTTATACTAGTACACTCTTACATTTATATTTGTTCATAATGCACACTTGTTTATCTCTAATAACCTATGCCATGTACATCAACCCATATTTATCAATATCAATATAAACCAATACTTGTCCAGTGCTGTGCAACCTTGTATGATGTGTATGATTTTCCTTCCGCTTTCATTTATTTCTTGTATTTATCTCTTCTCAGCGTATGCCTACGAGATCAGCGAAAATACCGTGTGTCCCTCTTAACCCTGAACTTGAACGTACTCTTCGCAGGAGCAAACAAATCGGAAAGCTGAAGCAAGACGAGATCATCGAGCCTATCAAGATGACTGACAATGAATGGAACAATGAACGGAACACTGAGAACACCGGGCCAGAAAATGACACTCGTCTGATGAGTGAGATCCTAGCGCCACACCGGCATCAGCATTTGTCCGGCATTGCCGCCCCAAATATTCCGGCTAATACATATGAAATCAAGTCCGGTATAATTCACTTGATCCAACAGACCGGACTGTTTGGAGGAGAAGCACATGAGAGCCCGAATGATCATCTGGATCGCTTCCTAATGTGCGCAGACACCGCAAGAACAAATGGGGTTCCCCAAGATGCTGCTAGGCTGAAATTGTTCCCGTTTTCTCTGACTGGGCAAGCTTTGGAATGGCTGAGAACACTGGAGCCCGGATCAATCACGACTTGGGCAGGGTTGGAGAAGGAATTCTTGTCCTACTACTTTCCTCCCTCAAAGACAGCAATGCTCAGGGGTGAGATCACATCCTTCCACCAACCCGAGCACGAAGCGCTCCACACATCTTGGACCCGATTCAGAAAAATGCTGCGCTTGTGCCCTCATCATGACATACCCAAGCATCAATTGGTAAGCGTCTTCTATCACGGACTGACACCCACCAACAGAGCTATTGTAGACTCCGCAGCGGGTGGAGATTTATTTAGGAAGACAGCAACATAGGCATATGACATGATTAATGAGCTGGCCAGAAAGAGTGTGCAGTGGCAAGAACAGAAGCTCGCTGGCCCCACAAGGCAGCGGGTATTTGCTGTGGAAGAACAAGAACAAAATTCGAGTGTTGCAGATATAAGTAGGAAGATGGACGTCCTGTTGGCTCAATTCAGCCAACCTCCCACCTGTGTGCACTGTGGCGGCGACCACCATGGAAAGGAATGTCAAGCAGGTAGCCCTTCCGTTGGAGACGGGATGGAGATGGTCAATTACGTTGGGGGACAACCGAGGTACAACTAGAACTATAACAACTACAACCCCAACAACCACAACTCCTACAACAACAGCAACAACTATAGGAGGCCTCAGCACCCGAACTTATCTTACGGGAATTCAAATCAGAATGTGCTTCGACCCCCTAGCGGTTTTGTTCAGGAGCATAGAGATTAGGGGCTTGGCATGCCCCCATATCAACAGCAGAATCAAGGGCCAATGCAACCTCCTAAGGAATCTGACGAGGTGGTCACTCTTTTGAAGGAGATCTCGGCTAGGCTTGCCAACAATGAAGCTTTCTGCAAAGATTTGAGCAATCAGGTCTCAGATCAATGGGACAGGCAGGAAAGGCCACATGGTTTTCTCCCAAGCACAATGGAGAAGAATCCAAAGATCCTGAGAAAGGATTGAGTAAGGGGGAGAAATCGAGTTCTCCTCGATTTAAATTCAAAGCTTGAACAATTCACTTCTGCATTTCCTTTTCTTTTATTTTTGTTGATTTTGGTTGTTGAATTTTAATCTCATTTTTTCCTTTTTATTTACATTGTCAAGTTTTGCCTTCCCCCATACTCTAAGAAACAAAAAAAAACGAATTTCGCCCAACCCGGGCGAGTTAGGCACTACCCAGCTTGCCGGGCTGGTCGGCCGAGCCAGTCAGCTCGGCCGACACGGGTTGTTCGGGATTTTAAAATCCCGAACCAAAAAAAAAAAGGAAGAAAGAATAAGAAAAGAAAAAGAATAAGAAAGGGGGGGGGGGGGGGGTGACTCATCATCCCCTTCCCCACCTTCTTCTTCCCTTCTCTCTTTCTTTCTTATTTTCATTCTTTCTTTCTTCCTCTCTTTCCCTTTCAAACCCTAACCCCCCAAATCCACCATACTAACCCGAATTCAAGATATAAGGTATGAATCTTTACTCATTTTTTATTTCTAACATGTTTCTAGGCTTAGACTTTAGCTTAGGGTGATAATTTTTGAGCTTTAAGGAAAAACCTAAGCTTTAGGTTTTTCTCTCTTTTCTCAAAAAAAAAAAAAAAATCTCTTGTTTGCTTTTAATTCTTGATTTCCTTGCAATATATGTTAACATCATGATTAATTTGTGGTTTGGGTGTGATTTCTGTTCTTAATTTGTGAACATTTGGAGAAATTACCCAATTTGGGTAAAATCTCCATTTTAGCTCAAAGTTCAACTATTCAATTTATAGTTAAAAACTTGCCAATAGAGTTATGAATTGCAATCTTACCATGTTTTAGTCATTGGGCATCTCTAATTTTGCATGAATTTGTGAATTACGGGTAAAACACTTAGGGACCGAATACTTATGGTTTTAGTCCCTAAATTCCTAAACTATGGTTTATGCCTATGAATGGTTTATTTGGGGGTTTATGTTCAAAATTGTAAATATGTCCTAACTTGTCCATTTTTTTTGGTCTATTCCTCAGGAACTATGGGTAAGAAGGGCAAAGCCAAGGTCGTAGTTGAGAATGAAGCCGAGTCTGACATCGAGTTCAGCGATACACTCCAAGCTAAGTATGACCCACCTTTTGGGCTCGTTGATGAACGTGAGGGGGTATTGTATGATAGATTTTCTAGGCAAGAACTTGCCACCCATATAGTTGTTGATCAAACATATCTAGCGTCTATAGGCTTGAAAAAGGATTTCAATGAAATCCTCAAATTCCACGGCTGGTATAGACTAGCCACAAAACCGACCCCAGTTTATCACAACTTCACTATGGAATTTTTGACTACTTGGAAAAAAGAGCTACCCGCGGGCTGTGGTAAGCATTCTTTTAGACTGAATGGTAAACCTTACCGTCTCAGTGATACCACACTAGCAGCCCTGATGGGAGTCTATAACAACCCAGAGGCAATCTCAGATTTTGAGAAACCCATGACAAAAGATATGGCCTGGGAACAATTAACAGGCATATCGGATTTTGACTCCTAGACTGCTAGCCCAGTCGCTCTCTTGGACCCACTCCTCAACCTTGTTCACAAGTTTGTGGCTCACAACTTGTTGGGCAAAAACGAGAGCAATAAAGTCTCAAAGACAGAATTGCTCATACTGTGGTGTGTGGCCAACCACAAACACGTGGATAATGTCAGGACCATCTTTGAGGGCTTCTCAAGCCAAACGAGTAGAAAACACGGTTCCCTTGGCCTTGGACACTTAGTTACCAACCTACTTGATAGCCAATTCAAAAATTTGGACATTCAAGAAGTTGCTTTTTATCCTACTTTGCTTAACTCCAAGTTTTGGGGAGATCTACTTTTTATAAAGTCTTAAACAGGAACCCAACCGAAGGAGCAAGCTCTAGCAGAGGGGGACGGAAAAGAGCACGAATTCCACCACGGCATAGGGACGAGGAACCTGAGGAAGAAGAACCTGCAACAACAGGAGACCAAATGGAAGACCGAGCACCGGGGATGGAGGCCCAATTCCAAGCCATCAACACCATGATGGTAGAAATACGAGACCTGAACCTTCGGACATTCAACACTGTTCAACAAATGGACCAACGGTTCACAACCTTCGAACAGAACATGGACCGGAGGCTCACGGGCCTTGAATATGTAGCGTCAGACTACTACGAGCGCTATAACATGCCATGGCCACATCCCCCGGCCGATCAGTAAGTTGTCTTCTCCACCCTAACTCTTTACACTCGTACTTTATGATTTGTGATGCAATGTTGGAACTTATTGCATATTTTTAGTGTGAGGAGGAAGGGTAGACAAACTTACAAAAATTGTATAATTTTTAAATTTTTGTTGCGTCGTGTCTAATTTAGTTTTGCGTTTTCCGAGTTTTATTTATGTTTTGCATGTTTAGGACCTAAAACCGTGAACCTCCTTCGAATCTAAACTTCGTTATTTATCCTTGAGGACTGAGAACCGAATCTAATATTGCATGACAACTAGTTTAGGTGTAGGACACAATCCTTGTATCTGTAAGAGCATGAGCTAAAGTTTGCATTTAGACCCTACTTTTGAAGAAATGCTAAAATCATTACTTAGGTAGATAACTTAAGAATTGAAGGCATGTGATGTTAAACTTGAGTTTGGGGAGAACTAGTAAACACAAAATTGAAACCCAAAGAATTGTGAGTTGAATTTGAGCCTAAGAGCGAGCATCAAAAAGCTCTTTTTCTTGACATTTTTGTGTGAATGCTTTGACTTGTGGAAGATTATAGATTTTGCACCTAATACTATGTTGAACCTACATGCAATGATTTGAGATGATAAACGATGAAATCAGCCTCATTAGAATTAACCCTTTTTCTTTACCTTATTTTCTCTTTTTCATCCACTCTAGGAAGCCCCTTTGAGCCTATATTTTTGTAGTTTATAGATTTTTCTTTCGTTCTAACCTATTTTTTGCAAACCACAACTTGGTTTGCTACTTAACCCAAAATTTTTGCAAAGCTCAAATTGAGCCTTTGTTTTCTTCTAGCGCTTTTTCTTTGTTTGTGGCATTATAGTAGCAAGCCAAAAGGCTAAGAAGTGAATGAGCATCACTATCCAAAAAAAAGGGAAGAAGAGAAAAACAGAAAAAAAGAAAAGAAAAGAAAAGAGACGAACTAAAAGGGGAGAACTGTTGAAACACCTTTCCACAAGATTTTGATTTGACAAAATCATCCATGATTAAGAGGCAATTAACTTTAGATGCTTTGATTTAATTGTACTAATATGTTTGTTAAATATTGAGTGCAAAAATATATAAAGTAAAGACAGGACAAAAGTCAGCACAAACGAAGCTGAGTAGAAAGGAACTCAGCATGACAGAATAGAAGCTGAGTGGAGTTCAAATTCAGAAGCAAAACGAAGCTGACTAAAGTTGAAGACTTCTACTGGAGCGGTTAAACAGAACAGAGCTGACCTTGAAGGAACTTAGCATGAACGTTGAACATTCGAAAAGAACAAACGAAGCTGAGTAACAGTCAGGACAACATGAAGGATCCGTTCACTAAAAGACGAAGTCTGCCAATCTTCTGCACCAATAATTGGAACCTCGAAGACACCTAAAAGACTAATTCCAAGAGTCATGGGATGATGGATTATTGGAAAAAGACAACTGACGCAAACAGACAAACTAGACGCTAGAAGACAAACCTGACGCCTGAAGAAAACAGAGAAAATGAATGGTAGTGCAGTCTGAAGCTATCCAGAAATTGTTCCCCAAAAGAGCCGTTTTGACATTAACGGTCCAGACATTTTAAACGATCAAATCTACAGATTTCCTTCTATAAAAGGACAATCGAAAAACTGGAAACTATAAGCAAGCATCGAAAAGAAGATTTTCCTTGGTCATTGTAGATGACTTCTCTCGGTACACTTGGGTCATCTTGCTGAGTAGCAAGGATGAAAAATACAAGAGAGAAAGTTTCAAAAGCACTCAAATACAAAAAGGATCTTACACCAACTTTTCTATTCTTTGTGTAAATGCTAGATTGTTTTGTAATCATCTAAAGTGTTCTTTAGTTCAAAAAGGAACAAGTCTGTGATCAATAGAAATATTGAGAGTGTAAAGCTGAGTGCTTGGTTGTAAGCATTTCAGTAGTAGAGAAATCTAGGTGCTGGGTTGTAGCACTTAGTAGGAGTTGAGTAGACGAATAGAGGAAGGTACTCTTGCATATTCAACTGCCTTGTAATTGGTTTGTGCTCTACCTTTAAAGAGCTTAGTATTGGATTCAAAAAGCCCGGAGGACTCTGGGGACTGGACGTAGGCAGAGAGGCCGAACCAGGATAAGTGATACTGAGTAATCTCTAAACTCTCTCTTATAACTGCATGTGTTGTTTGCTTTATTTACTCAGAATATAAATTGCCTAAGCTGATCCTGAGTAAGTAAGTGATGCTGAGTTAGAAGCTGACCTCCAAGAGTGTCAATTTTTAACTCACAAGGAAACATCTTTGGTCAACATCTGACCAAAGCTGTCCTGTGATATATCTCACCAAGCTGACCAAAGGCTGAGTTAATAAACTCTCAAAATAACATCCTGTCAGCTCAATCAAAACACGAAAAAGTTACATTAGTTCCTAACCCCCCCTTGGAACTAATTACCAGGGACCAACAAGTGGTATCAGAGCTAAAGCTCACTACTCAAAGATTTAACAATCTTGAGCTGATCCCTAAAAATGGGTGAGAATAGCACTCGTTTCCTTCCTGGAAACCAAACAACACAGATACTCCCTGAGGGATTATCAATCACTAGACCACCCCTATTCTTTGGGTCAAATTATACATTCTGGAAGAATAGGATGAAGAACTTTATTCAAGCCACAAACATGAGTGCATGGCTTGCAATTGTTCAAGGTCCACATGTGCCATACAAAACTATTAACAATGAGAAAACTGTTAAAAGTGAGGCTGAGTGGACAGAGGATGACCTCAGAAAATTACAAAATAATGCTTCGGCTATAAATATGCTTCACTGTGCGTTAGATGCTGCAGAATACAATAAGATTTCAGGTTGTGAGTCAGCACAGGAGATTTGGAAAAAGCTTGAAGTAACCTATGAAGGCACAAGCAAAGTTAAGGAGTCTAAAGTCAATCAACATATGAGACTCTACGAGCTGTTTGAGATGAAGGAGAATGAAGACATCTCAGAAATGAACGCAAGGTTCACAAACATTGTAAATGAGCTAAAAAGGCTTGGAAAGAACTTCACTGAAGAAGAACAGGTGAAGAAAATTCTGAGAAGTCTGCCCAAGAGCTGGCAAGCAAAGAAAACAGCCGTAGAAGAAGCCCAAGACTTGACTACCTACAAATATGATGAGCTGATCGGATCCCTGCTGACCCATGAAATCTCTATGAAAAACTTTGAAGCCAAAGAGAAAGAAAAATCAGAAGATAAGAAACAAAAATCCCTTGTCATGAAAGCTGACTCAACTGAAGCGGAGTCAACTGATGATGAGGAATTGGCCATGTTCACCAGAAAGATGAAAAAGCTGTTCAGGAGAAATGACAGAAATGGCAAAAGATCATTTAGAAGAAATGATAAGTACAAAGCTGAGTCAAGTGACAAGTACAAGAAGGACAGCTCGAAATCTGTCACATGTTTTGAGTGTCATCAAACCGGGCACATCAAGTCAAGCTGTCCCAATCTCAAGAAAGAGAAGAAGGGAAGCAAAAAGGCTATGGTAGCCATATGGAGTGACAGTGATGAGTCAACATCATCTAAAGCTGAGCAAAATGAAACAGCCAACATATGTTTTATGGCAGATGATGGAGCTGACCAATCCCAATCTGAGCATGCTGACCTTTCTGATGAAACTGACCAAGAGAATCACAACAACGAGGTAACATCTTTACTTTTCCTTAGAAATGAAATGGTAAATGCCCTGAGTGACTTATATACACTAACTAAGAAGTGTAACAAAAAGATTAAGGCACTCAGCAGGCGCTGTGATGAGATTGAAGAGGCCAAGCTGAGTGACCTCCGATATCTTCTCCAGGACAACTCTGACTTGCATACCAACATGCAAATCTTACATAAGTTTGTCATGGAGGTTCAATCCGAGTCAAAGAAACTTAGAAAGGATATCACAACATTACAGAGTCAAGGGAAGGGCTCAAACAGAAATAAAGCCCATGCTGAGTACGCAAATAATAGTCAGCATAAGCAAGTCACTCAATGTGAATGTTGTGGAAAAAGGGGACACACAAAGGATGTGTGTTGGCATAACAAGCGGACTGTCCAATGTGACTTCTGCGGAAGAAAAGGGCATACCACAAAAGTAAGTTGGCATGCCCAACACAATAATGCTGACTATACTCAGTTCAACCCGCAAAGGGTATCTTTTTATGACTTCTGTGGTAAACCAGGTCACACCATAAAAGTATGCCGTCACAAGTTAAAATATGACTTTGCACCTGTCTATACTAATAAGAAAGGACCCAAAAAGAATTGTGTACCTAAAAATGAATAGTTTAAACTGCAGGTCAGCTTGACATGCGTGGAGAAGTCAAAACTATGGTATATAGACAGCGCATGCTCAAGGCATATGACAGGTGATGAAACTCAGTTCATCACACTAGAGCTTAAACGAGGTGGAAGTGTAAGCTTTGGAGACAACAAGAAAGGTAAGATAGTCGGCTCAGGTACTATCGGAGGTAACCCAACCATTGAGTCTGTCTCCTTAGTTAAAGGTCCCAAATACAATCTGCTGAGTGTAGCTCAGCTTTGCAAAAGCGGCAGAAGAGTTGTATTTGATGATACTAAGTGTCAAATACTCGAGGGAAATAGAAATGAATTAATTTTAACTGCCCCTCGTGTAGAAAATGTATACATGTTGAACTTGGAAAAACAGTTTTCTAAAAATATATGCTTAGTGTCTAAAGAGGACAACTCCTGGCTATGGCATAGAAGACTTGGGCATGTCAGCATGGACCTTCTTGCCAAATTAGCTAGAAAGCAATTAGTTGAGGGATTACCCAAATTAAAGTTTGAAAAAGATCAACTATGCAAAGCCTGTCAGCAGGGTAAACAAACTAAAAAGTCATTTCATAGCAAAAATATCGTCTCAACCAAAAGGCCGTTGGAATTACTACACCTGGATCTTTTCGGACCTATCCAGCTACTCAGCTTGGGAGGTAAGAAATTTTCTTTGGTTATTGTAGATGATTTCTCTCGGTACACTTGGATCATCTTGCTGAGTAGCAAGGATGAAACCTTTGAGATGTTCACCACATTGATCAAAAAGCTTGAAAATGACAAAGACCTAAAAGTAGCTCACATTAGAAGCGACAATGGTGGAGAATTCAAAAACCAACAGTTTGATGAATTCTGTGAAACCTGTGGTATTGACCACAACTTTTCTGCTCCTAGAACACCTCAACAAAATGGGGTTGTTGAAAGGAAAAATAGAACCATTGTCGAAATAGCTAGGACAATGCTGAGTGAAAATAGGCTTCCAAAGTACTTCTGGGGTGAAGCTGTTCACACGACATGTTATATACTAAATAGGGCTCTAGTCAGACCTATACTCAAGAAAACCCCATATGAACTTTGGAAAGGTCGAAAGCCCAACATTGGATACTTTCGTGCCTTTGGGTGTAAATGTTTCATACTCAATACAAAAGACAATCTTGCTAAATTTGATGCTAAAGCTGATGAGGCGATCTTTTTAGGGTACTCAACAAACAGTAAAGCATATAGAGTATTTAATAAAAGAACCTAGATTGTAGAAGAGTCTATACATATTGAGTTCGATGAAACTAACCCTACAGGTAAGTCAGCTCAGCCTGAAGAAGATGAACCAGGCTCAGCTTCCGCTGATCAACCAGAAGCCACAGTGTCAAACATACAGGAGCTGACCCAAGGTAAGCAAGAAATTGAAATATCATTTGCTGACCAATCTATTCCTGTAGAGATTGTAGAAACACCTCTTCCAAACAACTCAACATTGCCCAAGGAAATAAAGATCCCAAGAGGTCATACAGAACAAGCCATTCTTGATGCCGCCAACAACAAACTAATGACCAGGGATCAACTTAGAAAATACCTCAGCAATGTTGCATTCGTATCAATACATGAACCAAAGAACTTTGCTTATGCTGAGCAAGATGAATATTGGATCAATGCTATGCAAGAGGAGCTTGACCAATTCACCAGAAATGAGGTATGGGATTTAGTACCTAGACCTATGAATCAAAAGCCCATAGGAACCAAGTGGGTCTTTAGAAATAAGCTAGATGAACATGGAAATGTGATTAGAAACAAAGCCCGACTTGTAGCCCAAGGCTATAGTCAGCAAGAGGGTATAGACTATGGAGAAACATTTGCTCATGTTGCTAGATTAGAAGCTATACGTATATTGTGTGCTTATGCCAGTTACATGAATTTTAAACTATACCAAATGGATGTAAAAAGTGCGTTTCTTAATGGCTTTATAAACGAAGAGGTATACGTTAATCAACCTCCTGGATTTGAAGATTCAAAATTTCCAAATCACGTTTATAAACTCAAAAAGGCCATGTACGGCCTAAAGCAAGCTCCAAGAGCTTGGTATGAGAGGTTGACCAACTTCCTGCTGACCAGGAACTATGTCAGGGGAAAAGCTGACACAACCTTGTTTATCAAGAAAAAGGGTAAACATACCCTACTTGCACAGATATACGTTGATGATATAATCTTTGGTGCTACTGATGAATCTTTGTGCAAAGAATTTAGCCAACAGATGCAAACTGAGTTCGAAATGTCCATGATGGGTGAACTCAACTTCTTCCTTGGACTTCAAATCAAGCAAGGTAAGAATGGCATATTTATAAGTCAGTCTAAGTACACCAAGGAAATGTTAAAGAAATTCAGCATGGAAGATTGCAAACCAATATCAACCCCCATGGGTACTGATACTGTCCTATGCAAGGATGAAAAGAGTAAGTCAGTTGATAGTAAACTCTATCGAGGTATGATAGGTTCATTACTCTATCTCACTACTAGTAGACCAGATATTCAATACTCAGTATGCTATTGCGCTAGATATCAAGCTGACCCCAGGGAATCTCATCTAACTGCTGTAAAAAGAATTTTTAGATACTTGCAAAGTTCAGTTGATGCAGGACTATGGTATCCAACCTCAAATGACTTCACACTCATTGGATATACTGATGCTGACTATGGACGAGATAAGCTAGAACGGAAGAGTACTTCAGGAGGATGTCATTTCCTTGGAAGCTGTCTAGTATCTTGGTTTAGCAAAAAGCAATCATCCGTAGCTCTGTCTACAACTGAAGCTGAGTACGTGGCTGCTGGAAGCTGTGTTGCACAAGTCCTATGGATAAAGCAACAACTTGAGGATTACGGAGTCAAAACAAATACAATAGAGATCAAATGCGACAATAAGAGCGCCATTGATCTATCTAAGAATCCAGTCCAACACAGCAGGATGAAGCATGTTAGCATAAGGCATCACTTCATCAGAGATCATGTACTAAAAGATGAGATCAAGCTGACCTATGTGCCAACAAATGACCAGCTTGCAGATATCTTCACAAAACCTTTGGCACGAGAGAAATTCAACACACTAAGGGAAGCAATTGGTATGACAAATCCACTCTAACTAAATCTGTAATTGAATAATTGTCATATGAATGAGTAAATGCCACCCTATGCTGAATTGAAATATATATTGAGTGATGATACTGAGTAGTCATAAAAACTGAGTTAACATCCTATGTTGAGTAGAAAAACATATTGAGTAATCACTCTATACTAAGTAAATGCACATGCTGAGTGAGTAACGTACATTGAGAATAGAGAGATAATCTTCACAAAAGCTAGACACTCAATATCTAGGATGTTTCGAATTCTAAGTAAAACCTGGTAAAAACCCACTCGCATAAAGTGAACCTACACGTGTAACCTCTGACACCTTGGGAAGACGCACATTAATGGCAAAAACCCATGCGCCGAAGATGTCATAATTGACAGAATGTCTGTCGATTGAACGTCCCTAGGAGAAAAACGGCTAAATAATGATTTAGGGCTTTTATGAATTGATATAAGAGATAGAAGAAACCCCACTCATCATTCCTTACACCTGAAATTCCCGAAAATCAAACTTCCTTCTCTCTAAAAATTTCAAAATCATCAAAAATGTCTCCCAGCAAAAAGAAAACCCCAAAAACTCAAAACACAGAAAAACCCACTGACCACGCGGGTCCTTCGATGGAAAGGGAGAGGACAATGATCAAGGTACACTCGAAGGTCAATAATCTGGAAGTCTTAAAATGCCGATGGTTCTCTCCAAGTTTCGTATCATCTGAGACTCCATTCTGTGAATGGATCGTAAAGAACCAATGGAAAGGTCTCTTCCCACTCTCAGGAACAGCTTACCCCAGGTTAGTGCGGGAATTCTACTCAAATCTACGCGTTGATGCGGACGACTCTGATTATTTGGAGACCACTGTAAAAGGTCAGAAAATCGTAATAACCCCTGCTTATCTAGCCACACTGCTAGAATTACCAGACGAAGGAATTCAATTTAGAACGACAAAGGAGAAAATACCAAAAGCCACATCCAAGAAGCTAAAGGGGTTCTGTAAACCCAAAGATCACAAGGGGGAAATACCCAGCACCTGCATGGGTAAAGAACAAAAGATGGTCCACTTCATGCTGACCAACTTTATCTTCCCCAAACTCAGCTCAGCTTCATCCGCATCAAACTTCGAACAGTGCTTCATATGGCACATGTTGACCTGCACTCCCTTCAATCTTCCTGTCTTTCTAGTTGGTGCGTTTCAACGAAGTGGTAAGAAACTCTGCTTGGGATCTCTCATCACAAAAATTCTTGAAGACAAGCAGATTGAGACGAAAGGTGAAACAAGTAGTTTGGGAAGTGAAATTACTGCTGTTCTGCTAAATGGACTGTTGTACAATCAACCCTTGAAGGGATATGAAGGAGCTGGAGATGCTGAAGAAGATGAAGAAGATGAGCAACAAGAAATTGAGCCTGAAGCTGTGCATATAGAAAAGGTTGATGCTCATGCTGAGTCACCAGAAACAGCTCAGCCTGAGAAAAGAAAGAAGAGGAAGGCTGTAGAAACCTGCTCCAAGGACATTCATGCTGTCCCGAAGAAAGTAAGGCTTTCATCAAGACAGAAAGCTAAAGCTGACAAAGCTGAGGAGCATGCTGAGAAAAGAAAGAGGCAAGAAGAACCTGCAGATGAGAGTGAAGAAACTCCAGAAACCCCTTTAAAGAAGAAGAAAAAGGGTAACTCCTTAAAGATAGTTGAAGCTGTCCCACTAGCCTCTACTCAACCTGAAGGTCATGGAACTGACCAAGAAAAGGAGAATGTGGAAGCAACTGAGCAACATGTTGAGCATCACCAAGTTAATACTGAGCAGGAAGGATACCCCAATGTTGAAGTATCTCAGGATGATGCTGAGCAGAGAAAGAATGAAAGCAATGTTGATGAGCAACCTGTAGAAGAGGAGACAGTTGCTACTAAGATCAGTGAAGGTCTTCGAACTGACCATTCACCGCCAAAAACTGAGACCCGACGAAGATTAAAGAAGAAAGCGCAAAAGCAACTTGATCTCATGAACGACTTTCCCATTGACGAGCCTGAAACTGACCTCTCCACAATCCAGTTCCAGTACTTCTCAAATGAAACTGAGTCTCCACCAGAAGATCTAGTGGAAAAGCAAGCCTCTGTTACTCAGGATAAGGAACATGCCAAAAACCCTGCAGATCCAATTCAAACGGCTCCAATTAAGCCAACTCATGTCTCAACTCCACCTCGAACACAAAATGATGATAACTCAGCTAATCCAATCAATCAAAGTCCAGGTACCAATCAAGGTACTCAATCTGGCAGAGAACCAACTCCTCCACCACCATCAAATTCTGAACCAGCCTCTGAGTCCAATGCTGCTAAGTTTGCATACTTGAATGCTACTGAGTCTGGCCGACGGGTCATTGCCTCTGCTCAATCCTTGCTAGAAGATTTTCATCCCACTCAAGTTGATGGTCATCAATCTACTCAAACTGAGTCCTCACACCTATCAGGTATTACTCAGCTTTTGAATGAACTTCGAGGCCTAAAAGATCTGATTAACATTATCACTGCAGTCCAGACTCAGCAACCAAACCAAGAGCAAATGGCAAAACTGACTGAATCAGTACTTACAATGGCCACCCATCTGAACACTCTTGAAGGGAAATTCAACAACTGTCCGAAGCCAATCCAGGGTACGTCACTTCCACTGAGCTTCAAAACTATTTTGTTAAGCTAGCAGCGGAACTGACCCCCTCTAGAGCAACTACCCATACTGAATATGTCTCATCTGCTGAGTTGCAAGATTGCTTCACCAAGCTGTATGCTGAGCTAACCAAATCCAGTCCACCCAGCCATACTGAATTTGTCACCTCTACCGAACTTCAACAATGCTTCACCAAGCTTCATACTGAGCTGACCAGTACACGTGATTTAGTATCCTCCTCTTCCCAGTGTACGATTGACCAATTAAGTGAGGCAGTCAGACTAATAAACATTGATAGAGCCCAGATGGATGTTGATCCAGTCTCCAACACAGAACTCATGAGCTTTTCCCAAGCTATCATGAAGGCCATGCGTATCAATAATGCCCAGCGCATGTTTTATGATTCTGCTCTGCTAAAACTCTTCCATCAATCTTATGGTCAGGTCACCAACTCAATCTCCTGCCTGAGCAAAGCCCATGAATGTCTCCTCAGTATGATCAGCAGCTCCCTTCGAGTTCCTAGGCATGTCCAGGACAATAGCGTTCCCGTCATTGACAGTTTGGGTGAAAGCACAAAAAGGCTTCATCGCTACTCTAACTATCTCTCCTCTGCCGCCAGAAATAAGACCTTTCTTTACCAACCCGATGATGGCAAAACGGGGGAGACAAGTAGACAAGGAACTCAGCCTGCAGGAAATACCTCTGGAGACAAAGAGAAAGGCAAAGGAATTGCCCTAGCTGAACCCTCAGCTCAAAAAAAGAAGAAATAGAACTTGTTTAGCCATGTCTAGAAATTATCCTGTCTTTAAATGTTGTTTGGATAGTTTTTTTTTTGTTTGTTTGTTTCTGTTGTTTAAACTTCAATATTACAAGTAGTTGTTTTTCTTTCTGATCTGACTAGTCTAGTTTGAACAGAACAAATCAGAAAGGTCAAACGCACCAAACACCAAAAATAAACTGAACGACAACATCCTTCCAAAACTGAGTCAGTACAAATGTCTTAAGTCTAAATTAGATCTTGGAAGGCTTAGAATAAATTTCAAACAAAATGAATGCAACCCTTACGAGGGAGTCATATCATAAAATAATTCAATCATGGGGTAAATTATAACTGAGTTCCGTAATTATGTATTTTGCCAACATCAAAATGGGGGAGTTTATTGAAACACCTTTCCACAAGATTTTGATTTGACAAAATCATCCATGATTAAGAGGCAATTAAATTTAGATGCTTTGATTTAATTATACTAATATGTTTGTTAAATATTGAGTGCAAAAATATATAAAGTAAAGACAGGATAAAAGTCAGCACAAACGAAGCTGAGTAGAAAGGAACTCAGCATGACAGAATAGAAGCTGAGTGGAGTTAAAATTCAGAAGCAAAACGAAGCTGACTAAAGTTGAAGACTTCTACTGGAGCGGTTAAACAGAACGGAGCTGACCTTGAAGGAACTTAGCATGAACGTTGAACATTCGAAAAGAACAAACGAAGCTGAGTAACAGTCAGGACAGCATGAAGGATCCGTTCACTAAAAGACGAAGTCTGCCAATCTTCTGCACCAATAATTGGAACCTCGAAGACACCTAAAAGACTAATTCCAAGAGTCATGGGATGATGGATTATTGGAAAAAGACAGATTACACAAACAGACAAACCAGACGCTAGAAGACAAACCTGACGCCTGAAGAAAACAGAGAAAAGGAATGGCGGTGCAGTCTGAAGCTATCCAGAAATTGTTCCCCAAAAGAGCCGTTTTGACATTAACGGTCAAGACATTTCAAACGATCAAATCTACAGATTTCCTTCTATAAAAGGACAATCGAAAAACTGGAAACTATAAGCAAGCATCGAAAGAAAAATACAAGAGAGAAAGTTTCAAAAGCACTCAAATACAAAAAGGATCTTACGCCAACTTTTCTATTCTTTGTGTAAATGCTAGATTGATTTGTAATCATCTAAAGTGTTCTTTAGTTCAAAAAGGAACAAGTCTGTGATCAATAGAAATATTGAGAGTGTAAAGCTGAGTGCTTGGTTGTAAGCATTTCAGTAGTAGAGAAATCTAGGTGCTGGGTTGTAGCACTTAGTAGGAGTTGAGTAGACGAATAGAGGAAGGTACTCTTGCATATTCAACTGCCTTGTAATTGGTTTGTGCTCTACCTTTAAAGAGCTCAGTATTGGATTCAAAAAGCCCGGAGGACTCTGGGGACTGGACGTAGGCAGAGAGGCCGAACCAGGATAAGTGATACTGAGTAATCTCTAAAATCTCTCTTATAACTGCATGTGTTGTTTGCTTTATTTACTCAGCATATAAATTGCCTAAGCTGATCCTGAGTAAGTAAGTGATGCTGAGTTAGAAGCTGACCTCCAAGAGTGTCAATTCCTAACTCTCAAGGAAACATCTTTGGTCAACATCTGACCAAAGCTGTCCTGTGATATATCTCACCAAGCTGACCAAAGGCTGAGTTAATAAACTCTCAAAATAACATCCTGTCAGCTCAATCAAAACACGAAAAAGTTACATTAGTTCCTAACCCCCCCCTTGGAACTAATTACCAGGGATCAACAAGAACTTCATCCCCCAATTCTTTAAATCAAAATGTCTCAAGAAAACATCCCAAAAAGAGAATAATGGATGAATAAAAAGCTCAATCACTTCATATTTGCTAAAGCCATTTGAACTTTGTTTTTCTAGCGCTAGAACTATTAACCCTTTTTGTACCTTTAACCCTCTAACCACATTACAACCCTAATTCGAGGCTGTTTTTGATATCATCGGAGTCATATAGCATAGTAGAGGAACTAGGATGAACGTGCAAAATCAACGTAATCCTAAGCAAGAACATAAGCCGAGAGTAAACACTTTAGCCACCAAAATTGTGTGAAATGAGTGAACTACCTATGGTGAGGTGTTTTACTTAGCGATCCCCTCAAGCTCGTTTAATTGAACATGTGTCCTTTTCCTTAAAACATATGACCTATGATAATTGAAATGCGGCTTTTGGATATCGTGTCTCTACTCTGTATTTCCGAATGTATGTAATTACAGATGCTCGAAATTGTGTCAAGCACCTAGTCAAACCGGGAGGTTTTCTGGCTTGCTTGTGATTGCAGGTTTAGTTTTTTAGTTTACTTAGGGACAAGTAAAGTTTTAAGTGCGAGGAGGTTTGATAGGGGTCAAAAACCCCTATCTTTGGGTACGGTTTTAGGATGGGTTTTAGCATTATTTAGTTAATAAGCGAGCATTTCTCGCATTTAAATGCTTTTGTGTGAGTTAGTTAGGAATTGGAAACGTTTTATTTATTTTCCGTTGTTTAGGCTCGTTTTATGACCAATTTAGGCAATTACGGCCAAAATAGCATGCATAGTATAATTCCGTTATCTTTTGAAGCTAATTGGTCCGTCAAAAGTCGCACCAAACGAAGCGTTTGCTCAAAATAAGCGATTGGCGGGTCAATTTAGCCTTTGGACTAATGTTATCTGGAGTTTCTGTACATGCGCAGGTATAAGTTCGGACGAAAAAGGCATCGACGGCAGTCGGCAAGCACACCGGGCAAGAATGCTCGACGAGCGGGCCTCCGTAGGCCATGCTTGCTCACCGAGCAGGCCACCAGAGGCCTGCTCGCCGAGCAGCTCGCCCTGCTCGGCGAGCAAACCTGCGGGAATTGGTCAAAAAGACCAATTCCGCCCCCACGATGCCACGACGGACCCCACGACTTCCTACCTGCATAAGGACACGAAAATAGGTCAAAAAGAGGGCCGAGCCACGCCTATAAATAGTGTTTTTCCAATGTAAATTAGCATCTTTCATTATTTGTAAATTATCTTAGCTTTCCCCTTGAATTTCCTCTCCATCTCCTCCATCTTCATCAACCTCCATTGAAGCTCCTTCAAAGCTGTTCTCGAGGAATATTCAAGGTCCATCCTTAAGACCTAGGAAGCCGATTGCAGAGTAGACAGGTTCCTTGAAAGGGATTTTCGTATCTCCTTTTACTTTTCCTTGTTTTTACTCTTTGATACAGTCTATGAATCCTAGGCTAATTGTATCCTGTGACATTATCATTCATCTTTAATAATATTTTAGCTCTTATTTTGTTCTATGATTAATTGTTTAATCTTTGTCTTACGCTTTATTCAATTGGTTTAACTCATTCAAAAGCCCCAAAATCGAGTAGGCACATATTGTGAGCTGAATCTGACCTAGTCAGAGCCTAGGAGATTGACGACCTCTTAGTTGATTAAGCCCAAATTGCTGAGCCTTAGACCTAGTTTCGGCCTTACAAGGGAATCACGCACTAGGAACTTCAGGAGGGTAAGTAGTGTTAATCGCCTTGAATACAAGTGACTTAGATTAGGTTTTTAACCAATAGACCTAATAACCCAACCTCATTATTATCGTTCATACCATGTTCCTTCGGGTAATTGCATTAGTGAAAGATCAATTAGGAGTAGTTTAACTTAATTAGGGGTAGAATAACTTAGTTAGAACTAGATAACTTAGCTAGGAGTAGCATAATTCAACCTAGGAGTAGATTAACTTAATCAAAACCAATTCAAACCCCACAAAGCCTAGATAACACTTGAGACCTAGTAATTCGATACTTGTGGTAAATAAGTCCCGTGGATTCGATACCTGGACTTTCCAGATTTATTACTTGATAACGACGGGGTACACTTATCCCTTAGTGAGGCTTCTTCACGAAATCCGCATCAACCATGTCTTCCAAATCCACACAATGCTGAAATTCGACAATATTGGCTATGTCCCGATTAAGGCCAGCAAAAAATCGAGACTTGGTAGCTCTCCGATCTTCCACTACATCGGCTCTCAACATTGCCATTTCCATCTCCTTATAGTAAGCATCTACGCTCTTAGAGCCTTGTCGAAGGGATTGCAATTTTCTGTATAAGCCATCATAGTAATCATTAGGAACAAAACGCTTCCTCATAATGGCTTTCATCTCACCCCACGTGTCAATTTGTGGCTCTCTGCTTCTAAATCTAAAGGTGACAAGCTGATCCCACCAAACTAATGCATAGTTTGTGAACTCAATCACTGCTGCCCTCACTTTCTTCTCCTCAGAATAATTATGACAGTCAAATAGGAGTTCAATTCTTTTCTCCCATTCTAGGAAAGATTCTGGATCATCCTTACCATTGAATGAAGGAATCTTCAGCTTCACATTTCCAAGACCTCTGTCTTCTCTAGCTTGTCCCTCATGCTGCCAAACTCTTCTATCCCGGTTATCACGTCGATTTTGTTCTTCGGCGTTGCGTTCTTCTAAAACAACTCTATGATTCTCCTCAATCACATCCATACGCTCCATCAACCATTTAACAAGGTCAATACTTGTTCATCCGCCATTTTTTTTCTACACAGAAAAAGAAACACAACCAAACAGATAACGTTGAACAAACACAAGGAAAAATTAATCCAAGCTCACAATCCTCTCGGTGTTTCGCACAATTCTTTGGCTTTTCACTCTGATACGCTCACCACTCGTTGCCTTTTACCGCTCGATTTCTCTTATTGTGCTCTTTAAAGCACTCAATAGAATAAAATTCAGTTTCAAAACCCCGAAAGTTCAAACCGGAATTAAATCCTACAACCTAAGAAGAAAAACGGTAAACAAGAACGGATCGCAGATAAACAAGTCGATGACCAAAAAAAAATTTGACGATACGAAGGAATAGAACAGAACAATAATTGCCCAATAGGAATGCCGAACTACTCTTTTTTTTCAGTCCACTATGTTTTTTTTCGATATTTTTCTTTTTTGATGTTGCTTTGCTTTTTTTTTTCTTGAATTGAGACGAGTATTAACCCAGAACTATTGCAATTGTCTTTTCCCTCACACAATCAAAGGAGGAAGCAAACAAAATTGACACAAGGTGCAATTCCAAATTGTGTGGGTGATTGAATACTAATGAAAATAGAATAGTGGTGCGATTTAACCCACTGCAATTTTCTTTTTTTTTGAATTGAAAACTGAATTCAATTCCACTCAATCGGTGTTCCCTTCTTTAGATTCTTAGATTAGGTTATAACCTAATTTTCCAATTCGACAAAAGAGGAAAAAAATAAAAAAAAAAAAACAGAAAAAGAATAATCAAAGAAAACTACGGATAGAATAAACCTGAAGAGTTAGAGCTCGGCTCTGATACCAAACTGATGCGAACCCACGAGGAACGATGCCTCGAAAACCCAACAACTAGATTTGATCCCCAAGAAAGCTAACGAATCAGGGTTGGATAGAAAAGAACCTTTGTAAAACGGAGTTGCAAAGACCCAATTCCAATCTCCAACAACCAAGAATAAAACCCGAATGATAAATTGAGATGGAAGAAAACCCCTGCAAAATGAAGTTTCAAAGACCCAATCCCTAGTCTAACTAACAAGGATTCGATTCCGAATTGTTCAGTTATAGTGCTCCAAAGAACACAAGAGAAACCCTCGCTTGAATCTCAAGAGAAGAAATTCCGAACTTTAATTTCAATGATAATCGATGTCTCCCGGTTACAATAAAAGAGAAAGCTATAAATACCTAAGCTAGTAAATTAAATCGGACTTAATATGTCCTTACAAGCCCAATAATACTAAACATTAAACCAAGGGCAAAAATGGAAGTTTAACTAAAATAGGGAAGGTAAACAAAAACCTAAAATAATAATAAAGCACAAAGTGGGCCAACTAAGCCTTGCATTCCCGTCAATCCAAATTGTGCCCAGAAGCCAAAATCTGTTAAGCTGTGCCCACGTCAATCCCTCCATTTTTGTTATGGAGAAACAAAAGCCAAAATCTGTTAAGCCGTGCCCACGTCAATCCCACGCCACTTTTGTCATAGAGAAACAGAAGCCAAAGTCGTCTAAGTTGTGCCCACGCCTTAGGAAAACTTCTGAAATTGTTATTAAATCTTTGAGAAGAAAGTCAATCAATCTTAAACATTCTCATGTGAATCTGAATGCTCCAATTGACCTCCGTATTCACATCCCATGCAACTTGAAAGAGATACGACGATTAATGAACTATTAATTTCAGAAACTTCGCTTTTATCCGCGACGTCCATCACTTGGACCATATATGATTGAAGCTCCTCTTCGAACTGCTTGGCTCTTGCTCGAGTAACGGGTCCATCAGGAAGCTTTAATTGAGTGTTGTGAGATCCTAAGTTTGAACTCTGATTTCCATTCTCATCAGGAACATTGAGACAATCTCCTTTGAGAAGTTCCATGACATCCTCCCTCGTGATAAAATATTGTCAGTGTCATATAGAAAAATATTCTTATCAAACAACATTGAAATGATTTGACGTTCAACAAAAATAGACAACGAATAGTGCATACTCTTACACTTCTGACTCAAATGTTGAAACTCATTATCATAAACAAAGGCTTTTTTCGGTTTTGTAGATGATCCCTTTGTGTCATGCCCACTTTCAACATTTTTACTTTTAGCACTATCTACAATCTTATTCCTTATAGCACACTTATCTTTTGGTGTTGTTTCCTAATAACAATTTAAGTAGAAATATATATTAACAAACATTGTATATGATATAACTACACACTACAAGAATTGTATTGACAAGTTACCTCATTAGTTGAAAGATCAACCATTTCTTTTGGCCATTGTACAAAAGTACCATGAGCTTGATGAAGTTTCTTAATCCACTCAGTTGGAACGGGAACGGGAACATTTTTATATTGCTCTACAACACGATCAACGCTCACTCTCACATTTTCGGGAGGGATGGAATTTTGGTGAATAATCCTCATATGTGGGTAACACATACCATCTGCTGCAATAACTCTCTCTATTGGATCGTTCATGAACAATGCTAGCCGACATGAATGAGGTTCCTTGTCATTTATCTTGAAAAATATTAGATTTTTAAAAAATTATATAGCATCAAATTGAAAAAAGTAATGATCAACTTAAAGTTCATAAATACAATACCTCTTGGCTGGCCAAAGAATTAACACCCTCCGAATGACAACTACTAGGAACCTGTGGAACGATTGGGCTACGGGTTTCTGCCTCCATCATTTGATTTGCTAGATTTATATCCGTTTGTCTAGCAAATAACAACAACTTCTCATTGAACAAAACATCCATCTCCGATCATCTCATTTCTCATCTCATTTCTCATCTGTTGGCTCACTCTTCTCTCTAATTCCTCTATTTCGACTTCTTTAACTCGCTTATGTTCAGTATTCGGCCCAAACACAAGTGAAACGGGTACACCACCACTATATCCTAGTACCTGATCATGATGGTCTTTCTTATCGAGGGCACGATTTAGGTGATCATCACACCTACTAGGCATAAATTCCCCTTGATCTTGTTTCTCTTTCCATTCATCCTACATCAAATTAATTTCCAACTGAAGTTAGTAAATAGATTTACAACTAACTTACTAACCTACATCAATAAAAAAATTGACATATTTAAACATGTATTTATATACTTAAAACTTTATTTTTTACTTCTCGTGTTTCCTCATTAGGCACGTACAGATTTCCTTTCTCATCTCTTTTTGGTCTTGCAAGAATCCATGCATCAGCACTATCTGACACATTATGAACCGCTGAATCGGAGGAACTCATGGAAGAGGTAGAGAGTGGGGACAACAATCCTTGTTCACGCCAAACCGACACCATTTCACCATACAATTTTTGCCCCAAATGACTAGGATGTTTATTGAAAGACTGACTACGTCTCGTTTTCTCGCTTTTTTCCTAATGGAAAAGTAAAAAAATTGATTAATAACAATAAATAAATACAATTATAACTTAAAATTATAATTATAATCATAATCATAATCATATATGTACCTTAGCTTCTTCCGTACTGTGTTACTTCACAAATTCATCCCACGTCTCTTTAGAAATAAAATTATATTCTTCTTAAGGCATTCGTTTATTTTCGGGCATTGGCCTTGAACATTCAATCCAGCCACTCACCAATCTTGATTTAAATCCCGTCCATGCCTTACAACACCTTTGTAACACTTTTTTTTATTTATATTCTTCATTTTCCTCCATTTGAAACTCCCTCTTAAGAAAACAAAACATAATAATCAGTTTATATTACTTTCAACAATAACAAAAACTTTAGATTATTTACCTTTACATCTAGCCATAATGTGTCCTTTAATCCTTGAGGAACTTTAGACCATGCATCAATCAAAATGGACACTTTTGACCGAGTCGTGGTGCCAATATGAGCCTTAAACTGTTTTGCGTATTTCCCATGGGGGCGATAAAATTCATCCCATTCCATATCTCTTACAACTCCAACCTTCTCCTTCAATCCTTTTAAAGGACCTCGTGGCTTAAAATTCATGTTTTTCTTTGATGCATTACCTTGTGACTCACTACTATCACTTGAGTCATCTTGATCATGCATATGTTCATCTTCCATAAGTATATATATGTCTGCAATTAAAAGTTGCAATTAGATTAGATAGGATACAAATAAGTAATACAAATAACTATAAAAACTACAATTATTCATAAAGTTATAACAATTAATGAAATGTTCATTACTTATCTATTACTTATTCTATATTGTAACATAAAACCCCTCATCATGATCTTGTCATTTAAAATTTGCATCAACATCATCAACAATTATATTTGGGATATCGAATGAGGAAGGTGGGGTCTCATTAAATTGCTCATCATATTCTTCTTCATCAACCACATCATCAATACCAAGTATCCGTCTCTTGCCTTCTAGCACAACTGACAATTTACGATCAACAGGGTCAACCATGTAGAAAACTTGTTTTTCTTGTGACGCTAGTATGAAAGGGTCTTCATGATGCCCCAGATGACTGAAGTTTACTAATGTCAAGAACTCGTGTTCATCCTTTTTGACACCGCGATTACTGTCAACCCACTTGCATTGGAAGAGAGCAATCTTGAAAGTGTTGTAATCTAGCTCTAATATTTCTTCAATTACTCCAAAGTAGGATTTTTTCTTATCAACCAGTGTTCTGTCCGTTGCACTAACATATTCTGATGACACGGCTACAACTATAACACCACTGTTTTGCATTGTTGATTTGTCAAGTAAATTACACCAATAATACCTGAACTATATACCTCAGTTCACACTTTCATACCTGAATTACATTTTGTCTCAAAAATATACCTCAAGTAACAACGATTGGACAATTTAATACTTTTAACCAGTTACTGACCGGTCAACACGAGTTTGACCAATTTTAATTAATATGTGTACCCACCATCTTCTCTCTCCATTTCATTCGCTCTCTTCTATTTCTTTCTGTCCATTTCTCTCTCTTTCTCTTTAAACCAACAACAAAAAAAAAACTTTGTTTCTCCATTCTCTCTCTTAACCCTCTCTCTCTCTCTCTCATTGATCAAGCAAAACACAAATGAAGAAAACAATTAATCCAAAAAAAAAAACAAAACTCGTAAATGAATCCACAAAAACCATAAATAATCCATAAAAATCAGTTTATTTAGTTCGAGATGATGTTCTTTATGGGTTTTTGGAGACTATTCTAGATCCGTTCTTTATGGACGATTTTGTAGACTATTCCAGACCCGTTTTAGTGCAAGCCTTCTATTAGCAGTTCAAGCAGTCGAATTGCGGTAATTATAGGCATCATTCTTTCTAGCTGAGCTGAGACCCTTGAATAATGCTTGTTTTTCATTTCACACAAAGCTTCAGCAAGAAATTTTTATTTTGTATGCATATCATTTCCTCAAACTATCATTGAATTCAATCATTAAACTTTATTTTATACTTTCATTGCTCAACTTATTACACAGATTCCCCAACTTTTCCTTTCTTCAGTGCTTCACAAACTACACTCCACCAATTTACAAAGGCCTTGCAATGCTCTTCCAATCGAGTCAACAGGATCAAAAATCTCCTCTCAAATGGTGTTAAAGCATTCGTGTACTACAATGGTGATTATCTCATGAGAGTAACAATCGGAACAATTGAAATCCTGCTGAATTTTTGCAAACTATTGGGATTACTATGTTTAAGTTTTGCTGCTAGTATGGTTTAGAGAGAGAAAAGGAGAAAAGAGAGAGAAAGTGAATGAAATGGAAGAGAGTTACGATGTAAATTAGTTTTTTGGATTTTTTATTTTAATTTTTTTTGGATTTAATGCTGATATTTTGGGAGCCAAAAGTATGGGTAATTTTTTCCTTTTAGGTTAGTTAAGTGTGTAGTGGGTCCTACTTTTTTATGTAAAAAAAGTCAAACTTGTGTTGACCGGTTAGTGACCGGTGAAATGCATTAAATTGTCCAGTCACCGCTACTTGAGGTATATTTTTGAGACAAAATGTAATTCATATACCAAAGTGTGAAATGAGGTAAGTTCAGGTACCATTGATGTAATTTACCCTTGATTTGTCATCTTGCCGCTTTGTGTAAAAAGAATACCCATTGATGTTGTATCCTTTATATGAGGTGGCTTGTTGTTTACAACCATATGCCAACCATCTCAACATGTCAAATATGACATGATCTGTGTTAGACAATTCAAACATCACTCGTTCCTTGAACCAAGTTACAAACTCGAGATTATGCGCTTTAATCAATTGGGAATCATTTTTTGAAGGATACTTACTTTTAAGAAATACCATATGCTCTTCCAAGTATGGATGAACGTCACTGAGAGTTTGAAATACTAAAAGCTCTGCCTTATTTCTCATTTCAACATCAATTCTCATCATTTTCCTACCAATAGTGCCCTTACCCTCAAGCCTACCATCATGTCGTGATTTTGGCAATCCAATTTATTTTACACGTGTTAAATATTGAGCACACCATGCTGCAACTTCCTCGGCCACAGTTCATTGGACAATACTAGCTTCAGGTTTTGCTGGATTCATCACTCTTCCCTTTAAAATGCACATTTCTCGTTCAAAAGGATACATGTATCTCATACACACTGGCCCACATAGCTTAATTTCACGGACCAAATGGATAACCAAATGAGGCATCACATCAAAGAATGATGGTGGAAAATACATTTCAAATGCACACATTGTCTGAATTACATCGGCCTGCAATTCGTCTAACATATCGGGATCTATCACCTTGCTGCAAATAGTATTGAAAAAGATACACAATCTTGTAATAGTATACCTCACTTGTGGGGGCAATATTCCTCGAATTGCAACCGATAACAATTGTTGCATCAAAACATGACAATCATGAGATTTCATTCCAACTAATTTCAAATCACTCATTGATACAAGTCTACGAAAATTTGAAGAGTATCCAGCAGGTACCTTTAAGCCATGTAGAGACTCACACAAACTAGTTTTCTCCATTATAGATAAAGTGTAGCAGTCTGGGGGGAAGATAATAGTGTTTCCCTCTTTCTTTTGACCATGTCCAATCTGGCATTCACCCCATCTTTTGTTTTCCTTGGCATGTTCAAAAGTGTCCCGATAATGGCATCACAAACATTTTTCTTAATATGCATCACATCCAAGCAGTGTCTAACTTCCAAATGTTCCCAATATGGGAGAGTCCAAAATATTGACATCTTCTTATAACCGCCCATTGAATTAATTTTATTAGCTAGGCTTACCAAACACAGTCTCAATGTCTTTAACTCGTTGATAAACCTGACTTGCAAGTAAGGGCGGACGAGCTTCTTTCATCTCCACTTTTCCATTAAAAACTTTCTTCTTTTGTCGAAAAGCGTGGTTTAGAGGGAGAAACCTACGGTGATTCATGTATACATGCTTCCCACAATGTTGCAGACGCACTGCCTCCATGTCATCCTCACAAATTGGACATGCCTTTTTTCCCTTTACACTGTAGCGTGAAAGATTTCCATAAGTTGGAAAGTCGTTTATCGTACAAAATATCATCGCATATAAGGTGAAATTAGTTCTACTATATGCATCAAATACCTCAACACCTTTATAAACAATTATCATCGCATATAAGGTGAAATTAGTTCACTTAATTTTAATTTTTTGTTACTATTTTTAAAAACAATTAATATTAAATCTCATTACATGTATTGCCTAAATGTAAAAAAAAATCCTATTTTATTTCTCTATTTCTATATAGAAAATTATTTTTCATTTTTTAATGATATATTTTATAGTTAATTTTATTTTTCTACATATTTATGAAGACCATCTTCTTTCTATTTATACAAAATAAATAAAAAATTACAACCACAGTAAAAAAAAAAGGAGAAGTTTTTTTATATAAAAGAAACTAACACGTATTCTATAACCACTAATGTTAGTTGTGGGTTAAACATGGTGCATAATTAAAATCCCATTTGCAAAATGTCAATCTAATCATCCCCATTAACTAATCCAATCTCTTATCCTTTCCTCTTCTCCTTTTTACTCCTCCTCCATCTTCCATGTATGGCGGCCTCATTCCATGGCCTGTAACACTAAGGTCCTGTTTGGTAAATAGCGTTTTGGGATAAAAAGAGCGGTTTTGACCAACTTTAGAGGTTTGACCACTGAAACCGCTAATTGGAGTGTTTGGTGGAGAGAGGTTTGGGAGAGAGTTTTGGGATGAAAACGCTAATTTAGAAAAAGCTCTTAAAAGGAGCTTTTTCAATTAGCGTTTTGCAATATTAAAATTAATGGACTTCTTTAACCCTAATAGATAGACTCCATCTTCTCCTGTGCCAAAATTAATGCCTTTATTCGTCTTTTTGCACAAACAGCTATTATCAATCAGCTAATTTTTACCAAACAGGTCTACACAAACAGCTAGCAAATCAGCTAACAGCTAACATCTAATTCCCAAACACGGCCTAAATCCAATTCATCTTTCAATTTTGCTTCCAATTTTAAGAATTAATACGAATCAAGATGCTTTTGTACAACAGATAAAAAGGATATGATGACAGTTGAACGAATACTAAAGGTTATCTTTTTGGACGTGCAACATCTAATCCTGTGAGTTATTTTGTATATTTGTTTCTTTTTTTATTGTAGGCAAAATATGTCCAAGATAATGAATGACCTTTGAGTTTTTGATTCTTTCAAGTCATTGTAAAAACTGAAGCTTTAGTCACTGAATCTGAGGCTACTATGGAAGCTCGAAAGAAATCTCCACCTGAAATCTCCATCTAAAATCTAATTTCTGTTTCCACTTTCAAAACTATACAAGTCTCTAAAATTATGAAAACACAACATTTTCATAAGTAGCAACTAGTAATTATGTCGAACTGCTTTAACAGGGAAATAAAAGAACCATTTCAGAATATCAAATGAGGACAAATTATTATTTATAAACACATCGACCTCAATAATCTCTAAGAGATTATTAGTTGCCAATTTTTCCATATGCATACATTATTAAAGGTCTGCATACATTATTAAAGGTAGAAAACGGGAAAATGGAAGGATGAATTCTCGTTTTCCTTCTATATTTTGAAAGGGCTACTCTTATAGTAAACATTTGCCCATTAAGGAACTGCTATCGTCTCAAAAACAGATGATGAATAGTAAATACCAGCCTTTACAATAGAAAGACAAGGGGAAGGAGGAACCAAGTAACCACATATATTCTTTGGTAATATAATGCCCTTTCATTTACTCTTTCTGTTCTTTTTCTACACTGTCGAGCAGGATCAAGTGCTTGCCTAATCTATAACTTGGGTCAGTAGCAATAGTAAAGGGAGATTGAAAGAAAAGAAAAAGGATTCTATTAAAAGGGCGAAGCCATCCACCTCATGTTACCCTAAAAAAGGAGGCTTCCATCCCATTGCTTCTTGTTTCCATAAATGACCCAATGTACCGGTGTTTGTGATGTTGCCACTTGACACAATAACAGTTGGAGGAAATTTGAATAGGCCACGAGCACTTAATGCTGGTTTAATGGCTTTGAAGAGCGCATGAGTGGAATTAAGGAGTACATCTCCTTGGGTTCTGACTCTTTACCAGTGCTAAGGGGAAGAACACCAATACAGGTCTATGCCGATTACATGAGAAGCTTCAGCAACAAATTCAAAGATTACCTTGGAGAAGTTATCGTGGTAAGCTTTCATACTACATACCTTTTGATATTGCTTCACGAGGGAGGCTAGAATTCATGAAAGACAACCCAAATATCATCAAATCATTTCATAAGAGGAAACAATGGGTACATATTACTACCCTGTGATTTGGTTAACACTTCAAAGGGTGTGCTTTCATTCATATCAGATTAATATATGCTATAAAATCAAATCATAGCCATGGAGTATCACGCCCTCAAAGCACAGGCCCATAATTTCTTTCTTTTATATGCCTAGATGTTATGTCTTTTAGTTTAAGAACCTAACTCAACTCGATTGCAGGAAATCCAAGTGGGAATGGGTCCTTGTGGAGAGCTAAGATACCCAGCTTATCCAGAAAGCAATGGAACATAGAGCTTTCTAGAAATTGGAGAATTCCAATGCTACGACAAGGTAAAGTTTGCCAGTGACCATGGAAAATTACATAATTAAAACAAAATGAAAGAAAAATTAACCTATTCTGGTTTGCTAGGGTTAGTTCCTAACTAAAATTATATTTTGAACAGTACATGATTGCATCACTGAAAGCATCAGCTGAAGCAATTAGAAAGAAGGATTGGGGTCAAATTAACGATCTAAATGCCAAAAAATTAAAACCACAAATCTAACCTGGGTGAAGGACTGAAGGCAACCAAACAATCTTCTGAAATCGAAAATGATACGAACTGAATTTCAAAACAGAGAGGTGATCGATTGCAGAAGATTCAAGGTGTGCTGGAGAGAAGAGTCGCAGGAAGATTCAAGAACTTGATGAGAAATTAATGGGTGTGGTGGAGAGAACACCAACGAAGTCGGAGTGTAAATGGGTCTAGAAAGCGCCATCAATGATTCCTCCTTGACGAGAAGAAGACTAGACAGAAGATACCTTCTAAAATCAATACTAAGCAAATTCTGAAAAAGGCAATTTTTCATTTGCATTGGCCCTAAAAAAATGGCTGATGCAAATGATAACCGTATTTGCGTCGGTCCTATAAAGAGGGACAATGCAAATACATTAATGGTCTTTTGCATCGGCCCTTAACAAAGGGCCGATGCAAATAACATAAGTATTTTCACCGGCCTCTATTAGGAGGTCGACGCAAATAGATAAACAAGCTTTTGCATCAGCCTGTAATAAGGGGCCGATGCAAATAACAAATGTATTTGCGTCGGTCCATACTAAGTGGCCGACGCAAATACTATACCTGACGACAATTGCATCGGCCCCTAGTAAAGGACCGATGCAAATGCATTATTTGCATCGCGTGTTAAAAAGGGCCGATGCAAATGACCCTTTTTCCACTAGTGTTGACCCATTCGCAAAGAACTTGTTTTTGATTTCGATCCAAAGTATAACACACATTTGGATATTTACTAGTAAGTATATCTTTTCTCAACTTTGGATTTTTATATAAGTAGCTCATATCCTCCCGAGCCTTAGCATTGTCTTTAGTCTTGCCAACAATGTTCAATTCTGTGTTGAAGACATTATCGAAAACATTCTTCTCAATATGCATTACATCAAGGTTGTGACGAATAAGGCTTGTCTCCTAATATGGAAAATCCCACAATATGCTACCATTTTTCCATCCAACATTAGCACCTACATGTTGATTTACCAAATTAGAACATGCCTTGGTAACTTTCATAAAACCCTTAGTAGTTAGGTCATTTAATACTGATCATTTCCACTTTTAATGGATGGGGGAGGTCTTGTCTCAACCATATTTTTTAAGAACTTGTTCTTGTTATTTCTAAATGGAGGATCATAAGGAAGGAATCTTCTATGACAGTTGAACCCTGATGGCTTACCTCCATTCCACAACTGAAATGCTTGACTATGTTCCATACAATATGGACATGTCATCTTTCCATGCGTAGTCCATCCTGACAACATTGCATAGGTAGGGAAATTATTGATAGTCCACATCAAGGTTGCTCTTAGTTGGAAGTTTTGCTTCAATTAAACATCATAAGCTTCAACACTGACTTTCCGAAGGTGCTTCAATTCTTTGACTACATGTTGTAGGAACACATCCAATCTTTGCCTAAGACTAGATGGGCCAGGTACAAGGGCAGTAAGGAACATGTAAGGCTCTTTAATACATATCCAAGGCGGTAAATTGTACGACATGAGAATAATTGGCCAGCAAGAGTATTGTTTCCCTATTTGACTAAAAGGTTGGAAGCCATCAATACACATTCCTAACCTTATATTACGAGGTTCCTCTGCAAATGAGAGATGTGTGTCATTGAAATATCTCCACGTTTCTGAATCAAAAGAGTGACACATTTCTCCATTTTCACATTGGTGTTTATCATGCCATCTCATATGACGTGTAGTGGCATTTGAGCATACAACCTTTTTAGCCTCGGACTTAAAGGAAAGTAGTAAATCCTCTTAACTGGGATGAGCTTTTGTTTCTCGAAACCACGCTTCATTCTATACCTTTTTTTACCACATATTTTTGCAAAACATCAACTCACTATCCTCCTCCCAAAACAACATACAACCTTAAACAAAACAATCTATTTTCTCCACAGGTAAACCAAGACCTTGAATCAATTTTTTAGTCACATAAAAGTTATCGGGCATTTTATTTTCTGTTGGCAATGCCTCCTTCAAAAATTCAATGGACGTATCAAAACACTTCTCTGGCAGATGATTCTCCGACTTTATGTTTAACAATCGAGACACTGCAGACAAAACAGAATGCTTCTCACAACCAGGCCATAACTCTTCATCGCAAGCTTTTAACATGTCAAAGAATTTCTTTGCCTCTGCATTCGACTCTTCTTCCATAATTATATTAGCAAATGCATGTCCTGCAACATCAAAAACCATTTGCCTAACCGTACTCATCGGTTCATTATTATTATGATTACTCTATTGAATTTGATCCTCAACGTGCATGGTGCTACTACTAATATACAACTCCCCATGCATCTCTCATACATAGTAGTTGTATAAAAATAATTTCTTGTATAAATGCAACTTCACAAAATCCAACTTTCTAATAGTATGATTACCACACTTCTTACAAGGGCATCTTATCTCATTTGGTCCATTCATAGACTCAGGGTGCGTGATGGCACAACATATGAAATGTTCAATTCCATGAATAAATTCTATGTTAAATGTTCCATCATTTAATAATTGTGATACATTCATGATCTATCGGGAAAACTCATTTGTTGATTACCTATGTTCATATACAAATCATATTAAACAAGCGAACCCAATTAAACAAAATATTATGCATATATTGTTAAAGATAAAAACGAAACTAGCAAGCTAACTTCATAGTAAAAATGAAATATTGTTTTCTATTCCCCTTGCAAATTCATTTCATATATAGAACATAATTACAATAAAAAAATAAGAAATTTTGAATCAATGAACAACATTGAAAGTTCTTACCACACTTGAGCAATCACAATCAATTTGTTTTAATATCAATTAGATCGAAAAGTTAAACAACAATAAAAGCCTGTAAATAAAAGTAATAAATTAGGGACTCTTGATAACCATATGTCTACAAGTAGCTATAACATTAGATTAAATTAATGTAAAGATTGTTACATTCAAAACTGCACAGATCATACAAAATTCACTTATTCACTATTAAATATACTCAGATCATAACTCTATTAAGTGTTACTTTGACTCATTATTATTATACTTATGTTTTTATTATAAGAAGAATCAGTCAAAAGAATTACCAACAGTTTTCAATTTTTTTATTCAGAACTAGTCAATAGTAGTAATTAAGAATCAGTCAAAAGTATTACCAAAATTGTAGTTTTTTCTTACTAAGTTTTAATTCCATCAATTAGAAAATGAATAAAAGGTCAATTTCGCCCTCTAACTTGGCATAAGAGTTCAATTTGCCCGAAATTTGTCTTTGGTTATAGACTCGGCCCAAAATCTAAGCATTTTTTGACAAATGGATCCAAAGATCAATTTAGCCCCCAAGTGCAATTCACGGTAGGGGTGTAAATGAGCCGAGCCAAGCCGAACCTTAGGTAGGCTCAGTATTGGCTTGTTAATATCTCGAGCCGAGTCCTCTTGAACTGAGCTTTGATGAGCTTTGACCGAACTTTGACCGAACTTTGACCGAGCCGAGCTTTTATTGACATTTCTAACGAACTTTAAACAAATTCATCATGCATACATAGAGTAAGTGGTGTAGAAAACAAATTTTTTTGTATAACATAGTCCATGTGAGTTTAAAATATTTATAAAGAAAAATAATTATGTTATTGTCGAGATTCCAGAACAGTAGATGGTACTTATGGTCGGAAAACACAAACTTGGAGAAAAATTTCAAACAATGAAATGTATATTAAAGTTTGTAATGTATTTTGTTTCTTATCAAAACCTAATTGTCTAGCTAAAGACTCAAATGTCTAAGCTTTTTTATGTCATTTTTTGATGGGTTAAATCTTATTTGAGTTGTGAATTGTGATGAAAACTAATAATAACCAATGAAATATATATTAAATATATATATATAATTAAAAATAATCGAGCTTGCTCGCGAGCTTTCGAGCCGAACCCGAGGAAGCTCGAACTTAGCTTGTTAGTTCTCGAGTCGAGCCTTATCAAGCCAACTTTGATCGAGCTTTCACCGAACCGAGCTCGGATAGTTTATGAACTACCAAGGCTCGTTTACACCCCTAATTCATGCACATCTTTTTTAGCGTACTAAGATATGTTTATGAAATAACAATGGCAGGAATAAAACGTCCGCTTCTTCTTTCTTTTATCTAGTTCTCTTCCCTAATTCTCTCACGTGTTCTCTAATTCTCTCATCTATTTTGTCCAGTATTTGAAAAAACTGAAGAATGAATTGTTTTGGTGGTGAAGATCAACTAATTGATTCTCTGTGGTGATATATCAAAGGTTTAATGTGAGTTTACAGCAAATATGTATTCTTGCTGAGTCCTCATCATATTAACATCTAGATTCTTTTTTAAATCTCATTCAAGTTTTAATGATCTTTTTCTTATTCTAAATTTCAATTCCATAAGCAAATGAAAATTTGAAAGGAATAAAGAGAAATTCCCCTAACTTAATATGTCTTTTCTAATGTTGTGTAATTTGGTTTTGGTATTAGTATTTAGGTCTAAAATAGGAGTAAAAGCAGTAAGTTTTATCTACATATTTCTTCTAATAATAGTGAAAACTCATATTTTCATAGGGCTTACTGTTGTACCTATAATAGAAGGTGAAATTAGTTTTAGTTCAAAATGCATGATGTCTGATAGAGAGGTTGGTGATGATGCTAGTATAATTAGCACTAGGGTTGATAAAGTGAATATAGAGTCAATTAATAATGACATATGGGCTGAAATTATGAGAGAACTTGAAGAAGATGTAGCTGAGAAAAATCCCGATCAACAACAAAGTGCAGAGGTTGTGCAAGAAAGAACAAATGGTTTAAATAACTTGGTGGATATAATTGAAAATGCTCTTTTAAATCAAGAGGAAGTGATTATACATACAACAAATGGTGCTAAAAAATTTGAAGAGGAATTATAAATTTCAGAACATTCAGACCATGAATCAAACTCTGATAATGATGAAGATCTTATTGCTGCAAGATTGAGATTAGGGAATGTGTGCAAAATAACAATGATGAAGAAGGATCATATTTCGGATAAGATGATGCTCATAATGATATGCTAATGGAGGAAAAAGTCATCTGTAATGAAGATGGAATAGTTGTGCGTGAATGGCTTAAGGAAAGAGGAGTTGTTTGTCAACTAATATATAATATAAACCAGCAATATAATTCAAGATGCAGAAAGATGTGTGTGAATTGTACTTTAGGGCTGAACTGATCTTTGGATCAATTTGTCAAAAAACGCTTAGTTTTGGGCTGAGTTTATACCCAATGATAGAGTTGGGGTAAATTGAACTCGTATGCCAAGTCAGAGGGGTAAGTTGACCCTTTATTCATTAGAAAACATAATAAAATTAATTTATGGGTTTGGTCAAGAAAGCATAAAAGTGACTGTATTTACATTATAACCTGAATGTATTAAATGAATCTATATATGTTAAGATAATAATAATTTATAAATATATTTAAGACTTAAAGCACTTTTTGGCCCTTGACCTATGATGGGGCGTGCGGTAGAGCTCTAAATATATATTATGATAAGTGCGTTACGACTATGGATGTGATCTTTCTAAATGCTCTAACTCGACTAGACGCCACTACTTAGGGGCAAGTGTACCCCATCGTATCAAGTAATAATCCGGTTAAGACCGGGTATCGAATCCACGGGATTTATAACTATAAGTATTAGACGACTCGGTTTTATACGTTATCTAAGCGGTGAATACTTTAAGTTGATTCGGGGAACAACTACAAACTACTCCTAAATACGGGTGAGACAAGTTTATATAACAAAACTCCGCGAAATGATATGGATGGCGATAAGTTATAAATATGATAAATAATGACTCTCAATATATAAACGGTTAATGTTTTACTCTTGCAATGACGACTACGTGTAGTGTGACCGATCCGTGAAGTACTTAGACTACGTGGTTCCTAGTCAAGGCGTGTCTAATGCTTGGGACCAGAAATTAGGGTCCGTAAGTTCCGTGGTTTGTCAGTTCCTACGGTTTCCGGAGCGTCACTTCCGGTAAGGCAACACCTATATGAATCCCTAAAGATAGCCCGAATGGCGTCGGAAATCGCGTTCTCCTACACAATAATCAATTACGAGTATCAAAACAAGTAGCAAACATCAACACAAATATAGAGAAAGAGATTATGAACCATAAATTATAAATATGGAGAATGTAAATATGAATTACAACCAAGCCTAGTACATAGGAAGAGTACAAGCTAATTAGCAAGTGAAAAGGGAAGAATCCACCCTCGGAACTAGCTAACCGGACTCAAGGCCGTCTCTTAGGACTTGGAGGTGGAGCTTTCGAGCTTGGTGAACGGAGATGGAACGGAACTTTGATGGAATGCCGAGATCAACGAACAAGCTCTCGAGGTGGAAGAGAATTGCTATGTAAACTACAATCTCACACAAAAGTAACAAGAGTTTAAACTATAATAACAACGGTATATCAAAAAGGTGTCTAAAAGTGTAGATTCAGCCCTTATTTATACACATCAAGCTAGGGCAAAGTTGTAATTTCATAAGATACAAGCAAAGAGGAACATGATTTTGTGCAGATTTCCCATGATACGCCTCGCGTAATTGCCCATTCCGTCAGAAATCTCCTGCATGTGGGCCAAATCCAGATCTTATTGTCTCAATCACGCCTCGCGTGGACTAGGCTGCGCCTCGCGTGTTTGAGTTTCTGAGATTTTATTGCTTGATTTGGCCCTTTTACGCCTTGCGTAGTCGAGGCACGCCCCGCGTAAATGAGTCTCTGAGCTTTTTGCATTGAAGAACTTCCTTACACGCCTCGCGTGTAAGGTGGTACGTCCCGCGTAGGGTAGTTGACTCAGGGAGACCATGCAGTCTGACTTTCAGGATTAGGCTTATCATTTCTGACACATGTTTCCACGCCTCGCGTGGTGGTTGATACGCCCCGCGTATTGGTGACTAGATCCCACGTGGTGCCTGTGGATTGAACAATTATTTCTGACCAAATGTTCCACGCCCCGCGTAAAGGGAGGTACGCCCCGCGTATGTTGGTGGAATTTCACTCCTTGCTCGTACTTGAAACACAATTCTCGAGAGCCGAGTTTAGCTTGCCGTTTTTATTTCTAATTAAATCAAAAATAGGAAAAATTAACCGTAAGTACGGAATTTATTTTTATTTCGTTATTTTATTTAAAACACTCTATTTTTGTAATTAAACTTATTTATTTCATCTAAAACTAAACCGTAAATCACTCTAAAAGATAGGGACGAAACGCCCCTATCAACCTATCTAAAATTTGTGTATTTGGCCCATGATCTATTATTTGGTCGGGTAAATTTCATCAATAGTGTACAACATTTACCCTATTTTACACTTTGGTGTACAACCTTCAATTTGTCTCAGTAATATATACGAACTTATAGGTGACCTCCCACTTTGGTATACAGCAGGTAAAAATGACCGGTCAACGCCTGGTCAACACGCCACCTCATCATTTTTCATTTACCCATTTTAAAAAGTGGGACACACTTCTTATATAATTACTAAAATACCCTTATCCCCTATGAAATTACTAAAATACACTTATCTCCTTCCTTGCAATCCCTCTCTCTATCTTTCCCTTTCTCTTTTTAAGTCCTCTCTCTCTAACTCTTCTCTCTAAAAAGACTTCCAATCTCTTTCACTAACCCTAATCTTCTGAAGATTACAGCATGGCAAAGATGAAGAAAAGATAGATGTTGTGATTTGATAACATTAGGATATTATCATGAGGACCAAAAGAGATAATTACCTTAAGATATGCCACGTAGCAAAGGAAGCCGTCTGGCGGATCACCCTAGATCAGCTCTAAGAGATCCGCTGGCGGATCTCTTAGGCGAATCTCTCCATTTACCTAGATAACGGCTGGCCACCGTCTCGACCATAAATGATTATTAAATGAATCATTAATAATCTCAAACCGCCCAATTAAGAGTAACTTGTAACCGCCATTAAATGAGCATTAATGGAGGCTTTCTAGTTACCTAGGGGTTACGAATTCCTCAACTATATATAGCCTACCTTTCTAGGCTATCAAGGTACACTTACTTTTACATTCACTAAGCTTTGTCAATACGATTTATTCTCCATATATTCTACTGACTTTGGCATCAGAGTGTCCCCGACCGATCCCAGCGGCGCCTCACAGGGACGGGATCCGATCAAGAAGTTTCTCCAGTGTTATCAATTGGTGCGGTGAGCGTGGAATCCTTGACCAAATAAAGGATTTTTCGTTCACATTGAAACATCATGAATGATGAAATACAAAATCCCTCCTCAGGGATCGAATCGCCAATAATTACACCATCTAGTGTTGGATGCACAAGCACAATCGCCCCTACGATGAATATTGATGGAAATATGCCCACGGCATCCTTCCTTGATATGTGTGCTCAGGATATCGAGGCGCGATATGGGCTTGAAATTGGAAACCGCCTTCGGGCGTTCATGACTATTCCTCCTCATAGTAGTACGGTACCTACATCAGTTGTCTCATCTCTACCTCCGTTAAACTTCGGTCTGGGACCTGGGGCTCGTAGCTCTTCATTCCTTCAAGCTCACAACGTTGACTCTACGGTAACTACCACGGCGCCGGGTGGAGCGCGACCAGTTATCAGGGAGCTGTTTCCTGGTGAAGGAAGCCACGGGAACAATACGGTCCCTCCTGGCGGATCAGAAGTTCCAAGGTTTAATCGTGATGGGCCGAATGTACCCAGGCGCCCGTGGACGAATTCGTCCCATGGCGGATTTAAAGAGCCCATTCGTAAAAAGCGTAAAAAGAACAAAGATAAGCAGGCAAGATCTCCTTCGCCAAGGCGAACAAAATCTCCACGCCGTGGCAGATCTGCTCCATCTACTGGTCGTAGAAGGAGCAAGAGACCGGAAAAAACGTCTCATATAGGTGGACCACCACCCCATCCATCTTCGAGAACTGTTGGACACACTCTGCCAGAAGGCCAGCAAGGAGGAAACGGTCCAATTCCTCCAAATAGAGGAAGTGGAGGGGGAGGCGACGGAGGAAGACGGGGAGGCGGACGAGGCAGACATTCGCCATCGGATTCATCGTCAGAATCAAGTTCTTCTTCCTCTCCAAGCAGATCGCCACGAAGAGATCATCCCAGGGCGGATCCGGAGAATTTTGATGATAGAGTAAGGGCCCTAGTGCTCCAAATGAATGAGGAAAATGCTAGGCATAATCCATTCGCCAATAGAGATTCGCCTTTTGCGGCCTGGATCGAAGCAGAGGAAACTGAAAGGGCGTTTAAAATCCCTAATCTTGCAATTTACACAGGCAAAGACAATCCGGAGGCTCATGTTCGAAAATATAGAATCTTGGCCAGACTCAATCGAGCCACCGAACCTGTACTTTGCAAGATGTTTGTCACCACTTTGGGAGGTCCAGCCTATTTATGGTTCCAATCTCTACCTCCAGGCTCTATAAATAGCTTCGATCAATTAAGCAGGGAATTTTGTGCAAAATTTGCTGGCTGCATCCCTGCAGTGGTGAAATCTGGAAAGCTTTTTGAGCTAAAACAGAAGGCGAATGAACCACTTCGAGATTATGTGGACACTTTCAACCAGTTGTGTATACAAATCGTTGATGTAGATATCTCCGTAGCTGTGGAGTGCTTTGTAAGAAACACTACTTGTAAAAGTTTGCAAGAAGACCTCATTCGTAAAAAGCCCACCAGCATGGCAGAGTTGATGGAGCGCTGTAAAGACTTTATAGAGGTTGATGATATTCGCCGAGGTACACCATCATCGCCAAAGAAGGATAGAGGCGAGTCCCGCCTTCGGGACCGGGACAGAGACAAACGTCAAGATTCTTCTTCTCGAAACAAACGAAGGGATTCTAGGAACAAATCAATGTTTGTCACCTCCTTCATACCTCTCAATGCTTCTAAAAGTGAAGTTCTTATATGGATCGAGAACAGCCAGCACAAACGGAGCATTTCATACCCCGAGCCAAAAGGGGGGGAGTACACCAACAAAGGAAAGAATCCTAAAAATTATTGCAAGTATCACAGGAAGAATGGTCATGATACGGATGCTTGCTGGGAATTGGCTCGAGAAATTGAGCGGCTCATTGAGAGAGGAAAATTGGATCGGTTCATCCAAACAGAAGGAAAGGAAGATGACAAATCCAAAGAGGACCCAAAGAAGAAAGGAAAGGGTACCATCAACGTCATAGCAGGTGGGCCTGGCTATCAGCCAACGTTGAAAAAGGCGAAGACAACCACACTTGACAAGACATCACTAAACCGCCCTTTCTCAGACGCAGGTCCTGAAATTCCACCCCATGCGGACGCATTGGTCGTCACTATGATGGTTGAGGGTTGGGAGATGAAGAGGGTAATGATCGATACAGGAAGTTCATGTAATGTCATTACCCGAGGAGCATTCGCCAAACTCAAGATTGATCCTGTCCAGGTAGAACCAACTGTGGTGGACATTTTAGGAGTGACGGGTCCTACCATCCAGACGAAAGGCCAAGTTACTTTGAATTGCGAGCTTACTGATGATGATCAAGTTTGGAGAGGAGATTTGGAGTTTTCGGTCTTGGACGGACAATTAGCCTACAATATTATCCTCGGGCGACCTTTCATCTCCGAAGCTGCAGCTCTTATCTCTATTCGCCATTTAACGCTTTACATCCCCACGGTCAAGGGGGGCGTGATGGTTAGAGGTTGTCAAAAAGTAGCCCAAGAGACATATTTGGCTTCCTTAATGATTCGCCCTCAATCTAAGGAGGAAGATGAAGAAGAGCGTGTCACAATGGCCTTAGGCGAAACCGAAATGTACCTGATGGCAGAAGAAAAGCAGGTACGGATAGCTAAAGGACTACAGGGCAATATCAGAGATGCAATCTCCAAGGTACTCTGTGAGGCCGAAGATGTCTTCGCATGGAAGGATGAAATTCTATCTGGAATCAGTCCGGATGTAATCACCCATAAACTCAACATTGATAAAGATGCAGTTCCTGTGGCCCAGAAGCGAAGGAATCATGGTCCAGAAAGACAAAAAGTGATAGAGGAGGAAATTGCCAAGCTCCAGAAGGCGGATGCCATTGAGGAAGTACTTTACACTCAGTGGTTGGCGAACGTCGTGCTAGTCAAGAAAGCTGGCGGATCCTACCGCATGTGCATTGACTTCACAGATCTTAATAAAGCTTGCCCCAATGATAACTATCCTTTGCCATGCATAGACATGCTTGTAGATGGAACTGCCGGTCATGCAATGTATTCCTTTACTGACGTGAAATCAAGTTATCATCAAATCCCTATGGAGCCCTCAGATAGAATCAAGACCTCGTTCGTGACACATCAAGCTACTTATTGTTTTAAAGTTATGCCCTTCGGGCTCAAGAACGCAGGTGCTACCTATCAGAGGATGATGAACAAGATATTCTTGAACAGTAAGAATGATAATTATTCTGTCTATGTAGATGATATGATCATTAAAAGCGCAACTGCGGAAAAGCATGCAGAGGATGTAAAGGAAGTACTGGACATACTTCGCCATCACAACATCAAGTTAAATCCAGAGAAATGTACTTTCGGGGCAACATATGGCAAATTTCTAGGATTCATGATTAGCGAAAGAGGAATTAGCCCAAATCCTGACAAAGTCAAAGCAGTCCTAGAAATGCAACCTCCTCGGAATATCAGAGAAGTACAACGCCTCAATGGGCGTATCATAACCTTGGGCAGGTTTATCTCTTGCTCAGCTCGTAGATGTCAGCCTTTTTTCGAAGTTATCAAGGGACAAAAGGCGTTTGAGTGGAATGAAGATTGCCAAAATGCATTCGAAGGAATCAAGCGGTTCCTTACAGAGCCACCCATGATGAGTCGACCTATGAGGGGGGAGGATTTATACATGTATGTGTCAGTTACGGATAAAGCCGTATGCACAGTCATGGTGCGAGAAGAAGATGGCCAACAATTCGAAGTTTTGAAAGATGCTGAAACCAGATATTCGAAGTTGGACAAAATGGCACTGGCTGTCGTGACCACGGCAATCCGCCTTAGGCCATACTTTCAGGCGCATACCGTGATAGTTCGAACCCATATACCGATGAGAAAGGTATTACAGAAGCCGGACACTTCGGGAAGGTTGATGGAATGGGCGATTCGCTTGGGTGAATTTGATGTAAGATACGAGAGCAGGTCATCTTTAAAAAGCCAGGTCCTGGCGGACTTCGTGAATGAATTCACTGACGAGGGGATATCTCATCCCAAGCCTCCGTTAGAAGAATGGTCAATGTATACAGATGGAGCTTCCTCCGCAGATGGAGCTGGTGTGGGAGTTGTGATCAAAGGTCCCCACTACATAAGACTGCGATACGCAGCAAAGTTAAATTTACATGCTACTAATAATGCTGCTGAGTACGAAGCTCTGATATTGGGCTTACGTCTACTTCAAGAAATCACCCCGGAGCAGATCGTGATCTACAGCGATTCTAAACTAATGGTCAACCAAGTAATCAAGAATTACGAGGTGAAGGACGAGGTTCTGGCCAAGTATGTAGCAGAAGTCAAAAAGATTCTGGATAACCTTGAAGCTAAAGAAACTAAGTGGGAATTGGTTCACATACCAAGGGAATCCAATACAGAGGCTGATCAATTGGCCAAAATGGCTTCTAGTGAAGTAAACTGGGCAGATCCAGATTGTCCTTTCGAAGTAAAAATGGCTCCAGCATTTGCTGCTGAAGAAGTGTCCGTACTCACAACAATGGAGGATGATTGGAGGACAGTCATTCGCCAGTACCTACTGAATGGAACATTACCTGAAGACAAGGAAGAGGCGAGGAAGATTGTCAGGAGATCGACTTACTTCTCCTTGATCAATAATGGTCTTTATAGAAGGTCTTTTAGTCATCCTTGGATGAAATGCATTCTACCAGAAGAAGGGCAACAGATCCTCAAAGAGCTACATGAGGGGTCTTGCGGGTCACATGAGGCATCCCCCGCGATCTTGAAGAAATCAAGGATAGCAGGTTTCTACTGGCCCACAGCCGAGTTAGATGCCCAGAGTTTGGTAGAATCTTGTCATAGTTGCCAGATTCACGCAAATGAGTCACACACTACCAAGCACATTCAAAGGCCAATCATTGAAGGTCGTCCGTTCGCCCTTTGGGGAATAGACATCGTTGGACCATTTCCTCCAACTCGCCGGCAAAAGAAGTATGTAATAGTAACGGTGGACCATTTCACCAAATGGGTAGAAGCCGAGGCTGTTTCCTCCATTACAGCAGAGCAGATAGTAGAGTTTGTCAAAGACAATATCGTGGGAAGATATGGCATTCCACACACCATCATCACTGACAACGGGACACAGTTTAACTGTGGCAAATTCAAGGCTTTTTGTGAGGGATTGGGCATCATGAACATATTCGCCTCCGTTTATTATCCTCAGTCCAATGGAATGACCAAAGTGACCAATCGAACGATTGTAAAGGGGATAAAAAAGAGGTTGGGAGAACATGACAAAAGATGGGCGGATCAACTTAAAAGTGTTTTATGGGCTTATCGCACAACCCCAAGAACCGCTACGGGAGAAACGCCGTTCGCCCTTTCTCATGGAGTGGAGGCCGTAATCCCCGTGGAAATACGAGTCCCCAGTGATTGAGTGGCCTTTTATTATGAAGAAGACAACGATAAACGACTAAGGGAACGTCTGGATCAGGTCGAGGATCGCAGGGATCAATCCTATGTACGCATGGCAGCATATAAACAGCGGATTGCATCCTATCATGATAAAAATGCCAAGATTGTGGATCTAAAGATGGGAGATCTTGTGCTTCGCAAGGCTGATAAAGTCCAATCTCGAGAAGGCAAAGGCAAGTTGGGGATCAATTGGATAGGTCCATACCAGATAGTGGAGAAGGTGGGACCAGCCACATTCAAAATACAAGATACGGAGGGCAACACGCTGCCACGCACGTGGAATCTCCAAAATCTCCGCAAATACTTTGTTAGAAAATAAAGTATGGTCTTGAGTACTCTTTTTCCTTTAACAAGCTTTTTCCCATGGGGTTTTTCTTGTTAAAGGTTTTGATGAGGCTCATCTATAAAGACCTGTCCGCTGTAATAAGGTGTTCATCCCATTAATAAATATCGTTGGTTTTATTATTCATGTTCTTTTTATAGTTTACTGCTGCAATATCAATATTCCAGTCTTAAAAAGAAGGGGAGGCACCCAACGCTCTCCACATTCGCAATATATCGCTATCCTAAAGCACATAAGAGGATCAATCTTATGGGCGGATCCATCTCCGGGCGGATCCCAATCTCCAATAAGAGTTAAAACGATCCTTGGACGCAAGGTCTTTACACTCTCTTATCCTTTTCAAAAAGGAATTCACAAGTCCTACGGGCGGGTCATTTCACCTCAAAGATAGGTAGCAAATTGAACCCCTGGGCAGCTTTACTTCCTCTAAAGAAGGAATAGAACAGCTTCAAACCTTCACAAAGGTTCATACAATGAAGTATGGCTGGCCACCTACTTCAAACAAAAATCCTAAACATACTCACATTGAAAACACTGTCCTGCGCAAGTGTAAAAGTAAAATAATGTTTATACATAGCAATGTTTGGAATTATACTTGAAAAGTTTTTACAAAAATTGCTAACTAAATGATAATAGGAGCATCTTCTTTTGTGCTTCCTTCGCCCCCGACGCTCGCTTGAGGGTCCTTCTTCTCCGCAGTCATGGATCCGCCTTCAAGAGATACTTCCTTATCCCCTTTTTGTTCAGAATCAGCTTTGGACGGCATCTCCTGGAGGTCATCCACCACAACTGTGGTAGAAGGTTTGACATCCGGCAAGGTTCCCTTCATCCATTTTCGCACATAGTTGCGAAGGTACTCCTTGGCATCGGGCATCTTCTTGAACCTTGCCACATCTTCCGGTTCGGGGACAGCGAACTCAGGATCTGTGAAATCAATTTCAGGATGGGCTAAAGAGAAGTACGCCATAAGCATCTCTCCATAAAAGAATGCATGTTCGCCCGCCGTGTATTCCGCTTCCCCGAGAGCATCTTCATGGCTTTTAGCATCAGAAGCTATCTTTGCCTTCAGATTTTGTATCTCCCCGTCTCGGAGAACTAAAGCAGCTGTGGCGGAAGCTAGGTTCGCGTTGGCGGTGGCAATAGTGGAATTGGCATTCGCTATCTCTTTCTCTAACTTTTCAATAGTCGCCCTATCCGCCACATTCTGAAGGACTCCATTCTCCAAAGTGCGCAAGCGGGCATACAGCTGAGGAAAACAAAAGGATTTAGTCCAAGAACGAAACAAATCATCATATTCTTTTAATACTCACCGAAAGAAGCTCCGACTTTCCCTTATGGACGTGGATCGATCCGGGGATTTGGTCGTAATCCTTTTGTACTTCTCCCACCTGTTCTAAAGCTTCGTCCAGGTCATTCAAGAGAGATTCACTCTCAAAAGTTCCTTGAACCCCAAACTTGGCGGACCAATATCCACCGATATCAGGCTTCGCCATCTGCGCAAACAGGAAAAACCATACGCCGCTTTAAAATCAGATGAGCAGGAAACAAAATCAAGAGACGAATTACCTGAACCACTTTCTCAGTAGGTTTGGCGGATTTAATCGCGTCCGCCATTATCTTGGTACTCCCAATAGTATTGGGCCGCCTCTTCTTCAGCGGCGGATCGACAGCCGTCTCCATAGGGCGTTTGCCCGTATCAGGTTGAGGGTTAGCCGCCTGACTCTTCTTGCGGGCTTCCTCTTCTTGAAACATCTTGCGCGTCTCTGCAAGAGCACGATTTGCCTTAGATACACCCCTGCCAAAGAAGATATCAGAATAATTAAAGCTCCTGAAATATGCAAGGTACCTTGATCAAACTGAGTAATTTTTGAATAAATGAATTGATCCTCCACTCGGCGGATCAGAGGAATGTCACTCATCATGAAGGCTAAGGCATCCGCATACGTCCATGCATCCGCCTTAATCTGCTTCATGAGATCCGCCACCTCTTCATCACTGTGTGTTAGGATTCGCATGTCACCCGCCATATGTAGCGGACGAGAGTTCCAGACGGAAGGAAAACCTAACGGTTCATCCTCCTTTATCTTCACGTAGAAGAAACTCTCATCCCAGCTATGAACGTTGGACATTTTGTCGTAAAAGGGCGAATAGACACCAAATTTGGCGAATGTAAGATAAGACTCCGACTTCCTCTTGGAGGGTTTGTGAAAAGCTCTAAAGATTCGGCCATTATACGCTACGCCTAAATTTGATGCAAGATAACAATCTAAAGCCATGTCAAGCCAGCCGTTAGGGTGTAGCTGGCTGACGGCGAAGTCAAAATACGAGAGGATATCCGCCAACATCTGGGGAAGAGGAAGGCGGAACCCTCTCTCAATATGACTACAAAATACAGTAAAGAAGCCCATCGGCGGATTGAAGGGGCGTTGATGAGAAGCTGGGAGTTGGGTTTCATAATTTTTGATCCACGGAAAGCGATCCGATAGACTCGCCAAATCCGCGGCACTCATACGAGACGAAGTAGACTCCGCTCGAGGATTCTTTTTTCTAACAGGAACAGAAGAAGAAGCCATTAAACCCAGAAACCGGTTACGGGCACCGGCCGGAGTAAAACCGGAAAAGAAAGAAGGATTTCCGGTGGAACGAGTCTGGTAAGGGTTACGCGCCGAGTTATTGAACTCAGTTGAACCAGAATTAATCTCGCCAATGGAAGATTGGGAGTTTTCCGACGAGGATGTGGTCCAACTAAAATCTACTTCAATCTTAGGAGAAGACGTCGAATTAAAGAGTTCGGAAGTTGACCCAGAGGATGAAGATGAACTTCTAAACATTCAGAGTAAAATAAAAAGCACTTACATGGAAATGCAGAAGCCTGAGTAGGATCTTTGAAGTTTCTGAGGAAAGGCTTCGAAAACGGGAGGAGATGGAAAATAAGAAAGAAAGAGAAACTCCGAAAGATGAAGATGGTTTTTGAACGTTTCTAGGGCAGTGTGCTATTACACGTGTCGGCCATCAAAGGATGTTGAACAGAGTGCACATTAAATGCGGAAGCATAAGATGGCGCGCAGAAGTCCAAAAGCCCTAAAGGACTTTAAGGGCATTTTGGGGGGGGGGGGGCTTCTGATAACATTAGGATATTATCATGAGGACCAAAAGAGATAATTACCTTAAGATATGCCACGTAGCAAAGGAAGCCGTCTGGCGGATCACCCTAGATCAGCTCTAAGAGATCCGCTGGCGGATCTCTTAGGCGAATCTCTCCATTTACCTAGATAACGGCTGGCCGCCGTCTCGACCATAAATGATTATTAAATGAATCATTAATAATCTCAAACCGCCCAATTAAGAGTAACTTGTAACCGCCATTAAATGAGCATTAATGGAGGCTTTCTAGTTACCTAGGGGTTACGAATTCCTCAACTATATATAGCCTACCTTTCTAGGCTATCAAGGTACACTTACTTTTACATTCACTAAGCTTTGTCAATACGATTTATTCTCCATATATTCTACTGACTTTGGCATCGGAGTGTCCCCGGCCGATCCCTGCGGCGCCTCACAGGGACGGGATCCGATCAAGAAGTTTCTCCAGTGTTATCATGATTGGGATGGAGACTGCTGAAAATGGTGGAAAAATTATGATCGATCCTTTTGGAGTACCTTGCGTGGTGAAAATATTTTCTTTGCTATGCTCTCTTTTGAATCTCAATGAATATATTAAGATTGGTCCCGGATCAAATCTGATAGCATATGATGAAGATTTTCCTCTATTTGCTTTGGGTTTAATTAATTCAACTACTGAATTGGGTGGCCCATCGTTCAACAAACACCCAACACTATTGTCATTAATTCAAGGTGAATTGTTCCATAATTTGATGCAATTTGGTTTATCAATGAGTCCATTACCTGACGTGATGTTTTTGAAGACCTTGCTAATTTATTATCAAAAAAACCCATTTCCGGTAAATGGACCTTCGTCTGCAATGCATATTGTTGGATGGTCTGATATCCATGATTAAGGATATGGGTGATAGGCTAGGCAATGAGTTATCACTTTCAAAAGAAGCTTCAGAAGATTACGAGGGTTGGAGAGAGAGATTGACAGTCTTTTAGAGAGAAGAGTTAGAGAGAGAGGACTTAGAGAGAGAAAGGGAAAGATATGGAAAGGGGTTACAGGGAAGGGACAAGGGTAATTTAGTAATTTTATAAGAAGTGGATCCCACTCTTTTAAATGGGTGAATGAAAAATGATGAGGTAGCATGTTGACCAGGCGTTGACCGGTCATTTTTACCTGTTGTATACCAAAGTGGGAGGTCACCTATAAGTTCGTATATATTACTGAGACAAATTGAAGGTTGTACATCAAAGTGTGAAATAAGGCAAAGGTTGTACACCATTGATGAAATTTACCCTTATTTGGTCACATTTGGTCCCTGATCTATCAAATTAGATAAAATTCAACCCATATTGAATGGAAAATTAACTTTCTTGGAAAAGTAACAACAGTCACTAATACAAAAACCACACATGACACATAAATAGAATTAATTTTCAACTAGAGATGACAACAGTAACTATTTTACACGGTAAAAAAAATCCTAAAAACTTTTTCTAGTGTTCCGATAGATGTAGGATTTATAACACAAAAAGGAGAAACCCAAAGGCTAAAGAAAATCATTGAAATCTCAATAATAAAAATTAGAATGCCTTTACATAGAAATTTACAAGACAAAGATCTTTTAAGACCAAACTTCCCAATTAAACTTCTCCCATTAAAAAACTAGCTGATGTTAAGACCAAAGCTAATAAACTCTTCTATGTTCTAGACTTCCTGCTGAGCTTGAGCCAGCTAATCAAGCAACAAAATATGAAGCAGAAAAACCTGTTAATCAAGCCTTTCTTACAATTTAAAAAGTTGTAACATATTGAACAAAAAACTAAAGTAGAAACATCAAGCAACATAAGGTCCCTATTAATTGAGGCTTAACAACTAAATCAATTAACATACGAATTTCGATTAACAAAGCTTGAAGGCAAGAAGAGCAGTGCCTAACTAAAATTTAGGGGTGTTTTGCAGCAGTGGATGATACAATGAAGAAAGGATAAAAAGATCATTACTACCAGTGGTTTGATTATTTATTTTCTTTCTGGTTATTATGAAACTGTACTACTCTTAGTTATATCTGAGAATAAATGATTTACTAAAAAGATATTTATTTAGATGCTTTGACCATGATGTATATATAATTTCTTTCCTTTATTCCTATTGAATTTAAAGAACATTAAAAAAAATTAACACAACTAAAAAAATCACTTCAATTTAAATTCTATAACGAGTTTAGAAAATTTAGATTGCATAGCAAAAGCAGAACTAGGGAATTGGGGTTTTGGAAGCATATTTGATTTTGTATTTTTGTCTCTTTCTATTTAACAAAATGAAGTCTCCCACTCTTAGGTGGAATGACATTGTTCTGTTTAGAAGAAATAAAGAAAACAAATTATATCTTCAAACCACAGTTCATCTTCAACCTATAGAAAGAGGAAAACTAACCAGAATGAAGGGGGCAAACTTTCAAAAGTCAAAATATTAGTACCTGGGGTTTGAAAATCTCGAGATCTCAAAACAATTTGCTATCTTCTAAACATGCTAGTGCAGCAAACATCAGACAACATAGACAAAGAATCTATTTACTTAAAAAAATGTCAACATACAGAGGTCACTTAATTTTGAAGACTGATTTTAACTCAAATTCTAGGGACATAAAATCAAATGGTTAATAGAATATTGTGAAACATGAAATTGAAAGCATACCTATTGAACGAAAGAATGGAAGGGAAGAGTTGAAGCTTACCGTGAAGTAGTGAAGATGGCGAACCCAACATCAAAGTAGTTATTGGAGTGGCCACTAGAGTGTTGCCTTGGTGATTAACAGAAGCAATTGTTAACTTAGAGATTTAAAATAGAAATAGAAAGGAAAACACAACTAATTTAGCAGAAAATCAAAAGGAAAGGAATACCTAATTTTCCTCAATCCATGTCCAGGCAATAAGAGAGAGATGAATCGAGAAGATTAAAGTGTGAAGAAGCTATTTCCTCAGTAAAAAATATGCAGGCTGGGTTCAATGGAGAAGATTGGAGTGAAGGAGAGAAGATTATGTAGTGAGAATGGAATTTGGAGCGAGGAGTTCTATCTCAAAGGAGAAGTACAGTACTGAGAGTTAGGAAGCGATAAAACCCCAATAACACGTTTATATATTTTTTTCTTTTATTTAATCTTTTATATAAAAAAATTATAAAATTATTTTTTCTTGTGACGGAATAAGAAAAATTGTCTCTAAAAATGATAGCGTACTAAGACAGAATAATTTCTCTCTCGGATTCCGTTAAGTGGATTGGCGAGAATTCTCCCGACAATTCATTTTGACAAAAAATTTCATCTGTCTCATATTCTGTCTCAAGCTGGGTACGGAACATGTAGTGATGGAATTCCATCTCTCCGGAAATCATTCTGTCATAATATTCCGTCACCGTTTGACTATTTTCTATGATGTTTTGATGATTATGTAAATTTTAGGAGCACACTCAAGAAATTCATTAAGCAATATGAGATTTCTATGGCCGACAGGATCGAGAAAGAGTTTTATATTGATTACGATAGTAAACTCAAAGTCCTAAAATGCGTTTCTCGATTTGAATGAGAGAAACAGTCTCAACAAGCTTTCACCAATTCAATGTTCAAGAAAGTGCAAGAGGAGATAAAACAGATGCTCCATTCTATCTCTTTTTTTTCGAATCCCTTGCCTCTTCAACCTTAAATTACAGTAAATATTCTAGAATTTGTTATCTCATTTTGTGATTTTAAGTTAATCCATGTTTAACTTGTAATTCAAAGAAAAAAATCGAGGACAAAAAAGGCATCCACCAAGGTGAAGAGGGATGGGTATCGAATGGGCTTTAAAACGGGTTTGAATAGAGGAGTTCCTCTTAAAGTTGAAGGTCCAAAAGTTCAAATTTCAGCCGATGAAGTTTTAAAAGATATAATTCTGGCCAACATAGTTTGGATAAATGCAAATAGTGGAGATGAAGCAAATGGTGGTGAAAATGGGGGTGATGATGTTGCTGAAGAAAAAGAAGATGGTGTAGTTTCATATAAAGATGAAAAAGGAGATGATGAAGAAATGGATGGTAAAGAAATTGGAGATTTGTGAAATTTTGCATACAAAAGAAAAAGGAAGTGATGAAGAAAACGAAGATGATGAGGAAGCCAATGGCGAAGAAACAAAATATGATAAGAATGTTGATGGTAATGAAAATGAAGATGATGAGGATGCTAATGATGAAGAAAAGGAAGATGATGAGGATGTTGTTACTGAAGAAAACGAAGATGATGAGGATGTTGAAGGTGAATAAAATGAAGATGGTGAAGATTTTGAAGCTCAAGAAAACAAGTATAAATTACCTACCAGGCAAGGACAAATCATTTCAAAGAAAAAAAATTCACAGAAAGAGGTATGTCATTTCAAAGAAAAGAAAACATAATAAAGTATCCTTAAAAGACTTATATGAGTGTGACAATGAGCATAATATTGTAATAACAAAATCATAATTATCGATTTCTACATTAATGTTTTGGAGGTCCATAACAATTGCAGAAAAATTCATCAACATGCGTTTTAATTAATTTGCCTTCATGCAGATGAATATCTTTCAGTTTTATTTTTAATAAAAATTGGTTCCTCATCGATTTTTTCATGTTCAATGACTTTAATTTCAGCCAAACCCATGTCGAGCTTGTCTTCTTGGAAATCTCCCTCGGAACCTCATTTTAGTGACACAAGAATAGTGTTGAGAGTGCATTTTCATCCCGTTGCTTTCACCACTCTTTCGTTATAGAAGAAGACTTCTTTCCAATCCCTTCAAATGTCTCCTCCCATCCATTTTGGATGAGTATAACATGCACCTTTAGTTTTCATAGACCGAAATTTGTAGAAGAAACAATGTCTAATAAATAATTAATTCATCAAAGAACACAACGCTCGAATACCACTTGTTAGGAGATAAAAGCTGACTTATGTGAATTAATCGAATAATTGAAAAGAAAATAAATAACATAAGAAAATTTCTAACGCATATGAAATGAATAATAGTGTGTTAAATTTTTATATTCAAAGTCAAATTTTCAAGTCATCAAGAGCTTAATGTGATAATGTGTTTAAATGAAAGATCATATACTTATTAATTCACCAACATCAAACATAAGAAGAATCAAAGGCTTCAAATCATATATTCCATGTAAATGCCACATAAAAGTCACTTAAAACCATGTGGCATATCCTCTCATTTTCTCTCTTTAACATAATCTATAGTTTTAATTGTTGGACTTAGGTGTCGTTTGATAAAACTGAAAATTAAGTGCTGAAAAAATAAGTACTGAATTTTAAGTGTTGAATATTATAAGTGATGAAATTATTAAATGATATAAGTGTTTGATAAATATTAAAAATAAGTGCTAAATATTAAAATATTAGTTGATAATATTTAACTTAAAATTTTAAGTTAAATATTTTGACTTAACAAAATAAGTGATATGTAGCTTAATTGAATAATTTAAGTGGTTAATAAAAAATCATTATCAAACACACTTAAACTAAATAAGTGCTTAATCTATTAATTTAAGTAATTTTTAGTGTTATCAAACGAGGCCTTAGTTTTTATGGTTAAATGGAGTATCCACGAGAATGAAAGCCTTAAGTAGGTGTCTACGTTAACAAATCCAGTGAGATTGTAGCGAAAAATATTCAATATGACTTTGTTAATACAATATAAAAATGTGTTATTGTATTGAGACAAAATAAATGTTTATGGTTTTATTGAAATATTAACCAAATATGTGAGCATCAGTGTAATTTACCCAAATTTATAGATGAAAAAAAAGTGTTTCCACGTCCCATGAAATATGATAACTCATCTTGTAATTACAAATAACCATCATTTTTTTGTATCCCTATTTATTATGATTTAAAATTACCAAATATAGAATAAATTAAATGCTTTATTATTAATTAAGGGTATTGTAAGAAAAATATCAATAATATTTAATGATTTTTTTTAATGAAAGATTGGGACGCGATTAAGAGGTTAGACATCCCAACTAGGTTGGCACCCCTAACGCACTTAACCAACCCTGAATATTATTAATAAAAAAAAAAAAAATTACAAAAGGGGGAGAAAATTAAAAGAAACGAATATGAGCAACATTACAAAGATCATCGAAAACATGAAATTGGCAAAAATCAGGCGCAGAGTGCCACCAGTGGAGCGCTGACGCAGATTTGCCAAAACAGGCAAGACGATCCGCAGCTTGATTACCTTCCCTGAAGATATGAGTGATTTTGCAGTTCATAGACGAACAACGTGATAAACAGCTTAACCATTCTTGCTTAACCATTTTTGCAGTTCATATTTAATGATTTATTATGATTTAAAATTACTAAATATAGAATAAATTAAATGCTTTATTATTAATTAAGGGTATTACAAGAAAAATATCAATAATATTTAATGATTTCTCATTCTTTCTGTAGAAATTTTTTTATATATATTTATAGAACGAGCGAGTGACTTATAAGCACTACAAAACAAAGATTATTGGGGACAGTCCCCAAAAATAAGAAAAATTGTCTCCTCTGCTTTTAGAGACAATTTTAATTGTCCCTTGGTTTCGTCTCATATGCTAGTGTACCATATTCTATAGGAGACAAAAAATATGATGTCATTTCCATTTTTTGGAACGATTTTTGTCTCTAAGAATAAGGACAAATGTCGTCCTCATTTTGAGGGACGGTTATCATCCCTCTTTCTACAGAGGATGATCGTCCCCATACAAAGGAGACAAATTTTGTCTCTATATTTAGAGGACGGTTTTTTGTTTTTAAAAAGGGACAATTGTCGTCTCTATATAAAGGAGACGACTTTTGTCCTATTCCTAGGAGACGTTTTTTTTGTCTACAAAGAAAGAACAATTGTCGTCTCCATGCAAAGGAGACAATATTGGTCCTTAAATATTTTGTCCAAAATTTTATCAAACAACGATAAAATAAAATAACTATGCAATTTTGGATTGAAGAGAGCTAATATAAAATGTGGCAGAAATCTATGTTGAAATTATAGCACCCATCCTTAATCAGGAAATACAAATGTTTTAGAAAGAGATAAAACTGTCTTAAAGTGTCTATATCCTGAAATTCCAGACTTCACCCTTTAATTGATAAAGGCTATAGGCTTTATATATCCATATAAAAACAGAAACGAGAGAAAAACGTTCTAATAGATTCTGAGCTAATTTTATGATAACAACCAAAAGAACCAATAAAATAAGTAAAATAGTCCTAAAAAATTAGACTTCTATTCTAACTAATAGACTTTTATTCTAAACACATCTAACAATCCCTCCTTTAAACTTATCGATTGTGAAAACAATTAGTTAGTTTCTGGGACTGTACAAACTCCAAGTTCTTCACAAAGTTTTTGAAAATCTTCTAGCTTTAATGGTTTTGCCATCAGGTTTGTAATTTGACTTCGTGTTCCACAATGAACCAGTTTAATTGTTCCTTCTTTAATAAGATTTAAGGAAGTGGAATCACACATCTATGTATTTTGATTGACCATGTAACATTGCATTTCTTGAAAGCTTGATGGTAGAACTACTATTACACTTTATTATAGTACTTCCATCTTGTGAATGACCAAGCTCTTCCAACACTCTTCTCATCCAGATAGCTTGGCATACACAAGCTGCTACTGCCACATACTCAGCTCCAATTGTTTAAAGTGCAACGATAGGCTGTTTTTTTTATGACTAGGCAACTACATTTTCGTTTATCATAAACACATATCCAAAAGTGCTTCTTCAATCTTCTATATCACATGAACAATCGCTATATGTGAAAGCCAACAAATTACCATCTCCACCTTTTTTATATAGGATTCCACAATTCATGGTTCATTTAAGATACCTTAGATACCTCAATTATCTTTTTGCTGCTTGGAGATGCAACTCTGTTGGAGTAGACATAAAATGACTACTAGAACTCACAAAGAACATAAGATCGGGTCGAGTTGCTGTGATATACATCATACTTCTGAAAATCTATTTAAAATAAGTTGCATCAACTTTGATTCCCTTATTATCCTTGTTTAATTTGTATCCTAGAACTATATGATTACAAATTGAATTTCACTCCACCCCTATCTATAAGCAAACACTTAATAGGAAATCTGGTTTCTTTTTCCACAAAGGCTTTGAAGCATTTAAAGAAATAGAATGCTTGTGATTTTTCTAACAAGAAATATATCAATTTCCTAAAATAATCATCTATGAAGCATAATATGTACCTCTTATTACGATTGGAGGATGGACTAATGAGACCACATATGTCTACATGAACCAATTATAACTTCTTATTTGTTATGAATTTGCTTGTCTTTGGAATAGGATCTCGATGTTATTTTCCTTTCATACAAGAAATACATACTGCTGACAAATCTGTAAATTCAGAAAGTTCTCGCACCATTTCTTTTGATTATAAAATCTTCAAACCTTTGTGGCTGAGATCAGCATACTTATGATACCATAGTTGAGTAATATCTTATGCATTCATGTTGAAACATGATGCCTCTGAGCTTGAGCCTTGGCAAACAACACAAACATTTTGTTTGTTGTCATGTTGGTTTGAATAATCAAACCTCTATGAGGATGATATATTTGACAAATCCCTGATTCAATTAGAATAGTCAAACATCGTTCTTGCAGTTGGCGTAAGCTCAAGAGATTGTTCTTTAAGTTTAGGTATATAAAATACTTTAGCGATCACCTAAACTACTCCATTCACCATCAATTTTACATCCCTTTTTCCTAGCACGTTCATTTGAATGTTGTTCCCAAGCATTACCACATGTCTGAAAGAATAATCCATCTTGTTGGAAATGAATTTATTTCCACACATGTGATTCGAGCATCCTAAGTCTAAGAACCACACTTCTACTCTTGTTGTATTGTACATTTCAACATACGACATCGATAAAATCTCTTATTGCTCATCAAATTCTGCATAATTTTACTCCTTGTCTCAAGAAGAACACTCATACTGAAAATAAGCAAGATTATGACGTTTGTAACACTCAACTGTGGCTTGATTGAAGTTATATTGTCTTCCCCATCCTCTACCTCATCCTCTCAAGTTGCTTCCGCCTTTGCCTCGTGTGGCTGGTTTCGCATTTGAACTTACTTTCAATGCATGTTCTTCACCATTTTTCTTTCGAAACTTCTGTTCATGCACAATTAAGGAGCTTTACAACTCACATTGAGGGAATCGACATCCTTTCACTCTTCAATAGAACAAATAATGTAGTTAAGTTGTATGTTAAAAAGTGTAGAATTTTTTCAACTACTTTAACATCTGACATGTATTCTCTATAATTTTGTATATTATTAGCAAATATCACCACTCTTGAAAAATAATCAGAAATTGACTCCCCACCCTTCATTTCTAGAACTTCGAAATCTCGACGAAGTGCCTGAAGTTATGAACTTTGAACTCTTGCATTTCCTTGAAACTTTTTCTTCATGGACTCCCATATTTGTTTGGAAGTGTCCTTCTGAAGCATGGTCTTCAAGATTGTTTTGTCAATGGACTAAAAGAGACAATCCTTAACCTTTAGATCTTTCAATTTGAGATCTTCTGATGTCTTTCTTTGTGTAGTAGTTGTCCCCTCTCCACATGTAGGCTTAGAATACCAAGTTTCAACGAGATTCCAATACTCATTTGATCGTAAGAATTTTCCATCAACATACTCCAGTGATCATAATCTCCATCAAACTTAGGAATGTTGGCCTGAAAAAAACTTCCACTTGCTTCTACTGCCATCTCTTAATCTCACTTAGTATTTCACTCACATGTGTTTCACTCTTACATTTATGCCCGGATACTATAATTTCTAATCTCTCACTTGAAATTTCCATTCAGACCCCCTATTTGTGGCTCGAATACCAATTATTAGAGTAAAAAAAGAGAGCACAACTGAATGACTGAAAAGATATATATTATTGATAAAGGCTAGAGGTTTTATATAGCTACATAAAAATAAAACAAGAGAAAAACGTTCTAACAGAATCTGAACTAATTTTATAGTAACAACTAAAAAAACCCGTCAAATAAGTAAAACAGCCTAAATAATTAGACTTCTATTCTAATTGACTAACTTTTATTCTAAACACACGATCTAACAAAATTTATAAACCAAACAAAATTGGTGTAGCTTTGTAAGTGATTATTTAGAGTAAATTACATCAAACGTACCTGAATTATACTCCAATTCACACTTTGATACCTAGATTACATTTTGTCATAAAAATATACCTTAAGTATAAATGACCTGACAATTTAATAGTTTTAACCGGCAACACCCAGTCAATTTGAATTTTACAATTTATTTGACTATTTTTTGACCCACTCTCTCCTCTCTCTCTTAGGATTCTCTCGCCTTCTCTCTCTTTAAATTTGTTTCTCACTCCTCAATTCTGTAGATCTCCTTGGATACTTCCAATTTCTGTAAAACACCACCATTATGCACCTTCCCTTCTCTATATCTCTGCTTCTAGTTGTTTGTTTTCAAATTTCAGAAATTTCCCCTTTTTTCAACTCAATTTTTGCTTTATCGGAGAGATTAATTATGGGCGGAGAAGGTGGAGCAGTGTGACGGCAAAGATTTCAGTGGAAGAAATCTCAGAACAGAAATCTCAGATGTGTTGCACTGTTTCTTTACCGAAATCTCAGAACAAAAATCTCAGATGACCGGAGCTTCTTTACCGTCTTCTTCATCATTGAAGTAAGTGATGTGTGGCGCTGCTTCTTTACCGTCTTCTTCATCGTCTCTTCTTCGTTGAAGTAATGGGTCTGGTGATTTTTGTTCGAATCATGACTTATTGTTCGAATCAGATATCATTTTTGGAGCCCCAAAATTAATGGAGTCCATGAAAAGCTTGATGTATTGATGGAGTTCCAAAATTAAAAAAAAAACACAGTATATTAATAAGTTCCAAAATTAAAAAAATATATAATATATAAGAGATAGATGATCTTTTTGATCGGAAAAATACACAGTATATATTTTTTTTTACTGTTGTTGAGGATGATTGAAAAAATAGATGAGAAAGAGAGAAAGAGAGGGATAGAAATACAATATTATTTTTAATTCATTTAAGGGTATAATAGTAATTTTAGATTAGTAAGGGTATAATGGGTTCCAACTATATGTGTAAAAGTGGTCAAACAGTCTTTGACCAGCCACTTACCGGAAAAACGCACTTAAATGTTCAGTCACCTATACTTGGGGTATATTTTTGTGACAAAATGTAATTCAGGTACCAAAGTGTGAAATAAAGTATAATTCAGGTACCTTTGGTGTATTTTACCCTGATTATTTATTAAAAAAGAGAGCATTTTGTGCAAAAAGCCCTAGAAATAAGGGTGTCGCATATGGAAATGGTTATTTACCCAGTCCTCCGAATAAGTTAATTTACTCTGATTAATTAAAGTAATCAACATGACCAAAGCTCTAAAAGGAACCAACTTCATAAACAATCCAAAAATATAATACTAACAGCCACTTGAGTCAAAATTGGACAATTTCTTTTTCGTTTTGGTTATGTTTTGTTGAACAGATCAGAGTTGCAATACCTAGCCAAGTAGAGATTGACTTGAAGTTAGTGAGTGGGTTGTTAATTTCTGACTAAAAATAAGTAAGTATCAAACTGGCCCGGCCCAGCTAAATCCATTAACAGATTCTTTAACAAAATGACAGGGCTAATTACATAGAACTTAGAATTTCTCAATTAGAAGATTAGTGCGGGCCCATTTTGACAAAGCCCATTAACCGCTGAGTTAAATATGAGTTCCATGTAAATAACAATAAATAAATCTTATTTCATAAAAAACAATAAATAAATCTTATCCCATCAACTCCAGAATCTTCACTCTCAGCTAAAATAAATCCATTTTCTATATATAAAAAAATTATATAATTTATCCGATTACTCCTTTTGAGACTCGTCACTCATTTTTCAGATGAATTTTTCTCAATTAAAATTTTATTGTATAACATTCGAACTAGAGATCTTAAAACTATTCAAGTCAACCTTATAATTCGTTAATTTTGTTTTTACTTATTTTTTTATATATAATTTATTCATTACTCAGTTCGAGACTTGTTACACATCTTTTAAGTGGATTCTTTCTGAATTAATTTTTTTTACATAGACTAGAATTTGAACTCCAGATTTTTAGCTTGGCCGACTTGAGGACCTTAACTACATTTACCAATTTTAATTGGTAAATAAATGTTCTTTTCATTTACTAATTAAATGTTTATTTCATTCAATTGCTTAAAGAGGTATGGTTTGTTTATAATCATTTTTATAGTAATTTAAGTTTTTCACAATTCTTTATACTTTAACCTATAATCATTTTTTTTATTAAGTTAGAATTTCTTTCAATAGTGGTCGAGGTTTAATAGATCTCGGATCACTGTAAATATACTTGCTGAATTACTATAAATATATAATAATATAAGTATGAGAAATGTAATATTTTTTGAAAAAAGAAAAAAACTTTTTAAGAGGTTTAATTAAATTTGAACTCAAAAACTATCACCTCCATACAAGTTAAGCTGTCCCAATTGCAATAAGCCAATAATAAATTGGGATATGTAGAATTCTATTATGATATGGATAGGGTTGTAGACGGAATAGGGATTCTCCGTTAGGGATTCGTCCCGTTTAAAATGGGGAATCTCCAATAAAAATTTCCATGAGGTGGAAATGGAGATTTTTTTCCCGCAGTCCAAAACCGGGCGAGAATCCCTGAAGTCCGTGGAAAAATCTTTGTTTACCTTTTTTTTAATCTATATATAATATAAAACAGTAACGATGGAGGTGAAGTGTCACTTCCTCTTTTTTTACTGATAAAATATAATATATAAAATATAATATATTAATTTTAATTATATTATTATATTTATCTATAAAAAGATTATTTTATCCGTACTATATCTAAGAGTTTTACAGAATTTAAATTAATCCCTAAAAGCTCTCTAATTCTCTGCATATCTATATCTAAAAGTTCTACAGAATCTAAATTAATACCTGAAATCTCTCTAATTCTCTGCATATCTATATATAATATAAAATAGTAACGATGGAGCTGAGGTGTCACTTCCTCCTTTTTTACTGATAAAAAATATAATAAAAAATATAATATATTAACTTTATTTATATTATTATATTTATTTATAAAAAGATTATTTTATCCGTACTATATCTAAGAAATCTACAGAATTTAAATTAATCCCTAAAATCTCTCTAATTCTCTGCATATCTATATATAATATAAAACAGTAACGATGGAGCTGAGGTGTCACTTCCTCCTTTTTTACTGATAAAAAATATATTATAAAATATAATATATTAACTTTAGTTATATTATTATATTTATTTATAAAAAGATTATTTTATCCGTACTATATCTAAGAATTCTACAGAATTTAAATTAATCTCTAAAATCTCTCTAATTCTCTGCATATCTATATCTAAAAGATCTACATAATTTAAATTAATCCCTAAAATCTCTCTAATTCTCTGCATATCTATATCTATATATAATATAAAACAGTAACGATAGAGCTGAGGTGTCACTTCATTATTTTTTACTGATAAAAAATATAATATAAAATATAATATATTAATTTTAATTATATTATTATATTTATCTATAAAAAGATTATTTAAATTAAATGTGAAAATAAAATAATAATATTTAATTTATATATTATATCTAAGAGTTTTAAAGAATTTAAATTAATCCCTAAAATCTCTATAATTCTCTGCATATCTATATCTAAAAGTCCTACAAAATCTATATTAATCCATGAAAGCTCTCTAATTCTCTGCATATCTATATATAATATAAAACAGTAACGATGGAGCTGAGTTGTCACTTCCTCCTTTTTTACTGATAAAAAATATAATATATTAACTTTAATTATATTATTATATTTATTTATAAAAAGATTATTTTATTCGTACTATATCTAAGAGTTCTACAGAATTTAAATTAATCCCTAAAATCTCTCTAATTCTCTGCATATCTATATCTAAAAATTCTATATAATTTAAATTAATCCTTAAAATATCTCTAATTCTCTACATATCTATATATATATTATACAATATAAAACAGTAACGATTGAGCTGAGGTGTCACTTCCTCCTTTTTTACTGATAAAAAATATAATATAATATATAATATATTAATTTTAATTATATTATTATATTTAACTATAAAAAGATTATTTAAATTAAATGTGAAAATAAAATAATAATATTTAATTTATATAGCACATTTATATCATTAATTGTAATTATTAAATTATATTTTTGTTAATATTTATATATTAAGATGAATCCGTGCATCTCACGGGTCAAAAACTAGTTATTGTTTTTATATGTTAAGTGTTAAAGACTTTTGTTGTTTTTAATTTCTACTTTATTTTTTTTTAGAAATTAGAAATGTTGTATGAAGTTTATGTAATTGGTTGTAGATTTATTATTATTTTTTAATTTAAAGAATAGATATGATGTTTTATAAAAAAAACAATAATAATAAAAAAACAAAAATGGAGGAAAGAATCGGGCAATGGGGATTCCTGCGGAGACGACAAGAAAATTTACCCTGTTTTAGAATCAAGGTTGGAAACGGGGACAAGAATCCCCATTAGACCGAGGAACGAGGATGGGGAATGTACTTCCCACCCCGCCTTGTTTATATACCTAGACATGGATGCATATTGTGTCTAGTTATCTAGGATTGCATATATACTGTTAGGCTTAAAGTTTTACTTGACCTGATTTATAAAAGATGTTGATGTTTACATTACGACTATGATTGCAAAGGGGTGGGGATTCTTCATTTCTGTTGGAGATGGAGAATTCTCGAGCTGGAGTGGGAATTGGTTGTCTTTCGCATGCGGGAATAAGATAGATATCTCTGTCTGCAGAGATCTTCATACTTGTGTTCGTATCTGTTCCCCCTGGTCCCTTACATGTTTCAACAGAGAATTCCCATAGATTCTATAGTTGAATTTCGTTATTTAATTATTTACATTTGAGAAACATTAATAACTGTGGAAGTGAAGTATGATATACATTTGAATTTCTCTTTTCGAATTTGAAAAACTATGCGTGTATATTTTGTCAATATATGGAATTAAGTGTTGATGTTTGCTTGTGCTATGAGACGTTGTTGTTGTTATTTATTTCAAACAGATGAATAAATGAAAGGGTAAATTTTAATCTACAAAATTAATTGATAGTAACAAAAGAAAGGGTACATAAAATACTTGGTAAAACATCTCTCCATATAGAATAAAAGTTTTATATGTAAAAAAAATGAAACATGAAAAAAAGATTCATTTTTTAATAGAGATAAAATTGTCCTCCTATATATATTACGGAAGAGGATGGGGTTCGAATAAATCAAAGTACATAAATGGGAAATATAATCTCCGTTTCATCCCGCTTTGTTTACATCATTAACTATGATCTATGATTAGATAATATTATCTTACCTATCAAAATCAATAAAATGTGAACTAATTTAGACAAAATTAGAAAATAATGTTTTTCACTATATGAGTTGAAACCAAAATTAGAAAACAGGTTATACATAAAATCCAAAATGCGTTTAATTTACAATAGATGTGGTAAATAAAATCTAAATTTGTAATAATTTAAACACGTACATAAATGTTTTGCTATTGTTTAATAAAAATTCCAATTTTTCAGTTAACATTTATTTGCTATATTATGTTCAAATTGATCTATATTTTATAACCTATGTTATTAAGCCTATTGCTAAAGTAATTAAAAACAAAAGGTAGTGTTTTTATTTAGAATTTCAAAGTTGCATGTCATATTATGATAATTAAATAGGATTAAGACTTGAACTTGATCTCTCTTTTCAACTTTAATTAATCAAAATTTCATTTTCCATTACAGTTTTTCCAAGTTCCTTGCAAATTGAAATCTCAACACCCTAAAATTACAAATTAATAACTACTTCTAGAAAACATATAATACAATACTATTTTTATTTGCTCAAAATATCATAGTGTATTTACCAAATACTTTTTTATCTTTGAAAAAACCGAGCACATACTGTAGGAGTCAACAAAAAGAAAAAGAAAATAAAATGAATTAGTGGTGGTCCTCTCCTATCTTTGTATTGGATAACCAGACAAAACATGTAATAGAGAGGAGAATATAAGAGGAACGTGCAAACATGTTTAATTTGTTTTGTCCATTAGTTTCAACATTCAACATGGTAAACCCCAAAGTCTAAGGAATTACCTAAGCATACTTTCTTTTCCCATTCATACATTTCCTATTTCTATTTCTTGAATATTCCAATCCCTATATTTTATGGTTGCAGCGCTATAAATATAAATTTTGACTGTTATTTGGTAACCTTTTTTTTATAATACAAAATTTGCATTAAGAAAAAGAAACAACCGGTCAAAATACAAGAAGTAACAGTAGAGAAATCTTTAATTTCCATTTGAAAAACAGAAATTGCTCAAACTGTTAAATTATGAGCAACAAAATTCGCTTGACGTTTTTTATGAATAAATTTTATATTAGCAAACGTCAACACCTTTTTCTGAATATTCTTAACAATCACTCCCAACCAATTAGAGCACATACTTCAGAAGTTGAGTTGTAGAAAGCGAATTTGAAACAACTAAAACCGAAAAAATAGAAATATTATTAATAAAAGTCCCACTCCTTGAAATTTCCAAAGATATTGAAAGGAATTTGGGGCAATATTTGGATAATTATTATAATTTCCTAAGTGTTCTAGCTTTTATTTAAATTTCATTTTAATAAAAAACATAGAATTTTTTTCATAAAAGTCCTATTTTCATTTCTCAATAATTTCAAGGATATTCCAAATAATATTCTTCAACTCGGGATTTGAATTGAGGATATCTAGATAATTATCATATTTTTCTAGATTTTATTTAGCTTTATAGATTTTCATTTTTAATAAAGTAGTAGAAGTTTATCGATATAAGTCCTACTTCCGCTCTCGGGGATTCCGAGAATATCAAACCCGATATTCTTCCATAGAACATGCCCCGAGGGCCTTTAGATAATGATCGTAAATCTTCTAAGTTTTCACCAGTATAAGTGGTATTCTTGTTATTAATTATCGAAACAAAGTAACAAGCGTATAAGGTTTCATCATGTTCTTCAAAATATGAGGATAATCAAGTGCAAATGCTTTGTATTTTATTTTCAATAAACAAAAAAAGAATATCATTAATAAAAGCCCTATTTCCATTCTCAATATAAATTCCAAGAGTATTCGAACGAATATTCTTCAATCCGGAATTCGATTTGAGGCTATCTAGGTGAGTATAACAATATTCCAAGATTTTCACTAGCATTTCACTTTACTCAAAACAAAATTTTATCGACAAAGTCTTATTTCCTCTTTTTGGGATTCCGAGAATTTCAAAAATTTTGATATTCTTTCGATGAGGCCCTTAGGTAGTTTTCATAATCTTCCAAAGTTTTCAACATAATAAATGGTATTAAATCGATAGTTATCTTGACTGCTATAGGATTTTCGAAACGAAATAACAAGCGTACAAGGTTTCAACGTATTATTCGGAATATGAGGATAATTATTGTAAATGCCATATTTGTTAGAAAGATTTTCTAAAAATTACTTCTTCAACATTTCCGTGATTTTGAATATCATTTTATCATTTTCTAGAAATAAAAGACTTTTCTATTTAAGTTCTCTCATTAATCAAACTTTAGATATATTCTAACCATCGTAATTCAATTCTTAAAATCAAAGTTAAATTAACCTGTCATATTTACAACTTGTTTGAACGAATCTGAGAAGTTGGAAAATCCTGACTTCTCAAAATAATAATCGTTATTGATCTATCGCTTTGGCATGATAAGAATTATCCCCCTAGGTTGAAAGTGAAGTAGAAATCTCATGAAATGAACTGATTAAAATATATTTAAGGAATTTTGAATTATGGTAATATATATATATATATATATATATATATATATATATATATATATATATATAGGAGAGATCAGGTGTGACATATTTCTTATGGTGTGACAACCCTTATTGTGTGACAAGAACCAATTTTGTAATTAACCAGGGAAAGGTGGCAAATTTGTAAATAAAAGGAAAGAGAAAATTGTTTTATTTCTTTTCTTTAAAATGCATTTTCCCGACTTTTCCAATCTTGTTTTTCAAAAACTTTTATACTGTTGGACTCGTCTTAATTAGACGGTCATTTTAAGATCCCAGAAGCTCAGGTAAAAAAAATTCCGGTAAATAGAATCCGGCGATTTGTTTTTCTGTGAGAAACAAATGCCCAGAAAATTTTCAAAAAATTCCAAAAAATGTAAAACATCATTCTGAGAAACTTTAATTCTTGACTCAAAGTGAGATTCCTTACGGTTTAGTCTCAAATCAATGGAATCCGGCGATTAGGTGGCCATTTTCCGGCGAGAAAACAGAAAGTACCCAGAAAATTCTCAAAAACTTTCATAAAATGTAAAACATTATTTTGAGAAACTTTAATTCTTGGGTGGAAGCATGATTTCTTACGATTTAGTCACAATAAAACAATTTCCTTAATTTTATCTATTTTACATACTTCAACAATTTATTGGGTCAAAACCGTAAAAAATATCGTTTTGAGCCAAGAATTAAAGTTTCTTAAAATGATGTTTACATATTTTAGAATTTTTTGATAATTTTTTGGGCACTTTTTGATCTTAACTTTCAGTACTATGTGTTGTAATATTTTGTTGGAACAATATAACAATTCTGTTGGAACAATATAAGTATTCCGTTGGAACAATATAATTATTCTGTTAGAAAAATATAAGAATTAGAATTATTTTCTAAATAATATAACTAATATAAATTTGAAGATACTATATTAAATACTAAAAAACAAAAATGAAATTGAAGACATAGATAATAAAATTGATTTGGAACAATTGGTAAACTGATTTATTATGTTGGAATAATATAAGTATTATGCTGGAATAATAGAACTATTTTGTTGAAAAAATTGGTACGCTGATTTATTCTGTTGGAACAATATAAGTATTATGTTGGAACAAATGGTACACTGATTTGGAATAATTTCGTACACTGTCGGAACAATGTAAGTAGGACAAAAAAACGTGCCCAGAAAATTATCAAAAAATTCCAAAACATGTAAAACATCATTTTAAGAAATTTTAATTCTTGACTTAAAACGAGATTCCTTACGGTTTTGACCCAACAAATTGTTGAAGCATGTAAAATGGATAAAATTAAGGAACAAGTTTTATTGGGACTAAACTGTAAGAAATATCGCTTCGTCCCAAGAATTAAAGTTTCTCAGAATAATGTTTTACATTTTTTAGAATTTTTCGAAAAGTTTCTGGGCACTTTGTTTTCGCCAGAAAACGCCACCCGGATTTCGTTCACCGGAATTTTTTTTACTTGAGCTTCAAGGATCTTAAAATGACCGTCTAAGACGAGTCTAATAGTATAAAAATTTTCGAAAAACGAGGTTAGAAATATCGGAAAAATGTAGTTTAAAGAAAATGAATAAAACAATTTTCTCTATCCTCTCTTTCTTTTTATTTGCAAATTTGTCACATTGCCCTTTTCAATTATCATCAAAACTAAGTAGTTTTATTATGTCACACAATAAACTTCTTGTCACGCCCTAACCCCTTGTCACACTGGATTTCACCTATATATATATATATATATATATATATATAAAATAAGAGTCCACGAACTCCATCTCCGAAGGATATGGTAGTCCCATTACGGCGTCTGCTGTATTTATTATTTTTCAGTGAGTAGAAAACAACCGAGTGACAACTATCATTACTCTTCGGGAATGGGCGTTTGTCCAGTTTATAAAACCGAAGACATAAATAAAGAAAAAGAGACAGTATCGAAAGGATCCACCCCTTAAAAGTTGTGTAACCTGTTCCTAATACGAATAATAGGAGGAACCACCAAAAGAGAACCGGGGAGAAATCCATCACACTCCTCGTGCACCATAATGGGACATTTCCCCGCATGCATACTTTGTCCGTTTTTTATTCGTAAACCACCCGCTCACAACTTCAAAACTAAAAAGTCGAAAAAAATAAATCATGGAAAGTTTTACAATTGAGGATACCTTGCTATTAAAAACGTCTAGATTTAATGATTTTTATGTTAGAAAGTATACATTATATTTTAAAATTGAATGGATATAAAATATTAGCAGAGTAAATAGGAGCAGGGGCGGAACTAGGGGGTTGGCCGGGGCTCGAGCCCCGGCTGGCCGCCCGAAAATTGAGAAAAAGAAAATTTAGTAACAGTGTCTCGTAATATTTTGGAGAGAATTATATTGACTCTATGTAGTATTATTTCAATGTATAAAGATAGATGAGATGGTTAAGTATGCTTGCTTTTATTTAAGAGGCCCTGTGTTCGATTCCCTTCAGTTTCATTTTTTTAAAATTTTTTTATTTATTTTAATTTTATTTTTCAATAATTATAAAAACATGTTACCATTATTAATTTAAATTAACTCTTTATTTTTATTTTTATTTTCATAACACTTTTGAATTCATTTTTAATATGTCTTTATAAAAAAAATAAACATATTTAATATTCGTTTTTATTATGTCATTACCATTAAAAAAAGTAAACATGTTTAATTTTCTATTAGTTCAATGCTAGTTTCTAAAAAAAATGATAACATTTTTACAGTTTTAATGCGTTGGAGGCTAAAAAAATTTTGTCAAGCCCTAACGGGCTGGACTTTGAAAATTTACCGTCAATTGCACAGTTAATTTTGATTTTTTTTTACGTTTTGAAATTCTTTTTATTGATATGTTTGAGCCCCGGGTCATCCGGAGTCCTGGTTCCGTCACTGAATAGGAGTAAAGTTGAATGAAAAATGAATGGAAATCACCTCAAATTAGAAGCATGAAAAAGATGTTGATAATAAGGTCGCTCCATTTTCAAAGTTGTTAAGTGAGAAATTGGCCCATTTTGGAGTTGTCCCATATTATGGACCCCGCTCTCTTATTTCATCTGTGAATTGGAAAATTAAAAGCATTTATTTGTCATTTTCCATCACTTAACGGATCACTTTCTCTTTAACACGCAAATCCATTCATTGCCCTAAACTAAACCTTTCCTTTTTATATCTACTTTTGCCTTCACTCTTTTCCTCTTCTAGAAATATATTGCTCCATTTTATTATTATATTTTTCTTTTCGGTTTAATTACTAACTATTTATGAATTAATAGTCTAAATTGTGTTTAAGTGGAGAAAATATAGGCTTCTTTGGTTGAAAATTATGCAATAACATGTAAAAGTAAACAAGACAAATATTAATTATAATTCAATGAATTCATTGCATTTTTTATAATAGATAATTCATATTTGCTACAAAATATCTTAATTGTTGGTCCATATCTTGTGGATATTCTTTTTTTTTTTTTTTAAATTATTTGTCCACCTCAAATTGACTTCTTAGAAGTTTTAGACCATGTGTTTCCTGTCATACACTTAAAATTTATTACTAGCTTTACTTCCTATTAAAATTTAAAAAGTTTTCAACCTTGCATCAGGTATATACATAAATCACATAATTATAATTAATAAAAAAAATTAAGTATCTAGGAGTTGAAAGTCGTGATGAACAATATCAGTTGGCTAGGTATAGCTTAAATAACAAAGAATAATACTTGCTTATATATATATATAGTTGGAAAAAAAGTATAAAAATAAATCGTGTAATTTGATTGATTTGCAAAAACAGTTTTCGTGGTTTAAAATTTTATAAATAAGAGTCTGGACAATTTTATTTACCTCAAAATGAAGTTATTTAAGACAATTAAAATGACTGACTTTGTAATTATTCAAAATTTAAGATCCAATTTTGCAAATTAATTAAACCATAAGTATTGTTTGGCCGAAAATGATAATAATTTTTGAAGAAAAAACGGAGTTTGTAACCTGCAAAAAAAAAAACATATATCCATATTTACAAATTTTTAAATCAACTGGATTGTTTTTTTGCAAATCAACAAACCACAAAGTTTAATTATTATTTTTTTTACTTTTTGATTTGAAGTAATATATGTGAAAAAGAAAGGTTCATATTGAAGCAACAGACATGAACAAGCCACAAAGTTCTTGGCTGTTGAAAAAATACATGGAAAAATAAACGAAGAAGAAGAAGAAGCATAGGAGCCTTTTGGGATTCTGTCGAAGATCCGAAGAAGAAAATGGAGAGCCTTTGAAGTCACAAGTCCCAAGAATGAAGACTTAAGTGTAATAAACATCACAACAAGCAACCTTTCATTTACTAAGGACAACTTGATCTTTTCACAGCCCCCAAGGGCATTTCAGTCTTTTCCGCAATAATAGAGCATTCCAGAAGATACCCACTCATTGAGTCATACACCCTACCACACTATAGTATTTACCAAGTCAATCAACACCATCCATCATAAGGGAATATGATCAATGGTTGAGATCTTAACACTTGTAATAGATATTTACTTGCTCATCACACCTAGCATTTATATAAAAATGTAATAGTTAGACCTTTATTTTTTAATGAGAATTTTAGTAAAGTTCTTGAGAATTTTACCTCATTCATCTTCTTAGTTCATGAAGCCACAAAGAATACCGTGTTTTAGTTATGTTTAAGATCTAAACACAGCACACACATTTAAATATATACTACCAAACTATACTCTTCTAATACATTTTTTTTCTAAATATCCTTATTCACACAAACCCTCCACCTTCTTATTGTAAAAATAGGAAGATCATAATTTTATGATTGTTTTGAGAATCAATATCATAATTCGGATTTATAACTCCTCCGGCGAAATTAATGTTGCACACTTCGTTGATTTTGGATGTTGTGTAGGAATTTATATAGAAAAATGCGATTATGGCTAGATTTAACTTTTATTTTTAGAAATTGGTCTGTGAATTTCATCTTCTGGTTTCTACTTAAAAAATGGCAAGATTAGTGTTTGTATTGCCTTTCTTTGTTCAACTCGTAACCTTCTTATTGCAAAACTATTCCCATTTACATGGGATTGTGAACCGGTGTCTAAAATACGATTCACAAAATTATAAATTGAAAAGCTAAATTATAATAAAATGTGATACATACAATCATAAAATGAGAAGTACAATCATAAATTGAGAAGCACAATCATAAAATGCACATGAACGCTAAAACCATAAATGAGAAGTTCTAAACTAATAAATCACACAAATACAACCCAAATGAGTTCGAAAAGTCATTACACTCATTAACACTAATCCTAACCATATTAGACTATATATTTATTTGTTATTTATCTGTATCATTCTGTTCCTTAACTATAGCCTAGAATATAGGTTCAGTTGTTGACTATAGTCGTTCACTGCAGAGTGAACTGTATTCTGTATTTATACTAAACTACACATTAATAACAATCACTGATAATCATATTACATAACACATTCAATCCATGCTAAATCGCCACAAAATCAAACAGCAATGACAAGGTGAAGGATTTGTGTGAACAAGGGTAGTTTTTAAAAAATGTTTTGAAAGAGTCTAATTTGGTAGTATATGTCTAAATGAGTCTAAAAATATAAATGAATCTCTCCATAGAATTGGCTACTTAAATGACTAATATTTGCACATTAGATATTGCAAAAGTAAAGTAGAGATTAATGTAAGAAATGTTGAGTTTAGTAAGGATTTATATGTTAGATTTGGGATTTGTTGTTATTCTAGTATACATGTGAGATAGAGAAGTCACTCACTCACACGAGTATTTACTCTTATTTTCCTTATTTTGTTATAACTGTGATGAAAAGAGTAAGGATGAAGCTGTTTTTTTTAGTTATATAAGTTGCCTTACATAAAAGATGAAATTAGTTTCATTTAAAGTGCAAGATGGAACTATGCGTATACTATAATGTATAGACATATAAAAGATTTATATGGTATCAAGATCACAAGTTAAACGTAACTTGAGATATTCTGTCTTTAAAGTTGGAAGTATAGTCTCTATTTGGTGTAAACTTAAAGTTAGATATTTGACACATCTGAACTGAAACTTATGTATGATGTTTTTTTTTAAGAAAGACATGCTCTTCTTTCAAAAGGAAATGATAGAACGTCATAACAAAAGTTTTTCATAATATGCGTTCTTTGCTACCACGTGATGGAAAAGGATTATATATAATGGATCTCAATCTTTTCTAGTGTGGGACCCACATCATGAAACTATGATTTCTCAAACTTATTATCAGGACCTTTAACTTGTTCTGGAAGCATGATTTGATTCGACTCGTCTTGGAAGGAAATTCTGAAGGTCATAAGATAATTCGGGTCGTAAATGAATTCAATCATTTAAGCAAATTAGATCATGATAGAATGAATATAGAGGATATTTTCATTTGATCACATCTAAGTATTTCTATATTTCACTGTCATGGCATTTATGCATGTGTGCATACTTATGAAAATAGAAAATTGTAATAAGATCATTGTATTACATATGGTTGTGAGATAGAATCTGGGATAAAGCATATAACCTATAACAATTCATGTTCAATCAAAAGGCTATATATGTCCCACGAGTGTATAAATATAGATTTGATACATGTCAATCGAGTAGTTATATATCTCCAACGAATGTACATAGTTTAGAGCTCTCGAGTGTATGTCAGTCACACGAACCATTTGCAAGTATGAATGAGAATAAGAAGAGATATGTCCCTTTATGTACAAGTAGAAGATATTGAAAATATTTGATATGAATCAGATATAACCTTTCTGTAAGGGAAATGAACTAGGTATAGTTTACATGGATAATTGTTGATGGATATAAATAGATAGCCACAACCATAACCTAACTCTAATGGAGAAACTGCACCCTCCTCTTTTTATTCTCAAGAAATAATGCACTTAGCTCGTGGATCTATTGAGTCTTCTCTGGATTAATCTTGATGTAGTTGATTCCGAACCGATAATACGAAGATCATGATTTCCGTTTTTCCACTTCAATAACTTAACAAATTTCTACGCAATAAAAAATTACTCAATAACTCATTTATATTCATAGGGGAGGGATCAAGTGAGTAGAACCTGGGCACTCTTATCTACATTCCACTCTACTTACCATTGAGATAATTACTTCTCTTGTGCATTATATCACGTGTGCTGCTTAATATACCATTGTGCTAGTAGCTTCTATTATTTAATATTTTACGCATGCACTTATTAATATCAATTAAATATGCATAATAATGAATTATTAATAGAAAAAAATACAAGAACATGCTCCGATTTCTTATTTATTTAATTCCTTTATATTTTTGTAATTTATGTTATATAAGAAAATATACGTTATGTTTTTTAAACATGTGTTATGTTTTTTCGAACATGAGTTGTAAATTATATTATAGAACAAATGAAAAAATGATCCAGATATCTACTGATATTTTTAGAACATTATACTTAAATTTTGGAACACAAACTATAAACTTTAGAATATACATTATGTTTTTTAGAACATGCGTTACGTTTTTTCGAGCATGAGTTATAAATTATATTATAGAGCAAACACGAACTATGAAGTTTAGAACGTACGACATATTTTTTAGAACATATGTTATGTTTTTTTAGAATATGTGTTATGTTTTTTCGAACATGAGTTATAAATTATTATAGAACAAATGAAAAAACGATCCAGAAATTTGCTGATTTTTTTTAGAATATTATACTTAATTTTTGGAATACAAACTATAAACTTTAGAACATACATTATGTTTTTTAGAACATGCGTTACATTTTTTCAAACATGAGTTATAAATTATATCATAGAACAAACACAAACTATGAAGTTTAGAACGTACGACATATTTTTTAGAACATACGTTATGTTTTTTTAGAACATATGTTATGTTTTTTCGAACATGAGTTAAAAATTATATTATAGAACAAATGAAAAAACGATCCATATATCTACTGATTTTTTTAGAACATTATACTTAATTTTTTTAACACAAACTATAAACTTTAGAATATAAATTATGTTTTTTAGAACATGCGTTACGTTTTTTCGAACATGAGTTATAAATTATATTGTAGAACAAATACTAACTATGAAGTTTAGAACGTACGACATATTTTTTAGAACATACGTTATGTTTTTTTAGAACATGTGTTATGTTTTTCCGAACATGAGTTATAAATTATATTATAGAACAAATGAAAAAACGATCCATATATCTACTGATTTTTTTAGAACATTATACTTAATTTTTGGAATACAAACTATAAACTTTAGAACATATGTTATGTTTTTTAGAACATGCGTTACGTTTTTTCGAACATGGGTTATAAATTATATTATAGAACAAACACGAATTATGGAGTTTAGAACGTATGACATGTTTTTTAGAACATGTGTTATGTTTTTTTAGAACATGTGTTATGTTTTTTCGAACATGAGTTATAAATTATTATAGAACAAATGAAAAAACGATCCAGATATCTGCTGATTTTTTTAGAACATTATACTTAATTTTTGGAATACAAGCTATAAACTTTAGAACATACATTATGTTTTTTAGAACATGTGTTACGTTTTTTCGAACATGAGTTATAAATTATATTATAGAACAAACACGAACTATGAAGTTTAGAACGTACGACATATTTTTTAGGAATACGTTATGTTTTTTAGAACATGTGTTATGTTTTTTCGAACATGAGTTATAAATTATATTATAGAACAAATGAAAAAACGATCCATATATCTACTGATTTTTTTAGATTTGGAACACAAACTATAAACTTTAGAATATATATTATGTTTTTTTAGAACATGCGTTACGTTTTTTCGAACATTAGTTATAAATTATGTTATAGAACAAACATAAACTATGAAGTTTAGAACGTACGACATATTTTTTAGAACATACGTTCTGTTTTTTTTAGAACATGTGTTATGTTTTTTCGAATATGAGTTATAAATTATATTATAGAACAAATGAAAAAACGATTAATATATCTACTGATTTTTTTAGAACATTATACTTAATTTTTGGAACACAAACTATAAACTTTAGAACATATGTTATGTTTTTTAGAATATGCGTTACGTTTTTTCGAACATGAGTTATAAATTATATTATAGAACAAATGCAAAAATGATTGAGATATTTACTGATTTTTTAAACATTATACTTAATTTTTAGAACACAAATTATAAAGTTTAGAACATATGTAACATTATTTAGAACATCGTCATTAACATTTTAAAACATAAATTACAAAAAATATAGAGGAATTAAATAAATAAAAAATTGGAGCATGTTTTTGGATTTTTTGTTCTATTAATAATTCATTATTATGCACATTTTTTTTCTATTAATAATTTATTATTATGCACATTTAATCGATATTAATAAGTGCATATGTGTCAAATATTAAACAATAGAAGCTACATGGACAATGGTATATTAAGCAGCGCGCTCCATAATGAACAAGAAAAACAATTGTCTTAGTGGTAAATAGCATGAAGTATAAGTGAAGTGGCCAGGATTCAAATCCCACCAAGCATTCTCTTTTTATTGATTTTTATACTCAAAACGACGTAGTTTTGAGTGTTCTCACCATAAGTAAGTGTACTCACTTAAAAAAGGGTTCTCACAAGAACCCACTTCTATATTCATATATCTATATTCATATATGTGATATAGACCAAGTGTTTATTTGCTTTTATTTTTTTTGTTCATTTCTGACCTGCAAAAATATAAAATAAGCTTTTAAAAGTATTATAAAAACAATAATTTAAACGTAATGAAAGGCATATATTTCAAAATTTTGGATAAAGAAATTAGAAGTTATTTGGGAAAATGAAATGTAATATTTTAGTAAGAATCATTGACTTGTAGATATGCTTCACATTGAAACCCAGAGAGAGCCTTGGATTTGTTTTTAATAAGTATGATCATTCTCAATGCTTCTATTTTATTAAGTATAGAAAGAGACCTTACAGCTGTGCTGTGCATTTCAGTGTCAAATAGGGCATCTTCTACAACTTTGACCCTGCCATCAATTTCCACATTTTGACCTATTAAACTCTCTTCTCTCTTTTTATTTAACACTATATCATTTAATTTGATGCCAACTCCTTTTTTTTTTTTTTAGGTTTTTATTTAACTTTAAACTATATGGTCATTGTTGACAATTAACAAACTAAACTGAGATATACAAGTTTCATATTTTTTTATTAAGTAAACGATTAACGCATGCATTTATAATTATATTTATTTATTTGAAGAATAATATATATAATTAGACATAGACCCTATTCATTCTTGTTGGAAAATGAAAAAAAAAATTTATTGAATTTTTTTCTTTACGTGTGCCTGTTAATTAAGGTAAAATTGACCTATTACATGATAAATATTCTGAATCCACTTTTGTTTATTTTTGTTGAAAATAATAGTGAAATTTTATGTTATCTGACGACTATTTATCATGTCAATTTATGTTACCTAAAGCTAACATATTGACATGATAAATAGTTGCCTTTATAATAAAATATAAACTTTTATATTTTACAGCTCTATTAACAGAAAAAATATAAGAAGAAAATATTCCAAAGACATGTAGAATAATGCAAATTGTGAATGTTCATTTTAGGGCTTAAATCAGCGCGGTTTAGTGTTTGGCACAATAAAAACTTGATCGTGTTTGACTTGATTTATAAACGAGCTGAGTTTGAGCACGGTGAAGCACGACTCAAAAGCTCGTGATTATAAGTTCATGAGAAAGTTCGATTATGCTCGTCAACAAGCTTAGTTCAATTTTTTTTAATAATAATACTTATATAAAAGGAAAAATATAAAATAATGTAGTTTTGTGTAAAATTTAGTTTTATAGGTTTCAAAAGTATATAGTTAATTTTGTGTTAAGAAAATTCGAAATTAATATATAATTAATGAGTTGTTCGAAATCGAAGTTCATGGACTGAATTAAGGAGCTGCTCGTGAGCAAAGCTTGTGAGCAGCTCACGAACAGAATATTGAGCTTCCATAATCTGGAATTTCCATAATTCTAGAAATTCTGGAATGTCCAAAAATTATGGAATTTCATAATTCTAAAAAATATGGAACAGAATTCAAGAAATGGAATTCCTTTCTGTTTATGGAATTTCAAAAAAAAAGAAAAAAAAAAGAAAGAGAGGAGGGAGGAGGGAGGAGGAGATTTTTTTTTTCAAAAATATCTCCTACCACATCATTTTTCTTTAACAGGGTTAAGACATGTGTTTTGATTTGTTTTGATTCTAACGCAAATACAAGGTTTATTTTGGAGAGAAAAACCAGAAGTACCAATCTGCAAAAATGTAAAACCACGTCAGTTTCTTTTAAATAACCCAAAAAATATCTAATTATCACTACAAGAAAAACAGTAATTAGTAATAGAAAATCTGGTTACTAAACTAGTCTCTAACATGATGTTGCAACCAGATTTATAGTTTTAGCCACCAAAATGAATCCATCGGTAATTAATAGATTGCTAAATTGATGGGAAGGTAATAAATTTGAATGCTTAAATTAAGGGTTTTGCTTAAATTTGGACAATTTTACCTTTTGCATAAAAAAAATTTCAAAACTAAAAAAAGAATTTTGAGAGAAAATTTCAAAATTTGGTCTAAATGGATTCGGTCTCCGCCCGGCCCATGGCGGAACGGATGGAGCATCCGCTTCCACCATGGGACAGGCGGATGCGCCATTTGTTCCCGACATGGGTCGGGCGGATGCCGCATCCGTTTTTGCCAAAATTTGAAATGTGCAAAATCGTAAAATTTTTAGTGACGAAAAATACTAAATCGTTCAATTTTTTGTGATGAAAAATGCAAAATCGTCATGAAAAATATGTATTATTTTCCTGAGTTCTCTGATAAAAAAAATGTAAATTTTAATGTTTCCGACTCGTAATCATCCATTTTCGAGGTCCGGGTTGTCACATATCAATTATTTTCATAATTTCAATTATTGTTGTTCAGGTTTAAGATTTTGGAGAGAGAATTTTCAGTTTTTGATCAAAATTATGAGAATGGCAAAAAAAGTCCAAATAGAAACGGTGATAAGTAATTTAGAGGTGGTATTTAGCAGCTTAATAAATTAATTATTCCAAAATTCGGGGAAAGTGAATTAAGAATTGACAAAATTTGGAAAAGGACAATATATTTCTAATTAAAAATGTGGACACATCTTCTATATAACACATCACCTTATGTTTAAATTATTTTATGCTCATAGATATCACAACTGTTCAAGTTAAGTGAGCAATGCTGAAAAATTGGAGCGCCTTTGATGCTGATGCATTAGACATTTCAACCTACAAATTTTCACTATATATATTTTGTTCTATATACATCAACCATTCATATATCAATGTAACCGACCTAAAATTTAGATTAATTTCTTTTATTTAGCACATAATTATACACTTTATTTTTTTACAAATAAACTTTATTAATTTAAGAATATTATATCATTATTTATTAGATTTCTAATAATGTTAGGCTCAAAATGTTAAAGAATAAGTTTGACTAAAGACAACAACAAGTATGTGAGTCATCATGTTGGCGATTCTTTTAACAGAAATGAAAGACATATTAGACCATCTCTAGTGGTGGTCACTTGGTTGTTACAAAATGGGTTAAGTAACAACCATCTACTAGAGGGCCCGTTACTTTGTTGTTGCTACATAAGGTTTGTTAACTCTGTTAGTAACAAACAGTGCTCCATTCCCTAAAATCCAAAATTCAGCAATTTAAAAGTCACGCTTGTGCGATAGAACACTGGATCTGGCGCGTGGCCTGCACGCGCTAGATCTGGCACATTATGCGCCAGGCATGGTCTCCAAAAAATTGTATTTTATTGAAAAAATGTTGTTTTGTCCTTGATTAATTACAGTTTCGGTTCTTCTTATTAATTAATAATTTTTTTACCTCATAATATTTTTAAAAACTACATCCACACTCTAGTTGGATGTTACTTCACCTTGTTACTAAGTGCACTTAAGTCACAATGGTTGTTACCAACCATTGTGGATGCTCTTAGAACATATAGAGAGAAGAAGCTGACAAGAACTAATGACATAGCCAAATTTGGAGAGGTATATGGTGCATAAATGAATTGCTTGGTCTACTTCAATCGCATCCATTTCAATCACCATGTTAGAGTAGTTGTGCTCAATAATATATAATAGTGTCTGATGGAGGCCTAACGCCTTTGCCAGCCTTGGTGAAAGGAGTCCCATCTCATAATCTTGAAAGCTCAAACATGCCCATCATGATTATGGAGAATACCACCCAAACCGATAGAATTGCTAGGAATATGGTAGGTTGCATCAATATTTAGCTTCAAAGAATTCACCACTAGAGCTATCCATCTCTCTTGCCGTCGAATTATGGAGACTCCGCAAGACAACCTCGTAGCCTTATCGAATTGTTGCAAAAAAAATCGATTCTTAGTTTAGTGGCGGTAGACAGAGGACGAAAAGAACCTTCCCAATAGTAGGTATTGCGCTGACACTAAATTTTCCACAACCCCATAGAAAGCATCTAACATTCTTTGATAGTGCATCCATAAAACCATCAAACCAATTAATGAAGAAATCAGTACTGAGATACAATGATCCAGCCCCAAACCATGCCATAATCGAGTAGCGTAGTCATATAATTATACAGTTAAACTTGTTTTTTTACTGTTTTGTATCCTAAACTTATACTTAAATCTATTACACACCAAACTTTATCAATTTTAGACATCTGATACCATTATTTACGCACATGATATGAAATAGTTGAGGTCAAAGTTCATCGAATATTTTTTTATTATTATTTTAGGTTAATCTATTCACTAATATAATTGAAGAAAACTTACATAAGTTACAAAGTTGGACCTAAATTATATGAGTAAATTATATACGTGGTGTACAACTTTTGCACAATTTCACAATTTGATGTACAACTTTCAATTTTGCACACTAAAATATACAACTTTATACGTGACCTTATACTATGATGTATAACCTAGAAAAATGATCGGTCAATGGTAGGCAACGCGCCATGTCATTGGTTTTCATCTCATCCATTTAAAAAGTGGGACCCACTATTAATGCAATGACTAAAATACCCTTAAATGAGTTTCTCTCTCAAATAAAAAGGTATAGATTATCATAGACGTCCTCTGTTTTCTTGTAGTAGTTTCAACTGAAATACTTTCTCTTTATAACTACGATCATAGTTCTTCTTTTCCTCTATCGCATTCTCATTACAGAAAAGATATTTGCTTAAAAATCGACCAAGCCTAAAAAATATTTACAGAGATACTCTGTAAAAAAAATATAAACCCAGAAGTAGAAAGTTCTTCATCAAAGTTGTATAAGTTTACTACTTCAAAGAATATGATCTCTTTCGAAGAACAAGGTTCCATGTCAAACTTTAAAAAATGGTAGCCATAAAGTTCTTCATTTGAGTTGTGTAAGTTTACTGCTTTCCTCTTTCATCACACTCACTTTCTCTCAACTTACTCACTTTCTCTCTCTATTGCATGCAATATAATTTCTTTGTTGAGTTGTCTATATAGCTTATGACTAAGGCCTTCTACTATTGTTTATATAGAACTAGATGAGACAAAATGTTATGCATAATATCCTTATGAAATATTTTAGGTAGTGTATTAAAGTGGAACCCACCCTATTTTCTTCATCAAAGTTGGAGAGAATTTCAATACTATGGACCACCATCGGAAAAAAAGGACTTTGTGATGTCCAAACCATGTAAGTGTTTTAAACTTTTTAGTATATATTTGTTTATTTGATATGTGCTATTTAGTGATCTGTATTATTTATTTGTTATGCTCTATTCACATATAGAAAGATCAATGACACGTCCACCATGAATTTTTCTAGAGCGGATCGGTCCAATCTCGTATTGAGCTACATCAATACGTACCTGCATCCATATCTGACTATAGAAGTATTGCAGTTGTTTATTCAACACCACTGCACAGATACTGGACGTATAGACATTTGGTTATATTCATTCCCACGAATAGAACATGTCTCGGACAAGTTTATGATTATCAATTGAAGGATACTCCATTCATGTTTACAGCACAAGATATAAATAGAATGAATTATGTTTTTTATTCAAATAACACTTATACAATGTATTCAAATCAATATGTTGGAGAAGGAGAAGCAACAACTACTGGAGAAACTACAAATTCTGTAGAAGGAGAACATGTACATAGTGGAGAATGAGAACATGTTGGGGATGATGAACCTACACCGGTTGGGGATGATAAACCTACACATGGTTTGGATGATGAACCTACACATATTGGAGATCCTAAAGCTATCAATGCTAGAGAATGCAAATCTATAAATGCACAAAAAGGTGAAGCTACACCTGCAATAGAAGTGGAAGATGGATCTAAGTGGTAATGTTTAGTTATTTATTGTTAGTCTTCCATTTGCTGATAACTTTGTGATTTGCATAAGGATCTAGCCAACCTATTGGCTGATCTAGTCAACCAATTCAACTATCTGCAATGTCACTATTGATGCAAGACCATATGCTGCACTAGGAAGAAGACAACAGAATGCAACACCCCTGGATGCATAAGGAATAAGACAACATATTAGGCCCCAAGATGCATCTAGAATAAGACCATTCACAGTAAGTTCGTCTACAAATGCACAAAGACCATGCCGTTAAGATTACATTGAACTTATGATAGTTTTTGTTGTGTGGGGGTAGGTTTGTTATATTATGTTTTTTTTTGTTATGAAAACATTTTGGTTGTTTTTTATTGGCCATATTCACATTTTTTGTTTTTTTGGATTGACCATATTATATTAGTAGTATGTTATATTTTGTGTTATTTTTTAATAAAGGATGCAAGTTTTTGGATACATTTTGTGTGTTATTTTGTTAACAGAGGATGCAAGTTATAATTTATCTTTGATTTATGAGTATATAGGTTTTAGTTAATGCATTTTTTGGATACAGTTTTTGTGTTATTTTGTGAACAGAGGATACAAGTTATACTTTATGTTATCAAATGATACATAATTAGTTAAAACCAAGTAATGCATTTTTTTTATGAATAAAACCATTTCATTTCACTAAGATAAATAAAGCCAATCCATTTCATACATGTTACACTAAACCACCCTAAAATAACACATAATACTAACTTCAATGCTCTATTCTAGCATTAAAAAAACACAAGCAAATCAATCAGATATCTCTGTGTTTAATGCACAACACAAAAAATACACAAAGTAAATATTACAGTAGTTACAATGCATATTCATTTGCAAATTCTTCCCTATTTCTTTCTTTGTCAATCACTCAATCCTTTTTCTCTTTCAAATTTCTTCACATGATCTTTCCATTTCCAACTAATGTTTTGGTCTTTCACTTTCTTTTTCAATCATGTCTAGCTTCCTCAATAATCCAAAGATGGTAGATTTTGACATTTGATCCATAATTGGATGCATCCACTCGAAGAAGTTGTATGCATTTACATTTTAGTTTGTGCTTTTATACACATGTCAGCTCATAATTGGTTCAAAATCTATAATTCCACAATGTATTGAATTGAGCGTGTTCCTTGAGTTCCAAAACTCCTTTCCTGCATTTATTCCGGAAAGGCCATTCTTGATGGATGGACTGGCTGGATATAGCAAATAATGGGCCTGAGCTTATTTGTTTAAGCTCATAACATTACTTGATACCATATCAGCAGCAATGGTAGGTTTCACTGTTTTAAATGAGTAAGATGAAAACCGATGACGTGGCGCGTCGACTACCGTTAATCGGTCATTTTTTTCAAGCTATACATCATAGTGTTCTATAAGTTTTAGTATGTAAAATTGAAAGTTGTATACCAAAATATGAAATGGTGTAAAGATTGTACATCGTAAATTATCCTAAATTATATTAAAGGAATTTCATCTAAGTCTTTTTTTCATATATAATCAAATTATGACCGGTTTAAACATATATAGTTCAAAGATGGTAGGTAATCCAGATTCTTTTCTCATCATATATAGCTCTTTCAAATGAAATTGCAAGAAAATTAGTGTTGATTTCAGCAAATTTTGAATTAATTAATTAATTCCTCTATTCGATCATTAGGTAGCTTTTTTTCATACTATGAAAACAAGAAAAAACACATGTTAGCAGCCGAAGGACAAAAGAGCTTGGGCTACATGCATGAAAATTAAGATGATAGAATTTTGACTTGGCTAATTAAGATTAGAAAATTTTAATTAGTTGTAATCAATAATGCGATAATTACTAATTACTAATTACGTAGCCGCAATTACGGCTACTAGACTTTGGAAATTTTATATAGAGACGGTCCATACTGTATAATGTTATTGGAAGTCAATGTTTACTGCTTTTTCTTCTCTTGGTAATAAATTAGTGCAAAGATATTTTTCAAAAAATTATAATTCACGATTCACACCACCAAGGGATGCCCAACCCTATGATAGCGTTTAAGGCAATGCATCAAATTATAATTAAACTATGTTTAAAGAAAAGGCAAAGTAACTAATTAAGACCGTAATTAATAATTAAATATTAATAACTGTAGTTGGCATGCATGCATTTTCTTTCAACTAATATCATTTAAAAAATGAAATATAATTAGAGGAACTGATACATATAATGTAAGCTAGTAGTGGATTAATATATTTAAAATGTAATTATTCTTAGAACTTTTTTTTTAAACTAGAGATTCAAAAATTCTCTTTTTTTTTTCTGTAACTAGTTAATTATAGCAATATAAGTTAAGTTACATTTAAGTTTGGCAAAAAAGCATTTTGATATATAAGCACATTATGTTTAATTTAGTTTTAATCATATTAAGCTAATAAAGCTGAAGTCTGGTTTAAACATAAAATTCAATTAACGGAGTAATATTCGTTTCATCTATATTAGAAAATTATATTTTTAACAGTTAAGTCAAGTTTTTTTTAATATGTATGCATCTGTAAAAAAATTGTAAAATTCTTATTTCAAACGGTAAAGAACAATATAATTTCAAAGAAAGATGAAATAAATAACGTATTTTTAATTCAATTAAATATTTATAACTAACTAGTTTAGTAAGTAAATAAAAGTTTATAAAATAAACAATTAATGATATGACGTATTCAAATAAAATATCATCGAATTTCTTGAAATTAGAATAATTATGAGTTCCTAGATTTTTTTTTTTAATTCTTTTTAAGCTTAATTTTTAGTCCTTTATATTTGTTCAAAAAAATTCAACTGCTTTCTTGTAGTTTGAAAAAATTATATTTATCCATAGACTTGTCAGAAGTGGTCAATTAACTATCTGAAATGTACCTATTAACTTCTAAACTTTCTTAAAGTGATTTATCAGTCCTTTGAACTGCTTAAAGTGTACACGTCTCAATTTTTTCAAAATTTCTCTTTATTCTACCATGTGAATTTTAAGAGATTAAATGTTCGCTTTAAATAAATATAGGAGGACCAATGAGAGTTGGTCCAAATGGTAAGAAGTTGAATCTCTACTTGTCAGATTTGATGTTCGATTTCTTACTCCGTCAAAATTTAGTCCTCTTAGCTTTCATTGTTTTGGACAAGTCCATAGGATGCATTAATTTTTTTTTTTACAAAGCTTTTATGAAAAATTGGACTCTCTAACTGTTTTCTTCTCCCCATCACTCTATTACCCTCAAATTTTTTCTTCTATTTTTTTTTTTCTTTTTGAAAAAAAAAGAAGAAAGAATTTGGTGCCACGGTATTGTTGACTGACTCCTTTAGTCATTGTTAATGTTGTGTCATATTATTATCTATCATATTGACCGTAATTTATCTCAATGATAATTCTCTATATATGTCACCAAAAACAAAAATTCCAGATAATCCAAGCTGCAATAATTTGCCCAATATATATCCCAAAAATTGGCAATTACCGCAAATTGGATAATTAAGGCATAAATTATTTTTTTTGATAAATTAAGGCATAAATTAACTAAACCTAAAATCCATTTTTTATCCTTAGAATTATGTCCAATTTTGGATACATGTAATATAATATGTGTGAAATTTTGGTTAATTTAATTTAAAAGATATATTGAGGTTGAGGTGGAAATGGGGAAAAATGACGTTAGGACGTTGGCTTTTTTGGGGTGTATAGAAGTCAGTGGGATTAGGTATTTTCTATATGTGATAATCGGACCCCACCTCCTTATTCTAACCACCGCCAGATTAAGAAGCCAAGCCGTCAACTTAGTTGACCTCACGACGACGTCTCCAACCCCACGTGGACTTATCGTACTCAATCCCTACACTCCACCACTCTCAACACGCCGTCATCTTTAACGACGCTTCTCTTAACGGAACTCAACCCCCAGCCCCCTAAACCCAATTCCTTGAAAGTGAAATTCTATAATATTACTGAGGATTAAAATAATATTCGGCCATAACCTATTATTTGGAAAGTTTTTTTAATAACGTGAAATTTTAACCAATTAACCAATGTAAATAATAAATTCACGTTTCAAAATTATCTAGTTTAATCCTTAAACTGTTCAATTAGTTTTAGTATTCACATTAATTGAGCTTTCATCCATTTTAATAGATCAACCGGAAAAAAAAGTCAACATTTTGAATGAGTTATAGACACTGTTCGATACGAAGGCCGCTTAGGCTCCGTCTAGACGCTCGAAATTGAGAATCCGCCGTGATTTTCTCCAATTAGTATCTCTAGGCATTTTATTGATTCCTATGTGATTTTTAACCATCTTGCTTCCGTCTAGGCCGCCTCGACGCCGCGTAGACCGTCTAGGTACCGCCTGAGCGACAATGAACAAAAGCATTTTTTATTGTAAATTTATTTTTTGTGTTTATTATAATTCAATTTTAAGTTGTTTCAATGATATTGTTGTTGAAATGTTAATGTTTGCACATTTTTAAAGATATATGTTACAAATATACATGTTTTTCTATATTAAATAATTTTATATTATTATTTTTAGATAGTATAATACATATTTTAATTGAATTTATATAATAATTTGTTGATTAACAAATAAAAAGTACAAAAATAAAAATCCGATTAATCCCTGATTAATTTCTGAGGGTCCAATTCGAAAATTTAAAAACTTCATAATTGTAATTGTTAATGTAAGTTAATGGTACAATACAATTTTGTTTGAAAACCCTAAAAAAATATTATCAGTTGAATCTAATTTTATATCTTTTTATTTGATATTTAGTCCAGATTCGGAATCTAAAAAATTCAAGCTAAACTTTATGTTATCCTTTTCTTTTTGTTTGAATCAACTTTATTACACGCTATGCAATGGTTAGAAACCGATGAAATAAAGAATGTAGTTTTCGAATCTGATGCTAAACATGTGATTGATGTAATAAATTCTAGTTCTGTTGATGATTCCAAATTTGAGGATAGAATTATTCAAATACGATCGATTCTAACATCAAATGACTCTTACTCAATCAAATGAATACAACGGCAAGCAAATGGAATAACACATATATTATCATAGTCTTTTCGTTTATTCACTTACCTTTCATTTTTTAATTTCTTACCGAATTCTATTTTTGATTCATTGTTACAATTTTACCATGAATTAAATTAATTCATTTCTCTTTTCATTCAAAAAAAAATCTAATCTTAATCACCGCAGTTAACTTAATTCATTTCAACGTGTACCAATAGTCCAATAGCAAAGCGTGACGTCAATTCTCCTCCGAAAAAAGCGGCTGAGTTTCTCTCTCTGGTCATCATTTGAACGCCTATATCCTCACAGCTAAAGTGTCTGTTTTCTTTTTCTACCAAAACTCACAAATACAAATACAAATATATACTTGTGTTGAAAAGCATACACAACTACATTCTCTTCTTTTCTTCTCTTCTCTTTTCTAGTTTCATGGAAAAGCAAACCAAAGAATTGACGTTCCTACAATCCGGTGACCGTCTCCGCCACAATCCAGCTGATCATTTTTCTCAAAACTCCGTGGATCCAAACAAGTTAATCATTAAAGAAGTCGATTTCTTCTCCACTGATCACAAATTGACGACTCATCGTCTAGAGATGAAGGATATTTCGTCGACGTCAACTGCTGTTCTTGATTCCGGTTCCGGCGGGGTAAACGTAAGATTTCAATTCAATATACACATGTTGCTTCACGTTTTAAAGTTTTTTCATGCTTTAATGCTATTCATTTGCTACAGACTGGACTGAATCTGCTCATGACTCCCAGCAGAGAAACAGGAATTAAATTGCCCAATAATGAAGTGAGTTTTGACGTAATCACCTGTAATTTTGAATTGATTTCAGCCGGTGTTTTTCTTGAGATTTAAATGAATATATATGGTTTTGCAGGCAAGGAAAATGGAGGCTGAGTTAGAGAGACTGCATGATGAGAATAAGAAGCTCAAAATAATGTTGGATCAGATCACCACAAGCTACAAAGAACTCCAAGCTCAGCTGTTCATGACTATGAAAAAACAACCACATGGAAATCAGGTCAACTCTTTTTCCTTCTAATTTCTCCCAAAATTACAATAATAATAGAATTGTAATTTGTATAGGAGCTTTAACTGTTTGTGGAAAAACACCCAAAAGAAAATCAATTGAACATCCACAGATTATAGTTTTATTTTTTGTTTTTTCGATTTCAGTTCTTGGTTCATGATGATTCCTATAAATATATATGCAGTCATTAAAGTCTTCCTATATGTGGATTTGTTAATTTTGAATACTGAGTACGTGTGTATGTGGAATCATGTGCAGCACATATGCCAAAATTAAAATAATCCATTGGGATCTTCAACTACTTTTAAAAATTATTCACTCGGATTCAAGCAGATTCTTTTGTCCCATTATAAGAAAAAATCCTTAATGTCACTCATCATAATTAATACAATATCTGATCTAGATATACACTATTATTATTAGTTAGTTTTGCAATAAATATAAAAGGTTGAAAACTTGATATTATATATATGATTGATACAGATGATGAAAGGGGAGTCAAGTCCCATAAGGATAATGGACCCAGGGCCATCATCAGCTGCATTAGATTTAGATGTAAACAATAATCCGACGGTATCTGAGCAAGATGTGTCTACAACTGAGGCAATGTCTCAAGTAAATCAAGGAAAACAGCAGGCTAATTCTGTTGAAGAAGGTATTGATCAGAGCTCACAGAGTTGGGGATCACCAAAGAGTCCCAGATTAGATCAAGGAATTAAGGGAGATCATCAGGATCAAGTCCCAGCAGCAGCGGCAGATGTCCCTTTCAGGAAGGCTAGAGTTTCTGTGAGAGCAAGATCGGAGGCTCCTTTGGTATGTATTTAATGAAAACGCATTTATTACTGTATTATTGTTAGTCAAAGTTTGTTTTCTTTTTGGATATGAAATTGAATTATTGTATCTTTAGATTACTGATGGATGTCAATGGAGGAAATATGGTCAAAAAATGGCCAAAGGTAACCCTTGTCCTCGTGCATACTATCGTTGCACCATGGCTGCTGGATGCCCAGTTCGTAAGCAGGTAAGGTTCATTATGACACATATTTCAATTTATTTCTATCCTATCTTCGTCCTTAATTTGAAAGAAAGAATAGACTAATGATTATTAGGGAGACCACTAATAATGCAATTTAATTAAACCTAACCTCATTAACAGAAAATGTTTTTTCATAGGGAAATTTCATACTCTGATGAGCCTCTGATCTCTAATGTTCTAACAAAAACTTGAGATTAAGCATCTTTTTGTTCAAATTATTAGCTTGGTGCACTGATAACGACCTGGTGCGCTAGGCGTATAATAAAAAATTCCGCCTAAAATTCACTTTTTTTGATGAGTTAGCATATGTTTGGTTCAGCTGTTAGCTAATAGCGGTCGCGGTTGTTGTTAGCTGTTTGCGGTTGCAGTAAGTTGTTAGCTATTTGTTATTAGTTGTTTAATTACTAGTGTTTGGTAAAATTATATTGAACTGTTGATGTTCGAATTTAAAATGTCTAAAATGGACATGTTTTAAATTAATCAACGATGAAATTATAAAAGGAAAAATATGGAAAAAAAATGCCCATAACGTTTACAACTATGAATAATTTTACTCTTAATATCTAAAATGGTGCAATTTTACCCATAATACTGGCAGCTAAAAGTAATTTTACACATAACATTGACAAGTTAGGTCGATTTCAGATATTATTAGAAAACATAGATATTTTATTTCTTATTCTACACCAATTGCACATATCAATAGAGATTTCATATTTTTTTTTGTGATTTAATAATAATATTGAAAATTAATATTTATAAATTCGATGAAATATTTGAATTTTTTTATCCAACTCGTACAAAAGACTATATTTTTTTATTTTCTTAAAAAAAAATTCACGTCTAATCATATGTTTGTGATCTGTTACTAACGATGATAAAATAGTGCACATGTGAAGTGTATATGACAATATTCATGACCAAAAAGACAGTTTGATAAATTATTTCTCAAATTGACCCAACTTGTCAATATTAGGGGTGAAATTGTTTTTGGCTACCAATATTAGGAGTATAATTGCACCATTTTAGACGTTAATGGTAAAATTGCTCATAGCTATAAATGTTAGGAATATTTTTGCATCTTATCCTATTATAAAATAAAAAATATGTTACACAAATTAATAAAAATAATTTATATTAAAAATAAAAAAATTTATTGAACGCAATAAAACTTTGTTCTTCCGATAATTATGTTGTAGAAATATAAATAATGTTAAAAAATAAACATGTTTATGGAAATAAGAATGATAATTTTGTCAATAACATATAACTACAAACAACTGTTTATGAAAAGCTCCAAATAGGAGCTTTTCGTGAAACGCTTCAGAACGCTGCAGTTTCCAGAGAAAATGCTAAACGCTGTGGTTATATAAACCTAATCAAACGCTATATTTCCTGCGGTTTGGAGTGAAACGTTAAACGCTCCTCCGAAAAGCTGAAACAAACACAAAGAGTGAAAGATTGTTAATGCTATGTTTATGATAATTTTTAATTATTCATGTATATATATAATGACGGATTCAGATTTGAGTGATACAAGGTGTTTTCATACTATAGATCATTAATTAATTGATAATTTTTTAGGTGTTTTTAAACTTAAAAAGGAGATAAGATACATATTTATTCTTATGGTTATTGGTTATTGGTTATGGAGGTAGACCGGATTTATCCAACACCTACAAAACAGTGCAACCATTAAATGGATGGTGTAATTTCGATTTCGATTAACGAAAGATGATTTTTTTTATTATAATAAAAGATGTGCAATTTCACACCTTTATGGCCAAGTTAGAGTGTGGTTATTAGAATATGAGATTGTACATAAAAAAAATAAAAACATTTTCAATAAATTATGCTTGAAATGCACCTGTTTGATAAACGTTGGGATTTAATGGATACTAAATTCTCTATGTCTCGATCAAAAAAAAAATCTCTATATCGAGTAACTATAGAGCTAAATATATGGGTAAATCACACTCATGGCCACTGAACTTTATCCATTTTAATATTGTGACTACTGAATTTCAATTCTTAACAGTATGACCACTAAACTTTACATTTTTTTAATACCGGTGACCACTTAACTTTAACCAACCCTTAAAATGACCGTTAACGACCTTAAAATGAAAATATTTAATAATTAAAGTTGTTTAGAACGACATTTACCATGAAATCACATTTTTTATTTTCCAAAATCACATTTTTTGAAGTTTTCGCTCTCTAAAAATTCACTCTCTCTTCTAACCAAAAACACCTAAATGACCTCAAAACGAAACTTTTTAAGAATTAAAATTCATTAGAATATCATTAACTCTTCAATTTTTTATTTTCAGACCGTCAACGGTCGTTTTGAGACGTTGAGTGGCCACCGGTGTTAAAAAGTGTAAAGTTCAATGACTATACTGTTAAGAATTGAACTTCAGTGGCCACAATGTTAAATGGGTAAAGTTCAGTGGCCATGGTTGTAATTTACCCCTAAATATATACCTTATCCCTTAAAAGTTTTAAATCGTTATACACAAGTTTAATGAAGTTTTTGGAGACAAGTAGGTGCTCAAATCACCTCTCGACCCCTAGATTCGTTCTTTCATGTATATAAAGGCTAATATCTTCACATTGAGTAACACTAATTGTTGTGAAATTGAGCAGGTGCAAAGAAGTGCAGAGGACAAGAGTATTCTGATAACAACATATGAAGGAAACCACAACCATCCACTTCCACCAGCCGCAACAGCTATGGCTAACACAACCTCAGCAGCAGCAGCAATGCTCTTATCAGGTTCATCTACCAGCAAAGAACCTAACTCCTTCTTCCCTTCTCTACCTTATGCTTCAACAATGGCTACTCTATCTGCTTCTGCACCCTTTCCTACCATAACGCTTGATTTAACACACAACCCTAACTCCATGCCTTTCTTCTTCCGTAACCATCCTCAATCTCAACTCCCTTTGCACGCCTGCCCACAATTCCTAGGCCACCCGCTCAATCCACAGGCTAATAAGCTCCCCGGAGGAGCTGCAATGCCATGTTTGCAATTAGGGCAACGGCAAGCCTCTATGGCGGAATCGGTAAGTGCTGCTATTGCTTCTGACCCTAATTTCACAGCAGCTTTGGCTGCAGCCATTTCTACCATTATTGGTACACCAAAAAACAACGATGGAACTGCCACAAACAGCAGTACTACTTCCAACGCGGGGATACAAGGATTGCCTGGATCCCCACAACTTCCTCAATCTTGCACCACTTTCTCCACCCAGTGACCGGGCTTGAGTATTCACTAGTTACCGGGAAACTTCGAAAATAGTCTGATAGCCACCATTGATACTGGTTGGGATAATTTTGGTATATAGAATAAATTATAATTAAGATTTATGTGAAATATATATATATACATATATATATTGTGTAGAGTCATATTGTTTATGTATTTGTTGTGAGGGCAGGTAAAGTTTACAAGTGTTGTTATAGTGAGGTTTTTTGAAAGGTTAGAGTGGAATTCAAGAATGAAGTGATGTACAAAAACTAGAATGTTAAGTATCTGGTTAAAGGAAGTATACTTTACAAGGTGTCAAATAAATAAGGATCATACTGAGCTTTTGGTTCAAAAAGCAATTAGTTGTTGCGAATATCAAACTCAATTAGAATTGCCTAACTTATTTAAGATCTATTTGGTTTACCTATCTCTGTTTGATAATTGTTGTCGTAGTTAGTTGTTCTATCAAACACTTTTTGTTTCCCTTTTTAGAATTAAAAGAAAAAAGAGTTGTGGAAAATTAAAACAAATGGACATTTAATTTGCATCTTGAACTTTTTTTTATTGTTCATAATAAGGTAATTAAGAACATGTTTACAAAATATATTTTTTATCGTATTTAATTAATCAGTTCAAGATTTAACTTAAGCAATTAAAACTCTTACCGCTCGAATCAACCTTAATCGCTAACAATTTCAAATGAAGAGTAATGTACTTTAATCAAGTTGATGTCAACAAACAATCGATTTTTTCTAATAGCTATATACACTTTTAATGTGTACGATTATATTTGATCGATGACTCAATATATAAAATTGAAAATCATAGGCTTAATATAGCTTCTTCTAGGATTCCAACTGTTATCATTATAGATTTATACGGAATCTTGAGAGCTGATTGTTTTTCGATTCAGGATCTTCTCATATTTTGGTCAAGTAGGAGTGATCCTATTAAGAAGACTTTGGCCCTTCATTCATTTGAAGGGCTAGAGTTCAACTTTACAAAAACCAAATTTTATCTTAAAATTGAAATCTAATTAACTATGAGCTAATGCTTTTAGGTTTTGTTTAGTACATTGTAATATAATATAATATAATTAAAGTTATAATGCAATGAAATGTAATAGAGATTTTATTACTATGTTTGGATTGACAGATTTTAAATAAATTCAATTCAAATTGAAGAATAATCATATTATTAATTTATTATATTCTTTCGTCTCCTCCTAAATCCAACAACTAATTCTACTACTTGTAACTCCGCGTACAGATCCTCTAGAGTTTGAGAAAACTCCACAAGGTAGAGTTAAGCAAATCTCAGCCCTCCAAATAAATCAACAGTCCAGATTTATCCTAATTAAAATAGAATAATTAACTCACTTTTTCTCTCTCTTCCCCACTCTCTTTCACGCACGCGTTTCTTCCTCCCCCCCCCCCCCCCCTCTTCCTTCCCTTTCAACTTTCCAGCCACCGTATTTTACGGCCGACCACCACACAGACGCCAGATTTTAACTCTGACGACCACACAGATGCCGGAATTTATCTCCGGCGACCGCACAGGTATTATTATCAGTTGTTTGCTTTTTTTTATTGATTGCTTAATTGAAATTGAAATCACTAATTACATTAGCTGTAATTTTTCATATTAACATTAGCTTTACTGTCAAAGCTTGATTTTTATATTTACATTAGCTTTAATCCTTAATTGTATTTGATCCAAGCTTATAATAATGTATTATTTCCAATTATACATTAGCTTTAATTGAAATTGAAATCCTCTCCAGGGGTGTGGGTGGGAAAGTAGCCATTGTAAGGTGCTTGTTCATCTGATTGAATTTTAATTTGCGTGAACATAATCTTAAGAGGACATAATTTTAATTATATTTGTTATCACTCCAAACTCTTAAGAGGACAATGAATGAACTGTTAACTCTTATGCCACAAACTTACTTGCAGGCATAATATGTATAATTAGCTTTAATCTGATTGAATTTTAATTTAAATCAGATCCAGTAAACATCATACTTGCAAAAACTAAGCCAAGCAATATAATACTTAAACAAATAGATCCCATCAGCATAAACAGAATGCAGTTAAAATTGCTAGCTTTAGAACATATGAACCTACTTGCTAAATTAAATATTTGGTTTGTATCAGTAATTTGAGTGCAGAGTTTTCTTAATTAAGTCAACTTTTTTTTTTGCTGTGTATCATTGAATCTATATTTAATTATTTATATTAATACCAAATTTTTTGTTCATAGAATGATGAATAATTCTACAACAAAAGAGCTCAGCGATAATGTAGACCTGTCAGAAAATTGGATTCCTCGTGTTGGTATCGAATTTGACTCGGTGGATCATGCTTGGAATTTTTGATTAGAATATAGAGGGAAGATGGGTTTTAATGTCCGCAAGCATTATGCGGACAAGAATAAGGACGGACAAGTTACTTCTCGAAGATTTCTTTGCTCAAAAGAGGGTTTTCGCTGATCTGACAAGCACGATCATTTGACGACTAATCCTCGAGCTGAAACAAGAACTGATTGTAAGGTTCGTCTTGGTATTAATTTAATTAAGTGTACGGGAAAATATCATGTTCATGAATTTGTGTCCGAACACAATCATGTACTTCATTGTCCAAATACCACACATTTGTTGTCATCACAAAGGAAGATAACAGAAGTACAAGCTGTTGAAATTCAACTTGCTGATGATTCTGGAATTAGGCCTAGAGCAGCTCATGAGTTCATTGGTGCACATGTTGGTGGATCAACAAATCTTGGCTACACCCATCGGGACCATAAAAATTATCTACGGAGTAAGCGCCAAAGAGATTATATGTATGGGGAAGCCGGAAGTTTATTAAAATACTTTCACTTACAAACAATTGAGAATCCTTCATTCCAATATTCAATTCAATTGGATTGTGAAGAACAAATAACAAACATTTTTTGGGCTGATGCAAGGATGCTTATTGATTATGCTGCATTTGGAGATGTAGTTTCCTTTGACACTACATTTGGTACAAACAAAGAGAATCGACCCCTTGGCGTATTTGTTGGTTTTAACCATTTTAGGGAGACAACAGTTTTTGGTGCTGCTTTGTTATATGACGAAACAACTGAATCTTTTAAGTGGTTGTTTGAAACATTTCTAGCAACACATGGCAATAAGCATCCGAAGACAATGTTCACCGACCAAGATATCGCTATGGGAAATGCTATTGCAGAGGTGATGCCCAATGTGTGGCATGGATTGTGTACTTGGCACATCACAGAAAATGCAACCAAGCACTTGCTACCTTATGGATCAACTGTTCTTCAAGAATTCAAATCTTGTATGTATGAGATTAAAGAAGAGGTAGAGTTTGAAAAAGCATTCGAAGCATTGCGTGGGAAAGTGATAAAACAAAGTTGGTTAGATAGTATTTATGCCGTAAAAGAAAAGTGGGCAGAATGTTACATGACCAATGTATTTTCTTTGGGGATGCATAGTACTCAATTAAGTGAAAGCTTCAACATGGATTTAAAAGGTTATCTGAAATGCACTATTGATATAATGCGTTTTTTCAAACAATTTGAGAGAGTTCTTGGGATAAAGCGGCAAAATGAGACAAATAATGAGTTTGAGTCGCGGGAAAAACTTCCAAGAATTAAGATGCGGAGATCACCTTTACTTAGACAAGTTGGCCAAATTTATACTCCTAAGATATTCGAAGCCTTTCAAGATGAGTATGATTGGTCAACGACAGCTTATGTTGAACAACATGTTGAAGGCCAGCTAAGCAATGAATATAGAGTTCGAATTTCAGACCCTGAAACTAATAACTCTATCGATGAAGAATACCAAGTATTGAGTGATCCTTTGAATGATACAATTTCATGTAGTTGCAAAATGTTTGAAAGATTGGGCATATTATGTGCTCATGCATTAAAAGTCCTCGATACTATGAATATTAAATTGGTTCCGAAAAAACATATTTTGAAACGTTGGACAAGAGAAGCAAGGGCTGAACCGGTGAAAGATATTTCTGGGAGGACTATTCTTGAGGACCCTCAGTTGGATGCTACTTGTAGATACAAAGCTTTATGTCAAAAATTTGTGAAAATAGCTTCGAGAGCATCCAAATTTGTGGAATCATCATCATTAGTAGACAGTGGCTTGGATAATATGATTATTGAGGTTGAGAAGCTATTGTTGAACCTTAAAATAGAAAAGAGTGGAGCTCCTATAATTTCACAGATGAATGAAAATGAACAGCGAGGTGAAACACATGCCTTTATTCCTGATAAGATTACTCTGAAGCCGAAGGCGGGAAAAAAAGAGGGTAAGCGAAGGAAAAGTTGGACTGGAAAATTTCATCAGACAAAAAAAAGTAAGAAGGTGTCAAATCAACTAGATAAAGAAAATATCCCGACACAGGTATGTATGAATAAATGTTGTAATATATTCTTGATTATTTTTTATTACTAACAGATTTTTTCTTATGGAACCTTTAAATTAGGAAGGAGAAAATCAGATGGTTTTACAACAACAATTTATGTCAATGGCTACTTTCCCACCCACACCTCTGGAGAGAATTTCAATTTCAATTAAAACTAATGTATAATTGGGAATAATACATTATTATAAGCTTGGATCAAATACAATTAAGGATTAAAGCTAATGTAAATATAAAAATCAAGCTTTGACAATAAAGCTAATGTTAATATGAAAAATTAAAGCTAATGTAATTAGGGATTTCAATTTCAATTAAGCGATCAATAAAAAAAAGTAAACAACTGATAATAATTCCTGTGCGGTCGTCGGAGATAAATTCCGGCATCTGTGTGGTCGTCGGAATTAAAATCTGGCGTCTGTGTGGTGGTCGGCCGTAAAATATGGTGGCTGGAAAGTTGAAAGGGAAGGAAGAGGGGGGAAGAAGAAACGCGTGTGTGAAAGAGAGTGAGGAAGAGAGAGAAAAAGAGAGTTAATTATTCTATTTTAATTAGGATAAATCTGGACTGTTGATTTATTTGGAGGGTTGAGATTTGCTTAACTCTACCTTGTGGAGTTTCCTCAAACTCTAGAGGATCTCTACGCTGTAACTCCATACTTTTCCAACTGTTATTTATCATTTTCCTTTCTACACCAATGATTATTAATTTAATAACTCCAAGGCGAGCTCTCAATAATTTTCATAATTCATATAAAATTAAATTAAAAAAAATTCATTTTTCTGCTTTTCGTGTTTCACGTTTTTTTCTCGTTTTCGACATTTTTCCAATTTCTATTTTTTCATGTTTTTCTGTTTTCACGTCTTTTCAAGTTTACATTTTTCGTATTTTACTCGTTTTTGTTTTACTGTTTAATAAGAATTATGGATCATGACTATTAATAATAAAACCACAAGAACTAGACGTAATGGGAATTCATGTCTATTTCTTTTGTAATGCTTTGTAAAGAAAAACTAAGTGATGTATTTATGATTCCATAAGACAAAACAATATGACTAATCCAAATATGGTAATGAGTCTCTATTATAATGAGCATTCTGTTACAACGCTCATTACGGTGTACCAAACGGGGCCTTAATATATATTTCCTATATCTCCTTCTTTCACTCTATCTGTGTTTTCTATCTCTTCTTTCTCTTCTATTTTCTTTATCTCATTTTGTTTCTCTTTTCGCGTGATAATACTATATATATGATGCGATCCTAATGAACAATTAAACATGTTCTTTATCTCTAATCATATAAATTTTGGTATTGAAATAAATGTATGGAAATACATTTTTCTTTCTAAAAGTTCTTATCAAAAGAAATGTCTTGAGAATTTTTTTTAGTGAACGTGGGAGGCTAACATGAAGTTTTGGGGCACTTGGACAAGAACATTTCAAGCGCGGAGGATACTCTCCTCGAGGTGCAACAAATTATCGAGACTGATGGTTTGATTGAGGAACTTAATTGACCTGAATTATCTGCTCAATCTAATTTAGAAATGCAGCTTTTTAGAAAGGAAATATACGCTAAAGAGCGTAGTCGTGTGAAATGGATGCAAGAAGGGGATAGAAACACATCTTTTTCCACCGCTATGCGATGGTTAAATCCCGATCGGCATGAATCAATTCTCTTGAGATCGACAACGTGATCTCTGTTTCATAGGAAGACATTGCTGCGAATATTGTGCAGTATTATGAAGAACTTTTCTCAGCTTCTGCAGTTACTTCACCGACTCCCTCCATAATTGCGCGGGTTATACCGTGCCTTTTCACCAAGGAAGAAAATTCAACTCTCTTGGCTTGCCCATCAATTGATGAAATCAAGAATACAGTTTTTGGGGTGGATCGTCTGAGTGCTTGATAGGGGCGTTTCGTCCCTATATCTTTTAGCGTGATTTACGGTTTAATTTGAGATGAAATAAATAAGTTTAATTGCAAAAATAGAATGTTTTAATAAAATAATGAAATAAAAATAAATTCCGTACTTTCGGTTAATTTTCCTTATTTTTGATTAATTTAGAAAATAAAACGTCAAGCTAACTCGGCTCTCGAGAATTGTATTTCAGGTACGAGTAAGGAGCAAAGATCCACCGACATACGCGGGGCGTGGAACACCAAGTCAGAAATGATTGCTCAATCCGCAGGCACCATGTGGGATCTACCCACTGACACGCGGGGCGTCCTACCTTACACGCGGGGCGTATGAGCAATGATAAGCTCAATCATAAATGTCAGACTGCATGGTCTTCCAAGTCAACTACTGTCATGCGGGGCGTCCCAACCTACACGCGGGGCGTATATGGGAAGTTCTTCAATCTAAAACTCCAGGGACTCATATACACGAGGCGTTTGCCAGGCCACTCGAGGCGTAAAAGACTCATTTCAGGCCATTAAATCTCAGAAGCTCAACCACGCGGAGCGTACCCCAGTTTACGCGGGGCGTGGTTGAGACAACAAGATCTGAATTTGGTCCACATGCAGGAGATTTCTGACGGAATGGGTCAATACACGGGACACACTCCACCATACGCGAGGCGTGTCATGGGAAATCTGCAGAAAATCATGTTCCTCCATGCTTGCACCTTGTAAACTTACAATTTTACCCCTAGCTTGATGTGTATAAATAAGAGTGACTAGCACTCATTTAGATAGCTTTTGACATACAACTCTTGTTATAGATTAAGCTCTTACTACTTAGTTTTAGATTTTATTTTTACATAGCAAATCTCTATCACCTTGAGAGCTTGTTCGTTGATTCCGGCATTCCGTCAAAGTTTCGTTCCATCTCCGTTCACCAAGCTCGAAAGCTCCACCTCCAAGTCTTAAGAGACGGCCTTGAGTCCGGTTAGCTAGTTCTGAGGGTGGATTCTTCCCTTTTCACTTGCTAATTAGCTTGTACTCTTCCTATGTACTAGGCTTGGTTGTATTCCATATTTACATTCTCCATATTTATAATTTATGATTCATAATCTCTTTTTCTATATATGTGTTAATGTTTGTTACTTGTTTTGATATTCGTAATTGATTATTGTGTAGGGGAACGCGATTTTCGATGCCATTCGGGCTATCTTTAGGGATTCATATAGGTGTTGCCTTACCGGAAGTGACGCTCCAGAAACCGTAGGAATTGACAAGCTACGGAACTTACGGGCCCTAATTTCTAATCCCAAGCATTAGACACGCCTTGACTAGGAACCACGTAGTCTAACTACTTCACGGGTCGGTCACACTACACGTAGTCGTCATTGCAAGAGCAAATCATTAACTGTATATATATTGGGAGTCATTGTTTATCGTATTTATAACTTATCACCATCCATATCACTTCGTAGAGTTTTTGTTATGTGAATTTGTCTCACCCGTAGTTAGGAGTAGTTTGTAGTTGTTCCCCGAATCAACTCAAAGTATTCACCGCTTAGATAACGTATAAAACCGAGTCGTTTAATACTTGTAGTTATAAATCCTGTGGATTCGATACCCGGTCTTAACCGGATTATTACTTGATACGACGGGGTACACTTGCCCCTAAGTAGTAGCGTCTAGTAGAGATAGAGCATTTAGGAAGATCACATCCATACTCGTAACGCACTTATCATAATATATATTTCGTAAGCTCTACCCATAGTTGTTTACGCGCTATCAAGTTTTTGGCGCCGTTGCCGGGGATTTATAATTTCTTGCAATATTAGACAAAAACGTTTTATTGTTAGTCTAAGCATTATCCTTGTATAAATTTTTTATATATACTTGTTACTAACAAAATTCTTTCTTGTTTATAATTCTTTCCATTTATTTATTTTATGCACACCCGATCACGAAGTGATACTCTCGTTCCTATTGATCTTGAAATTGAACGTACTCTTTGTAGGATTCGGAGAGAGAAAATGGCAAACCTCAACAATGAAGCTAACCAACCCAATGTCAACCAAAGGCCGCTGGTGCAACCCGTGAATAACAACCACAATGGTGGAGCCAATGACATGCGCTCGATGATGGAGATTCTTGCTCCGCACCGCCCTCAAAATCGCAACGGAATCATTGCCCCCACCATTCCGGCCAACACATATGAAATAAAGACTAGCATGATCCAACTAATCCAACAACTTGGTCAATTCGAGATGAATAAAAAGCTAGACGCCTTAATGGCGCAATTGAGCCTCTAGAATACAGCACAGGTCCTGATGTGCTCACATTGCGGTGGTGACCACCATGGTAAGGATTGTCAAGCCGGAAGCCCTTTTGCCGGCGATGTCGAGAACGTAAGTTATGTAGGGGGACAACCGAGGTATAATTCTAATCACAACTCCTTTCATAACTCGAATGCTTATCACCACCATAATAATAATAACAACGGATGGAGGCCTCGACACCAACACCCGAATTTGTCTTATGGCAACAATCAAAAGGTGTTTAGGCCCCCATCCGGATTCCATAATGAGTTCAGGGAGCAAGGTTTGGGCCAATCCCCTAATGCCCAAGGAGGACAAAGTTCTCAACCTCCTAGCAATGCGCAAGACTCTACGGTAATTAATCTCCTCAAGGAGATATCTTCCCGTCTTACTGACAATGAGGCTTTTTGCAGGGATTTGGGACATCAAGTGGCCTAACTAAGTCGCCAACATCGAACGAAACCCGAGACCCAAGAACCGGAAGACCGCACAAGCAATAACTCTCCGTAGTGGTAAGGGTTTGGAACCACCGGTTCCAAAGGCGACTCCAACCACTCCAAAGGTAAGTGACGAACCGGAAGTGGTAAGCAACCCCGGTTCGGATCCAAAACCCATGACTTCCTCGGATAAGAATAAGAATGTGTGTGATCCAATTGGGGCTTACGTACCGAAGCTCCCTTTTCCGCAACGACTTAAAAAGGAAAAATTGGACCATCAATATGGCAAGTTTTTGGAAATCTTTAAGAAACTTCACATTAACATCCCATTTGCAGAGGCATTGGAACAAATGCCCACCTATGCGAAGTTTCTTAAGGAAATCCTCGCCAAAAAGAGGAAGTTGGAACATAACGAAACGGTAGCGCTTACGGAGGAATGCTCCGCAATTATAACAAATAAACTCCCACCTAAACTCAAGGATTTAGGACGTTTTTCTATCCCATGCACGATTGGTAATGTTGAGTTTAGTAGAGCTTTATGTGATTTAGGTGCTAGTATCAATCTAATGCCTTTGTCTGTTTTTAGGAAGCTCGGCTTGGGAGAGCCAAAGCCTACCAATATAACGCTTCAATTGGCCGATAGATCCATTGCCCCGCCAAAAGGAGTTGTGGAGGATGTCTTAGTGAAAGTGGACAAGTTCATTTTCCCTGCCGATTTTGTGGTGCTCGACATGGCGGAAGACGATTCGGTACCGATCCTCCTAGGACGACCATTTCTTGCAACGGGTAGAACTCTCATTGATGTCCATGAAGGTAAGCTCATCCTACGGTTGTAAGACGAAGAGGTAGAGTTTAACGTGTACAACTCCATGAAATTCCTGTCTCATACCATGGAGGATTGTAACTTTTTAAATTCCGTAGACTCTATTGATCTTTTTGTTGAGGATTTTTGTGATAGGTCTTCTGCGGGAACCTCTTCGAAAATAGATGGTAATGAGCATTTGGATGAGGAGCCATTGAACAAGCCGTTTGAATACTCCTCCGAGATAGAACAATGTTTGTTGGCAAGGAGCCGGTTCGAGGGTTTGGACCGGGATAGCAAAGCAAAACCAAAGTCATCTCTCGAAGAGCCTCCGACTTTGGAACTTAAACCCTTGCCTCCTAATTTAAAATATGTGTTTTTGCAACCTCCTAATTTCTCACCCGTTGTTATATCTTCACTTTTGACAGAGGAAATGGAGGAAGCATTGATTGCGGTGTTACAAAAACACAAAGGCGCATTTGGATGGACCATTCACGACATTAAAGGGATTAGCCCCACCATTTGCACACACCGCATCTTTATGGAGGACAAAGTCAAACCCTTCATGCAGCCGCAACGACGACTTAACCCCAACATGAAAGAGGTAGTAAAGGCCGAGGTAATCAAACTCCTCGACGCAGGTATAATCTTTCCTATCTCCGATAGTCCATGGGTTAGTCCAGTCCAATGCGTTCCCAAAAAGGGGGGCACTACGGTGATGGAAAATGATCAAGGGGAATTAATTCCCACACGAAAAATAACGAGGTGGCGAGTATGCATTGATTATAGGAAACTTAATGAAGCCACCCGAAAAGATCAGTTTCCCTTGCCGTTCATTGACCAAATGTTGGAAAGAATGGCGGGACATAAATTCTTTTGTACCCTCGATGGCCTATTCGGCTATATGCAAATCCTCGTTGATCCTTCGGATCAAGAAAAGACGACATTTACTTGTCCGTATGGGACATTTGCATATAGGCGGATGCCGTTTGGGCTTTGTAACGCCCCCGCCACCTTTCAATGGTGCATGACGGCTATATTCTCCGAGATGATTGAGGATTTCATGGAAGTCTTCATGGATGATTTTTTTGTTTGTGGGTCGTCCTTTGAAATTTGTTTAAGCAATCTTGATAAAGTCCTTCAACGTTGCGAGGACACTAACCTAGCTCTTAGTTGGGAAAAGTGTCAGTTTATGGTTCAAGATTGTATCGTTTTGGGACACAAAGTGTCCGGGGAGGGAATGGCGGTCGATCCGGCCATGATCGAGGTAATTGAGAAATTGCCTCCTCCAATCAATGTTAAGGGGATCCGGAGTTTCTTGGGTCATGCGGGGTTCTATCGGCGATTCATTAAAGATTTCTCCAAAATAGCAACCCCCTTGACCCAACTCCTCTTAAAGGATGCAGAATTTAGTTTTTCCTCCGAATGTTTGCTTGCATTTAACACGCTAAAGGAAAAACTAATTAATGCACCCATCATGGTGAAGCCCGATTGGAGTCTCCCCTTTGAACTTATGTGTGATGCGAGTGATTTGGCTGTAGGTGCTTGTTTGGGCCAGCGGGTGGATAAAATTTTCCGCCCCATTTTTTATGCGAGAAAAACGCTCAATGAAGCCCAACAAAACTATTCCATTACGGAAAAAGAGATGCTTGCTGTAGTTTTTGCTTTTGATAAATTTAGATCATACCTTGTGTTATCCAAAATTATCGTATACACTGACCACGCAGCTCTCAAGTACCTAATGACTAAGCAGGATGCCAAACCACGGTTGATACGGTGGATTCTACTCCTACAAGAATTCGACATCGAAATCAGAGATAAAAAAGGAGTGGAGAATGTCGTGGCCGACCATCTTTCCCGATTACAAAGCGAGCAAGACAAATCTCCGGAAATTGTGGAGATCAAAGAGACCTTTCCCTACGAAACACTCTACGCGGTAACACCTCTACCTTGGTATGCCGACATAGCAAACTACAAGGCCGGTAATATTCTTCCCCCGCACCTTACCTACGAGCAACGTAAGAAGTTCTTTCACGACGCTAAGAACTATTTTTGGAAAAAACCCTACTTATTTAAATCTTGTGCTGATAATATCATTCGTAGGTGCATACCGGAAGAAGAGGTAAATCATGTGTTGCATATGTGTCACACCCAAGAGCCGGGGGGCCACTTCGGCCCAAGTCGGACTATGGCAAAGGTTCTAAAATGTGGCTTTTATTGGCCTACCTTGTCCAAGGATTCCCAAGACTTCGTCAAATCATGTGACGCTTGTCAACGGAGCGGGAACATCTCCCGTAAGCATGAAATGCTCCAACAAGGGATCCTAGTTTGCGAACTTTTTGATGTTTGGGGGATAGACTTTATGGGACCTTTCCCTAAGTCGCATAACAACTCCTACATTCTCGTGGCGGTTGACTATGTCTCCAAATGGGTGGAGGCCGTTGCCTTACCTTCAAACGACTCTAAGGTGGTAGGAAAATTTATCAAGAAAAATATCTTTACTCGGTTTGGAACCCCTCGAGCTATCATAAGTGACGAGGTTTCCCATTTTTGCAATCGCCAATTCGACCAACTCTTACATAAATACGGGGTTGCACACCGAGTCTCCATGCCCTACCATCTGCAAACTAGTGGACAGGTCGAGGTTTCTAACCGCGAACTAAAACGTATATTGGAAAAAACGGTTAGTTCCTCTATGAAAGACTGGAGCCTAAAGCTCGATGACGCACTTTGGGCCTACCGCACGGCCTTTAAAATGGTTAGTCACAACTGACCTTCTGTTTAGGATGTTTCACTGACTTGTCAGCACCCCAGTGCTGAGCGTGCCAGCACACCTTAGTGGTGTGTCCTAACTTCCCATAAAAGTCACACTGGACTTTTCGCTGGGGATTCCATCTATGCTGAGTACCTTGGTACTGAGTTCTCAGAGGACTGTTTCTTTTATTTGGAACCTTTAGTTGGTTCTGGATAGTTGTGACGTCCTTTCTCAGTTTCTTTAAAACTGACTGGACATCAGAGACATACTCATGCATGATCTTCATGTTATCATGCAGAGTTGAATTGTCCTGAAGAAGGAATCTGAGGTCACTCAGTTTGACCGCTTCCACTTCGTCACAACGTCTGCTGAGTGCTCTAACTTTCTTATTACACTTCTTGACAAGTGTATAGAGATCACTCAGGGCATTAACCATATCGTTTCTGAGCTGGGGAAGAGAAATTACCTCATTTGATTGCTCCTCATCATCTGATAGGTCAGCATGCTCAGAGACGCATGGCTCAGCAAGTTCATCGGCCATGAAGCATATCTTCGCTGACTCGGTGGCCTCATTTTCTGTAGATGAAGACTCATCGATATCGCTCCAAGTAGCCACCATTGCCTTCTTCCCACTTTTCTTATCTTTCCTCAGCGTGGGGCAGTTTGACTTAATATGGCCAGTTTGATGGCACTCAAAGCATGTAATGGGCTTTGAGCTGTCCTTTTTGTATTTGCTGTCACTTGAGTCAGCCTTATACTTATCAAACTTTCTGTAAGGCTTTTTAGAGTATTTGTCACTCTTCCTGAATAGCCTTTTCATCTTCCTTGTGAACATAGCCATCTCCTCATCGTCAGTTGAACTCCCGTCAGTGGAGTCAGCTTTCATGACAAGGGATTTCTGCTTCTTGTCTTCAGATTTTTCCTTCACCTCAAAGTTTTTCATGGATATCTCATGGGTCAGCAATGAACCGATGAGTTCGTCATATTTGTAGGTGGTTAAATTCTGAGCTTCCTCAACTGTTGTCTTCTTTGCTTGCCAATCTTTAGGAAGACTCCTAAGTATCTTTTTGACTTGTTCCTCCTCAGTGAAGATTTTCCCAAGCCTCTTGAGCTCATTAATGATGTTGGTAAACCTTGCATTCATGTCTGAAATGCCTTCATCATTGTTCATCTCGAACAGCTCATACAGTCTCATCTGCTAATTCACCTTGGACTCCTTTACTTTATTGGTTCCCTCGTAGGTGACTTCCAGCTTTTTCCAAATCTCTTGTGCCGACTCACAACCTGAGATTTTATTATATTCTGCAGCATCGAGCGCACAGTGAAGCATATTGATAGCCGAAGCGTGATTTTGAAGCTTCTTAAGATCATCCTCTGTCCATTTGGCCTCAGCTTTTACAACTGTTAGGCCAGCCACAACCTCGACAAGTACAAATGGGCCTTGGACTATAGATAGCCAGGCACTCATGTTTGTAGCCTGAATGAAGTTTTTCATTCTATTCTTCCAGAAGGTATAGTTTGACCCGAAGAATAGGGGAGGCCTAGTAATGGACAGCCCCTCAGGCAGTATTTGAGTTGTTTGGTTTCCAGGGAGAAACCGAGTGCTGTTTTTGCCCATGGTAGGGATCAGCTCAAGGTTGTTAGACCTTTTAAAGTGAGCTTTTAAGCTCTGATACCACTTGTTGGTCCCTTGTAAGGTTGCAAGTATAGTTCCAATGGGGGGTTAGGAACTATTTAAACTTTTTCGCAATTAGGGCAGACTTCTTTTTCTAAGGAAAAAGGTTTTAACAGCGGCGCTGAGTAAACAGCAAGATACTGGCTTAGTCAACTGGTGACTAGGTCAGTTTCTTAGCTTGAGTCAGGAGATAACACTTAGAGTCTATTCTTGAGCTCAGACATTCAACGCGCACAACTCAACTTGACCTCTTTACTTGGTCAGTTTTTGGTTATTTTAAGCAAGCAATATAAATAAGGAGTTAAAGGCAAGAAATACTTCACTCAGCAGATTTATCCAGGTTCGGCTTCTTCTAAGCCTACGTCCTGTCCTCGGAACACGTTCCGAGATTTCGAATCCTCTACTAAGCTCTTTAAAGGTAGAGCCTCAAACCTTTTACAATATCAGCAACTGAGTATGACAAGAGTACCTTCCTCTATACCTCTACTCAATCCTAATCTCTCGCTGAGTACTAAAACCGAGTACTCAGCCTCTCCTTTCTATCTCTAGAAATGATAAGTGTTTTGTCCTATACAAAGATTTGCTAAGACACTTTAGACGATTGAAACAATCACTCTAGACTTTTACACAGATATAAGAATTGTAGTGTAATATTTTGCTTTGCTTCTTTGCTTGCAGAACTTGTAGAGATTTGGTCAGCGTAATGGCTTGATCAAGTTCTATCTTGAGTGAAGCTTCTGATGGCACTATTTATAAAGACGTCTGGGCATCGGTCATTTCGAATTTCGAAATAACCGTTGGAGGGAAACGGCTATATGTCGTTGTCATCCTGACTTGCTGAGAGCTCTCGGCCAATCAGAATTGTGTATCTTCTGTCCTCGGTCAGCTCAGCAGACTGTCTCTCCTTTTATGGTAAAGTCAACTAGACAGCATACTGTGTCGTCTGAACTTTACCCAAAGGGGAAATACTTTGTCTGGAAGTTTTCCTTTGCCAGCTGCTGTCTTGTACGCTTTGTCGAGACTACTCAGCAGCTTCATCTTGAAGTTGTTCCCGAAGGTCTTCTAGATCCTTCCTTTTGCTGAGTTGCGTTTTGTTCAAAACGGCAACGTCTTGACACACGCGGGCCGAGTTGTACTGAGTTGTTTGACTTGGGCCTTGGCTTCCGTATTGGACTTGGGCCTTTTAATTATTATGTCTTATAACAGTTTTAACTCAACATTGAACAAACACATTAGTAGAATAAATCAAAGCATTTAAACTTAGTGTGTTTAGAATATGTATTTTAAATTATACTTAAACAATTTTGTCAAATCAAAATTATGTGGAAAGGTGTTTCAACAAACTCCCCCATTTTGATGTTGGCAAAACTATTCAGCGAGGAACTCAGTATGAGCTCCCCCATGATAGTTGACCTAGTATAATTTAGCAAACTCCCCCGTAAGGGTTGAGCTATTGACTTAGTTTTACTCAAAACATTTAAAGGTTTAAATGAGTAAGTCTAAGGTCAGTTTTCAGATATAGGTCAGCTATATCAACATATTCTATTTACTCAGGATTAAGCGGAAGGTTTAGTCATATAGAGTGCACTGAGTAATTTGTTGTTCAATGAGTTCTTATCAGAATGTTTTATAAACACATAGGTCATTGTCAAACATGTTATCAGCATTGAATTTAGTCAATAAATGTTACAAGTATTAAACATAGCTGATTTAATTGAAGATACGTAATGACTCAGTACTTAATAACATATATCATAACTCAGGATTTGAATACGAGATGCAAATATGATATATAGATAGAAGTCAGTAATTACACAGCAAAAAAATTTTATAGATAAGGCAAATAGAATTAGATTACAAGTGACTCAGTCTAAAACTGGGCTAGCCTATCTATTTCTTTTTCTTGTGTTGCGATGACTGACTTCGCTCATGCTGAGCTCTAGCTGCATGTTCTTTCTCCCCCGTTTTGTCAACTTCAAGGAGTCTGAAAGCATCAGTTAATACAGCGCGAGTCAGTTCTTGGGATAGCTCCTTAAGCTTCTCAGCGCTTTCATTTACGCCATCAAAAATGGCAACTCCATCAGCTGATACCTCGTCGGGTACTTTGAGATCAGCAGCACTGAGCATATTTACACTGAACGCTTGAGCTTTGCCTTGCCAGATAAGGGCTTCAGTAAGGCCAGCAAAGATTTGGTGGAAGGTTTTTAAGAGAGCTGTGTCGTAATACTGACGTTGAATGTTGTTATGACGAATGTGGTTGAAAGTTTATTATACGAGAGTCATCATCTCGTTCTGCTTCATTGCATCAGTATCCATCTCTTGCTTATTCAGATTAAGCAACCTTATAGCCTCACCAACTTGCTCTACTGAGCACTGACTGTACGACACCATTTGCTCGTTGGTCTTAAGTTGCTCAGTATGAAGCTGAGCAAAGAGCATTTTGATTTCAGATGAAGTGGCATAGTCAGTGTTCACAGCTGACAATTTCTGGACTTGTTGATGGAGAGAGTTCAGGTGTTGCACGGTTGTCAGCTGGATCTCATCCAACTTGGCAATTGAATCCTGCTTAGCTTGCTGTGCTTAGAAGGATAAGACGACGTTCAGTAGATCCTTGAGTCCTTTAAATTCATTGAGAAGCTGAGTGACCTGGGAAAGCTGGGTGGTCTCAAGAAGTGAAGATCCAGCAGCAGGAGGAGTGGAGTATTGAAGGTCTCTAATTAATGCTTGCACTGAGTCAATGATCTTTTTGCCGGACTCAGTGGCATTCAGATAGCTTTGGGATCCTTCAGGTACATCAGTGTGACCGGTAGGAAGAGGAGTGAAAGGAGTGAGAGGAGTAACCTGGTCAGTGACTGGAATAACATGTTCAATCTGCACTTGTGTTTGCGGGATAGTTGATTGATCGGCAGAGAGTTGAGTGGGAGAAGTTGTAATACGAATACTGTCTGTGCTGACGGTAGAAGTGTGTGGAGTCAGCACCATGCTTGAGGAAATAGCATGAACAGTAGACGGCTCAACCTGACTGGTTGATGTTGCAGAAGCATTGGGGTCGGCATGTTCCTATTGAGAAGAAACAGAGGCTTATTTTTCTAATGGCGCCGATGTAGTGGAAGTGGATTGGCGTTTGAAAAACTTGAGTTTGACGGTAGAAGGGTCCTTAGTTGTTTTTGAGACGACAAAGTCAGGAAGAGTTGGTAGTTGCACAGGAGGTTCACTGACTAGCTTCTCACTGGCCTTGACCAACTTTTGCCTTCTACGAGGTGGAGTGACAGTATTATCAGGTTCTCCTGAGTGAGAAGGGGAAGATTCTTATTGCTCAGTATGAGGCTGGTCAGCTTGCTCTTCAGCTGGATCAACAGTGCGTTGGTCGAGTACTTGCTCAACTCCAGCAGCCAACTCAGTATCGGCATGCTCAACCTCAATCTCACTGGCTGTTTCCTCAGAGTCCTCAGCATCATCCTGACCGCTGGCTTCTTCTTCTTCTTCGGTACTGTCACCATCAAGTTCTTCCTCAACTTGAGAGATGAAGTGATCATCCAGTTGTACCTCATGTTCATCATGCTCAGCTTCTGTACCTTGACACTGGGTGAAGTGAGAGTCACCCGGTACAACGAAGTCTGTAGGTATGGCGTTCAGTGGAGTCAGTGTAGAAGGTTTCTGCTTTTTCTGATGTTGCTCAGCAGCTTCCTCAGTTCCAGGCTCACCTTGCCTGCTTCTTTTCTCAGCTGACTTACCAGCTGACTTCTGCCTCTTTGCTGGAGACTCAACGTTTTTGGAAGGAGTCTCAGCAGTTTTCCTCTTGCGGGAAGCTGGGGCCTTAGTCCTTCGCCCTTTCTTTGGCTCAGCAGTTTCTTCAGCTTGGCCAGCAGCAGCAGTAACTTTTCCTTTCTTAAAAGGCTATCCAAATTTTAGAGCTCTCAGCGAGGCTGCTGTGATCTCAGTTCCTCGATTCTTCTCCTCACCTTCAAGATCAACCTTATGGTCAATGAGGATTCTGGTGATGAGTGATCCAAGCCGCATCGTGCCAGTGCTTCGAAGGAAACCAGCAACGAGAAAGACTGGCATGTTGATGGGAGTGTATGTCAGCATGTGCCATATAAAGCACTGCTCAAAATTTGTTGCTGATGTAGTGCAGTTGATCTTCGGGTAGATGAAGTAGGTCAGCAAATAATGAGCCATTTTCTGGTGTTGACCCATTGATGAAGCTGAGACTTCTCCTGAGTGACCCTCAGGTTTGCAGAAGTTGTGTTTATAGTCAGTTTTATCCTGATCTCCCGATCTTCTCAGCCTTGCTCCCTCAGTTTTTAGCTTGAGAAGATTTCCTATGTAGAGAGGGTTGATGAAGATGGTTTTGTTTTTCACCTCAGTGCACAAGTAGTCAGTGTTGTCATTTGCAACTTTGAGGTTGTGGTAAAACTCCCTCACCAGGTCAGGATAGGTTTCATCCCTAACCGAAAACAGCCCAGTCCATCCATTCTGTGAAATCCACTCGCAGAACGGTTGTTCATTTTGCACGAAGTTTTCAGAGACCCATCTTGAGGGCTCAACTTTCCATTCGCGGACATTCTCAAAGACCTTGGATTAGGTCCTGACCTTTACGGGTTTTCCTTGACTAGAGGTTTGGCCAGCTTGTCCTTTGCTCGGCGTAGGAGGATTTCCAGTAGGTTCATCGGAGCTAGTCTTTTGGTGGCCGGCACCGGAGACGTTGTAGGATACCTTAGTCATTTTCGAGGATGGGGAAGGTTTAGAAGGATTTTGAGAGAGAAAGAGTTTCTTTGCCTTAGAATTTGATTAAGCGTAAAGAATAAAAAATGGGGAATTACCCATTATTTATAGATGGAATGAGCGGTGTGGATTTAATCGAATCCATGTGTCAGTTTTGCCTTGGGATTGTATACCGACAAAGATCCTGGCATTTATGACACATACGGCGAATACGTCATCCTAGGGCTATACGCGTGCTATTGCATTCATTCTAACGGATCTAACACTCAGCGTGTAGAATACTAAGCGTTTGATATTCTGAGTGGTCAACATTGCATAAAGGGATGATTTTTAAGTTTAAGTTTAAACTAATTTACTCAGTGTGCAAGTCTACTCAGTATTTGATGTTCAGTCAGTTTCGATGAGTTACTCAGCAAACAATCAATCATTCAGCATAGTAATTCACTCAGCATTCATATTCATTTAGCACAGGAATTTACTGAAGAGGATTAAACATACCAATTGCTTCTCTCAGTATGCTGAACTGCTCACGGGCCAGTGGCTTCGTGAAGATATCCGCAAGCTGTTCGTCCGTTGGGACAAAGGTCAGCTTTCAATTGTCTTCGTTTGAACACCATAGTCTTCAAGCTGTTGCTTAATCCATAGGACTTGAGCAACACAATGACCAGCAGCAATGTACTCAGCTTCAGTGGTAGACAAGGCTACTGACGCCTGCTTTTTGCTGAACCAGGATACAAGATAGCTTCCTAAGAAGTGACATCCTCTAGAGGTGCTTTTACGTTCCAGCTTATCCCGTCCATAGTCAGCGTCAGTGTATCCGATGAGTGTAAAATCATGAGTATTTGGATACCATAAACCTGCGTTCACTGAGCTTTGCAAATATCTAAGGATTTTTTTTACAGCAATGTAATGAGATTCCTTAGGGTTAGATTGATATCTAGCACAGTAGCATACTGAAAACTGAATGTCCGGTCTACTGGCTGTTAAGTAAAGTAGAGAGCCTATCATACCTCGATATAATTTGCTGTCTACTGACTTACCATTCTCGTCAGCGCAGAGGACAGTGTCAGTGCCCATAGGAGTGGATATTAGCTTGCAATTCTCCAAGTCATATTTCTTTAATATCTCCTTGGCATATTTGGCTTGACTGATGAAGATGCCATTCTTTCCTTGTTTAATTTGAAGACCGAGGAAGAAGTTAAGTTCTCCCATCATGGACATTTCAAACTCAGTCTGCATTTGTTTGCTAAACTCCTTGCACATTGATTCGTTAGTTGCACCAAATATTATATCATCAACATAAATTTGGGACAGCAGGGTATCTTTACCCTTTCTCTTAATGAATAAGGTTGTATCAGCTTTGCCCCTGACGTAATTTCTAGTCAGCAGGAAACTGGTCAGCCTCTCATACCAAGCATGTGGTACTTGCTTGAGGCCATACAGAGCCTTTTTGAGTTTGTAAACATGGTTTGGGAACTTAGGGTCCTCAAAACCTGGAGGTTGATTTACATAAACCTCCTCGTTTATAACTCCATTAAGAAATGCACTTTTGACATCCATTTGGAATAATTTAAAGTTCATGTAAGATGCATATGCACATAGAATTCTAATTGCCTCTAGCCTTGCCACTGGGGCAAAGGTCTCACTGTAGTCAATACCTTCTTGCTGACTATAGCCCTGAGCTACAAGCCTTGCTTTGTTCCTGACTACGTTTCCTTGTTCATCCATCTTGTTCCTGAAGACCCATCTTGTTCCGATGGTCTTTTGACTCTTTGGATGAGGCACTAACTCCCATACATCGTTTCTTCTAAATTGATCGAGCTCCTCTTGCATTGCGATCATCCAGAATTCATCGTACTCAGCTTCAGCGAAATTCTTCGGTTCTTGTACTGAGACGAAGGCAATATTGCTGAGGTACTTCCTGAGTTGATTCCTTGTCATCAGGGTATTCCCAGCAGAATCAAGGATTGCACTTTCTGAGTGCCCTCTTGGAATCCTTATCTCTTTAGGTAGATTTATGTCTTGTGCTGTTTCTGTTTCAACAATCTCTGCAGAAGTAGATGGGTCAGTAAAAGTAATCTTAGGTTCACTCTTACTCTTGGTCAGCCTTTTGGTGAATGACTCAGTAGCTGGTTCTTAGTCAGCGGTGGTTACTGAGTGTGGATCATCTTCGGTCAGCGGCTGGTATCTACCTGCAGGGTCAGTTTCGTCGAACTCTACATGTACTGACTCTTCTAAAACTTGAGTTCGCTTATTAAAAACTCTGTATGCTTTGCTGTTTGTTAAGTAGCCCAAAAAGATAGCCTCATCAGCTTTTGAATCAAACTTTGCTAAGCTATCTTTGGTATTTAAAATAAAACATCTACAGCCAAAGGCACGAAAGTATCCAATATTGGGCTTTCGTCCTTTCCAAAGTTCATAGGGGGTTTTCTTTAATATAGGTCTAACTAGAGCCCTATTAAGAATATAGCATGCTGTGTTAACAGCCTCTCCCCAAAAATACTTTGGAAGCCTATGCTCATCCAGCATTGTCCTGGCTATTTCAACCAGAGTTCTGTTCTTCCTTTCTACAACCCCATTTTGCTGAGGTGTTCTAGGAGCAGAAAAATTGTGGTCAATGCCGCTGGCTTCACAGAATTCAACAAACTTTTGGTTTTTGAATTCTCCACCGTTATCACTACGGATGTGAGCTAATTTTAGGTCTTTTTCATTTTCAATTTTTCTAACCAAATTTGAAAATGTCTCAAAGGTCTTATCCTTGCTGGTCAGCAAGATAACCCACGTATACCGAGAGAAGTCATCTACAATAACCAAGGAAAATCTTCTTCCACCCAGACTCAGCGGCTGGACTGGACCAAAGAGATCCAAGTGTAGCAACTCTAACGGACGTTTAGTTGAGACAATATTTTTGCTGTGAAAAGATTGTTTGGTTTGTTTTCCAGCTTGGCAAGCGTGGCATAATTGATCTTTTTGAAATTTAAGTTTAGGCAGTCCCTCAACCAATTGCTTTCTTGCTAGTTTGGCCAGGAGGTCCATGCTTACATGACCAAGTCTCCTATGCCATAGCCAGGAATTTTCTTCCTTTGATACTAAGCACACAGTTTTTGAAAACTTTTTCTCTAAGTCTAGCATAAAGACATTATCTATCCGAGGGGCAGTTAAAATTAACTCATTTGTTTTACCCTCATATATTTTACATCCAGTAGTATCAAATATAACTTTTCTCCCATTGTCATATAGCTGAGCTACGCTGAGTAAGTTATATTTGAGTCCGCTGACTAGGGAGACAGATTCAATAGTAGGATTACCTCCGATGGTTCCTGACCCTACTATTTTACCCTTCTTGTTGTCTCCAAAACTTACACTTCCTCCTCGTTTACGCTCAAACGTGATGAACTGAGTTTCATCACCCGTCATATGCCTTGAGCATGCGCTGTCAATATACCACATCTTTGACTTCTCGGCACATCTCAGGCTTACCTGCATTGTAACTAGTTACTTTTAGGTACCCAATTCTTTTTGGGTCCTTGCTTGTTAGGTGCAACAGGTAAAGCATCATATTTTATTTTATGGCGACATACATGGACAGTATGGCCATTCTTTCCACAGAAGTCACAACTGACCTTTTGTTTAGGATGTTTCACTAACTTGTTAGCACCCCAGTGCTGAGCGTGCCAGCACACCTTAGTGGTGTGTCCTAACTTCCCACAAAAGTCACACTGGACTTTTCGTTGGGGATTCCATCTCTGCTGAGTACCTTGATACTGAGTTCTCAGAGGACTGTTTCTTTTATTTAGAACCTTTAGTTGGTTCTGGATAGTTGTGACATCCTTTCTCAGTTTCTTTAAAACTGACTGGACTTCAGAGACATACTCATGCATGATCTTCATGTTATCATGCAGAGTTGAATTGTCCTGAAGAAGGAATCTGAGGTCACTCTGTTTGACCTCTTCCACTTCGTCACAGCGCCTGCTGAGTGCTCTAACTTTCTTATTACATTTCTTGACAAGTGTATAGAGATCACTCAGGGCATTAACCATATCGTTTCTGATCTGGGGAAGAGAAATTACCTCATTTGATTTCTCCTCGTCATCTGATAGGTCAGCATGCTCAGAGACGCATGGCTCAGCAAGTTCGTCAGCCATGAAGCATATCTTCGCTGACTCGGTGGCCTCAGTTTCTGTAGATGAAGACTCATCGATGTCGCTCCAAGTAGCCACCATTGCATTCTTCCCACTTTTCTTGTCTTTCCTCAGCGTGGGGCAGTTTGACTTAATATGGCCAGTTTGATGGCACTCAAAGCATGTAATGGGCTTTGAGCTGTCCTTTTTGTATTTGTTGTCACTTGAGTCAGCCTTATGCTTATCAAACTTTCTGTAAGGCTTTTTAGAGTATTTGTCACTCTTCCTGAATAGCCTTTTCATCTTCCTTGTGAACAAGGGATTTCTGCTTCTTGTCTTCAGATTTTTCCTTCACTTCAAAGTTTTTCATGGATATCTCATGGGTCAGCAATGAGCCGATGAGTTCGTCATATTTGTAGGTGGTTAAATTCTGAGCTTCCTCAACTGCTGTCTTCTTTGCTTGCCAATCTTTAGGAAGACTCCTGAGTATCTTTTTGACTTGTTCCTCCTCAGTGAAGATTTTCCCAAGTCTCTTGAGCTCATTAATGATGTTGGTAAACCTTGCATTCATGTCTGAAATGCCTTCATCATTGTTAATCTCGAACAGCTCGTACAGTCTCATCTGCTGATTCACCTTGGACTCCTTTACTTTATTGGTTCCCTCGTAGGTGACTTCCAGCTTTTTCCAGATCTCTTGTGCCGACTCACAACCTGAGATTTTATTATATTCTGCAGCATCGAGCGCACAGTGAAGCATATTGATAGCCGAAGCGTGATTTTGAAGCTTCTTAAGATCATCCTCTGTCCATTTGGCCTCAGCTTTTACAACTGTTAGGCCAGCCACAACCTCGACAGGTACAAATGGGCCTTAGACTATAGATAGCCAGGCACTCATGTTTGTAGCCTGAATGAAGTTTTTCATTCTATTCTTCCAGAAGGTATAGTTTGACCCGAAGAATAGGGGAGGCCTAGTAATGGACAGCCCCTCAGGCAGTATTTGAGTTGTTTGGTTTCCAGGGAGAAACCGAGTGCTGTTTTCGCCCATGGTAGGGATCAGCTCAAGGTTGTTAGACCTTTTAAAGTGAGCTTTTAAGCTCTGATACCACTTGTTGGTCCCTTGTAAGGTTGCAAGTATAGTTCCAAGGGGGGGGTTAGGAACTATTTAAACTTTTTCGCAATTAGGGCAGACTTCTTTTTCTAAGGAAAAAGGTTTTAACAGCGGCGCTGAGTAAACAGCAAGATACTGGCTTAGTCAACTGGTGACTAGGTCAGTTTCTTAGCTTGAGTCAAGAGATAGCACTTAGAGTCTATTCCTGAGCTCAGACTTTCAACGCGCACAACTCAACTTGACCTCTTTACTTGGTCAGTTTTTGGTTATTTTAAGCAAGCAATATAAATAAGGAGTTAAAGGCAAGAAATACTTCACTCAGCAGATTTATCCAGGTTCGGCTTCTTCTAAGCCTACGTCCTGTCCCCGGAACACGTTCCGAGATTTCGAATCCTCTACTAAGCTCTTTAAAGGTAGAGCCTCAAACCTTTTACAATATCAGCAACTGAGTATGACAAGAGTACCTTCCTCTATACCTCTACTCAATCCTAATCTCTCGCTGAGTACTAAAACCGAGTACTCAGCCTCTCCTTTCTATCTCTAGAAATGATAAGTGTTTTGTCCTATACAAAGATTTGCTAAGACACTTTAGACGATTGAAACAATCACTCTAGACTTTTACACAGATATAAGAATTGTAGTGTAAGATTTTTCTTTGCTTGCAGAACTTGTAGAGATTTGGTCAGCGTAATGGCTTGATCAAGTTCTATCTTGAGTGAAGCTTCTGATGGCACTATTTATAGAGACGTCTGGGCATCGGTCATTTCGAATTTCGAAATAACCGTTGGAGGGAAACGGCTATATGTCGTTGTCATCCTGACTTGCTCAGAGCTCTCGGCCAATCAGAATTGTGTATCTTCTGTCCTCGGTCAGCTCAGTAGACTGTCTCTCCTTTTATGGTAAAGTCAACTGGACAGCATACTGTGTCGTCTGAACTTTACCCAAAGGGGAAATACTTTGTCTGGAGGTTTTCCTTTGCCAACTGCTGTCTTGTACGCTTTGTCGAGACTACTCAGCAGCTTCATCTTGAAGTTGTTCCCGAAGGTCTTCTAGATCCTTCCTTTTGCTGAGTTGCATTTTGTTCAAAACAGCAACGTCTTGACACACGCGGGCTGAGTTGTACTGAGTTGTTTGACTTGGGCATTGGCTTCCATTTTGGGCTTGGGCCTTTTAATTCTTATGTTTTATAACAGTTTTAACTCAACATTGAACAAACACATTAGTAGAATAAATCAAAGCATTTAAACTTAGTGTGTTTAGAATATGTATTTTAAATTATACTTAAACAATTTTGTCAAATCAAAATTATGTGGAAAGGTGTTTCAACACAAGGGTCCTTTTTTTTCGATTCCATTTTTATTTTTGTTTTTGTTTTTTCTTTTCTTTTGCGACGTCCTTGGAATAGACGTCATTTTAATAACGCGGAGGGCCGTGCAACCCCGCACTTACCGTTTGTTTTGCACTAACAAAAACAAAAATAAAAATCAAATAAACAACAAAATAATTAAACTAATTTATTGATTCTTAAATTTTTCCGACACACTACCCCCCTCGGAAATTAATTAAAAGTTCTGTTATTTGTTCTTAAATGTAAAGACGTTACCACAAAGGATCGGTTTGATTAAGAAATTTTAGTCTTGATTCTGAAGTTATAGAATTTATGCAAAGCCTAGGTTCGTACTAAACAAAAACATTGAGCCCTAACCCACAGGTCATCTCTATAATGAAATTTAAAAAGGCAATAAAAACAGGATAGTTGAAAATTTGACGAGAACTTGAACGTACACAATTTAACCCAAAATTTTGTGAGGTATTTTTGAGCCTAAAAGAGTTCGTACGAGAACTCTATTTCTTTCACAATTTTTTCGAGAGCTTTGACTTCACTCGATTCATAGAGTTTGCACCTAATACCGGGTTAAGTACACTTATCTTGGTATAAATGGCAATAGATGATAAAACGAACCTACTTAGGCTAATTCTTTTCTTAACTTATTTTTCTCGTTTTCATTAACCTCTTGGAAACCTCCTCGAGCCTATTAACCGACTTTTTTGTTAAATACCTTTTTAACATCTAACCCTTTTTCCTCGTATTCAAATACCAACAAAATCAAATCGCACATGAATTACCCGAAACAAGCCACGACCTTGATAAGTAAGCACCATAAGCTTTCGAAATCGTTTTTGTGCCGCTCTCAAAACAAAAAGAAACAGAAAAACACAATAAAGAGCAAAAGACATTCTCAAGCTCCACCCGAGCAATTTCGAGTTATATTTTACGAACTCGCCAAGGCCAAAATAAAAACACGGTGCGATCATCAAAATGGTGTTTGAACTCGAGTTTCTAAAAACTAACCACTAAAAAGCCACCCACATTACAACCCCCTCCGGGTTCATTTTTAATATTGCCTAGACCATAACATAGGAGAAAAAACCTGGATAAAAATGCAAACTCATAGTGACTTCGAGTAAGTGCAAAGGAGAGTGCACAAACACCGACCCACCAAAATTTGAGCGTAAGAGTGAAATCCCTTGGTGAGGTACTATCGGGTTCTCAAAAGATAATCGACCTTCGTTAATATTGCCTATTAAATTTGATCATGGAGGTTTCAAACAAGTTTTGGTTACTCATTTGTTTGCATAGGTACTTGCCGAACACTTTGCTTAAAACTTTAGCTTCGGAATCACGCACTTGGTAAAACCAACCGACGGTTTGTTTCTCAATGATCTCAATCCCTTGTCCTTCAATTTCTTTTACTTGAGGACAAGTAAAACTTTAAAGTCCGAGGAGGTTTGATAGGGGCGTTTCATCCCTATCTTTTAGCGTTATTTACAGTTTAATTTGAGATGAAATAAATAAGTTTAATTGCAAAAAATAGAATGTTTTAATAAAATAATGAAATAAAAATAAATTCCATACTTTCGGTTCATTTTCCTTATTTTTTATTAATTTAGAAAATAAAACGTCAAGCTCTCGGCTCTCGAGAATTGTATTTCAGGTACGAGTAAGGAGCAAAGATCCACCGACATACATGGGGCGTACCACCCTTCACGTGGGGCGTGGAACACCAAGTCAGAAATGATTGCTCAATCCGCAGGCACCACGTGGGATCTACCCACTGACACGCGGGGCGTCCTACCTTACACGCGGGGCGTATGAGCAATGATAAGCTCAATCATAAATGTCAGACTGCATGGTCTTCCAAGTCAACTACTGTCACGCGGGGCGTCCCAACCTACACGCGGGGCGTATATGGGAAGTTCTTCAATCTAAAACTCCAGGGACTCATATACACGAGGCGTCTGCCAGGCCACACGAGGCGTAAAAGACTCATTTCAGGCCATTAAATCTCAGAAGCTCAACCACGCGGAGCGTACCGCAGTTTACACGGGGTGTGGTTGAGACAACAAGATCTGAATTTTGTCCACATTTAGGAGATTTCTGACGGAATGGGTCAATACGCGGGGCGCACTCCACCATACGCGAGGCGTGTCATGGGAAATCTGCAGAAAATCATGTTCCTTCATGCTTGCACCTTATAAACTTACAATTTTACCCCTAGCTTGATGTGTATAAATAAGAGTGACTAGCATAAATAAGAGTGACTAGCACTCATTTAGATAGCTTTTGACATACAACTCTTGTTAAACCAAACGTTTGCGCCCTACAATTGCTACTGTGTGGCTACCGAGGGGAGCAAGCTTAAACATCTCTCAATTCGTCCTCCTTTAGAGGAAACTTGAAATGGGGCCAAGGATAGGGTAAAAGCATAGGCTCAAAGGCTCCTATGTGGCCTGGGTGAATTCTAAGGTTGTTCCTTATTCCGGTTGTAAAGCGGAAGAAGCCATTCTACCTGCCCCACAGTTTTTTCTTTCCCGTGTTAGGAGGCGCTTTTTAGAAAAGATGCTATCTTATGATATTAGTAATCGAATGCGGAATTGACTCTTACGGGAAACTCAGTCTAAGTGAAAGCAGAGCAGAAACGAAGTTTCATCTCCATCAAAGTCTTCATCCTCTATAGCTGCCCTGTGGACAGGATTCTTCCTCACACAATATGGATTCACAAGCAGAAATGATGTCTGGTCTAATAGGTGAGTTTTGTTCTGGTTTAGTAAGCTTTCTTGCCTCATGTTTTAGATTTTATTTTTACATAGCAAATCTCTATCACCTTGAGAGCTTGTTCGTTGATTCCGACATTCCGTCAAAGTTTCGTTCCATCTCCGTTCACCAAGCTCGAAAGCTCCACCTCCAAGTCCTAAGAGACGACCTTGAGTCCGGTTAGCTAGTTCTGAGGGTGGATTCTTCCCTTTTCACTTGCTAATTAGCTTGTACTCTTCTTATGTACTAGGCTTGGTGGTATTCCATATTTACATTCTCCATATTTATAATTTATGATTCATAATCTCTTTTTCTATATATGTGTTGATGTTTGATACTTGTTTTGATACCCGTAATTGATTATTGTGTAGGGGAACGCGATTTCCGACGCCATTCGGTGTTGCCTTACCGGAAGTGACGCTCCGGAAACCGTAGGAATTGACAAGCCACGGAACTTACGGGCCCTAATTTCTAATCCCAAGCATTAGACACGCCTTGACTAGGAACCACGTAGTCTAAGTACTTCACGGGTCGATCACACTACACGTAGTCGTCATTGCAAGAGCAAACCATTAACCGTATATATATTGGGAGTCATTGTTTATCGTATTTATAACTTATCACCATCCATATCACTTCGTAGAGTTTTTGTTATGTGAATTTGTCTCACCCGTAGTTAGGAGTAGTTTGTAGTTGTTCCCCGAATCAACTCAAAGTATTCACCGCTTAGATAACGTATAAAACCGAGTCGTTTAATACTTGTAGTTATAAATCCCGTGGATTCGATACCCGGTCTTAACCGGATTATTACTTGATACGACGGGGTACACTTGCCCCTAAGTAGTAGCGTCTAGTAGAGATAGAGCATTTAGGAAGATCACATCCATACTCGTAACGCACTTATCATAATATATATTTCATAAGCTCTACCCATAGCCGTTTACGCGCTATTAGTGCTCCGAGACCTGATGACATTAACGGAATTTTCTATACAACTTTTTGGGGTGTGGTTGGTCCCTATATGTGTGCGGCTGTTAGAAGCTTCTTCACTTCAGGTTTTATGCTACCTGGCTTGAACTTTTATACCATGGTGCTTCTCCCAAAGAACGTGGATGCTATAAAGGTTCAACAACTCCAACCAATTTTCATGGGGAATTTGGCAAACCGGATCTCAGTGATTGCCGCAAGGATCATATCTCCCAACCAATTTGGTTTTATAAACGGAAGGAATATCTCTCATTGCATCGCCACTAGCTCAGAGGCAGTTAATGTCTTGGGTAAGCGCGGTTTTGGGGGCAATATGGCATTGAAAATCGACATAAAAAAAGCTTTCAACACGATGGATTTGGAAGTTCATTCTTGCAGTGCTTGAACCCTTTGGTTTTTCTTCAGTTTTCAGAGATTGGGTTATGAAATTTTTTGCCCCAGCTAGTGTCATTACTGCGTTGAATGGGTCTACAATAGGATATTTCAGTTGCTCCACGGGGGTCTGATGCATGAACGGCTAGGTAGAGCTCTAAAAATATATATTATGATAAGTGCGTTATGACTATGGATGTGATCTTCCTAAATGCTCTATCTCTACTAGACGCCACTACTTAGGGGCAAGTGTATCCCGTCGTATCAAGTAATAATTCGGTTAAGACCGGGTATCGAATCCATGGGATTTATAACTACAAGTATTAAACGACTCGGTTTTATATGTTATCTAAGCGGTGAATACTTTGAGTTGATTTGGGCAACAACTACAAACTACTCCTAACTACGGGTGAGACAAATTTATATAACAAAAACTCTACGAAATGATATGGATGGCGATAAGTTATAAATATGACAAACAATGACTCCAAATATAAATATACGGTTAATGATTTACTCTTGCAATGACGACTACGTGTAGTGTGACCGACCCGTGAAGTACTTAGACTACGTGGTTCCTAGTCAAGGCGTGTCTAATGCTTGGGACCAGAAATTAGGGCCCGTAAGTTCCGTGGTTTGTCAATTCCTACGGTTTCTAGAGCGTCACTTCCGGTAAGGCAACACCTATATGAATCCCTAAAGATAGCCCGAATGGCGTCGGAAATCGTGTTCCCCTACACAATAATCAATTACGGGTATCAAAACAAGTAGCAAACATAAACACATATATAGAAAAAGAGATTATGAATCATAAATTATAAATATGGAGAATGTAAATATGGAATACAACCAAGCCTAGTACATAGGAAGAGTACAAGCTAATTAGCAAGTGAAAAGGGAAGAATCCACCCTCGGAACTAGCTAATCGGACTCAAGGCCGTCTCTTAGGACTTGGAGGTGGAGCTTTCGAGCTTGGTGAACGGAGATGGAGCGGAACTTTGACGGAATACCGGAATCAACGAACAAGCTCTCAAGATGATAGAGTTTTGCTATGTAAAATAAAATCTAAAACTAAGAAACAAGAATTTAATCTATAGCAAGAATTGTATATCCAAAAGCTTGCTTAATGAGTGCTAGTCACTCCTATTTATACACATCAAGCTAGGGGTAGAGTTGTAATTTCACAAGATACAAGCATGGAGGAACATGATTTTCTGCAGATTTCCCATGACACGCCTCGCGTATGGTGGGGGAAGCCCCGCGTATTTGCCCATTCCGTCAGAAATCTCCTGCATGTGGACCAAATCCAGATCTTGTTGTCTCAACCACGCCCCGCGTAGACTGGGGTGCGCCTTGCGTGGTTGAGTTTCTGAGATTTTATTGCTTAAATTGGGTCTTTTACGCCACGCGTAGCTGAAGCACGCCTCGCGTAACTTTGTCTCTAGACTTTTAGACTGAAGAACTTCCCATACACGCCCCGCGTGCATGGTTATACGCCCCGCGCATTTGAAAGTTGACTTAGAAGATCCTGCAGTCTGACATTCATGATTGAGACATTATTGCTTATCATTGCTCATACGCCCCACGTGGAAGGTAGGACGCCCCGCGTGGCAGTGGACAAGTTCCACGTGGTGCCTGCGGATTGAGCAATTATTTTTGACACTGTGTTCCACGCCCCGCATAGAGGGTGATACGCCCCGCGTATGTCGGTGGATTTTTGCTCCTTACTCGTACCTGAAATACAATTCTCAATAGCCGAGTTAGCTTGACGTTTTTATTTCTAATTTAATCAAAAATAAGGAAAATTAACCGAAAGTACGGAGTTTATTTTTATTTCGTTATTTTATTAAAATATTCTATTTTTGCAATTAAACTTATTTATTTCATCTAAAATTAAATCGTAAATCACGCTAAAAGATAGGGACGAAACGCCCCTATCAAACCTCCTCGGACTTTAAAGTTTTACTTGACCTCAAGTAAAAGAAATTGAAAGACAAGGGATTGAGATTGTTAAGAAACAAACCGTCGGTTGGTTTTACCAAGTGCGTGATCCCAAAGCTAAAGTTTTACGCAAAGTTTTCGGCAAGTACCTACGCAAACAAATGAGTGACCAAAACTTGTTTGAAACCTCCATGATCAAATTTAATAGGCAATATTAACGGGGGTCGATTATCTTTTGAGAACCCGATAGCACCTCACCAAGGGATTTCACTTTTACGCTCAAACTTTGGTGGGTCAGTGTTTTTGCACTCTCCTTTGCACTTACTCAAAGTCACTTTGAGTTTGCATTTTTATCCGGGTTTTTCCTCCTATGTTATGGTCTAGGCAATATTAAAAATGAACCCGGAGGGGGTTGTAATGTGGGTGGCTTTTTAGTGGTTATTTTTTTATTTTGAAACTCGAGTTCAAACACCATTTTGATGATCGGACCGTGTTTTTATTTTGGCCTTAGTAAGTTCGTAAAATATAGCTCGAAATTGATCGGGTGGAGCTTGAGAATGCCTTTTGCTCTTTATTGTGTTTTTCATTTTTTTTTTTTGTTTTGAGAGCGGCACAAAAACGATTTCGAAAGCTTATGGTGCTTACTTATCAAGGCCTTGGCTTGTTTCGGGTAATTCATGTGCGATTTGATTTTGTTGGTATTTAAACAAGAGGAAAAAGGGTTAATTGTTAAAAGGGTATTAACAACAAAAAGTCGGTTAATAGGTTCGAGGGGGTTTCCTAGAGGTTAATGAAAATGAGAAAAATAAGTTAAGAAAAGAATTAGCCTAAGTGCGTTCATTTTATCATCTATTGCCATTTATACCAAAATAATTGTACTTAACCCGGTATTAGGTGCAAACTCTATTAGTCGAGTGAAGTTAAAGCTCTCGAAAAATTGTGAAAGAAATAGAGTTCTCGTACGAACTCTTTTAGGCTCAAAAATACCTCACAAAATTTCGGGCTAAATTGTGTACGTTCAAGTTCTCGTCAAATTTTCAACTATCCCGTTTTTATTGCCTTTTTAAACTTCATTATAGAGATGACATGTGGGTTAGGACTCAATGCTTTTGTTTAGTAAGAACCTAGGCTTTGCATAAATTCTATAACTTCAGAATCAAGACTAAAATTTCTTAATTAAACCGGTCCTTTGTGTTAACGTTTTTTCATTTAAGAACAAATAACGAAACTTTTTAATTAATTTCCGAAGGAGGTAGTGTGTCGGAAAAATTTAAGAATCAATAAATTAGTTTAATTATTTTGTTGTTTATTTGTTTTTTATTTTTGTTTTTATTAGTGCAAAACAAACGGTAAGTGCGGGGTTGCACGGCCCTCCGCGTTATTAAAATGACGTCTATTCCAAGGACGTCGCAAAAGAAAAGAAAAACAAAAACAAAAATAAAGATGGAATTGAAAAAGGACCCTTGAAAGTCATGTCCTACGCGTGGCGTGCCCAGGGGGGCGCCCCGCGTAGGAGGTGCGTTTTAAGCCAATTTTGGCCAGATACTCAGATACGCGGGGCGCGCTAAGAGGGTCGCCTCGCGTGTTCCGAGCTCTGGGCTAGTTATACAGGAAACGGCGAGGCACGCGGGGCGTAAAATGGGGTACGCCCCGCGTGAAGATTATTAATTGATGCATAAACAGAGAAAAATGAACACGAAAAGAAGAAATAAACAAAACGAAACACAAAGGAAAACCATAAATATATTTAAAATAAAAAGACAGTACAATAGAAACACAAAAACGACAAAAGAAACACACAAACCAAAAGAACTAAAAACATAAACATGAAAGGGAAAAACATAAAAACAAAGGAGAACATAAAATAAACAAAGGTAAACTAGGATGGAGGCGGAGGAGGATTACCATTGATGTTGAAATGTGTGAAGAACGCGTTGGTAAAGGAGTCAAAATTAGCCCGATCCTCACGCCGATTAGCATTAAGGGTGTCAAAACGGGTGTTGAGGTTGGCGAATTGAGAATCAAAATGGGTGCGATCGGCACGTTGTTGGCCCTCCAAGGCATCCAACTGTGCATATATAGAGTTGAAGTCATGGTTGGGCGGTGGACTAAAATTTAGACCCATATCCGAGTCCGAATCCTCGTCCTCGTCGTCTTGGGGTTGGGCTGCCCTCGAACTCTTGCCCGGGCTGGAAGTTGGGCGCTTGAGTGATTTGAAGGCGTTTTTGTCTAAGGGTCGCGGTTCCAAGCTAGGAAGGCGGTCAAGGGCAGCTTCGCCAAGAGTGGAGGTGGTGAAGATGGTGATGAGATGGCCCAACCCGAGCTTTCCACTTTTCCAGGTGGGCATTTGATGGAGTTAGACGGCCACGAGGTAGGAGAGGTCATAAGTGAGGCCGTTTTCACAATAATAGAGGGCCAAAATCTCGTGCTTATTGACCTTGGTGGACTCGGACTTCCCCGAGAAGTAGAAGGAGATGAACCGGTGGAGAAGTTGGAGGGTTGGATCGTGGATGCAGGCCGAGCGGAGGTTGGAGACGTCATAATCGTCGGACCCGGTGATGGAGGTCTAAAAATCATGAGGGGAGACTCCCTCGGGCCAATGGGCTATCCCGTCCTCCGCTTGACGGGTGAAATGATTACAGAGCCATTGTGTGTCGATGGAGAAAGGGTGGTTGTGGAGGCGGAAGTTGAAAAGGGCGGCTCCGGGAACATTATTGGATTCTAGGGTGGTGTAGAACTCCAAGACCAATGAGGGGTAGACGTGTTGGCGGGCACGAAAGTGATCGAGCCAATTGAGAGTGCGGAGGCGAGCCTCGAAAGCACTGCCAACATCGTAGCGGTCAAGAACGCTACGTTCAATGTACGGAAGTTCCATGATATGGGCAGGAGAAAGTGTTTGGTAGGATTGGGCTTCTTCCTCGGTGAGAAGATGGAAATGAGCCCGATATTGGCGGGTGAGTAGCGGTGTTCCTTCTCGTTCGGGGGGTGGTGGTGATTGGCGTGGTTGGGAACGAGAAGTACGGGCCCGAGTGGACCGCGGGGGGCGCATATCGGCGACATGCTTGCGTCTTGCCATGGTGTTAATGAAGGATTGAGCAAGAGCGTAGGAAGAGTGTGGGAAGTTAGAGTGAGTTGTGAGGAAGAAGAAGGAAAAAGGGAGGAGTATATATAGGGGAGGCGTGGAATTCCAAGAGGTTCTCGGAATTCCAGGAGGGATACGCGGGGCGTGCCTGGGAGTACGCCTCGCGTATCGCGTCTCCTGGCCAAAAATTGGTGGGAGAAAGGCGAGAACGCGGGGCGTACATGGGGGTACGCCCCGCGTGGAAAAAGGATAAACGGAAGTTTTGAATTTTTATGGATTTTAATTGTTATTTAATGTTTTTATTATTTTAATAAATAATTAAGAGGGTGGTTAAAAATTAATGAAGAGGGAAGTTTAAGAAATTTGAATTTGAAAAGGTGGGATGTGATTGGAGGAAAGAAGAGGTGGAGTGGAGAAGTGGGAAAGATTTTTGGGGAAGAGGAAAGAGTGATGGGAAAGGTGGGAGAGGAAAAAGGCTGCCATGGGGAGTTGCAATTCGCAACTCACACAGGATACGCCGGGCGTACCCTAGGGGCGCCCCGCGTGTTTGTACACGTGGCTTTTATTTAGCGGGAGTCCCATCGGAAGAAGGTACGCGGGGCGTGGTAGGGTAGACGCCCCGCGTAGCATGTCTTTAATTACGAAGATGGGGACAGACACGCAGGTACGCGGGGCGTACTGGTGTGTACGCTCCGCGTGGCTTATTTTTTTGGATTAAAAATAGGATTTGTTTTTCTTTTGATTTATGAGGCGGAAAAGAAGATAAAAATAAAATTAAATAAAAAGAGAAAAATAAAAATAACATAAAAGAGAGAAAAATACAAATAAATAGAAATAAATAAAAATAAGGTGACAACGGAAATGACACATATAAACAAGGGGTTTGAGAAATCCAAACCGATGTTACGTTTAGAGTCGGAGTAGCTCGACTTTCTCATGCGGCGGGTTATTGCAGGTTGTCCGAGTTGGAACTCGACGGGTCCAAACTTCTACTATTTAGGAGAGTTATCACCTGTCCAGACTCTCTATTTTTGCCCCGCGGGTTTTGCTCGGTGTTTGCCGGCAGAGTTCCCAATGGCCTCTCCTGTTGCTGACGATTCAAATGGGCTACCTGGCGGCTAAGGTCCCTGCAAAACACCTCACTATCGGCAAGACGGGTTAAGATATCCTTTAACAATGACGTTACGGACTGGCCATGCACATTATCGGGAGGTGGAGTGTTCCGATTATCGGGCATGGTTTGTGATTGCCCTAGCCCATTTTCCCGATATTCTTGATCAAAGTCGGATGGGGGTTTCAATACATTATTATTATTGTCGTACGACAAGTTAGGGTGTTGGTACCGAGGCCTCCATCCGCTGTTATTATTATTGTGGTGGTGTGAGTAGGAGTTCGGGTTAGTATTGTACCTTGGATTTCCTCCTATGTAACTTACATTTTCGGTATCGCCAGCGAAAGGGCTACCAGCTTGGCAATTAAGTCTGTCATGATCTCCATCACAATGATTGCACATCAGGACCTGTGCAACTTTGTTAAGGCTCAACTGGGCTATCAAAGCGTCAAGTTTTTTATTCATTTCCGCCATGGAACTTTTCAGAGCCTCTTTCTCCACGGCGAACGTTTGATGTCGCGAAGGTCCGGCAAGCCGATCTTCTTGCCACTGTACGCTTTTCCTTGCGAGCTCGTGGATGAGCTCATATGCTTCACTGGCCGACTTCCTAAACAGGTCCCCACCTACTGCGGAATCCATGGTGGCACGATTAGTAAGTGTTAATCCGTGATAAAAAGTGCTTACCAAATCGTGCTTGGGGATATAGTGGTGCGGGCAGCTTCTGTTAGAAATTAGGCTAAGGTATAGCAGCGGAAATATAAAAATTTTAACCTATTTCCATAAACCACAAGATCCGTTAACCGTTATTTCATATAAAGAAAGATAAGAAGAAATACCTTTTAGAAGTTCTATCTACCGTTGCAAACGAAGTGCCCACAACTTCAAAAGAGATAGAAACTGTCTACCAATCTGCCCCTATCTAAACAGACCTTCCAGACCTCCGAAGGACAATCCCTTCGGTGGACACGTGGAAGAATATGTCTAGAAAATCCTGTCCAAAAATCGCGACGATCTGACGGTTCAATCTCTGGGAATCCGCGAAATCGTGAACTGACCTGATGTAGGAGTAGTAAAACGAATTTCTCCCCTTTTGTTTGTTTTTCTTCTTCTTCGAGTTCTCAAACACGAAATAAAACACGGGAAGATTAATTTAGTATCAACCGTTGAATAGCAACCAAAGTAGATTGCCTCTAACTAATCAACACAAGATCAAGGATAAAAGAAATAGATGAAAATCAATTGATCAAACGAAGCCGTAGAGAAATCTCGTCCTCGAACTAGGGGTGTCAAATTTTCTCTCTCTTGGACTAGGTGAATTTCGAAAAATCACAAGTAGGGTATGGCTTGCTTGGATTTCGAAAATCTCAAGGGAATGAGTATTTATAATCTCTTATATCTAATCCCTAGTTAGATAGAATTAGGTTACTGAATAGGAATTCCATTCGGAATAGAATTCCTAATTATTATCTCACTATATATCTAATATATTAAGGATAATAATAATAACCTTATTGGATAATAATAGGAGTATATTAATCTAATTAAAACTCCTAACTTAATTATCTCTTAATTAATTTAATTCATATTCCTAATCTAATTAGGATTAACAAAATCAAATTAATTATTCATGTATGTCACTACATGAATTTCGACCCCCTTATGTCCATGGGCCTTATTGGGCTCAATTGGGCTTCTATCAATTAATTAACATCTATCTCTCTTTTAGGTTCCAAATCTTATGTGTGATCCATTAGGTTCTTATTGCTTCTAGCCGTATGCAACGTCATTAAATTAATTTTCAAAGAATTATATTTAATCTTTGCATAACGGAATGATGTACAGAGTATGTGATTAGCAAGTCCGTAATCATTCCCCCAGAGCTATAAGAAGACAGGTTGATTCTGTCGTTAACATTTCCGTATTAGTTACAGTATAATTCGATCCTTTATCAACTACATCCTTGAACTGAATCTTATGACTATGGGTGATGTCAAGTCACATATAGCGAGACGTTCATTTTACTTGTACAAGCCGAGTCAACTTAAAAAGATAGGTTAAGTGAAATCTGTATTTCTTACTCTTAAGCTATCACCTTGCAAGGATTTAGAGTCGAGTCTTCCACAAGCGATCCATGGATGTATCTCCCATTTATCGGGAGTGATAAATGCTCAATCCAATATATAACGACTCCGCAATTACTTCCTGTGATACCCAACATCTACTGTTCACACCCCAGAGTCATCTCTGTTAAGGATCGTGTTACACTAGAGTCAAAGCATCACATTCCGTAATCCAGAATACCAATTAATATTCCTTTGAGTCTGAGGATTAATTATACCTATCAATACCAATGAGATGAACAGGTGACAAGGATGAATCTACCCATCCTGTTATCTCAAATCGGATCCCCAATCCTAATGAACAACGTTTCATCGGATCTATGTAACTGTCCAGATATCTGTATATATGAAGCTTGTGAGATCAGCTTTCTGTCGGACAGAAGACATTGTTACATATAAGTCTCAACAGTGATATGTCAATCCCAAACATATCACTTGACTTGGGGTGGTTTTAAGTTTATCAGTTTACTATAAAGTTTTGTCTCACTTCATGCTTGTATGAACACTTTATAATCACTTTAAATAAACTTACGGATTTCCTTTTATTAGACTTTATTTAGTGCTTAAAAGGGATTGCCTTTATATAGTTATAAAACATATATCTCATTAAACAAATGATATAAAGAACAATTCATTTACATTAAGTTTGTATCCTAGAACAATTGTCTATAGGACACTAAACCCCAACATACTCCCACTTGGACTAAAGCCAATTGTTTCTAAAACTAATCCCAGTAGAAGTTAAATGACGATCATGTATTCTCTGGGTTAAAGGCTTTGTCAACGGATCTGCAACGTTGTCCTCTGTAGGTACTCTTTCTATTCTCACATCTCCTCTAGCCACAATCTCTCTAATGATGTGGTATCGCTTAAGGTAATGCTTGGATGCATTATGAGACCGTGGTTCCTTTGCTTGCGCAATGGCTCCATTGTTATCACAGTACAGTGTAATGGGATTGACAATGGTAGGCATCACACCTAGTTCTGTAATGAACTTTCTAATCCAAACCGCTTCCTTTGTTGCTTCCGCAGCTGCGATATACTCTAACTCGGTCGTAGAGAAAGCTACGCTTCCCTGCTTGGAACTCTTCCAACTGACCGCGCCCTCATTCAAGATAAACAGGTATCCTGATTGGGATTTATAATCATTCTCATCTGTGAGATGACTTGCGTCTGAAAATCCTTCTATTTTCAAATCACCTTCTCCGTACACTAGGAACATATCTTTAGTTCTTCTCAAGTACTTAAGAATGTTCTTGACGGCAATCCAATGCTCGTCTCCCGGATTCCCTTAGTAATGACTCGTTACAGATAACGTGAACGCTACGTCAGGTCTAGTGCATAGCATAGCATACATAATCGAACCGATTGCGCTGGCGTACGGGACTACAGCCATGCGTCATTTATCATCATCGGTTTTAGGACATTGATGATTATTTAACTTTACTCCATGTAACATGGGTAAGTTACCTCATTTCGATTCAAGCATGCTAAACTGATTTAGCACCTTTTCAATGTATGTAGCATGTGAAAGACCAAGCAGTCTTCTCGATCTATCTCTATAGATCTTTATACCAAGTATATAAGCTGCTTCACCAAGGTCTTTCATTGAGAAGTTACCAGATAACCATACTTTCACCGACTGTAAGAGAGCAACGTCATTTCCCATTAATAATATATCATCCACATATAGTATGAGAAATGCTATAGAGCTCCCACTTGCTTTCTTGTAAATGCAAGCTTCTTCGCAATTTTGTTCAAAACCAAATTGTTTTATGGTTTCGTCAAAACGCTTATTCCAGCTTCTAGATGCTTGCTTGAGTCCATAAATGGATCTCTGAAGTTTGCAAACTTTATTTGCATCCTTCGATATGAAACCTTCAGGCTGCATCACATATACATCCTCAAGCAGGTTTCCGTTTAGGAAAGCTGTTTTCACATCCATTTGCCAAATCTCATAATCGCAGTGAGCGGAAATTGCAAGCATGATTCTGATTGATGAGGACATAGCCACAGGAGAGAAAGTTTCGTCATAATCAATTCCTTACTTCTGACGATATCCTTTCGCTACTAATCTAGCTTTGTAGGTGCTAACCTTTCCATCCATGTCTGTCTTCTTTTTGAAGATCCACCTGCACCCAATGGGTATTATCCCTTCGGGTGGATCAACCAAAGTCCACACTTGGTTAGTATACATGGAATCCATTTCAGAATCCATGGCCTCAAGCCATGCTTTAGAATTGGACTAGTAAGAGCCTCTTCGTAGTTTTCGGGTTCGTCGTCTAACACGGGAACCTCATCATCATCTCCCACTAGAAAACCATATCTAACTGGGAGTTCACGAACTCTTTGTGATCTACGAATAGGTGGCACTGGAGTCTCATTTAATGGGACTCCTTCGGGTACCTCAACTGCCTCTGTTGTTTCAGTCGGTGTTTCTTCTTCTTGAACTTCGTCAAGTTCAATCATGCTTCCCTTTTGTGTTTCTTCGAGAAACTCTTTCTCTAAGAATGTTGCGTGCTTGGATACGATTACTTTCTGATCATCTGGATGATAGAAGTAATATCCCATAGTTTCCTTAGGGTATCCAATGAAGAAACATTTATCAGATTTCGAATCTAGTTTGTCGGACGCAATACGTTTGACAAAGGCTGAACAACCCCATACTCTCATAAATGAAAACACGGGTTTCCTACCAACGAACAATTCATATGGTGTGGAACTAGCGGATTTAGTTGGTACTCGATTTAGGGTGAAGAGGGCAATTTCTAAGGCATAGCCCCATAACATCTTTGGAAGTAAGGCCATGCTCATCATGGATCGTACCATATCTAATAGGGTACGGTTTCTCCTCTCGGACACACCATTGTGTTGTGGTGTATAGGGAGGTGTCCATTGTGAACATATCCCACATTCAGTTAGATAATTCAGAAAATCATCTGAAAGATATTCGCCACCTCGATCAGATCGAAGCGTCTTTATTTTCTTTCCTAATTGATTTTCTACTTCATTCTTGAAGCATTTGAATTTCTCAAAAGCTTCTGACTTGTACTTCATCAAGTAGATGTAACCATATCGGCTATGGTCATCTATGAAGCTTATGAAGAATCTGAATCCTCCTCTTGTTTGGACTGACATAGGACCACATACATCTGAATGAATGAGTCCTAGAGTGTCTGATACACGCTCACCTTTATTGCTAAAGGGTGTCTTTGTAATTTTACCTTTTAAACATGATTCGCATGTTTCCAATGATTCGGGATCGATTGGATCTATAAGCCCATCTGAATGTAGCTTTAGCATGCGTCTCTTGTTTATGTGGCCTAAACGACAATGCCACAAGTAAGTTGAATTATCTAGCTTATGTCTTTTGGTATCAATTGCAAAAGCAGGAATTTTGTTATCTAACACATAAATCCCATTTTGTGAAATTCCTGAAAAATAAAAGATCGAATCTTTATAAAAATTGCAACTCTTGTCTTTTATTGAAATATGAAAACCGTCGTCAACAAGACGGCTAATAGAAATAATGTTGCGAGACATTTGAGGAACGTATAAACAATTCCTTAATTCTATTACAAGCCCAGAGGGCAAATTTAAAACATAATCTCCAATTGCGAGGGCGGCAACTCTTGCTCCATTTCTTACTCGCAAGTTTATGCTTTCTTTCTTTAGTTCCCTAGTCTGATTTAGCTCCTGCATATTTGTACAAATATGAGATCCACATCCGGTATCTAATACCCAAGATTCAGACAGTGAAACTGTATTTATTTCAATACAAAACATACCAGATGTTGAAGCACCGCTATTTCCCTTCTTGAGGGAGGCTAGGTACTCCTTGCAGTTCCTCTTCTAATGCCCGTCTTTACCACAGAAGTGGCACTCTCCTTTGGGCTTCTTCACTTCCTTTCCCTTAGCTTTGTAGGGCACGGCTTTCTTACCTTTCTTGGGATAATTAGGATTGGGATAGCTCCCTTTCCTTTTCTTTGATCCCTCAATGACAAGAGCCGGTATGGCTTTGTCTTTCTTCATATTGGGCACAACTGACTTGAGCATATTTGCAAGCTCTTCAAGAGAGGTTTGCAAGTCATTCATCTGATATTTCATAATGAACTGTGAATAACTTTCTGGGAGGGATTGAAGAATTAAGTCTATACTTAATTCGTTATCCATCGCAAATCCAATACTAGAAAGTTTGGTAATGTAGCCAATCATCTTGACACAATGTGTCATGACAGATGTGCCCTCTTGCATCCTACTACGATATAGCAACTTGGATATCTCGTAGCGTTCGCACCTGGTTTGTTTCCCAAACAATTCCTTTAGGTGCATGATGATGGAATAGGCATCCATTTCCTCATGTTGCCTTTGTAATTCTGGTGTCATCGATGCAAGTATGATGCATCCGGCATGATCATCATCAGCCTTATGCTTCTAGTAAGCATCAATTTCCTCAATGGGAGCATCATCAGCAGGGAGAGGGGGTATCGATGTATCAAGTACATACCCTATTTTATCGAACTTCAAAACAATTTTGAGGTTAAGAAACCAATCGGTGAAGTTTGAACCATTCAATTTGTTATCGGTAAGAATGTTTCGCAGATCGGTGTTAGTCATGATTATAAGAGTGGGTTTAATTAAACCTGAGAGTGAGAAAGAGTAAACGTATGTCATTCATTTGCTTAAATTATATCAATCTAAAATTATAGGCATTTTAGTTTATTTTAGATTGCTCCCACTATTTTGCCAAATTAATAGCCCTCCATATTAATTCGAAGAATTTCACAAATCCTTTAGTGAGCTAGGATCCTAACTCCTGAGATTTTGCCTTGAGTTTACTCAACAAGCTAGTCTCATTCATTAGGTAGATTCATGTAATCAATCATATCTTTAATGTGATTCCTAGGTTATTGGGTTACTAACCACATTAGTAACTAATATGCTATTCATATTAATCCCAACCGTCTTGCCCATTAGTTTATGACAACATGAGTTTACTCATCCAATTATCATAATCTAATTTAAGTATTACCTCATATTCATGAAAAATGATTTTCGATAATTCAGGTGTTACCGAAAGGACCCCGAGCTTGAGTTTACTCAACAACCCAAAGGCCCTCAGCACTGCCGGCTGAATTATAATATTAGGGAGGGGCAACCGATTTTAATAACTTGTTTATTTACTTTTTTTAATGAGGGATTTTATTTTAGGTCTGATAATCTAACTTAGTCTTGATTTGCTTTAGCATACATCAGACACATACATTCACATACATTGGCGTTATGGACATATCATCTAAATTATTCCGTTGAGCCAGAGACGGAATAAAAGGGCAAACCTAAGGAAATACTAACTATTACATATTTCTCTTTAAGTCCTTCGTCTTCTCCATGGCGCCTTGAAATTACATATTAATTTCTATACTACTAAAGAAAACTTCAATTGAATTGAAGGGAATCAGATGAGAGGAGAAATTACAATAGATAGTAGAAAGGCAGGACTCGCAGGCCTTATTTCAAAAATACTAAAAGACTAAAGAGGGTCCAAATATGTCCATAACTCCAAACATGCATAGACTCAATTAAATAAATTTAATTGGTTGATTACATAACTATCTTATGTAATATTTATGTTAATCACATTAACATATCAAATTAATTTTCATCCAATTTTACTTCTAATAGTTTCGTATCTTTTATATTAATCTTTAGATTAATATAACTATACAAAACTTTAATTATGCACGTCCCAATTATTATGATTTTAATTCATTTAACATTTTGATTTACAAATTGGTAAAACAAACTTTTAAACGAATTTTTCATTCGATAATCAAAACAGAAAACTATCAATTTCTGAAACATATATATTTAAATATAAAAACGATTTTAAATAAATATATATATATATATATATATATATATCAGTTCTAAAACGGTTTTAAAACGATTTTCAGAAAATAGGAAAAACTACTATAGATTTCCGTTTTATTTTTAGATTTAATAAAACTGATTTTATCAATCTAACTATAAAACTAATAGATTTTGTTATAATGATTATCAACCAAAATAATTAGGAACATACGAATAATTTGTTTTAATTAACAATTAATTAAAATTTATTTATCTTTAGAATTAATTAATCAAAACAATTTGTTAATTAATCCTAACTATAAATATTTATTCAATCCTATTGAAAACTTCTAAATTTTCATATATGAAATAACGGATTTAACGATGGCTCTGATACCACTGTTGGAAATTAGGCTAAGGTATAGCAGCGAAAATATAAAATTTTTAACCTATTTCCATAAACCACAAGATCCGTTAACCGTTATTTCATATAAAGAAAGATAAGAAGAAATACCTTTTAGAAGTTCTATCTACCGTTGCAAACGAAGTGCCCACAACCTCAAAAGAGATAGAAACTGTCTACCAATCTGCCCCTATCCAAACAGAACTTCCAGACCTCCGAACGACAATCCCTTCGGTGGACACGTGGAAGAATATGTCTAGAAGCTCCTGTCCAAAACTCGCAAAGATCCGACGGTTCAATCTCTGGGAATCCGCGAAATCGTGAACTGACCTGATGTAGGAGTAGTAAAACGAATTTCTCCCATTTTGTTTGTTTTTCTTCTTCGAGTTCTCAAACACGAAATAAAACACGGGAAGATTAATTTAGTATCAACCGTTGAATAGCAACCAAAGTAGATTGCCTCTAACTAATCAACACAAGATCAAGGATAAAAGAAATAGATGAAAATCAATTGATCAAACGAAGCCGTAGAGAAATCTCGTCCTCGAACTAGGGGTGTCAAATTTTCTCTCTCTTGGACTAGGTGAATTTCGAAAAATCACAAGTAGGGTATGGCTTGCTTGGATTTCGAAAATCTCAAGGGAAGGAGTATTTATAATCTCTTGTATCTAATCCCTAGTTAGATAGAATTAGGTTACTGAATAGGAATTCCATTTGGAATAGAATTCCTAATTATTATCTCACTATATATCTAATATATTAAGGATAATAATAATAACCTTATTGGATAATAATAGGAGTATATTAATCTAATTAAAACTCCTAACTTAATTATCTCTTAATTAATTTAATTCATATTCCTAATCTAATTAGGATTAACAAAATCAAATTAATTATTCATGTATGTCACTACATGAATTTCGACCCCCTTATGTCCATGGGCCTTATTGGGCTCAATTGGGCTTCTATCAATTAATTAACATCTATCTCTCTTTTAGGTTCCAAATCTTATGTGTGATCCATTAGGTTCTTATTGCTTCTAGCCGTATGCAACGTTATTAAATTAATTTTCAAAGAATTATATTTAATCTTTGCATAACGGAATGATGTACAGAGTATGTGATTAGCAAGTCCGTAATCATTTCCCCAGAGCTATAAGAAGACAGGTTGATTCTGTCGTTCACCTTTCCGTATTAGTTACAGTATAATTCGATCCTTTATCAACTACATCCTTGAACTGAATCTTATGACTATGGGTGATGTCAAGTCACATATAGCGAGACGTTCATTTTACTTGTACAAGCCGAGTCAACTTAAAAAGATAGGTTAAGTGAAATCTGTATTTCTTACTCTTAAGCTATCACCTTGCAAGGATTTAGAGTCGAGTCTTCCACAAGCGATCCATGGATGTATCTCCCATTTATCGGGAGTGATAAATGCTCAATCCAATATATAACGACTCCGCAATTACTTCCTGTGATACCCAACGTCTACTGTTCACACCCCAGAGTCATCTCTGTTAAGGATCGTGTTACACTAGAGTCAAAGCATCACATTCCGTAATCCAGAATACCAATTAATATTCCTTTGAGTCTGAGGATTAATTATACCTATCAATACCAATGAGATGAACAGGTGACAAGGATGAATCTACCCATCCTGTTATCTCAAATCGGATCCCCAATCCTAATGAACAACGTTTCATCGGATCTATGTAACTGTCCAGATATCTGTATATATGAAGCTTGTGAGATCAGCTTTCTATCGGACAGAAGACATTGTTACATACAAGTCTCAACAGTGATATGTCAATCCCAAACATATCACTTGACTTGGGGTGGTTTTAAGTTTATCAGTTTACTATAAAGTTTTGTCTCACTTCATGCTTGTATGAACACTTTATAATCACTTTAAATAAACTTACGGATTTCCTTTTATTAGACTTTATTTAGTGCTTAAAAAGGAATGCCTTTATATAGTTATAAAACATATATCTCATTAAACAAATGATATAAAGAACAATTCATTTACATTAAGTTTGTATCCTAGAACAATTGTCTATAGGACACTAAACCCCAACAGCTTCAAAGCAACTTCCGGAATCTTGCCCAAGCCGCATGAAGGGCTTCGTGTTCGAGCTGCCGAAAGGTAGTGATGTCGTTCCTCAACTTAACCGTTTTGGAGGGCGGTAAGTAGTAAGAAAGGAACTCCTTCTCAAGTTCCACCCATGATGTAATCGAACCCGCCTCCAACGAGTGCAACCACTCCAACGCTTGTCTTGTCAAAGAGAAAGGAAACAACTTTAGCCGGATGGCATCAACCGGAACACCGTTTGCCGAGAAGTTTCGGCACACATAAGAAATTTATCGAGATGTTCGTTAGGGTTTTCATGGGGTTCTCCTCCAAACTGGCCAAGTTGTTGGATGAGTTGGATCATGCTAGTCTTGATTTCATATGTGTTGGCCGGGATGGTGGGGGCAACGATTCCGTTGCGATTTTGAGGACAGTGCGGAGCAAGAATCTCCATCATCGAGCGCATGTCATTGCCTCCACCATTGCGGTTGTTGTTAACGGGTTGCACCGGCGGCCTTTGGTTGACCTCGGGTTGGTTAGCTTCATTGTTGAGGTTTGCCATTTTCTCTCTCCGAATCCTACAAAGAGTACGTTCAATTTCAAGATCAATAGGAACGAGAGAATCACTCCGGGATCGGGTGTGCATAAAATAAATAAATGAAATAAATTATAAACAAGAAAGAATGTTGTTAGTAAAAAGTATATATAGAAAGTATATATAAATAATTTATACAAAAATAATGCTTAGACTAACAATAAAACGTTTTTGTCTAATATTGCAAGAAATTATAAATCCCCGGCAACGGCGCCAAAAACTTGATGCGTGAACGGCTAGGTAGAGCTCTAAAAATATATATTATGATAAGTGCGTTACGACTATGGATGTGATCTTCCTAAATGCTCTATCTCTACTAGACGCCACTACTTAGGGGCAAGTGTACCCCGTCGTATCAAGTAATAATCCGGTTAAGACTGGGTATCGAATCCACAGGATTTATAACTACAAGTATTAAACGACTCGGTTTTATATGTTATCTAAGCGGTGAATACTTTGAGTTGATTCGGGGAACAAATACAAACTACTCCTAACTACGGGTGAGACAAATTTATATAACAAAAACTCTACGAAATGATACGGATGGCGATATGTTATAAATATGACAAACAATGACTCCAAATATATATACGGTTAATGATTTACTCTTGCAATGACGACTACGTGTAGTGTGACCGACCCATGAAGTACTTAGACTACGTGGTTCCTAGTCAAGGCGTGTCTAATGCTTGGGACCAGAAATTAGGGCCCGTAAGTTCCGTGGTTTGTCAATTCCTACGGTTTCCGGAGCGTCACTTCCGGTAAGGCAACACCTATATGAATCCCTAAAGATAGCCCGAATGGCATCGGAAATCGCGTTCCCCTACACAATAATCAATTACGGGTATCAAAACAAGTATCAAACATCAACACATATATAGAAAAAGAGATTATGAATCATAAATTATAAATATGGAGAATGTAAATATGGAATACCACCAAGCCTAGTACATAGGAAGAGTACAAGCTAATTAGCAAGTGAAAAGGGAAGAATCCACCCTCGGAACTAGCTAACCGGACTCAAGGCCGTCTCTTAGGACTTGGAGGTGGAGCTTTTGAGCTTGGTGAACGGAGATGGAGCGGAACTTTGACGGAATGTCGGAATCAACGAACAAGCTCTCAAGATGATAGAGTTTTGCTATGTAAAATAAAATCTAAAACTAAGAAACAATAACTTAATCTATAGCAAGAATTGTATATCCAAAAGCTTGCTTAATGAGTGCTAGTCACTCCTATTTATACACATCAAGCTAGGGGTAGAGTTGTAATTTCACAAGGTACAAGCATGGAGGAACATGATTTTCTGCAGATTTCCCATGACACGCCTCGCGTATGGTGGGGGATGCCCCGCGTATTTGCCCATTCCGTCAGAAATCTCCTGCATGTGGACCAAATCCAGATCTTGTTGTCTCAACCACGCCCCGCGTAGACTGGGGTGCGCCTTGCGTGGTTGAGTTTCTGAGATTTTATTGCTTGAATTGGGTCTTTTACGCCACGTGTAGCTGAAGCATGCCTCGCGTAAGTGAGTCTCTGGACTTTTAGACTGAAGTGTTGGTCCCTTATAACGTGACAAGTTTAGTTCCAAGGGGGGGGGGATAGGAACTATTTAAAATTTTGTCCGTTTAGGCTGACTTCTTTTCTTACAAAAAGGTTTACACAGCGGCGCTAAGTAGTTTTAAGACACAAGCTTAGTCAACTTGTGACTAAGTCTGTTTCTTTCCTTGAGTCAAGAGATAGCACTTAGAGTCTATTCCTGAACTCAGCTTCTTAGTGCACTCAACTCAGCGTGAGTTCGTTACTTAGTCAGTTTTATAGCAAGCAATATATAAAGGAGTTTAAGGGTTAGAAATATGTTACTCAGCAGACATATCCTGGTTCGGCCTCTCCGCCTACGTCCAGTCCCCGGAACTCGTCCGAGCTTTTTGAATTCTCTACTGAGCTCTTTAAAGGTAGAGCACGAAACCTTTTACAATAGAAGCTGAGTATACAAGAGTACCTTCCTCTATACCTCTACTCACTCCTATATCTACCGCTGAGTACTATAACCGAGTACTCAGCCTCTCCTTTCTATTCTTCTAGAAATGATAAAGTGTTTGTCCTAAACAACAATTGCTAAGACACTTTAGATGATTGAGAATCACTCTAGACTTTTACACAATAATTGGAAATTGGTGTAAGGTTTTTGCTTTGCTTTTCTCACAGAACTTCAAGTATGAATCTGGACAGCGTTTCGACTAATTGAAGATCTGCATCGATTGAAGCAAATGAGAGGCCTTTATATAGTGACACTTGAGGCACCGGTAATTTTGAATTTCGAAATAACCGTTGGAGGGAAACGGCTTCCTGTCATTGTCACTCAGTACGTGCTCAGTGTCGTTGGCCAATGAGATTCTTGCATCTTCTGTCCATGGCAGTGCTCGACAGCTTTTCGTCCGGTAAACAGAATGTTTCGACATTTTTGGCAAAGTCTTCCAGACAGCTTCCTGTGCCTTCTGAACTTTACCCAAAGTAGAAATACTTTGTCTAGAAGTTGGTTCTTGTCTGCCGCTGTCTTGTACTTCTTGTCGTTCCACTCAGCAGCTTCATCTTGAAGCAATTGAGAGAAGGCTTCTCGATCCTTCTTCAGGCTGAGCTTGTACTTTGTATAAAACGACCGCGTTTTGAAATCTTGGGCCGTAAGGTCTTGATGTGTTGACTTGGGTTTGACTTCCACTTATGGGCTTTTGGACTTTTAATCTTAATGTCTTATAGATCAATAAACTCAACATTGAACAAACACATTAGTATGAATAAATCAAAGCATTTAAATTTAATGTGTTAGAATATTTTTTATCAACTACTTAAATAATTTTGTCAAATCAAAATCATGTGGAAAGGTGTTTCAACATGAAGAACTTCCCATACACGCCCCACGTGCATGGTTATACGCCTCGCGCATTTGAAAGTTGACTTAGAAGATCCTACAGTCTGACATTCATTATTGAGACATTATTGCTTATCATTGCTCATACGCCCCGCGTGGAAGGTAGGACGCCCCGCGTGGCAGTGGACAAGTTCCACGTGGTGCTTGCGGATTGAGCAATTATTTTTGACACTGTGTTCCACGCCCCGCGTAGAGGGTGATACGCCCTGCGTATGTCGGTGGATTTTTGCTCCTTACTCGTACCTGAAATACAATTCTCGAGAGCCGAGTTAGCTTGACGTTTTTATTTCTAATTTAATCAAAAATAAGGAAAATTAACCGAAAGTACGGAGTTTATTTTTATTTCGTTATTTTATTAAAACATTCTATTTTTGCAATTAAACTTATTTATTTCATCTAAAATTAAACCGTAAATCATGCTAAAAGATAGGGACGAAATGCCCCTATCAGGGTCCGACAAGGGGATCCTCCTTCCCCGATTCTTTTTTACATAGCAGAAGACTATCTTAGAAGGTCTATTTTGAATTCAGTAAACTCTGAGGTCCTCCAGCCAATGAACTATATTAGAAGTGTGGCTTTCCCTTCCCACCTATTATACGTTGATGGTATCCTCTTATTCTGTAAAGCCACTCTGAGTAATATGCGCAACATTGGGAAGATTTTTAAAGAGTATGATGTGCTACCCGGTCAAGAGGTAAATTGGGAAAAATCTAAAGTGATTATGGGCTTTGGGGTGCCCACCCAATGGGCTGCACATTTAGCTAGGACTATGGGTCTTTGTATTGGCAGCTTAGCTTTACTATATCTGGGTGTCCCTCTATTCTAGAGTGCGCCAAAAAAAAGCATCATTTACAGCCTATTGCAGATCGCATTCTTGCACGGTTTAGCGCTTGGAAGGGCAAGTCACTATCTATCGCTTGTTAACTAGCCCTCATTCAGTCAATGATTACAAGCTCCTACTCCACTCCTTCGCTATTTACAAATGGCCATCCGCTTTAGTGGGTCGCTTGAATCAATATACCCGCAACTTTCTCTAGACTACATATATTGGGAAACAAAAGACTTTCTATGTCCCATGGAAAATTTGTTGCAACTCTATCAGAGAAGGGGGTTTGGGCCTCAAGGACTTTGCCACGTTGAACTTAGTTATGCTTGGCCACTTGAGTTGGGATCTCCTACGCAGCTCACCGTTTATTACATTCTTTCACAAGCGGTTCCTTACTGGTACTGGCCTTCCTAAACGCTCACCTCTCTGCTCAACTGTTTGGAGCTCCCTTCGATCTAATTACTCTCAAATTAAATTGGACAGCCTATGGTTCATTGGGAAATGATCGAATCTGCTATTCTGGTTCGATGAGTGGATTCGGTCACCTTTACACGTACATACCGAAGCTCCGATTCTAGAACGGATTATGGTTCTTGATCACTGGGTAGACGACATTTGGCATAACTTACCTGATCTGCCAGTGGAGATAATCACTAAGATTGAATCGGTCTAAGCTGGACTAGGAGAGATTGATGCATGTGTTTGGATTAATTTGATTAAGGGTATTTATACGGTTAATGTGGGATATGCTTTTCTCTGACCATCACGGGAACCAGTTCCATGGGCCACCTTTATTTGGAAGAATTTTCTACTGCTGTCGCGTTCGTTAGTCTATTGGAAATCCATCCAGAATATCTTGCCAACACATGAAGAATTACAGAAGCGGGGATTCTAGTTTGCATCTCGTTGTGCGCTATGTGATAGTTCTGAAGAAACTAATTCTCATTTACTTATGAGTTGTCCGTTCTCACCAAGATAGTTTGGGACGCCATATTCGCACTTTTTGGTAAGCGCTGGCAGCCGTTTCTGAACATTAGAGAAATGCTGGATTTTACAAGAAATAACAACTTTAGCAGTCAGGTAAGAGACCTCTAGATTGCAACAATAGTGTGCGCGGTTTGGGCAATTTGGCATACGCGGAATTTGGTCATCTTTGAAAAAAACCAACGGATATACACATGATATTGTGACTCATTTGGAATTCAATTCTGGTAGCAATGACATGCATAACACTCTGATTGATTTTCACATTTTGAAACAACTGTCCCTTTCTGGCTGACACGTCAATGCTCCTAAAATCATGGTAGTTTCATTGGTCATCTCCTCCTCCCGACTAGATGAAAGTCAACACCAATGGCTCATCCATGGGAGCACCGAGTGCAGCTGGTGCAGGAGGAATCTTCTGAAACACTCAAATTTTCACATGGCATGTTTTGCTTCCCCATTTAAAATGCATTCGCATTTACAGGTGAGTTAGAGGCCTTTATTCACGCGGTTCAGATTGCCTAGGACCGCGGATGGCACCCGTTCTGGATTGAGGCCAACGGATCCACGTATGTTGTAGACAAATTAAACTCATGTTCTACTACTGTTCACTGGTTTCTCTTTCAGAGCTGGCATCAATGCCTCTCACGTCTGCAACTCATGGACTGTACAACCACGCACATATTCCGTTAAGGAAATGGGGCTGTGGATCGCTTGGCTCGGGAAGGACTGTGTTGCGAGGACTGTACTTGGCGCTTTTGTGGTTCATTTGTATAGGACATGGCTGGCCTTAGTCAATATAAATTCTCTTAACATGTTCTGCCATTGTTGGCTGTACTTGTTTTTCTTTTTCTATTACCTTGTAACACTTTTTCTTTCATCTAATATTTTTTTTTGGATTCGGTTTTGTCTTGGGCTTGGTGGGTGCCAACCTAGTAGGGATGCTCTGACCCATTGGCTCTACTGAATTCCAACATTCATTCATTCATTAAAAAAACAAGAAAAACTTACCAGATTTTGCCATTGTTGGTTGTACTTGTTTTTCTTTTTCTATTACCTTGTAACGCTTTTTCTTTCATTGAATATATTCTTTTGGGTTCGGTTTTGCCTTGGGTTCAGTGGGTGCTAACCTAGTTGGGATGCTCTGACCCATTGGCTCTACTGAAATGCGAGGAGAATTCTGGAAACTTACCAAATTTTACAAAAAAGAACAAAAGTTGATCTCTGACGAGAAAGAGGGGTAAATTACATCAAATGTACCTGAATTATACCTCAATTCACACTTTGGTACCTAAATTACATTTTGTCACAAAAATATACCTCAAATATCAATGACTGGATAATTTAATAATTTTAACCGGTGCTAACCAGTCAATTTGAATTTCACAATTAATTTAACCATTTTTAAAGTGTTTGACCCTTCTCTGTTTCTCTCTCCTAAAATTGCATAACTAGTTGACAAAAAAAAAATTTCTCTCTCCTCTTTCATTCTCTCTCTAATTTTTTTCATCCCAAATCTACGAACTTCTTTCCCACTGCCCTCCATTCATTCATCATTTCATGGTTGCCTTTTTTCTTCAAAGCTCATTCTCGATTGGATCTTTTAATTTTTGTGCTTTTAGTTTATAATTTGTGTAGAACTTAATTGATGTGGTCCTTATATTTCATTTTATCTTTATTTTGTGAAAAATTCATCCAAAGGAGACTAGCTAATCAATTTCTACTTACCTGTGTTAAGCATTGGTAATTTTAGATTCAGAACAATGGGTGTTTCTTGCTCTATTGTCTTTTAATTTCTGTGATAAATAGTTGCTTTTAGATCTCATATGCGTTGGGTACGTGATAGAGCTCTAGGTTTACTGCTTGCCATCATTTTTTGAAAAATCAAAATCATATGATGGAGCATAGCCGCAGTATGTGACGGTGAAGATTTCGGTACGGTGGGATATAGAGAACTGTCGGGTGCCTCGAGATTTCTTTGTGCAAATTGTAGAACGTCTGACATTTAAAAACCAACAGTTGGAGAAAACGATTCATGGAAGAGAATGGAGTTTGAGATCAAATTTGGAGAAAGAAAGAAAATGCAGGAGAAAATAAAGAGAATGGAAGATGGAAGGAGGAAGAAGATGGCAATATTGTAATTTTTATGTTATTTGAGTGTTTGTGGGTCTCAAATTTTTATTAAAATTGGTCAACTTTCACATTGACCATTAGTGACCGGTAAAACGTACTAAATTGTCCGGTCATCGTTAGTTCAGGTATATTTTTGTAACAAAATGTAATTCAGGTACCAAAGTGTGAATTGAGGTATATTCCAGGTACCATTGGTGTAATTTACTCCGAGAAAGAGAAAAGGAGAATACAAATTCTAAACCAATACAAGAAAAAAAACAGTTTACCGACGACATAATATTGTCGGTATTCAACATTTTTTCATCGGTAAAAGTCATTACCGGCGACATACTGTCCAAACAGACGTTCAAGGCAATTCCTCCGTTGGTTAAAAAATTACCGTCGATAAAGCCACTATCATCGGCATTTACGACGACAATGTCGTTAAGTAACTTGTAGGAGAAGAACCAAAACATATAATACTTCTCCTTGTTACAAAGGCGTAATGTCCTCTCTAAGTCGTCGGTAACTTGAAATAGTCGGTATGTCATCGGTAAAGTTTTAACCAAAATATGGTAGTAATTTCTTGGCGCCAAGACGAGAGAATTTTCATTTGTCCTCACATGAGAGGCATACAATTTGTCGCGTATCCATCCATTCTAGGGGCATTCTCGTAATATCATAGGCTAAGAAGATGGATGGATGAATGAACTGAATCGCACATTAGAAATAGACAGAAAGTGATTGTGGCTTATTAATAAGGTGAATTTCTAATACATGTAGACGTGTTTCAAAGTTGTGAGACCTAAGGTGTTGGATTGGGGCCACTACAGATAGTGTTTGCATATATTGAGCCAGGTTGTTACAATAGTGAAGTGCGGGAACTGAAGCGCCTTCACAACCTTAAAAGGCGTTCTCATCCTTTTTAAGGAGGCTCTGATAACAATTGGATATTATCATTTGAACTTGAATGTAAAGTTCTAGTCAGAGGTCCTATAATCGCTTGGGAGATTCAGGCAAAGATCGATGAAGAAGCGTCTATGTATTGCTAGACTGTGTGTCAAGGTTACAAGCTGCATATGGCTATCCGAATATCCTATGATCGTGAGTCTGAGATTCAGATGGTGAACCATACCTGAAGGTCAAAGGATACGCGTCTAGAGGAGTATAATGTAAACACAACTAGAGGAAGATAATACATATGGAGGGTTTCTATCATGGGATAATGATCGCACAATAGGAAGATGACACCCTAAAACCCTAATAGAGATTATGGGAAGTCTATAAATATAGGATGTGAGAATCCTCTCAGTATATACTCTAATCATAATCTCAATTGTTTTCTCATTTTTTTAAGTCAAATACTGACTATAACATTGGAGTGTCTATATCAGACAAACAGTCGACACCTCCTCTATTTTATAGGGAATCATTTGGATAATAATGAGTTTTCGAGATCCAAAGTATACACAAAATATCACATGCGCTATATAACAAATTTCTGATCATAAAATATTTCAAACATGGTATGATTTTCAAAACTGAGAAACTAATAAATTAAATCTATTGATTCTTGACTACTAGGTAGATATTCTTTCCTACAGCTGGTGATGTGTTGAAATGAAATCCGGCCATCACAAATAAAACACAAGCCACGAAAATATATGTAAAATGTCAATATTAATAATGTCAATATTGATTCTGAACAAAAATAATTATTGCAAAAACTTAGATCTACCATGTGAAGTATAAGCAAGCTAATAAAAAATTGTTTAACAGTAATAAAAATATAAAATCCGAATAAGCCTAGTTAAATTATAAAAAGGCTATCTTCTTCTGTACGAAAACCAGAAGACAGCTGGTAAAAACAGTGTCCAAGTTCAGTGAATCTAAAGAACCAGGCCAACACCGGTGACTACATTCATTAAAACTAGAGATGCAAGCACGTGTCTTTGATTGGACCAATCAGAGACGAGTTAATTAATGTATTTCCATATATATATGTAGTGTAAGGTCTATAGTGTTGAACGTTAAATTGTGTATGTTTGGGGTCACCTTGAGTTCTTCCTACTCCTTCAGTAATCTTGCTTTTGTTCTATTGAAGGGTTTGGAGGAACTCTAGGTGTTGCCAAACAATCCTTACTCCCTTTCCTATTTCGGGTATTTATTATTCCTACTTTAATTATGGCTGCTTTTTATTTTGTGATTTTTCTCTGTAAAATTAACATAAAATCCTCTTTTGAATCGTTTTGCAATTGATTGATATAAAACCCTTGTAAGATGCTTTAGTGCCATCTTCTGTATCTAATTCATACATACTTGCAGTCAGGGCCGGCACTAGAGGAGGCCGCATAGATGGCCGCCTAGGGCCTCTGATTGGAATTTGTTTCAAATTTGGTAATTATTAAGATTTCGATGGTTAAAAAGTATATAGACTTATATTTAGATCAAAATATAGTGATAAGTTGAATGGTAAGGCATAGTCGAGCTATTTGTGAGGGTAAAAGTTTGATTCCTTTGAATTCACATTTTCTCTTATTTTTTCTTTTTTCTCGTTTTTGATAATGGAACTGATTTTTCCTGAATTTTTTTTTTATATTTGAAAACAATGTATAAACAAATAAAATGTTTTGAATACCACTAAATGAATGAAGATCATTCACGTAAAGAAAAAAATATAACATTAATTTATTCATTCCTCGAAAAACAAAGTAAATTTCATTCAATCTAATTCATGAAAGATACTCCATCCGGTTCATGATAATTGTCACATTTGACCAAATCACACATATTAAGGAACTGATTAATTTTCATTAAATTTATAATAGATATACTAAAATACTCTTTATCTCTCTTTATTAATATTCATCATTTTCCATAATATTCATTAAATTACACCACTCATCATACCTTGAAAAAATAAAATGATAAAAAAGTAATTAATGCTAAACTCGTTAATAGGGGTAAAATAAGAAAAATTTACATGGAAAAGCTAAAGTGACAAATAATATAAAACAAGAAAAAATTTCTCTCTCTAACAATTATTATGAACTGCAGGGAGTAATGTTTATGAGTTATTATGATAGATGATTTGAATGAATTATGAATCTTATATTCGACTGTTCATTATAACTCATCTAAGCTATCTAATTCTCAATATTCTCACTTTGTTTTTTTATTTATCTTATTTTTTAAAAAAATAAAAAGTATTTTTATTCATAATTTGGGATTTGTTTTTTTTATTTTTTAAATCGAAAAAATAAAAATTGTAAAAATGGAGAATCGAGAAAATAAAAAAATATAGAAATTTTAAAAAATAAATATTTAAATTGACTGATTTAACTGTTATTTAACTGTATATCTTTCAAATTTTTATAAGATTTTTTTGGTAGACTATAAGAAGTGTGAAAACTGTTATCTTCGCTTCTATGTCTAGGATTAAAATCTGTTGTACCATCTTCGCTATCCTCCTACATGTCCCCTGTTAATTTTTTGACATGTGGCTATGAAATCCTAATCAGCTTTAACACCTTAAATGTTGGTTACCATTTAATTAACTTTAATAATCACAAACCCTAATTAACTTCCTGCTACCAAGCATCGCTTTTCTTCGGATATTAGCATTGTCTTTCTCTTAGCATCAATGGAACTGATGTTCAAGTTTGTCTTTCAATTTTCTCTTTTTTGCCTCTTATGATTACTATTTCTTAAAAAAAAATACTATTTTGTGATTGTTATTGCTGATATTTCTTTTTTCTTCCAATTTTGTGATTATTCAATCACGGCAACAAAGTTGATTACCAATCATCGTCTTTCTCTTCCAATTCCGATTGCCAAATTCTTTCTTTTCCAATTGCTGGTTTATTTCTCTTCAATTTTGTTTTTTTTATTGTTGAGAATTCATGGAAGGTTGAAGGAAAAAAAAATCATAGTTAAATGTGCGACCGCGACTGGCTGCAAAATTTTTTAGTCTAGCTTTTGATTGATGGGTAAGGGGTTGAGTCGTCCGCAATTTTGCATATATGCATATGGTGTCTTCCCCATCAAATCAAATAAATGCTTTAATATAGCATGAGACAATAAGTTATATTGTTATAAAGCACTACATGTGTGAGGATAGTTCAAAAGAATATGAACATGAAAAAATTATCATAATTGTTTATAGGGAAAAGTATAAAAATAAACCTTGTGGTTATACATGTTTTCGAACAACACCCATGTGGTTTAAAAATTTGCAAAATGGTATCTTGAGGTTCATTCCGTTAGCAAACACATACTAAATTGACCAACGGTGTTAAAAGTTAAAAGGAAAAGATTTAATTTGATCCTTATATTTATTTATTTTATAAATTAACCGCCATTATTATCTAATTATCACAAAAAAACCCCAAAATAAAAAATAAAAATCAATTACACCATCTTTTCCATCTCTCTTTAATTTTTTAATTTTTTTTCTTCTTTCTCTCTCCTCTTTATTAATTTCGCTCTAAAATCATTGAGTTTCGTTCACTTCCACTCCCTTTAGGTAAAAGTAAGAAGAAAAATAAAAGTCTCGAGTTCAATGCCGGACAACTAATTCTACGGCTACCTTTAACATTCTAGACAAATCTAAATTCTATTTACTTCAATTCTCAAGTTCTCCAGTATTTTTCCCTCCAAGCTATAATAAAATCACATAATCCGAAACTGTAATCGAGACGCAAAAAAAAAACAGAGTAGATGCAGTTGATGAAGATTGGAATCCAACAGAGTATATCATAAAATTAAGAATGAATGGAGTATGAACGAATCAATAACTAGAAACAGAAAGTTGCAGAAGAAAAAAAGGGAATATGTGAGATGAATTCGTACCTCTTAGAGCAATTACGGAAGTGAGCTGAAAATTGTTGAGGTTTGTTGAGTTGTATTGAATGGAAGAAGTGGTGAAGGAGGAGGATAAAAGTCAAATGAGTTGAAAATGGAAGAAATAAATTTATTTTATTTTCTAAAATCAGAATTCAAAGTTTAAAAATACGAAAGTGGTGTTCCATTTCCATTATTGTTCACGAAATCATCCCATTTTCCAGGAAAATTATCAGATAAACTGGATATTAATTCTTACTAATTATCAAGCTCGGTCACAAGGAATTGCAGAGAAGAACAGTCTTGACAACTTGCAGTTTTTTGAAACTGTTCTTGAAGTTAGCATTCTTCGTACGCTCTCTTATTCATGGAACTCAATTCGTCTAGCTTTCAGTTCCTATATTTTGTCAACCTGTTAAGCAGCAGGAAGGAAATGGAGTGAATTGTTTCGCTTATTGTATGTATCAAATTATCAAAGAGATGAGAGAGAGAGGAGAGAGAAGGAAGGAAAAAATAAAAAATGAAAGAGAGACGGAGAAGATGATGTAATTGATTTTTATTTTTTATTTTTAGGTTTTTTTTGTGATAATTAGATAACAACGGCGGTTAATTTATAAAATAAAGGGTAATTAATTTATTAGTCCCTATATTTTGACAAAACACACTGTTTAGTCCCTGTATTTTCAAAAACACATGATAAAGTCTCTAACCTTTTTCTCGATGAACTGTTTAGTCCCTAATGTTTTTCTCAGTGAACTGTTTAGTCCCTAATGTTTTTCTCAGTGAACTGTTTCGTCCCTACCGGTAGACTCTCATGAAAATTTTGTTAGTCAATTTGGATTTGTGTTATTCTTTTCCTTTCCTTTAAACTCTAATGCATCTAAAATCAACTTTGAGTGTTCTTCTTCTTGATTTTCTTATTAATCGTTCAAAATCGTAAGCATTGGGTCTGTTCTTTTTCTTGTTCTCCATACAAACGACTTCTTTTTCTAAATTGGATTTCCTCTTCTAAAGTTTGAGGGTAAATAGTAAAGGATAATTTAGTCATTTCCGAAGTCATAAACGTTAAAAAATCTAACAAACAGACAGAAGGACTAAACAGTTCACTGAGAAAAAAGTTAGGGACCTTACCATGTGTTTTTGAAAATACAAGGACTAAACAGTGTGTTTTGTCAAAATATATGGACTAATAAATTAATTACCCTAAAATAAATAAATATAAGGACCAAATTAATTCTTTTCCCTTTGACTTTTAACACTGTTAGTCAATTTGGTATGCGTTTGCTAACGGAATGAATCTCAATGTACTATTTTGCAAACTTTTAAACCACATGGGTGTTGTTCGAAAACAGGTGTAACACACGGTTTATTTTTGTACTTTTTCCTTTTTTATATGGCAAAATAAAATTGTGATTTATGTATCATATATTCCTTAACTAGTGCTAAAGCAACAGAAATAGGTGGACATGAAAACTTCAGTATTGGCCTCATCCGACAATGTCTTTAATTATGTGAAGTAATCTGTAACATCCCTAAAACCCTAACATATGAGTCTTCCCACATTCATATATGTTTTCATGATTGAATACATACATTTTAGATTCATCTCATTGTCATTAGAAGTTTTATATGCATAATGCGAATACCGTGCGATTAGTAGGCGATTAGTGAGATGTAACGATTGATTAATGAGAGTTAATCGAGTTAGGACTTAAATGAATGAACAAACATGACTTTAATTGATTAAATTACACTCTTGGAGGGCTAAAATTGAAGTTTATGAGCAAACACCTCACTAAGCATGAGGTGCCACCCAAGGTTAAGACAAATTACACCTTTTTACTTCAAAAAAAAATGTATATAACTCAATCCTTATTATTTGCTACCCAAATTTTGACCATATCTTCAGCAAACCTTCATATTTCATACCCTAAACATTTCCAAAGAAAAATCTTCCAATTTCTTCCATTTTCAAGCCAAACAAATCAAGTTAGGAAGCATACTAGGTGATAGACACAAATTGAAGGTTAGTATGCTGTTTTAGCATCTTTTCTATGAGTTTGACATTCTGAAATACCTAAGTATGATGATAAGATTTGTTGTAGATGAGTTATGATTGAGTTTGTTGAGCTTTGATGTTGTTTAAATTAGTTTTAGGCTGTCTAAATGAAAGATATGTATCAAATATCCTAAACAGAAATATAGGGTACTGTTTTCAGTCATCCTGGAACTGTTTTTCATCTTGATATTGTTCGAATTTGGAAAGTCATAAAGAATAAACTATTTTTCATATATATGTTAAGAAATTCTCTGTAAAATATGAGACTTTAATTCAATATATAGATGAAGAAATCTGTGATGGAGCAAGACTGCCTCGAAATTGAATGTCATATGAGACAGCCATGTTGATGTAGTATTTTGAGGACCTTAGAGTTAGAATTGGGAAACGTTTGTTTATACATAAGTATTCCTAACTACTTGAAATATATTTCTGTAAAAGGATTTGACAATCCATTGTGTTTAGTCTGAGCTAGGTTGAGTTCATTACGGTAGATGCAAAGCTGGGTAGTCTGTTTCCTCGCTGGAAACATGACAGAATCATTTTACATGCCATATATTATGTAGAAGTGATATTAATGTGAATTTTGGATATATTATACTCATATATGTATAGTTTTAGAAGGTTCAAGAAACAGTGAATTTAGATTCATATAGAGAGAGTTATAGCAAAATGTGTGCAAGTAGATCATGTGATGATCTAAGACAAAATGATTAGATTGCATGAACTTTATGGAGTTAGTATCTTAACGAGAGACCTAAGAATATAGGTATCTTGTAAATATAATATAGCATGCATTATTAATTATAGATAGTTTTTCAAGAGTCAACCTCTATATAAATTGTCCTAATAATTATTGGAAAGCTCTTAATGGGAGACCTAAGAATATAGGCCCATAAGCCCATTCCGTTTTCACTCACTTTAGAAAAAGCAAATGGGCTGTGCCTTTGCATCCTAACCGTTGACAAATTAGGGCCCAGAGATATGACCATGCAGATAAGGTTTATGAAAGTTGCCATTATAGTGGGACCCGCAGTTTCCCTTTTGTTTAAGTGTGAGCCGTAGGATATACATAGACCTGAAAATGACCGTTCAAATTTCAAAACCTCGCAACTCGACCGTTAGAGAGTCCTTCATCTCTATTCTGCGTGAACTTCAAGAAGAGAAGGAGACAGAGAGCAGATTAACAAGTTCCAACTTCAGCTCTGAACTCTCCTATTGCTCGAGGCTTTTCATTTTCCTTGTTTTTAATCATCTTATGGATTGTTGAAGTTCCTCAGATCCAAAAGCTGCAATCAGATTTTCACAGTAAACCATGAGGCGCCATGGCTGGCAACGTCCTCTCCATCCTTTACAGGTAAACTCATTTTATTTTCTCTGCTTTCTCATTGAGTGATTCTGAAATCCTATACATAGTTCCTGCAAGAGATTGATTGAAATGAATAAATGATTAAATATCCATGTGATGAAATCCCTAAATGTTGAATTTAATTGGTACAATTTTCGTTGTTCGATTGCAGATAGTAGGAATGGCAGTTTTTAGTTTCCTTGTTGTGGCCTTCTATACATTCCTTGGGCTCTTCCTAGGGGATAGAACCGCAGAAATCACAGTCACCACAATTTTTTCCTTCGTGGTAATGCGTCAAACAAGCTCAAATTTTGTGTTTTCGTTATCAATTGATTCGATTTACATAAAGCTAACCGAGGGTTCATTACTCTGTTTTCAGGCAATTTCAGTTATGTTTCTGTTTACTAGATGCACAGCCATAGATCCCACTGATAAAACCAGCTTTAAAAAGAAGAAAAAAGCTAAATCCGATGGGAATCCAAAATTTAATTATGGATTTATCATGAGTCAAATAGTTGTGAGTTTTTTCAGAAGGCTAGAAAGGAAAATCCTCAAGACTTTTATAAGAAGAAAGTACCTAGATCCATTGAAGGCCGGTGTGCAAATGGAGCCATTACTCCCATTTCCTCTTCTCCTCAAGGATGATTCAGTTGCACCTAACCCTAAAGACGATGAGATCTCTTATTGCTCCTTGTGTGATTTTGAGGTCCGAAATCCACCTCAATTTGCTGTGTCCATATCTCATGTTTTATCTTAATAGCCAAACAGGATATCTTCTTCCATTTCTTTCTGATTGCAATATGATTTTCTCAGGTTAAGAAGCACAGTAAGCACTGTAGGACCTGCAACCGGTGTGTTGAAGGGTTTGACCACCATTGCAGGGTAAGTTTTATGCTTTTCTTGCTCATGACTTTAATTTAGGGAATTGTACTAAAATACACCGATTTACTTGTTATGTGATCCAGTGGTTGAACAATTGTGTTGGCAAAAGGAACTACACAGCGTTCATCCTCCTAATGATATCTGTCTTGTTAATGGTAAGTGGCTTTCAGAGACCAAAGTTACTGTTCTTTTTTCTGCAAGAAATTTAGATATCTCAATTTTTTTCTTAATTTCTCACTGGTACAGTTAATCATAGAAGGAGGAACTGCAATTGCCATATTCGTCAGATGTTTTGCAGATAAGAAAGGGATAGAGAGGGAATTACAGAGGAAGCTATATGTAGAATTCCCAAGAGGTGTTCTTGCAACAATATCGGTAATGTGCAGTTATGATATCATATTCTATTTGGAAGAAGAAGAAAAGAATCCATTCCTCATCGTTGTTTTAATTTCATACAAATGTTACAGGTTATGTTGGTTTTGATGACAGCCTATAGCTCTGCAGCCATGGGACAACTTCTCTTCTTTCATGTTGTTCTCATACGCAAGGTAAGTAGGCTACCTTGTAAAGAAAATTAAGTTTATGATGCTTTTTTTTGTTGGATTAGGTAAAGAAAAACTTATTTTTATTCAGGGAATGAGAACATATGACTATATCATGGCAATGAAAGAGGAGAACCAATCAATGCATCTAGACCCATTTGATGATTCAGATTTCTCTTCAGATTCTGATCTTGACTCACCTAAAAGATCAACATTTGTTTCTCGGTTTATTTGCAGAAGAAATCAGGTATACATTATGCGAAAAGACTTAAATTTTTTCCACTTTAGGAAGAGAACCAAATCAACTAACTTCATTGCAATGGTTCATTTATGTTTCAGGACCCAGTAAAGCTTTCCATTAGGATAGATAGAGATCCCCAACCTTCCAGCATAAACAAGAAGCAAGGTTTTCGTGCAAGTATCGATCCGTGGAAGCTGATAAACCTCAGCAAAGAGAAAGCTCTAATGGCAGCTGAGATGGCTAGAGAAAGGCTGATGAGGCAGAAGCCATCAGACCAACAAGATTCATTAAGGCCACTACCGTTGGAGACAAAAGTTGGACCTATGATGAACCCGGATAAGTATATGAGCAGTGTTGTAGGATCAGGTTCAACACCTCTTATCTCAAAAGGATCACCAGGAGCGTTTACGAGTCCGAGAAGACGATTTTCTGGCTCCTCAGCTATGTTGTCTGGCATTGTTCCATCACCGAAACAGAAGTACAGAAGTAGTTTTGACTTGAAGTTGACAGAGGTTTCCAAGGAGCTTGAAACGTATATTTCTAGACAGGTTTTATGCTCTGTGATAAAGAAAGACGCTTATGAGGAATCTCCCAGATAAATGAAAACATGCTTGAATTTACATTTTCTCAACCTTTGAGAAGAATTCATTGATTGATATATATATCAATACTGTAACAATTGTCTATTTATATTTAATCAGTTCCATTTTTTAACTGATTCACATCAATTTCCAAAAGTTTTATGTCTAAATTTTTGTTGCATTAGTTTCGTTATGTTTCTTTGGCTGCATTTTGAAGGGTATAATAAGAGGTTAAAAGCATTGTCTTGGACTTAAACACACTTAACAAAAGCACCCTAACTTACATGCATAACATAACTTGCCAGACCTGATTCACCAAATTTTTATTCTTCTTTTTACTCAGTATTCAACATTTGGAGCAAGGATAAGTGGATCTAAAACATAACATGAAAAGCCAAAAGTTTAATACTTTGAAGAAGCAAACAAAAAGGAGAAAACACAAAGGAAGAAGAAGATAATAGAAAACAGAAATAAAGGTGTAGAGAAGTGTTTTCTGATCTTAACAATGATAAATTGAAAATTTTACATCTGAACTCAACTCTTCTCTCTTATTTAATAGAAGAGTTTTGTAAGCATATAGGAGATCAAAAGCATTGTAACTTTATTGAAGATCATTTTGGACTTGAACATACTTAATGAAAGTTTAACTTGCCACACCTGATTCACCAAGATTCGTATTCTTCTTTTTACTCAGAATTCAAAATTTAGAGCAAGAATAAATGAATCAGGAGAAGCCAAAAGCTTTAATATTTTGAAGAAGTAAACAAAATAAATACATGATGAAGTTTTTCATAAAAAAAAATAATTAAAACGGAGCAAACACAAAGGGAAGAAGAAGAATATAGAAAGCAGAAAAAAATAGTTGAGAGGTGTGTTTTCTGATTCTAACAAAAAGAAATTGAGAATTCCACATCATAACACAACTTTTTTAATCTTAACAAAGAGAGTTTGAGCATCTCACATCTATACACAACTCTTCTCTTATAACTTATAAGAGGCTTGTAAGAGGTCAAAAGCACTTTAATTTTATTGAAGATCATCTTAGACTTGAATACACTTATGAAACTATTGGTCCTTTTATTGATCCAATCCATTTGGGCCGAAACTATTGTAAAATTTCTCGAATATATGGTTCACTAGTGGGCCAAGAATGGTCTCCTTTGAGCCCTTTCAATCTACACTACAGTCATCCTATTCTCTAGGTTAAATACATGAATATCATAAATAACTATAAAATTACAATTAAATCATATTATTATTTTCTATATATTACAGATAAAGTATGATTTTACAACCTAATTTTTAAATTCTACACCCAATTCATAATTTACAAATTCTAATTCTTAAAATATATTAAAAACGTTGATTTTATTAGTTTGACATAATTTAAAATCATTACTTGACATAGTTGTAAATAATTTTTCAAATCTGAATTCTGTGCAAATTTCCCTATTCTAAATGGATCAGACAGGAGAAATTCTACATGGAATCCCATACATTCTCATTAATTAGTCCTTGTTTGTATGCATAGAAAATATATATAGCACAATCAATGGCAAGTTCAATCTGTGGAAGCAAATAATAACAGAAACCATCTCTTTTTCATGGCTGGGATGCCTTTTCTTTTAGTCCACAAGAAGATGAAAATAGTATCAAATAATAATACATACAGGGTTGAAGAGTATGTGAATAAATAAGAATATGATAAACAAGAATAATATATAACAAAAATGTAACTGTAACAAAATATAAAGTAAATGAAACAAATACAGAAAAAGTGTGAAGGGAGATTGAAGACATAAATTCATTCTATCTTGGGGCTTATTTGTTACTTCACTCAAAGTTACATGAAAAATAATCTCTCAATACTCTGAAAAGTCAACAACAATAAATCAGAAAATTCACTCAGACTCTATATGTCAGGCAAACATTTCTTCTCCATGGCAATAAGCAGATATGTTGAGAAATGGCAAGAATCAAAATTGGGACTAAGTTGAGCATTCACAAACGGAAGGTGACTTTCACCACCAAAAAAATTACTAATCTTCCTCGTAAATTTTTACCAAGATAGCAGCCGAATACCTCTGTTTCGATTACCGGAATTCAGCAAATCACTTGAAAGATGGTAACAATCAGAAGAATGGTGAGGGTAGATTCCCTCCCTGAGTGGCTCGCAAGTTTCCGGGGTAACTGAATCAGAATAACCTTGAATGTTTGAACAGTTCCATGGAGACTCTGAAGTTACATTTAAACTGATGTTGGATAGGCAGATGTCAAGAAAGGAGTCTGCTTCTATCCCATCTAAAATGCCTGCATACTTGATGTTATTTCCTTTAACATCTTCGATGGTAATTCGTTCGATGATTGGGAGAGCTTTTGGATCATATTGTTCATCTGGGTGTTCCCCATAAAGACCAGTAAACCTTATAGCTATATTTACATCAGTTAAGGTTACATTTGATACGTAAATATTTCGCACATAGCCACCTCTTCCTGGTGATGTCTTTATCCTGATAGCTGTATTAGAATTGTAGAATAGGAGATCCTCAGCATGAACGTCAGATACACCTCCAGACATCTCACTTCCAATTGCAATCCCTGAACTTGATCGAGTTTGTCCAACGAGCCGGTGAATGGTAATGTTTCTGCTAGGGCGACCATACGATATGCCATACTCATCCCACCCGCTTTTGATTGAAATTAGATCGTCACCAGTGCTGATGTTACAGTCCTCGATGCAAACGTCATCTGAAGAATCTGAATGCATCCAAATGAACCGGTAAGAACGCAAATTGGTGCATGTAATTAGAACTTCTTGGTGTCTTCCATTAGATGCAATTGGGAAATTGAAAGAACAATTATGAGAAATTACAACTTATTGCTATTGTTTAAACCACAACTGCAGAATTTATGGTGCTCTCTATATAATTTTTGTTTTGAACTCTAACAGCATAAGCAACTATGCTGCTTTCGCTATCTAACTTCATAGCATACGACTGCACTTAGAATTTAAAAATTGCAAAGGAACAGTTTCTGACCAAGCAGAGAAGCTTACCTGGATCAATCCCATCTGTGTTCGGTGAATCAAGAGGAGCACGGATAGTAACATTTTTGACAATGACATTGCTGTTCATCCAGAAAAACAATCTCAACTCTACCCCCTAATTCATGGAAGTTTCACTTTTGCACAGTTTTTATAAAGTAACATAAAAACTTTTAGTGCATCAAAAAAAAGGAAGAGAATTGCAGTATAATCCATTTGGAGGAAACAAACCTGCAGTAAACAGGGTGGATCGTCCAAAATGGTGAATTAATGAATGTCAAGTTTGAGATAACTATCCCAGATGAGTTCATTAACTCAACCAGATGGGGTCGGGTATAATTCAGGGTTTTTGTTCGGAACCATCCCCACCAGATGCTGCCTTGGCCATCAACAATTCCATTATCACCTGCATTGGAGAAAAACAGGTAGGTGATGTAATTAAAGAAAACTAAACAAACAAGGAAAATATATCCTCCATTGACATTACCAACCTGTTATAACAACATCTGTCAAATTCCGACCATAAATGAGGCTCCGATGCCTCTTACCAGGCAATTCCCTCCCACGGCCATATGAAGGCAGAGGGTCAACAACTGGCCAATCATCTGAGTTCTGTTTGGAAGGTCAATTTGTATAAATATTATGAGACAAAATATCATTATATGACCTGAAAGAGACTAGATAAAGCACTGGCCGACCCGCACTACTTAGCATATGAACTCCATGGAGTATTAATTAGCTTAAACTTCAGAGAAAGACAACTAATAGGTGCAATCTATTCTGTAATGCATTTTTTCCTTTGGCACGAAAGGAATAACTTACCGTAGATCCAAGTATCACAGCATCCTTATCTAACCACAATGTCAGATGGCTAATGAGATCAAAACTGCCAGTCAACCATCGGCCTGCTGGGACAAACAGCTTGGCACCACCTTTATCAGAGAAGGAATTGAGGTAGAAGATGGCATTTTGAAATGCTTTGGTATTGAGGGTGACCCCATCTCCAACAGCACCAAATTCAGTGATAGTAACACTGTGAGGCCGAATGTCCGCCGAGTTATCCCTTTTGCAATATGAACTCCCCCTGACAAGCCATGGAACATCACTGAACAGTGCAAGGACCAGAAGCAAATCCACTAGCTGAAAGGACAAAAGGGGGAAAAACTCGTAACTGACTAGTACAAACATAGATCTAAGTGAGGATTTCATTCCATTTCTTTTCATATTTCCCCTTTTTCCTCATGAACTCTGCTGAACAAAGATTATTACTACTTATCTATACTATATCTTGACCAATTCTCACAACCTTGATCACCTAACAGACTCATAAACTAGCCAATGAAATAGCATACAGTGACCACAATTCAAATTGCAATAGCTGAAAAAGCCAACCAGTGAGCTACATTTTGCCAAAAAGAGGAATATAGTCAAAAGTCGGAACATTATTTATGTTTAATCAGATCGCAACAAATTTAGATTTGAATTGTGAACAGAACAGATTATGAAATCAATGACTGAATTAAGCAAATTAACGGATTCGCCTACGCTATTTTTCTGGTAATCTGATTCAAAATAAACTCCATAAATAAAGGAATGCAGAAAAAGAACAGAAAAGGAAAAAGTAACTTACAGAAAAAGATCTCCTCATATGACTGAAATCTGCAGTTTCCCTTAAGAAGGCAGGCAGGTGGGAAAAAAAAAACGCTGCGAGAAATCCTCTCAAAATGAAAAGAAAAACAGAAAGGGAAGAGAAGATGATAAAGAAAGGGGAAGGGATCTTGATGATCAAGATCTCCCCCAAAGCAAGTGTGAGTAAAATTAGTGATTAGATATTGAGAGAAGAGAAGAGAAGCACCAACACCACTCAAAGAAGAAAAATCATTGACAGTGACCGTTACTGCCAGCCAAAAATCAAGCAGTAGGGTCCCCCTTGTTCCTTCACCAGCTGCTCTTCTTCCATTACCATTAACTAACCTCTATAATTCTTTGAAATTACATTCCGAATCAAATAAATTGGATGAAATTGAAGAGGAGAGAGTGAGTTTTGATTCGATTCTGTTTGTTGGAGTGAGTGATTGATTGAATTGAAAAGGGAATAGGGATAAAGAGAGAAGATTTGAGTTGGAAACTTTGCATGGGAATAGGATGAACACTTCTTCTTCTCTCTGTCTCTATCTCTCTCGTGACTTTTCTAACATTTTTTTTGTTCTGTTTAACCCTTTGTAAACTCCGTCTCAACACTAACCCGATTCCATTAAACAATCACAATCAAATATTAATTGCTCCGATGTAACCTAAAAAATAATATTAATTGCTCCCTGATGGTTCGAATTTTCATAGTTTTCTTTTCAAGGAAAATAAAAATCTACATGTATTAATTAGAATTAGCAGTTTTCGAAACAAAAATCAGCTAATTTTTACATTTATCAAATTTACTCCATTTGGTTAATCAAAATTGATGGAATTAGGAGCGTTCAACAGTCAGTTCGATATAAAAACCGAATCAAATTGAAATAATTAAAAATCAAATAGCATCTAAAATAAAATCGAACCTAACCGAATAATAACTGAATATTTTTATTCGATTTGATTTCGATTTTTCATCGGTTATTAAATAAATTATTTTTTATTTCTTATTATTCGTTAATATTATATTATTATAATATTTATATTAACAAAATCTCACAAATCCATAATCTAATATAATTTAAATGTACAGTGCTCTAATATTGAAAAATCAATCACTAGTAATACAAAATGAGTAGTCAAACATGTACAAGTGTAGAGACTCGATGTGTTGTTAAGAGAATATAAAGAAAATATAAAAATAGGTTTTTTGTCACACCCGACCCTAAACGACCTCAATCGGCATCGGGCGTGAAATAGAAAGATCATAATCAACACTTAGAAGTCTCCAATTTATCCCAATATCATAATATCATATATATTACAATTGAAATACCAAAGTTCTAACCATAATTCTAACAATAAGCAGCCAACGTCCAAACCTCACCCTATCGGTTGGTAACCTTCTCTATATCATGTACTTTATCACCTAAAAACATTAAAACATTTAAAAACGTGAGACAAAAATCTCAGTAAGAAACTATCAGCTATAAAAACCAACTTTACTTAACATAGCTACATATATACGTTTACAAAGGGATTTAATCAAAACCTTATAAAATATACTCAAAACTTCAGTTTATAATATAATCATCAAACCTTATAAAATATACTCAAAACTTAAGTAGTAAACCAAACACATATACAATATATATATTGTATCCATTCTTGAGTTCAAAACCTTATAAAATATTGTAATCAAATAAGTGTTTTATCAAACCAACTCGTATTTAATCAAACGTAAAACCTTATATCAGAATCAATAATAACCGAAAACATAATCCAAATGAACTTAAAACATTGTATCCATCCTCGAGTTTCTCCCCTTAAGTATCAATCCATAACCACATATATAGTCGAGACGTCTCTTAACATTGCCTATCACATATGGTCTTATCCAACACTTCTTTGCCATACCCAATAGGTCTTCAAACTGTGTACACAGGCCATGTCCCTCACTGAACATGGTCTTCAAATATGGAACCACCGATCTGGATAACTCTCGATGGATATAAAATCATAAAATCATAACGTGCTCAAATATCCTTTCACAATCAAATTCCAAACTATTTGATAACCAAAATTCATTTGGCTTCAATTAGCCCTTTTGGAGCATAAAAATCATATTTGGACTTCAACCCAAAATAATAACAACAATAACCGCAACAGATTTCTCAATCCAAAAACAATTCGTAAGAAATCATCAAATTCATTTTGTTCAATATAGATATATATTGAAACCAAAAACATATATGTATATATATAAATCAACCAAATTAAGCCTTAAAATCAACATAATCAAGTAAAATCTGAAATTCACATAGAAGCATAATCAATAGCTTCATACAATAAGCAGCCAACGTCCAAACCTCACCCTATCGGTTGGTAACCTTCTCTATATCATGTACTTTATCATCTAAAAACATTAAAACATTTAAAAACGTGAGACAAAAATCTCAGTAAGAAACTATCAGCTATAAAAACCAACTTTACTTAACATAGCTACATAAATACATTTATAAAGGGATTTAATCAAAACCGTATAAAATATACTCAAAACTTAAGTTTATAATATAATCATCAAACCTTATAAAATATACTCAAAACTTAAGTAGTTTTGTTATGTTGATTTTTTTTTTTTTTTGAGGAAACCAAACCGTGTTTTATGCGATTACTAATTTAAAATTAAAAACATGTAAACTTTTTTTTTTTTGATGAAATTTAATTCATTTCTATTTAGGTCAGTTGGGTTAATTCAATTATTTTATCATAAAAACCGAACTGAATTAAAATAACTGTAAATCAAATACCATCTAAAGTGAAATTGAACCTAACCAAATAATATTAATAAACCGAAGTGAATATTTTTATTCTATTCGATTTTTTATTTCATCTGTTATTAAATAAACTATTTCTTAATATTATATTATTATAATATTCATATTAAGAAAATCACGCAAATCCATGATCTAATATAACTTGAGTGTACAATGCTATGATAGCATTGAAAATCAATAACTAGTAATACAAAGTGTGCTGTCGAAACTATACATGTGTAAAGACTCGGTGTGTTGTTAAGAGAACATAGATAAAATAGGTTTTTGTTATATTGATAACTTTTGTTTTGAGAGGAAACCAAACCACTTTTTATGTCATTACTAATTCAAAAATAAAAAAATGTGTAAACCTAATCATTTAATTAATAAATAATAATAAATATCTACCAAAAAAATTAATAAATAATAAATTTAATTAATTTTTATTTTGGTCAGTTAGGTTAATTTAATTATTTTTTCATAAAAACTGAACTAAATTGAAATAACTGAAAATCAAGTAGCATCTAAAGTGAAATTGAACCTAACCGAATAATATTAATAAACTGAAGTAAATAAATATTCGATTCGATTTTTTATTTCATCCGTTAAAATAAACTATTTCATATTTCTTACTATTTCTTAATATTATATTATTATAATATTTATATTAAAAAAATCATGTGAATCCATTATTTAATATAACTTGAATATCCAGTGCTCTGATAATATCGAAAATAATAATACAAAGTTGGCAGTCGAAACTGTACAGGTGTACAGACTCGGTGTGTTGTTAAGAAAATATAGATAAAATATAAAAATAGGTTTTTGTTATATTGATAAAAAAATTTGAGAGGAAATCAAACCATTTTTTATGCGATTACTAATTCAAAAGTTAAAAACGTATAAACCTAATCAATTAATAAATAATAAATTTAATTAATTCCTAATTAATAAATTTAATTGATTCCTAGTTAATAAATCATAAAATTGAAGCAAATGATATTATTAATATATTTGAATATCTAAGACCAAAACTGAACTTAATAAATCAAAAATCGAACCTAAAAATTGAAATTCATTATTCCAATCAGTCATTTCAGTGCGGTTAAATTTTTAGCACCCTAAATAAAATTTCAACTAATGTGGATTATAGTTAGCCGTTTTGTTAAATATTTAACAGTTCCATAATTTATGGATGGAAATCTATTAGATTAAGATTTTAATAAAACTATTAATTTATCATTCCCACTAATTGAGATTTCATTAATTTTGTAGATTACAACTCAAATATTTTTGAGAGGATAAAGATTATATTAAAAAAAAAATTGAATAGATTAAAAGGGTAATAGTGTATCAAACCATTTGCATAGTTGCTAACTAATTAATTAAGTGTGACAAATTTAGAAAATGCAGAGTTATCTTATCTTCATCTTGTCATCTAATGTTATTGGATCATTTAGAAATACAGAAAACTTTTTTTAATAAAATTAAAATAAGGATAAACTGCAAAACCACCTCCAACTGTAATGTTAGAACGATTTTACTTTTTAATGTTTAAAATCGCGAATTTTTATTCTTAATATTAGTAGTCAAAATCAATTTTATCTTATCGCTAACAAGTTTGGCTAATTTAAGAAATAATTCATCAAACTGTCTTATCAACCATGAATCTTGTCATTTACACTTTACATGTGCGTCATTTTATCATTAATTAGTAACAGATCATAAAACATATAATTAGACGTGAAGAAAAATTAAAACAAATAATAATGTATTTTGAACGAGTTGGATGAAAAAAGATTCAAATATTTCGATGGATTTAAAAATATTAATCTTCAATTCTATTATTAAATCACAAAAAAAAATATGAAATGTTTTTTTTAGAACCAGCTGACGTGCAATTGATGCATAATAAGTAATAAAATATATGTATTCGATAATAATGTTTAAAATTGACCCAACTTACCAATGTTAGGGATAAACTTGTTCTTAACTGTTAACAACCTTAGAGATAAAATTGCTCCTGCTGCATATAAACACTAAGGTCTCGTTTGGTAAGACGTAATGACCTTCGTAATGGAATGACCATTACATTAAAGGCTCATTACCATGTTTGGTTGCATGTTACAATTTTATTGTAATGGAATGAGAAAACTTTGAGTTAAATTTTGTTGAACAAATCTTGTAATCCCCATTACATAGAAAAATGATTTGAATTCTCATTACATTGTCATCTAACCTCTCATTTCTCACATATCACATCTCAATTTTACCTTTCATTCTTGTCAAAAACGCAAAAAGTAGAAAAACATGAAAATTGAAAACGAAAAAATGTGAAAAATGAAAAAAAAAACGAAAAACCGGAAAAAGGAGAAAATAGAAAACGGTGAAAAATGTTTAAAACAGAAATTAAAAGAAACGAGAAAAAAATTTAAAAAAATGAAAAAGCGAAAAACTATATACTAATTTATTGATTCCGGTTAATTTAATTTTGTATTTGATTTCGTTTCGAGTTTTCACATTTTTCGTGCTTTACACGTTTTTTGTGTTTTTTTTTTTTTGTTGATTTTAATTATGTAAATAAAATTTTATGATTACATTTAATTAGAAAAATAAGTATTGTAATGGTAATTACATTCCATCATTTTCTTTTTAATTGTCAACCAAACATGGTAATAAAATCACCATTTCATTCCATTACATTACAACTTTGATTACAATCTTGATTACATTACATTGCATTACGGCATACAAAACGGATGCTAAGGATATATTTAAACCTTATTCCATTTTTTTTTGGTAAGAAGGGAAGAAAAAAAACAAACAAACAAAAACCTAACCCGGGATCAGTCTAGGAAGACTGACCCCAATCCTATCCTCAAGAAGAGAAGGTAACAGAAAAGAAGGAGGAACGGAAAGGGTAGAAACACCTAACATCCCCCCATGCCCAGCAGCTGCCAAGCGATCCGCCACGCGGTTTTGCTCCCTATAAATATGGGAGAAGGTAAGAGAATCGAAGGCAGGACGAAGCCTCAAGATGGCTTTAATGAGATTCTGACTCTTAAGACAAACAGCCTGTCTATCCGAAATCCTGTTGATAGCCTCCAAATTGTCAGACTCCACCGAAAGTCTTTTAACACCCATGCGAATGGCGAGTTTAATGCCAGACAAGATCCCCCAGAGCTCTGCAGTAAAGGAGGAGCCCGTACCTAAGTTATGGGTAAACCCAGCCAGCCAGGCGCCACCAGCATCCCGAAGAACTCCACCAGCAGCAATTCTGCCATTACTAAGGCAGGAGCCATCCGTATTCAACTTGACAACCCCTTCCCTGGGCTTCCTCCAACCAACTAACTGGACCTCTTTAACCGGGGAGGGGTGAACCAGGGGCTCTCCTTCAAAACTCTTTGTAATAACAGAGAGTTTTTTCGAGAAGTAAAACCGGAGGTCAGGAATAAAGACAGTCTTCTCAGCAAATAACTCTTCATTCCTCCATTTCCACATTTGGTGACAAATAATAGCGAAGAGAATAGCCCCGTGCTCCATACTGGCCAACAAATTCCCATTAACGCCTTCAGAGAACCAGTCAATATCAGAGAACCCCATAAAGGAAGGAAGGATGTGGTGAGGAAGGACCCCTTCCCAAACCTTTCTACTATTCGGGCAATCCCTCAAAGCATGGCACAAGGTTTCCACATGGCCGCTGCATCTGCTACAGGCACCAGATACAGCCAAGTGCCTTCTGTGTCTATCTGCATTCGTGAGGAGCCTGTCTTTGACTCCCAGCCATAGGAAACTCCTAATGCGGTAGGGGACTTTGAGGGCCCAAATGGACTTCCAAATTTCCAAAGGAGGATTAGCCCTATTAGGGGTAAAAGCTTCATAGGCCGATTTGCAAGAATAAGAACCATTATTAGTCAAGGCCCAGCAGTGTCTGTCCTTATCCTCCTCCTGATTACTAATCTTCACACCTCTAATATTAAGGAGGGTCTCCAGGCTAAGAAAGGAGTCGAACTTAGACCAGATCCAGTCTCCCTCCGAGTCCACCACATCAGCAATTCTCCAGGAGAGGAGATCATTCGGCGGAGGGGCGATGCACACCTCAATCAACGGTTTGTCACCAATCCAGGTGTCATACCAGAAACTAATGGATCTCCCATTACCCACCTCCAAGCCAATCCCCGTACAGAACTCAGCAAAAACAGCACTAAGCCCTTTCCAGAGGAAGGAACAGCTGACAACCCTCTCCTTCGGGCCACCAAAGATTCTATCTTTCCTATACTTGCCGCACAGAAGACGAACCCAAAGGGAGGAGGGGGATTGCCACATTCTCCAAAGAAGCTTCATTAACAGGACTTTATTATTGTCCTTAGCTTGCCTTATACCAAGACCCCCCCTGCTCTTAGGCTGGCAGGCTTCCTTCCAAGGGACCAGGTGAATCTTCCTCCCATCCCCAGACTCTCCCCACAGAAAACGCCGATTAATTTTATCAAGGTCGTTGAGGACCGGCTCAGGGAGCTTACAGGCTTGCATGATGTGATTTGGAGCAGCGCAGTTGATAGACTGGATTAAAGTAAGGCGACCTGCAAGTGAAAGAGAATTAGCTTTCCAGCTAGCACACAAACCGTTAGATTTGTCCAAAATGTCTTTAAAAGAGGCTTTGGACACCCTGTCACTATGAAGAGGGACCCCAAGGTATTTCCCAAACGATTGAGTCAGGGGAATGCCAGACATCTCACTCAGTCTTCTACACAAGCTATTATCCATATTCTTGGAACAAAGCATACGGGATTTATGGATGTTAATCTTCTGGCCAGAAGCCTCACAAAAGCAGTCGAGGATATCCATCACAGCCTTAATTTGTTCCTCATTACCCTCCACAAAAAGCATGACATCATCAGCAAAGAGTAAATGGGTAACAGGGGGGCAATGTCTGTTGATGGAAACAGGGTGGAGAGTCCCTTTGCTCACCGCCTCTTGGATCAGGTGAGACAATCTTTCCATGGCAATAACAAAAAGGAAGGGGCTCATAGGATCCCCTTGACGAATACCCCTGGATGGAGAGAACTCATCCGACATATCCCCATTGATCATAACCTGGAAAACAGGAGAGGAGATACACTTTCCAATCAAATTCCTCCAGTTCTCCGGGATACCAGCTTTGGCTAAACTATCCAGAAGAAAGCTCCAGTTCAACCTATCATAGGCTTTCTCCAGATCCAGCTTGAGAGCCACGATCCCTTTCTTGCCTTTCTTAATCTTCATAGAATGGACAACCTCCTGGGCAATAACAACGTTATCCATCAATTGTCTTCCAGGAACAAAGCTCCCTTGATTTTGGCTGATAATATCCGGAAGGATCTTCCGGATTCTATTAGCCACAATCTTAGTAATAGCTTTATACAAGACATTACAAAGACTGATGGGTCTCATCTGGAGAAAGGAAGAAGGCTTGGCAACCTTAGGAATCAAGACAAGGAGGGTTTTATTAACCAAACTGATATCGTTCGAACCACCAAAGACACCTAACACAAAGCTGTATATACCCTCTTTAACAGTGTCCCAGTGTTTATGATAGAAACTAGCGGGGATACCATCAATACCAGGAGCCTTAGTGGAACCGATGCTGGAGAAGGCCAGATCAATCTCTTTAAGCTCAATGGGATGGAAAGCATTATTAATAGCATCCTCCCCCAAACGAGGAAAGGAAATGCCAGAGTGGGCACTCTCTAGGTCCACAGCTTCCTCTCTGAACAGGTCCTTGTAGAAATCAAGGGCAAGGCGCCGAATGTCCTCCTCCTCAAAAATCCACTCACCACTGGCGTCTTTAATAGCCTCGATCCTATTTCGCTGTCTCCTAATGATCGTTGAGAGGTGGAAAAACCTGGTATTCCGGTCCCCGTCTTGAATCCAAGCCTTCCTAGATTTCTGGAACCACAGAAGCTCTTCATGTCTAAGCACAGCTTCCAACTCGTTCTGAAGAGCTCTTAGGTGACCATTCAGGCTATGATCAAAACGAACCTCCAAGCAACGCTGAACACCTTCCATTCTCCTCAAGAGTTTGTTCTTCCTCCTGATAATATGACCAAAAGTATTTTTATTCCAAACAGCCACATTCCTCCTGAATTCCTCAGTAGCGAGGAGAACATCAGAGTGGGGATGCCAATTGCTTTTAACGAAATCCTTAAACTCGGGGTGAGACTCCCAAGCCACCAGATACCTAAAAGGTCTATTACCTTTCAGCCGATTTCCTTTGACCAAATTAATGAGGATAGGGCAATGGTCTGAGTGACGGAAAGGGAGATTAAGTACCTTGGCCTTAGAAAACCTATAAATCGCTGCAACATTAGCGTACACCTTATCCAACCTAACAAACACACTATTCCTTTTCCAGGTAAATTTGTGGCCAGCAGCACCTAGGTCCGAAAGCCCGCACATATCCATACTTTGCTTATGATTAAGACACCGGTTCACATAATGATTACCCCCTCCTCTCTGATCACTCAAGAGGGCAATGTCATTAAAATCCCCGGCAACCAACCACGCCTCCACCATGTTAGAGCTAAAAGAATGAAGGATCTCCCACAGCCTTCTTCGGTTAGTCGAAACAGGATCAGCATAGACGAAGGTAATAAAGAAGGGTTTATTACCCGGGTAACACACCTTACTATGGATGAATTGACTGTCCATAGTAACAATATCAATATTGACTTGACCTGGCTTCCAAAAGAGCCAAATCCCCCCTGCCCGGCCAGTAGCCTCCGACCTGACGCAATTCCAATTCTTAAACTTTCTAACCACCTCATCTGCTTTGGCTCCACTAACCTTGGTCTCAAGAAGGACAAAGCAGGAAGGGTTAAACTGTTTAATGAGATCATTGACATGAATGCGGGTAGCCTTGCTCGCCGCACCTCTAACATTCCAAACGAAGAAGTCCATCAGAGGGGGAGACTACAGACGCAGGCCCAAACCCTAGATCAGGTATTTGTTTGGGGCTCCGGAGAGCCTAGAGGCGGTCCCAGAAGGACCCCTTTTATCCAAAGAATTCAAACCATGAAGGTTCTTTTTAGGTTTCCCTTTGGGATTCTTCATGTTTAACTTACTCACTCCTATAGTCTTACCAATAGGAGCATCAACAGGAGGATGTAGAGTACTCGCCTCCCTACTCAAACCCTTCCCAGCTGACAGGATAGACTGGGGAATCTCTTTGCCTTTAGCAGAAGCATTAGAGACAAAGAGAGGATTAATAGAATTACCCAGACTAGAGGCATGCTCTACCGACTCTAGACCAGGCATGCTTAAATCAATCTGCTTATCAGAAGGATTCGAGTCTTGATCTTCCTCCATAGACAAAACACCGAACCTTGACCCGGAACCCGAAGCTGAGTCCACTCCAGTCTCAATCCCCTTCTTAATATCCGGGGGTCTGACCTTGATCTCAGGAGCAATCTGGAGAGTAGTCATCTTCGTACTGATATCTGGTGAATGATTAGCATTAACATTAGCCCGTGGCTTCCTTCTCACTGGCCTCTTGGCAAGCATCCATGGGCCAAAGCTCCTTACTTCCCCTTGACTCTTCTCAGCTTCGCCTATGATAGGTTGCACCAACTCCTCCACGTCCTTCCTCCTCTTAGGACAACCCTCAAGGGTATGGCCAAACATACCACATTCATAGCAGATGTTGTGTATACCTTCATATTCAATATGATAGACCTTGTTTTGAGTACAGATCTGAGAAAGAAGAGGCTTAGCGAGATCAATATCGATACAGACCCTGGCAAACTTGCCTCTCACTGCCCCAATGGTAGTCTTATCAACATGGTGGACTTTCCCAACAAGGCTACCAATCTTGTTCAGGAACCTATCACTGTAGTATTCAAGAGGTAGGCCCGGGAACCTAACCCAAGTAAGGATCCTGTTAACAGAGCAATCATGGGGATCAAAATTTGGGACCCAAGGTCTCAGAGCCAACACATGATTGGAGATAATATACGGACCACCATTCACAACAGCATTGAAATCCTCAGCCCTTGTGAATTTAATGACATAATAGTCATTTTCAAGGTCTGTGATAGTAACCTTTCCTTTCTTTGCCCATTGAGCCTGGATCCTCTGGGCAAAATAATTGAAACTGATCCTTTTCCCCAACACAGTGACGATTAACGCCAATTTCCACTTCGATCTCATGACCCGCTTGTCATCTGAGGACAGCCGGATCCTAGGACACAGCGGGTTATCAGGCTCTCCATCCTCAGAATCGGAATCAGAGAGAAAATCCCCGGAATCATTCTCAAAAGCATCCACCTCCATCATGGGATCCTCCTTTGACACCCCTAGCAACTTATCCCTCCAGGAGGGGCCTCCCAAATCCACGGAAACTTCCGCTTGAGCGGCTTGCGTAGTCTGTGCGGCTTGCGCGGCTTGCGCGGCCAGCACGGCCTGCGCGGCCAACGAAAGTCGCACGACATGCTCATCCTGCTGGGGAGAGACGGCCGGTACTCCCTGTGGCCCAAGCACCGGAAGCGGCCCTCTAACTCCGGAATCATACGCGCGTCCCTCCGCGAAAAACGAGTCCAAGGCCGCGGCCGCGGCACCAACACCTTCCAGCCCCCGATCGGCCGCCGCATCCCTAGAAGCCCCCAACGGCACCGACGCACCCCTAGCACCCCCCGTCGAAACCGCCGAATCTGCCTCCCCACCATCCACCCACTCCGATCTACTCCTATCCCTCGACCGATCCCTCCGAATCCCGCTGCTCCGCCTCCTCCCCCGAGGAGATCCCTCGGATCTCCCATCATCCGCCGCCGCCCACGCCTCATCGATCTCGGAGACATTGCCCCGCCCGCGCCCCGCCACCACCAGATCCGACACAGGCCAGCCGCCTGCCTTCACCGACCCATCCCCCTTAACCTTCACGATCGCCTTGGTCATCGCCGAGAGAGAGAGAGAGAGAGATTTACTTTTCTTAAATTCTACTATTAGTTATAGTTAATTTAGTTATAACTAATTGAGAGAGAGAGAGAGAGAGAGAGAGAAAATTGAGTTATAAAATTGATCCTGTGTTTTAGAGAGAGAAGAGAGATCTGAAAGAGAGGAGATAGATCTAAAAGAGAGAAATAGATCTGAGAGAGAGAAGATAGATCTCAAAATTCTCCATCTTCATAAAAATTCTTCACCATGACAACAGATCTGAGAGAGAGAAGCCAGATCTGAAAAAGAGAAGATAGATCTAAAAGAGAGAGAAAGATCTAAAAGAGAAGAGATAGATCTCAAAACTCTCAATCTTCATAAAAATTCTTCACCATGACAACAGATCTGAGAGAGAGAAGACAGATCTGAAAAAAAGAAGATAGATCTAACCTTTAAACCTTATTCCATTAATATTATATTAAAATATAAATATTGAAAACTGTAATTCGTTATGAAAATCTACTGCCACATTTCAACTGCTAACCGATCTTTGTGTTGCTTCTTCAGTTTCCAACTTAAATTCTCTATCTCTAATAAAATCCTCAAATATAGATTTTTTTTTTTTTTTTGTATTTTCTGTTAACTTCTATTTCATAGTGTTTGATGCTAATAATTGAGGGAAAAAATATTTATATTTTTTTCGAGAATATATTTATATTTTTTCATATATACGTACGTAGTTGGTGCTTAATTATACATATAGAAAATTCATGTAGAAAATAAAACTGATGTTATTACAGTGTTGTTTATATATTTATAATAATTGCATATCAAAATAAAAAAGGCAAAAAGTATCATTAGGCCACTGATCTTTCATTTTTTGGTTCATTAAGTCCTTGATCTTTTATTTGGATACATTAAGCCATTGATCATTTATTTTTGGTTTCATTAAGCCCTTTATGACCAAATTAGTAAGTTATGAACATATAATTCTGTTAAAAATATTTTATTAACTTCATTTGTATTTGTAATTATTAAAAAATATATTTTTTATAGTTTGAATTTAGGTTTTTACAGCTTTCCTATAGCCACATTACACATCTAAAACTGCTTTCAGACAGTCAAAGTATACAAATTTCGAATCCAAATGCATTGAATAACAATATCTTAACCAAATTTTATGTTCAAAATTACTTTTTTTGGTCATCAAGGGCTTAATGAGACCAAAAATAAATGATCAGGGGCTTAATGTATCAAATAAAAGATCAAGGGCTTAATAAACCGAAAAATAAAAGATTAGGGGTCTAATGATGCTTTTTGCCAATAAAAAATGTTCATTTTTTTATGATGAGATTTAGGAGGTGTTTGGTTGCTGCTTTTTGATCTCATATTTGTCTTTTCACTTTGAAAATGAGAGTTTTAGGTGTTTAATTACGCACCTCCTGTTTGCTTTTTATAGCTGAAAAGTAGCTTTTTATAATAGCAGAAATCCATTGCTTTTTGAGAAAACAGACTTTTCAAATAACAAACAGCAAACCGTAACAGCAAACAGCAATATCAACAACAGGTAAAATAAACGGGCATAGGTCCGTTTGTTTTAGCTATTCATGTTTGTTGTTGTTGTTAGTTGTTGCCGAAATGTAGTACATATTAGTTATCTTTTCTGCAAAAAAAGCAAATGTTTCGAAAGTTTACCAAATACTTTTTATCTCTTGTTTAGTATTGAAAAACAAAAGGCAGTTCCGAAAAATGAAAATAAACGGGCATTTAGTGCCCGTTTTTTTCTATTTTTCGGAACTGTTTTTTTCTTTTAATTCTAAACAAGAGATAAAGAAAATGTTTGATAAAATTTCGAAATAGCTGCTTTTAGCAGAAAAGATAATTAATATCTAATATCTATCAGCAACAGTAAATAGGAACATGTGGACAAACCCGCCTTTAAAATTTTAAAATTCAAATTTAATATGTTTTTTTTATTATTTTGTAAGTAAAAATATCAGAATATCCTTTCAAAAAAAACATATCAGAATATCCCACACTATATAAAGAAATTCAGCAATATTTAGAGAATGATAGTTATCATTATAAGGAAAAAATTGATATTTACCAAAGAAAACAGTTAGATAATATTATTACATACACAATTTTTTTTGGAGAGATCATATATTCAATTATTAATTATGTAAAATATTTTCCCACTTTAGGGAAAGTGTCTGTTTTTTTTTGTTTGTTTGCATGATATTAACTGGAGGGACATACAAACTAGCCAATTAAGACAGCTGTCTCATATTAATAAGATTAAACAAATCAAAAGGCTCTTTTTAATATTTAATTATTTAATTAAAAAATGTTATATATAAGATCAAATGATATTTGATTTATAGTAAGTGCACTAGTATTATTCAATTAAAAAGATAATATATATAGGACAAATTTTTAGGCTTCAATTGATTGATGGACATCTTCTATATGTTAGATTTAGTTGGGATGATTCTTTTTTTATTTTTTTTTTTTTTTTGAACTGTGGGATGATTCTTTTTTATTATCATTATTGAAAAGAAACTTAGCATTAAACTGAAATTGGGGTTTATATCATTCTAAATAAAAGAAAATAAAAACATTGATACGTCTTGCTTTAAGATTTCCATTTGATTGACCGAGATCTGCCATACAACTAATTGATGAGTTGAGTAATGTTCATGTAGACCTTAATGAATGAATTTTGTCTTTAATTGTTAGATCTAGACTGATTAAAATCTTAGGGTGGAGATTTAAAGCATCCTAAGGCTGAGATTTAATCAGCATAGATCTAACGGTGAATAACCAAATTCAGTTTGGTTATTAGAGTCCATGTGAATATTTCCAAAGATGAGCTAGAATGTTTGCGTTCTGTCTCTCATGTATGCAGTTGAATCTTCTAAGGGCCTTGGTCACTTGAGCTATGTCTTTTATGAGCGAGTGAAGCTAGTTAGGATGGTCCTCATTTATGTTAATTAGTATGACAACTTCTAGTGAATCTGATGCAATTGATGTCGATTTGAAGCCTTCCTTCCTAGCTAATCTAACACTAGTGAGGATGGTGTGAAGCTATACAAGGGTGGCGGGTAACGAAAATCCTAGTGGCCCTCCTCCTAGCAACATAATGAATCCTTTATGATCTCTCACAACAAAGTCAAAAGAACTGGTGTTATCTGTTGGTCAGAATGATGCATCATAGTTAATCATCATCCATCCTGGTATGGCGGGGACTGTTGGTCCCTAATTCAACTATTGAGTAATTTACACCTTTAAAAACTTTTCTTACTCAGGTCAATAAAACACAGAGGATAATTTTCAGTACTGAAGGCAACTTCAGTCTACTGAGCTTTTCAGCACTTCAGTCTACTGAGATTACTTCAGCTTTGAAACTTTCCATTCAGAGGATAACTCTTTTATCAGAGGCTCTGAAGAGCTTATGGAAAATGATGTTATACACATAATATTCAGAATGTTAATATATGAGATAAAGATCATAACATGTAATATTCAATAGGACTAAAAGGCAGTAGCAAGGAAAGAAATTACTCAGTAGATTTATATTGGTTATGCCTCCTGCCTACGTCAAGTCCTTAGAATACCTTCTTATGAGTTTTAATCCACTACTGAACTCTTTCAGATGTAGAGAACAAACCTTTTACAAAATTGCCTAAGTCTAAATAAAGTATCTTCCTTCACTCAACACTTTACTAATTCAATTTGTGCTGCTTATATCCGAAGCAACAAAAAGACTATTGATTTACAATCGAAAGATACAATTTCTTCGGATAAGAAATATGTTTGAAATCTCTCTAATAAATTACACAAATATGAACTTGAGTTGTGTATTACACTTTGCTTTGTTTCTATATTTTTAGAATATATCTCATGTAAGCTTTTTGCACTTGTGAATCGGTACTTGTCTTTGCTCTTGAGCTTGGCTTTTATAGGCAGGGATTCAAACTAGTAGTTTGAATTCAGAAGGAGACCGTTAAGAAGAAACAAACAACCTTTGTTCTTCTCTAGAGCTTTTGATGGTTCTGTCTATTTTTCCAAATGAGGAAACTAATCATTTCAGCCTTCAAAAGTTCGTTGACCATTGGGAGCTTCAACCAGTGATCTTCTTCTGGTTTCTGATTCCGCAGGCTGCAGGCTGGTCATTTTCTGTTTTGGTGATTATAGATAAAGATGGGTAACTGGCAGAGATTTCTATTCTTTGTGTTTTATCCAGAACGAGCAAGCTTGTTGGAGAAGACGACATTGTTGTCTTCTTATAGATTCTAGACTGGGCTTTTATATGTTTCTGGACTTGGGTTGCTTCTGACTGGGCCTTTAATTTGATAAGGGCCCTTTTGTTTGAAAGTAGCCTAACATGCCTTGTACAATTTTTAATACTCAAGCAAAATTGTTAGTACATAAAGACATATATTAATTCTGAATCTTAAGGATCTATTTCCTTAAATGTAATTTATGTTATAATCAAAACTTTATCAAAATTGGATTTCAACAATCTCCCCCATTTTGATGATGACAAAAATATTCAGAGGAAGAAATGAATTTTACTTACTACCGCAGAATTGATGAACTTACGTTGTTTCTGGATACTCCCTATAAGGGTTGAGCTACTAAATTTTGCTAAGGAGAAAATACTCAGACGGTTAAATATTTCAATAGCAAAAACGTTCATAGCTAAATAATGAACAATGTCAGAGCTCAAAATATATCAGAGAATAAGATTTAAGCATAAGTATGAAATTTAAGTATAAAAGTAAGTCAGAGTAATTCATAATTATGTTGAGAGATAATTATATAGAAGAAGTACATTGCTAACTTATAAACCTATATCTAATGACCTAGACCCAGTTGAGTTGGATTTTTATTTAAGCTTGGGTCTTCTTCTGGTTTTTGCTGGTTCTGGTGCTTGGTCTTCCTCATTTTGTCAGCAGCAACGGGGCGAGAAGATATCAACGGAAGATGTGGATTGACGAGAGTTTAGCTGAACAGTGAACTTCTGAAGTTTTTTAGAGCTCTGAGTGAGTCCTGCTTTTATAGCATTGAATTATGTGACACCGTCATGAGAAAGAGTGTAGTAAGCTGCAGGGGAGAAATCTAGGAGTGTAAACTCGAACCTTGAACCGGCCCAAAAGCCCCCATATTGATGGGGCATTCATATCACCCAAATCATGTGGGTGATTCCCCAACCCTATGAGATTGGATTTGCACCCCTCATGCACGCGAGAGAGCATGACATCTAGTTATTAGTTGAAGGCTTATAAAGTCTTATTCCTTATAAACTAGAAAAAAAAAAAAAACTCCTCATATTATCAACGTGGGATGTGGGAAGTTTAAATCTCAAACCATTTCATGTGGTTCACTTTAAGTTTTTAATTTCTCATTGAGCTCTTGCCCATTTTGAAGTTATAATCTGAGGGCGAGCCTTGGCGCAACGGTAAACGTTGTTGTCGTGTGACCAAGAGGTCACGGGTTCGAGTCTTAGGAGCGGCCTCTTGCCAAATAAATTGGCAGGGGAAGGCTTGCCCCGACCCTCGCTCAGCGAGGACGCGTAGTGCGACCGGACCACCCTTTAATATATTGATATATTTCAGGTTATTCTAAACGTCACAGAACTGTTGATGTATTTTAAAAACATAATATTGCTTCACTAAAAAAAAATAAAAGTCAATCGGCTATGACCTAAAGAGTGGAGTTTCTTGAAATAATATTGTTAAGAATAAAAACAAATATAGAAATGTTTTCAAAATTTAACTAAATACATTACCAATTAATTAATTATATATCTTAACAGCTAAATGTCCATTAACGAAAAAAGAAACACTAATAGATCATGATTATATACTTTAGGTTATATATTCTTGTAACGTAGCATGCTAAATTTGTCGAAAATCACAATGATTATTAGTAAAAGTAAAGTAGCCATTAGGGAACATAAAGATATATTATTGTTGAAGAAACCCATTAAAATTAGAGGAAAAGAAAAAAGAGACAAAAGAGACAAAAAAAAAAAAAAAAAAACTAGTAATATGGATTATTAATTAAAGGTAAATAATTTATTATTATTCTTCTTTTTACCTAACACACTGTTTAATCCTTCTATTTTAAAAAACACATTATAAGATTCATATCTTTTATCAATATTAACCTCTTAATTCTTTTATCTAAAATTTTTTTAGCTTTTTAACCATTATATTTGGTATAAACAGACGGCCAGAAAATAACAAAGTAACATGATCATTTTGTATCTACTATAGCTATCCTGAAAGCTAAAACATGTTCGGTTAAAAATCTAAAAAAATAGACAAAAAGACCAAATTGTTAATATTGACAAAAGATAGAGATCTTATAATGTGTTTTTCAAAATAAGGGACTAAATAATATATTAAATAAAAAGACGGAGACTAATAAATATTTACCCTTAGTTAAATTTAAAACCTTAAAAACCAGACAGACAACAACAACAGAGGGAATATAAAAGATTAAAGAGAAACAAAGCCAAAGGTGTTCATTCTCTTTTATTCAATGACCAAAATACCTTCAACAAAGGGTAAAATTGGAAAGAAGGGGACAATTTAACTAATTAACAAATTAACCCATCAAGAATATTTGTTTAGAAAGAAGGGGACAAATCTGAAGGTATAGTACAACATTAAATACAATTTTTTATTATTAATATTATTATGGAAGATTAAGGTTTGGTATCCAATGCCCCTATCAACCAAACACAAGTAATAATGATACTATAAGTTTGTTTGTTTGTTTTAATAAAATTTTGTTACCTATTCAATTCACATCTATACCATCATTTGAATATATAATATACATAATTGTCCAAAATTTTAAATATATTAAAAAAATTATAAATTGTTCCAAATTTATTAAATTCAATTGAAAAATTTCAAAACTGGAATTATTTATAAAATTTAAATTTATGTATAATAGTTTTATACTAGAGTCAAAATCGAAACATTAAGGTTTAATAAATACCAAACTTATTGCAAAAAAAATTATAATTGAAACATTAATTTAAGAGATCTAGGGTTCATTTGTTTCACTTGTTTCTGTTTGTTGTTTGCTACTGCTGTTAGCTGTTTGCTGTTACTGATAAGTAGCAGATATTAGTTGATTTTTTTTTTATATAAAAAAACAGTTATTTTGAATTTTTACCAAATGCTTTTTGTCTCATGTTTAAACTTAAAATGCAAAAAACAGTTCTGAAAATTGAAACAAACGGTCACATAGATACCAAAGTTGTTACAAAAATTTATAACCAAAACATTAATTTAAAGGAATAAATACGGAAGTTATTACAAAAATTTATAATCAAAACATTATTTTAAAATTCCCTCAAAAAAAAACATTATTTTAAAATAATAAATACCAAAGTTTTTATAAAAAAATTGTAATGGAAACATTGATGTAAGAGGTATAAATATTGAAGTTATTACAAAAAATTATAACCGAAACATTAATATACAGAAATAAATATCGAAGTTGTTATAAAAAAATTATAACTGAAACATTAATATAAAGAAATAAATACAAAAAAAAATATAACCGAAACATTAAAACAAAAAATCTAAAACTATGAAATTTTTTAGATTTAAAAACTATACAAAAGAATTCAATATCAAAAAAAAATTATTTGTAAAATAAAAACCAATCAACTGAAAAATTTAAGGAAATTATCAAAATTAAAATCTTTAGATTGATGTATAAAACCAAAAAAATGCCATAAATGATTCTAAATCAATTAAAAACTGGATCTACGAGAAAAAAATTTCCAAGTTTAGAAACAAGAAAAAAAAAGCAGTGTTCTGAATGTATAAATAAAAACTAAAACATATGAAAACCAACTTAATAGAATATTAATATTCAACTTAGAGGGTGCTTGTTTCAGCTTTTTAGAGTAGCGTTTAGCGTTTTCACTGCAGTTTGGAGTAAATAAATAGTGTTTAGTTAGTAGGTTTAAAAAACATCAACTTTTAGCTTTTTTATGATATTCAACTTAATGTCTTTAAATCAATCAATATTGATCCCTAAATCCTTGGTATAAGGTTGGTGTAAAAAAAAAAAAAAAAATCCATCAAAGTAAAACAACATCTCAATGAATCAACCATGGGCGACTTGAGCATCATATTGTTAGAGAGAGACTCTCCTCCTTCTCTCTAACTTTCTTCTCATTTTTTCTTTTGTCTTCTTAGATCCCGTCCTTACCGCTATCCACCGTCACTTACTCCATTGTAGCTCTCTAAACAGATCTAGTTAGAGGAGGAAGAAGGAAGCTTGTCTTCCTTCTTCCTCCTCCAATTTATGTTTTAGTCTTCGTTTTCGTTTTAAATTACTTTTTCTTGTTCGTTTGAAATCTATATTTCTTCTTGAACTTCTATTTCCGTCAGATCTACAAATGTTCGCTATACTTCTTTCTTTTAGTCTTTTTTCGGTCTTAGCAAGAGCGGAAAAGCTTCATCTTGTCCGTAGATCTATAGATCTGCGTGGTTGCAAAAACAGAAAGGACTCAGATCCGAACATCCGGATGAGCCTAAATGATGAAGCATGAATTACAGAGGTTTTTCAACGGGAATTGACTTATGAGAAGAATATGATTTCTATGTTTGATGACCCGCGAAGCCAAACCGGGCCGAATTCATTACACGGGCCCAGCCCATACTTAGATCCATGGTCTAAGATGGGATGGGACCCGAATAGAGGAAACGGGTGAAGTGAGTAACCGCCCCGAATTCCTAAATGGAGCACTAAAACTCCCACTCAGGACAAACGATACCACGTTTGTTGCCACGAAAGCCACGAGAGGGGGCATGACCTAAAAAGGAGTAACCGCCCCCGGAACATGGCTTGGAAGGGGTAACCGCCCTCGGCGGTTACTTAAGAACACTTATAAAAAGCCCTAAGGCCAAAGGGGGAAAGGTACATTCACATTTTTCCCACAATACTATTGTCAATTTACCAACCCTCCTACAAAAACTGACTTGATCGTCGGAGAGTTTTCCCGGAGATCCTGTCTCCGGTTTTGTTTTGCAGGTAACTACGGCGGAGATCATCAAATCGGATCCAGCAAGTTATCATTGGTGCGGTGATCGTGGACCTTTTTTTACCAACATTTGGTTAAAGGTACACAAAGAACATATCAGAACCATCACGAACGACCGTCGTTACAACCAGATCCACTAGTATGAACTCAAGGGGTCCACGGATTACGAATTCGCAACCTGCAAGTACGCAGCCTGTGGCGCCTAGCTCGTCAAGCCCTTCGGGACAATTGAGTCCCTTATTGGAGGTTCAAGTGCAAAATGAAATGGAGATGTCCAATAGCGATTTTGTACAAATGGCAGGACAAGTCTTGGCTTCAAATATGAGCCAAGCGGTGGGGGATCGAATGATTAGTTTGTTAACCGCAATGGCCGATCATAATACTGCCGTGGCGGCTGCTCCTCAACAACCTGTTGTTGTCTCCACACAACCATCGACTACTGCCGCCATATCTGCGCTTCCGCAGCCATCTCGAGAGCTAACCCAGATAGGTCAGAGTAGTCGCATGAACCCACGCAGCCATCCAAGCAACTACTCGTACCACGATCCTAGTATGACGATCCATCCGACCTGGCAAGCATCCCAACCGACATCGGGAATGCCAGGAATCCTTCCACTACAACACACGGAACCCTTGGTTAACGGGCATTCAGAATTAATGGCGTCTGGGGCGAATACGTTTGGGCAGGAGCACACCTGGAACTTTGATCCTATAACCGGACGACGGCTAGAACCACGGCGAGAACAAATCTCAACATCAATTGGCGGGTGGATGCCACCTAGAGTTCACCAGCAGCGGATGGAAGAGGTTCGGCGAATACCCAATCTTGAGTTGGAAGATCAACTATGGAACATGATGGAGCGAATGGGGTACACGCCTAGGGCGAGAGCAGAGGTGCAGAGTGATTCGCCTTTTGCTCCGTCGTTGCGAGAATTTATACCAGATCATAGGATAAAGGCCCCGGCGATACTTAAATACTATGGGGATCCTAATTCTGATCTCGAGGCTCATGTCAGGAACTACAGAGAATTAATGGATGTTGCGGGAGCGAGTGAAAGTATAATTTGCAGATTATTCTCGACCACTTTGGGCGGAGCGGCATCTGATTGGTTTCGTTCTTTACCTGCTGAATCTATTCACAACTGGAATCAATACAGTCGTGATTTCTGTGCCAAGTTCGTGGGCTGTAAAGCGGCAGATGTGACGGATAGGCAGCTGAAGGAGATCAAACAGAGGAACTATAATTCCCTAAGGGAATTTGTTGTCGCATTCAACGATATTCTGGTGCGGTTACAGAACCCGGATATCGTGAGCATCCGCAACATCATGGCGGATGGAACCACGGATTGGAGCATGCGGGAGGAAATCATCCGCAATAAGCCGCGCACAGTGGCCGAACTCATGAAGATAGCAAAGGAATTCATGGAAGTGGACGATGTCAACAGAGAACATAGAGCTCAAACCCGAAGAGAGAGAGATGCTGCTAGATCCACTTCGGACAATCGATGCCAGACCCAGTCCAAGGGTAATTTTGTTCGCAGGGGCGATCGCTCCTTTCAAGGGGGAGGATATCAAACACCATTGAATACGACTCGCCAAGAGGTGTTACTTTGGATCGAAAAGAACCCCCTGAAGAAGGATGTGCGGTTCCCCGAGGCGAAAGGCCGAACTAGTTTGGGGCGATATCCTAACAAATATTGCAGGTTCCACAGATTGAACGGCCATGACACGAACGATTGCTATGAACTGAAGAAGGAAATAGAAAAGCTGATTGAGAGGGGCAAGCTAGGCCAATTCGTAAGAAAAGAAACGATTGATGAGAAAACAACGCTCCCGTATGAGGGAGAAGCAAGGCCCGAAAAGAAACAGAAGAAAGGGGTGATAAACATGATAGCTGGCAGGATCTATGAGCCGCCAACAAAAAGGGCTCGCCGTGAACAGCGAAAAAGCAACACGCATAGGGGGGATGCCCTCAATTACTCATTTGCGCGAATCACGGAGCCGCATGCGGATGCTTTGGTGATTACGATGGCTGTAGAAGGATGGGACATCAAGCGGGTCCTTATTGATACTGGCAGTTCTTGTAATGTTATTACTCGGACTGCATTCAACAAGTTGGGAATTAATGACGAGCGAGTGGAACATACATTCATGGATGTAACTGGTTTTGGAGGTCAATCCTCTCAAACAAGTGGACAAGTGGTGTTGGAAGCAGAAATGGGCGATAAGAATCTAAAATGGCGAGGTGATCTAGAATTCGCAATTGTTGATCTCCCGTTGGCCTACAACATAATTCTGGGGCGTCCGTTCCTATCGGAAACGGAATCGCTCATCTCAATGAAGCACTTGACATTACATTTGCCAACACACCAAGGGCGAGTCATAGTTGAAGGTGATCAACTTGTATCTCAACAAGCCTATACATTGTCACTTGAACCAAAGCCAGGTGAAGAGGATAAAGTTGATGAGAAGTTGCCGGCAGAAGCATTAGGAGAAACAGAACTATTCGCCATCTCAAATGACAAGAATGTACGAATAGCGGCAGGACTCCCCGAGGAAACGAAGAAAGCCATTACCGAGGTGTTGATCCAATGCGAGTCGGCATTCGCCGCTCCGAATGAGGTGCTGAAAGGAATAAGTCCAGATATAGCAACCCATCGTTTGAATGTGGACAAAGGTGCAACCCTAGTGCGACAGAAAAAGAGAGGACACGCTCCAGAGCGGCAGAAGGCGATTGAAAAAGCTGTGGCGGATTTGCTAAAATCAGATGCAATTCGAGAAGTCACCTATCCGGAGTGGCTAGCCAATGTGGTGCTAGTCAAAAAGCCAAATGGAACGTACAGAATGTGTGTCGACTTCAAGGATCTGAATAAAGCTTGTCTGAAGGATATGTATCCGCTACCTAACATTGATATATTGGTAGATGGAACTGCAGGATTTGAAGCTTTATCGTTCACCGACGTGAAATCCAGTTACCACCAGATACCCATGGAGAAGGCGGATGAAATCAAAACATCATTCATAACTCATCAGGCGACTTATTGCTTCAAGGTGATGCCCTTCGGATTGAAAAACGCAGGAGCAACATACCAGAGGATGATGAACAAGATATTTTCAGACAAGTCAGGCGAGAACTTCTTAATCTACGTAGATGATATGATCATCAAAAGCAAGAAGATGCGAGACCACCCGCAGGATATCAAAGAAATCCTGGAAGTGCTAATCAAATATGGCCTCAAGTTGAACCCAGAAACATGCACGTTCGGAGCAAGGGCAGGAAAATTCCTGGGTTTTATTGTTAGTGGCAAGGGAGTTGAGGCGAATCCTGAGAAGGTTAAAGCAGTAATGGAGATGAAAACTCCGAGGAACGTAAGAGAAGTACAAAGACTAAATGGGCGGTTGGTGGCATTAGGGCGATTCATATCATGCTCGGCTAGAAGATGTCTACCTTTCTACAATGCCATCAAAAAATCTAAGTCCTTTGAATGGACGCCGGATTGTCAAGAGGCATTTGAGGGTATAAAGCGACTGCTATGCTATCCGCCCTTAATGAGCAGGCCGGAGGACGGAGAAGATTTATTTCTTTACGTATCCGTCACCAGTATGGCGATATGCACTGTAATGGTGCGAGAAGAAGAGGGCCAACAATATCCAGTGTACTATGTGAGCAAGGTCTTGAAGGATGCAGAACTTCGGTATTCGAAGTTGGACAAAATGGCTCTCGCGGTGATAACCACGGCGGCTAGGCTAAAACCATACTTTCAGGCGCATACTATCATTGTGAGAACCGGAATTCCCATGCGGAAGGTACTGCAGAAACCTGACGCATCCGGCCGATTAATGGAATGGTCAATTCGCCTGGGGGAATTCGATATTCGTTACGAAGGAAGACCATCACTAAAGGGTCAAGTACTTGCCGATTTTGTGAATGAATTCACGTGGGATGAAGATGAACGTCCAAAGGCACAAAAAGAAGAGTGGAGCATGTTCACAGATGGGGCATTATCCACAGATGGGGCTGGACTGGGAGTCGTCATCAAAGGCCCGGAGGTTATTCGCCTGTACTATGCGGCAAAGTTAAATTTCAAAACTACCAATAATGCCGCAGAGTATGAAGCAATGATATGCGGATTGAAGCTGCTTAATGAACTTACGCCAGAAAGAGTGGTGATCTACATCGATTCTAAACTCATGATAAATCAGATCACAAAAAACTATCTAGTGAAACAAGAAGATCTGGTCAAATACCATCAGAGTTAACACACAAGGGAGTCGTCTGGGAAATGGTGCATGTTCCAAGAGGCCAAAACACAAAGGCTGATGAACTGGCAAAAGCAGCGGCGAGTAGAGAACCATGGAATCAAAAAGCATGCAATTTGGAGATAAGATCCGCACCGGCATTTGAAGTCGATCAGATTATGGTCATTGAAGAGCTGGAAGACGATGAAGATTGGCGGATACCTATCCGCCAATATCTGGAGCAGGGAGATTTGCCAGATGACAAAAGCCTAGCCAGAAAGCTAATTGGACAATCAGCGAGATACTCAATTCGAGATGGAACTTTGTATCGAAAATCATATACATGTCCATGGTTGAAATGTGTTAGCCGCAATGAAGGAGACTACGTACTGCGAGAACTCCATGAAGGAATGTGCGGCGCACATGAAGCATCCGCGGCGTTGGCAAGAAAGGTCAAGTTAATGGGATACTATTGGCCAAAGGTGATGGAGGATTCCCAGAAGATGGTAGCGGAATGTCACATCTGTCAAATCCATGCGAATGAAAAGCACGTTCCCGGAGCCGAACAAATCTCTATAATGACGGCATGGCCATTCGCAACATGGGGAATCAATATAGTGGGTCCATTCCCAGAAACGATAAAGAAAAGGAAGTACTTGGTAGTCGCAGTTGACCACTTCAGCAAATGGGTAGAAGCGGAGGCAGTAACCGCTCAAACACCTGAACGAATGATCGAGTTCTTACGAGAGAACATTATCATGCGATTTGGAATCCCGCAAAAGCTTATAACTGACAACGGCACCCAGTTCAACTGTGTCAAGTTCAAAGCGTACTGCGAAAGCATGGGGATCAAGAATCATTTTTCTTCCGTAAACCATCCCCAATCGAATGGTATGACAGAGGTTACCAACAGGGCCATGATTCAAGGTATCAAGAAGCGGCTAGGTGATAAAAAACAGGTTGGGCGGATGAGATACCCCATATGTTATGGGCATACAGAACTTCTGTAAAAGCAGCAACTGGCGAAACACCTTTCTCGCTGGTTTATGGAGCCGAAGCAGTCCTACCTGTTGAAATCAAGTCGCCTACAGATCGAATAATTTATTATTGCGACACACAAAATCCTATCAACATTAGAGATGCATTGGATTCTGTTGAAGAACGAAGAGAAAAAGCTTACATGCGAATGGCAGTGTACCGCAATAGAATCAAGAAATATCATGACAGAAGGGTGCGAAAAGTGATAATCAACGAGAACGACTTGGTCTTGAAAAAAGCGGACAAAATACAATCCAGAGATGGCAAAGGCAAATTAGGTGTCAACTGGATCGGACCATACAGAGTATCCAAGAAGCTGGGACCATCAACTTTTGAAATAGAAGAAATGGGCGGAAAAAAGCTCCCGCGCACCTGGAATCTAGAAAATCTGCGCCTATATAAACGGGCCGGGTAGTTCAGGGAAATGACGAGTACTCTTTTTCCTTTTATGAGTTTTTTCCCACTGGGTTTTCTAATAAAAGGTTTTAATGAGGCTTTGATCCCGCACATTTCATATACCAATGTAACAAAAAGTCTTTTCTTTTATCAATAAAGATATTCAATTGTTGCATACGACGTTTGAGTGCGGATCCTTTTTAGGACAACCACTTCAGTGTGTTATCTACAAACAAAAGGCGCGTAAATCGCGCAAAAACCTTATGGTTAAACTTAAAAACACATAAATGTGTTGCCTATTAAGAAAGGCGGATGCATGATTACGCATCACTCGCAAAAACCTTATGGTTGAACTTAAAAACACATAAATGTGTTGCCTCTTAAAGAAAGGCGGATGCATGATTACGCATCACTCGCAAAAACCTCATGGTTGAACTTAAAAACACATAAATGTGTTGCCTCTTAAAGAAAGGCGGATGCATGATTACGCATCACTTGCAAAACCTTATGATTAACCTTATGATTATATTATTTTCGAAAGAAAAATTATAAGATAAGGCATAAAATTAAGCGAATTAACGAGTACTCAAAAAATTGCAAAAAGGGTCTGGCCACCCTAGCGGAAACGAAACTAAACTACGAGGAAATACAAATATGGAGTTGGCAAAAGGTCAAGGGTCACGTATGAAAACAAAGGGCAATAAGGAATAAAGCAACAATCGCACGTATAGGTAAAGCGGCAAGCAAAAGAAAATATATATATACGGGCAGTTTGTTACATACAACAGTCCAGATATAAATCAAACTATGCTACAGCTTCCTCTCCTTCACCCCTATGGCCCTCCTCGCCTTCAGCGGCTCCCTCATCTCCTCCAGTGGGCAGATCTGCTTCAAGCGAATCCTCAACCCTCGAATCAGTAACCGCTTCAGAGGGCGGTACCTCTTGCTCAGGCTGAGAAAGGTCTTGTGGTGCCTCTTTTTCCGCGTTCTGAGTAGGGATCTCTCAGCTAATTGGAGGGTTCTGAAAACTCTGCCAATCTAAGAAGAGTACCTCATCCATATCAGCATCCTCGGCTTCCAGCTTGTCCCACTTCTCAGTTAGATCCTTTTCGGGGATGGGAACCTTGGGGCGGCTAAGTACTCGATCTGGATGCCCATGCTCATAAGCAGCATGAATTCGCTCCCCATACCAATAGATGCGAGCACCATCTTCGGCTAGAATCTCTTCAGCTTTCTTCTTTTGCATCTCCAGAGCCTCCTTGGATGAATTTAGATCATCAAGGACCTTGTGCAGCTCGTCGGACTTAGCCTGGAGGGATCTGAGAGCTTCCTCCTTCTCGCTCATAACCTTTTGACAAGCGCCTTCAAGAGCCTTTACCTTCCCTTGGACATCATCATAAAGCGACTTCTGAGTCGCCAATTCAGTACCAAGGTTCTCCAACTCTTTAGCGCGTTCAGCGTCCCTTAGGAGAGCACCCTCCGCGAAGTTAATAATCTGCATAAAAGATGATTCGCAGATAATAAGAGCGGATAGAAATGTGCGGTTACTACAAATGCAAGATCCTTGAAAGAGAATATCACAAGTAACAATATACCTCTATGGCCCGCTTCTCAATCCCCTCCATAGCAGTAGGAAGCGGCACTTGCTCTCGCACGCGGGAAGCAGAGGGGAGTCGCCCAAGGACATTGCATATGGAAGAAACAATGTCCCTACACGAGAAGCTCACAGCCATGCCAAAAGTCCTAGTCCACCACCCGCTGATATCGGGAATTGGCTGCGAATGCATAAGGAGAAAGATCAGGAGAACAGCAGATAACTCATAAGGAAAAATTAACAACATAAAAAAGGGGAATAGATCAATATACCTCGTGGATTGGTGTACTGCTTTTTCCTTTGGACGATGCGGATACAGGTGTACCGCCAACAGTGAGGGACACAGAAGCGTTTTTCTTTCTGGGACGAGAAGACTCTGTATCCGCAGTATTCTTCCGCTTCCTAGTTAAGGGAAGGTCCTCGGAAGCAGAAGCTGGACCTTGTGAAATGGAGGCCCTTGCGGGAGAAGCTGCCTCGATAGAAGTAATCGCCCCTCCAGGAGAATTCGCCCCTGCGACTGAAGTGTTTCCCTCCATTCGCCTCTTCCTTCTCGCTAGGGCTTTAGCCTCCCGATCTGCAGCGAGTTGAGATAAAGGATCACCCCTGCAAAGGGTTAAAAGAAATCATCAACTTGGAAATAAAAAGTACCTTGTACAAAAACGCGATAAGGGATATAGACAACGTGATCCCCCTCGCGATAGGCAATCGCCACTCGGCTCCTTAGCATGTGGAAAGCCTGATCATATGTCCATACAAAGGGAGGAGTACCCTTCAAAAACTTGATCACAGCGGATTCTTCCTCGCTGGGGTAACCGAAGTTCAAACTCTTTACATTTGGTCGGCCCCAACGGCGAAGGAAGTTCGGATTCCCTTCGTGAAACTTGATGAAGAAATAAGATCGGTCCCACTCGCGGATTTTGTTCAGCTTCTCGTCAAAACCATAGTAACCGCTCTGACGGATGAAAGTAAAATACCCCGCCGAACTTTTGAAATGATGAAGCTTGGAGAAAATTTTGAGCGAGAAGGGAACCTCCAGACAATCCGCCAGAAATTTGTCCAGAGTTAAATCGGCCCATCCATTGGGATGCAACTGACCGGGTGCGATTCCATAACCGCCAAGGACGGAGGCAACCTCATCCGCCAGCGGATACGTGAAGCCGCAGATGATCTGGGCGACGAAAATGGTGAAATACCCCTTTGGGTAGTCGCCCGGTCCTTTATCCTCCCCAGGAATAAGGGTTTCGAGGCCTTGGAGCCAAGGATACTGCTTCCGCAAATCGTCAATTGTCTCTTGACAAACTAGACTTCCCGACCTGTCCTTCTTCGGTAATAAACGGGGGATTGAGACAGGTGGCAGAATCAACTTTTTAGGGTCAAAACCTAGGCCCTCATCGGTTGTATTCGCCAGGTGGAGGAAGTCGGCGGGATGAGAATCAGACCCAGGAGAGCTGGTTGAAGCTTCATCAACCATCTCCTCGACCTCATGGGAGACCTCGCGGACGTAATTTTCGTCGAATGGTGCGAAGTCGAGGTCAGGGTTCGACATATTGATGAAGGAAAATGAACAGAAGTAAAGAATCGAGCGAGGTACAAATTATGGAAAGGAACACTTACATATGAAAGACGACACAGAGAAGAACGGACGCAAAAAGGTGGATGCCAGAAGAGAAACGACGCAAAAGGTGGATGCCGGAAAAGAAACGACGGGAAAGGGAAAGTCACAATTTTTGAATTTTGAAAATCCCGACAAAAACGAAGAGTCTCCTATAAAAAAGACCCTAAAGGGCTCTTGCCAAACTAAGGGGGGAGGCATGTGATGACCCGCGAAGCCAAACCGGGCCGAATTCATTACACGGGCCCAGCCCATACTTAGATCCATGGTCTAAGATGGGATGGGACCCGAATAGAGGAAACGGGTGAAGTGAGTAACCGCCCCGAATTCCTAAATGGAGCACTAAAACTCCCACTCAGGACAAACGATACCACGTTTGTTGCCACGAAAGCCACGAGAGGGGGCATGACCTAAAAAGGAGTAACCGCCCCCGGAACATGGCTTGGAAGGGGTAACCGCCCTCGGCGGTTACTTAAGAACACTTATAAAAAGCCCTAAGGCCAAAGGGGGAAAGGTACATTCACATTTTTCCCACAATACTATTGTCAATTTACCAACCCTCCTACAAAAACTGACTTGATCGTCGGAGAGTTTTCCCGGAGATCCTGTCTCCGGTTCTGTTTTGCAGGTAACTACGGCGGAGATCATCAAATCGGATCCAGCAAGTTATCAATATTTGTTGTATTTTTACCTTTTATGGTTATTATTGCTCTTGTAGTCTTATATTGCTCTTTGTAGTCATTTCTCTTCCCTTTGTGGAGCTTATACTGGCTATAGCCTGTATGGGTTTATTTTCGTGCTGTATGTTGTACCTTTTATATCAATGAAATGAGATATGGCATTTTTATCAAAAAAAAAAAAATGAATCAACCATGAGCGGCTCTGATACCACATGTTGAAATTACTTATTAGAATTAGATCCACAAGCCACAAGATCATAAACTCATATTAATTCATCAAGATCTAAAGTGGAAATGTACATGAATCCATAGTGCATCAAATTAAAGGAAACCAGAAATGCGGTTGATTAGTCTTCTAGGACTAAAAACAACTAACACATTACATTTGATAGAGGATGTTGTAGATTTAAAATGCTAATGTCATAGGGATCATAACCCTCATTTTACAGTGAAAACCTAATTGTTGCAACTTGCAATTATTATTCTGCCTACCATAGAATTAATATATTGTAACTAGATATCTATACATGAATAGGGTCATACATATTATATATGACTTGGTTCGTAAACTAAAATAGATCACTTAACGGACCAATATATGATAGCTCATAATTTACTATATTATACATGTAAAATCTATATTATAGATTTTAATTCAACACAGTGTCACACCCGACCCTAAACGACCTCAATCAGCATCGGACGTGAAATAGAAAGATCATAATCAATACTTAGAAGTCTCCAATTTATCCAAATATCATTATATTATAATTGCAATACCAAAGTTCTAACCATAATTCTAACAATAAGCAACAACTTCCGATCCTTGCCTAATCGGTCGGTAACCTTCTCTCTATCATGTACTTTCTCACCTAAAAACATTAAAACATTTAAAAACGTGAGACAAAAATCTCAGTAAGCAATTATCAACTATAAAAACCAACTTTACTTAACATAGCTCTATATATACATTTATAAAGGGATTTAATCAAAACGTTATAAAATATACTTAAAACTTAAGTTTATAATATAATAATCAAAACCTTATAAAATATACTCAAAACTTAAGTTCATAATATAGTCAAAGTAGTAAACCAAAAACATATAAAATATATAATATTGTATCCATCCTCGAATTCCACCCGTGTAGATCATACAATCATAACAATGTCGAGATATCTCATTTATATCTCGTTCCTTGCCTAACAGTTAGGACTACCAGCCGTGCACTCTGGCCATACCGCCATTAGATATGGTCTTACAAATACAACTCCTACCCCGGGCAATCCTAGATGGACAAAACCATTTAATCTTTCGAAATATCACAACTCATAAAAATCATATTTGGACTTCAATCCAAAATAATAACAACAATAACCGCAACAGATTTCTCAATCCAAAAACAATTCGTAAGAAATCATCAAATTCATTTTATTCAATATAAATATACATTGAAACCAAAAACATATATGTATATATGTAAATCAATCAAATTAAGCCTTAAATCAACATAATCAAGTAAAATCTGAAATTCACATAGAAGCATAGTCAATAGCTTCAGTTGAAACCATAATTTCACAATAAAAGCAAGATCGTGAAAAATCCCAATTTTACAAAATTACTGCATAACCTTAAAATATCAATTTCTGAAACTCTTTGATTATATATACAGTAAAACCTTCCTAAATTAATACTCGATAAATTAATAACCTCTTTAAAATAATAATTTCTTCTGGTCCCGATTTGGGTCAGATCACTAATTTTATACTCGATAAATTAATATTTGTATAAATTAATAAAATCTCATGGTTCCAACATTATTAATTTATAGAGGTTTTACTATATATATATATAACTCAAAATATAGTTGATAGTTACTTACCTTGGCTACTAATTGAAGAAAATATACCCGATCGATTCTCCTCTAAATTTTGTCTAAGACGTTTCCCCTCTAAAAATTTCCAAAACTTAAAAACTCTTTGGTTAGGACTTAGATCTATACATACGAATGTTATGGTTTAAATTTCGAGTGATTCGGACGGTCAAATCTCCGTAAATCAAAAAAACGGTGGCAAAACGGTCGAAGAACGATGAACTGAGAAAAGAAAAAAAAAACAGAAAAAGGAAAGGATAATCGTGAACCACCCCTTGGATTATATGTATATCCAAATCCGGCAAAGATCTTATTTGATCCTCTATCTTTCTATAATCTTTTAAAATAACTCTAAATTTTTAATTTACACATAAAACCATCGAATTGACCCCAAACTTTTTCTATAGCACCAAATTAACCTCACACACCCAATAATTATCATATATACTAATATAAAAATATAAATTTTAAAAAGTTAGACACGGACGTGACACACAGTCCTCTTTTATACCCTAAAAAAACATAAAATAGTAATTTTATTTTACTATTACTTATCTAACTATTTTTTAACAGATCGCAATACTTTAAAAAAAAAAGAATGCAATAAACTATTAACGATAAAAAAAAAATAGAAACTTTATAACATGTATTTATTAGGTATTACACACATTTGACTCCTCAAATTATGTTTCTAAATCAAATAGGATTCTAAACTATCAAAATCATTGATCTGATTCCTGAACTAAGTAAAAATCATTAATTGAATATTTATTCTATCCTAAAATCAGAAACTATAATATTTAATATAGACTGTAATAATCTCTGTGTTGGGTTAAAATGAGTTTGAAGATGAAGATCTGAAACTATTCAATATAATGATTTTTAAATTGAAGATTTTTGTTTAGAATGAAACTCAATTATTTAGTTCAGATATTTGCTTAATGATTTCGATAGATTAAGATTCTAACTCATTTTAAAGTCTTTGATAATATAATAAATAGACAATGGGATATTATTTATTATTTATTATTTATTTTTGAAAAAATGGGATTATAGGTATATATATATTAGAGACGTAGGTGCAGAAAAGTAACCAACTGGTTTGTCTTGTGGTATATAAATGTAAATAAGCATAATAATGGAGTTAGAAGTATGTCACTATCTCGTTTGTCATGTGCGCTGCACCTTCTTCTGCATTTATGCTATTCAATTTGCTCACCTTATTATATTAGAGACTAAATAATTTATTAGTTTTTTTTTTTTTAACATATTATATGGTGTTTTTATTTTCCTAAACATACTATCAAGTAATTTGTTATTATTAATTTTTTTTTTACCATTCTGTCTTTTTTTTTATAACCGTTATACAGATAAATAGAAAATAATAAAATAATAGAATCATTTTGTATCATATATATGACTTTCGTGAAAATTAAGCTATATTTACTGAAAAAAATCTAAAAATCTACATACAAAATGACCAAAAAATATAATGTGTTTTTTTAAAATAGATAATTAAACAATGTTTCACGTCAAACGGTGGAAATAATAAATTATTTACCATATATATAGTTATAGAATACCTATAATATGCATTTAATAGAATATTGGTTAGATATATTTAGTTGAAGAGTACATACAGATGGGGATGGGGTGTCCCTAGCTAGCTAAGTTTTCATTTGCTGGTTTTACTTAGCGTCAAAGTCCAAATATACATATACAAATCCTATTCTTTTACTAACATTTTCTACTAATTAATATATTTAATTATCTCTTAGCTTAGGATCACATTTTTATTAGGTGTTACGTTATGAAATACTACCAACTGGGACAGTATCTCACTGCCAGAAAATTAAAATTAAAATGATATTGAATAGAATATGATCATTTATATTCAATCTATATAAAATAATTATAGTACTGATTAATTAAATTAAATTAATCCCTTCTAAATTCCAATAAAAATTTATGACCTTGAGTACTTTAATTGAAGTTTTTTTTTCTTTATAGATAAAATAGAAAATAAATAAATGAGTGCATATGATCATATAGTCAATATGTACTATATGTATTTTACTGAAAAAAAAAAAAAACTAGATTCTCGAAGAAATTGGGAAAACCTATTACTAATAATTGATTACAGAAAATTTTCACCATGATGTCATTAGAAAAAAATTTACAACATTTTGGAAATATCTATTGTCTTAGAGCTACATAAATAAAATAAAATACATCTTATTTACTCTATTTAAAATAAATTACTATAGATTTACCCAACTTATTTCACCGAGTGAAAAATTTCACAAATTAAATGTTATGAAGCATTAAGGTGTTGATAAGAATATATACACTTACTCTAACAATCCTATAATCTTGTTTTTTTAAAGCAATCTTTTAATCTTGTCAATTCACTGTTGAATGCAAAAACTGAAAGTGAATATTACAAATCAATTAATGACGGTTTTTTTAGGAGTAACCTTGCATTAAATAGGAGAATCATTCAAGACAATGTAAAATAAAAGAGGAAAATCTTCTATTAAGATTTGAGAACAAGAGAGAATATGCACCCACTTAGTTAGCTCATGGATAACTGATTTATTCTCATACACAAACCTAACCAATCTGAAGTGTGCCTCATCTCTGATAGTTTGTGCGATAATGTCCAAATAGCTTAAATCATTAGCTTTTAGGATCAAGTCAATGACATTCTTGCAATCGAAGGCAATGAGTATCGAGAAAAAACCACAATCCTTATCGGTCGTAACCGCGTGCATGATAGCCAACATCTCACATGAAGAACAGACCAACAAAAACTAATAAGGTACACAAAACTCATAAGAGAATAAAACTCACTGCACACACCTTACCGTTATCCGTACAAGCCGCATCACAATTCACTTTAATTAACAATGCTTCGCGGGTGGGGATATATCGAGATATACCACTATTGGCACCAATGGCAATACTCCACTACATCAGCCCAGTAATCCAATTTACCACTAATCCAATTCGAAATCATCGACTTCACTACACAGATAACCAACACAGTACCTATATATTAGAACCCACCTACCTCAATTCATACCGACCAAAATCAACCACCCCCTCCACAACCAAACCCAAACAAATTCCATAACATGGTAACTCGATCACAAATGGGGACTTTACAACCTAAAGCTTATGTTGCAGTTGTAGAAATCGATACTCCCACATGTTATAGCAAAGCACTACACAAAAGTGAATGGCGAGAGGCCATGAGTGCTGAATATAACGCTTTGATCAACAACGGTACGTGGGAGCTCGTGCCTTGTTCAGAAGCAAAAATTTGAGTTTGGTGTCGATGGGTCTTTCATGTGAAGTTGAAAGTCGATGGTATATTAAACGATTACAATGCACGCCTAGTTGCCAAAGGGTTCCATCAAGGACCGAGCCTTGAGTTTGAGCAAATATTTAGTTCGATAATTAAACCCACAACAATTCGTGTTTTACTTTCACTTGCTATATCTTGTGGTTGGAACATACGTGAACTCGACTTGTCAAATGCTTTCTTACATGGCACAATTGAAGATGACCTTTATATAGAGCAACCTCTAAGGTTTGTAAGCCCCCAATTTCCAACACATGTCTGTAAGCTCAAGAAGAGCATGTATGGGCTCAAGCAAGCTACAAGAATGTGGCACCAATGTCTCACAATTGCTCTATCCGGTCTTGGTTTTCAGTGTTCGATAGCCGACCCATCCTTGTATTATCTTTGCATTAAGAACGTGCAATTTTTCTATTTGATCTACGTAGATGACAATTTAATTATGGGGTCAAATGATGGAGCTATAAAATGTCTAATTGATAAACTTCAAAGCAAATTTGCCATTTGGGATCTTGGGAAGCTTGATTACTTTCTTGGCATTGAAGCAAAATAGGGCTCCAAAGCACTACACTCAAATCAACAGAAATATATTCGTGACCTTCTTTCACATGCTCAAATGTTAGGAGCAAAATCAATTTCCACCACGGTATGCTCATCTACAAAGTTGACAGTTGATAATGGCGATCCATTTGAGGATCCATTTTTTATCGTAATATTTTAGGTGGGTTGCAATATGTAACCATCACCCAATCAGATGTTAGTTTCTTTGTCAATAAGATTAATCAGTATATGCATTGTCCGGTGATCGAACACTGGAAGACAGTAAAAGGATCCTACAATATCTCTAGTCTATCCCTACACATGGTCTGATTTTTTGCAAAGGTGTCACACTTGACCTTACTAGATTCATTGATGCTGACTAGGGAGCGGACCATGATGATCGGAAATCAACATCTGGATTTGCTATTTTTTGGGCTTGAATTTGGTCTCCTGGCGTTCATTCAAGCAGGAACTGTCTCACGATCATTGACTAGGGCAGAATACCGGGCACTAGCCTACCTCATGTCTGAAACTCTCTGATTATGTTAACTACTATGGGAAATTAGTCACTTCTCTTGCAAACCATAATTACTATTATGTGATAATTTAGAGGCCACGTACTTAACTGCTAATCCAATATTCCATGGGCATTCCAAGCATTTGGAAATTGATTTCCACTTTGAATGTGACAAGGTTACGAAGCATGAACTTAAGGTTTCACATTCTGATCCTTAATTAAACGGCAGACATATTCACAAAGCCCATATCCAAGGTGCAATTCCTTGCTGTAAGGGACAAGTTGAAGGTCATCCCTCCCTTCACTTGCAATGGGTAATAGAGGTCGGCCACACTCATTTGAATCAGTCTCCAACTAATTCAAATTATGCAAATATTTTTTAGATAATATCTCATATTACTTAGCTAATATATGTATTTCAAATAGCTAGGAAATCATTAATTTTCTGTTGTAATAAATACATTTGTAATCCCTTTATAATCCTTTACTTTCTTCAATGTAAATCACGTTGAATCTGAAGCTTTCACGAAGCACCGCTAATTAGCACCGCATTAGGAAAGCTCTTCTCTTCGTGTCTCAAACAGTTGTGGCCCACCATATCATCTATATCGTATAAAATAATCAAAAATCCATCTTAGGAAGATTCTGCCTCACAGTCTTCACCTACGTCATAACTGAGTCGTTGTGAAGTTTATAAACATTAACACCTCAGCCCATATCCTTTCATATCCCTTGGGTAACATTTCAAATTTTCAAATTATGCAATAGTGAATCCCCATTTGCACCACCAACATAGATCATCCACAACAACACATCGATGATGGAGATTATCAGGGCAATGAAGGGAGTTGTGACATACGGACCACATAAAGTGAATGATCTTTGGAGGGATACCAAATTTCCACAGAGAGCTTTCAATAAATTATCAGGCCCTAATGACGAGCATTTATTACCTGCCAACACCCTGTTCATACTTAATGTAGCCTTCCAACAAAGCGTCATCCCATAGTCTCAGGTGTGAGACTCGGCCCAAAAGAGGCTATCCTTTCCAGGCCTACTTTGAAGTGGAATGCAACAAATCATGACAGTGTCTTCCATAGAGAAACAATGATTAATAAGATTATGATCCTAGGAGGATGACTCCACATCTATCAAAGAAGAGATGAACTCAAAAGGGGGATTCTTATAAACAGAGAGAGGAAGACATCATGGTAATCTAGGGACCCAATGAGATGCCATAATATGAACCTTTTTGCCAGTACCAATCCTTTAAATACCGCTTTCCAGAAACACCTCTCACACACTCAAAAGATTACAACATACAAAACTATCATGAGCCCGACACTCCACATCAAAGATACTTGTGTTCCACATATACTTGCTATAGAAAACCCAAAAGCACAGTGAGTTAGGTTTGCTTATGATTCTCCAAACTTGCTCGCAATACTTGATTAAAATATAATAAATGTCGAAACCCAAGCCCCTCATCCTCATTTGCAGCACACAATCTACCTCACACATTGCCCTGAAGCTCGCTCATCTTTAAATAGCACTTGTTTGACTTTGTTGCACTCCTTATAAGAAGCCCGATAAAATATTAGTGAGTCATCCGTAAAAAAAAGTGAGAAACAGTGATCCCCCCTACACTCGTCCAAATCCCGTGCAATGATTGATCAACTTTTGCTTTCCTAATCATATTAGATAACGCTTCCGCAAAGATAAGAAACAAATAAGGTGATGATGTCGATTCTTAAGATATATCCATCAAAAATTCCTATCTTAACTTATTGATTCAACGAATACCAAAATAATTGGATAAAGTATAAATTCCAAAGATTTTTTTCAAATTGATTTTTAATAGGTAATAAATTATTCTCCTGTAAATTACATTTTAAAATGTTTATACTATCGAAATTCGAGGGAACAAGATAGCTAATTGTTTAACTAGTTGGGCAAAAACAATTTATGCTCCAATTATCCCGATGGAGGATTACCCTCATTTGTAATGATGTCTCTTTGGCCATTGATTATTATATTGATCTCTTCATATATATATATATATATATATATATATATATATATATATATATATCGAGGTAAAAACAACAAATTACACGTTCTTCTAGCAAAACAGAAGCAGTCATAAAAGCATAAGCAGTTAAGTCATATCCAAATCTTTGTGTTGGTCTGGATACTCTTCTTTCCCTATCCCTCAATAAATTATAATCAGCAGTATTGTCTTGATGATCGGGTTCCTCATCAAGATGATTTTGATGTTCCTCAGCAGGTTTGTTTTCAATATCTTCGAGATTTGCATCTGCTACAGGTGATTCTTGCTGAGGATGAAGCTCCACCTCAACTTGAGTAATATGAGTTTCTTCATGCTCAGATAATGGGACTGTTACCTCATTTGTTGTCTTATCCTAAAAATCAAACTCATTAAAAGTAACATCTCTACTTATTAAACATTTTTATCTCCTAGCTCGAGACACCATAGTTTGTATCCCTTGATCCCATCAGGATAACCAATGAAAATGCACTTGAGTGCCATGGGATCCAACTTGCCTTGCTTAACATGAGCATAGGTAGTACAACCAAAGACTTTAAATCTTGAGTAGTCTGTGGAATGGTCAGACCATATTTCCATTGGTGTCTTAAGTCCTGTTGCAGTGGATGGGCACCTATTAATCAGGTAACATGTTGTCTTTACAGCCTCATCGCAAAAGGAGAGTTAGTTTATCATGTATCAGCATGCACCTAACTCTCTCTCTCCATGATTGTTATATTAAACCTCTCAGCAAGGCCATTTTTGCTGAGGGGTGTGAACAACCATGAGATGTTTTTGAATCCCTTTAATACTGCAAAATTCATTGAAAATGTCAGCACAATACTCAAGGCTACTATCGGTTCTTAGCCTATTTACTTTATTACCAGTTTGATTTCAACTTGGGCTTTCCAACTCTTAAAACTAGCAAAAGCATTACTCTTATGCTTGAGTATGTACAACTATACTCTCTTAGAGTAGCCATATATGATGGACATGTAGTATTTACTTCCCCCCATGTGATGACACTCTAGATGAGCCCCAAAAATCTAAGTGTACATAGTCAAGAATGCCTTCTTTTTGATGTGATGCCTTATGAAATTTGTTCATGTGTGCTTTTTCATAGACACAATTCTCACAGGACTCCATCTTGTCGAGTTTTGTCCCACCAAAACACCCTTTCTTTTCCAGTTTATTGATCCCTCTTTCACTCACATGGCCAAACCTTAAGTTTCATAACCTTGCCATCTTATCCCTGTCAATAAGATTAACAGATCCAACAACAGTAGTGCCTTCTAGAAAATATAGATTATTCATTCTTACACCTTTCAAGACAATGTTAGAATTTTTAGAGACTATTAAATCACCATTCTCTGTTTTGCATCAATAATCTTGATTGTCTAGAGTTCCTAGAGAAATCAAGTTTCTCTTGAAATCAGGAATATATCTTGTTGAAATACCTTTCCACATGATTTTGATTTGACAAAATTATTTAAGTTAATCCCATAATTAAACAATTAAATTTAAAGTGCTTTGATTTAATTGTACTAATGTGTTTGTTCAATGTTGAGTAAGTTAACTAACGAGAACATGAACTGAGAGTCTATAAAAGAAAGACAGAACAAAGTCAGCATAGGCAAGTCACACAGCAGAAGCTAAGTGGAATGCAACTCAGTTTTGCGAAGGAAATGTCTTCTTTAGAAAAGCTTGAAGGCGAAGCCGCTAAGTCAAGCTGCGAAATAATCAAGTCAGCGTCAAGGATCCGTCAACTTGGAAGACAAGGTCTGACAAATTTCTAAAACAAATCAGAAGCCTCGAAAATCTGTTTTAAGGACCCTTTCGAGACGCATGGACCATCTGACTTTTTCTAGAAGACAAACCTAGCGTAAGAAGACAAATCTGGCATAAGAAGACAAACCTGTCACCTGTCCAAAATCAGAAGACATGATTGGCCTGCAGCTCTGGAAGCTGACCACATGATGACGAAGAAGACCGTTTTTCTCACAACGGCTATGTCGGAATTCAAATCATTGAAGCCACAAGATTGCTATAAAAAGGCTAAATCATCACTTGGATCACACACACATACATACAATTACATACAGACAGAAAAAGAAAATCTTCACGAAGTGAAAATCCAAAATAGAAGCTGTCTGAAAAGAAAAAAAACAAGCTCTTACACCAAACTCCAATCATTGTGTAAAAGTCTAGAGTGATTTTATTCATCTAAAGTGTTCTTCATTTAGTGAGAACAAATTCTTGTATCATTTGTAAAAGGTTAGAAAAGCTGAGTACTCAGTTATAGTACTCAGTGGTAGAGAGAAGCTGAGTACTCGGTTATAGTATTCAGTGGTAGATAGGATTGAGTAGACGAATAGAGGATGGTACTCTTGCATACTCAGTTGCTATTGTAAAAGGTTTGTGCTCTACCTTTAAAGAGCTCAGTAGAGGATTGAAAAAGCTCGGAGGGATTCCAGGGACTGGACGTAGGCGGAGAGGCCGAACCAGGATAAGTCTGCTGAGTAACTTCTAACCCTTCCTATTGATATATATATATGTATGTGTTGCTTGCTTAAAATTACTCAGTAGATCATTTGTACAAGCTGAAGCTGAGTAATCTGAGTGATGAGTTGGAAACTGACTTTAGTGTTACTTCCCAACTCACAATTGAAACAGCTCTAGTCAGTATCTGATTAAAGCTGTCTCACATCACACTCAGCCTTGCTGACCTGAAACTAAGTTAAATTATCAAACATTCAATTAATTCAGCATTATTAAGCGAAAAAGTTATATTAGTTCCTAACCCCCCCCCCCCCCTTGGAACTAATCATATCACGTTACACGGGACCAACAAGTGGTATCAGAGCCTAACAGCTCACTGTTCAAGATAAAACTATCTTGAGCTTATCCCTGTAATGGCTGAGAACAACACTCGTTTCCTTCTAGGAAATCAAACAATCCAGATACTCCCTGAGGGATTATCTATTAGTCGGCCTCCTCTGTTTTTTGGATCTAATTATACATTTTGGAAGAACAGAATGAAAAACTTCATTCAGGCAACAAATATGAGTGCATGGCTAGCTATAGTCCAAGGCCCGTTTGTTCCCTATGAAACCATTGACGGTGTAAAAACTGTCAAAAGCGAGGCTAAGTGGTTAGAAGATGACCTTAAAAAATTGCAAAATAATGCTTCGGCTATAAACATGCTTCACTGTGCTTTAGATGCTGCAGAGTACAATAAGATTTCAGGTTGTGAGTCAGCACAAGAAATCTGGAAGAAGCTGGAGGTGACCTATGAAGGAACCAGCAAGGTCAAAGAGTCCAAAGTGAATCAACACATGCGGCTGTATGAGTGAAGGAAAATAGGCTAACGTTTGGCAGCAGAAATATAAAAATTTTAACCTATTTCCATTATCCCAAGATCCGTTAATCGTTATTTCATATAAAGAGGGATAGAAAGAAATACCTTTTAGAAGTTCTATCTACCATTGCAAACGAAGTGCCCACAACTCTTACTTCGAGTTCCCAAGCACAAAACAAAACAATTGAAGATCAAGTTAGAATCAACCGTATATAACAACCAAAATAGACTGTCTCTAATTAATCAACACAAGATCAAGGATAAAGAGAAAAGAGATGTAATCAATTGAATGGAAGGAAACGGTGGATAATCTCGTCCTTATGGTGTGGGTCGAAATTCTCTCTCCCGGTTGCACTGTGTGTTTCAAAAATTCACATATAGGGGTATTTATATTCTCTTGTATCTAAACCCTAGTTAGATAGAATTAGGTTACTGAATAAGAATTTAATTCGGAATATAATTCTTATTTATTATCTATAATTATATCTTAAATATAAAGATAATAATAGTAACCTTATAGGATAATAATAGGAGCAATTTAATCTAATTAAAACTCCTAACTTATTTATCATTTAATCAATTTAATTCACAATTATAATCTAATTAGAATTATTTAAAATCAAATTAATGTTTATGTATTTTATATACATAAAATCGCCCCACCCTATATACTGGGCCTTAGTGGACTCAGTTGGGCTTCCATCAATTAATTAACATTCGTTTCTCTTTTGGGTTCCAAGTCTTATGTGTGACCCATTAGGTTCTTATTGCTTCTAGCCGTATGCAACTATTAAATTAATTTTCACAGAATTATATTTAATCTTTGCATAACAGAATGAGTACGCAAAATGTGATTGGCAAATCCGAAACATTCCTCCAGAGCTATAAGAAGACAGGTTGATTCTGTCATTGACCTTTCCGTATTAGTTACAGTATAATTCGATCCTTTATCAACTACATCCTTGAACTGAATCTTATGACTATGGATAATGTCAAGTCACATATAGCGAGACGTTCGTTTTACTTGTACATGCCGAGTCAACTCCAATTAGATAGGTTAAGTGAAATCTGTATTTCAAGTCTTAAGCTATCACCTTGCAAGGATTTAGAGTCAAGTCTTCCACAAGCGATCCATGGACATATCTCCCATTTATCGGGAGTGATAAATGCTCAATCCAATGTATAACTATCCTGCAATTACTTCATGTGATACCCAACGTCTGCCGTTCACACCCCAGAGTCATCTCTGTTATGGATCGTGTTACAACAGGATCAAAGCGTCACATTCCGTAATCCAGAATTACTAATTAACATTCCTTTGAGTATGAGGATTACTTATACCTATTAATACCAATGAGATGAACAGGTGACAAGGATGAATCTACCCATCCTGTTATCTCAATTCGGGTCCCCAATCCTAATGAACTTCTTTTCATTGGATCCATGTAACTGTCCAGATATCTGTATATATGAAGCTTGTGAGATCAGCTTTCTGTCTCGGCAGAAGACATTGTTACATGCAAGTCTCATCAGTGATATGTCAATCCTAAACATATTACTTGACTTGGGGTGGTTTTAAGTTTATTAGTTTATTATAAAGTTTCGTCTCACTTCATGCTTGTATGAACACTTTATAATCACTTTAAACAAACTTACGGATTTCCTTTTATTAGACTTTATTTAGTTCTTAAAAGGGATTGCCTTTATATAGTTATGGAACCATATCTCATTAAAACAAACGATATAAAGAACACTTCATTTACATTAAGTTTGTATCCTAGAACAATTGTCTATAGGACACTAAACCCCAACAATGAGCTGTTCGAGATGAATGATAATGAAGACATCTCTGAGATGAATGCAAGATTCACTAACATTATCAATGAGCTTAAAAGACTCGGCAAGAACTTCACTGAAGAAGAACAAGTGAAGAAGATTTTAAGAAGTCTCCCCAAGAGCTGGCAAGCAAAGAAGACAGCTGTTGAAGAAGCTCAGTACCTGACCACGTACAAGTATGATGAGCTCATCGAATCTCTGCTGACCCATGAGATCTCCATGAAGAATTTTGCAGCCAAAGAAAAAAATGAGGACAAGAAGCAAAAATCTCTTGTCATGAAAGCTGACTCAACCGAAGCTGACTCATCAGATGATGAGGAGATGGCCATATTTACCAGGAAGATGAAGAAGCTGTTTAGGAAAAATGACAAGTACAGCAAAAGGTCACTCAAAAGAAGTGATAAATGCAAAGCTGAGTCTAGCGACAACAGACACAAGAAGGACAGCTCAAAGCCCGTTACTTGCTTTGAATGCCATCAAGCTGGGCACATCAAATCAAACTGGCCTACCTTGAAGAAAGATAAGAAGCGAAGTAGAAAGGCAATGGTGGCCACATGGAGTGATAGTGATTAGTCAACCTCATCAGAAGCTGATGCCACCGAGTCAACTAATATCTGTTTCATGGCTGACGAATCTACTGACCATTGTCTCTCTGAGCAAGCTGACCTCTCTGATGGATCTGATCATGAGGAACATACAACTGAGGTAATGTCTCTACCCTTGCTCAGAAATGAAATGATAAATGCCCTGAGTGATCTCTATACACTTATCAAAAAGTGTAACAAGAAAATAAGAGCACTCAGCAGGCGATGTGATGAGATTGAAGAGGTCAAACTCAGTGACCTTCGACATCTCCTTTAGGACAATACCAGGCAAGATGAAAATCTAAAAATCATGCATAGGTTTGTCTCTGAAGTCCAATCAGACTCCAAGCAGCTGAGAAAGGACATCACATTCATACAAAACCAGCTGAGTTCATCAGCTAAGAAAATATTCCATTCAAAGACTGAGTATTCGGGTACTAGTCAGCAAAGATGGTACACTCAGCAGAACAATCAGTGTGACTATTGTGGAAAGAAAAGACACACTATAAAAGTGTGTTGGTATGCTCAGCACCATCGTGCTGACCAGAAATGGAAATACCCCCAAAGGGTAGTCCATTGTGACTTTTGTGGGAAAGATGGCCACATTATAAATGTATGTCTCCACAAAATTAAACATGATGCATCACCTGTTGACTCTAACAAACGAGGACCCAAAAAGACTTGGGTACCTAAAGATAACTAATAACATTGCAAGTGGGCCTGAGGTGTGCTGAGAAGTCAGAGCTATGGTACATTGACAGAGCATACTCAAGGCATATGACTGGTGATGAAACTCAGTTCATCACACTTGTGCATAAACGAGGAGGAAATGTAAGTTTTGGAGACAATAAAAAGGGTAAGATAGTAGGGTCAGGTACCGCTGGTGGTAATCCTACTATTGAGTTGTCTCCCTAGTCAGGGGTCTTAAATATAACCTACTGGACGTAGATCAGCTGTGTGACAGTGGTAGAAAGGTTATATTTGATGCCACTGAGTGTAGGATACTCGAGGGAAAAACAAATGAGTTGATTTTAACTGCCCCTCGTGTTGACAACGTTTTCATGCTAAACCTAGAAAAGAAGTTTTCAAAGAATATATGCTTAGTGTCAAAGGAAGATAATTCCTGGCTATGGCATAGGAGATTTGGTCATGTAAGTATGGACCTCCTTGCCAAATTAGCAAGAAAGCAATTAGTTGAGGGATTACCCAAACTCAGGTTTGAGAAGGATCAATTGTGTAATGCTTGTCAGAAAGGTAAACAAACTAAAAAATCTTTTCAAAACAAAAATGTAGTCTCAACCAAGTGTCCATTAGAGTTGCTACACTTGGATCTCTTCGGACCAGTCCAGCCGCTGAGCTTGGGTGGTAGGAGATTTTCCTTGGTCATTGTGGATGACTTTTCTCGATAGACTTGGGTCATCCTGCTGAGTAGCAAGGATGAAGCTTTTGAGATGTTCTCAACATTAGTAAGAAGACTTGAAAATGATAAAGACCTTAAACTAGCCCACATCCGAAGTGATAATGGTGGAGAATTCAAAAATCAAAAATTTGATGAATTCTGTGAAGCCAGCGGCATTGACCACAATTTTTCTGCTCCTAGAACTCCTCAACAAAATGGGGTAGTTGAAAGGAAGAACAGAACCTTAGTTGAAATAGCTAGGACAATGCCGAGTGAGAATAGGCTTTCAAAGTATTTCTGGGGTGAAGCTGTCAACACAGCTTGCTATATACTTGATGCGCCTTCACCTAAGTTGGGATGAAGACTCACTAAGGGATAAGTGTACCCCGTCGTTATCAAGTAATAAATTTCTGGTTAAGTCCAGTTTATCGTCCACAGGATTTATTTCTGCAAGTATCGAGCTACTTGGTTTCAGGAGTTATCTAGGCTTAGGGGGTTTTGAGTCTGTTTGATTAAGTTAATCTACTCCTAGGTTGAATTATACTAATCCTAATTAAGTTATCTGATTCTAACTAAGTTATTCTATACCTAATTAAGCTACTCTATCCCTAATTAAGTTAAACTACTCCTAATTGATCTTTCACTAGATGCAATTACCCGAAGGAACATGATATGAACGATAATAATGAAGATAGATTGTTAGGTCTATTGAGTAAAAACCTAATCTGAGTCACTTGTATGCAAGACGATTAACCCTACTTACCCTCCTGAGGTTCCTAGCGCGTGATTCCCTAAGGCCGAAACTAGGTCTAAGGCTCAGTAAATTGGCGCTTAATCAACTAAGAGGTTGTCAATCTCCTAGGCTCTGACTAGGTCAGATTCAGCTCGCAATATGTGCCTACTAGATTTTGGGGCTTTTGAATGAGTTAAACCAATTGAATAAAGCGTAAGACAGAGATTAGACAAATAATCATAGAACAAAATAAGAGCTAAATTATTATTAAAGGCGAAGAACAATGTCACAAGATACAATAAGCTAGGTTCGACAACTGTATCAAAGAGTACAAACAAGGAAAGATAAAAGGCGATACAAAAATCCCTTTCAGGGAACCTGTTTACTCTGCAGCCGGCGACCTAATCTTAAGGACGAACCTTGATAATTCCTCGAGAAAAGCTTTGAAGGAGCTTCAATGGAGGTTTGAAGGATATGGAGGAGATGGAGAGGAATTACAAGGGGAAAGCTAAAGTAATTTACAAATAAATGAAAGATGCCTAATTACATTGGAAAAATCCTATTTATAGACGCGGCTCGGCCCCTTTTCTTGACCTATTTCGTGTCCTTATGCAGGTAGGAAGTCGTGGGGTCCATCGTGGCGTCATGGGGGCAGAATTGGTCTTTTTGACCAATTCCCGCAGGTCTGCTCGCCGAGCAGGGCGAGCTGCTCGGCGAGCAGGCACAGTGCCTGGGCGGTGCCTGGGCAGTGCCTGGGCTGCTCGCCGAGTAGCGCTCGGGCTGCGTGCCGATGCTCAATTCGCCGAGCGACTGCCGGGGGTCCCCGAGACACGATTTTTGCCTGAAATTGATCATGTTTTAACCTGCACACGCACATAAACTCCAAACAACATTAGTCTAAGGGCTAAATTGACCCGCCAATCGCTTATTTGAGCAAACGCTTCGTTTGGTGCGACTTTTGACGGATCAATTAGCTTCAAAAGATAACGGAATTATAATATGCATGCCATTTTGGCCGTATTTGCCTAAATTGATCATAAAACAAGCCTAAACAACGAAAAGTAAATAAAACGTTTCCAATTTCTAACTAACTCACACAAAAGCATTTAAATGCGAGAATTGCTCGCTTATTAACTAAATAACGCTAAAACCTGTCCTAAAACCGTACCCAAAGATAGGGGTTTTTGACCCCTATCAAACCTCCTCGCACTTAAAACTTTACTTGTCCCCAAGTAAACTAAAAACTAAACCCACAATCACAAGCAAACTAGAAAACTTCCCAGTTTGACTAGGTGCTTGACACAATTTCGAGCATCTGTAATTACATGCATTCGGAAATACAAAGTAGAGACACGATATCCAAAAGCCGCATTTCAATTATCATAGGTCATATGTTTTAAGAAAAAGGACACATGTTCAATTAAACGAGCTTGAGGGGATCGCTAAGTAAGACGCCTCACCATAGGTAGTTCACTCATTTCACACAATTTTGGTGGCTAAAGTGTTTACTCTCGGCTTATGTTCTTGCTTAGGATTACGTTAATTTTGCACGTTCATCCGAGTTCCTCTACTATGCTATATGACTCCGATGATATCAAAAACAGCCTCGAATTGGGGTTGTAATGTGGTTAGAGGGTTAAAGGTACAACAAGGGTTAATAGTTCTAGCGCTAGAAAAACAAAGTTCAAATGGCTTTAGCAAGTATGAAGTGACTGAGCTTTTTATTCATTCATTATTCTCTTTTTAGGACATTTTCTTGAGACGTTTTGATTTTAAAAACTGGGGGATGAAGTTCTCCCCTTTTTGTTCGTCTCTTTTCTTTTCTTTTCTTTTTCTGTTTTTCTGTTTTTCTTTTTTTTTTCTTTTTCCCTTTTTTTTCTTTTTGGGATAGTGATGCTCATTCACTTTTTAGCCTTTTGGCTTGCTACTATGATGCCATAAACAAAGATAAAGAGTTAGAACGACAAAGGCTCGATGTGAGCTTTGCAAAAACTTAGGGTTAAGTAGCAAACCAAATGATGGTTTGCAAAAATTGGGTTAGAACGAAAGAAAAATCTATAAACTACAAAAATATAGGCTCAAAGGGGCTTCCTAGAGTGGATGAAAAAGAGAAAATAAGGTAAAGAAAAGGGTTAATTCTAATGAGGCTGGTTCATCGTTTATCATCTCAAATCATTGCATGTAGGTTCAACATAGTATTAGGTGCAAAATCTGTAATCTTTCCACAAGTCAAAGCATTCACACAAAAATGTCAAGAAAAAGAGCTTTTTGATGTTCGCTCTTAGGCTCAAATTCAACTCACAATTCTTTGGGTTTCAATTTTGTGTTTACTAGTTCTCCCCAAACTCAAGTTTAATATCACATGCCTTCAATTCTTAAGTTATCTACCTAAGTAATGATTTTAGCATTTCTTCAAAAGTAGGGTCTAAATGCAAACTTTAGCTCATGCTTTTACAGATACAAGGATTGTGTCCTACACCTAAACTAGTTGTCATGCAATCTTAGATTCGGTTCTCAGCCCTCAAGGACAAATAACGAAGTTTAGATTCGAAGGAGGTTCACGGTTTTAGATCCTAAACATGCGAGAACATAAATAAAACCCGAAAACGCTAAACTAAACTAGACACGACGCAACAAAAATTTAAAAAATTTATACAATTTTTGTAAGTTTGTCTACCCCTCCTCCTCACACTAAAAAAAATGCAATAAGTTCCAACATTGCATCACAAACCATAAAGTACAAGTGCAAAAAGTTAGGGTGGAGAAGACAACTTACTGATTTTATCGCAATCGCCAAAAATTTGATGATTTGCGGTGCCAATTTTCAGCCCTCAAGGACAAATAACGAAACCTTAACTTCAGATAGAGTGTACAATTCTTGGGATTATAACAAAATAAAACAAATTAAAATAAAACAACGCGACAAAAATTTTTATTTATTTATTTATTATTATTTTTCAGCTCCGTTCGGGATTTAAAAATCCCGAACAGTTTGCTTATCGCGGTCGAGCAGTGGGCTGGGCGGCAGTGCCCAGCGGCGGGCTGGGCGGCAGTGGGGCCAAAATTTTTTTTTTTTTTAATTTTTTTTAAACCTAAACACTTAAAAAAAATAAAAATAAAAATAAAAGAAAATAAAAGAAAACTAAACAACTAAAAAAAATATTTATTTATTTATTTTTTTATTTTTTTTATTTTTTTTTAAACGAACACTTTAAAAAAACGTAAAAGAAAACTAAAAAGACTAAACTAAAAGATCAATGGATAATCTAAATAAAATAAACATGAAAAGTTTTATTAAAACTTGGGTTGCCTCCCAAGAAGCGCTACGTTATAGTCGGTGAGCTCGACATAGAATTCCCGCCTAGGTGTATGCTTCTACTCGCGTTAGGAACTCGAACTCCTTAACAAATAACTCGTACCTACAAAACGGATTAAGAGCCTCAAATAAGTTTAATGAAAGTAGGAGGCCGAATTTAAACATATTATGAAAAAGTTTGGTTTGCTCCCTTTTGGATTCTCTTGGTAGGTCGAAGAGAATGAAAACTTCTGAACAAGGAGTAAATCCAAACTTTTCGAACTTTTGAGGAAAAGGTAGTTGATATACACAAGCTTCGATTTGATCATTTATTTCTATCACATGATTTAGAATTTTAGATTTTGAACCGGGGTTGCTTACCGCTTCCGGTTCTTCACTTACCTTGAGTGATGCATGTGACAGTGGACTTGGTTCTACCTTTTCGTCATTCCTCAAAGAGATGGCTTGAGCTGATTCCCTTTGTGGAATTTCTATGTTTTCCTTTATGCTTGGGAGGGCATCTCGGGAGTGCTCTTGCATCTCATTGTTTATTTGAGCCAATTGGTTGCTCAAGTCCTTGCAAACCTCCTCGTTGATTGTAAGTCGGGCGGATATTCCTTTCAAAAGGGACAGCACCTCATCTCGTGAGCTAGGGGGTTGTGGAGGAACTTGGCTTGCTTGTTCGTAAGGGAACATTCCCAATTCGTTTTCCCTGTGCTTATTAACAAACCTATTTGGAGGCCTCAACATGTTAGGGTTCCCATAGGACAGAATTGAGTGTTGAGGTCTCCTCCAATCACTACCATAAAAGCTGTAAGAATTGGGGTTAGAATTATACCTTTGGTGATTACCCACAAAACTTACACTTTCATTGGTGTTGAGGCTCAGTTTCGCCATCAAGATATCCATTTTCTCATTTAAGTCGGCCATGGAGGGATTGGGAGCCTCATTCTCCAGGGCATGAATATATTGTCTTGATAGGATAGTAAACTTTTGAGCTTGCCAATTCATTGATCAGAGAATGCTGAGAAAAAGTGAAGTTCTAGCACAAAAGTTGATAAGTAACAGTATACAGATATGAACAAGTATAGAAAAGTATAAAGAAATTATATATCAACAAGTATAGAGAATAAGTATAAAGAATTATGTGTAAACAAGTATAAACGATATAAATAAGGATATTCACAAAAAGAATCGTATATAAACAAGTGTATGTATAAACAGGTATATGTATAAACAAGTATAAACGATATAAACAAGGATATTTACAAAAAGAATCGTATATAAACAAGTGTATGTATAAGCAAGTATATGTATAAACAGGTATAAATATGAACAAGTATAAATATAAACAAGTATTAACGGTTATAAACAAGTATAGATAAACAAGTATAAATGATATTCACAGAGATATTCACAAAGGAATGCCTAAAGTAACAAATCGACCTTTGGTTCGATATTGCAGAAGAAATAAATCCCCGGCAACGGCGCCAAAAACTTGATGCGCCTTCACCTAAGTTGGGATGAAGACTCACTAAGGGATAAGTGTACCCCGTCGTTATCAAGTAATAAATTTCTGGTTAAGTCCAGGTTATCGTCCACAGGATTTATTTCTGCAAGTATCGAGCTACTTGGTTTCAGGAGTTATCTAGGCTTAGGGGGTTTTGAGTTTGTTTGATTAAGTTAATCTACTCCTAGGTTGAATTATACTAATCCTAACTAAGTTATCTGATTCTAACTAAGTTATTCTATGCCTAATTAAGCTACTCTACCCCTAATTAAGTTAAACTACTCCTAATTGATCTTTCACTAGATGCAATTACCCGAAGGAACATGGTATGAACGATAATAATGAAGATAGATTGTTAGGTCTATTGAGTAAAAACCTAATCTGAGTCACTTGTATTCAAGGCGATTAACCCTACTTACCCTCTTGAGGTTCCTAGCGCGTGATTCCCTAAGGCCGAAACTAGGTCTAAGGCTCAGTAAATTGGCGCTTAATCAACTAAGAGGTTGTCAATCTCCTAGGCTCTGACTAGGTCAGATTCAGCTCGCAATATGTGCCTACTAGATTTTGGGGCTTTTGAATGAGTTAAACCAATTGAATAAAGCGTAAGACAGAGATTAGACAAATAATCATAGAACAAAATAAGAGCTAAATTATTATTAAAGGCGAAGAACAATGTCACAAGATACAATAAGCTAGGTTCGGCAACTGTATCAAAGAGTACAAACAAGGAAAGATAAAAGGCGATACAAAAATCCCTTTCAGGGAACCTGTTTACTCTGCAGCCGGCGACCTAATCTTAAGGACGAACCTTGATAATTCCTCGAGAAAAGCTTTGAAGGAGCTTCAATGGAGGTTTGAAGGATATGGAGGAGATGGAGAGGAATTACAAGGGGAAAGCTAAAGTAATTTACAAATAAATGAAAGATGCCTAATTACATTGGAAAAATCCTATTTATAGACGCGGCTCGGCCCCTTTTCTTGACCTATTTTGTGTCCTTATGCAGGTAGGAAGTCGTGGGGTCCATCGTGGTGTCGTGGGGGCGGAATTGGTCTTTTTGACCAATTCCCGCAGGTCTGCTCGCCGAGCAGGGCGAGCTGCTCGGCGAGCTGCTCGGCGAGCAGGCACTGCTCGTCGCGAGCAGGCACAGTGCCTGGGCGGTGCCTGGGCTGCTCGCCGAGCAGCGCCCGGGCTGCGTGCCGATGCTCAATTCGCCGAGCGACTGCCGGGGGTTCCCGAGACACGATTTTTGCCTGAAATTGATCATGTTTTAACCTGCACACGCACATAAACTCCAAACAACATTAGTCCAAGGGCTAAATTGACCCGCCAATCGCTTATTTGAGCAAACGCTTCGTTTGGTGCGACTTTTGACGGATCAATTAGCTTCAAAAGATAACGGAATTATAATATGCATGCCATTTTGGCCGTATTTTCCTAAATTGATCATAAAACGAGCCTAAACAACGAAAAGTAAATAAAACGTTTCCAATTTCTAACTAACTCACACAAAAGCATTTAAATGCGAGAATTGCTCGCTTATTAACTAAATAACGCTAAAACCTGTCCTAAAACCGTACCCAAAGATAGGGGTTTTTGACCCCTATCAATACTCAATAGGGCTCTAGTCAGACCTATACTTAAGAAAAACCCCTACGAACTTTGGAAAGGATGAAAACCCAATATTGGATATTTTCGTGCCTTTGGTTGCAAATGTTTTATCCTAAATACTAAAGACAACCTTGCTAAGTTTGATTCAAAAGCTGATGAAGCTATCTTCTTAGGGTACTGAACAAACAGCAAAGCATATAGGGTGTTTAATAAACGAACTCAGGTCTTAGAATAGTCTATACATGTTGAGTTCAATGAAACTAACCCTGCAGGGAAGATAAGTCAGCCTAACGAAGATGACACATGCTCAGCTTCCGCTGACCAAAATAGAGCCACTGAGTCACTACCTCAAGGGCTGACCAAAGGTAAGAACGAACTTGAAATTATCTTTGCTGACCAATATAATCCTACAGAAAATGTTGAAACACCTATCCCTGAAGACACTACACTACCAAAGGAGATGAAGGTTCCAAGAGGACACTCTGAAAGTAGCATTCTTTATGCCACTGAGAACACCCTGATGACCAGAAATCAACTCAAGAGATATCTCAGCAATGTAGCCTTCGTGTCAGTTCTTGAACCAAGAAACTTCTCAGAAGCTGAGAACGATGAATTCTGGATAAATGCGATGCAAGAGGAGCTCGATCAATTCAAGAGAAATGAAGTATGGGGTTTAGTGCCTAAACCAAAGAATCAAAAGACCATAGTAACAAAATGGGTATTCCGTAATAAGCTAGATGAACAAGGAAACGTAGTCAGGAACAAAACCAGACTTGTAGCTTAAGGTTACAGTCAGCAGGAAGGTATTGACTATGGTGATACCTTTGCACCCGTAGCTATTAGAAGTTATAAGGATATTTTGTGCATATGCTAGCTTTATGAATTTTAAATTGTTCCAAATGGATGTTAAAAGTGCATTTCTTAATGGAGTTATAAATGAAGAGGTTTATGTTAGTCAACCTCCAGGGTTTGAGGATCCAAAATTCCCAAACCATGTTTATAAACTCAAAAAGGCTCTGTACGGCCTGAAGCAAGCACCACGTGCTTAGTACGAAAGACTGACTAGCTTTCTACTGACCAGAAACTATGTCAGAGGAAAAGCTGACACAACCCTATTCATTAAGAAAAAGGGTAAAGATACCCTGTTGGCACAGATATATGTTGACGATATTATTTTCGGTGCTACTAATGAGTCAATGTGCAAGGAATTTAGCAAGCAGATGCAAACTGAGTTTGAGATGTCCATGATGGGAGAACTCAACTTCTTCCTTGGACTTCAAATCAAACAAGGCAAGAATGGCATCTTCATTAGCCAGACAAAGTATGCTAAGGAGATATTGAAGAAATTTGATATGGAAAATTGTAAGCCAATATCTACCCCAATGGGTACTGACATTGTGCTTTGTGCTGATGAAAAAGGTAAGTCAGTAGACAGCAAATTATATCGAGGTATGATAGGCTCTCTACTCTATCTAATGGCAACTAGGCCAGATATACAGTACCCAGTATGTTACTGCGCAAGATATCAAGCTGACCCTAAGGAATCTCACTACATAGCTGTAAAAAGAATCCTTAGATATTTGCAAAGCTCAGTGAATGCAGGTTTATGGTATCCCAACACGAACGATTTCACACTCGTTGGATACACTGACGCTGACTATGGATGAGACAAGCTTGAGCGGAAAAGCACTTCAGGAGGATGTCATTTCCTTGAAAGCTGCCTAGTGTCTTGGTTCAGTAAGAAGTAGTCGTCAGTTGCCCTGTCAACAACTGAAGCTGAGTACATTACTGTTGGAAGCTATGTTGCACAAGTCCTATGGATCAAGCAATAGCTGGATGATTATGGAGTCCAAACGAGAACAATTGAAGTCAAATATGACAACAAAAGTGCCATTGACTTATCAAAGAATCCAATCTAACACAGCAGGATGAAGCATGTCAGCATTAGGCATCACTTCATCAGAGATCATGTACTCAAAAGTGAGATCAAGCTGACTTATGTTCCGACAGATGAACAACTTGTAGATATCTTCACGAAGCCATTGGCTCATGAGTAGTTCAGCATACTAAGGGAAGCTATCGGTATGTCTAATCCTCTTCAATAAAATTCTGAGTGAAATGAATGTTGAGTGATTATATCATGCCGAGTGATTATTACATGTTGAGTAACTGTCATATGCTGAGTAGATATGAATGCTATAAAATCACTATTTGCTGAGTTGTTATATATATATATTGAGTGATTGCTAAATGTTGAATTACTACACATGGTAAGAACCCCTTCTACGCTGAACTAAGCACTCATAACACTAAACGTTTAGTATCTTAGATGCTGAGTAGAATATGTGCACGCGTATTTAAGTATCCACCTAGGATGACATAAACGTAATGATTAGAAAACCATGTGCTGAATGTGTCATTAATGTCAGAATTAAATGCCGTTGATTGATTCAAAAACAAACCGCCATTCTGACCTATCAGATCAACACGCACTGGCTATATATAGTGGACGATTTCCCACTAATCTTTCTTTACGCTTGATAGTTTCGCACTCGATCTCTCTCTCTCAAATCCCTAAAATCTGTGCATCTCTCAAAAACTCCTCAAGAACACCGGTAGGGGTCCTAGATAAAGAATGGGAGCTAGCAGAAGTCCCCTGTCTCCTAGGTAAGAAAGAAGCTCAACTGAGAAGGATTCACCTCCCTGTTCAATAAAGTTGCTCTACCCTAATGATTTTAAATGATTTTAAAGTTCACAGGGCAGCACTGCTAGCAGACTCAGAGTCTATGTCTCGCTGACCGAAAGACACCATGTTGCTGACGCCTCGAATCAAGCTTTTATTACGACATGTTATGTTTTCTCCCCCATTGCTAGGATGATCGGGATGTATGCTTACATTTGTCATATAATATATATAAGGAGAGACTGAGTCAAGCACTACAAGAATTAGTGCTGGAAAGGTTAATATGATTTGCCTCGAAGCCTGGCATTGGGCGGAGCTCCTTGCGCAATTTTTCCACAAGGTAACCATTGAGATAAGGATTGAGAGGGGTTCCACTGCCTAACCACAATTCAAGTGGTAGGCCCATCTTAGTCCACATAGCCCATCCGACGTAACGTTGTTTTCGATGGTTTGTGACGCCAAGATGAAAGAGTTTTATAGCCGGCGTTACCAATCCTACAAAAGGTTGTAAACCGCTTAATCTTATATTAAGAATGAATAGCAGCTAACCCATTGGGGTGGTAATAAGAGCGCAAGTTTCGAAGAACAACTTGGGAAAGGTCCTTCTTTCCACAATCCACTATAAACTTCTTAGCAAACTCCAAGGACCCATTATCAGAAATTCGAGATTTAGGCAAAGAAATGCTAACTCCTAATTGCTCGATAATGCTCCTATACTCCTTAGCAACAGCTGCATCGGCAATGACGACGTCATCACCAAGCACCGCATACTTAAAGAAACACTTGTTGGGATAAACCCTACTAGCCGCTAGCCAGACCACTAAGTGGTGTGAGAAAACGAATAGAGGCCACGAGCCCAGATATCCTAATGGTTGCCCAGCAACAAAGCAAACTGACGAAGGAACACCAGTTCGTCTCCTATGTCGAACGAATGGGACCTCGAAGATGTTTGTTGCTAAGCAGGAATTAACAGCAGAAGAGGCCAAGGCTCTATCAAAGAGGCACTGAAAAGCCTCAAAGATAAGAACCAAAGGCCACCTGTCAGTAGCAGCAGACAAATCGTAGGAATATAGTGTGCTGATACCAACAAGGCCCTCAAGGGGTTTAGTCTGGTTAAACATACCATCCTGTGGTATACGCTTAAGCACAGCAGCCATAAAATCATGAACTGGGGCCAAGAGGCGTTGATTTATATAATTCCTATGTCAAACGATTCCCAGAACATCTCAGGTGAGCAATACGATGACAACCGCTCCGACATCAATCCTCCTTCTCCTGCTGAGCAGGAGTATAACGAGACTTCCTCAAAGTCTCATGAACAAACCCATGGTCAGCTTGACCAACCTATGGACGAGGTCAGCATCCTCAGTGAGAACCCCCAAACTGACCAAACAACTCCTTCAAAGAAAAAGAAGAAGGAGAAGAAAAACAAGAAACCCAGGGAAAGGAAGTTCTTCCCAGTTTTCAGCAGCATCAAAAGCCTAAACGTCTATCATTCTCAATGGTTTTCCAAGAGCTTCATCGAAGAAGAAAAACCCTTCTGCGATTGGATTTCAAAGAATGGGTGGACCACCCTCTTCTCTCTCCCTGGAACAACTTACCCACAACTGGTAAAGGAATTCTATGAGAACCTAAAAGTTGCTGACGATGACGATGACTATCTGGTCACTAAGGTTAAGAATAAGGAGATCACCATCACCCCCTCTTACCTTGCTATCCTGCTAAAACTTAAAGCAGAAGGTGCAGAACTGCGATGCACAAATGATTACAAACGGGTTGAGTACAAAGCCGAGTTCTGTAAACCTAAAAATCACAAAGGTGAAATCTCCAGTACCAACTTGGCTTAGCCTCAAAGACAAGCACACTATATCCTGACCAATTATCTCTTCCCCAAGGTCAACGCCACTTCATCAGCCTCAAACTTCGAGCAGTGCTTCATCTGGCACATACTGAACTACAAGCCGCTCAACATGCCCGTCTTTCTCATTGGGGCTTTTCAACGCAGCACCGGGATCCTCAGGATGGGCTCTCTCATCATCAAAATACTTCAGGATCACCAGGTCAGCTTAAAGGGGGAAATTGATGTAGAGGGCACTGAGATCACCTCAGCAATCCTGTTCGGCTTAGCTCACAGCCTTCCTATCAAACCTAAGAAAGGTAAGGAAACCATGGTTGAAGAAGCACCTGCTAAGCATGCTATGGTTGAAGAAGCACCTGCTGAGCTATCTAAGAAAGGAAAGAAAGCAATGGTCGAAGAAGCACCTGCTAAGCGAACCAGAAAGAGGAAAGCTGACCCATCCTCAACCCCACTAGCCAAAGATATTAACAAGACTGTAAAGAAGATCAGGGTGGTGGTTGGTGAGAAGAAAGATGCACATGCTGAGTCAGTGCAAAAGAAACCAGAGTCAGCTGAAAGATAGAAGAAAAGAGCTGACGCTGAGGAAGAAAGTGAGGAGACTCTTGAGCAACCCCTAAAGAGGAAGAAGATCTCTAGGATGACACCATTGGAAACTGCCCCCCTTGACTTTGTCATCACCAAGGATTCTATCTTCCTGCGAGCTCAGGAGATCGACCTAGAAAAGACACCTTGTGATCAAGAGGAAGAACAAGGTTGCACTGATGAACAGCCTGAAGCTGATCAGATGCATGCTGCTGAGAAAAGTACCACAGCTGCTACTGAGCAAGCTGATAAGCAAGGAGCTGAGCCTCTAGTGAAGGACAAGGTTATGGAGAACCTTTATGCTGAGTTTGGACTCAACTCCTCTTCTGAGTCACCAGAGTCTATTGCTGCTGACCCTTCCCCTCAAACCAAAGATCACAAAGACAGTGAGGAAAAGCGGTTCAAATGGAAGGCACATAAGCCTACACTCATTGACATCTTGGATGAATCTCCGCTAAGGGACCCCATCACTGACTTGACTGGGCTCCAATTCTAATTCTTCACCGACATTACTGAACCCACTCCTAGTCAAGTGAAGAAAAAGCAAGCCTCTATTTCTCAAGCTGAGGAACAAGCCGACCCCAAAGTCACTACGGGCCAAGCTTCTGCCGACACCTCTGCTCCACCTTCCACTGAGCAAGTGCTCGAAGTTCCTGCTGCTCAACAGAATGAGTTAGCAAAGGAAACTCCTCCTGCTAAAGACAGTTCTGAGTTGCCCCAACCTCAAGTTTCAACTCAACTTCAGACTGACCCTGAGCAGGTACCTGATAGGGGTCAAAAACCCCTATCTTTGGGTACGGTTTTAGAATGGTTTTTAGCGTTATTTAGTTAATAAGCGAGCAATTCTCGCATTTAAATGCTTTTGTGTTAGTTAGTTAGAAATTGGAAATGTTTTATTTACTTTTCGTTGTTCAGGCTTGTTTTATGATCAATTTAGGCAAATACGGCCAAAATGGCATGCATATTATAATTCCGTTATCTTTTGAAGCTACTTGATCCGTCAAAAGTCGCACCAAATGAAGCGTTTGCTCAAAATAAGCGATTGGCGGGTCAATTTAGCCTTTGGACTAATGTTGTTTGGAGTTTATGTGCGTGTGCAGGTTAAAACATGATCAATTTCAGGCAAAAATCGTGTCTCGGGGACCCCCGGCAGTCGCTCGGCGAATTGAGCATCGGTGAGCAGCCCAGGCGTGCAGCCCGAGCGCTGCTCGGCGAGCTGCCCAGGCACCGCCCAGGCACTATGCCTGCTCGCCGAGCAGGCCCCCAGAGGCCTGCTCGTCGAGCAGCTCGCCCTGCTCGGCGAGCAGACCTGCGGGAATTGGTCAAAAAGACCAATTCCGCCCCCACGACGCCACGATGGACCCCACGACTTCCTACCTGCATAAGGACACGAATTAGGTCATCAAAAGGGCCCGAGCCACGCCTATAAATAGGATTTTTCCAATGTAATTAGGCATCTTTCATTTATTTGTAAATTACTTTAGCTTTCCCCTTGTAATTCCTCTCCATCTCCTCCATATCCTTCAAACCTCCATTGAAGCTCCTTCAAAGCTTTTCTCGAGGAATTATCAAGGTTCGTCCTTAAGATTAGGTCGCCGGCTGCAGAGTAAACAGGTTCCCTGAAAGGGATTTTTGTATCTCCTTTTATCTTTCCTTGTTTGTACTCTTTGATACAGTTGCCGAACCTAGCTTATTGTATCTTGTGACATTGTTCTTCGCCTTTAATAATAATTTAGCTCTTATTTTATTCTATGATTATTTGTCTAATCTCTATCTTACGCTTTATTCAATTGGTTTAACTCATTCAAAAGCCCCAAAATCTAGTAGGCACATATTGCGAGCTGAATCTGACCTAGTCAGAGCCTAGGAGATTGACAACCTCTTAGTTGATTAAGCGCCAATTTACTGAGCCTTAGACCTAGTTTCGGCCTTAGGGAATCACGCGCTAGGAACCTCAAGAGGGTAAGTAGGGTTAATCGCCTTGAATACAAGTGACTCAGATTAGGTTTTTACTCAATAGACCTAACAATCTATCTTCATTATTATCGTTCATACCATGTTCCTTCGGGTAATTGCATCTAGTGAAAGATCAATTAGGAGTAGTTTAACTTAATTAGGGGTAGAGTAGCTTAATTAGGCATAGAATAACTTAGTTAGAATCAGATAACTTAGTTAGGATTAGTATAATTCAACCTAGGAGTAGATTAACTTAATCAAACAAACTCAAAACCCCCTAAGCCTAGATAACTCCTGAAACCAAGTAGCTCGATACTTGCAGAAATAAATCCTGTGGACGATAACCTGGACTTAACCAGAAATTTATTACTTGATAACGACGGGGTACACTTATCCCTTAGTGAGTCTTCATCCCAACTTAGGTGAAGGCGCATCAAGTTTTTGGCGCCGTTGCCGGGGATTTATTTCTTCTGCAATATCGAACCAAAGGTCGATTTGTTAGTTTAGGCATTCCTTTGTGAATATCTCTGTGAATATCATCTATACTTGTTTATCTATACTTGTTTATAACCGTTAATACTTGTTTATATTTATACTGGTTCATATTTATACATGTTTATACATATACTTCCTTATACATACACTTGTTTATATACGATTCTTTTTGTAAATATCCTTGTTTATATCGTTTATACTTGTTTATACATAATTCTTTATACTTATTCTCTATACTTGTTGATATATAATTTCTTTATACTTTTCTATACTTGTTCATATCTGTATACTGTTACTTATCAACTTTTGTGCTAGAACTTCACTTTTTCTCAGCATTCTATGATCAATGAATTGGCAAGAAAAAGTCGAGTGGCAAGCTCAAAAGTTTACTATCCCATCAAGACAATACATTCATGCCCTGGAGAATGAGGCTCCCAATCCCTTCATGGCCGACTTAAATGAGAAAATGGATATCTTGATGGCGAAACTGAGCCTCAACACCAATGAAAGTGTAAGTTTTGTGGGTAATCACCAAAGGTATAATTCTAACCCCAATTCTTACAGCTTTTATGGTAGTGATTGGAGGAGACCTCAACACTCAAATCTGTCCTACGGGAACCCTAATATGTTGAGGCCTCCAAATAGGTTTGTTAATGAGCACAGGGAAAGCGAATTGGGAATGTTCCCTTACGAACAAGCAAGCCAAGTTCCTCCACAACCCTCTAGCTCACGAGATGAGGTGCTGTCCCTTTTGAAAGGAATATCAGCCCGACTTACAATCAATGAGGAGGTTTGCAAGGACTTGAGCAACCAATTGGCTCAAATAAACCATGAGATGCAAGAGCACTCCCGAGATGCCCTCCCAAGCATAAAGGAAAACATAGAAATCCCACAAAGGGAATCAGCTCAAGCCATCTCTTTGAGGAATGACGAAAAGGTAGAACCAAGTCCATTGTCACATGCATCACTCAAGGTAAGTGAAGAACCGGAAGCGGTAACCAACCCCGGTTCAAAATTTGAAATTCTAAATCATGTGATAGAAATAAATGATCAAATCGAAGCTTGTGTATATCAACTACCTTTTCCTCAAAAGTTCGAAAAGTTTGGATTTACTCCTTGTTCAGAAGTTTTCATTCTCTTCGACCTACCAAGAGAATCCAAAAGGGAGCAAACCAAACTTTTTCATAATATGTTTAAATTCGGCCTCCTACTTTCATTAAACTTATTTGAGGCTCTTAATCCGTTTTGTAGGTACGGGTTATTTGTTAAGGAGTTCGAGTTCCTAACGCGAGTAGAAGCATACACCTAGGCGGGAATTCTATGTCGAGCTCATCGACTATAACGTAACGCTTCTTGGGAGGCAACCCAAGTTTTAATAAAACTTTTCAGGTTTATTTTATTTAGATTATACATTGATCTTTTAGTTTAGTCTTTTTAGTTTTCTTTTACGTTTTTTTTAAAGTGTTCGTATAAAAAAAATATATATAAATAAAATAAATAATAAATAAATAAATAAATAAATAAATATTTTTTTTAGTTGTTTAGTTTTCTTTTATTTTATTTTATTTTATTTATTTTTTTATTTTTTTTAAATGTTCAGGATTAAAATAAAATTAAAAAAAATATTTGGCCCCAGGAGGCCCAGCTCGCCGAGCTGGGCACTGCCTCCCAGCTCGGCGAGCTGGGCGCTGACGCCCAGCCCGCCGCTGGGCGCATGCCCAGCCCGCTGCTGGACACTGCCGCCCAGCCCGCCGCTCGGCCGAGATAAGCAACGGTTCGGAATTTTTTCCCGAACGGAGCTGAAATAAATAAATAAATAATAATAATAATAATAATAATAATAATAAAATTTGGCACCGCAAATCACCAAATTTTTTGCGATTGCGATAAAATTAGTAAGTTGTCTTCTCCACCCTAACTTTTTGCACTTGTACTTTATGGTTTGTGATGCAATGTTGGAACTTATTGCATATTTTTAGTGTGAGGAGGAGGGGTAGACAAACTTACAAAAATTGTATAATTTTTAAATTTTTGTTGCGTCGTGTGTAATTTAGTTTTGCGTTTTCGGGTTTTATTTATGTTTTGCATGCTTAGGACCTAAAACCGTGAACCTCCTTCGAATCTAAACTTCGTTATTTGTCCTTGAGCGCTGAGAATCGAATCTAAGATTGCATGACAACTAGTTTAGGTGTAGGACACAATCCTTGTATCTGTAAAAGCATGAGTTAAAGTTTGCATTTAGACCCTACTTTTGAAGAAATGCTAAAATCATTACTTAGGTAGATAACTTAAGAATTGAAGGCATGTGATGTTAAACTTGAGTTTGGGGAGAACTAGTAAACACAAAATTGAAACCCAAAGAATTGTGAGTTGAATTTGAGCCCAAGAGCGAACATCAAAAAGCTCTTTTTCTTGACATTTTTGTGTGAATGCTTTGACTTGTGGAAAGATTACAGATTTTGCACCTAATACTGTGTTGAACCTACATGCAATGATTTGAGATGATAAACGATGAATCAGCCTCATTAGAATTAACCCTTTTCTTTACCTTATTTTCTCTTTTTCATCCACTCTAGGAAGCCCCTTTGAGCCTATATTTTTGTAGTTTATAGATTTTTCTTTCATTCTAACCCAATTTTTGCAAACCATCACTTGGTTTGCTACTTAACCCAAAGTTTTTGCAAAGCTCACATCGAGCCTTTGTCAATTCTAGCGCTTTGTCTTTGTTTATGGCATCATAGTAGCAAGCCAAAAGGCTAAGAAGTGAATGAGCATCACTATCCAAAAAAAAAAGAAAAAAAAAGGAAAAGAGAAAAACAGAAAAAGAAAAGAAAAGAAGAGAGACGAACAAAAAGGGAAGAACTTCATTCCCCAGTTCTTAAAATCAAAACGTCTCAAGAAAACATCCTAACAAGAGAGTAATGAATGAATAAAAAGTTCAGTCACTTCATATTTGCCAAAGCCATTTGAACTTTGTTTTTCTAGCGCTAGAACTATTAACCTTTGTTGTACCTTTAACCCTCTAACCACATTACAACCCCAATTCGAGGCTGTTTTTGATATCATCGGAGTCGTATAGCATAGTAGAGGAACTCGGATGAACGTGCAAAATCAACGTAATCCTAAGCAAGAACATAAGCCGAGAGTAAACACTTTAGCCACCGAAAATTGTGTGAAATGAGTGAACTACCTATGGTGAGGTGTTTTACTTAGCGATCCCCTCAAGCTCGTTTAATTGAACATGTGTCCTTTTTCTTAAAACATATGACCTATGATAATTGAAATGCGGCTTTTGGATATCGTGTCTCTACTTTGTATTTCCGAATGCATGTAATTACAGATGCTCGAAATTGTGTCAAGCACCTAGTCAAACCGGGAGGTTTTCTAGCTTGCTTGTGATTGCGGGTTTAGTTTTTTAGTTTACTTGGGGACAAGTAAAGTTTTAAGTGCGAGGAGGTTTGATAGGGGTCAAAAACCCCTATCTTTGGGTACGGTTTTAGAATGGTTTTTAGCGTTATTTAGTTAATAAGCGAGCAATTCTCGCATTTAAATGCTTTTGTGTGAGTTAGTTAGAAATTGGAAATGTTTTATTTACTTTTCGTTGTTCAGGCTCGTTTTATGATCAATTTAGGCAAATACGGCCAAAATGGCATGCATATTATAATTCCGTTATCTTTTGAAGCTACTTGATCCGTCAAAAGTCGCACCAAACGAAGCGTTTGCTCAAAATAAGCGATTGGCGGGTCAATTTAGCCTTTGGACTAATGTTGTTTGGAGTTTATGTGCATGTGCAGGTTAAAACATGATCAATTTCAGGCAAAAATCGTGTCTCGGGGACCCCCGGCAGTCGCTCGGTGAATTGAGCATCGGTGAGCAGCCTAGGCGCTGATCGGCTAGCAGCCCGGGCGCTGCTCGGCGAGCTGCCCAGACACTGCCCAGGCACTGCCCAAGCACCGCCCAGGCACTGCCCAGGCACTGTGCCTGCTCGCCGAGCAGGCCCCCAGAGGCCTGCTCGTCGAGCAGCTCGCCCTGCTCGGCGAGCAGACCTGCGGGAATTGGTCAAAAAGACCAATTCCGCCCCCACGACGCCACGATGGACCCCACGACTTCCTACCTGCTTAAGGACACGAATTAGGTCATCAAAAGGGCCCGAGCCACGCCTATAAATAGGATTTTTCCAATGTAATTAGGCATCTTTCATTTATTTGTAAATTACTTTAGCTTTCCCCTTGTAATTCCTCTCCATCTCCTCCATATCCTTCAAACCACCATTGAAGCTCCTTCAAAGCTTTTCTCGAGGAATTATCAAGGTTCGTCCTTAAGATTAGGTCGCCGGCTGCAGAGTAAACAGGTTCCCTGAAAGGGATTTTTGTATCTCCTTTTATCTTTCCTTGTTTGTACTCTTTGATACAGTTGCCGAACCTAGCTTATTGTATCTTGTGACATTGTTCTTCGCCTTTAATAATAATTTAGCTCTTATTTTGTTCTATGATTATTTGTCTAATCTCTGTCTTACACTTTATTCAATTGGTTTAACTCATTCAAAAGCCCCAAAATCTAGTAGGCACATATTGCGAGCTGAATCTGACCTAGTCAGAGCCTAGGAGATTGACAACCTCTTAGTTGATTAAGCGCCAATTTACTGAGCCTTAGACCTAGTTTCGGCCTTAGGGAATCACGCGCTAGGAACCTCAAGAGGGTAAGTAGGGTTAATCGCCTTGAATACAAGTGACTCAGATTAGGTTTTTACTCAATAGACCTAACAATCTATCTTCATTATTATCGTTCATACCATGTTCCTTCGGGTAATTGCATCTAGTGAAAGATCAATTAGGAGTAGTTTAACTTAATTAGGGGTAGAGTAGCTTAATTAGGCATAGAATAACTTAGTTAGAATCAGATAACTTAGTTAGGATTAGTATAATTCAACCTAGGAGTAGATTAACTTAATCAAACAAACTCAAAACCCCCTAAACCTAGATAACTCCTGAAACCAAGTAGCTCGATACTTGCAGAAATAAATCCTGTGGACGATAACCTGGACTTAACCAGAAATTTATTACTTGATAACGACGGGGTACACTTATCCCTTAGTGAGTCTTCATCCCAACTTAGGTGAAGGCGCATCAGTACCTAACACTGCTGAGCAAACACTTCCATCTTCTACTGAGCAGTTAATAAGCCAGTCAGCCCCTGCTGCTGGCCTTAATAATAAAAGTGCAGCACCTGATCAAGCTGGCACCTCTACTTCTGGGTAGCACCAAAGTACTCCACCACCTGCTGCTAACCAGAAAACGGCCCCTGAGACTACACAGATCCATTCTGAAGATGATTCCCACAATTTTCTCAATGCCTCTGAGTCAGGCCGGCGAATCATCAACTCAGCCCATATGCTTCTCCAAGCAATAGATCAATCTCACACCGACGCTGCCGGGTCCACTCCTGCTGAGCCAACTCAACTGTCCTCCATCACACAACTTTTGACCGAACTCAAGGGCCTTAAGGAGCTGATGAGTGTTATGACCTCCTTGGTCTCTCAGTAGCCCAAGCAGGAATTTATGGTCAAGCTGGCGGAACTTCAGCTAATGATGGTAAATCACATGGACTCCATCGAAGAGAAAATCAATGCCCTATCAGTTGTGAACTCATCATCCACAACTTCTGCTGAAGTCACTCAGCATTTCACCCAACTGACCGCTGAGCTAACCGGAGCTCGTGAACTTATCTCCTCCACTTCTCAATGCTCCATAGAACAAATTGGTGAGGCTATCCGCCTACTCAACTTGAGCAAAGAAGAAATGGACACTGACCAAGTAAAGACCAATGACATTCTACACTGCACCCGATCAACACTTGCGCATGTTCGGCACATCAATGCTCAGCGTCATTCGTACGACTCTTCGATGCTCAGGATGTACTATCAATCCTATGCACGGATGACCGACTCCATTACTTGGATTGGGAAATCACTTGAGTTTTTACTCAGTATGCTCAGCGCTCACATTAAAATCCCCTCATCCAGTATGGCAGATGGCATGCAGGTCTTTACCGGTCTTAAAGAGAGTACGAGTCAAATGCAATAGTATTCCACCTTACTGACTTGTGCTATTCAACAGGGGCAATTCTATGCTCCTCCCCTTCAGCCTGGTGATGTTGGCAAAACGGGGGAGAAAGATAAACAGCCAGCTGACGGAACTCAGCAGAGCCTCCTGGAAAAACTTCTGCTGTCCCGGGCAACCAAACTCAGCAACAAAGAACAGCCAAGCCAAGCCAAACCAAACCCAAGTCTAACCAAGTTCAAGCCAACATCAAGAAATAGAACTAGCAATAGTCTTAGCTTGTAACTTGTGTTTTTTATATGGCTTGTTTCCTTGTTGAACTGAGTATATCTATATACAAGCATTTATTCTACAAACTGTCTTTATATATGTAATGCTTATATGCTGTGTTTATGTGCTGACATTTCTCATATGACTACTCATTGAACAACAAACAAATTAAAACTTGTGAACCCAAAAATTAAACAAGTAAAATATACTCAGTATACCTCAACTCTGATACCTGAATGTAACTAAGTATCCAAACTAAGTAATAACAAATTGTTCCAAGTATTGACCTTCTTCTGAAGCTGACCTTAGACTCACTTTGATTAAATCGTAGAAGGTTTAGAATTGAACTAAGTCAGTAGATTCAAGCCTTAATTTCACTCAATTAGATCTTAGAAGGTTTAGAGTTGAACTAAGTCAGTAGATCCAACCCTTACGGGGGAGTAATTTCAGAAGAATAGAAAAGGTCAACTATCATGGTGAGCTCAACACTGAGTTCCTCACTAAATACTTTTGCCAACATCAAAATGGGGGAGTTTGTTGAAACACTTTTCCACATGATTTTGATTTGACAAAATTATTTAAGTTAATCCCATGATTAAACAATTAAATTTAAAGTGCTTTGATTTAATTGTACTAATGTGTTTGTTCAATGTTGAGTAAGTTAACTAACGAGAATAGGAATTGAGAGTCTATTAAAAGAAAGACAGAACAAAGTCAGCATAGGCAAGTCACACAGCAGAAGCTGAGTGGAATGCAACTCAGCTTTGCGAAGGAAATGTCTTCTTCAGAAAAGCTTGAATTCGAAGCCGCTGAGTCAAGCTGAGTAATAATCAAGTCAGCGTCAAGGATCCGTCAACTTGGAAGACAAGGTCTGACAAATTTCTGAAACAAATCAGAAGCCTCGAAAATCTGGTTTAAGGACCCTTTCGAGACGCATGGACCATCTGAATTTTGCTAGAAGACAAACCTGGCGTAAGAAGATAAATCTGGCATAAGAAGACAAACCTGGCACCTGTCCAAAATCAGAAGACAGGATTGGCCTGCAGCTCTGGAAGCTGACCACGTGATGACGAAGAAGACCGTTTTTCTCACAATGGCTATGTCGGAATTCAAATCATTGAAGCCACAAGATTTCTATAGAAAGGCTAAATCATCACTTGGATCACACACACATACATACAACTACATATAGACAGAAAAAGAAAATCTTCACGAAGTGAAAATCCAAAATAGAAGCTGTCTGAAAAGAAAAAAAGCAAGCTCTTACACCAAACTCCAATCATTGTGTAAAAGTCTAGAGTGATTTTATTCATCTAAAGTGTTCTTCATTTAGTGAGAACAAATTCTTGTATCATTTGTAAAAGGTTAGAAAAGCTGAGTACTCGGTTATAGTACTCAGTGGTAGAGAGAAGCTGAGTACTCGATTATAGTATTCAGTGGTAGATAGGATTGAGTAGACGAATAGAGGATGGTACACTTGCATACTCAGTTGCTATTGTAAAAGGTTTGCGCTCTACCTTTAAAGAGCTCAGTAGAGGATTGAAAAAGCTCGGAGGGATTCCGGGGACTAGACGTAGGCAGAGAGGCCGAACCAGGATAAGTCTGCTGAGTAACTTCTAACCCTTCCTATTTATATATATATATATGTATGTATGTGTTGCTTGCTTAAAATTACTCAGTAAATAATTTGTACAAGCTGAAGCTGAGTAATCTGAGTGCTGAGTTGGAAACTGACTTCAGTGTTACTTCCCAACTCACAACTGAAACAGCTCTAGTCAGTATCTGATTAAAGCTGTCTCACATCACACTCAGCCTTGCTGACCTGAAACTAAGTTAAATTATCACACATTCAATTAAGTCAGCATTATTAAGCGAAAAAGTTATATTAGTTCCTAACCCCCCCTGGAACTAATCCTATCACGTTACACGGGACCAACATATCTTACGTTAGTGAGAGTATTGGTGATTCCATTATACATTTTGATACGAATGTTACCTATTCCTTTGACCTTGCAGGGCCTTGTTTTTTCCTATAAGGACTGATCCCCCATCTTCCAAATGTAAGTCTTCAAACCAATCCTTATTTGGAGACATGTGGTATGTGCAACCACTATCTAAAACCCAGACCTCTATTGAGTCTTCTTGAGAGACTATTAGTGCCTCAACACTGGCATATCCCTCCTCTGTAATGGTTACTTTTCCTTAAGTTCCTGGCTCGATGAATTGTGTCTCTATCAGGGAAATCTTTCTTCATGTATCCTTCCTTGTGACAATGATAACACTTAAAAGGAAAATCGTTATCACTATTAGATTTAGATTTGGACATGTCTTTATTCTTGTATCTTGATTTCCAATGCTTCTTGGATTTCTTGCCCTGGATATTTAGGCCTTCAGCAGCAGGCTTCTTATCAGTATTTGATTCCAATTTTCTATTCTTGAGAGCCACCTAAACATCTTCGAGGGTGAGAGTGTCTCTCCTATACTTGAGAGCTTCAACAAAATTAGAATATGATTTCAGAAGAGCCTTCAAGATCATTACGACTTGATCTTCATCTTCCATTGTAATTTCTAGATTTGCTAAGTCGATGATAATCCTATTGAATTCATCGAGGCATTCAGATATCGACTTGTCTTCTTGGATCTTGAAGGAGAAAAGCTTTCCTTTTTGGTAGACCCGGTTGGTGAGAGATTTCGTCATGTACCGCGATTCGAGTTTGGTCTAGAAACCAACAACTGTCTTTTCCTTTGAGACTTCTCGCATAACTTTGTCTCCAAGATGTAGAATCAACATGTTGTATGCCATGTCAAGAATGACATGCTTTTTTTTTTTGTTGCAGATAAGGTCTCTGGTAGTTCCTTTTCTCCTTGTAAAGCCTTTGCGATTTTCATTTGAAACAACATTGCCTTCATTATTGTTCACCATAATGAGAAATCGCCTTTTCCATCGAAGTGCTCAACTTCAACTCGCGTGAGCACCATCTTGATTGATCTTAATGATTGAAAAAAGCTCTGATACCAATTGTTGTAATTTTCCAACTCAAACTCTTAGGAACAGAGAATACCCAGAATCTCAAGAAAACGATTGAAAATAATCAATCATGCAAGATAACAAATCAAAAGCAATGAACATGTAAGAATTTATCATGGTTCGGTTATAAACAACATACTCCGACCTCTGATAATGTTCAATCAAACTGAGAAACACTAGATTTATTCCTAATTCATATTTCTTCTCTTAACAAGAATCTTCTCTAATTCTATCTCTCTCTCAGTTTTACTAAAAACCAATAAAAAAATATATTCTATATATTACAACTCAACTAACTCTCTATTTATATACCAAATAAAAAAAAAAAAAACTCAACTCTTAACCGTACTTAAAACTAGAAGTACTTAAAACTAGAAGATACTGTGATCAAATTGTAACAACTATGTTTAAATACGTATCTACTATAATAATATTAGTATAAAATTTTGCATAACTTGGATGGAATACTCCTTAGCATAGCATATTTTTTGTTTAGCTATCGAATCTCCATAAAACAACAATGGTAACGCCAAATCTTAAATTGAAGGAATTGTAGTTGTACATATCCCACAATTTATGCAACTTTTCCTTATAAACGAAGATAAGTGCACAGATATATATACTTCATAAACATGAGCTTCATCTTGGAAAATAATAATGCAGAAGACATATATTATATTATATGTATCAATCTGAAAATAATAATACATGATTAAAAATGTAAGATCCAACAAACTTTGGATATGTTAAAAAATAAAGTAAAGAGGAGGACCACCTTGACGCAATGTAGGTAAAATGAGCATTAAATTAAGATTTAATTCGAAGGGAACAAACATAAAAAAGAGTCGTACTTTTACAATACTACGTTGCTCTCATCTCATCATCCTTTCCCTATCAAATATGTGTACTCTACAGGGGACCATTTTTTTCCAATAACCATTTCTATTTCTAAATCACTGTTTCTGATTGCTAAAAACCCTTCTTTATATCTATCTCATTTCAATTTTACTAGATTGAGTCTATTTTATTTCAATATATTAGACCTTCATAATCTATATATAATATAAAACAGTAACGATGGAGCTGAGGTGTCACTTCCTCTTTTTTTACTGATAAAAAATATAATAAAAACTATAATATATTAACTTTAGTTATATTATTATATTTATTTATAAAGAGATTATTTTATCCATACTATATCTAAGAGTTCTACAGAATTTAAATTAATCCATAAAATCTCTCTAATTCTCTGCATATCTATATCTAAAAGTTCTACATAATTTAAATTAGTCCCTAAAATCCCTCTAATTCTCTACATATCTATATATAATATAAAACAGTAACGATGGAGCTGAGCTGTCACTTCCTCTTTTTTTACTGATAAAAAATATAATAAAAAATATAATATATTAACTTTAATTATATTATTATATTTATTTATAAAAAGATTATTTTATCTGTACTATATCTAAAAGATCTACATAATTTAAATTAATCCCTAAAATCTCTCCAATTCTCTGCATATCTATATCTAAAAGTTCTACATAATTTAAATTACTCCCTAAAATCTCTCTAATTCTCTGCATATCTATATATAATATAAAACAGTAACGATGGAGCTGAGGTGTCACTTCCTCCTTTTTTACTGATAAAAAATATAATATAAAATATAATATATTAACTTGAGTTATATTATTATATTTATTTATAAAAAGATTATTTTATCTGTACTATATCTAAGAGTTCTACAGAATTTAAATTAATCCCTAAAATCTCTCTAATTCTCTGCATATCTATATCTAAAAGTTTTACATAATTTAAATTAATCCCTAAAATCTCTCTAATTTTCTGTATATCTATATCTAAAAGTTCTGCATAATTTAAATTAATCTCTCCAATTCTCTTCATATCTATATTCTATATATAATATAAAACAGTAACGATGGAGCTGATGTGTCACTTCCTCCTTTTTTACTAATAAAAAATATAATAAAAAATATAATATATTAACTTTAGTTATATTATTATATTTATTTATAAAAAGATTATTTTATCCGTACTATATCTAAGAGTTCTACAAAATTTAAATTAATCTCTAAAATCTCTCTAATTCTCTGCATATCTATATCTAAAAGTTCTAAATAATTTAAATTAGTCCATAAAATCTCTCTATTTCTTTGCATATCTATATATAATATAAAACAGTAACGATGGAGCTGAGGTGTCACTTTCTCCTTTTTTATATCATTAATTGTAATTATTAATTATATTTTTGTTAATATTTATATATTAAGATGAATCCGTGCATCGCACGGGTCAAAAACTAGTTTACATTAAATTTCTACTTGTTAAATAATTAGTTAGCTATAAATATCTAGCAAATTTATAAACCATTTAAAAAAAAAAACTATTGAGTTATTTTTAAAAAAATTTTGATAATTTTTCAAATATATTTATTTTATGATTAACCATGTCATAAAAAAATTAAATGAACCTAAAGATCTTGTAATTCGCATATGGATCAGACTGACTTCAGGCCCATTTTATATGAAGACACTGGGCTGCGACTTTTGGGCTTTTGAATAATATTGGCCCATTTGAACTTTGAAGCATTTTGTCGAATAATTGGCATGCAATTGGAAAATCCTTCAGCAAAACCTCCAAATTTGAAGCGCCAAGCAATTTTAAAACTAAAACCCTACTGCCAATCCTCCAAAAACGAAGCGCGACCATGGCAAACAAAAAAAGACCTCCTGAAAGTTCTACCGATACTTCTCGTCCTCAAGAGCAAGAGTAAAATCTGTTTCTGCTGATTTTGGGTTTTGATTTCTACTTGGAGGAATCCAATTTTGTTAAACATATCGTCTTTTGATCGTGTAGTTACTACGAAGGGGATCGTCTTGCTCGTTTGCTCAAACTAATTCATGAGTAACATCACAAATTCGTCACTGATTTCAGGTTCTTTTCTCTGAATTATAGGTCATTGATGCTGGTTTTTTGACAGGGGAATTGAATCTGCAAAGGATAAAAATTCATTGCCGGAGAAATTTTGGTTCAAGGTTGTTAATTAACGATTTGGTTTTGTAATCGTTGTCTTGATTTTTATGTGTTATATTGATTGTGGTTTGTAATTTCCAATAGCAACAATTTTCCATTGGAGTAAATGAAGTAACTCGTGCCCTCGAGCGTATGTTACCGACGGCGGACAAAGGAGGCTCCTCCGCCCAGCTTCGCAAACCGGCGACTGTTCATCTTCAGGTTGGGCGCCAGTAAATCTTTTATGTTCAAGTTGCTTTCTCTTTTTTTTCCCAGGTAGATAAGTTACTTTTAGATTCAACTAAGTAATGTGCTGTAGGCAATATTGATAGCTCATGATAGCAACCCGAAATGGCTCACAAAGCATTTGCCAAGCTTGGCTTCGACGAGGAAAGTGCCAGTGATCTTTGTCAAAGATAAGAAAGGAGGATCCTTACGCCTTGGTGAACTTGTTCGTCTCAAAACAGCAATAGCTGTTGGAATTAAAGTAACCTTACATTTCTTTTTTTATTATTATTACTATCATATTCATGCAGTATAGCTGTTTGATATTATGTAGCAATTCATTTGATGCAGGCTAAGGGAAATTCCATAAATCAAATCGTTGAAGAAATTCTTCGAGGTGACAATGAAACAGAGCATCTGCATTGTACTGATGAAATGTGAAACAGCAGAGGAAGGTGCATATCAATTGAATCATGAGGGTTCAGGAATGTAAAGCTATAAAATTTCAGCAACTTGGCAATATTGGTTTTCATATTGGTTTCAGTTAATCATTAGTTCATCTATTTGTACTTTCAGATGAAAAGATGGACAACTTAAACTTATTTCCTTTTTGCTTTTGTTATGGTTGGAATGGAAAAAAGAACAATGTTGAGCCCTTTGTTAAATGTAACAGTTCCTAAGTTAAATCCAATTGTGGTTCCTCGATATGGTGGTACAGTTGAAGAAACCAATTCTTCTTACTCAAGCACAACCTATGTACGAGGAAGCTTTAGCTTTATATTTTACAAGAAAAATCATTTCTATATACCGTGCTACTTTCAGTCTCTTCAAGTTTTTCGTATCGACAAGGCCTTACGCAGTTGTCTGAGGGCTAGCAGCTGATGAAGTGGATTCTGTGGCACCAACAGCATCAACGTTCTTCTTACCACCTCTCCCATTTGTGACAAGTTTGGCTGATTTCTCATTAGGACTTTGCTTCTCATCCTTCTTTATTAGCACAGGTTTAAACTGCCATACAGAAAATGCAACCCAAGAAACAAGTAAATACATGATTTCCACAGAAAAATGAAAACTAAAGATTCATAATTTCCAGAATTTGGTCCAAGTAATACAAACCTGATAAATTGAATATATAACATTTCTTCTGATCTGAGCCATCATCTCCAAGAATAGATTATAGCCTTCTAGCTTATACTCAATAAGTGGATCACGTTGTGCATATCCACGCAAACCTACAGCTTGCTGCACAAACTTTATTGCCTGCAAGTGTTCCTTCCACAGGCGATCAATATTGCTCAATATTAAGAATCTCTCAGCTTCTGTCATTAACCCTGGTGCTTCTTTTTCAACAATGTCCTAAAACACAGTTTCAAATAAATAAGATGATACGAGAGAGGAACTCCGACAGAGGACATCAAAACTGGGTAAAGAAACGATTTGTTTTCAAGTAAATAAAATGCTCTAGTGTCGGTAGACTTAATGGCATGATTTAAAATACAAGGCGACGGCATATCTTATTCATATTAAATAACAAGGTTTAATGGACTGATATCTAGGGTTCCATTATAAACAGGAAAGTACTCTTGATCCTATGGAAACTAAAAATACTAACCCTTTTCTGCAGATATGCATCACGACCTCGGAGACGAAGGTAATCCTGCAACTCCTCATAACTGGAACCATTACTTCTCAGCAAATCAGGGGTCAAATCATTCAGCAGGTAGCAGTATCTACAATTACAGAAGCACAAATCAAGATCATAACCATCTAAATAATTTAACCAAGATAAAATTTAACCCTAAATAATAGTTCCCACTTTGCATCATTGTAACAGTATCATATGCACAAACTAACAGGGTAAATTTCATCAATGGCGTACAACCTTTGCCTCATTTCACACTTTGGTGTACAACCTTCATTTTGTCACACTAAAATATATGACCTTGTGGGTAGCCTCCCACTTTGGTGTATGGCCGGTTAAAATGACCGGTCAACCCAAAGTCAACATGTCATCTCATAATTTTTTTATCTCATCCATTTATAAAAGGGACCCACACATAGTTTGATTACAAAAATACCCCACTTCCTAAATAAAAAATACTATCTTTCCATTTTTTCCTTTCTCTCTCTTCTTTCGTTTTTCCTTCTTCTTCTGCAAATTCATTCTCTCACTAACTCCTCTCTCTCTCTCTCTCTCTAACTCCTCCATTGAAGCATCTAGGTCCCCAAATCTCTTCGATCGGTCTCACTATTAACATTAAAGAAAAACACTTCCCTATTTTATTTATTTTCTTTCTCTAGCCACCATGAGTGTCATTAGTCGCTCTTCCTTCCCAGTTGCAGCTTATCCAACATTCAGCCATATGATTCTTTCGTCATAGCTGTTCAATCCACTGGTTCACGTCTTGCCACTTCATCTTCTTCTCCCTTTGATTCGATTCCTCTTCATGTTCTTCTACTATGATTTGGGTTTTTATTTATTCAATTGAAATGGATTGATCTGTTGTAAAAGTTAGTCATGACTCAGGAATCCAAATTGGAATTGATGAGCTGGCCTCGGAATAGGTTTGGAGAAAGGGATTTCATTGTTGAACTCAATAATCGACTGCTTCTAGTGTTAATTACTGGACAGTGGGCTTTTGACCTTGCTCGGCTTGCAAATGATGATGATATGTTGCTGGACTAGGAAAAAGGGCTTGTGAAAGAAATGTAGAAATGTTGGTTGATCCAGATCTAGATAACCAATATGTAGAAGCAAAGGTGGAGCAGTAAATTACACATTTTTCTTAATAAAAAGAAATTAAAAGGTTCCAACAACTATCCACCACTTTCCTTAATAAATTTGACAAATTATGAAATTTTAAAAAGAAAATAAGAGTGAGAGTTACAGCAGTGTGATTTGCATTTCTCATGTCTTATATTAATAAGCATCAAACAATTTCTCTCTGTTGTATTCTCGTGTAATGTTAGAATTTGATGCCCAACTTCTTATTCTTGTCTTAAATGTTCGACTAGTGAGAGAGAGAGGGGGAGTTAGAGAGAGAAAATATTTACAGGAAATAAATGAAGGAAGGAGAGTATATTTTTTATTTAGGAAGAAACCCATAAAGGGTTATTTTAGTAATTGCATTGTGGTGGGTCCATTTTTACTAATGAGTGGAATGAAAATTGATGAGGTGGCGTGTTGACCAGGTGTTGACCGGTCATTTTTACCTGCTATATACCATAGTGGGAGGTCACCCATAAGGTCATACATTTTAGTGTGACAAAATGAAGGTTGTACACCAAAGTGTGAAATGAGGCAAAGGTTGTACACCATTGATGAAATTTACCCCAAACTAACATGACCACTAATCCACCAAACAAAATTCAAGTTTTGGTCTTCAACTGACATTAAGAACATAAAATCAAGGGAGAAACTTACTGTTGAACTTTTGCAATGAGCTTTTCGAAATCCCAGGTTTCCTTTGGAGCATCTGAACCAATATTTGCCTGCATGATAATATACAGTGAGAAATATATATTAAGGAACACACACAAAGAAAAACGTAACTAAATGAATTCTCGGACAGGTTACCTCTAAGATATCATCCATTGTCAGTTCAGCATATTCAATAATGAGTGACTGGAGATTATCCGATACAAGAGCCCGTCTTCTTTCTGTATACACTCTATCTCGTTGGCTATTTAAGACTTCATCGTACTCAAATAGTTGCTTGCGGATATCAAAAAAGTAGTTCTCCACTTTCCTCTGAGCTTCATCTAGTGCTTTTGTCAACATCTTGGACTCGATTGGTAGGTCTTCAACTCTAAAAGCTCTCATCAAGCCCTATCAGTGGAATCTCAAGGATGTTAGTAGCTATAACCGCAAACCCTAAATGAAAAAAGATAACCTATAACAAAAATTTCAAATCTAACTTTTGCAATCTATACAACTGAATCACAGGCCTAACCTGGATTCTGTCCCCACCAAAAATCCTAAAAATGTTATCTTCCAGACTTAAGAAAAAGCGGGAACTTCCAGGATCACCTTGACGACCACTACGACCGCGAAGCTGTCCATACACAACAAATAGCATATCCAAAAAGTGAAAATAATAGAGAGGAAGAGTACAAGGGACAGACTTGAAGAAAAATTCTTTTCCAATTAAAATGTGAAACAACAGTGTAAGTTGCATGCATAATCAAATAACTTCTCGCACATTTAAAATTCAAGAATGACACAAAAAAGTATTGCTAAACTGAACCTGATTGTCAATTCGACGCGATTCATGCCTCTCTGTCCCCACTACATGCAGTCCACCAGCTGACACAACCTGAAAAGGGGCATCTGAATTAAGCTGCAGTGATACTAAAATAAGGTAATATATTAATGCATGGGATGAATTAAACCTCCTTCCTTTCTTCCTCAGTGTAGTCCTTATATTCTTTAACAATCTCTAGAAAGGCATTCCTCAGCTTAGCAATGACTTCATCCTGAGCAGGGCCCTGTAAAACAATATGATACACGTGAGCTAAAACGGAGGATGATAGGAATTTCTGAACTATAAATTCAAATACTCTGTATAAGAAAAAATAAGAGATGTGAAGAATTTTCAGCAAATATACCTTTTCGCAGCAATACGATAAACGCTCCTCAGCTTCAAGCTCAGTCAAAGATCTCTGGCCCCATGTTTTTACAGCCAATTGTACAGCTTCCTCTGCCACCTTAGTATTCTCACTAGTTAGCTTGCATGGAAACATATTTTCATTGACCTGAAACATCAGTACGAACAATTTGTCTCAGACTAATGAATCATATTGCCTTCACTCCTCTGTCAGGAACAACTGTACATCCCAAGAACATGATCAATTTTGTAAAGCAACATTAACACCATACCTTCCATGACTTCATTGGAGGAGGTTTCTTCACGGATACAAAAGCTCCTTCAGCTAGCTTAACAATTCTACAACATTTAGGAAATAATTATGAAACTCAAAAGCATACAAGGCATGGTGAGAAGTAATCTAATGGTGATAAATAGACAAAGGAAAACCGCATACAGATTCTGGCAACCTAAGTTCCATTCAGCATATGTAAATAATAGAGCTTGATTTGGATAAGATACATATCTAGTCCATTCTAAATTGTATTCTAGTTAGTGCCTAAACTGTCTGCAAGTAGATGTGGCTTCTCCTCTCCATGCAGGTGATTTTTATTCATACCAATAATTTCACATGAATAAATTTTGAAGGCAGTAAAACAGTGAACTCCAAAGCCAAAAAATAGGTATGTTGAATGAACTCCTATTCTCTGTCAAGTGTTTGTCTGCTAGTATTTTTTATAATTGTAAGATTAAGTCAGAAAATGTAATATCAAAATTCCAATGTGAATATCAACAATTAAATATCTGAACTCAGCAGTTGAACCACGAAAATGCATGAGTTGGAAACAGAATCATGAGGTTCATAGCTACCTTGGCATGAGCATCTCTCGTAGCTTTAATCTTGCCATAAATTCTGCATTTCCACCAAGAATAATATCTGTTCCACGACCTGCCATATTTGTAGCAATTGTTACTGCCCCCGATCGACCGCTCTGTGCTACAATCTCTGCTTCTCTTTCAACATTTTCTGGTTTTGCATTCAGAACCTTTAAGAAAAAAGATCTATTTATTTTCTCACTTAGAGAACACTTATTTAATAATTTTCATTTTCTTGTTTGGCACACAATATTCTTTGTAAAACTCAATCATCTGAAGATCCATTCTTGAAGATCCATTCTTGAAGATAAAACAAGACTCACCTCATGAGGAATACCAGCTTCCTTCAACTGTTCTGAGAGTGCATCACTCTGCTCAACACTTGTAGTGCCAACAAGCACAGGTCGACCAGTTTTATGCATTCGGGAAATTTCTACTACAACAGCCCGCCATTTTCCATTGGTTGCCTTGAAAACTACATCAGATTCATCCTGAGAATGAATTAAGATGGTAAGAAAAATTGGCGTGTGTGACTGTATTCACAAGCTCTGCATCAAGTAAAGCCCACATATGGGAGTGAAGAACTGAATAGGTATTCAAAGTCCAGAAAGGAAACACATAGTTATCACTCCTGTCACAGAATTAGTAAGTCTCAACCATGCAGATGAAATTAGTAGCCTAATTTTAAGTTGTGCTAAATTATCCGGCATATATAGGATCTTCAGATCTTATAAAAAAAATAACCAACATGATCTTAGAAATATTGACATGGCTGCAGTACGACAGACCTTTCTCATCATTGGCTTGTTTGTAGGGACAATTGTAACTTTAAGTTTGTATATACTCTCAAATTCTGTGCTTTCAGTTGCTGCCGTGCCAGTCATTCCGCAAAGTTTTGGGAACTGTAGATATAATAAGCATCACCCGGTAAACATTTACTGCCAAGAATTGCTTCATGTAATGAGCTGAGAGACAGAATATTCCAACCTGAAGAAAGAAGTTTTGGTAGCTAATTGATGCCAGTGTTATAGTTTCATTCTGAATGGGCAAACCTTCTTTTGCTTCCACTGCTTGGTGAAGTCCATCACTCCATCTTCTCCCCTGGCCGAAAATATAAAATATGAGTACCATTGTGCTTTCAGTTCCCAACAAATCTAGCTGACTCCTTATCTTAGAAAGAAAATCCTTATCTAGTTTCTCAAATGTTGTCTTGCATAACAGATGATGAATGATTATGTTACCACAACGATATAAATAAGTTCACCACTTAAGAAATCATAATCACCTGCATAACCCGTCCAGTAAACTCATCCACAATTAGCACCTCCTTGCCACGTATGATATAGTTAACATCTTTAAGAAATAGCTCTTTCGCTTTTATTGCATTAAGCACATACGATGCCCACTGTTCCCGGGGATCATACAAGTCTTTCACATCCAGAATATCTTCAGCATCCTCATAACCCTGTTCCGTGAGGAGGACAGTTTTCTGCTTCTCATCCACCTGCACATAGAGCCTATATAAGTAAACTAACAAAAACAAAATGACATTAAATTTCATAGTCTTTACGGTGGATCTACATTGCCACAATTTGTGCTCACCAAAAATTTGAACATCCAGATTAGTTTGTAAGCTTTTATGTCATGCAAAAGGATATGGACTGTATAGTTCAACAGATAACGATCAATAAATTAGACATTTCATCAGAATATATATTTCATGATTACAAATGTTCTTTTTCCTCAATGGCGTTCCTAATTTATTTGGTTATATTGCCATTTTGTAAGGGATTATGGAATTTTTAGTTCCTAAATTATATCCTAGTAAGTGCCTAAACTGTTTGCACACTTCAGTATCTAAAGAAAACGACATACCTCTGAATTTTCTAATGAACAGAATCCCATATGGAACAATATAAGAAAACTTGGGAAGAGGAAAGAAAGAGTTGCATGCTAGGAGATATTAAAGACTACTAACAGGATGCTTTCATTTCAATCCATAATATCAACAGACGAAATTAGACCATAAATACCTAGTGAGTTACACTGCTTGAAAAGATTGGACAGTTAAGGATTTTGAAAATAGAGTCCCTTTTGTGCCTGTGCATGTCAGATTGTCAGCCAAAAAACAACCAAGACAAAACCTTAAACAAGCATGTCTATAGGTCCTTGGCATGTCTCAGGTATGCTGAAGTGACTGTACAAGAGTATGGATACAACTCTCATAAAGGAAGGAACTTATGCTCAATGCTATTGATATGTGAAGTAAATCTTACCGAGCATTACGTTTTCAGCCTACAGTTATTTCATGTCATACACCAAGAAATCTATAGTAGATATAGTAACATAAGTAAGCAATTAATAATAATAATAATAACTATTATTATTATGAGACGACATGGTTCTTAAGCTTATATTTCCAGATTTTAGCAAACAAAAGATATTAGCATCACTCTTACAGTGTAGTGTATATCTCGTTCAAAGGCTACAGCTATTTTTGCGGCCTTATAGTAACGTTCACTAGGTTTCTCTGCAGGTCCAGATATGATGAGAGGAGTTCTTGCTTCATCAATGAGAATGGAATCAACTTCATCGATTATACAGTAATTGAACCCCCTCATGACGAGCTCCTCAACACTCTGTATATGCCAGAAAATAAATTCAGCCAGGCAGACCATATATCCAGCAGGCTCTTCAATACATGAATTCAAATGATGACAGTAGATGATCTAAAATAAGTCAGTACATAAAGAAAAAATTACTTTCCGTGGCAAGATTGTCTCTCAAGTAATCAAAACCAAGCTCACTATTGGTGACATATGTGATGTCACACAAGTAATTTTCTCTTCTTTGCTCACTTGTCATGTTTTCTGTCAATATAAACAAGAATGAATGCAATAGTTAGATTATCATGGCAATCCAAAAAAACACAATAGAACTCGGATGGAAATTAAACAACCAGAAAAAGAAGGTGCACATGCACAAGAGAATAGCAAAAATACAATAAATGATTTTTTTAATTAAAAAAACGACACTGTCAATAAATTGCGAGTAAGGAGCACAACAAAATGAAGCATAAAAAATAGCTCAAATGTGCATCGAACTATACATAGTAAAATCAATGAACTTTATATGTAGATATGTTATCCGACACTTGCACAAGTGCAAAAGGGCTCAATAGACACATGTATATATATATCTAACAACATATAAACTAATATTAAGTATGTGACATACGTTGGATTAGGCCAACCTTCAAACCAAGGAATCGAGGAACTTGACCAACCCATTCACAATCTCTTCGTGCCAAATAATCATTGACAGTCACAACATAAACTCCTTTCCCACTCAATGCATTCAAATAAGCAGGCAAGACAGCAACAAGTGTTTTTCCTTCTCCTGTCCTCATTTCGGCAATTTCTCCCTTGTGTAGGACCATGCCACCTAATTCCAAATTTGAACATATGTCAAGACACACTAATGGAGGGAATGACATTCTCGTGTTAAGTGAAAATGACAAGAAACAATGCATTCATATAATTTACCTATAAGCTGCACATCAAAGGGACGAAGCCCCAAAACCCTCTTGGAAGCCTCTCTTACTACAGCAAATGCTTCCTGCATTAGATGTGCTTGTAATTATCATAAGCAAATTGTAGTACTGTAAATTCCTGTTAAATAAAAACAGTTTGATTTCAAATGTTCAAAATTCGCCCGTTCCCATCTACAATTTTACAATATAAGCAAGACTTCAGTGATTAGGAAAGAACTTACAGGTAAAAGAGAATCCAAGGATTCACCACGTTGAGCACGCTCCTTGAATATAGAAGTCTTTTCTCTCAATTCGGAATCAGTTAATGCAGACATCTCCGCTTCCAGTCTATTGATCATACTCGCATTCGGAGTATACTGCTGCCTCGTTGACTCCCCAGTATCCGTCCCTTTAAATATTCCACCAAGCAAACCTCCCAAAGAAGACATCGTAAGCATTCTCCGCCTTCTATTACTCTCGACTTTGGCTGTTTTGGCTGAAGAACCCAGTAATAGGGGTGATTTTGCACCAAAAAAGGAGGAACCAAGATGAGAATGACGGTAATTTTCACTGGTAAGAAGAGATTTTGAAGGAATGGAAGAAATCGAGGGAAAGCGGTTCAGTAATCGAGAGTCGCATAAGTGTGCCGCCATTTTGAAATTCAAAATCGGAATAAGAAATGATGAGATGAAGCTGAATAAGGTGAATAACAATGAGGGGGATTTATAGATGAAGAAACGGAGGAGGAGGAGCTGAGCCGGTCCCTCCCGTTAAGTAAACAGAGGAGGTTTATTTTGTCAGCCAAGATGACTCAAGAAAGAAAGAGGAGAGATACAACTAACGGATAAGGTAAGGAAGTAGTCATTTTGCAGAAAATCTCGACTCCCTCTTACATGATGGTGGACAAACAGGACACGTGGCTTAAAATCAGTGGACATTGATTTCTTTTTTTTTCCAATATTTGGCTTAAAATCAGTGGACATTGATTTCTTTTTTTTTCCAATATTCCGATTAAGTTTAAACCAAAGTAGTAAACAGCAAGTCTATCATACTTGAAGAAAATTGCAGAAATTCTGTTAAAAGGTTGTGTGCTTTTCTTACAAAAAAAAAAAATATATATATATATATATAATATACTATATATATTTGTAAATTTAGCCTAACATATAAAATGGTGTAAATCTACCTTAACGTTTTCAAATAAAATTTACCGAAATTTTGAAAAAACTGATTTGACTTTTATTTAGATGTTACTTAAAACCTTTCAAACAAATTTATCGATAAATTGAAAAATTCGTGCATTTTTTGTTGGTTAATTTTAACTATATTAGTAACACAGTTAACATATTAAACACTTTGACAAAAGAAAATTGTGATTAACTTATATATGACACATTTAGTTGTTAGCATTTTAATAAAAAAAATATTATACTAACAACGTAATTGATGTTTGGAAGATATGATGTGATAGTAAAAAAACAATCAAACCAACATAGTCAAATTTGAGGAAACGTGGAGCTAAATTTCATCTTAATTGCAAATGTTAGAGTTAAATAGACACAAATTCAATATATTATAAAGGGTAAATAATTATAAGGTTCTTATGTTTTTACTTAACACGTTAGTAAGTCCATCATATTATTGTAAGGTCCTTAAGTTTTATCTTAATCAATTCTTTAATCCTTTCATTTGTTTTTATAAATGAAAGTCCAAAATTGTCCCTAATTATATACATAAAAAAATTCATCTTTTAGTTTCAAATTTAATCTAATTAATTTTAATGAAGTTTTTGAACTACATATACACCAAAATTAATATAAAATGTATTATTAATTTTCTTAAATTGTAATTATTTTTTTCTTTATTTTTTAATATAATATCTTTAAACTAATATTAAATATTATTATAAATTCTTTATAATTTTTTAAAAATCATATTTTTTTTTCATTTGTAAAATTTATCGGAGTTGTAAAAACTTTTTACAATGATAGCCTTACTTCTATTTTAATAATTTTTGAAATATTTTTTATTCATTTTTTAATCAATAAATTTTAGTTATTAAATTAAAGTTCTATAATTATATAAAAATTAATAAATCAATTACTTTATGTTAGAGTTTATATTATAGAGATTGTGATTATGTAGAAAAAAAGAGAAAAATATATAATAGAAAAAATAGATGTTTTATTTAAAATATAAAATAAGGGTAATTTTGGTATATTAAAATTCATTTAGTATAATTTGACTATTGACCTAAGCATAAGGACTAAAGAGTTAACAAAAATAAAAACTGAAGGACTGTATAATTATTTCTAAATACAGAGGGACTAAGTAGTGTATTAGGTAAAAACATAGGGACCTTATAATTATTTACCCTATTATAAAAAAAGCTAATCATCTTAATTGCAAACGTTGGGGTTAAACAGACACAAATTCAATATATTATAGAAAAAGCTAATCACAATTTCTTCGACACCTTAATTAATAAGAGTTTGTAAAGATTAAGTTGGAGTTTGTAAAGATAGGAGTCATGAATTCAATACTCAGGTACGAGATAGATCTCTCAAATAAGCTAATTCATTTTGGACCCATGGATCCACTCTTTCTTCGATTCAAAGATCAGTCCTTTGTTCCCGTGTTTTCACATGGAGAATTCTTTTATTCAAAGATCAGCTTTGTCTTTACGATGAAAACACTTTGCAATCAAAAGGGCTTCTTTTATTTCCCAAACAGATCCTTCTAACCCTCTTCAATATTTAATAAATAAAAAATAAATAAAAAATAAAAAAACAAGCAAAGAATCATTCATTTACTGCTTAATCGAGTTTGCATCTATACTATAGGAATGCCTGGAAATGGAATAAAATAAACGAGAATGTGGTAATGCACCAAACCACATAAACATCTCATGTATAAAACTAAGACTTGCACCACATACATAAAGCTGTTACTGAAATACTCTGATCATGGTATGATCTCTTTGTTAAAATTTTGCACATTTCAATAAAAAAAAACAACTAGTCTGGTATCAATTACAGTTGCAAGAAACAAAATTCAGCATGTCACAAGCCTTTAGCCAATTGAAGTGCAGTGTAACAAACTTTGATGGGGCCTAATAATCATTTAGTAACTTCTTCCCCAATATGTCCATTTCTTTGCTGGTTTTCCAGAGGCAAAGCATACAGTTCCTGTAAAAAATCAAAAAGAAACCATATCATGTTGAGAATTAATAACATGAACTGAAGATACGTAGCTAGCTAGTTAGATTAGCTGGTAGAGTGAAGTCGAAAGGTTGTGATCAGCCAAGTAAAATAGCTGATATTATGTTAAGATACAATGTTTACTGCCCAAATGTACATCTATGTTGCATGGAAACGGACACCGAGAAACATTACTTCTAAAAAACATAGGAAAGAGAAACACGGGGAAATCTGTAAATATTAAAAGGGATATACTTATAAATATTAAAAGTATAATAATAAAAAATTGGTATTTACACTCTACAGAGTGATTACAAAAGCGAGCAGAAAATAGAAATTATCATCAACTAAGAAGTTCTAGCTAAATAGGAAGCTTCAATTAGCTAGAATCATAGTCGGAATTGAAATTAGATTGTGTTTACCGGCGGAAATGATTTCATTAAACAGAAACGTGTTTTCTATTTTCAATATTTTTGGAAATGCGCCCAGAAACATGTCGTACTGCTTTCCAGGAGTTTCTGTTTCCAAAACGGACACAAAACCCGGAAACACTGCTGAAGAGGAGTTTCCGTGCAACATAACTAATAACAGAACTCATTTCCACTCTATTCCTCTTTCTCATTTTCCATTTTCTTTCCTCAACAGCTTCATCTTCTTTTCTTTTCCAACCCAGTGAGCATACTCACTGCAGTTACAAATCTTCTTTTCTTACTACAGGTCCTTAATTCATAAATAAGACTCAGGAAACCGAATAGTCAAACTGTATAACCTACTATCAAAATATTATTGATTAAAATTTTAAATGCATGCTCTAAGTTGACCTATGTTCCGCCAAGATTTAAATGCCCTCAACTAATTTAGAATGCCTTTAGTATGTGAAAATTATTTTCCTTTTTTTTTTATAATTTATCCGATTACTCGGTTTGAGGCTCATCAGCCCCCTTTAGGTGGATCTCTCTCCCAATAAAAGTTTTCTACGTAACACTAGCATTCGAACTCGAGATCACTAGCTTAAGCGACTGGAGACCCTTGATCAGTCGAACAAACCTTTAATTGGTATGAAATTTTATTTTCCTTTAATCAACTGAAACAAGATAATCATGAATATGAAACCATAATACTATATCCTACCAGCCTGATGAGTTTCAAAAGCAACATAGGTAATATTTGGGAAAATGATATTTGTTCCTAGTAATACCTTCAGGGAGCTCTGGCTGGTCAAATGGAGTGCAAAGGCTCTTGGCTGCTCCCATTTCACCTTTTGTCCGCTCTTTTACATCTTTCTCCACCTCCTGCAGAGTTATTAACGCACACAAGACACATATTTAAGGAAATTTCAAGGAGAAATGGAATCATAGGTTGTTTATAGCACTTAATGGACATTGCAAGATTCATTCCACAGAAAATTCATCCCAAGCGGTAATTGTATCTATACATAGGAAAGAAAAACACAACAATGCTGATGGGGCAAAAGAAAATATAAGGCTCAACAAATAAGACTATTCTCATCCATAAATAATTTTAAGTGTAATATTATTTATTCAATATAACCATTTAGTAGGATAGTATCTGTGACAGTAATATAGAAGACCATTTATTATAACCATACCAGCACTATATTGCCTTCTGACTTCATAATAATTTAAGCAGCGAAAAGGTTTAGGTGTCATAGCATATTTAATCTATCCAGCATAACTTAAAACAAATTAAAGGATACCTCATAATCAAGGCAGAACTTTGCAACAAGAGAAAACTAATGTAGTATAAGCAATATGGAAAACTTATATTGATGATACAATACCTCTTCATCACACCAAGGAGCTAAGATCATTTTCCTTTGATTTAAAGCCTCCTTAAATTCATCCCAAGTCTTTGCAATTTGAATGCAAGCATCTCGCTTTTGTTTAGCAGCATCAAACATACTCTTTTGAATGTCATCCAGAGTATCCTTTACTAACTCAACCAAGTTATCCCTGCTTAAATCTTTTTTAACCCCATTGTCACGACGAACAGCACGTACCTGAGGAAAGAAAGTTCATTATCTTAGTTATTTAAAAGAGAACTAAAAGCAATAAAGAAAAACAGCAATAATGTTGCTCACCTGATTATTTGCCAAATCTTTTGGTCCTATTTCAATCCTTAGGGGAACACCTTTCAGTTCCCAGTGAGAGTACTTCCAACCAGGTGAGTAATTGTCCCTTACATCTGCCTCTGCACGAATGCCTGCCTTGGATAAGGTATCGACAGTTGCAGCACAAGCATCCAAAATCCCTTGAGTATCAGCATCTTTATAGGGTACAGAAATGACAACAACTTGAGTGGATGCAACTGTAGGAGGCAGCACTAAGCCTTTGTCATCTCCGTGAACCATCACCATCACCCCAATCTACATAAAATTGTAAATACAAGAATATATAATCATGAATTTGACGAAATAATCAATTTACATACAGCACTAAAATGTCAGCTTTTTATGGACTAGTGATTCAGAAATGACAACAGCTCAAGATGGAAGTTCACAAAGCTTACTGTTCTAGTGCTGTATGCCCAGGAGTTCTGCCAGACCATAGCCCTCTCACCCTTCTCATTTTCAAAGTTTATCTCAAACATTTTTGCAAAATTTTGGCCCAGACAATGAGAAGTTGCACCTTGTACACCACGTCCAGTGTTGGGAATAAATGCCTAACATAAATAGACAATTTGGGAACAGTTTGATTCAGGTAAAGCTTGCTATATATCATTGGAAGTGGTATAAATTTTAGGGTAAATTTCAAATAAAACCCCTGTGGTTTCACTAATTTTCAGATAAAGGATTGTGGTTTACTTTTTGTCAAAACGAGGATTGAGGTTTTTAACTTTAGCAAAATAAGGACTTTTTCGATTGATACTATTAAAATCACCCTTGACGATTTCAAAAATAACATATTTTAAGAACTACTAATATTCTAAACAACTTTAATTCTTCAACTTTTTTATTTTGAGATTGTTTAGATGATGTTTGGTAAAGAGAGAGAAAGTTAATGTTTAGAGAGAGAAAGTTCTAAAAAAGATGATTTTCGAAAATCGAAAATGTAGTTCCATAAAAAATATGACATTGAACAACTTTAATCCTTGAAAATTTTCATTTTCAGGTCGTTAAAGATGATTTTAATAGCATTAATCCAAGTGTGAAACCTCAATCCTCGTTTTGACAAAAAGTAAACCACAGTCCTTTATCTGAAAATTAGTGAAACCACAAGGGTTTTATTTGAAATTTACCCTAAATTTTAATGAAAACCATACCAAATTGTCCCTGACTACATCTAAGAACAAAATACCTCAACACTGGTTGTGTAAAGTCCACCAGCAAATTTTTCCATCTCACTTTTCCTTCCCTTGAAAACAGGAATAGCCAAGAATTCTTCATATATGCGTCTGTATAGTTCCAATATTTGAAGGACCTGATAAAAACAATAATAATAATAAAAATCGTTATCTAAATAACAGTCTAAGTATGTTATTATCTCAAAATAAATTGTCAACTTAAATCATCATTTAGAACAATGAAAACAGAAAATCATCATCACCAAAAATATCATGCTGACCACCAACAGCATAGACTGTGGGTTAAACATCTATTGAAAGAGCTGAACAGAACCAGCTGCAAATAAAGCTAAAGTCCCATAGATCTTAGAGGAAAATGCACTCATCTATTGTTCTATCACACGACTGCTTCTCAATAGGGTTGCAAGTGGGGACGGAGGCTGCTTCCCCCATCCCTGTTTATGAAATGGGGAAGAATTTGTCCCCGTCCCCATCCCCGTGGGGATATCCCCATTACTCAATGTCTGCATTAAATAGCATTTTCTTTAGTGGAATTTAAAATTTTGAAGTGTAATACAATTAGACAAATATAATCTATAAAACGTTAGTACAAGTAACACATCAATTTATAGACTACAAAAATAAATAAGAATTATCCAAATATAAAAATAAACATCTAAAAACCCATATAAATAATTTACTTTAAGAATCTCCATGGAGAATCCCTGTGGGTAGGGCTCTGTACAATGAATTAATTCATAGTTTTTAGGTTACAATCCAATCCAACCCATTAAAACAAGCAACTCATGTGTTGGTTATTAAAATCAATCCAACCCATCAAATAACCAATTGGATTGGATTGGGTTGGATTGGTTTTCAATTCAAATATTTGTATATTTTTTTCTCCTTCTTTACTTTTAATTTTAAAAACAAATTTATTACACATTATTTTAATTCACAAAAAAGGTGTAATTTAGGTCCCAGTTCTTGTTCGACCTAACTAACTAGTAAAGGATCTAGAAATTCCCGAGAAGGAGGTGACATTCTTACTAATTTTTTTTACAAAGTGTCTTAAAATCGCCAATTAGCAGGGGAAGAGCCAGCCCAGAGCCCGGGGGGACCGAAGCCCCCCCGGCCACCGGCTCCGCCCTTGAGTATCATTAGTTTTATCTCATGTAGCCCCCCCTAATATTGATATATATTTAACCTCTGTAGTATTATTTCAATAGTTTAAAATGGTAAAATTGGTTAAGAGTCTTGTTTTAAGGTGAGAGGTCATGAGTTCAAACCACACCAATCTCATTTTTTTGTTTTATTTGAACTTTATTTTTTCAATTGGACTTTTTATTGTTTTATTTGAACTTATTTTTAATATATCTATTTTTTAAGAATTTATTATCTATAAAAAAATCAACTTCTTACTTTTGAGACTCAATTAACTTAATTTCTAAATTAAATTTTATGAAAAATATAAACAATTTATAGCTAAAAATAAAGAAAGTGTGAAAATATTATAATTTTTAGCCAATATATCAAAATGACAAAGTTTCAGTGTGCTGGAAGCTTAAAAAAATTTGCCCAGCCCGTTAGGGCTGGACTTCGAAAAATTACTCCCAATAGTCGGACTAAAATTAGCCCCCCCAACTGTCAATTCCTGGCTCCGCCACTGCCAATTAGATCTCCCAACATATGTTGAAACTGGTTATTGGATCCCTCTCATGATTGAAATAAAATTTGGTTCAAATATTTTATATTTTCAGTTCACTTTGGATGAGAGGTGTTCAAAAACCGAACCGGACCGAAATAACCGACCGATGCATTTCGATTTTTTGGTTCACTTTTTCAGTCTATTTACTTCAGTTTTGGTAATTTCGGCCGGTTTGTATAACAAAATTACCGAATTAAAGACCTGTTAATTGGATCCCTCCCATAATTGAAATAAAATTTGGTTCGATTATTTTATACTTTCAGCTCAATTTGGATTAGAGGTGTATAAAAACTGAACCAGACCGAAATAACTGACCAATCCGATGCAATTTTCAATTTTTTGGTTCAGTTTCTCAGTCTATTTAGTTCAATTTTGGTAATTTCAATGTCCGTATAACAAAATTACTGAATTAACTGATCAAATATAAAAATTAATTAGATTTATAATCGGATGATTATAGCAGTTTCTGTTTTAATTTCTCAATTAGTTAATCTTATTGTGATTCAAAAACTATTTTTTTTAGTTTCTCACAAGTCTAAACATTAAATACAGTAAAGTAAATTTAATTACTGGAACAAGCTATACGATATATTAATTATTATATTTTTTTATGAGAAATTACGATATTCAATTACTGGAACAAGCTGTTAGTGCACTTGGTTGTTCTATTAGTCCAATATAGATGCTGGCTAGAGATAGATTTCGTAATTCATTAAATTATTTTTTATAAATTTTGTAGTTTTAAATTAATTAAAATTTTGTACTTTCAAATACTCTGTCTACGTCTTTTTGAACTTCAGGTTTTCTTTGTATTGATAATTGATTTTTTGAATTTAGAACTTGGGATTAATTATGGAGATTATAGAATGCTTGAGTTGTGCTGCCAATTAATTGTCTGAATTTTACTTCCGATGCTTTACCATTTTTTTCGTTTTCCAGTTTACTCATTTTTTTCCTTTTTTTTCTGTTTTTTCTTTATTCTTTCTCATTTTTTTCCTTTTCTGTTTTACTGTTTTCCTTGTTTTATGAATTTTTCCGTTTTTCCATTTTTCCCGTTTCTCTTGTTTTTTCAGTTTTATTTTTCCATTTTTTTCTCGTTTGTTCCGTTTTTTCATTTTTTTCGTACATTTTTAATATAAATAAAGTATCCTTTTGTATATACTTTAAATTACAATTTTTTTTACTTCTCTTAACTTAATATGTGAACTATAATAATTTTTTAATTAATTTTAAATTGAAAGTGAGAGAAGAAAAAAAAAATACACGTGAATATTTGAATTACAAATCTACCCAATCCAACTCAATCATTCCTTATATGGGTTGGGTTCAACGCAATCCATGATTTAGGGGTGAGCAAAACCGAACCAAACCAAACCAGACTGTAATTTGGTTCAGTTCTGATTTTTCAACAATTGCGGTTTCGATTTGGTTCGGTTCGGGTATAAACTGGAAAAAAGAAAAAAAAAAAAAAAACCGAACCAATTCATTCTAATAGGTTTTTGCAATTTTTGTAAAATAGTAAGGTCCAGCCAAGGCCAAAAACTAAAAACCCAGTTCATAAAAAACAATTTGCGTTCACTTACTAAGAATTGATTCTAAAAAGTAATTTACTAAAGTATAAAGTCTAAGAAACTACACTTAATAGCTAAACCTGATTCCACCAATGGACAATTGAAAAATGCTTGTTGAAAAATGAACAAGTCCAAACTACTGTCAATTGAAATAAAATAGTTGAAAAATGAAGCTAGTCTAAAATGAACATAGTCAGATAGTCTAAAATGAAGACAATTGAAATGAATTACAGTTAAAATGAACGAGTCTAACACGAAGATAGTTGAAAAATAAATGAGTGGAGTGTCAACTGAAAAATAGTTTTAGTTGAAAAAATAGTCTTATTTTTTTTCACATGAATTGATTAAAAAATTCGGTTCTGTTCGGTTAAAAAAAGCCGAACAGGACCATGCTCACCCCTAAATAAAATCACTAGAATAAAAATATGTGGATTGGGTTGGGTTGGGTTGGATTGGTTATATTTAATGGATTGATTAATTTGTGTACACCCCTACCTGTGGGGATGGGGATGGGGATAGCCTCTAGAGATTTTTTCACCTCGTTGGGAAAATAAATGGGATTCCCCGACCCATTTGCAACCCTACTTCTCAAGGTGCCTTGAAAGGTTGACAATGTTTTTATTGGGGCAGACTATGACATTGTTCTGACAACATATGCCACAAACCCATAATTGACTATCTGTTCATGAACTTGTGAGCCCATAAAAAAACAAAGATGAACAATTTGTCATCAATGGGCAAAAGAAAGAGCAAGAACTGATTAGAAAGAAAATATTGGTAAGCCAGGTAAGGTGCCTATGTCTTTTTCTAAATGTATATGTAATAAATTCAATGAGGGCGAGCCTTGGCGCAACGGTAAACGTTGTTGTCGTGTGACCAAGAGGTCACGGGTTCGAGTCTTAGGAGCGGCCTCTTGCCAAATAAATTGGCAGGGGAAGGCTTGCCCCCAGTACACCCTTGTGGGACCCCTCCCCGGACCCTCGCTCAGCGGGGACGCGTAGTGCGACCGGGCTGCCCCTTTTATATGTAATAAATTCAATCACGTGCTACTTGTGCTAGGACAGAAAGGGAGTTTAATACCTCTTCGTCAGCTTCTGCCTTTGTTGCAAATGCAGTGTGCCCTTCCTGCCAAAGAAACTCACGGCTCCTAAAATAGAAAAGCACATTAGCATGGACTGATACCTGTTGACAGGGATCTAAAATTTTATGAAACTATATAACAAAACATGTTTGACAAAAGCTGGAATGCAAGTTAAGAGGCTTAACCAAGCACTTTATCATAGGATTGGATTGAAATTATTGGTAGAATTTCAGTCATTTAATTGAAAATGAAATTAATAAAGGGGTCCTTAGCATAGCTGAACCAAAAAATATAAACATGCAAGAACCTGAGGGCTTCGATTACTAACACAAAGGCATACCTAATAGGTCTCTTATGCTATAAACCAAATTGCTGCCAATAAATTTCAAATAAATATTGAAAAATATAAAACCAAAATCACAAGCATGAAGAAATACAAAAGAAGAATACCTAATAAATGGAGTAGGATTGCTAAACTCCCAACGAACGACATTGCACCACTGATTAAGTTTCAATGGCAAATCACGGTGTCCCCTTATCCACTTTGAATAGTAGGGATACATGACAGTCTCACTAGTGGGCCGAATTGCTATGGGAACTTCCAAGTCAGATTTCCCGGATTTTGTCACCCAAGCAACCTAAACAAAACAAAGACAGCTCTTTCTTTTAAATAATACCTTCTATAATTTATTTGTTTCTTATGACAAAAGAAATCCTTGAGCGGTTAACAGGAAATTATACTTCTTGTTATCAAGCATCACTAAAACATAAAAGAATGTTCCTCATCAAACGGAAAAATGAAAAAAAAAAAGAAAAAAAAAAAAGATGTTTGCAACTCCAATAAGAAGGCTCAACTTGGCCATTAGATAGAACTCATGATAAGAATCATTCCTAAATACAAAGACCACCTGTATTTATATCCTACATCAGAAATAATCGCACTTAAGAATATTCAAGAGTGCAATTGATTCTCTGACTATAAATGCAAGTGACTTATTAAATCACAGTTACGTCAAAATTAGGAATAATCCAAATTCAAGTAGGCAAATTTTTTCTATTTCTCAATTGTGAATAAAGAATTCAGATCTTACCTCTGGAGCAAAGCCCTCAATGTGATCTTTCTCCTTTTCCAAAACAGTAGACGAAACAAAAACAGGGAAGTAACAGTTCTTAACTTTCATCTTTTTTATTTCTGCATCGAAAAATGCCTGCAGATTTATACCATAGAAAAAATATTACATTTATGGGTTTGCACATATATGAAGAATGTGAAATCAGTTAAGGATAGTACAATTTGATTAAATAAAACAACTAATACTCTACAGACTACTTGAAAAACCAGGAAAAGCATTAACCATGGTAACAGTTGCTAGCACCATTTCATGTAAAAATAGCTAAAGGGTACCTACGTCACAAAATTAATTTCAATGATTCAGGGGTTTCACCGTACTTGCATGACCTCCCAAATTGACATTGCCCATGGCCTTAAAATATAACAGCCCGAAATATCATAGTACTCGATCATCTCACCATGGACAACCACCTACAAAAGCCAAAAGAGGAAAAAAGAAATAGATAATTAGGGACCAAGAATACAAATACAAGAACATCAATCACAATGAAAAATAGTAATATTACAGAAGAAGTGTATAACCCAGCATGTTTGTATTATTGCATACACAACTCTCAAAAAATCTACTGAAGAAGAAGATTTAAGGGGTGAACATTTCTCATTTTTTCCCCTCTGCGACGGAGAAACAATCCCTGGCTACATTTAGAACTTTTCTACCGAGTGCAACAAATCAACCAAATGGACCCTTAAAAACAATGAAAAAAATTTAGACATATGAGCTTAGTTATCATTGGATGATGAAATAACCAATTGCTAAAATAATTCAAACTAATCCTGTGAAGAACAGAAGTTTATCCCTGACAGGCAGAATCTCCATATTGTTCAAGAACTGCATCTTAAAAAAATCTATAGTTCTTTTCCTTTACCTTTCACCAATTTTTTTTTTTTTTTTTTTTTTTTTTTTTTTTTTGTGTATCTTCCAGCATCCCAGATTTCCCTAATTGCTGATCAGAAAGAAAAACGTATCCCTACTCCAAGATCATCTTACAAAAAAAAAAAAAAAAAAAAAGCATCCGACTTTAACTGTGAAATCTATGATAGTACCTCCGAATACCATTCTCCAAAGTTCTCATCCTTCTTGAAAGAGAGGCCCAATCCAGTCTCTTTCTTGACCTCCTTTTTTTTGCCTTTGCCCCCTGACAAATCAACAACAAAGATCATTTCACGGTTTGCTCAAGCATGTACTGACATGCATATATACTGAAATTACAAAGGTAATTGATGGCATATACTCACCACCTGCCATTTCGCCAACTCAAGTGGAACACAATACCTGGTTATATAACAAAAGATTGAATCACAACACTAGAAAAGAAATTATAAAAGCACTTGGAATTACACAATAACTGCAATATGGCGTAGGGGAACACAGGCAATCCGAACAAGTTAGCAATAGAATTGACTAAAAAAAAAAGTTAACCCAGAAGCATAAAATCAGATTCACTAGAGCCCAAAGCTAAAACTAACTCACAAGTTATATATAGGCTGAGAAGGTGAAGAGAAACAGAAGACCGATGACTTAACAACTCAACAATAGAAGGCAAATATTCCAAAAGGCCTAATTAGAGCTCAAATTCAAAGAAAATCTTATGAATGGAGTGAGTAACAGAATTGGTTCTACAAATTTATGTTCACATAAGCGTGAATTTAACGAGATTACATTAGTCCATGAAAAGCAGAAACGTCGAATCTAAACAGAATTTAGATATAACCTATAAACAGGAAAATTAGTCCACAAAGAGATGAGCATTATACTAAACAAACGCAAAATAACAGTAAGAAATGAGGGATGTAAGAAATCGAACCAATCTGAATAGATTCTTTAGGGTAGGCGTTTTCTTCCTCCAATGTAAAAATGAGAACTAAGAGATGATAAGAGGAAGCTGGGCTAAGGGGAGAGAAAGAAGGGGCTGCAGAAATGAGAATAGTATATACAAAGTGCAAAACCTAGAGCAGCACAGTTGACCGCTAATGACTTTGTCTTCGTGGATCTAACCTGCAATTTGGTCGATCCATTTCAAGCTTCTCGGGTCGACTAATAAAGGTGGATTACTATATCCAGCCCAATTTCCCACCCTCAATCCCAAAAAAAGACGAAACTGCCCCTTAGCAAAAATTTGAAATCCCTAAACTCTCTCAAACTCATTTCATTCCGAAATCAAAGATTACACGTATAATGGCGAGCAATCCGTTATCCCCGGGAAGAGACAAGAACGACCAAGCCGCTCAAGTCGATGTATTTCCAATTGAGCATATAATGTTTCTGTTAAATTTTTTTGAAAAAATTCGGAATGTACACGTCGGGCGTGTGAACATTACGCTCCACCATGTGGTGGGGCGTGATGTTCATATGCCCCACCACAAGGTGGGGCGTGTGGCTATCACGTCCCACCTTATGGTCGGGCGTGTGAACTTTACGCTCCACCACACGTCCGACCACAAGGTGGGACGTGATAGCCACACGCCCCACCTTGTGGTGAGGCGTGATGTTCACACGCCTAGCACTCTGAAAATTAGATTTTAGGGGTTTATGCACCGAAAAATTGACGAAATTGATCGTAATGGAGTCTAATGTTTATTATTTATTATTTGCAGGTTCCATTAGAAGACTTCGGAGGTAAAAGTGTCGATTACAGTGCGAAATTTTTTCATGTACAGACATTTGAAACATACCAAGAAGTTGTTAACTGGGCAAAACAGACGGCGATTCGGCTTGGGTTTGAGTTAACTATAGCTTCTCACAAGACTGGGGGTAAGTTAAAATGGATATTGGTAAAATGTATCTGTGGTATAAAGAATACTCAAAGGACTAGGGGTAGGGATATGGATATGGAGGAAGTAGTACGGAGGAATACGAAAACTAAATACTGTGGTTGCAAATTCCAGGTGAAGGTTCTGGAAATCGCTGAATTAGGGGGTTGGGTGGTGAATGGGGTGTTGGTCCCGTGTGATTAGTTCTAAGGGGGGGGGGGTTAGAAACTAATGTAACTTTTTCGCTTTAATTACGCTGACTTAATTCAATTCTTTGAGTTTCACAACTCAGCTTTGGTCAGCGCGGCCGAGTGAGGCGTAAGACAGCTTTAGTCAGATACTGACTAGAACTGTTTTACTTGTGAGTTGGGAAATGACACTTTTGTGATCAGCTTCCAACTCAGCACTCTCATTTACTCAGTGTTAGCTTAAACAATTTATATACTGAGTAAATATAGCAAGCAACACATACAGATATATATTGAAAGAGAGTTAGAAATTACTCAGCATGACTTATCCTGGTTCGGCCTCTCCGCCTACGTCCAGTCCCCAGAATCCCTCCGGGCTTTTTAAATTCAATACTGAGCTCTTTAAAGGTAGAGCGCAAACCGTTTACAAGGTAGTTGAATATGCAAGAGTACCGTCCTCTATTCGTCTACTCAACTCCTACTAAGTGCTATAACCGAACACCTAGATTTCTCTACCACTGAGTACTTAACACCGAGTACTCAGCACACTCTCTCAATACTACGATTGATACAAAATTGTTCTTTTTTAGACAAAGAACACTTTAGATGATTACAAAGAAATCACTCTAGCTTTTGCACAGAAATAGAAGTTTGGTGTAAGATCTTTCTCTTGTTTTGATGTGCTTTGTATGTATGCTTTTTGTTCTCTTGGCAATCGGCAAAGGATCCAAGAAGTATACTTGTCCTTTTATAGTTGAAACCTGAAAGCTCAATCATTTGAATTCGGAATTATCCGTTGGATTCAAACGGCTCCTTCCGGTGACATGTTCTGGTCAGCTTCAGATTTGCAGGCCAATCCTGTCGTCTGAATTCCACAGTCATCAGGTTTGTCTTTTTCTCGCAGGTTTCGTCTTCTTGTGCCAGTTCGTCTTTTAGCTAACGAACAGTTGACCCATGCATCTCGAAACTGTATCCATGCATAATTCCAAAGCTTCTGAATTGGTGCAGACAGTTGTCGGGTCTTGTCTTTTAGCAAACGGATCATTCGCGATGTCTTGAAGATCACTCAGCTTGACTTTGATAGCCGTTATTTATGATTGTTGCCAATTCTGATACTGAGTTCTTTTCTACTCAGCTTCCATGGTCAGCTTCGTTCTGCAAGATATAGTTCCCAAGAAGACTTCTCTACTTTTGATATTGAGTTGCGTTCCACTCAGCTTCATTGATTAGCTTGATCTTCAAGCTTCTGTTCAGAGGACGACTTATCTTCTATTACGCTGAGTTGCACTTCACTCAGCTTATGCTGTGTTCTCATGCTGACTTCGTCCTGTCTTACTTTTTATTTCTATTTTCATTTATATTTATGCTCAACATTGAACAAACATATTAGTACAATTAAATCAAAGCACTTAAATTTAATTTCCCTTTAATCATGGATTAACTTAAATAATTTTGTCAAATCAAAATCATGTGGAAATAGACCTGGCCACGGGCCCGGGTACCCGCCCAGGCCCGTGTCCCTTAGGCCGGGCTTGGACAATGAAATTTACTCTTAGACCCAGTCCGGCCCAGGCCCGTCAAAGCCCTCCTATTTTTTGGGCGGGCTTGGGACATATAAAAATATCACGGGCCGGCCCAGCCCGGCCCGCCTTATTAATATTAATTAAAAAATTTATATATTTATAATTAAATATTTATTTTAAGTATAAATTTGATTTTTTATAATTGGAAATTATGTATATTTTTTTAGGTGGGCTTATATGGGTTGGGCTTGGGATTTGATTTTTAGGCCCGAGCCCAGCCCGGCCCGAGCCCGCCTAAATTAATACTGGGCTGGGCTTGAGACGAGCACTTTTACACAAAAGCCCGCCAGGCCCGGCCCGAACCCGGTCCATGGACAGGTCTATGTGGAAAGGTGTTTCAACAAACTCCCCCATTTTGATGTTGGCAAAATTTTTAATTGATGGAACTCAGTATTGAGATTCCCCATGATTGAAATTCTTTTTATGCTTCTGAAATTACTCCCCCGTTAGGGTTGCATATATTGACTTAACTTAACTCTAAACCTTCTAAGATTTAATCGAGTAAAATTAAGACATGCCTATACTGACTTAGTTCAATTCTTAGACCTTCCAAGATCTAATTCATATACACCTAGGTCAGCTTTCAGAAGAGTTCAGTACATGTTTTACTTAGTTTGATACATGGTCAGTTTAGGTATCAGAGTTATGGAGAGAAAGAAAAATGTATCAAAGCTAATGTGTACTGAGTATTTTTCTTCTTTGTTTGTTTGTTTAATTAAGACAGATCAGCATTGAGCACAATACGTAAGTAAGCATCGCATAGGATTAGTCAAGTTAAATAAGGAATGCATAAATATATAGATGGTCAGCAAGACAAAATACGCCAAAAAAAAAATTACAAGTCAAGATCTAAACTTAGCAAATCTAGCCAAACTATTTCTTCTTGTTAACTTGGGCAGAATTAACTTTGCCTTTTCCCTTGGCGTTTCTTTGTTGCTGCTGACTACCAGATGCTTCTCCGGATTTGTGCTGAGTTCCATCAGCTTGTTCTTTCTCCCCCGTTTTGCCAGCATCGGGCGGAGGAGGAATGAAGGTGTCGTTGAGAGCAGCACGAGTTAATCTCACGGAATACGCCTTAAGCCTTTTCGTGCTTTCACTTAGACCATCGAAAACAGGAACACCATCGTCCAAGACAGAACCGGGAATCCTGATAGAGGCACTGAGCATACTCAAAATATATTCTTGGGATTTGCCTACCCAGGTGATAGTGTCAGTCAGCATGGCATAAGCTTGATGAAACATCTTGAGCAAAGCCGAATCGTAGAACTGACGTTGAGCATTCGTGTGGCGCACATGTTTGAATGTGGCTTAAGAGTATTGCAAAAGTTCATTCGTCTTGACTTGGTCAGTTTCCATTTCTTTCTTACTCAAGTTGAGTATGCGGACAACCTCACTTATTTGCTCAATGGAACACTGAGGGGAAGAGGAGATTAACTCACGAGTTCTTGTCTGCTCAGTGTTTAGCTGGGCAAAAAGTTGATGAACCTCAGCAGAGGTTGCATACATTGAGTTCACAGCTGACAAGTTATTGAGTTGACCCTGGAGAGAGTTCATATGGTTTACCATTGTCAGCTGGAGTTCAGCCAACTTTACTATAGATTCCTGCTTGGGTTGTTGAGATTGGAGAGATGTCATGACACTCAGAAGATCCTTGAGACCTTTGATTTCAGTCAAGAGCTGAGTGACAGAGGAAAGTTGAGTTGGCTCAACATGATCAGACCCAGCGGCTTCGGCATTAGATTGATGAATATCCTGAAGTAGGGCTTGAGCTGAGTCGATGATTTGGCGTCCAGACTCAGTAGCATGCAAGTACGCGTAGGAGTCATCATTTTGTGGCCCAGATGCCGGAATATGAGTAGCACCGGATGAAGGAGGTGTTTGGTGCAGTTTAGAAGCAGATGTGCCAGCTAGGTCAGCGACTGGACTTTTATTTAGATCACCAGCAAGAACCGACTGGTTAGCATTCTGCATTGAAGGATTTGGAAGAGGATGATCGGCAGAGTTATTGACTGGCTCAGTGTCAGCTGGAATTGGAGTTGGAGATTGAAGAATTTCAAAACTGACTTGAGCAGACTTTTCCTGCGCTGACTCAGTGGTTTGACCAGCAGGAACTTCAAGCACTTGCTTGGTAAAGATTGGATTTTCTGGAGTCTTGGGATCGGCTTGTTCCTCAGCTTGAGAAACAGAGGCTTGCTTTTTCTGGAGTTTCCTTGGAGAAGGCTCAGTGGCATTGGAGAAGAATTTGAATTGCATTGTAGTGAGGTCAGTGATGGGATCCCGTAGAGGAGAATCATCCAGAAGGTCAATGACTGGAGATTTATGAGCCTTTTTCTTGAGCCGTTTGAATTTCTTAGCCTTTGGAGCAGAGGGGTCAGCAGGAATAAAATCAAGAGATTCAGAAGATGAGTTTACCCCTAGGTCAGCGTGATCCTTTGCTGTTGGCTCAGTTTGTTCTTCAACCTGCTCAGCGGCCATTGTTACAGTTGGCTCAACACCTTCTTTTTCCTCAGCATCAAACTAACCTCCGAGATTACCCAATTCTTCTTCATCTTGGTCAGTAGGGGTTTTCTCGAGATCAATCTCTTGGCTTCTCACAAAGTGTGAGTCTTCAGATATTACAGAGGCTAGAGGGGGTGCATCAATAGGGTTCAACCCAGAGGAGATCTTCTTCTTCTTTCTTAGAGGCTGCTCAGGAGTGTCCTCTTTTTCCTCCTCAGACTCAACTTGCCGTTTCAGTTTTTCTGCTGACTTGGGTCCATCCTGACCTTGCTCAGCTTCAGTTTTCTTTCCTTTGGACACAATCCGAATCTTTTTCGGGACAGCATCAATGTCTTTGGAAGAGGTTTGAATAGCTTTCCTCTTTCTGTTTTGCTTATCAGCGCGAGCTTGCTTTACTTTCTTCCCCTCTCTGGTCAGCATGCCCTGTGTTTCCTTACTTGCGACCCCCTTACCTTTCTTGGGTATGATGGGTTGGTCGTAGGCCAAGCCGAACAGTATTCCAGCTGAAATCTCCGTACCCCAGACGTTGATTTCCTCTACTAGGCTCACTTGGTAGTCTTGGAGGATTTTGGTGATGAGGGAGCCTAACCTAAGGGTGCCAGTGCTTCGTTGGAAAGCACCAATGAGAAAAACCGGCATGTTGAGTGGCTTGTAGGTCAGCATATGCCAGATAAAGCATTGCTCAAAATTTGACGCTGGGGATGTGGAGTTGACCTTGGGGAAGAGAAAGTTAGTCAGGATGTAATGGGCCATCTTCTGATTCTGACCCATGGAGGTACTAGCGATTTCCCCTACATGACGGCGGGTTTGCAAAACTCAGTGGGATATTCAATTTTAGTGTAGTCATTTGTTGTTCTGAGTTTGGTTCCGCTATTGGTCAGCTTGAGCAATTTAGCGAGATAGGGAGGATTGACGAAGATTTCCTTTCCCTTGACCTTGGTGACCATGTGTCCCTGTCATCATCAGCAGCTCGCAAATTTGCATAGAATTCCTTTACCAATTCTGGGTAGGTGGCTTCTCGAATAGAAAATAGCTCGCCCCATCCATTTTTAGAGATCCATTCGCAGAACGGTTTCTCAGCGTCTACAAATCCCTTAGAAAACCATCAGGAGTGATCAACCTTGTATCCCCTGACACTGTTGTAGACTAGAGAGTAAGTTCTTTCCATCGGTTTCTTCCCCTTATCCTTTTTCTATTTCTTTTTCGACGAAGTTGCAAGGTCAGCATGGGGGCTCTTGCTCGGAGTTTGGTCATGCTGACCATGTTCTTGAGACTTGGTGGGAGTCTCGCTATATTCCTGCTGAGCAGGAGATGGAGGGTTTTCATCGGAGCGGTTGTCATCGTAACTGGCACCGGAGATATTTTATGAATCGTTAGACATGATTCTTAGAGTTTTTGAGAAGTTTTGGGTTTTGAGAGAGAGACAGAAAGAGAGGGATTGAATGCCAGAATTTCTATGTGTAAAGAGACACAAGTGGGAATTCGTCCACTATTTATAGAGGTATCGAGTTGATCTGGATCGTTGAAATGGCGGTTTGACCTCGAGATAATCAATCGACAATGATTCTGGCATTTATGACACAATCGGCGCATGTGTTTTCTAATTATTGCGCTTACGTCATCCTAGGTGGCTATTTAATTCGTGTGCTAGCATTAATTGTGCAATGGATCTTTACTCAGCGTTAGGAATTTTAAACGTTTGAAATTCTGAGTAGACAGTTTTACGTAGAGACTTATTCGTGTGCTTAGTAACTCAACTTAAGATAATCACTCAGTATGTAAGTTTAGTAAGCATAAAGTGATTTTATGATATTCGTATTAGCTCAGTTTGAGTAAGTTACTTAGCATGCAATAGCTACTAATTTAGCACAAATTACTCAGCATGGTAATCACTCATCATTCAATTTAAACATAGAATTTCATTGAAGAGGATTAGACATACCGATAGCTTCCCTTAGTATGTTGAATTGCTCACGAGCTAAAGGCTTCATAAAGATATCCGCAAGCTGTTCATCTGTTGGAACATAAGTCAGCTTGATCTCACTTTTGAGTACGTGATCTCTGATGAAGTGATGCCTTATGCTGACATGCTTCATCCTGCTGTGTTGGATTGGATTTTTGGATAGGTCAATGGCACTCTTATTATCACATTTGACCTCTATTGTTTCCGTTTTGACTCTATAATCCTTTAGCTGTTGCTTAATCCATAGAACCTGGGCCACACAGCTTCCAGCAGCAATGTACTCAGCTTCAGTTGTAGACAGGGCCACTGACGATTGCTTCTTACTGAACCAAGATACTAGACAGCTTCCTAGGAAGTGACATCCTCCTGAAGTGCTCTTACGTTCTAGCTTATCTCGTCCATAGTCATTGTCAGTGTATCCAATGAGTGTGAAGTCATTTGTATTTGGATACCATAAACCTGCATTAACTGAGCTCTGCAAATATCTGAAAATTCTTTTTACAGCTATAAGATGAGATTCTCCGGGGTCAGCTTGATATCTTGCGCAATAACATACTGAGTACTGAATGTCAGGTCTACTAGCAGTAAGATAAAGTAGAGAGCCTATCATACCTTGATGTAACTTGCTGTCTACTGACTTACCTTTCTCGTCAGAATAAAGGACAGTGTCAGTACCCATTGGGGTTGATATGGGCTTGCATTCTTCCATATCAAATTTCTTTAACATTTCTTTGGCGTACTTAGACTGACTAATGAAGATGCCGTTCTTCCCTTACTTGATTTGTAAACCAAGGAAGAAGTTGAGTTCGCCCATCATAGACATCTCGAACTCAGTTTGCATCTGTTTACTAAATTCTTTGCACATAGATTCATCAATAGCACCAAAGATTATATCATCTACGTAAATTTGTGCCAACAGGGTATTTTTACCCTTTTTCTTAATGAATAAGGTTGTGTCAGCTTTGCATTTGACATAGTTCCTGGTCAGCAGGAAATTGGTCAACCTCTCGTACCAAGCACGTGGTGCTTGTTTTAGGCCGTATAGGGCCTTCTTGAGTTTATAAACGTGGTTTGGAAGTTTTGGATCTTCAAACCCTGGAGGCTGACTAACATAAACCTCTTCGTTTATAAATCCATTAAGAAAAGCACTTTTGACATCCATTTGATATAGTTTATGTTGAAACACCTTTCCACATGATTTTGATTTGACAAAATTATTTAAAGAATATTCTAAAAATACACTAAGTTTAAATGCTTTGATTTATTACACTAATGTGTTTGTTCAATGTTGAGTTAAATTGTTTATAAGACATAAATACTAAAAGGCTAAAGGCCCAAAGGAAAGTCAAAGGCCCAAGACAATTCGGCCCGTGTAAACAAAACGCTGTCGTTGTGGACAAAACGCAGCTCAGCATGAAGAAGGATCTGGAAGACTTTTCTTTATCTACTTCGGAACGAAGCTGCTGAGTTGGACGACAAAGAGTACAAGACAGCAGCTGAGCAAGGAACAACTTCAAGACAAAGTATTTCTACTTTGGGTAAAGTTCAGAAGACACAGAAAGCTGTCTGGAAGACTTTGCCATAAAAGGCAAAACATTCTGCCTGTCTGTCTAAAAGCTGCTCAACACTGACCGAAGACAGAAGATACAACAATCTGATTGGCTAACGGCACTGAGCGTGTAATGAGTGACAACGACATCAAGCCGTTTCCCTCCAATGGTTATTTCGAAATTTGAAATAACCGATACCTCAAGTGTCACTATAAATAGGCCTTTCAGTTGCTTCATTCGATGCAGATCTTCAACTAGCCATTACGCTGACCAAATTCACACTCGAAGAATCTGTGAGAAAAAGCAAAGCAAATACTTACACCAATTTCCATATTACTGTGTAAAAGTCTAGAGTGATTATCCAATCATCTAAAGTGTCTGAGCAATTGTTGTTTAGGACAATCTTTTTATCAATTCTAGAAATAGAAAGGAGAGGCTGAGTACTCGGTTGTAGTACTCAGCAATAGAATAGGAGTGAGTAGAGGTATAGAGGAAGGTACTCTTGTTATACTCAGCTTCTTGTTGTAAAAGGTTTGATGCTCTACCTTTAAAGAGCTCAGTAGAGAATTCGAAAGCTCGGAACGTGTTCCGGGGACAGGACGTAGGCGTAGAGGCCGAACCTGGATAAATCTGCTGAGTAACATCGTTCTAACCTTAAACTCCTTTAATCTATATATTGCTTGCTTAAACAAAATTGACCAAGTAAAGAGGTCACGCAGAGTTGTGTGCATTGAGTATCTGAGTTTAGGAATAGACTTAAGTGCTATCTCTTGACTCAAAGAAAGAAGCTGACTTAGTCACCAGTTGACTAAGCTAGTGTCTTATTTCACTCAGCGCGCTATATAATTCCTTTTCAAAGAAAAAGAAGTCAGCCCCAACGTACAAAATTTTAAATAGTTCCTAACCCCCCCCCCCTTGGAACTAACTTGTTACGTTATAAGGGACCAACAGTTTAAAGTTCATGTAGCTAGCATATGCACACAATATTCATATAGCCTCTAGCCTAGCAACGGGAGCAAAGGTTTCACCATAGTCAATGCCTTCTTGCTGACTATAGCCTTGGGCTACAAGTCGAGCTTTGTTTCTGACTACATTGCCTTGCTCATCTTCTAAAGACCCACTTAGTTCCATTGGTCTTTTGATTCCTAGGTTATGGTACTAAATCTCATACCTCATTTCTTTTGAATTGATCAAGCTCCTCTTGCATAACATTGATCCAATGTTCGTCGTGCTCAGCTTCTGAGAAGTTCTTTGGCTCATGTATTGAGACGAATGCAACATTGTTGAGATACTTTCTAAGCTGATCTCTGGTCATCAGCTTGTTGTCAGCAGCATCAAGAATGGACTTCTCCGAATGTCCTCTTAGAATTTTTATTTCTTTAGGTAATGTTGAGTTGTCTGGGATAGGTGTTTCTACAATATCTGCATGAGTAGACTGGTCAGCAAAGGTAATTTCGGTTTCGTTTTTACCTTTGGTCAGCCCTTGTATTGATGACTCAGCGGCTCCTGTTTGGTCAGCGGAAGCTGAGCTTGATTCATCTTCGGCGGGCTGAGTTGTCTTTCCTGCAGGGTCAGTTTCATCGAACTCGATATGAACAGACTCTTCTACAACTTGAGTTCATTTATTATATACCCTATATGCTTTACTGTTAGTTGAGTACCCTAAAAAGATCGCTTCGTCAGCTTTAGCATTAAATTTTGCAAGGTTATCTTTTGTATTGAGTATAAAACATTTACACCCAAAGGCACGAAAGTAGCCAATGTTGGGCTTTCGTCCTTTCCAAAGTTCATATGGGGTTTTCTTAAGAACAGGTCTAACTAAAGCCTTATTGAGTATATAGCATGCTGTGTGGACAGCTTCACCCCAGAAATACTTTGGAAGCCTATTTTCGCTCAGCATTGTCCTAGCAATTTCAACTATTGTCCTGTTCTTCCTTTCAACAACCCCATTTTGTTGAGGTGTCATAGGAGCAGAAAAGTTATGGTCAATGCTACTGACTTCACAGAATTCATCAAACTGTTGGTTTTTGAATTCTTCGCCATTGTCACTTCTAATATGAGCTACTCTTAGGTCTTTGTCATTTTCAAGCTTCTTAATCAATGTTGTGAACATCTCAAAAGTTTCATCCTTGCTACTCAGCAAGATGATCCAAGTATACCGAGAGAAATCGTCTACAATGACTAAGGAGAATTTCTTACCGCCCAAGCTGAGTGGCTGGACAGGTCCGAAAAGGTCCAAATCTAGTAATTCCAATGGTCTCTTGGTTGAGACAATGTTTTTACTTTGAAAAGACTTTTTCGTTTGTTTACCTTGCTGACAAGCATTACCTAATTGATCTTTTTCAAATTTCAATTTGGGCAATCCCTCAACTAATTGCTTTCTAGCTAATTTGACAAGGAGGTCCATGCTTACATGACCAAGTCTCATATGCCATAGCCAGGAGTTATCCTCTTTAGATACTAAGCATATAATTTTTGAACATTGTTTTTCTAAACTCAACATATATATGTTGTCAACACGAGGGGCAGTTAAAATCAATTTGTTTGTTTTTCCCTCGAGTATTCGACACTGAGTAGCATCAAATATAACCTGCCTACCGCTGTCACACAGCTGAGCTACGCTCAATAGGTTATATTTGAGACCTTTAACTAAGGACACTGACTCAATAGTGGGGTTACCTCCGATAGTACCTGACCCTACTATCTTACCCTTCTTATTGTCTCTAAAGCTTACGTTACCTCCTCGTTCAAGCTCAAGTGTGATGAACTGAGTTTCATCACCAGTCATATGCCTTGAGCATGCGCTGTCAATATACCAAAGCTTTGACTTCTCCACGCACCTCAGGCTCACCTGCATTTTGAATCATTCATCTTTAGGTACCCAATTCTTTTTGGGTCCTCGTTTGTTAGCATAGACAAGTGCAAAGTCATGTTTTAATTTGTGACGACATACTTTTATAGTGTGGCCTTGTTTACCACAGAAGTCACGATGAGTTACCCTTTTAGGGTGACTTTGTTTTTGGTCAGCACCATTGTGCTGAGCATGCCAACATACCTTAGTAGTATGGCCTTTCTTTCCGCAGAAGTCACATTGGACAATCCGCCGATTATACCAACACACATCTATTGTGTGACCTCTTTTCCCACAACAGTCACACTGAGTGGACTGTCTACGCTGACCAGTACCTGAGTACTCAGCGTGGGATTTTTTAGTTGAACCTTTTATTTGGTTCTGTAGGGTTGTGACGTCCTTTCTCAGTTTCTTTGAATCTGATTGGACTTCCGAGACAAACTTGTGCATAATTTCTATGTTGTCATGCAAAGTTGAGTTGTCTTGGAGAAGATATCGAAGGTCACTAAGTTTGACCTCTTCAATCTCGTCACAGCGCCTACTGAGTGCTTTTATTTTCTTATTACACTTTTTAGTCAGTGTATATAGATCACTCAAGGCGTTAATCATTTCATTTCTAAGCAAGTCTAAGGATGTTACCTCATTGGGGTGTTCCTCTTGTTCTGATTCCTCTGAAAGGTCAGCTTGCTCAGATCAAGTGTGGTTGGCAGCGTCATCAGCCATGAAACAGATGTTTGCTGACTCAGTGGCTTCAGTTTCTGATGATGTTGAGTCATCGTTGTCACTCCATGTGGCCACCATTGTCTTCTTGCTTCCCTTCTTTTCTTTCTTTAGATTAGGGCAACTTGACTTAATGTGCCCAGTTTGATGGCACTCAAAGCATGTGACGGGCTTAGAGCTGTCCTTTTTGTATCTGTTGTCACTGGACTCAGCTTTGTACCTGTCGCTTCTTTTGTATGGCCTTTTGCTATTCCTGTCATTCTTTCTAAATAGCTTCTTCATTTTTCTTGTAAACATGGCCATCTCCTCATCATCTGAAGAGTCAGCTTCGGTCGAGTCAGCTTTCATGACAAGAGATTTTTGCTTCTTGTCTTATGACTTTTCTTTTGCTTCAAAAATTTTCATGGAGATCTCATGAGTCAGCAGAGATCCGATCAGCTCGTCATATTTATATGTGGTCAAGTCCTGAGCTTCTTCCACCGATGTCTTCTTAGCTTGCCAGCTTTTGGGAAGACTTCTCAATATTTTCTTCACCTGTTCCTCTTCGGTGAAGTTCTTTCCGAGCCTCTTGAGCTCATTTATAATGTTGGTGAACCTTGAGTTCATCTCCGAAATGTCTTCATTCTCATTCATCTCGAACAATTCGTACAACCTCATATGTTGGTTCACCTTTGATTCCTTGACCTTGCTTGTACCTTCATAGGTTACTTCCAGCTTCTTCCATATCTCCTGAGCTGACTCGCAACCTGAAATTTTATTGTACTCTGTAGCATCTAGAGCACAGTGAAGCATATTGATAGCCGAAGCGTTGTTTTGTAGTTTCTTAAGGTCATCTTCTGACCACTCAGTTTCACTCTTAACAACTTTCTCATTGTTAACAGTTTTATAAGGTACATATGGACCTTGAACTATTGCAAGCCATGCACTCATGTTAGTGGCTTGAATAAAGTTCTTCATCCTATTATTCCAGAATGTAGAATTAGATCCAAAGAATAGGGGAGGCCGACTGATTGATAATCCCTCAGGCAGTATCTGTGTTGTTTGGTCCCCAAAAAGGAATCGAGTGCTGTTCTCAGCCATTTATCGGGATCAGCTCAAGATTGTTAAATCTTTGAGTAGTGAATTGGTCCCGTGTGATTAGTTCTAAGAGGGGGGGGGGGGGGTTAGGAACTAATGTAACTTTTTCGCTTTAATTACGCTGACTTAATTCAATTCTTTGAGTTTCACAACTCATCTTTGGTCAGCGCGGCCGAGTGAGGCGTAAGACGGCTTTAGTCAGATACTGACTAGAACTGTTTTACTTGTGAGTTGGGAAATGACACTTTTGTGATCAGCTTCCAACTCAGCACTCTGATTTACTCAGTGTCAGCTTAAACAATTTATATACTGAGTAAATATAGCAAGCAACACATACAGATATATATTCAAAGAGAGTTAGAAATTACTCAGCATGACTTGTCCTGGTTCGGCCTCTCCGCCTACGTCTAGTCCCCAGAATCCCTCCGGGCTTTTTAAATTCAATACTGAGCTCTTTAAAGGTAGAGCGCAAACCGTTTACAAGGCAGTTGAATATGCAAGAGTACTGTCCTCTATTCGTCTACTCAACTCCTACTAAGTGCTATAACCGAACACCTAGATTTCTCTACCACTGAGTACTTAACACCGAGTACTCAGCACACTCTCTCAATACTACGATTGATATAAAATTGTTCTTTTTCAGACAAAGAACACTTTAGATGATTACAAAGAAATCACTCTAGCTTTTACACAGAAATAGAAGTTTGGTGTAAGATCTTTCTCTTGTTTTGATGTGCTTTGTATGTATGCTTTTTGTTCTCTTGGCAATCGGCAAAGGATCCAAGAAGTATACTTGTCCTTTTATGGTTGAAACCTGAAAGCTCAATTATTTGAATTCAGAATTATCCGTTGGATTCAAATGGCTCCTTCCGGCGACATGTTCTGGTCAGCTTCAGATTTGTAGGCCAATCCTGTCGTTTGAATTCCACAGTCGTCAGGTTTGTCTTTTTCTCGCAGGTTTCATCTTCTTGCGCCAGTTCGTATTTTAGCTAACGAACAGTTGACCCATGCATCTCGAAACTATATCCATGCATAATTCCAAAGCTTCTGAATTGGTGCAGACAGTTGTCGGGTCTTGTCTTTTAGCAAACGGATCATTCACGCTGTCTTGAAGATCACTCAGCTTGACTTTGATAGCCGTTGTTTATGATTGTTGCCAATTCTAATACTGATTTCTTTTCTACTCAGCTTCCATGGTTAGCTTCGTTCTGCAAGATATAGTTCCCAAGAAGACTTCTCTACTTTTGATATTGAGTTGCGTTCCACTCAGCTTCATTGATTAGCTTGATCTTCAAGCTTCTGTTCAGAGGATGACTTATCTTCTATTACGCTGAGTTGCACTTCACTCAGCTTATGTTGTGTTCTCATGCTGAGTTCGTCCTGTTTTACTTTTTATTTCTATTTTCATTTATATTTATGCTCAACATTGAACAAACATATTCGTACAATTAAATCAAAGCACTTAAATTTAATTTCCCTTTAATCATGGATTAACTTAAATAATTTTGTCAAATCAAAATCATGTGGAAAGGTGTTTCAATATGGGGTTGCTGGGGAGAGAGGACAGCACAATCATGGATTAGTTATATATCGTCAAGGCTATTGACAGATGAGTGGACTAAGTCCCGGTTCAAAAAAAAATTGTTCGTCAAATGAGTGCAGCTCAAGCAAAGCCTTGTACTATTTTTGCAGCAACTAAAGAAAAACACCTTGAGGATTGCCCGACCCAAAGACATGTGTATAATTACAGGGGAAAAATAAGGACTGAGAGTTTTGAGGGTCGGGATGTAATCAATCAGTTTTATCGGCTTGCTATAGATATAGAGTACATACATTGGATGCAAGCGGAGCCGGGCAGCAATGTTGTGACTCACCTCTTTATGGCATGTCCTACTTTGATCGCCCTGTTCCGATCTTACTACTTGTTTGTTGGTATGGATTCAACATATAAAACAAACAAGTATAAAATGTCATTTTTTGAGATCATTGGAATGACGCCTTCAAACAATAACTTCTTGATTGCCTATGCAATTATGAAGGATGAGATTGCGGGTAGTTATATGTGGGTTTTAGGAAAATTGAGGCTTTTGCTTGGAGCTGATGTGCATCCGACAGTCATTGCTACTGGCCCGAAATTAGGCTTGATGAGACCGGTTAGTGAGGTTTTTCCTGAAACTCATCATTTGTTGTGTACATGGCATATTAATAAAGATGTGGAGGATAGAGTAGGCAAGTTGTGTGGATTGAAGGATTTTGGAGTTATTTTTAAGAATACCAAATGGAAAAATATAATTGAAGCCCCGACAATAGCCAAATATGAGGAGGCAGTGATAAGCATGAAGAATACTTCTGCCAAATGGCCTCATGTGATACAGTATGTGGAGACCACATGGCTAGTGCATAAGGAGAAGTTCTGTCGAGCATGGACGAACAAGGTGTTGCACTTAGGAAACACAACAACTTGTCGAGTGGAGAGTTCACATGCACAGTTGAAGCAGTGGTTGAATTTATCTACTGGTGCACTCGATACAGTGTGGGCGAAGGTGCACAAGGACATTGAGGCTCAGATCGATGCGATTAAGTAAGACTTTTTTCTGTTATTAAATTTGATCTTTTTAATTATAACAAACTAGTTTTGTAGTGTGTTTTACTGTATGTAACCAGATACTCACTTGAGGACTCGAGATGAAGATCTGCGGTGTCTCACTATGTAGCTCCTTTCACGTACCTCAACTTACATGTTTCATATTACTGTTTGCGGGTACTGTATGATGAAATGGTACATATGCGCGAATTGAGTTTGGATGTGTTTCAGCAATGCGGATGTGTGTTGCCCCTGACTCATGGTATTCCTTGTGCATGTGAAATTAAAAAATATATTGAGTCGAATACATCGGTTAGTGTGGAGCGCATCCATCCTTTTTGGAGAGCTCTTGCATTTGATGGTTTGAGTGACATACCAGTTACTACTCTCGTATATGGTGACGGGTCCGAGGATCACCGGTTTTTTCACTCTCTTGTGGAAAAGGTTGACAAATTAGATCCTGCAATGGTGCGTAGCATATCTGTCTACATCCATGATCAAATTAACCCGGATCAAAGTAGTTACAAAGAACCCGAGGTCAAAGACACAGTTAGAGGTAGACCAAAAGGGAATTCATCTACGAAGCGGAATCCGAGTGCATGGGAGTATAGTCAGGGTGCATGTGGTCGTGTTCGGTCTTCTACTTCGAGGAGTATTCGTAGTCGAGGCCGAAGCTCATAGTCCTCTGTACATAACAACGAGATACCGGGTATATTATATTTTCGTAATAAATAACTTCATGTTAAAGTAAATATATTATAACTGACGAACTTCATATGTTCATATTTGCAGCCGGATTTGATGTGGATATCAGCAGATACCAACATTTACATAGGGTTAAGGGACTAATCGTACCATATATTACTGGATACCTAGATGTTGTATCAGATGGTAACTGCGGATTTCGTGTTTTAGCCGACGCCATCACAAATAACCAAGAGGAGTGGAAGCTATTGAGAGTGCTTATAGAAAATGAGGTGCGGGCCCACCGTGATCTATATGCGCCAGTGTTTTGGAACCGAGTAGATGATGCCCTCACGCTTATTAGATGGACAAGAGCGGGGTGTGGTCAATCCCACTGGATGGTGAGTCCGGATGACTTATATACTGCCGCATCTCTGTTGAATGCAGTGATATTCCTTTTTACTACGCCACAGTTAGGATGTTGTACTATACTGCCGATGCGTTCGGACGATGGCAGACCACCGGAGCGAGAGATTGTCATTTGTCATTTGGGGAGTTATGAACACTACACACGTCTTTATTTAAGACCTGGATTTCCAGTGCCTCCCATTGCCACCCAATGACATAGATTTCGTGATCCGAGTGTTCGTCACTTGGACAATATATATGCTGACAGGAGAGCGGCTTGGACTAGATTACATTGATTGATGTATATAAATTTATGTGTTTTAATTAATAATATTTATTCATGAACTTATATTATTGTTACAGGTTTTAATTAAAATTGTATGTATTTACAGGATTTAAGTAAAATTGTGTAGTGTTAACAGGTATTTACGGATTTAATCGGATAACGACTTTATTTTTTTTGCCTTCCCGACATGCGGGCGTGTGGCAATCATGCCCCACCTTGCGGTCGAGCGTGATAGCCACACGCCTCACCGTATGGTCGAGTGTGTGGCTATCACGCCCGACCGCAAGATGGGGCATGATAACCACACACCCGCGTGTCGGGAAGGTAAAAAAAAGCCTTCTCCCACCCAAAGCCCCCGAAAGGGCATTTTCGTCCTTTCACGGGGCTAGAGGTGGGAATTCATGGTTGGGTATAACAACACCGATCTCTCTTTTTTATTAGGAGCTATATGCAAACCCTACTGTTGACATCACCGATTCCACTTATTGTTTGATCTAAGCTTATTACGGTGAAATTACAATGATTTTAACATTTAGCTCTAATTAGAGCTAATCATGATTTCAGGACTGATTCTGGTATTTTAGAGGTCTAAAGATGAAGTAGATGGTGATATTGCTCATAGAATTAAAATTGGTTGGTCGAGGTGGAATAGCGATACGGGTTTCCTTTGTGACCCTAACATGCCTAATAGATTAAAGGGCAAATTCTACCGCACGATAATTAGATCTGCATTGTTATATGGTACGGAGTGTTGGGCAATGAAACACTGTCACATTCATAAGATGTCCGTGGCGGAGATGCATGTGTTGAGATGGATGTGTAGTCATATGAGAAAGGACTGGGTGAGTAATGAAATAATTAGGACAAAAGTAGAGGTTACATGTATTGAGAATAAAATGAAGGAAAACCGACTAATGTTGTTTGGCCATATAAGACAAATAGCGCTTGATGCGCCGGTTAGGAGGACTGAAGAGTGGCAAAGGGATGTAATGTTGAGGGCTAGGGGAAGACCTAAGCAAACTTGGAAGAGGGTGATCGAGAGTGATATGAGTTTATTGGGAATTGAGGAAAATATGGTAGTGGATAGGACAGAATGAAAGGAGAGAATTTATGTTGCTGACACGACTTGATTTCATGGTTTTGTATAATGGTTCATGTTAGCCGATCTCGAATCATTTCGGGACTAAGGCTTTGTTGTTGTTGTTGTAAATAATAAACTGAAAAATGAATTATGTAAAAGAACAATTATTAAATGATATATTTTTATTACACTCAATAATGGATCTAATAAAACAAGTGCGGTATCAAGTCATAGTAGAAATGGATGCCTAGTAAGTTGTTAAGGGACTGCGAGGACGACGACTAAATATTACGGAGTTTGGGGTGCTTTTAAAATTGTTATAATAGCCTTGCGAGTCTTTGTAGAGTCAATAGCATTGTCTTTCTTAAACGTGAGGGGAATAGGATAGCGAATATATGGCGTGAGTTCGTATAATCAATTTTATTGATTTTTTTATGTATTTTATTTTATTTTATTGATTTTTTATGTTTTTTTTTATGTAAGAACACGATCAAGTTTTTGTCGAGATGCTCATGAGCGGCTCAGCTCATTTACATCCCTACTTAATTTTTTTTTATTAAAATTAGGATTTAATTAAAAACAAATGAAAATAATATGATATTTTAGTCTCGTCTTCTGACAAGTTCGTATTGTTGTGTTTGTTTTCTTATTCCTTATGGTTTTTCTGCATTTGGTTCTCGTTCCTTGTGGTTTTCTTGATGGGTTCTTCCGGTATCAACACTTTGTATGGTAATATGTCCATTGAGGATGAGGAAAACTGGGGTATCATGATTTGTGAAGATGATCTAGGAAGCAACAATCTAGATCTTCGTTGATTTTTGGTAGGCATTTTCTGATTGACAAAATAATAGAGATTGATGAGATTTTCGGGTAAAATCATGTATATTCGGTCTCTAAATATCAATCTATTTCTTTTTTTCAATTATTTCATGAGATTGATATTAGAAGAATCATAGACAATGATATATGGTATTTTGATAACAAACGGCTCATTGTCAAACGTCTAGGACATGATGATATTTTTGTGGAACTTCCTTTATTCCATATTGATGTTTAGATCCAAGCTCATAATCATCCAAGTAGCTTTACGTGGAAGAGAGAGTAGCAATTGTTATTGGTAATCATATAAGAATCTTTGTCGCATCTGATCCAAACAATTTCCAATGTGTTTATCTTAGGTACTCGTTTGTCAACTTTTAAACCACGTGAATTATATTTATAAATCGATTAAACCACATGATTTATTTTTATACTTTTTCCTAAAAAATATTTATCCAATAAAATAATTAATTCAATACTTGACTATATATTTTCAATGTATTTTTAATGTAATGTATTCAAAGTTATAAATTTTATTTTCATTAGAAAGTTTTAATATAGTATATTTTTAATGTAATGTAATTTTTAATGCAATGTGAATAAATTAAAGGGAAAAGTACAAAAATAAACCTTGTGTTTTGGTCCATTTTCGAACTGCACCCATGTGGTTTAAAAGTTTGTAAAGTGGTACCATGTACTTCATTCCGTTAGCAAACATAGACATTTCCGTCTAACGGTGTTAAAAATGATGAGGTGGCAGTCAAAGTCAAAAAGTCATTTTTGTCATTTCATTTATTTTATATTTAATCATTTATTTTATTTTTAAATCATAATCCTTACCCAATATACAATTGACACCTCACCTATCATCTTTCTTCCCCATCTCTCTCCTCTGCTCGCTCCCAAACTCCTCGTCCGTCTTCTACAGCTTACTCCTGTGATGGGGTAAAACTAACAACAATTTCAATCCATTAGATTTTTCGCAGAAAATCTTACCTGTATATTTCAAACACAACAATTTCTCTAGCTTTGTTCGTCAGTTGACAATTATGTGAGTCAATCTGATTAATTAATCTCTGTAATTTCCTATCGGATTTCTCAAGTTTTTATTTTTTAATTCATTTTCAATTGATAAATACAGGGATTCAGAAAAGTAGATCCAGGCAATGGGAATTCGCAAATGAGTGAAGGGGGCAAAAGCAATTATTGAAGAATATAGTTGGAAGAAAGCAAGAGCTCATTAATGGCACTAATTAAAATTGAGGAATTATAGAGGTAACAAGGATGAAGCAAGAACAGGGGGGCCTGGATAAAGAGGTTAAAGGTATGAACAATCGATTGGAAGCTAGGAGCCGGAACAAATGATAGAGTTTCTTCGCAATGTCATGGAAGATCTCGATCTGCTGCAGCTTCTTCAGGGGATGCGAAAGAGAGGAACAGCGGAGGAGAGACGACATTGGAGGTTCAATACCGAGGCGGCGCTTACGGCGACGACGTTCTGCTGCAGCTTCTTCAGGGGATGCGAAAGAGAGGAACAGCGGAGGAGAGACGACAGCGGAGGTTCAATACCGAGGCGGCGCTTACGGCGACGACGTTCTGCTGCAGCTTCTTCAGGGGATGCGAAAGAGAGGAACCTGAGAGAAATGAAAGACGGCAAAGGACGGCGGAGGTTGTGGTGGTGATGGGCGGCGATAGCTTTGAAGTGGGAAAAGAAGGCTGGTTTAGAAGATACAAGATAGATGGGTGTTTGGTTTCCGGTTTAGTCGCATCTAAAATTGGTTCATATAATTACCCACAATTTGATCTTTTTTAAAATATAAAAATATAATGAAATGACAAAAATGACCCTTTGACTTTTTGACTTTGACTGCCACCTTATCATTTTTAACACCGTTAGACGGAAATGTCTATGTTTGCTAACGGAATGAAGTACATGGTACCACTTTGCAAACTTTTAAACCACATGGGTGCAGTTCGAAAATGGGTCAAACTACAAGGTTTATTTTTGTACTTTTCCCTAAACTAAATATATTATAAAATCCATAAAACAACTTCATTTAAATCAATAATATTACAAAAAAAAAAAAAAACACAATTAATGACATTACAAATCAAATGAAAGAAACAATAACATAATTAAAAATAGCATACTTCGATTCGATGTATGCGCAATTTTTTTTGGTCATAACAGTTGCTCTGCATCCATTCCTGAAGTATTTTTATCGAGAATTTCGAAATCTTTTTGTTTAATTTGTTGTCTTGATTCCGAAAAAAAGTTATCCCTTGTTGCGCTAAATCTTGATCTGTTTTAACTTTTTGTAATTGTATTTGTTTGTAGAATTTCTCATCTATATTTTGAGAAGATCCACTCGATTTTTTTTTCCTTTTGACGTTTTTTTAGTTGCTTTTTGGCTTATTGGATGTTGAGGAAATGATTATACATCATTGCCACTTTCACTTGCTAAATTGTATTGTCCTTATGCAGAAAGTTTCATTCTCTCAGAGGAATCTTCATAATATTATTTTTCTTTAAAAGTGGGCCGTTTAGGTTCATCTTTCATTATTTGCCAATAATGGACAAATGAAAATTTGGAGCTACTCCTTTGAAGATAGTGCAGTTCGGCCTTCTCAATGATTTGTGCATCGGAATGGCCATTGGGTTTCAAATGAACAATGTCAGAGTAACACCCAACAAAATCAGAGACTGTTTTACTAATTTTGTAAAATTTAACTGAAGTCGTATTTTCTTTTGGTAAACAAGGACCTTCCGGCTTATACATATTGAAATGATTGGTGATTTGTTTTCAAAAACCACTGAGTCATTGATTCGTACCGACGACTTCAATGTTTGCAACTAATAACCAAGTATTGCATAAAAAAAAAATCAAGTGTAGTATTCCACTTAAACCTCGATGTTGAACGACCACATGTTATGCTTGAGTTTCATATACTTCAATGACTTCATCGTTTGCAATTTGAACTAGCCCAAAATGCTCTCTTCGTGTATAATCATTAGTAAAAGGGCCATATGGTACTTTTAAAGGTTCGATGCATATTGCATATACGGGTAGTTTTGGGGGTTCGGTAGAGAATTAAAAAGAGAAGGAGGAGAGTTTAGGGAGAGAAAGGGAGAGAGAGAAGAGAGTTAGATAGAGAAATGATGTTTAAAAAAATGGAAAAGAGAGAAAATAAGTAGAGATAGAAGGTTGAAGAGGATAGATGAACCATACTCTTACTAAAAGATGTGTTAAAATTTGATGATGTGACAAGTTGACTAGAGTTGACCAGTCATTTTTAGCTGTGGTACCTTTTAGTAGAAGGTCAACCTTGTGGAGTTTAACCTTGTGGAGTTTTATATGAAAAAATAAAGGTTGTATATCAAAGTGTGAGACAGAGTAACGGTTGTACACACGTGTGTAATTTACCTATATAAATATATGTATTTAAAGCATGAATTAAGAAACCAAATAACAAAAATTTGCTATATCCCACGCTAGTTTTGCTATATCCCAAGCCTAGTCCAAAGAAAAAGAAAAGCTTATTGCTCTGGTAAAGCATTTGAATTAAGAAACCAAATAACAAAAATTTGTGAGATGTTTCCTGTGTATAAAAAAAAAGAAAGGATTGGGTGATATTAATGGACATCACGCAAGCAAAACGACCACTGAGATTTGGGTTGTAAAAAGGACTCATTTCCTAAGATTCTTCTTCCTGGGGGAGAAGCCACTAAACTGCACATCTTTACTACTTAACTTGGTTCCGGTGGCACCACTTTCAAACTTCGCATCCACTCGCATAAACTAGGATCATCGAAATGAATAAAGCTGCATTTCAGCTTCGTCCTCTGCTCCGGTGTTAAATATCGAAGCTGAGGAAATCTTGCCTCCTGCAATTGAAGTTGAAGATCAGCAAAGATAACATCTTTTTCAATTTTGAAATCAACCATTTGATAATTCGAGGAATAAAAACAATTCAATGGACATGTTTTTTTAATTGTTTCCATCATCACCTGCTCATAAGGAGGATCCTTGTGTGCTGGTATCAACCGAGACACAAAGTATCGAGCTTGAGAACTTCCTTCCTGTTATTTACAAAAACCGATCAGTTCTATAATTTAGGCATCAATAATAAAAGATTATGAAGACAATAATGGGTAAGAACCTTGAACGCAAGGATCCTTGGAGCCGGAAATCGCAACTCAGTGAGCTCTTCCGCTAATGTTCTGCAAGCAGCTAAAGCTGCTGCACTTCTTCCTTCATCTGCGGCAAGTTCAGCGCCCTGCAATTACCAGTTGTTTAGAAAATGTCATTGAGGACTGCTGATTAACAGTGGTTAGGTTAGGATAATATAACTCAGAGAACAAAATGTTCTCCATACTGAGAAAATTGCATAGACAGAGCAATGAGAGATTCAATTAAGGATTCAGCATTTGTAACATCAAAATTCCTTAGCTGAATGAACAAAAGCATCCTACCATGTCTGACACGGCAATAATATCTCAGCAACTTGGCCCAATTTAATTCCAGCATTCAGCAACGACTTTAAGAAAGTATATTTAAGTCTACTTCAAGAAGTGTTATTTATTTGATTTTTTTTTCAGAAAAAAGGGAAATAATTCACTCCTGTCAAATCATGGAATAGATATGGCATCCAAAGGCAGAACTCCGGGTACACTAAGGGTATGGGCCCTTTCAGTAAACATTGCTCTTAATGTTGTATTATTTTAGATCAAAGCAAATAATATGGTTCTAATGCTCTATTGACAATACTATATCGTGTTAGTTTTGCATCTGCACTTCATATTCTTAGAACTTGCAGCTTAAAAGGCAAGATGAGTGAAAAAAAAATCAACCTAATGCAGGTTACAGGCTAAGGCGAAGACACATGCAGTTCAAAGCTCCATAAATCGTAGGCATGAAATGCAAACACATACACACACACATATATATAGATACAGGGTCGATAAAACGGCAAGAAAGAAAAGTTCAGCAGCTTACTAGCCAGATGAAGACATCAGTGCCATGATCAAGAACAACAGCTGTATCAGACTGCATTGCTAGGTCATATGCAGGTAATTCCTCAAAGGTGCCTCCTTCTCGGTGCATTAAACAACGAGGTGCTACCATACGGAGGGAAAGATCAAAGGAAGCATTGAGAAACAGATTCCGTAACACAGACCTCTCATCTTCATGCCCAACTATGCTTCCCAAAAGCGGCCCCCTTCTAAGATGAAAAAGGAGCTCCGGTAACAGAGAGAGCTCTTTGGGAAATCGATTAAGTTTTGTCTTTGGTACCTGAGACCCAAATTTCGCAGCAATGTCTTTAATTCTCTCATCAATTGTTGCTCGCATATCAATTGCATCAGAAGAGTTTTTGGCTCGCAAGAGAGTCCTTTTGGCAATGAGGACTGCAGCTACTTCATCTTGAACACTCTCGAGATATTCTGAAACACTATCAACTGTAGGCAATCTAACAGTGATAACTCTTGAAATATCAGCTTGATAAACACTCGAGTATTGAATTGCAAACTGGACAAACACACAGTCACTCTTGATTTCTCCTTTCGTTTCCATTGAGAGAGCAAAGCTCTGAGTTTCTTCTACACTTAACATTTGAATGGAGAGAGAAGCGTCATTTTTAAAAGTTTCTTGTGCGTCTATACGTGCCTCTTCCCCAGGACCCACAACTTGAGTAATAAGAATTTCACTAGAACATCTAATGTCCAATAAACCCTGGGAACCTGATGCCCTGGTAGATGCCCTTTGCAAGTTTACACCAAAGGCTTCCCCAAAATCATCATGGAGAACCATAACACCACCGGATGCTTTAGCAAGCGGCTGCAGAACTGGAACTCTAACTGGACAAGTTCCAGCACATAGAATGTCAACAATTGTATTGTGCCGATGAGCTTCATTACCAAGATGTTCCATCCATTTCAAGGCCACCTTTTCCATATGAGGATAATTTGGGTGACTAAAAGAATGTGGGACAGATCCAGGGCCATAAGTATTAGGTCCACCAGCACACACAATAATCCTGCTACTACCCCCAGCCCTTTTGACTACACCACGAGACATTTCTGCAGATGGTCCTTGAACTATAGATAAAGCAACCTCAACTGCAGTACCAAGGCACCGATCTCTAGAAGCTTCAGCAATGTTCAATTTAAATGGTCTCAATGATGAAAAGATTTGGTGTGCAACCTCTTTTGAAGCATGCATAGGTGATAAGTACACACCAGTTCCATAAATCATTGCTTTCAAGGACTCTTGGGTAGGCGATTTATCACCAGGAAGTACATCAGCAGATGCCATTGATTCTTCTGAAAAATCATAAACGGACACAGTGCGACCATACAATATGATTCCAATTCTGGCTGTAGGAGGAAGTGAATCAACAAATGCATGCAAGGAGCTTTGTAAATGTTGCAGGTGCGGTTCATCCAAACAGTCGTCTATAACAAGAAAAGTGGGTGCAGACATTCTGGAATCTGAAACTGGAACAAAACCAGGTCTCTTGTTTCCAGTTTGAACATAATCAACTATGGGCGACGAAAGCTCTGGAAAGTTAAAAAGATCTTCTTTGCTTGGAGCTATGTATTCACCATCACTTCCATTCAATTTTCTGCAAATTACACATTGCCACTGGCCTGAACCAAGCAATATCTTACAATACAAATTTGCAAAGCCGCCGCAATTTTGGCAGCGATGGGGATCACGCTGTATTATTTGAGGACCTTGTGAAATCTCTCTCCCAGGGGAAATCAACGCCCCAAAACCCAAAGTGGGAACATTTGCTAGTTTCTTCTGCTTCAACACCTATATATAGCCACATAGGAACAATACATATCGTTCCAAAAATAAATCAGTGTGAGAAATGAAAGAATTGCAATAAGTTTATCCAACATACGATTAGTAACAACCACATACAAGGATCTCATGACCATTGAAGCTCTGGTAGAAGACATAAAAACATACAGCACAAGTCATGGAAAATTGCTGCTAGCAAGCATGAAAGAAATACCTTGTGAGCAGAGAAGAAGACACCAGGAATCTCTGCAACAAGCGTCAAGTCCTCTGAAGTTTGGCGAGCTTGGTGCTGCAAGTCAATAGACCCATTTGAGAAATGGGGAGATGATGATGTAGGCAAAGAAGCTCCTGATGAGAAAGCCATCGGCTGAGGAGTTGCAGGAGAAGATCGAAAAGGTACAGCAGCTGGTCGGACTGGTGAAGTAAAAACTGGAGGACCAGGGGGAGTGCTTAAATGAGGAACCACACTCCCAGACTTAACCCCATTGGCTGGTGATAATAAATTCGGAACTTTGATTGAGGGGGAAGACAACTGATCTTGCTGCAGATTTGGGGGAGGAAATTTGGGAGCTCCAGGTATCATTGGAGGGGAAGGAGTTATTGGACTTTTCTCGGGTTGAAATATTGATGTACCAGGATTTGGGAGAGCAAGAGGGGTAGGATGTCTCCGAGCACGTGGCGGACTAGCCATTGAATTCAATGGTTTTCTTTATTAAAGAACAATAATTTTCTGGCAGATTAAACGAAACACCAGATTATACAGAAACGTATACAGAGTTCAATTTATTAACTGAAGGAGAAGAGAATTCAGAGAGAGGGCTTTGAGAATTAAGTGATTCTGATGAAATATGAGTCCAATGACAAGTCTAATTAATAAATGGGCAAAAAACAACCTAGTAAAGGGGCAGCTGAAGCATTCAAACCCAATCCTTATCTATTGGAGAACAAGAAAGAGAACCCAAACCCTCAAAACAACCTTCAACCCAGAAGCAATCAAGAACCAAGGTTAAATTTTGATCGAATCCCAGCTCAAGGCATGACAATGTAATCAAAACCCATTAAAGAATCCTCCGAAAGCATCGAATTTTGCCTTCAGATATCAAATTCTGTGAAATAAAACGCATATGTGAACAAAACCTGATCACCGAGCTCTCTTGCCTATGCACAATTGGGCACTAATTCCGTCCTCGCACACTGAAATCTAACCAAGAAAAAAGAGGAAAGACAAATGACCCTGCTGAATCAGCCTTTCTGGAAAGAAAAGATCTAGGGTTCGTCTCCAAAAATGAACCAAAATTTGATAAAATTGAGCTGAGATTAGTGGAATCACATACCTGATAGAAAGGGGGAAATGATTCAGAGAAATAGCGGAGCAATCTTTTTAAAAAGACATGATTTCTTCTCTGATTCTGTTTCCAGATTCTGTCTACCGGGTCCTGAACCTTGACTTTGCAGTTCAACGAGCAAGGCTCCTGTCAATGGAACTAGCGCGGGGACAAGTATAGAGCCAGAGCTTCAATACGGTGGAACCATTTGTCTATAGATGCACATGCAAATATATTTGTATATATTTTTTTCTTTTTTTGAATTAAGGTCAAAATTACTCACAATGTGTCTAAATTAAAATTTACATATTAATTCAATCTTGAAATAATCCAAATTCCACAAACTTTAAATATTAAAATTAATTATATTTAGATTAATTTTTCAAATATTACTACTTGTATCAATATTTAAATTTTAAATTGGAATAAATTGATCATATCTGGTACAGTAAAACCTCTATATATGAATACTCTATATAGGAATAACTTTTATTTTGTTATAAAAAATTTCGTCCCAACTTGATAATAATCTCTATTACCAAACTCTATTTAGTAATAACCTTCCAATTGTTATACAAATAGTCTGATCCCAAGTGTATTTCTATATAGAGATTCTACCGTCTATTATAATGGTAAACATTGCGATGTGAAAAATAGTTCTCTATCTTTATTCTTAAATATTTAAAAATATTTCAATGACTGCATATGAATTAGAAAAATATGTATTTATCCATCTTCTTTGGAATTGCCCCTAGAGATTTTATTTGAAATATTAATGAAACATTAAATTTATATAAATTAAATTATCAAAATAATACAAAAATAACTATAATGTTTTTTAGGTAAAATAAAACTTTATAATAGTTAGATTTATTAAGTATAACATTAATATTAATATATATATATATAATTTTATTAATAATTTCAGAGATTATTACTAGATAGGTTAGCATTCCTCGTGCCAATTCAAATTTTAAAGATATTTTTTTATCTTCACCCTATGAAATAATTTTCTGAAAGTCTCTACCATGAAGATTTTCGACGAGAACGAGAAAGTCTTGTCTCTTTTAAAATTCTACATACTTTATGTTTTTACGAAGATTTTGTTACTAGCTCAAAGCTCTATATTTGGATAGCTAAATTTGGAGTATATCTATTGGCTTGAAAAACCAATTGCAAATCATTATATTAAATAAAATTGTTTTACAAGTTTGGTAATACAATTGCAAGTTTGCTTCATTTGCAAGAAGTGAGAAAAATTGGTAAAGTTAAAATAATATATTTAATAATATAAATAATGAATATTATATGTTTTGTTGAGCCGAGTTACGAGTTATTAAGTCTGAATGGATCTTTATGATCTGTACTAGGTGGGCTTTTAGATACACTCTCATATCAAAGTTAGTTATAAAGTAAGAAAGTGGAAGTGAAGTAATAATAGAGAGATGCGGCTGGTGGCGGTGAGGGAGTGGTGACGGCTAGGGCTTGGGCGGATCGGGATGGGGAGATTGGCGGGGATGGGAGGGGCGGCCTAGAAGGGAGGTGCGTGAAGGGCGAGGAAGGGATGAAGGGTGGGGGGCGCTCGAAGGAGATGGAGTTGGGGGGGGGGAGATGGGCGGCGCGGCAGGGGAGAATTGGGGCGAGGGAAGGGGGGACGTGTGGGAGGCGAGGGAGGCACCGCTTGAGGGGGCGCTGCGGCTGGGGGAGATCGCGCGGGAGGTCTGGGTGGCTAGGGCGGCTGGATCGGCGCCTGTTGCGGACGCAGGGGGCAAGGCGCCTCCGCTTGTAGGGGGCGAGGCTAGGCGGGTGATGCCTGGCGCCGGGTGGAGCGCCGATGGTGCTGGACGGGTGGTGCCTGGCGCCGGGTGGAGCGTTGATGGTGCAGGGCAAGGCGCAGGTAGCGCCGGGCAGTGCGCTGGTGGCACCGGCAGTTATGCTGGGCGGGGTGCAGGCGCTGGGAGCAGATCCCCGGGCAGTGCCGGGCAGGCTGGGGCGGCAGTAGGGGGGCAGGATGCCTCGGGTCAGGTCCATATTAATGAAGCGGTAACTTTTGGTGTTGAGTGTGGTGCTCAGGTCCAGGGGAACGCGGTTTCTCCCAGGTCTAGGGTTAGTATAAATGAAGTTGGGAAAAATTCTTGGAAAGATACGGTTATGGGGGTAGTAGAGGAGGAGCCTTGTATGGAGGAAGTGTTGATGGTGGGGGAGTCTGATGATTTGTACTCTGATTCTGATGATGAGGAGGGTGTCCAAGACGATCCTCTTTGTCCTGTGATTAGACTCTCTTCAGCTGAGAAGAGGGAGCTCAGAGAGAAATGGAAGGTGTCTTTAATTGTTACTGTGCTTGGGAAGAGAATTAGCTTTAACTATTTTGCCCAAAGGATCCAAGCTCAGTGGGTAAGGAAAGGGAAAGTCAGTATTACTGAGCTGGAAAATGACTACTATGTCATTAAATTTACCCGGGTTGAGGATTATAATGCTGTGATCAAGGGGGGCCCATATATTATCTCCAACCATGTTTTGGCCTTACTATAACATCCCCAAAACCCTAACATATGAGTCTTCCCACATTCATATATGTTTTTATGATTGAATACATACATTTTAGATTCATCCTATTGTCATTAGAAGTTTCATATGCATAATGCGATTACCGTGCGATTAGGAGGCGATTAGTGTGTCGTTAAGATGTAACGATTGGTTAATTGAGTTAGGACTTAAATGAATGAATTAATGAATTCATATGTCCTAAATTGATTAACTTACATTTTTGGAGGGCTGGATTGGAGGTTTGTGAGCAAGCACGAGGTGTCACTCAAGTAAGACAAAGTATGCCTCTTTGTTTTAACAAGGATTTATACAACTCATTTCTCCTCATTTCCAGCCACAATTTCGACCAAAACTTCAGCAAACCTTCCTTTGACATACCCTAACACCCTCCAAACAAAACTCTTCCAATTTCTTCCATTTTCAAGCCAAACAAGTCAAGTTAGGAAGCATACTAGGTGATAGACACAAGTTGAAGGTTAGTATGCTGTTTTAGCTTGTTTTATATGAGTTTGAGATTCTGAAATACCTTGGTATGATCATAGGATTTGTTGTGGATGAGTTAACTATGTTCCTATATGTGTTATGAAACCCTCTGTAAAATATGGGACTTTAATTCCATATATAGATGAAGAAAACCTAGATGGAACATGACTGCCTCGAAATTGAATGTCATGGGAGGCAGCCATGTTGATGTAGCATTTTGAGGACCTTAGAGTCATAATTTGGGAAAGTTTATTTATACAAAAGTGTTCCTAACTACTTAAAGTATATTTCTGTAAAAGGATTTGACAATCCATTGTGTTTAGTGTGAGCTATGTTGAGTGAATTATGGTAGATGCAAATCTGGATAGTCTGTTTCTTGGTTGGAAACAGGACAGAATCATTTTATATGCCATATATTGTGTAGAAGTGATCTTAATATGAATTTTGGATATGTTATACCCATATATGTCTAGTTTCAGTAGGTTCAAGAAACAGGACATTTGGATTCATATAGAGAAAGTTATGGCAGAAAGTGTGCAAGTAGGTCATGTGATGATCTAAGACAAAAGGATTAGATTGCATGAACTTTGTGGAGTTAGTGTCTTGTAAATCATATAGCATTCATTAGTTTATATTTATGTTATGGCTAATTGTATAAATGTTATGCGACATTAGGAGGACAAGGTGCAATTGAACGCACACCCGATCGTGTTGAATAGATCGAACCAAGTGCGACGGTAAGCATATTGCTTATATATGTGTATGAATGTATTGTGCCTTGTGACTTGTTGAGTGTGAGATGTGGTTGAATCTGATGTGAATGATGTGGATAATGTTTGAGTGTTTGTGATATGTCATGATTGATAAGAAAGTGATATGATTGAGTATGTTGCAGTGTTATGAGTAAATACGGCATGTTGAGCCTTGTGCACATACTGGAACTGAATAATGGTTGGATTATAAATGAATACGAGCTTGCTTAGATGGATATGTGAAATGGTCCAAGTTGAGAGTGCTATCCGAATATTGTGAGCCGGAAGCACATGTGTTGAGATATATGAGTACGTGAGTATAAATGTTATGTGACATTAGGAGGACAAGGTGCAATTGAACGCACACCCGATCGTGTTGAATAGATCGAACCAAGTGCGACGGTAAGCATATTGCTTATATATGTGTATGAATGTATTGTGCCTTGTGACTTGTTGAGTGTGAGATGTGGTTGAATCTGATGTGAATGATGTGGATAATGTTTGAGTGTTTGTGATATGTCATGATTGATAAGAAAGTGATATGATTGAGTATGTTGCAGTGTTATGAGTAAATACGACATGTTGAGCCTTGTGCATATACTGGAACTGAATAATGGTTGGATTATAAATGAATATGAGCTTGCTTAGATGGATATATGAAATGGTCCATGTTGAGAGTGCTATCCGAATATTGTGAGCCGGAAGCACATGTGTTGAGATATATGAGTACGTGAGTTGAGTTTAACTCCTCCGTAGCGCAGATGATTGTATTCCGAATTTAGTGAGTCGGAATACAGATTGGGCCCAAGGACCATTTTATATATATTGTCTAAGTACAGTAAGGCCTTTCTAAAATAAGTATTACTATAATAAGTGAAACAGGTGAATAAATTCTAACTTGGTACTGATGATATATTTTGATTTGTGCTCTTTACATTACTTTTGTATATACATATATGCGTCATATGTTTATTGAGTAGGCAGCTCACCCCTTGCCAACAGATTTTACAGGTTAGGTGGAGTTCTTCTTGCTTAAGGTCGCACCGGCAGTGTCAGTCCATTCTCATCTAGGCATTTTGGAGTCTTGTGATGTACTTTTGTTTTGTAAATCCTCTATGTAGGATAATGACTTAAACGTGTATTGTAAATGCTTTCTCTTATGTATAATATGTAAAGTTTATATGAGATTGAAGTTTATATGATTGAGAATTGAAAGCATGTCTATAACTGATATTGTGTGAGATATCATATGATCTAAGTGAGGGGGTTACACTTACGGCCTTGGGTTCCTAATTTTAATCCTCATGATTGTTCTGTTAACAGGATTTTGACTTGGGTTAGGTTCCCGGGCCTTCCCATTGAGTATTATAGCGAAAAGTTCCTCAGCAAAATAGGAGGTCTGGTTGGGAAGGTCCACCACGTGGACAAAACTACAATTGGAGCCATTAGGGGCAAGTTTGCAAGGGTTTGTGTTGATGTTGATCTTGCTAAACCCTTGTTGTCAAAATTCTGTGTTCAAAATAAGCTGTTTTTTTATTGAGTATGAAGGGTTACATAACATTTGTTATGATTGTGGCATGTATGGTCATTCTCAAGAGGGATGCCCGAAAAGGGAGAAGGTTGTAAAAGAGAGTATTGTGGGTGGTGTGGGTAGAACTGAAGTGAGCCAAGGGAATGGAGGGAATTTTGGACCATGGATGGTGGCAAAAAGGACTGCTAGACGGAGAACACAACCTTCAGTTGGGCAGAATCGTCCTCCTGATATTAGCATTAATTTGAAGTCTTCCATATCTAAGCCTATTGCTCTTCCCAGTATCAAGGAGAAGCCTATCCCTAAAGCTAGGGAGGAGCCTGGAGCCGTTTCAGCTTTCACATCAGGATCTAAATTTGGGGCCCTGACGATTGAGGAAGTTCAAGATTCTGACCTGGGGGATGTGCATATTGATCAAAGCATGCCGGGTTTGGAGTCTATTGAACCATCTGAGAAGGTGGTTGAATCTGTTAATCCCCTCTTTGTTTCTAAAGACGAAGCCCGGGGGGGACCTTGGCCCTGGCTGCTCGTAGGATGAAGAAGATAAATGAGGTTAGTATTCCTATTCTTTGTGGTGATCCTGGGATTGGGAAGTCGATGGGAGTTAATAAAACTAGTTTGAAAAAGCTAAAGGGTAAACAAAAAAGTATCCAGAATACTTTGGTTTTACCAGAGAAGAGAGGGCCTGCGGGTACCTCGGCGAGGCTCTCAGGAGCCCCTAATAAATACCTGGTTTAGGTGTGTTGGTGCGGTCAGTTTTCCTCCTTTCTATGGATTTGTTGTGTCGGAGAGGGCTCACTCTGTTGCTACCTTTCCTATGATTGGAGAGGATAGCATTCATGATGCCTTTCACCTTATCTCCCTGAAGGAAATAGACCAAGCCATTTTTAGTATTGGGGCTACTAAAGCTCCTGGGATTGATGGTCTGCCTGCTGGTTTTTACCATAAGCATTGGGAGGTTGTGAAGGAATGTATCTATAATTTTATCATAGGTGTTTTTAATGGTTCTCAGGATATAGAGCTGGTGAATAGAACCCTTCTGGTTCTGATTCCTAAAATTGATAAGCCTTCTTCCTTTTTGCATATGAGACCTATCAGTCTTTGTAATGTTCTTTATAAGACTGTTACAAAGATTGTGGCTAATAGAATCCGTGGCATTCTTCCTGAGATCATTTGTCAGAATCAGGGAAGTTTTGTGCCTGGTAGACAAATGATGGATAATGTGGTGATTGCCCAAGAGATGGTCCACACTATGAAGATCAGGAAGAGGAAAAAAGGCATTGTGGCTCTTAAGTTGGATTTGGAGAAGGCCTATGATCGCATCAACTGGAATTTCCTGATGGAGAGTCTGGAAAGAGCTAGGATCCCTAACAGCTGGAGAAGGTTAATTAAGGTTTGTATCTCTTCTCTTGTTTTTCAAGTTATGATTAATGGGGATATGTCGGAGGATTTCTCCCTGGGTCGGTGAATCCGTCAGGGTGATCCTATGAGCCCCTTCCTTTTCGTTATTGCTATGGAGAGGTTGTCTCATCTGATTCAAGATGCAATTGATAATGGGAGTTTCCACCCAGTGGCTATCAATAGTTTCTGTCCCCAGGTGACTCACTTATTCTTCGCAGACGATATCCTAATCTTTCTGGAAGGTAATGTGGAGCAGTTGAGTATTATTATGGATATTCTTGACTGTTTCTGTTCGGCCTCTGGGCAGAAACTTAATATCCAGAAGTCTTGGATGATGTGCTCTAAGAATATGAACCAAAGAGTCTGTAAAAGGTTAAGTGATCTGTCGGGTATTTCTCTGACTGGCTCTCTAGGGAAGTATCTGGGTATTCCCCTCCATAGTGAGAGAGTGTCTAAAGTGTCCTTTAAAGATACTTTGGATAAAGCTAATATGAAGTGTGCCACGTGGAAAGCCAAGACTCTCTCTCAATCTGTTAATTGTGCAACTCCCAATCACATTATGTAGGCTTGTCAGCTTCCGGATCCTGTGCTTAATGATCTTGATAAAATTAACCGTAGGTTCCTGTGGGGGGAAGCTGAGGAGGGGAGAAAGATCCATCTTGTGCCTTGGAGTGAGGTTTGTCAGCCTAAAGATTCAAGAGGTCTGGGCATTAGGAAAGCTAAAGATAATAATAAAGTTTTATTAATGAAACTCCTGTGGCGAATGTGGCAGTGTCCCTCTGCTCTGTGGGTCCAGCTCTTATGCGGGAAGCACCGGGAGGATAAGGTGTTGGGGGGCCTAAGGGGAGAGTGGTTAATTGCTCCTTTCTTTGGAAAGGCATCAGTGTAGTGTTTGCTGAATTTTGTTCTGGGATTGGATGGAATGTGGGTAATGACAGGTCCATCAGTTTCTAGAAGGATAGTTGGGTAGGTAAGAAGCCTTTATTGGAAGTTTGTACTTCCTTGCCTCCGTTAGACATTCAGGACTGGAGGATTGCTGATGTAGTGGATTCTGAGGGTGAGTGGATTTGGGATAAATTTGAATCTTACCTCAGTCTGGAATCGCTCCTTTCTATTAGAGGTGTTCACATTAGTAATCAAATGGAGGATAAGGATAGTTACTGTTGGGCGCTAACAAACAATGGGCCTATTCGTGTAAATCTGCTTTTCAGGCGTTCCATCAGGGTTTGGATTCTTCTTCCCCAGGAGTGTGGAAGACGATTTGGGGCTTAAAAGTGCCATACCGTATTAGGAGCTTCCTGTGGCTTGGGGCCAGGAATAGGTTGCTTACTAACTCGGATAGGAAAAGGAGGCACCTGGTGGATTCTGGAGCCTGTGGCAGATGCAGAGGGTTTGAGGAGACGTTATGCCATGCTCTCAGGGATTGTGAGAAAAGTTTAGAGGTTTGGAGAAGAATTCTCCCCAGGGATGTGCTCCTATCTTTTTTAGCCCATTCTGAAGATGATTGGTTTGTTGATGGTATTAATGGGATTCTTTTGCCTGGGAATCAAGGTGTTCTTCTTTTTGTGGTGGTGTGCCATCAGATTTGGAGGTGGCGGAACGAGGAGATCTTTGGAGGAGGAGTGGTTTCTATGCCAAATGTCCTTGATTTCTTTTCTAAGAAGATTAGTACCTTGGTTGAGAGTTTTGGTGAAGACCCCTTAGCTAGGGTGGTTCAGAGGAAGGAGGTCAATCTCTTAGGCTGGTGTAGGCCGAGCGAAGGTGTGATTAAGCTTAACACTGATGGTTCTTGTCTGAGAGACGGGAGAATCGCCGCAGGAGGGGTCCTTAGAGACGATGGAGGCAGGTGGGTTTCTGGCTTCTCTCAGAATTTGGGGATTGGTTCTTCCTTTTCTGCAGAGCTTTGGGGGATTCTCTCTGGCCTGAAGTTGGCTAAGGATCTAGGGGTGAAGAAGCTTCTGGTTGAGTCAGATAACCAAGAAGCGGTTAAAATGATTTCTGAGGGCAAGTCTGTCTGTCGGAATAGCTTGAATATTATTAAAGGCATTAAAAGGATTGGGTCCTCCTCTGAGTCTATTAAGTTCACCCATATTTATAGGGAGTAGAACCGCATCGCGGACTGTCTTGCGTTGGAAGGGCACTCCGGTTTGTTGGGCCTTTCTACCTTTTTTTCTCCACCGATCTTCATTTCTTCTTTGATCTTGGAGGATGTGGTGGGGGGTCAGTTTTTCTAGGCTGATCCCGGGTTGAGCTGTTTTGTTTGTTTGTTTTAATTTCCTTTTCTACCAAAAAAAGAGAGATAATAAACTTTACCATTTTATACACTTTTACTATGGAAAAGACCATTATGCCCTTGAGATGGCGGTGAGGCGGTTTGTCCATGGGCCTTTCTATTGGAATGGAATGGGACGTTGGAATATGATTCTGAAATAGATGTCCCTCCCCTTTTTACTGTTTTGAACATTGATGTGAAAAAGAATATTAAAATTGATCCATTTTTTTACCTACCCCAAAATTTAATCATGGGTATTCGAGACCATTATAATTGTTGATGCATAAATTGTCTGTTATTTTCGCCATTGAAAAGGTATAGGTTCGTGTTGAATCATGAAAAACCTCTTCATATTCATCCAAACTTGAATGTAAAATGCATAATCTGCACTTCTTTAGTTATTCGATTGGACAAGGGAGAATACATTTGTTGATCACCACGTTAGCTCTTTATCATCACTTTTTTCCTCTTTTATTTCATCTCCTTCCTTTACTTCGAGTGTATCCCCAATCAAAGAAAAATATTAGAATGACACCAATATCTTTTTGTGTAGAATGCCCAACTTTCTTCTTCCTTAAATATTTCATTAACCAACGATTCCAACGAAAAAGTTGTTGGTTCCTCCCAAAGAAACATAACAAATAAAGCTCTTTCTACAAAAAAAAACCTAAAGAAATCAAAAGTGGTCACTCGGTATACAATAACCTTTTTCCCTGCTATGGTGAAATATACAAAGTCTTTTTGGGTTTCTCAGAAATTTGTTGATGCAAACGTCGACCTCAACCTTCTATACAACGAAGCTAAAAACCAAATTATGGTTTAAATATAAGCCCTAGAGTGCCCTATGTACCAATTTCGAACATTACTAGCATCCATGTCTCCCAATGAAATTTTATCTCATCGAAGAAGTATCCAGTATCCTTACACCAAAAAATGTGGCTCTGATTGCTATAATATATAAACTCTGGGGTCCTTACGCGCTCGAAGCACTAGGACCCAAAGTTTAAGTGAATGACAAAATGACCAATAATGCCTTTATAATTTACGAGGCGCACTTTAAAGTTGGGTTATAAGTTCATTTGTTACCCTTTTTCTAGAAGTGTTTCAATATTTGAACTTGGGCTCCTGGCCAAATTGGGAATTTTATCATCGAAAAGGACACAAAATCTCCTACTCTCTTGCGATAATTCTTAACATCGGCCGCAACTGAAAAGCCAAATCATACAATAAAATACTAGAATGGAGGAACAAATTCTTCATCGTAAGGAAGAAAACTCCATTCTTTTTTCCAACAAATTGGAATCAAACTCCCTTAGCCAGAAATAGACACATGTGAGGAAAATGTAAACTTGATGTAGAGTACGAAACTTTTTTTCTGGTTAATAGGTATCAAACGGCAACCTCAACCTTTCCTTTAACTAGTGATGAGATGCTCAATGAAATTGGGTGCCAATGAATCTAAAAAAGGATGGAGATTTATGAGAATAAAGATTTTGAACCGTCGTCATATAATAATTATGCTTAAAGAGCGTGACTTCCCTTTGAAGAAAGTGAAACTATTTAATAAAAATTAGAATGAAAAATAGGAAATTCTCCTTGTAACAATGAAGTATTATGTTTATAGTTGCTTCCTTCTAAAAATATTATGTAATTGTTAGTATCTAATTTCTATGATTTTCTTTATTCATAAGAACCATGAGTGCACAAGAGTTTGAGGACTAGTGCTTAGATTCGGCCTCACCAAAATTGATTTGAATCTAGATGAAGATGATGATGGAATTCATACCAAGATGTTAACGAGTGGCTTAATAAACCTCTATAATATAAATAACTTAGCCGTTGCAACTTCTAATCGTGTTAACATAGTTGTCATCCCCCTGCTTCTAGTCATGAAGTCGAGATATCTCCCTCGGAAGAAGGGATCAATTGACATGTCCTTCCTTTACATATTTTGATGAAATGCGGAATCAACACGTAATCACAAGTTAAATTTTCAAAATTATCATATTTCTAGCTTGTGAAGCGTTGAATTTCAAACTCAATCATTATAAGTAGAGCAATGTTCAAGAACAATAAAAAGGGTAGAAACTTAAAAGATAAAATCAGAAAAAGAATAAACAAAAATGTAGTAAAAAAAAGGGGACAAAAATAAAAACAGCGAAATAAAGCAGATTTTTTCATTTTTGGGTCAGAAAGCATCAAAATTCCAAATTCTCATCCACTCTCATTCCTAAAATTCAAACTCTCATACAAAGCTCAACCACCCATCTAAGTTTGCAAATCCTCAACCATATGCCCAAATTCAGTTCATTTCAGATAATACCCAATTTCACGGAACCTTACCGTTCCAGGCCCAATTTTCACGAAATGAGTTCCGTTTTCTCCATCATAAGATGCGTTAGAGAAGTTCAATGACAAATTAGAGAGAGAAAATCAAATTACAAGAAACCCTAAGTTGAGCTTCCATGATTGAAATCTTCAATTCCATGAAGGAACAGAGAGAAAGAGAAAAAAAACTTACCCATTTGATTACAAAAGATAGGTGATAATACTTTTGATTTGTCCTTATTTAGTGAGAAAAACGTGAATAGAGGGGGGGAAAAAGAAGTGTGTGGTGTAAAAGAGGTGGGAAGAGTAAGAGTTTTATGGGTTTAAGAGTTTGGGTAGAATAGTAGAGAGTAAAGAGTTTTAGGAGTTTAGTTAAGGTTTTTGAAAAATTTGAATTATAGGATATAGTAAAAAAAACACTCTTCTTTTATATAAAAATAAAATTTTAAATCTTTATGTATAAAAGAGGGAGACAATTGTTGGGTGTCATTTTCAATTTTTCATTTTTATAAATAAACTTTGATAAAATAAAAATGAAATAAAAGGAATAAAAATCAGAAAAGTAATAAAAGAAAAAGAAAAAAATAGAATAAAAGGGAACAACTAGTTGTTATTTTTTAGCAATAGCATGAACCCTTCTTCAACGATTTTTCGAAGCATCAAATTATAGAATTTTGGTATGAGGATAGGGAATTCCGAAACTAGAGATTTCAAGGAATTCAGTGAACTAATCTTGAAGCTCAAACATAATTGTATCGAATGAGATATAATTTTTCGAAGTTGGCTCGGAAAACACAAAAACTGAAATAAAAAATATGGACATCTATTTTCATGGCATTTTGATTGTCATTTTCTTCAACCTACAACCTCGTTTTATAGCCTCAAATATGCGCTTTGAAGTAGCGGGATGGTGGACAGTGAAAATAGGAAGTGGTGGTGGAGTTAACGGAAGTTGCAAACTTTGATTTCCAAACCTTCAAAATATATAAGTAGAGAAAAAAAAATATTAGTTTAAGGCCCCAACCAAACACAACAAAAATATGTATATACCAAACTTCAATACATATTTTAATCGACTTCCCGGTCTCCGTTCTGCTCAATTACGATTTTTAAATACTCTCCAACAACCAAACTCAAGCCTTAAGTTTTTTGTTTCCTAAATCTGACTCCGAATACAAGCTTTTAATTACTCCAAAATTCATTGAAAATATGTTTTCAGCTCTTAAAAATCAGATTCAACCAGTCATCTTCCACCAATTTTTTTCTACCACCTCAAGTTCGTTAAATCCAAAACTTTTTAAACCATTTCAACCCCTAAATACCAACTTCGACCCAAACCTTTATTTTGCCCAAACTCTTACTCGAAGCCAGGTTTTTAAGCCATTTTCCACCCCCAAAAACACCATTTTTTGCTCTAAAAATTCAGATTCGGCAAGCCCTTTTCAAATATTTTTTTTATAGCCCCACGGTTCGTTAAGTCCAAATTTTGTTGCACTGATTAAATGCTAACGTACCCACTACGATCCCAAGCTTTCGTTTCGCCCAAACTCTTACATAAAACCCAACTTTGTAAGCCATTTCAAATCCCCAGGACAATTTTTTTTTACTGTCACTTATTTGTATTTTTATTCAATTAGTTCAATTGCAATAATTTCCAATATCAATCTGATCCCTCCCGAGCTAAGAAACTAATATTGTTGTTGACTTATGGCCGTAATATCGAAGAAAATTCCACATTTCATTCCCATCCATCAAAATCAAAATTGTTCTTATAACTACATTTTCTTTGCAAACCTTTTTATCATTAATTATTTCATTTTGCAATTTTCATTTTTTTTATGAGATTTGTATTGTAATTTCCAGCTTTTCTTTTTAAGTTGTAATCAAAATATTATTATAAAAAATCCATAGAAAAATTAAAAATCTTCTGTGTGAGATTTTTTTTCTGCTTTTTTTGGTAGTTAATTAATCTTTTTATAAGTGGATTTTTTTTGATAAATTTTTATAAGTGGATTTTAAGAACTTAAAAAAAAATCAGTTCAATTATTTCGTTTTTAAAAGTTAAGTTTTTATATGCAATTATTTTAAAAAAATACTTAAAATTATTTGAAAATAATTTTCTTAGCACACATGTACATATCAACTTGTTACTATTTTATATATTAAAATAAATTTCTAACTTTATTTCAATTATTTTATTAGCACAAAACGAAAGTGTCTTGATAATCTCTTCTATTTGTATAAAATGTTCAGCTAGCTTTCTGAACTTGCATAAAATGTAATCAATTAATTACTCGGCTGCAAAAAAAAAAAAAGTTGCATATGTGTTACACACGCCTGAAAATGTTATTACATAATTCACATAATATATTAAAAATGAAGTTCTTACTTACTCAACTGTAAAACTTGTCTACTCTAATATTAGAACCGTATATATTGCCATTTGTCGTTTTAGTTTTTTTAAGACACGTGTAATACATCTTTCATGTTTAACTTACTTTTTTTTGTGCAACAAAGTAATTAATTGATTACATTACGTAAATTCACGGACTAACTGAACATTTTATACAAGTTGAGAAACTATCATAATACTTTAAAAGTTTAGGAATTCAATCAAACTTTTTGGATAAGTTCATAGGACAAATGATATATTAAGCATATAGTAAAACTTTCCAAACTTGTGTGACAGTTAAGTTACCACCGTACCATAGGATTTTAATAAGCTTAGGAGGATGTTTGGTTACATACTTTTTACATCGTGTTTGCATTTTCACTTTAAAAAACAGAGTTTGAGATGTTTGATTAAACATTCTATGTTTGTATTTTACAATTGAAACTTAGCTTTTCACAAAAGCAGGAACCAGTAAATAGCAAGTAGCCAAACGGCCTCTAAATTTAACGGTCAATATTCAATCATTACTTGTTTACTGACCACGTGACCATCAGCTAAATAACACAGCAAACGACACCGTATTTAATCCATCCCCTTCCCCTTTTTGCGGGATAACGACGAATTTAGGCCCCTGTGGAGCTAAACCAAGAGTTGGGAAACTTTTTTACCATTTCAAGCCGCTGTGCTTCAAATTCAAATCATGCCTGCAAACCCTATCTCGCCCTAACCCCAATGGAAAACGAAGATTCTGGAAATGGCGAGTTGGCTCACCACCAACATGTCAGCAAGAAGCCACGACGCACTCAATTTTTAACCGAACCCGAAATCCGAGAACAGTTCGCCCACCACTTGCCGGCCATAGCCAGAATCAACAACGGGAGTTTTGGGAGCTGTCCTCGATCGGTGCTCGACGCGCAAAGGAGGTGGCAGCTTAAGTTTCTTCAGCAACCAGACGATTTCTACTTCAATACCCTTCGTAATGGGATTCTTCACTCGCGGACCGTCGTTAAAGACCTTATCAATGCCGATGACGTCGATGAGGTCTCCCTCGTCGACAACGCTACCACCGCCGCTGCCATTGTTCTGCAACAGATAGGCCGCTCCTTCGCTGATGGGAAATTTCAAAAGAACGACACCGTATTGATGCTTCACTGTGCATATGAAGCCGTGAAAAAATCTATCCAAGCTTATGTCACGCGTTCCGGTGGGAGGGCAATCGAAGTTCAGCTTCCATTCCCGGTCAACTCCAATGAAGAAATTATCGCTGCTTTCAGGAAAGGATTAGAGAAAGGTAAATCTAATGGTAGAAAAGTTAGGTTAGCAATAATTGATCACATAACATCAATGCCATGTGTTGTTACTCCGATTCGGGAATTGGTTAAAATATGCAGAGAAGAAGGCGTAGAGCAAGTTTTTGTTGATGCAGCTCATTCTTTGGGTAGTGTTGAAGTAGATGTTAAAGAAATTGGAGCTGATTTTTATGTTAGCAATTTGCATAAATGGTTTTTTTGTCCGCCATCTGTTGCATTTTTGTATTGTAAAAAGAAGAATTCGGCCTTTGATGTGCATCACCCTGTGGTTTCCCATGAGTATGGAAATGGATTGCCGATAGAGAGTGCATGGATTGGGACTAGGGATTACAGTTCACAGCTAGTAGTACCATCAGCATTGGAGTTCATAAATCAATTTGAAGGAGGAGTTCGTGGAATAATGAAGAGGAACCATGAAAAGGTTGTTGAGATGGGGAAAATGTTGGCAGAGTCATGGGGGACAACTCTTGGAGCTCCACCAGAGATGTGTGCAGGCATGATTATGGTTAGCTTGCCTTCAAGACTGCGTGTTACGAGTCAAGATGATGCTTTGAGGTTGAGGTCGCATTTGCGTGCAAACTATGGGGTCGAGGTTCCTATTCATTATCAGGCTCCAAGAGATGATGAGATGGTACGGAAGGATAAGGATGGATCCATAACAGCATATGTTAGGATCTCTCATCAAGTTTATAATACTCCTGAGGACTATTACAAGCTTCTAAATGCAATAAATCAGCTTCTTGAAGATCCACAGATAGCTGAAAAGCTTTTTTGCAGAGTGAGTAGGTACTCTTTTTGAACATGAAAGGAGTTTCTTGTCAAATACTTGTATCAAGAAGTAGAATTACTTGTGTTGTGCTTATTTTTTTCTTCTTCTTTGAAATAAAACATTGTAGTTTGCTGCAGAGCTTAACCAACAATACTGGAGGGTTTTACTCTTAAGAAACAGCTTTAATGGTATTGTTGGATAGCTTTCCACATTTGCAGTAAACAGGAAAGAACAAGTCGATTCGATTTTGGAAGCATGGCTGCTTGAAATAGAAATGGCATTTCCTTTGTATTTTCTCCTGGTACTATCTTTTTTTCAATCTCTTTGCATATCTGATGATTAATGGGACCATTTTAATCTAAAATCTACTATGTGGGTTCTATGGCTGTGCTTCTAGCCTTTCACTGCAAGTTTGCAATGGATGTTGCTTCACTCATGGATCTAGAAACACTTTGCTATCCATTTTCTCGTGTTATACTCCATTATAACACTTTGAATCAGAAAAAAAAGAACTCTAGAATAGATCTAATGTTAAGTTTATTTACTTACTATATATGTGGTTTTTAGAACTCCGCCTGTGAGGGTCACTTGGTGGCCTTTACAGCCGGTCCCAAGCCCGGACAAAGGAGGAGGGTTGCGGTAGGTTTGTGGCGGCCAGCGTAAAACTTAGCCACATCTTATGACATGAACCATAATATAAATACCGTTGGGGCGTTCCCTACTCAGCGACGCGCTGCACTTCCTAGACCCGGGTGTAGTGATAAATGTGCAAGGGTTGCTAGGTCGTCGCCCCGAAGCGGCGCGCCACCCCAGGACCCGGGGGTGGTGTCAAATATGCAAGGGTTGCGGGTAAATAAGCTAGTCCACGGTAATGGTAGGGGTAGGGGTAAGGGTAGTAGGTTACGCTTTGGGACATGGAACATAGGTTCTTTGACAGGAAGATTAGCTGAAATTGTAGATGTTATGAAGAGGAGGAGAATAAATATATTATGCCTACAAGAAACCAAGTGGGTTGGAGCCAAGGCTAGAGAGATAGCTCCTTGGGGTTATAAGCTTTGGTACTCAGGAAAGGATAAGGGTAGAAATGGAGTAGGTATTCTTATTGATAGGGAGTATATTGATGAGGTAGTAGCGGTGTCTAGGAAGAGCGATAGAATTATGAGTGTTAAGCTAGTGATAGGGGATGAGGTTGTGAATGTCATTAGTGCATATGCGCCACAAATAGGATTAGATGTGTCTATAAGACAAGCTTTTTGGGATGACTTAGAGGAAGTGGTGCAACAGGTTCCTAGGGATGAAAAAATGGTACTAGGGGGTGATCTCAATGGACACGTGGGTTCTGGGCGAGATGGGTTTGAGAGTGTTCATGGAGGGTATGGTTTTGGAGATAAGAATGAAGCAGGAAATGATATTTTGGAATTCGCATCAGCCTATGACTTGAGTATCATGAACACATGGTTTATGAAGAGAACATCCCACTTAGTGACTTATCGGAGTGACGGTAATGCGAGCCAAATTGACTTCTTCTTAGTAAGGAGTGCTTGGAGAAAGAGTTATATTGATTGTAAGGTGATCACTGGTGAGAGTACGACAACCCAACATAGAGTAGTGGTGTTAGATTTTCGAAGTAGGAAATGTATAAGAAAACAAACACCTCAAGTAGAGACTAAGATTAAGTGGTGGAAATTGCAAGGGGAGAATCAACAAAAATTTGTGGATGAGATGACCAAAAAAGATATTTGGACTTGCAATATGGATTCAGATATAGATTCGATATGGAATAAGATGGAGCATAGTATAAGGGAAGTAGCGAAGGAAGTTCTAGGGGAATCTAAAGGTAGCATGCCACCGGGTAAGGACACATCTTGGTGGACAGAAGAAGTACGACAAGCAGTAAAGAGTAAGAGAGAATCCTATAAATTATTGGGGAAATGTAGGAGTGACGAGAACTACGAAAAATACAAAGAGGCTAAAAGGGAAGTAAAGAAGGTCATACGAGATGCTAGAGCAAAGGTGAATCGGGATCTGTATACAAGATTGGACACGAAAGAAGGGGAAAGAGACATATATAGAATTGCTCGGATGAGAGATAGGAAGACGCGAGATCTCGGAAAAGTTAAATGTGTGAAGGATGTGGACCAGAAAGTCCTAGTTGGAGATAAGGATATCAAGGAACGATGGAGGTCCTATTTTGATGACTTATTTAATGGAGATCGCCAACAAGATGTTGGAGATATAAGTATCCATCACGATATGATAAATCATGAATGCCTGCGGAGAATTCAAAAGGGTGAAGTCAAAATGGCATTAAGTAAGATGAAGTTGAAGAAAGCAGTAGGACCTGATGGCATCCCTATTGAGATTTGGAGATGTTTGGGAGAAAGAGGAATCGAATGGTTGACGACGTTCTTCAACAAAATTTGGAGAAACAATAAGATGCCACCAGAATGGAGGAAAAGTACCTTAATCCCTTTGTATAAGAACAAAGGCGATGTCCAAGATTGTGCCAACTATCAGGGAATCAAATTAATGAGTCACACTATGAAACTTTGGGAGCGAGTGATTGAACAAAGGCTAAGGAGGACGGTGAAGATCTCGGAAAACCAGTTTGACTTTATGCCGGGAAGATCAACTATGGAAGCCATCCATCTAATGAGACAATTAATGGAACACTATCGAAATAAGAAGAAAGACTTGCATATGGTTTTCATTGACTTGGAGAAAGCATATGATAAGGTACCAAGGGAAGTACTTTGGTGGGCCTTGATAAGGAAAGGCATTTCGCGGAAATATATTGACATCATAAAGGACATGTATGAGGGAGTATGCACGAGTGTACGTACTAGTGTTGGGAAAACTGAAGAGTTTCCTATTACGATTGGAGTGCATCAAGGTTCCGCACTAAGCCCATTTCTTTTTGCCATCGTTATGGATGAACTAACAAGTTCACTTCAAGATGGTATACCATGGTGCATGCTGTTTGCAGATGATATTGTGTTGGTTGATGAGACGAAAGAAGGAGTGGAGATGAAGTTGGAACTATGGAGGCAAACTCTAGAATCTAGAGGCTTTAAGTTGAGTCGAAGTAAGACAGAATATTTGGAGTGTAAGTTTAGCGGCCGTAGGAGTAGGGAGGCAGGGACAATCACCCTAGATGGGAGAGTTGTTCAGGCCTCGGATTGCTTCCGGTATTTAGGATCTATTATCCAAACGGATGGAGAAGTAGATGGAGATGTTGCCCATAGGATTAAAGCTGGTTGGTCGAAGTGGAAGAGTGCTACGGGTTTCCTTTGTGATCCCGGCATGCCTAATAGATTGAAGGGAAAATTCTACCGGACGGCAATTAGACCAGCATTGTTATATGGTACGGAGTGTTGGGCAGTGAAACACTGCCACATCCATAAGATGTCGGTGGCGGAGATGCGTATGTTGAGATGGATGTGTGGTCACACGAGAAAGGACCGGGTGCGTAATGAAATAATTAGGACAAAAGTAGGGGTCACATCTATTGAGAATAAAATGAGAGAAAACCGACTAAGGTGGTTTGGCCATGTGAGACGTAGAGCGCTTGATGCGCTGGTTAGGAGAACCGAAGAGTGGCAAAGGGATGTAGTGGTGAGGGGTAGGGGAAGACCTAAGCAAACTTGGAGGAGGGTGATCGAGAGAGATATGAGTTTATTGGGAATTGAGGAAAATATGGTAGTGGATAGGACGGAGTGGAGGGAGCGAATCTGTGTCGCTGACACGACTTGATTTTCACGGTTTTATATGATGGTTCATGTTAGCCGACCCCGAATCATTTCGGGACTAAGGCTTTGTTGTTGTTGTTGTATATGTGGTTTTTAGGTGCTGATCATGTTCTGCAAATTCTTGCTAGATTTATTTATTTATTTATTCTGTAAATTCTTGGATATTTGACCTGGTTGGTACTTGGAAGGACCAACTAGTCTGAAGGGCTTCGAAAGGGCAGGTTTTTCTTCCATGATTGTTTCAGAATTCGGGCTATATGAGCTTGTGAAGTACTTCAAATATTTCCCATGTTAGTGATTATTTTTTTGAACCATACACCAAGGTTCTTTGCGAAAAGCAAGTAAAATGTGGTTAGAAAGGGATGAAGGGAAGAGATTTGAAAGAGTAGAGGTTAATTTGGGGGTTGTTTAGTTTATTTGTTGTTTGCTGTTGCCATTTGTTGTTTGGAAAACAGAGATTCTCTACCTTTATAAAAAGCTGCTTTTGAGCTATAAGTCAAATAGGATGTGTCTAAAACAGGAGGAGAAAAAAAAAAAAAAAGTAACCAAACACCCTTTGATTGGGGATGACATAGATACAGAAAAATATGATACCATTTCTTTGGGAGGATAATGCATGCTTTCCTTGATTGCTTAATCTGTAGATGTTAATTTTCTTTGGGAGGATAATGCATGCTTTCCTTGATTGCTTAATCTGTAGATGTTAATGGTGTGTGGTCACTTGGAATTCTGATCTTTATGGAAAGGTTGCTGTTATTTGATCGAACAGGAATTGCTTGACAAGCTTGATTTCAAGCAATTGATAAATGCTACTAACCAAGCCCCCAAAACATTACTAAATTTTTATCAGATATTTTGTATTAAGAAATATAAAAAGAAATGAATGATCTAACTCACAATTTTGTACTAAGAAAATATAAAGAGAATGAATTGGAAATGTGTGAATTTTGAATGGTTAAATATCTAAATCATATATGCACTCAATGTAGTGAAATGATGGAAATAGATCTTATTACATTATATTAATTTTTCTTTTTTTTCAATTTAAGCTATTATCTATATCTAAGCAAGCAAGTCTTAAAATTTGGGATCCCGATCATTTTGGGGCCTGTGCGAAGGGGCTCCTGCACACCTGCCCTACTACTAACTAGATAAGTATTGAATTTTAGGCTTATAAGGGAATTACTCGAGTCAGCATGCACTCTTCTTGATGTATGAATTTTTTATATATCTGCATAAATTCTTGAAGACGGTAAGATAGTACCAGGAAAAAATACAAAGGAAATGCCATTTCTATTTCAAGCAGCCATGCTCCCAAACTTGATGTATGAACTGAATATATCTGCATTCGGAGGTAAGTGTATGTTATGTAATATCAATTTAAAAATTGTCTTCAATAAGTTTCTATACGTATGAATGTTCACCTGGTAGGGACTCCTTTGATTGCGTTCTCTTTCCCATTTTATGCTTTGCTGTGGTGTGTGGTATGATGAAAGCCTTCTACTTTCCCATTTTATGTTTTGCTGTGGTGTGTGATATGATGAAAGCCTTCTAGATCAAGAATGGATTGGAATAATAAGCGCATCTGAGTAGATGAGTAGATAATCTTTTGGGTCAAAATTGAATCTTTTTTTTTTTTTTTTTTTATGAGGGGTCAAAATTGAATCTTTGGTTTTAGTTTAAATCACTAATTACTAGGGAGCATCTTTCCTTCCTTCTCTGTTTACTATCTAAAAGTTTTTGATCTTTTATTTTAGAGTATCTCCAATCATTATTCCCATAATTTCCTTTTCTATTTCCAATTTTCCATTTTTTCTCTTCAATCCCTATTTTTTCTCCAACCCAATAATAGAATTTCTTCTCTAAAAAAAAATATTATCTTCTTTATTCCATTTCACATACAATATTTATTAATATTATAATACATTATTACTATTAATTATTAACTTTATCAATTTAGACTAAAATTAATTCTAAAAATATTAGATATAAATATAAAAAACTTATACATTAAAATGTAAACTATACAAAAAAAAAATAATTATTAATTTTATTTATTTATAATAATTACTAATTTTATTTATTTATTAATATTAAGAAATATTTACACATTAAACCGAAATAGAATTAGAATTAGAATCTGATTGCCTGTATGGAAAACACTTTTTGTTTTCTCCAGTTTTTAATGATTGTTTCCGGTCCTGGTGGTAATTGAAACTGCAAGAAGGCTTTCTTGTAACCAGTATTTCCTTTACAATGCTTGACAAACACTTCCATTACAATGCTCAAATTTAGGCGTTCTCAAGAAATGACATTGCAATCCAATTTACAGAAGAAACTAAAAAATATAAACTTCTATTCATGCAGCAGCTAGCAGACTATTATCATTCCAGTTTTTGCCAAGAAGATTAGCAACAATAACACCTACATCTTCCAATCCAACTCCAATATACAGTGGATTAGTTGGTGTTTGAAGGGAACATTTTACACTCTCCTCTTGAATCTCACTGACCCTCACATTAGGGGCACTCTTGCATTTCCCCATACACTTGCACCCAACAACTGAACCCTCTGTTCCAATCTTCCTCTCAAATTCTTCCATCAACATTGGAGCTCCCAATTTCTTACATTTACCACCCATGCATATCTCAATCTTGGTGTTTGATACTGACTCTGAATTGATGCTGCTAAATTCTGGAAGATTGAAACTACTTGTCGTCGTTGACACTATCTTTTGAGCCTCTGCACTAGTCTCGCCTAATCTCCCCTGTTCTGCTTCATTCTCTGTAAGCTGCTGCTGCTGAGCGTTTTCCCTGAGGCTGCGCATATCGATTGCCTTTTTATCTCCATCACAGTCACTTGATTCAGATGAAGAACTTGAAGATGATGATGATTCAGACACCATCGCCTTGGATTTCATCAATTTTGCTTTTGCTTTTTCTTCTTTTCTCTTTCTCTTTTGTTCCTTTTGCTCTGTTCTCATGCTTTCCAGTTCTGCAAGCAAAATCTCCGTTGCTTCCTGCATAGATTAATTAAAAATGAATTAATTATTCAAATCAGCTTAAACCCAGTACCCAGAATGCTAATTAAACATAAGAACAAAGATTATAATTATGAAATCAAACTTACCGACATCATCTTCCCCTTAACCTCGCCCATCAATTGGCTACCAAGCCCTTGGCTTTCTACAGTTTGAGAAAAAAAGTTCAAGTCTTTGCGTAATCTTTTAATCAACTTCATCTTCTTTTTCTCTGTTTCCATAACTTTAACCTTCTCTTTCTGCTTCTTCTCAGAACGTGTAATCGGCGGTTGATAATATTGCATATGCCCAGAATCAGAGAATTGACTGCTCAAAATCCCAGTATTATCTCGTGGTGCTGAGAAACATACCTGAAAATTACCCTGTTGCCGGAAAGGTAACTTCAAAGAGCGAACATCGTCTCCGATGCCGGAAAAGCGAATAACAGGAGAGGAAATCATCCGGGCGGTGGTTTCCATTGTTGGGTATGAGGTTTAGAGGTGGGAGAAGGCAGGAGATAAAGATTAAGAAGGAAGCGAATTCGAGTTGGGTTGGGTATTGAAAGACGGTTAATCGTTTCTCTGCTCTACGAAACCCACAAGGAAACGGAGAAGAAAGAGACGTGGCAATTTATGGTTGGTGGAGGAGGATCTGAAGCTGACGTGGGTGGTTACTGTAGTTTGATTATGGCGGGCTCGTGTTTTTTGTAAGTTCCACACTTTGTTTGTGCATTTGACATGCGCTTCTTGTGTTGTACGAGCGGCGAGATCAAATAACGTGTCAATGAACGGTGTTAGATTATGCCAACTGGAATGAATAATTCTACCAGCTGGCAACGTTTGTGCCACTTGGATATCCCAGAAATTGCAAGTAAAGCCACATCCTCAGATACAACTGGTTATAACTTATATATAGGCTAATATAGCACCGATACAAATAATATTTTAAACGATAAACTTTTAAATTTATTTTATCCTGTTTTTGAAAAATTATATCCGTAACATAAAATAAAAATATAGTTTGAAACAATATTAATAACGGAATAAATGAATAAACTGGTTTCCCAAAACTCTTTGGCATATTCTTATCTTTCAAGCTCATAAGCTGGTTTCTGTTATAAAATAATTATGAATTGGGTTAATACTATACTATTTAATAGATATCCATTACATTTATTTAAGAGTAAATAATTTATTAGTAATACATTATTTTCTTTTTTTTCGCCGCGTCCCTGAAACCCCATCGCCGCGCGGGTCGCCGTACCTAAAACGGCATGAACGAAGTTGCAGACAAACCGCCGGATGATGGAACTAAGAAGAACGAGTTGGAAGGAGGATATGCATCGACTACTGCTACGGGTCGGTCTTATAAAGACTCGGTAATGGGTGAGCCGACTCCGGAAGAAGTAAGACAACCTGTGGACCTGCTCGCCTCTGGGTTGGTTGAAATTATGCTAGACAATCCCCTGAAACCGAAATTCACAGTTGCCCCTGAATTATTGGCTACTTGGGGGAAGCCCTGGAAAGATGCATTGGTGGTGAAATTGCTTGGTAGGAATGTTGGGTTTATTGCTTTGCAAAGAAGAGCTCTTGAACTTTGGAAGCCAGCAGGGAGTGTGGATATCATGGATGTAGGACATGGATTCTATCTGGTCACTTTTGACAAACCTGAAGACAGAGCGAAAGTCATCCAGGAGGGACCTTGGATTGTCCAAGGACACTATCTTACGGTAAGAACCTGGTCTGAAGATTTCAATCCCTCGGATACCACAATTGCTTCCACTCTGGTTTGGGCCCGATTCCCTGAATTGCCTATTCATTTATATAATGAAGATTTTATTATGACAATTGCTAATACTTTGGGGAAAGCGATAAAGGTTGATCGTAATACCCTTAAAGCTCCGAGGGGAAAATTTGCAAGAGTGTGTTTGGAATTGGACTTATCAAAGACGCTCATTGCTGAATTTGAGGTCAATGGAAGGTCCTACATAATTGAATATGAGGGATTACATGTGGCTTGCACTAACTGTGGTCGATATGGGCATGTAAGGGCTAATTGCGTTGCTCCGAATGTGTACGCTGGTACTATTGCAGGTCCTGGAGAGGGTACTACAGGTGCCAGACCTATGGAGATGGGGGGTCAATCTGATTGTGTCCCCCTACCTAATGCGGACTGCTCGACGGATAATGCAAGGGCTGAATATGGACCATGGATGATGGTGGTTAGAAAAAAGACCCCTTATAAAGGGAAGAAGGTGGTAGTGGGAGATGAACAGGTCAGCGTGAAGCAGCCCGTTGCTCCTGCGAAAACTCTAGGGAACAAAGGCTCAGTTAATTTGCACAGTGGGTTTGCAGAAACTGTCAAAGCTAGTTCGTCATCAGGACATATTTTTTCTGCAACCAAGAGAACTGATCAGGTTGGGAAAGGCAAAGCTCCCAAAGTACAATCTCCTCTTTCTAAGAATGTCTTTGGGCCCCTACAGATTGACTTCGGAGATAAAATCACTGATATTGATTCAGAAGGCAACCCGCGAACTAGGGGGAAACGAAGTAGAATTAACGAAGTGGGAGGGATCATCCCAATCAGCCACATAGATGCGACAGGGAAACCTATGAGGTCTGATGGAAAAATCATGGCAGCTACTACTGGAAGAACAGTGCTAACTGACGTGACTAATAAGAAGAGAATTGGGGAAAAGCCGTTGCCAGCGGCTGTACTTCCTTCTGCGAATTAGTTGTGAGTTCGGGCTTGTTCCTTTTTGATTCTGTTATGATGAAAGTTATTACTTGGAATTGTTTCGGTGCAGGGGGCTCTGCTTTCTATCGTGCTACCAAACATCTTTTGGTGGTACATGATCCCGATATTTTAGTGCTTTTAGAAACTCGTTTACCTAGCAGCAGGGCAACTGTCCTTTGCAAGAAGCTTAATTTCTCTGAAGTGGAGTGTATTGAAGCAGATGGTTTCAGTGGGGGTATCTGGGTCTTTTGGCATGCAGAGCGAATTAAGATTGACATTCTTGTAAGAAACAAGCAGTTCTTTCACTCTAGAATTACGGTTAATGGAGGGACTTACCATAACCATTGCTTTTTGATCACCTTTGTTTATGTGAGACCGCAGATGAGCTTTAAAAGGCAGTTCATGAGGGAGCTCCTGGATCTCAAGGAGACAATCATTGAACCATGGTTCACAATTGGAGATTTCAACTGTATCAAGTCGCTTGAGGAGAAACAGGGAGGCTCCAATCGCACTCTAGATAGGTGTGCTCTCTTCTCGAATTGGATCAACTCTATGGATTTCATTGATTTGGGGTTCCAAGGCCCGGGGTTCACTTGGTATCATGGCTCTACTAGAAGGACCAGAGTAGCTTGCCGTTTGGACCGTGCCTTATGCAACCAGTTATGGAGAGCTAATTACCCTGATGCGATGATCCGGCACCTCCCGAGGAACAAGTCGGACCACTCCCCCCTACTCCTAGCTTTGGATTGCGGTATTCCTGCCCCGGTTACTCGTCCGTTCCGGTTCTAGGCGGCGTGGATGCTGCATGAAAATTTCATGCAATTCTTTAATGAGAAATGGAATCCGAATGAAGGGATCATTTCCAACCTTACGCAGTTGACTCCAATGATTCAGAATTGGCACTCTACAGTGTTTGGATTGCTGTCCAATAAAAAGAAACGAATCTATGGCAGGTTGGCTGGGGTTCAGAGAGCGTTGGGAGCCCAGGTGAATAATGGCTTGCTAAGGCTTGAGAGGAAGCTCTTGGCCGACTTAGACACGATTTTGGATCAGGAGGAGATGACTTGGTTCCAAAAGTCTCGTGTTAAGTGGCTGAACTACGGGGACCGTAACACGTCCTTTTTTCATACTTCAACCCTTATTCGAAGGAGGAGAAATAAGATTGACGGTCTGCGTGATGATAGTGGGTGTTGGTGCTGGGACCGCAATAGTGTGATTGAGATGGTGGTTGCTTATTTCCAAAAACTGTATACGGAAGAGGAAGACATTCGCGGTCCTATGTTCACTCTAAATTGTTTTCCTACCATTCCTGAGGAGGCTAGGAGGGCTCTGGATGATACTTTTGTTGATGTAGAGGTGCATAAGGCCATCTTTGGAATGGATCCTTTTAAAGCGCCCGGACCAGACGGATATCAAGCTGGCTTTTATCAGAAGCTCTGGAAGTTTATCGGCAAGCAAGTCTGCGAGTGCGTCTTGACGGCCTTGAATACTGGCGTGATTCTGCCAGCGCTTTCGGAAACCCTAATCTCGGTGATTCCAAAGGTACCGAACCCTGAATTCATTTCCCAGTTCCGCCCTATTAGTCTTTGTAACGTTTTGTACAAGGTTGTTACTAAATGTCTGGTTAATCGTCTCAAGCCTTTGCTAAGTAGCCTTATTAGCCCTGCTCAGAGCAGCTTCATACCAGGTAGAAGCATTACAGACAATGTTATCTTGGTTCAGGAAGCCATTCACTCCATGCGTTAGAAAAAGGGAAGAGTTTGGGATATGATTCTGAAAATTGACCTTGAAAAGGCATACGATCGCATCAGTTGGCATTTTCTGCGAGAGACACTTTCCCTCTTGAATCTGTCCCAACACTGGATTAACTTAATAATGAATTGTGTTGCTGCTTCTGAAATGAAAGTTCTGTGGAATGGAGAGGCCTTGACAGGTTTTGCCCCCTCCAGAGGGCTTAGACAAGGAGACCCCCTCTCACCTTACCTCTTTGTTTTGTGTTTGGAGAGACTAAGTCATATGATCGAAGATGCGATACAGTGTGAAGTTTGGCAGCCTGTAAAACTCTCTCGGAGAGGCCCCCCATCTCCCATGTTTTCTTCGCCGACGATATTGTGTTGATGGCAAAGGCTAATATCAACCAAGCGGTCACCATTAGTAATATTATGAAGCAATTCTGCGACTATTCTGGTCAGAAGGTTAATCTTAGCAAGTCAAGAGTTTTTTTCTCTCCCAACGTTTCAACAGTAGTTAGCCGTGGGATTTGCAACATACTGGGAATGGATAAAATTGACAACCTTGGCAAATACCTGGGAATGCCGCTTATTCACAGCAGGGTGAATAAAGATACTTTCAGTTATGTGGTTGACAGAGTTAATATGAGACTGACAGGCTGGAAAGCAAAGTGCATTTCCTTTGCGGGAAGGATGACTTTGATTAAGTCGGTTATTGCTTCCTTACCTACCTATGTGATGCAAACGGCTCTGCTGCCGTCGAGTGTTTGCCGTCAAATTGATATGCGTACCAGGAGCTTCCTATGGGGCTCATCCGGAACCAACCGATGGCCTCATCTAGTGAACTGGAGAACAACTTATCGCCATAAGAATGATGGGGGGCTTGGTATGAGAAGTACAAGGGATTTTAATATTGCAATGTTGGGCAAATTGGGGTGGAAAATGATGTCTGATCCGAGTTTAGTTTGGGTTCAGACGCTAAAAGCCAAATACGGTGGGCTCAGACAAGGTTTGGATATGTTCAAAAGCCGGGGAAATCAGTCCCTTATTTAGAGAGGAGTGGTTGAAGGCTCAAAGTTGCTCCGGAAAGGCATGAGTCGATTGATTCAGAACGGTCAGAACACTAAATTCTGGTTGGATACCTGGTGTGGTAATGAAGCTCTACTGAACCGTGTGAGGAAAACGATTCCAGAAAACTAGTGCAACCTCTCGGTTTACGAATTTTGGGTAGACGGGAGAGGCTGGAACTGGGAGCAGTTAAGCCCATACTTACTCGAGGGGGTCATCCTTGAGATTGCGGCAATTACTCTCTTTCCGGACTTAGAAGAAGCGGACGGTTGGTTCTGGAGGGAGACGGCTTCAGGGGCTTATTCGGTCAGATCCGGGTTCAACTTGAGCAGAGACTTTGCTGATGGAGATCTTGTTCAAACAAATGAGTCCATTCAATGGAAAAATTGTTGGTCGCTCAGGGTACCCGAAAGGATTAGGCTTTCATTTGGCTGTTACTGCAAAATGGTATTCTCTGCAATGCTAATCGGCTACGACATCACTTAACGGATGATGGGGCATGTCCATTTTGTGGTTTATTGGAAGATTGTCTTCATGTTCTACGCGACTGCGTGAAAGCTCGCAGCTTCTGGCAAAGCGTCATCCCTATCACCGCGCAACAGGCCTTCTTTCATCTAAGCCAGGTGAACTGGATCATGGAAAATATAAATTCTAAATCGCTGGTCTTCAATATACCATGGAGTTTGTTCTTTGCCTTTGCGATTTGGTGGCTGTGGAAGACCCGCAATGCCTACATCTTGGAACCGAGTGGGGCCGCGGATGTCAGTCCGGCCTTCGTGCGAGACAGAGTGGTGGAATGCATCGCGGGTGCTAATTTGATTCTTGGGAAGCTGAACGGAGGAAGAAAGGAAAAATGGATAGGGTGGGAACCACCGAATGAGAATTGGGTCAAACTCAATACCGATGGTGCAAGCAAAGGGAACCCGGGGTTTGCCTCTACCGGGGGCCTTGTGCGTGACAACGTCGGGTTATGGCTAGGCGGGTTTTTAGTGAACTTGGGGGTGTGCAATGCCTTCCTAGCGGAACTCTGGGGGTTATATCATAGTCTTCAATTAGCTTGGAAAGTGGCCAAAAGCAAGTTGTTGTTAAGTTGGACTCAAGTGTCGTGCTCTCTTTGATTCAAGGTAATTGTGCTTGTCATCACCCTTACAAGAGACTCATCTGTGAAATCCAGAAGTTACGTGATCAGGATTGGTCTATCCGCTTTAAACATGTGCACCGTGAAGGAAATCAAGCAGCAGATTGGTTGGCAAATTTCGCAGGCAACTACGCCCTGGGTCATCACGAGTGTGGTGCGCCTCCTGCAGGCCTCCAACAAATCCTTCTTGAAGATCGGCAAGGCCGTACTTTAAGTAGATTAGTTCCGTATTAATTTCTTTGTTCTCTTTTGTTTCCCCTGGGCTCTAAGCCTTCCTCATGTCCCCAAAAAAAAGTAATACATTATTTAGTCTCTATATTTTGAAATGCATATAATAAGATTTCTATCTTTTGTCAATATTAACTATTTGGCAGGACCGGCTCGGGACTATTTGAGGCCCTAGGCGAGATAAGAAAGGTAGATTTTTTATATACAAATAAAATTATAGACATATATATTTATATATATATATATATATATATATATATAATATTTTCTATTTTAACATAAAAATACTTTACAATCGAAAAAAGATAGAAAAAAATCTATATTCATGTAAAAGATAGAAATTTAATAGCAAAGTTTGTAATTTAAAAGTTATAAGAATAGAATATATAGCTATTTCTTTTATGTTGTTTAAAGTAAAAAAAAAAAGGACGTTGATATGGATTTGATAAACAGATATTGGATTTGGAGGATTTGTATGGAAGAATAAGTCTACCTATTTAATTTAGGGTAAATTCTAAAAAAAACCCATGTGGTTTAATGTTGTTCCAAAAAAACCCTTGTGGTTTGGTTTTACAAAAAAAAAGGACCGTGGTTTCGCCGTTACCCGAAAAACGGAAATTGGCTTAACACCGTTAAAAATGCTGACGTGGCAAGGGGCAGAGTTGGAAAAATATTTTTTTTTATTTTTCTTTTTTATTTTTCTTTTTCTTCTTCTTCTTCTTCTTCTTCTTCCATTCTTCTTCTTCTTCTTCTTCTTCTTCTTCTTCTTCTTCTTCCCTCTTCTTCTTCCTTCTTTTTTTTCTTTTTCTTTTTCTTTTTCTTTCTTTTTCTTTTTCTTCTTCTTCTTCTTCATCCCTCTTCTTCTTCCTTCTTTTTTTTCTTTTTTTTTAAGTTCGGAAATTTCCAGATTTCTGGAAATTTTCCAGAATTTCCCCTGGCACCCCTTCCTCCTCCTCCTCCGATTCTCCACCATTGCAATCGCGGAGCTCCTCCTCCTCAGAATTCTGGAAAGAGAAGAGTCTTAGAGATGCGTAGAAAAGGAACCTTCTACTTTCTCCTCATCTTCCTCCTTTTGATTCTCATTTTGCCTCGAATTTAACCCTTTCCTTTGTTCATTTTCACTCTTTTTTTTCTTCGTGATATGCTCCTATCCACCTGTGGATGCATTCTTGATCAGTCTGGGGTTGGTTAGATTTTAGTAAGTTTCTCTGCTCTTCATTTACTAAACTAATTTTTGCTATTATTCTTCTTGTTTGCAAAATCTCAATCATTTATTACCATAGATTTTGGTGTAAATACTCAGATTTGTGGTATCATTGGGTTTCCTCCTCGGATATATTTTCTGATACTTGGAGGATTTTCTTTGCCTTGCTTCCATTAAATCGGATCAATTAGATTAAAACTAAAAAAAGAGAGAAGAAGAAGAAGAAGAAGAAGAAGAAGAAGAAGAAGAAGAAGAAGAGAGAGGAAGAAGGAGGAGAAGAAGAAGAAGAGGAAGAAGAAGAAGAAGAAGAAGAGGAGAGGAAGAAGGAGAAGAAGAAAAAGAAAAAGGAAAAATAAAAAAAATAAAAAAAAAATATTTTTCCAACTCTGCCCCTTACCACGTCAGCATTTTTAACGGTGTTAAGCCAATTTCCGTTTTTCGGGTAACGGCGAAACCACGGTCCTTTTTTTTTTGTAAAACCAAACCACAAGGGTTTTTTTGGAACAACATCAAACCACAGGGTTTTTTTTTGGAATTTACCCTTTAATTTATTAATACTTCCATTTAATTTTTGGTTTTAAAAAAAAAAAAATACTTCCATTTAATATCCTACCTAATATATATATATATACTTCTTTTACATATCTGTAACCTTTATCCTATATATTATAAAAGTTAAGTTCCAGAATAGGCCTAATTCATGATATATAATATAATTTATTTTGGAAATTTATAACCTATTATATTAAACTAAAAACGCATATGAGGCCCCAATTTTTTTGGGGCCCTAGGCGGTGGCCTTGGCTGCCTTAAAGGCAAGCCGGCCCTGCCATTTGGTTCTTGTGTTTAGGTCTTTTAGATTTTTAACCGAACATATCTTAGCTTTCAAGACAGTCATTGTAGATATAAAATAGTCAGTTACTCTGTTGTTTTCCGTCTGTCTGTTTATGTCAAAAATAACGGTTAAAAATTAAAAAAAAGTAGACAGAAGGACCAAATGGTTAAAATTGATAAAAGATAGAGATATTATAATGTGTTTTTTAAAATAGGAGACTAAACAATGTATTAGGTAAAAAATATGGGAATAATAAATTATTTACCATTTATTTAATGTTCATCAAATTAAATGGATATCCATTAATAACTAAATATGTACCTCATCTGTTTCATAATATTTATTTTTTTAGAGAATTTTTTTTGTTCCATAATGTTTGACGTTTTTATTCAATCAATGTACATTAATTGATGTTTTACCAAATATACCCCTATTTAAGTTGTTTTTTTATTTATTTTAGAAATAGATAAAATTTAATTTATAGATGCAATTAATACAAGGGTAACAAAGTCTTTTAGTTAGCATTAATTGTATTTCTTAATTCTTGTGTCTCAACCTTAAATGACAAATATTATGGAACATATGAAGTATTATATATATATATATATATATATATATACTAGTTCTATACCCGTGTAAGTAGTATTTTTAAATATATCAGACATATTTAAATTAATATGAAGAAATATATTAATATATAATTTAAAGTGTTATATTTTAAGAAAGAGTTCATGTTTTGTTTTCATGGTCACAATACAATTCATTATAAATTATTAAAAATATATATTTTTAGTACTATATTTTGAGTAAGACTGTGGAAATGTTTGATTGCTTATTTTCATGCTCATATTTGCATTTACGTGTTTGGTTAGTGATCTGCTGTTTGCTTTTTACATCTGAAAAGTATACTTTTACAAAAGCAGAAATTTTTGCTTTTTGGAAAAACAGTTTTTCCCAACAGCAACCGCAAAAAGTATGTAAAACAAACGACAAAAAGTAGGTAAAACAAACGGGCCCTATATGATTTATCTTCATTGTCAGGAATAAAAATCTTCCATCGTGATACTGAATATTCCAATTTAATATATTCCTTAATTTTTTTTAATATTGTATGTTATAATTTTATTAAACTTAAGTCATTTCCACTTAAATTTAATAAAATTATAATTTAACATAAGATATATTATCATTTAGTAAAATTTCTCGATTAGTTTAATATAAAATATTCTACTAGTTTAGTAAAATTTCTAATTTAATATAGAATATACAAAAAAAAGTTATTTCTATAACCAACATATGGATTGCATCCAGCCTATTAAAGTAGCAAACAATCAACATAATTACATCTGATTAGGTAATATAATCCTTTTGCAGTAATGATGATCATATAATCCTTTGCAGTCCTGATAGCTGACATTTCAATTCTCGTCCTGTAAACTCGAAAAATAAGATATAAAAGTGATGACCCGCGAAGCCAAACCGGGCCGAATTCATTACACGGGCCCAGCCCATACTTAGATCCATGGTCTAAGATGGGATGGGACCCGAATAGAGGAAACGGGTGAAGTGAGTAACCGCCCCGAATTCCTAAATGGAGCACTAAAACTCCCACTCAGGACAAACGATACCACGTTTGTTGCCACGAAAGCCACGAGAGGGGGCATGACCTAAAAAGGAGTAACCGCCCCCGGAACATGGCTTGGAAGGGGTAACCGCCCTCGGCGGTTACTTAAGAACACTTATAAAAAGCCCTAAGGCCAAAGGGGGAAAGGTACATTCACATTTTCCCACAATACTATTGTCAATTTACCAACCCTCCTACAAAAACTGACTTGATCGTCGGAGAGTTTTCCTGGAGATCCTGTCTCCGGTTCTGTTTTGCAGGTAACTACAGCGGAGATCATCAAATCGGATCCAGCAAGTTATCAAAAAGGAATCAATTTGCTTCAAAAAAAAGGGAATCAATTAGAACACATAAATAAGACATGGTCAATTCCGATTTCCAGAATAAACAACTAAAAATGAAATAAAAAGCAATACAAACTATAACATTCTTAATTGGCTACACCTTCAAAAGTAACTGGTTGCAATTTTATTTCATGTTATTTTGGTAGATGTTTTGTAGTTTTTTTAATAAGAATCTGTCTAACTTTACATCCCTTAAAACCATAACAAAAATGTTCATAACAGTTCTTAGAAGAGTGATACAGAAACAAAGAAAGCAATAGACTTCTTAAAAAAAAAAGGAAAGATAAAAAACTAACCTTGATAAAACTTGTGTATCACAAACTCCAATAATTACTCATGTAAGAGTCTTATCAATATAATAGAATTAAAAGGAAGAAATGCCATTAGTGTGAGATAATGAATTAAATCTACTAAAAAAAGTAAGCATTGTTGTAGAAGTAATTTATAATCAATAGCCATATGTATTTAAGTTGATTTAAGTAGTTTTAGAAATGGTTGGAATTGCATTCCGGAAATGCCTAAAAACTCAATAGAGAAAATGAACTAATATCAAACTGATCTATCTGAGAGAAATAAATCCTTGATTTCCCATGGGTTTAGAAGAAATTGCAACTAATAATCATCCATACTCAACTAAAATTATATAACTCATGTACAATACAACTACGATTAAGAATGAAGCCATAAGAGGAAAATGATCACAACATGAATAGAATTAATTTACATGTAAGACAATTTGAGGAATTATGCATCAGCATTTATAACTTTAAGTAATTTTATTTTCTTGACTATTATTGTTTAAATTTAGCCTTTGCTTGTTGCCAGTAAGCCATTTTGGCTCATGGACTGATCTTATAGGCTTATCTTTGCTTTGAGAATCAATAGACTTGGTCTTTATGTAATACATAATTGAATTTTTTTAGGTTGATCATATTACAAACACAGTTAAAGAAAAACTAGACATGATTTACTTGAAATGCTTTAGGTACTTGAACTGGAACCATAAGCATTTTCCAATGTGCTTGTTAAGAAATGTTAAGGATAAGTTTACTCATTTCCAAGGCCAAGGTAAACCACAACCAGAATATATAGATCGCCTACCAAAAATGACTAACAGAGTGGAAACATGAACTCTGAATATAATAAGCATGGGTCCGTCAGTCAGTCAGCCAGTCTTAATTTGTGTTATAGCAACAGTCAGTCAGCCATTGTCATGAAAATATGACTGTGTTTATGGAGGCTATGCTGCAATTATGATAATACTTTGGGTTATTTAGACTTTTGCAAGCTTATTAGAATCGCAAGAGATTTTAATGTAAGTGAGTAGGAGTCATTTTTCACTAAGATATATGATAAAAAAACAATAGATTCAACATTAAACAAATGAATATGCATGTTTAGAAAGAATTAAACAAATAGAAATCAGAGAATTCAATTTTTTAGAAAGGAAACAAATATAGTTAGATAAGTCTCACAACTGAGATAAGAGTAAACATGTACTATATAACAGAAGTAGCATCAGTGCATAAGCTATGTCCAAAAGTTATCAACTCATTATTAGTGCTGAATTTACTAACCATCTCACTCAATTGCTTCATTTCTACCCATTTCTTTCCAACGGGTCAATAGCTAATAAATAATAATGAAGTAACTAATTCAATGGCATATATTGAGTGAGATTGAAAATCCAAACCAAGGAGAACGATAGTTCTAAATAAGAAAACCTTACCCTCAGACAGGTTTGTTTTCTCGTTCGGAATGTGTCCATGGGAGCCATTGGATGAGTTGATTCCTGTTTGATTCCTTCAAACACAGAAGGAAACCAATTAACCAAATAAGAAGAAATACAACTAAGCTAAAAAAATGCAGAACAGTTCTGAAATGCATATAATGATTCATGTTTCAATCTGAGGCAACACAAAATATATATTCAAATAAAAGTAAAAAAGAAAAAAAAATTACTTGAGAAACCAACCCAAACAATAAGGGGTATTGAGGTTATAAGGAGTAATTGTTGTTGATTTTTGTGAAGTATGTGATGGAGATGGCGAAGGAATTGAAAATGAAGGACGAACATACGCATATTAAACAATTAGAAATTCAATTTACTTACATAGGAGTGAGAAATAAGAGATAAGAATACAAAACAGTTAGAAATTCAATTTACTTACATAGGAGTGCATCACGTCCAGGTCCAACGCCAATGTAATTGATCAGAACGCCCAACTTCTTCTATCTGCTCTTCTCATCCAGATCAACGTTTTTGCGCTCAACAATCTTCAAGATCAAATCTGTAAAAGCAATTCCTCAAGATTAGTCAATAACTCAATCCACTCAAACTAAAAATTTGATGAGAAATATAGAGTAGGTAACCGGTTTATGAAGAAGCTGTTTTATACGAAGAGATACAGATGAAGTAGGTCTTTAAAGAAATATAGTACACATAGAAGACCATCTATTTAGGAAAGTCAGTAACAGTATCCAAGATTGAGTACAGGGGGGTCTGGTTCAAATCGAAGAGATAAGAAGCTAAAATATTCTAATATATCATATTAAATAAAATTTTAATCTGTACAAAAGGAGATAAGAAGGTAAAATTTTCATCATCATCGCTTTAATGAAATTAGATATTATCTAAGGAAAAGTAGTTTATTGAAGTTGGATATACATTATCATATTTTATTTCGTTTAATTCATTTAATAATTATTTGTTTTATTTGTTTTTAATATTAACAAAAAATGGAAGAAAACAAATATTTTTAATCAACAAAAATCGAGGAGTTGACACGTCAGCTCCATCGTTACTGTTTTATATTATATATTGATGTTATGGTTAAAGATAAGTGTAATTAGAACCATTCATTTTGTAAGTCTACTACTATAAATAGGTTTATTTCCCATTTGTAATACACACCAATATTAAGGCTTTAATATACTTATTATTTTATCTCAATCTAAAGTTCTTCATTATAATATATTAATATATATATATATATAAATTTATATATAAGTATATATATTTACACATGTATATTAATCTAAATATAAGTGTGGTTATAGTCACACTATAATTCGGTAATTTTATAATATGTTCTTAGCACGAGTTTGCTCGATTGATTAATTTCAGCATGAATACTATCGAAGAACCAAATGATGTGTTAAGCGAATTCCGCAGGTGCACGGTTCCGCTTGTATTAATAAAAAGATATTGTTCCCACATAGAACGCTGATTGAGTACTATAACAGATTAATTTATAAATTCGTTTTTTTTTTGTTTATAGAGAATGAATAATTAAGTTTGTAAAATAGTTTTGTTTAAAATTAATAATAAAACTTAAGTTGCGTATAAAAAAAATAGAACTTAAGTTAGATTTCCTTGGTTTCTATTACGTGCATAGCTCGGGATACAAATGAGGTTTTTGTAAACATAAACCTGCAAATACTTTTCAATCTTACTGCAGTTTGTATCAGATAGGAATATTTTAATCCAATCTCTCGATCCATGATTAAATAACTTGGATGTTTCTAGATAAATAATCCCAATTCCTCGACCTATCGTAGTGAATTGGAATTAAGGATTAAAAACGAAACAAGTAGATGATGTGACACAATTATTTTTTTATGAACTGAATCTCTTCTAACTTCATAAAATGATAACTATTCATATGTTTTGCTTATATGGATTTCCTAGAATATTCATAAAAGCGGTAATAGAATGAAATGATGAACATAGAATAACTTGCATTGGATTGAATTTGTATCTTTGATAACAAGTATTTGACAGAGTTGATCATGTGTCAAAAATAAAGAATACAGAGAATAAAGACTGTAACAGATGAGAGTATAAGGGATGTGAATCCTTTTATTGTCTCTGTAAGGATGTCAAGCCTCTGGGCGTCTTCTTTTGTATCTTGTATTTTGTATCTTGTATCTCAATGAAGTGTATCTCTCGATCTTGCTTCCTTCAATGGTGGAATAAAAGCTTTAGAAATTATTGTATCTTGATAACTTCAGTTTATCTCTGAATTTCTCTTGAGAATTTCTACAGATTATCAATCTGTATTATTTTTTCTTTTTTTGTTATTTTTATATTGGATGGAGAGAGGAGCATCCTTCTTATAGTGGATGAAGGATTGTACCCTTTCAATATGATAACTCTTCAAGTGTTGTTATGGAGAGTCACAACTAGTGGTGAAGAAGAATGATGATTCAGATTGAAGGAGATGCCTTTGTGGTGAAGAATCATGTCTTTTTGCAGTAAAAATGTTGGTCACGAATGAGACAGAGGTGTCATGTTCATGACTATGCTTTGTCATGCAAAGTTGATGGATTTTTCTATCACGATCGTAACAGGGGTCACGATCGCGACAGATGATTTTCATCATCAGGTGGAAATTCGAGCATGTCACGTTCGGGACAGGTAGGTCACGAACGTGACAGGTGATTTTGCATTATTATGGCTTCTTTCTTTTGTCTTTCGCTCGTTTCTTGCTGATATTTCTTCATATTGAGTTTTTATCTGTGTCAGACCTATCTCTGTATGAATCATGAACAAACACATGAAATCTTTCCAAAACCTATCCTAAACTAAGCTAAATGCATTAATATAGACGTGAATATGCATGCGAAAATATGTAACTTAGGACTTATCATGATGCCAATTTGCAAAATTATGCAAAAGTGACTTTCTCCGTCATCATCTTGACGAATGGATTAAATCAGAATATCTGACTGTAAAAGATCCATATGTTCTTTGGAAAAATTTAAAAGAAAAGGTATGGCCACCAGAAGCTGGTCATATTACCAAGACCTCGCTATGGCTAGTTGCAATTAAGGTTGCAAGATTTTCAATCGATAACAGAATAATTTTGCGCTTTTTAAAATTACATCTAAATTAACATTGGGTGAAGATGATGTTACCGATGAACTTATATTAGAGAAAACTTTCTCTATTTTTCATGCATCTAATGTGCTCATGCAGCAACAATATAGAGAGAAAGATTTCAAAAAATATTCTGAGTTAATTTGTTGTCTTCTTGTAGCAGAACAAAATAATGAACTCTTAATGAAAAATCACGAGTCTCGTTCTACTAGATCGACCGTATTTCCAGAAGTGAATGCAACGTCATACAATAATGAAAATAATACTCGTGGACGTGGTCGTGGTTATAACTATGGTGGTTATAATAATAAAAATACAAATTCCCATCAGAAATGGAAAAATCAAATTGATAAATTTGACAAAAATAATAACAAGGGCAAGAGTTCAAATGGAAATGAAACTGCATGTTATCGTTGTGGTATGACCAGTCATTGGTCACGTACCTGTCGTACGGCAAAACATTTGGTTTTACTTTATCAAGCATCAATGAAGAAGCAAGACACAAATATTGAAACTAATTGTGTCTTTGATGGAAATGGCACAATAAATATATCTCATTTGGATGTGATGGATTTCTTACTTCCTGCATCCACCGAAAAAGATAATTAATGTCATGTGTTTTATTTGTAATTTATTAATGTATCATTTTTTTCTTTATGTAATTTTCATTTTGAATTAATAATAATATTTTCTTATTTTCTTTAATGAAGAACATGAATTCTTCTCCGGTATTAATTGACTTCAAGATAAATGAAGCAAATATATGCATTGTGGATAATGCCACTACACATACTATTCTTAAAGATACAAAATATTTTTCTTCTTTAAAAAAGGAAGAAGTAGTTGTTACTACAATATCTGGTAACACAAAATTCATTGAAGGCTCCGGTAGAGCCAATGTGATTCTACCAAGAGGAACAAAGTTTATTATAAATAATGCATTATTTTTCCCAAAATCTCACAGAAATTTGCTAAGTTTCAAAGACATTCGCAGAAATGGATATCATATTGAGATTGTAAGGGAATGAAATCAAGAATGTCTTTATGTTACGAATATAATTTCAGAAAAAAATGTATGCTAGAAAAATTTAATGCTTTATCATCTGGTTTATATTTCACATTCATTAATGTGATTGAAGCAAATCTTGCAGTAAACCAGAAGTTTACCGATTTAGATACTTATAAGATTTGGCAATGATAGACTGGGTCATCCTGGTTCTATAATAAAGAGAAAAAATTATAGAAAATGCACATGGGCATCCATTGAAGAACCAGAAGATTCTTCAAAGCAATGAATATTTTTGTGCTGCTTGTTTGCAAGACAAATTAATTATAAGGCCCTCGAAGGGTACGGTTGGAATTGAATCACTGACATTTTTAGAACACCTTCAAAGCGATATATGTGGACCAATTCATCCACCATGTGGACCATTTAGGTATTTTATGGTTTTAATTGATGCTTCTACTCGATGGTCCCATGTATGTTTATTATCATCACACAATATAGCTTTTGCGAGATTACTTGCTCAAATGATTAGATTAAGAGCACAATTTCCTGATTATCCAATTAAGACAATTCGTCTTGATGATGTCGGTCAATTCACATCTCAAACATTTAATGATTGTTGTATGTCACTTGGATAAGTATTGAACATCTTGGAGCTTCTGTTCATACACAAAATGCTCTAACAGAAGCATTTATTAAACGTCAACAATTAATCATTAAACTATTACTCATGCGAACTAATCTTTCTATGTCTATATGAGGATATGCAATTTTACATACAACATTACTTATATGTATTAGACCGACAAGCTATCATGAGTATTCCCTATTACAATTATCTTTTGGTCATGAGCCTTATATTTTTAATTTAAGAGTTTTTGGTTGTGTAATATAAGTTCTTATTGCTCCACCATATCGTACTAAGATGGGTCCTCAAAGGAGATTAAGAATTTATATTGGATATGAATCTCCCTCAATAATTAAATATCTTGAACACATGAGATATGTTTACTGCATGTTTTGCAAATTGTCATTTTGATGAATCTACATTCTCTAAATTAGGAAGAGAAAATAAAAAGTGGAAAAAACAATAACATGCATCACTTTCTCACACGGATCCTAAAACAAAGGATTGTGAGCAAGAAGTTCAAAAAAAAAATTCATTTTCAAAATTTAGCAAATCAGTTGCCAGATGCATTTGCTGATCTAAAACGAGTAACAAAATTGCATATACCAGCAGTTAATGTTTTACATTTAATATTATTATTTTCCGTTTAATTAATAGAGGGTATTTATATATAGTCTTTTTTGTTAAAAGAAAGAAAGCTATTATACTCCTTTTATCTTTTTTTTATTGTAATATTTTTAGAAAATACACCATTTAAGAAGTAAAACTAGTAATGAATATAAACAATAAAATATAATAGTATTTTTTTAACGATAAAAAGAAAGTATAAAAAATGATTAAATACTTATATAAATTATTTACGGGTGTTACAAGAAACATATGACTAAACTTCATATTGTGGATGATAGAATTAAGGGCTTGACCTTGGGATAATGATCCTTATTTTGATAATAGATTGTGATTAATAGCGCGTTTCATTACTAGCAAAGTGGTGAACTTTCCGATCGTGAAGAACAAAATGACGAGCCTTTTGAGATTTGATTGTAACATCGCAATCCAAAAATTCGATTCCAATTTATTTGCTTTTAAGTTTTTTTAAGAGGTGGATAAGGAAAGAGTTGTTGCGGGAGGACCATGGTCTTTTGACACTTATTTACTTGTCATGAATGAACTGAGAATGGACACTGGCCGAAAAGCATCGATCCCTATTTCATGGAAATATGGATACAAATCTATGACCTTCTTGTGGGAGCCATGTCTCTTAGTGTTGTAAAACAACTTGGAGATTTCATTGGAGTTTTTAAAGAGTATGACAAAAACAACAACAATGGAATTCCAAGACAGTTTATAAGATTTAGAGTCATTGTTAACATTCGAAAGCCGCTCAAAAGATATCAGAAGATTAAAAAATCTAATTTTGAGTGGTCTTATATCACTTTTAAATATAAGAGGTTGGGGTGCTTTCTATTACATGTGTGGAATATTAGGGCATTCATGGAGATTTTATGAAAAGCTCTTTAATGATAATTCACCTGAGATGAGGATGTAGTGGGGGAATGTTTAAAGGTAACAGTAAGGAGAGGCGACAACCAGAATGGTGTTGGGTGGTTGTGAGAGGCTGGTGGCGACAGAGGTGAGAGGCTAGGGATGAGCGGGAATCAAGGGAGTCAAAATCTTTTAGTTTTCCTTGGTTCATGATTGCATGAGATGTTCTACCTTGACTCTTATACTCAAAGATCACGTGGTCAACAAGTGGTGGACATTAATTTTTTGCATGGTCATTTGACCATATTCAATACAGCGTGAATAATGGTCAACAAATGATGGACCCTAATTTTTTGCATGACAATTTTGATCAAATTCAATACAATGTGAATGATGGTCTCTAATTTTTTGAATGGTCATTTTGACCAAATTAAATGCAACGTGAATGATATTCAACAAATGGTGGACCTTAATTTTTTGCATGGTCATTTTGACCAAATTCAATGCAACGTGAATGATGGTCAACAAGTGGTGGACCCTAATCTTTTACATGGTCATTTTTAGGGCTTTCAACGAGTTGGGGATTCCCCATCACCGTTGGAGACCCACCGTATTGGGGACGGAAAATCCCCATGGGGCGGGGATGGTTTTTGTTTTGTCCCTGACAGTCGGAGATGGGGCGGGTATGATTATAAGTGTTCCATCCCCGTCCTCGTCCCTGAATATCCCCAATGGAGATCCCCCAATGGATCTCCGGTTAAATACCCGAATATAAAAAAAATAAACTAAAAAATATATATGATTTAGATAAACTAAAAATTAAACTAAAAACAATTGAATATATTATAAAAATAAATTAAGCTAATCCATTATTTATTATATGATAGAGTTGTAATATAATACAAATACTAACTAGATTGTTTTATTTTTATTTCATATACCTAAACTATATTTTCAGCCAACGTTTAAAACCTTGTTACTTTAGAGTTTAAATACTATACTAACTAGATTGTTTTTTCTATTATATATATACCTAAACTAAATTGTAGCCAACATTTAAATTAGAGTCTTTCTTCTTCTGATATCTATTTCACTACTTTCACGCATCTCACCCACAACGTTGCAATAGCGATTTTCTTTCGGTCGAAGAACAGCTCTAATTGAGCCACTCCTCTCACTCACGACGTTGCAATTTCTCGTCTGTCTTACTTTCCTTTCCACCGCCTCTCAGTGTTAGGAGTCGAGTGTATTGAAGTCGACGGTCACCTCCAACGCAATTTTCCTCTTAATTCTATTTTTGGTAGCTAGGTCTGTATACCCTTCTTCGGTAAGTATTTGTAGTTATTATTAGACAAACAATTACGTCTGTTTTAAGAATGTTAGACAAAAAATTACGTCTGTCTTAAGAATGTTGGATGTGATTAACCAAAAAACAAAACGAACACAAAAAATATACGAACAATAAAAACAGAAAATTAAAAGAAAAAGTTAGACAAATCTGAGGCCTGTATTAGCAGTTTCCTTAAGAAAGATGTCGTCGCTATTGACCATCATCTCCCAGGATACAACAGATTACGCAAGCGAACTCAAACCATGTGTAGCCTAGTTATCATCGGAGTAGGAAAACAAGAACAGTGTGAACAGACAAAGAGTATTTTGCAAAACTTTAACAACAGCTTATGAATTTGACAATCCATTCTGCATAAATAGAACTCGAAAGGATATGTCTTTTCATGAATGAACACGACTATACACTGACAGACATGACTGTTTATGTATGAACATAACTGTTCACGATGGACACGACTATTCACAAAAGGATGTGTTTGTTGGTATTTAAATTAATATATAATTTTATTCAATTTTTTCCAACAATCCCCCACATGAATAAAATTAGAAACGAAACGATTACAATGTGGTGATAACTTTCTACAGAAGATATCTGCATAGGATAGGTAGCTAATGTGCCTTGAACCTTCTCTTGTGAAAGTATATTTACTTTACTGACTGACTAGTAGACGCGATGTCTTTGAACTATTCTGCCGTTTGTGTAAACAATGATATACCCCACACAGATACCAACATAACACGGTATGGTTCTCATGGTTATGTTCATTATGGTCATGAACATCGCCTGGTTCTGCGAGAGTTTAAGATAACTAGGCCCACTAGTCTCCATCGAAACGACCCCACTTCACTCTGACATAGGTGATTTATTTGCTCAGTATACCGACACACAATGTATCATTAAAAGCATATAGCTTAACCTTTTTCCGTTGGTGTCACTATTTACATCTAGGAATGGACGAGGATTTAACCCTCACAGTGAACACACAAGGTTTATGTAATTAGGCTGTCCCTTTAAACCTAGATCTTGGGATCTCCAGTCAACTAGGTAGGGTTTTCCTTCACATAACGCCTCTTCTAATGGGCTTTAGTCCAATTCCTTTCGATGATTTTTCAATTTGATCTCGGTTTAACCTTTAGGTTAGCGGATTCGTTGTGTTATCCTTTGATTCTACAAAATCAACAAGGATGACACTTGTTGAGATCAATTGACTAATGATGTTATCACACGGGAGCTTTTCTACTTGTAACTCATCATATAGAAGCTTTTTATACCGCATATTCACCGATTGATATGATATTTTTCTTCGATTCCATCATTGTGACGTACTTATTTTAAGGCAATTTGATTTCTACATTTTTAGTGACTTTCATAAATTAAATCTAGCCAACTAATGTTCATCTACCAGTGTCTAACTCGGTTAGATAACATTACTGCTCAGATTTGTCAATTTATGACATTTCACATTTCTAATGTAAATCAACCTCTACGCGAAAAGAATATCAAATATGGAATTTTCCCATATCATCATCATCTCTAAAGAAAACATATTTTCTTATCACCAAGTCTTAAAATTCATACCAATGAATTATTCTAGACTTTCGTTGTGGCTAACACATTGCCACTAGTACAAGTAGGCTTAAAACCTTTGAAGTGTCCGTGTTCTTCAAACCGGATCCATCTTTAATTAATATATGTACCAACACATGTCAAAAGACAATTAATCTATTTAAATAATCAGAAACAAGACAGTAATTGACAACTTTTTCTTCCTGAAATTCTAAACAAACCAAGTTAGAATCAGAAAATTATAACCTGTTTAAACAAACAGATACATAACAAATAATTAACAACAAAAATATAAACTATATATAAATATATAGAGATTAAGTTGTCCTCCAATCCGTCCTAATATAATTTTCCAATTATGATCTGTTCATAAAGATAATCCATCATCAAGGCAAAATTGGCTTCAAGAATAAGCTAAATTAAGTTGATTCAGCAATTTCTAGTCTTCATCTATCTGGTGTTTCACTGTTCGTCAAAACACTACGAAAGCTGTAGGGATCAAATTAAATTTACCATTCTCACAATAACCAACATACGAATTTTCTAGAAACATATTTCTCTAATACGAGAATGTGTAGCTGCAAATAAAATATTCTGCTTGTCACATTTATTCTACAACACCAAAACGAGACCTTTCCTTGCAAGTTGGAATAAAAACCTCAATAACAGCTTTCATTATGGAAATTACAGCAAAAAATATGAAATTATATCATATGCAAATATGCTCACCATTATAATCAATATGTTGTTTATTACCTTACCTTCATCTTGAAGAAAGATGAATTAAAAAAATAAAAATTAGAGAGTGGTTTTACTATGTCCGTGAATTTGACAGATCTTAATAACATTAAGAGTTTCAACACAACTAATAATGAAAGTCAAAACAACAAAAGTCTGTCCTTAATACCATTAACAACAAACATATATACTATGATCTTAGTTATTCCAATTAATTTACAACAACTAATTTTTTCTATTTTTCTTTGATTTACTTTTTGTTGTCCTTGTAGTTGTGTACTCTGTATATAATGCCATCTGAACCATTTATAAATTATGATTTAACACAAATATTTGTGGTTAATTGATTATTTTATATGAACCATTTACAACTTATGATTTAATACAAGTATTTTTATGGTTAATTTATTAGTTTTCTGGAAAGAAGATGATTTATTTATATGGTTAGCTTTTTTAATTTGTGTTAATCAATTTGGATTTTTAGGTTCTTAAAGAGAGATTTGTTTTTTGTGTTATAGCTAAGAGAAGAATAAAGTAATTATGAAAGAAATAATGAGAGTAGATTTTTCATGATATGAGAGTTGTGAGTAGCCAACATCTGTATCAGTAGCTAGGTCAATAAGAAACAATCCTGAAAAAACAATCATTATTGCGAAGTGGGTTATCTTCGAGAGAGGGAAGAGAGAATTGAAATAAGTTTGAGTATATTTTTCTATTGTTTTTTATTATTAGATTTTCTGGTTATCTTTCGATATTCAAACTTATTCTAAGATTGTTTATTTTATATACCTAAACTTATCACGAAAAACTACCCTCTTCTGCTACTAGATTGTTTTTTTTATTCTGAATTGAAATAAGTTCAAATATGCTTATCTTCTCTTGTATTGTAGGTAAAAAAATGGAATAAAAAATAGAATAAGTAGTTGACCAAGCTAGTCAAAGTCTAATAGACGAACTTTCTCATCATGGAAACATTCAGAAATGTTTAGTGGAGGTTGATGGACCAAAGTTGGGGTCCAAAAGAGCTCGCACTTCAATTGTATGGAACCATTTCAAGACAGAAACATTAGTAGACGGTAAAATTAAAGCAATATGTGATTACTGCAAAAGGAGGCTTAGAGGAGATTCAACGGCAGGGACTAGACATTTGCATGATCATTTAAAATCATGTCCACGTAAAAAGATTATTGATAACAAGCAAGCTGTTTTAAAAGTTGATAAGGAAAGTGATGGCAAAACAGTACTCGGGAGTGCTCTTAACTTTGATCAAGAGTATTTAAGACTTAAGTTGGCTAGAATGATTGTATTGCATGAGCTACCATTCAGGCTCACTGAATTGGTGGGGTTTAAAGAATATTTTAGCTCTCTTCAACCATTCTTCAAGATGTCATCTCGAAACATAGTTAGATCAGACATTATGAAGTTGTACGAGTATGAAAAATCAAAGATGGTGAAGATGTTTCAGAAGAACACTAGTAGGATTGCCATTACAATTGGTATGTGGACAAACAATCAAAAGAAAGGGTTCATGGCTATCACAACATATTATATAGATGATTCATGGAGTTTACAAAGTCGAATTATCAGGTAAACTTTTTCTTTTTAATTAAACTTTAAACCAAACTTGATTTATGTTTTGATATATGGTTCATTGTATATGTCAAGTGCTTATTAGTATCCTTAATTGATTAGGTTTGCTTATGTGATGGCTCCTCATACTGCTGATGTGATATATGTGTAGGAAAATAGACAAGCCTAGGCGTAGCGGAATAATAAAATTTTATCTATTTTATCTATTTCCCTTTTCCAAGATCTGTTAATTGTTATTTCATACAAGGAGTGATAGAAAGTAATACCTTTAGTGAAGAACTATCTACGGTTGCAAACGAAGTGCCCACAACTTCTTATAATCAACTCGTGAGCAACGAACGTTTTTGTTCAACACAGAAAACAAAACTAATCAGCAATCAACCTTTAAAGTATAGCAATCGCAATGATTGCCTCTAACAGAAATCGATACGAGATCAAAGAGGGAGTAAGAAATAAAGTAAATTAGCCGAGATGAAAGACGGAACGGTTCCTCTTCTCCTTTAATTGAGTGTGTCGAAATTTAGGGGTTAGGGTGTCTATTTATAGACTTTTCAAAACCCTAATCTCAGTTGTGTTAGGTAATTAAATAATTAGAATCTTATTCGAAATAGGATTACTAATTAGATAATTAAATAAACACTTTAATATTATCTAAATAATAACTGATTATATCTAGATAATTATTATTAATCAAATTAATAATTAATTATTGTTAGGGATAATTAATTAGAGTTTCAATCACATAAAACTTCTAATTAATATTATCAGATAATCCTTTAGTTTAATTTATAACCATAATCTAATTATAATTATTAAATCAAACTAATATCCCTATTTAATATATAAATTTTGGCCCATGCACTATGTCTCACTAATTTACATTTTCGTCCTCCGATTCCAAGTCCCATATGCGACCCATTAGGTTCTTTATTGCCACTAGCCGTATATATCCTTTGAGATTAATTCATCACGATTATTTCAACATATATATATAACGGAATACCGTCGCGAGCTGTTACTAGCAGAACCTATTATATTCCCCCAGAGCAATTAAGAAGTCAGGTTGATAACTGACATTAACCTTTCTGCATTAGGTATAGTATAATACGATCCTTCATCAACTATATCTTGTTGGTCAATTCCTTATAACCATGGAGCGTGTCAAGGTTACATATAACGAAGAGTCTGTTTTACTTGTACATGTTAAATTCACTCTGAAAGATAAGTTAAGTGAAATATCCATTTCTACTCTTAACTCTATCACCTTGCAAGGATTTCAGTTAATTCACCATAAGTGGCCATTTGGATATATCTCCCATTTATCGGGAGTGACGAATGCTCAATCTGACATTAACTATTCTGCAATTACTTTGTGTGATACCTAACCCTGCTCTCACGCACCCCAGGCTCTCACCTGTTGGATCATGCTCGCACAGAATCAAAGTACCAGAATCCATAATCCAGAATCACTAATTAATTGAGTCTGAGGATTAGTTATACCTACTAATACCAATGAGATGAACAGTTGACACTTTTAGATAAATTAATCCATACTGTTATCTCAAGTCGGGTCCCAATCCTAATGAACTCCTTCACCGGATCCATGTAACTGTCTAGATATCTAAATATCTAAAGCTTGTGAGATCAGCTTTCTGTCTCGATAGAAAACACTGTTACATGCAAGTCTCAACAGTAATATGCCAACCCCTATAACATATTACTTGACTTGGGTTTACTTTAAGTCTATTGGTCTATTATAAAGTACAGTCTCACTTCATGCTTGTATGAACACTTTATAACTACTTAAATAAACTTAGGGTTACTTTCTTTATGAAAGATTTGTGCCTTTATATATAGTTACATTTTAATGCTATATATCGGATTAAACAAATGATCAAATAAATAATTTATTCATTAATATTAATATCCTAAAACAATTGTCTTTAGGACACTAAACTCCAACAATGTGAAGTGCTTGGGGATGCATTGATGGATTGGAATCTTGATACCAAATTGTCTACATTGGCATTAGATAATTGTTCTACAAATGATGCTTTGATAAATTTAATGTTGGCAAAGTTATCAAAGAAACGTTTGATGTTGGGTGGAACATTATTGCATATGCGTTGTTGTGCTCATATTTTATATTTGGTTGTCAAGGAAGGATTAAAACATATTAGTGGTTGCATTGAGAAAATTCGTGATAGTGTTGTTTTTTGGACCGCTGGAGCTAAAAGAATTTAGAAATTTGAAGAAGTGTTGGTTCAATTGAACATTCCTTACAATAAACAGTTAGCCTTAGATATTAGTACTAGGTGGAATTCTACTTTTCTGATGCTTCAAACTATTATTCCATATAAAGATGCATTTGAGAGGTTAAAATTGCACGAGTCTCAATATAAGCCTCTTCCATCAGATGAGGTTGTTGAGGATATGTGCAACAGATTGAAGTTGTTTTATGATGTCACTGAGATATTTTCTGGCACAAAGTATCCTACTACCAATTTGTTTTTCCCTAATATGTGTGACATTAAAATAGCTCTTAATGATTGGAGAACTTGTGGTTCGGCACATTTTAAAACCATGACATCACAAATGATTAGGAAGTTTGACAAGTATTGGGATGAAATACATGACATTATGGGTGTAGCAATTATATTGGATCCTAGGTTTAAGTTGTGCTTAATGGAGTATTGTTATCCTATTTTGTATGGTCAAGAAGAAACAGAGCTCAGAATTCAAAGGATAAAAAATATTTGCGCTGATTTGATTGATGAATATGCTATTAAAAAGTAAGAGGGGAACTTGGAAGAGAGGGGAACTTGGAAGACAGAATTAGAACAATTTCTACACAAGATGGTACATCTAATCGATTTGCAAAATTTGAACAATTTCTAGTTTTTTGTGGGACACGTGAAAACATTGTGAAGACAGAATTAGATAGTTACTTGGAAGAAAATTTGTTGCCTAGGACTACAAGTTTTGATATATTATCTTGGTGGAGCCAAGCCCTTAAGTATCCTATATTGCAATTGATTGTTAGAGATATATTGGTTATTCCTATATCCACCGTGGCTTCAAAGTCTGCTTTCAGTACAAGTGGAAGGGTTATAAGTGACTATCGTAGTTCACTTTGTTCAAATACAATAGAGGCATTGATGTGCACTCAAAATTGGTTATGGAGCGAATACCAAGGTACTGAAAACACTAAAAATATTTGTTTATAATTCATTTTAATTATAATAGTTTGATGATAAGTTTATTCTGATTATAATATTTCTTTTTTAGATACCCGTATGAGTACCAAAATTCTTGCTCAATATTGTGATCTTCTTAATGATGAAGATGGAAATAAAATGGTAATTTATTTAATTTGGTAGACTTTCTATTTAAGTATCACATTGTGTTTTAGTATTTGTATTGATTTGTAAATTGTATTGTAGGTAATACAATGAGGAGGAATCAGTTGATGGGTGCCGGAGGAATGCATGACAATGATGCCTTTTTGTTTCTAATTATTTATATTGGATGACATTTACCTATGTTGCTAGTAGTTTATAATTTATTTTAAACTTGTTTTGTTTTTATGCAATGAATCGTGGTTTATATTTTTTAGTTAAGTTTTTAATTGATGAAAATAAAAAGTTGATTATGAAAATTTTGGAAAAAAGTAAAAAAATTAAAAACATAAATGGGGATTCCCCGCGGGGATCCGAATTCCTTGCGGGACGGGGATGATAGCCAAATTTTTCCCGAATGTTATTCGGGGATGGGGATGGGGAATCCCCGATAGGCCAATGGTCGGGGATGGTTAATGAAATCCCCACCCCGTTGACAACCCTAATCATTTTGACCAAATTCAATGCAACATGAATGATGGTGACGTTGTAATGAATATTGTTTAGTAAATTCTAACGTTGTGGGAGTTTAAAATACTATTGTATGCATTTGTACATTAAATCATTATACGAATTTGGAAATTATATTGCAATCAAATAACCTAAGATAATAGACATTTTAGGGTGAAAAAAATCATAATATAATATTGTAGATATTAAAATAAAAAATTACATAAGAGGTGCATAACAACATAAACAAATTTAAACTGTGTCAAGACATCAAAACATTCTAAATAAGATAAATAATTGGAACACATAAAACATTAACACTTCTTATTCTTGTTTTTCATCTTTTTCTCCTTCTCGTTGAGCATTTTCTCCCATGCCTCATTCTTTTTCTTCTCTGACTCAAAGTAGTCGGTCATTGATTCATGTAGAATTTTCATTGATGAAGCAATATCTTTCATGAATTTCAAAATGTCATTGTAATCTTGATGAAAGAAATTCTCATAAAATTTGTTGATAATAGTATCAAAAAAGACTCCAGCTGGAGTATGGTTAAAATAAGTACCATTTGGATCGACATCCTTTTCACCATCACTTTCAGTTTTCAATTTATTATTCATTAGAGTCTGTCTCTCATTGTTATCAACCTTTTCGATCTTAATCTTCTTCATTGGTGAATCTACCGCACCATCTTTGAAGAGTAATGACGAAAAATTGTCTTCATTTTTTTAGTATGATGGATCCGAGATGTTAATGATAGACATAATTATCAAAGTATGAGAATGAAAGTTGGAGTGGATGATTTTTTATGGTGATAAATAGGGTATTTATAGAAATAAATACACCCTTTCAAATTCTATATAAATTCAATAAATATACTTCATTGAGAATCAAAACTCATTATTGACAATTATAATACTATTTGAAGATTTATCAAAAAATAACTTAAACGTAAATGTATAAATTGGTTATTTCAACTTCCAAACTCCCAATGTATTTGTATTTTCAATCCAATATAATCAAATGTACTTTGTATTTCCAATGTACTTTGTTTGCTGTGTTTTTTTTCTTTCTAAAGTACCATAATTTAAACTTTTTCGAATTACTTTAATATGTATTAAATTTCCTATGAAATACAAACAATTAATAGTGTTATTATGGAAGTCCTTTATTTAAAATTTCATATGTAATTAATGCATCCACAATTATTTTTTGTTCAAATTTCTTCACAGAACTCTTTATCATTAAATTTAGGGGGTGTTTGGTTCACAGAAAATATAGGCTGGAATGAGAATGGGAAGAGTTGATTGCTATTCCTATTGTTTGGATAGCTAATTTAAAATTGGAATGGAAATTGGATTCCCTAACGGGATGTTTGTTAGAAGGGATATAGAAGGTGAGATACGGATAAAAAAACACGAGATAAGTTATCCCGTATTTGTTTGGGAGATAGAAGAGTGAGACGGATGATGGATAAGCTTCTTATCCCTCAAATCCTATACCCAGGAGGAGGGTGGTATAAGGAGGTGGGATAAGCTACTGCGATTTTAATAGGATGGAAAAGTCCATCTTATCCCTTAAATTAATGTTATGTAGTTTAAATATGGTTAAAATAGTAAAATGTATTATTTGATCCATATCCCTATCTCACGTACCAAACATTGAATAATAATTCTCGACTATCATATTTTTATCCTTATCCCAACAATTTATCCTTATCCCTATCCTAATAGAACACCAAACGCCCCGTAAAATCTTGGAATGAGTGATTACTCCCTGATTACGTGTTAATCAGTTTTGATTCCCTTTTGGAATCACAATAAAACACGCTTCCTGCATCAACAACAACGAAATCCTCTCTACACCTTCAAACATCAGTCATTGTCTCCAACCTTTGTTTCCCTCTTTCATTTTTTTCAACCTTTGTTTCCCTCAAGCTCTACAAGAAAAATCCAGGTATTTTTCCTCATTTATGATACTCAAAATTGATTTGGGCTAAATGGACCTTTCATGACAACTTAAAGGGCTAATTTAACCCTGTATTCGTTGATTTTTGGTACCAATTGGACATTTTGTTATAGGATTTTTGGTACAAATGGACTTTTTATCATTTTTTTCAAATGATTATTTACTTAATTCAATTGTTATATATATTGTACTATCTTTATACTTTTCTGAATATAATTATGTCATTCGATTTTATATGATAATGTAGATAAATGGATCGTTTTAGCCTGTCAATGAGAAGGAAGCGGAATTTACAATAACTACAATTGATTATCACTATTATTAACATAGTATTTATTATGCATATTATATGGTATTTGATGAGTTCAAGTATTTTCAATGGTCAAGAGTTGAGAGGAAAGAGAAAAAAAAGTAAGAAGAGATTAAGAATTGTAAATCTAAATATGCTAATTAGGGAGAGTGATGTTATATGTAAAAGTGAACTTCGTGTGAATAGATTTGTATTTGGGAAACTTTGTGAGATGCTTAGAGATGTATGAGGTCTAAAAGGAACTAGAAATATGTCAATAGATGAAATTGTTGCAATGTTTCTATATATATTATCTCACCATAAAAAAATAGGACAATCGACACCTATTTTTATTAGAAGTGGAGAAACCGTGAGTATACAATTTATTGTTTAAAGGCTGTACTGAAATTACATACTATATTACTTAAGAAACCTGCACCAATAGGAGATGATTGCACTGACGATAGATGGAAATAATTCATATTACTATTTATCCTTAACAATTTGAATTATGTTATAAATATTTAACTTAAGTGTATTTTTTTAATGCTATTGTAGATTTGTCTAGGAGCATTAGATGACACATTTGTTAATATGTCAGTACCAAGCGATGATAAACCAAAATATCGAACAAGAAAAGGTACAATTGCAATGAACGTCTTAGGTGTTTGTTCACCTGATATGCAATTCATATATGTACTACCTGGTTGGGAGGGTTCAGCTCATGATGGTCGTGTCTTATGAGATGTTATATCCAAAACTAATGGTTTAAAAGTTCCTCAAGGTAGTACTAGAATATTCTATTTGAATAAAGAAAATAATTATTTAATGCCAAAACAAATAATTTCTTTAATTTCTTTAATAAATTTCAAGGTTGTTATTACTTGGTCGATGTTGGCTACGCTAATGGAAATGGATTTCTTGCTCCATATAGAGGCCAACATTACCACCTTAATGAATGGAGGGGTGATAGACAACCACAAACTGCAGAAGAATATTTTAATATGAAACACTCCAATGCTAGAAATGTGGTTGAAAGATGTTTTGGCTTACTTAAAGGTCGATGGTCAATACTTAGAAGTTGTTCTTATTATCCAATAAAAACTCAAGGGCGTATCATCATGACATGATGTTTATTGCACAATTTAATAAGAAAATATATGCCCACTGATGTTATGGAGGATCAACTTTATGAATAAATTGATGAAGATTTTGAGAATGATATGGATGGCCATGAACCTGAATTTATTACTACAATTAAAACATCGAATGATTGGACCAATTTTAGGAATACACTTGCTCAACAAATGTTCAATAGTTGGAGGCTTTGTTCTAATAGAAATTAGTGGTTTGATTTTTACATTTATTTTATTTTATTTGACTTGTGTATTGGATAGTAATTGATTTTTTAAATATGATATTTTTCTTATCTATTATATGTATAAAGTGTGGAAGTAAAATGAACACTTGTTGAAAAACTAGAGAAGCAAAATCTGATGTGGTAGCCTAATAAAACATGTATCTGATGTGTCAAAATTTTAGATTATTTACTTTCATTAATATTAGTTACACATAAATTAACCACTGTTATACCATCTCTCTCCATCCCTCAAATTTCTCCGCTGAATTAATCTCTTCCAACTGTTTCTCCTTCTCTTCTATCTGAAATCTAATCCTACTTTGTTAACATCTATCTGAACTATCTAACTAGAAGAGTTCACTTCATACTTTGTTAAAAATCTCTTGCATTTTCCTGTTTACGGCAATCGATAATATTTTTAAAAATTATATCAGATAGAGGTTTTATCTAAAAAAAATTCCTCAGTCCTCACTAAACTCATCTCTTTGGTGAAAACTAATTGACTTTGAACTTCCTATATAACCCAAAAACCCTTGCCATTTCTTCATCTCCGAAAACCCTACTCGTTTTTTGAGCGGAGATTGGGGAGCATATAAAGAAGGTAAATCTCACCTGTCTTCATTTCGTTCTTCAATTATTTTCTCTTTTGGGTCTTTTGTTGCTCATCTGTTAACCAGATTGTATAGCCAGTTCTTTTTCTTTGTTTAGTGGTTTTAAGTTTTTTCTGTTCGAATATAGAGCTATTATAGTTTAAAGTTTGGGCAATTTATACTTTCGCCCTGCTGATTTTTTTAATTTTTTGTATGTGATTTTTTTTTTGTCTCCTAAAGGTATGAGCTTGGAAGACAGTATGCAAATACAAAGGGATTTCTGTCTGGGCAATGAATTTTGTGATCGATGAGCATTGAAGCTTGCCAATGTTTTGTAAGAAGATTTTCATCTTCCTCTGTTCAATTTCAAATGGATTTTTAATAGGTTAGTTTGCTTCCTTTATGCTTTTTCTTAGTGATTTCAATTACCCTTTTGTTATTTATTCTTTTTAGTTTTATTGGAACTAAGTTTCTTATATGAAATAATTTGACTAAATTCTCTCTTCTGAATCATTTGATTTGCCATTGGATTTTCTTCCATTGTTCTGCATGTTCACATCATAGAAAGTAATTATTGCTTTGATTTAGGAGTTAGGACCAAACATATGCAAGTGACTCAAAATGGTGTCCATCATCTAGGTTTGCTGTGATGAGCTGCTTTTATATCCAAGACTCAATTTCTAATCCAAACCCCACAAAATAGTACTCCAAATCCTGTAGGACAGTAATTGAATTTTATTTTTGGTATGTAAATCTGATTAATGGGTTTGCCCGAAAGATGATTTAAAGTTATTGGAGTCTGTGCTGAAATCAGCAAAACTATATGTAGATAAAGCAAATGTTCAATTTAGGATAATTGTTGAAAACAATGTCTATCTTCCACCTGCTCCTACCCATCATAATGTCAATGTCCCTTACTGGTAATTTCATTCTTTCATCATTGAGTGCTAAAAACTGCATAATTCATAGTGAATATTGCAGCACTATTTATATATTACCTGTTATTGATATTCTTGATAGTTTAGAAAGTTATATTGTTTATTGCAATTGTTTTTTTAAATATTTTTGTAAATGGAAGTTACATTTTCAATGGCAACTAGTAGAAGGTATTTTACATAATTTAAGTTGGTAGTTCTATAAGTCTTGTTGCGACTATTGCATAGGTCTAAGAATCAGAGTGTCCTAAATTATAAAAAAAAAACTAATTATTAACCATTTCAGTTTGACTCATTTGTATTGATTATGAATTAAGGGTAAATTAGGCCCTTACAGTTGACAAATATATTCAATTTAACCTAAATTGAACTTCAGGTATCAACTCATTCTTAAAGTTGGGTTAAGTTCAGAATTGAGTTGATACCTAAACTTTGATTTGATCTAAAATGAACTTTTTTTGTCAACTGAGTTGATACCTAAATTAAGATTTTGATCCAAACTAAACTCTTTTGCCTACTTATGGGCCAAATTGACCCTTAAATTTAATTGATTACTAAGTTCGAGAATATAAAAAATTTGAAAGCGTGTCAAAAGTAATCGTGTTTATTTAATTTTAAATGTAATTTGATAAAGAGATTACAAAATTGATTTTTAATCCCTTTTTATGCCTTTTAGGGACTTAATTCCTTATTGGGATGGAAATTTCCTATGAAGTTTCTGGTATGAGCCACCTTTGTAAGGATGTGGGGGATTTGGACAAACTGTACTCTTCGATTATCAGAGATTTATGATCCAAAATGGAGGAATGCCAGTCAATCTATTCCAGCAAAATAGAAAAGGGAACATGGAAGCGAAGATAATACAATGAATGCTGGTAGTCATCAAGTCACAAATAACCTTTTAGTGCTTTCTGCAATGGCCTTGGTTGCATATGAGATTGAAGAGTTAGTCAGACTATGGGAGCAAGTTGAAGATATGAGAAGAAAGTTATTAGAGAAATATGAACTTCTAAAATTTGTGGAAATTGAAAGAATGAGATGTATGTTGTTCAAGGAAAACTTAATGAACTCAAACACCTGGTTGCTGAGAAGGAATCCTTAATTAAATCTACGACTCAAGTACAACTTTCTGATGCAAAGGTACTAATCTGTTGTTTTGCTTGTGTGGTTTGAATAGATTCCTTGCTGCCTCATGTGATAGTTCCTGGCAGTATGGGCTTGCAAACAGTTTCTGTATTGAATGTTTATTTATGTAATAGAGTTTCAAGAAGAAATCAGGTTCCTTTGAAATCCTCAAATTTTGTAATAGAGTTTGTTTTGGAAATTCTCAAATTTTTGGTGGATTGTAAATGCTTATTCTTAGAGTGCATTTTTAATAATCTGGATGAAGCCAATGTTTTTTTTTTTTGTTAAAGCAACTGCCTGCTTTTAGCAACATTGTAGATTTTAAGTTAGAATTATAGTAGCCCAACTCTAATTTTGCGTCTCATAATAACTCTAAATGGATTTTTAACAATTTTCTTAAAGTTAGCTTGCCAAGGTTCAATGTCTTTAGCTATTTTATATTGCACTCTCTAAATGAACATTATGATTTTTTTTATTGTCGTGACATCCATTTGTCGGTTATTTTTATGAAAAAAGTAAACTTTGTTTTTTTCCATAAAAATAACAGATACGTGATTACCAAGTGGTGCATACGTGGATATCGTATTAATATAGTAAAACCTCTATAAATTAATAATGTTGGGACCATACAACTAAATTATGAAGGTTTTACTGTATAAACATTCATCTAAGTTTTAAGTGATTGTTGGTGATTGCATGGGATTCAGATTGTCAATCCCACCTTCTCCTTGCTCTTTTATTTTTATGGGATAATTATTGCATTTATGAGTTTCAGTATGTTGTATACATATATTGTCGATATTACATTAGCATCTAATTTCGGATAAGTTAAGGACAACTTATGTACTTTATTTTGTAAGTTTTGAATTTTTTTACGGATTTAGACAAATTTCAGTGTATATCATTTTAGACAAGTTCAATGAGCAGATGAGTCATTGTAAGCAAGTTCAATAGCTAATAGGCCACTTTACAAAAAAAAAATCAAGTGGCCAATAGGTTATTTAAAGCAAGTTGAGGGGGCTAACGAGACGTCATATAAGTAGCAACTGATGTGTTAAGCCTAATTTTAAGTCATGTTAATAGTATTTATGTTAATGTAGATGGTCAAAAATATATTTTTGATTATTTAATTAGAATTAGCATATAATATTTTAAAAACTATTACTGTTTAAGTAATACAATAAAATATAGAAAAATCATGTTGTTTGTACATTGTATGTGCCTAAATAATAATAGGAATAATGATCAAATTTGATCCTAACGTTTTTAAAGCAGAGTCAATTTTAGACATAAATTATCGAAAATTTCAAACAAGATCAATTTTAACCATATATTACCGAACATTTCAAGTAAGATCAATTTCAGTCATATATTATTGAAAATTTTGATTGTTATTAGACTGTCACACAGACCTTTCAAACAAGTTGGACAATAAACCATAACAAAATATGATTAACTTATATGTAAATCTTTTAATCGAAATCGAAGTAACGTCTAATTCGAAAACAAAAATAAATTAATCATGATGCAATGTCACATAGCAATTTGTTTATGATAGCAAAAACAACACATTCACTCTAAAAAATTATATAATTGTGCTGAAAATGTAATATACAATTTTTTTTAATAAAATATTGTGATTATATATTGAATTTATGCTTCTTGAATTATAATTCACAAATAGAATATATATATATATATATATATATATATATATATCAATTAATACTATAGTTTCTTTCTTTCTAAAAAATTGTAATTTCTTTCTTTTTAATAAAATAATATTTACAAAATTAGTGTATATCTCGTGCAATGCACGGGTGTAAAGCTAGTTATACTTATATATTGCAATATTTGATATGTTTGAATTTATACTAGGATGAGTTCATTTGAGAGTAGTCAAGCTGTACGTGGTAGAGGTAGAAACAAAAGAGTTTGGACTTTACAAGATGATCAAACATTAATAGAAAGTTTACAAGAAGTAACTACCGATTCAAGATTCAAACAAGATAATACTTGGAAAAATGGATATCTTTAATTTTTTTTATCTTAAACTAATTTGTATACCCAATAATGTTTCTGCACATTTGTGATTTGGTTTTACAGTTTGAAAAAATAAGTAAATTGGTTCCAATTATTATTACCATTCCAACTCTTCCGGAAAAAAAGACAAATAACAAATAACATATAAATTGAATAGATGAGCAACAAAAGTGTCTGCAAATGCCGTGAAAGTCTGACAGAATTGAAGCATATCCATTAGGTCATTAGGATATGAAGCTAGGGATCTATTTGCATTAACGGTCTAGCATAAAATAACAGTAAAAAAGAATGAAAACGTCATGCTTCTTATTCACAATGCTTAAATAAACAAAGAGTGTTAAAAATACAAAACATTAAAACTACAGCCTAATTATGCATAATATTGTACTTCAATCCATTTCCATTAATATGTGAAAAATAAACTAAATTTGGTCCAAAAAACATAGTCAATGAAACCACCAAATGCAACAAATATAGTCAATATTGAGCATAGTAAACTCGACTCCCAATAAGATTCAGAATATATAAAATAGCTAATTACCGAAAAAGTAATTCATGAAATTTAAAATATGTACCAACAAAGAGGAATTTATCAAAAGCTAGCTTTGTATAAAAGGCAAAGATTTTTAAAATCTACAATCCTACATTAAATCCTTATAATAATAAACAAAACAAATTATTAGCCAAAATATATTATAAGAAAAACAGAGAAAAAAAGCAACATACAATGAAAGAGTTTCATCTGCAAAAACTTCTGCAACACTAAAAGTTCCATAAACTGCAAATAAAATGAGCTCCTTATGAACTATATAAGGTTGGTAGAAACACAATTAACACCATTTATTTGCCCATATCATCGAAAATGATAGAGTGATATAGGGCATTCGACATACCGACTTTCTCCCATTTTCCCCTCCTCCAACAAAAAGAGACACATCACAACAAATAAAAAAAACTTCATAAACTCCAAATATAGAACCATTCTTAAGCCTTCAAATATTGTACAATTTGTGAAATACTAATTGTGATTAAACCTCAACTCAGTTGAATAGCTCAGAACACAATACGTGATCCACATTGTTGGACTATATAATTGCACAAAAGAATTTATTTAATCAGCACTGATTTCAAATGAAAAAAACAATAAGTGGAACAAATTATGCTCTTTGAATCCAAATCTTAACCAACCCATAAAAAGAGAAAAAGTAAATTGAAAAAAGAAAAAGATTAGAGCCTACCATGTTGTATGGACGACGACGTTAGAATTAAACGGGTAAAGAAGCACTGGCAACCCAACCTAAATTAAAACCGAAAGGTAAATAGAATTCAGAAATTAGCAGAGATCATAAATGGGAATCAGAACTTCACATTCAAAGGTAAATAGAAATCAGAAATTAGCAGATATAAAAAAATAACATCAAGATAAGGGAAATTAGCATACATCGATTATACCAAGAAAAGTCAAACAAAAAAAAACGGTTTTCGTTCGTTTAGAGCATGGTGAAAGAGCGAGATAAGGCGAGGGCTAGGGTGACTTTTACGGCGACCAGCGCGGGCGGCCGATCGGTGCTGGGATTGGGGGATCGGGCGGAGGGGAAGGTGCTGGACGTGGATCCAGTGCAGGAGGGGGTGTTGGGGGGGGGGGAAGGCATATCGGCGAGAGAGAGGCGAGTGAGCGGGGAGAGGGTGAGGGACCGGTCAAGGAAGAGGGATCGCTCTCGTAGGGGGGGTGAGGGGCCGGATCCGGCTTCTGGCTTGGCTGGTGTAGGGGAGTGGGGATCGGAAAAGGCTAGGGAGTGGGGGGATGGATCTACGGCGCACGGTTGTGAGGGGGGCGGGCAGGTTGTTGCGGAAGCGTTTGGGGGGCCGGCAATTGCCGAGGGTGTGCCGGCTAGGGGGGCCTGTTCTGGTGTTGGGGTTTTGTGTCCTATAGTCAATTGTTGCAGGATACAAACTTATTGTAAATGAATTGTTCTTTATATCATTTGTTTTAATGAGATATATGTTTTATAACTATATAAAGGCAATCCCTTTTAAGCACTAAATAAAGTCTAATAAAAGGAAATCCGTAAGTTTGTTTAAAGTGATTATAAAGTGTTCATACAAGCATGAAGTGAGACAAAACTTTATAATAAACTAATAAACTTAAAACCACCCCAAGTCAAGTGATATGTTTAGGATTGATATATCACAGTTGAGACTTGTATGTAACAATGTCTTCTGTCCGACAGAAAGCTGATCTCACAAGCTTCATATATATAGATATCTGGACAGTTACATAGATCCGGTGAAATGTTGTTCATTAGGATTGGGGATCCGACTTGAGATAACAGGATGGGTAGATTCATCCTTGTCAACTGTTCATCTCATTGGTATTAATAGGTATAACTAATCCTCAGACTCAAAGAAATGTTAATTGGTCATCCTGAATTACTGAATGTGAGACTTTGATCCTGTGGTCCCACGATCCTTAACAGAGATGACTCTGGGGTGTGAACTGCAAAGGTTGGGTGTCACAGGAAGTAATTTCAGGGTAGTTATACATTGGATTGAGCATTTATCACTCCCGATTAATGGGAGATACATCCAAGGATCGCTTGTGGAAGACTTGACTCTAAACCCTTGCAAGGTGATAGCTTAAGAGTAGAAATACAGATTTCACTTAACCTATCTTTTTGAGTTGACTCGGCCAATAACAAGTAAAACGAACGTCTCGCTATATGTGACTTGACATTACCCATAGTCATAAGATTCAATTCAAGGATGTAGTTGATAAAGGATCGTATTATACCGTAACTAATACGGAAGGGTTAACGACAGAATCAACCTGTCTTCTTAACGGACTCTGGGGGAATGATTACGGACTTGCCAATAACATACTCTGTACATCATTCCGTTATGCAAGGGATTAAATATAATTCTTGAAGAAATTAATTTAATAGGTTGCATACGGCCAGAAGTAGTAAGGACCTAATGGATCACACATAAGACTTGGAACCAAAAGAGAGATGGATATGATTAATAGATGAAAGCCCAATTAAGCCCAGTAAGGCCCAAATACTAGGAGGGGGCCGAAATTTATATGTATTAGTAAGGAATTAATTTTATTCCATTAATCCTAATTAGATTAGGATTATGAATTAAATTAATTAAGAGATAATATAATTAGGAGTTTTAATTAGATTAATATTCTCATATTATTATCCAATTAGGTTATTTATTATTATCCTAAATATATTAGATATATGGTGAGATAATAATTACGAATCCTTTTCCGAATTGGATTCCTATTAAGTAACATATTCCTATCTAACTAGGGTTTAGATACAAGCTAATATATATACCCCTCCCCTAATGAATTTCGACTAAGCCTATATCCCTCCCCTTAAGTGATTTTCGAAATTGCTTAATTAAGAGAGAAAAAGAATTCTATTCCCCAAGCTCGTGGACAAGAATTAATTCGGCATTCCATCGATTGATTAATCTTATTCATCCCTCTTTCTCTTTGATCTTGTGTTGGTTTATTAGAGGCAATCTATTTTGGTTGCATCTCATAAGGGTTGATTTCATCTTAGCCTCACCGTATTAAACTTTGTGGTTGGAATCTCGGAGAAGAATTGTGGGCGCTTCTTTAACAACGGTAGATTGTTCATCGAAAGGTATTCCTTCTTATCCCTCTTTATATGAAATAACGATTAACGGATCCTATGGTTAAAAGGAAGTAGGCTAAAATTTTTATATTTCCGCTGCTATACCTTAGCCTTAATTTCCTTCAGTGGTATCAGAGACATCGTTAAATCCGTTATTTCATATATGAAAATATAGAAGTTTTCAATAGGATTGAATAAATATTTATGGTTAGGATTAATTGACAAATAGTATTGATTGATTAATGCTAAAGATAAATAAAGTTTTGATTAATTGTTAATTAAAACTGATTATGCTTATGTTCCAAATTATTTCGGTTGATAATCATTATAACAAAATCTATTAGTTTTATAGCTACGTTGATAAAATTAGTTTTATTAATTCTAAATGATAAAACGGAAATCTATTGTAAATTATCCTATTTCTGAAAACCGTTTTAAAATTATTTTAGAACTGATATATATAAATATATATATATATATTTAATATATAAAAAAAAAATATGACAGCAGCCCGAGTCGCGCCTCACGGCGCGACTGGCCGCTGTCACGCGGCTGCTGCCTCGCGGCAGCAGCCGCGTGCGGCACAGGGGCGCCGCTGCCGCAAGGCGGCAGCGCCCCGCGTGCCCTAAGGGCTGCTGCCAATCGGCAGCGGCCCCGAACTCGGGCCCGGCCCGACACCCATTTGATTTTAAAATAGGTTTAAAATCGTTTTATGTTAAATGTATATATATGTTTCAGAAATTAATAGTTTTCTGTTTTGATTATCGAATGAATAATTCGTTTAAATGTTTGTTTTTACAAATATGTAAATCAAAGTGTTAAATGAATTAAAATCAAAATAAATTGGACCCTCTTTTAGTCTTTTGGTATTTTTGAAATAGGGCCTGCGCGTCCTGTCTTTCTACTATCTATTGTAATTTCTCCTCTCATCTGATTCCCTTCAATTCAATTGAAGTTTTCTTATAGTAGTATAGAAATTAATATGTAATTTCAAGGCGCCAAGGAGAAGACGGAGGACCTAAAGAGAAATATGTAATAGTTAGTATTTCCTTAGGTTTGGCCTTTTATTCCGTCTCTGGCTCGACGGAATAATTTAGATAATGTGTCCATAACGCCAATGTATGTGAATGTATGTATGTCTGATGTATGCTAAAGCAAATCAAGACTAAGTTAGATTATGAGACTTAAATAAAATCCCTCATTAAAAAGTTAAGTAAATAAGTAAGTTATTAAAATCGGTTGCCCCTCTCTAATATTATAATTCAGCCGGCAGTACTGGGGGCCTTTGGGTTGTTGAGTAAACTCAAGCTCGGGGTCTTATGGTAACACCTGAATTGTCGAAAATCATTTTTCATGAATATGGGGTAATACTTAAATTAGATTATGATAATTGGATGAGTAAACTCATGTTGTCATAAACTAATGGGCAAAACGGTTGGGATTAATATGAATAGCATATTAGTTACTAATGTGGTTAGTAACCCAATAACCTAGGAATCACATTAAAGATGTGATTGATTGTATGAATCTACCTAATGAATGAGACTAGCTTGTTGAGTAAACTCAAGGCGAAATCTCAGGAGTTAGGATCCTAGCTCACTAAAGGATTTGTGAAATTCTTCGAATTAATATGGAGGGTTATTAATTTGGAAAAATAGTGGGAGCAATCTGAAATAAATTAAAAGGCCTATAATTTTAGATTGTTAAACTTTAAAGCAAATGAATGACATACGCTTACTCTTTCTCACTCTCAGGTTTTGTTTAAACACACACTCTTAAAATCATGACTAAAACCAATCTGCAAAACATCCTTACCGATAACAAATTGAATGGTTCAAACTTCACCGACTGGTTTCGTAACCTCAAAATTGTTTTGAAGTTCGAGAAAATTGGGTATGTACTTGATACATCGATACCCCCTGTCCCTGAAGATGATGCTCCCATCGAGGAAATTGATGCTTATCAGAAGCACAAGGCTGATGATGATCATGCCGCTTGCATCATACTTGCATCGATGACATCGGAATTACAAAGGCAACATGAGGAGATGAATGCCTATTCCATCATCATGCACCTAAAGGAATTGTTTGGGAAACAAACCAGGTGCGAACGCTACGAGATATCAAAACTGTTATATCGTTGCAGGATGCAAGAGGGCACATCTGTCATGACACATTGTGTCAAGATGATAGGCTATATTACCAAACTTTCTAGTATTGGATTTGTGATGGACAACGAATTAAGTACCGACTTGGTTCTTCAGTCCCTCCCAGAGAGTTATTCACAGTTCATCATGAACTACCAAATGAATGACTTGCAAACCTCTCTTGAAGAGCTTGCAAACATGCTCAAATCAGTTGAGCCCAATATGAAGAAAGACAAGGGCATACCGGCTCTTGTAATCGAGGGATCGAGGAAAAGAAAAGGGAAATTTCCCAATTCTAAACATCCCAAGAAAGGTAAGAAAGATGTGTCCAAGGGAAAGGAAGTTAAGAAGCCCAAAGGAGAGTGCCACTTTTGTGGTAAAGACGGGCATTGGAAGAGAAACTGCAAGGAGTATCTAGCCACCCTCAAGAAGGGAAAAGGCGGCGCTTCTTCATCTGGTATGTTCTATATTGAAATAAATACGGTTTCATTGTCTGAATCTTGGGTACTTGATACCGGATGTGGATCTCATATTTGTACAAATATGCAGGAGCTAAAACAGACTAAGGAACTAAAGAAAGGAAGCATAAACTTGCGAGTGGGAAATGGAGCAAGAGTTGTCGCCCTCGCAATTGGAGATTATGTTTTACTTTTGCCCTCTGGGCTTGTAATAGAATTAAGGAATTGTTTATACGTTCCTGAGATGTCTCGTAACATTATTTCTATTAGCCGTCTCGTTGACGACGGTTTTCATATTTCAATAAAGAACAATAGTTGCAATTTTTATAAAGATTCGATCTTTTATTTTTCAGGAATATCACAAAATGGGATTTATGTGTTAGATGATAAAACTCCTGTTTTTGCAATTGATACCAAAAGACATAAGCTAGATAATTCAACTTACTTGTGGCATTGTCGTTTAGGCCATATAAACAAGAGACGCATGCTAAAGCTACATTCAGATGGGCTTATAGATCCAATCGATTCTGAATCATTGGAAACATGCGAATCATGTTTAAAAGGTAAAATGACGAAGACACCCTTTAGCAATAAAGGTGAGCGTGTATCAGACACTCTAGGACTCATTCATTCAGATGTATGTGGTCCTATGTCAGTCCAAGCAAGAGGAGGATTCAGATACTTCATTAGCTTCATAGATGATCATACTCGCTATGGTTATATCTACTTGATGAGGCACAAATCAGAAGTTTTTGACAAGTTCAAATGCTTCAAGAATGAAGTGGAAAATCAATTAGGAAAGAAAATAAAAACACTTCGATCTGATCGAGGTGGCGAATATCTTTCTGATGATTTTCTGAATTATCTAACTGAATGTGGGATATGCTCACAATGGACACCTCCCTATACGCCACAACACAATGGTGTATCCGAGAGGAGAAACCGTACCCTATTAGATATGGTACGATCCATGATGAGCATGGCCTTACTTCCAAAGACGTTCTGGGGCTATGCCTTAGAAACTACCCTCTTCACCCTAAATCGAGTACCAACTAAATCCGCTAGTTCCACGCCATATGAATTGTTCGTTGGTAGGAAACCCGTGTTCTCTTTCATGAGAGTATGGGGTTGTTCAGCATATGTCAAACGCGTTGCGTCCGACAAATTAGATTCTAAATCTGATAAATGTTTCTTCATCGGATACCCTAAGGAAACTATGGGATATTACTTCTATCATCCAGATGATCAGAAAGTAATCGTATCCAAACACGCAACCTTCTTAGAGAAAGAGTTTCTCGAAGAAACACAAAAGGGAAGCGTGATTGAACTCGATGAAGTTCAAGAGGAAGAAACACCGACTGAAACAACGGAGGCGGTCGAGGTACCCGAAGAAGTCCCATTAGATGAGACTCCAGTGGCACCTATTCGTAGATCAGGAAGAGTTCGTGAACTCCCAGTTAGATATAGTTTTCTAGTGGGAGATGATGACGAGGTTCCCGTGTTAGACGACGAACCCGAAAACTACGAAGAGGCTCTTACTAGTCCAGATTCTAAAGCATGGCTTGAGGCCATGGATTCTGAAATGGATTCCATGTATACTAACCAAGTTTGGACTTTGGTTGATCCACCCGAAGGGATAAAACCCATTGGGTGCAGATGGATCTTCAAAAAGAAGACTGACATGGATGGAAAGGTTAGCACCTACAAGGCTAGGTTGGTAGCGAAAGGATATCATCAAAAACAAGGTGTTGATTATGACAAAACCTTCTCTCCCGTTGCTATGTCCAAATCAATCAGAATCATGCTTGCAATTGCCGCTCATTTTGATTATGAGATTTGGCAAATGGATGTGAAAACAGCTTTCCTAAACGGAAACCTGCTTGAGGATGTATACATGATGCAACCTGAAGGTTTCATATAAAGGATGCAAATAAAGTTTGCAAACTTCAGAGATCCATTTATGGACTCAAGCAAGCATCTAGAAGCTAGAACAAGTGTTTTGACGAAACCATAAAACAATTTGGTTTCGAACAAAATTGCGAAGAAGCTTGCATTTACAAGAAAGCAAATGGGAGCTCTATAGCATTTCTCATACTATATGTGGACGATATACTGTTAATGGAAAATGACATTGCTCTATTACAGTCAGTGAAAATATTGGTATCTGGTAACTTCTCAATGAAAGACCTTAGTGAAGCAGCCTATATACTTGGTATAAAGATCTACAGAGATAGATCGCATAGACTGCTTGGTCTTTCACATGCTACATACATTGAAAAGGTGCTAAATCGGTTTAGCATGCTTGAATCGAAACGAGGTAACTTACCCATGGTACATGGAGTAAAGTTAAACAATCATCAATGTCCTAAAACTGATGATGACAAACGACGCATGGCTGTAGTCCCGGACGCCAGCGCGATCGGTTCGATTATGTATGCTATGCTATGCACTAGACCCGACGTAGCGTTCGCATTATCTGTAACGAGTCGTTACCAAGGGAATCCGGGAGACGAGCATTGGATTGCCGTCAAAAACATTCTTAAGTACTTGAGAAGAACTAAAGATATGTTTCTAGTGTACGGAGAAGGAGATCTGAAAATACAAGGATTTTCAGACGCTGGTCATCTCACATATGAGAATGATTTTAAATCCCAATCAGGATACCTGTTTATCCTAAATGGGGGCGCAGTCAGTTGGAAAAGTTCCAAGCAAGGAAGCGTAGCTTTCTCTACGACCGAGTCAGAGTACATCGCTGCTGCGGAAGCAGCAAAGGAAGCAGTTTGGATTAGAAAGTTCATTACAGAACTAGGTGTGGTGCCTGACATTGTCAATCCCATTACTCTATACTGTGATAACAATGGAGCCATTGCGCAAGCAAAGGAACCACAGTCTCATAATGCATCCAAGCACTACCTAAAGCGATACCACATCATTAGAGAGATTGTGGCTAGAGGAGATGTGAGAATAGAAAGAGTACCTACAGAGGACAACGTGGCAGATCCGTTAACAAAGCCTTTAACCCAGAAAGTACATGATCGTCATTTAACTTCTAATGGGATAAGTTTTAGAAACAATTGGCTTTAGTCCAAGTGGGAGTATGTTGGGGTTTTGTGTCTTATAGTCAATTGTTGCAGGATACAAACTTATTGTAAATGAATTGTTCTTTATATCATTTGTTTTAATGAGATATATGTTTTATAACTATATAAAGGCAATCCCTTTTAAGCACTAAATAAAGTCTAATAAAAGGAAATCCATAAGTTTGTTTAAAGTGATTATAAAGTGTTCATACAAGCATGAAGTGAGACAAAACTTTATAATAAACTAATAAACTTAAAACCACCCCAAGTCAAGTGATATGTTTAGGATTGATATATCACTGTTGAGACTTGTATGTAACAATGTCTTCTTCCGACAGAAAGCTGATCTCACAAGCTTCATATATATAGATATCTGGACAGTTACATAGATCCGGTGAAACGTTGTTCATTAGGATTGGGGATCCGACTTGAGATAACAGGAAGGGTAGATTCATCCTTGTCAACTGTTCATCTCATTGGTATTAATAGGTATAACTAATCCTCAGACTCAAAGGAATGTTAATTGGTCATCCTGAATTACTGAATGTGAGACTTTGATCCTGTGGTCCCACGATCCTTAACAGAGATGACTCTGGGGTGTGAACTGCAAAGGTTGGGTGTCACAGGAAGTAATTTCAGGGTAGTTATACATTGGATTGAGCATTTATCACTCCCGATTAATGGGAGATACATCCAAGGATCGCTTGTGGAAGACTCGACTCTAAACCCTTGCAAGTTGATAGCTTAAGAGTAGAAATTCAGATTTCACTTAACCTATCTTTTTGAGTTGACTCGGCCAATAACAAGTAAAATGAACGTCTCGCTATATGTGACTTGACATTACCCATAGTCATAAGATTCAGTTCAAGGATGTAGTTGATAAAGGATCGTATTATACCGTAAATAATACGGAAGGGTTAACGACAGAATCAACCTGTCTTCTTAACGGACTCTGGGGGAATGATTACGGACTTGCCAATAACATGCTCTGTACATCATTCCGTTATGCAAGGGATTAAATATAATTCTTGAAGAAATTAATTTAATAGGTTGCATACGGCCAGAAGTAGTAAGGACCTAATGGATCACACATAAGACTTGGAACCAAAAGAGAGATGGATATGATTAATAGATGGAAGCCCAATTAAACCCAGTAAGTCCCAAATACTAGGAGGGGGCCGAAATTTATATGTATTAGTAAGGAATTAATTTTATTCCATTAATCCTAATTAGATTAGGATTATGAATTAAATTAATTAAGAGATAATATAATTAGGAGTTTTAATTAGATTAATATTCTCCTATTATTATCCAATTAGGTTATTTATTATTATCCTAAATATATTAGATATATAGTGAGATAATAATTACGAATCCTTTTCCGAATTGGATTCCTATTAAGTAACCTATTCCTATCTAACTAGGGTTTAGATACAAGCTAATATATATACCCCTCCCCTAATGAATTTCGACTAAGCCTATATCCCTCCCCTTAAGTGATTTTCGAAATTGCTTAATTAAGAGAGAAAAAGAATTCTATTCCCCAAGCTCGTGGACAAGAATTAATTCGGCATTCCATCGATTGATTAATCTTATTCATCCCTCTTTCTCTTTGATCTTGTGTTGGTTTATTAGAGGCAATCTATTTTGGTTGCATCTCATAAGGGTTGATTTCATCTTAGCCTCACCGTATTAAACTTTGTGGTTGGAATCTCGGAGAAGAATTGTGGGCGCTTCTTTAACAACGGTAGATTGTTCATCGAAAGGTATTCCTTCTTATCCCTCTTTATATGAAATAACGATTAACGGATCCTATGGTTAAAAGGAAGTAGGCTAAAATTTTTATATTTCTGCTGCTATACCTTACCCTTAATTTCCTTCATCTGGGGTTTGCGGGAGTCTCCCTAGTTCTGGTCCGCATTTGTCCTGCGCTCCGCAGGGCAGGGCTTCGGCTGGGGATGGCGGCAAGCGGCGCCCGGACGTAGATGCGGAGATGGGCAATTCTACCGAGGGGTTGTCGACATTGATGATTGCTGCCCATGCAAGGGAACCGACTGTGGCCCCTGTCCCTAGGGTAGCGAGGGAGGGTGAGGCTGCCCCGTTGGGTGGGTCGTTGGCCCAGGGGGCCGTGGGTCAAAATACCACATTTTCTATTGCTAGCCCGGGCTCGCGGAAAACTGTGGATTCGATAGACAATATCTCCTTTGAGAAAGTGCTGGGGAAATCTTCCTGGAGAGATAAGGTGATGGGGGTGGTCGAGGAAGAACCCATGATGGAGGAAGACATTATCGAGGACGAGTCTGAGGATGTTTTTTCCGACTCTGATGTTGAGGATGGCGAACAAGAGGACCCACTGTGTCCTATGATCCGTCTTTCCTCTGAAGACAAACGCGCCCTCAAATCTAAATGGAAATTGGACTTAATTGTCACCGTGCTTGGGAAAAGGATCAGCTTTAATTACTTTGCTCAGAGGATTCAGGCACAATGGGCGAAGAAAGGAAAGGTTACCATTACGGACCTGGAGAATGACTATTACGTCATTAAGTTTACAAGGGCAGAGGATTTTAATTCAGTTGTTAATGGTGGCCCCTATATCATATTCAATCATGTTTTGGCGTTAAGGCCGTGGGTTCCTAATTTTAACCCCCATGACTGCTCTGTGAATAGGATCCTTACTTGGGTAAGATTTCCAGGCTTACCTATTGAATACTACAACAAAAGATTCCTTAATAAAATTGGAGGCCTTGTTGGGAAAGTTCACCATGTGGACAAAACCACCGTTGGGGCTGTGAGAGGCAAGTTTGCCAGGTTTTGTATCGACATTGATCTTACTAAGCCTCTTCTGTCTAAATTCTATGTTCAAAATTCGGTTTATCATATTGAATACGAAGGTATTCACAATATTTGCTATGAGTGTGGCATGTTTGGCCATACTTATGATGGCTGCCCTGAGAGAAGGAAGGTGGTTGAGGAGGTGATGGTGAGTAACAAAGACAAAGCTAAAGCTGAGGAGAGTCAAGGAGAAGGGAGGAATTTTGGACCCTGGATGCTGGCGAAAAGGTCGGTTAGAAGGAAGCCATGGGCACATGTTGTTCAATTTCAACAACCTGATATCAGTAAGGAGATGAAGTCTCTCCAAATTGCTACTGAGATCAAGGTCAGACCCCCCGACATCAAGATTGGTGCTGGTGTTGTTTCTGCCTCCAGTTCAGGGTCAAGATTCGGAGTCCTGTCTATTGAGGATGGCCAGGATTAAGTTGCCTAATGATCCTTTGGAGTTAAGCATGCCTGGCCTTGAATCGGCTGAGCCTGCCACTATCCTAGGTGACTCTATTAATCCTGTGTTCGACCCCAAAATCGTCGCCAGGGAGAGCTCCCAGATTACTGGCTCAACTGGAAAATTGAAGACCAATGAGGTTAGTAATTTGAAAACTTATGTAGACGGCTCTATTGGAAAGGCTATGGGAGTCAATAAGTTAAATATGAAGAAACCTAAGGCTAATCCTAAAAAAAACCATAGCTCTTTGGATTCTTGGGATAAAAAGGGGCCTGCTGGCACCTTATCAAGGCTCTCAGGAGCCCCGAATAAATACCTTGTCTAGGGTTGGGGCCTGTGGTCAGTAGTTTCCGATTTGATGGACCTTTTTGTTTGGAATGTTAGAGGTGCGGCTAGCAAGGCTACCCGCATCCATGTTAAAGACTTAATTAAACAATTTAATCCTTCTTATTTTGCATTGCTTGAGACCAAGATTAGTGGTTGCAAAGCAGATGAGGTGGTTAGAAAGTTTAAGAATTGGAATTGTGCCAGATCTGAGGCTACTGGTCGGGCTGGAGGGATTTGGCTTTTCTGGAAGCCAGATCGTGTTAAAATTGATATTATCTGTATGGATAAACAGTTTATTCATAGTAAGGTTTGTTACCCTGGTAATAAACCCTTCCTTTTCACCTTTGTTTATGCCGATCCGGTTATGGCTAACCGCAAAAGGCTGTGGGAGATCCTTTATTCTATTAGTACTAGTATGGTGGAGGCTTGGATGGTGGCTGGGGACTTCAATGACATTGCCCTTATGAGTGATCAGAAAGGAGGGGGTAATCATTATGTGAACCGGTGTCTTAATCACAAGCAAAACATGGATTTATGTGGTCTGTCTGATCTCAGAGCTGCTGGTCACAAGTTTACTTGGAAACGCAACAACGTGTTTGTTCGGTTGGACAAAGTTTATACGAATGTTGCTGCTATTTGTAGATTTCCCGAAGTTAATGTGTTGAATCTTCCCTTCCGCCACTCTGACCATTGTCCTATCCTCGTTAAGCTGGTAAAATGTAACCGGCTTAAAGGGAATAGACCTTTTAGGTACTAGGTTGCCTGGGAGTCCCATCCTGAGTTTAAAAATTTTGTTAAAGACAATTGGCAGCCTCATTCTAATGTTCTCATTGCCGCTGAGGGGTTTAGAAGGAATGTGGTGGGATGGAATAAAAACATCTTTGGCCACATTATCAGAAGGAAAAATAAACTTTTAAGAAGAATTGAAGGCATTCAACGCTGTTTGGAGATCCGTTTTGATCACAGTCTGAATTGTCATCTTAGATCTCTCCAGAACGAGTTGGAAGCTATGCTTAGACAGGAAGAGCTTCTTATTGGTCCCTTGTAAGGTTGCAAGTATAGTTCCAAGGGGGGGGGGTTAGGAACTATTTAAACTTTTTCGCAATTAGGGCAGACTTATTTTTCTAAGGAAAAAGGTTTTAACAGCGGCGCTGAGTAAACAGCAAGATACTAGCTTAGTCAACTAGTGACTAGGTCAGTTTCTTAGCTTGAGTCAGGAGATAGCACTTAGAGTCTATTCCTGAGCTCAGACGTTTAACGCGCACAACTCAACTTGACCTCTTTACTTGGTCAGTTTTTGGTTATTTTAAGCAAGCGATATAAATAAGGAGTTAAAGGTAAGAAATACTTTACTCAGCAGATTTATCCAGGTTCGGCTTCTTCTAAGCCTACGTCCTGTCCCCGGAACACGTTCCGAGATTTCGAATCCTCTACTGAGCTCTTTAAAGGTAGAGCCTCAAACCTTTTACAATCTTAGCAACTGAGTATGACAAGAGTACCTTCCTCTATACCTCTACTCAATCCTAATCTCTCGCTGAGTACTATAACCGAGTACTCAGCCTCTCCTTTCTATCTCTAGAAATGATAAGTGTTTTGTCCTATACAAAGATTTGCTAAGACACTTTAGACGATTGAAATAATCACTCTAGACTTTTACACAGATATAAGAATTTTAGTGTAAGATTTGCTTTGCTTCTTTGCTTGCAGAACTTGTGTAGAAATTTGGTCAGCGTAATGGCTTGATCAAGTTCTGTGTAGAGTGAAGCTTCTGATGGCACTATTTATCGAGACGTCTAGGCATCGGTCATTTCGAATTTCGAAATAACCGTTGGAGGGAAACGGCTACATGTCGTTGTCATCCTGACTTGCTCAGAGCTCTCGGCCAATCAGAATTGTGTATCTTCTGTCCTCGGTCAGCTCAGCAGACTGTCTCTCCTTTTATGGTAAAGTCAACTGGACAGCATACTGTGTCGTCTGAACTTTACCCAAAGTAAAAATACTTTGTCTAGAAGTTTTCATTTGCCAGCTGCTGTCTTGTACGCTTTGTCGAGACTACTCAGCAGCTTCATCTTGAAGTTGTTCCCGAAGGTCTTCTAGATCCTTCTTTTGCTGAGTTGCGTTTTGTTCAAAACGGCAACGTCTTGACAAACGCGGGCCGAGTTGTACTGAGTTGTTTGACTTGGGCCTTGACTTCCGTATTGGGCTTGGGCCTTCTAATTCTTGTGTCTTATAAACAATTTAACTCAACATTAAACAAACACATTAGTAGAATAAATCAAAGCATTTAAACTTAGTGTGTTTAGAATATGTATTTTAATTATACTTAAACAATTTTGTCAAATCAAAATTTATGTGGAAAGGTGTTTCAACAAACTCCCCCATTTTGATGTTGGCAAAACTATTCAGCGAGGAACTCAGTATGAGCTCCCCCATGATAGTTGACCTTTTATAACTTGGCAAACTCCCCCGTAAGGGTTGAGCTACTGACTTAGTTTTACTCTAAACATTTAAGGTTTAATCGAGTAAGTCTAATGTCAGTTTTCAGATAGGTCAGCTAATTCAACATATTCTATTTACTCAGTATTAAGCGGAAGGTTTGATCATATAGAGTGCGCTGAGTAATTTGTTGTTCAATGGATTCTTAACAGACAATGTTTTATAAGCACATAGGACAATGTCAAACATGTAATCAGCATTTGATTCAGTCAATAAAATTTATAAGTATAAAAGCTGATTTAATTGAAGATACGTAATGACTCAGTACACAGTAACATATATTAGCATATATCATAACTCAGGAATAGGAATAAAAAATGCAGATATGATATATAGATGGAAGTCAGTGTTTACACAGCAAAACTTATAGATAAGGCATAAAGATTACATCTGACTTAGTCTATACTGAGCTAGCCTATCTATTTATTTTTCTTGTGTTGAGACTGACTTTGCTCATGCTGAGCTCTAGCTGCTTTATCTTTCTCCCCCGTTTTGTCAGCATCAGGAGGAGGAAGTTTGAAAGCATCAGTTAAGACAGCTCGAGTCAGTTCTTTAGATAGCTCCTTAAGTTTGTCAGCGCTTTCATTGACGCCGTCAAAGATGGCAACTCCATCAGTTGATACCTCTGTGGGTATGTTGAGGTCAGCCGCACTGAGCATATTGATGCTAAATGCTTGAGCTTTGCCTTGCCAGATAAGAGCTTCAGTAAGGCCAGCAAAGATTTGGTGAAAAGTCTTTAAAAGAGCTGTGTCGTAATACTGACGTTGAATGTTGTTATGACGAATGTGGTTGAAAGTTTGTTGTGCAAGAGTCAGCATCTCATTCTGCTTCATTGCGTCAGTATCCATCTCTTGCTTATTCAGATTAAGCAACCGTATAGCCTCACCAATTTGCTCGATTGAGCACTGATTGTAAGAGACCATTTGCTCATTTGTCTTAAGTTGCTCGGTGTGAAGCTGAGCAAAAAGCATCTTTACTTCAGATGAAGTGGCATAGTCGGTGTTTACAGCTGACAATTTCTGAACTTGTTGTTGTAAAGAGTTCAAGTGTTGCACGGTTGTCAACTGGATCTCAGCCAGCTTGGCTATTGAATCCTGCTTAGCTTGCTGTGCTTGGAAGGATATGACGACGTTCAGCAGATCCTTGAGTCCCTTAACTTCGTTGAGAAGCTGAGTGACTTGGGAAAGCTGGGTGGTCTCAAGAATTGAAGAGCCAGCAGCAGGAGGAGTGGAGTGTTGAAGGTCTCTGATTAATGCTTGCACCGAGTCAATGATCTTTTTGCCGGACTCAGTGGCATTCAGATAGCTTTGTGATCCTTCAAGGACATCAGTGTGACCGGAAGGAAGAGGAGTGAAAGGAGTTACCAGGTCAGTGACTGGAAGTGATGAACCAGTCTGCACTTGTGTTTGTGGGATAGTTGATTGATCGGCAGAGAATTGAGTTGGAGAAGTTGTAATGCGAATACTGTCTGTGCTGACGGCAGAAGTGTGTGGAGTCAGCACCATGCTAGAGGAAATAGCATGAACAGTAGTCGGCTCAACCTGACTGGTTGATGTTGCAGAAGCATTGGGGTCGGCATGTTCCTGCTGAGAAGAAACAGAGGCTTTCTTTTCTAATGGCGCCGATGTAGTGGAGGTTGATTGGCGTTTGAAAAACTTGAGTTTGACGGTAGAAGGGTCCTTAGTTATCTTTGAGAGGACTAAGTCAGGAAGAGTTGATGGTGGCACAAAATCTTCACTTACAGGCTTCTCACTGGCCTTAACCAACTTTCGCCTTCTATGAGGTGGAGTGACAGTATGATCAGGTTCTCCTGAGTGAGAAGGGGAAGATTCTTGTTGCTCAGTATGAGGCTGGTCAGCTTGCTCTTCAACTGGATCAACAGTGTGTTGGTCGAGTACTTGCTCAACTCCAGCAGCCAACTCAGTATCGGCATGCTCAACCTCATTCTCACTGGCCGTTTCCTCAGAGTCCTCAGCGTCATCCTGACCGCTGGCTTCTTCTTCCTCCTCGGTACTGTCACCATCAAGTTTTTCCTCAACTTGAGAGATGAAGTGATCATCTAGTTGTACCTCGTGTTCTTCAGACTCAGCTACACTACCTTGACATTGGGTGAAGTGAGAGTCAACCGGTACTACAAAGTCAGTAGGTATAGCGTTAAGAGGAGTCAGTGTTGAAGACTTCTGCTTCTTCTGAGGTTGCTCAGTAGCTTCCTCAGTTCCAGGCTCACCTTGCCTGCTTCTTTTCTCAGCTGACTTACCAGCTGACTTCTGCCTCTTTGCTGGAGACTCAACGTTTTGTGAAGGAGTCTCAGCAGTTTTCCTTTTGCGGGAAGCTGGGGCCTTAGTCCTTCTTCCTTTACTTGGCACAGCAGTTCCCTCAGCTTGGTGTTGGGGTTTAGTGTCCTATAGACAATTGTTGCAGGATACAAACTTATTGTAAATGAATTGTTCTTTATATCATTTGTTTTGATAAGATATATGTTTAATAACTATATAAAGGCAAACCCTTTTACAGCACTAAATAAAGTCTAATAAAAGGAAATCCGTAAGTTTGTTTAAAGTGATTATAAAGTGTTCATACAAGCATGAAGTGAGACAAGACTTTATAATAAACTAATAAACTTAAAACCACCCCAAGTCAAGTGAGATGTTTAGGATTGACATATCACTGTTGAGACTTGTATGTAACAATGTCTTCTGTCCGACAGAAAGCTGATCTCACAAGCTTCACATATATAGATATCTGGACAGTTACATAGATCCGATGAAACGTCGTTCATTAGGATTGGGGATCCGATTTGAGATAACATGATGGGTAGATTCGTCCTTGTCACATGTTCATCTCATTGGTATTAATAGGTATAAATAATCCTCAGACTCAAAGGAATGTTAATTGGTCATCCTGAATTACTGAATGTGAGACTTTGATCGGGTGGTCCCACGATCCTTAACAGAGATGACTCTGGGGTGTGAACTGCAAAGGTTGGGTGTCACAGGAGGTAATGTCAGGGTAGTTATACATTGGATTGAGCATTTATCACTCCCGACGAATGGGAGATACGTCCAAGGATCGCTTGTGGAAGACTCGACTCTAAATCCTTGCAAGGTGATAGCTTAAGAGTAGAAATACAGATTTCACTTAACCTATCTATTTGAGTTGACTCGGCCTGTACAAGTAAAACGAACGTCTCGCTATATATGACTTGACATCATCCATAGTCATAAGATTCAGTTCAAGGATGTAGTTGATAAAGGATCGAATTATACTGTAACTAATACGGAAGGGTTAACGGCAGAATCAACCTGTCTTCTTAACGGACTCTGGGGGAATGATTACGGACATGCCGATAACATGCTCTGTTCATCATTCCGTTATGCAAGGATTAAATATAATTCTTGGAGAAATTAATTTAATAGTTGCATACGGCCAGAAGTAGTAAGGACCTAATGGATCACACATAAGACTTGGAAACAAAAGAGAGATGGATCTGATTAATAGATGGAAGCCCAGTTGAGCCCAGTAAGGCCCATGGATAAGGGGGGGTCGAAATTATATGTATTAAAGGAAGGGAATTAATTTATTCCACTCTTCCTAATTGGATTAGGATTGTGAAATTAAATTAATTAAGAGATAATCAAGTTAGGAGTTATTAATTGGATTAATGTCCTCCTATTATTATCTAACTAGGTTACTTATTATTATCCTAATTATATTAGATATATAGTAAGATAATAATTAGAAATCCTATTCCGAATTGGATTGCTATTAAGTAACCTAATCCTATCTAACTAGGGTTTAGAGACAAGATAATATATATACCCCTTACCTAGTGAATTTCGACACACACTCTAGCCCCACCCCTTGTGATTTTCGAAATCTACTAGCTAGAGAGAGAAAGTGAATTCCATCCCCAAGTTCGTGGACAAGAATTCATTCGGTATTCCATCGATTGATTAATCTAATTCATCCCTCTTTCTCCTTGATCTTGTGTTGGTTAATTAGAGGTAATCTATTTTGGTTACATCTCATAAGGGTTGATTCTAATTTAACCTCACCGTATTCATAAAAGAAGAAAAACAATCAAAAGGGAGAAATTCGTTTTTCTTCGCCTACATCAGGTCAGTTCACTATTTCGAGGATTCCCGGAGATTGAACCGTCGGATCGTCGCGATTTTTGGACAGTAGCTTCTAGACACATTCTTCCACGTTTCCACTGAAGGGATCATCGTTCGAAGGTCTGGAAGGTCTATTTCGAATAGGGGCAGATTGGTAAACAGTTTACATCTCCTTTGAAGTTGTGGGCACTTCGTTTGCAACGGTAGATTGATCATCGAAAGGTATATCTTCTTATCCCTCTTTATATGAAATAACGATTAACGGATCCTACGGTTAAAAGGAAGTAGGCTAAAATTTTTATATTTCCGCTGCTATACCTTAGCCCTATTTCCAACACTTGGCCAGCAGCAGCAGTAGCAGCTTTACCTTTCTTCAAAGGTTGTCCAAAATTTAATGCTCTCAGCGAGGAAGCTGTGATCTCAGTTCATCGAGTCATCTCCTCACCTTCAAGATCAACCTTATAGTCAATGAGGATTCTGGTGATGAGTGATCCAAGCCGCATCGTGCCAGTGCTTCGAAGGAAACCAACAACGAGAAAGACCGGCATGTTGATGGGAGTGTACGTCAGCATATGCCATATAAAGCATTGCTCGAAATTAGTTGCTGATGTAGTGCAGTTGATCTTTGGGTAGATAAAATAGGTCAGCAAATAATGAGCCATCTTCTGGTGCTGACCCATTGATGAGGCTGAGACTTCTCCTGAGTGGCCCTCAGGTTTGCAGAAGTTTTGTTCATACCCAGTGCCATCCTGATCTCCCGATCTTCTCAGCCTTGCTCCCTCAGTTTTTAGCTTGAGAAGATTTCCTATGTAGAGAGGGTTGATGAAGATGGTTTTCTCTTTCACCACAGTGCACAGGTAGTCAGTGTTGTCATTTGCAACTTTGAGGTTGTGGTAGAATTCCCTCACAAGGTCAGGGTAAGTATAATCCCTAACTGAAAATAGTCCAGTCCATCCATTCTGTGAAATCCACTCGCAGAACGGTTGTTCATTTTGCACGAAGTTTTCTGAAACCCATCTTGAGGGCTCAACTTTCCATTCTTGTACGTTCTCAAAAACTTTAGAGTAGGTCCTGACCTTTACGGGTTTTCCTTGACCAGAGGTTTGGCCAGCTTTTCCTTTGCTCGGCGTAGGAGGATTTCCAGTAGGTGAAGGAAATTAAGGCTAAGGTATAGCAGCGGAAATATAAAATTTTTAGCCTATTTCCTTTTAACCATAGGATCCGTTAATCGTTATTTCATATAAAGAGGGATAAGAAGGAATACCTTTCGATGAACAATCTACCGTTGTTAAAGAAGCGCCCACAATTCTTCTCCGAGATTCCAACCACAAAGTTTAATACGGTGAGGCTAAGATGAAATCAACCCTTATGAGATGCAACCAAAATAGATTGCCTCTAACAAACCAACACAAGATCAAAGAGAAAGAGGGATGAATAAGATTAATCAATCGATGGAATGCCGTATGAATTCTAGTTCACGAACTTGGGAATAGAATTCTTTTCTCTCACTAATATAGCAATTTCGAAAATCACAAGTAGGGGGAGGGATAGGCTTAGTCGAAATTCATTAGGGGAGGGGTATATATATTAGCTTGTATCTAAACCCTAGTTAGATAGGAATATGTTACTTAATAGGAATCCAATTCGGAAAAGGATTCGTAATTATTATCTCACTATATATCTAATATATTTAGGATAATAATAAATAACCTAATTGGATAATAATAGGAGAATATTAATCTAATTAAAACTCCTAATTATATTATCTCTTAATTAATTTAATTCATAATCCTAATCAAATTAGGATTAATGGAATAAAATTAATTCCTTACTAATACATATAAATTTCGGCCCCCTCCTAGTATTTGTGTAACATCCCTAAAACCCTAACATATACATCTTCCCACATTCATATATGTTTTCATGATTGAATACATACATTTTAGATTTATCACATTGTCATTAGAAGTTTCATATGCATAATGCGATTACCGTGCGATTAGTAGACGATTAGTGTATCGTTAAGATGTAACGATTGGTTAATTGAGTTAGGACTTAAATGAATGAATGAATGAATTCATATGTCCTAAATTGATTAAGTTACACTTTAGGAGGGCTGAATTTGAGGTTTGTGAGCAAGCACGAGGTGTCACCCCAATATTAAGACAAAATACACCTCTTCATTTGCCAAATGATGTGCACAACTCATTCTTTATCTATTTCAGCCACAATTTCGACCAAAGCTTCAGAAAAACCTTCCTTGTTCATACCCTAAACCTCTCCAAAGAAAACTCTTCCAATTTCTTCCATTTTCGAGTCAAACAAGTCAAGTTAGGAAGCATACTAGGTGATAGACACGAGTTGAAGGTTAGTATGTTGTTTTAGCTTGTTTTCTATGAGTTTGAGATTCTGAAATACCTAGGTATGATCATAGGATTTGTTGTGGATGAGTTGTGATGGATTTTGTTGAGTTTTGGTGTTGTTTAAAGTGGTTATAGGTTGTCCAAATGAAAGATATGTATCAAGTGCCCTAAACAGAAATCTAGGGTACTGCTTTCAGTCATTTTGGAGCATGTTTTTCATATTGATATTGTTCGAATTTGAAGATACATAAAGAATAACATATGTTCCTATATGTGTTATGAAACCCTCTGTAAAATATGGGACTTTAATTCCATATATAGAGGAAGAAAACCTAGATGGATCATGACTGCCTCGAAATTGAATGTCATGTGAGGCAGCCATGTTGATGTAGCATTTTGAGGATCTTAAAGTCCGAATTGGAGAAAGTTTCTTTATACAAAAATGTTCCTAAATACTTGAAGTATATTTCTGTAAAAGGATTTGGCAATCCATTGTGTTTATTGTGAGCTAGGTTGAGTGAATTATGGTAGATGGAAATCTGAATAGTCTGTTTCTTGGCTGGAAACAGGACCGAATCATTTTGCATGCCATATATTGTGTAGAAGTGATATTAAAGTGAATTTTGGATATGTTATACCCATATATGTCTAGTTTCAGTAGGTTCAAGAATCAGGGTATTTGGATTAATATAGAGAAAGTTATGGCAGAATGTGTGCAAGTAGGTCATGTGATGATCTAAGACAAAAGGATTAGATTGCCTGAACTTTGTGGCATTAGTGTCTTGTAAATCATATAGCATTCCTTAGTTTCTATTTTCATTAAGTTTATGTTAAATCTAATTGTATCAATGTTATGTGACATTAGGAGGGCAAGGTGCAATGGAACGCACACCCGCTCGTGTTGAATAGATCGAACCAAGTGCGACGGTAAGCATATTGCTTATATATGTGTATGAATGTATTGTGCCTTGTGACTTGTTGAGTGTGAGATGTGGTGGAATCTGATGTGAATGATGTGGATAATGTTTGAGTGTTTATGATACGTCATGATTGATAAGAAAGTGTTATGATTGAGTATGTTGCAGTGTTATGCGTAAATACGGCATGTTAAGCCTTGTGCACATACTGGAACTGAATAATGGTTGTTCATTTGCCAAATGATGTGCACAACTCATTCTTTATCTATTTCAGCCACAATTTCGACCAAAGCTTCAGCAAAACCTTCCTTGTTCATACCCTAAACCTCTCCAAAGAAAACTCTTCCAATTTCTTCCATTTTCGAGTCAAACAAGTCAAGTTAGGAAGCATACTAGGTGATAGACACGAGTTGAAGGTTAGTATGTTGTTTTAGCTTGTTTTCTATGAGTTTGAGATTCTGAAATACCTAGGTATGATCATAGGATTTGTTGTGGATGAGTTGTGATGGATTTTGTTGAGTTTTGGTGTTGTTTAAAGTGGTTATAGGTTGTCCAAATGAAAGATATGTATCAAGTGCCCTAAACAGAAATCTAGGGTACTGCTTTCAGTCATTTTGGAGCATGTTTTTCATATTGATATTGTTCGAATTTGAAGATACATAAAGAATAACATATGTTCCTATATGTGTTATGAAACCCTCTGTAAAATATGGGACTTTAATTCCATATATAGAGGAAGAAAACCTAGATGGATCATGACTGCCTCGAAATTGAATGTCATGTGAGGCAGCCATGTTGATGTAGCATTTTGAGGATCTTAAAGTCCGAATTGGAGAAAGTTTCTTTATACAAAAATGTTCCTAAATACTTGAAGTATATTTCTGTAAAAGGATTTGGCAATCCATTGTGTTTATTGTGAGCTAGGTTGAGTGAATTATGGTAGATGGAAATCTGAATAGTCTGTTTCTTGGCTGGAAACAGGACCGAATCATTTTGCATGCCATATATTGTGTAGAAGTGATATTAAAGTGAATTTTGGATATGTTATACCCATATATGTCTAGTTTCAGTAGGTTCAAGAATCAGGGTATTTGGATTAATATAGAGAAAGTTATGGCAGAATGTGTGCAAGTAGGTCATGTGATGATCTAAGACAAAAGGATTAGATTGCCTGAACTTTGTGGCATTAGTGTCTTGTAAATCATATAGCATTCCTTAGTTTCTATTTTCATTAAGTTTATGTTAAATCTAATTGTATCAATGTTATGTGACATTAGGAGGGCAAGGTGCAATGGAACGCACACCCGCTCGTGTTGAATAGATCGAACCAAGTGCGACGGTAAGCATATTGCTTATATATGTGTATGAATGTATTGTGCCTTGTGACTTGTTGAGTGTGAGATGTGGTGGAATCTGATGTGAATGATGTGGATAATGTTTGAGTGTTTATGATACGTCATGATTGATAAGAAAGTGTTATGATTGAGTATGTTGCAGTGTTATGCGTAAATACGGCATGTTAAGCCTTGTGCACATACTGGAACTGAATAATGGTTGTTCATTTGCCAAATGATGTGCACAACTCATTCTTTATCTATTTCAGCCACAATTTCGACCAAAGCTTCAGCAAAACCTTCCTTGTTCATACCCTAAACCTCTCCAAAGAAAACTCTTCCAATTTCTTCCATTTTCGAGTCAAACAAGTCAAGTTAGGAAGCATACTAGGTGATAGACACGAGTTGAAGGTTAGTATGTTGTTTTAGCTTGTTTTCTATGAGTTTGAGATTCTGAAATACCTAGGTATGATCATAGGATTTGTTGTGGATGAGTTGTGATGGATTTTGTTGAGTTTTGGTGTTGTTTAAAGTGGTTATAGGTTGTCCAAATGAAAGATATGTATCAAGTGCCCTAAACAGAAATCTAGGGTACTGCTTTCAGTCATTTTGGAGCATGTTTTTCATATTGATATTGTTCGAATTTGAAGATACATAAAGAATAACATATGTTCCTATATGTGTTATGAAACCCTCTGTAAAATATGGGACTTTAATTCCATATATAGAGGAAGAAAACCTAGATGGATCATGACTGCCTCGAAATTGAATGTCATGTGAGGCAGCCATGTTGATGTAGCATTTTGAGGATCTTAAAGTCCGAATTGGAGAAAGTTTCTTTATACAAAAATGTTCCTAAATACTTGAAGTATATTTCTGTAAAAGGATTTGGCAATCCATTGTGTTTATTGTGAGCTAGGTTGAGTGAATTATGGTAGATGGAAATCTGAATAGTCTGTTTCTTGGCTGGAAACAGGACCGAATCATTTTGCATGCCATATATTGTGTAGAAGTGATATTAAAGTGAATTTTGGATATGTTATACCCATATATGTCTAGTTTCAGTAGGTTCAAGAATCAGGGTATTTGGATTAATATAGAGAAAGTTATGGCAGAATGTGTGCAAGTAGGTCATGTGATGATCTAAGACAAAAGGATTAGATTGCCTGAACTTTGTGGCATTAGTGTCTTGTAAATCATATAGCATTCCTTAGTTTCTATTTTCATTAAGTTTATGTTAAATCTAATTGTATCAATGTTATGTGACATTAGGAGGGCAAGGTGCAATGGAACGCACACCCGCTCGTGTTGAATAGATCGAACCAAGTGCGACGGTAAGCATATTGCTTATATATGTGTATGAATGTATTGTGCCTTGTGACTTGTTGAGTGTGAGATGTGGTGGAATCTGATGTGAATGATGTGGATAATGTTTGAGTGTTTATGATACGTCATGATTGATAAGAAAGTGTTATGATTGAGTATGTTGCAGTGTTATGCGTAAATACGGCATGTTAAGCCTTGTGCACATACTGGAACTGAATAATGGTTGTTCATTTGCCAAATGATGTGCACAACTCATTCTTTATCTATTTCAGCCACAATTTCGACCAAAGCTTCAGCAAAACCTTCCTTGTTCATACCCTAAACCTCTCCAAAGAAAACTCTTCCAATTTCTTCCATTTTCGAGTCAAACAAGTCAAGTTAGGAAGCATACTAGGTGATAGACACGAGTTGAAGGTTAGTATGTTGTTTTAGCTTGTTTTCTATGAGTTTGAGATTCTGAAATACCTAGGTATGATCATAGGATTTGTTGTGGATGAGTTGTGATGGATTTTGTTGAGTTTTGGTGTTGTTTAAAGTGGTTATAGGTTGTCCAAATGAAAGATATGTATCAAGTGCCCTAAACAGAAATCTAGGGTACTGCTTTCAGTCATTTTGGAGCATGTTTTTCATATTGATATTGTTCGAATTTGAAGATACATAAAGAATAACATATGTTCCTATATGTGTTATGAAACCCTCTGTAAAATATGGGACTTTAATTCCATATATAGAGGAAGAAAACCTAGATGGATCATGACTGCCTCGAAATTGAATGTCATGTGAGGCAGCCATGTTGATGTAGCATTTTGAGGATCTTAAAGTCCGAATTGGAGAAAGTTTCTTTATACAAAAATGTTCCTAAATACTTGAAGTATATTTCTGTAAAAGGATTTGGCAATCCATTGTGTTTATTGTGAGCTAGGTTGAGTGAATTATGGTAGATGGAAATCTGAATAGTCTGTTTCTTGGCTGGAAACAGGACCGAATCATTTTGCATGCCATATATTGTGTAGAAGTGATATTAAAGTGAATTTTGGATATGTTATACCCATATATGTCTAGTTTCAGTAGGTTCAAGAATCAGGGTATTTGGATTAATATAGAGAAAGTTATGGCAGAATGTGTGCAAGTAGGTCATGTGATGATCTAAGACAAAAGGATTAGATTGCCTGAACTTTGTGGCATTAGTGTCTTGTAAATCATATAGCATTCCTTAGTTTCTATTTTCATTAAGTTTATGTTAAATCTAATTGTATCAATGTTATGTGACATTAGGAGGGCAAGGTGCAATGGAACGCACACCCGCTCGTGTTGAATAGATCGAACCAAGTGCGACGGTAAGCATATTGCTTATATATGTGTATGAATGTATTGTGCCTTGTGACTTGTTGAGTGTGAGATGTGGTGGAATCTGATGTGAATGATGTGGATAATGTTTGAGTGTTTATGATACGTCATGATTGATAAGAAAGTGTTATGATTGAGTATGTTGCAGTGTTATGCGTAAATACGGCATGTTAAGCCTTGTGCACATACTGGAACTGAATAATGGTTGTTCATTTGCCAAATGATGTGCACAACTCATTCTTTATCTATTTCAGCCACAATTTCGACCAAAGCTTCAGCAAAACCTTCCTTGTTCATACCCTAAACCTCTCCAAAGAAAACTCTTCCAATTTCTTCCATTTTCGAGTCAAACAAGTCAAGTTAGGAAGCATACTAGGTGATAGACACGAGTTGAAGGTTAGTATGTTGTTTTAGCTTGTTTTCTATGAGTTTGAGATTCTGAAATACCTAGGTATGATCATAGGATTTGTTGTGGATGAGTTGTGATGGATTTTGTTGAGTTTTGGTGTTGTTTAAAGTGGTTATAGGTTGTCCAAATGAAAGATATGTATCAAGTGCCCTAAACAGAAATCTAGGGTACTGCTTTCAGTCATTTTGGAGCATGTTTTTCATATTGATATTGTTCGAATTTGAAGATACATAAAGAATAACATATGTTCCTATATGTGTTATGAAACCCTCTGTAAAATATGGGACTTTAATTCCATATATAGAGGAAGAAAACCTAGATGGATCATGACTGCCTCGAAATTGAATGTCATGTGAGGCAGCCATGTTGATGTAGCATTTTGAGGATCTTAAAGTCCGAATTGGAGAAAGTTTCTTTATACAAAAATGTTCCTAAATACTTGAAGTATATTTCTGTAAAAGGATTTGGCAATCCATTGTGTTTATTGTGAGCTAGGTTGAGTGAATTATGGTAGATGGAAATCTGAATAGTCTGTTTCTTGGCTGGAAACAGGACCGAATCATTTTGCATGCCATATATTGTGTAGAAGTGATATTAAAGTGAATTTTGGATATGTTATACCCATATATGTCTAGTTTCAGTAGGTTCAAGAATCAGGGTATTTGGATTAATATAGAGAAAGTTATGGCAGAATGTGTGCAAGTAGGTCATGTGATGATCTAAGACAAAAGGATTAGATTGCCTGAACTTTGTGGCATTAGTGTCTTGTAAATCATATAGCATTCCTTAGTTTCTATTTTCATTAAGTTTATGTTAAATCTAATTGTATCAATGTTATGTGACATTAGGAGGGCAAGGTGCAATGGAACGCACACCCGCTCGTGTTGAATAGATCGAACCAAGTGCGACGGTAAGCATATTGCTTATATATGTGTATGAATGTATTGTGCCTTGTGACTTGTTGAGTGTGAGATGTGGTGGAATCTGATGTGAATGATGTGGATAATGTTTGAGTGTTTATGATACGTCATGATTGATAAGAAAGTGTTATGATTGAGTATGTTGCAGTGTTATGCGTAAATACGGCATGTTAAGCCTTGTGCACATACTGGAACTGAATAATGGTTGTTCATTTGCCAAATGATGTGCACAACTCATTCTTTATCTATTTCAGCCACAATTTCGACCAAAGCTTCAGCAAAACCTTCCTTGTTCATACCCTAAACCTCTCCAAAGAAAACTCTTCCAATTTCTTCCATTTTCGAGTCAAACAAGTCAAGTTAGGAAGCATACTAGGTGATAGACACGAGTTGAAGGTTAGTATGTTGTTTTAGCTTGTTTTCTATGAGTTTGAGATTCTGAAATACCTAGGTATGATCATAGGATTTGTTGTGGATGAGTTGTGATGGATTTTGTTGAGTTTTGGTGTTGTTTAAAGTGGTTATAGGTTGTCCAAATGAAAGATATGTATCAAGTGCCCTAAACAGAAATCTAGGGTACTGCTTTCAGTCATTTTGGAGCATGTTTTTCATATTGATATTGTTCGAATTTGAAGATACATAAAGAATAACATATGTTCCTATATGTGTTATGAAACCCTCTGTAAAATATGGGACTTTAATTCCATATATAGAGGAAGAAAACCTAGATGGATCATGACTGCCTCGAAATTGAATGTCATGTGAGGCAGCCATGTTGATGTAGCATTTTGAGGATCTTAAAGTCCGAATTGGAGAAAGTTTCTTTATACAAAAATGTTCCTAAATACTTGAAGTATATTTCTGTAAAAGGATTTGGCAATCCATTGTGTTTATTGTGAGCTAGGTTGAGTGAATTATGGTAGATGGAAATCTGAATAGTCTGTTTCTTGGCTGGAAACAGGACCGAATCATTTTGCATGCCATATATTGTGTAGAAGTGATATTAAAGTGAATTTTGGATATGTTATACCCATATATGTCTAGTTTCAGTAGGTTCAAGAATCAGGGTATTTGGATTAATATAGAGAAAGTTATGGCAGAATGTGTGCAAGTAGGTCATGTGATGATCTAAGACAAAAGGATTAGATTGCCTGAACTTTGTGGCATTAGTGTCTTGTAAATCATATAGCATTCCTTAGTTTCTATTTTCATTAAGTTTATGTTAAATCTAATTGTATCAATGTTATGTGACATTAGGAGGGCAAGGTGCAATGGAACGCACACCCGCTCGTGTTGAATAGATCGAACCAAGTGCGACGGTAAGCATATTGCTTATATATGTGTATGAATGTATTGTGCCTTGTGACTTGTTGAGTGTGAGATGTGGTGGAATCTGATGTGAATGATGTGGATAATGTTTGAGTGTTTATGATACGTCATGATTGATAAGAAAGTGTTATGATTGAGTATGTTGCAGTGTTATGCGTAAATACGGCATGTTAAGCCTTGTGCACATACTGGAACTGAATAATGGTTGTTCATTTGCCAAATGATGTGCACAACTCATTCTTTATCTATTTCAGCCACAATTTCGACCAAAGCTTCAGCAAAACCTTCCTTGTTCATACCCTAAACCTCTCCAAAGAAAACTCTTCCAATTTCTTCCATTTTCGAGTCAAACAAGTCAAGTTAGGAAGCATACTAGGTGATAGACACGAGTTGAAGGTTAGTATGTTGTTTTAGCTTGTTTTCTATGAGTTTGAGATTCTGAAATACCTAGGTATGATCATAGGATTTGTTGTGGATGAGTTGTGATGGATTTTGTTGAGTTTTGGTGTTGTTTAAAGTGGTTATAGGTTGTCCAAATGAAAGATATGTATCAAGTGCCCTAAACAGAAATCTAGGGTACTGCTTTCAGTCATTTTGGAGCATGTTTTTCATATTGATATTGTTCGAATTTGAAGATACATAAAGAATAACATATGTTCCTATATGTGTTATGAAACCCTCTGTAAAATATGGGACTTTAATTCCATATATAGAGGAAGAAAACCTAGATGGATCATGACTGCCTCGAAATTGAATGTCATGTGAGGCAGCCATGTTGATGTAGCATTTTGAGGATCTTAAAGTCCGAATTGGAGAAAGTTTCTTTATACAAAAATGTTCCTAAATACTTGAAGTATATTTCTGTAAAAGGATTTGGCAATCCATTGTGTTTATTGTGAGCTAGGTTGAGTGAATTATGGTAGATGGAAATCTGAATAGTCTGTTTCTTGGCTGGAAACAGGACCGAATCATTTTGCATGCCATATATTGTGTAGAAGTGATATTAAAGTGAATTTTGGATATGTTATACCCATATATGTCTAGTTTCAGTAGGTTCAAGAATCAGGGTATTTGGATTAATATAGAGAAAGTTATGGCAGAATGTGTGCAAGTAGGTCATGTGATGATCTAAGACAAAAGGATTAGATTGCCTGAACTTTGTGGCATTAGTGTCTTGTAAATCATATAGCATTCCTTAGTTTCTATTTTCATTAAGTTTATGTTAAATCTAATTGTATCAATGTTATGTGACATTAGGAGGGCAAGGTGCAATGGAACGCACACCCGCTCGTGTTGAATAGATCGAACCAAGTGCGACGGTAAGCATATTGCTTATATATGTGTATGAATGTATTGTGCCTTGTGACTTGTTGAGTGTGAGATGTGGTGGAATCTGATGTGAATGATGTGGATAATGTTTGAGTGTTTATGATACGTCATGATTGATAAGAAAGTGTTATGATTGAGTATGTTGCAGTGTTATGCGTAAATACGGCATGTTAAGCCTTGTGCACATACTGGAACTGAATAATGGTTGTTCATTTGCCAAATGATGTGCACAACTCATTCTTTATCTATTTCAGCCACAATTTCGACCAAAGCTTCAGCAAAACCTTCCTTGTTCATACCCTAAACCTCTCCAAAGAAAACTCTTCCAATTTCTTCCATTTTCGAGTCAAACAAGTCAAGTTAGGAAGCATACTAGGTGATAGACACGAGTTGAAGGTTAGTATGTTGTTTTAGCTTGTTTTCTATGAGTTTGAGATTCTGAAATACCTAGGTATGATCATAGGATTTGTTGTGGATGAGTTGTGATGGATTTTGTTGAGTTTTGGTGTTGTTTAAAGTGGTTATAGGTTGTCCAAATGAAAGATATGTATCAAGTGCCCTAAACAGAAATCTAGGGTACTGCTTTCAGTCATTTTGGAGCATGTTTTTCATATTGATATTGTTCGAATTTGAAGATACATAAAGAATAACATATGTTCCTATATGTGTTATGAAACCCTCTGTAAAATATGGGACTTTAATTCCATATATAGAGGAAGAAAACCTAGATGGATCATGACTGCCTCGAAATTGAATGTCATGTGAGGCAGCCATGTTGATGTAGCATTTTGAGGATCTTAAAGTCCGAATTGGAGAAAGTTTCTTTATACAAAAATGTTCCTAAATACTTGAAGTATATTTCTGTAAAAGGATTTGGCAATCCATTGTGTTTATTGTGAGCTAGGTTGAGTGAATTATGGTAGATGGAAATCTGAATAGTCTGTTTCTTGGCTGGAAACAGGACCGAATCATTTTGCATGCCATATATTGTGTAGAAGTGATATTAAAGTGAATTTTGGATATGTTATACCCATATATGTCTAGTTTCAGTAGGTTCAAGAATCAGGGTATTTGGATTAATATAGAGAAAGTTATGGCAGAATGTGTGCAAGTAGGTAATGTGATGATCTAAGACAAAAGGATTAGATTGCCTGAACTTTGTGGCATTAGTGTCTTGTAAATCATATAGCATTCCTTAGTTTCTATTTTCATTAAGTTTATGTTAAATCTAATTGTATCAATGTTATGTGACATTAGGAGGGCAAGGTGCAATGGAACGCACACCCGCTCGTGTTGAATAGATCGAACCAAGTGCGACGGTAAGCATATTGCTTATATATGTGTATGAATGTATTGTGCCTTGTGACTTGTTGAGTGTGAGATGTGGTGGAATCTGATGTGAATGATGTGGATAATGTTTGAGTGTTTATGATACGTCATGATTGATAAGAAAGTGTTATGATTGAGTATGTTGCAGTGTTATGCGTAAATACGGCATGTTAAGCCTTGTGCACATACTGGAACTGAATAATGGTTGTTCATTTGCCAAATGATGTGCACAACTCATTCTTTATCTATTTCAGCCACAATTTCGACCAAAGCTTCAGCAAAACCTTCCTTGTTCATACCCTAAACCTCTCCAAAGAAAACTCTTCCAATTTCTTCCATTTTCGAGTCAAACAAGTCAAGTTAGGAAGCATACTAGGTGATAGACACGAGTTGAAGGTTAGTATGTTGTTTTAGCTTGTTTTCTATGAGTTTGAGATTCTGAAATACCTAGGTATGATCATAGGATTTGTTGTGGATGAGTTGTGATGGATTTTGTTGAGTTTTGGTGTTGTTTAAAGTGGTTATAGGTTGTCCAAATGAAAGATATGTATCAAGTGCCCTAAACAGAAATCTAGGGTACTGCTTTCAGTCATTTTGGAGCATGTTTTTCATATTGATATTGTTCGAATTTGAAGATACATAAAGAATAACATATGTTCCTATATGTGTTATGAAACCCTCTGTAAAATATGGGACTTTAATTCCATATATAGAGGAAGAAAACCTAGATGGATCATGACTGCCTCGAAATTGAATGTCATGTGAGGCAGCCATGTTGATGTAGCATTTTGAGGATCTTAAAGTCCGAATTGGAGAAAGTTTCTTTATACAAAAATGTTCCTAAATACTTGAAGTATATTTCTGTAAAAGGATTTGGCAATCCATTGTGTTTATTGTGAGCTAGGTTGAGTGAATTATGGTAGATGGAAATCTGAATAGTCTGTTTCTTGGCTGGAAACAGGACCGAATCATTTTGCATGCCATATATTGTGTAGAAGTGATATTAAAGTGAATTTTGGATATGTTATACCCATATATGTCTAGTTTCAGTAGGTTCAAGAATCAGGGTATTTGGATTAATATAGAGAAAGTTATGGCAGAATGTGTGCAAGTAGGTCATGTGATGATCTAAGACAAAAGGATTAGATTGCCTGAACTTTGTGGCATTAGTGTCTTGTAAATCATATAGCATTCCTTAGTTTCTATTTTCATTAAGTTTATGTTAAATCTAATTGTATCAATGTTATGTGACATTAGGAGGGCAAGGTGCAATGGAACGCACACCCGCTCGTGTTGAATAGATCGAACCAAGTGCGACGGTAAGCATATTGCTTATATATGTGTATGAATGTATTGTGCCTTGTGACTTGTTGAGTGTGAGATGTGGTGGAATCTGATGTGAATGATGTGGATAATGTTTGAGTGTTTATGATACGTCATGATTGATAAGAAAGTGTTATGATTGAGTATGTTGCAGTGTTATGCGTAAATACGGCATGTTAAGCCTTGTGCACATACTGGAACTGAATAATGGTTGTTCATTTGCCAAATGATGTGCACAACTCATTCTTTATCTATTTCAGCCACAATTTCGACCAAAGCTTCAGCAAAACCTTCCTTGTTCATACCCTAAACCTCTCCAAAGAAAACTCTTCCAATTTCTTCCATTTTCGAGTCAAACAAGTCAAGTTAGGAAGCATACTAGGTGATAGACACGAGTTGAAGGTTAGTATGTTGTTTTAGCTTGTTTTCTATGAGTTTGAGATTCTGAAATACCTAGGTATGATCATAGGATTTGTTGTGGATGAGTTGTGATGGATTTTGTTGAGTTTTGGTGTTGTTTAAAGTGGTTATAGGTTGTCCAAATGAAAGATATGTATCAAGTGCCCTAAACAGAAATCTAGGGTACTGCTTTCAGTCATTTTGGAGCATGTTTTTCATATTGATATTGTTCGAATTTGAAGATACATAAAGAATAACATATGTTCCTATATGTGTTATGAAACCCTCTGTAAAATATGGGACTTTAATTCCATATATAGAGGAAGAAAACCTAGATGGATCATGACTGCCTCGAAATTGAATGTCATGTGAGGCAGCCATGTTGATGTAGCATTTTGAGGATCTTAAAGTCCGAATTGGAGAAAGTTTCTTTATACAAAAATGTTCCTAAATACTTGAAGTATATTTCTGTAAAAGGATTTGGCAATCCATTGTGTTTATTGTGAGCTAGGTTGAGTGAATTATGGTAGATGGAAATCTGAATAGTCTGTTTCTTGGCTGGAAACAGGACCGAATCATTTTGCATGCCATATATTGTGTAGAAGTGATATTAAAGTGAATTTTGGATATGTTATACCCATATATGTCTAGTTTCAGTAGGTTCAAGAATCAGGGTATTTGGATTAATATAGAGAAAGTTATGGCAGAATGTGTGCAAGTAGGTCATGTGATGATCTAAGACAAAAGGATTAGATTGCCTGAACTTTGTGGCATTAGTGTCTTGTAAATCATATAGCATTCCTTAGTTTCTATTTTCATTAAGTTTATGTTAAATCTAATTGTATCAATGTTATGTGACATTAGGAGGGCAAGGTGCAATGGAACGCACACCCGCTCGTGTTGAATAGATCGAACCAAGTGCGACGGTAAGCATATTGCTTATATATGTGTATGAATGTATTGTGCCTTGTGACTTGTTGAGTGTGAGATGTGGTGGAATCTGATGTGAATGATGTGGATAATGTTTGAGTGTTTATGATACGTCATGATTGATAAGAAAGTGTTATGATTGAGTATGTTGCAGTGTTATGCGTAAATACGGCATGTTAAGCCTTGTGCACATACTGGAACTGAATAATGGTTGTTCATTTGCCAAATGATGTGCACAACTCATTCTTTATCTATTTCAGCCACAATTTCGACCAAAGCTTCAGCAAAACCTTCCTTGTTCATACCCTAAACCTCTCCAAAGAAAACTCTTCCAATTTCTTCCATTTTCGAGTCAAACAAGTCAAGTTAGGAAGCATACTAGGTGATAGACACGAGTTGAAGGTTAGTATGTTGTTTTAGCTTGTTTTCTATGAGTTTGAGATTCTGAAATACCTAGGTATGATCATAGGATTTGTTGTGGATGAGTTGTGATGGATTTTGTTGAGTTTTGGTGTTGTTTAAAGTGGTTATAGGTTGTCCAAATGAAAGATATGTATCAAGTGCCCTAAACAGAAATCTAGGGTACTGCTTTCAGTCATTTTGGAGCATGTTTTTCATATTGATATTGTTCGAATTTGAAGATACATAAAGAATAACATATGTTCCTATATGTGTTATGAAACCCTCTGTAAAATATGGGACTTTAATTCCATATATAGAGGAAGAAAACCTAGATGGATCATGACTGCCTCGAAATTGAATGTCATGTGAGGCAGCCATGTTGATGTAGCATTTTGAGGATCTTAAAGTCCGAATTGGAGAAAGTTTCTTTATACAAAAATGTTCCTAAATACTTGAAGTATATTTCTGTAAAAGGATTTGGCAATCCATTGTGTTTATTGTGAGCTAGGTTGAGTGAATTATGGTAGATGGAAATCTGAATAGTCTGTTTCTTGGCTGGAAACAGGACCGAATCATTTTGCATGCCATATATTGTGTAGAAGTGATATTAAAGTGAATTTTGGATATGTTATACCCATATATGTCTAGTTTCAGTAGGTTCAAGAATCAGGGTATTTGGATTAATATAGAGAAAGTTATGGCAGAATGTGTGCAAGTAGGTCATGTGATGATCTAAGACAAAAGGATTAGATTGCCTGAACTTTGTGGCATTAGTGTCTTGTAAATCATATAGCATTCCTTAGTTTCTATTTTCATTAAGTTTATGTTAAATCTAATTGTATCAATGTTATGTGACATTAGGAGGGCAAGGTGCAATGGAACGCACACCCGCTCGTGTTGAATAGATCGAACCAAGTGCGACGGTAAGCATATTGCTTATATATGTGTATGAATGTATTGTGCCTTGTGACTTGTTGAGTGTGAGATGTGGTGGAATCTGATGTGAATGATGTGGATAATGTTTGAGTGTTTATGATACGTCATGATTGATAAGAAAGTGTTATGATTGAGTATGTTGCAGTGTTATGCGTAAATACGGCATGTTAAGCCTTGTGCACATACTGGAACTGAATAATGGTTGGATTATAAATGAATATGAGCTTGCTTAGATGGATATGTGAAATGGTCCAAGTTGAGAGTGCTATCCGAATATTGTGAGCCGGAAGCACATGTGTTGAGATATATGAGTACGTGAGTGAGTGTAACTCCTCCGTAGCACAGATGATTGTATTCCGAATTTAGTGAGCCGGAATACAGATTGGGCCCAAGGACCATTTTATATATATTGTCTAAGTATAGCAAGGCCTTTCTAAAATCAGTATTACTATTCTAAATGAATAAATTCTAACTTGGTACTGATGACCTATTTTGGTTTGTGCTCTTTACATTACTTGTATATACATATATGTGTAATATGTTTATTGAGTAGGCAGCTCACCCCTTGCCAACAGATTTTACAGGTTAGGTGGAGTTCTTCTTGCTTAAGGTCGCACCAGCAGTGTCAGTCCATTCTCATCTAAGCATTTTGGAGTCTTGTGAATGTACTTTTGTTTTGTAAATCCTCTGTGTAGGATAATGACTTAAACGTGTATTGTAAATTATAAATGCTTTCTCTTATGTATAATATGTAAAATTTATATGAGATTGAAGTTTATATGATTGAGAATTGAAAACATGTCTATGACTGATATTGTGTGAGATATCATGTGATCCAAATGAAGGGGTTACAATTTGGGCCTTACTGGGCTTAATTGGGCTTCCATCTATTAATCATATCCATCTCTCTTTTGGTTCCAAGTCTTATGTGTGATCCATTAGGTCCTTACTACTTCTGGCCGTATGCAACCTATTAAATTAATTTCTTCAAGAATTATATTTAATCTCTTGCATAACGGAATGATGTACAGAGCATGTTATTGGCAAGTCCGTAATCATTCCCCCAGAGTTCGTTAAGAAGACAGGTTGATTCTGTCGTTAACCCTTCCGTATTAGTTACGGTATAATACGATCCTTTATCAACTACATCCTTGAACTGAATCTTATGACTATGGGTAATGTCAAGTCACATATAGCGAGACGTTCGTTTTACTTGTTATTGGCTGAGTCAACTCAAAAAGATAGGTTAAGTGAAATCCGAATTTCTACTCTTAAGCTATCACCTTGCAAGGGTTTAGAGTCGAGTCTTCCACAAGCGATCCTTGGATGTATCTCCCATTAATCGGGAGTGATAAATGCTCAATCCAATGTATAACTACCCTGAAATTACTTCCTGTGACACCCAACCTTTGCAGTTCACACCCCAGAGTCATCTCTGTTAAGGATCGTGGGACCACAGGATCAAAGTCTCACATTCAATAATTCAGGATGACCAATTAACATTCCTTTGAGTCTGAGGATTAGTTATACCTATTAATACCAATGAGATGAAAAGTTGACAAGGATGAATCTACCCATCCTGTTATCTCAAGTCGGATCCCCAATCCTAATGAACAACGTTTCACCGGATCTATGTAACTGTCCAGATATCTATATATGTGAAGCTTGTGAGATCAGCTTTCTGTCGGACAGAAGACATTGTTACATACAAGTCTCAACTGTGATATATCAATCCTAAATATATCACTTGACTTGGGGTGGTTTTAAGTTTATTATAAAGTTTTGTCTCACTTCATGCTTGTATGAACACTTTATAATCACTTTAAACAAACTTACGGATTTCCTTTTATTAGACTTTATTTAGTGCTTAAAAGGGATTGCCTTTATATAGTTATAAAACATATATCTCATTAAAACAAATGATATAAAGAACAATTCATTTACAATAAGTTTGTATCCTGCAACAATTGACTATAGGACACAAAACCCCAACAGTAGGTTCAGCGGAGCTAGACTTTTGGTGGCCGGCACCGGAAACGTTGTAGGAAATCTTAGTCATTGTTGAGGATGGGAAGGTTTAGAAGGATTTTGAGAGAGAAAGAGTTTCTTTGCCTTAGAATTTGATTAAGCGTAAAGAATAAAAGATGGGGAATTACCCATTATTTATAGATGGAATGAGCGGTGTGGATTTAATCGAATCCATGTGTCAGTTTTGCCTTGGGATTGTGTACCGACAAAGATCCTGGCATTTATGACACATACGGCGAATACATCATCCTAGGGCTATACGCGTGCTATTGCATTTATGCTAACGGATCTAACACTCAGCGTTCAGAATGTCAAGCGTTTGATATTCTGAGTGGTCAGTATTGCATTTACGGATGATTTCTAAGTTTAAAACTAACTTACTCAGTATGCAAGTTTGCTCAGTATTTGCTGTTTAATAAAATTTCAATGAGTACACAGCAACGACAATCATTCAGCATAGTAATTCACTCAGCATGCATATACATTTAGTTCAGGAATTTACTAAAGAGGATTGAACATACCAATAGCTTCTCTCAGTATGCTGAACTGCTCACGAGCCAGTGGCTTCGTGAAGATATCCGCAAGCTGTTCGTCCGTTGGGACAAAGGTCAGCTTGATCTCACCCTTGAGTACATGGTCTCTAATGAAGTGATGTCTGATGCTGACATGCTTCATTCTGCTGTGTTGAATTGGGTTCTTTGAAAGATCAATTGCACTTTTGTTGTCACATTTGACTTCAATTGTCTTCGTTTGAACACCATAGTCTTCAAGCTGTTGCTTAATCCATAGGACTTGAGCAACACAATGACCAGCAGCAATGTACTCAGCTTCAGTGGTAGACAAGGCTACTGACGCCTGCTTTTTTGCTGAACCAGGATACAAGATAGCTTCCTAAGAAGTGACATCCTCCAGAGGTGCTTTTACGTTCTAGCTTATCCCGTCCATAGTCAGCGTCAGTGTATCCGATGAGTGTAAAATCATGAGTATTTGGATACCATAAACCTGCGTTCACTGAGCTTTGCAAATATCTAAGGATTATTTTTACAGCAATGTAATGAGATTCCTTAGGGTTAGATTGATATCTAGCACAGTAGCATACTGAAAACTGAATGTCCGGTCTACTGGCTGTTAAGTAAAGTAGAGAGCCTATCATACCTCGATATAATTTGCTATCTACTGACTTACCATTCTCGTCAGCGCAGAGGACAGTGTCAGTGCCCATAGGAGTGGATATTGGCTTGCAATTTTCCAAATCATATTTCTTTAATATCTCCTTGGCATATTTGGCTTGACTGATGAATATGCCATTCTTTCCTTGTTTAATTTGAAGACCGAGGAAGAAGTTGAGTTCTCCCATCATGGACATTTCAAACTCAGTCTGCATTTGTTTGCTAAACTCCTTGCACATTGATTCATTAGTTGCACCAAATATTATATCATCAACATAAATTTGGGCCAGCAGGGTATCTTTACCATTTTTCTTAATGAATAAGGTTGTATCAGCTTTGCCCCTGACGTAATTTCTAGTCAGCAGGAAACTGGCCAGACTCTCATACCAAGCACGTGGTGCTTGCTTGAGGCCGTATAGAGCCTTTTTGAGTTTATAAACGTGGTTAGGGAATTTATGGTCCTCAAAACCTGGAGGTTGATTAACATAAACCTCCTCGTTTATAACTCCATTAAGAAATGCACTTTTGACATCCATTTGGAATAACTTAAAGTTCATGTAAGATGCATATGCACATAGAATTCTAATTGCCTCTAGCCTTGCCACTGGGGCAAAGGTCTCACCGTAGTTAATACCTTCTTGCTGACTGTAGCCCTGAGCTACAAGCCTTGCTTTGTTCCTGACTACATTCCCTTGTTCATCCATCTTGTTTCTGAAGACCCATCTTGTTCCGATGGTCTTTTGACTCTTTGGATGAGGCACTAGCTCCCATACATCGTTTCTTCTGAATTGATCGAGCTCCTCTTGCATTGCGTTCATCCAGAATTCATCGTACGCAGCTTCAGCGAAATTCTTCGGTTCTTGAACTGAGACGAAAGCAACATTGCTGAGGTACTTCCTGAGTTGATTCCTCGTCATCAGGGTATTCCCAGCAGAATCAAGGATCGCACTCTCTGAGTGCCCTCTTGGGATCCTTATCTCTTTAGGTAGATTCATGTCTTGTGCTGTTTTTGTTTCAACAATCTCTGTAGAAGTAGATGGGTCAGTGAAAGTAATCTTAGGTTCACTCTTACTCTTGGTCAGCCTTTTGGTGAATGACTCAGTAGCTGGTTCTTGGTCAGCGGTGGTTACTGAGTGTGGATCATCTTCGGTCAGCGGCTGGTATCTACCTGCAGGGTCAGTTTCGTCGAACTCTACATGTACTGACTCTTCTAAAACTTGAGTTCGCTTATTAAAAACTCTGTATGCTTTGCTGTTTGTTGAGTAGCCCAAAAAGATAGCCTCGTCAGCTTTTGAATCAAACTTTGCTAAGCTATCTTTGGTATTTAAAATAAAACATCTACAGCCAAAGGCACGAAAGTATCCAATATTGGGCTTTCGTCCTTTCCAAAGTTCATAGGGGGTTTTCTTGAGTATAGGTCTAACTAGAGCCCTATTAAGAATATAGCATGTTGTGTTAACAGCCTCTCCCCAAAAATACTTTGGAAGCCTATGCTCATCCAACATTGTCCTGACTATTTCAACCAGAGTTCTGTTCTTCCTTTCTACAACCCCATTTTGCTGAGGTGTTCTAGGAGCAGAAAAATTATGGTCAATGCCGATGGCTTCCCAGAATTCAACAAACTTTTGGTTTTTGAATTCTCCACCATTATCACTACGGATGTGAGCTGATTTTAGGTCTTTTTCATTTTCAATTTTTCTAACCAAATTTGAAAATGTCTCAAAGGTCTCATCCTTGCTGGTCAGCAAGATAACCCACGTATACCGAGAGAAGTCATCTACAATGACCAAGGAAAATCTTTTTCCACCCAGACTCAGCGGCTGGACTGGACCAAAGAGATCCAAGTGTAGCAACTCTAACGGACGTTTAGTTGAGACAATATTTTTGTTGTGAAAAGATTGTTTGGTTTGTTTTCCAGCTTGGCAAGCGTGGCATAATTTATCTTTTTCAAATTTAAGTTCAGGCAGTCCCTCAACCAATTGCTTTCTTGCTAGTTTGGCCAGGAGGTCCATGCTTACATGACCAAGTCTCCTGTGCCATAGCCAGGAATTTTCTTCCTTTGATACTAAGCACACAGTTTTTGAAAATTTTTTCTCTAAGTCTAGCATAAAGACATTATCTATTCGAGGGGCAGTTAATATTAACTCATTTGTTTTACCCTCGTATATTTTACATCCAGTAGCATCAAATATAACTTTTCTCCCATTGTCACATAGCTGAGCTACGCTGAGTAAGTTATATTTGAGTCCGCTGACTAGGGAGACAGATTCAATAGTAGGATTACCTCCGATGGTTCCTGACCCTACTATCTTACCCTTCTTGTTGTCTCCAAAACTTACACTTCCTCCTCGTTTACGCTCAAACGTGATGAACTGAGTTTCATCACCCGTCATATGCCTTGAGCATGCGCTGTCAATATACCACATCTTTGACTTCTCGGTACATCTCAGGCTTACCTGCATTGTAACTAGTTACTTTTAGGTACCCAATTCTTTTTGGGTCCTTGCTTGTTAGGTGCAACAGGTAAAGTATCATATTTTATTTTATGGCGACATACATGGACAATATGGCCATTCTTTCCACAGAAGTCACAACTGACCTTCTGTTTAGGATGTTTCACTGACTTGTCAGCACCCCAGTGCTGAGCGTGCCAGCACACCTTAGTGGTGTGTCCTAACTTCCCACAAAAGTCACACTGGACTTTTCGCTGGGGATTCCATCTCTGATGAGTACCTTGGTACTGAGTTCTCAGAGGACTGTTTCTTTTATTTGGAACCTTCAGTTGGTTCTGGATAGCTGTGACGTCCTTACTCAGTTTCTTTGAAACTGACTGGATTTCAGAGATAGACTCATGTATGATCTTCATGTTATCATGCAGAGTTGTATTGTCCTGAAGAAGGAATCTGAGGTCACTCAGTTTGACCTCTTCCACTTCATCACAGCGCCTGCTGAGTGCTCTAACTTTCTTATTACACTTCTTGACAAGTGTATAGAGATCACTCAGGGCATTAACCATATCGTTTCTGAGTTGGGGAAGAGAAATTACCTCATTTGATTGCTCCTCGTCATCTGATAGGTCAGCATGCTCAGAGACGCATGGCTCAACAAGTTCGTCAGCCATGAAACATATCTTCGCTGACTCGGTGGCCTCAGTTTCTGTAGATGAAGACTCATCACTGTCGCTCCAAGTAGCCACCATTGCCTTCTTCCCACTCTTCTTGTCTTTCCTCAGTGTGGGGCAGTTTGACTTAATATGGCCAGTTTGATGGCACTCAAAGCATGTAATTGGCTTTGAGCTGTCCTTTTTGTATTTACTGTCACTTGAGTCAGCCTTATACTTATCAAACTTTCTGTAAGGCTTTTTAGAGTATTTGTCACTCTTCCTGAATAGCCTTTTCATCTTCCTTGTGAACATAGCCATCTCCTCATCGTCAGTTGAACTCCCGTCAGTGGAGTCAGCTTTCATGACAAGGGATTTCTGCTTCTTGTCTTCAGATTTTTCCTTCACCTCAAAGTTTTTCATGGATATCTCATGGGTCAGCAATGAACCGATGAGTTCGTCATATTTGTAGGTGGTTAAATCCTGAGCTTCCTCAACTGTTGTCTTCTTTGCTTGCCAATCTTTAAGAAGACTCCTGAGTATCTTTTTGACTTGTTCTTCCTCAGTGAAGATTTTTCCAAGTCTCTTGAGCTCATTAATGATGTTGGTGAACCTTGCATTCATGTCTGAAATGCCCTCATCATTGTTCATCTCAAACAGCTCGTACAGTCTCATCTGCTGATTCACCTTGGACTCTTTTACTTTATTTGTTCCCTTGTAGGTGACTTCCAGCTTTCTCCAGATCTCTTGTGCCGACTCACAACCTGAGATTTTATTATATTCTGCAGCATCGAGCGCACAGTGAAGCATATTGATAGCCGAAGCGTGATTTTGAAGCTTCTTAAGATCATCCTCTGTCCATTTGGCCTCAGCTTTTACAACTGTTTGGCCAGCCACAACTTCGACAGGTACAAATGGGCCTTGGACTATAGATAGCCAGGCACTCATGTTTGTAGCCTGAATGAAGTTTTTCATCCTATTCTTCCAGAAGGTATAGTTTGACCCGAAGAATAGGGGAGGCCTAGTAATGGACAGCCCCTCAGGCAGTATTTGAGTTGTTTGGTTTCCAGGGAGAAACCGAGTGCTGTTTTCGCCCATGGTAGGGATCAGCTCAAGGTTGTTAGACCTTTTAAAGTGAGCTTTTAAGCTCTGATACCACTTGTTGGTCCCTTGTAAGGTTGCAAGTATAGTTCCAAGGGGGGGTTAGGAACTATTTAAACTTTTTCGCAATTAGGGCAGACTTCTTTTTCTAAGGAAAAAGGTTTTAACAGCGGCGCTCAGTAAATAGCAAGATACTGGCTTAGTCAACTAGTGACTAGGTCAGTTTCTTAGCTTGAGACAGGAGATAGCACTTAGAGTCTATTCCTGAGCTCAGACGTTTAACGCGCACAACTCAACTTGACCTCTTTACTTGGTCAGTTTTTGGTTATTTTAAGCAAGCAATATAAATAAGGAGTTAAAGGTAAGAAATACTTTACTCAGCAGATTTATCCAGGTTCGGCTTCTTCTAAGCCTACGTCCTGTCCCCGGAACACGTTCCGAGATTTCGAATCCTCTACTGAGCTCTTTAAAGGTAGAGCCTCAAACCTTTTACAATCTTAGCAACTGAGTATGACAAGAGTACCTTCCTCTATACCTCTACTCAATCCTAATCTCTCGTTGAGTACTATAACCGAGTACTCAGCCTCTCCTTTCTATCTCTAGAAATGATAAGTGTTTTGTCCTATACAAAGATTTGCTAAGACACTTTAGACGATTGAAACAATCACTCTAGACTTTTACACAGATATAAGAATTATAGTGTAAGATTTGCTTTGCTTCTTTGCTTGCAGAACTTGTGTAGAAATTTGGTCAGCGTAATGGCTTGATCAAGTTCTGTGTAGAGTGAAGCTTCTGATGGCACTATTTATAGAGACGTCTGGGCATCGGTCATTTCGAATTTCGAAATAACCGTTGGAGGGAAACGGCTACATGTCATTGTCATCCTGACTTGCTTAGAGCTCTCGGCCAATCAGAATTGTGTATCTTCTGTCCTCGGTCAGCTCAGCAGACTGTCTCTCCTTTTATGGTAAAGTCAACTGGACAGCATACTGTGTCGTCTGAACTTTACCCAAAGTAGAAATACTTTGTCTGGAAGTTTTCATTTGCCAGTTGCTGTCTTGTACGCTTTGTCGAGACTACTCAGCAGCTTCATCTTGAAGTTGTTCCCGAAGGTCTTCTAGATCCTTCTTTTGCTGAGTTGTGTTTTATTCAAAACGGCAACGTCTTGACAAACGCGGGCCGAGTTGTACTGAGTTGTTTGACTTGGGCATTGACTTCCGTATTGGGCTTGGGCCTTCTAATTCTTGTGTCTTATAAACAATTTAACTCAACATTGAACAAACACATTAGTAGAATAAATCAAAGCATTTAAACTTAGTGTGTTTAGAATATGTATTTTAATTATACTTAAACAATTTTGTCAAATCAAAATTTATGTGGAAAGGTGTTTCAACACTTCTTTGGTTTCAGAAATCTAGAAAGGCTTGGATTAAGGACGGTGACCGGAATACCAGGTTTTTCCACCTTTCTACTATTATTAGGAGGCAGAGGAATCAGATCGATGCTATTAAAGACTCCAATGGTGATTGGGTCTATGAGGATGAAGATATTCGTCGCCTGGCCCTTGACTTCTACAAAGACCTATTTAAAGAGGATGAGGTGGATCTGGATAAAGCCCTCTCTAGGATTTCCTTTCCTAGGTTGGAGGAGGATGCTATTAAGGAAGCTTTCCATCCTATTGACCAGAAAGAAATTGATCTGGCTTTCTCTAGTATTGGAGCTACTAAGGCTCCAGGGATCGATGGTATTCCTGCTAGTTTTTACCACAAACACTGGGAAACTGTGAAGGAAGGCATTTACAGTTTTGTTAAAGGTGTTTTTGGCGGATCCAACGATATTAGGCTGGTGAATAAAACCCTACTGGTTCTGATCCCAAAAGTTGAAAAACCCTCCTCCTTTTTACAAATGAGGCCGATTAGTCTTTGCAATGTGTTGTATAAAGCTATCACTAAAATTGTGGCTAATAGACTCCGGCGTATTCTTCCTGAGATTATAAGCCAGAATCAAGGCAGTTTTGTTCCTGGAAGGCAAATGATGGATAATGTGGTTATTGCCCAGGAGATGGTTCACTCCATGAAGATGAAGAAGGGTAAGAAAGGGATTGTGGCTCTCAAGCTGGATCTGGAGAAAGCTTATGACCGTTTAAACTGGAGTTTTCTTCTGGATAGTTTAAAGAGAGCTGGTATCCCGGATAGCTGGAGGAGATTGATTGAGGATTGCATTTCTTCTCCTGTTTTTTAGGTTTTGATCAATGGATATATGTCTGATGAGTTTACTCCCTCCAGGGGGATCCGTCAAGGGGATCCTATGAGCCCCTTCCTTTTTGTTATTGCTATGGAGAGGTTGTCTCATCTGATCCAAGAGGCTATAAGCAAGGGGATTTTCCATCCTGTATCCATCAATAAGTTTTGCCCTCCTATTTCCCATTTGTTCTTCGCTGACGATGTGATGATCTTTGTGGAAGGGAATGAGGAGCAAGTTGGTGTGGTTATGGATATCCTTAATTGTTTCTGCACTGCTTCTGGCCAGAAGATCAATATCCAAAAATCTCGGATGCTTTGCTCTAAGAACATGGATAAAGGCGTTTGTAAAAGGCTAAGTGATTTATCTGGTATTCCTCTTACTCACTCTTTGGGTAAGTATCTTGGGGTTCCCCTTCATAGCGACAGAGTTTCCAAAGCCTCTTTTAAAGAGACTCTGGATAAAACTAATGGGATGTGTGCTAGTTGGAAAGCTAATTCTCTTTCCCTGGCAGGCCGTCTAACTTTAATTCAGTCTGTCAATTGCGTGGCTCCTAATCATATCATGCAAGCCTGCAGACTGCCTGAGCCTGTTCTTAATGAGCTTGACAAAATTAACTGGCATTTCCTTTGGGGAGAGTCCGGAGAGGGGAAAAAGATTCACCTTGTCCCTTGGAAGGAGGTCTGCCAGCCGAAAAGTTTGGGGGGGCTTGGAATAAGACAAGCTAAGGATAATAACAAAGTCTTATTAATGAAGCTTCTCTAGAGAATGTGGCAGTGCCCCTCCTCTCTTTGGGTTCGTCTTCTCTGTGGTAAGTATCGAAAAGATAAAATCTTTGGGGGCCCTAAGGAGAGAGTTGTCAATTGTTCTTTCCTCTGGAAAGGGCTTAGCGCTGTGTTTGCAGAGTTCTGCTCGGGGGTTGGCCTGGAGGTGGGTAATGGCAGATCCATCAGTTTCTGGAATGATACCTGGATTGGAGACAAACCTTTATTAGAAGTGTGTAGCTCCCCTCCGCCTAGTAATATCCGTAATTGGAGGATTGCCGATGTGGTGGATTCTGAGGGGGACTGGATTTGGTCAATGTTTGATACCTTCTTTAGCCTGGATACTCTCCTTAGAATTAGGGGAGTGAAGATTAGTAATCAAGAGGAAGACAAGGATAGGCATTGCTGGGCCCTGACTAACAATGGAGCTTATTCCTGCAAATCGGCCTTTGAAGCTTTTACCCTCAACAGGTCCGATCCTCTCTCTGATACTTGGAAATCCATTTGGGCCCTTAGAATCCCTTACCGTATTAGGAGTTTCCTGTGGCTGGGGGTTAAGGACAGGTTGTTTACTAATTCAGATAGGCACAGACGACATTTAGTGGATTCAGGAGCTTGCAGTAGATGCAGAGGCCATGATGAAACTTTGTGCCATGCTCTTAGGGACTGCTCTAAGAGTAAAGAGGTGTGGAAGAAAATTCTACCACACTACATTCTCTCTTCCTTCCTTGCCCACTCTGAGTATGACTGGTTCTCTGATGGTGTGAGTGGGAAATTACTGGCTAACTTGGAGCATGGTGATATTTTCTTTGCTATCATCTGTCACCAAATTTGGAAGTGGAGGAACGAGGAGATTTTTGGTGATAAAACTATTTTTATTCCTAACTTAGCTGAGTTCTTCTCGAATAAACTCTCTATTATTACTGAGAGTTTCAAAGTGGACTCCCTTGCCAGGTCTACCCAAAAAAGAGATGTCCACCTCCTTGGATGGAGCAGGTCGAGAGATGGGGTGGTGAAGTTGAATACGGATGGCTCCTGCCTTAACAATGGGAAGATTGCTGCCGGAGGTGTTCTTAGAGATGCGGGGGGCGCCTGGCTGTCTAGGTTCACCCAGAATCTGGGGTTGGGCTCTTCCTTTTCAGCGGAGCTTTGGGGCATTCTCTCTGGAATCAAGCTTGCCAAGAGTCTGGGTGTTAAGATGTTATCTGTTGAGTCTGATAACATGGAGGCTATCAAAATGATTTCTGATAATCATGCTATTTGCCTTAATAGTCGTAACCTTATCAAAGCTATCAAAAGGCTTTGCTCTTCCTTTGAGTTCATAAAGTTCAGCCACATTTTCAGAGAGCAAAACCGGGTTACGGATCGCTTGGCGGCGGCTGGGCATGAGGGGATGTTAGGCATTACTACCCTTTCCGATCCTCCTATCTTCCTTTCTTCTCTTATTTTAGAAGATAGGATTGGAGTTAGCTTTCCTAGGCTGATCCCAGGTTAGGTTTTCTTTGTTTGTTTGTTTTTCCTTTCCTGTTTCTACCAAAAAAAAAAGATTATACCAAGAAAACAACATGCAAATGAAGAAATAAAAGATACGAATATGCTTACCGTGCAATAACATGCTCAATCTAATGCCACCAATCTAGCATTAGCATATACCATCATATTGGAGAAGAAGTTGCAAAGAGAAAGAGAGAAAAAAGGAGATCGAAAAACGTGAAAGAAAAGGAACCGTTCAGTGAAGTTTGATGAAGATGGGTAATAGTGAGTAGAAAGAGAGAGAGAGAGAGTGTGTGTGTGTGGATTCAGAGCAGTTGAGGGATGAGGAAGAATGTAGAGAGTTTAAATGGTACAAAATAGGATAATAAATCAATTTTAAAGAGATATTTTAAGAAAAAGACATGTCAGCAAAAGCTATATACAGCTAAATCAACAATTTTATTATCCGGCTTTTAATAGATATATAGATTATAATCATTCGTTTAATTTTTTATTCATGGATTTGATACTTCTCCCAATAAAAATCAAAATTATTATTCATTTGATCTTGAGATTTTACAAGACTGCGGCTACATTCTCTTCAAGCATATTGACATTATGAAAATTCTATTAATGGTAGTATTTATTTATATGAATAAACGTGATTGTGTGGATTCTATAATTTTTTAATATAAAATTTTATTATTTTATTATTGTTTTATTATCAAAAATATACTTATTTTATTACGTATTTTTTTAGAGAAATTACATATTTATTTTTTTTGGTGTGTAATTTTTATTTTTTATATATTATATTGACAATAATATTAAAAAATAATAACATTTCTTTTATAATAATCCAAAAATTATTATTAAAAAATAATAAATATTAAAATAAATATAATATACTAATAAATAACCAATTATCAAAATATTTAAATACGTTAATTTGATCTACGCAATAAGTGAGTCTTCAACTAGTTATTATTATCAATGAAGTTATTTTTCAGCACCTCGTAGTTTTTTTCCTTTACAAAAAGGTTATCCACATAAATATGTGTCTCTTTTTTATTTTATTTTTATCCTTATATTTTTATTATTATTACTCTATTTTAATTTATAGACATCATGTTGTTACCAATTTAATTTATAAATCCAATTTATAAAATATTAGTGACTAACAAATAATATAACAATTCAAAAAAATTCATTAAAAAAATATTAGGACACCAATATGATATTTAAACTATTAATCATAAAAGTCCTTAGACAATGCTGTATCGTGTAACACGCGAGAGTTCAACTAGTTAGGAATATAGAGGCCAGCCTTTTGTTGTTTAATATTAAATGTGCGAGTTTTAAGTGTTTGTTTAAAGTTTAACAACAATAGCTTATTGATGTTTCAATAGAAAGCAACAACTGTTTCTATCAACACTAAAACACTGCTTTTCCAACTCGCCTTTAACGTTTAATTTTTTTTTATGTAAAATACCCTTGTAAAATTAATCACGTCTTGAATAGCTCACACTATTCTTTCATAGACATGTGCGTAAATAATCCACTAATAAGATTTACCTTGCATTCTAGATGATTCAGTACCGAGTTTTGGAAAACAAGTCTATTTCATTGCGGGGTTTTGATTCAACATTTCCATGATGATATGGATGATCTTTACCTCTGATAGTGATAATAATTATTATTTTTATAATTTTTATTTAATTATTTAGATTATTTTTATTAATTTTTGAATTAAATTTATATATTGATTGTTGAAAAAGCTCAATAGAAGTATTAGGAACTTCCTTTGGACGGGTTGTATTGATCAGAGGAAGCTAATCACGGTTCCCTGGCAGACTTGTTGCAAAAGTTTGGAAGGGGGTGGTTTGGGCATTAAGGACGTTAGGATCTTTAACCAGGCTCTTTTGGGTAAGATGTGTTGGGAATTGATTCAAGGTACCAATCTAGCTCTTTCTCTATTGAAGTCTAGATTTATGGCTGTCTCTGGTTTGCCTAAAGCTACCATTGCTCCTTCCTCGATCTGGTCTTCTTGTAAGTTTGTTTATTCTTCTATTTGGGACCAGACCTTTTGGTGGATTGGTCAGTCTTCTTCGCTTAATTTCTGGACGGATAGGTGGATCGTACCATCGGTGGCGGACAGATTGGGTCTTGCTCTTCAGGATAAGCATTCTCGCTATAATTATGTTGATGATTTTTTGGTAAATTCAGAGTGGCTTGACTTAGGCACTCTACCTTCAGCTGTTCAAGACAGTATTCGATCTATTCACCGGGGTAGAGATGATTTTGACTTCTGCGCTTGGCAGCCCTCTACGAAGGGTATTTTCTCTGTCAAAGAGTACTATTCAGTTCTCAGTCCTAGTTCCTCCTCGGCGGACTGGTATAAATTTGTTTGGAATGCTCACACTCCCCTTTCTCGTTCCTTCACTTTCTGGAGAGTTTTGCATGGACGGGTTCCAACTCATGACCTCCTGCAGCGTCTTGGATTCTCCATTGTCTCTCATTGTGCTCTATGTGGTAGGGATGCTGAGTCCATTAACCACTTATTCATTAGCTGTTCTTTTGTAGATTCTCTTTGAAGGACCCTTGAGATTCATTTTTGTTGGTCCCTTATAACGTAACAAGTTAGTTCCAAGGGGGGGGGGGGATAGGAACTATTAAATTTTAGTACGTTAAGGCTGACTTCTTTTTCTTTGAAAAAGGATTACACAGCGCGTTGAGTAAATTAAGACACTAGCTTAGTCAACTGGTGACTAAGTCAGCTTATTTCTTTGAGTCAGGAGATAGCACTTGAGTCTATTCCTGAACTCAGATACTCAATACACACAACTCAGCGTGACCTATTTACTTGGTCAGTTTTGTTTAAGCAAGCAATATATATATTAAGGAGTTTAAGGTTAGAAAGATGTTACTCAGCAGATTTATCCAGGTTCGGCCTCTAAGCCTACGTCCTGTCCCCGGAACACGTTCCGAGCTTTCGAATTCTCTACTGAGCTCTTTAACGGTAGAGCATCAAAACTTTTACAACTTAGAAGCTGAGTATAACAAGAGTACCTTCCTCTATACCTCTACTCACTCCTAATCTCTCACTGAGTACTATAACCGAGTACTCAGCCTCTCCTTTCTAATCTCTAGAAATGATAAAGATTTGTCCTAAACAACAATTGCTAAGATACATTAGATGATTGAATAATCACTCTAGACTTTTACACGAAAGATATAGAATTTGGTGTAAGTATTTGCTTTGCCTTTTCTCACAGAACTTCGAGTAGAATTTTGGTCAGCGTAATGGCTTGGTGAAGATCTGCATCGAATGAAGCAACTGAAAGGCCCTATTTATAGAGACGTCTGAGGCATCAGTCATTTCGAATTTCGAAATAACCGTTGGAGGGAAATGGCTTCCTGTCGTTGTCACTCAGTCCTGCTCAGTGCTCTTGGCCAATCAGATTCAAGTATCTTCTGTCTTTGGTCAGTACTGAGCAGCTTTTAGTCAGTCCTGCAGAATGTCTCTCCATTTATGGTAAGGTCAACTAGACAGCTTTCTGTGTCTTCTGAACTTTACCCAAAGTAGAAATACTTTGTCTGGAAGTTGTTCTTGCTCAGCTACTGTCTTGTACTCTTTGTCGATACAACTCAGCAGCTTCGTTTCGAAGTTGTTTAACGAAGGTCTTCTCGATCCTTCTTATGCTGAGCTACGTTTTGTACATAACGACAGCGTTTTGCACACGCGGGCCGAGTGGTCTTGATCTGTTTGACTTGGGCTTTGACTTCCGTATTGGGCTTTAAGCCTTTTAGTCTTTATGTTTTATAAACAATTTAACTCAACATTGAACAAACACATTAGTGTAATAAATCAAAGCATTTAAACTTAGTGTGTTTAGAATATGTTTAATTTTACTTAAATAATTTTGTCAAATCAAAATCATCTGGAAAGGTGTTTCAACAAACTCCCCCATTTTGATGTTGGCAAAACTATTCAGCGAAGAACTCATGTGTTGAGCTCCCCCATGATAGTTGTTCTAATATTACTTAGCAGACTCCCCCGTCAGGGTTGAGCTACTGACTTAGTTTTACTCTAAACATTTTAAGGTTTAATCGAGTAAGTCTAAGGTCAGTTTTCAGATATAGGTCAGCTCATGGAACATATTCTATTTTACTCAATGTTAAGCGGAAGATTTAACATTCAGAGAGCGCTGAGTATTTTATTGTTCAATGGGTCTTATGAGACAGTGTTTAATAAGCATACAATCAACAAGTATTATAAACAGTAAACACAGTTGATGTATTTGAAGATACATAATAACATAATACTCAGCATCATATAAAATAACTCAAGTTTGGATAAAAGATGCAAGTATTGTATTGAAATAAAGTAGTCAGCATATACAGCAAAAAGATAAGCAAAAAGAAACATAGAAACTACAAAGTAAAGAACAAGACTGAGTTAGCCTATTTCTATTTCTTCTTCTTATGCTTAGACTGACTACTTCTAGCAGCCTCCTGCTGAGTTCTAGCTTGTTCTTTCTCCCCCGTTTTGTCAGCATCGGGAGGAGGAGGAATTCTAAAGGAGTCGATTAAGGCCGCGTTGGTCAGTGAGGCGGACAACTCCTTAAGCTTATCGGCACTTTCATTGATGCCGTCGAAGACAGCAACGCCATCATCCAAGACCTCTTGAGGTATACTGAGTTCAGCTGCGCTGAGCATGCTCAGTATGTAGGCTTGAGACTTACCCACCAAAGTAATTGTATCTGACAGTGCAGCAAAAACTTGATGAAATGTCTTCAGCAAAGTTGAGTCATAATATTGACGCTGGATATTGTAGTGACGCACATGGGTGAAAGTCTTTTGGGTGGTGACCAGTATCTCATTCTGCTTCATTTGGTCAGTGTCCATCTCTTGCTTATTCAAGTTCAGCAAACGAACGGCTTCGCTAAGTTGCTCCACCAAGCATTGAGAGTAGGAAGCCAGCTGATGGTTGGTCTTGGTTTGCTCAGTGTGAAGCTGGGCAAAGAGCATCTTAACTTCAGCAGAAGTTGCATATTGAGTGTTCGTAGCGGACAAAGTCTGGAATTGTCCCTGAAGAGTGTTGAGATGTTGAACCGTTGTCAGTTGGAGCTCAGCCAGCTTCGTTATTGAGTCCTGCTTGGGCTGTTGTGATTGAGTTGAGATCATAACACTTAGCAGATCCTTCAGTCCTTTAACTTCATTTAAAAGCTGAGTGACTTGGGACAGTTGAGTTGACTCATTGTTGGTAGACCCAGCGGTAGGTTCAGCATTTTGATGAAGATTTTTGATTAATGCCTACACTGAGTTGATGATTTGTCTACCAGACTCGGTGGCATGCAGATAGCTGAGTGATCCTTCATCAGGTTGCCTAGTTTCCTCAGTGTGACCAGTTGATGGAGGAGTCGAATTTTTCTCAGTGACGACATGGTCAGTGACTGGAAGGGGGTTTTCAATCTGCACTTGGTTTTCTTGTAGAGATGATTGATCGGCAGGAAGGATTGTTGGTGCAGAAGTAAGCTGAATGGGTTCAGTGCTGACAGGGGCAGAAGTTTCCTGAGTCAGCACAGTGCTTGGAGCAGCAGCATTAGCGAGAACTTGCTCGGTTTGGCTTGTAGGGTTGGCAGAAGCATTCAAGTCGGCTTGTTCCTGTAGTGAAGAAACAGAGGCTTGCTTTTCAAGAGAAGCGGGCTGAGAAGAAGAAGTTTGTTTGGTGAAAATTTTTAGCTTAAGTGTAGAAGGGTCTTTGATCGGCTTCTGGATGGGAAGGTCAATGACAGTTGTTTGACTTGCCTTTACTAGTCTTCTTCTTCGAGGAGGTGTAGTTTCAGCTGGGATAGACTCTACTGAGTGAAGAGGAGAAGTTTCTTCTTGATCAGTATTGAGCTGGTCAGTTTGTTCTTGTTCTTTATCTGCAGCCAACTCAGTATTAGTTGGGTCAGCAGTTTCCTCTTCACTGGCAGTCTCCTCAGTGTCATCCTAACCACTTTCTTCTTCCTCCTGTTGATCATTCCCTTCGTTTTTTGCTAGCTCTTCTTCAAGCTGTGTGATGAACTGATCATCCAGTTGCATATCATCTTCTTGATGCTCAGCTTCAGTTCCCTGACATTTTGTGAAGTGAGAATCACCAGGAACAATGAAGTCAGTGGGGATAACATCAATAGGGGTCAGCTCTGAAGACTTCTTCTTCTTCAGAGGTTGCTCATCAGCATCCATTCTTTCTTCTGTATCAGGCTCATCTTGCCTGCTTCTCTTCTTAGCTGACTTAGGTGTTTCCTGACCTTTTTGAGCAACTGACTTCAGCTTCTTAGCCGGAGACTCAGCATCTTTTGAAGGAGTCCCAACAGCTTTCCTTTTGCGGGCAGCTGGAGCCTTTGTTGTTTTGCCCTTCTTTGGGACAGTCTCCTCAGCAGGCTGATCAACACCTTTGGCTTTCTTAATCGGTTGGTCAAACTTCAAGGCACGCAGCGCAGCAGCTGTGATCTCAGAGCCTTGGGCCTTAGTTTCCTCGGATAGGTCAATCTGATGGTCTATGAGGATTCTGGTAATGAGTGAGCCCAGCCTTAGAGTTCCAGTGCTCCTTTGGAAGCTGTCAATTAAGAATACTGGCATGTTGATGGGCTTGTAGGTCAGCATATGCCATATGAAGCATTGCTCAAAGTTTGTTGCTGAGCTGGTGCAATTTATCTTTGGGAAGATATAATTGGTCAGCAGGTAGTGTGCCATCTTTTGGTGCTGGCCCATTGAGGAACTGGAGATTTCTCCAGAATGGCCAACGGGCTTGCAGAAGGTGGCAGAGTACCCAGTTCCTTCATGATCACCAGTCCTCCTCAGTTTTGTTCCTTCATTCTTCAGTTTCAGCAAGCTGGCAAGGTAGGTAGGGTTGACAAAAATTGTTTTCTTTTTTACCACAGTTGCTAGGTGGTCCTGGTTATCGTCAGCAACCCGCAGATTATGGTAGAATTCCCTTACTAAGTCAGGGTAAGTTGGATCTCTGATTGAGAACAGCTCGGTCCAGCCATTCTTCGATATCCATTCACAGAATGGTTGCTTGGTTTCTACGAAAGCCTCGGAGAACCACCTTGAGTGGTCAATCTTCCACTCTCTAACGTTTTCGAAGACCTTAGTATAGGTTCTGACTTTGGTCGGCTTTGCTTTAGAGGAGGTGGCTTGGCTAGCTTTGCCTTTGCTCGGTGTAGTGGCCTCAGTCGTTCCAGGCGGAGTAGAATGCCTGGAAGGTTCATCGGAACTGGTCTTAGAGTGACCGGCACCGGAGATGTTCAAGGAAATCTTAGTCATAGTTTCAGAGAGGGGTTTGGTAGTTTTGAGAGTTTTTAGAGAGAGAGTATTTATGCCAGAGAATTCGGTAAGTGTAAAGAGATAAAAAATGGGGATTTGCCCATTATTTATAGCTGTGAGAGGTGGATCTTATCGAATCCATGTGTCAGTTTTGCCTTGGGATTGTCAACCGACAAGGATCCTGGCATTCATGACACATTCGGCGCATACGTCATCCTAGGTGGCTATTCGCGTGCTTTAGCATTAAATGCAACGGATCTTATACTCAGCGTTTAGAATTCTAAACGTTTTATATTCAGAGTAGTCAGTTTTACACAAACGGATGATTTAAGTAATTGATTTCTCAGTTTGAGATAGCTACTCGGTGCCAATATTTGCTCAGTATGTGATATTCATTCATTTAGCATTAAATACTCAGCATACATCTATCCACTCAGCAAGTAACAGCATAAGTCATTCAGCATGGTAATTCACTCAGCATGAATATATATTAAGAGCTGGAATTTACTGAAGAGGATTAAACATACCAATGGCTTCTCTCAGTATGCTGAACTGCTCACGAGCCAGTGGCTTCGTGAAGATATCCGCAAGCTGCTCATCCGTTGGGACATAGGTCAGCTTGATCTCACCTTTGAGTACATGGTCTCTAATGAAGTGATGTCTGATGCTGACATGCTTCATCCTGTTGGTCCCTTATAACGTAACAAGTTAGTTCCAAAGGGGGGGATAGGAACTATTAAATTTTAGTACGTTAAGGCTGACTTCTTTTTCTTTGAAAAAGGATTACACAACGCGCTGAGTAAATTAAGACACTAGCTTAGTCAACTGGTGACTAAGTCAGCTTCTTTCTTTGAGTCAGGAGATAGCACTTGAGTCTATTCCTGAACTCAGATACTCAATACACATAACTCAGCGTGACCTATTTACTTGGTCAGTTTTGTTTAAGCAAGCAATATATATATTAAGGAGTTTAAGGTTAGAAAGATGTTACTCAGCAGATTTATCCAGGTTCGGCCTCTAAGCCTACGTCCTGTCCCCGGAACACGTTCCGAGCTTTCGAATTCTCTACCGAGCTCTTTAACGGTAGAGCATCAAACCTTTTACAACTTAGAAGCTAAGTATAACAAGAGTACCTTCCTCTATACATCTACTCACTCCTAATCTCTCACTGAGTACTATAACCGAGTACTCAGCCTCTCCTTTCTAATCTCTAGAAATGATAAAGATTTGTCCTAAACAACAATTGCTAAGACACCTTAGATGATTGAATAATCACTCTAGACTTTTACACGAAAGATATAGAATTTGGTGTAAATATTTGCTTTGCTTTTTCTCACAGAACTTCGAGTAGAATTTTGGTCAGCGTAATGGCTTGGTGAAGATCTGCATCGAATGAAGCAACTGAAAGGCCCTATTTATAGAGACGTCTGAGGCATCAGTCATTTCGAATTTCGAAATAACCGTTGGAGGGAAACGGCTTCCTGTCGTTGTCACTCAGTCCTGCTCAGTGCTCTTGGCCAATCAGATTCAAGTATCTTCTGTCTTCGGTCAGTACTGAGCAGCTTTTAGTCAGTCCTGCAGAATGTCTCTCCATTTATGGTAAGGTCAACTAGACAGCTTTCTGTGTCTTCTGAACTTTACCCAAAGTAGAAATACTTTGTCTGGAAGTTGTTCTTGCTCAGCTGCTGTCTTGTACTCTTTATCGATACAACTCAGCAGCTTCGTTCCGAAGTTGTTTAACGAAGGTCTTCTCGATCCTTCTTATGCTGAGCTGCGTTTTGTACATAACGACAGCGTTTTGCACACGCGGGCCAAGTGGTCTTGATCTGTTTGACTTGGGCTTTGACTTCCGTATTGGGCTTTAAGCCTTTTAGTCTTTATGTCTTATAAACAATTTAACTCAACATTGAACAAACACATTAGTGTAATAAATCAAAGCATTTAAACTTAGTGTGTTTAGAATATGTTTAATTTTACTTAAATAATTTTGTCAAATCAAAATCATGTGGAAAGGTGTTTCAACAATTTTGACTGCTCTTTGCCTCGTCATTCCCAATTCATCCACTTCTTCAGCACACTTCGTAGCATTCATTTTAGCTCTCAGGTGTTGATGATCTGGCGTGTTGCCACTGTCACTTGCATCTGGTTAATCTGGCATTGCAAGAATGAAGCAATCTTTAAGGAATTTTCTCCTTCTATTCAGCACTCGAAGATCACCCTCTTTCGAATGATTCGAGAGTCCTTGGCCACTTCTAAAGGTTTTTGCTCTTCTCGGAGAGATGCTGCTATCTTATCCCGCCTTCTGGCTTCTCCTAGGCCGCCTCCTGCTCCCAACATTATTCCGGTCCATTGACTTAAACCTCCTCCGGGCTGGGTTAAAGTCAATGTGGACGGCTCTGCTTTTGGCACTCCTAGTGAGGCAGGAGCGGGAGGCATTTTTCGCAACTATCGTGGCTTTTCCAAAGGTTGTTTTGCCTTTTCTACCCCTCATTCTTTTACTTATTTGGCGGAATTGAGAGCCGCTATTTTCGCAATTGAACTTGCTTGGGAGAAAGATTGGCATCAGCTTTGGGTTGAGTCAGACTCCATGTACGTAGTTAATCTGTTTCGACATCGTTCCATGGATGTTCCTTGGAGTATTCATCAAGAGTGGTTGCATTGTCTCAGCATTTGCTCTAGGATGAACATTCTTTTTACACACATCTTTAGGGAAGGAAATAGAGTTGCTAATGCATTGGTAAAGTTTGGAGTCTCTTCCTCAGTGATCAATTGGTGGCCTTCAGCTCCTGCTTTTTGCCACAGGTTTATCAATGATGACATTTGTAATATTTCTCACTTACGTTTTTCTTGACCTTTCCTAAACTTTTCTCCTTCCCCCTTCTTCTTGTTTGTTCTCTTTCTTCTTCTCTTGTTCAAACACCCATTTTTTCTTTTTTAATATATTATGGGTTTGTCAGTTCTTGGGTCTCGGGTGCTCACCCCGCCCAAGTTCTGTCTCGTCCCAATTTCTATAATAATAAAAAAAATATATACTAACTGTAACAGATAATGATTAATCCATAATCAACTATGTAACCTTTTCTTTTCATCTCCAAACATTTTAAGAAATTATTCCATATTTATTGATTAAAATGTTTATTTTATATGTAAAATGATTAGTTTTAAGAATTTTAATCCATCATCACTACACCTGTTCATGGATCCGGGTAGTCCAGTCTGTGTCTCCTGGATCGGGTTTGGACATGAAAATTTATCTTTAGATCCAGTCCGGTCCAGGTCTGCTAAAACCCGTCTCTTTTTTGGACATGTTTGGGATTTATAAAAATAGCACGGGTCGGTCGAGCCCGGACCGCCTATTAATATTAATTAATAAATTAATAAATTAATAAATTGATAAATTTATATATTAATATTTATTTTTAAGTATAAATTAATTTTTTATTATTAAAAATTATATATATATATATATATATATATATATATATATATAGGTGAGTTTATATGGATTGCGCTTAGGATTTGATTTTTGAACCCAAACCCAACCCGGTCCGAGTTTGTCTAAATTAACAGTAGCCGGACTGGGTTTGGTTTGAGCATTTTTAGACACGAGGTCGCTGGCCCGGCCATGAATAGGTCTAATCATCACACTTATTTTTCAGCTCTCTTTCAAAAAGTGAAAATTAGAGAGAGTGGGTTGCAGGTTTAGAGCCCATATGTAATCAGAACCAGAAACGATTGAACCCATAACAGATGCCATGGCATGACCCTGTGTTGTCTCCTCTTCCTACTCAACTTCAAACTAGAAACCTTGTAGACGTTAGATTGTGCAACTTGAAACCTGAAACTCGAATTGGAAACGTGAAATTGGCTAATCGTGGAAAGATGGAAGGTGAACCGCCAAAATCAATAAGGTTAATGAATTTCGTCTCTGAAGACCAGGTATTATTGGTTCTAACTAAACCCTAGCTGCATTGCGTTTACCTTCTGTCATGATGTCACTATCTGATATCTTCTTTCATCCATGAAATCATCCGTTTTTGCAGTTAGATGAGGCTAAGAAAGCCAGGGGTGAGCGTGTTGAAGATGGCACTGCCCAGAGAGACAGGCCCCTCTTTGAGGTTCGCCCTCTTTTTTTTTTTTTTCTTTTCTAAAATTAAGTTAACATTCAAGTTAAACGAGGAAATTAATCTAGATGTGTCAGATTACTACTGATTGAACACGAGGAATGTGGTTATTGTATAATTGCTTTCTCAGTGTGTTCATATGTAATCCAATTGATGAGTGCTTAGTTAGATCCATGGTTAGCTCTTTTGCTGTTTCAGTAGTTGTATATGAATTATTTCATATATCTAATTGGTTGCTTTTACCCTGCAAAGTGCCTCAACACTTATCCATTTCTCATGTTATGAACCATTTAATATCTATGAATGCAGATTTTAAAGGAGAATAAAGACAAGAAGGATGCAGAATTCAATGAGCGATTCAAGCATAGTAAGTGCTTACCTCTTAACTCATCTGTAGCATCGGTAAAATCGGATGGTTGTTCATACTTGATACTTGCCTTGTTTATTATAAGTTGCTCCAAGTTCTCCAACTTTTGAAATTCTTTTTATTATTTAAGTGTAATGAATGAGATTGTTTTGTTCAATGTTTGGTTAATGATTGGCCATATCTTAAAATTTACAAGCTTATGGACGCTGTCTATTTTCATAGTGAGGTGAAAAGTGGAATAGTTCTTGATCTGCAAAATTCTAGTAGTAAAAATAAGCTTGAATTTTCTTTGCTAGGGCCTCCAAAAGCTTTGGACGAAGATGAGACTGAGTTTCTTGATAATCTCGAGATGGTGAGTGTATGCTCGAAATTAGTGATACTTAGCATTATGTAAAGTTGCTACAACATTATGCTCTTTGATCAATCGATAAATGATAAATCAAATTAGCATACATAAATGATAAATCAAATTAGCATACATTCGATCTCGGTACGTGTATGGCATACAGAGATGTTTGTTATTTATAGTAGAGGATGCTATGCTATATTGTTTAAATGCTTAATGTACAATTTCCGTGCAATAGCCATCGTACTAGTAGTATTCTTGATCTCTGATGCTTGTGCATGCCTGATTCTTCAGATTTTTAAAAGCTTATAGATCGCTATTTTAGATGAATGTTTGAGACAAAAAAGGGGACGGTGCCACCTTTCTCTTAAAGTAGATAACTTTAGATGCTCAGCAAATTTATCAGAATCATTGATTCCTTTCTTATTTATATTATGTGTTGTGTTTTCAGTCAAAGCGGGAATATGAACGCCAAATGGCAGATGAAGAAGCATTACAGCTCCGGAGTTTCCAAGTAATTTACAAACTATTTCCTGTTGTAGAATTACTATCGCTACAAATGAGAATATGGGTTTGGCTTTGACTTCATATTTTATCACCTATATTCGTCTCATCTGGTTTCTATTTCAGGCAGCAATTGCAGTACAATCCACCACTTTACATGAATTAAAGGATGTTCCAGCTGTTCCTGTTGTTCAGGTTAGTTTCAATAAGATCATGCAAAATGTTGCACTTGATGACATTCTATTGCAATATGCTTTCGATCCAATTCTGTATGATTTCGAGTCGATTCTATGGTATGACTCGAAATCATACAGAATTGGACATGAATCGCCTGAATCGGCCGAGTCCACGATTCAGTCGATTCATGAACTCCATTAAAAAAAACTGTTTTTAATTTAAAAAGAGTAAAAAACATGTGCTGAACTATAACTAATTAAAGAGTTGTGGAAAACTAGGAGACTCTTTAGACTTTACAAACTCCAACTCTTTCTTTCCTTCCCTTTCTCTGTTTCTTTTCATTTTCTCTTCTTCTATTTCTTTTGTTCTCTTCAACTGTCCTCTATTTTTTTTCGTTCTCTTCAACTTGATATGGAAGAAGAAGATGATGAAGAATTCTTTTGATGATGAAGAATTCTTTGGCAAATAGTTTTATTAGGATTGCATTAGATTTGAATTTTAACACAAGTGCTTGGTTGATAACTTGATATAATTTCTATTTGGATATTAAAATTGCATTTGTAGGCTAATATTTAAAGTTAAACATGGTTAATATTTTATTTTTTATAATTTTTGAATTTCATCCGAATCTTACTATCCGGTTCGATTCACGAGTCCCGATTCACAAAATGAGGAATTCGAGTCACGAGATTCGACTCAATTTAACAACTATGTGCTTAAATGTATTAAGTTCTGATTACTAACTAGTATTAGCATCCATTGAATCCAGTCTGTCAGGTTCGATTAAAACGCGAATAGTTCCAACCCGAGACTCGGTATTTGAAACCTTCTTTCGTGTATGCAGGATCAGAAAACAATCGGGAAGAGGAATCCACCTGCTCGCCCTTTGAGTATGATTATTAAGGTCAAACCACAGGCAAAGAAAGCCAAAATAGACGAGGAAAATATTGAACCTACGAAAATTGTGAAAACACCTGATGTTGATACAAAAGAATCAGACTTATTAAAATTACCTAGTGGTGATGATGCTACTGAACTCCAGAGTGTTTCTAAGACTGGCCTTGTTTTGTACAGTGATGAAAGTGAAGATGATTAGTGTTTTTTACAGTACCTATATCGGATATCCATAATTATTTAATTTGATGTCTCAATTTTCCTGCATATATTTTTGGCACTAAATTCATATTCTCCCCTGGAAAAATGAATATAGAAAAAAGAAAACGAGAATAATGGTCAAATTTATTACACTCAATTTTTTTGGTTATAAAGTAAGGCTGAGAAGCCCAGAAAAAACAAGAAAAATAGTTAAAACTGAACAACTTGGCTATAACAAGACTCACAATGATCTTCAATATATATTCCGATATCATAATCATCCTAAGAAGTAATTTATAAAAAAAGTATAAAAGTATTGTTTAATGGCCTATTTACTTTTATGTGAAACTAAACATGAAAATAAATTAATGATCCATTACATTATGTTACATCTTCAACTTTTGCTCTATATGTAGAAAGAAAAACTTTTGCTCTATATGTGAAAAGAGAAACAAAAAAGAAAGAAATAGAAAAAATCTGTTTATGTAGTTTTGGCACTCATGTGAAGTGCTACTAGGGACGCATAGACACCATCTTTGATATTGATCAAAGATTCATGTCTTCCCTTCTCAACAATAACACCATTTTTAACGACAGCAATAACATCTGCATTCTTGATTGTTGATAACCTGTGTGCTACTACAACTGTTGTTCTGTTCACCATTACTCTGTCTAATGCATCTTGAACCACTCTTTCGGACTCGGCATCTAATGCACTTGTAGCCTCGTCTAACAGCAATATCTTTGGACTCTTTATTATTGCTCGTGCTATGGCTACCCTTTGCTTCTGTCCGCCCGACAATTGCACTCCTCTTTCCCCGACCACTGTGTCATATCCCTGCATTTTTATCCGTATAAACATGGAAACTTTAGCATCTGTGCAGTGTGCAAGAAACTCAAGAAACATTATGGTTTTCTTACCTGATTTAAGCTACTGATAAATTTGTGGGCGTTAGCTAACTCTGATGCAGCTATAATTTCTGCTTCACTTGCATTTCCTTCCTTTCCATATCCAATGTTAGCACGGATTGTGTCATTGAACAAAACTGGTTCTTGGCTTACAAGCCCCATCTGCTGTCTTAACCATTTCAATTGCAGCTTTTGGATTTCTATTCCGTCGAGTGTTATATGGCCTGAATCTGGATCGTAAAATCTTTGCAACAATGCAATAACTGTTGACTTACCACTCCCACTTTCTCCTACCAGGGCAACAGTCTGAAAGATGTTGAAACCGGTCAAATATCGCTCAAAAGTATTCACTGAGATAAATGGGATTCAAAGGAGTGTAAAATTTATCTTACCTTGCCAGAACGAATAGTCAAATTGAGGTCGCGGAAGATTTGAGTGTCCGGTCTTAATGGATACTTGAAGCTTATATGATGAAGCTCGATTTCTCCCTTTACGTTTTCTATTGTTGTTCCTGACTCGTCACTAGGATCTATTTTTGACTCCCTGTCGATTATTCCGAATACAGAAGCAGCAGCAGCCTTTGCTTTAGCAGAATCAGCACCCATAGAACTTGACTGAGAAACTCCTATAGCTGCCATAGTAAGAGCAAAGAACACCTGCAGGATGGATAAACGCTTTAGTATCCCTGAAAAAACTATGTTGTATTTACGGATCGAATTGATATATCAATTACGTATTCACCTGAAAAACATCTGCAAATGATATGTAGCCGCCTTCAACTAGTCGAGCTCCAGCATAGAAACTTGTTGCATAGAAACAGAACAAAAAGAAGGAAGACATTCCAAATCCTGCACCGCTGATGAATCCCAGCCTAACTCCGGTCTTCTTGGGGCCCTCACACTTCTTCTCATAAAGTTGCATCACCTTCTCTTCTGCACAAAAGGAAGCAACTGTCCTTATACTTCCAACTGCATCATTAGCAACTTGGCTTGCTTCCTCGTACATTTTCTGCAATCATTTAGATTCATGTGAATCATATCAGTAAATTGATTTTATTAGGATAACAGTTGAACTGAAATGTGTTTATTCCTTTATACGAATCAGAGTAATCGGATTTTCAAGTCATACCATCGCATCTGCGCTGAATCCTTTCATGAACTTTACTTGTATGAAACCATTGACACCTATGAGAGGAACGAGTGCAAGGATAATCAATGCTAGTTGCCAACTAGCAGTAAAGGCAATGATAAGAGCAGCTGTTGCTGTTGCAATGTTCTGAACCATTTGAGCTAGTGCATCGCCAACTAGGGCTCGCACTGCAGCTGCATCTGCTGAGAGCCTAGCACCAATTGCACCACTAGAGTGCTCGGGTTCATCGAACCAACCAACCTCCATATTAACTACTTTTTCAAAGCATATAGATCTGATACGTTGGATTAGTTTAGATCCAGCTACCGAAAAGAAGTATGTTCTGATTGGATGTACTATGAGTGATGCTATACCCAGGGTCATAAACATTAGTGCCCAAAACTTCGAATCCTTTCTCAGTTCATGAGGTGGCTCGAAAAATGTTTTGATTGCTTTCGAAATCAGTACACCATAAATTGGAAGTATAGTGCCATTGATACATGCAGCAATAGTTCCAACTATAAGAACTGGAATCTCTGGCTTATTCAGTGAGGCAAGACGACTGATTGGCACCTCCGGAAGTTTTTCTTTGGACGAGAAATCCTCGAAATCTTCCATATCATTATCAGGGCCTTTCAGACCCGAAGGAAAACCAAATGAGAGAGACAGCGAGTGGTGGCTGCTATTTCTTGATGATCCCTTACTTAGTGAACGTCTCAACGATCTTCTTTGACTTGATAACCTAAATGATTCTGATGAAATTTCTGATTTGTTGTGATCCTGTGTTCCGTGGTCTGATTCTTTATTCATTTCCTGTAAGCGTACAAGCTGAGAGTATGCTCCGTCAGGATCCTCAAGCAGTTGCAAATGTGTGCCTGCCCATTGCAGAAAACTATGTCATCATACTATGAACTCCGAAATGCACTCACATGTCACAAAGTAGACCAATTCGTGCCAGATCGAACTCTAAAAATGCCTACCCGACTAGATGGACTCGCAGGTCAACAGAAAGTAACTTGATGTTGATAATAATAATAAAAAACATCTACGTAAGCAAGTATACATATAATTACAGGTACCTTTTTCGACCATCTTTCCTCGATGAATGACAGCTATCATATCAGCATTCCGGACAGTAGTCAAACGATGAGCAACAATAACAGTAGTTCTATTGACCATAATCCTGTCTAATGCCTCTTGTACTACCCTCTCAGATTCGGCATCAAGTGCACTTGTAGCTTCATCTAAAAGTAAGATTCTTGGGTTCTTCAGGATTGCTCTTGCAATTGCAATCCTCTGTTTTTGTCCTCCGGAAAGCTGAGTTCCATGCTCTCCAACCATTGTGTCAAGTCCCTGTAAGCAAAATTAAAAAATCTTCTTTGTAACCGATGTGATCTTAAGAAGAAAATACAACTACAATTCATAAGTTCACAGTAAATCAGAACCTGAGGTAGCTTGTCAATAAATTTTGCAGCATTAGCAAGTTCAGCTGCTGCTTTTATCTCTTCAATGGTCGCACCATCCTTCCCGTAGGCAATGTTGTCCCTGATACTAGATGAGAACAGCGCAGGTTCCTGACTGACAAGACCAATTTTCTCTCTAATCCATTTAAGTTGGAATTCTTTGAGGTTAATACCATCTATGAGAACTTCACCAGAATTTGGATCATAAAACCTTTCTATCAAACTAATAACTGTTGATTTTCCACTTCCACTATGCCCAACCAAAGCTGCAGTTGTGCCACTTGGGATGGAAAGAGAGAAACCGCTAAATATCTCTTCCTCCGGTCTGGCTGGATATCTGAAATAAACATCTCTCAACTCTATATCTCCGCGAATATCTTCCAATACTCTCCCACTTGTATCAGAAGCATCAATCTCCGGTCTCCTGTTAATTGTCTCAAACATTTTATATGCTGCAGCTTGACCTGCAGCAAATGCACTCATACAAGGAGATGTCTGGCCTAAGGACCTACAATTTTTTTAACAGAAAATGAAAATACTGCATATGTATTCATTCAAATGCACGCAAATTACAAAACAAGAACTCACATTGAACCGGTCAAGACAGCAATGATCACATTCATAACTTGTCCTCCACTGTATCCTTTTTCCAATATCATCTTTCCACCAAACCATACAGCCATCGCATAGCTACCGAATACGACTAACATAACTACACCAATGCCTATTCCTGAAGCTACGCCTTCATGAACACCTGATAGGTAAGCAGTTTGGAGAAACTTGTTGTAAGTACTAATGGCTTTCTTCTCTCCAGTAAATGCAGCAACCTGGAAAAACCAAATTCCTGTCACACATTGAAGAAAATAATTAATTACGAAAAGCAAACATTATTCATCCAGAACCAGAAGCATACGGTTCTAATAGAGCCAATTGTCTGCTCAACAACAGTAGCTGCCTCAGCATAAGCACTTTGTCCACGAGTTGCCATTCTTGATACCAAAATGGATACAGTTGCACCAGCTATTACTAGCAAGGGAATAGCAGATAGCATGACAAGTGCCATCAACCATCCTTTGGCAAAAGCTATTGTGAAACCCCCAAGGCATGTTGCCATCAGCTGCAGAAATTTTCCAACCTGTGCAAACTTATAAATTAGTACATACCAGGACAAGTAATTTTGTTTGCAGGCCAAATCGGGTTAGGACAAGCGATGTAGTGACTCGGTCCAGAGTGTGTGGCACGGGATAGAAGGTCTGAGCAAGGAGTGACCCTAAGGCATGGAGATGAGTCTGGAATAAACTGAATTACATGTCGAAAATGGAGATGAGTGACTTTGCTTTATTAGTAAAGTGTGTTTTTAATTCATCTAGACTATGAAGCACGGAAATTCTTCATGACATGTGTTTCCCCGTTTCCGGCAGATGTGGGAAACGGAAACTTTCGGAAACTGATATGAAACGTTTCCGAGCATATTTTCTTAATTACACAAAATATGAAACACGTCTCTCAATTTTTAAACGGTTTTCTCTACCTATTTTGATTAAAATTCTGGAAATTCAAACTTTCTATTTTGCAATTCCTATTCAATCTAATCTAAGATTAGGAAAATTGAAACTTCCTATTTGAGAGATAATTCCTTCCTTGTATCCTTCAATTTAAAGAACTTACACATATTTCTTTCTACAATAATCTTTGTCTCTTGAATCTCGACTGAGCTTCGACTTTCTTCTTCTTGTTCTTCAATCTTAGTTTTTTTTAATGTATTATTATATTTTTAATATTTATAAATATGCCTCTATATTTTTAATATTTACACGTTTCTTATGTTTTTCAGAAACAGTATCCGTTTTTATTTCAGTTTCCGTATCCGTTTTCGTGCAACATAGCATGTAGACGGTTCTAAAGCCTCGAGACCCAACGAATGAGACTTGGGGAAAAGTAGACAATATCCGTATGATATTGGATCAAACTGTTACAATGGACTCTCCACGTACAATGTGTTAGTTCGGGGACAAACAAGGCGGAAGCTCATAGGTCTATAATGGCATGGTCCGAAGTAGGTGGTGTCGGGATAGAAGGCTCAACCGTAGTAAGGGATGAGGATGGGGAGGAATAAACTGAATCCCAAGTTGAAATTGAAGAGAAAATAAATTACTCTCATTCTAATACATAAAGACTCGTTTTTAAGCCGTGAGCACAACTATACGGGCCAAAGGAGACAATATCTAAATGGTATTAGACCAGTCCGTTACAAGCTAGTTGACAAGTAAATTGAAATTTAGGAATAGATAATACCTTTTCACCCATTGCATCTTGTATAAGAACAGTATCACCAGACATTCTACCAACAACTTCTCCAGTATTAGTTTCCTTATCAAAGAAAGAAACATCCTGTCTCAGTATTGTTTTCAGATAGTAACCTCTTATCCGGGCAGCCTGTCTTTCCCCTGTCACCATCCAACAAGTCACCTCTGCAAAACAAAATCACACAAAATTTCTTCTAATTACCTCTGCTTTTCACTTCCATTCTATATATAATACAATCAATTGAACTTACGAAGAAAGGCAGCAGCTGCAGCTCCCACAGCTAAGTAGACAAATTTCAGAGAAACCTGAAAGTTGCAGTACCAAAATCAGTATCAACAAATTTCAAAAAAATTGAAGAAACCGCATACAAATTCTCTTACCTTAGAAACTATTTCAACCATTTTATCATCGTCCTGGTTGCCTCCAAAGGAATTAATCATTTCTCCCATTAGTAATGACATAAGAGGCATAGAAACTCCATTACCAATAGCACCAATCGTGCCGATAACCATCAGTAAAATATCAGTGGAGTCAGCGAAGGAGAATAGCTTAAAGAAAGGGATTGTGTTAGCGTTCTCAGCTTTTCCTTTTTTATCTCCTTTGCTAGTTTCTTTCTCCTCTTCCTCCTCCTCCATCTTGGCCGGAGTTTGGGACGAAGTGGCCTCCTGAATATTGGGAATTCCGTTCTCCTCCGCCATAGTAACTGAGAGGAATTCAAATCCTGACAGAAGTTGTAAACAGCATAATTGCAACCTTTTCGTTTTGCTTAAAGAGGCATATAAATAAAGAGGGAAAACTCAACTTTTACAAAAAGTAGATGTATTAGGTAAGGACAAAAATAACCTTTGACTATCCTAATTAAATTTTCTGGTTACAGGCTGGATAATTTCATCTACAGAAAAGAACAGATTAAAGATTCAACATTTCACATTAACACGTTCTTGAACTTGATTAGATTCTCTCTATTTATTTTTTTCTGGAAATCTTTTTATTTATTCTTCCGTGACTCAATCTGCTAAGTTGATAAAATGATAGAAGAATAGAATAATCTTTAATGTTTAAACAACTAAGATTCTGCACGTTTATAATCAATTTAAAACATCATGGCAACCATAAATTGGGAAAATCTCCAGTAATTAATTATAATTAACCCGAAGTTAAGTTGCTAATTACCGGGAAGAATGTAGGAGATGAAGATGAGGTGGGGATTTTGGACTTGATTTGTTAATTTAGTGATTCCTGCCTAACCTACCCCTGTCTCTTTTATAGCATATAGTCAACACTAATCTACAGTATGTTTTTAACTTTAACCCTAAGAGAGAAATGAAACTACTATATGCATGTATCTTGGGGCTTAAGCAACCATGTATTTAAAATTAAATTGACTTGTCACCAAATCTTTTTATTATATCATATAAAGTACATGTGAAATTAAATGCTATATAATTTTCAAGTTTGAACTTTGAACCATTAATTCCATTAGAAAAAACGAATTAATGGTCCATCCCTTCCACCCATGTATGTTTTATGTATTTTGTTTTTTCAACTTTGAGCATGTAAAATTACATGAAATGGCATGTTTCATGATATATCTCAACTATTATTACAAATTTAATTATTATTAACATTTAATTAAATTTTAATTAGTAAATAATTAAAATCTCAACTTTCAACTTGAGAATATCCTAATCCATACAATAATATATAAAATTGATTCTCTTTATATAAGTATATATAAGGGTAAGCGCATATATATATATATATATATATATATATTCTTTTTGTGGTTTGCACACATTTTTAAAGATGTATTTATGTTTATAATTTAAAAATTTGCAAATATATGTTTAAGGTTTCCTCCATTTGCAAAGACATTTTTTCCCTACCAATATCCAAATTCGGGTACATAATATTCGGAACAAGTTTTCAATTATAGGCAGTGGCGGAACCAGGACCCCGGATGATCCGGGGCTCAAACATATCAGTAAAAAAAAAAATTTAAAACGTAAAAAAAAACCGAAATTAACTGTGCGATTGACGGTAGATTTTCAAAGTCCAGCCCGTTAGGGCTGGGCAAAATGTTTTTAACCTTCAACGCATTAAAACTATAAAAAAGTTATCATTTTTTTTAGAAACTAGCATTGGATTAATAGAAAATTAAACATATTTATTTTTTTTAGTGGTAAAAACATATTAAAAATGAATTCAAAAGTGTTATCAAAATAAAAATAAAGAGTCCATTTAAGTTAATTAAGGTGTGCGTGTTGCTATTGTTAGAGTTTCCATAAGTGGAGCAATATGTAAGTTCTCTTGTTAGGCTCTCTCCATGAACTTGGGGCTTTACCTCACTAGAACGATTATGGAGATATCTGCTCCCTCTAATCTTTTTTCCTACGAAAAAAAATAAAAAATAAAATTTATCGAGAGTAATTCCGACCAATTAAAATAGTATTAGATACTACTATTTGGACATGATTAATTGATATACACGAAAATTATATATATGTGAGATAAATTGAATTCGTTTGATGTACTATTTTTGAAATATTCTAAAAAAATTTCATTTGGTTATTTATAAATCTTTTAAACTACAGAAACTTCTTTAAAAATTGATTCATAATATTTATTTGTTTAGTTATTCGTATATATTAAGTAGAAAAATAGGTAGTGGATTAGCATCTGATAACTACTTGAAGTAGGTAACATCTCATGATTCACGAGCTAGCCATATATTTAATTATCATGTTTAAATAACAGATTTATTATCCTGTAAGTCAATTGGCAATAAGGCACTAATTAATTAATTGTTTTAGGATAATACAAACAACTAAAATGATAAATAACCTAACACCCCCTAAATTATCATTAACACTAAAATAATATTTTTATTTACTTTTATTCTATCTTGAAGCTGACTTTAGCAATGGGAAGTTTAAATTCTTACAGTTATTAAAAAATGTTCTGATATTTGGTTTTTGTTTTTGCTTGTTTGTTACCATAATTTTGGGCAGCAAGAATAATTGTGACGTAGCAAAAACAAAGAGATGAGACAATTGCATTTTCATCAAAACTAGAATCATAATATTATTTTTAAATCTTAATTACGTATATATAGGTTTAGCCTCCAAAGAAAAAGTTGAACTTGTTATATACTGACAAGATGGTAAAGTGCAAAATAACATTCCCATCAAAATCATATAATTTGAATTTCACTCCACATCACAAGCAATTTTTAAAGGTTAAAATTTCATTTAAATTAGTCAGTAAATTAAGACAAAATGTAGAGAATCCCAAATATATAAGCAAGCAAAAATGACAAGAGAAAAGGTTTGGTGGTCCGACTGCAATTTGATTGAATTAATCTTCTGTTTTGTTTTAAATTCTGGCTGCTAGATGTTGATTTACTGGTCTACCAACAGATTCTATTTTGAATTTGTCAAACAATTTCCTATCATCCTAACCATCTAAGTACGTGCTTCAGGGAGAAATTTTACAGTACTTCCGAAATAATATTCCTGACCAATAAAAATCATTTTGAATACCACTATATGGACTTGATTGGTGGAAAAAAAACATATATACATATGTTCTGAATTCATTGGTCGGAAGTATTATTCCAGAAGTACCCTAAAATTTCCTACTCCAGGTAGCTAGGATCAAAAAATTACAATCTGGAAATACATTAAAAAAAATTGAATTTGTATTTTCAATATCATAGATCGTGATGATGTAATAATAGAATTTATTTGAAATTGTTTTTAGTACAACGGCAAGGAATACATTTCGTACAGAATAGACTTCATACAGTCTTTTTATTCGGAAGACTTCATGATATTTTAATTAACCAGATCTATTTGATAATAGACAACTTTTTATTTTTACATGAAGTAAAATATTGATAACACTTATGTATATGAACACTATTAGTATTCATCTGAACTTTGAATAACAAAATAAATTTGGTCATTTACTATTAAATTTAGACTGAGGTGTTTTGAATCTCCATATTCTAACAAATCTAGATGTAATGGTGAATGAACAAGTAGCATCGAGTTAAACACTAATATATATATATATATATATATATATATATTCTTGTAGTTGCAAATATTCAAAGACATATACAATTTCTCTTATTATATTAGGTTTGACTTGATAGATCCTAGAATAAACTGGTGTACAAGGTGTAAAACAAGTTATAAGTCATGCTTTACTTGAGGGTTTATACTAAGTAATTGATGTAAAGTAGATTGCTTTTATTTAAGATATTCTTGTGACTGACTGTGATTCTGACAGCTGAAACTAAAAGAGATTTATTTAGTTGTCATCCATGACGTTTTTATCTCATTAATGGATCAGTTTTATTTAATAACATCGGATTCATCAATTATGTACAGTACAGTGAGTGCATTAACTGGAAATTAAAAGCTACTTATTTTATTAAATAAAAAAAAGAAAAAACTAAACCGCTGTTTATATCTGACTTATTATGAAAGCAACCCTTAACTAAAATATTTAAAACAGGAAAATGGAAAATTTGCATCTCATACAGTTTAGGCACTTCACACTTTGTTTTCTACATTTGCACCATCACATTCAGTTCATGTTAATAACAGCTTTTTAGGTAAAAGGTAGGGGAAAGGGGACAACGAGAAGTCAGCACATCCCGACTAGGTCGACACCTCCGGACAAGCTGCCATAAACCCCTTAACCAAATATATTAATAAAAAATAAAATATAAAAACATATGGTCTTAAGAGAATCTATACTAAAGATGTGATACTTACGATTAACAATTTAATTTGTGGATATCCTTTTGCCACGACAGTTTGGAACTGCTCTTGGCTGAGGATAATTTTAAATTTTATAGGAGAGTCGTTTGTGGTCTGGTTGGAGTTTGTGTTTAATGTGTTAGCTCATGAGCAATGTTGTTTATGGGATTGTATAGGGTATTTGGTATTGTAGCAATGAGGTGGTGTGGAAAGTCTGGAGCGCTGGTGGTACTATTGTATTTTGTTGTGTTGGGCTTAAAGGTTGGCAAGATGCACAATTATTGCAAAAATGTTGCAGGATGCTTGGTTTTCACCCCTTGGCAAACTCAAAGTAAACATAGACGTTTCAATTATTTCTGGGTCAGGCTGGTTAGGGCTTGGTGTTGTGCTTAGGGACAACGCCGGTCTGCAGTGGCGAATACAGAACTGCTCGGCTGGGGGGCCAATTTAACACCAAGCCGAGCCGACCAAATACGGATGACTTGAGGCAGCCCAAAGCTGGACGCCTCAAGTCTGGGGGTGCTAATTCAGCACCCCCAACCTTAAACAATGGAGACAGGGGGCCGGAAACCACCCCTACTCAGGGTGGTTCCGGCGGCCGGAGGGGCCCGGGCACCCCAGGCCCCTCCCTATCTCCACCCCTGCCGGTCTGTGATGCATTTTTAAAACCTATTGCTGGAAACTTTTCAGTTAGGAAATGTGAAACTATTGGTATTGGAGAGGCTCTCAACTGGATCAAACTCAAGGATTTGGATGGTTTGGAGGTGGAGTTAGATGAGCTATCAATGGTGGAACATATTCATCAAACAAATTTTCGTTCTTCTTATGGTTTGATTATAGAAGATTTATTTCTAGTATCAATGACATTTATGTCAGATTTATAAATCGTTTTGCGAATGGGGTGTCTCATGCTTTAGCTAGGTCTTCTCATTTATGGTCAAACTTGTGGACTAAGTTACTGTCCCTCCAGATTTTATTTTACATTCCTTGTCGTTTAATGGATCTTATTTTTCTTCAAAAAAAAAAAAAAAAAAAATCTATATTGTTCCACGTGAGATTAAATAAAAGAGTTACAAAATTCCGGATGAGCGTCCCACCAATGAGGCTCAATAGCACCAAGAGCGAACTTTGCTAGCCCAATTTCCTTTCTTGAAGATATGTGGTACACGAAAATCATGAAAGAGATGTAAGAAAGACAAAGCAACCAGTCTTGACGAACCACCGAGGGGACATCAACTGAACGACACTGAGATACACGACATAGCTCGAGTCACACTCTAACCACAAATGACGCCAATTTTTCTCCCAAGCTGTCTTGACAGCGAAAATGGCACTTCTCAACTCAGCCAAGCAAGCAAAAAAATTATCAAGGACGAAAGCATAAGCGCCGCGGGGGGAAACCCCTTGAAGTCCTATAAATACCTCCCGCCCCCATTGGCCCCGGGGCTCCAGACGCCGAGCCATCAGTATTACATTTTATCCACCCAACCGGAGGGCGTTGCCAAACATGTTAATAGCAGTTAATTGTAAATCATGCTTTAGTAATTACTTAACTTGCATCCCTTTATTAAGAAGGAAAATGATTTAGATTTTAAATGGTTAATGGTTTAAGTTTTAAATTCATGCCTATCCAATCTGCATTAATTACTAGGAACCTGGTAAATGTGGAGTTTATCTACTTCTTATTCAATACTTTCTCATGTTTATTCATCACCAAAAAAATGTATACATAAAAAAATATAACTCTATAAAGTAAAAGGAAAATGTAATGTTTTCATGAAGCAGCAGAGGCAGTGGTTTGAATTGCCACTAAGGAAGCATAAAAGCCATCTTTGATGTTGATCAAAGCTTCATGCCTTCCCTTCTCAACAATAACCCCATTTTTAACCACAGCAATAACATCTGCATTCTTAATTGTTGATAATCTATGAGCCACTACAACTGTAGTTCTATTCACCATAACTCTGTCTAATGCATCTTGAACCACTCTTTCAGACTCAGCATCTAATGCACTTGTAGCCTCATCTAACAGCAATATCTTCGGACTCTTCACGATTGCTCGAGCTATGGCTATCCGCTGCTTCTGCCCGCCTGACATTTGGACTCCTCGCTCTCCCACAATCGTATCGTACCCCTGCATTTTACACCCCATATTAAACACCATCCAAATCTATTACATGATCCTTAAGTTGTTTTATAATCAAATTGAGTTAAGCCTTTGTTTACATGGTACCAGAGCCATGGTTCAATGTTGGGATCCCGCTGATATTTGATGCGTGAGGGGGGCGTGTTAAACATCCCACATTTCTAAATGATGAAGCTATATGACTCCTTAAATATGTGAGACAATCTTCACCCTTCGAGGTACCTTTTGGGGTAAGTTAGACCTTTGTTTACATGGTATCAGAGCCATGGTTCAATGTTGGGGCTCCCGATATTAGCGTCACGCACCAAATGAATTGGACGTGAGGGGGCGTGTTAAACATCCCACATTGGTAAATGAGGAAGCTATGTAGCTCCTTAAATATGTGAGGCAATCCTCACCCTTTGAGGTACCTTTTGGGACGAGTTAGGCCTTTGTTCACAGTTACAAACAAACCTGTTGTAAACTGCTAATGAACTTGTGTGCATTAGCCAATTCTGATGCAGCTATGATTTCTGCTTCTGTTGCATTCCCGTCCTTTCCATATGCAATGTTAGCACGGATTGTGTCATTGAACAACACTGGCTCTTGGCTAACCAGCCCCATCTGTTGCCTCAACCATCTAAGTTGGAATTTATGGATTTCAACTCCATCTAGAGTTATATGTCCTGAATCTGGATCATAAAATCTTTGTAACAACGAGATAACAGTCGATTTTCCACTTCCACTTTCGCCTACTAGAGCCACAGTCTGAGAGAAAAAACCATAGTAATGCAATTCTTCATTTTAGTAATTAAGAATGAAGTATATATGTTTTGTTTTGTTAATTGATTGCAAGAGATGATAATGTATGTACTAGGAACTAACAAGTTACCTTTCCAGAATGAATAGTTAAGCTGAGGTCTCGGAAAATTTGAATGTCTGGTCTAGAAGGATATCTGAAGCTCACATGTTGAAATTCAATATCCCCTCTCACATTCTCTGAGGCTAATCCTGATTCGTTGCTTGGATCTATCTTTGATTTTCGGTCTAAGATTGAAAATATGGAGGCAGCAGCACTTTTCGCCTTGGAGGAATCAGGGGCGAAGGAGCTAGATTGAGAAATTCCCGTAGCTACCATTGTCAAAGCAAAGAAAACCTGCCAGAAGGCATAAAATAGCTTAAAGGTATTGGTCTATATTGCGCGGAAACTAAAACGAAAATGGACACCAAGGGAAACGTTATTTCTAAAACATAGCTAGGAACAAAAATGGAAACATAAACGAAAATGCTTTAAAAACTTCAGAAATAAAGACAATATACTCACTTGAAATACATCTTGGAATGTCGTTTTCCGATGCTCGACGAGTTGAGCTCCAGCATAGAAACTTGTTGCATAAACAGAGAACAGAAAGAAGAAAGATACACCAAAACCTATTCCACTTATGAGGCCTTGCTTTATTCCTGTTTTGATAGGCCCTTCACATTTCTTCTTATATAGTTGCATAATCTTATCTTCTGCACAGAAAGAAGCAACAGTTCTTATGCTCCCAACTGCATCACTTGCAACTTGGCTAGCTTCTTCATACATCTTCTGCAATAAAATTTGTGCATAATGCATTAGTACAACTCACGAAAAATTGATTACGAGATAAATTAAAAGCGTACGAACCTTTGCATCTTTGCTGAACCCTTTTAAGAACTTTATTTCGAGATATCCGTTTACTCCTATGAGAGGAACTAGTACAAGAATAATTAAAGCCAGTTCCCAACTTGCAATAAAAGCAATAACAAGTCCTGCTGCTGCTGATACAATGTTTTGAACCATTAGAGCTAATGCATCTCCGGTTAGAGCACGAACAAGTGTTGCATCAGCTGAGAGCCTAGAACCAATTGCACCACTCGAGTTTTCAGGCTCATCGAACCAACCAACCTCCATATGGACTACCTTCTCGAAACACATTGATCTGATTCGTTGGATCAACTTGGATCCTGCCACGGCAAATAAGTATATTTGTGCTGGAGAAGCTAACAATGACACAATGCCAAGTACCATTACCATGATTTGGATGGTTTGGAGGTGGAGTTAGATGAGCTATCAATGGTGGAACATATTCATCAAACAAATTTTCGTTCTTCTTATGGTTTGATTATAGAAGATTTATTTCTAGTATCAATGACATTTATGTCAGATTTATAAATCGTTTTGCGAATGGGGTGTCTCATGCTTTAGCTAGGTCTTCTCATTTATGGTCAAACTTGTGGACTAAGTTACTGTCCCTCCAGATTTTATTTTACATTCCTTGTCGTTTAATGGATCTTATTTTTCTTCAAAAAAAAAAAAAAAAAAAATCTATATTGTTCCACGTGAGATTAAATAAAAGAGTTACAAAATTCCGGATGAGCGTCCCACCAATGAGGCTCAATAGCACCAAGAGCGAACTTTGCTAGCCCAATTTCCTTTCTTGAAGATATGTGGTACACGAAAATCATGAAAGAGATGTAAGAAAGACAAAGCAACCAGTCTTGACGAACCACCGAGGGGACATCAACTGAACGACACTGAGATACATGACATAGCTCGAGTCACACTCTAACCACAAATGACGCCAATTTTTCTCCCAAGCTGTCTTGACAGCGAAAATGGCACTTCTCAACTCAGCCAAGCAAGCAAAAAAATTATCAAGGACGAAAGCATAAGCGCCGCGGGGGGAAACCCCTTGAAGTCCTATAAATACCTCCCGCCCCCATTGGCCCCGGGGCTCCAGACGCCGAGCCATCAGTATTACATTTTATCCACCCAACCGGAGGGCGTTGCCAAACATGTTAATAGCAGTTAATTGTAAATCATGCTTTAGTAATTACTTAACTTGCATCCCTTTATTAAGAAGGAAAATGATTTAGATTTTAAATGGTTAATGGTTTAAGTTTTAAATTCATGCCTATCCAATCTGCATTAATTACTAGGAACCTGGTAAATGTGGAGTTTATCTACTTCTTATTCAATACTTTCTCATGTTTATTCATCACCAAAAAAATGTATACATAAAAAAATATAACTCTATAAAGTAAAAGGAAAATGTAATGTTTTCATGAAGCAGCAGAGGCAGTGGTTTGAATTGCCACTAAGGAAGCATAAAAGCCATCTTTGATGTTGATCAAAGCTTCATGCCTTCCCTTCTCAACAATAACCCCATTTTTAACCACAGCAATAACATCTGCATTCTTAATTGTTGATAATCTATGAGCCACTACAACTGTAGTTCTATTCACCATAACTCTGTCTAATGCATCTTGAACCACTCTTTCAGACTCAGCATCTAATGCACTTGTAGCCTCATCTAACAGCAATATCTTCGGACTCTTCACGATTGCTCGAGCTATGGCTATCCGCTGCTTCTGCCCGCCTGACATTTGGACTCCTCGCTCTCCCACAATCGTATCGTACCCCTGCATTTTACACCCCATATTAAACACCATCCAAATCTATTACATGATCCTTAAGTTGTTTTATAATCAAATTGAGTTAAGCCTTTGTTTACATGGTACCAGAGCCATGGTTCAATGTTGGGATCCCGCTGATATTTGATGCGTGAGGGGGGCGTGTTAAACATCCCACATTTCTAAATGATGAAGCTATATGACTCCTTAAATATGTGAGACAATCTTCACCCTTCGAGGTACCTTTTGGGGTAAGTTAGACCTTTGTTTACATGGTATCAGAGCCATGGTTCAATGTTGGGGCTCCCGATATTAGCGTCACGCACCAAATGAATTGGACGTGAGGGGGCGTGTTAAACATCCCACATTGGTAAATGAGGAAGCTATGTAGCTCCTTAAATATGTGAGGCAATCCTCACCCTTTGAGGTACCTTTTGGGACGAGTTAGGCCTTTGTTCACAGTTACAAACAAACCTGTTGTAAACTGCTAATGAACTTGTGTGCATTAGCCAATTCTGATGCAGCTATGATTTCTGCTTCTGTTGCATTCCCGTCCTTTCCATATGCAATGTTAGCACGGATTGTGTCATTGAACAACACTGGCTCTTGGCTAACCAGCCCCATCTGTTGCCTCAACCATCTAAGTTGGAATTTATGGATTTCAACTCCATCTAGAGTTATATGTCCTGAATCTGGATCATAAAATCTTTGTAACAACGAGATAACAGTCGATTTTCCACTTCCACTTTCGCCTACTAGAGCCACAGTCTGAGAGAAAAAACCATAGTAATGCAATTCTTCATTTTAGTAATTAAGAATGAAGTATATATGTTTTGTTTTGTTAATTGATTGCAAGAGATGATAATGTATGTACTAGGAACTAACAAGTTACCTTTCCAGAATGAATAGTTAAGCTGAGGTCTCGGAAAATTTGAATGTCTGGTCTAGAAGGATATCTGAAGCTCACATGTTGAAATTCAATATCCCCTCTCACATTCTCTGAGGCTAATCCTGATTCGTTGCTTGGATCTATCTTTGATTTTCGGTCTAAGATTGAAAATATGGAGGCAGCAGCACTTTTCGCCTTGGAGGAATCAGGGGCGAAGGAGCTAGATTGAGAAATTCCCGTAGCTACCATTGTCAAAGCAAAGAAAACCTGCCAGAAGGCATAAAATAGCTTAAAGGTATTGGTCTATATTGCGCGGAAACTAAAACGAAAATGGACACCAAGGGAAACGTTATTTCTAAAACATAGCTAGGAACAAAAATGGAAACATAAACGAAAATGCTTTAAAAACTTCAGAAATAAAGACAATATACTCACTTGAAATACATCTTGGAATGTCGTTTTCCGATGCTCGACGAGTTGAGCTCCAGCATAGAAACTTGTTGCATAAACAGAGAACAGAAAGAAGAAAGATACACCAAAACCTATTCCACTTATGAGGCCTTGCTTTATTCCTGTTTTGATAGGCCCTTCACATTTCTTCTTATATAGTTGCATAATCTTATCTTCTGCACAGAAAGAAGCAACAGTTCTTATGCTCCCAACTGCATCACTTGCAACTTGGCTAGCTTCTTCATACATCTTCTGCAATAAAATTTGTGCATAATGCATTAGTACAACTCACGAAAAATTGATTACGAGATAAATTAAAAGCGTACGAACCTTTGCATCTTTGCTGAACCCTTTTAAGAACTTTATTTCGAGATATCCGTTTACTCCTATGAGAGGAACTAGTACAAGAATAATTAAAGCCAGTTCCCAACTTGCAATAAAAGCAATAACAAGTCCTGCTGCTGCTGATACAATGTTTTGAACCATTAGAGCTAATGCATCTCCGGTTAGAGCACGAACAAGTGTTGCATCAGCTGAGAGCCTAGAACCAATTGCACCACTCGAGTTTTCAGGCTCATCGAACCAACCAACCTCCATATGGACTACCTTCTCGAAACACATTGATCTGATTCGTTGGATCAACTTGGATCCTGCCACGGCAAATAAGTATATTTGTGCTGGAGAAGCTAACAATGACACAATGCCAAGTACCATTACCATGATTGCCCAAAACTTCGAATCCTTTCGTAGTTCAGAAGGTGGCTCGTAAAATGATTTAACCACTCTTGAGATTAGGATACCATAAATTGGAATAATTAGACCACTGATACCTGCAACTATGGATCCAGCTATGAGCACTGGAATCTCAGGCTTGTTTAGATATACAAGGCGGCGCAGTGGTACTTCGAGTGTTTGGTTTTTATCAGGAGAAACTTGTGTTTCTTCTTGCAAAGTTTTAGAGCAAGTATATGAATGGTTAGTACTGTTTTCATCTCCAAATTCAGATGACCTCTGACTGATGGATTCCAGAGAAATTTCTGAGACCATGAGCTTGTCTGCATCATGTTTTGGATCTTGAGTTACTTCTTGTAACCGTATGAGCTGAGAGTATGCTCCATCAGGATCCGATAATAGTTCTGAATGTGACCCTAAACAACCAATAGACTTTTTATCAATTCTCAGCTATAAAATTACAAAACAATTGAGATACTTACTTAGAGAGATATGATGAAGAACAGAATGTACCTTTTTCGACAATCTTTCCGCGATGAATTACTGCAACCATATCAGCATTCTTAATAGTACTCAAACGATGTGCAACGATAACGGTTGTTCGATTGACCATGACCCTATTTAGTGCATCCTGAACTACCTTTTCAGATTCAGCATCAAGTGCACTAGTAGCTTCATCTAAAAGTAAAATCCGCGGATCTTTAAGTATTGCTCTTGCTATTGCAATTCTCTGCTTCTGTCCACCAGATAGCTGAATTCCATGTTCACCAACCATAGTATCTAGTCCCTGCATACAAATTTGTTAAGGTCCAAATTGACTAAATAATAGGCCATACTTGAAATTCATAAATAGCTAATTTTGTAGAACCTGAGGTAGTTTATCAATGAATTTAGCAGCATTGGCAAGATCAGCAGCAGCTCTGATATCTTCAGTGGTTGCTTCGCCTTTCCCATATGCAATGTTATCCCTAATACTGCCTGTAAACAGAACAGGTTCTTGGCTCACAAGTCCAATTTTCTCCCTGATCCATTTAAGCTGAAACTCTTTAAGGTTGATGCCATCAATTAGAACTTCTCCAGCTTGTGGATCATAAAACCTTTCTATCAGACTGATAACTGTTGACTTGCCACTTCCACTTTGTCCAACCAAAGCTGCTGTTATACCACTCGGAATAGACAGAAAGAATCCGCTGAATATTTGTTCATCCGGTCTAGCAGGATAGCTGAAATGTACATCTTTCAACTCTATATCTCCGCGGATTTCATCCAAAATCTTCCCTTTTGGATCATATGCATCAATCTCCGGCTTTCTATTGATGGTCTCAAACATCTTGTAAGCTGCAGCTTGTCCAGCAGCAAACGCGCTAATGCAGGGAGACGCGAGGCCTAGGGACCTGAAGCATCCGTATATTAATGATGAATTGAAGAAAACAATGCATATATATGAATGAATTCATGTTCTGTTTCGTCTTACGTGGAGCCGGTCATCACAGCCATGATCACATTGACAACTTCTCCACCTGTGTATCCTTTTTCGAGTATCATCTTTCCGCCGAACCATATTGCCAATGCATAACTTCCGAACACAATCATTGAAGATAGGCCAACACCTAAGCCTGTAATGAAGCCTTCATTTGCTCCAGCTTTGTAAGCAGTGACAAGGAACTTGTTATACTTTCTTATGGCCTGCTTCTCTCCAGTAAATGATGCAACCTGAAGCAAGAAAAACAGAAAGAATACAGATTCACTAACAGAAGAATAATCTACCAGGCACATACAAGTCCAGTGATGGATCAAGGGAGAGCCGGGAGGCTTGAACATCAAAAAGATGTTAACTGAGCACCTCAACACTCTCTGTTAGTGAATCCTGAATCCGTCACTGAATAAGTCTGTAGATGTTGTTATAGACATACAGTCCTGATGGAGCCGATAGTCTGCTCAACAACTGCTGCAGCTTTTGCATAAGCATTCTGTCCTTGTGTCGCGGACTTCGAAATCATGATAGAAACAACTGCACCTGCTATTACAAGCAGAGGAATTGAGGATAACATGACAAGAGTAAGAAGCCAGCCTCTGATAAATGCAATCACAAATCCTGCAATGAATGTTGATAACAGTTGTATATATTTTCCAACCTGCATAAATGTCAGGAATGCATAAGCAAGAAGTATTTATGATGTTAATGATTTGAAATTGTTAACAAAAGACCTTTTCTCCCATAGCATCTTGGATAAGTACAGTGTCACCAGACATTCTGCCAATGACTTCTCCTGTGTTTGTTTCTTTATCAAAAAAAGCTATGTCTTGTCTCAGTATAGTTTTCAAATACAGACCCCTTATTCTTGCAGCCTGTCTCTCTCCTGCCACCATCCAGCAAGAAACCTCTGCCAAACAAACACCATAAAGACAGGTTTCTGAATCCTAGAAGATTGATAAGTTAATTTCTTTGAACATAGATATAAGATAACAATATTAAACTACTTACGGAGAAACGAGGCTACAGCAGACCCTATTGCCAAATACACAAATTTCAGAGAGACCTGAAAATTTTACAAGCAGGCTCAAGCCCATGGCAGAAGAAAGCGGTAAAATTGCACCCATGATTACTTGAAGTTTTGGTCTATTTTGCAAAAGTCACTAAGCCTCATTTTTTTCCACTAAAGTCATTGAAAGTTGCTTTTTTATTTCAATAGAGTCACTCTTGCCAATTAGGAGAGAAAATTAACCGGAATAGTAACGTTTCGGTAGTGGTAGATCTAGGATTTTATATATGGAGGGTTAATTTTAGCTTTGCTGTTAGATTTATGGAAATGGAAGAAATTTCTAAATTGTAGCTCGTTAGGGCTGAGCAAATTTTCTTATCCTCTAGCATCCTAAATTTTCGTGGTTTCGGCATGTTGAATAATAAAATATTAAAAGTGATTGGCCCAAAAGAAGTAGATATATTTAATATTTTATAAATCTAACATTAATTTCTTAAAAATTATACAACTTTTTATTGAGACTTGAACTTACGACGAAACATGTCTCTAATATTGAAATTATACTACGAAAATGCCAATATAAACTAAAATTAGGCAGGACTATCAAGTTCCTAACCAATATTACTCAAGAGTGAAGTCAGGGGCCACTGGACCAGAACCCCTCGAGTCCTGAGCTGGATCCATCTCTGCGTGTCAGCTACTTAGAAAACGAGCTACTTTCACCTATGACATGGCATGCTAACTGAATGAAGTTGGGTTAAGTGAATGAAGTTGGTGACCTTTATGAAACTGACCCTAAACTTCAGTGACAATTGGTGCAATTTATGAGAGAAGAAATAAAAACAATGAAGTTAGAATTACCTGGGAAACAACATGGACAACATCAGTGTTATTCTGGTTGTCTCCAAAAGCATCAACTGTGTCTCCAAGAAAAATGGTCATCAAGGGCATACTTATCCCATTAGCTACAGCACCAATTGTGCCTATAACCATTAGCCAGATATCCAAGGAATCTGCGAAAGAAAACAGTTTTTGAAACGGAACTGAACTAGTTTTCTCAGCATTTTCTATGTTTTTCTCCTCCTGTTTTTGGATTTTTGAGGTGCCTCCAGGTTCATATGAACTTATTACTGTATCACCATTTTGGTCGGCCATTAAACGATTAGGTTGTGTTTGGATCTTTGATATATATTATGTTGGATCTCAGACTCAGGTTGTTTTATAGAGTATCATTCATATACTATATATTGATTTTTCCAGATATTTGTCTGCTAGTCAAATTCCGTAGTGAGACTTCATTCTTTTATGGGGAAAAGTCAGTTCATGCATTACTTGGGCTCAACGCAAAATCTCATTCATTTACTTGTATTTATAGAAAAATACACTTTCGCTTAATCTAATTTTGTACTTATAGAATATCATTTTCATGGTTTTATTCATACTATTTGTTTGTTAAATTACATCAAATCGTACCTGAATTTTATCTTAGTTCATATTTTGATACCTGAATTTAATTTAGTCCTAAAAATATAGCTAAAAGAAAAATGACCGGACAATTAAATAACTTTGATAACCGATCAACATGAGTTTAACCATTTTTACACAAATAATTGGGACCCATACCTTTCAATTAATTCTAAAAATATTATTATTTTCTTTCTCTCTCCCCCTCTTTTGGATTTCTCTCTATTCAATTCCAATAATATCATGTGTAAGTTGTGATGATCCTCATTTTGGTGACTATATATATTTTTATCTCTGAATTTGATATTTCTCTCTCTTCACGTATTTTTCTCTCTTTCTTTTGATTACCATTGAGGTAAATTTCAAGTACAAAGTGTAAATTAAGGTAAAATTCAGATATCTTTAATGTAATTTACTCTTATTTGTCGATTTATCATTGAGCCTTGATGAGGAATTTGGACTGGATAGTTGCGCGAAACTACGTTACTTGTTAGCGCTTTAGTTTAATTTACTAATAAAATAAAATAAATAAGATAGAAATAGACAGGACTTTTTCAGCTTACTCTGATGCAGTGGTCCCTTAACAGGGTGTCGCGGTACAAATAGCTTCTTTTACGCCTTTTAGCTTCCTTACCTTTGACCTCTGATTGTAAACAGAGTGATCAATAGAACTCTAAGTTTACCGTAAGTTTTCCTCAGAACCCAGCAGTAGGCCAAGTCCCACAACCTGCTGTGCCAGTGAATTTGGAATACTCGACCAACTTGATCGAACAAATAAATGTATGGCCCTAGATTATAGAGAATTTAAAGGCCATAACATAAAATAGGAAACCTTATCCTGACTACATAGATAGGTACCACCCTTTTTCTAGAGGGTATATCCCACTCTATGGGGGACAAAATCTCCCTCAAGTTGACGAGTAGGTAACGTGTCTTTCGGATCAATAATGGAAGCAATCGTCCCTATCGTCGTAAAATAAGAGTACTTGACTCCGCCAATTCACAAGGACTCGATTCTATGTCCAAACATCACATGCCAACAGATGTGGTCAGCATCATAGGTACTCAATATATTGTGTTTAGAGAGGTGGATAGATAAGACTACTAGTTGAATGAGTTGCGTGTTTTGGAAGTCCAGCATGGATGAAATTTTGAGAGGTGATGGTAGCCTCTTATTAAGTTGTTAGTTTTTGAATACGAAATGAAGTTATAAAATTTGTTTATCATTTATTATAATATATTTTAAACTTTTAAGTACAATCTTGATTATTATAAGGGACTATTATCTTTTATTTTTCCTAGGTCTTATAAGTTGCCAGGACCGGCTCTGCTGGTAGGGCTGTAAGCGGGACGGGACGGGACGGGGGAATGCACTTCCCATCTCCATCCCCGACTAGTCAGGCATTCCCCATTCCCGTCCCCGTGAGTTAAACAAGGACAAATTTGTCCCCATCACCGTCCCATGGGGAATCCTCGTATCCACGGGGATCTCAATTCCCCGTTTACAGATGTTCCAAAACTTTTTTCCTCATTCCCCGTTCCTCACGGGGAATCACCATTTATATTTAAAAAACATAGTAATGCTTAAAACTTTTAAGAATCGGTAGCTAATAATACCAAGTATCAACAATCATTCTTAAATTTTCCAAACCATAAAAAACCATAAATTAAAAATAACCAATCACCTAATTAAAAAAATACTTAAATCATCCAAAAAATCAATTATTACGGAAAATAGTTGGAAATCCCCCATCGAGGATTAACGGGACGGGGGTACCTGTCTCCATCCCCGCCCGTGGTGGACAAAACTATCCCCATCCCGTCCTGTGGGGATTTTTATCGGGAATTCCCTATACCCATCGGAGCGGATCACCAACGGGGACAGAGAATCTTCGTCTCATTTACATCCCTATTTGCTAGCATTATAAAGTCCTCCACCAGACAACCGACGTTTCATCTGCTTTCCAGGAAACAACTACACACGTGAGAAGATTTAGAAATCCGATCACCAAAAATCTATACAAATTATCACTTCCAAATAAAGAGTTGTTTCACAAGTATATCATTTTTATTCTACTGTTTGAACTGAAAATGGAAAGAAAAAAAGTAGCGGAGCACAAAACAAACAATTAATTAGCCAATGAGAGTTGGTCCAAGTGGTAAGGCGTTGAACCTTTGCTTGACAGGTTTGAGGTTCGATTCTCCACTCCGTCAAAATTAATGCTATTAAAACCATCTTTAACGACCTGAAAATAAAAATTTTCAAGAATTAAAGTTGTTCAATGTCATATTTTCGATTTTCGAAAATCATCTTTTTTTGAAACTTTCTCTCTCTAAACATTAATTTTCTCTCTCTTTACCAAACACCATCTAAACAATCTCAAAATAAAAAAGTTGAAGAATTAAAGTTGTTTAAAATATTAGTAGTTCTTAAAATATGTCATTTTTGAAGTCATCAAAAGTGATTTTAACTGTATCAATCGAAAAAGTCTTTATTTTGTTAAAGTTGAAAACCTCAATCCTCGTTTTGACAAAAAGTAAACCACAATCCTTTATCTGAAAATTAGTAAAACTACAAGGATTTTATTTAAACTTTACCCTAATATCTATTGTTTATCACCAACAAGAAACAATAAACATCAAATATCAACAATTGAAACAAACACATCCTAGCTCTAGTCTAGGCCGGGAAAACCTCAGGGGTATCTTCCTTTTCTTTGAATCTACCTCATAGGCTGGAAATTAATATTTTAATCCACTATTATACTTTTCTTCCACATGAGGAATTAGTTATTTTTTGGTAGAAAGGCAAGAAAGAGTTGATTAATATGTCTAAATATTTTTGAATGTCAGATTATGTTTAGTCAAATATCCTCCAACACAACATATCTATTTATTCTTCAAGCAACCTGACAAAAACAATTAGCATTATGGGTCAACCTGTAACTCTTCAAGTATCCAACCAACATATAAAAACATGACAAGTTTTAAGAATGGAAATGCGACATCATCAAAATCAAAACTACATTTTTGACTAAAAAAAAGATAATTTAGATAAGTTTTCGCCATTAACTTTTTTCTATTTACGTCACCATAAATTATAATTAAATATCTTTCTTCTATATTGATGAAAAATATCATGTAATTGTGAATCACTTTAATTTTTAGTTTGGTTTTTTTTCCTCACATCATGCTATAATGATTTTATTTTAGTGATTTTATTATATTACAAAATTTACTTTAAATTAAAATGATTAACTTGCACTAAGGACAACATTATTCCTCTTTACATTGTATTTTATTTATAAAATAAAAAGCAAAGCTGCTATCTGGCTTAAAGTACAGTATATAAAATAATCAGAAAATTTTGAAAATTAGCATGTTGAAAATTGATCATACATACATAATACATACACTAAAAGAAAAAAAAATGTTGTGAAATTGATTAAGAGGCACTCATGTGAAGTGCCACTAAGGAAGCATAAAACCCATCTTTAACATTGATCAAAGTTTCATGTCTTCCCTTCTCAACAATAACACCATTTTTAACGACAGCAATAACATCTGCATTCTTAATTGTTGATAATCTGTGAGCTACTACAACTGTAGTTCTGTTCACCATTACTCTGTCTAATGCATCTTGAACCACTCTTTCGGACTCGGTATCTAACGCACTTGTAGCCTCGTCTAACAACAATATCTTTGGACTCTTGACAATTGCTCGAGCTATGGCTATTCTTTGCTTCTGCCCACCGGACATTTGGACTCCTCGCTCTCCCACAATCGTATCATACCCCTGTTGAGGAGCCAGAAACAAATACTCCGGGATTAATGAACGAAAATATGTTGAACATTATAGGTTTTTACACCAATTATAGTAACAACAAGTCAACAACCAATTCATTACAATTCTATATGTATTGCAATTTAAAACATACCTGTTGTAAACTGCTAATGAACTTGTGTGCATTAGCCAATTCTGATGCAGCTATGATTTCTGCCTCTGTTGCATGCCCATCCTTTCCATATGCAATGTTAGCACGAATTGTCTCATTGAACAGCACTGGCTCTTGGCTAACCAGCCCCATCTGTTGCCTCAACCATCTAAGTTGGAGTTTTTGAATTTCAACTCCATCCAGAGTTATATGGCCTGAATCCGGATCGTAAAATCTTTGTAATAATGAGATAACTGTCGATTTTCCACTTCCACTTTCGCCAACTAGAGCCACAGTCTGAAAGAAAAGATCCTTGATCAAATGAATTTCTTGCAATAAAATAAAAACAATATAATGCAAGAATTATATATTACCTTTCCGGATTTAATATGCAAACTAAGGTCCCGGAAAATTTGAGTATCTGGTCTTGATGGATACTTAAAGCTTATGTGACGAAGCTCAATTTCGCCCCTCACATTCTCTATTGTGGTTCCTGACTCATCACTTGGATCAATCTTGGATTCTCTGTCTATAATTGCAAATACTGAAGCAGCAGCGTTCTTGGCCTTTGTCGAATCGGGAGCGAAGGAGCTACTTTGAGAAATTCCCATAGCCGTCATGGTTAATGCAAAGAAAACCTGAAAGTTGGACATATGAACTCAGTAATGAAACTTTGATTTATAGATATTCAGAATCAAGGAAACTAATACTCACTTGGAAAACATCTGCAAATGTTGCTCTCCCATGCTTGACAAGTTGAGCTCCTGCATAAAAACTAGTTGCATAGACAGAAAACAGCAAGAAGAACGATGCTCCAAATCCTATTCCACTTATAAGGCCTTGCCTGATTCCTGTCTGCACAGGTCCTTCACATTTCTTTTTGTAAAGTTGCATCACTTTCTCTTCAGCACAGAAAGAGGCAACGGTTCTTATACTCCCAACTGCATCGTTAGCAACTTGGCTTGCTTCCTCATACATCATCTGCAACCATTTGGATACATTAGATTCATGTGATAGTGAATTTCCACAACTGTAGTGAAACAAAAAGCATACCTTTGCATCATTACTGAATCCTGTCATGAACTTCATTTGAACATATCCGTTGAGTCCGATGAGAGGAATTAGTACAAGAATAATGAAAGACAACTCCCAACATGCAGTAAATGCTATGATAACTCCTGCTAGTGCTGTTGCAGAATTTTGAACCATCTGAGAAAGTGCATCCCCAACGAGAGCACGGACTATTGCTGCATCTGCTGACAGTCTAGCACCAATTGATCCACTTGAGTGGTTAGGCTCATCAAACCAACCCACTTCCATATGAACCACCTTCTCAAAACACATTGTTCTAATCCGTTCGACTAATTTACTTCCAGCAACAGCAAAGAAGAAAAATTGTGCTGGAATTACCAAAAACGATGCCACACCAAGTAGCATAAACATAATAGCCCAGAACCTTGTATCCTTTTTTAGTTCATGAGGTGGTTCATAGAATGTCTTAATCACCTTAGAAAGTAATGTACCGAATATAGGAAATATGACACCATTGGCACATGCAGCTATTGTTCCAATTATTAGCACAGGAATCTCAGGTTTGTTGAGCTTTGCAAGGCGGCTCATTGGAACCGGGGGTGCTTCTTCTTCTGATGACAAAGCTTCAAGTTCAGCTCCACGGTTTTCAGGCACATTAATTCCTGTAGGTAAACCAAATGCGTTGAATGAATGTCGACTGCTATTTCCTACTGATGATGCCCGACTAATGGATCTTTGGAAGGAATGAGATGAAAGATCTGATCTTTTCTGATCCTCTGCCCCTTCGCCTGAATCTTTATTTACTTCTTGCATGCGTACAAGCTGAGAATATGCTCCTTCAGGATCGCTGAGTAGTTCAGGGTGTGAACCTAATCAATCAATCAACAAATTATCAATTTATTTCTATTCTGTATCACCCAATTAATGTAATAACTTGTGATTATAAAAATAAAATACCTTGCTCAACCAACTTTCCACGGTGAATTACAGCAATCACATCAGCATTTCTGATAGTACTCAAACGATGGGCAACAACAACCGTTGTTCGGTTGACCATTATCCTGTCTAATGCTTCCTGAACTACTCTTTCAGATTCTGCATCAAGTGCACTCGTGGCTTCATCTAAAAGTAAAATCCGTGGATCTTTAAGGATGGCTCTTGCTATTGCAATTCTCTGCTTCTGCCCACCAGATAGCTGAGTTCCATGCTCACCAGCCAGTGTGTCTAATCCCTGTAACAAGTTTTATGACCTCTAACTTAATCAAACAATCATAACCTCCTTCAATACCGAAATTGACTTATGGTTAATCACTTACCTGAGGTAGCTTGTCAATGAATTTAGCAGCATTGGCGAGTTCAGCAGCCGCTCTTATCTCTTCATTGGTTGCTCCATCTTTCCCATATGCAATATTATCCCTAATACTGCCTGTAAACAGAACAGGCTCTTGACTCACAAGTCCAATTTTCTCCCTAATCCACTTTAACTGAAACTCTTTGAGGTTGATGCCATCTATGAGCACTTCTCCAGCCTGTGGATCATAAAATCTCTCAATCAGACTGATCACTGTTGACTTGCCACTTCCACTCTGTCCAACAAGAGCTGCAGTTATGCCACTCCGAATGGAAATAGAAAATCCACTGAATATTGGCTCATCTGGTCTAGCAGGATAACTAAAATATACATCTTTCAATTCTATATCTCCACGAATGTCATCCAAAATCTTTCCCCTTGAATCATAAGCATCAATCTCCGGCCTTCTACTGATAGTTTCAAACATCTTATAAGCTGCAGCTTGCCCAGCAGCAAATGCACTCATGCAAGGGGATGCCTGTCCTAGAGACATGGAACCACTCAACACGGCAATGATCACATTCAGAACTTCACCACCTGTGTATCCTTTTTCTAAAATCATCTTTCCCCCAAACCATATCGCCAAAGAATAACTCCCAAAAATGATGAAAAATAGTACGCCGAGACCAAATCCAGTAGCAAGGCCCTCATTACAACCTGATTTGTAAGCAGTAGCAAGATACTTCTTGTAATTACTTATGGCTTGCCTCTCCCCAGTGAATGATGCAACCTGAATTAATAATATACAACTTATATAAATTAAGCACGCTATATTCTTACTGAAAGCAAAATTCTAATACTAGGATGTTGTAAGCATACAGTTCTGATTGAACCAATTGTCTGCTCAACTACTGTTGCTGCTTTTGCATAAGCATTTTGTCCAGTAGATGCCATCCTTGCGATCGTGAGAGACATGATTGCACCGGCTAGAACAATCAAGGGGATAGAAGACAACATGACAAGTGTAAGAAGCCACCCTTTAATAAATGCTATCACAAATCCTCCGATAAATGTTGATACAAGTTGTATGAATTTCCCAACCTGCATGGTTTATCCATAGATTTTTATTTAATAGTTCCGGGTAATTGGTCAGGGAGTATTGTAGAATTTCTTGAAGATGCATCAATAATTTGAACTAGATAATTGTATGTAAAGTACCTTCTCTCCCATAGCATCTTGTATGAGAACAGTGTCACCGGACATTCTACCGACCACCTCTCCGGTGTTTGTTTCCTTGTCAAAGAAAGCTACATCTTGTCTCAATATTGTTTTCAAATACAAACCTCGTATTCTTGCAGCCTGTCTCTCTCCAGTAACCATCCAACAAGATACCTCTGATAAACAATAAATAGAAGATTTCAAAATCCATATACTTGGAAAATTGTATTGCCCTTTATACATAAGATGCAGTTTTAATTCTCTTACGAAGAAATGATGCAACACCAGATCCTATAGCCAAGTACATGAATTTCAGGGACACCTGAAATAACATAACATCATCTCATTAACTGTAAAACAGTTCATTTCATTAATGAAAGCAAAGAACAGTTTTATAGTATTCAGGGAAGAATTTAGGGGAGTCAAGAGTGTGCTTCAGCACCTGGTCGCCGGAAAACTTCTTTGAACTATGGAGTTTTAATTTTTTAGGATAAAAGCATCCAAAAGATTTCAATTAAACATAGGTGTTGGAGCACCACTGTCAGTTAATCTGTATCCGTCACCCGTATAGTTACTGCATAAAATCTTGTTTTTACCTTGGAAACTACATCTACGACATTTGTGTTCTGGTTTTCTCCAAAGGCATCAATTGTATCCCCAAGCAATACAGTCATCAAGGGCAGAGCTGACCCATTTCCAATAGCCCCAATTGTGCCTATTATCATCAATATGATATCCTTAGAATCTGCAAATGAAAAGAGTCTGTGAAACGGAACAGTATCTGTTTTGGTATTTCCATCGCTCTTGTTTTCAGGGCTTTTTGATGCTGAAGCCTCCTGCACATTAGTAGCATCAGCAAGGCCATTCTCTTCAGCCATTACGCTCACCTGAAATTTCCAACTTGATTGTCAAACAGATCTCAGAATGTATAACAGCATACAAAATGCTGCAGAGTATTTTTTTAAAAAAAAAAAAATGAAAAGCTGAAATCAGCAATGACGTTTTGTACAAGTTGCACACCAACCGAAGAACAAAAAGCAACAAAATAGTAAAAACTTATGAACTGCGGTTCACCGATTCTCGATAACAATAAATGATGAAAACAAAAATTAAATACATCCAGATCCAATATTCAGTAAACATCTCTATCTTGAACTGGAGTGAAGTAGTAGTAGTCGGTAAGGAACAGAACAAAAATAAATAAAACTGACAAACTTTGATCTGACAGAAAGGAAAAAAACAAAAATCACCTAAATCAAAATAATTTTGTTCGAGAGTGAGAAATTAAAGCATTTAGTAAGAACTAAGAACCTATGATTGGACGATTTATCGGAAAGTCAGTTATGAGTAAAAAACAAATAAATCAGAACGTAACACAATGAATCATATTGCTGAAATAAGCAAAAAAAAAAAGCAAGTCGTTTATATTTCCATTTCCATTTCCTTATTAGAATCCAAATAAGAAAAGGGGGAAAGCATTTGCAGTTGCAGAGAAGAGTAAGAACAAAAAGAGAAAGATGAAAAGGCATGTGAGAGCTTACCCTACGAAAGCAAGGAAGGAAGTTGAAATGGGGAAAAGCAGTTGATGTGTGAATGAGAAATAGCGGATTATTATAGGGAAATAATTATTGAGTTCCTGTGCCCCATCATTTGCATTGCTTCGAGAGCAAGTATATATTGTTGAATATTAAACTAAGAGAAGATCAATCAGTCAAAAGGCCATGGAGAAATTTCCGTTCTCTCATAGGTTTGAATCTTTTTTAATCTTTTAATTTTCTTCTTGGAGTGGGCGACAAGGTTTTCCTGCAACTGATACTCTGTTTAATCGGGAATCCCACAATCTAAAATAAACCAGCTATTTATTTGTTGTTAGCTATCTTGTACTCAAATCGACATGGATACTGGTAAACTTTATGAGTTTAATGTTGTTAGATTTGAATCGGACCAACAATAGGTTAAGTTTTCGATTTGGATCTTTATAGGTTCATGAATCTTTAATGATCTGACTTGAACCGAGATCGATCTAGGATTTAGCGGTCCAACCGAAACCAGAATGCGATTTTCTCGTTAGGATTCTAGTTAAACAGTTTGCCTGCTCTTCTAATTAGGATTGAAACCGGTAGCTAGTCTATCAATTTCAAATGGTAAAGCTACCGGTTTTTTAATTTTTTTTAAATATTTTTTATAAAAAATTACTGAAACCGATGGATCACCTACTGGTTTCAGTTATACATACTTTTACTAAAATATGTATTCGGTACATTTTGACATTTTTATAGAAAAAATCTGTTTGTTTTTAAAAATTAATGATTTGGAATTAAATTAAAATTTTAAAAACAAATGGGGACTAATATTGAACTTTATCCTATAAAAAGGTCATGCTTGATTTACTTTACACGGATATTTTGTATTTTAATATTTTGTACTTTGAAAGCTAAATGCATCTAATACATATTTTGTTAAAAGTATGTATAACTGAAGCCGGTAGCTAATCTACTGATTTTTTTATAATTTGAAACCGGTAGACTAACTACCGATTTCAATCCTGATTAATTAACAGAGCTCTATAATGGATAAAATGTTTAACATGATCTCACAAGAGCTCTATCCTGAGGCAAAATCCACCCGAATGAGCATGGTTTTTTTTAATTTTTTGAAAAATCATTAAAGAAAATGAAAAGTAAAACATACCACAACTAAAATCTAAAAAGATTCAAGAGGAACTTATACCAATTACAATACTTTAAATAAATTATTTTTAAATGATTTCCATAAAACTATGAATTTGAACTTCACTCATACTAATACTAATTGTGAAATCATTTATGTTTTTAACTTTTATAAATATATTGTTTATTTATTTGTTATGTTATTTGGTCCGATCAATTCGAGTCATTTCGTTGAACCAAGTGATCTATGATCCAATTTTAAATCTGGTTCGATGTCGGTCTGATGCTGACAACCATAAGTTGTTAATCATACTCTATATACACGTATCTTTAATTTATTAATTAATCATAACATGACATACATATAGAGTGTTTCGTTAATAATGATAAAAATTGAGTAACTTTTTAAATGTTAGAAATAAAATTTATTTAGCTTGCAAATGTTAGGGTCATAATGGTACAATTTATGATGTTAGAAGCAAAATTAAAATTGTTATTGTCTGATAGTATTAGAATTATTTTTATATCTTATCCTAAAAATAAGTATAATATTTGATTAGGTTTAGGTTTATAAAATGTTGCTATATCCGTTTTAAAATAGATGTCTTTTTAAAGATTTTTTTATTTTATTTTATACTATATATGACCTTTGGATTTTTAATCCATATATATTAATTGAATTTTTTTTAATAAATTTCTCTTATTTAATTTTGTCCTTATATAAATGATTCATGAATAGATGCAATTAATATAAATGATTCATGAATGGAGTAGTTAATTATATTTCTTATGTATCTAGTAAAAAATAGTATCTATACTCTAAAAACAGCATCTACTATTTCGAATCGAATAAAGTACTAATTCTTTTAGTTTTTTTTTTATGGAAAAAACAATTGGTTAGGAAAATCCCAATTTTAGAGTTCTTACTAAAAAAAATTTATTTTTTTTATTTGATTTTTGATAAAATTATATTTCATATTGTCATAAAATACTTTTTTCTTTAGCATTAGGCCTAATACACAAATAATCCATTGAATTTGTCCAAATGTTGCAACTGCTTCCCCGAACTTTCAATTGTAACAACTTACCCCTCAAATTTATCCAATTGTAAAACATAACCCTTCAAACTTGTCCAATTGTAAAACATAACCTCAAATTGTTGACATGAGCTGCAATTGAAGAAACACGTGAAATACAAAAACTGCAACGCTCGTGGAGTGTGATAATCAGATCTTTGGCGTGATACGAATTCGGGGAAACGTTTTTACGGTTGCTTCAAGTATGAGGTAAAAAAAAATTCAATTTGAAGTTATGTTTTACAATTGGACAAGTTTAAGAGGTAAGTAGTTACAATTTAAAGTTGGAAGAGGCAGTTGCAACATTTGGACAAGTTCATGAGTTATTTGTGTATTAGACCTTAGCATTATTCTAATCTCGATATTAAAATAAATAAATTTGCTTCATTTAATAAGCTACTGTTAGGGTGAAAATACATTTTTAATTTTTATGAATAAAAGGACTACTATAAAAATAAGATAGAGTTTAAAAATAAAAAAAACTAAAATGATAAAGAAAAATAATGAAAATAAAATTAGAAATAAAGAAAAGAAAATAAAAGAGAGAACCAATTTCAACACCTATTTTTTTTTTGAGCATTAGGGACCTTCAAAATTTATTTTTTGGGACACCAAAACGAAGCCAGGAAGTATTTGCGGAGGTCAAACGAAATCATATTGTTGAAGTTATGGTCAATTAAAAATGATTGTTTATAATTAGAAAATCAATTTCAACTTCTATTTTTCAGCATCACGTCACCTCTTAAAAACATATTTTTTCGGAGCAAGAAATGAAGTAATTTTGCTGCAACTATGAGAAATCCTACATCTACTTACCAAAACAAAGCCAATGAGTATTTGTGGAACCGAAACGAAGTTGTATTGAAGAAGATATGAGCAGTTGAAGATGACTACTTACCAAAAAAAAATTGAAAACGTGATTGAGTGTTTTAAACAATATTTTCCAGCATTTTTAGCCTCCACTAACTCATGTTTTCGCTTAATTAAAATGGTGGAATCATGGATAATAATTATAAGAAGCCATGAGTGATGGGAGTTACAAATTTCAGCTATAAATATAACTTTAATTCTTCATTAGCAAACCCTAGACCCTATAAATATAACTTTAATACTTGACTCAAACCTCTCTATTAGAACCATTTTAGTCATCTTCAAGATCTAATCTTCAATCCCAAACTCTCAAATCCATATTCTAAAGCCTTCAAATTTACCCAAACTGATTCCCTACCTGTTTAAAACACGATTTTTTTTAATCCTTAGCGAACTTTGCCCAAATTTCACCATTATTAACCATGAAGCTCCATTTTTAACCATCTAAAACTATAAGCTTCATCCCTCATGTCATATCCGAATCACTCGAATTTCTCCAGCTATAATTCTTTAAATTTCTAGTCTGCCATTCTCGATTATTTGCAATGTTAATTTGACTTGATCTTTGTTCGAATTTCCACAATTGATTTCGACTTACTCTTTCTACATAATTTCTAGCTCTTTTTCGTTGAAGCTTCTCAGTTCACATTCTCTTAATTTACATTCATCCATCCATATGATCCGTAATCACGAAGTTGTTAATCCCAGCTCAAGGTTTCCACAAATTGCTAATCATTTTCGGCTTTAAGTTTATTATGTTGACTTCAATTTTGTTAACATTTTCATTTGTTTCAGATTCTTAATCACTTTAATTACTTGATTTCATTACGAAATTAACGTATCATTTCAGCTGTAATTTCTTGCTTTCTTTTTAATTCACTTGTAATCAAAACTTATCTAAAAAAATCAATAAAAGAGGAAAAAAATCTCAAAATCTTTATGTTGATTTAATCCTTGAATCATTCGTTCAATCGTTCTACTTTTAGAAGTCAAGTTTAAAGCGAATAACCACAACCCAAAAACATTAAAATTAATTGAGAATTAATTACTGTGAGACGCTTGCACAAAATCCACACAATTCAATATTAAAATTAGCATATTCCAAAAATATCGCTAACAATTTTTTTTATTAAGTTACTTATATTATTTTCATTAATTTATGTTTTATATTTTTCACTTCGATTTTTTTAAAGAATAATCTATTCATTGATTTAAGACATTTTACCCATTAACAACAATTCATTATAATTTAACTAAATTCTAACTCTAGATCAGCAAATACAAACATAGTTTATGTCACGTCCGTGTAAATTTCGAGAATTTATATTTTGATATTAGTATATATTATAATTATTGGGTGTGTGAAGTTAATTTGGTGCTATGGAAAAAGTTTGGAGTTAATTCGATGGGTTTAAGTGTAAATTAAAAGTTATGATAATTTTTAAAATATTATATAAAGATGGAGGATCAAACGTGATATTTGATAAAATTGAGATATATATCACCGATGATATAGATTGATGATCGTTATCTTTTCTTTTTCTTTTTCTTCTTTTTCATCTTTATCAGTTCTTACCATTCCTGAACCGTTTCTCCACCGTTTCTTTGATTTACGGAGATTCGACCGTCCGAATCACTCGAAATTAGAACCATAGCATCCTTATGTATAGTTCTAAGTCCTAACTGAAGAGTTTTTGAATTTTGGAAGTGTTTGGAGGGAAAACTTCTTAGACAGAATTTAGAGAAGAATCGATCGGGTCAATTAGTAGCCAAGGTAAGTAACTATCAACTATATTTTGAGTTTTATGTATACAGATATATATATATAGTCAAAGAAGTTTCAGAAATTGATATTTTAAGGTTATGCAGGAATTTTGTAAAATTGAGGTTTTTCACGATTTTGCTTTTTATTGTGAAATTACGGTTCAAATGAAGCTATTGATTATGCTTCTATGTGAATTTCAGATTTTACTTGATTATGTTGATTTAAGGCTTAATTTGATTGATTTACATATATACATATACGTTTTTGGTTTCAATATATATCTATATTGAACAAAATGAATTTGATGATTTCTTACTAATTGGTTTTGGATTGAGAAATCTATTGCGGTTATTGTTGTGATTATTTTGGATTGAAATCCAAATGTGATTTTTATGATACAAAATGGCTGATTGAAGCCAAATGATTTTTGGTTATTAAATAGTTTGGAATTTGATTGTGAAAGAATATGTGAGCACGTTATGATTTTATGATTTTATATCCATCGAGAGTTATCCGGATCGGTGGTTTTATATTTGAAGACCATGTTCAGTGAGGGACATGGCCTGTGTACACAGTCTTAAGACCTATTGCGTATGGCAGCGAAGTGTTGGGTAAGACCATATGGGATATGAAATGTTAAGAGACATCTCGATTATATATGTGGTTATGGATTGATACTTAAGGGGAGAAACTCGAGGATGGATACACTGTTTTAAGTTCATTTGAATTATGTTTTCGGTTATGATTGATTTTGATATAAGGTTTTACGTTTGATTGATTACAAGTTGGTTTGATAAAATATTTATTTGATTACAAGTTGGTTTGATAAAACATTCATTTGATTCTGAATTGGTTTGTTGAAACGTTTATTTGTTTTGATTCGTTTTGACAAGATAAATGTTTTGATTAAATCCATTTATAAATGTATATGTGTAGCTATGTTAAGTAAAGTTGGTTTTTATAGCTGATAGTTTCTTACTGAGCTTTTTGTCTCACGTTTTTAAATGTTTAAATATTTTTAGGTGAGAAAGTACAGGATATAGAGAAGGCTATCGACCGATTAGACGAGGTGTGGAAGTTGGCTGCTTATTGTTAGAATTAGGGTTAAAACTTTGGTCTTGCAATTGTAATATTATGATATTGAGATAAATTGGAGACTCCTAAGTGTTGATTATGATCTTTTTATTTCACGCCCGATACCGATTGAGGTCGTCTAGAGTCGGGTGTGACAGTTTATAGCAATAAGAAATTTTCATCATCTTCATCAAAGTTTTAGAGTTTTCTTCTAGCTAAAAGCCAGAAGCTAAACCCATTTTTTGTTCTGTTTTGTTTTTTCTATGGTAGATTTTAGAATTTCTTCTTTATTTATAGTTTTCTTTTTCTTTTTCCTCCATATATGGATGATTATCATTTGTCTCTCTATATGAGTGTTATCATGTTTTCTTTTATGAAAAAATAGAAGAGTTTTGTTATCATCGTATAGAACTTGCTAATTGAATCTAAAGAAAAAGACTATGAATTTGATTTTGAATGAATGTGTTTTTTTTATCGTTCTGTCAAAAACATTTTCAAGCATTATGTATTTGATTTTGAATGAATGTGTTTTTTTTATCGTTCTGTCAAAAACATTTTCAAGCATTATCTATTATTTCCTTATCACGATATTGAATATACGGATTTAAACTTTATGATATATTTGTGAATTATAATATTTTAATTATTTATGACGAAATATTATATTTTTTCTTATGAAGTTTCTTCTAAAAAACAATAAAAGAATCCAAAGTACAGTGATTATAAATAATAGGAGTACCTTTTCAAAAAATAAATAAATAATAGGAGTACTTGATAGAGTATGAGTGGGACCAGGTATAAATAAATACATCAATTCCTTATACTTTAAATTTAATTTAACGCATGATACATGTAGTGTATTACTATATATAGTCTGAAAAAAAAACCCTATCAAAAGCTATGCTCGAGCTAAATAAACTAATATATGAATGCTAGGTTTATTTTATTAATTCAATACTTCTAGAAAAACCTTTTTTTTAGGAGAATATATATATATATATGATAATTATCAACCATATATAGATAAATCTTAGTAAAAAGGTACTCTCCCGTTTCATATTACATGTCTTTTTAAAGAGTTATATAAAAATTAAGGATATTGTAAAAAAGACATTGTTGGCCTTTATTTATTGATTCCAATATTTATTTATTCTATAATAAGTTCATTATTCTAATTAATTTTCATAAACCCGCGTTTTATAGCAGAAAAAAATGATTTAACATGTACTGATCATATAAAATGACATGTAATATGAAACAAAAAAAGAATGTCTAGAAATACATGTAATATGAAACGGATGTAGTAGATTAGATTATACCAAAATAATAACTTTACTCAAATTCTCCGGATTTCTTTCCATGTTCTCTCTGATCAATCTATGATAAACTGATCAAATAACTTAATTAATTTACTCTTAATGAAAATATTATTTAGTTTGCTTTCATCTAATATTTTCTTTTTTAAAGAGGAAACCATATATTTAATCAAACCCCAGAAACATCTTACAAATCATACAAATTAAAAATTCAGGAACCACTATAGTACTATATGGATTAGCATTTGAACGAGAGTGACATGCCATATCATAAGCCGATTCGTTTATTAATCATAGAACAAAAGTCACAACAATCTTAACAATTTTGTAGGAGAACACAAATATCCTCAATGACACACCCGACCGACCTCTGAAATATCCCTTCGCTTGGAAATAATAGCATATGCAATTCCCTTTGCGTCAATCTCAAATTATATGTTGTGGAGCTGAAGTGCGAATGTCCATTACATACTTTCCCGAAGCGCCAACGCTTCCGCCAATTTGCCGTTGGAACCCTTGGAGAACAAGAACTGAAACCAGCTAGGAATTCCCCCACACACCCTCGAATGACTACCCATATCCCAAAATCTATGTATGTCGAAAATACCACAACGTCCATATTGTATTTGACAGTCTCTGTTTGCGACAGTGTCCAACTAGAAAGTCCAGCAAGTTGCGTTTGAACAATTGCTCGAGTTTCTGAGTCTGGTATCCGTTTAGCCTCCCTCCAAGCCACGATGAACTGCATTGAACTCGACATAGCTTCCATTGGAGCCCAACACTTCCCAGTCCATAACTCTTAATTCTGCTACTACCAAATTGTCCATAACACTACTGCAACACAGCTACCTCCCTCCCTCCATACCGTTGCACAAAAATGGAGCAACCAGTCCTCGATCCATTCCCTAGAGCAATAATATTTACAGCTGACCAACAACCCTCAGCAAACCGACATCCTCAGAATAAATGTCATTCGTGTTCCACGTCAGTATCACATAGTAAACAACAGTTCAACATATGAATTTTTCTGGCAATAAGTATGAATTGGGAGAACCCCTTTGCACCCAACTTCCATATGAAAAACTTTACCTTCGGAGGAACATCGAGGTTCCATAGCCGCCCCCACCCTTCCCGACTTTGTTGTCCATCCCCTGTACACTCTCAAGAACACGATAACCTGATTTAGATGAGTAAAGGCCATCGCAATTGAAATGCCACACGAGCTTATCATCCTGAGGAGGTAACGAAACCACCATTTTAGAGATTATTTCCACCTATGCTGACTCAAACCAACTTGACAGTCATCCTTGATTCCATATTCTTGACCCCCGACATAAACAACTCCTTGATAGTGGCCTTGTGATTATCCTTCACACAAGTAAAGTAATGAAAAATGTAGAGTCACCCCTTTTTATACAACATCGCACGCCTTTACAAAGTAATTCAATCAAGCTCCACACACACCTCTAAAAAACTAGGATTATTGCCCAATTTGGAAGAAAGGAAAGATCCACGAGCAAAATATTTAGCTGTTAACAACCGACTAACTAATGTGTGAGGATTATCAAAGAAATTTCCACCCATGCTTTCCTAATAATGCTAGATTAAAGTTGTATATATCACTGAACTTGAGATCCCCCTGCTCCTTCTGATTTCATAAACTCTCACATCTATTCAAGTGGATATTCCTTTTCCCATCTGCCTTCGTACCCCACCAGAAAGAGTTCATTATATTTCATCACAAACAAATTTGGGAATAAAAAATGTACTCATACAAAATGTAGGTAGAGCCCGAGCTACAGACTTAAGTAACACATCATTGCCGAAGTTAGATAAAAACCTGAACGTCCAACTATTCAACCTTTTTTACAACCACTCCTTCAAAAACAGAAAGATTGTTTTTTTAGAACAACCGATAAGCGATGGAAGGCCAAGATAATGACCTGTATCTAACGGTGGGTGAACACCGAGCACATTACGAATGACCATCCATTCCTCCTCGTCATTGACATTTAAACTAAATTAAATCCCTGACTTGGAAAGATTAGCAACTTGACCAGAAGTAGTCTCATAAAAATGCAATATTCAGCACCTTCCTGCTTTCTTCCTTTATTGCATTGAAAAATAAAAAAGTTATCATCTGCAAAGAAAAGATGAGAAACATTGGCCGCACCGGGACAGACTTTGCACCTAGTAATTAAGCCTGAGATATAAGTCATGAAAGAACCTCTGCTCATAAGATAAATAAAAACGGGGATAACAGATCTCCCTACCTCAAACCCTTCTCTAGTGTAATAGGCCATACACTCTCCGAATTAACTGCTACTAAATAATATATTGTACTAACACAAAGCATAATTCACTCTACTTGCTGATTACAGAAGTCCATTTGAATCATTACCATCCGCATGAAACTCCAATCGACCATATCATACGCCTTGTTGATGTTAATTTTAAGCACTACATCTCATTTCTCACCTCTATGTTTACATTTCATAAACTGTAACGACTCAAATATTATTTGAATACTATCAATCAATGACCGATCGAGAACAAATGCTGACTGACTTTCAGAAACCACATCAGGGAGAATAATTTTCAATCTGTTTGCCAAAACCTTAGCAATAATATTCTATGATAACAAACCCAAATTATTATTGAATAAGGACTAAGGGAAAATTAATAGAAATAATGGCAAACCATTATTCCTTCTAAAAGAGATATTTATTCATGATTAATGTGGAATTAATGATAATTAATGCAGGGGCGAATATGCAAATAATGAGGAAAATGAAGGAGTCTCTAGCATTATGCCACGCCACGTGGACCATGGCGAGATACGCCATAACGAGATACGCCCGATGAGAGCGAGTAGCGGAGACTCGCCATAGCTCTCAAGGAGAACGTACATACGCCTTGACGGATCAAAGAATACGAAAAGGCGCCTTTATTACTATCCATGAATGGGAATAAATACAATTAAATGACAATTAATAGCCATTAAAGGGGAATAAAGACTTGACTGTTCGAATACCTCAACTCTGAGGGTTTCAATGCTAAATACTGGGATTAATGGAGAATTGATAGCAATTAAAGATGAGTAATGACACGACTCTTCACCTGCTTCCCCATTAATGCTGAAAGTTGCAAAAACCTATATAAATACCCCAGCTTCCTAGGATCAAAGGTACACTTACTGATTCTCTACTTTTGTGCTTACAGTTTATTCTCAGAAATATTACTGACTTTGGCATCGGAGTGTCCCTGGCCGATCCCAACGGCGCCTCACAGGGAAGTGCTCCGATTAAGGATTTTTCCACAAATTATCATTCTACAACAAATTATAAAGCGAAATCGGTCCCAAATCCATCATCCGCTTTGGATTATCACACTTTAATATTAAGGTAATGATCATATCATTTAAATTCGCAAGAAACTCATTCCTCTCCAACCACCTTAAACACGTCGTGAACACCTATTAACCAATCTATGCCTAAAAATGCTGATAAAAACTCAGATTGAACCGGTCAGGGCTAGGAGATTTATCCGAGTGCATTTGGAAAACAATAATTTTGAGCTCATCACAAGTAAATGGAGTCATAAGTGCTAAATTTATCTCATCAGACACATTATAAGGCACCACATCAACAGAATTATAATCAGTAACTTGAGATGCTCGAAATAAATCAATAAAATATTTTTTCATAATGCTACACATACCATCCCCCTCTGAATGCTCAGCTCTTGAGTCACTGACCACAACGCCAATCGAATTAATCTTCCTTCTTACATTTACATAGGCATATATATATTTTTTTTAATTAAGATCACTATCTTTAAGCCAAAAGTTATTGGCCCTCTGCTTCCAATAAATTTCATCTTGTTCGAGGAGTACATTGAGCTGTCATTTTATTTGAATTTTTTTATTGAATTGAGGCCTCGTCACCCTTATCACACAATTGGTTTAGCTGCTGCTTACACCAGTTGATTTGTCTTATGTATTTGCCTCAGAAGTTCGATCACCATTACGCTAATAATGAGCCGCAGGCCTCCAAATTCATGCGAACCAATGCCCTACCCTGACTAGCCCAACATTTTGAAACAAATTGACCAAAGTCGTCCTCCTTTGTCCAAGCCATCACAAATCAGAATCATTTTGGCCGACTATTTCAGTGACAATGATTTGTTTCCAATAACAATGGGGAGTGATCAGAATATGGCAACACAAGGATCGATAAACAATATTTATCAAACTTATAGATCTAATTTACAGAACTGAAAGCTCTATCAAGCTTCTCCCACTAATGAGCCAGCCATTTACTCCTATCCCAAGTCAATGAACTATCTCGCATACGGAGCGCATGGAGATCAATGGACATGATCACCTCCATAAACTGAGCTATGAGATACAATGGATAGCCAGGCCCTCCCAACTTCTCATCATGAGCAAGGATGCAATTAAAATCGCCTATAATACGCCACGATAAAATTGAACTACTAACTACAGTACCTGGTATCTCCTGTGACTCCCGATGTCTATTCTTGTCAGTAAAATCATAGAAACCAATTAAGCACCAATCTCCCTTTGTAGTGTCCCCAGTTGCTAACTCAATATGATGGTCAGAGAACAAAGAAATCGATATCCCATCTGTATCATTCCACAACATTGCAAGCCACCACTATGACCCGAAGCATTCACTACCAAGCAATTATGAAACAAAAATTTCCTCCAAATCCCATCAATACAAGCTTTATCAATGAGAGTTCGATTAAAAACACCACCATCGGCTTGTGAGCTTTTACTAACTCATCTAACGATGGAACTGCCCAGGGTTTTTGAGGTCCCGATATTTCGAGCTTAAGCAATTCATAATGCCCGATGAGTGTGATCATTATACTGCACCGTTTCTATTTCTAAAGAACTAGCTTTATCATTATCTAGTGACGAAGAAGCTAGTGCGGAATCATTATTATCTTCCTCACCCATTCCCATATCCGCAACATACCCTCAATGAGGGTCTGCCTCCCTATTCGGTAGATTACAAACCGAAAACCTATTAAGCTCGATTTGGAAGATTAAAGCCCCTCAGGATAGGTCGGTCTAAGGGATCTCATTTTGGTATGACATTCACGTTCCCATGTCGTGCGTCCCTAACACAGTGGTGCTTCGACTGCATCCCCTGCGTGTGAGAGAGCTTTTTCCTTAGTAATTGTATAAAGGCTTGTAAATGTCATTTACTTATAAACTAGTTAAGATTCTCATTTCTTTCCTATGTGAGATGATAATGTTTAATTTCCTTCTATCTTCTTCCAAACCATTTCAAGTGGTTCATTTTGAGCATCAATTTTTCATTTATCACTTATCCGTTTTAAATTTATAATATACCGTTAAAAAAATCTCATGTCATAGAATATGTTGACATATTTTAAGTTATTCTAAACTCCATTTATCCATTATATAATTTAAGCCTCAAATTGAAAAAAAAAAAAAAACATAACAAATTAAAAGTGGTTAATAATTTGTTTTGAATATATATAATTTATAAAAATAATTTTAAAATAATTATACATGTATAATATATATAAATATTATTTATTTATTTATTACATCACTCTATCCGACCAATCCGAATTATCCGGTTGAACCAAGTGACTTGTAATCTATCTATAAATTCGATTATCAGGTCCGGTCCTAATAATCCCGGATCTAATTTTGTAAAATGAAAAATTCCTACCTAATCCTCTAATCAAATGCACCAAATAATTAAAATAATCAGCATTCCTGCTTTTTAAAACTCCCAATATTAAGGAAATAGCTACTCCATGTGAATTGTGATGTACAAAAGGCTTGGAATTATTATAAAATACAATATTTCTTTGTTCATTAGTAGTATGCATTCTTGCAATATTGCATTATATAAAACCCCAAAATATTATTTAAATTTAGCTTTTAGCCTGTAACAATAAAATATTCGTTATACTTATACATAATAATAAAATAATAAATGATATTTTGTATCTATATTTTACAAAGTAACCCTTACTTTATGTGTTTTTACCAGTGGATGAGTTTTATACTCCATCATCCAATGGTGAAAATAACCAAGTAAGGTTTACTTTGTCAAAAACAAAGTAACCATAGAAGGCACCCTATATATTCAGTAGTATTTTATTGGAAAGTCCAACCTTACAATACACATGTACACTTGAAATTGGAACAATTTTATACTTGCTTTGCTTACTTCAGTAATAAGGCTTGAAATATTGGTATCTAGCTTTTAAAGGACTTCGTTTCCAAAACTCTCTCTTGTTTTGTCTTCTTTCTGCTCAAACAATTATTATTATTTCTCAATCATATCTTTATCATCTTTGTGAAAAATAAGCAAAATATTTTGAAGTCAACCAGAGGTTTTTCATTCAAATAATATTTATTCTCAAGATATACTTATTTTAAAATAAATCTTATTACAATATTGTTTTTATAGAAAAGCATATATAATTTTATTTTTTTTAAATTTTAAGTGGGTCACTCCTGTTTTTTATAAAATAGGTACATCATTTCCTTTCATTTCATAGTAAAAAAATATCAAGTAAGAACAATATCTTACATAAGTATATGATATATCTATTAATCCATAAAGGTAAGAAAAGAAATACAATGAGTAAAAGAAATTATTAAAGGTAAGAAAAACAAACAACTATTTTGAAACAAATATATTTTATTCCTTATTCTTCACCAATTAAATATCAGTTGGTTCTAAAAAAATATTCCTTATTTTCTGTGATTTAATAATAGAATTGGAGATTAATATTTATAAAATTGGTTAAATATTTAATTTTT